>NC_069070.1:37396745-39991865 GCF_025698485.1 Gossypium arboreum
AATCCATCATTGCATGCATCATCATCAAGCTTCACACTTAGCATGCAATGGCTTTATCACCATAACAACTTTGGCCAAATACCATTTCCATGGCATAACAAAGATTTGAGCCATGGCTAACATGCACATCAAGTTAGCAACCAAGACATGCATGAAACTCCTAACACAACCTCATACATACCTTAATCTTGATGCAAACTTAGCCAAATCTCCTTCTAGATCTCTTCCAAACCAAGCATGAAGCAAAAATCCTCCCCTTTTCCTTAGTATTTTCGGCCAAGAAGTGAAAATGGATGAGCAAAAATTTTCTTTTCTTTCCTTAGGACATTCGCCAAGAGCTATGGTGAAAGATGAACACTTTTTTTTTTTTTTTTTCCATACTCTTATTTTATTATTTCTAACATGCACCACTAGCAAAACATGTTTAAGACATGTTTTCTTTTGCCCATATTCATCACCATGGCCGCCACTATAGTCAAATTTGGGGAATTTGACATGCAAGGACAACATTTCCTAGTGTGCATCAATAGGCCACTTCCACATTTGCCTATCTCAATTCTAAATTTTCTCACACAAGTCCTTTCTAGTGAAATTCACCTTTATAACACTAAATCAATCATCAAAAAATGTCATACATGAATACTCACATATTATAGGCATCGAAATAAATTTTAAATTATTGTTATGCCTCGGTTTTGTGGTCCCGAAACCACATTCCGGCTAGGGTCTATTTTGGGCTGTCACATAATCATTAGACGGATCGGTGTTGCGAAAGACTTGAAGATGGCCACACATCTGCTCATGCCTCTTTACTGGATTTTTAATTTATAAGTAATTTGGATTTGGGTATTTCCATGTAATAAGGACTCTTTAAAGTTTTAACTTTTAATTTGAGATTATTACTTGCATTGATATAAACTGCTAGACGTTGGAAAAAGACGGGTTTCAAAAAGAGAAATGTTTTTCAAAACACCACATCTACGTAACATAGTTTAAAAGTTTCCGCAACAAACAATATTTAAAAAAGTAACATCAATTTAATATGATTACCATTTTGATAAACAACTTGAGTTTTAACAATGAACGAGACATTCTAAGAACACAAAGAGGTTTTAATATCGAACAAATTTTTCAACTAAATCATGTTTTTCGAAAAACACTTTAATGGGACATTGCAGATTCGCCATAATCATAGCATACATGCAGAGGCAGTCACGAGTCGAACACAAGGTGTTAAAGGACTTAATTCATTAATTAAACAACTTAAACAACTTATTACCAACCATGCATATGCACATCACCAATATCAAACATAACATAAATAGCTAGATTTATAAGTCAAAATCATTAGCTCACTAAAGACTAATATATTTGGCCAAATTATAATAATACATGTTATAAAACTAGGTCCCTATACATGCCACTCACTTGATAATTCTAGCATATGTGTTTATCTTGTCAAGGTGTTGGCTTGATAGTGTGATCTTTGCCTCGACGATCTCCAACCACGAGCTAACCTGACAACACTAAAAGATATGGAAATGAGGGGGTAAGCTTTATTCTTAGTAAGCTCACACGAAATAATAATAAGCAATTTACTAACATGCTTTCCTCAGTAAAACTAACCCAATTGTACATTTACACATGTTCTGGTTAAGCTGCTTTCTTGAGTAATAGTCACTAAATCATTTATATCTAGAGTTACAGAACTCCAAATTAAGATCCATAAATTTTCCCAGAAACTATCCTCATATATCTTTCTACCATAAAATTTTCAGAATTTTTGGTCTAGCCAATAAGTACAGTTTATTATTCAAAGTCTCCCCTATTTTGCTGTTTAACAGCTTCAACCTTTCTTCACTAAAATTTATTTATCTCATAGTACGAGACTCGGATAATGTTCCCGTTTGTTTCTATTAAAATTATACTCATCAAATATTCTATTAATATAGATTATAACACATAATTAGTTTTATACAATTTTTAACAATTTTTCCAAGTCAAAATAGGGGATCTCGAATTCATTCTGACAATGTCTCACAAAAATTAGAATATCACATAATATACAACTCTTTTGCTCCCCCTATTCCCTTTATAGGAAAACAGACTCATTAATATTTAATTCCATAATTTATTTGAAATTTAATTAAACTTATACAATTTTTTGTAAATTTTCAAATTTACACAACTGCTGCTGCCCAACACTATTTTACTACTAAAATTCACTCTTACATAATTTCACTTTATCCATTTTGTCTTAATTAGACACATAACAATATAATATGTAAAACTCAATGTAGACCTTTAATTTAAAAACTCATAACAATTAGACACTTCTAACATGTACAACTCAACTTTTGCATTTTTTACAATTTAATCCTTTTGACCAAATTGAGTGCCCAAACGTCGAAATTTTTGAACGAAATTTTCACGAAATCATTCCGTGAAATCGTAGACCATAAAAATATAATAAAAATGAATTTTTCCTCATAGGATTTGTGGTCCCAAAACTAATGTTTCGACCAGGCCCAAAAATCAGGATGTTACATTTCTCCCCCCTTTAGGGATTTTCATCCTCGAAAATCTTACCAGGAAAGTGGTTTTGGTTTTTCACTTGGATTCCTCAATCCTCTAATCGATATCAAAGAACTTTCACTCAAGCTGTGCTTTTACTGGCTATCTCTTTAAATTTCACATAGAAAAATTATAAGTGGTATTCACATTACAATACTTTCACCAAAACTTAATCTGTACCAGAAAGCTCATGCACTCAAAAGTCTGATCCAAACCATCATGTTACATATACATTCGCACCAGAATCTTTTCAGATTCAAATAGCGAAACTAGTCAGTTCATCTCAGCCTCATACTCTTTATAATTCCACACCGTCCAATTCAACTCTTAGTTACCTTTCATTTCAAAGCCTCATCTGGCTTTCCCAAAAAAATCATGATATGAATCCCAGATCTCAATCCGATTTGCGGATATTAAAATTCCATGATATCCAACATTCATAAAGACATGAAATTCTATAAATCTGGTAAGCAGACATTCAGGTATACCAGCATAATTTACACATCTCAATACGTTTAACAATGCTATATATCACTTTCCTCTTTCAAGGACAGGAATGATCCAGACAAGAAAATCCATATTAACCTTTCCTATTACCATTCTAATTCCAAAACGGCAAAAATAATTCTGATGATTCTTGCTATACATCTTTAAACTTTAAACATTTCAAAAATTTGTACTCAAAGATAAACAATGATCGTTTCAACATTTTTTTTAGTACCCAGATTATCTTCACATTATCAATATCAGATCTTCTTATTGTATACGATTCTTCTAGAAAACATACACTTCTTAATTAGACCATTCGTCTTTTTACTCGTGAAAAAATAACATCTTATTCTCAAGTATGCACATCTCATTAAATTCTAGACATATACTCCACACAGATTTAACAATCAAGTCGACCTTATTCATCCGTAATTGATATTTCAAGAAATTCTCTCTTCTAGTCAACAGAATGATTCAACATGCATCATTCCAAATTCACTCATCATGCCAATCGAAGACCATAACAAATGCATTAGCATAAGTAATACTGATACCTTAACTGAATACATTAACTCTGATTAACTTACTTGAGAAAAGAAATCCACCATACACATTAGGACTTAAAATTTCACCACGTTATCAAGATAAATTCAGAGGTATAGTCATATTTGTTCTTTATATACATTAATCACAAGCTGAAGGTCATGTTCTAAATGCAAGCCATGATCAACAAGTTACAAGATAAAATATCCAGAAAAACCAATATAGAGAAATCTGAAACAGAGAAGCCAAGAATAAAGAAATCCAAGATAAAGAAATCCATGATACGAGAATCCAATTTACAGCACTATGTCAGAAAACTGAGAACCAAATTTATAAAAATATGAAAGACCCCAATGGTTTTTCAAAGAAAAAAAATCCAGAATAACATCATTCCAAACCACTAGCAACAAATACGACCGGAACTATATGCTTCTCATATATATATAAAATCAATCAGAGCAATGATCGGTAGAAATAGAATCTTGGCACCATACACAATTTCTCATCGATTCCCAACAGGCGGAATATAACAAAATACCAGAGAAAAACAGAACCATGCAGATTATAATCCAATTAGACTAACAAGACATTCGTCTAACGTTAAGATCAGGAAACATTTCCATATTTCAAACATTATTCCTTTAACTATTTCTACCATCCCAAATTCCATAATATTCCCTTTACTAAGAAAACCAGTTCATGGGGGAATTGCAATCAATACATTTCTCGACATCATACTAGGATAGATCGTTTTACCAAAATTAACTTTTTCACTAACTACGATGTTGCGAAAGTTAAACAATCTTTCGGTCAATCTAATATCTTTCTAGCTCATGTCTGTACTTATCAACCCATTCTCAATCTCTAATCATGTTTATAACCATTCCATCATTGACCTCTTTGGTTTCTCACCTAGAAACTCATTCAACATAAATCTCAGGAATTTCCCTTATAAATCACCACTTTGGTAAGGGGGAGGGGTCGTAGGGCCTTTGACTCAACTCTCATATACAAATGTAACACAGTTTTCATCATAGCAATCATATTTCAATCATGTCATTCATTTTGGGTAACTAACATTCATATTGATTTTACACTCACTTTTTTAGTTATCTCATTTAAACAAGTGTACTTATACATGTATTTCAATGTTTCCTAAATAATATTACTTATGTATTCATTAAATCAGACAAGTCAAGCACATAATATCATATAAGGGCCAAACAAACATGGATAAGTATATGATAGTCTAAACTTTCATCTTACACATCATCATATACATATTATTACAATCATATATATCAGTCCAAGCAGTTTAATACATTTACTCAAGTTATACGAGCTTACCAATCATAATCATCCCAACCAATATGCATGAATATTCATCTTATCAATATTTTTGATAAGTTACTCAAACACATGCATTTGTTCAAATAAATCGATCATATACATCATGGAATTATCTATTAATCATAGATAAACTCATTTCATCATGTACACATTTCATGAATCCTCATTTGTACCTTTCCAAGTTTCAGTTCGTCATGACTATATTTTACTCGAATACTTTAGCATCACATTCAACATGGTTGGTGTAGCTCGGTTGGAGAGTACCTTTGTCTAAACAAAATGGCTGTTATACGCGTCGGGAGACATCACACTATCACAGATCGGTGACATGTATAGTTGGACTTTTACACATGCTAGGTTAGTCCGAGAACTGACTAAACCATAGCTCTGATACCACTAAATGAAACGCCCTGTACCAGAGACTGTCGTCGGAGTCGAACACGAGGTGTTAACGAACTTAATTTATTAATTAAACAACTTAAACAACTTATTACCAACCATGTATATGCACATCACCAATATCAAACATAACATAAATAGCTAGATTTATAAGTCAGAATCATTAGCTCACTAAAGACCAATATATTTGGCCAAATTATAATAATACATGTTATAAAACTAGGTCCCTATACATGCCACTCACTTGATAATTCTAGCATATGTGTTTATACTGTCAAGGTGTGTGCTTGATAGTGTGATGCTACCTCCGACAATCTCCAACCCTGAGCTAACCTCACAACACTAAAAGAAATGGAAAGGAGGGGGTAAGCTTAATGCTTAGTAAGCTCACATGAAATAATAATTAGCAATTTACTAACATGCTTTCCTCTGTAAAACTAACCCAATTGTACATTTACACATGTTCTGGTTAAGCTTCTTTCTTGAGTAACAGTCACTAAATCATTTATATCTAGAATTAAGAAACTCAAAATTAATATCTGTAAATTTTCTTAGAAACTAGACTCATATATCTTTCCACCATAAAATTTTCAGAATTTTTGGTCCAGCCAATAAGTACCGTTTATTATTCAAAGTGTCCCCTATTTTGCTATTTAACAGCTTCGACCTTTCTTGACTAAAATTTATTTATCTCATAGTACGAGACTCGGATAAAGTTCCCGTTTGTTTCTATTAAAAGTAACTCATCATAGATTCTAAAAAAATAGATTATAACCCATAATTGGTTTTCTACAATTTTTAACAATTTTTCCAAGTCAGAATAAGGGATCTCAAATTCATTCTGACAATGTCTCAAAAAAATTAGAATATCACATAATATACAACTCTTTTCTCCCCCTGTTTCCTTTATATGAAAATATACTCATTAAGATTTAATTCCATAATTTATTTGAAATTTAATTCAACTTACACAATTTTTGGTAAATTTTCAAATTTACACAACTACTACTGTCCAACACTGTTTTACTACTAAAATTCACTCTTACATAATTTCACTTTATCCATTTTGTCTTATCGAAGTTCACTCAAATATCGATCATATTGCTCAAAAATTTTCTTAAACATATGCCTGCACTTATTCATCATGTAATCATGTTCACATGTTTTTTTTTACTTAATCGATTTTCCCGTTGAACTCTTCGAAATAATAACTGATACTTAGATGCCTGCACATATTTTCACACTGTAACATCCTGATTTTTGGGTTTTTCGCGATTCTTGATATTTTAAGTAAGTTTCTAAAATTTGGTATGTGATTATGGAATTCATAATTTGAGTATGTAAATGGGCTTATGGAAGGCCCATGTGTTGGCCAAAACCCGGTAGAATTTTCAAAATTTGGACTTAAGAGTTAGGGGTTCTGGCTAGGTGACCTTATGTAAAGTTGTGGGAGAAATGTATCACAAAAAGAGCTATAGTAAAGTGGCAAGGGTGATGCCACTAAGCTCCTAAAAAGGTGGCATGTGGAGCATAGGGGAAGATATGGGATCGATTCCCTGCGTTGGCAAATAAGGTTATTTATTTTTATGAGCGGGAAGGGTAAGTGATGGAACCCAGATGGATTCTGTTAGAGGAGTTTGAATTAGTCAAGTGCATGGATTAAGGAGTTATAAGGGGAGAGATTTTAGGGATGATGGAGAGATAAGGGGGAGCGTATCTAGGAGAGATTTTAGGAGATTTGAAATGGGGGAAGTGATGGTCGGCTAAGGTGAAAGGTTAGTGTAAATTCGGCTATTGGGTTTTAGGGTGGCATTTTCCTCTTTTGTTTTCTTTCTTTTTTTCCCACTTGTGCCGATTTTTCTTAAGCAATTCCTCTCTTTTCTCTTCCATTATTTTGTCCACAAACTCTTTGGCCCCATTCTTCCTCTCTTTCATTTATAGTAAAAGCCGAACTCATCCTTCTTTTCATTGCTAATCGAATAGCATCAAGCCAAATCCCGAAGGAGGCAAGGGAAGTCGATTTCTCCATAAAGGTATACACTTGTTCTTTTTCTTTTAGCTAATTCATGTTATGTCAGAAGCCTTTCAACTCTTTTGTCAACACCTTTTTTGGTCCATAACCACTTCTTCTTCAGTGATCCAAAAGCCAAAAGCACAGCATCCTTGGGTAACTTGGTGGCAGATTCTTAGGATCCTTGTGATGCGATTTCTGCTAGTGTTTTGGAGCTGGGACTGCGTTTAATCGGAGTTATCACGGGATTGGAACCGTTTGGGTAGGTGAACCTTGGTAAGTGCTCGTAGCTTTAATCAATTCGGTATTATGGAGGTTAAGAAAAGCCGAAACCCCTCTAGTTTAGGGAGGTGGCCAAATATGGGTATAGGCTTTATAGGGTTCTTCTTTTAACATTTTTATGGTTTCTATAGTGGAGGAGCAGCAAGGCATAGTGTCGACTTGGATTAGCTTAGATCACCGGAGTGGCTAGATCTCGTCATAAATCTCGGCAAAGGTAAGGTGTCTAAGGCCATTATGGATGGTGGCCAAATGTGTAAGTGTTAATATTGGCTGGTTCTTGATTTGGTTCAATTATTTTGAGTTGATCTATTAAACAATTAATTATAGGAGAAATCGTGTAGGAGATCTCATCGAGGAATATCGCAAAACAGGTGTGTAACGAACCCTTTTTCATAGCTTAAAGCGATAAATGCCGAAAAGGCAAAATGCCAAAATTCTGGCATTTCGAGGACTTGTGAGCAAGCGAACGCTCATTAGTTAGTTAGATTCGTTGAGATGATCATTGGGAACATTGGAAATGGTAAGAGCGCGATTTTTGGCGTTCACTGTATGTTGGTTCTCGAGGGGCTGAGTAGGGCCCAATGGGCTTTCGTACCCATTTGGGGTAAAAATTGGTAGAAAAGGAGAACCTATTAAATTGCACATCGAGACTGATAAAATTGTTATGGAATATAGGCTAAATGGGCCTAGATGACAAAATCGGCTAAGTAGGGCCCATTAGGGGTTTTAGGTCCAATAACTCGATTTCGCTAAAAATGGGCCATAATCACTGTTTGCACACATGAATTGTTAGTAACCATTAATTAACATGGAAACCCTAATTTTTGGTAAAATTACAGAATTACCCTTATAATATGAAAATGACCGTTTTGCCCCTAGGTAAAGATGACCATTATACCCCTAGGGTTTATATATGAATTTAATACATGAGATTTTGATAAACATGGTATGTATGATATGCACATGACATGTATGATATGTACATGATATGATATGCACATGATGTATTCATAAATGCATTGGGCTGGGTTTTTATATGGATGGAGGAAGTGCAAAAGGGCTTATGCCCTAGTTATCAAAAGGGCTTATGCCCCAATTATTAAAAGGGCTTATGCCTCAGTTATTAAAAAGGGCTTATGACCTAGTTATTAAAAGGGCTTATGCCCCAGTTACCAAAAGGGCTTATGCCCCAGTTATTAAAAGGGCTTTTGCCTCAGTTATTAAAAGAGGCTAGGCCTCCAGTTATATGATAAAGCAGCTATGCTGCCAGTGGAGACTTATGGTTGGGTGGGGTGAGTTATTTCCCCACATGGTGTGTTGGTTGGTACGGGTGGAGAGTAGCGGATGGTGGGTCGAGTAGTCTCCCCAAATGGGCTTGCATACATTCATTGATATTACATGTGATATTGAAATGGGCCTATGGGCCATATCATTTACAAAAAAATGCTTTGGCCCAGTGTTATGAAGTATAAAATATGAAAAGGCTACGGCCTAGTATATACATATTGAGATTGGACTTGGGCTAAGGCCCAGCAGGCTGATATTGTTTTGGGCTCTAAAAGGGGCTTGTTGCACACTGAGTTTCCAAACTCACCCCCTTTCCTTAACCTTACAAGTGAGCCTTAATGTGGGGACTTGGAGCCGGAGGGGATTCAGAGTGCCGCGGTGATCGCCTTTGGGCTTTTAAATAAGCATTGGTTTTCTTTAAATTTCCTTTAATTATTATTTATTCTTGGGTTGTAATAAGGCTATTTTAACTTTTCTTTTACTTCTTTTCGGGATTATTTTATTTTTAATAACTTTAAAACTGGTTGATAATTATACAAATGGGCTAGACTTAGGACGTGTTTTCCAAACGATACTTGATTTCAAAATATCACAACACCATGATTATTCGATTTATCAAAGACGTCCACTTAAACAAATTTAAACTCGATATAACAAAGTGCAGCAATGGTCGTGGGCATGTCTAGGATTGGATCCAATCGAAGAGCTTGGTACTTAAGCAGCCTTCATGGGTCACCTCCTCCGTCTCGGATACTTACCTGGTGCCCAGCTTCCATTCACTTTGTTAACTTAACAAAATATATGGTTTTTAAAACCCTAAAACAGAACATGGGTTTTCAACTCCAATGTGGCACGTTAGATTCGGCAATAACGTCTGGGCCAGGTTTGGGGTGTTACATTTAGTGGTATCAGAGCCTAGGTTGCAACAACTCGGCTGTGGATCGGGTCCAAAATTTTTTTTAAAACTTAGGCCTAGGAAGGGTATTTTTGGAAATGGTTTTTGAAAATTCTTTTCAAAGATGTTTTACAGAGTATACATGTTAAAATGGTCCAAGTTTTTCTGTTTTAAATCAAGAGTTTCAAAATAAAGGGTGCTTTCAAATCAAAATTTTTATTTTCTAGAAGCGAAAATATGGCTTTTTGAGTTTTAAATGGATTGGAGAAAGAAGTGGCGCACTGAATCCCCGGCACCAAGTCTGTAAGTATATTTTCCTTACGATAAATGGTAATGATATGATGCTATGATAGAATTGAGACCCTACTATGATACTTTAGATAGGGTAGAGCTGTAAAACGGTAGGAATAAGACTGTAGCTAGGCTACGATGATTCGAAAACAATCCTTGAACTGCTATAAGACATTTTTGTAATAAATAGAGGAATATTATACTAATATCATAAAACTCGTAATCCGATAATTCGATATGAGTACAAGAGGAGCTCGTGGACGAGGCCGTGGACGTGGTCGCGAAAGAGTGCAAGCTGAATCTTCATCCTCAGGGCATAGGCCAGCTGAGGAGGCATCTGTGCCACAAGCAACGGAGACTGGGTCTTATGATCTGGCTGCGGGGGATGACACTTTGTCTCAAGCCATGTTAAGGGTTTTGGAAAGCTGGAGCTAGCACTGGGATAGTGAATAAGGGGTCCATATCGGAGCGACTCAGGGCCAACAGAGCAGAAGTATTTAGGGGTGTATCTGGAGTAGCACCAAATGTGGCAGAATATTGGCTAGAGGCAACATAACGGATCATGGACGATCTAGACTGCTCAGTGGAGCAGAAGCTTAAAGGAGCCGTGTCACTGCTACGTGACGAGGCATACCGATGGTAGATCACCATAAGGGAGAGTACCCAAATTGAGCAAGTAGCCTGGGAATTGTTCAAAACTGCTTTTAAATGGAGGTATGTTGGAGCTAGTTATATGGATGCTCGTCAGAAGGAATTTTTGAATCTAACACAGGGTAATAAAACTGTAGCGGAGTATGAGGCAGAATTTTTGAGGCTGAGTCGATATGCCAGTGGGATAGTGGCAACTGAATATGAGCATAGTGTTCGATTTGAGGATGGCCTCCGCGATGAGCTTAGGATATTGATAGCTCCACAGAGGGACCGTGGTTTTGCTGCATTGGTAGAGAAGGCTAAGATAGCTGAGGAGGTGCAGCTGACTAAGCGGCAGAATCGTGAGAAGGATCGACCCAGGTTTAAGAGGGATTTTAGACCCTCAAGTGCCACGAATCGAAATGTTAAAAGAGCAAGGATGGAGGAGGCGGTTCGGCAGTTCGATAAATACTATAGACCATGAGCTTGCAGGGACTGTGGTAAGGCGCATATGAGGGAGTGTTGGAAACGAACTGGAGCATGTTTCCGATGTGGGTCTAAAGAGCATAAGTTCAGGGAGTGTCCTCAGAGGACAGCTCAAGAGCTAGCTGCAGAGCAAAGGGATGTCCAACCATGGCGAGGAGGACCACCACCACAGAGGGGTCGTGGGTAAGGTTGAGGTGGCAATGGAAATGGATGAGGACGTGGGGCACCTGGCAGGGGTGCTGGACACGCTGAAGCTCGACAACCGGTGTTGGTTTATGCTGCACGATGACGTGAGGAGGGTGACGCTCCTGATGTTATAGCTGGTATGTTCTTCATTCATAGCACGCCTTACACCGCTTTGATTGATGTGGGTTCCACTCACTAGTATGTTTCTTGTGATGTATCTAGGGCTTTGGATGTGCTTCCTAAGGAGACTGTGAGTGGGGTATCGGTGATAAGCCCTTTGGGACATTCGGTTAAGGTAGATAAACTTTTTAGGGCAGTGCCTTCAATGACACAAGATAAAACTTTTGAAGGAGATTTGATGGAGCTGTCATTTGGGGATTTTGGTCTTATCTTGGGAATGGACTGGTTAACTAAGCACAAGGTGATGTTGGATTATGCTGCAAAGAGGATGGTACTAAGAACTACCGAAGATGAGGAGATAATGGTCATAGGGGAACGAAGGGATTATTTGTCCAATGTTGTTTCAGATTTAAGAGCCGAGAAGTTGATTCAGAAATGTTGTGAGGCGTACTTGGCCTTTGTAAGTCAAACCAGATTTGAGGAGATGACGGTGGAGTCGATTAGGACCATTAAGGAATTTCAAGATGTATTCCCAGATGAACTTCCTGGATTACCCCCGAACAGAGAAGTCGAGTTTGGAATTGACTTATTACCTGGAACAGCTCCTGTGTCCATTGCGCCTTATAGGATGGCACCAAAGGAGTTGGTAGAATTGAAAGCTCAGATACAGGAACTGTTGGATAGAGGGTTTGTAAGACCAAGTGTTTCCCCGTGGGGCGCACCGGTACTATTCGGAAAGAAGAAAGATTGGACTATACGTATGTGTATTGACTATCGGCAGTTGAATAAACTGACTATCAAGAACAAGTATCCGTTACCAAGAATCGACGATCTATTCGACCAATTAAAAGGAGCCTCATTATTTTCTAAGATCGATCTTCGGTCGGGATATCATCAATTAAGAGTTAAAGAAGTGGATATTTATAAGACGGTGTTTAAGACTCGATACGGTCATTACGAGTTTCTGGTAATGCCTTTTGGTTTGACTAATGCACCAGCAGTATTCATGGATTTGATGAATCGGGTGTTCCAACCATACTTGGATCAGTTCGTAGTCAATTTTATTGATGACATCTTGGTGTATTCGGAAACAGAAGAGAAGCATGATGAGCATCTTCGTGTAGTGCTGCAAGTGTTAAGGGAAAAGCAACTTTATACAAAATTTAGTAAGTGCGAGTTTTGGCTGAAAGAAGTTACCTTCTTGGGGCATGTTGTGTCTGCTGAGGGGATCAAGGTGGACCCTCGAAAGATTGAGGCAATTTTGGAATGGAAGCCACCAAAGTCGCTAACAGAGATCTGAAGTTTTCTGGGGTTGACAGGTTATTATCAGAGATTTGTGGAAGGATTTTTTGTGTTGGCAGCACCGTTAACAAAACTTATAAGGAAAGGGGAACCTTTTGTTTGGACAAATAAGCAGCAAAAGGCTTTTGAGAAGTTGAAGAAGGTTTTGACAGAAGCACCAGTGTTGATTTAGCCAGAGTCTGGTAAGGATTTCACTGTGTACAGCGATGCGTCACATGTAGGTTTGGTCTGTGTGTTGATGCAAGAAAGTAAAGTGGTCGCTTATGCTTCACGACAGCTTAAGCCGCACGAGATGAACTACCCTACGCATGACTTGGAATTGGCAGCGGTAATCTTTGTCCTTAAGATATGGAGGCATTACCTGTATGAGGAGAAATGCATCATCTATACGGATCACAAGAGTCTTAAGTACTTACTGACTCAAAAGGAGCTAAATCTTAGGCAAAGAAGGTGGATAGAGTTGTTAAAGGACTATGACTGTTTGATTGAGTACCATCCAGGTAAGGAAAATGTCTTGGCTGATGCGCTAAGTCGAAGGGCTGTGGTGGAGTTGAAGGCACTATTTGCTCGTCTAAGTTTGTATGACGACGGAAGCTTATTGGCTGAGTTACAAGTGAGACTGACTTGGGTAGAACAGATTAAGAAGCAACAGTTGGAGGACGAGTCGTTGGTTTCTCGGTTTCAGCAAGTTGAGAAGGGGGAGAATCCAGAATTTGTATGCCAAAAAACTTCGATTTGAGATTGATGATTTTGAAAGAGGCACATAATGGACCTTGTGCTATGCATACAGGAGGGAGTAAGTTGTATCGAGACGTACGAGAGCTATATTTGTGGCCTAGGCTTAAGCGAGAAGTGACCGAATTTGTAGGGAGATGTCTGACATGTCAACAAGTGAAGGCCGAGCATCAACTGCCTTAGGGATTGTTACAGCCGGTAAAGATACCACTTTGGAAGTGGGAAAGGGTAACTATGGACTTTGTAAGTGGGTTACCGTTGACACCTTCTAAGAAGGATTCAGTTTGGGTGATTGTGTATAGGCTCACGAAATCTGCTTATTTCAAACCTGTCCGAACCGATTACTCACTTCAGAAGTTGGCCAAGTTGTATGTGGTAGAGATAGTGCAGTTGCATGGTGTGCCAGTATCGATAATTTCAGACCGAGACCCAAGGTTTACATCTCGGCTTTGGCAAAAGTTGCATGAGGTATTGGGAACGCAATTGGATTTTAGTATGGCTTTTCACCCTCAGTTGGATGGGTAGTCGGAGAGGGTTATTCAGATTTTAGAGGATATGTTGAGGGGTTGTACTATTGAGTTTAGGGACAACTGGGAGGACCATTTTCCATTGGCGGAGTTCGCGTATAACAACAGTTACCAAGCAAGTATTCAGATGGCTCCTTATGAGGCACTGTATGGGCGAAGGTGTCGTTCGCCCACTTATTGGGCAGAAGTGGGGGAAAGGCAAATACTTGGGCCAGAGTTGGTAGCAGATACTGAAGAGAAGATTATGGTGATCCGGTATCGGTTAAAGGAGGCAGCGGATCAACAAAAGTCTTATGCCGATCTGAAACGTAAGGATATTGAATATGCTGTAGGGGACATGGTCTTTTTGAAAGTTTCACCTTGGAAGAAGATATTGAGATTTGGTAAGAAGGGTAAGTTGAGCCCACGGTTTATTGGGCCTTACCGAGTTAATAAGCGGATAGGGCCGGTGGCTTATCAGTTAGAGTTACCTCCAGAGCTGGATCGTATTCACGACATTTTCCATGTGTCCATGCTAAGGCGATATCGTTTTGACCCAACTCATATCGTGCCAGTTGCAGAAATCGAGGTACGGTCAGATTTGACTTTCGAAGAGGAACCTGTGCAAATACTTGATCGCGATGTCAAGGTGTTGAGAAGGAGGTCAGTCCCATTAGTAAAGGTACTTTGGAGGAACCATGGCAAGGAAGAAGCTACTTGGGAGACCGAAGAGGCAATGTGTCAACAATACCCTCAACTGTTTGGATCAGGTAAATTTCGAGGCCGAAATTTCTTTAAGGAGGGTAGAGTTGTAACATCCTGATTTTCGGGTTTTTCGAGATTCTTGATATTTTAAGTAAGTTTCTAAAGTTTGGTATGTGATTATGGAATTCATAATTTGAGTATGTAAATGGGCTTATGGAAGGCCCATGTGTTGGCCAAAACCCGGTAGAATTTTCAAAATTTGGACTTAAGAGTTAGGGGTTCTGGCTAGGTGACTTTATGTAAAGTTGTGGGAGAAATGTATCACAAAAAGAGCTATAGTAAAGTGGCAAGGGTGACTCCACTAAGCTCCTAAAAAGGTGGCGTGTGGAGCATAGGGGAAGACATGGGATCGATTCTCTGTGTTGGCAAATAAGGTTATTTATTTTTATGAGCGGGAAGGGTAAGTGATGGAACCAAGGTGGATTCTGTTGGAGGAGTTTGAATTAGTCAAGTGCATGGATTAAGGAGTGATAAGGGGAGAGATTTTAGGGATGATGGAGAGATAAGGGGGAGCGTATCTAGGAGATATTTTAGGAGATTTGAAATGGTGGAAGTGATGGCCAGCCAAGAGTGAAGGTTAGTGTAAATTCGGCTATTGGGTTTTAGGGTGGCATTTCCCTCATTTGTTTTCTTTCTTTTTGTCCCACTTGTGCCGATTTTTCTTAAGCAATTCCTCTATTTTCTCTTCCATTATTTCGTCCATAAACTCTTTGCCCACATTCTTCCTCTCTTTCATTTATATTAAAAGCCGAACTCATCCTTCTTTTCATTGCTAACCGAATAGCATCAAGCCAAATCCCGAAGGAGGCAAGGGAAGTCAATTTCTCCATAAAGCTATGCACTTGTTCTTTTCTTTTAGCCGATTCATGTTATGTCAGAAGCCTTTCAACTCTTTTGTCAACACCCTTTTTGGTCCATAACCACTTCTTCTTCAGTGATCTATAAGCCGAAAGCACAGCATCCTTGGGTAACTTGGTGGCCGATTCTTAGGATCCTTGTGGTGCGATTTCTGCTAGTGTTTTGGAGCTGGGACTGCGTTGAATCTGAGTTATCACGGGATTGGAACCGTTTGGGTAGGTGAACCTTGGTAAGTGCTCGTAGCTTTAATCAATTCGGTATTATGGAGGTTAAGAAAAGTCGAAACCCTCTAGTTTAGGGAGGTGGCCGAATATGGGTATAGGCCTTATGGGGTTCTTCTTTTAATATTTTTATGGTTTCTATAGTGGAGGAGCAGCAAGGCGTAGTGTCGACTTGGATTAGCTTGGATCACCGGAGTGGCTAGATCTCGTCATAAATCTCAGCAAAGGTAAGGTGTCTAAGGCCATTATGGATGGTGGCCGAATGTGTAAGTGTTAATATTGGATGGTTCTTGATTTGGTTCAATTATTGCGAGTTGATCTATTTAACGGTTGATTATAGGAGAAATCGTGTAGGAGATCTCGTCGAGGAATATCGCAAAACAGGTGTGTAACGAACCCTTTTTTATAACTTAAAGCGATAAATGCCGAAAAGCCGAAATGCCGAAATTCTGGCATTTCGACTTGTGAGCAAACGAACGCTCATTAGTTAATTAGATTCGTTGAGATGATGATTGGGAACATTGGAAACGGTAAGAGCGCGATGTTTGGCGTTCACGGTAAGTTGGACCTCGAAGGGCTGAAGTAGGGCCCAATGGGCTTTCGGGCCCAATTGGGGTAAAAATTGGTAGAAAAGGAGAACCTGTTAAATTGCACATCGAGACTGATAAAACCGTTATGGAATATAGGCTAAATGGGCCTGGATGAAAAAATCGGCTAAGTAGGGCCCATTAGGGGTTTTAGCAAATAACTTGATTTCGCTAAAAATGGGCCAGAATCACTGTTTGCACACATGAATTGTTAGTAACCGTTAATGAACATGGAAACCCTAATTTTTGGTAAAATTACAGAATTACCCTTATATTATGAAAACGACCATTTTGCCCCTAGGTAAAAATGACCATTATACCCCTAGGGTTTATATATGAATTTAATACATGGGATTTTGATAAACATGGTATGTATGATATGCACATGACATGTATGATATGCACATGATATGATATGCACATAATGTATTCATAAATGCATTGGGTTGGGTTTTTATATGGATGGAGGAAGTGCAAAAGGGCTTATGCCTCAGTTATCAAAAGGGCTTATGCCCCAGTTATTAAAAGGGCTTATGCCCCAGTTATTAAAAGGGCTTATGCCCCAGTTATTAAAAGGGCTTTTGCCCCAGTTATTAAAAGAGGCTAGGCCCCCAGTTATATGATAAAGCAGCTATGCTGCCAGTGGAGAGTTATGGTTGGGTGGGTTGAGTTATTTCCTCACATGATGTGTTTGTTGGTACAGGTGGAGAGTAGCGGATGGTGGGTCGAGTAGTCTCCCCAAATGGGCTTGCATACATTCATTGATATTACATGTGATATTGAAATAGGCCTATGGGCCATATCGTTTACAGAAAAAGGCTTTGGCCCAGTGTTCTGAAGTATAAAATATGAAAAGGCTACGGCCCAGTATATACATATTGAGATTGGACTTGGGCTAAGGCCAAGCAGGCTGATATTATTTTGGGCTCTGAAAGGGGCTTGTTGCACACTGAGTTTCCAAACTCACCCCCTTTCCTTAACCTTGCAGGTGAGCCTTGATGTGGGGACTTGGAGCCGGAGGGGATTCAGAGTGACCGCGGTGATCGCCTTTGGGCTTTTAAATAAGCATTGGTTTTCTTTAAATTTCCTTTAATTATTATTTATTCTTGGGTTGTAATAAGGCCATTTTAACTTTTCTTTTACTACTTTTCGGGATCATTTTATTTTTAATAACTTTAAAACTGGTTGATAATTATACAAATGGGCTAGACTTAGGACATGTTTTCCAAACGATACTTGATTTCAAAATATCACAACACCACAATTATTCGATTTATCAAAGACGTCCACTTAAACAAATTTAAACTCGATATAACAAAGTGTGGCAATGGTCGCGGGCATGTCTAGGATTGGATCCAATCGAAGAGCTTGGTACTTAAGCAGCCTTCATGGCTCACCTCCTCCGTCTCGGATAACTTCCTGGTGCCCAGCTTCCATTCACTTTGTTAACTCAACAAAATATACGGTTTTTAAAACACTAAAACGGAACATGGGTTTTCAACTCCAATATGGCACGTCAGATTCAGCCATAATGTTTGGGCTGGGTTTGGGGTGTTACACACACTTATAGCCAAAGCTATCTGGTACGCATAGTAGCCTGCACTTAGTGCTACACATGCAACCAATTATCCGGTACACGTAGTAGCCTACACTTAGTACTACACATGTAACCTAACCATCTGATATACGTAGTAGCCCGCACTTAGTACTACACACGTGATCGAAGTTATCGGGTACACATAGTAGCCTGCACTTAGTACTACACATGCGACCTCACAATAGATCATTCATATTGTTTCTATTCCGAAGGCGCAATCGGAAAATTCCTCACTTTCCAACATGTTACAAATTTATTCATAGTCCTTTTTCAATTTGCAATTTACAACAAATAGTCATTCTATAGGCGTACCACATTTCATATGATAACAAAATATAATAAAATAAAAGAATCAATAAATTATTTACGTACAAACTTGTTGAAATCTCATCAGGTACAACCGTGTAGCAATTCATACAACCCAGTTAATAGTAATTTAACACTCAATTCATGTAACAATAATTTTTCATTCAATTTCACATGTCACAACAAGCATTACATTTTTCCATATCATACATACCATCCATCAACTTCTCTTAAACATATTAACTCATACAATTTATGCCATATCAATAGAGAATTAAAATTCATGCATGGTATTGCATTATTATTAACACACGAACTTATCTCGATCCAGAAACGACAATTTACCATTTTAGTCCATAACCTTGTATTTTCCCGATTTAAGCCCGAATCTCAATTTCCTTCATCTATAATATCACATTTAGCCTAATAATTAGTCAAATTATTCATACGGGTCCAAAAATCATATTTTTACAAATTTTCATTTTGATCCCTATACTTTTGCATATTTGCACTTTTTCCCTAAGGTTTGGAAATTAAACTTCATCCTATTTTCTTATGTTTTATGACATGCTGACCATTTTTTCCTTCTATGGCAACATCAAATTCTCACTCTAACATGTATTTATGAACATTAGGTATTTTTACCAATTATGTCGTTTTACTCGTTTTCACGTAAATCACTTAGCAAAAGTTGTTTAACACAATTTCAAGCTTCATATTCTACCATTAAACATCAAAATACATGCATATCATTCATGGGTAAATTTTTAAACACAAACCCTAGCTCAAAATAATGATAGAAATAGCTAGAACATGTTACTGGGATTTCAAAAATGTAAAGAACATTAAAAACGGATCTCAAGATCACTTACAAATGAGGTTGGAAAGCTTGAAAACTCTAGCCATGGTGTTTTTCATGAAAAATTCGTCCATGAGGAAGAAGATGATCAAATTTGGCTTATTTTGGCATTTTTAATTCATTTTAATTACCAATTTACTAAAATGTCCTTAATGAAAAACTTTTCAAAAACCTATCATACCATGTCCATTTTTGTCTACAAACTTAAAAATGGTCTAATTACCATTTAAGGACCTTTAAATTAAAAAATCATAATAATTAGACACTTCTAACATGTAGAACTCAACTTTTGCACTTTTTACAATTTAGTCCTTTTGACCAAATTGAGTGCCCAAACGTCGAAATTTTTGAACGAAATTTTCACGGAATCATTCCGTGAAATCATAGACCATAAAAATATAATAAAAATGAATTTTTCCTTATCGGATCTGTGGTCCCAAAACCACTGTTCCGACTAGGCCCAAAACTCAGGATGTTACAATAACGTCTAGGCCAGATTTGGGGTGTTGTAACAATTCGATTTTGACCCTAGTCAGAATAGTGGTTTTGGGACTATATATCTGAGTCAAAAAAATATTTAAATATTATTTTTCATGTTTATGATATGTGAATGAGCATGTGTGGAAGTCTCATATGAAAATTTGAATGTTTGTGTGCTTAATTTTGAAAAAGGACCTAATCGCGTAAAATGTAAAAGTTGCCTGCTAATAATTAAAGTGCCTATTTGATTTTTATTATTAACGGAAAGGTCCTTATGATGAAATAAGACCATTGAACATATGAGTGGACATTAATGGCCTTAATGAATATGAATTATATGTTTATTAATGAAGGTTAATATGGTAGTTTAGTATATTATGTTAATTAAAATGAAACAAAAACATAAAATTTGGCTATTTCATGTTCATCTTGTTGAAATTATAAAGAAAATAAAACATAAAAAGCTTCCTAGGGTTCAGCTAAGGAAATCTTTGATTAAGGTATGTGTTTTGATAGGTTTTTAATAATTTCTACGTTTTTGTGATCGTTGCTTCGTATACTATCAAGCCCATGCCTCAATTTCTGATTTTACTGATTATTTTGAAATGTGCCATGGATGAATTCATGAGCTTTATATTGTTAATTGATGAAATATGAAAGTTTGACGTTGTGTTTATATGTTTTGTCTTTGGATTTTTGAGGATTTTGAGTAAAATGGGCTAAATTGTGAAATTTGTAAATTGAAGGACTAAGATGTGAAATAAATGAACTACATGGAATTATATGAACCTTATAGAAATTATGCTATGCTTGTGTACAAGCAAATTATGTGTATTTTGTGATTTTGTAAATTAGGGAATAAAGTGTCAAAATGTGAAAATGTGAGGGCTAGTTTGCAAAATGCTGTAAATGTGTGTTTGTGGATATTTTTGAATGAATTTGTGATTGAATTAGTTAAATTTGAATTTATATAGATCGAGAATTAAAGAATACGGAGTTAGACCGGGGAAAGTCGAAAGTTGTCGAGTAACCGATTTCATTCATCTGAATCCTTAGAGGTAAGTCGATATACAAATAAGCTTGTTTAATAGAGTTATTATTTAATTGATATTGAATTTTGATGAATGAATGTCTGAGCTAAATATATGCTATTCGGGAAAGTATCGACAAAGTTCCAACGTTTGAAAAGCCCCGTACGAACCTTAGGAATAGTTAGGATACATATGTCATGACATAGGATTATGTTATTTGATTACGTGTAAGACCACATCTAGGATGTTGGCATCGACTTCTATTTTACGTGTAAGACCATGTCTGGGACATCGGCATCGTATCTGATTTTATGTAAGACCCTGTTTGGAACTGTGGTCTCGATGTTTGATTACATGTAAGACCACGTCTGGGATATTGGCATTGTATATGTTCTATGAGCTATCCGCATATCCTTATGTTTCTGAATGGTTCAAACGAGCATTCCGAGAAAATGAATAACTTTGTAAAATCATATCGGATTCAGGTATGTTTACTTTGTATACCTTATTTTAGAAAGAAAGGTAAGTATTTGAATATGAGATTTGTTTAAGCATTGGTATACAAAGTATAAATGATTTGATGATACTTATTTTCTTTGAATGGTATGTTTATTTGTATATGGCTTACTAAGCTTTTGAAAGCTTACTTTGTGTGTGCTTGTATTGTTTTATAGATATCAAAGCTACTCTGAGCTCAGGGATCGTCAAGGATCGTCACCACACTATCGAACCTTATTTTGGTACTTTGAAAATGCATATATTAAAGTATGGCATGTATAGGCTAGAAGTTGTGGAATTATATTTTGTATTGTACATATTTAGCCATATGATATGGCTAGTTTGTGTTTATGTTTTGATTTTGGTATATAAAATGTGATGCAAAATGATCTATTTGATGTGTTCATGAATGGTTAAGAGAAATGGTAAGTTTGGCAAGTTTTGGTATGATTTTAGTTTAAGTTTTGCTTATTAATTGATTGATGAATTGAGATTTGAAATGATTGATAATGTTATAGCATGAATTATGTATGATTTGGTATAGATATTGGCTAAAATGGTTGTGCATATATATTTGGTTTGGTGTTTATAGTTTGACCCAAATTGGGGTGGCAAATTGGCTATTCAAATAGCCTATTTTTGTCCACACGGGTGTGTGTCTTAGCCGTGTGTCGTGGCAGGGTCGTGTGTCCTCTGGGGTACCCTACAATCGTATGTTAGGTTCGAGCACGGAAAAGGCACACGGGCGTGTGGCTAGCCGTGTGGCTTAAGTCAAACTAGACCACGGCCAAAGTAAACGAACATGTCTTGTGGCCGTGTGAGCAAGTCAGTATGTATATCCTATTTTGACATGGCCTAAACACATGGGCGTGTCTAATACCGTGTGAGGTACACGGCCTACTCACACGGGCGTGTGACCTGTACTTGTTTGAAAAATGTTTAAATTTTTGAAAAATTTTGTATGCGTTCGGTTTAGTCCTGACCCTTTTCTAATGCATGTTTATGGTATCGATGACCTATATAAGGGAGCTTATATTGATGTTTAATCTCTGATGCTTTGAAGCTTATGAAATGTATATCATTTGTTCCGTTTTGTCCGGTAGTGCCACTAACCCTGGTCTTGTGACGGATACGGGTTAGGGGTGTTACATTTTTTTGGTATCACACCTATGGTTTAGTCAGTTCTAGGACTACCATAGCGTATGTGAGTCTAGCTATACATGCCATATTTATGAACAACGATAGTGTGGTGAATCCTGACACTGAAATGTGCATATAGCAAATGGATCCTAAATGACTCATAACGGATGATGTCGAAAACAATGCGCCTGCTCCCGTGCAAGGGATAGCACCATCTGATTCTTGACCGGCTACGAGTAACCGTGATGCTGAGGCCAGACAAGCCTTCTATCAGATGATGAACGATTGGTTTAGCCAATATATTTGAACCAATCCTGCTGTTCAACAACCTCCATCCCCGGTTAATTCGCCACTAGCTCTTGTTATGCCATCAGTGAATCCGGTTTAGATAAGTAAGCCTTTGATAGATAAGATGAGAAAGTATGGGGACGAAGAGTTCTGAACTACAACAAATGATGATGCTGAAAGGACCAAGTTTTGGTTAGAGAACACAATAAGAGTATTTGATGAATTATATTTGAATCATGAAAATTGCATAAAATGTGCCATTTCACTTTTAAGAGATATGGCGTACCATTGGTGGAAAACTTTAATATTCATGGTTCCGAGTGAGTGGGTTACCTGGGATTTCTTCCAAGCTAAATTTCGAAAGAAGTACATCAGTCAGAGGTTTATTGTCCTAAAACGTAAAGAGTTTCTCGAGCTTAAACAAGGTCGTATGTCTGTCACAGAATTCAAGCGGGAATTTATAAGATTGAGTCAGTATGCTTGTGAATGTGTATATATGGGAGCAATAATGTGTAAAAGATTTGAAGATGGTTTGAAAGAGGATATCCGTTTACTAGTTGGGATTCTTGAAATTAAAGAATTCGTTGTGCTTGTTGAGCGAGCGTGTAAAGCTGAAGATCTTGGGAAAGAGAAAAGAAAAGCTGATTATGAAGATAAAGAAGTGTGAAAGAGATCTTTGGGCAAGTCATTTCAATCTACATCAAAGAAATTTTGAGATGATAGTAGCCGTTCAAAGGCTAATGTGGGACATTCGAATAGAGATCGTACAAGATCGCATTCGAGCTCCAAAGCTCCAGCTACATCTATTGCTAATGTTGGAAATGCTAAGTCTGATCGCCTTGAATGCAAGCATTGTGGTAAAAGACATCCCGATAATTGTAGACTGTATGATTGGGCTTATTTCAGATGTGGATAATTAGACCATTTTATTCGTGATTGCCCTAAATTTGTCGAGCAAGAAAGTGTACAAAGTTTAAGATCGAGTGGCAATGCTTTTCGTGGTAGACCTCCCAAAAATATAGGAAATGTAAATGGCAATCAAAGAGGGACAAAAGATACAGCTGTTAGATTCGAGGCTCGTGCACCTGCCAGAGCCTATGCTATTTGAGCTCAAGAGGAAGCTTCACCACCAGATGTGATTATGGGTACATTTACTCTTTATGATACTTTTGTGATTGCTTTGATAGATCCTAGATCAACACATTCGTATATATGCATGAACTTCGTGAATAGTAAGACTTTGCCTGTAGAGTCTACTAAATTTGTAATTAGAGTTTCGAAACCCCTGGGCAGATGTGTTTTAGTTGATAAAGTCTGCAAGAATTGTCCATTAATGTTTCAAGACATTTGTTTTTTGGCTAATCTGATGCTAATTCCTTTCGATGAATTTGATATAATTTTGGGTATGGATTGGGTAACTTTGCATGATGCTGTTGTGAACTGCAAATGGAAAACTATTGATTTGAGATGCAAGAGTGATGAAATAGTCAGAATTGAATCTAATGATTTGAGTGGATTGCCTGCTGTAATATCTTCGATGAAAGCTTTGAATATTGTGAGAAAGGGTTGTGAAGCCTATTTTGTTTATATTTGATTAGAGAATGTCAGAAAAGAAAGTTGAATATGTGGCTGTTGTTTGTGAGTTCCCTGATGTGTTTCCTAAAGAAATTCTGGATTTACCTCCTGTTAGAGAAGTAGAATTTGGCATTGAATTGGTACCTGGTACTATTCCAATTTTGATAGCTCCGTGTAGAATGGCTCCGATCGAATTAAAAGAATTAAAGTCTTAATTGCAAGAATTAACTGATAAAGGGTTTGTTAGACCGAGTTTCTCACCTTGGGGTGCTCTGGTTCTATTCGTGAAAAAGAAAGATGGTACGATGAGAATGTGTATCGATTATGGTCAGTTGAACAAAGTGACTATTAAGAATAAGTATCCTCTACTCCGAATTGACAATCTGTTTGATCAATTGAAAGGAGCTTCTGTGTTTTCGAAGATAGATTTGAGATCAAGCTATTATCAGTTACGAGTGAAAGATTCAGACATTCCGAAAATTGCTTTCAGAACGAGGTATGGCCACTATGAATTCTTAGTTATGCCATTCGAATTAACTAACGCACTTGTTATCTTTATGGGTTTGATGAATAGAATTGTCAGACCGTATCTAGCTCAATTTGTTATTCTATTCATTGATGACATATTGATTTATTCACGTGATGAATCCGAACATGCTAAGCATCTGAGATTAGTGCTACAGATTCTACGAGATAAACAGTTATATGAAAAGTTCAGTAAATGTGAATTCTGGTTGCGAGAAGTTGGTTTTCTGGGTCATATTGTATCAGCATCTAGTATTCGAGTTGATCTGAGCAAGATTTCTGTTATTCTAGATTGGAAACCTCCGACGAATGTCTCCAAAGACTAACCTCAGCGAAAATAAGATTCACGGAATTGATTTGATAAAAGAAACTAAACAGAAAGTAAAAATGATCCAAGATAGCTTAAAAACAACTTTTGATCATCAGAAATCATATGCAGATTTGAAAAGAAAAGACATTGAATTTAAGATTGGCGACAAAGTGTTTTTAAAGGTATCTCCGTGGAAGAAATTACTTCAGTTTGGTAGAAAAGGCAAATTGAGTCCGAGGTTCATTGGGCTGTATAAGATTACCAAGCGTATTGGGCCAGTAGCATATAGATTGTTGTTGCCGCCAGAGTTAGAAAAGATTCATGATGTGTTTCACGTATCGATGCTTCGATGTTATAGATCCGATCCTTCACATGTGATTCCTCCATCTGAGATTGAAATTCAGTCTGATATGACTTACGACGAAAAGTCGATCCGTATCTTAGCTCGAGAGGTTAAAGAACAGCGAAATAAGAAAATTCAGTTAGTGAAAGTGATGTGGCATCGACATAGTTTTGAATAGGCCACGTGGGAGTCTAAAGATGCTATGAGATGATAATATCTGAATTTGTTTAACGATAAAATTTTCGGAGATGAAAATCCCTAAAGAGGAGAATTGTAACAATCTGGTTTTGACCCTAGTCAGAATAGTGGTTTCGGGACCACATATCCAAGTTAGAAAAATAATTAAATATTATTTTTTGTGTTTATGATATGTGAATGAGCATGTGTGGAAGTCTCGTATGAAAATTTGAATGTTTGTGTGCTTAATTTTGAAAAAGGACCTAATCGCGTAAAATGTAAAAGTTGCCTGCAAATTATTAAAGTGCCTATTTGATTTGTCTTATTAAAGGAAAGCTCCTTATGATGAAATAAGACCATTGAACATATGAGTGAACATTAATAGCCGTAATGAATATGAATTATATGTTTATTAACAAAGGTTAATATGGTAATTTAGTATATTATGTTAATTAAAATGAAACAAAAACATAAAGTTTGGCCATTTCATGTTTATCTTGCCGAAATTATAAAGAAAATAAAAGAGAAAAAGCTTCCTAGAGTTCGGCTAAAGAAATCTTGGATTACAGTATGTATTTTGATCGGTTTTTAATAATTTCTACATTTTTGTGATCGTTGCTTCGTATACTATCAAGCCCATGCCTCAATTTCTAATCTTAATGATGATTTTGAAATGTGCCATGGATGAATACATGAGCTTTATGTTGTTAATTGATGAAATATGAAAGTTTGATGCTCAGTTTATATGTTTTGTTTTTGGATTTGTGATGAATTTGAGTAAAATGGGCTAAATTGTGAAATTTGTAAATTGAGGGACTAAAATGTGAAATAAATGAACTACATGGACTTATATGAACCTTATAGAAATTCGGCTAAGCTTGTGTACAAGCAAATTATGTGTATTTTGTGATTTTTTGAATTAGGGACTAAAGTGTCAAAATGTGAAAATATGAGGGCTAATTTGCAAAATGCCCTAAATTTATGTTTTGGATAGTTTTGAATGAATTTATGATTGAATTAGTTAAATTTCAATTTATATAGATCGAGAAGTAAGGAATACGGAGTTAGATCAGGAAAGTCGAAAGTTGTCAAGTAACCGATTTCATTCATCTGAATCCTTACGAGGTTAGTCGATATACAAATAAGCTTGTTTAAATTGAGTTATTATTTAATTGATATTGAATTGTGATGAATGAATGTCTAGCTAAATATATACTATTCGAGAAAGTGTCGACAAAGTTCCGACGTCTGAAAAGCCCCATACGAATCTTAGGAATAGTTAGGATACATATGTCAGGACATAGGATTATGTTATCTGATTTCATGTAAGACCACATCTAGGATGTTGGCATCGACTTCTATTTTACGTGTAAGACCATGTCTGGGACATCGACATCGTATCTAGTTTCGTGTAAGACCCTGTCTGGGACAGTGGCATCAATGTCTGATTTCATGTAATACCACGTCTTGGACGTTGGCATTGTATATGTTCTCTGAGCTATCCGCGTATCCTTATGTTTCTGAACGGTTCAAACAAGCATTCTGAGAAAATGAATAACTTTGTGAAATCATATCGGATTCAGGTATGTTTACTTTGTATAGCTTATTTGAGAAAGAAAGGTAAGTATTTGAATATAAGATCTGTGTAAGCATTGGTATACAAAGTATAAATAATTTGATGATACTTATTTGCTTTGAATGATATGTTTATTTGTATATGGCTTACTAAGCTTTTGAAAGCTTACTTTGTGTGTGTTTCTATTATTTTATAGATATCGAAGCTATTATGAGCTCGGGGATCGTCGAGGATCTTCACCACTCTATCGAACCTTATTTTGGTACTTTGAAAATGTATATATTAAAGTATGGCATGTATAGGTTAGAAGTTGTGGAATTATGTTTTTTATTGTACATATTTAGCGATATATATGGCTAGTTTGTTTTATGTTTTGATTTTGGTATATGAAATGTGTTGCAAAATGATCTATTTGATGTGTTCATGAATGGTTAAGAGATATGGTAAGTTTGGCAAGTTTTGGTATGATTTTTGTTTAAGTTTTGCTTATGAATTGATTGATGAATTGAGATATGAAATGATTGGTAATGTTATAGCATGAATTATGTATGATTTGGTATAGATATTGGCTGAAATGGTTGTGCATATATATTTGGTTTGGTGTTTGTAGTTTGACCCAAATTGGTGTGGCAAATTAGCTATTCAAATGGCCTATTTTTGTCCACACGGGTAGAGACACAGGCGTGTGTCTCAGCCGTGTGTGTCACACAGCTATGTGGCACAGTTTTGTGTCCTCTGGGGTACACTACAATTGTAAGTTAGGTTCAAGCACAGGCAAGGCACACGGGCGTGTGGCTAGCCGTGTGGCTCAAGTCAAACTCGACCATGGCCAAGGCACACGGGCGTGTCTTGTGTCCGTGTGAGCAAGTTAGTATGTATGCCCTATTTTGACATGGCCTATTCACACGGGCGTGTGACATGTACTTGTTTGAAAAATGTTTAAGTTTTGGGAAAAAATTGTATGTGTTCAGTTTAGTCTTGACCCTTTTATAATGCATGTTTATGGTCTCGATGACATATATAAGGGACTCTATATTGATGTTTAATCTCTGATGCTTTGAAGCTTATGAAATGTTTGTTATTTGTTCCGTTTTGTCTGGTAATGCCATTAACCCTGATCCTGTGACGGATACGGGTTAGGGGTGTTACAGGTGTTACACAGCCTGTCCCTATTATTCCTCAAAGTTTGGAACAAGTACGTGTAAGCAAGCCTCCAGTTGATAAAATTCGTAAATATGAGGCTGAAGAGTTTTGCGGTACAACTGAAGACAATACTGAAAAAGCAAAGTTTTTGTTAGAAAGCACTATGAGGGTTTTTGATGAATAGTCATGTACTCTTGTTGAATGTTTAAAATGTGCTATATATCTGTAGAAAGACTCTACATATCAGCGGTGGAATACTTTGGTTGCTATGGTATTGAAGGATCATGTGAACTGGGATTTCTTTCAGACAAAATTCAAGAAGAAATATGTTAATCAGAGGTATCTTGAAAAGAAACGGAAAATGTTTCCTGAATTTAAATAGGGTCGTATGACTATAGTCGAATATGTAAGGGAATTTGTGCGACTCAGCAAGTTTGCTCAAGAATGTATACCATCAAAGGCTGTTTGGAGATGTTTTAAATGAAGATATCAAGTCGTTAGTCGGGATTTTAGAATTGAAAGAATTCGTGATTTTGGTAGATCGAGCACATAAAGTAGAAAAACTCAGTAAAGCTAAAAGAAAAGTGGATTTTAATACTCGTGACACTGGTAAATAACCTATGGAAAAGTCTTTTTCATGTCCACTTAAGAAATCAAAAGAATTTCAGAGTCGTACATCAAATTCAGTGGGATTCTTGGGCAGAGATAAAGGGAAGCAACATTCAAGTTCGAGACCTCAGACTACATCTGTAGCTAGTGTAGGTAGTGTTCAAAATAATAAACCTGAATGTCAAATGCGATAGACGACATTTCAGGGAGTGCAGATTGAGAGACGGGTTGTGTTTTAAATGTGGCTCTTGCCATCATTTCATTAGAGACTGCCTGAAATATCTGATAAAGAGAAAGCTTAGAACACTCGTTTGAGTAACACGGCTACGAGAGGGAGATGTCTAGCGACACTGGTAATACGGGTGATAGTCGTAGTAGAATGAAAGATTCTATGAGTAGATCTGAGGCCCGGGCACCAGCTAAGGCTAATGCGATTCGAGCTCGAGAGGGAGCTTCAGCACCTGATGTGATTACCGAAAAAGTTTCTATCTTTGATACTAATGTTAATGCTTTGATTGAATCGGGGTCAACACACTCATATGATGCACAACTTTAGTGTCGGATAAGAAAATACCTTATGAATCTATTGAATTTGTGGTTAAAGTAATGAATCCTTTAGGTCAGTACGTGTTAGTTGATAAAGCCTGTAAAAACTATCTTTTGATGATTCAGGATTGCAACTTTCTGACCGATTTGATGTTGTTGCCATTTGATGCATTTAATGTGATTGTGGGTATAGATTGGTTAACTCTACATGATACTGTTGTGAATTGTAGATGAAAGCAAATTGTGTTGAAATGTTAGAATGGTGAAATAATCTGGGTTGAATCTGATAGATTTGATGTTACAACTAATGTGATTTCAACTTTATTGGTATAGAAATATGTTAGAAAGGGCTGTGAGGTGTATCTTGTAATATCCTGAATTAGGGCTTAATCGGAATAGTGGTTTCGTGATCACAAATCCGGGATAGAAATAATTATTTTACAATGATTTTGATGTTTATGATATGATTGCATGATTGTGTGAAAATTTCGTGATGAAATTCTATGCCTAAAGTGCTTAAATTGAAAGTAGGGACTAAATCGAATAAGTTGCAAAACTTGCATTCTAGAAGTTTTTAGTATGAAATTGTTTTGGAATATTAATGAGGAGGTCTTAAATAGAAATTTGACCTATTTTAAGTTCATGGACAAAATTAGGACATGGAAGGAATTTTTGGAAAGTTTAGTAGTAAGGGTATTTTGGTCATTTAGTTATTAAAATGAATTAAAAACAAAATTAAAAGCCAATTTTTGTCCATCTTCTTCATTAGGCCGAAATTTCAAGGGTTCTCCATAGCTAGGGTTTGTTTCAAGCTTCTAAGCTCCATAGTAAGTGATTCCAAGCCCCGTTTTTAATGTTCTTTACGTATTTGGAATCCCAGAAGCTCGATTAAGCTTATGCTAGCAATAATTCAACCTAGGGTTTATATTTGGAAAAATACCCATAGGTGAAATTTGTGTATTTTGATGTTTTATGATAGAATATGGGGTTTTAAATTATGTTAGACAACTTGTGCTACTCGGTTTTAGTGAAAACGAGTAAAAGGGCTTAATCGGTAAAAATACCTAATAGTCACAAGTATATGTTAGAGAGAATTTGATGTTGCCATAGAAGGAAAAGTGATCAGCATGTTATAAAACATAAGAATAAGGAATAAAGTTTAATTCCAGAGCCTAGGGGCAAAAGTGTAATTATGCAAAAGTTTAGGGCAAAAGTGTAATTTTATTACGGTTCAGTATTAAATGCTGTTTTGATAAATGTATGTATTGAATAAGATTAATTTGGTATTATAGATCAAGAAAAACGAGATTCAAGTCGTGATCGAGGAAAAGAAAAGATTGTGGACTAAATTGCAAAACCTTTATATTTTGGTACCAAGGTAAGTTCATGTGTAAATAATGTAGCATAAATGTTATTTTTAAGTTATTAATGTTAATTACATGATATGCTGATTTTTAATCGTGAAATATTATGCTTTGTGGTTAATGTTGAGTAATATGCAAATTATGTTTACTACTTGATAAATATGAATTGCTACCAAGTATCGGTTCAGATATTCCATGGAAGACGGCAAATGTGAGATCGAGGGAAAAAGCCCGTTTGAACCTTAGGAATAGATTAGGATACAAGTGACATGTTACTAGGATGGTTGAGCATCCGAACTCGTTGAGTTGAGTCCGAGTTCACTTATGGATGCGAATGTCCGAACTCGTTGAGTTGAGTCCGAGTTCGTGAAATGTAACTAGGCATCCGAACTCATTGAGTTGAGTCCGAGTTCACTTATGGATGCGAACACCCGAGCTCGTTGAGTTGAGTCCGAGTTCACTTATGGGCGGGTTACATGGTAGCTTGATTACATATGAGGCACTTATGTGCAAATTATCCGTGTATCCGAGTTGTATTCCGATGTGTTCAACGGGTGAAATTGCTAGTGAAATGGAAGAACACTTAAGATGCAAGCGACGTTTTGGTAAGTGTTGTGAAATGGACACTTTGGACAGGTATGTTCTTAACCCTCGGGTTGAAAATAGATACAACAACGATAAGGTGGTAAGATGATGAATGATGTTTAGAAATGTGATATATGTTTTGGTGGTACCATGCTAAAGTTGTTTGGTATATTTGTATTGTTATGTTACTTATTATTTACATATGAACTTACTAAGCATTTATGCTTACTCCTTCCTTTTTATTCACTGTAGTTTTGAACAAGCCGGCTTAGGAATCGGGACAGGTCGAAAGTTCGATCACACTATCCAAAGGACTTTTATCTTGGTAAATGGCTTGTACTACTTAAGTATGGCATGTATAGCAATATACCTATTTTGTGTAAATAATTTTATGATATGGCCATGTTTGGTCGAGAAAATGTTTGATATTGATAAGTCATGGTGACGGCTAAATTAGGTCATGTTTGATATCATGGAAGTTTAACAGGTTATCTAGTTCATAAAAATTCATGGAAAGATGAAACTTGCCTTAAAACAGAATATTGCTGCAGCAATGACATGAATTTGAAAAATCACTAAAAATAGTATAAATAGAAATAAATGATGAGTAGGTTATGAAATTGAAGCTTAATGAGTCTATTTTCATATGGATTGAACAAAACAGGAATATAAATTATATTTTTTGAGATATTTAAACTTTTAAGAAATAGGGCCAGAGTGATTTCTGGATCCCCTGTTCTGACTTTAAAAATTCATAATAAATTTTACTAAAATAATTAGAAGTTTTTATTTATATGTACAGATTCCTTATTGAGTCTAGTTTTAATAGAAACAAACCTCATAGTCATTGAAATTTTTATAGAGATATATCTGATTCGTAATACACAGAGGTCGAGCGGTCAAACCTCAAACAGGGATACTTTAATTAATAAACTGTACTAATTGGCCCAATAAAAAATTCTAGAAAACAATTAGTAAATAGATATATGAGTCTATATTCATGGAAGATTTACGGATCTTGATTTCGAGTTTTGTAACTCGAGATATGATTTTTCTTGTAACTGTGAGGCGAGTAGCTAGAAAGCTGTGAATGTAGAAACAAATGATTTGAAGTTCTTAAATTGATAAATTATGTTCGGTAACCCCTCAAGCTCGACTCCGTTGATGGTCTTGGGCGTGGGGGCATTACATTTAGTGGTATCAGAGCGGGTTTATTTGGTTCTTGGACTACGTGTTGTATGTACGGATTTTGCTATACATGCCATATGTATGAATTGTGATAGTGTGACGACTTCTGACCTTTTTAAATGATTTTTATATAGTAAATGGATCCCGATCCAGCTGTGGCAGATGAAGTAGAGAGTAATGCGCCAGCTCCGGCTGAAGGGGCAGCGCCGACTGAAAACCCACCTCCTACGGTTGGTCAGGGAGGAGGAGAAAGGGATCGGGAAGCCTTTCTCCAAATGATGAGTGCATGGTACACTGAGTTCGTTCGTACGAACCCAAATGTACAACCTCCCCCACCTCCCCCAATTCCTCAACCTATGCCTCCAATGCCTCAAGGAGTGGATATGATAAAATTTCACGAACCCCGTTGATAGAATTCGTAAACAAGGGGCTGAAGAATTTAGAGCAAATATTGATGATGATGCAGAGAAAGCAGAGTTCTAGCTTGAAAATTCTATCCGGGTATTTGATGAATTATCTTGTACACCTGAAGAATGTTTGAAATGTGCTACATCTTTGTTGAGAGATTCACCTATAATTGGTGGAAGACTTTGATTTGGTGGTACCGAAAGAGAGGGTAACTGGGAATTCTTTCAAGAAGAGTTTTGGAAGAAATATATTAGTGAAAGATTTATTGATCGAAATGTAAAGAGTTTCTTGAGTGAAGCAAGGTAATATGACATGATCTCGAATATGAAAGAGAGTTTGTTCGATTGAGTAAGTATGCGTGGAATATGTTCCTCTGAAGCCAAGATGTGCCGACGATTTGAAGACGGGCTCAACGAAGACATTAAAGTATTTGTCGGGATCCTTGAACTGAAAGAAATGGTAGTCCTAGTTGATCGATCTTGTAAGGTGAAGAACTACTTAAAGAGAAGAGGAAGGTAGAAATTTGAGACACGAAATTGGAAGAAAAGGCCAATGAGTAAGGCACCTTCACAAGAACCCGAAAGTCAAGAAATATGAATCCTTGTTCCCAAGTTTCATTTGGGCAATCATATGGAAATTTTAAGAAGCAAAATGTGGGTCCTAAATCTCGAATACTGCATGACCAAAGTGTAGGGAACTTGAGATTTGTTAAACCCGAGTGCCGGGTGTGGTAGAAATCATTTTGGTCCGTGCAGAGCAAATGAATGTTTCGATGTGGTTCTCCGGATCATTTTATTAGAGAGCGCCCAGAGAGCCGAGAAAGAAAAATTTTAGAGTGTAAAAGCTAGTGGTGCAAACTCGAAGGGAAGGTATCCGAGAAAAGCTGGAAGTGAAACAAGCAGTAAGAATGTAGCCAGAGATGCAACAGTTAGATCTGAGGGAAGAGCTCCGGCTAGAACTTATGCTATTAAAGTGCGTGAAGATGCTTTCTCACCCGATGTGATTACCGGTACATTTTCTCTTTATGATATTAATGTTATTGCTTTGATTGATCCTAGTTCTACTCATTCATATGTATGCATTAAACTGGTGTCTAGTATGAATATACCTGTTGAGAACACAGAATTTATGATTAGAGTGTCGAACCCGTTAGGCAAATGCGTGATAGTTGATAAAGTAAGCAAGAAATGCCCTTTAATGATTCGGGGTCATTACTTTCTGGCTGACTTGATGTTGTTGCCGTTTGATGAATTTGATGTTATTTTAGGTATGGATTGGTTGACATTGCATGATGCTATAATAAATTGCAAAGAAAAGGTTATAGAATTAAAGTGTGAAAGTGGTGAAATTCTGCGGGTTGAGCCAGACAAATCAGAGGCATTATCTAGTATGATTTCTTCGATGTCGGCTCAGAGATATTTGAGAAAGGGTTATGAAGCTTATTTGGCGTATGTAATTAATACAAAAGAAGTTGAAAAGAAAGTTGAATCAGTGCCGGTTGTGTGTGAATTTGCGGACGTATTTCTAGAAGAATTGTCGGGTTTGCCTCTAGTCAGGGAAGTAGAATTTGGTATTGATTTAATACCGGGAACAGCTCCGATCTCGATTGCTCCATATAGAATGGCACCAACAGAGTTGAAAGAATTAAAGTCGCAGTTGCAAGAGTTGACTAATAAAGGCTTTGTGAGACCGAGTTTTTCACCTTGGGGTGGTCCCGTGTTATTTGTGAAAAAGAAGGATGGTTCTATGAGATTATGTGTTGATTATCGGCAGTTAAACAAGGTGACAATCAAAAACAAGTATCCGTTGCCGAGAATTGATGATTTGTTTGATCAGCTAAAAGGAGTGACATGGTTTTCAAAGATTGACTTGAGATCTGGGTATTATCAGCTGCGAGTAAAAGAGTCAGATGTGCCTAAAACTGCTTTTAGAACAAGGTACGGTCATTATGAATTTTTAATTATGCCATTCGGTTGACAAATGCTCTGCTTGTGTATATGGATTTAATGAATCGCATATTTCGCCATACTTGGACAGATTTGTTGTGGTGTTTATAGATGATATTTTAATTTATTCAAAAGATGAGACAGAGCATCTTGAGCATTTGAGGATAGTTTTGTAAACTTTGAGAGATAAGCATTTGTATGCTAAGTTTAGTAAAAGTGAATTTTGGCTCCGGAAGTTGGATTTTGGGTCATATTGTTTCGTGATGGTATACGGGTTGATCCTAGTAAAATTTCAGCCATTATTGATTGGAAACCACCGAAAAACGAATCGAAGTTAGAAGTTTCTTGGGGCTAGCTGGGTATTATCCATGGTTCGTAAATGGATTTTCTATAATTGCTACTCCTATGACTAGACTACTTCAAAGGATGTTAAATTTGAATGGACGGAAGAATGTCAATAGAGTTTCAAGAATTGAAAAGTTATTAATCAAGCACCGGTGTTGATACAACCCGAATCGTAAAGAATTGGTGGTGTATAGTGATGCTTCTCTAAATGGTTTGGGGTGTGTACTCATGCAAGAAGGAAAAGTGGTGGCTTATGCTTCAAGACAGTTAAAACCTCATGAGAAGAATTATCCTACTCATGATTTGGAATTGGCTATAGTTGTATTTGCTTTGAAGATTTGGCGACATTATTTGTATGGTGAAAAGTGCCGAGTATATACCGATCAAAAAAGTCTTAAATACTTGATGTCACAAAAAGACTTGAATTTGAGACAGCGAAGATGGTTGGAGTTATTGAAAGATTACGAGCTTGTTATCGATTATCATCCAGGAAAAGCGAATGTGGTTGCCGATGCTTTAAGCAGAAAGTTGTTGTTTGCTTTGAGAGTTATGAACACTCAGTTGAAAATTTCAGATGACGGTTCGATTCTAGCAGAGTTAAGAGCAAGACCGATGTTTTTACAAGAGATTTTTGAAGCTCAAAAAAATGATCAAGATTTGCTAGCCAAAAGAAAATAGTGTGAAGCTGATACGGGATCAGATTTCAGAGTCGGTTTTGATGGTTTTTTTATGTTTAAAAATCAAATTTGTGTACCGAAAAATGATGAGTTGATTCAAAAGATTTTGCATGAAGCACATAATGGTTGTTTAGAGTTCATCCGGGTAGTACGAAGATGTATAATGACTTGAAGAAAATGTACTGGTGGAGTGGAATGAAAAGAGATATTTCGAGTTTGTATCAAAGTGCTTAGTTTGCCAACAAGTGAAAATTTGAACACCAAGTATCTTCGGATTACTCTAGCCTATTATGGTTCTGAATGGAAATGGGATCGGATTACTATGGATTTTATATCGTGGTTCTTTGTTAACTCTAGGGAAGAAAAATGCCATCGGGCAATAGTTGTCGATCGACTAAATCGGCTCATTTTATTCCTAAGACGCGTCTGATTATTCTCTTAATAAGTTGGCTGAATTGTATATCCGAGAGATTGTTAGACTTCATGGGATACCTTTGTCAATCATTTCGGATAGAGATCTGAGGTTTACCTCATGGTTTTGGCAAAAGTTGCAAGAAGCATTAGGTACAAAGTTAAATTTCAGCACTACCTTTCATCCACAAACTGATGGACAATCAGAGAGAGTAATTCAGATTCTTGAAGACATGCTCAGATGTTGTGTATTGGAATTTCAAGGTAGTTGGGAAAAGTATTTACCGTTGGTAGAATTTGCTTATAATAATAGTTATCAGACAAGTTTGAAGATGGCACCTTATGAAGCATTATATGGTCGTAAATGTCGGACGCCATTGTATTGGACTGAACTCAAGGAAAATCAGATTTATGGAGTTGATTTAATAAAAGAAACAGAAGAAAAGGTGAAAGTGATTCGAGATTGTTTGAAAGCTGCTTCAGATAGATAGAAATCTTATGCGGATTTGAAACGAAAGGAAATGGAGTTTCAAGTTGGTGATAAGGTATTTTTGAAAGTGTCTCCATGGAAGAAAGTTCTTAGATTTGGACGAAAGGGCAAGTTAAGTCCGTGTTTTATTGGACCGTATGAAATAATTGAAAAAGTTGGACCGGTAGCATATCGGCTAGCGTTACCACCCGAATTAGAGAAGATTCATGATGTGTTTCACGTATCTATATTACGTCGGTATCGTTCGGATCCTTCACATATAATTTCACCGATGAAATTGAACTGCATGACGGATATGACTTATGAAGAAGAACCGATTAAGATTTTAGCTCGAGAAGTCAAACAACTAAGAAATAAAAGTGTTGCACTTGTAAAAGTGTTGTGGCAAAAGCATGGGGTAGAAGAGACTACATGGGAACCTGAAGAAACTATGAGAAACCAATACCCACACTGTTTCTCAGTAAGATTTTCGAGGACGAAAATCCTTAAAAGGGGGAGTTGTAATATCCTAAATTAGGGCTTAATCGAATAGTGGTTTCGTGACCACAAATCCGAGATAGAAATAATTATTTTACAATGATTTTGATGTTTATGATATGATTGCATGATTGTGTGAAAATTTCGTGATGAAATTCTATGCCTAAAGTGCTTAAATTGAAAGTAGGGACTAAATCGAATAAGTTGCAAAACTTGCATTCTAGAAGTTTTTAGTATGAAATTGTTTTGGAATATTAATGAGGAGGTCTTAAATAGAAATTTGACCAATTTTAAGTTCATGGACAAAATTAGGACATGGAAGGAATTTTTGGAAAGTTTAGTAGTAAGGGTATTTTGGTCATTTAGTTATTAAAATGAATTAAAAACAAAATTAAAAGCCAAGTTTTGTCCATCTTCTTCATTAGGCCGAAATTTCAAGGGTTCTCCATAGCTAGGGTTTGTTTCAAGCTTCCAAGCTCTATAGTAAATGATTCCAAGCCCCGTTTTTAATGTTCTTTACGTATTTGGAATCCCGGAAGCTCGATTAAGCTTATGCTAGCAATAATTCAACCTAGGGTTTATATTTGGAAAAATACCCATAGGTGAAATTTGTGTATTTTGATGTTTTATGATAGAATATGGGGTTTTAAATTATGTTAGACAACTTGTGCTACTCGGTTTTTAGTGAAAACGAGTAAAAGGGCTTAATCGGCAAAAATACCTAATAGTCACAAGTATATGTTAGAGAGAGAATTTGATGTTGCCATAGAAGGAAAAGTGATCAGCATGTTATAAAACATAAGAATAAGGAATAAAGTTTAATTCAGAGCCTAGGGGCAAAAGTGTAATTATGCAAAAGTTTAGGGCAAAAGTGTAATTTTTTAAAGTTAGTATTAAATGCTGTTTTGATAAATGTATGTATTGAATAAGATTAATTTGGTATTATAGATCAAGAAAAACGAGATTCAAGTCGTGATCGAGGAAAAGAAAAGATTGTGGACTAAATTGCAAAACCTTTATATTTTGGTACCAAGGTAAGTTCATGTGTAAATAATGTAGCATAAATGTTATTTTTAAGTTATTAATGTTAATTATATGATATGCTGATTTTTAATCGTGAAATATTATGCTTTGTGGTTAATGTTCAGTATTATGCAAATTATGTTTACTACTTGATAAATATGAATTGCTACCAAGTATCGGTTCAGATATTCCATGGAAGACGGCAAATGTGAGATCGAGGGAAAAAGCCCGTTTGAACCTTAGGAATAGATTAGGATACAAGTGACATGTTACTAGGATGGTTGAGCATCCGAACTCGTTGAGTTGAGTCCGAGTTCACTTATGGATGCGAATGTCCGAACTCGTTGAGTTGAGTCCGAGTTCGTGAAATGTAACTAGGCATCCGAACTCGTTGAGTTGAGTCCGAGTTCACTTATGGATGCGAACGCCCGAGCTCGTTGAGTTGAGTCCGAGTTCACTTATGGGCGGGTTACATGGTAGCTTGATTACATATGAGGCACTTATGTGCAAATTATCCCGTATCCGAGTTGTATTCGATATGTTCAACGGTGAAATTTCTAGTGAAATGGAAGAACACTTAAGATGCAAGCGACGTTTTGGTAAGTGTTGTGAAATGGACACTTTGGACAGGTATGTTCTTAACCCTCGGGTTGAAAATAGATACAACAACGATAAGGTGGTAAGTTGATGAATGATGTTTAGAAATGTGATATATGTTTTGGTGGTACCATGCTAAAGTTGTTTGGTATATTTGTATTGCTATGTTACTTATTATTTACATATGAACTTACTAAGTATTTATGCTTACTCCTTCCTTTTTATTCACTGTAGTTTTGAACAAGCCGGCTTAGGAATCGGGACAGGTCGAAAGTTCGATCACACTATCCAAAGGACTTTTATCTTGGTAAATGGCTTGTACAACTACTTAAGTATGGCATGTATAGCAATATACCTATTTTGTGTAAATAATTTTATGATATGGCCATGTTTGGTTGAGAAAATGTTTGATATTGATAAGTCATGGTGACGGCTAATTTAGGTCATGTTTGATATCATGGAAGTTTAACAGGTTATCTAGTTCATAAAAATTCATGGAAAGATGAAACTTGCCTTAAAACAGAATATTGCTGCAGCAATGACATGAATTTGAAAAATCACTAAAAATAGTATAAATAGAAATAAATGATGAGTAAGTTATGAAATTTAAGCTTAATGAGTCTATTTTCATATGGATTGAACAAAACAGAATATAAATTATATTTTATGAGATATTTAAACTTTTACTAAACAGGGCGAGTGATTTCTAGATCCCTGTTCGACTTTAAAATTCATAATAAATTTTACTAAAATAATTAGAAGTTTTTATTTATATGTACAGATTCCTTATTGAGTCTAGTTTTAATAGAAACAAACCTCATAGTCATTGAAATTTGTTATAGAGATATATCTGATTCATAATACAGAGGTCGAGTAGTCGAACCTGAAGCAGGGATACTTTAATTAATAAACTGTACTAATTGGCCCAATAAAAAATTCTAGAAAAAATTAGTAAATAGATATATGAGTCTATATTCATGGAAAATTTACGGATCTTGATTTCGAGTTTTGTAACTCGAGATATTATTTTTCTTGTAACTATGACGCGAGTAGCTAGAAAGCTGTGAATGTAGAAACAAATGATTTGAAGTTCTTAAATTGATAAATTATGTTCGGTAACCCCTCAAGCTCGACTCCGTTGATGGTCTTAGGCGTGGGGGCGTTACATATCTAGCTTATATATTTGATTCCAGGGCTTCAAAATTGAAACTAGAGTCGGATCCGACTGTTTGTGAATTCTAGGATGTATTTCCAGAAGAGTTACCAGGGGTACCGCTAATCAGAGAGGTTGAATTTGTAATTGAGTTAGTACTAGGAACATCTTCAATATCAATAGCTCTGTACAGAATGAGACCCAAAAATTGAAAGATTTGAAAGCACGCGGGAGTTAATAGACTGACACTTTATTTGGCCTAGTTTTTCTCCCTAGGATGCTCCTGTATTATTTTTTAAGAAAAAGGATGAGTCAATGCGGTTATGTATTAGCTATCGACAACTTAACAAAGTCACGATCAAGAAAAATATCCTTTGCCATGTATTGATGATTTGTTTGATTGGTTGAATGGTGTGACTATATTTTCAATGATTGGTCTCCATTCTAGATATTATTAGTTAAGGGTTAAAGATTTGGATGTGCCGAAGATTGCTTTTAGAAGCAGATATAGACATTATGAATTTCTTGTCCTGCCTTTTGGTTTGAACAATGCACCTGCAATGTTTATGGATTTGATGAACAAAATATTCAGGCCGTATTTAGACTGATTTGTAGTTGTGTTCATTGATGATATTTTGATCTATTCCCAAGATGAAATTGAGCATGCACAGGATTTGAGAATAATATTATAGATTTTGCACAATAAACAGTTGTTTGCTAAGTTTAGCAAGTGCGAGTTTTGGCTCCAAAAAGTTGGATTTTTGGGACACGTATCAATAGATGGTATCAACTATGGTAGACTGGAAACCTCCAAGAAATATTTTAGAAATCAAATGTTTTCTAGGTTTAGTAGCTTATTATTAGATATTTTTTAAAGGATTTTGGATCATTGCTACGTTGTTGACGAAATTGCCTCAGAAAAATGTCAAGTTTCACTAGTCATAAAAGGGTCAACAATGCTTTGATTAGCTGAAAGCGTTGTTGACCAAAGCCCCTGTGTTGGTTCAACCAGAGTCCGGTAAGGAATTCGTGATTTATAGCAATGCTTCATTGAATGGTTTAAGCTGTGTTTTGATGCAAAAAGGCAAAATGGTAGCTTATGCGTCTCGACAGTTGAAACCATACGAGAAAAGTTGCCCAACTCATGATTTAGAAGTTGCATTTATTTTTTTTGCTTTAAAGATCTGGCGACACTATTTGTAGAGTTAAAAATGTCATATATTCACAGATCACAAAAGTCTTAAGTATTTGATCTCGTCGAAAGAATGAATTTGAGAAAATGCCGATGGTTAGAGTTGTTAAAAGATTTTGATTTGATTATTGATTATCATCCAGGAAAAGCTACTATTGTTGCTGATGCTTTAAGAAGAAAATCCTTGTTTTCTTTGAGAACTTTGAACACTCAGTTGACGTTAATTGACGACGGTTCATTTATAGCAAAATTAAAAGCTAGACCAACATTTCTGCAACAGATTTGCGAAGCTTAGAAAGTGAGTTCGAGTTGATTACTAAATAGGAATAGATTGAGTCGGCACCTGATTCAGGCTTTCATTTAAGTCTAGATGGTAGCTTGTATTTCTGAAATAGGATATGCATTCCATGGAATTCTGATGTTATTCTGAAGATTTTATAGGAAGCTCACAGCAATAATTTATCGGTACACCCTGGTAGTAACAAAATGTACGGTGATTTGAAACAGATATTGTGACAGCCCTAAATTGACCCTAGTCTGGAAGTGGTTTCGGGACCGCTAAACTGAGTCACCGAAGTATTTGAATGTGATATTTATTGTCTAGAATATGTGAATATGAATGTGTGAAAGTTTTAAGCTTCGGTTTAGTCGATTGCATGTGAATTTAGTTAATAGGACTTATGTGAGAAAATTTAGAAATGTGCTAGGCAAATGTAAGTGGCCTATTAATGCATGCTATAAAGATGATGGGTTTGCATGTCAAATTACCCAAAATTTGAACTAGTGGCCGGCCATGCTATGGGTTAAAACCTATTATAAACATGTTGTGTTAATGCTTCATGTTAGAAATAATAAAATAAAAAGGGTTAGTAATAAAATAATGGAAATTGGGGGGGGGGTGATGAAAAGAAAAGAAAAAAAGTTCTCATTTTGTTCTTCTTGACCGAAAAATCAAAGGAAAGAAAGGAAGAAAGGTTGAAGAGGTTCGGCCATGCTTGTAACTAGGCTAAGGTATGTTTGATGTTGTTCCATGAGATTCATGCATATTTTTAGTTGTTAGCTTGAGTTCTACCTAGCCCATGGTTTAAATCTTTGCTATGTGATGGAGATGATACTCGGCCATGGGTGTTGTCTTCTTGGTTGGTGTTTGATGTTATGGTGATGAGGCATGAAGATGATTGAATTTGAGTGCTTAATAAAAAGGATTGAATGTGAGTGTGTGTGAGAATTTGAAAAGGATGGGTCTTAACAACTTCATGAAGTATTCGGCCATGGTGCTAAAATGTTGTATTGTGTTTAAACTTAGAATTTGTAGTCATATGGATGTGTCTTGTTGTATGAGTGCTTGAACAAACTATGATTAAATGGATGCATAGATTCAAAGTGGGAAGAATTGGCTATTATGCTTGATACTAATGCCGAATATGAGAATGTTGTACTTGAAAAAAAAAAGAAAATGTAGGTGAACATGACAAGTATATTCGGCTTAGGGCATAAGGATATGAAAATTTTGGGTATTTATTTTTGATTGAGTGTGCATGACTATGGATAGTTGGCTGCCAAAAATATTATAAATACATGGGGTATGTTAAATTTATTAAGCTACAAAACATTATACATGTTCGGCCAAAGTAAATTATTTGAGTAAAGTATATCTTGATGGTACATTTCGGCTAGTATAAAATGTATATGGATGTCGTATGACTATGTTTGATTTGGGAAGTAAATTGTTTGATTTAGCTCAAGAGCCTAGAAGATCAAAATTGGATAAGGGGAAGGAAAAAGTGAACGAATAGCCGTCGAAATCGTTCGACAACATCCGAGGTAAGTCTTTGAGTAATGGAACTTAGTTTATGATTTGATTAAGTTATGACGTATAAGCGTAACAAATAAACAGTGATATAATGATTTTACTTGAATTATATGTCGAGATAATTAGTTATACCTATGACGGGTAGTCGAATGTGCATAGAGATCATGTCATAAAGCAAATCAATTTATGCTCTTTGTATGTGGCTATTGAGCCGAAAATGGGAATGATTGATAAGTGTCTTGTGTTTGAGTTCTAGTGATGAAAATGAAATATAGATGTGATATGATTTATTAATATACGTGCATGAATATTCGGATGATAATCGGGCTAAGTCCCGAAGGCATTTGTGCGAGTTACTATGATAACCGGGCTAAGTCCCGAAGGCATTTGTGCGAGTTACTATATCCGGGCTAAGTCCCGAAGGCATTTGTGCGAGTTACTATATCCGGGCTAAGTCTCGAAGGCAGTTGAGCGAGTAGCTATATCCGGCTAAATCCCGAAGGTACTTGGTTTGGGAATGAGCGATCTTGCTGTAATAATTTCAATTAATACGCTCGTAAAATCCCAACGATGAGGTATGTTTCGTATATGCATTGGAATAGTTGATTCCTTTTAAATAGTATTCGCTCAGTCGATTAATAAGCTTCAGGCCTTTGGTTAAGTTGATCCCTTATGTATGAATATAAGGGTTGGAAATGTGAAGTAGGTATGATTTTGAGAAAATGTGTATATGAAATTATCCGTTTAGTCATATGAATGCTATACTTCAGTTGTGCCTAATTTCATTGCTCAAAACTTACTAAGCATTAAATGCTTATTCCGTTTCTTTGATTCTCTGTTTTATAGATTTTGGTTCGTTAGCTATCGGACTAGGGAGTGTCAAAGTCGAAGTCACCCACACTATCAAAGCCCTTTTGGTACTGTTTTAGTTAAACTCTGATAATGGCATGTATAGGGCTGCCCTTTTGTTGTTAGTCTAGTACTTTGGTATTGTATATATTTGGATAGCCATGCGAAAATGGCTTAAATATTTTGAGCATAGCATTATAATCATTTTGTATATATATGGTTATTGAGAGGTGTGGAAATGCTTGGCAATGATTAGCCATTGGAATGGTTAATCACGATCATATTTTTGTGCTATGTATGTTAAAGGGCTAGTTGAGTCATGGAAATTATGAAATAGGTAAAGTCTACCTTAAAAACAGATGCCGACAGCAGCAGTGATGTGAATTTGAAAAATCACTAAAAATATTAGGAATAGAATTAAATATTTAATAAATTATTTAATCGAACCTTGATGAGTCTATTTTCATATTAAAGTAACGAAATGATCATATGAGCCATATTTTATGAGATGTTTAAGTTTTTGTGAAACAGGACCAGAGCAATTTCTGGATCCCCTGTTCCGACTTTTGAAATTCATTATAAATTAACCAGATATAATTAGAAGTCATGCCATATATGTATAGATTCCTTTTCGAGTATAGTTTCTTTATAAACAAACGGCATAAGTATTGAAGCCCTGTACAGGGAGATATCCAAGTCGCAATGCGGGAAGGTCAGAATGGTCGAACCCTGTAACAGGGGATACTTTAACTAATAAACTGTACTAATTGGGCTGACCAAAAATTCTAGAAAAGAATTTGTGGATGGATATATGAGTCTAGTTTCAGGGAAAATTTACGGAATCAGTTTTCGAGTTTTGGAACTCGAGATATGATTTTTAAAGTGACTGTTATGCAGTTAACCAGCTTGTCTGGAATTTTTAAAATGAACTGTGTTAATAAATGAAATAAGTCTGTTAACACCTCGTGTTCGACTCCGGCAACGGTCTTGGGTACGGGGTGTTACAATTTTATTGGTATCAGAGCTACGGTTTAGTCGATTCCAGGACTACCGTAATATGTTTGGGTCTAGCTATACATGCCATTATGTGATTATTTGATAGTGTGGTGATTTCTGACAATTGAAAATGTGTTTATTTATAGTAATGGATCTCGATCCCAACCGAGTGGTAGCTGATGATCTTGAGAGTGTAGCGCCTGCTCCCGCACAAGGGACAGCGCCGGCGGACTCTCAACCTATTGCTAGTAATCCGAATGATGAAGCTAGACAAGCTTTTTATAGCGTGATGGATGATTGGTTCAACCAATACATTCGAACTAATACGGCTGTTCCACAACCCCCATTCCCGACTAATACAACCCCCGCACCTGCAATACCTCCGGTAACTGACCAAATAAGGTCAAATAAGCCCCCGATTGACAGAATCCAAAAACACGGGGCTACTGAATTTAAAGCTACGGATAGCGACAATGCCGAGCAAGCTGAATTTTGGTTGGACAACACTATTCGGGTACTTGATGAACTATCTTGTACACCCGATGAATGCCTAAAGTGTACTATCTCCTTGCTACGTGATTCTGCCTACTATTGGTGGAATACGTTGATTTCTATTGTGCCCAGAGAGCAAGTAACTTGGGAGTTTTTCCAAACCGAGTTTCGGAAAAAGTGTATCAGTCAAAGATTCATTGATCAAAAATGGAAGGAATTTCTTGAACTTAAACAAGATTCCATGTCGATTCATCGATTATGAACGAAAGTTTGTAAGGCTTAGCCGATGCAGCTCGAGAATGCATTTCTTCAGAAGCTGTGATGTGTAAACGTTTCGAGGATGGATTGAACGATGATATAAAGCTGTATGTTGGCATTTTAGAAATCCGAGAATTTGTGGTACTTGTCGAACGAGCTTGCAAAGTCAAGAGCTCGAAGAAGGAGAAAAGAAAAGGCGATATGGGAGCAAAGGAGTTTCAGAAGAGATCTTGGAAAGCCCGTTCAACGATCATCGAAGAAATTTAGAGATGACTTAGGCGGTCTAGAGACACTTCGGTTTTTCTAGACGAGATCGTGATCGACCCCGTGAGTACACGAGTCACTTCGGTCACCGGTGTTGGAAATGATCGTCGAGACGTAACGGAGTGCCGATTGTGGTAAATGGCATTCGGGAGTTGTAGATTCCATAACCGCTCTGTTACAAGTGCGGATCGTTGACCACTTTATTAAAGATTGCCCGAGATTGTGCGAGCAGAATGTAAATCGAGTGGGAAACCGGTGCTACCAACGCTTTCGGGTAGACCATCTAGGAATACGGGCAATGCTAGTGGCGGTCGAGAGGATCTAGAGATGCTACAACCAGATCTCGAGGCTCGTGCTCTGCTAGAGCTTATTCTATCGGCGACGCGAGGATGCTTCCTCGCCGATGTTATTACCGGTACTTTTACTCTCTTTGATACTAATGTGATTGCTTTGATTGACCTGGTTCTACTCATTCTTATATATGTGTAACCTTAGCATCCAAAGAAGACTCTACCTGTTGAGTCTACTGAGTTTGTAATTCGGGTGTCAAATCCCTTGGGTCGTTACGTGCTTGTCGACAAAGTGTGTAAGAAATGTCCCCTAGTAATCCGAGGTTCCTGTTTTGCTGATTTGATGCTTTTACCGTTTGATGAATTTGATGTTATCCTCGGTATGGATTGGTTGACCGTACATGATGCAATTGTAAATTGCAAAAGAAAAACCATCGATTTGAGGTGTGTAAATAACAAGATAATCCGAGTTGAGTCTACTGACTTAAATAGGTTGCCAGCTGTAATATCATCGATGTTGGCTCAGAAATATGTAAGAAAGGGGTGTGAAGCATACCTTGCGTATGTACTTGATGACAAAGAGTTAGAAAAGAAGCCTGAATCTGTGCCGGTGGTTTGTGAATATCTGGATGTTTTTCCCGAAGAATTACCGGGTTTACCACCTGTTCGGGAGGTAGAGTTTGGCATCGAGCTTGTACCTGGGACTACACTGATTTTGATAGCTCCGTATCGTATGGCACCAACTGAATTAAAGGGATTGAAAGCTCAGTTGCAAGAGTTGATGGATAGAGGTTTCGCTCGACCAAGTTTCTCACCTTGGGGTGCACCAGTATTGTTTGTGAAAAAGAAGGACGGAACCATGAGGTTGTGCATCGACTATCATCAGCTGAATAAGGTGACAATAAAGAATAAATATTCGATACTGCGCATTGACGATTTGTTTGATCAACTAAAGGGAGCCTCGATGTTTTCAAAGATAGATTTGAGATCGGGTTATTATCAGTTGCGAATTCGAGATTCGGATATACCCAAAACTGCTTTCAAAACGAGATATGGTCACTACATATTCTTAGTGATGCCGTTTGGGCTCACTAATGCCCCTGCGGTATTTATGGATCTGATGAATCGGATCTTCAGACCGTATTTAGATCGGTTTGTAGTTGTGTTTATCGATGATATTTTGGTCTATTCGAGAAATGAAACCGATCATGCTGAACACCTGGGATTAGTGTTGCAAATTTTACGGGATAAGCAGTTGTATGCTAAGTTCAGTAAGTGTGAGTTCTGGTTAAGAGAGGTTAGCTTCTTGGGACATGTGGTATCTGCATCGGGTATTCGAGTTGATCCGAGCAAAATTTCAGCCATACTTAACTAGAAGCCTCCGAGAAATATTACTGAAGTTCGGAGCTTTTTGGGACTTGCCAGTTACTACAGACGGTTTGTAAAAGGTTTTTCGATGATAGCCACACCAATGACGAAACTACTTCAGAAAGATGTTAAGTTTGAATGGACAGAAAAGTGTCAGAAAAGTTTCAATCAATTGAAAACTCATTTGACGGAAGCTCCAGTACTAGTGCAGCCCGAATCAGGCAAGGAGTTTGTCATTTATAGTGATGCATCCTTACTTGGGTTGGGTTGTGTATTGATGCAAGAAGGTCGAGTTGTAGCTTATGCGTCGAGACAATTGAAGCCACATGAGAAAAATTATCCAACCCATGATCTCGAATTAGCTGCCATCGTATTCGCTTTGAAAATATGGCGACATTATTTATTTGGTGAGAAGTGCCATGTATTTTCAGATCACAAAAGTCTCAAATATTTGATGACTCAAAGAAACTTGAATCTGCGACAAAGACGTTGGCTCGAGTTGTTAAAAGATTATGAGCTTGTCATTGACTATCACCCAGGAAAGGCTAATGTGGTTGCGGATGCTTTGAGTCGTAAATCACTGTTTGCTTTACGAGCGATGAATGTACACTTGTCTGTACTATCCGACAATGTGTTAGTAGCGGAATTAAAGGCTAGACCATTGTTGATTCATCAAATTCATGAAGCTCAGAAAGTCGATGATAAATTAGTTGCAAAATGGGCTGAATGTGTTTCGAATATGGAATCAGAGTTTCAAATTGATGATGACGATTGTTTGAGGTTCAGAAGTCGTTTGTGTGTTCCAAGAAATTCAGAACTTATTCCGATGATTCTGAACGAAGCTCATTGTAGCCGAATGTCAATTCACCCGGGGAGTACGAAAATGTACAACGATCTGAGACGTCAGTTTTGGTGGCAGGGTTTGAAATGAGACATTTCTGATTTTGTTTCGAAGTGTTTAATATGCCAACAAGCGAAAGCGGAACATCAAGTGCCTACAGGTTTACTTCAGCCGATCATAATACCTGAATGGAAATGGGAACTAATCACAATGGATTTTGTATCTGGGTTACCATTGTCGGCGAGTAAGAAAGATGCGATTTGGGTTGTTGTTGATAGACTGACTAAGTCGGCTCATTTTATTCCCGTACGTACGGATTATTCATTGGATAAACTAGCTGAATTGTATGTTTCTCAGATTGTGAGATTACACGGGGTACCCATTTCTATTGTGTCGGATAGAGATCCGAGATTCACCTCTCGATTTTGGAAGAAATTGCAAGAAGCTTTGGATACCAAGTTGCATTTTAGCACCGCTTTTCATCCCCAAACCGATGGTCAATCCGAGCGGATAATTCAGATACTCGAGGATATGTTGAGATGTTGCATCCTTGAGTTTAGCGGTTCATGGGAACGGTATCTATCTTTGATTGAATTCGCTTACAATAATAGTTTTCAATCAAGTATTAAGATGGCACCTTACGAGGCTTTGTACGGTCGTAAATGCCGTACACCATTGTTTTGGACCGAGCTCGGTGAAAGTAAAATTTTCGGAGTTAATTTGATTAAAGATGCTGAGCGGAAAGTAAAAATAATTCGTGAAAGTTTGAAGTCAACATCGGATCGTCAGAAGTCGTATGCAGATTTGAAACGAAAAGACATTGAGTATCAGGTGGGAGATAAAGTGTTTCTTAAAGTTTCACCTTGGAAAAAGATACTCAGATTTGGGCGTAAGGGCAAATTGAGTCCGAGGTTCATCAGGCCATATGAAATATCCGAACGAGTCGGTCCAGTTGCGTATAGATTGATTTTACCTCCTGAACTTGAAAAGATTCACGATGTCTTTCATGTTTCGATGCTTCGACGTTATAGATCTGATCCATCGCACATAATTAATCCATCAGAGGTTGAAATTCAATCCGATATGAGTTATGAAGAAGAACCGATTCGTATCCTAGCTCGTGAAGTGAAAGAGTTACGAAACAAAAAGGTTCCTTTAGTAAAAGTGTTATGGCTCAAACACGGGATGGAAGAAGCTACTTGGGAACCCGAGAAATCTATGAAAGAATGATACCCAAACCTATTTATCGGTAAGATTTTCGGAGACGAAAATTTCTTAAAGTGGGGGAGAGTTGTGACAGCTCTAAATTGACCCTAGTCGGGAAGTGGTTTCGGGACCACTAAACCGAGTCACCGAAATATTTGAATGTGATATTTATTGTCTAGAATATGTGAGTATGAATGTGTGAAAGTTTTAAGCTTCGATTTAGTCGATTGCATGTGAATTTAGTTAGTAGGACTTATGTGAGAAAATTTAGAAATGTGCTAGGCAAATGTAAGTGGCCTATTAATGCATGCTATAAAGATGATGGGTTTGCATGTCAAATTACCCAAAATTTGAACTAGTGGCCGGCCATGCTTTGGGTTAAAACCTATTATAAACATGTTGTGTTAATGCTTCGTGTTAGAAATAATAAAATAAAAAGGGTTAGTAATAAAATAATGGAAATTGGGGGGGTGATGAAAAAAAAAGAAAAAAAGTTCTCATTTTGTTCTTCTTGACCGAAAAATTAAAGGAAAGAAAGGAAGAAAGGTTGAAGAGGTTCGGCCATGCTTGTAACTAGGCTAAGGTATGTTTGATGTTGTTCCATGAGATTCATGCATATTTTTAGTTGTTAGCTTGAGTTCTACCTAGCCCATGGTTTAAATCTTTGCTATGTGATGGAGATGATACTCGGCCATGGGTGTTGTCTTCTTGGTTTGTGTTTGATGTTATGGTGATGAGGCATGAAGATGATTGAATTTGAGTGCTTAATAAAAAGGATTGAATGTGAGTGTGTGTGAGAATTTGAAAAGGATGGGTCTTAACAACTTCATGAAGTATTCGGCCATGGTGCTAAAATGTTGTATTGTGTTTAAACTTAGAATTTGTAGTCATATGGATGTGTCTTGTTGTATGAGTGCTTGAACAAACTATGATTAAATGGATGCATAGATTCAAAGTGGGAAGAATTGGCTATTATGCTTGATACTAATGCCGAATATGAGAATGTTGTACTTGAAAAAAAAAAAGAAAATGTAGGTGAACATGACAAGTATATTCGGTTTAGGGCATAAGGATATGAAAATTTTGGGTATTTATTTTTGATTGAGTGTGCATGACTATGGATAGTTGGCTGCCAAAAATATTATAAATACATGGGGTATGTTAAATTTATTAAGCTACAAAACATTATACATGTTCGGCCAAAGTAAATTATTTGAGTAAAGTATATCTTGATGGTACATTTCGGCTAGTATAAAATGTATATGGATGTCGTATGACTATGTTTGATTTGGGAAGTAAATTGTTTGATTTAGCTCAAGAGCCTAGAAGATCAAAATTGGATAAGGGGAAGGAAAAAGTGAACGAATAGCCGTCGAAATCGTTCGACAACATCCGAGGTAAGTCTTTGAGTAATGGAACTTAGTTTATGATTTGATTAAGTTATGACGTATAAGCGTAACAAATAAACAAAGTGATATAATGATTTTACTTGAATTATATGTCGAGATAATTAGTTATACCTATGACGGGTAGTCGAATGTGCATAGAGATCATGTCATAAAGCAAATCAATTTATGCTCTTTGTATGTGGCTATTGAGCCGAAAATGGGAATGATTGATAAGTGTCTTGTGTTTGAGTTCTAGTGATGAAAATGAAATATAGATGTGATATGATTTATTGATATACGTGCATGAATATTCGGATGATAATCGGGCTAAGTCCCGAAGGCATTTGTGCCAGTTACTATGATAACCGGGCTAAGTCCCGAAGGCATTTGTGCGAGTTACTATGATAACCGGGCTAAGTCCCGAAGGCATTTGTGCGAGTTACTATATCCGGGCTAAGTCCCGAAGGCATTTGTGCGAGTTACTATATCCGGTTAAGTCTCAAGGCGCTTGAGCGAGTAGCTATATCCGCTAAATCGAAGGTACTTGGTTTGGGAATGAGCGATCTTGCTGTAATAATTTCAATTAATACGCTCGTAAAATCCCAACGATGAGGTATGTTTCAGATATGCATTGGAATAGTTGATTCCTTTTAAATAGTATTCGCTCGATCGATTAATAAGCTTAGGCCTTTGGTTAAGTTGATCCCTTATGTATGAATATAAGGGTTGGAAATGTGAAGTAGGTATGATTTTGAGAAAATGTGTATATGAAATTATCCGTTTAGTCATATGAATGCTATACTTGATTGTGCCTAATTTCATTGCTCAAAACTTACTAAGCATTAAATGCTTATTCCGTTTCTTTGATTCTCGGTTTATAGATTTTGGTTCGTCACTATCGGACTCGGAGTGTCAAAGTCGAAGTCACCCACACTATCAAAGCCCTTTTGGTACTCTTTTAGTTAAACTCTGATAATGGCATGTATAGGGCTGCCCTTTTGTTGTTAGTCAAGTACTTTGGTATTGTATATATTTGGATAGCCATGCGAAAATGGCTTAAATATTTTGAGCATAGCATTATAATCATTTTGTATATATATGGTTATTGAGAGGTGTGGAAATGCTTGGCAATGATTGGCCATTGGAATGGTTAATCACGATCATATTTTCGTGCTATGTATGTTAAAGGGCTAGTTGAATCATGGAAATTATGAAATAGGTAAAGTCTACCTTAAAAACAGATGCCGACAGCAGCAGTGATGTGAATTTGAAAAATCCCTAAAAATATTAGGAATGGAATTAAATATTTAATAAATTATGTAATCGAACCTTGATGAGTCTATTTTCATATAAAAGTAACGAAATGATCATATGAGCCGTATTTTATGAGATGTTTAAGTTTTCGTGAAATAGGGCCGGAGCAATTTCTGGATCCCCTATTCCGACTTTGGAAATTCATTATAAATTAACCAGAGATAATTAGAAGTCATGCCATATATGTATAGATTCCTTTTCGAGTCTAGTTTCTTTATAAACAAACGGCATAAGTATTGAAGCCCTGTACAGGGAGATATCCAAGTCGTAATGCGTGAAGGTCAGAATGGTCAAACCCTGTAATAGGGGAGACTTTAACTAATAAACTGTACTAATTGGCCTGACCAAAAATTCTAGAAAACAATTTGTGGATGGATATATGAGTCTAGTTTCAGGGAAAATTTACGGAATCAGTTTTCAAGTTTTGGAACTTGAGATATGATTTTTAAAGTGACTGTGATGCAGTTAACCAGCTTGTCTGGAATTTTTAAAATGAACTGTGTTAATAAATGAAATAAGTCTGTTAACACCTCGTGTTCGACTCCGGCAACGGTCTTGGGTACGGTGTGTTACAGTTATACTGGTGAGGTATGAAACGAGAGATTTCAGAGTTTGTGCCGAAATGTTTGATTTGTCAGCAAGTCAAAGTCGAGCATCAGGTACCTTCTAGAGTATTACAGCCTGTAATGATTATAGAATGGAAATGGGAACAAGTTACGATTGATTTTGTATCGGGATTACGTTTGTTTTCATAGAAGAAAGATGTAACATCCTGATTTTGGGCTTAGTCGGAACAGTGGTTTCGGGACCACAAATTCGACGAGGAAAATTTCTGTTTTATTATTTTTTTATGGTCTATGATTTCACGGAATGATTTCGTGAAAATTTTGTTCAAAAATTTCGACGTTTGGGCACTCAATTTCTTCAAAAGGACTAAATTGTAAAAAGTGCAAAAGTTGAGTTTTACATGTTAGAACTGTTTAATTGTTATGAGTTTTTAAATCAAAGGTCCTTAAATGGTAATTAGACCATTTTGAAGTTTGTGGACAAAAATTGGACATGGATGGAATTTTTTTGAAAGTTTAGTAGTAAGGGCATTTTGGTTATTTGTATTTAAATGAAATAAAATGGGAAAAATAACACAAAATGGTCATCTTCTCCATATGGAGGCTGAAATTAGCATGGGGGAAACCATGGCTAGGATTTTCAAGCTTTCCAAGCTCAATAGTAAGTCCATTCTAGCCCCGTTTTTCAAGTTCTTTACGTTTTTAGAATCCTGATAACTTGATTAAGCTTATGCTAGCAATAATTCAACCTAAGGTTCGTACTTGGAAAAATACCCATAGGTGAAATTTGTGTATTTTGGTGTTTTATGATAGAATATGAGGTTTTAAATTATTTTAGACAACTTGTGCTACTCGGTTTTAAGTGAAAACGAGTAAAAGGACTTAATCGGTAAAAATACCTAATAGTCATAAGTGCATGTTAGAGTGAGAATTTGATGTTGTCATAGAAGGGAAAAATGATCAGCATGTCATAAAACATAAGAATAAGGGATGAAGTTTAATTCCCGAGCCTAGGGGCAAAAGTGTAATTATGCAAAAGTTTAGAGGCAAAATGGTAATTTTGCCAAAGTTAAATATTAAAGGCTGTTTTGATGAATGTATGTATTAAATAAATTAATTTGGTATTATAGATCAAGAGAAAGCGAGATTTAAGTCGTGATCGAGGAATAACAAAGTTTACAAGGAATAGGCTCGATTGCTAATATTTTGTATCGAGGTAAGTTCGTATGATAATAATAATGCAATGTTATGTTTGAATTATATTTCTTACTATTATTGCATATATTGTATGATTTAATATATTGGAAAAGTTGATGGAATAGTGTTTATGATGTGGAAATATGACATGAAAGAATGTTACATTGAATGCAAGAAAATGATGATACATGACAAGTGATATATGAAATATGTGATTTATGTTATGTAAATTCTTAAAAGCTGATTTGCTATTTGAGTTGTGTCTTATTATACTATGAATGGACAATTGGTACAATGGATAGTGAGATCGACACTTGAGTAAGTTCAGTATATAAATAATCTATCGATTCTTTTTATGTTAATATATTTTGATATTATATGAAATGTGGTACGCCTATCAAATGGTTATTTGATGTAAATTATGAATTTAAATTGATTACGAGACAATTTAATAAAATGTTGAAAAGTGAGGAATTTCCCGATTGAACCTTCGGAATAGAAATGATACAAATTAGCTATTGTGAGGTCACGTGTGTAGTACTAAGTGCAGCCTACTACGTGTACCATTGTTGGTCGCATGTGTAGTACTAAGTGCGAGGCTACTACGCGATCGATAACCGATCAATGTGTAGTACTAAGTGCGGCTACTACATGTATCGATGGTTAGGTCACGTGTGTAGTACTAAGTGCGAGGCTACTACGTGTACCGGATAATTGGTCGCATGTGTAGTACTAAGTGCAGGCTACTATGCGTACCAGATAGCTTCGGCTACAAGTGTGGAAATGAGAAAATGTGCAGGCAATTGCGTATTTGTTATTATTCCGATGAGATCAACGAGAAATCGATTAAGTGAAAATAAATGTGAAAGTGATTATGTGATGAACAAGTGCAAGTATATGTTTATTTAAATTTATGAGGAATATGCTCGATATTTGAGCGAACCTCGGTAAAATGGAATGGGTTAAGTGAAATTGTGCAAAAGTGAACTTTAGTAGTAAAACAGTGTTGGATAGCAGCAGTGCATGAATTTGAAAATTTACCAAAAATTGTGGAAGTTGAATTAAATTTAAAATAAAATATGTAATTAAATTTTATTGAGTCTATTTTCACATAAAAGAAACAGGGGAAGCAAAAGAATTCCATATTGTGTGATATTTGAATTCTTGTGAGACAGTGTCTGAATGAATTCGAGATCCCTTATTTTGACTTGGAAAAATTGTTAAAAATTATATAAAAATAATTTTAGGGTATAATTTATATGCCTAGAATCTTGGATGAGTCTAATATTAATAAAAATAAATGAAACATCATCCGAGTTTTGTACTATGAGATAAATAAATTTTAGTGAAGAAAGGTCGAAGCAGTTAAACAGCGAAATAGGGGAGACTTTGAATAATAAACTGTACTTATGAACAAAAATTCTGAAAATTTTATGGTGGAAAGATATATGAGTCCAGTTTTTGGGAAAATTTACGGATCTTAATTTGGAGTTTCGTAGCTCTAAATATAAATGATTTAGTGACTGTTACTCAAGAAAACAGCTTAACCAGAACATGTGTAAATGTACAAATGAGTTAGTTTTACTGTGGGAAGCATGTTAGTAAATTGCTTATTATTATTTCATGTGAGCTTACTAAGCATAAAGCTTACCCCTCCTTTCGATTTTTTTAGTGTTGTCGTTAGCTCGAGATTGGAGACCGTCGGAGGCAGCATCACACTATCAAGCCAACACCTTGACAGTATAAACACATATGCTAGAATTATCAAGTGAGTGGCATGTATAGGGACCTAATTTTATAACATGTGTTATTATAATTTGGCCAAATATATTGGTCTTTAGTGAGCTAATGATTCTGACTTATAAATCTAGTTATTTATGTTATGTTTGATATCGGTGATGTGCATATGCTTGGTTGTCATGCATGGTTGGTAATAAGTTGTTTAAGTTGTTTAATTGATGAATTAAGTTTAGTAACACTTCGTGCTTGACTTCAGCGATGGTCTCGGGTACGGAGGCGTTACAAAAGATGCTATCTGGGTTGTTGTGGATCATTTGACAAAATTCACACATTTTATTCCAGTACTTACGGATTATTCACTTGAAAAGTTGGCATAATTGTACATTTCTGAGATTGTTTGACTGCATGGTGTCCCGGTGTCTATTTTATCTGATAGAGATCCATGATTTATTTCTCGATTTTGGAGTAAGTTACACGAAGCTTTGGGCACTCGATTGCATTTCAGTATAGCATTTCATCCACAGGCTGATGGTCAGCCTGAGAGAGTGATACAGGTACTCAAAGATATACTCTGATGTTTTACTTTAGAGTTCGAAGGTAATTAGGAGAAATTTCTTCCATTCGTTGAATTTGCCTATAATAATAGTTATCAGACGAGCATTAAAATGGCATTGTACAAAGCTTTGTATGGTCGGAAATGTCGAACTCCATTATACTGGACTGAGTTGAGCAAGAAAAGCTATTGGGTGTTGATTTGATTCGAGAAACTGAAGAAAAAGTCAAAGTAATACGTGATAGTTTGAAAGCTGCTTCTGACTATCTGATATCTTACGCAGATTCAAAAAGAAAAGATATTGAATTTCTAGTTGGTGACAGAGTATTTGTAAAAGTATTACCTTGGAGAAAATTTTTCCGTTTTGGACAAAAAAGGAAAGCTTAGTCCGCGATTCATAAGGTCGTATGAGATCATCGAGAGGATTGGACCAATGGCTTATCGTTTGGTTTTACCGTCAGAGTTAAAGAAAATACATAACGTGTCTCATGTATCGATGTTACGGTGGTATCGATCAGAGCCTTCACATGTGATTTCAACAATTGATGTTGAGATTCAGCTAGATATGTCATATAAAGAAGAACCGATCAGAATTTTAGCTTGGGAAGTTAAAGGGTTAAGAAATAAACGTATAACTTCAGTTAAGTTCTTTGGCAACGTGACAAAGTTGAAGAGGCTACCTGGGAACCGTAAGAAGCTATGAAAGTGCAACACCCAAACCTATTTTTTGGTAAGATTTTCGAGGACGAAAATTCCTTTAGAGGGAGAGTTGTAAAAATCCATTTTTAGTGGTGTCAAAAAAATTGGTTTTTGGGACCACAACTTCGACGAGTGAATTGTTATTTTAATATTTATTTAATGTCTACCGGATTATATTAAGGGCGTATTAAAGTTTCGTTAAGAAATTTTAGTGTTTAAATGGTTAATTAAGTAAAAATGACTAAATCGTAAAAGGTGAAAAAGTTGAGTTCTATTAGTTAAAAGGTCTAAATGAATATGAAATATTAAGCTAATGGAATAAGATAGTAATTATACCATTTAGGGAGTTAGTGGACTAATATGGACATGAATTTGTTGTTTTCTAAATTTAATAACCAAGGTTAAAAGAAACTAAAAATGGTATCATCTTTATCTTTGGCTTTCTCCACTGAAATTTGAAGAGAAAAACACCATTAGAATAGGTTTGAGCTTTCGATCAAGTTTTTACCTTGCATATAAGTGAATTCAAGCTAACCCGAGCTTGAAGAAATATAAAATGTGACAGCCCAAAATTGACCCTAGTCGGAATGTGGTTTCGGGACCACAAAACCGAGGCATAAAAATAATTAAAAATTTAATTTGATGCCTATGATATGTGTTAAATTGTGTATGACATTTTGATGTTTCAATTTAGAATTATAAATGTGAATTTCACTAGAAAGGACCTAGTAGTAAACTTTGAAAGTATGATGGGGAAATGTGTGATGACTAGTTGAGCATGCATGCAAAAATAAGGGATTTGCATGTCAAATTTCCCCAAGGATGGTATAGTGGCGGCCATGACAAGGGAATATGGGCAAGGAAGACATGTTATGACATGTTTTGTTAATGCATGATGTGATAAATGATAAAAAATTAAGCATGTAGGAAGAGAAACAAAAATCAAAAATTTGCTCATCCTTCCCCTTTTGCCGTGAGTGAAAGAGAAGCAAAGAAAAAATTTTGTTCACCTATTTTTCTCTTCTTTGGCGAAAATACTAAGGAAGAAGGAAGGATTTTTGCTTCATTTTCTTTGTTTAGAAGAGATCTAGAAGGAAATTTGGCTAAACTTGCAACAAGAGTAAGGTATGTATGAGGTTGTGTTGGGAGTTTCATGCATGTTTTGGTTGCTAATTTGATGTGCATGTTAGCCATGGCTCAAATCTTTGTTATGCCATGGAAATGGCATTTGGCCAAAGTTGTTATGGTGATAAAGCCATTGCATGCTAAGTGTGAAGCTTGATGATGATGCATGCAATGATGGATTGTCTACTCATGAGTAAGATTTTGAGCTTTCTTTTTGTTTTATCATGATTGAAGTTGAAAAGGAGCATGATTGTCATATTCGCCATGATGCATTCTTGAGCATGATTCATGCTTCTTGCATGTTAGTTAAAATTTGTGTTTTGGATGGCTATGGACACCTTGAAATTGCCACGCTCATATATGCATATATATGATTGCACATTATGTTTTGGTTATGAACTAAGTGATGAATAAATTGGTTTAAAGAAGAAGATGTGGAAGAATGCTTGTGAAATTGCAAGCACAATTCGGCCTAGCACACATATAAGTGCTTGATGCTATATTATAAGTTTTGGGCCACAATGTGCAAAGCATTAATTAGTAAATTGCATGCTGTTTTTCGTGAGGTATTAAGTGCAAAATTGACCTCAACATGTACATGAATATTCGGCCTTGGGTAGCCTATTGAAGGCCTTAGCATTTCCTTGATGCTTGAATAAATTGTATTGAATTGCTTGATGTAGTATAAAATGTGCATGACCGTTGTTGTAACACCCCTTACCCGTTACCATCGCCGGAACAGGATACAAGGTATTACCAGAACATAATACCTACCATTAAACATAATCGAAATATAAATATGTCTTGAACAATATTAGCCAACTTTAAAGGCTTGTACAAATTAGCTGGTCGAGTACTGTAACTAATATTTTAAACCTAGACAAATATGACACGTAACAAAATAATTAAGCCTACTATACATGCCATAATTCAAAACGTTTAGTTCAAATACCCTAAAGTAGGATAGTGCGGATAGATCTTCACGATCCTTAACTCCGAGCAAGCGGAGAACACTATAAGACAAAAGAGAGAAACAAAGTAAGCTTATAGCTTAGTAAGTAAGTATGTAAATACTAATTAAAAAAAATCTAACATGTTTACACAACAATTCAAGTACATCTACTTTAACTTCACTATTCATTCCACTTTGATTAAGCTTGTCTCTGCTGCGTCATATTCACTAAATAAATCATAACTCGAGTTACCAAACTCGAAATTCAAATCCGTAAAATTTCCTGAATCTAGACTCATAAAGATTTTTGCTAATTTTTCTATAATTTTGGTTCAGCCGATTAGTACAGTTTATTAGTTAAAGTTTCCCTGTTACACTCATTTCGATCGACCTCTGTTCACTACAAATTGAATTTCTCTCAGTACACAATTCAAACAACCCTGAAGTCTGTTTCATTTAAAAATAGTCTCAATAAGGAATTTAGGCATGTAAACTAAATTTCTTAATTTGCTTTGTACAATTTTTAATGATTTTTCAAAGTTGGAACAGGGGATCACGTATTCATCTGAGCAAGTCACATACAATTGTAAATATCTCAAAATATAGAATTCCTTTGCTTGCTCTGTTTCTTTTATATGAAAGTAGACTCATTAAACTTTAATTTCACATCTCATTCAACCTCTAATTATATTCCTCCTATTTTTGGTGATTTTTCAAAATCACATCACTGCTACCATCTAAAAACAGTTTTAATGCTAATTTCACTCTTTCACAAATTCTTTATGCTAACCTCATTTTATCTTATATTTGTATATACCACAAATCATTTTCACCATATTTCATTCACCATAAGTATAGGTCCAAACCACAATGTCACCACAAAACCATCCCGTTGAACAATTCGGATCAATCCTCGATATTTAATGGTTTCAGCACACAGCCCCACCATCATACTTCGTTTAGTTCGGCTCTCTTGTACACATGGTGAACACTTAGTACCACTCATGCGACCTAGCCGATTTGTCTCGTAGCTCTCTTGTCTACATGGTGTCCTTCACTTGGAATCACGCATGCACCCAGCTACATTTATCTTTCACGTAGCTCTCTTGTCTACATGGTGTCCTTCACTTGGAATCACGCATGCAACCTAGCTACATTTATCTTTCACGTAGCTCTCTTGTCTACATGGGATACATCTCGTATCACACATGTGACCTAGCTACTCTGAGGTGTCTCGTAGCTTTCTTGTACACATGATGTGCACTCGGCATCATACATGTGACCTAGCTACGCTCCATCTATTTTATTCGATTTTTAGAATGTTCAACCGGATCTCTCTCTCTATTATTTATTTCCATTCTTCCAATAGTCGATTTATACTTCAACATCAGCTAGTATATACATATAATAGGCTGAAATATAAGAATGTACATGAAATTATTGTAATATTTACATACAAACTTACCTTGGTGCAAAATGTGGAAATTTTGCAATTTAATCCAAAACTTTTCCTTCCCGATTCGAGATCAATTTTCGTCTTTCTTGATCTATAATAACACATTTAGCTCATTTAATACTCATACTATTTATTTCAATCCAAAAATCACATCATGGAAAAATTACATTTTGCCCCTAACTTTTACAAAATTACATTTTGCCCCTAGGCTCGGAATTAATTTCAGCCCTTATTCTTATGTTTTATGATATGCTGAACATTTTCTCTTCTACAACCACATCAAATTCTCACTCTATCATATAGTTATGAACAATAGGTATTTTTACCGATTATCTTGCTTTTACTGCGTTTTCACTTAAAACCGAGTAGCACAAGTTATTTAACATAATTTAAAACCTCATATTCTATCATAAAACATCAAAATACACAAATTTCACCTATGGGTATTTTTCCAAATATGAACCCTAGGTTAAATTATTACTAGCATAAGCTTAATCGAGCTTAGGATTCCAAAAGCGTAAAGAACATTAAAAGCGGGCTTGGAATCACTTACTATGGAGCTTGAAAATTGAAGAAACCCTAGCTATGGAGAGAGGAGAATTCGGCAGCAACTAAGGAGGATGATGACCAATTTTGTGTTATTTTTCCCATTTTATTTCATTTAATATCCAAATGACCAAAATGCCCCTCCTTACTAAACTTTCAAAAATTCCTTCCATGTCCTAATTTTGTCCATGAACTTAAAATTGGTCAAATTGCTATTTAAGACCTCCTAATTAATATTCCAAAACAATTTCATACTAAAAACTTCTGGGATGCAAATTTTGCAACTTATTCGATTTAGTCCCTATTTTCAATTTAAGCACTTTAGGCATAGAATTTCATCACGAAATTTTCACACAATCATGCAATCATATCATAAACCCCAAAATAATTATTTCTATCTCGGATTTGTGGTCACGAAACCACTATTCGATTAGGCCCTAATTCGGGTTGTCACAATTCTCCCCCTTTTGAGATTTTCGTCCCAGAAAATCTTACCCATAAAGAGGTTTGAGTCTTGTTTCCTCATAGCTTCTTGAGGTTCCCACGTAGCCTCTTCTATCCCATGTACGTGCCACAATACTTTCACTAAAGCTATACTTTTATTTCTTAACTGTTTAACCTCTCGAGCCAAAATCTTTATTGGTTCCTCCTCATAGGTCATATCCGATCGAATCTCAATTTCATTGGAGAAATCACATGTGAAGGATCGAACGATAACGTCGCAACATTGATACATGAAACACGTTATGAATTCTTTCTAACTCTGCGGTAAGGCCAACCGATATGCCATGGTCCAATTCTCTCGGTAATCTCAGACGGCCCAATAAAACGCGGACTCAACTTGCCTTTTCGACTAAATCTCGAATCTTTTTCCATGGTGACACCTTCAAGAACACTTTATCACCCACCGAAATTCAATCTCTTTTCTTTTAAATCGCATATGACTTTTGTCGATCTGAAGCGACTTTCAAGCAATCCCAATTACTTTTATTTTCTCTTGGTTTCTTTAACTAGATCAACTCCATGAATCTGTTTCTCACTAAGCTCGGTCCAATATAAAGGAGTCCGACACTTACGACCATACAAGGCTTCAGACGTGCCATTTGTATACTTGATTGATAAGCTGTTATTGTAGGCAAACTCAATCAAAGATAGATATTTCTCCCAACTACCTCCAAATTCTAAAACACAACATCTAAGCATATCTTGAGTACCGGATTACTCTTTCTGTTTGACCATCTGTTTGTGGATGAAATGCGGTACTAAAGTTCAATTTTGTACCCAAAGCTTCTTGTAACTTTTTCCAAAATCTCGAGGTAAATCTTGGATCTCTATCGATATTATAGACATAGGTACTCCGTGCAACTTCACAATTTCAACAACATATAATTGGCTAATTTATCAAGTGAGTAATCGTGCGTCTTGGTATAAAGTGGGCTGACTTTGTTAATCTATCAACCACTACCCAAACAAGCATCCTTCTTTTTAGGAGTTAAGGGCAAACCGGTTACAAAATCCATGGTAATCTTGTCCCATTTCCACTCGGGCACCATTCTTGGTTGAAGTAATCTGAAGGCACTTGATGTTCAACTTTTACTTGTTGATGAGATCAAACACTTGGTTACAAATTCGAAATGTCCCTTTTCATACCGCCACCAATCTGACTTCTTTAAATCATTATACATTTTGTGCTACCGGATGAACGATAAACGACCATTGTGCGCCTCATGTAATATTTTCTGAATCAATTTATTGTTTTTCGGCACACATATCCTGTCTCGAAACATCAAACAATCATCTGGTCCAACTCGAAAATCTGAGTCGTAACCTGATTCGCATTGAGTTCTCTTGATCCGCAACTCACTATCATTCCTTTGAGCATCACAAATTAACTGGAGAAATAACGGTTTAGCTCTCATTTCTGCTAAGATTGACCCATCATCGAGACAATGCTAACCCGTGTTCATGGCTCTCAAAGTAAAAAGAAATTTTACGCTCAAGGCGTCAAGAACTACATTTGCTTTTCCGGATGATAATCAATCACTAGATCATAATCCTTTAATAATTCAAGCCATCTTATTGTCGCAGATTCAGATCCTTTTGATTCATCAAGTACTTCAAACTTTTGTGATCGGTAAAAATTCGGCATTTTTCACCGTACAAATAATGTCGCCAAATCTTCAAGGCAAAAACAACAATGCCGTTCCAAATCATGTGTAGGATAGTTCTTCTCATGCGGTTTTAAGCGTCTCAAGCATAAGCTACCACTTTACCCTCTTGCATCAACACACATCCAAGGCACATCAATGATGCATCACTATAAATTACGAACTCCTTTCGACTCAAAACATGTACTAAAATTGGTGCTTGATCAATCGTGCTTTCAATTTTTCAAAACTTTGTTGACATTTATCAGTCCATTCAAATTTAACATTCTTTTGCAACAACTTAGTCATAGGAGAGGCAATCATCGAAAATCCTTCAACAAAAGCGTCTATAATACCCGGTTAAGCCTAAAAAGCTTCTAACCTCGGATACATTCTTGGCGGTTTCAATCGACGATCGCAGAAATCTTACTTGGATCCACCGAATACCATCACCGAGACTATATGCCCCAAAAATCCGACTTCACGAAGCGAACTCACTTTTACTAAACTTGGCAAGCAGTTTCTTTTCTCTCAAGATTTGCAATATAGTTCTCAAGTGTTCGGCATGTTCGAGACTCATCTCGAGAATAAATTAAAATGTCATCTATAAACACTACTACAAACTTATCCAAATATGGAAGATCCGATTCATTAAGTCCATAAATATAGTTGGAGCATTTGTTAAGCGAAAGGCATCACAAGAAATTCATAATGTCCATACCTTGTCCTAAAGGCGTTTTAAGACATCGACTCCTTAACTCTCATTTGGTAGTAACCGGACCTCAAATCAATCTTTGAAAACACTGTGGCCCCTTTAACCGATCGAATAAATCATCAATCCTCGGCAATGGGTACTTGTTCTTTATAGTCACCTTATTAAGTCGACGGTAATCAATGCAAAGCCTCATTGAACCATCCTTCTTCTTTCTGAATAATACAGAGCACCCGGGAGAGAAACTCGGTCTCACAAATCCTTGTCTGTTAACTCCCTGAATCGAGCCTTCAATTCTTTTAATTCAATGAGCCATTCTATATGGAGCAATCGAGATCGGCAAAGGTGCTAAGCAACAAATCAATAGCAAAATCTATCTCTCTATTCGGAGGCAACCTGGCAATTCCTCCGAAATACATCCGAAACTCACAGACTATAAGACTCGATTCAAATTTCAGTTGGGGCAACTCAATATTCATTACATAAGCGGATAAGCTTCACACCCTCTTCTTATGTATTTACATGCGGACATGTGTGAAATCACCATAGGCAATTTATTTGATTCATCTGTTTCAACCCACGAATTTCTCCATTTTCACATTTCAATTCTAGTGTCTTTTGTTTACAATCTACCTTAGCATCATACAATGTTAACCGGTCCATTCCCAAGATAACGTCAAACTCACCAAATGGTAACAACATCAAGTTGGCCGGAAAAGCAGTGACCTTGAATCATTAATGGGCAATTCTTGCAAACCTTGTCAACTAGCACATATTGGCCTAAGGGTTCGACACTTTAATCGTAAACTCATAAATTCAACGAGCAACTTTTATTGGATACTAAATTCATGCAAATATAGGAATGAGTGGACCGGGATCAATCAATGCAATAACAATAGTATCATAGAGAGAAAATGTACCGATAATAACATCGGAGATGATGCATCTTCTCGACACGTATAGCATAAGCTCTAGCAGTGCTCTAGCCACGATCTTGCTTGTTAAATCTTTCATCACAGTTTACTACTAGTCCCACCTCCAATATTTCGGTGGTCTACCTCTACTAGCGGTGGTATTCATCTAGCACTCTGAAATCTTTCTTCTTTAACTTTCTCGGACAGTCTCTAATAAAATGCTCATGAGAACAAGACTTTGAAACAAGCTCGCTCGGTCCCCAACACTCACCATAATGTTGCTCGCCACATTGTCGACACTCGGGCTTTCTAGGTCGCACATTACCCACACTTGCCACCAAGTAGCTTGAGCTTTAGACCCGAATATGCTCTACCACGATCTCGTGTGAATCCCCAATTGAAACTGTCATTCGAGGGTTTGTCTCTTTGGACCTCTTTGGTTGAGATTGAAATGGCTTGCTTATCTGTCTTTTTTCGACATCTCGGGCCTCAATAGCGACTTTTCTTCTTTCTTTGTTCAATTCTTGACTTTAAGAGCTCGATCAACCAATACTACAAATTCTTTCAACTCCAAAATTCCTACAAGCACTTTAATGTCCTCATTCAGCCCATCTTCAAATCTTCTACACATAATGGCCTCGGTGGACACACATTCACAGGCATACTTGTTGAGTCTTACAAATTCGCGTTCATACTGCTCTGAGACATTTTCCCTGCTTCAATTCAAGGAACTCCTTCCGTTTTGATCAATGAATCGCTGACTTATGTATTTCTTTCTAAATTCTTCTGGAAGAAATCCCAAGTAACTTTTCTTTTGGCACCACTGCAACCAAAGTCTTCCACCGGTGGTAAGCGAATCTCTCAAAAGTGATCTGACACACTTTAAACATTCCTCGGTGTACATGAGAGCTCATCAAATACACGGGTAGAATTTTCAAGCCGAATTCCGCTTTCTCGGGATCATCATCGATCTTTGCTCTAAACTCTTCAGCCCCTTGTTTTGAATCTTGTCAACCGGAGGCTTGTTCATTCTTACCAAATCTATACCTTGAGCACTTCTGAGAATCGTCCGAGGTATAGGAGGGGTGGAGGAGGTTGAGCATTTGGATTTGCTCGAATAAATTGATATACCAATTGTTCATCATTTGGAGAAAGGCATCCCGAGCCTCATCTCCTTGTCTCAATGTCTCAGGTCTACTTTCCTGGTAGCGGTCCCTTGTGCGGGAGCCGGCGCATTACTAAAGACATCACCGTAGCAGTTCCTTCAGGATCCATTACTATATTAAAACAAAACACGCTTTAGAATAATCGAGTCACCACACTATCACAATATTTTTATGGCATGTATAGCTAGACTTTTACACACACTTTATTAGTCCGAGAACCGACTAAACCATAGCTCTGATACCACTAAATGTAACACCCCTTACCCATTACCGTCGCCGGAACAGGATACAAGGTATTACCAGAACATAATACCTACCATTAAACATAATCGAAATATAAATATGTCTTGAACAATATTAGCCAACTTTAAAGGCTTGTACAAATTAGCTGGTCGAAAATCATCTGTAACTAATATTTTAAACCTAGACAAATATGACACGTAACAAAATAATTAAGCCTACTATACATGCCATAATTCAAAACGTTTAGTTCAAATACCCTAAAGTAGGATAGTGCGGATAGATCTTCACGATCCTTAACTCCTGAGCAAGCCGGAGAACACTATAAGACAAAAGAGAGAAACAAAGTAAGCTTATAGCTTAGTAAGTAAGTATGTAAATACTAATTAAAAAAAATCTAACATGTTTACACAACAATTCAAGTACATCTACTTTAACTTCACTATTCATTCCACTTTGATTAAGCTGTCTCTGCTGCGTCATATTCACTAAATAAATCATAACTCGAGTTACCAAACTCGAAATTCAAATCCGTAAAATTTCCCTGAATCTAGACTCATAAAGATTTTTGCTAATTTTTTTCTATAATTTTTGGTTCAGCCGATTAGTACAGTTTATTAGTTAAAGTTTCCCTGTTACACAGCTCGACTGATCTGACCTCTGTTCACTACAAATTGAATTTCTCTCAGTACACAATTCAAACAACCCTGAAGTCTGTTTCATTTAAAAATAGTCTCAATAAGGAATTTAGGCATGTAAACTAAATTTCTTAATTTGCTTTGTACAATTTTTAATGATTTTTCAAAGTTGGAACAGGGATCACGTATTCATCCTGAGCAAGTCACATACAATTGTAAATATCTCAAAATATAGAATTCCTTTGCTTGCTCTGTTTCTTTTATATGAAAGTAGACTCATTAAACTTTAATTTCACATCTCATTCAACCTCTAATTATATTCCTCCTATTTTTGGTGATTTTTCAAAATCACGTCACTGCTACCATCTAAAAACAGTTTTAATGCTAATTTCACTCTTTCACAAATTCTTTATGCTAACCTCATTTTATCTTATATTTGTATATACCACAAATCATTTTCACCATATTTCATTCACCATAAGTATAGGTCCAAACCACAATGTCACCACAAAACCATCCCGTTGAACAATTCGGATCAATCCTCGATATTTAATGGTTTCAAAGACACCCCACCATCATACTTCGTTTAGTTCGGCTCTCTTGTACACATGGTGAACACTTAGTACCACTCATGCGACCTAGCCGATTTGTCTCGTAGCTCTCTTGTCTACATGGTGTCCTTCACTTGGAATCACGCATGCGACCTAGCTACATTTATCTTTCACATAGCTCTCTTGTCTACATGGTGTCCTTCACTTGGAATCACGCATGCGACCTAGCTACATTTATCTTTCACGTAGCTCTCTTGTCTACATGGGATACATCTCGTATCACACATGTGACCTAGCTACTACTGAGGTGTCTCGTAGCTTTCTTGTACACATGATGTGCACTCGGCATCATACATGTGACCTAGCTACGCTCCATCTATTTTATTCGATTTTTAGAATGTTCAACCGGGATCTCTCTCTATTATTTATTTCCATTCTTCCAATAGTCGATTTATACTTCAACATCAGCTAGTATATACATATAATAGGCTGAAATATAAGAATGTACATGAAATTATTGTAATATTTACATACAAACTTACCTTGGTGCAAAATGTGGAAATTTTGCAATTTAATCCAAAACTTTTTCCTTCCCGTTCGAGATCAATTTGCGTCTTTCTTGATCTATAATAACACATTTAGCTCATTTAATACTCATACTATTTATTTCAATCCAAAATCACATCATGGAAAAATTACATTTTGCCCCTAACTTTTACAAAATTACATTTTTGCCCCTAGGCTCGGAATTAATTTCAGCCCTTATTCTTATGTTTTATGATATGCTGAACATTTTCTCTTCTACAACCACATCAAATTCTCACTCTATCATATAGTTATGAACAATAGGTATTTTACCGATTATCTTGCTTTTACTCGTTTTCACTTAAAACCGAGTAGCACAAGTTATTTAACATAATTTAAAACCTCATATTCTATCATAAAACATCAAAATACACAAATTTCACCTATGGGTATTTTTCCAAATATGAACCCTAGGTTAAATTATTACTAGCATAAGCTTAATCGAGCTTCCGGATTCCAAAAGCGTAAAGAACATTAAAAGCGGGCTTGGAATCACTTACTATGGAGCTTGAAAATTGAAGAAACCCTAGCTATGGAGAGAGGAGAATTCGGCAGCAACTAAGGAGGATGATGACCAATTTTGTGTTATTTTTCCCATTTTATTTCATTTAATATCCAAATGACCAAAATGCCCCTCCTTACTAAACTTTCAAAAATTCCTTCCATGTCCTAATTTTGTCCATGAACTTAAAATTGGTCAAATTGCTATTTAAGACCTCCTAATTAATATTCCAAAACAATTTCATACTAAAAACTTCGGGATGCAAATTTTGCAACTTATTCGATTTAGTCCCTATTTTCAATTTAAGCACTTTAGGCATAGAATTTCATCACGAAATTTTCACACAATCATGCAATCATATCATAAACCCCAAAATAATTATTTCTATCTCGGATTTGTGGTCACGAAACCACTATTCCGATTAGGCCCTAATTCGGGTTGTCACAGTTGTGTATTCAAGCTAAAGGGTGGCCATATGACCATTTAAACTCCTTGTCATATTCGGCCATAAGCTAGCACAATGAGGTTTTAATAAATTGAATTTGTTTGAATTAGCTCAAGAGCTTAGAGGGCCACAATTGGACAAGGGGAAGGAGAAAGTGATCGAATAGCCGAAAAAGCCGTTCGACAACATCCGAGGTAAGTCCTCAAGAAGTGACCCTACTTGAATTATGTGAAATAAAGTATGGATGTGTATTGATTATTGATTATGTATGCATGAGTATTTGAATTCTACCCGGGCTAAGTCCCGAAGGCGAATATGCTTGTGACTATAATTGCGTTTGAGCCTTAGTAACGAAAATGAATTATGTATGTCCAATGATAATTGATGTATGTGTTCATGGGAAATTGAATGATATCCGGCTAAATCAAGACAATTATGCTGGAAATTATATCCGGGTTAAGACCCGAAGGCAATTGTGCTAGTGGCTACATCCGGGCTAAGACCCGAAGGCATTCGTGCGAGACATTCTATCCGGGCTAAGACCCGAAGGCATTTGTGCACATGGTTATATCCGGTTATATTCCGAAGAATCTTGGGCTGGAGGTGAGTGTTGGTTGCTGTAATAAATTCAATGAGTACACTCAAAAGCCCAAAGAATGAGTATGCGTTTATATGTGCATTGGAAAGTCGACATGTTTGAGCAACATTCGCTCGATCGACTAATGAATTTCAGTTATTGAATTGATTGATACTTTGTGAAATTATATAATGATGAAGTGTGAAGTAAGAATGTGTATTAATGAAATGATGCATTTGGTTATGTGAATGTATTGCTGTAATTAGAGTTGATTATATTCCTTGAGACTTACTAAGCATAAAATGCTTACCCCTTCTGTTGTGGCTCTCGGTTTTCTAGATTTCGCTCAAGCAATTGGATTTGGGATCGTTGAAGTCAAGTCATCCACACTATCAAGCCTCCATTTTGGTATAAATTTTGGTTGAACTTGAGATGGCATGTATAGGACTACCCCTTGTTTGTTAAATATGTTGTGATGTAAGTATATACGGCCATGCGAAAATGGCTCGAAAAGGAAACATGAACTTAGAATAATTGTGGTTTGTATGTATATATTTGGTGTCATGATGTGGCTATGGCTTGAAATGGGAATGTTGGTCATATGATCAGCCATTGGCATGGTTAAAACGATCATATATGAACCTATGTATGGCAAGACTAGTTGGTTCATGGAGACTACCAAATAGGTAAGACCTACCTTAAAAACAGATGCTGCCAGCTGCAGTGACGTGAATGTGAAAAATCACCAAAATTCGTAGGAATGGAATTAAATAGTGAATAAGCTATGTAAATGAACCTTGATGAGTCTATTTTCATATGGAAGAAACGAAATGGTCATAGGAATTATATATTAAGAGATATTAAAGCTATTGTGAGACAGGGCCAGAACAGTTTCTGGGTTCCCTGTCGCAACTTTAAAAATTTACTATAAATTATCCAAAAATAATTAGGAGATATAACTTATATGTAAAGATTCCATTTTGAGTCTAGTTTCATTAGAAACAAACGACACCAGCATTAAAGCCCTGTACAGAGAGATATTCAAGTTATACCGCGCGAAGGTCAGAGCAGTTGATCCCTGTAACATGGGTGACTTTAACTAATAAATTGTACCAATTGGCCCGACCAAAAATCCTAGAAATAAATCCATGGATGGATATATGAGTCTAAATTCAGGGAAAATTTACGAAACCAGTTTCGGAGTTTTGAAACTCGAGATATGATTTTTAAGGCGACAGTGACGCAGTTTTCCAGCCTGACTGGAAATGTCAAATTGGTGGGCAAAACATGTGAACTTGGCTTGTTAACCCCTCGTGTCCGACACCGGCGATGGTCTCGGGTTTGGGGTGTTACAACTTTATTGGTATCAGAGCCACGGTTTAGTCGATTCTAGGAATACCGTGATGTGTTTGGGGTCTAGCTATACATGCCATTAAATGATGAATCGATAGTGTGATGATTTCTGACAATTCGACTTTGTGTTTGTTTGTAGCAATGGATCCCGATCCCAACCGAGCGATAGCTGATGATGTGGAGAGTGTGGCGCTGCTCCGCGCAAGGACAACAGCGCCGCGGACTCTCAACCTATGGCCAGCAATCCTAATGACGAGGCTAGGCAAGCCTTTTATAGTGTGATGAACGAATGGTTTAATCAATACATTCGAACCAACACTACTGTTCCACAACCTCCATTCCCGACAAATGCAACCCCGCACCTACAATACCTCCGGTGGTGACCAAATAAGGTCAAGTAAGCCCCAATCGATAGGATTCGAAAACATGGGGCCACTGAATTTAAGGCTACGGATGATGATGATGCCGAAGCGAGCTGAATTTTGGTTAGATAACACTATCCGGTGCTTGATGAGCTATCCTGTACACCGATGAGTGCTTAAAGTGTACCATCTCCTTGCTACGTGAGTCCGCCTACTATTGGTGGAGTACTCGACTGTGGTGCCTAGAGAGCAAGTGACTTGGGAATTCTTTCAAACCGAGTTCAAAAAAGTATATCGATCGAGATTCATCGACCAAAAGCGGAGGAATTTCTTGATCTTAAGCAAGGTTCTATGTCCGTTCGACTACGAACGAAAGTTTGTGAGGCTTAGCCAGACGCTGTGAGAATGCATTTCGTCCGAAGCTATTATGTGTAAACGCTTCGAGGATGGGCTGAATGATGATATAAGGATGTTTGTTGGCATTCTCGAGATACGAGAGTTCGTAGTACTTGTTGAGCGAGCTTGTAAAGCCGAAGAGCTTAGAAAGGAGAAACAAAAAGCTGATGTGGGAACTGGAGAATTCCGAAAGAGGTCCTCGGGAAAGTCTCTTCAACAAGCATCGAAGAGATTTCGAGATGATGCGAGCCGGTCTAGAGGCGTTTCGGGCTTTTCTAGACGAGGACGCGATCGACCCCCTGTGACCACACGAGTCACTTCGATCGCCAGTGGTGGAAATGATCGCCGAGAGAGGGCGGAGTGTCCACATTGTGGCAAATGGCATTCGGGGAGCTGTTGGTTTCGTGATCGCTCCTGCTATAAGTGTGGATCGGCCGACCACTTTATGAAGGATTGCCCGAGGATGCTTGAACAGAATGTGAGTCAGAGTGGAAACCCGGGTGCTACCACTGCTCGAGGTAGGCCACCTAGAAATATGGGCAACGTCAGTGGCGGTCAGAGAGGATCTAGAGATGCTACCATCAGATCTGAGGCTCGTGCTCCTGCAAGGACTTATGCCATACGCGCACGCGAGGATGCTGCCTCTCCAGATGTCATTACCGGTACTTTCACTCTTTTCAATACAAATGTGATTGCTTTGATTGACCCTGGTTCTACTCATTCATATATATGTGAAACCTTAGCATCCAGTAAGACTTTGCCTATTGAGTCTACTGAGTTTGTAATTCGGGTGTCAAACCCCTTGGGTCATTACGTGCTTGTCAACAAAGTGTGCAAGAAAAGTCCCCTAGTGTTCCGAGGTTCTTGTTTTCCGGCGGACTTAATGCTTTTGCCGTTCGATGAGTTCGATGTTATTCTTGGTTTGGATTGGTTGACCATGCACGATGCGGTTGTAAATTGCAAGAGCAAGACTATCGATTTGAGGTCGCGAATAATGAAATAATTGGGTTGAGTCCACGGACTTAAAGGGTTGCCATTTGTAATATCGCCGATGTTGGCCCGAAATATGTAAGAAAAGGGTGCGAAGTGTACCTTGCGTGACGTGCTTTCGATGACAAGGAATCGAGAAGAAACCCGAATCTGTGCCCGTGGTTTGTGAATACCGGATGTTTTCCCGAAGAATTACGGGTTTAACACTGTTCGGAAATAGAATTTGGCATCGAATTGGTACCGGTACCACTCCAATTCGATAGCTCCGTATCGTATGGCACCAACGAAATTAAAGGAGTTGAAAGCTCGGTTGCAAGAATTGGTGGATAGAGGTTTTGCTCGCCGAGTTTTTCGCCTTGGGTGCGCCGGTGTTGTTCGTGAAGAAGAAGGATGGAACCATGCGATTGTGCATCGACTATCGTCGACAATAAAGCGACGATAAAGAACAAATATCCGTTGCCACGTATTGATGACTTGTTCGATCAACTGAAGGAGCCTTGGTGTTCTCAAAATAGATTTGAGATCGGGCTACTATCAATTGCGAATCCGAGATTGGACGTGCCCAAGGCGCCTTGAGCGAGATATGGTCACTATGAGTTCCTAGTGATGCCGTTTGGGCTCACTAATGCCCTCGCGGTATTTATGGATTTAATCAATCGGATCTTTAGACCATATTTGGATCGATTCAGTAGTCGTGTTCATTGATGACATCTTGGTCTATTCAAGAAATGAGACCGAACATCTTGAACACCTGCGGTTAGTGCTGCAAATTTTACGGGACAAGCAATTATATGCTAAGTTCAAGAAGTGTGAGTTCGGTTAGAGAGGTTAGCTTCTTGGGTCATGTGGTATCTGCATCGTATTCGAGTCGACCGAATAAAATTTCAGCCATACTTAATTGGAAGCCTCAGAAATATTCCGAGGTTCGAGCTTTTTGGGGCTTAGGTTATTACCGACGATTTGTAAAGGCTTCTCAACGATAGCCACGCCGATGACGGCTTACTCCAAAAGGACGTTAAGTTCGAATGGACGGAGAAATGCCAAAAAGTTTCGATCAACTGAAAACTTATTTGATGAAGCCCCAATTCTAGTGCAACCCGAGTCAAGCAAAGAGTTTGTCATCTATAGCGACGCCTCTCTACTTGGGTTAGGTTGCGTATTAATGCAAGAAGGTCGAGTTGTGGCCTATGCGTCGAGGCAATTAAAGCCACATGAGAAAAATTATCCGACTCATGATCTCGAATTGGCCGCCATCGTATTCGCCTTAAAGATTTGGCTACATTACTTATTTGGTGAAAGGTGCCATGTATACTCGGATCACAAAAGTCTCAAATATTTGATGACCCAAAGAGACTTAAATCTGCGACAAAGACGTTGGCTCGAGTGTTAAAGGATTATGAGTGATCATTGACTATCACCCGGGAAAGGCGAATGTGGTTGCGGATGCCTTGAGTCGTAAATCGTTATTCACTTTACGAGCGATGAATGTGCACTTGTCTGTCCGATCCAACAGTGTGTTAGTGGCTGAATTGAAAGCCAAACCATTATTGACACACCAAATTCGAGAAGCTCGAAAGTCAACGACGAGTTGGTTGCAAAGCGGGCTGCATGTGTTCGAACAAGGACTCGGAGTTTCAAATCGACGATGACGATTGTTTGAGGTTCAAAAGTCGTCTGTGTGTCCCAAAGAATTGAACTCATTTCGATAATTCAATGAAGCCCATTGTAGCCGAATGGCAATCCACCCGGAGTACGAAGATGTACAATGAATTGAAACGTCGGTTTTGGTGGCATGGTATGAAGCGAGACATCTCCGACTTTGTTTCGAGATGTCTAATATGTCAACAAGTGAAAGCGGAACATCGGTGCCTTGAGATTACTTGACCAATCACGATACCCGAGTGGAAATGGGATCGAGTCACAATGGACTTTGTATCCGGACCGCCATTGTCGACAAGTAAGAAGGATGCGGTTTGGGTCGTGGTAGATCGATTGACTAAGTCGGCCCACTTTGTCCCGTCAGACGCACGGATTTTTCAATGGACAAATTAGCGGAATTGTACATTTCTCAGTTGTGAGATTACACGGGTGCCTATTTCTATCGTGTCGGATAGAGATCCGAGATTTACCTCGCGATTTTGGAAAAAGTTGCAAGAAGCTTTGGGTACCAAGTTGCATTTCAGCACCGCCTTTCACCCCCAAACCGATGGTCAATCCGGCGGATAATTCGGATACTTGAGGATATGTTAAGATGTTGCGTCCTCGAGTTTAGTGGTTCATGGGAGCGGTATTTGCCGTTGATTGAATTCGCTTACAACAACGACTTTCAATCAAGTATTAATATGGCACCCTACGAGGCCTTATGCGGTCGTAAATGCCGACGCCATTGTTTTGGTGAGCTCGGTGAAAGCAAGATTTTCGGGTGGATTTGATTAGGGATCTGAGCAGAGAAAGTGAAAGTAATCCGTGAAAGTCTGAAGATAGCCTCCGATCGTCAGAAGTCGTACGCGGATCTGAAGCGTAAGGATATCGAGTATCAGGTGGGTGATAAAGTGTTTCTCAAGGTATCGCCTTGGAAAAAGATACTCGTGTTCTACCGTAAGGGCAAGTTGAGCCCGAGGTTCATTGGACCATATGAGATATCAGAGCGAGTCGGTCCAGTGGCATATCGCTTGATTTTGCCCCCTGAACTCAAAAAGGTTCACGATGTCTTTCACGTTTCGATGCTTCGACGCTATAGATCCGATCCATCGCACGTGATTAGTCCATCAGAAATTGAAATTCAAGCTAATATGAGTTATGAGGAAGAACCGATTCGTATCTTATCACGAGAAGTGAAAGAGTTGCGAAACAAGCGGGTTCCGCTAGTGAAAGTGTTATGGCTCAAGCACGGGATAGAAGAAGCTACTTGGGAGACCGAGAACTCTATGAAAGAACGATATCCAAACCTATTTACGGTAAGATTTTCGGGACGAAAATTTCTTAAGTGGGGAGAGTTGTGACAGCCCAAAATTGACCCTAGTCGGAATGTGGTTTCGGGACCACAAAACCGAGGCATAAAAATAATTAAAATTTAATTTGATGCCTATGATATGTGTTAAATTGTGTATGACATTTTGATGTTTCAATTTAGAATTATAAATGTGAATTTCACTAGAAAGGACCTAGTAGTAAACTTTGAAAGTATGATGGGGAAATGTGTGATGACTAGTTGAGCATGCATGCAAAAATAAGGGATTTGCATGTCAAATTTCCCCAAGGATGGTATAGTGGCCGGCCATGACAAGGGAATATGGGCAAGGAAGACATGTTATGACATGTTTTGTTAATGCATGATGTGATAAATGATAAAAAATTAAGCATGTAGGAAGAGAAACAAAAAAATCAAAAATTTGCTCATCCTTCCCCCCCCTTTTGCCGTGAGTGAAAGAGAAGCAAAGAAAAAAATTTTGTTCACCTATTTTTCTCTTCTTTGGCCGAAAATACTAAGGAAGAAGGAAGGATTTTTGCTTCATTTTCTTTGTTTAGAAGAGATCTAGAAGGAAATTTGGCTAAACTTGCAACAAGAGTAAGGTATGTATGAGGTTGTGTTGGGAGTTTCATGCATGTTTTGGTTGCTAATTTGATGTGCATGTTAGCCATGGCTCAAATCTTTGTTATGCCATGGAAATGGCATTTGGCCAAAGTTGTTATGGTGATAAAGCCATTGCATGCTAAGTGTGAAGCTTGATGATGATGCATGCAATGATGGATTGTCTACTCATGAGTAAGATTTTGAGCTTTCTTTTTTGTTTTATCATGATTGAAGTTGAAAAGGAGCATGATTGTCATATTCGGCCATGATGCATTCTTGAGCATGATTCATGCTTCTTGCATGTTAGTTAAAATTTGTGTTTTGGATGGCTATGGACACCTTGAAATTCGGCCACGCTCATATATGCATATATATGATTGCACATTATGTTTTGGTTATGAACTAAGTGATGAATAAATTGGTTTAAAGAAGAAGATGTGGAAGAATGCTTGTGAAATTGCAAGCACAATTGACCTAGCACACATATAACTGCTTGATGCTATATTATAAGTTTTGGGCCACAATGTGCAAAGCATTAATTAGTAAATTGCATGCTGTTTTTTGTGAGGTATTAAGTGCAAAATTGACCTCAACATGTACATGAATATTCGGCCTTGGGTAGCCTATTGAAGGCCTTAGCATTTCCTTGATGCTCGAATAAATTGTATTGAATTGCTTGATGTAGTATAAAATGTGCATGACCGTTGTGTATTCAAGCTAAAGGGTGGCCATATGACCATTTAAACTCCTTGTCATATTCGCCATAAGCTAGCACAATGAGGTTTTAATAAATTGAATTTGTTTGAATTAGCTCAAGAGCTTAGAGGGCCACAATTGGACAAGGGGAAGGAGAAAGTGATCGAATAGCCGAAAAAGCCGTTCGACAACATCCGAGGTAAGTCCTCAAGAAGTGACCCTACTTGAATTATGTGAAATAAAGTATGGATGTGTATTGATTATTGATTATGTATGCATGAGTATTTGAATTCTACCCGGGCTAAGTCCCAAGGCGAATATGCTTGTGACTATAATTGCGTTTGAGCCTTAGTAACGAAAATGAATTATGTATGTCCAATGATAATTGATGTATGTGTTCATGGAAATTGAATGATATCCGGCTAAATCCGAAGACAATTATGCTGGAAATTATATCCGGGTTAAGACCGAAGGCAATTGTGCTAGTGGCTACATCCGGCTAAGACCGAAGGCATTCGTGCGAGACATTCTATCCGGCTAACCGAAAGCATTTGTGCACATGGTTATATCCGGTTATATTCGAAGAATCTTGGGCTGGAGGTGAGTGTTGGTTGCTGTAATAAATTCAATGAGTACACTCAAAAGCCCAAAGAATGAGGTGCGTTTATATGTGCATTGGAAAGTCGACATGTTTGAGCAACATTCGCTCAATCGACTAATGAATTTCAGTTATTGAATTGATTGATACTTTGTGAAATTATATAATGATGAAGTGTGAAGTAAGAATGTGTATTAATGAAATGATGCATTTGGTTATGTGAATGTATTGCTGTAATTAGAGTTGATTATATTCCTTGAGACTTACTAAGCATAAAATGCTTACCCGTTCTTTGTGGCTCTCGGTTTTCTAGATTTCCCTCGAAGCAATCGGATTTGGGATCGTTGAAGTCGAAGTCATCCACACTATCAAGCCTCCATTTTGGTATAAATTTTGGTTGAACTTGAGATGGCATGTATAGGACTACCCTTGTTTGTTAAATATGTTGTGATGTAAGTATGTACGGCCATGCGAAAATGGCTCGAAAAGGAAACATGAACTTAGAATAATTGTGGTTTGTATGTATAATTTGGTGTCATGATGTGGCTATGGCTTGGAAATGGGAATGTTGGTCATATGATCAGCCATTGGAATGGTTAAAATGATCATATATGAACCTATGTATGGCAAGACTAGTTGGTTCATGGAGACTACCAAATAGGTAAGACCTACCTTAAAAACAGATGCTGCCAGCTGCAGTGACGTGAATGTGAAAAATCACCAAAATTCGTAGGAATGGAATTAAATAGTGAATAAGCTATGTAAATGAACCTTGATGAGTCTATTTTCATATGGAAGAAACGAAATGGTCATAGGAGTTACATATTAAGAGATATTAAAGCTATTGTGAGACAGGGCCAGAACAGTTTCTGGGTTCCCTGTCGCAACTTTAAAATTTACTATAAATTATCCAAAAGAATTAGGAGACATACCTTATATGTACAGATTCAATTTTGAGTCTAGTTTCATTAGGAACAAACGACACCAGCATTAAAGCCCTGTACAGAGAGATATTCAAGTTATACCGCGCGAAGGTCAGAGCAGTCGATCCCTGTAACATGGGTGACTTTAACTAATAAACTGTACCAATTGGCCCGACCAAAAATCCTAGAAATAAATCCATGGATGGATATATGAGTCTAAATTCAGGGAAAATTTACGAAACCAGTTTCCGAGTTTTGAAACTCGAGATATGATTTTTAAGGCGACAGTGACGCAGTTTTCCAGCCTGACTGGAAATGTTAAATTGGTGGGCAAAACATGTGAACTTGGCTTGTTAACCCCTCGTGTCCGACACCGGCGATGGTCTCGGGTTTGGGGTGTTACATAAAATATATGAAAATTATATTTAAACTCGACCCGAACAATTAACACTAGCACATGGTAATATTTTTGGGTCGAAATCTAGAAGCTGCCATCATTTTAGCTTAATCTAGCTAGCCGGGGGGTTATTTTGCAAAACTGCTAAAGGTTGAGGGACATTCTATGGATATTTTTGAATGTGTTTTGATGTTAGTTGATAGATTATTAATCTTTGTTATAAAATAAACATGTTTTGTTAAATGATTTTTGATGAATTTTGAAAATAGGGATTAAATTGTTAAAAGTATAAATCTATGGGTTTTATTGTGAATTGTTGATAATTATGGGTTGTTTTAAGGTCTTTTGTAATATTGGTCAAGTTGGATTTAGGCTAAAATGGTTAAATTTCAAGTTATGAGCTTAAAGACTAAATTGTGAAAAGTTAAAATGTTAGGGGCAACATAATTTTTCATAAATATGAATTATTGATTAAATTGAATCCTATAAGTACTTAATTGAATGAAATTATTTATTTAGATAAAGATAAACCTCATTCAGACTTAAATTGAGGAAAAGCTAAAGCTTTAGACTAGTGTTCAATTCTACTTCTACGCCCTAGTTATTGAGGTAAGTTCGTATGAATTATGGTCATTTTAGTGTTAGCTAACTAATATTCATGTTATTTTAAAAACAAATGATTCTATATATAAATGTATCCATGTTATGATGAATTGAAGGATAACGAGTCTCGATTAAACCTTAAGAATTCTTAAGATACGAATGACATGTCATTAGGGATTTCATGTTTCGGGTGTTGGTCTTGATTGTCCTATTGATGGATGAGGTCATGGATTTGTTGCGGTTTCTCCACAGCTCATATGAGCAGCATCATGAAACGTTCCAACCCATAGCTCATGTGAGCAAGCCGATTTCACAACTTGTGTGAGCATTGATGTAAAGGAAAGGTTATGGTTATATGGAAAGACACACTATGTGTGTGCATTCTTGAGTATTCGATATAATTCTAAATGGTTCAACAGGTAAGAAAAGGAAATGAAATGGTAATTTTTCAAATGGAATGAATCATGATATTATGAAAAGATTTATGAGCTAAATGATGTATTTACATATGGAAATCTACCTATCTTATGGTTGAATTCATTTGTATCATGAACAACTGTACTAACTTGTGAGTTTGATGATGTTGTATAGGATTATACTAAGCTTATGGCATTGGTAATGGTTTATGCTTAATTTATGAATTGTATTAATTAAATGGTAAGTTATATTTAAGTTTATACGAGTTTACTAAGCACTTGTTTTGGTATGTATGTTTTGGTATGTTTAAGCTTTTGAGGTTATGCTGGTTTGGTGCACTTTAATGCCGTACCAAGTTATGCCATATTGGTAATTTTTAAGTGCTTGTAAATAAGGTTCTTTTGGTATGTTTTGATGGCTTTCAAATGGTCATGTATGGTAGTTAAGTGAACTAGATTATGTGTTTGAGATATGGTCAAATTGCTTTGGTATGATTCCTAATGTTTGATACAATTGTGGTGCCTTTAGATGGCATATTGGTTAGATGATTTAGGATGTTTGGAATGGCATGTTTTGTGTGTTTGAATGATTCCCAAATAGTTTGAATGGTTAGATATGAAATGGACTTGAAATGGCTTGATTTTAGGTAAGTTTTTGTGTTCACACGGCGAAGGACACAAGTTGTCACACGGCCGTGTGTCATTTGAAAAAAAATTTATATTTCAAGTCAATGAGTTACACGGCTTAGCACACGGCCTAGCACACGGCTTGCGACACGACCGTGTGACTTTACTCAGTGAGTTATATGGGTGAGGACATGGGCTGGGACACGACCGTGTGTCCCTTTGTTGTAATGTTACACAGCCTGGCCACACGGCCGTGTCCCCCATGTTTTCAATTTTTTCCAACTTTTTTATTAAAACTTCTATTTTATTTTCATTTAGTTCGGAATTGCTTCTAAGATATTTTTAGAGCCTCGAAAGCTTGATATAGGGAAAAAAATTCATGTGATTGATTGGTTTATAATAAGTTTAATTTATATAATGTTATAATGATAAATGCTTTTCGATTGACTTATAATGCTCTGTAACCCTAATCTGGCAACGGAGACGAGTTAGGGGTGTTACATGACTAGTCTACCTCCTGAACATGAGGTCAAGTTCAGAATTGAGTTGCTGCCTGAGATAACACCGATGTCCATTGCACCCTATCGCATGGCACCTAAATAACTTAAGGAGCTTAAGTCTTAGTTACAAAAATTGCTGGATCGTGGCTTCATAAGGCCAAGTGTGTCGCGATGGGGAGCTCCGGTCCATTTTGTGAAAAAAGAAGGATAGATCTATGAGGTTGTGCATCGATTATCATCAGATGAACAAGTTGACTGTGAAAATAAGTACCTATTACCGAGGACCGACGACTTAGTCGACCAATTCCAGGGTGCTATGGTCTTATCTAAGATTGATCTGAGGTCGGATACTATCAGTTGCAAGTCAAGGAGGTTGATGTGCCAAAGACTGCTTTCACGACTTAGTATGGGCACTGTGAGTTCTTAGTGATGCCATTTGGTCTTACGAATGCTCCTACCACGTTCATGGACTTAATGAATAAGGTCTTTCAACCCTATCTTGATTGATCTGTTGTAGTCTTCATTGACGATACCTTAATCTACTCCAAGTCTGAGTAGGAGCATGAGGAGCACTTAAGGTTAGTCCTTCAAACCTTACGTGAGAAAAAGTTAAATATGAAGTTAATTAAATGCAAGTTTTGGCTCCAAGAGGTGATGTTTTTGGGACACATAGTATCTGTTGATGGTATTCGTATGGATCTAAAGAAAATCGAAGCTATCTTGAATTGGAAGCAACCTAAGAATGTTAGTGAGATTCAGAGTTTTCTCAAACTTGCTGGCTATTATAGGAGGTTTGTAGAAGGATTTTCGTTGATTGCGGCTCTGGTGACTAAGTTGTTGAGAAAGATTGCACCGTTAAAGTGGACTAATGAGCAGCAAGCCAGCTTTGAGAAACTTAATGCAGTTTTGACTCAAGCACCAGTGTTGATTCAACTTGAGCCTGGGAAAGATTACGTGGTCTGTAGTGATGCATCTCATTCTGGTCTTGGATGCATGTTGATGCAAGAGGGGAAGGTTGTAGCTTGCACTTCGAGGCAATTCAAACCACATGAGTACAACTATGCGATGCATGATTTGAAATTGGCTGCTGTGGTTTTTGCTCTTAAGGTTTGGAGACACTATCTTTATGGGGAAAGATATGTCATCTATATAGATCATAAAAGTCTTAAGTATCTCCTACCCCAAAAGGAGTTGAACTTAAGATAAAGGCGTTAGGTCGAGCTTCTAAAAGATTATGATTATACCATCCAGTACCATCTGGGTAGGGCTAATGTTGTGGTAGATGCATTGAGTAGGAAGTCTATGTCAGAGTTGAGGGAAATGTTCGCTAAGTTGAGTTTATCCGATAATGGTTGTTTGTTTGCGATGTTACAAGTGCGGCCAACTTTGATTGAGGAGATTAAGCTAAAGAAGATTTCAGATTCATCATTAGATCCCCATGTAAAGCTTGTTAGGGAGGGTAAGACTTTAGATTTTGCTTATAATTCTAAAGGAATCTTGTGTTATCGTGGAAGATTCCGTGTGCCTTCAGATTTGGAGTTGAGGGAATCTATTCTTTGAGAAGCACATAGTAGTTCCTATGCTATGCATCCTGGAGGTAGTACGATGTATAGAGATCTTCGTAAGCAGTATTGGTGGCTGGGATTGAAATGTGATGTGACAGACTTTGTGGCTAGATGCTTGATGTACCAACCAGTCAAGGCTAAACACTAATTTCCTCCAGGTTTGCTCCAGCCAATTCAAGTTCCTCAGTGGAAGTAGGAGCGTATCACCGTGGATTTTGTTAGTGGACTACATTGACATCATCCAAGAAAAATTCTATTTGGGTGATTGGGGATTGATTTAAAAAATCCACCCATATACTACCTGCAAGCATCAGTTATTCGTTGCAGAAGTTGGTGAGGTTGTACATTACTGAGATTGTGAAACTACATGGGGTACTAGTGTCTATCATTTCTGATAGAGGTTCTCACTTTACGTCATGCTTTAGAAAGAGTCTGCATGAAACACTAGATAGAAGATTGAATTTCAGTACTGATTATCATCAACAGTTTGATGGACAGTCTGAAAGGGTTATTTAGATTCTCGAGAATATGATGTGAGGTTGTGTAATTGAATTTTGAGCTAATTGGGAAGAGCATTTACCGCTTGAAGAGTTTTCTTATAATAATTTTTTTCAGTTGAGCATTCAGATGGCTCCGTATGAGGCCTTTTATGGGTGCAAGTGTAGGACACCTGTGACATCCCAAAATTGACCCTAGTCGGGGTGTGGTTTCGGGACCACAAAACTGAGGCATAAAAATAATTTATAATTTATTTTGATGCCTATAATATGTGTTAATTCATGTGTGACATTTTTGATGTTTCGATTTAGAGTTATAAATGTGAATTTCACTAGAAAGGGCCTAGTAGTAAACATTGAAAGTATGATGGGGAAATGTGGGATGACTAGTTGATAATGCATGCAAAAATAAGGGATTTGCATGTCAAATTCCCCTAACATGAAGTGGCCGGCCATGACAAGGAATCATGGGCTAAACATGTCATGAAACATGTTTTGTTGGTGCACTAGGGAGAAACAATAAACAAATGAGTATGGGTAATAAAGAAAGAAAAAAAAAAATGTGTGTGTGAGTGAAACCCCCCTTGCCGTGCATTGTGGAAGAGAAAAGAAAAATTTTGTTCATCCATTTTCTCTTCTTTGCCGAAAATACTAAGGAAAAGGGAGGATTTTTGCTTCATGCTTGGTTTAGAAGAGAACTAGAAGGAGATTTGGCTATACTTGCATCAAGATTAAGGTATGTTTGAGGTTATGTCATGAGATTCATGCTTGTTTTGGTTGCTAACTTGATGTGCATGTTAGCCATGGTTCAAATCCTTGTTATGCCATGGAAATGGTATTTGGCCAAGGTTGATGTTGTGTTAAAGCCATTGCATGCTAAATGTGAAGCTTGTTGATGATGCATGTAATGATGGATTGACTACTCTTGAAATTTCTTTTAGCATTCTTGAGTAAGACATGGAGTTTTCTTTGTTTAACCATGACCAAAAATTGAAAGGGGGATGGTGTGGGATGTATTCGGCCATGGCATGCTCATAAGTGCGATTTATGCTTGTTGCATTATAGGTAAAAATTTGTGTTTTGATATATGTGTATATGTGTTTGTACATGATGTTACAAATGGATGTGAAAATATGCTAGATTGGGAAAATTTGATTAAATGTTCATGAGATGAAATTAGGTGATTAAAAGATGTTAGTTGACATTGTACATATATATATATATTCGCCATTAAAGTGAGTATGTAGGTAATGTTGAATCAAGTTTTGGTGCATATTCGGTTAGGTGTATAATCGACCAAATGGACGATTAGTAAGAATGGTTGCCGAATATACAAGCATACATATGCATGTGTAGTTGAATTATGAATGTTTAGCAAGGTGGTTAAACTAGTGATTTATTGATTAAGCTCAAGGAGTTAAAGAAGGAGAATCAAGCAAGGGAAAGACGAAGGTCATCGAGTAGCCGACTTGGAACTATTTTACCCAACACGAGGTAAGTCATTAAGCACGTATTTGATATTGCTCAAATGATTGTAAAATTTATGCAATTGTGTTTAATGGGATGATATATATATATAAATGAAAATGTATGTGTATGGAGTGATGACAATTGTTGAATGTAAAAGAAATAGTGAAATGTGTAGAAAGTTTGCTTCGGCACTAAGTGTCTGGGCAATACGTGTGTACGGTGACGAGATTGGCACTAAGTGTGCGTGCTGGAAATATATGGCACTAAGTGTGCATGCTGGAAATATATGGCACTAAGTGTGCGAGCTCGAAGGGCATGGCACTGTGTGTGCGGGCCTAAATCGCATGGCACTAAGTGTGCGAAATCGAGTATTAAGCACTGTGTGTGCGTACTCTATATATATATAAATATCTCCAATCGAACAATTATATGGAGGGTGTGTCTCCATCGAGTGAGTATGGACAGCGGATCGGGTAAGTACCTTGAGCTCATGACGAATAGGTAATACGTTCATGCTTGGGGTTGAATTTGGTAAGCCTTAAATCTATGTGATGATTGAAATTGTATGGTTGTGCTGGAAATGAGTTAATGTGTAAAAATGCTTGATTATCTTGTTGTGTAGAATATGAAATGTGGATGTATGAATTGGTGCGAGATTGGACCAAAAGGTCCGAGGTATTATGGTATAGATTCGATATGGACGAGTACCTAGCCTCATTTGTTGTACATGTAGTAGTAACTTTATCAGTGGATTGACGAATGCTTATGACTTACTGAGTTGTAAACTCACTCGGTGTTTTCTTGTCACCCATTTTAGGTCTCTTGGACTCGTATTGTTTGCGTGCTCGGAACCGTCGTTGAAGTCATCACACCGGCTGAAATCTTGTGGTATTGTTTTTTGTTGTTGAAGAACATTTGGCATGTATAGGCTATTATATTTTGTCGAATTGTGGGTTGTAAACTTTAAGCCATGTGAAAATGGCCTATGTGGTCGTCGAGTGGGATGCTAGAACCTATAGCCACGAGTCTTAGAAACTCAAATTTTGTTAAGGTGGCCATAATTTGTGTCATGTATGATGGATGATAAAGGCCAAGGAAAATTCATGAAATTGGCATAGTCTACTGCAGTAACTGTTGCGGACAGCAGCAGTGAGATGAGATTGAAAATCACTAAAAATAGTATAAGTAAAATTAAATAGTGAGTAAATTATGGAACTGATCCTTGATGAATCTATTTTTATATGGACGAAACGAAACGACCATATGAGCAGTATACTGGGAGATATTAAAGTTCTCGTGAGACAGGGCCAGAACGATTTCTGGGTCCCCTGTCGTGACTTTGAAAATTTACCATAAATTATCCAGAAAGAATTAGGAGTCATGCCTTATATGTACAGATTCCATTTTGAGTCTAGTTTCATTAGAAACAAACGGCACCAGTATTAAAGCCCTGTACAGAAAGATATTCAAGTTGTAACGCGCGGAGGTCAGAGCAGTCGATCCCTGTAACATGGGTGACTTTAACTAATAAACTGTACCAATTGGCCCAACCAAAAATTCTAAAAATAAATCCATGGATGGATATATGAGTCTAAATTCAGGGAAAATTTACGAAACCAGTTTCCGAGTTTTGGAACTCGAGATATGATTTTTAAGGCGACGGTGACGCAGTTTTCCAGCCTGTCCAGAAATGCCAAATTGGTCGGTACTTTAAGAGGATTTGTCTCGTTAACCCCTCGTGTCCGACACCGGCGTCGGTCACGAGTTAGGGGTGTTACAACACCTTTGTGTTGGATAGATTTGGGAGAAAAGAAAGTGTTGGGACGAGATTTAGTTCAAGAGGTTGAGAATAATGTGAAGATTATTCGAGATCGATTGAAAGCTGCATCAGATCGATAGAAGTCCTATTCTGACTTAAAGAGAAGGGATATTGAGTACAATGTGGGTGATGAAGTCCACCTTAAGGTTTCACCTTGGAATAAGCTATTGATATTTGGTTGTAAGGGGAAGTTAAGTCCAAAATTCATTGGACCTTACCGCATCATTAAGAGGGTTGGACCAGTGGCTTTTCAGTTGGAGTTACCTCTAGAGCAGGATCATATTCACGTTATGTTTCATGTGTCTATGTTGCGATGTTTTGGATCTGACCCTTTTCATGTGATTCCAATAAAGGATATTGATGTAATAGCCTGATTTAGACCCTAATCGAAACGGTGGTTTCGAGACCACGAATTCGAGCTAGAAAAATATTTAAAAATTATTTTCTATGTTTATTTTGTGTGAATTTATATCTGTGAAATTTTCGTGATTTAATTTGGTCGTTTGAGTGTCTGATTTGATAAAAAGGACTTAATCGAGTAAAATGAAAATTAGGTGGTAACATATATAATGGCTGAATTATTAATGGTTTTATAAGTTGGGGTATTTATGTTGTAATTATGCCATTAGCTAGATGTTTGGACGGTAATAGACATAGGTTATAAATTCCATTATTATTTCATTAAGGATATTTAAGTAATTTATCAAATAAACATATAATAGTTAATACTAAGTTATCAAATTCATTTTCTTATTTCATTATTCTCCATTGCCGAAACTTAGAAAAAGAAAAAGAAAGAACAAAAGCTAGGGTTCGATCAATTTGAAGCTTAATTAAGGTATGAGTTTAGCTCAGTTTTTGATAATTTCTATGTTTTTGAGACTGTTGCTTAGTAATCTTCAAGACCCAAGCTTTAACTTTTGATTTTGATGAATATTTTGAGTTGTGCCATTGTTGATAGCTTGTGATTTTTGCTATTTGATGATGAAATATGAAAGATATGTTTTAGATTAACATATTTTGTGTTGGAGTTTTTGATGATTTTGAGTAATTAGGACTAAATTACAAAAAAAAAATAATTTGAGGGACTAAAATGTGAAATTAATGAAATTTATGGGTTGGTATGGGTATGGGTACCATTCAGCCTAACATGGGTACTTTGAAATTTTTTGTATTTTGTGTTTTGTGCAATAGGGACTAAATTGTAAAAATTGTAAATGTCAGGGGTAAAATGGTAAGTTGCCCATTTATGTGTTTTTGAACTAAATTGAATGAAAATATGTTTGAATAAGCTTAATTTGAATATGTTTAGATCAAGAACCAAAGAAATCAGATTTGGATCGGGGAAAACGAAAGTTCTCGACAAGTAGCCCCGTCTTCTAACAACCCGACTTAGGGCCTAGTCGGAACAGTGGTCTCGGGACCACAAATTCAAAGATAAAAAAATTATTTTTATTATTTTTATGAGGTTATAGTACTATTATATTAGTTCATGAAAAATTTGGTGAGTTAATTTTAATATTTTCAAGCCCGATTGCGAAAAAGGTCTAAATCGCAAAAAGGGCAAAAGTTACATTTTAGTACCCAAATGTGTTAAATAGCTATAAAATCAAAATTTAGGGCTTTTAAAAGGCAATTACACCCTTTTTAATGGTGTTGGCCAGCCATGTGATGGATTTTAAACAAATAGTATGATGTCATGATTTGGTGAAAATAATGCCTAAAAGCCTAGCTATCATTTCCTTCTTCTCCATCTTCTTTCTTCACCAAAATTTTCATCAAATAGTGAGGTTTAATTAGTTTTCTTCAAGATTTTTACACTTTTGAGACCCTTGAAGCATGAGCTTTCAAATGAGGCTGATATCTTACAAAATGGTCAAGAGTTTAGGATTTTGCCATGGATGTATTTGTGGTATATGCTGAGTTTTTATGGAGGAATATGTGTTCTATTTGTGTTATAGACAACTTTTATGAAGGGTGTTAGCATGAAAACACCTAAAGGGACTATTTTGCATAAGTTGCAAATTAAGTAATAAGTGTGTAAAATAGTTAGAATTTGGGGTTGATCTAGTAGTAAAAAGAGCTTATCTAGGCTTGAAATACAAAGAAATTCGATAGAAATTGAATTTTGAGCATGGGGGTAAAATGGTCATTCTGCTAAAGTCTAGGGCAAAATGGTCATTTTACCAAAGATGTAAATTTTAGATAGCCTAATTGTGTTTAATGACTGAATGAGTGCATTTTGTTATTATAGATCAAGATTTTCCAAAATCGAGCTTAGACCGGGGCAAAGCCAAGCAATTCGATTAAGCCGACTAGTTAAGTACTTTTTGTAAACCGAGGTAAGTTGTATGTAAATAATACGACTATATTATTAATGCATGTATTCGATTGTTATTGATTTGATAAAGCATAAATTTCTAGAATTGGAACTAAGTATATGTATTTATGATTGAGAAAGTCGAAAGATCTAGTAAGAACCCCAGGAAACAAACCGATTATTCATGCCATGACGTGGGGTTATGTGAGAGCCAGTATAAGACCATGTATGGGACATGGCATCGAAATTGAGACGAGGGCTAGTGTAAGACGTGTCTAGGACATGCATCAGCCGCATCATGATAGCTCGTGTAAGACCACGTCTGGGGCATGGCATCGGCGTAGAGGTGAGTGCCAGTGTAAGACATGCTTGGGACATGCATCGACCTCGATGATGTTAGCCAGTGTAAGACGTGTCTGGGACATGCATCGACTAAGTTTCGTTGTAACGCCCTGTACCCGTGACCATCACCGGAGTCGAACACGAGGTGTTAATTGACTTAATTCATTACTTAAACAGCCCAAACAATTTATTTTTAAAATTTTCAGTCAAGCTAACAATCTGCATCATAGTCTCTTAAAAATTCATATCTCGAGTTACGAAACTCGAAATCCAATTCTGTAAATTTTCCATGAAACTAGACTCATATATCTATTTAATAATTTTTTTATAGAATTTTTGGTTGAGCAAATTAGTACAGTTTATTAGTTAAAATCTCCCCTGTTTCAGAGTTTGACTGCTCTGACCTCTGTGTATTACGAATCAAATATCTCCCTGTACAGAGTTTCAATGACTATATCGTTTGCTTCTAATAAAACTAGACTCAATAAGGAATCTGTACATATAAAATTATGACTTCTAATTATCTTTTAAAAATTTATGGTGGATTTCCAAAGTCAGAACAGGGGATCCAGAAATTGCTCTGGCCCTGTTTCACAAAAATTTAAACATCTCATAAAATATAACTCATATACCTGTTTTGTTCCATCCATATGAAAATAGACTAATAATGCTTCAATTCCATATATTATTCATCATCTAATTGTATCTCTACTATTTTTAGTGATTTTTCAAACTCACGTCACTGCTGCTGTCTGAATCTATTTTATGATAAAATTTACCTATTTCATGGTTTCCATGGATTAGCTAGCAATTTAGCATACATAACACCAAATATGATCATGATTAGCCATTCCAATGGCTAATCATTACCAAGCATTTCCATACCACTCAATAACCATATCATAAGACCATATAAACAAAATGATTATAATGTTATGCATGCCATACTCAAAATATACAAGCCATTATGCCAAGATGGTATACGGATAGTGTGAGCGTGCCTCCGACCGTTTCCGATTTCCGAGCTGGCTTGTCAACACTACAAGGAATGAAAAGGAGGGAGTAAGCATAAATGCTTAGTAAGTTCACATGCAAATAGCAAGTAACATAACTATATAAGCAAACATAAACCATCATTTGCATAATCATCATCGAGACATTCATATCACATTTTCATTTATCATCTTACCATATTGTTGTTATATCGAGTTTTCAACCTGAGGGTTAAGTACATACCTGTTCAAAGTATTCATTTCACAACACTTACCAATACGTCCCTTTCATCTCGAGTATTCCTCCGCTTGAGTAAAATTTTACCCGTTGAACACATCGGAATATAATTCGGATACATGGAAAGTTTGCACATAAGTGCCACATATGTAGCCAAGCTACTATGTAACCCGCCCATAAGTGAACTCGGACTCAACTCAACGAGCTCGGGCATTCGTATCCATGAGTGAACTCAGACTCAACTCAACGAGTTCGGATGCCTAGTTACATCTCACGAACTCGGACTCAACTCAACGAGTTCGGACATTTGCATCCATAAGTGAACTCGGACTCAACTCAACGAGTTCGGATGCTCAACCATCCTAGTGACGTGTCACTTGTATCCTAATCTATTCCTAAGTTTCAAACGGGCATTTTCCTCGATCACACATCTTTTCCATCTTCCACGGAATATCGAAATTGATACTTCGGTGATAGTTCATACTCATCAAGTAATTCACATAATCATATATTATTCAACAATAACCACAAAGCATAATATTTCATGATAATAATCAGCATCATATCATATAAACAACATTAAATTGCTTAAAATGACAATTATGTTACTACATTTACACATGAACTTACCTCGTATGCGAAAATGGCTACTTTTACCATTTCGTCCACAACTTGGTATTTTCCCCATTTTAGCCCGAATTTTAGTTTTCCTTACTCTATCATTTAAAATATAGTCTAATTAGGACTCACATTATTCAAATTGACCCAAAATCATATTTTGGAAAAATTACAGTTTTGCCCCTAAACTTTTGCATAATTATACTTTTGGCTCTAGGCTCGGGAATTAAACTTTATTCCTTATTCTTATGTTTTATAGCATGCTGATCTTTTTTCCCTTCTATGGCAACATCAAATTCTTACTCTAACATATACTTGTGACTATTAGGTATTTTTGTCGATTAAACCCTTTTGCTAGTTTTCACTCAAAACCGAGTAGCACAAGTTGTCTAACATAATTTAAAACCCCATATTCCATCATAAAACATCAAAATACACAAATTTCACCTATGGGTATTTTTCCAAATATAAACCCTAGGTTGAATTGTTGCTAACATAAGCTTAATCGAGCTACTGGGATTCCAAAAACGTAAAGAACATTAAAAACGGGGCTTGGAATCACTTACTATGGAGATTGGAAGCTTGAAACAAACCCTAACTATGGAGAACCCTTGAAATTTCGGCCTAATGAAGAAGATGGACAAAAATTGGCTTTTAATTTTGTTTTTAATTCATTTTAATAACTAAATGATCAAAATGCCATTACTACTAAACTTTCCAAAAATTCCTTCCACGTCCTAATTTTGTCCATGAACTTAAAATTGGTCAAATTGCTATTTAAGATCTCCTAATTAATATTTCAAAACAATTTCATACTAGAAACTTCTAGAATGCAAGTTTTACAAATTATTCGATTTAGTCCCTAATTTCAATTTAAGCACTTTATGCATAAAATTTCTTCACGAAATTTTCACACAATCATGCAATCATGTCATAGACCTCAAAATAATCATAAAATAATTATTTCTATCTAGAATTTTGTGGTCATGAAACCACTATTTCGACTAGGCCCAAAATTAGGATATTACATTCGTGCTAGTGTAAGACATGTCTGGGACATGCATCAGCACGTATACACGAGAGCAGTGTAAGACCATGTCTGGGACATGGCAGCAGCAACTTAACCCATGTTTGCGGCTTATAGAATATCCAGTAGTATTCCAAAAGGTTCAACTTTAAGAGTTAAGAAAGAGATTTAAAAAGGAAAGTATGATAATGTTGTAAGTGTTACAAGTACCTATTTGGTATGCATGAGTAATGAGCTCGATTAGAAAAAATGATTTGACTTGAGGGCAATGAGTAAATCCAATTTATACTTACCTTTGAGCTATGAGCATAATTGATAAATGGTGAAGTTGTCGTTGTATATATATTTATATGCTACTTACTAAGCTTTATGCTTACGCTCTTTCCCTTCCCTTTTCTTTCCGTATTGCCATTTTACTCGAGGATCCCTTGAAGTCAGAGATATCGATCACACTATCAGCCGTAATACTCGGTATAGTTGGATTTATATTTTTGATTATGGCATGTCTAGGACTAGACTAGAGAGTTGTATTATTGAGAGATTGTTTATGTATATTGGCTTAAGATAAAAGCCCTTCATTTTGTATTAAGCCTAGATAATGGCTATTATTTATTTTGGTAAATGTATATGACGTGCCTTCTATGGATGAATTGATGTCATTTGGGATGGAATTAGCATATTAAAATGATCTTGTATAGGTTGTGCAAAATGGGTAACAAAATGGCTTGGAGATAGCCTAGTTTGTCCACACGGGCAAGACACATAGGCGTGTGTTTAGACCATGTGTGACACACGGCTCACCCCTATGGGTGTGTGTTATGGCTGTGTGTCCCCCTGCACTTAAATTTTTAAATCAGTATTGTCCACGATTAGGCTACACGGGCGTGTGCCATAGCCGTGTCTATAAGTCAGTATTGCCCACGATTAGGCCACACGGGCATGTGTCATGGTCGTGCCCTACAGTCAGTGTCGCACACGGGCTGAGGATGTGGGCATGTCCCGAGTCACACGGGCATGTGGAAACCTAAATCTTGAATTGCACCAAGTTTTTCTTAAGTTCTCAGTTAAGTTTAAATAATCACGAATGTAAGTTTTGGGCTTCGGAAGCCCGTTTAAGGAACAAATTGGTTATGAAATTAAAAGTTTTAACCAAATCATCAAAATTTTATGGCCCGGTTTGTATAATTGATTGAGTTAAGTCAGGTAACACCTCGAACCATGTCCCGGCATCGGATATGGGCGACGGGTGTTACATTTAGTGGTATCAGAGCATGGTTTAGTTTGTTCTAGGACTAACCAAGCTAAAGTACGAGTCTAGCCATACATGCCATATATATATCATAGTGTGACGATTCCTGACAATTATAAATTGTGTTTTTCTTATATAGTAAATGGATCCTGATAGAACCACGGCAAATGACGTGGAAAGTAATATGTCGGCTCCCGCAGAAGGGACCGCGCTGATAGAGAATGAGCCCGTAAGTATGGGCAAGGCGGAGGGGCTAGGGAAGCCTACCCCCAAATGATGGATGCTTGGTACACAGAGTTCGTTCGTGCGAAACCGAACACTCCACCTGCCCCACCTCTTCCAATTCCTCAGTATGCCCCGGTGGCTCTGTAAGGTGCAAATATGTTCAGGAGGGAAAAGCCTCCGATAGACAAGATCCGGAAGCAAGGGGCCGAGGAATTTCGAGCTAATGTAGATGATGACTCAGAGAGAGGGGAGTTCTGGATAGAAAATACCATAAGGGTATTTGATGAACTATTATGCACACCGACGAGTGCGTGAAGTGTGCCGTGTCACTCCTACAAGACTCGGCTTATCAGTGGTGGAACACTCTCGTGTCTATTGTACCGAGAGAGAGGATCACTTGGGAATTTTTCTAAGAAGAGTTTCGAAAGAAGTATATTAGCCAGAGGTTTGTGGATCAGAAAAAGGAAGGAATTTCTAGAGTTGAAGCAAGATAGTAAGACTGTGACGGAGTATGAGCGTGAGTTTGTGAAGCTCAGCAAATATGCATGAGAATGCGCATCCACTGAAGCTACTATGTGTAAGAGGTTTGAGGATGGCCTCAATGAAGACATTCGAGGGTTTGTGGGCATCCTAGAGTTAAGAGAATTTGTGGTGCTCGTTGAGAGAGCATATAAAGCAGAAAAGCTGGTGAAGGAGAGGAGGAAGGCAGCCATTGAGTCGCGAGATTTAATGAGAAGATAGATGAGGAAGACGCATCAGTCCTCCTCCAAGAGGTAGAAAGAAATTAATACCCGATCGAACACTTCAATGGGATTTTCGCAGGGAACAAGAAAGCCCAGACCACTTTGATTGCTAGTGTCGGCAGTATACGGCCAAATAGGCAGGAGTGTCTGCAATGTGGGAGACACCACTTGGGCGAATGCCAAGTAAATGAAAGGGGTTGTTTCAAGTGTGGGTCGTTAGACCACTTCATTCGAGATTGTCCCGAAATAAATCACATAGAGAAAAATCAAGAGGTGAGGGCGAGTAGTGCTCCTTTGAAGAGCAGACCCTAAAGAAATACGGGCAGTGGAGCTAACAGTAGAGGTGCGACTAGAGATGCAGTGGCAAGGTCCAAGGGCAGAGCGCCTGTGAGGACTTATGTTATCCGTGCCCGTGAGGAGGCAAAATCTTCTGACGTGATTACGGGTACGTTTTCTATTCATGACATTTATGTTGTTGCTTTGATTGACCCGGGGTCTACCCACTCTTATATATGTATGGATTTGATGCCCCGTATAAACATGTTAGTAGAGTCCACTAAGTTTGTAATAAAAGTGTCTAACCCGTTAGGCAAACATGTATTAGTGGACCAAGTATGTAGAAATTGTCCTTTGATGATTAAAGGCCATTGCTTTCTGGCCAACATGATGTTATTTCCATTTAATGAATTCGATGTAATTCTTGGGATGGATTGGCTAACCTCCCATGGTGTTGTAGTAGACTGTGGAAGAAAAGAAATTCAGTTAAGGTGTGAGAATGGTGATGTCCTTCAAGTTGGGTCAAATAACTTGCCTGTGGTAATATCATTTTTAGTCACCGAAAAATATTTGAGAAAAGGTTATGAACCTTATTTAGCTTTTGTACTGAATACCCAAGCGTCCGAGTCAAAGATTGAGTCAATACCAGTGGTTTGTGAGTTTATAGATGTTTTTCTAGAAGAGTTTTCCGGGTTACCGTCAGAGAGAGAGGTTGAGTTTGGTATCGAGTTGGCTCCTGGTACGACGCCAATCTCGTTTGCACCTTATAGAATGACCCCCACCAAGTTAAAGGAGTTGAAGGTACAGTTGCAAGAACTAATAGATAAAGGTTTTGCTAGACCAAGTTACTCACCATGGGGTGCTCCAGTTCCTATTGAGAAAAAGAAGGATGGGTTGATGAGGTTATGTATCGACTATAGACAACTTAACAAGGTGACTGTGAAGAACAAGTACCCTTAACCGAGGATTAATGATCTCTTTGATCAACTGAGAGGAGACACTGTATTTTCTAAAATAGATTTGAGGTCGAGTTACTACTAGTTAAGAGTCAAGGTGTGACAACCCGAATTAGGGCCTAATCGGAATAGTGGTTTCGTGACCACAAATCCGAGATAGAAATAATTGTTTTATAATTATTTTGGGGTTTATGATATGATTGCATGATTGTGTGAAAATTTCGTGATGAAATTCTATGCCTAAAGTGCTTAAATTGAAAGTAGGGACTAAATCGAATAAGTTGCAAAATTTGCATCCCAGAAGTTTTTAGTATGAAATTGTTTTGGAATATTAATTAGGAGGTCTTAAATAGCAATTTGACCAATTTTAAGTTCATGGACAAAATTAGGACATGGAAGGAATTTTTGAAAGTTTAGTAAGGAGGGGCATTTTGGTCATTTGGATATTAAATGAAATAAAATGGGAAAAATAACACAAAATTGATCATCATCCTCCTTAGTTGCTGCGAATCCTCCTCTCTCCATAGCTAGGGTTTCTTCAATTTTCAAGCTCCATAGTAAGTGATTCCAAGCCCCGTTTTTAATGTTCTTTACGTTTTTGGAATCCCGGAAGCTCGATTAAGCTTATGCTAGTAATAATTTAACCTAGGGTTCACATTTGGAAAAATACCCATAGGTGAAATTTGTGTATTTTGATGTTTTATGATAGAATATGAGGTTTTAAATTATGTTAAATAACTTGTGCTACTCGGTTTTAAGTGAAAACGAGTAAAAGCAGCATAATCGGTAAAAATACCTATTGTTCATAACTATATGATAGAGTGAGAATTTGATGTTGTTGTAGAAGAGAAAATGTTCAGCATATCATAAAATATAAGAATAAGGGCTGAAATTAAATTCTCGAGCCTAGGGGCAAAATTGTAATTTTGAAAAGTTAGGGGCAAAATGTAATTTTTCCATGATGTGATTTTGGATTGAAATAAATAGTATGAGTATTAAATGAGCTAAATGTGTTATTATAGATCAAGAAAGACGCGAATTGATCTCGAGCTGGGAAGGAAAAAGTTTTGGACTAAATTGCAAAATTTCCACATTTTGCACCAAGGTAAGTTTGTATGTAAATATTACAATAATTTCATGTACATTCTTATATTTCAGCCTATTATATAAATATACTAGCTGATGTTAAAATATAAATCGACTATTGGAAGAATGGAAATAAATATAGAGAGAGATCCGGTTGAACATTGGAGAGATCGAATGAAATAGAGGGCGTAGCTAGGTCACATGTATGATCTTGAGTGCACATCATGTGTACAAGAAAGCTACGAGACACCTGTAGTAGCTAGGTCACATGTGTGATACGAGATGTATCCCATGTAGACAAGAGAGCTACGTGAAAGATAAATGTAGCTAGGTCGCATGCGTGATTCCAAGTGAAGGACACCATGTAGACAAGAGAGCTACGTGAAAGATAAATGTAGCTAGGTGCATGCGTGATTCCAAGTGAAGGACACCATGTAGACAAGAGAGCTACGAGACAAATCGGTTGGGTCGCATGAGTGGTACTAAGTGTTCACCATGTGTACAAGAGAGCCGAACTAAGCGAAGTATGATGGTGGGGTGTGTCTTTGAAACCATTAAATATCGAGGATTGATCCGAATTGTTCAACGGGATGGTTTTGTGGTGATATTGTGGTTTGGACCTACACTTATGGTGAATGAAATGTGGTGAAAATGATTTGTGGTATATACATATATAAGATAAAATGAGGTTAGCATAAAGAATGTGTGAAAGAGTGAAATTAACATTAAAACTGTTTTTAGATGGTAGCAGTGACGTGATTTTGAAAAATCACCAAAAATAGGAGGAATATAATTAGAGGTTTAATGAGATGTGAAATTAAATTTTAATGAGTCTACTTTCATATAAAAGAAACAGAGCAAGCAAAGGAATTCTATATTTTGAGATATTTACAATTGTATGTGACTTGCTCAGGATGAATACGTGATCCCCTGTTCCAACTTTGAAAAATCATTAAAAATTGTACAAAGAAAATTAAGAAATATAGTTTACATGCCTAAATTCCTTATTGAGACTAGTTTTAAATGAAACAGACTTCAGGGTTGTTTGAATTGTGTACTGAGAGAAATTCAATTTGTAGTGAACAGAGGTCAGATCAGTCGAGCTGTGTAACAGGGGAAACTTTAACTAATAAACTGTACTAATCGGCTGAACCAAAATTATAGAAAAAATTATCAAAAACTTTTATGAGTCTAGATTCAGGGAAATTTTACGGATTTGAATTTCAAGTTTTGTAACTCGAGTTATGATTTATTTAGTGAATATGACGCAGCAGAGACAGCTTAATCAAAGTGGAATGAATAGTGAAGTTAAAGTAGATATACTTGAATTGTTGTGTAAACATGTTAGATTTTTTTAATTAGTATTTACATACTTACTTACTAAGCTATAAGCTTACTTGTTTCTCTCTTTTGTCTTATAGTGTTCTTGGCTTGCTCAGAGTTAAGGATCGTGAAGATCTACCCGCACTATCATACTTTAGGGTATTTGAACTAAACGTTTTGAATTATGGCATGTATAGTAGGCTTAATTATTTTGTTACGTGTCATATTTGTCTAGGTTTAAAATATTAGTTACTGAGACTCGACCAGCTAATTTGTACAAGCCATTAAAGTTGGCTAATATTGTTCAAGACATATATTATACGATGCACTATCAAATTGGATGACATATTTATATTTCGGTTATGTTTAATGGTATGTGTTATGTTCTGGTAATACCTTGTATCCTGTTCCGGCGACGGTAACGGGTAAGGGGTGTTACACAAGGAACAAGATGTGTCGAAGACTGCTTTTTGGATGAGATATGGGCATTACAAGTTTCTTGTTATGCCTTTTGAATTGACAAATGCCCCAGCGGTATTTATGAACTTGATGAGCCGCATCTTCCGATCGTTTTTGGATAGGCTCGTTGTCTTTTTTATTGATGACATCTTGGTTTATTCACGTAACGAGAATGAGCACGAGGAGCATTTGAGAACTGTGTTGCAAATCTTGAGGGATAAGCAACTTTATGCCAAGTTTAGTAAGAGCAAGTTTTGGCTCAAAGAGGTCGGGTTTCTAGGACATATAGTGTCGGGTGATGGAATCTGAGTTGATCCAAATAAGATCTTTGCCATTGTGGAGTGGAAACTGTCGAGGAATGTGACAAAGGTTCGCAGCTTTCTAGGGCTAGCGGGATACTATAAACGATTTGTAAATGGATTCTCCATGATAGCTACACCGATAACAAGGCTACTGCAGAAAGATGTCAAGTTTGAACGGATAGAAGAGTGCCAACAGAGTTTCGAGAAATTAAAGGCTTTGTTGACCAAAGCCCCTATTTTAGTGCAACCTAAGTCGGGCAAGGAGTTTGTAGTTTTTAGTGACGCTTCCCTAAATGGTTTAGGGAGTGTGCTAATGCAAGAAGGCAAGGTTATAGCCTATGCCTCGAGACAGCTAAAACCTCATGAGAGGAATTATCCAACCCATGATTTAGAGCTAGCAGCTGTGGTGTTCGCACTGAAAATTTGGCGACACCATTTGTATGGTGAGAGATGCCGAGTATTTACTAATCACAAGAGTCTAAAGTACCAAATGACTCAGAAAGAGTTGAATTTGAGGCAACGACGATGGTTAGAGCTAATAAAAGATTATGAGTTGATTATCGACTATCATCTGAGAAAAGTAAACGTAGTCATCGACGCTTTGAGTAGGAATTCGTTGTTTGCCTTGAAAACCTTGAACGCTCAATTGACTACATCTAGTGATGGTTCGATCCTAGTAGAGTTGAGAGCCAGACTGAATTTTCTTCATGAAATCCGTGAGGCTCAGAAAGATGACGAGAAACTACAAGCCAAGAGAACTCAGTGTGAATCAGAGATTAAGTCAGATTTTTGTATTAGTACTGATGGGTGTCTAATGTTCAAAGATAGAGTTTGTGTACCCAAAGATAATGAGCTCGTTCAGAAGATTTTACGAGAGGCACACAGTGGTTGTTCATCAGTTCACCCAGGTAGCGTGAAAATGTACAACAACCTTAAGGAAATGTATTGGTGGTCGGGTATGAAAGGAGATATTCCAGAGTTCGTTTCCAAGTGCCTAATGTGTCAACAAGTAAAGGCTGAACATCAAGTGCCTTCGGGTTTACTTCAGCCTGTTATGATTCCCGAGTGGAAATGGGATCGTATCACCATGGATTTCGTGACCAGTTTGCCTCAACCCCGAAAAAGAGAGATGCAGTATGGGTTATTGTCGATAGACTTACTAAGTCAGCACATTTCATACTAGTGTGTGTTGACTACTCTCTTGAGAAGTTGGCAAACTTGTATGTTTCTGAGATTGTGAGGCTTCATGGTGTGCCGGTATCAATTGTATCTGATCGAGACCCGAGGTTCACCTCGAGGTTTTGGAAAAAGTTACAAGAGGCTCTAGGAACCAAGTTGAGTTTCAGTACGACATTTCATCCGCAAACTGACGGACAGTCGGAAAGACTAATATGGATCTTAGAAGACATGTTAAGGTGCTGCGTTCTTGAATTTCAAGGAAGTTGGGAAAAGTACTTACCATTGGTTGAATTTGCCAACAACAACAGCTATTAGTCAAGTCTGAAAATGGCACCTTATGAAGCTTTGTTTGGGCAAAAGTGTCGAACACCCTTATTCTGGACCGAGTTGAGAGAGAATCAGATTCACGGGGTGGATTTGATTAAAGAGGCCGAGGAAAAAGTTAAGGTGATTTGTGACTTTTTGAAAGTCACCTCGGATAGACAAAAATCCTATGCGAATTTGAAACGAAGGGAGATTAAATTTGAAGACAGGGATAAGGTATTTTTGAAAGTTTCCCGTGGAGGAAAGTCCTCAGATTTGGTAAAAAGGGCAAGTTGAGTCCTCGTTTCGTAGGACCTTATAAGATTATCGAGAGAGTAGGGCTTGTTGCTTACCGTTTGGAATTGCCGCCAGAGTTAGAAAAGATTCACGATGTGTTTCACGCGTCTATGTTACGCTGATACAGATAAGACCCTTCGCATATAATTGCGCCAACTGAAGTTGAGATTCTTCCAGACATGACTTATAGTGAGGAGTCGGTCAAGATTTTAGCTCGAGAAGTAAATAAAAATATACCACTTGTGAAGGTTTTGTGGCATAGACATGGAGTCGAGGAAGCCACATGGGAAACCGAGGAGTCTTTGAGAGAATAGTACTCGAACTTATTCATCGGTATGATTTTCGAGGACGAAAATCCCTAAGGGGGGAGAAATGTAACAACCCGATTTAGGGCCTAGTCGGAACAATGGTCTCGGGGCCACAAATTCGAAGATAGAAAAATTATTTTTATTATTTTTATGAGGTTATAGTACGATTATATTAGTGCATGAAAAATTTCGTGAGTTAATTTTAATATTTTCAAGCCCGATTGTGAAAAAGGACTAAATCGCAAAAAGGGCAAAAGTTACAGTTTAGTACCCAACTGTGTTAAATAGCTAGAAAATCAAAATTGAGGGCTTTTAAAGGGAAATTACACCCTTTTTAATGGTGTTTTCCGGCCATGTGATGGATTTTAAATAAATAGTCAAAGTATTAGGTAGATGATGTCATGATTTGGTGATAAAATAATGCCTAAAAGCCTAGCTATCATTTCCTTCTTCTCCATCTTCTTTCTTCACCAAAATTTTCATCAAATAGTGCTGAAAGCTCAAAAATATGCATCAACTTAAAGCACTTATAAGTAAGTGCTTTTAATTAGTTTTCTTCAAGATTTTTACACTTTTAAGACCCTTGAAGCATGAGCTTTCAAATGAGGGTGATATCTTACAAAAATGGTCAAGAGTTTAGGATTTTTCCATGGATGTATTTGTGGTATATGCTGATTTTTTATGGAGGAATATGAGTCCTATTTGTGTTATAGACAACTTTTATGAAGGGTCTTAGCATGAAAACACGTAAAGGGACTATTTTGCATAAGTTGCAAATTAAGTAATAAGTGTGTGAAATAGTGATAATTTGGGGTTTCTCTAGTAGTAAAAAGAGCTTATCTAGGCTTGAAATACGAAGAAATTCGATAGAAATTGAATTTTGAGCATGGGGGTAAAATGGTCATTTTGCTAAAGTCTAGGGGCAAAATGGTCATTTTACCAAAGATGTAAATTTTAGATAGCCTAATTGTGTTTAAGGACTGAATGAGTGCATTTTGTAATTATAGATCAAGATTTGCCAAAACCAAGCCTAGACCTGGGCAAAGGCAAGAAATCCGATTAAGCCTGCTAGTCAAGTACTTTTTGTAAGTCGAGGTAAGTTAGAATTAAATAATACAACTATATTATTAATGCATGTATTCGATTTTTATTGATTTGATATAGCATAAATTTCTAGAATTGGAACTAAGTATATGTATTTATGATAGAAAAAGTCAAAAGATCCAATAAGAACCGCAGGAAACAAACAGGATATTCACGCCATGACGTGGGGTTATGTAAGAGCCAATATAAGACCAAGTCTGGGACATGGCATCGGCATTGAGATGATGGCTAGTGTAAGACGTGTCTGGGACATGCATCAGCCGCATCATGATAGCCCGTGTAAGACCACGTCTGGGACATGGCATCGGCGTAGAGGTGAGTGCCAGTGTAAGACATGTCTGGGACATGCATCGGCCTCGATGATGTTAGCTAGCGTAAGACATGTCTGGGACATGCATCAGCCTCGATGATGTTAGCCAGTGTAAGACATGTCCGGGACATGCATCAGCACGTATACACGAGAGCTAGTGTAAGACCATGTCTGGGACATGGCGTCGGCCTCAATGGAGATAGCCAGCATAAGACCATGTCTAGGACATGGCAGTGGCAACTTAACCCATGTTTGAGGCTTATAGAATATCCGGTAGTATTCCAAAAAGTTCAACTTTAAGAGTTAAGAGAGAGATTTAAAAAGGAAAGTATGATAATGTTGTAAGTATTACAGGTACCTATTTGGTATGCATGGGTAATGAGCTTGGCTAGAAAATATGATTTGAGTTGACGGTAATGAGTAAGTCCAGTTTATACTTACCTTTGATCTATGAGCATAATTGATAAATGGTGAAGTTTTCATTGTATATATATTTATATGCAACTTACTAAGCTTTATGCTTACTATCTTTCCCTTCCATTTTCTTTTAGTACTGCCATTTTGCTTGAGGATCCCTTGAAGTCAGAGATATCGATCACACTATCTGTCATAATACTCGGTATAGTTGGATTTATATTTTTGATTATGGCATGTATAGGGCTAGACTAGGGAGTTGTATTATTGAGAAATTGTTTATGTATATTGGCTTAAGATAAAAGCCCTTCATTTTGTATTAAGCCTAGATAATGGCTATTATTTATTTTGGTAAATGTATATGGCATGCCTTCTATGGATGAATTGATGTCATTTGGGATGGAATTAGCATATTTAAATGATCTTATGTAGGTTGTACAAAATGGGTAACAAAATGGCTTGGAAGATAGCCTAGTTTGTCCACACGGGTAAGACACACGGACGTGTGTTTAGACTGTGTGTGACACACAGCTCACCCCCATGGGCGTGTGTTATGGCCGTGTGTCCCCCTGCACTTAAATTTTTAAATCAGTATTGTCCACGGTTAGGCCACACGGGCGTGTGCCATAGCCGTGTCTATAAGTCAGTATTTCCCATAGGTAGGCCACACAGGCATGTGTCATGGCCGTGCCCTAAAGTCAGTGTCTCACACGGGCTGAGGACGTGGGCGTGTCTCGAGTCACACTGGCGTATGGAACCTTAAAGCTTGAATTTCACCAAGTTTTTCTTAAGTTCTCAGTTAAGTTTAAATAATCTCGAATGTATGTTTTGGGCCTCGTAAGCCTATTTAAGGAACAAATTGCTTATGAAAATAAAAGTTTTATCCAAATCATCAAAATTATACAGCTCGATTTTGTATAATTGATTGATTTAAGTCTGGTAACACCTCGAACCATGTCCCGGCGTCGGATATGGGCAGGGGGTGTTACACGCCTCATTTTATAACGTCCAAGGTAAGTTTATAAGCAAATAGACGTACGTAGTTTTAAATGATTACAAAATATATATGCTGAAATGAAATTTATGATTTTATTTAAGCTATAGCCGAATATGTTTAAGCTTAATTACTATGTTTCCGAATTAGTTTCGATCGAGTTACGAAGTCCGGAAGCCCCGTATGAACCATAGGAATAGTTAGGATATGTATGTCATGGCATAGTATTCCGATTTATGTGTGCGAGTAAGACCATGGCATCGATATGTGATTCCGGTATGTGTTTACGAGTAAGACCCTATCTGGGACAGTGGCATCGATATGTGATTACATGTAAGACCACATCTGGGACGTTGGCATTGTACAACTTGTGTGATTATCCAAGTGTCCTATCCAATACCGAATGGTTCATCGGGCAAAGGTAAATCGTGATCAGATGTGTAAAATGAGCTAAAAAGGACTGGTATGATTTAGCTTGTTAGGTATCAGTGATAAGGTAACTATGTGATTTGTATGATGATATAAGTTATATATGATGTAAGAAATAAACATACATGATTTAAATAAGTGTATTCGATTTTGAATAAATAGTGTGAATATTATGGAAATGATTCTTGGATATGCATTTATATGTAATCATGTATATTCGACCATGAAAGTAGTTTATGTACATGATATTAAAATGGATTCTGGAGCTTATATAAATGTGTATATGTGAGTTTGATTATATATTGACATTTTAACTTGCAAAGTCGATTAATACTAATATGGTTATGTGAGCATTCGGCCAAGCTAGTATTGTGCATAAAAATGTAATAAATATCTCATTTGTAGGTTTAAGGTTAATCTTGATATTGATAATAAAATTTGGACTAGCTTAAAATGGGTTGGACAAATCATTGGGTTGTTTATTTGCTTTTGACTTACTAAGCAATAATGCTTACTGTGTGTATTCTTGTCTCTGTTTTATAGATTTTGGAATCAAGCTACGAGCTCAGGGACCATCAGCAAGTTCATCACACTTCTAGCTATTTTGGTACCTTTATAAGTCAAACTAGAATTATGGCATGTATAGGCTAGGATATGTTTTAGAAATGTTGAAATTCGGATATGTAAAGTTAAAGCCATGCGAAAATGGCTTACTTACAAATTTGGTTTTTAATTGTGCTTGATTGTGGTTTAAAATGTGTTATTTTTTATGCTATGAAATGGGAAGGAATAACATAGGTGATGGATAGTAAATATTTTGGAATGGATGAGTTGTGATATGAGTTTGAGTATTGAAAGTGGATTACGAGCTTGAAAGTGGCATAAATGAATTGGCCATAAATAACATTTGTTTGGTTTGGACATGTTTTATACTAGAATATGTATGCAGGTGAATATGATTATTATGATTAGTTTTGACCTAATATGTTCTTAGATTAATTGTTTGACATGTTAGGTATGATAATTCGCTGATGGAAACTTTGGTTGTATATGTGATTTTAAATGATATGTTTGGTCATGGTATAATTAATCGTACTTATAAAAGGAGTATTAATTGTTTTGAACATGGTAATTACATATATATAATTGAATCATTAATTAGCCAATTTGATTTGGTCGTATGGATGAGAAAATACTTATATTATATTTTAGATAATTAGTAAAATAGGTATGATTGATAAATGGGTTTAATGTAAAGTTTGGATTATATGCTTGTAAGTTAAAATGTTTGGAGTAAGGTGGTTAGTAATTTAGACATGATCTATGTTCGTTGCTAAGTATAAAACCTATATTTTTGTAATGTATATGTTCGGTTATCATGATGAGGCATATCCTTGAGTCATAAAGAATAGTTTTATAAATGAACCATTACTTGGTGTTAATTTGCACAAATATGCGGCACTATTTAGGATAGTCACTTTGAAAATATATTTGTTAAGACATGTGATTGAACAATGTTTTGATATGTGACTATTAATATAAATTAAATTGTAACGCCCCAATTTTCGGGAATTCTATGAGTGTTTGTAAATTTTAAATTTTGGTGTACTGTCTGCTTGACGTAGATTTAATCAGGTTAGTGGGTCTCTAGAAGGCCCAAGTTTAAGTTAAATCCGGTAATTTTAGTTAATTTTAATTTTATAGAAAAAGGGTTACGGTTAATGGGCTTTAAGGTATTAGTTGGGTAAAATAAAACACAAGGAAGCCCGTGGTAAGTTGGCTTGTGGCGTCACTTGGGGGCTTGAGAGGTGGCGTGTGGATGACCAAGGAGAGGTAAGGTTCGAGTCGCAAGGTAAGCAAATTAGTGATATTAATTTTTATGTGCAGAAAAGGTAAGTAATGGAACCCAAGTGAAAGACTGTCAGGAGGAGTTAAATTGCTCAAGGGATTGAGTAAGGAGGGGATAAGGGAGAGGATTTAGGAGCTGATTGGAGAGAGTAGTGATGGCAGAATAGTGGACTCTTGAGGAGCAAGAGTTGGCCGGCCAAGGGTTTCTTTTGGGGGGCAAATTCGGCTAGGTTAAGTGCCAGTATAAATTCGGCATTAGGGGGAAAGTTGAGCCGTTTGCTGACCATTCTCCTCTTCTTTCTTTTCTCCTCTCCTCTTCAACTTTTTCTTTTTCTTCTTTTCCTCCATAGCTGAATCTCTCTAACCACCTGTGCATCTCCATCTTTTGTTTCAAACGTTTCTAAAAACCTTCATAGCCATTGCCATAAAAAGCCGAAATCTTGAAACCCATGCTTTCTTCTATGCCGATTTCTTCTAGCCAATTTTATTATCTTTTCCATCATTCTTGACCGATTCTCTAGTTCTCTAAACCTCAAGGTTCTGTCGATAAGACCATAGCAAAACCCTCCTATTTCATCTTTCTTTACACAGCTTCAACAAAAGCCGAAAACCCCACTCTCTTAGGGACTTGGCCGAATAGTGGACCACTGAAGGCTCGACTTTTGTTATCATTTGAGGGCTTAAATCGACATCAGAATTGAGTAGAAATTAATTGGGATCATTGACCGAAGGAACCGGTGGTAAGTCTTGTCAATCTAGTCTTTATTTCGTATTTTAGAAAAACTGAAACCCCTAAAGGTTAGGGAGGCTGTCGACTTGGACTTGTAGCCCTAAGGGGTTGTGATAACTATTTTGTCTTGATAATAATATGATCTAGAGGCTGCTGATCAAGGGCTTGGATAAGTGGAGCAACGGGATCTAAGTCTAGTCGCAAACTTCGGCAAAGGTAGGATTGCCAGTGCCTAAGGTGTTATGGCCGAATAAGGTAAGGTGTTATTATGTCGTTCGTTTCGGTAGTAGATTAATGTGGTAGTAATATAATTGTAGGTAGTTCGTGCGTGGATCTCGTCAACGAATCGTTATAAAATAGGTGTGTAACTGACACCCTTTCTTAGTCTAGATCGGCAAAAGCCGAAAAGCCGAAATGCTGAAAACCGGTATTTTGTAGATTTTCGAGTGTGCGAATGCTCGTGAGGTAAATCGATTAATGTTTTGGTAAGCTGGAATGTTTGGACTGCAAAGTGCATGGTTTCTGTGCCCTCGATATTTTTAGGCTTAATGGGCCAAAATTTGAAATAAAGGGCCAACGGGCCCAATTCAGTAAGAACCCTCGGTAAGTGATTCTGTTAGTACGTGAAAGGTAGGAGTATGCATGAAAAACCCTAAAATAGATAAATTACTGATACCCCTAGGGTTAAATTGGCCTAATTGCATGTTTGACTGTTGTTATTTACTGCATACCATGTTGTTATCTGATGCATGGGACTGGGATATTGATGGAGGAAGTACTGAAAGTGGCCTGTCCACTTACTGGAGGCTTTCCCTCAATTTACTATTAACTGAGTAGCAAGGCTGCAACTGTGGAGTGTAGGGCTGGGTGGGTTGAGCTATTCCCCACATGGAGTGTAGGGCTGGTACGGGTGGAGTGTAGTTGTTGGTGGGTTGAGTAGTCTCCCCAAATGGGCTTGCATATGTTTATTGATGTTGCATGTATTTTGAAATGGGCCTATGGGCCATACTGTTATCTGAATAAGGGGCTAAGGCCCAGTTTAATGTAATCTGAAAAGGGCTCTGGCCCAGTATTACTGTTATCTGAATGGGCTTAGGCCCAATGGGCTTGAGCTGACTTGGGCTTTGGATGGGTTTCCTTACACTGAGTTTCCAAACTCACCTTCTTTAACCTTGGTGGGCCTTGATGTGGGTGTCTTGGAGCCGGAGGGATTGAGTGGCCATGGTGAACGCTTTTGGGTTTGAAAAAGAGACTGGTTTTCTCAAGCTATTTTTAATTACTATTTAATTTTTGGGTTGTAATAAGGCCATTTTAACTTTATTTTCTTCTTTGATTTTCTAGGATTATGTTATTTTAAATAACTTTAAATTGATGGATAATAATTCAAATGGGCTAGACTTAGGGCGTGATTTCGAAACGATACTTGTTTTAAAATAACACGACGTCAGGAATATTCGATTTACCAAAGATAACCACCCAAAGAAATTTCAATTTGTTATAACCAAGTGTGGCAATGGATGTGGGCATGTCTAGGATTGGATCCAATCGAAGAGCTTGGTACTTAAGCAGCCTTCATGGCTCACCTCCTCTGTTATGGATACCTACCTGGTGCCCAACTTCCATTCACTTGGTTAGTTTAACAAAAGTCGACTTTAAAACACTAAAATGGGAACATGGGTTTTTAACTTCAATGTGGCATGTCGGATTCGGCCATAACGTCTGGGCCAGGTTTGGGGTGCTACATAAATTGTTAGTAGACATTTAAGTGATGCTAAAGCTTGGGTTTGAGTAATAATTTCTTTAATAAATTGAAAAGTCAGTATATATATACTCTTACATTATAATAATTGGATTATTCATTTAGGTGTATAAGTTATCTTTTTAAGTTCGGCATAAGCCTTAATTTTATAAATATTATATTACATATTAGTGCTTATAAATGATATAATTGTATATAGGTATGATGTTTGAGAAATAAATATAGAGTGACTTTTGAAACTTGTTCATGTATATATATATATATGTATGACTGTACAGAATTGTGTTTTATTCTATAATGCCTTAAGACCCTGTTCCAGCGACGGATACGGGTTAGGAGTGTTACATTTGATTGGTATCAGAGCTACGGTCTATCGATTCTAGGACTAATGTAGCGCGAGTGAGTCTAGCTTTACATGCCATAATTATATATTGTGATAATGTGATGACTTATGACATTTGAAATATGTTTTCATATAGTAAATGATCCCGACAGAGCTATAGCTGATGATGTCGAGCGTGTAGCGCCTACTCCCGCACAAGGGATAGCGCCGGTTGATTCTTGACCAATTCCTAGTAACCAAGAAGGAGAGGCTAGACAAGCTTTTTACCAAATGATGAATGATTGGTTTAGTCAATATATTCAGACTAACCCAGCTGCACAACAAACCTCCACCCCTGATTGATCCATCTTCAATGCCTGTTGTACCTCATGTAAGTAACCCATTGAGATTGTATAAGCCACATGTGGATAAAATTCGAAAATATGGGGCTGAAGAGTTTAAAGCTACGGATGATGATGATGCTGAATGGGCTGAGTTTTGGCTTGATAATATTATCCGTATATTTAATGAGCTATCCTGTACACCAGATGAATGTTTGAAATGAGTCATATCCTTGCTTCGAGACACAGGATATCACTGGTGGAATACCCTAGTATCAATGGTTCTGAGAGAGCGGGTGACCTGGGAATTTTTCTAGACTGAGTTCCGTAAGAAGTATATTAGCCAGAGATTTATTGATTAGAAACGAAAAGAATTTCTAGAGCTAAAGCAGGGTGGATAACCATGACAGAGTATGAGCGAAAATTCGTGAGACTCAGTCGGTATGCCTGAGAGTGTGTTTCCACCGAAGCCATAATGTGTAAAAGATTCGAAGATGGGCTGAATGAAGACATTAAATTGTTTGTTGGCATACTTGAAATAAAAGAGTTCGTAGTACTGGTTGAGCGAGCCTACAAAGCTGAAGAGCTCGAGAAAGAGAAGAGAAAATCTGATTTTGAAGCTAGAGACTCGTATAAGAGATCATTCAATAAGTCAGTTCAGTCAACACCAAAGAAGTTCCGAGATGATTTTAGTCGTTCAAAAGCCACCTCGGGTTATTCTTGAAGAGACCAGAACATACCACCGGTGAGTTCGAGAGCTACCTCAGTAGCTAGTATGGGTAATGTCAGATCAAATCAGCCCAAGTGTAAACATTATGGTAAACGACATCCCGGTAGTCGTAGATTACATAATCGAGCCTATTTTAAATATGGATCGATAGATCACTATATTCGAGATTGCCTAGGGCTAGCTGAAGAGAATCCAGTGCAGAACACGAGATCGGGTAATACTGCGACTCCAGGTAACTACCGAGAAATGTGAGTAATATGAGCGGCAGTCAGAAAAGAAATAAAGATACAGCAGTCAGATCTGAGGCTCATGCACCTACCTAAGCCTATGCCATTCGCACGTGAGAGAAGGCTTCATCCCCAGATGTTATTACTGGTACATTTACTCTTTATGATACTAATGTAATTGCATTGATTGATCCTGGTTCTACTCATTCTTATGTGTGTGAGACATTAGTATTCAGCAAGACTCTACCTGTTGAGTCTACTAAGTTTGTGATTAGAGTGTCAACCCCGTTAGGCCGGTGTGTTATGGTTAACAAAGTGTGTAAGAATTGTCCCTTGATGGTTCGAGATCTGTGCTTTTCGGCTGATTTGACATTGCTGCCATTTGATGAGTTCAACATAATTCTGGGTATGGACTGGTTGACTTTACATGATGGAATCGTAAACTGTAGAAGAGAGACTATTGATCTTCGGAGTTAGAATGATAAGGTTATTCGGATTGAATCTAGTGATTTATATGGTTTACCTGCAGTAATTTCTTCGATGCTAGCTTAAAAATATGTGAGAAAAGGGTGTGAAGCTTATTTTGCCTACGTGCTCGACAGTAAAGTTGCTGAAAGGAACATTGAATCAATAACTATTGTGTGTGAATATCCGGATGTGTTTCCTAAAGAATTACCGGGTTTGCCACTATTTGGGAAGTAGAGTTTGGTATTGAGTTAATACCTAGGACGACTCCGATATCTATAGCTCCGTACAGAATGGCACCTACAGAATTAAAAGAATTAGAATCTCATTTGCAAGAATTGACAGATAGAGGTTTCGCGCGACTGAGTTTCTCTCCGTAGGGTGCACTTGTGTTGTTTGTGAAAAAGAAAGACGGAACTCTCAATGTGCATCGATTATAGACAGCTTAATAAGGTGACTATAAAGAATAAGTATCCGTTGCCACAGATTGACAATCTGTTAGACCAAAGATAGATTTGAGATCAGGCTATTATCAGTTGCGAGTTAAAGACTCAGATGCGCCAAATACTGCTTTTAGAACGAGGTATGGACACTAGGAGTTTCTGGTTATACCATTCGGACTTACTAACGCACCTGTTGTTTTCATGGATTTGATGAATCAGATCTTTAGACCGTATCTGGATCAGTTTGTGGTTGTGCTTATAGTTGTTTTTTGATCTACTCTCGTGATGAAGCTGAACATGCTGAACGTTTGATACTTGTGTTGCAGAGTTTACGAGATAAGCAGTTGTATGCGAAATTCAGTAAATGTGAGTTCTGGTTAAGTGAAGTTAGTTTTCTGGGTCATGCGATATCAGCATCGGGTATTCGGGTTGATCCGAGTAAAATTTTAGCTATACTTGATTAGAAACCTTCGAGGAATGTTTCTGAAGTCTAAAGTTTCTTAGGACTTGCTAGTTATTATAGACGAATGCGGATTCAGAATTCAAAGTTGGTGTTGATGACTGTTTGAGATTCAGAGACCGAATATGCATTTTGAGGAATTCAGAATTGATTCAGATGATTTTGAATAAAGCTCACAACAGTCGGTTATATGTTCATCCAGGTAGTACAAAGATGCATAATGATCTGAAACAGCTTTATTGGTGGCATGGTATGAAACAAGATATTTCTGACTTTGTTGCAAGATGTTTAGTGCGTCAACAAGTAAAAGTCGAGCATCAGGTACCTTCTGGATTGCTTCAACTGATTATGATACCAGAGTGGAAATGGGACAGAGTTACTATGGATTTTGTATCTGGTTTACCGTTGACACCGAGCAAGAAGGATGCAATCTGGGTTATTGTAGAAAGATTAACTAAGTCGGCTCATTTTCTCCCGATAGGTACAAACTATTCGCATGATACGCTGGCAAAATTATACATTTCTCAGATTGTGAGATTACATGGTGTGCCTATATTTATTGTTTTGGATAGAGATCCGAGGTTTACATCACAGTTTTGGAAGAAACTGCAAGATGCAATAGGTACGAAATTACATTTTAGTACTGCTTTCCATCCACAAACAGATGACCAGTCTGAGCGAATCATTTAGATACTTGAGGATATGTTGAGATGTTGCATTCTTGAGTTTGAAGGTACGTGCGAACGATACATACCCTTGATTGAATTTTCATATAATAAAAGCTTTCAATAGAGAATCAAAATGGCACCTTATGAGGCTTTACATAGTCGTAAATGTCATACGCCATTGTACTGGACTAAGCTCAGTGAAAATAAGATACACGGGGTCGATTTGATCAGAGAAACTGAACAGAAGGTGAAAGTGATCTGTGAAAGTTTAAAAGTAGCATCAGATCATCAGAAATCTTATCAAACTTGAAATGCAAGGATATAGAGTTTCAGATCGGAGATAAAGTTTTCTTGAAAGTCTCATCGTGGAAGAAAATACTGAGATTTGGTCATAAAGGCAAATTGAGTCCAAGATTCATTGGGTCATATGAGGTTATAGAGCGTATCGGGCCAGTTGTTTACAGATTGTTGTTGCCACCTGAGTTAGAAAAGATCCACAATGTATTCCATGTCTTGATGCTTCGTAGATATCGATCTGACTCTTTGCATGTGATTAGTCCTTTGAGATTGAGATTAAGCCCGATATGACGTATGACGATGAACCAATTCGTATTCTGGCTCACGAGATTAAAGAGTTGAGAAAGAAGAAGATTCTATTAGTTAAAGTACTGTTGCATAAACACGGAGTTAAGGAAGCAACGTGGGAACCAGAGGATACAATGAGAGAATGTTACCCGAACCTATTAACCGGTAAGATTTTTGGGGACGAAAATCCCTAAGGGGGAGAGTTGTAACAGCCCGATTTAGACCCTAGTCGGAACGGTGGTTTCGGGACCAAGAATCCAAGTTAGAAAAATATTTAAAAATTATTTTCTATGTTTATTTTGTGTGAATTTATATCTGTGAAATTTTCGTGATTTAATTTGGTCGTTTGAGTGTCTGATTTGATAAAAATGGCTTAATCGCGTCAAATAAAAATTAGGTGGTAACTTATATAATGGCTGAATTATTAATGGTTTTCTAAGCTGGGGCATTTATGTTGTAATTATGCCATTAGCTAGATGTTTGGACGGTAATAGACATAGGTTATAAAATTCCATTATTATTTCATTAAGGTTATTTAAGTAATTTATCAAATAAACATATAATAGTTAATAATAAGTTATGTATTTCATTATTCTCCATAGCCAAAACTTAGAAAAAGAAAAAGAAATGACAAAAGCTAGGGTTCGGTCAATTTGAAGCTGAATTAAGGTATGAGTTTAGCTCGGTTTTTGATAATTTCTACATTTTTGAGATCGTTGCTTAGTAATCTTCAAGACCCAAGCTTTAATTTTTGATTTTGATGAATATTTTGAGTTGTGCCATTATTGATAGCTTGTGATTTTTGTTATTTGATGATGAAATATGAAAGATATTTTAGATTAACATATTTTGCATTGGAGTTTTTTATGATTTTGAGTAATTAGGATTGAATTACAAAAAAAATTATTTAAGGGACTAAAATGTAAAATTAATGAAATATATGGGCTGGTATGGTTATGGGTACCATTCGGCCTAATATGGGTACTTTGAAATTTTGTGTATTTTGTGTTTTGTGCAATAGGGACTAAATTGTAAAAATTGTAAATGTCAGGGTTAAAATGGTAATTTCCCCATTTGTGTTTTTGGACTAAATTGAATGAAAATATGTTTGAATGAGCTTAATTTGAATATGTTTAGATCAAAAACCAAAGAAATCAGATTTGGATCGGGGAAAAACGGAAGTTATCGACTAGCAGCCCAGTCTCGTTTTATAACGTCTGAGGTAAGTTTATAAGCAAATAGACGCACTTAGTTTTAAATGAATACAAAATATATATACTAAAATGAAATTCATGATTTTATTTAAGCTATGGCCGAATATGTTTAAGCTTAATTACTATGTTTCTGAATTGGTTTCGATCGAGTTACGAAGTCCGAAAGCCCCGTATGAACCATTGGAATAGTTAGGATACATATGTCATGACATAGGATTCCGATTTATGTGTGCGAGTAAGACCGTGGCATTGATATGTGATTCCAGTATGTGTTTACGAGTAAGACCCTGTCTGGGACAGTGGCATCGATATGTGATTACATGTAAGACCACGTCTGGGACGTTGGCATTGTACGACTTGTGTGATTATTCGAATGTCCTATCCAATTCTGAATGGTTCATTAGGCAAAGGTAAATCGTGATTAGATGTGTAAAATGAGCTAAAAGGGATAGGCATGATTTAGCTTGTTAGCTATCAGTGATAAGGTAAGTATGCGACTTGTATGATGATATCAGTTATATATGATGTAAGGAATAAACTTACATGATTTAAATAAGTGTATTCGGTTTTGAATAAATGGTGTGAAAATTATGGAAATGATTCTTGGATATGCATTTATATGTAATCATGTATATTCAACCATGAAAGTAGTTTATGTACATGATATTATAATTGGATTATTGAGCTTATATAAATGTGTATATGTGAGTTTGATTATATAATGACATTTTAACTTAGAAAGTCAATTAATACTTGGTTAATATGGTTATGTGAGCATTCGGCCAAGTTAGTATTGTGCATGAAAATGTAATAATTATCTCATTTGTTGGTTTAAGGTAAATCTTGATATTGATAATAAAATCCGGATTAGCTTAAAATGGGTTGGACATATCATTGGGTTGTTTATTTGCTTTTGACTTACTAAGCAATAATGGCTTACTGTGTGTATTCTTGTCACTATTTTATAAATTTTGGAATCAAGCTACGAGCTTAGGGACCATCAGAAAGTTCATCACACTACTAGCTATTTTGGTACCTTTATAAGTCAAACTCGAATTATGGCATGTATAGGCCGGAATGTGTTATTGAAATGTTGAAATTCGATATGTAAAGTTAAAGCAATGTGAAAATGGCTTATTTCCAAATTTGGTTTTTAATTGTGCTTGATTGTGGCTTAAAATGTGTCAGTTTTTATGCTATGAAATGGGAATGAATAACATAGGTGATGGATAGTAAATATTTTGGAATGGATGAGTAGTGATATGAGTTTGAGTATTAAAAGTGGATTACGAGCTTGAAAGTGGCATAAATGAATTGGCCATAAATAACATTTGTTTGGTTTAGACATGTTTTATACTAGAATATGTATGCAGGTGAATATGATTATTATGATTAGTTTTGACCTAATATGTTTGACATTAATTGTTTGACATGTTAGGTATGATAATTCACTGATGGAAACTTTGGTTTTATATGTGATTTTAAATGATATGTTCGGTCATGGTATAATTAATTATACTTGTAAAAGGACTATTAATTGTTTCGAACATGGTAATTACATATATATAGTCGAATCATTAATTACCCAATTTGATTTGGTTGTATGAATGAGAAAATACTTATATTATATATTAGATAATTAGTAAAATAGGTATGGTAAATGGGTTTAATGTAAAGTTTGGATTATATGCTCGTAAGTCAAAATGTTTGGAGTAAGGTGGTTAGTAATTTAGACATGATCTATGTTTGTTGCTAAGTATAAAACCTATAGATTTTGTAACATATATGTTCAGTTATCATGACGAGGCATATCCTTGAGTCATAAAGAATAGTTTTATAAATGAACCATTACTTGGTGTTAATTTGCACAAATATACGGCACTATTTTGGATAGTCACTTTGAAAATATATTTGTTAAGACATGTGTTTGAACAATTTTTTTTATATGTGACTATTAGTATAAATTAAATTATTAGTAGACATTTAAGTGATGCTAAAGCTTGGATTTGAGTAATGATTTCGTTAATGAATTTAAGAGTCGATATATATACTCTTGCATTATAATAATTGGATTATTCATCTAGATGTATATTTTATCTTTGTTAAGTTCGCATATACCTTAATTTTATAAATATTATATTACATATTATTGCTTATAAATGATATAACTGTATATAGGTATGATGTTAAATGTTTCAAAATTAAGAGTTGTGTTAGTTTGTGAAATAAATATAGAGTGACTTTCAAAACTTGTTCATGTATATATATATATATATATATATATGTATGACTGTACAGAATTGTGTTTTATTCTGTAATGCCTTAAGACCCTGTTCGGACGATAGATACGAGTTAGGGGTGTTACAATTGGCGTTCGTTCTGATTTGACATATGAAGAAGAACTAGTATAGATCACTGACTGTTATATTAAAGTTTTCATAAGGAACCAGGTTCTGCTTGTGAAAGTATTGTGGAGAAATCATGGTTCGAGTGAGGCAACTTGGGAACTTAAAGATGGATGTGGCAATAGTATCCTCACCTATTTCCATCAGTAATTTCTAGGACGAAAGTTCTTTTAAAGAGGGTAGAGTTGTCACATCACATTTTCTTAATTATTTTATTTAGTTAAGAGGGTGAATCTGTCAGCTCCTATGTTTTAAAAATAATCGTGTAACTTGAAATTAAGAAGTGTTGTGGCTGGGTGGTAGGAAGATTCTTAGCTATCTTTGAGGTCCCTAGTTTGAACCCCTATGTGTACATATTTTTTATTTAATTTTTGTACATTTTTAGCATGTGCTAGCTAGCCTTGACGTCCACCTATGTCCCCCTTATTGCTCCTATGTTCCATCATCTTTTCCTTACCTCATCCTTACCAAAAGTGCTTGTCTTGACCACCAAAACATCGCTTGGCTGGCCATACATCCCATTTTCCATCATTTTCTTCTTTTTCTTCCTCCTCTCATTTCCTCTCCACTCTTCTTTTCCTTGTTTTTCGCCACAACAACCAACATCTTTTCTTTCCACCATTGTGAGTTTATTTGCACCACCACCATCCACAACCAACATTCCCTCTCTTTTCCTTTTCGTTTCCCCTCTCTTTTTCCATCATGCACCACCGTGAGCCGCTGTATCAACCACAACAACCACCGCGGGTCATCTTCTCCTCCACTGATTTTCTTCTTTTCTCTATTTTTGTACAATTAAAAGTGACCAAAACCTCCTCCCTACTTGTGTTTCACACCACCATCGGACAACTGCACCCCTATAGTCGGACCACTGCCAAGCCATCGCCGTCGGACCATCGTCGTCCCTATTGTCAGTGACTGATTTTTTCCTTTTTATTTTCTCTTTATTTTGCTGATTACCCTAGTGACTAAAGCATATATTTTCTTTTCTTTTTTTTTGATTATTTTAGATTATTCAACCATCGATTTCACTCCATTTTCATTCCTTTGAATAATGAAACAATTATAAGTGAAGTTTTAGGATTGAAAATCCTTTGTCTTAAAACTTTGTGACATGGATGGATTGTATAGAGCCTAAATAATTCGTATTTTTATTTTTATTATTTTGAAAATCATTATTACTAATATGATCTTGTATTAACATGAAGGATTGATTAACAATCCTCAGAGAAATCAATAGTGAAACATCGTGAGAGTGACGAATCCGAGAATTCAAATTGAGGTTAAGTATTGGTGCGATCAAGACTAGACCCAAACGAAACTTTTACAATGGAGCAAATAGTTCATATCTATATTAAGGTATCAGATCTAACTCTTTTTTTAAGTGAAGTTTAATATTACTATTTAAATAAATGTTATTTAAATAATTAATGTGTGAGTACCTTAAGTACTCGTGTGGAGTTGAAAAACTCAATCGAAGAGGAAATCAAATAAGTGACCTAAACTATTAAGTGCTGTGAAAAATCCGTGATTTTTGATAAGTGATGCGTGAAATGTTGAACTCAACTCTACGTTATATGATTTATGGCTAGATTAAAATGCGATGATCTAAAATGTGATATTTGTATGTATATGATAAGATCCACATTTTAACATAGATTATGTATGTTAAAGCATGCTAAAGTGAAACTATGTGATATGTGAAAATATGAGCATGATACATGCATATTTGAAAATCGAGATACATGAGTTATGAGCATGAAAATGCAAAAAATTTGATAAGTAATAAATATATGTTAAAATGGCCATATCACATGCATGGAGTGGGTTTGTGAAGGGAGGAACCTGTGTGGCAGTTTAACTGTAATTATGTGGCCGTTATCAACAATTTTTGTGGTGGCTTATCCATAATGTGCTATGTAACTATTAATCGGTATCTATGTGGTGGTTTGTCCACAAATTGGTGTGTTATTGGATGGACGAGTTATGTGGAACTCGATATTCGTGTGTAGGGGAGATGAGTAGGAAATCCTATAATTGTGCATTGTTTAGAAGCATGCCATGTTTTGATTCGATAAATGCGATAATATGTGAATTTTATGAAAGATGCTTTGTGATTTTTTGATGTGTTATGTTATATGTTAAAATAAGTGTTTGTATTGATTCACACTGAGTCTTTTAAAGCTCACCCATGATTTTCGTGTGTCACAAGTAATCCTCGTACTTAAGGCTTGGATTTCGATCTTCGGAGAGGCTTTTAATATAATATGTTTTCATGGTTATGGATTTTGGAAACGGTTTGGTTCTTTTATGGACTTTTTGAACTTCTTTTGGACTTTTACTATGGACTTTAAATTAGGTTTGTTTAAATGATTTCGGGACTTTAAATTTTATATTATGAACTGTGGTATGGGACACTATTTTGATATAATAAGGTTTTATGCATTAATTGTTTTTATGTGATTTCTAAATGATCAAAGAAATGTTTTAATAATTATTAGTTGCTGCAAATTTGTGCTTTAAAAACTAAGTTACATTTCAAATAAATTTTAAATATAAAGGAACACATAACTCTATAACGAAAAGTACAAGATGTTTTACAAAATCAAATGTTTTCAAAAGGTAAGTGAATTTTCTTTAAAAAAAAACATTTTGGCCATCTTTAAGGCCAATGTTTTCGCTCATATTGGGCCATATCTAGGCCCAGTTTTGGTAGTTACATGTTCAATTGGAATCCACCAAGAAACGTCACTAAGGTACATATTTTTCTGGGTCTAGTAGGTTAGTACAAGTGGTTCGTAAAAGGATTCATCTTGTTAGCAGCAGCTCTTACACGACAGTTAGGAAAGAAAGAAAAGTTCAAATGGACAGAGGAATGTCAGAGGAGCTTTGACAAGCTAAAAGAAGTTCTAATTAAGGCCTTGATTTTAGCTCAACTGGGGTCTAGCATGGAGTACACTATATTTACTAACACATTCCTAAATGGACTGGGATGTGTGCTTATCTAAAGAGGGTAGGTTGTGCTTATCTAGACACACTATCTCTATGAAGAGAAGTGTCATGTGTTCTCAGAGTATAAGAGCTTAAAGTACTTGATGACATAGAAGGATTTGAATTTATGTTAACGACGGTGGATGGAACTATTGAAGTGCTATGACCTGGCAATCGAGTACCATCGGGGAAAGGCAAACATAGTGGCGGATGCTTTAAGTAGGAAAATGGTGGTAGCTTTTGTAGTTCTCTAAGTGAATGTTTGACTGACGAATGATGGACCACTTCTTGTGTAATTGACTATTTGACCTATCTTTCTATACCAAATTGTGGAAGAACAACTAAAAGATGCAAAGTGCAATGAGTAAAAGAGGCGTTTGGTGTCTAACAATGCTACAAACTTCACCTTGGGAAATGATGGAAAAATTTGGCTTATAGGTAGAATGTATGTGCCAACAAGAAGTGATTTGAGGCAAGAATTGTAAAAGGAGGATCACCAAGGACCCTTCTCACTTCATCTAAGAAACATTAAGATGTATCATGATTTAAAAAGTTTGCACTGATGGCCTAGAATGAAAAAAGAGAAATGAGTGTATGTCTCGTGTTCTCTGACATGCCAACAAGTGAAGGCAGAACATCAAGTCCCTTCAAGGAAGCTGTACCCTCTAGAAATTCCTTAGTAGAAATGGGACAAAATCACCACGAACTTTGTTTTAGGTTTCCTCTTAGTCCTACTAAAAATAAATCAATTTGGGTGATTGTATATCAACTTACTAAGTCAGCCCATTTCCTGCCAGTATTTACAAACTATTCATTGGAAAAATCTGTAGAACTCTACATAACTAAAATTGTATGCCTCCACAGTATACCGACATCCATCATGTATAATCGAGATCCAAGGTTCATGTGAATGTTTTGGAAACAACTGCAAGAATCCTTAGGAACCAAGCTACGATTCAATACTACCTTTCATCTTCAGAAAAAATAGGTAACCAAAAAGAGTAATTCAATTCTTTAAAGACATGCTCGAAAGTTGTGTAATAGATTTTGGATTGAACTAGAAAAGTACCTTCTTTTGAAAAAGTTTCCATACAACAATAGTCATCATGTGAGCCTAGGAATGCCACCTTTCAAAATGCTATATGGAAGAAGGTGTAGATCATCCACCTATTGGTTAGAACTCAATGAAAGGAAGATAGTTGATCCTGATTTCATTTGGGAAATAGAAGAGATTTTTGATCATACGAACACATTTAAAGGCTACTCAAGATCAATAAGAGGCTTATGCCTATAGAAAAAGGAAAGATATTTCGTTTCAAGTAGAAGATAAGGTATTTTTAAAAGTTTCTCCTTGAAAGAAGGTTATAATATTTGGACTAAAAAGGAAGTTGAGCTCACGATTTATATAACCGTACGAAGTTCTGGAGTGAGTTGGTCCTGTGGCGTACAGATTGGAACTACCTTCGGAACTGTCAAATATTCATAACGTGTTTCACATGTTTATACTGAGGAGATATTAATCGAATCCATACCATATGGCACAAGTAGAGACACTGGAGGCAGAATCCAACTTATCTTATTAATAGGAGCCTGTTCGTATTTTGGTAAGAGAAGTGAAAAAGTTGAGAAATAAAAGAATCCCACTGGTAAAAATCTGATGGAGGAACCGCAATATGGAGGAAGCCACCTGGGAGAGGGAAAGTTTGAGGAAAGAGCAATATCCTCAGCTATTCGTATGTAAGAATTTCGAGGACGAAATTTTCTAAGTGGGGGAGAGTTGTAACAGCCCACCCAACGTAAACCATATCAATATGTTGTTGGCATATAGTTGAATAAGCCAGGGTAGAAAAAGGGTGAGATAGGTGAGCTATCCCTTATAAGTCTTGGTGACATATTTTAGGAATTCGACAACATGCCCATTTATTGAATGCCTTGCTAGAATTTTCCATTTGGCGAACTCTAGGGTATGACAGACTCTTTTTTGTGGCAATCTACCAATCCCAAATGCTTGAGTGAACTTGTTAGTTCACAGATCGATAGACTTGTTTTTCGTGTTTTAGCATGAAAATGATGGCTCATTGAGTATCATTACAATTTAGGTGAGACCTAGTTGGAATTGAACTAGAGTACTGTAGATGATAGCTTGATGTGTTTAGATAGCTAAATGACTTGTTTAGTTGGCTTGTTTAAGTGTACAATCAACACTTTACTACTCACTAAACTTATTAGTGGTAGTAGTTTGGTAGATGTTTAGGCAAGTCCATTCTTGGGGTTTAGTGGCTATAGTGGGATTTTTTTACCCTCCCACTAAGCTTTGTCCCCACTATCTGTGCGTTATAAGGGTACTGATAACCGGATTGTTTCACTTTTGTTTTTATCTACATTCTTTTCTAAGTATCTGGAAAATTTTACGGTACCTTCGTTAGAGAAGACGAGGAAGGTTTCCATAACTAGCCAAAACACCCTTATTAAGTACCAGCTTGCTGGTAAGTTCTGGAAAAGCCCTTAGGTTGTTGTCAAAGGGATTTACATTTTTGCATTATACATGCATGATTAAATTAGATAAATGGTATGATGGTTATAACTGTTTCTTATTTAGCTCAAGCAATTAGTGAAGGTCAAAGTAATCGAGGCAAATGACCAATAAGTAAATTTTGTTCTGAAGTTGTTAATAAGTTCCTTCTTACTTCCTTTGAGTTATGAAACTTCCATTATGTATAGGTTGTGTGTGATAAGTTGCTCTTATTGTAATGAATCGAGGTGTTGTGTTTGGACGTGTGTGTGAGTACAACTGTTGTAAAAACACCCTTTCTGTTGCACGAGACTCGTAGTAGGAAATTTATGATATGTGAAAATTATGGAAAAGAGATCTATATGTGATGCCTCTAGTAGAGCAAGTATATTGCAAACTGGACTGGCAGATCATGGCTCGACCTTGTAGGAGAACACGTGTTCGACTTAACAAGTATATGAAATGAAAATAAATATGATTGTTATGTGATTCTGATTTTTGAGATATGGGTTCGAGGTTGACACAATGATGGGTTGTTGATAACCATGCAGGGTAGTGAAAGATGTGTATAAGTCGACAGAATGTGTCTACCTGAATGTTGTATGTGTTATGTTAAATTGGTACAGTGTTACCACCAAGTAACTGTGGATAGCTTTTAATGTATTATGTCTATATAACAGAGTCTCATGAAAAATTCTGTTGTTACTTTCTTACAAATACTAATGCTTATTGATTACGAGTGTCCTTGTAAATTTGATTATGTCTATTTGGAGCTCATTAAGTTCAAATGAACTTACTTGTTACTTTTCATTCTAAGGCATTTTGATAGTAGAAGAAGGATATATAGAAAAGAACTATGCCAGAGTTGCATTTGTGAGTGAGCCACTTGTTTATTTTGTATCATTCATGGCTATGTGGTAGATGGCATATACATATGTTTGTATTTAACTTTTTCAAGTAACTACATAGTTGTATTGTTTTATCTTAATTGAGAATTTTCTCTCCTTTGAAAGTGTACGTCAAACCCTCTTGATTTGTTGATCATGAATTTTTATGATTTCAGTAAATAGCCATAACTAGGCAATAGTTTAATAATAGACTTTTCTTTTATAGCTTCTAGTTTTTTTTTATCTAAAGAAGTGTTATCAAATGATAGAAGAGAAATGAGTTTTACACTATGGAAAATCTTCATTATTGTTTTTCTAAAAAAATTAAGTTAAGCTAAAGATTTGAATTCGCTAGTAATGCCCAGTCCGTCAGACGGTCTGTCTGGTTGAATGATACACACCATGTCTTCCTAACGGGCTAAGGGGTGTTACAATAAGAGGATGGAATTGTAATAGGACTGAGAAATTAGGCTTAAGTATAAAAGATATGATAGTTCTATTTTTAGAGACTGAATTGAATAAATTGTAAAAGTATAGGGAAATATTGGAAAATGTTAATTAAAGAGTAATATGCATATATTTATTCATTATAAAGTATCTGAAATTGTTAATTTAATTAAACTATTATATAGATTAAGAATTAAAACAACAAAAAGATAAACGCCAAAAAGGAATGCTTGCAAATTAGTTCTTGGTGTTGTATTTATTGTCGTTTTGGTTAGGTAAGTTTGTATAACACTTAATCTGATTTATAATTGTCTTTATAATATGGTATGTATATTGCTTATTAAGCTGCTATGTAATATTGATTTTTAGTATTAGAAGAATTAAATTGTAAAATAAGGTATAATAGATGGCTATGAATAAAAATAAAAATGTATATGGTTATGTACAAGGTGCTGAAATGAAATGAACATGAATTAACACCCATACAAACTTAGTGAACGACTAGGATATAAATGACATGTCATTAGGGTGTATAAGGTACCAGGTGCTAGTATTGGATGTTTTATCGATGGCTGAGGTCTAGCATGTGTTGCAGATACTTCACAACTTGTGTGAGCAGCATCAAGTAAAATTCTCATCCTGACCCACAGCTCATGTGAGAAGGCCCATATTTACAACTCATGTAAGCATTTCTATCCCGAGTATTCGTGGTTATTTCACTATAGTTCTTCGGGCAAAAATAGGTTTCATGATATGGAAATGGAATTATGAATTAACTATGTTATAAATGTTGGTATAGGGAACAAGTGTGGTTAACTTGTTTATGATTCATTGGCATTAATTATGTTATATGCTTAAATTGTGAAGGTGAACTAACCTTGTTGGATGATAGATTTTCTTAGGGTATCATGGAATACCATATTTCGATTTGTAAGACCCGGATTTCTAACAACTAGGAAACTTGAGATAATTGGAGGACTAAATTGAAAGCAACCATAAGTTGACGGCCTCTATTGAAAGAAACGACAAAGCTAGAAACTGAATTGGACATAGTTGAGAAGCAAGCCTAGTGTGTTAGGATGGACCCTGCTGGTTCTTTAGTGGGAGACATAATAATTAGTAATAGACAGATGTCATACATGGGAAAGGTTATAAATAGCTAGGAAATGACTTCCTAGTGATGATTTGTTTCCAGATCTTGTTTCGTTTTCTCTCGTTCTTCATCTTCTTTGGTCGCTCAATAAAGGGTAGCCATGGATGGTTTTGCATAGAGCAATCATGTAGATGGAGATGGAAAGGTATGAAAGTCAGCAGGCTGGTAAGGTTCTTAACACTTATACGCAAAAATAAATAGGTATGGATATTCAGAACTATCCTAAGGGTTTTGCATGCTTATGAAAGCCTGAGCTTTTAAGATGATATGCAAGTTTAACCAGTAGGTTTTTGGTTGTAAGCTATTTCCAGGAGAATGGAAGCTCTGGTGTTATTGAGAAAGAATAAACTATAGAAATGATAAAGCATCTAAGTATGCCATATTTTCATAATCATGGAATGGTCATAGTTTAGCATACATCACGTAGCCATGAAATATGGTGATACGAGCAGGCATTGCATGATAATGGGAAAAATGCCAATCGGATAGTTGAAGTTAGGAAGGGATAAAGGGGAGTGACCCTTTTAGTTACCGCCTCAGGTGAAGCTTCGGGCCTTACGGAGGGAACACTGTGGTGTTTGAACATCAAGGTTAGGTGGTGTAAAGGAGGTAATGAGAGGAGCATTCAAGAAATGAGAATAATGGAAAATAACATGACGACAGTATCGATAGGTCTTTCGGTGTGACACCATGACAATGATATATGGCGTAAGACCTTAGATAAAAGAGACTATGATAGTATGGTATAAAGTATTTAGTGTAATACCATAGATGAAAGATGCCATGGCAGCAGGGTAATAGGTTTAAGGCATACGATGTAAGACCATAAATGAAAGATGCTATGGTAGCCAGGTATAACGAGTAAGACCATGCATGAAAGACTCTATGGCATCATATGATAGTATGCCAAGATGACAAATCAGTGTAAGACCATGGATGAAAGACTCCATGCAATCTACAAAGATAGTCTGCTAGGATAGTAAACTCAAAATAGAGATTGTCTGCTAGGACAGTAAACACATGATAGAGGTAGTCCGTTGGGATAGTACACACAAAATAGATAGTCCACTGGGACAATAAACACAGAACATAAGTAGTCTGCTGGGACAGTAAACACAAAACATAGGTAGTCTCCTGGGACAGTAAACACTAAACATATAGTCCATTGGGATAGTAAACATTGATAGAGTTTGCTGGGACGATAAACACGGGGTAAGTTGATCTTCCACGAATTATACTATTATTTACACCCCTTTTACAATTAAATTTAGCTTTTTTAATAGTTAAATCAAAGCCTCTTAGTATATATTTAGGTTTTCATGCTTGAATTTTTATTAGTTTGTATTACATCATAGATATCTAAATAAGGTTACATGGTCTTGTAGGACAAATCGAGAGCTAAAGATGCATATTCGGGCCAAAATTGTTGTCTATGTCACGACACCAAAACATTGATCGTACAACATTGAATACAGAAGCAAAAACAAGTCTTGGAATGCAACTACTTGCTATGATGCGAAGCGCCCCTATTTTGTCATGACACCTACCTATTACGTTGCAACACCGTAGGCCTATATTGCAACACTACTTCTGTGCAGCCCAAAAATCTATGTACATGATAGCTGTATTTTTAGGGAAATTAGGAGTATTTCTCCTAATTGAAATCTAAGTACTTAAAAGGATAGTTTTGACACTCCATTATTCTGAGTTTATTCTATATAAAGGCCATTGGAACCAAATTAAACACACAATTGAAGGGAGACAGAAATTATTTTTAGATTTTTATTTCATTCTTACTTTTTACTTAGTTTATTTTATGTTCGTTTAATCAGATGATCCTATTCCAACATTAGATGATTTCAAGCGAAGATTACTTCGAAGATGCACTTTTACATTGATGAAATCTATGAGCATCTCTCTCTTTTATTCTTTTCTTTATATCTCTTTCTTTAACATTGTTAATTAAATGCTTATGTACAGATTAGAATCAATTTATGCTCTATACATATTCTGCATGTTGCCACTGTATTAACCTAATTAATTGAGTAAACGGTAGAGTTTAATTTGAATTGGTTGGATCAGGTTGAGTGCAATTAAACCCTAGGAAGTCATTTAGGTAGGGATTAACTCGAAATTGGTATTTCTTACCAAGCATCACTTAGCAGATTAGTGGCTACGGAAGGAAGAACTTAAACCCTAGGCTTGAAGACCCTAGGAAGTCATATAGGCGAGAACTAACCCGAAATCAATATTGCTTATCCGTGAAAACATTACCCTACCCCAGCCTGAACTGTGTCATCAAGAGGTGAGTAGTTTTTACTGACTAGTTAGGTTAGTAGAAGGCTGAGAAGCTGTTAAGCCAAGTTTTATTTGATAAAATGTTTTGATATAAAAAATGAAAATGTTTTTTAATGAAGTTAAAATTGAACAAAATTGAAAAAATGATTTGTTTAAAATTGAAGTCTAAGAAATAAAATTTTGAATATCCACTTTGATCTCTTAGAAAAATTCTTGAAACAATTTTAAATCAACTTAAAATGATTTTCACTTAGTGAAAAGAATTTAGAAAATCAAATACTTTTCAAACAAGTCAAAACTACTTCAGGCCAAAAAGTATCAATACCTTTTTGGCCAAGTATCAATATTATCTGAATTATCGATAGCCTTTTTAAAAGTGATACCAAAATGACATTCTGTTTTTCACAAACCCTACTGAGTATCGATACCATCTGTCAAGTTTCGATATTTTCTGAATTATTGATATCCCCTCGTAAAAGGGATACCAAAATAGCATTTTTTTCTCACAAAACCTACAAAGTATCGATACGGTATCGATACCTTTCATAAAGTATTGATAAAATTGTATTTCCTTGAGAAGGTTTGTGTCTTAAGATTTGAGGTAGAAATCTTAAGGAAGTTATAAGGTTAAACCTTGTCCTGAAAGGTTATCAAATTAGTTAATTTGGGAAAATCCTTAGTTGTAGAAAGCTAAGGTAGTGGAGTAGGCAATTGTGGCCGAACCATTCTAAATTATCATGTTCATCTTTGAATTTTTTTCTAGCTTTCACAAAATTTTTTAAAAGCCAATTCACCCCTCTTAACAATTTCAGTTTGATTTATCGAGCTAACAGAAGCCTTACTAGGTTAATTAGTAACCAATTATTTAGAACCCTACATCAACAATTAATCAGGTAAAACAATTGGATCTAGGCTGGAGGAACTCTCGTAGTCCAAACATGGGATAGGAGAAGTCGATACATGAACTTAGGAGTAGATTTACGTTTAGTTTAATTCATTTAGTTTATTATTACTATTATTACCATCCTAATTCTAGATTAACACTACTAATTCTTGAATCAAGTATATTAGTATTTATTTACAGTAATTGACTTAATAACAGTTCTCCCAAAACTGCAATCCCTAGGGTACGATCCTCGGAATACTTACCAAGTGTCTCGTTGTAAGCAAACTATATTACAACCTAACTTATATACTTGCAGAAGCTATCTAAATATTATATTTGGTTGCAGTATTCACACTCTAGACGTTAGTACTTCAAGGGGTAGTTAAGTTGTTGGTACTATTGCCGGGATGGTGATGGTGATGGTGAAAATTGTTATTGTTTTAATTACTTTGTAAAATAATACTAATAGAACGACGAACAATCTAGATAATGTACTAACATTTATGTTCATTAATTGTGTTATTTTTATTCTCAAAATTTTTTATTTACCTTGTTGACTAGAAAATTTAATCATGGAGAAATGTGATTATAGGGGGTTTAATGATGAGATGACTTTTTGGAACGATGAATGGAACTATGTAATAGGTTGGTCGGATGGAGCCTCGATAAACCAATGGAGCGATGATAGAAAATGTGGAGAAACTGACTTTAAACCTTTGTATGAGTCACATGATCAAGAAAAAGATATGCCCGAACAATCAGACGAGCTGTAATAGCTCGATTTAGACCCTAATCGAAACGGTAGTTTCAGGATCATGAATCTGAGTCAAAAAATATTTAAAAATTATTTTTTGAGTTCCTTTTGTGTGAATTTATATCTGTGAAATTTTCGTGCTTTAATTTTATCGTTTGAGTGTCCGATTGAATAAAGGACTTAATTGTGTAAAACAAAAATTTGGTAGCTAAATGTATAAGGGGCTGAATTGCAATTGGTTTATTAAATGGAAGTCTTTAAGTTGTAAATAGCCCATTGACATATTAAGTGGACGGTAATAGGCATATATTATAAGGTTTTGTTATAATTTTATAAGGTTAAAAGTGTAATTAGGTAAAATGTTAATATAAGATATAACAAAGATAAAATAAGCCATATTCATATTATTTTCTTTGTTCTTGCACCAAAACTAAAAAAAAAAAAAAAGAAAAGAAAAAGGGAAACCTAGGGTTCAGCCATTTCTAAGCTCAATCAAGGTACGTGTTTAGCTCGATTTTTGATAATTTTTACGTTTTTGAGATCGTTGCTAAGTAATCTACAAGACCCATGCTTCAATTTTTGATTTTGATGAATATTTTGAGTTATGCCATTGATGAGAGCTTGTAGTTTTTGTTGTTTGATGATGAAATATGAAATATATGTTTTAGATTAACATGTTTCGTATTGGAGTTTTTGATAATTTTGAGTAATTAGAACTAAATTGCAAAAATAATAATTTGAGGGACTAAAATGTGAAATAATTGAAATATATGAACTTGTATGAATACTAGGAATATTCGGCCAAACATGGGTATTTTCAAATTTTGCATATTTTGTGTTTTGTTCAATTGGGACTAAATTGTAAAAAGTGTAAATGTCAGGGGTAAAATGGTAATTTTCCCATTTATGTGTTTTTGGACTAAATTGAATGAAAATATGTTTGAATGAGTTTAATTTGAATATGTTTAGATCATGAACCAAAGAAATCGGATTTGGATCGTCGATTAGTTGTCTCGTTTCGTTTTACTTAGTCCTAGGTAAGTTTATAAGCAAATAAACATAATTTTAATTAAATGTAATATATATGCTGAAATGAAATATATGATTTTATACATGCTATAGCGGAATGTGAATAAGCTTGCTTACTATGTTTCTGAATTCGTTTCGACTGAGTTACGACGTCCAAAAGCCCCGTATGAACCTTAGGAATAGTTAGGATACATATGTAACACTCCTAACCCGTATCCGTTGCCGAACTAGTGTTAAAGGCATTACCGGACAAAATCAGAACCATTCATTTCATAAGCATCAAACCATTAAAGATCAATCATCAATATATAGTCCTTTATATAGGTCATCGAGACCTTAAACATGTATTAGAAAGGGGTCGGGACTAAACCGAACACATACAAAATTTCTCCAAAATTTGAACATTTTTCAAATAAGTACAGGTCACACGCCCGTGTGAACAGGTAGTGTGCCTCACATAGCTTTAGACACGCACGTGTGTCTAGACTGTGTCAAAATAGGGCATACATACTGACTTGCTCACACGGCCACAAGACACGCCCGTGCGCTTTGGCCATGGTCGAATCTGACTTGGGCCACACAGCTAGCCACATGCCCGTGTGCCTTGGCCATGCTCGAGCCTGACTTACAATTGTAGGGTACCCCAGGGGACACACGGCCATGCAACATAGCCGTGTATTGCACACGGCTGAGATACCCGTCCGTGTCCCTGCCCGTGTGGACAAAAATAGGCCATTTAAAATAGCCAACTTGCCACCCCAATTGGGTCAAAACCTAAGACCAAATCATATCAAATCATATGGCTTCATAATCTCTAAACTCATGACAAATCTCAACCCAAAAATTTCCAAACTTACCATTTTTCTAAGACATACATGAACACATCAAATAGAACATTTTGCATCACATTTCATATACCAAAAATCAAAACATTAACACAATCATATCAAACCATATCACTTGGCTAGATATAACATTACAAAACCTATCCGAAATACTTCTAGCCTAATCATGCCATACTTTACTAAATATATTTTCAAAAGGTACCAAAATGAGATTAGATAGTGTGGTGATGATCCTCGACAATCCTTGAGCTCACAGTAGCTTCGATATCTATAAAACAATGCAAACACACATAAAGTAAGCTTTCAAAAGCTTGGTAAGCTCGTACTAAAAATCATCAACAATGTATAAAAGATAAAACATCAATACATAAGTATTTATACATTCTCAATTCATCTATCCATTTTATACCAACACCATCCTCATGTTTATACCAATTCAATGAACTTTATATACACAATACCATCTACTACTTAGGTATTAAACGTACCTGTACCTTACCGTATTCATTCATTTTCATTTCTCACTTCTCGTTAAGATATTTTAAACTTTTCAAAGATTTTTCATGCTATAACCATCTGCACACTTAGTGCCTTAAAGGTTAGCCGAAGCTATAATAATTCCGCACACTTAGTGCCATCTAAATTAACCGAAACTATCTCGATATCGCACACTTAGTGCCAAATACCATTGATTTATCATCGTATTCATCCAAACTAAATGTATGTACAATCTATGTATAAATAAAGAATCAAAACATACTTATAACATCATGTTTTACGTACGAACTTACCTCGTACTTGGAGTTGTCGACTCAGATTGTTTACCCAATAACCTTCGACTTCCCTCAGTCTAAATCCGAATTCCTCTTTTCTTGATCTATATGTATTCAAAATTAATCCGTTTATTCACTAAATCATTCAAACCAATCCTGTAACACCCCGTACCCGAGTCCGTTACCGGAGTCGAACACAAGGTGCACACAACTCGACTTAATCATTTTCACAGTCCATTTAAAATTTTCCAGACAAGCTGGTTACTACGTCACTGTCGCCTTAAAAATCATATCTCGAGTTTCAAAGCTCGAAAATCAGTTTCGTAATTTTTCCCTGAAATTAGACTCATATTTACATCTACAAAATTGTTTCTAGAATTTTTGGTAGGGCCAATTAGTACAGTTTATTAGTTAAAGTCTCCCATGTTACAGGGGTCGACTACACTGACCTTTGCGCATTACAACTTGAATATCTCTCTGTACAGGGCTTCAATACTGATGCTGTTTGTTTCTATAGAAACTAGACTCAAAGAGGAATCTATACATATATGGAATGACTCCTAATTATCACTGGTTAATTTATAATGAATTTCCAAAATCGGAACAGGGAATCCAGAAACCGTTCTGGCCCTGTTTCACGAGAACTTTAATATCTCTTAACATATAACTCATATGACCGTTTCGTTTCTTCCATATGAAAGTACATTCATCAAGGTTCATTTACATAATTTATTCACTATTTAATTCCATTGCTACAAATTTTAGTGATTTTTCAAATCCACACCACTGCTGCTGTCAGCATCTATTTTCAAGGTAAACTTTACCTATTTCGTGGTTTCCATGGACCAACTAGAGGTTTGTCGTACATAGGTCCACATATAATCATATTTAGCCATTCCAATGGCTGATCATTTGCCCAACACTTCCATTCAGTCCGTAGTAACATCATGAAACCATACATATATACATAAACACAAATGGTCTAATGCCATACTCCACTTTTACGAGCCATTTTCGCATGGCCGTACACACATACATCACAAAAGTACTTGAAAAGCAACAAAGGGTAGTCCTATACATGCCATTTCAAAGCTCAACCAAAATTTGTACCAAAAGGGCCTTGATAGTGTGGGAGACTTGACTTCCAAAAATCCGAGTCCGATAGTGACGAGCCAAAAATCTATAAAACAAAGAAACAAAGAAACGGAGTAAGCAATTTATGCTTAGTAAGTTTGAGCGAAGAATTTGAGCACAACAGAGGTATGGCATTCATATAACTAAACGGATAATTCCGTATATACATACTTTCAAATCATTTCTACTTTACATTCCAACCCCTATGTTCATACATAAGGGATCATCTTAGCCAAATACCGAAGCTCATTCCTCAACTGGCGAATATTATTCGAAGGAATTCAACTATTCCAATGCACATACGAACATACCTCATTGCTGGAATTTTTGCAAGCGTATTAACTGAAATTTTTACAGCAAGATTGCTCATTGCCGAATCACGTACCTTCGGAATTTAACCGGATATAGCGACTCGCTCGATTGTCTTTGGGACATAGCCCGGTTATAGTGATTCGCACAATTGCCTTCGGGAATTAGCCCGGATTTAATAACTCGCACGAATGCCTTCGGGACTTAACCCGGTTTTGGTAACTCGCACAAATGCCTTCGGGAGTTGACCCGGATTTAGTCACTTAGCACAAAAGCCTTCGGGACTTAGCCCGGACACCATTCGAATAAACATGCAAATTTAACACTAAATCATGACACATTCGTATTTCATTTCCATTAGCAAAACTCAAATACAATACACTTATCACTCTTGCACATTTCGGTTCAATATCCACACACAAAGAGCATGATTTCGATTTACTTGAGACATGATCTAATCACATCATAATTTAAGCTCTATTACTCAAGAACTTACTTGGATGTCGTCGAATGATCCCGATGGCTATTCGACCACTTTTTCCTTCCTTTATCGGATTTAGCTCCCTTTGCTCTTGAGCTTAATTTAACAAATAAATTGATTTAATCATTTAAGCATCGAAAGAGGAATTCAAGGTACTTAGCCCACATTTTTTTCATTAGACATTAAAGTCACATATGTACGAAATCATGAATCAAACTCAACACATTAGTTAGTACTCTCCTTAGCCGAATTTTCCAAGCCAAGAATAGGCGTCAATATGCTTGCCTCTAACCGAATGCATGCACACCAATCCCCTCATGTGGCGAATATGCATGTCCATGTTGAGGCCAATTATACGCTTAATACCACACAAAACAGCATACATTTTACTAACTAACGCATTCCATATTGTAACTCAATACGCATCAATCATTTATTTCATAACCGAAACATCATCATATGCAAATATATACCTTGAGATAGTATATATGTCATACCAATACATCATGTGCAAACATATATATATATATATATGCTAGAGCCGAATTTCAAAGTTGCTTATATCCAAATATAAACATATATCCAAAGCTCAAATCTTACCTACCATGCAATATGCATAAATCATACTTATGGATATACCATGGCCGAATACACCACAACACCATACCGTTTCGATTTTGGCCATGGTTAAACAAAGAACTTAATGTCTCACTCAAAAATGCTAAAAGAAAATCCAAGAGTCCTCAATCCACCATCACATGTATCATTATCAAGCTTCATATTTAGCATGCAATGGCATTAACACAACATCTACCTTGGCGAATATCATCCCCATGACATAGCAAAGATTTGAACCATGGGCTAAAAAGAACATCAAGTTAGCAACCAAAACATGCATGAATCTCATGGCACAACATCAAACATACCTTAATCTTAATACAAGTATGGCCAAACCTCCTCCTAATCCTCTTCCAAACCAAGCATGAAGCAAAAACCCTTCTTTCTTCCTTAGAATTTTCAGCTCAAAGAAATGAAAAAAGATGAACAACAATTTTTTCTCTCTTTTCTTCAACTCACGGCAATGGGGAAACACTCACCATTCTCTTTTTTTTTCTTCCCTTTCATTATTCAATTCCCATGCTCATTATTTTATTTTTTTTTTCTTACATACACCATTGTCCCAACATGTTTTATGACATGTTTTTGCCCATAATCCTTTGTCATGGCCGGCCACTAGCTATTAGGGGGGAATTTGACATGCAAGTCCTCCCTTTTGATTACATGCACTATTAGGTCCTTATAGATTAGCCTAGCACATTTCAAAAGTGTCACACAAGTCCTAATAACTGAATTCACATGCAATCGACTAAATCGAAGATTGAAATTTTCACACATTCATAAATACATATTCTAGACAATAAATATTACGTTCAAACATTTCGGTGACTCGGTTTAGCGGTCCCGAAACCACTTCCCGACTAGGGTCAATTTTGGGCTGTCACAATCCATATACACACAATTAGGGCATTTTGCAAACTAACCATCACATTTTCACATTTCGACACTTTAGTCCCTAAATCACAAAATCACAAAATCACAAAATACACATAATTTTCCTGTACACAAGCTTAGTCGAACTCTTCTAGTACTCATACTAGTCCACACATTTCATTTATTTCACATTTTAGTCCCTCATTTTCACAATTTAGTCCATTTTACTCAAAATCATCAAAAATCCAAAGACAAAACATGTAAACCCAACATCAAATTTTCATTTATCAACAACTAACTTTACAAAGCTCATAATTTCATCAATGGAACATTTCAAAATCAACATCAAAATTAGAAATTGAGGCATAGGTTTGATAGTATGTGAAGCAACGATTACAAAAACGTAGAAATTATGAAAAACCGATCAAAAAATACATACCTAAATCAATGGAAACCAAGGCCGAACCCTAGGTAAGCTTTTCTCTTTTCTTTTTCTTGTGATTTTCGGTAATAAGGATGAATGATTCATCCATTAACATGTTTTATTTTATTTAATATATGTTTAACATTATAGTGACCAAAATACCTCTTTAATAAACTATTTTAAATTTACATATAATAAGGCTATAAATGTCCATTATACATGTAAATGGAATAATAACCACATAAGGACCTCTCAATTATAGAGCCAAGTCAAATAGGCATTTTTAACATCTAGCACACAACTTTTACATTTTACGCGATTAGGTCTTTTTTATTAAATTAAGCACACAAACATTCTAATTTTCATACGAGATTTTCACACATGCTAATTCACACATCATAAACATAGGAAATAATATTTAAACAATTCTCTGAAGTGGATTTGTAGTCCTGAAACCACTATTTCGACTAGGGTCTAAACCAGACTATTACAACATATGTCATGACATAGGATTTTGATATATGTGTGCGAGTAAGACCCTGTCTGGGACAGTGGCATTGATATGTGATTACATGTAAGACCACGTCTGGGATGTTGGCATTGTACGATTTATGTGTGATTATCCAAGTGTCCTATCCAATTCCGAATGGTTCATCGGGAATCGATAAGTTGTGACCAAAAGTGTAAAATGAGTGGAAACGACCAGGTATGAAATAGTTGGCTACATAACTAAAATAAGGTAAGTAAGTAATTTGGTTTTATGAGTAAATGATATGAATATTATAGAAATGATTTTTTAATAGGTATATACAAGACCATGTTTATTCGGCCATATAGATATGTATATATATGATGTTATATTATGATTTTGAGCTCAAGTATATAAGTGTATGTATATTCAGCATATATATATGTTGACATTTTGGCTTGAAGGTTGAATGATTAATAATTATTGGATCATATTAGCATTCGGCCAATGTGGTGTTTGTGTATGAAAACGCATTAATTATGAAACATGGTAGTTGCAACTAAATGTAATAACTATATTATATTATGGTTTAGTTTAATTAATTAAGCTGATAAGATCAATGGGTTGTTTATTTGCTTATGACTTACTAAGCTGTAATAGCTTATCGTGTGTATATTTGCTTCTGTTTTTTAGATTTTGGATTCAAGTTACAAGCTCAGGAATCGTCAGCAAAGTCTATCACACTATCGACTACTTTTGGTGTTTTATAAGTTGTATTTTGGAACTATGGCATATATACACTAGTTTTCATTTTTAAATAATAAACTTTAGTTATGTATAAGGCCATGCGAAAATGGCTTAATTTCTATGTTTAGTTTCGGTTTTGTTGGATTTTGATTTAAGTTCTTTTGATATTATGTAATGTGTCATGGGTGATTATAACTTAAGCAATGTGATTGCATTCTGTGGTTAGTTTTTGAATCCGAATGTGGCATGAATATATTGATTAGGTTATATATATATATATATATGTTTGGTCTTGTATTGAGTCTATATCGAGAGTGTAACCAAAATATATGATATTTGTGATGATGTTATGTATTCGGCCGTATGGTTCATTATGGATATTATTAAGTTAATATAAATTATGGAATCATTAGGTAAAGATTAAGACATATGCATGATAGAAACTTTGGTGTTCACTTATGGATTAAGTTAAGACATGCGTACATGACATTTGGCCTTAACATATTAGTTGGATTTTTATATGCCTTACATGTGTATAAAGATGTGCATATTTATGGATGCTATATACATATGTATATGGCTATATGAACTTGCTAATTCCATGTAAGTTGCGAATGTGTACAATGATTTATATTAGCCAAATAGATCAAGAAATGAAGCGCGTTTACTTATAACCGAATGCTTGTTTTTATTCGGTATTAATATGTAAAATATATGAGTTTCTTATAGAATTAATATGCTAATGCCACATATACGAAATAAAAGGGTTGATAGGGAAATTTATTTCAATTGATGTATATCTTGTGTAAGAATACGTCGTATAGAAAAAAATAAAAAAATATAGGTTTAATATTCAATAATGGAGTCGCTGATATATTGTTTGTTCTGTATATGTATAAATTGTTTGATATATTTTGGATTATATTTTATTTATGCTATGTTATGAATGATTGAATATTTAAGCTTTGATAGTTGATTTTGTTATAAACATTGATGTAATCATAAATCTCGAATTATAATATAATGTGAATCTGTATGAATTGCAATAAGATCGGTAATGCCTCATAACCCTAATTCGGCGACGGATACGAGTTAGGGGTGTTACATTTGATTGGTACCAGAGCTATGGTTTAGTCGGTTCTAGGCCTGACGTAGCACGTATGAATCTTGCTATACTTGTCATATTATATATTGCGATAGTGTGATGACTTTTGACATTTGAAACTGTGTTTTCATATAGTAAATGGATCTTAACAAGCTGTAGTTGATGATGTTAAGAGTGTAGCACCTGCTCCCACACAAAGGACAGGGCCGGTTGATTCTCGACCAATTTCGAGTAACCAAGAGGGAGAGACTAGACAAACCTTTTACCAAATGATGAATGATTGGTTTACTCAGTATATCTAGACTAACCCAGCTGCACAACAACCTCCACCCCCGACTAATCCATCTTCGATGCCTACTATACCTCAAGTAAGTGATTCGCTAAGATTATATAAGCCACCTGTCGATAAAATTAGAAAACACGGGGCTGAAGAGTTTAAAGCTACTGATGATGATGATGCTGAGCAGGCTGAGTTCTGGCTTGATAATACTATTCGTGTGTTTGGTGAGTTGTCCTGTACCCTGGATGACTGTTTAAAATGTGCCATATCTTTACTTCGAGACACAGCGTATCACTGGTGGAATACTCTAGTATCAGTGGTTCTGGAAGAGCGGGTGACCTGGGAATTCTTTTAGACTAAGTTCCGTAAGAAATATATCTATAACACCCCTAACCCATAACCGACATTGGATTAGGGTTAGGAGGCATTACCAGACAGACAGAACATTTTGGACCTATTCAGAATCATAGATATTACTTAACATCATTTCATAAGCAATCATCTCTAAATATAGTCTACGAGACCTAAAACATACATTTAAGGAAAGGTCAGAACTAAACCGAACCTATTTAGAATTTTCAGAACTTAACCAATTCTTTCAAACTGTTAAAGTCACACGCCTATGCGACTGGACCCTATGTCACACACGGGAGCTAGACACGCCCATGTGAACCAGCCGTGCCAAAAATAGGTCCAATACTAACTTTTTCACACGACCAATAGGCACGCCCATGTGCTATAGCCATGTGATAATTAGCTAGCTACTGACTTTAGCCCACGGCCATATGACACGCCCATGTGTCAAGACCGTGTGGCACCATACAGGCTTGGTTTAAGCCAATTTGCCACCCTTTTATGGGTCATTCCTACAAGCCAAATTAAACAACATTTATACAAAATATTGAGCCAATTTCATGCTCAAAACATGCTTCCTTCCAACTATTTCATCATCATTCAGCAACTCATTCAAACCATACCAAAACTTAACACAAACATACCATTTGATAGCCAACTTTCATTGCATAACCTATATTTACAATTCAAAAACTTAATACATAAACCTTCTAGCCTATACATGCCATACTTTAAAATATGTATACTTTCAAAAGTACCAAAATGAGATTAACAGTATAGTGACGATCCTCGAATACCCCCAAGCCTTCAGTAGCTATGATAACTGTAAAACAGACAGTAAACACACAGAGTAAGCTACAAAGAGCTTAGTAAGCCAAATACAATTGGTCTAACTACTAAAGCATATAAGTACAATTCAATCATAAAGATTCATAACCATCTCATAGAATAATTCATAAACTTAACCATGCTCCTTTGTTTGCATATATGTCATGCTTCATTTCCATACATATTTCACAGAGATTCAGAAATTTAGTATGATACAAATGTACCTGCATAGGTTATACATTTCATATACTCAATCTCAGATTTCGTATGCTATCATCAGACAAGTCAGAAACGATACAGATGCTCATAAACAAGTACAATGCCGACATCCCGGACGTGGTCTTACATGTAATTCAATATCAATGCCAATGTCCCAGACAGGGTCTTGTACGAAATCAGATACGATGTCGATGTCCCAGACATGGTCTTATACATAAATCTCAATCAAGCCCTGTGTCCGAAACACAATCTTATACGATCTCTCAGACAGATGTCAACTTTTCTTAGAAACATACAGAGCTTTTCAGATACTAACATATTATCATACTTTACTCCAAATATATTTATCTAGCACTCAAGGCCACCTAATACAGATTACAATTTATATGTATAGAATTTATTTCAATTAACACGTATTTGTAATTTGACTTACCTTGGACGGATTTCGGACGGAACGAGTCGACTATTCGACTAATTTGGACTTCCCCTGATATAAGTCCGATTTTCTTTATTCTTGATTTAATACAATACAATTTCAACCATTCAATCATTTATTACATTCAATTTAATCCATTTACACATATTTAGGGCACTTTACATTTTACCCCTTATATTTTTACACTTTGACAATTTAGTCCATTTTTCACAAAATCACAAATATGAAAAATTCAACAAGACTATAGTTTGCTTGAATATACATGGCTTCTATACAAGCCCAAATAACATATTTAATTCATAATTTAGTCCTTCAAAACCCCATTTTCACAAATTAGTCCAAATGACTCTATTATATCAAAATTCAAAAACAAAGCTTAATAATCTCACACATATCTTGCATAATCAATATAAAAAATATCACAAAGCTCATATAATCAACAATGGCATTTCATGAAATCTTTAACAGAAGCAGAAATTCAGACATGGGCTTTGAAGAACATGAAGCAACGATCACAGAAATGTAGAAATTATCAAAAACGAACAAAAATCCATACCATAATCAAGGATCAAAGTGCCAAAACCTAGCTTGTTCTTTTCCTCTCTTTTTCTTTTGTATTTTCGGCAAGGATATGCATGAATGAACAAATTTTCATGCATTTGTTTTATTTAATAACATATATTACCTAATTACCTAACCATCATTTAAAAATTTATCTATTTCCAATATTGCCAAACCATGTCTCCCACTATCATATAATGGTTTTATTGACATGCAAGGGCCTCAAATTTAACAAACCATAGCACTTAGGCACTTTAGCAACTAGAAGGCAACCTTTACAACTTACGCGAGTTGGTCCTTTTTGCAAATCAAGCAGATAAATAGACAAATTAAATTACAGAAATTTTACAAATGTAAATTCACATATCACAGACACAGAAAATAATATTAAAATATTTTTTAGACTCAGATTTGTGGTCCCAAAACCACTATTTCGACTAGGGTCAAAACCGGACTGTTACAATATCAGCCAGAGATTTATTGACAAGAAGCACAAAGAATGTCTGGAGCTAAAGCAGGGTCAGATGACCGTGAAAAAGTATGAGCGAAATTTTGTGAGACTCAGTCGGTATGCCGGAGAGTGTGTTTCTACCGAAGCCATAATGTGTAAAAGATTTGGAGATGGGCTGAACGAAGACATTAAACAATTAGTTAGCATACTTGAGATAAAAAAGTTCGTAGTACTGGTTGAGCGAGCCTGCAAAGCTGAAGAGCTCGGGAAAGAGAAAAGAAAAGCTGAATTTGCAGCTAGAGATGCACGTAAAATTACATATGGTAAGCCATTCCAATTGGCACCAAAGAAGTTCCTAGATGATTTCAACTATTCAAAAGCCAATTCGGGTTATTCTAGACGAGATCAGAGTAGACCACCTGTGAGCTCGAGAGCTACCTCAGTAGCTAGTGTGGGTAATGTCAAATCAAATCAAACCGAGTGTAAACATTGTGGCAAATAACATCCCAACAATTGCAGATTGCATGATCGGGCTTGTTTTAAATGTGGATCAATGGATCATTATATTTGTGATTTCCCAGTGTTAGCTGAAAAAAATCCAGTGTAGAATATGTGATCGGGTAATACTGTAGCTCAGGGTAGACCACCCAGAAATGCGGGTAATGCGAGTGGCAGTTAGGGAGGGACTAAAGATACAGTAGTCAGATCTGAGGCTCGTGCACCAGCCAGAGCCTATGCTATTTGCGTACGAGAGGAGGCTTCATCCCCAGATGTCATTACTGGTACATTCTATAACACCCCGAACCCGAGACCGTCACCGGAGTCGAACACGAGGTGTTAACAGACTTCAAACCACTTATTAGAAATTTCCCAGACAAGCTGCCAATCTGCATACGAGTCACATTAAAAATCATATCTTGAGTTATGAAACTCGAAATCCAGTTCCGTAAATTTTCCCCAGAACTAGACTCATATATCTATATGGTATAATTTTTGTAGAATTTTTGGCCGGGCCAATTCGTACAGTTTATTGGTTAGAGTCGTCCCTGTTCCTGGGTTCGACTACTCTGACCCTTGTGCATTACGACTTAGATATCTCCCTTTACAGAGCTCCAATACTTATGCCGTTGGTTTCTAATGAAACTAAACTCAAAAGGGAATCTATAAATATAAAGCATGACTTCTAATTGTCTCTGATTAATTTAGGGTGAATTTCTAAAGTCGGGACAGGGGATCCAGAAATCGCTCTGGCCCTGTTTCACAAGAGTTTAATTATCTATTAACATACAGCTCATATGGTCGTTTTGTTTCTTCTATATGAAAATAGACTCATCGAGCTTCGATTACATAATTTATTCATTATTTAATTCCATTCCTAATATTTTTAGTGATTTTTCAATCTCACATCACTGCTGCTGCCAGCATCTGTTACTAAAGCAACTATGCCTATTTCGTGATTTCTCCTTGATCTAACTAGTAATTCATCATACATATCACAAATTATGATCATGACTAGCCATGCCAAAGGCTAATCATTGTCAAACATCTCCCTACTACACTATTGCCATATCATGAATTTTAACACCAAAATAATCAACCATGACATATGGCAAAAAATCAATTACCAAGACTTGCGACCTAACATTATAGAACCAAATCCAACCGAACATTTATGCCATTTTCGCATGGCTAAAAGTTTACATACCAAATTTCAACAAAACATATTAGCCTATACATGCGAAATGTTCTCCTAGACGGACTAAAAGAAGATACCAAAAGTTGCTAGCCGGTGTGATGACTTCGATGACAGGTCCGAGCACGCAAAAAGACGAGTCCAAGAAACCTAAAGTAGGTGACAAGCAAACACCGAGTGAGTATATAACTCAGAAGTCATAAGCATTACATTGCCGTTCAGTAATAATATATCATAAGAGAAAATAAATAATGCGGATTAAAATCCTCCATCCATACCCAAAGCGTGCTATAATTCCTTAGGCATTTCGGTTCGATCTCATACCAAGCCCTACTTTGATATTTCATACATTACACCATATGACATTGGATGGATTTATCTTCAAGTATAATCACCACATAGGTTCAAGACTTACCAAGCTCAATCCCAAATATAAATAAAATGTCTATTCCTCATGAGCTCAAGGTGTTTACTGCATCGCTGTCCATGATTGACTCGATAAGGCCGCACACTTAGAGCATGTATATTTATTAGAGAATGTATAATAAGCCCGCACACTTAGTGCTTAATAGTCGAACTCGCACACTTAGTGCTATATAATCAAACTCGCACACTTAGTGCTATACAATTTGAACCCGCACACTTAGTGCCAATCTCATGATCATAAATGTTTACACCCGCACACTTAGTGCCGAAACCAACAACTCAATACATCTCACCTCTTTTCTTTTTCATTCAATACTTTCATCACCCCATGCATACATGTATATATATATATGTATATATTTATCATTCCATTCAGCATCATTACATAGATGTTATGACCATTTAAATTAATACAAAATATATGCTTAATGACTTACCTTGTGTTGGGTAAGACGGTTCCAACTCGGCTACTCGATGATCTTTTCTTTGCCTTTGCTTGATTCTCCTCCTTTAACTCCTTGAGATTAATCAATAAATCAACTAGTTTAACCACCTTGCTAAATATTTATAATCCAATTACACATGCATATGTATGTTAGTATATTCGGCAACCATCCTCACTAATTACCCATTTAGTCGATTATACACATAATCAAAGGTAACCTCACAAATGGGCATACTTATGTATATATATATATATATATATATACACTTCCGAATGGGGATCACAATTAGATTTAACACCACCTTCATACTCAATTAGATGGTCGAATGTATGTACAATGTCGACTATAACATCATTTAAACATCTAATTTCATCTCATGAACACTTGATCGAATTTTCCTAATCTAGCATATTTTCACATCTATTTGTAACATCATGTAAATCCACATATAACTACATTTCTTAAGTTCCACATCTTAATGCCCATTATAGCCATTCTCATAGTCTAAATCTAAAAATCGGCACATCCACCTTTCAACCATGTTAGCCGAATATTCATTCTCTTCTTAGTCCTAAATTCGCACCTCCAACAAAGTGACTTAACAACTTCAACTTTCATGCTAACATAACAAGCAATTTAACACATACATATAACTAACATGTTAATAGCATCAAGGTATCAACTAAAATTTTTAAGCTTCTTAGTCAAAGCCTAACTCTCCGACAACCCCAAATCCAACCATGGGATAGATAGAATTTAGACTCATCACCCAAAGGTTGTGTAAACTTCCAAAAATATCATTGAACATACCTTGATCTAAAGGACCACCTTGGCCGAATCTTGCTTCCTCTTCTTCCTCTAGTTACGACAATTGCAAAAGAAAGAAAACATGAACACTCCTTCTTCCCTCCTTATTAAGCATTCAAACTCCCTCATTTTCATGCCACAACATCAAACACTCCTCCTAGATACAAGCAATGGCCGAACTTCTTCAAAATTTTTCTCCCTTTCTTTTTCTTGGTTTTTCGGCTAGGAGATGGCAAGTATGAACACCCCTTTTTTTTTGTTCACTTTCCTATTATTATTCCCATCATTTGTTAACAAAAAAAACATATTAAATTAGAATGAGTGGAGCATCATCACTCCTTGGCCGGCCACCATGTATTTTATGGGTAATTTGACATGCAAAGCCATGCTTCCTCTCCCTATTATTAATTACTCCTTATAATTCATCTATCATCTTTTCTAACTTCGTCAACTAAGTCCTTTTCGAATTAATTCACATTCCTAAAGCTAATATTAAGCATTTAATTTCTCATATATTCACTGTCACACAAAAATTTATGTAATTAAAACAAAAAAATAAATTTTTGGCTCGATAATGTGGTCTCGAAACCACATTCCGACCAGGGTCTAATTAGGGTTGTCACAACTCTCCCCCACATAAGAAATTTTCGTCCCCGAAAATCTTACCGGTGAATAATTTTGGATATCGATCCTTCATAGAGTCCTCAAGTTCCCAAGTGGCTTCTTCAATTCCGTGTTTATGCCACAACACCTTCACTAATGGGATTTTCTTATTTTGCAACTCTTTTACTTCACGCATCAAAAGGCGAACCGGTTCTTCTTCATAACTCAAGTTAGGCTGAATCTCGATCTCAGATGGAGTGATTACGTGCGACGGGTCAGACCTATATCGTCGAAGCATCGAGACATGGAAAACGTTGTGAATCTTTTCAAGCTCAGGGGGCAAAATTAATCGGTATGCAACTGGTCCAACTCGTTCGGATACTTCATACGGACCGATGAACCTCGAACTTAGTTTGCCCTTACGACCAAATCTAAACACCTTCTTCTAGGGTGAAACTTTGAGAAATACTTTGTCTCCAACCTGATATTCAATGTCTTTTCTTTTCGAATCCGCATACGACTTTTGACGATCCAAAGCGGTTTTCAAACTTTCACGAATTACTCGAACTTTCTGCTCAGCATCCTTAATCAAATCAACCCCAAAAATTTTACTTTCACTAAGTTCAGTCCAAAATAATGGGGTACGGCATTTACGACCGTATAAGGACTCGTAAGGTGCCATCTTAATGCTTGATTGAAAGCTATTGTTGTAAGCGAATTCAATCAAAGGCAAATATCTTTCCCATGAACCACAAAACTCTAAGACGCAACATCTCAACATATCCTCGAGTATCCGAATTATTCGCTCAGATTGGCCATCGATCTGGGGATGAAATGCGGTGCTAAAATGCATCTTAGTACCCAACGCTTCTTGTAACTTTTTCCAAAATCGCGATGTAAATCTTGGGTCTCTATCCGACACGATAGAAATAGGTACCCCATGCAATCGAACAATTTGGGAGATGTATAATTCGCCAATTTATCGGCGAAAAATCATGCAGACAGGATAAAATGAGCAGACTTGGTCAATCTATCAACAATATCCCGATTGCATCTTTCTTGCTTGATGACAATGGCAATCCGGATACAAAATCCATCGTTACCGATCCCACTTCCATTCGGGTATCATGATCGGTGAAGTAATCCCGACGGCACTTGATGTTCCGCTTTTACTTGTTGGCATATCAAACACCTTGAAACAAATTCGAAATGTCTCGTTTCATACGGGCCACCAAAATTGACATTTCAGGTCATTGTACATTTTAGTACTACCTGGGTGGACTGACATTCGACTACTGTGAGCCTCGTCCAAAATCATCGAAATAAGTTTCGAATTTCTTGGAACACATAATCGACCTCTGAATGTCAAGCAATCATTGTCGTCAATCCGAAACTCCGATTCCTTATTCGAAGCACATTCAGCTCGTTTAGTGACCAATTCAGCGTCGACTTTCTGGGATTCAAGTATTTGACGAATCAATAATGGTTTGGCCTCTAATTCAGCTACTAGCACCCCATCGGGTGAGACGGACAAGTGAGCATTCACCGCTCTCAAAGCAAACAGTGCTTTCCGACTTAAAGCATCGCAACCACGTTAGCCTTTCCCGGGTGATAATCAATAACAAGTTCATAGTCTTTCAACAACTCAAGCCAACGTCTTTGTCGCAGATTTAGATCTCTTTGAGTCATCAAATATTTAAGACTTTTGTGGTCCGAATAAATATGACACCTTTCCCCAAACAAGTAATGCCGCCATATTTTCAGGGCGAACACTATGGCCGCCAATTCAAGATCATGGGTCAGATAGTTTCTCTCATGCGACTTTAATTGTCTCGACGCATAAGCCACAACTTGACCTTCTTGCATCAACACACAACCTAGCCCAAGTAAGGATGCATCACTATAAATGACAAACTCTTTGCGGACTCGGTTGTACTAGCATCGAGCTTCAGCTTAAGCAGTCTTTAGTCGATCGAAACTCTTCTCGCGTTTTCATCCATTCAAACTCAAAATCTTTTGGAGTAGTTTCATCAGCGGTGCAGCTATCATCGAGAAACCCCTTACAAACCGTCGGTAGTATCCGGCAAGTCCCAAAAAGCTCCTAACTTCAGTAACATTCCTCAGAGGTTTCCAATCGAGTATGGCCGAAATTTTGTTTGGATCCACTCTAACACCCGATGCGGACACCACGTGCCCCAAAAAGCTAACCTCTTTCAACCAAAATTCACATTTACTGAATTTTGCGTATAACTGCTTGTCTCGCAAAACCTGTAATACTAACCTTAAATGCTCGGCGTGTTCGGCTCCACCTTGTGAATAAACTAAAATATCATCAATAAACACAACCACAAATCAATCCAAGTATGGCCTGAATACTCGATTCATTAAATCCATAAATACCACAGGGGCATTAGTGAGCCCAAACGGCATCACTAAGAATTCGTAGTGACCGTACCTCGTTCTAAAAGCGGTTTTGGATATGTCCGAGTCTCGAACCCTCAACTGATAATAACCAGATCTCAAATCTATCTTGGAAAATACTGAGGCTCCCTTTAATTGATCAAACAAATCATCAATACGTGGCAACGGGTATTTATTCTTTATGGTCACTTTATTCAACTGACGATAGTCGATGCACAATCTCATGGTTCCATCCTTCTTTTTCACAAACAATACGGGTGCGCCCCATGGAGAAAAACTCGGTCGAGCGAAACCTCTATCCATCAATTCTTGCAATTGAACTTTCAATTCCTTTAATTCTGTTAATGCCATACGATACGGGGCTATTGAGATTGGCGTGGTACCAGGTACAATCTCGATGCCGAATTCCACCTCTCGAACCGGTGGCAACCCCGGTAACTCCTCAGGAAAAACATCTGAATACTCACAAACCACTGGTACTGATTCAAGTTTCCTTTCCATCTCTTTGCTATCAAATACATACGCAAGGTATGTTTCACACCCCTTTTTCACATATCTCGGCGGTCATTGAAGATATTATCGCGGCACCCTTCAAATCGGTAGACTCAACTCGGACTACCTCATCATGTGCACTCCTCAAATCGATGGTTTTTCTTTTGCGTTCACCAACGCATTATGTACGATCAACCAATCCATACCAAGAATGACATCAAATTCGTCAAACGGTAAAAGCATCAAATCGGCGGAAAAGCGAGATTCTCGAATTATTAGAGGGCATCTCTTACACACTTTATCAACAAGTACGTATTGACCCAAAAGGTTTGACACTCGAATTACGAACTCAGTAGACTCAACAGGTAGAGTCTTACTGGATGCTAAGGTTTCACATACATATGAATGAGTAGAGCCAGGGTCAATCAATGCGATCACATTAGTATCAAAGAGAGTGAAAGTACCAGTGATGACGTCAGGGGAGGATGCCTCCTCTCGTGCGCAAATGGCATATGCTCTAGCAGGAGTACGGGTCTCAGCTCGAACAGCCGTATTAGAGGCCCCTCTCTGACTACCACCCCTACCTCCTAAAATTCTCGGTGGCCTACCTCTAGCTGTCACTCCACTAGGTCTTGCACCTTGCATCTTATTCTTCTCATCAAGCTCCGTGGAATCTCTAATGAAGTGGTCCTTCGAACCGCATCCGTAACAGGCCCTGTTAGTAGACTTACCCCAACATTCACCTAGGTGCCGTCTTCCACATTGGGGGCATTCAGGTTTCTCTTGACGATTATTGCCTACACTAGCTACTGAAGTAGCTCGAGAGTCCGTCGATGGTCGTGCTCTGATGGAAATTCCCGCAGTCGTCCTCGACTTACTAGTGTCCTCCCTGAACTTCTTTACAACCGAGAACGGAGCTTTACCCGTCGATCTTTTACGATAGTCTCTAGCTTCAAATTCAGCCTTCTTCTTCTCCTTTCCAAGTTCTTCCGCCTTGCAGGCTCGTTCTACTAGTGTTACGAACTCCTTTATCTCCAAAATACCCACTAGTAGCTTTAAATCTTCATTCAATCCTTCTTCAAATCTTTTGCACATAGCAACCTCATCGGCCACACACTCCGGGCATACCGACTAAGTCTTACGAAACTATGTTCCGTATTCAGATACTGTCATACGGCCTTGCTTGAGTTCCAAGAATTCCTTACGTTTTTGATCGATGAACCGTTGACTAATATACTTCTTTCAAATTCGTTTGAAAAAATCCCAAGTAACTCGTTCGTTTGGGACTATGGAAATCAAGGTCCTCCACCAATAGTAGGTGAGTCCCGCAACAAGGATATAGCACACTTTAGACATTCATCGGTGTGCATGATAGTTCATCAAACACCGAATGGTGTTATCAAGCGTAACTCTCCCTTTCGGCATCATCAAGAACTATGGCCCTGAACTCCTCAGCCCGCGCTTCCTAATCAAGTCTCTGGTGGCTTACTCAGCCTCACATGATCAAGAATCGATGGCATTACGGGCTCTTGGGGTGGATTATTCAAATTCGGGAATTGTTGGACAGCCGGATTGGTTCGGGCATATTGCGCGACCTACTCATTCATCATGGTAAAGAAGGCTTGTTTAGCCCCCTCACCTTGATTATTCGCAGATGACTGAGGTTCAAAAGGTGGCGTCCCTTGTGCAGGAGCAGCCGCTACACTTTCAACGTCATCCGCCAAGGTTCTCTCTACACCGGGATCCATTTACAAATCAAAACAAAAATTTTAACCGTCAGAAGTCATCACACATTTAAACATTAACATTAAGGCATGTATAGCTAGACTCATACGTGCTATGGTAGTCCTAGAACCGACTAAACTATAGCTCGATACCAATTAAATTGTAACACCCGAACCCGAGACCGTCACGAGTCGAACACGAGGTGTTAATGGACTTCAAACCACTTATTAGAAATGTCCTGCATAAGCTGCCAATCTGCATATGAGTCGCATTAAAAATCATATCTTGAGTTATGAAACTCGAAATCCAGTTCCGTAAATTTTCCCCGGAACTAGACTCATATATATATATGGTGGAATTTTTGTAGAATTTTTGACCGGGCCAATTCGTACAGTTTATTGGTTAGAGTCGTCCCTGTTCCTGGGTTCGACTACTCTGACCCTTGTGCATTACGACTTAGATACCTCCCTTTACAGAGCTCCAATACTTATGCTGTTGGTTTCTAATGAAACTAGACTCAAAAGGGAATCTATAAATATAAAGCATGACTTCTAATTGTCTCTGATTAATTTAGGGTGAATTTCTAAAATTGGGACAGGGGATCCAGAAATCGCTCTGGCCCTATTTCACAAGAGTTTAATTATCTCCTAACATACAGCTCATATGGTCTTTTCATTTCTTCTATATGAAAATAGACTCATCGAGCTTCGATTACATAATTTATTCATTATTTAATTCCATTCCTACTATTTTTAGTGATTTTTCAATCTCATGTCACTGCTGCTGCCAGCATCTATTACTAAAGCAACTATGCCTATTTCGTGATTTCTCCCTGATCTAACTAGTAATTCATCATACATATCACAAATTATGATCATGACTAGCCATGCCAAAGGCTAATCATTGTCAAACATCTCCCTACTACACTATTTCCATATCATGAATTTTAACACCAAAAATAATCAACCATGACATATGGCATAAAAATCAAATTACCAAGACTTGCGACCTAACATTATAGAACCAAATCCAACCGAACATTTATGCCATTTTCGCATGGCTAAAAGTTTACATACCAAATTTCAACAAAACATATTAGCCTATACATGCCAAAATGTTCTCCTAGACGGACTAAAAAGAAGATACCAAAAGTTGCTAGCCGGTGTGATGACTTCGATGACAGTCCCGAGCACGCAAAAAGACGAGTCCAAGAAACCTAAAGTAGGTGACAAGCAAACACCGAGTGAGTATATAACTCAGTATGTAACACCCCAAACCCGTGACCGTCACCGGATTTGACCACGAGGTGTTACCGGGCTTACTTTACTTATTCCTCTCTTGGAAATTTTTTTTTTGTTTTCCTTTTTCTGTTCCAGGCAGGCTAGTTAACTGCGTCACTGTCACCTTAAAAATCATATCTCGAGTTCCAGAACTCGAAAATGAGTTCCGTCAATTTTCCCTGAAACTAGACTCATATATCCATCCATGGATTTATTTCTAGAATTTTTGGTTGGGCCAATTGGTACAGTTTATTAGTTAAAGTCACCCCTGTTTCAGGGTTCGACTACACTGACCTTTACGCATTACGACCTGGATATCATCTCGTACAGAGCTCTAATGCTCATGACGTTTGTTTCTAATGAAACTAGACTCAAAGGGGAATCTATGCATATAAGGCATGACTTCTAATTGTTTCTGGATAATTTATGGTAAATTTTCCAAGTCGGAGCAGGGGATCCAGAAACCGTTCTGGCCCTGTTTCGCGAAAACCTGAATATCTCTTAAAATACAGCTCATACGGTCGTTTCGTTTCGTCCATATGAAAATAAATTCATCAAGGTTCAATTTCATAATTTATTCACTATTTAATTCTACTTCTACTATTTTTAGTGATTTTCCATCTCACCTCACTGCTGCTGGCAGCATCTGGTACTAAAGCAAACAATGACTATTTCATAATTCTTCCATGGCCAACTATTTCATCATACATAATACAAACTATGGCCACCTTATCAAAATTAAGGTTTCTAAGGCTCGTGCCTATAGGTTTTAGATTCACACTCAACCGACCACATAGGCCATCTTCGCATGGCTTAAAGTTTACAACCCGAGATTCAACAAAACAAAATAGCCTATACATGCCAAATGTTCTCCTAGTTCAACTACGAAGACAATACCAAAAGATTTCCAGCGGTGTGATGACTTCAACGACGGTTCCGAGCACATAAACGATACGAGTCCAAGAGACCTAACATGGGTGACAAGAAAACACCGAGTGAGTTTATAACTCAGTAAGTCATAAGCATTTCACAACCATCCGTTACTAAAATTATCATAAAATGAAATAATGAAACAAGGCCCATTGTTCCAACCATACCGAACTATACCATAGTTCCTTAGACCTTCGGATCAATCTCATACCAAGTCATACATTTACATTTCATATACTATTCAATAGGATATTTGAAGCAATTTCCATACATCATTTCATTTCCGCAACAATCATGCAATTGAAATCATCACATAGATTTAAAACTTACCGACTCAACTCCGAGCATGAACATAGTATCTATTAGCCACGAACTCAAGGTACTTACTCTTTCCGCTGTCCATACTCAACTCGATGAAGACACACCCTCCATATAATTGTTCGATCGGAGATATATATATATAGAGTACGCACACACAGTGCTTAATACTCGATTTCGCACACTTAGTGCCATGTGATTTAAGCCCCACACATAGTGCCATACCCTTGAGCTCGCACACCCAAGGTCAGTATATTTCCAGCATGCACACTTAGTGCCATATATTTCCAGCATGCACACTTAGTGCCATATATTTCCAGCATGCACACTTAGTGCCAATCTCGTCACCGTACACACGTATTGTTCAAGACACTTAGTGCCGAAAGCAAACTTTCTACACATTTCACTATTTCTTTTACATTCAACAATGTCATCATTCCATACACATACATTTTCATTTACATATCATCTCATTAAACACAATTGCATAGATATTATGATCATTTAAAACAATGCCAAATATATGCTTAATGACTTACCTTGTGTTGGGTAAAATGGTTCCAACTCGGCTATTCGATGTTCTTTCCTTTGCTTTTGCTTGATTCTCCCCCTCTAGCTTCTTGAGCTAATCAATAAATTAACTAGTTTAACCGTCTTGCCAAATATTTATACATATATACATGACATCAACAATACTATCATCATTAATTCATCAATTCACAAAGTTTTATTTCACGAACATTTGACCCATTTTACCCCATATGGCGAATGCTACATTCATTACCCAACTAGCCATTCAACAATTTTCAGCCTCATTACCACCCTTTTTATGTCTAATCGTCTAAATGAGATCATAAACATGCCTAACTATAGCCGAATGTGCAACATTAATCTAGCATTTCCATTGCATTTAACACTTAACATTTACCCCATCTAGGCCAAATTTTGCTAGCACACAAGCCTTTGGCCGAATGTCCTTGACCTCTAGTCACCCAAAATTTCTTTGTTCTTTAAAATTCATCCAAGACTACATTCGGCACTTCCAACTAATAATTTAGGTGCTCTCAAGCTCATTCACAAGTACTATTATATATCACATTAAGCATTAAATCATTTTGCAACATAAATTTTATAGCATGGCGAATACTCATGCACATACACACATAACAACAAGAACTCAATGGCACAAAATCTCCTTTTGTTAAACATTCGAACTCACTCATCTCCATGCTTTCATCACAACAACATCAAAACACTAATTAGGAAATACAACATTCTTGGCAAATTTAACTCACCTAACAACTTAGTTTTGATCCAAGATTCAAGGAAAAATTTGAACCAATCCTCCAAACTATGCATGCATTTTCAAGAGTGGCATAAAACATACCTTCTTGTATCAAAACACCTTAGTCTAGTAAGCTCCCATGGCTGGTTTTCTCAAGCTTCCCCCCTTTCTTCTTAGTACATTCGGCCATGCAAAGAAAAATGAGAGAATGGACACTTTTTTTTTCTTCTCAAGTCATGGCAATTGTAACAAAATGAGAAAGGATGAACAACAAAATTTTTCTCCTTTCTTTTTCCTCAACTCACGGCAACAAGGGGGGGCATCCACACTCTTTTTTTTTCATCATTTTCCTTTTTTTTTCATTTCTTTATTTTCCTTCCATAATGCACTAGGCCAACATGTCTAGGACATGTTTTCTTTGCCCATCATCATGTCATTGGCCAGCCACTAACCTTAGGAAATGGGTTATTTGACATGCAACTCCACCCTTGTGTTAACATGCACTAATAAGCCATTTAAAATTAGCCTATCATATTTCACCATGTTTCACATTGATCCCTATTTAATAATTTCTCATAAAATTGGTAAAATTAGAGAATGAAACTTCCACATATGCATGCACACACATAGTAAGCATAGAATATAACAATTAATTATTTTTATGACTCGGTTTAGTGGTCTCGAAACCACTTTCCGACTAGGGTCAATTTAGGGCTGTCACACAGTAAGTCATAAGCATTACATTGCCGTTCAGTAATAATATATCATAAGAGAAAATAAATAATGCGGGATTAAAATCCTCCATCCATACCCAAACTGTGCTATAATTCCTTAGGCATTTCGGTTCGATCTCATACCAAGCCCTACTTTGATATTTCATACATTACACCATATGACATTGGATGCATTTATCTTCAAGTATAATCACCACATAGGTTCAAGACTTACCAAGCTCAATCCCAAATATAAATAAAATGTCTATTCCTCATGAGCTCAAGGTGTTTACTCGTACCGCTGTCCATGATTGACTCGATAAGGCCGCACACTTAGAGCATGTATATTTATTAGAGAATGTATAATAAGCCCGCACACTTAGTGCTTAATAGTCGAACTCGCACACTTAGTGCTATATAATCAAACTCACACACTTAGTGCTATACAATTTGAACCCGCACACTTAGTGCCAATCTCATGATCATAAATGTTTACACCCGCACACTTAGTGCGAAACCAACAACTCAATACATCTCACCTCTTTTCTTTTCATTCAATACTTTCATCACCCCATGAATACATGTATATATATATATGTATATATTTATCATTCCATTCAGCATCATTACATAGATGTTATGACCATTTAAATTAATACAAAATATATGCTTAATGACTTACCTTGTGTTGGGTAAGACGGTTCCAACTCGACTACTCGATGATCTTTTCTTTGCCTTTGCTTGATTCTCCTCCTTTAACTCCTTGAGCTTAATCAATAAATCAACTAGTTTGACCACCTTGCTAAATATTTATAATCCAATTACACATGCATATGTATGTTAGTATATTCGGCAACCATCCTCACTAATTACGCATTTAGTCGATTATACACATAATCAAAGGTAACCTCACGAATGGGCATACTTATGTATATATATATATATACACTTCCGAATGGGGATCACAATTAGATTTAACACCACCTTCATCCTCAATTAGATGGCTGAATGTATGTACAATGTCGACTATAACATCATTTAAACATCTAATTTCATCTCATGAACACTTGATCGAATTTTCCTAATCTAGCATATTTTCACATCTATTTGTAACATCATGTAAATCCACATATAACTACATTTCTTAAGTTCCACATCTTAATGCCCATTATAGCCATTCTCATAGTCTAAATCTAAAAATCGGCACATCCACCTTTCAACCATGTTAGCCGAATACTCATTCTCTTCTTAGTCCTAAATTCGGCACCTCCAACAAAGTGACTTAACAACTTCAACTTTCATGCTAACATAACAAGCAATTTAACACATACATATAACTAACATGTTAATAGCATCAAGGTATCAACTAAAATTTTTAAGCTTCTTAGTCAAAGCCTAACTCTCCGACAACCCCAAATCCAACCATGGGATAGATAGAATTTAGACTCATCACCCAAAGGTTGTGTAAACTTCCAAAAATATCATTGAACATACCTTGATCTAAAGGACCACCTTGGCCGAATCTTGCTTCCTCTTCTTCCTCTAGTTACGACAATTGCAAAAGAAAGAAAACATGAACACTCCTTCTTCCTCCTTATTAAGCATTCAAACTCCCTCATTTTCATGCCACAACATCAAACACTCCTCCTAGATACAAGCAATGGCCGAACTTCTTCAAAATTTTTCTCCTTTCTTTTCTTGGTTTTTCACTAGGAGATGGCAAGTATGAACACCCTTTTTTGTTCACTTTCCTATTATTATTCCCATCTTTTGTTAACAAAAAAAACATATTAAATTAGAATGAGTGGAGCATCATCACTCCTTGGCCGGCCACCATGTATTTTATGGGTAATTTGACATGCAAAGCCATGCTTCCTCTCCCTATTATTAATTACTCCTTATAATTCATCTATCATCTTTTCTAACTTCGTCAACTAGGTCCTTTTCGAATTAATTCACATTCCTAAAGCTAATATTAAGCATTTAATTTCTCATATATTCACTGTCACACAAAAATTTATGTAATTAAAACACAAAAATAAATTTTTGGCTCGGTAATGTGGTCTCGAAACCACATTTCGACCAGGGTCTAATTAGGGTTGTCACACATTCACTCTCTATGATACTAATGTAATTGCATTAATTGATCCTGGTTCGACTCATTCTTATGTATGTGAGACTTTAGTAATCAGTAAGACTTTGCCTGCTGAGTCTACTGAGTTTGTGATTAGGGTGTCAAACCCCTTGGGTTGGTGTGTTATGATTGACAAAGTGTGTAAGAATTGTCCTTTGATGGTTCAAAATTTGTGCTTTCCGACTGACTTGATGTTGTTGCCATTTGATGAGTTCGACATAGTTCTGGGTATGGACTGGTTGACTTTGCATGATGCTGTTGTAAACTGCAAGAGAAAGACTATTGATTTACAGTGCCAGAATGATGAGATTATTCGGATTGAATCTAATGATCTGAATGGGTTGCCAGCAGTGATTTCTTCGATGTTAGCTCAAAAATATGTGAGAAAAGGCTACAAAGCTTACTTTTCGTTTGCAATTCACAATAGCATCATGAAAAGTTAACCAATTCATTCCCAGAATTATGTCAAAGTCATCGAAAGGTAAAAGTATCAGATCAGCAGGAAAACAGATATCTCGTATCAGTAACGGGCAATTCTTCCAAACTTTATCAACCAAAACACTTTTGCCTAAGGGGTTCGATACTCTAATTACGAATTCAGTAGACTTTACAGGAAAAGTCTTACTGTGCACTAAATACATATAGATATAAGAATGCGTTGATCCAGGATCTATCAATTGAATCACAAAAGTATCATAGAGAGTAAAAGTACCAGTAATCACGTCTGGATATGAGGCTTCCTCATGATCTCAGATAGCATAGGCTCTGGCAGGTGTTCTGGCCTCAGATCTAACAATAGTATCTCTAGTAGCTCTTTGACCACTACTTGCATTTCTTGCATTTCTGGAAGGTCTACCTCTAACTGAGGTGTTACTCGATCTCGGATTCTGTACATTTTCTTGCTCAACAGGTTCAGAACAATCTCTTACAAAATGATCCAAAGATCCACATCGAAAATAGGCTCGATCATTCAATCTACAATTTCCCAGATATCTTTTACCACAGTGTTTACATTCAGATCTCTCAGATCGGACATTCCCAACACTTGCAACAGAAGTAGCAGGGGTTCTGAAGTTTGAATGCAATCTAGCTTGATCTCGGTTTGAATGTCCCACACTAGCATTTGAATGGCTTTGATCATCTCAGAATTTCATTGACATAGACTGAAATGATCTACTCGGAAATCTCTTTTTAGCATCTCTAGCTTCAGAATCAGCTTTTCTTTTCTCTTTACTTAATTCTTCAGCTTTACATGCTCATTCAACAAGCACTACCATTTCTTTAATTTCCAAAATCCCAACTAACAGACGGATATCTTTGTTTAGTCCATATTCAAACGTTTTGCACATTATTTCTTCATTCAATACACATTCCTGAGCATACTGGCTCAATCTCAAAAATTCACGTTCGTATTTAATAACAGACATACGGTCCTGTTTAAGCTCGAGAAACTCTTTACGTTTTTGATCGATGAATCTTTGACTGATATATTTCTTCCAGAATTTAGCTTGGAAGAAGTACCACGTAACTCGTCCTCTCAGAACCACAGATATTAAGGTTTTCCACTAATGGTATACTGTATCTCTCAGAAGTGAAATGATACATTTCACACATTCTTCAAGATTCAAAAACATTTCATCAAATATTCGTATTATATTCTCTAACTAGAATTCAGCTCTTTTAGCATCATCATTTGTTGTAGCTCGAAACTCTTCAGCTCCATACTTTCTAATCTTATCAACTGGTGGTCTACTCAACTGTACCAGATTCACTCGTGGCATATCAGAATTTTGAGGAGGATTAACTGGGGGTGGAGGTTGTTGTACAGTCGAATTGGTTCTAATATATTTGGTGAACCATTCATTCATCATCTGATAGAAGGCTTGCTTAGCCTCACCATCACGGCTACTCGTAGCCGGTCTAGAATTAGCTTGCACCGTCACTTGCATGGGAGCAGGCGCATTACTTTTAACATCGTCAGCTACAACTCTATCGGGATCCATTTGCTATATAAAAGCACATTTCAATGTCAGGAGTCATCACACTATCACAAATTCAGATATATGGCATGTATAGCTAGACTCATATATGCTATAGTAGTCCTAGAACTGACTAAACCATAACTCTGATACCAATAAAATGTAACACCCCTAACCCGAAACTGACATTGGATTAGGGTTACGAGGCATTACCAGACAGACAAAACATTTCGGACCAATTCAGAATCATAGATATTATTTAACATCATTTCATAAGAAATCATCTCTAAATATAATCTACGAAACCTAAAACATACATTTAAGGAAAGGTCGGAACTAAACTGAACCTATTTAGAATTTTTAGAACTTAACCAATTCTTTCAAATTGTTAAAGTCACACACTCGTGCGACTAGGCCGTGAGTCACACACGAGCACTAGACACATCCATGTGAACCAGTCGTGCCAAAAATAGGTCCAATACTAACTTTTTCACACGACCAATAGGCACCCCGTGTGCTATAGCCGTGTGATGCTCAGCTAGCTACTGACTTTAGCCCACGGCCATATGACACGCCCGTGTGTCAAGACCGTGTGGCACCATACAAGCTTAGTTTAAGCCAATTTGTCACCCTTTTATGGGTCATTCATACAAGCCAAATTACACAACATTTATACAAAATATTCATCCAATTTCATGCTCATAACATGCTTCCTTACAACTATTTCATCATCATTCAACAACTCATTCAAACCATAACAAAACTTAACACAAACATACCATTTGATAGCCAACTTTCATTGCATAACCTATATTTACAATTCAAAACTTAATACATAAACCTTCTAGCCTATACATGCCATACTTTAAAATATGTACACTTTCAAAAGTACCAAAATGAGATTGATAGTGTGGTGACGATCCTCGATTACCCCCGAGCCTTCAGTAGCTACGATAATTGTAAAACAAACAGTAAACGCACAGAGTAAGCTACAAAGAGCTTAGTAAGCCAAATACAATTGGTCTAACTACTAAAGCATATAAGTACAATTCAACCATAAATATTCATAACCATCTCATAGAATAATTCATAAACTTAACCATGCTCCTTTTTTTACATATATGTCATGCTTCATTTCCATACATATTTCACAAAGACAGAGTTTTTCATATTCAGAAATTTAGTACGATACAAACGTACTTGCATAGGTTATACATTTCATATACTCAATCTCAGATTTCATATGCTATCATCAGACGAGTCAGAAACGATACAGATGCTCATAAACAAGTAAATGCTAACGTCCCGGACGTGGTCTTACATGTAATTCAATTTCGATGCCTCTATCCCAGACAGGGTCTTGCACGAAATTAGATACGATGTCGATGTCTCAGACATGGTCTTATACATAAATCTCAATCGAGCCCTGTGTCTGAAACACGGTCTTATACGATCTCTCAGACAGATGTTAACTTTTCTTAGAAACATACAGAGCTTTTCAGATACTAACATATTATCTTACTTTACTCCAACTATATTTATCTGGCACTCAAGGCCATCCAATACAGATTACAGTTTATATGTGTAGAATTTATTTCAATTAACATGTAATTGTAATTTAACTTACCTTGGACGGATTTCGGACGGAACGAGTCGACTAATCGATTAATTTGGACTTTCGCCGATATAAGTTCGATTTTCTTTGTTCTTGATCTAATACAATACAATTTCAATCATTCAATCATTTATTACATTCAATTTAATCCATTTACACATATTTAGGGCACTTTACATTTTACCCCTTATATTTTCACACTTTGACAATTTAGTCCATTTTTCGCAAAATCACAAATATGAAAAATTCACCAAGACTATAGCTTGGCCGAATATACATGGCTTCTATACAAGCCCAAATAACATATTTAATTCATAATTTAGTCCTTCAAAACCCCATTTTCACAAATTAGTCCAAATGACTCTATTACATCAAAATTCAAAAACAAAGCTTAATAACCTCACACATATCTTTCATAATCCATATAAAAAACATCACAAAGCTTATATAATCAACAATGGCATTTCATGAAATCTTTAACAGAAATAGAAATTCAGAAATGCGCTTTGAAGAACACGAAGCAACGATCACAGAAATGTAGAAATTATCAAAAACGGACAAAAATCCATACCTTAATCAAGGATCAAAGTGCCAAAACCTAGCTTGTTCTTTTCCTCTCTTTTTCTTTTGTATTTTCGGCAAGGATATGCATGAATGAACAAATTTTCATGCATTTGTTTTATTTAAAAACATATATTACCTAATTACCTAACCGTCCTTTAAAAATTTATCTATTTACTATATTGCCAAACCATGTCTCCCACTATCATATAATGGTCTTATTGACATGCAAGGGCCTCAAATTTAACAAACCATAGCACTTAGGCACTTTAGCAACTAGAAGGCAATCTTTTCAACTTACGCGAGTTGGTCTTTTTTTTAAATCAAGAACAGAAACAGACAAATTAAATTATAGAAATTTTACAGATGTAATTTCACATATCACAGACACAAAAAATAATATGAAAATATTTTTTGGACTCGAATTTGTGGTCACAAAACCACTATTCTGACTAGGGTCAAAACTGGACTGTTACAATATCAGCCAGAGATTTATTGACCAGAAGCACAAAGAATGTCTAGAGCTGAAGTAGGGTCAGATGACCGTGAAAAAGTATGAGCAAAATTTTGTGAGACTCAGTCGATATGCATGAGATTGTGTTTCTACTGAAGCCATAATGTGTAAAAGATTTGGAGATGGGCTAAACAAAGACATTAAACTATTAGTACAGGTTGAGCGAGCCTGCAAAGCTGAAGAGCTCGGGAAAGAGAAAAGAAAAGCTTAATTTGCAGCTAGAGATGCACGTAAAATTACATATGGTAAGCCATTCCAATTGGCACCAAAGAAGTTCTGAGATGATTTCAACCGTTCAAAAGCCACTCCGGGTTATTCTAGACGGGATCAGAGTAGACCACCTGTGAGCTCGAGAGCTACCTCAGTAGCTAGTGCGAGTAATGTCAGATCAAATCAACCTAAGTGTAAACATTGCAGCAAACGACATCCCGACAGTTGCAGATTGCATGATCGGGCTTGTTTTAAATGTGGATCGATGGATCATTATATTTGTGATTTCCCAGTGTTAGCTGAAAAAGATCCATTGTAGAATATGAGATCGGGTAATACTGTAGCTCGAGGTAGACCACCCAGAAATACAGGTAATGCGAGTCGCAGTCAGGGAGGGACTAAAGATACAGTAGTCAGATCTGAGGCTCGTGCACCAGCCAGAGCCTATGCTATTTGCGTACGAGAGGAGGCTTCATCCCTAGATGTCATTACCGGTACATTCACTCTCTATGATACTAATGTAATTGCATTAATTAATCCTGGTTCGACTTATTCTTATGTGTGTGAGACTTTAGTAATCAGTAAGACTTTGCTTGTTGAGTCTACTAAGTTTTTGATTAGAGTGTCAAACCCCTTGGGTCGGTGTGTTATGGTTGACAAAGTGTGTAAGAATTGTCCTTTGATGGTTCAAAATTCGTGCTTTTCGACTGACTTGATGTTGTTTCCATTTGATGAGTTCGACATAATTCTAGGTATGGACTGGTTGATTTTGCATGATGCTGTTGTAAACTGCAAGAGAAAGACTATTGTTTTACGGTGCGAGAATGATGAGATTATTCAGATTGAATCTAATGATCTGAATGGGTAGCAGTAGTGATTTCTTCGATGTTAGCTCAGAAATATGTGAGAAAAGGTTGCGAAGCTTACTTTGCATTTGTGCTTGACAGTAAAGTGGCCGAAAGAAATATTGAATAAGTACCTATTGTGTGTGAGTATCCAGATGTATTTCCTGAAGAATTGCCGGGTTTGCCACCTATTCGGGAGGTAGAGTTTGGTATTGAGTTAATTCCTGGGACGACTCTGATATCCATAGCTCCGTATAGAATGGTACCTACTGAATTAAAAGAATTGAAAACTTAGTTGCAAGAGTTGACAGATAGTGGTTTCGAGCGATTGAGTTTCTTACCGTAGGGTGCACCAGTGTTTTTTGTGAAAAAGAAAGATGGAACTATGAGAATGTGCATTGATTGTAGACAACTCAATAGGGTGACTCTACAGATTAAATACCCGTTGCCAAGGATTGATGATTTGTTTGATCAACTAAAAGGGGCTACAGTGTTTTCGAAGATAGATTTGAGATCAGGCTACTATCAGTTGCGAGTTAAAGACTCTAATGTGCCAAAGACTGCTTTCCAAACGAGGTATGGATATTATGAGTTTTTAGTTATGCCTTTTGGACTTACTAATGCACCTGCTATTTTTATGGTTTTGATGAATCGGATCTTCAGACAATATCTGGTTCAGTTTGTAGTTGTGTTCATAGATGACATTTTGATCTACTCCCTTTATGAAACCGAACATGTCGAACATTTGAGACTGGTGTTACAGACTTTACAAGATAAACAGTTGTATGCGAAGTTCAGTAAATATGAGTTCTGGCTAAGCGAAATCAGTTTTCTAGGCGATGTTGTATCAGTATCGGGTATTCAGGTCAATCTGAGTAAAATTTCAGCTATACTTGATTGGAAACTTCCGAACAATGTTTCTGAAATCCAAAGTTTTCTAGGACTTGCTGGTTATTATAGACAATTCATGAAAGGTTTCTCTATGATTACAGCTCTGTTGAAAAAGCTATTGTAGAAAGATGTTAAGTTCGAGTGGCCAAAAAAGTGCCAGAAAAGCTTTGAACAGTTGAAAGTCCTTTTGACTGAAGCTTCAGTGCTAATTCAGCTAGAATCGGATAAAGAATTTGTTATCTATAGTGATGCATCTTTAAATGGTTTGGGCTATGTTTTGATGCAGGAAGGCAAAGTTATTGTTTATGCCTCGAGACAGTTAAAGCCATATGAAAAGAACTATCTGACACATGACCTAGAATTGCCAGCTATCGTGTTTGCGTTGGAAATTTGGCATCACTATCTGTTTGGTGAGAAATTTCATGTTTATTCTAATCATAAAAGTCTGAAATACTTGATGACTCTAAAAGATCTAAATTTGAGACAATGCCGGTGGTTAGAATTGCTAAAAGACTACGAGCTTGTGATTGACTGTCACCCGAGAAAGGCTAATGTTGTTGCTGATGCTTTAAGCTAAAAATCACTGTTTACTTTGCGTGCAATGAATGTGTATATGGCTATGTCTGATGATGGTTCGATAACAGCTAAACTGAAAGCAAGACCGTTATTTGTTCAGCAGATTTATGATGCCCAGAAGGTTGGTAATGATTTGTTAGCAAAACGAGCTCAATGTGATTCAAATAAAGATTTAGAGTTTCAAGTTGATACTGATGGTTGTTTGAGATTCAGAAACCAAATATGTGTCCCGAGAAATTCAGAGTTGATTAAGATGATTTTGAATGAAGCTCACAGCAATCAGTTATCTGTTCACCTAGGTAGTACAAAGATGTACAATGATCTAAAATAGCTTTATTGGTGGCATGGTATGAAACGAGACATTTCTGACTTTGTTTCGAAATGCTTATTCTGTCAGCAAGTAAAAGCTGAGCATCAGGTACCCTTTGGATTGCTTCAGTCGATTATGATACCTGAGTAGAAGTGGGATAGAATCACAATGGATTTTGTATCCGGTTTACCGTTGACACCGAGCAAGAAAGATGCAATCTGGGTTATTGTGGATAGATTGACTAAATCAGCTCATTTTATTCCAATACGTACAAACTACTCGCTTGGTAATCTAGCGAAATTGTATGTTTCTCAGATTGTGAGATTATATGGTGTGCCTATATCTATTGTTTCGGATAGAGATCCGAGATTTACATCGCGGTTTTGGAAGAAAATGCAACATGCACTAGGTACGAAATTACACTTCAGCATTGCTTTTCATCCGCAAACAGATGGTCAGTTGAGCGAATCATTTAGATACTTGAGGATATGTTGAGATGTTGCATTCTCGAGTTCGAAGGTACGTGGGAATGATACCTACCTCTGATTGAATTTACGTATAATAATAGCTTTCAATCGAGTATCAAAATGGCACCTTATGAGGCTTTGTACGGTCGTAAATGTCGTACACCATTGTACTGGACTAAGCTCAGCGAAAATAAGATACATGGAATCGATTTGATCAGAGAGACTGAACAGAAAGTGAATGAGATCCAAGAAAGTCTGAAAGCAGCATCAGATCGTCAGAAATCGTATATGGACTTAAAACGAAAAGATATAAAGTTTCAGATCAGAAACAAAGTCTTTTTGAAAGTCTCACCGTGGAAGAAAATACTTGAATTCGGTCGTAAAGGCAAGTTGAGTTCAAGATTCATTGTGACGTATGAGATTATAGAGCATATCAGGCCGGTTGCTTATAAACTGTTGTTGCCACTTGAGTTAGAAAAGATCCCAAATGTATTCCATGTTTTGATGCTTCATAGAAATCAATCTGATCCTTCACATGTGATTAGTCTGTCTGAGATTGAGATTAAGCCCGATATGATGTACGGGGAAGAACTGATTTGTGTTCTGGCTAACGAGATTAAAGAGTTGTGAAATAAGAAGATTCCGTTAGTTAAAGTACTGTGGCATAAACACGGAGTTGAGAAAGCAACGTGGGAGCCAGAGGATGCAATGAGAGAACGTTATCTGAACCTATTCACCGGTAAGATTTTCTGGGATGAAAATTCCTAAGGGGGGAGAGTTGTAACAGCCTGATTTAGACCCTAATCGGAACGGTGGTTTCGAGACCAAAAATCTGAGTCAGAAAAATATTTAAAAATTATTTTCTGTGTTTATTTTGTGTGAATTTATATATGTGAAATTTCGTGCTTTAATTTTATTGTTTGAGTGTCCGGTTGAATAAATGACTTAATCACGTAAAACAAATATTTGGTAGCTAAAAGTATAAGGGGCCGAATTGCTATTGGTTTATTAAATGGAAGTCTTTAAGTTGTAAATAACCCATTGACATATTAAGTGGACAGTAATAGGCATATATTATAAGGTTCTGTTATAATTTTATTAAGGTTAAAAGTGTAATTAGGTAAAATGTTAATATAAGATACAATAAACATAAAATAAGCCATATTCATATTATTTTCTTTATTCTTGCATTAAAATTGAAAACAAAAGAAAAGAAAAAGAGAAACCTAGGATTCAGCCATTTTTAAGCTCAATCAAGGTACGTGTTTAGCTCAGTTTTTGATAATTTTTATGTTTTTGAGATTGTTGCTCAGTAATCTACAAGACCCATGCTTGAATTTTTTATTTTGATGAATACTTTGAGTTATTCCATTGATTAGAGCTTGTATTTTTTGTTGTTTGATGATGAAATATGAAAGATATGTTTTAGATTAACATGTTTTGTATTGGAGTTTTTGATGATTTTTAGTAATTAGAACTAAATTGGAAAATAATAATTTGATGGACTAAAATGTGAAATAAATGAAATATATGGACTTGTATGAATACTAGGAATATTAGGCCAAACAAGGGTATATTGAAATTTTTCATATTTTGTGTTTTGTGCAATAGGGACTAAATTATAAAAAGTGTAAATGTTAGGGGTAAAATGGTAATTTTCCCATTTATGTGTTTTTGGACTAAATTGAATGAAAATATGTTTGAATGAGTTTAATTTGAATATGTTTAGATCAAGAACCAAAGAAATAAAATTTGGATTAGGGGAAAATGAAAGTTGTCGACTAGCTGTCCGTTTCGTTTTACTTAGTCCGAGGTAAGTTTATATGCAAATAAATGTACTTAATTTTAATTAAATTTAATATATATGCTAAAATGAAATATATGATTTTATACATGCTATAGCCAAATGTGAATAAGCTTGGTTACTATGTTTCTGAATTCGTTTCGACCGAGTTACAACGTCTGAAAGCCCTGTATGAACCTTAGGAATAGTTAGGATACATATGTCATGACATAGGATTCCAATATATGTGTGCAAGTAAGGCTCTGTCTGGGACAGTGGCATCGATATGTGATTACATGTAAGACCACGTCTGGGACGTTGGCATTGTATGATATATGTGTGATTATCCGAGTGTCCTATCCAATTCCGAATGGTTCATCGGGCATCGATAAGTTGTGATCAAAAGTGTAAAATGAGTGGAAATGACCACGTATGAAATAGTTGGCTACATAACTAAAATAAGTAAGTAATTTGGTTATTTGTTGTAAATCATGTGTGATGCTAATAAAGGATTTATGTGACTATGATATATCTGTTTGGTTTTATGAATATTATAGAAATGATTTTTGAATTGGTATATACAACACCATGTATATTCGGCCATATAGATATGTATATATATATATGATGTTATATTATAATTTTGAGCTCAAGTATATAAGTGTATGTATATTTGGCATATATATATGTTGACATTTTGGCTTGAAGGTTGAATGATAAATAATTATTGGATCATATTAGCATTAGGCCAAGGTGGTGTTTGTGTATGAAAACGCATTAATTATTAAACATGGTAGTTGCAACTAAATGTAATAACTATATTATATTATGGTTTAGTTTAGTTAAGCTGATAAGATCAATGGGTTGTGTAATAGCCCAAAATTGGGTCTACTTGGAACAGAGGTTTCGGGACCACAAAATCTGAGATAGAAATAATTATTTTATGATTATTTTTAGGTCTATGATATGATTGCATGATTGTGTGAAAATTTCGTGAAGAAATTCTATGCATAAAGTGCTCAATTTGAAGTTAGGGACTAAATTGAATAAGTTGCAAAACTTGCATTCTAGAAGTTTCTAGTATGAAATTGCTTTGAAATATTAATTAGGAGGTCTTAAATAGAAATTTAACCAATTTCTAAGTGATGGACAAAAATTGGACATATATGGAATTTTTGAAAGTTTAGTAAGGAAGGGCATTTTGGTCATTTGGTAATTAAAAGAAATAAAAAGGGAAAATAAAGCCAAAATTGACTCATCTTTCTCATGGAGGCCGAAATTAGCATGGGGGAAGCCATGGCTAGGGTTTTCAAGCTTTTCAAGCTCAATAGTAAGTCTGTTATAGCCCCGTTTTTCAAGTTCTTTACGTTTTTGGAATCCCGGTAATTTGATTAAGCTTATTATTTAACCTAGGGTTCATATTTGGAAAAATACCCATAGGTGAAATGTGTTTATTTTGCTGTTTTATAATAGGATATGAGGTTTTAAATTATGTTAGACAACTTGTGCTACTCGATTTTGAGTGAAAACGAGTAAAATGGCTTAATCGGTAAAAATACCTAATAGTCATAAGTATATGTTAGAGTGAGAATTTGATGTTTCCATAGAAGGGAAAAGTGATCAGCATGTCATAAAACATAAGAATAAAGGATGAAGTTTAATTCCCGAGCCTAGGGGCAAAAGTGTAAATATGAAAAAGTTTAGGGGCAAAATTGTAATTTTTCCAAAGTTTGAGTTAAGGACTGTTTTGAATAGTACAATAATTAAATAAGTAAAATATGATGCTTTAGATCCCGAAAAACGAGATTTGAACCTAGAATGAGAGAAAAATCGAAAATTGAGAAAGTTGGTAAAATGGCCGTTTTAGTATCGAGGTAAGTTCATATGTATAATAAGCATTAATTTATGCATGTTTCAATGTAAAATTGATATATTTATTATAATTTCCGAGGTGTTGAAAGTATGTAAGTTGGTATAATAATAATACTGACAATAATGTTTGTAATTTATATTTGAAAGTTAAATTTAGTGAATTAATTGAATTATATTGAATTAAATGATTATGGTGCCAAGTTTATGACTTGATTTAAAATATGTCTATGGTACATGAAGTGCATTGAATTATCATACATAAATGTGATTTCTATGATTATGGATATTATGGGAAATTGTAAGTTCATATGATTTTTAATAAGGCAATGTGTAATTTAATGTTATTGCCTTGATATTAAATAAGATGTAAGTTTATATGTAAGTAATACATCAATATTACTTGTATTATGATATTTTATAATAATATTGGAAATATGTTTATGGAAAATTACTTGATTGGTGAAATTGTTGGAAAAGAGAGAAATCCGGTTGAACCTTTGGAAAGATTGGATGATCTGAGATAGTATGTAGCTAGGTCACATGTATGGTCTTGAGTGCACATCATGTGTACAAGAGAGCTACAAGACATTATGATGTAGCTAGGTCACATGGGTGATACTATGTGTACACCATGTAGACAAGAGAGCTACGGGATATATGTAGCTAGGTCGCATGCGTGGTTCCAGGTGAAGGACACCATGTAGACAAGAGAGCTACGAGATAAATTGGCTAGGTCACATGGGTGGTACTGAGTGTTCACCATGTGTACAAGAGAGCCGAACTATATGATGGATGGAGCTATGTGTTGAAACCACCAAGTATCGAGGGTTGATCTGAAGTGTTCAACGGGAGACTCTCTATGTATTGCTTTGTGAGTTTTGTGATGAATAAGTGCAGGAACTTGATTATGTGAATGATGTGTTCAGTAAGTGACCAGGATGTGGTGAGGTTATAAACAAGTAAGTTATACATGAGGATGATTTTATGGTGACCTTGTGATCATGGGCCTATACTTGTGATGTATGAAATGTGGTGAAAATGATTTGTGATATGTATGTTAAAATGAGGTTAATACAAAGAAAGTGTGAAAGAGTGAATTAGCAATAAAACTGTTTTGGACAGTAGCAGTGATGTGACTTTGAAAAATCACCAAAAATAGTAGAAATTGAATCAGAGACTGAATGAGATATCAAATTAAATATTAATAAATCTATTTTCATATAAAAGAAATATAGTAAGGAAATGAGTTTTATATTTTTAGATATTTATGTTTTTGTGAGACTGGTTCAGAATGATTACGTGATCCCCTGTTCTGAATTTGGAAAATCACAAAATTTTGGATAAAACTAATTAGAGGCTTAAACTTATATTTTTAAAATCCCTAATGAGTCTATTTTCAATATAAATCAACAAGAACATTATCCAAGTTCTGTACTGTGAGATAATTAATTTTTAGTGAAGAGAGGTCAGAACTGTCAGAAAGTGAAACAGGGGAAATTTTAATGAATAAACTGTACTAATTTGTTAAACCAAAAATTATGAAAATTTTATGGTGGAAAGATATGTGAGTCTAGTTTTAGGGGAAATTTACGGATCTTAATTTGCAGCTCTGTAGCTCAAATTATAAATAAGTAAGTGACTATGACTCGTGTGGGTAGTTTGATGTGAGCATTTATTAGTAAATTGTGAAATCATACTTACAAGAATGCTATATACATTAAGGATGTGGAATGGAGAGGAGGAGGAGAAAATAAATATATGTGGAATACATGGAAACTATGGTATATGAAATATTGATATAATGAAATAAATGACATGTGTTTATAAGAAAACAGAACGAGAATGATATGTATCATGACATGTATATATATATATATATATATATATATATATGACTAGTCTCAATGTAATGCTTGTTGGGTATGGAGTTGAATTGAAATGTTTCAGGCAAAATGTTATTTTGCGTATCTGAATTGTGGTATTTTATAAAGATATGATCTAGTTTTAAATATGAATACTTGATGATTAAGCTAAAGATATTTGGTAAGATGATAATCTTGGTATAAATATATAAGTGGTACTATAATAAACAAGGTAAAATGAGTATGAGATACACATGTATGATGACATACAAATGCTATGTTTGTGGTTTAATTGAGAATATTTAATCATTAAATGAATGCCATGTTATATGCTTTTGATTTTGTATAAGTGTGTAAGAGATTAAGGTTGACCAAAGCTTGGAAAATATTCTAGGTATATTCCACACAGGCGGAGACACGACCATGTGTCTCAGCCATGTATGGAACACGACTTTGGGACTCGGGCATGTGGAGCCTTAAAGCATGAAATTTCCAAGATTATCGTAAGTTTTTGGTTTAGTCCCGAACCCTTTCTAAAGTATGTTTTGGGCTTCGTAGACTCAAATAAGGGACTATGTGTAAGTGAATGAACGTTTTGAAATATGAATGAAATTTTATGGCCCGTATTTTAGTTTAATGTTTGTATGTTTGTCCGATAACGCCTCGTACCTTATCCCTGCCTCGAGTACGGGTAAGGGGTGTTACAGGTTGTTTATTTGCTTATGACTTACTAAGTTGTAATAGCTTATTGTGTGTATATTTACTTCTATTTTATAGATTCTGGATTCAAGTTACAAGCTCAGGGATCGTCACCAAAGTCTATCACACTATCGACCGCTTTCGGTATTTTATAAGTTGCATTTTGGAACTATGGCATGTATAGGTTGGTTTTCGTTTTGAAATAATGAACTTTGGTTATGTATAAGGCCATGCGAAAATGGCTTAATTTCTATGTTTAGTTTCGATTTTGTTGGATTTTGATTTAAGTTCTTTTGATTATTATGTAATGTGTCATAGGTGATTATAACTTATGCAATGTGATTGCATTCTGTGGTTAGTTGTTGAATTCGGATGTGGCATGAATATATTGATTAGGTTATATATATATGTTTGGTCTTGTATTTTGTCTATATCGAGAGTGTAACCAAAATACATGATATTTGTGATGATGTTATGTATTCGACTGTATGGTTCATTATGGATGTTATTGAGTTAAGGTAAATTATGAAATCATTAGGTAAAGATTAAGAGATATGCATTATACAAATTTTGGTGTTCACTTATGGATTAAGTTAAGACATGCGTGCATGACATTTGGCCTTATCATATTAGATGAATTTTTATATGCCTTACATGTGTATAAAGATGTGCATATTTATGGATGCTATATACATATGTATATGGCTATATGAACTTGCTAATTACGTGTAAGTTGCGAATGTGTACAATGATTTATAGTAGCTGAATAGATCAGGAAATGAAGCGAGTTTACTCATAATCAAATGCTTGTTTTTATTTGGTATTAATATGTAAAATATATGAATTTCATATAGATTAATATGGTAATGCTGCATATATGAAATAAAAGGGTTGATAGGAAATTTATTTCAATTGATGTATATCCTGTGTAAGAATACATCATATAGAAAAAATAAAAAAATATAGGTTTAATATTCAATAATGGAGTTGTTGATGTATTGTTTGTTCTGTATATGTATAAATTGTTTGATATATTTTGGATAATATTTTATTTATGCTATGTTATGAATGATTGAATATTAGCTTTGATAGTTGATTTTGTTATAAACATTGATGTGATCATAAATCTCAAATTGTAATATAATGTGAATCTGTATGAATTGCAATAATATTGGTAATACCTCATAACCCTAGTTCGGCGACGGATATGGGTTAGGGGTGTTACACGAGCTCCCTTGTGATTCGTATTTGATGCCCTCATGTGACATTGCTAAGCCATCCAACTCTAAGCTGTTATTGAACATGTTAGACATGGTGCCACAAATGAGTAAAATGCTCCAAGAAATATTCAATGTGCTACCTCCAAGGGAAGAGGTCAACCTTGATCCTGAGGACCCTCGTATTATCGTTGACCACCTTGAATTAAAAAATAACAGTCAATAAGAGTTTGGAACAGAAGATCATGAGGATGAATTGAATATGGCCAAAGTGGTCTCTGATCCAATTGACGTAGAATCAAAAATAACAGTAGATGTAGTTGTTGATATAGAAGTAGAAGTAACCACTAACATGGAGCTTGAATCAATTCTGAATGAGAGTGTAAAAGAGCCAATACACTTTCTAGCCATAGCAGAAAAGGTACTAGCCTAAGAGATCGATGGATTCAACTCATTGTCATCCAAAACGAGAAATAAAGCTTGAGTGACCAAAACTTCACGTGACATGGAGGGGAGGGAGCTCGAGGTAATAATACCCTGGAAAACAATTTGGAGTTTTCTCGAATTTGGTACCAAATGACTCATAATATGGATGTCGCAACGATTGAAAATAAGGCAATATCAATGGAATCGATCGGAGAGGCTGGTTCGTATACATTGATAGAGGAACAAACATCAGATCAAAGTGTTGAGAACCAGTTCGAAGTTCTTATATGGTGGTGATACAGACTGTCCCAGTTTCTAAAGAACTTCTATATTTTTTGTTATTTTTTATTTTGTTCTTTCTCGTTATTTTTATTTTGTTAGTTAGTATTAATTTTATTTTAATTGTTTTTCCACAGCAAGTGTAGATACCATGAAGTGACAGAATCGAAAAATCAAAGAAGTAAGAAATTAGACTCGATGTTGCGACATCACTCCCTAATGTCACAACAATCAAGATAGAATGCCACATCAACATTTAAAGGCTAATTTCACCCGAATTATCTTATTTAGACATGCTATTATCCATTATGAACACTTATTCACTTTCTAATTTTTTTTTTATTTTCTTTATATTATATTTTATATTTCTTATCACAATGTCTTTTAGGTATTTTTTTCGTTCGAGCACACAAATCATGAAATATCATAACAACAAGGATTCAACCTACTTAGGGAAGTTTTCTTGTTTTGTAACACCCCTAGCCCATGTTCGATTGCCGGTATAGGCTATGAGGTATTACCAAGCTAAACATTTAATTTCAACCACATAATCTACCCACACAAGTATAAATCAAACTGAATACATACTGATTTATAAGTCATAAGTACCATTTTCATACTGCCAAGATATTTACAATTTCAAAACATATTTTTTGTCAACAATCCAACCTATACATGCCATATCGAGTCCAAAATATAACTGTATCAAAAGATTGATAGAATGAAGAACTGGCGACGATCCCCGAGTCGATAGCCAAAATCAACAATCTATAAAACAAAGAAATAAGAAAGCGAGTAAGCTTTGAGGCTTAGTAAGTTTTAAGCAATTCATACTATTAAGGCTTATCATTAAAATTGAACATTGAGTATCACAAAACTTGTATTCTAATTGTAATTCACTTGACCAAATATACACCAGTACATTAGTTACAAAACCCCTTGGCCGAATATGTATGTATGTATACACAAGACTTCTTGCACATATTTCACTATTTACATAGATTATACTAATACCTTTAATCACATTCTTTCATATGGTGACTTACATTAACCAATTATATTATTATCTTATCCTCAGATACCGAATTCATTCACACACATATATATATATATATATATTTCGTGCCTTGATGCTATTAAATCACTTAAAAAAATTAATTCAAATATAAGCACATAACACGAACCTTAATATGTAAAACATATAATACTTACGCAACGATGTTTACCACTGATATTCAAAGTTGAAATCTTATTTAACTTACTGGCATAGGTTCTGTCAAATCTTAGAGCTCGGAATACATCACTAGCGTAAGCCTGCAGGTCTTTAACCCGGATATTTTTCCAGCACGTAGCCTGCGGACCTCAAGTCCGGATATATTTTTAGCATATAGCCTGCGGACCTCATGTCCGGATATTTTTCCAGCATATAACCTGCGGACCTCATGTCTGGATATTTTTCCAGCATACAGCCTGCGGACCTCATGTCCGGATATTTTCAATCTCATACACATTTGTTCATAACACATGTCAGACACCTTATCACTTAATAGTCATATATTACATTCGAATATAAACTCGATACGCACATTATCATTCACATTTCAGCTCAATGGTTATATCTCATATCACTCATTCTATTCATCATTTAATCTTAAATTCAAAGTGGCCATCAAACTATAAGTCATATACATGCATTATCTATTATACATCTTAATTCAAGTGCAAGCCAAAGATCACAATTTACCTACTATACTATTATAGTGGCATCGTCAATTATATACTAAAGGAAACTACTTAAAACTTACCTCGGATATATTTGAATGATTGCGAAATGGCTACTCGGTTACTTTCTCTTTTCCCTTATTCGAAATTGCCCCCTTATGCTCTTTAGCTTTAATTCAACAAATTTTAAACTAATCATTAATCGACTATTCAAATATTATTTTCAGAATATAATACATATATACTCGACTTTAACACATACAGATTATTGTAAGCTTATAAGAAATCAATAAGCAATTCATTAGCAAATTTTTATCAATTTTTACAATATAATCACAATTTCACTATAAGCTGACTTCCTAAGAAATAGTCACTAAATTATTTATAACTAGAGCTAAGAAACTCCAAATCAATTACTGTAAATTTTCCTTGAAAATAGACTCATTTATCTTTTGTCCATAAAATTTTCATAATTTTTAGTTTAGCCAATCAATACCAGATTTTTCCTAAAGTTTCCCTTGTTTCACTGTTTGACTCATCTGACCACTCTTCACTACAAAATAAATTTCTCATTGTACAGAATTCAAAACATGTACTTGTTTATTTAATTTTACACTAGACTCATTAAGGAGTCTAAGCATATAAATTTCATCATTTTACTATTTTTATACGTTTTATAGTGATTTTATAAAAACAGAACAGGGGATCTAGAAGTCATTTTGACTCTGTCCCACATTACTTCAATTATCTCATTATCGGCAATTCTTTTGCTTTTATAGTTTCTTTTATAAGAAACTAGACTCATCAAGCTTTAATTACATAATTTATTCAGCTTCTAACTCAACTCCCACAATTTATAGTGATTTTCTAAATTCACTCTTTCACACATTCTTTGTATACATATTATTTAAACATGTATATCATCAAATCAATTTCATTGATTTTAACAAAAATTTTACTTAGCAACCTCTCACTCTATAACTCGGCAACCATGAAAACTTCTTTTTAAGCACATAGACTAAATTCTCAATTATCCAAATCTTAACAAAATCTATCTAATGACCGAATATAAATTCTTTGCCTGCATCTATGAATTCACCTATTCTAAACTCAATTTACCAATTAAGTAAATAACACTAAGTTTGAGCATTATTTGACAATTTGTCTTGAGTATCCAAATGAATTCATGTTCTTAATTCATAATTTCAAGTATTTCATTCACAAGTTACACAAATTATGCTCAAAATCTCAACCTTAATTTCGGCAAGCACCAACATATTAACCAAAAATTTCCCAAAGCACCTAAACCACTACTATGCATATCTATCAAGTTAAAACCTCACTTATCCACCTTTACTCATGAAAGCATAAAACAACCACCATTTCTTACCATCCATATCATGGCGAATACCCCAAAATCACCATAGAATTCAAAATTTCAAAATGGGCTAAGTCATATAATTAGCAATCAACCACACTAAAAAAATTAAAGAAAATAACATGACATTTTACCTTAATCAAGCAAAAATCAAGTGTGACCGAAAGCCTAGCTTTCCCCTTATTTTCGCAATGAAGAACAAAAGATGAGCTAAACCTTGATCTTTTCACCTTTCACTCTTTTATTTATTTATTTTATTATAACACCAACAACATATATTATTATAATTATATTATAATACAAATATATGTATAAATTACATACACTTCAATGATCATTCCACATGGCCGCCACTACATAATAAAATGTCAATTTGACATGCAAGTCCTTATGTTTTAAAGTCACATAATACAAAGCCATTTCAAAATTTACCTAACACATTCTTAAAATTTTCTCAAAAGTCCTTTTCAATTAATTTCATATCAATTTGCAACAATTAAAACATTTAAAAATTCACACATGCATAAACACATATTTTAAACAATAAATATTATATTCAAATATTTCGGTGACTCGGTTTAGCGGTCCCGAAACCACTTCCCGACTAGGGTCAAAATAAGGTTGTCACATGTTTTCACTTTAATAAATTTTACAGCAAGGGCAATGTATGTTCTAAAGTGTGAGGGGAAGTACATAGGATTAGTTTGTGTGTGTTTTCATTTGTGTGTTTACTTTGATTTTGTTAATTACAAATAAAAAATAAAAAAATTATTATTATTTTTTGCATGGTGCTTGGATTATATTAATCCTCTGAATAGTGGTTGAAAATAATAAAGCATGTAATAGTTTTTTTCAAGCATTAAATTTTTTATTGATATGAGATAATCTGATTATTTTTTAGGGAAATTGATTAGGTTACTTAGTTAAATTGCATAATAAATTAGAAGTACCTAAGTAAGAGTGTTTGATGATGTCATATGAGATACAAGTCTTATAGATAGTCATAGAAACATGAATGTTTGAATTGATTATTGTTCATTCAATTTAATTCGAAGCATGAAAGAGATTGTGAATGATGGGATGCTTAGGGATGATGTAAGACATTGCTTGAGTAGTCAGTTCTCAAATGATCATACCTTGATGCTATGAATCCCAAGTCTCCTTCTTTGAGTTTGATAACTCCTTTTTGATGAACCAACAAAACTAAAACCGAAAGACCACACATGAATTGAAAACTTTAACTCTTCCTTATCCTTGGTCCTTTAATACATTATGAAATAGACATCAGACTATTGATATTGAGGGTTTAAGTAGATAAATCATGGTAGTTTTAAAAACAAAGCAAAAAAGGAAGAAATATAGTAATTATAGGTTGGGTAAAAATGTGTGAAAAAGAGAAATCTAGAAAAAGTCAAAAGTAAAAACGATAAGAAAAAGTATAGAACAACAACAAAAGCATTGTGAGTGAGAAAAGAGTAAAAAGTCAAGTGACAAAACAAAAAGTCATAAAAGTGAGAAAACCAGTCATCAGTGCACCAAAATTTGTTAAGCTAACCATAGTTGCTAGTATTGTATTGTATCTTCCTACATGGTGATATAAGGAAGGTGAGAGAAAGAGATAAAAGGTGGTGAGCTTGGAAGGGACATTTACGGGGAAGAAAGGGAAAAATTTCATGTGCCTAACTATTTCTAGTGGTTGAACCATTTGAAGCCATATTTTCCTTTGAACTTGTACTGTTTGAAGCCTCAGACTATTAAAAGCCTAGAAGACCAATGTGACTTAAACGTTCTCTGTGCATAATCTTTCAGAATTGCTAACAATTATACTTAATGAGTATTTTTTATTTACATGATTGTGTCTACTATATATCTATTTGATTTATGTTAATGGTGATATTATTAAACATTTGGTCATGAGAATTACTCATAAATTGTTAGTAATATAACTTTGTTAACTAATCCTAATTTACTTTTAAAAGTTTTCAAGGCATCGAACTATCAAGATTAAGTTGCATGTGCAACAAGAATTGTTATACCTTTAATATTTAACAATTATGTTTGTAATAGTAATAAAGTCTAAGGGACGTCCTTTTATTGCCTGCTATGTGTCTAGACTTGGTTTGCTTGAGGAAAAATAAAAAGTTAAGTGTGGGGGAGTTCAAGTGTTGGAGTGGTGATCTGCCATGATCTAGGTTCTTATTTGCATCCATCTACATTAACTCTAGCTTGTTTAAAGAAAGAAATCAAGTCATTTTTGTCTTAATTTTTTTATTTTCTTTTTTTCCCATATGTGTTTTGGTTTCTTGAGGACAAGCAAATAAGTTGTAGGGGAGTGATTTGCCACAAATTATACTATTATTTACATCCCTTTTACAATTAACTTTGGCTTGTATAGTTAAACCAAAGCATCTTAGTATATATTTAGGTTTTCATGCTTGAAGTAATAATTTATGCTTTTTAGTAGTTTTTATTGCATCTTAGATATCTAAATAAGGTTACATGGTTTTGTAGGACAAATCGAAGGCTAAAGATGCATATTCGGGCCAAAATTGTTGTCTATGTCGTGATGCCAATGTCGTAACACTGAAGATAGAAGCAAAAACAAGTCTTAGAATGAAACTATTTATTATGTTATGACACGCCCCTGCTATGTCTCGACACCAACCTCCTATGTTGCAACATCACTGGCCTATGTTGTAACACGGCTTCTGTGAAGCCCAAAAAACCTTGCACATGATAGTTTCAGTTTTTAGGGAAATTAGAAATATTTATCCTAGTTGAACTCTAAGTACTTTAAGGATATTTTAGGCACTTCAGTATTATGAGTTTAGCCTACATAAAGGCCATTTTTGTAACACCCCTAACCCGTAACCATCACCAGAATAGGTTAAGAGGAATTACCAGACTCACAACTCAGATCCAAACAACCACAGAACAAAAGTCATCTCAATTCAATAAAATATAGATCATAATATTTAACACAAACTTTAAAAAATCATACGAGGTCTAAATAATACATTCAAGACTAATTCGATAACATCAGGAAGTTTTGGAACTTAGAAAATTTTTCAACTTTTAAAAGGTCACAAGCCCGTGTGAACAGGCCATGTGCCTCACACGGTCTTAGACACGCCCGTGTGTCTAAGCCATGGCAAAACAAAGCACAGCTACTAACTTGCTCACACGGCTACAAGACACGCCCATGTGCCTTGGCCTAGTCGAGTCTGACTTGGGCCATATGGTTAGCCACACGCCTGTGTGCTTTGGCCATGTTTGGGTCTGACTTACAATTGTAGGGTACCCCAGGGGACACACGACCATGCAAAATAGTCGTGTGTCGCACACGACCATGCAACATAGTCGTGTGTCGCATACGGCTGAGACACATGCTCGTGTCTCAACCCGTGTCGACAAAAATAGTCCATTTGATTAGCCAAATTGCCACCCCAAAATGGGTCAACCTACAAGCAAAGAAACAAGCGTATTTGCTTTACCATTTCAGCCAATATCTATACCAAAATCATACATAATTCATACTAAAACATTACCAATCATTTCCATTCTCAATTCATCACTCAATTCATGCCAAAACTTAAACTAACATCATACCTAACCAAATGATTGATACATCATTCAAACATATCTTATGAACTTACCATTTTTACCATCTCTTTTAACCAACCAAAACATACCAAATTGAACACTGGCATCACATATTATATACCATTATCAAACTATAATTTCAAACATAAGCTAGCCAAATCACATGGCTAAATATATGCATAACAAAACATAACCCCACAATTACTAGCCTATACATGCCATACTTCAAAATATACAATTTCAAAATACCAAAATGAGGTTCGATAGTGTAGTGACGATCCTTGATGATCCCTGAGCTTGCAGTAGCTTTGATATCTATAAAACAATGCAAACACATACAAAGTAAGCTTTCAAAAGCTTAGTAAGCTCGTACCAAAAATCATCAATACATAATAACTTACAATTTTTTAAATCATCTATCAAATCTATACCAACATAATTCATATGTTCATACCAAATCAATGGGCTTCACATACATAGTATCATCTATCACATAAGTATCATACATACCTGAATAATCCTATACTTATTCACTTTCATTCTCACCTTTCGTTTAAATATTTTAAGACTTTCCTTAAATTATTTGTGCTTTGAACATTCACACACTTAGTGCTGTAACAGTTAGCCGAAGCTAGAACGATTCTGCACACTTAGTGCAATCTCAATTAACCGAAGCTAAATCGGTATCGCACACTTAGTGCCTCATATAGCTGAAGCTAATTTAAATCGCACACTTAGTGCCAAATACTATTGATTTACAGTTATATTCATCCAAACCAAACATATATACAATGTATATATAATCAAAACATCAAAATATACTTAACATCATGGTTTAAGTTCGAACTTACTTCGTACACGAAATTGTCGACTCGGACTGTTTACTCTACATTCTTCTACTTCCCTTAGTCTAAATCCGAATTCCTCTTTTCTTAATCTATACGTATGCAAAATTAACCCTTTTATTCACCAAATCATTCAAAATAATCAATATACACATATTTAGGGCATTTTACAAAATAGCTGATAAACCATAATTTATACATATATTTACCCCATGCTTAACGCATTTTATGGAAGATTTTTCCTTAGAATTGGTGAATTCAATGCTCCTAATGCCTTAATTTCTTGTTTTATATTTAAGTGAGCATAGGGGAACGAAAGGAACGAGAAACGAGCCAAAAACTGAGAAAATAGGCCAAAGTATGAAATCAACATGGCCTGGACTTCCTCACACGGCCGTGTCAATCTGGCAGAATTGAAGCACGACTCACACGGGCGTGTCCCTACCGAGCCCAAATTTAGTCCAATTCAGAAAAGGCCAATTTTGAGGGTTTTTTAGGCATTCCAAAGCCTATAAATACACCCTAGAGGAGGAAGAAAAGACAGACGAAGAGAAGGAGGTAGGGAACTACTCAAGGGAAGCCGATTGATCCATCTCAGAAGCCGGAGTCACCATTAAGACTGAAGATCTCCCCTCAATTTCCCTTCAGGATTTTTGGGTTTTCTTTATGTTTTGTATTCATTATTCTTCTGAAATATTTTCTTTTTTAGTTATGAACTAAATCCCCTAAATACCTAAGAGGAATGAAACCTAAGACGAATCTTGTTATTATTTTCTAAATTGTATGATAAATATTTAACTTGTTCTTCATTCTTGTTTTGATATCCCAGGATACCGATTCAAGATAAGTTCTTATTCAGAGGAGGAATAGACCCTGTCTAAGAGTACATTTGTCATAATTAAGTGGAGTTGATTGCGCGCCTAGACATAGGGTGACAAGATTTTGCCAGATTAGGGTGAAACCTAATAAGGGGATCCATAGATCGAGTTAATGCAGCCCTAGGGTGTTAATTAGAGAAAAGTCTCAATTATTCAATCTAGGGATTAGACGTTATTAGTCCTGAATAGGGATAATAACATAACTTGTGGATCTCTACAGGACAAGTTAAATGAATACATCGTCCGATTCAGAGCCAGAATAACAAGTAAAGTCTAGGTGGATTTTTCCTTAGGTATTGTCTCAATCAATCTAGTTTTCTAAAAGTCATTCCCCAATTCTATTTTATGTGATTTTCTTAGTTTAGTTAATTAGTTAGTAAAAACAAACCCCATTATTTTTAGGCTAGATAATAAAAAGACAGTCATTACTAGTACTTTTAGTTCCTTTGGGTTCGACAATCCGGTCTTGCTAAAACTATACTACTGTTCGATAGGTACACTTGCCTTCATCGTGATAATAGTTAGTTTCAAGAACGATTCATTATAAATTTATAAAAACTTATCACACAAAAATCACGATCATGTTTTTGGCGCCGTTGCTGGGGAACTAAGATATTAGGAATGCTCAAATTTTTTTACTTTAGCCATTTATTTTTCTTGCAATTTAATTTAATTTAATTTTTTATTATTTATTAATTTACTTTTTCTTTCTCTTGGTAGGTTTTTATAGTTTATGACTAGAAGAAACCCGTCAGAACCACTACTCTTTGATGAAGAAATCGATTGCACAGTTTGCAGAAACCAAAGAGAAATAAGGCGAAGCTTAAGATACACAAAGAATGAGTAAGAGGACGATACTCAACCCCCAACCGAAGAGATGGCTAAAAACCAAGACAATCAGCTACCTCCTTCAATTGCAGTTAATAAAAATCCTGCTCCACGTACTATGTATGATTATGTTAAACCTTCTTTAATAGGAACTAAATCAAGCATAGTTAGACCTGCTATAGCTGCAAATAATTTTGAACTAAAACCTAACACTATTCAAATGATACAGCAATTTGTTCAGTTTGATGGCTTGCAGGATGAGGATCCCAAAGCTCACTTAGCAAACTTTTTGGAACTATGTGATACATTTAAAATTAATGGTGTTTCTGATGGTGCCAATCGTCTTGAGTTATTCCCTTTTTCATTGAGGAATAAAGCTAAACAGTGGTTGAACTCGTTACCACGAGGGTCAATTACTACTTGGGAACAAATTACCGAAAAATTTTTACTAAAATATTTTCTGCCAGCTAAAACGGCTAAATTACGTAATGATATCTCTTCGTTTGTGCAGATGGACTTAAAAACTGTAACACCCCGTACCCGAGACCGTTGCCGGAGTCGGACACGAGGGGTTAACAGACTTAATTCCCTTATTTTTTTACAGTCCATTTTAAAAATTTCCAGACTAGCTGGTTAACTGCGTCACTGTCACCTTAAAAATCATATCTTGAGTTCCAAAACTTGAAAATCAGTTTTGTAAATTTTCCATGAAACTAGACTCATATATCCATCTACAAATTTTTTTCTAGAATTTTTTGTTGGGCCAATTAGTACAGTTTATTAGTTAAAGTCTCCCCTGTTTCAGGGTTCGACTGCTCTGACCTTCATGTATTACGACTTATATATTTCCCTGTACAGGGCTTCAATACTTATGCCGTTTGTTTCTAAAGAAACTAGACTCGGAAAGAAATCTATACATATCTGGAATGACTTCTAATATCTCTAGTTAATTTATAATGAATTTCCTAAGTCCGAACAGGGAATCCAGAAACTGCTCTGGCCCTGTTTCACGAAAACTTTAAAATCTCATAAAATACTATTCATATGATCGTTTCATTACTTCCCTATGAAAATAGATTCATCAAGGTTCAATTACATAATTTATTCACTATTTAATTCCATTCTTACTATTTTTAGTGATTTTTCAAATCCACACCACTGCTGCTGTCAGCATCTGTTTTTAAGGTAAACCTTACCTATTTCATGGTTTTCCATGAATCAACTAGAGTTTGTCATACATAGCATCAAAATAATCATAATTAACCAATCCCAATGGCTAATCGTTACCAAACATTTCCATACCTCTCAATGAACAACATACAAGACGATTATAATGCTATGCTCAAAGTGTATATAAGCCATTTTCGCATGGCTATCCAAATTTATACAAAACCAAAGGGTACATGACCAACAACAAAAAGGGTAGTCCTATACATGCCATTTTCAGAGTTCAACCAAAAGTGTACCAAAAGGGCTTTGATAGTGTGGACGACTTCGACTTCGACAATCCCGAGCCCGATAGCTGACGAACCAAAATCTATAAAACAGAGAATCAAAGAAACGGAGTAAGCATTTAATGCTTAGTAAGTTTTGAATAATGAAATTAGTTTCGGCTAAGGTATAACATTCATATGGCTAAGTGGATAACTTCATATATGCACATTCTCATAAACATACTTACTTCACGCTTCAATCAATATATTCATTCACAAGGTATCAAACCTAACTAAAGGCCGAAAATTCGTTAATCAATTGAACGAATACTATTTAAAATGAATCGACTTTTCCGATGCATATACGAAACATACCTCATCGTTTGGATTTTATGAGCGTATTAATTTGAAATTTATAGCAAGCTTGCTCACTTCCAAACCCAAGCATCTTTGGGATTTAGCCGAATATAACTACTTGCTCAAATGCCTTCGGGACTTAGCCCGGTTATAGTAACTCGCACAAATGCCTTGGGACTTAGCCGGATATAGTAACTTCGCACAAATGCCTTCGGGACTTAGCCCTAATTAGTCACTAGCACAAATGCCTTCGGACTTAGCCGGTTATCATCCAATACCCATGCACATATCAAGAAATCATGACACAATCTATATTTCATTTTCATAACTAGAATTCAAACACAAGTCACTTATCAAGCATTATCATTTTCAGCTCAAAAGCTACATACAAAGGGCATGATTTTGATTTGCTTATAACATAATCTAATCGAATCATAATCTAAGTTTCATTACTCGAAAACTTACCTCGGATGTTATCGAACGATTTCGACGGCTATTCGATCACTTTTTCCTTTCCCTTATCCAACTTTGGTCCTCTAAGCTCTTGAGCTTAATCTAGATACAAGTATGGTCGAACCTCTTCAACCCTTTCTCCCCCTCCTTCCTTTGATTTTTCGGTCAAGAAGAAACAAATGAGAACTTTTTTTTTTCTTCTTTCAATTCACGGCAATGAAGGGGGCAACCACACATATTTTTTTTTGTTTCTCCTCCTACTAACACTAATATTTTATTGCCCATGTTCTTTATTTTATTATTCCTAACATAAGCATTAACATAACATGTTTATGACATGTTTTGCCCATAACATTTTGTCCACCCTCCTTGTCATGGCCAGCCACTTACTAATTAATGGGGAAATTGACATGCAAGTCCACCCTTTTGATCTCATGCACTAATAGATCCTTATAGATCGACCTATCACATTTCAAAAGTGTCACACATAAGTCCTATTAGCTAAATTCACATGCAATTGACTAAATCGAAGCTTAAAACTTTCACACATTCATATTCACATATTTTAGACAATAATCATTATATTCAAATAATTTGGTGACTCGGTTTAGCGGTCCCGAAACCGCTTTCCGACTAGGGTCACTTTAGGGCTGTCACAACTCTCCCCACTTAAGAAATTTTCATCCCGAAAATCTTACCGTAAAATGTGTTTGGGTATCATTCTTTCATAGAGTTCTCGGGTTCCCAAGTAGCTTCTTCCATCCCGTGTTTGAGCCATAACACTTTTACTAAAGGAACCTTTTGTTTCAAGCAACTCTTTCACTTCACGAGCTAGGATACTGAATTGGTTCTTCTTCATAACTCATATCGGCTTGAATTTCAACCTCGGAGGGACTTATTATGTGCAAAGGATCAGATCTGTAACGTCAAAGCATCGAAACATGAAAAACGTTGTGGATCCTTTCGAGTTCAGGGGGTAAAAGCAACCTATATGCAACTGGACCAACTCGTTCGGAGATTTCATACGGCCCAATGAATCTCGGACTCAACTTGCCCTTACGCCCAAATCTGAGTATCTTTTTCCAAGGTGAAACTTTAAGAAACACTTTATCTCCCATCTAATACTCAATGTCCTTTTGTTTCAAATCCGCGTACGACTTCTGATGATCTGATGCTGCCTTCAGACTTTCACGAATTATTTTTACTTTCGCTCAAAGATCTTTAATCAAATCAACTCCAAAATTTTTCTTTCACCGAGCTCGGTCCAAAACAATGGTGTACGGCATTTTCGACCGTACAAAGCCTCGTAAGGCGCCATTTTAATGCTTGACTGAAAACTATTGTTGTGTTTAACTCAATCAAAGGTAGATCTGTTCCCATGAACCACTAAACTCAAGGATGCAGCATCTCAACATATCCTCGAGTATCCGAATTATCCGCCGGATTGACCATCGGTTTGGGGATGAAAAGCGGTGCTAAAATGCAACTTGGTACCCAAAGCTTCTTGCAATTTCTTCCAAAATCGCGAGGTGAATCTCGGATCTCTATCCGACACAATAGAAATGGGCACCCCGTGTAATCTCACAATCTAAGAAACATACAATTCAGCTAGTTTATCCAGTGAATAATCCAGACGTCACGGAATAAAATGGGCCGACTTGGTCAGTCTATCAACAACAACCCAAATCGCATCTTTCTTACTTGTCGACAATGGCAACCCAGACACAAAATCCATCGTGACTCGATCCCATTTCCATTCGGGTATCATGATCGGCTGAACTAAACCCGTAGGCACTTGATGTTCTGCCTTCACTTGCTGACATATTAAAAACTTCGAAACAAAATCGAAAATGTCTCGTTTCATACCATGCCACCAAAACTGACATCTCAGATTGTTGTACATTTTCGTGCTCCCCGGGTGAATTGACATTCGGCTACTAAGAGCTTCGTTCAGAATCATCGAAATAAGTTCTGAATTTCTTGGAACACACAAACGACTTCTGAACCTCAGACAATCATCGTCATCAATTTGAAACTCTGATTCCCTATCCGAAACACATTCAGCCCATTTTGCAACCAATTCATCATCGACTTTCTGAGCTTCACGAATTTGATGAATCAATAATGGTTTCGCCTTTAATTCAGCTACTAACACATTGTCGTAGAATGCACAAGTGTACATTCATCGCTCAATAAAGCAAGCGGTGATTTCGGCTTAAGGCGCCCACAACCACATTAGCCTTTCCCGAGTGATAATCAATGATAAGCTCATAATCTTTCAACAACTCAAGCCAACGCCTTTGTCGTAGATTCAAGTCTCTTTGAGTCATCAAATATTTGAGACTTTTGTGATCTGAAAATACATGACACTTCTCACCAAATAAGTAATGTCGCCATATTTTCAAAGCGAATACGATGGCAGCTAATTCGAGATCATGGGTTGGATAATTTTTCTCATGTGGCTTCAGTTGCCTCGACGCATAAGCTACAACTCGACCTTCTTGCAGCAATACACAACCCAACCCAAGTAAGGATGCATCATCAAATGACGAACTCCTTGCACGATTTAATTTGCACTAGTCTTGGAGCTTCCGTCAAATGGGTTTTCAATTGATCGAAACTTTTTCGACACCTTTCCGTCCATTCAAACTTAACATCTTTTCAAGTAGCTTCGTTATTGGTGTGGCTATCATCGAGAAACCTTTACAAACCGTCGGTAAGTAACCGCAAGTCCCAAAAAGCTCGAACTTCAAGAATATTTCTGAGGCTTCAGTTAAGTATGGCTGAAATTTTGCTCGGATCGACTCGAATGCCCGTCGCAGATACCACGTGACCCAGGAAGCTAACCTCTCTTAACCAGAACTCACACTTACTGAACTTAGCATATAAGTGCTTATCTTGTAAAATCTACAACACTAATCTCAGGTGTTCAGCATGCTCGGTTTCATCTCTTGGGTAAACCAAGATGTCATCAATAAACACAACTACAAACCGATCCAAATATAGTCTAAAGATCTGATTCATCAAATCCATAAATACCGCAGGGGCATTAGTGAGCCCAAATGGCATCACTAAGAACTCGTAGTGACCGTATCTCGTTCTGAAAGCAGTTTTGGGTATATCCGAATCTCAAATTCGCAACTGATAATAACCCGATCTCAAATCTATCTTTGAAAACACTGAGGCTCCCTTTAGTTGATCAAACAAATCATCAATGCGCGGTATCGGATATTTATTCTTTATTGTTATCTTATTCAGCTGACGATAGTCGATGCACAACCTCATGGTTCCGTCCTTCTTTTTCAGAAACAATACTGGTGCACCTCAAGGTGAGAAACTTGGTCGAGCGAAACCTCTATCCGTCAACTCTTGCAACTGAGCTTTCAATTCCTTTAATTCCGTTGGTGCCATACGATACGGAGCTATCAAAATTGGTGTAGTCCTAGGTACAAGCTCGATGCCAAACTCTACCTCCCGAACAGGTGGTAAACCCGGTAATTCTTCGGGAAAAACATCCGGGTATTCACAAACCACTGGCACAGATTCAGGCTTCTTTTCTAACTCTTTGTCATCAAGTACATACGCAAGGTATGCTTCGCACCCTTTTCTTACATATTTCTGAGCCAACATTGATGATATTACAGCTGGCAACCTATTCAAGTCAGTAGACTAAACTCGGATTATCTCGTTATTTACACACCTTAGTTCGATGGTTTTTCTTTTACAATTTACAATTGCATCATGTACGGTCAACCAATCCATACCGAGGATAACATCAAATTCATCAAACGGTAAAAGCATCAAATCGGCCGAAAAACAGGAACCTCTGATTTCTAAGGGACATTTCTTACACACTTTGTCGACAAGTACGTAACGACCCAAAGGATTTGACACCCGAATTACAAACTCAGTAGACTCAACAGTAGAGTCTTCTTTGGATGCTAAGGTTTCACATATATAAGAATGAGTAGAACCAGGTCAATCAAAGCAATCACATTAGTATCAAAGAGAGTAAAAGTACGGTAATAACATCGGCGAAGAAGCATCCTCGCGTGCTGAATAGCATAAGCTCTAGCAGAGCACGAGCCTCAGATCTGGTTGTAGCATCTCTGGATCCTCTCTGAGTACCACTAGCATTGCCCGTGTTCCTAGATGGTCTACCCCGAGCAATAGTAGCACCGGTTTCCCACTCGATTTACATTCTGCTCGCAGACAACCTCGGGCAATCTTTAATAAAGTGGTCAATCGATTCGACTTGTAACAGAGGAGCGTCATGGAATCTACAACTCCCGAATGCCATTTACCACAAGATTAACACTCCGCTCGTCTCGACGATCATTTCCAACATCGGCATCAAGTGACTCGTGCACTCATAGGGGTCGATCACGATCTCGCCTAGAAAACCGAAGTGTCTCTAGATTGGCCCAAATCATCTCTAAATTTCTTCGATGATGTTGAAAGGGCCTCCCAAGACCTCTTCTGAAACTCCTTTGCTCCCATATCGCCTTTTCTTTTCTCCATCTTGAGCTCCTCGGCTTTGCAAGCTCGCTTGACAAGTACCACAAATTCTCGGATTTCAAAATGCCAACATACGACTTTATATCATCATTCAATCCATCCTCAAACGTTTACACATTACGGCTTCAAGAAATGCATTCGAGCGCGTCTGGCTAAGCCTTACAAACTTTCGTTCATAGTCAGAACCGACATGGAACCTTGTTTAAGTTCAAGAAATTCCTTCCGCTTTTGGTCAATGAATCTCGATCGATATACTTCTTTCAAACTCGGTTTGGAAAAACTCCCAAGTTACTTGCTCTCGGGCACAATAGAAATCAACGTATTCCACCAATAGTAGGCGTAATCACGTAGCAAGGAAATAGTACACTTTAGGCACTCATCGGTGTGCAAGATAGCTCATCGAGTACCGAATAGTGTCGTCAACCAAAATTCAGCTTGCTCGGCATCATCATTGTCAAGAGCTTTAAATTCAATAGCCCGTGTTTTCGGATTTCATCAATCGGGGCTTATTTGACCTTATTTGGTCGATTCTGGGAGGTATTGTAGGTGCAGGGTGGTATTAGTCGGGAATGGAGCTTGTCGAACACCAGTATTAGTTCGAATGTATTGGTTAAACCAATCATTCATCACGCTTATAAAAAGCTTGCCTAGCCTCATCATTCGGATTGCTAGCAATAGGTTGAGAGTCCGCCGAGCTGTCCCTTGTGCGGAGCAGCGCTACACTCTCAAGATCATCACTACCGCTTCGGTCGGGATCGGGATCAATTACTATAAATAAACACATTTGCAAATGTCAGAAATCACCACACTATCAAATAATCACAAAATGGCATGTATAGCTAGATCCAAACGTATTACGATAGTCCTAGAATCGACTAAACCGTAGCTCGATACCAATAAATTGTAACACCCGTGCACTCGAGACCGCTGCGGAGTCGGACACGAGGGGTTAACAGACTTAATTCCTTATTTTTTACGATCCATTTTAAAATTTCCAGACTAGCTGGCTAACTGCGTCCTTTGTCACCTTAAAAATCATATCTTGAGTTCCAAAACTCTAAAATCAGTTTCGTAAATTTTCCCTGAAGCTAGACTCATATATCCATCTAAAACTTTTTTTCTAGAATTTTGGGTTGGGCCAATTAGTACAGTTTATTAGTTATAGTCTCCCCCGTTTCAGGGTTCAACTGCTCTGACCTTCATGCATTACGACTTATATATTTCCCTGTACAGGGCTTCAATACTTATGCCGTTTGTTTCTAAAGAAACTAGACTCGAAAAGGAATCTATACATATATGGCTTGACTTCTAACTATCTCTGTTTAATTTATAATGAATTTCCTAAGTCCTAACAGGGAATCCAGAAACTGCTCTGGCCCTGTTTCACAAAAACTTTAAAATCTCATAAAATACTGTTCATATGATCTTTTCATTACTTCCCTATGAAAATAGATTCACCAAGGTTCAATTACATAATTTATTCACTATTTAATTCCATTCTTACTATTTTTAGTGATTTTTCAAATCCACACCACTGCTGCTGTCAGCATCTGTTTTTAAGGTAAACCTTACCTATTTCATGGTTTTCGATGAATCAACTAGAGTTTGTCATACATAGCATCAAAATAATCATAATTAACCATTCCCAGTGGCTAATCGTTACCAAAAATTTCCATACCTCTCAATGAACAACATACAAGACGATTATAATGCTATGCTCAAAGTGTATATAAGCCATTTTCGCATGGCTATCCAAATTTATACAAAACCAAAGGGTACATGACCAACAACAAAAAGGGTAGTCCTATACATGCCATTTTTAGAGTTCAACCAAAAGTGTACCAAAAGGGCTTTGATAGTGTGGACGACTTCGACTTTGACAATCCCGAGCCCGATAGCTGACGAACCAAAATCTATAAAACAGAGAATCAAAGAAACGGAGTAAGCATTTAATGCTTAGTAAGTTTTGAATAATGAAATTAGTTTCGGCTAAGGTATAACATTCATATGGCTAAATGGATAACTTCATATATGCACATTCTCATAAACATACTTACTTCACGCTTCAATCAATATATTCATTCACAAGGTATCAAACCTAACTAAAGGCGAAAATTCGTTAATCAATTGAACGAATACTATTTAAAACGAATCGACTTTTCCGATGCATATCTGAAACATACCTCATCGTTTGGATTTTATGGCGTATTAATTTGAAATTTACAGCAAGCTTGCTCACTTCCAAACCCAAGCATCTTCGGATTTAGCGAATATAACTACTTGCTCAAATGCCTTGGGACTTAGCCGGTTATAGTAACTCGCGACAAATGCCTTGGGACTTAGCAGGATATAGTAACTCGCACAAATGCCTTGGGACTTAGCCCGAATTAGTCACAAGCACAAATGCCTTCGGGACTTAGCCGGTTATCATCCGAATACCCATGCACATATCAGTAAATCATGACACAATCTATATTTCATTTTCATAACTAGAATTCAAACACAAGTCACTTATCAAGCATTATCATTTTCAGCTCAAAAGCTACATACAAAGGGCATGATTTTGATTTGCTTATAACATAATCTAATCAAATCATAATCTAAGTTTCATTACTCGAAAACTTACCTCAGATGTTATCAAACGATTTCGACGGCTATTCGATCACTTTTTCCTTTCCCTTATCCAACTTTGGTCCTCTAAGCTCTTGAGCTTAATCTAGATACAAGTATGGCCGAACCTCTTCAACCCTTTCTCCCCCTCCTTCCTTTGATTTTTCGGTTAAGAAGAAACAAATGAGAACTTTTTTTTTTCTTCTTTCAATTCACGGCAATGAAGGGGGCAACCACACATATTTTTTTTTGTTTCTCCTCCTACTAACACTAATATTTTATTGCCCATGTTCTTTATTTTATTATTCCTAACATAAGCATTAACATAACATGTTTATGACATGTTTTGCCCATAACATTTTGTCCACCCTCCTTGTCATGGCTGGCCACTTACTAATTAAGGGGGAAATTGACATGCAAGTCCACCCTTTTGATCTCATGCACTAATAGATCCTTATAGATTGACCTATCACATTTCAAAAGTGTCACACATAAGTCCTATTAGCTAAATTCACATGCAATTGACTAAATCGAAGCTTAAAACTTTCACACATTCATATTCACATATTTTAGACAATAATCATTATATTCAAATAATTTGGTGACTCGGTTTAGCGGTCCCGAAACCGCTTTCCGACTAGGGTCACTTTAGGGCTGTCACAAAAACTCTTTACAATGCATGGAAGAGATACAAGGACTTACTGAGAAGGTGCCCTCACCATGGGTTATCGCTTTGGCTTTAGGTTAAAACATTCCATAATGGCTTCAATCCTTCGACTCGACAAATGGTTGACGCAGTTGTTGGCAGAACCATCAATAATAAAACACCTGAAGATGCTTATGAGTTTATAGAGGAGATGTCACTGGATAACTATCAGTGGCAAGTCATGAGGACAAAGCCAACAAAAACAGCAGATGTTTATAACGTCGATTCGGTTACTATGCTGTCAAACGAGGTAGAACTTCTAAATAAAAAGATTGATGGTTTACTTGGTTCTACTTAGGTACATCTAGTAATGAGGTGTGAGACGAATGGAAGAGGAGCATGCATAGAGTATCAACCCTTCAAATGTAACGCCCCCACGCCCGAGACCATCGCCGGAGTCGAGCTTGAGGGGTTACCGAACAATATTTATCAAATTAAGAACTTCTAATCATTTATTTCTACATTTACAGCTTTCTAACTACCCGCATCACAGTTACAAGAAAAATCATATCTCGAGTTACGAAACTCAAAATCTAGATCTGTAAATTTTACCTAAATCTAGACTCATATATCTATTTACTAATTGTTTTCTAGAATTTTTGGTTGGGGCAATTAGTACAGTTTGTTAGTTAAAGTCTCCCCTCTTTCAGGGTTCGATTGCTCTGACCTCTGTGTATTACGAATCAGATATTTCTCTATACAGAAACTAAATGACTATGAGGTTTGTTTCTATTAAAACTAGACTCAATAAAGAACCTTTACATATAAAGAAAAACTTCTAATTATTTTTTTAAAATTTATTATGAATTAGTAAAGTCAGAACAGGGGATCCAGAAATCACTCTGGCCCTGTTTCACAAACATTTAAATATCTCATAAAATATAATTTATATGCCTGTTTTGTTCAATCCACATGAAAATAGACTCATTAAGCTTCAATTTCATAACTTAATCATCATTTAGTTCCATTTATACTATTTTTAGTGATTTTTCAAATTCATATTATTGCTGCAAAGAATGTTCATTTTAAGGCAAGTTTCATCTTTCCATGAATTTTTATGAACTAGATAACCTATTAAACTTCCATAATATCAAACATGATCTGAATTAGCCATCACCATGACTTATCAATATCAAACATTTTCTCAACCAAACATGGCTATATCATAAAATTATTTACACAAAATAAGTATATTGCTATACATGCCATACTTAAGTTTTACAAGCCATTTACCCAGATGAAAGTCCTTTGGATAGTGTGATTGAACCTTCGACCCATCCCGATTCCCGAGCTGGCTTGTTCAAAACTACAGTAAATAAAGAGGAGGGAGTAAGCATAAATGCTTAGTAAGTTCATATGTAAATAACAAGTAACATAACAATACAAATATACCAAACAACTTAGCATGGTATCACCAAAACATATGTCATATTTCTAAACATCATTCATCATCTTACCACCTTATCGTTGTTGTATCTATTTCAACCCGAGGGTTAAGAACATACCTGTCCAAAGTGTCCATTTCACAACACTTACCAAAACGTCACTTGCATCTTAAGTGTTCTTCCATTTCACTAGAAATTTCACCCGTTGAACACATCGGAATACAACTCGGATACACGGATAATTTGCACATAAGTGCCTCATATGTAATCAAGAAATCATGGAACCCGCCCCTAAGTGAACTCGGACTCAACTCAATGAGCTCAGGCATACGCATCCATAAGTGAACTCAGACTCAACTCAACGAGTTCGGATGCCTAGTTAAATTTCACGAACTCGGACTCAACTCAATGAGTTCGGACATTCGCATCCATAAGTGAACTCGGACTCAACTCAACGAGTTCGGATGCTCAACCATCCTAGTGACATGTCACTTGTATCCTAATCTATTCCTAAGGTTCAAACGGGATTTTCCTCGAACACATATCCTTGCCATCTTCCGTAAAATACCAAAACCAATACTCGGTAGTACTTTATATTTAACAATTAATACACATAATTTGCATTTTATTCAAAAATAACCACAAAGCATATATTTCATAATAAAATCAGCATATCATATAATTAACATCAATAACTTAAAATAACAATTATGCTACATTATTTACACATGAACTTACCTTGGTACCAAAATATAAAGATTTTGCAATTTAGTCCACAATCTTTTCTTTTCCTCGATCGTGACTTGAATCTCGTTTTCTTGATCTATAATACCAAATTAATCTTATTTAATACATACATTCATCAAAACAACATTTAATACGAACTTTGGAAAAATTACACTTTAGCCCTAAACTTTTGCATAATTACACTTTTGCCCCTAGGCTCGGAATTAAACTTTATTCCTTATTCTTATGTTTTATAACATGCTGATCACTTTTCCTTCTATGGCAACATCAAATTCTCTCTCTAACATATACTTATGACTATTAGGTATTTTTGCCGATTAAGCCCTTTTACTCGTTTTCACTCAAAACCGAGTAGCACAAGTTGTCTAACATAATTTAAAACCTCATATTCTATCATAAAACATAAAAATACACAAATTTCACCTATGGGTATTTTTCCAAATATAAACCCTAGGTTGAATTATTGTTAACATAAGCTTAATCGAGCTACCGGGACTCCAAAAACGTAAAGAACATTAAAAACCGGGCTTGGAATCACTTACTATGGAGCTTGGAAGCTTGAAACAAACCCTAGCTATGGAAAACCCTTGAAATTTCGGCCTAATGAAGAAGATGGACAAAATTGGCTTTTAATTTTGTTTTAATTCATTTTAATAACTAAATGACCAAAATACCCTTACTACTAAATTTTCCAAAATTCCTTCCATGTCCTAATTTTGTCCATGAACTTAAAATTGGTCAAATTTCTATTTAAGACCTCCTCATTAATATTCCAAAACAATTTCATACTAAAACTTCTAGAATGCAAGTTTTGCAACTTATTCGATTTAGTCCCTACATTCAATTTAAGCACTTTAGGCATAGAATTTCATCACGAAATTTTCACACAATCATGCAATCATATCATAATCATCAAAATAATTATAAAATAATTATTTCTATCTCAATTTGTGGTCACAAAACCACTATTCCGATTAAGCCCTAATTCAGATATTACAACTCTCCCCCTTTTAAGGATTTTCGTCCTCGAAAATCTTACCCAGAAACAGGTGTGGATATTGGTTTCTCATAGTTTCTTCAGGTTCCCATGTAGTCTCGTCTACCCCATGCTTTTGCCACAACACTTTCACAAGTGCAACACTTTTATTTCTTAGTTGTTTGACTTCTCGAGCTAAAATCTTAATCGGTTCTTCTTCATAAATCATATCCGGTCGCAGTTCAATTTCTGTCGGTGAAATTATATGTGAAGGATCCGAACGATACCGGCGTAACATAGATACGTGAAACACGTCATGAATCTTCTCTAATTCGGGTGGTAACGCTAGCCGATATGCTATCGGTCCAACTTTTTCAATTATTTCATACGGTCCAATAAAACACGGACTTAACTTGCCCTTTCGTCCAAATCTAAGGACTTTCTTCCATGGAGACACTTTCAAAAATACCTTATCACCAACTTGAAACTCCATTTCTTTTCGTTTCAAATCCGTATAAGATTTCTGTCTATCTGAAGCAACTTTCAAACAATCTCGAATCACTTTCACCTTTTCTTCGGTTTCTTTTATTAAATCAACTCCATAAATCTGATTTTCCTTGAGTTCAGTCCAATACAATGGCGTCCGGCATTTACGACCATATAATGCTTCATAAGGTGCCATCTTCAAACTCGTCTGATAACTATTATTATAAGCAAATTCTACCAATGGTAAGTACCTTTCCCAACTATCTTGAAATTCCAATACGCAACATCTGAGCATGTCTTCAAGAATCTGAATTACTCTCTCTGATTGTCCATCAGTTTGTGGATGAAAGGCAGTGTTGAAATTTAACTTTGTACCTAATGCCTCTTGCAACTTTTGCCAAAACAGTGAGGTAAACCTCGGATCTCTATCCAAAATGATTGACAAAGGTATCCCATGAAGTCTAACAATATCTTGGATATACAATTCAGCCAACTTATTAAAAGAATAATCATGACGCTTGGAATAAAATGAGTCGATTTAGTCATCATCAACTATTGCCTAGATGGCATTTTTCTTCCCCGAGTTAATAAAGAACCCCGATATAAAATCAATAGTAATCCGATCCCATTTCCATTCAAGAACCATAATAGGCTGGAGTAATCCCGAAGGTACTTGGTGTTCAGCTTTCACTTGTTGACAAACTAAGCACTTTGATACAAACTCAGAAATATCTCTTTTCATTCCACTCCACCAAGACATTTTCTTCAAGTCATTATACATCTTCGATCGCCGGATGAACGCTAAACAACTATTATGTGCTTCATGCAAAATCTTTTGAATCAACTCATCATTTTTCGGTACACAAATCCAATTTTTAAACATCAAACAACCATCGAACCGATTTCAAATCGATCCGTGATCGACTTCACTTTTATTTTCTTTTGGCTAGCAAATCTTGATCATTTTTTGAGCTTGAAATCTCTTGTAAAAACATCGATCTTGCTCTTAACTCGCTAGAATCGAACCGTCATCTGAAATTTTCAACCGAGTGTTCATAACTCTCAAAGCAAACAACAACTTTTCGCTTAAAGCATCGGCAACCACATTCGCTTTCCGGATGATAATCAATAACAAGCTCGTAATCTTTCAATAACTCTAACCATCTTCATTGTCTCAAATTCAAGTCTTTTATGACATCAAGTATTTAAGACTTTTGTGATCGGTATATACTTGGCACTTTTCACCATACAAATAATGTCGCCAAATCCTCAAAGCAAACACCACTGCAGCCAATTCCAAATCGTGAGTAGGATAATTCCTCTCATGAGGTTTTAAGCGCCTCAAGCATAAGCCACCACTTTTCCTTCTTGCATGAGGACACACCCAAACCATTTAGAGAAGCATCACTATACACCACAAATTCTTTACGATTCGGGTTGTATCAACACCGGTGCTTCATTAATAACTTTTCAATTCTTCAAACTCTGTTGACATTCTTCCGTCCATTCAAATTTAACATCCTTTCGAGTAGTCTAGTCATAGGAGCAGCAATTATAGAAAATTCATTTACGAACCGCCGATAATACCCAGCTAGCCCCAAAAAATCGTAACTTCAATTACATTTTCGGTGGTTTCCAATCAACAATGGCTGAAATTTTACTAGGATCAACCCGTATACCATCACCTGAAACAATATGACCCAAAAATCCAACTTCCCGGAGCCAAAATTCACTTTTACTAAACTTAGCATACAGCTGCTTATCTCTCAAAGTTTGCAAAACTATCCTCAAATGCTCAGCATGCTCTGTCTCATCTTTTGAATAAATTAAAATATCATCTATGAACACCACAACAAATCTGTCTAGGTATGGCCGAAATATGCGATTCATTAAGTCCATAAACACAGCAGGAGCATTTGTCAACCCGAATGGCATAACTAAAAATTCATAATGACCGTACCTTGTTCTAAAAGCAGTTTTAGGAACATCTGACTCTTTTACTCGCAGCTGATAATACCCAGATCTCAAGTCAATCTTTGAAAACCATGTCGCTCCTTTTAGCTGATCAAACAAATCATCAATTCTCGGCAATGGATACTTGTTTTTGATTGTCACCATGTTTAACTGCCGATAATCAACACATAATCTCATAGAACCATCCTTCTTTTTCACAAATAACACGGGAGCACCCCAAGGTGAAAAACTCGGTCTCACAAAGCCTTTATCAGTCAACTCTTGCAATTGCAACTTTAATTCTTTCAACTCTGTTGGTGCCATTCTATATGGAGCAATCGAGATTGGAGCTGTTCCCGATATCAAATCTATACCAAATTCTACTTCCCTGACTAGAGGCAAACCCGGCAATTCTTCTGGAAATACGTCTGCAAATTCACACACAACTGGCATTGATTCAACTTTCTTTTCAACTTCTTTTGTATTAATTACATACGCCAAATAAGCTTCATAACCCTTTCTCAAATATCTCTGAGCCGACATCGAAGAAATCATACTAAATATTGCCTCTGATTTGTCTGGTTCAACCCGCAATATTTCACCACTTTCACATTTTAATTCTATAACCTTTTCTTTGCAATTTACTATAGCATCATGCAATGTCAACCAATCCATACCCAAAATAACATCAATTCATCAAACAGAAACAACATCAAGTCGGCCGGAAAGTAATGACCCCGAATCATTAAAGGGCATTTCTTGCATACTTTATCAACTATCATGCATTTGCCTAACGGGTTCGACACTCTAATCATAAATTTCGTGTTCTCAACAGTATATTCATACTAGACACCGTTTCATGCATACATATGAATGAGTAGAACCGGATCAATCAAAGCAATAACATTAGTATCATAAAGAGAAAATGTACTGGTAATCACATCGGGTGAGGAAGCATCTTCACGTGCTTTAATAGCATAAGTTCTAGTGGAGCTCTTCCTTGAGATCTAACTATTGCATCTCGGCTACATTCTTACCGCTTGTTTCACTTCCACTTTTCTGGATACCTTCCCTTGAGTCTGCACCACTAGATTTTACATTCGAAATTTTTCTTTCTCACTCTCTCGGGCGGTCTTTAATAAAATGATCCAGAGAACCACATCGAAAACATTCATTTGCTCTGCACGGACCAAAATGATTTCTACCACACCGCTGGCACTTGGGTTTAACAAATCTCGAGTTCCCTACATCGGCTCAAGTATTCTGAGATTTAGGACCCACATTCTACTTCTTAAAATTTCCATATGATTGCCCAATTGAAACTTGGGAACGAGGATTCATATTTCTTGACTTTCTGGGTTACTGTGAAGGTGCCTTACTCATTGGCCTTTTCTTCCAATTTCGTGTCTCAGCCTCTACCTTCCTCTTTTCCTTCAGTAATTCTTCAGCCTTGCAAGCTCGATCGACAAGTACCACCATTTCTTTTAGTTCAAGGATCCCAACAAATACCTTAATGTCTTCGTTAAGCCCGTCTTCAAATCGTCGGCACATCTTGGCTTCAGAGGAACATATTCCCTAGCATACTTACTCAATCGAACAAACTCTCTTTCATATTCTCGAGATGTCATATTACCTTGCTTCACTCAAGAAACTCTTTACATTTCGATCAATAAATCTTTCACTAATATATTTCTTCCAAACTCTTCTTGAAAGAATTCCCAGTTACCCTCTTTCTAAGACCACCGAAATCAAAGTCTTCACCAATTATAGGTTGAATCTCTCAATAAAGATGTAGCACATTTCAAACATTCTTCGTGTACAAGATAATTCATCAAATACCCGGATAGAATTTTCAAGCCGAACTCGCTTTCTCAGCATCATCATTAATATTTGCTCTAAATTCTTCACCCCTTGTTTTTGAATTCTATCAACGGGGTCCTGTGAAATTTTATCATATCCACTCCCCGAGGCATCGGAGGCATAGGTTGAGGAATTGGGGAGGTGGGGAGGTCGTACATTTGGGTTCGCATTTAACGAACTCAAGTGTACCATGCACTCATCATTTGGAGAAAGGCTTCCCGATCCCTTTCTCCTCCTCCCCGACCAACGAAGAGGAGGTGGGCTTTCATTGGCGCTACCCTTCAAATTGAGTCGTGACATCGTCTACTTCATCTCGCCATAGCTGGATCGGGATCCATTTACTATATAAAATTCATTTAAAAGGTCAAGTCGTCACACTATCACAATTCATACATATGGCATGTATAGCAAAATCCGTACATACAACACGTAGTCCGAGAACCGACTAAACCCGCCTCGATACCACTAAATGTAATGCCCCACGCCCAAGACCATCAACGAGTCGAGCTTGAGGGTTACCGAACATAATTTATCAATTTAAGAACTTCAAATCATTTGTTTCTACATTCACGACTTTCTAACTACCCGCGTCACACGCTTACAAGAAAATCATATCTCGAGTTACTTAAACTCGAAATCTAGATCCGTAAATTCTACCTAAATCTAGACTCATATATCTATTTACTAATTTTTTTATAGAATTTTTGGTTGAGCCAATTAGTACAGTTTATTAGTTAAATTCTCTGTTTCAGGGTTCAACTGCTCTGACCTCTGTGTATTACGAATCAGATATTTCTCTATACAGAAATTAAATGACTATGAGGTTTGTTTCTCTTAAAACTAGACTCAATAAAGAACCTGTACATATAAAGAAAAACTTCTAATTATTTTTGTAAAATGTATTATGAATTTTAAAGTCGAACAGGGATCCAGAAATCACTCGCCCGATTTCACAAAAGTTTAAATATCTCATAAAATATAATTTATATGCCTGTTTTGTTCAATCCACATGAAAATAGACTCATTAAGCTTCAATTTTATAACTTACTCATCATTTAGTTCCATTTATACTATTTTTAGTGATTTTTCAAATTCATATCATTGCTGCAGCAATATTCTGTTTTAAGGCAAGTTTCATCTTTCCATGAATTTTTATGAACTAGATAACCTATTAAACTTCCATAATATCAAACATGATCTGAATTAGCCATCACCATAACTTATCAATATCAAACATTTTCTCAACCAAACATGGCCATATCATGAAATTATTTACACAAAATAAGTATATTGCTATACATGCCATACTTAAGTTTTACAAGCCATTTACCCAGATGAAAGTCCTTTGGATAGTGTGATCGAACCTTCGACCCGTCCCGATTCGAAATGGCTTGTTCAAAACTACAGTAAATAAAGAGGAGGAGTAAGCATAAATGCTTAGTAAGTTCATATGTAAATAACAAGTAACATAACAATACAAATATACCAAACAACTTAGCATGGTATCACCAAAACATATGTCATATTTCTAAACATCATTCATCATCTTACCACCTTATCGTTGTTGTATCTATTTTCAACCCGAGGGTTAAGAACATACCTGTCCAAAGTGTCCATTTCACAACACTTACCAAAACGTCACTTGCATCTTAAGTGTTCTTCCATTTCACTAGAAATTTCACCCGTTGAACACATCGAATACAACTCGGATACGGATAATTTGCACATAAGTGCCTCATATGTAATCAAGAAATCATGGAACCCGCCCCTAAGTGAACTCGGACTCAACTCAATGAGCTCAGGCGTACGCATCCATAAGTGAACTCAGACTTAACTCAACGAGTTCGGATGCCTAGTTACATTTCACGACCTCGGACTCAACTCAACGAGTTCGGACATTCGCATCCATAAGTGAACTTGGACTCAACTCCACGAGTTCGGATGCTCAATTATCCTAGTGACATGTCACTTGTATCCTAATCTATTCCTAAGGTTCAAACGGGATTTTCCTCGAACACATATCCTTGCCATCTTCCGTAAAATACCAAAACCAATACTCGGTAGTACTTTATATTTAACAATTAATACACATAATTTGCATTTTATTCGAAAATAACCACAAAGCATATATTTCATAATAAAAATCAGCATATCATATAATTAACATCAATAACTTAAAAATAACAATTATGCTACATTATTTACATATGAACTTACCTTGGTACCAAAATATAAAGATTTTGCAATTTAGTCCACAATCTTTTCTTTTCCTCGATCGCGACTTGAATCTCGTTTTTCTTGATCTATAATACCAAATTAATCTTATTTAATACATACATTAATCAAAACAGCATTTAATATGAACTTTGGAAAAATTACACTTTTGCCCCTAAACTTTTGCATAATTACACTTTTGCCCCTAGGCTCGGGAATTAAACTTTATTCCTTATTCTTATGTTTTATAACATGCTGATCACTTTTCCCTTCTATGGAAACATCAAATTCTCTCTTTAACATATACTTGTGACTATTAGGTATTTTTGCCGATTAAGCCCTTTTACTCGTTTTCACTCAAAACCGAGTAGCACAAGTTGTCTAACATAATTTAAAACCCCATATTCTATCATAAAACATAAAAATACACAAGTTTCACCTATGGGTATTTTTCCAAATATAAACCCTAGGTTGAATTATTGTTAACATAAGCTTAATCGAGGTACCGGGACTCCAAAAGCGTAAAGAACATTAAAAACGGGGCTTGGAATCACTTACTATGGAGCTTGGAAGCTTGAAACAAACCCTAGCTATGGAGAACCCTTGAAATTTCGGCCTAATTAAGAAGATGGACAAAAATTGGCTTTTAATTTTGTTTTTAATTCATTTTAATAACTAAATGACCAAAATACCCTTACTACTAAACTTTCCAAAAATTCTTTCCATGTCCTAATTTTGTCCATGAACTTAAAATTGGTCAAATTGCTATTTAAGACCTCCTCATTAATATTCCAAAACAATTTCATACTAAAAACTTCTAGAATGCAAGTTTTGCAACTTATTCGATTTAGTCCTACTTTCAATTTAAGCACTTTAGGCATAGAATTTCATCACGAAATTTTCACACTATCATGCAATCATATCATAATCATCAAAATAATTATAAAATAATTATTTCTATCTCGGATTTGTGGTCATGAAACCACTATTCCGATTAAGCCCTAATTCAGGATATTACATCAACCCTAGCATCGAGGAGGAACAAGTTCAATATATGGGTAACTAACTCTAAATCCCAAAATAACCCATATAGTAACACTTATAATGCAGATTGGAGGAACCATCCCAATTTCTCGTAGGGCGGTCAAGGAAATCAATGTCCACAACATCTTTTGGGTTTTCAACAACCACCCTATCAACAGGAAAAGAAACCGAACCTTGAAAAGATACTGTCTAAATTATCTCGGTGTCAGAAACTCATTTCCAAAACACTGAGACAGCACTTAAAAATCAACAAGCGTCGATCCAAGGGCTCAAAACACAGATAGGCCAGCTGTCCAAACTAATCTCTGAACGACCACAAGGTAGCTTGCCAAGTAATATTAAACCCAACCCAAGGGAACAGCTCAACGCAATTAATGTTCAAGATGAAGAAAGATTTGTTGAGCCTGAGCCAGAACCGAGGCAAGAAACTGTGGTGAGCAGAGATCAAGATGCGGTAGGTCATAATAAAAACAAATCATTGAATGTCGAATATAAACCTCGTGTGCCATACCCTAACTCAACAAGGAAAAATTGCCCAGATGAACAAATTGGTAAATTCCTTAAACTCTTAAAAAAATTACACATTAACTTACCATTTATTGAAGCTCTATCGCAGATGCCAAACACAATGAAATTTTTAAAGGAGCTTTTAGGAAATAAGCGAAAGTTGGACGAGGCGTCACATGTGGAGCTAAACGCAATTTGTTTATCTATTCTACAGAATAAACTACCCAACAAACTAAAAGATCCAGGGAGTTTTACGATTCCTTACTTAATTGGTAGTTTAGATGTTAATAATACATTAGTTGATTTAGGGGCAAGTATTAACGTCATGCCCTGCAAAATGTTCAAACAATTAGGTCTTGGGAAACCCAAACAGACTAGGATGAGCATTCAATTAGAAGATAAAACTATAAGATTTCCTAGGGGTATTATTGAAGATGTGCTAGTTAAAATCGATAAATTTATATTTCCCGTTGACTTCATTGTTTTAGACATAGAGGACGATAGCAACACTCTTTTGATTTTTGGAAGGCCCTTTTTGGTAATTGCTAAAACGATTATTGATGTTGGCACAAGTGAGCTCACACTTCGTGTGGGAGACGAAATAATCACCCTTCAAGCTCACAATTCTAGGAACACATCGAAAATTGAAGGTGATTGTTTAGACCATTCTACTAAAACTGACAATATGGTGCAACCTACTTTGCAGGAAATGAGTCTGAAGGAAGCACATGAGCAATTCTCAAGCAATAGTAGAGGACCAATACATGAAGATCGAAGGCTACAAGTCGAGGAGCTAGATGAATGGCGGACGCATAAACCGAAAACACACGATAAACCAAAACTACGCCAAAACGAGCTCAATACTTTTCCAAATCAACTTAAGGTTGGAGATATAGTTTTATTAGATGCTGCGGATCCTCACATTGTCACTACCAAACCAAATGAAAACGTCCCTCTACTGTACTTAGTATTTTCCCATTCAGTACAGTTGAGGTAAGTCATCCCAAGTTCGGCACTTTTAAGGTAAATAATACCCGTCTAAAACCTTATTTTGATAAGATGGATAGTGGGAATGAGAATAAACTCCTCGAACCCCCATGACCATTCAATGGAGAGGTAATCGAGCTTAGACTATAAATAAGCGCTTCTCGAGAGGCAACCCGAGCACTAACTATATTAACTTCTTTAAATTTTAGTGTTTAACACCTAACTTACTAACGGAGCTCTTGAATACAGGTTTACCACCTAGACACGGCCAATCACATGGGCGTGCTGAGGGTCGTGTGAAAACAGGGCAAAGATTTCCCTAACACGGGCTACGATAAAGCGCCATGGCTGTGGGACATGGCCGTGGCAAAGCCTGCCAAAACAGCACGGGCGTGCGACATGCCCGTGCCTTTAACCCATGGCCGAACCTGTCAAATTAACACGAGCATGCAACACGCCCAGCCAAGCAACCGTGGGTGAACCTGTTAAATTAACATAGGAGTGTGCCTACATACACCGGCGTGGGAGAAGCAAACGAAGCCAGGCACAGTCGTGCGATACGGCCGTGTGGACCCATACTCCAAGGAACACGGGTAAGGGGAAATTATCAGACGTGCCCAAATTCAAAATTTGCGAATCACACGGGCAAAAATTGGGGAACACGGGCATGTTCCCTGGCCGTGTGCCGCAAAATCTATAAATAGGCTGCACTATTCATTGTCTTCTTCACCTAAAAATCCTAACCCTAGCTGCTAAAAGTCCACACACCCTCCCCACCACGCCCGTGCGCCGCTTCCGACTGTATTTTCGACACCCAACCTCTCTCCTTTAGTGTTTGTTTACTCCTTTCTCTTTTATTTCACTAATTTATAATGCTATTTATCATAGTAATCTATATTTTTCATATTATTTTCATCTTTCTATCACTCAAATGTCACTTATAGAACAAGTTATCATCTTTTTCATGTTCAAATTCTTACTCATTACATGATTTCTCTATTACGTTTGATTAGTTAGAAGTGCATATTCATGGTTAGGATAGTTGAAATTTTCATGTTTCTTGTGTTGACATTTCTGTTCATTCATATAGTATGTTGCATTCCATTCTTTTCCATTTTTACTTATATCACCATGCTAATGTAACAAAAATAGGTCATTGAACTTATTGTTTTAGTTAAACTTAGTACTAGTGGCTGAACATATTATGCATTTTCCTCTTCGAATTTGGTTGCGTTTTTTTTCTTCTTTTCCTTATCTACTCATCAAGACGAATTCATGTTTCCACTTATAGGTATACAATGTCGTCTTCACGTGGTAAAAAGACCGCTGTCCCTGCTTCAAAGAAAAGGAAGGGATTGTCATCTTCCTCGGGTCCTACCTCGAAAATTCGTCACCCTTTCCTAAGGTTCCCCATCGGGCCCCAAGAAGAACTCTTCCAAATACTTCGGGCCCAACCTTTAATTGCGGGCCGCTGTATTGACTGGGCTGCAATAGAACAAGTTCAGTTGGCTGATGTGTTTAGGGCCCTTTTAACCACCGACCCTTGGGAGCTTTTCTTTGGGATCATCGAGCCGACGTATCTCGAGCTTACGATGGAGTTATGCTCCACATTTCATCTTCAGACCGTGATGATGAACTATGATGATCCCGGCATGGTGCAATTTCGCGTAGGCAGATTAATTCTCCAGCTCAGCGTCCCAGAATTTGCTACTGCACTGGTTTTATATACGGAGGAATTCAAAGAGTAGAATGACTTACATGCTCTCAACCGCCACATTCATCGTTCTCCTTCATGATGCTGGGACGCACTAGTACTAGGCGCGACCACCTACAATTCTAGCCGCTCCAAGGCATCGGCTCTCCCTCTATCCCTGAGGTACCTACAAGCCTTTTTGGCCCACACGATTACAGGAAGGCGAGGGAGCACCGGCGCCGTCAACACTCCCGACGCCTACTTTCTATGGTGTATGTCGCACGGGCACGTCATCGACCTTGCCTATTTCATTGCCCTCGCGATTCAGCACCAGACGGAGTGGCATAGGAAGGGGGTCATCTCTATTGGCCCCTATGTGACATGATTTGCTCGACACTTCGGGCTCCTCAGCACTGCGGCCCAAGAATCATCCTTGACCCTCATTGGCCAGATGTCTCCATAAGGCATCTCGAGCATGCTTAGCGTGAGGATGACCGAAAAACGCCGAGGAACCTACCCTCCTCAATATTGTCTCACTCAATCTATCGAGGACGATGCCCTCGAGGACATTATTGATGATGTCCCCCTACAGCACGAGGACCCACCATCTCTGCCACAACCACTCTCTCGTCTAGTTCATGCGGCGGCTTCATATGCTGACATCTCTGAGCGCCTCACTCGATTCGAGCATCAGTGTTTTCAGCAATTTGACAACATTGATGCTGCTCTACAGTAGATTTGTTAGCACCTCCATATCTCATCACCACCCCTACCTCGCGAACCATTTAGCAATGAAGATGTTTAAAAACATTTATTTATTATTTTATGTTTTTAATTTTATTTTATTTTAAGACTACTTTTTATTTTTCTTTCACATTATTTTTATTAGGATTTATAATTAGTATTTTACACTTTTTAATTTTGGCTAATTCCTATTGAGTACTTACCTTTCTTTATATATTTCCTAAAAGAGTTCTTGATTCTATCACAATTATAAAGAGCTCTACAGCTCATTATTACTCAGGAACTCCAAACTCCACTGGGAAAGGTTTTCCACGACTGCATGTCCTGATTGAACACGATCATAACCAACTTCAGATATAATATTCTTTTGGCACAGGAATTATGGACTAATGAACCTCTACCACCGCTGGAGTATCCTCCTCCACCCCCACGCTAACTATTCTCCAAAACTCCAGTTCAAGGAAATTCATTCATCACTCAGGAAGTTTCACTTCTCTCCCTATCTTATTTTTATATTTTTATATCTATCTTTGTACATTGAGAGCAATGTACATCTTAAGTGTAGGGGGATATTCATTTCATTATTAGAAAAATCCCTAAATGACTACCTTGTTCTCTTGAAAAGCTCTCATATCATATTTAGGATAAATTTTGATTGATTTATGATTTTGATTGATATTATCTTGAATTAAAACATAGACATTTATACATTGATTGTTTAAACTTTAAGACATTAAAGAATCAAGCATGATAAGTTGATTTTTAAGAATTTAAAAATTTAGGTTGTTTCCCCAAAGTTTAGGTATTACTTTGAGTTGGAATTCACAAGCTTTAAACATCAAAAAGCCATAATTCTTTTGAGATTTTTGAGCCTTTTGAGCATCTATTAATTCTTTCATGCTCACTTTTATTATTGCTTTGAGTGCATCAGTATTAAACTGTTATTCTAGAACTTGCTTGATTATGCATGTCAAGACCACACTATTTAATTTGATATGTCAAAATGAGAAAGGCACTAAGGATTAACCCACTCATGCCATGAAAAGCTTACCTCTACGATTAACCCTTAGTAAACCCCATTGAGCTAACAAGCCATTTCTTGTATTACCTTTAATATTAACCCTTAACCCATTATTGTTGAAATCCCCTAAATTAATTTGATCCCTATTTTTGTCGAGATTGGAATTAAAATAGTTGCTTAGCTATGTTTTATTCTACTTTGTAATTTAACTTATTCTTAAAAAAAAATTGTATACATCTTAGTAGTAGTAATCTTCTGAGCCAAAGAAGTTAAATTCCATATTCTAAGAAAAGCTCTGCTGTACGCAATTGATGACTAGCTATTTTTCTAGTTAGGCAATTTTTCAATTCAGTCTCGATTCTTACCTTTTCTTTCAGCTTGTGGCTGCATCACCTAACCAAGCCGCGTTATAACCCTCTAAAGACCTTTTAATTGATGTTTCATCTCAATTTATAAGTGGTGGAGATTTGATTTTCATGCGAGCCTATGGTAATGACTTTTCATTATTGACTATTGAGTGCTTCATTTATTGTCCTTAAACACCTTAGTGATTTGAGTGAATCTTTAGTGAGGATGTGAAACTCTGTGATATTCTTAATCAAAGGTAATTACTTAGATGAGGAGAGACACCTATGTTTTCATGATAAAATGCTCAACTTGGAATGTTTGAAACTTTGATGTTCTTTTAGTTGAATTCTCAATGTATGATTACTTGTGGATTATTTCGAGATATTATCGATAGAAATTATAAGTGGAGAAGGATTTATTTTGATTATGAGTTGAGGATTTTGCTTGAGGACAAGCAAATGCTTAAGTGTAGGGGTATTTCATAAACTGTAATTTATACATATTTTTACCCCATGCTTAACTCATTTTATGGATGATTTTTCCTTAGAATTGGTGAATTCGATGTTCCTAATGCCTGAATTTCATGTTTTATTCTTAGGTGAGCATAGGAAAGTGAAAGGAACAAGAAATGAGCCAAAAACTGAGAAAATGGGCCAAAGTACGAAATCAACACGGCCTGGACTTCCTCACACGGGCATACCACATGGCCATGTCAATCTGGAAGAATCGAAGCACGACTCACAGGGCGTGTCACACGGGCATGTCCCTACGGAGCCCAAGTTTAGTCCAATTCGGAAAAAGCCAATTTTAAGAGTTTTTAGGCATTCCAAAGCCTATAAATACACCCTAGAGGAGGAAGAAAAGACACACGGAGAGAAGGAGGCAGGGAACTACTCAAGAAAAGCCGATTGATCCATCTTAGAAGCTGGAGTCACTATCAAGACTGAAGATCTCCCCTCAATTTCCCTTCAGGAGTTTTGGGTTTTCTTTATGTTTTGTATTCATTATTCTTCTGAGATGTTTTTCTTTTTAATTATGAACTAAATCCCCTAAATACCTAAGGGGAATGAAACCTAAGACGAATCTTGTTATTATTTTCTGAATTGTATTATAAATATTTAACTTGTTCTTAATTATGTGTTCTTAATTATTGTTTTGAAATTCCAAGATACCGATTCAAGATAAGCTCTTATTCAGAGGAGGAATATACCCTGTCTAAGAGTACATTTGTCATAATTAAGCGGAGTTGATTGCGCGCCTAGACATAGGGTGACAAGATTTTGTCAGATTAGGGTGAAACCTAATAAGGGGATCCATTGATCGAGTTAATACAACCCTAGGGTGTTAATTAAAGAAAAGTCTCAATTATTCAATCGAGGGATTAGATGTTATTAGTCCTGAATAGGGATAATAACATAACTTAGGGATCTCTATAGGACAAGTTAAATGAATACATCGTCCGATTCGGAGCTAGAATAACAAGTAAAGTCTAGGTGGATTTTTCCTTAGGTATTGTTTTAATCAATCGAGTTTTTTAAAAGTCATTCCCCAATTCTATTTTCTATGATTTTCTTAGTTTAGTTAATTAGTTAGTAAAAACAAACCCCATTATTTTTAGGCTAGATAATAAAAAGACAGTCATTACTAGTACTTTTAGTTCCTTTGGGTTCGACAATCCGGTCTTGCTAAAACTATACTACTGCTCGATAGGTATAGTTGCCTTCATTGTGATAATAGTTAGTTTCAAGAACGATTCATTATAAATTTATAAAAACTTATCACACAAAAATCACGATCAATAGCCCTCAGCTTTTCACATTTTGACACTTTAGTCCCTAAATCACCAAATCACAAAATACACATAATTTGCTTATACTCATGCTTAGCCGAATTCTCCTATCTCTCATACAAGTCCATACATTTCATTTATTTCACATTTTAGTCCCTCAAAATAACATTTTTACAATTTACCTAAATTACTCAATTTCATCAAAATTTCAAAGACAAAACATGTAAACCCAACATCAAGCTTTCATAATTCACCAACTAACATCACAAAGCTCGTAGCTTCATCAATGGCACATTTCAAAATTATCATCAAAATCAGAAATTGAGGCATGGGTTTGATAGTATTCGAAGCAACAATTACAAAAATATAAAATTTATCAAAAACCGAGCAAAACACGTACCCGAATTAAGCTTCCAATGTGCCGAATGTTAAAACACAAAACCTAGATTTTCTTTCTTCAATTTTGGCATGAACAATATGAATATAGCTTCATTTTATGCTTTGTTTTATTTAACTAATAATTATTAAACAAATACCCATTTTACCCTTTATTTATACATATAAAAATCCTTTGAAATAAGGCCATATATGTCCATTAACTAAGTAAAGGGCATAATAACCACATAAGGACCTCTCAATTAAAAGCCAAGTCAGATAGGCACTTTTAACATCTAGTATACAGCTTTTACACTTTACGCGATTAGGTCCTTTTTGCAAATTAAACACACAAACAATTAAATTTTCACACGAGACTTTCACACATGTTAGTTCACTTATAAAAGGCACGAAAAATAATATAAAAATATTTTTCTAACTCAGATTTGTGGTCCTGAAACTACTATTCTGACTAGGGTCAAAACTGAAATGTTACAATTCTCCCCCTTATGGATTTTCGTCCCCGAAAATCTTACCATTGAATAGATTCAGATATAACTGTCTCATAGTATCTTCAGGCTCCCACATGGCCTCTTCAATACCATGTCGCTGCCACATCACTTTAATTAATGGAATTTTCTTATTTCGCAGCTCTTTAACCTCGCGAGCTAAAATACGGATTGGCTTTTCTTCGTAAGTCATATCAGACTGAATCTCTATTTCAGACGGAGGAATCACATGTGAAGGATTGGATCTGTATCGTCGAAGCATTGACACGTGAAGCACATTATGAATCTTTTCTAATTCTGTGGCAATAACAATCTATAAGCTACTGGTCCAATACACTCTATAATCTCATATGGCCTAATGAACCTCGGACTCAATTTGCCTTTTCTACCAAACCGGAGCACTTTCTTCCACGGAGATACCTTCGAAAACACTTTATCGTCGATCTCAAACTCAATGTCTTTTCCTTTCAAATTCGCATATGATTTTTGATAATCGAAAACTGCTTTCAAACTATCTCTGATCACTTTCACTTTCTGTTCAATTTCTTTTATCAAATCAACCCCGTGAAAATTATTTTCACTGAGCTTAGTCCAATACAAAGGTGTACGTAATTTGCAACCATATAAAGCTTCGTAGGGTGCCATTTTAATGCTTGACTAAAAACTGTTATTATAAGCGAATTCAATCAAGGGCAAATATTGTTCCCATGTACCTTCAAACTCAAGAATGCAACATCTCAACATATCCTCGAGTATCTGAATAATCTGTTTGGATTGACCACCCGTTTGCTGATGAAAAGCAGTACTGAAGTGCAATTTAGTACCCAGAATATCTTATAACTTCTTCCAAAATTGTGATGTGAATCTCGGATCTCTGTCTGATATAATAGATGATGGCACACCGTTCAATCTCACGATATCAGAAATGTATAATTCAGCTAATTTATCAAGCGAGTAATCGGATCGAACCAAAATAAAATGAGCTGATTTCGTTAAATGATCAACTACAACCCAAATTACATCTTTCTTTCTCAGAGACAGGGGCAAACCTGAAGAAAAGTCCATGGTCACTCGATCCCATTTCCACTCTAGAACCATAATTGGTTGTAACAACCCAGATGGCACTTGATGTTCTGCTTTAACTTTCTGACAGATCAAACATTTAGAAACAAATTTAGAGATATCTCTTTTCATTTCGGACCACCAATAATACTTTTTTAGATCATTATACATTTTTGTACTACCTAGATGCACAGATAAACAACTACTGTGAGCTTCACTCAAAATTATTTGAATTAATTCTAAATTTCTCGAAACACAAATTTGATCTTGAAATCTCAAGCAATCATCTTTGTCAATTCTGAATTCTGAATCAGACTCTACATCACACTGAGCTCGTTTAGCTAAAATATCATTATCAATCTTCTGAGTTTCGATAATCTACTGTAAGAACAAAGGTCTTGCTTTTAATTCAGCTAAAATTGAACCATCATCTAATAAAACTAAACGAGTATCCATCGTAAGCAAAGCAAACAACAATTTTCGGTTCAAGGCATCAGCAACAACATTTGCTTTTCCCGGATGATAATCAATTACAAGTTCATAATCTTTTAGCAATTCTAACCATCTTCTCTGTTGTAGATTCAAATCTTTCTGAGTCATCAAATATTTCAAACTCTTATGATCAGAGTATACATGACACTTCTCACTGAACAAGTAATGGCGCCAAATCTTTAGAGCAAACACAATCGCAGCTAATTCAAGATCGTGGGTGGGATAGTTCTTTTTATGCGACTTCAACTGCTCGAAGCATAAGCAATGACTTTGCCTTCTTACATCAAAACACATCCCAAACCAATCAATGAAGCATCACTGTAGATCACAAATTCTTTACCCGATTCAGGTTGTACCAATACTGGAGCTTCAGTCAACAATGTTCTCAACTAATAGAAACTGTTCTAACACTTTTCTGACCACTCAAATTTCACATATTTTTCAAGCAGTTTTATCAATGGAGTCACAATCATCGTTAAGCCTTTTACGAATCTTCTATAATAACCAGCAAGTCCCAGAAAACTACAGACTTCAGAGACATTCCTTGGAGGTTTCCAATCAAAAATAGCTAAAATTTTGCTCGGATCACTCAGATACTAGAGGCTGATACAGTATGACCCAGAAAACCAACTTCTCGCAACCAGAACTCACATTTACTAAATTTTGCATACAACTGTTTATCTCGCATAATTTGTAGCACTAATCTAATATGCTCGGCGTGTTCGGATTCATCACGTGAATAAATCAATATATCATCAATAAATACAACAACAAATTGATCTAGATACGGTTTAAAAATTCTATTCATCAAATCCATAAAGATAGCAGGTGCGTTAGTCAATCCGAAAGGCATAACTAAGAATTCATAGTGGTTGTATCTCATTCGAAAGGCAATTTTCGGAATATCTAAGTCTTTCACTCGCAACTGATAATAGCCTGATCTCAAATCTATTTTCCAAACCACGACAACTCCTTTCAACTGATCAAACAAATCATCAATTCGGGGCAGAGGATATTTATTCTTGATAGTCACTTTATTCAACTAACGATAATTGATACACATTCTCATCGTATCGTCTTTCTTTTTCACAAATAGAACCAGACCACCCCATGGTGAGAAACTCGGACTGGCAAATCCTCTATCGGTCAACTCTTGCAACTGAGACTTTAATTCTTTTAACTCGGTCAGAGCCATTCTGTACAAAGCTATTGAAATCAGGGTAGTACTAGTACCAATTCAATACCAAATTTTACCTCTTTAAACCGGAGGTAATCTCGAAAGTTCTTCAAGAAATACATCAGGGAACTCACACACAACAAGTACTGATTCAACTTTCTTTTCTGACACTCTCGAACCAATCACATATGCAAAATAAGCTTTACAACCCTTTCTCACAATACTTAAAGCTTTCATCGAAGATATTACAGTAGGCAATCCATTTAAATCACTAAATTCAATTCTGACTATTTCATCATTCTTACATCTCGAATCAATAGTTTTCAATTTTCAGTTCACCATAGCATCATTCAAAGTTAATCAATCCATACCCAGAATTATACCAAACTCATCAAGAGGTAACAACATCAAATTAGCTAGAAAACAAGTGTCTTGAAACATTAACGGATAATTCTTGCATACTTTATGAACCAGAACATATCTGCCTAGGGGGTTAGAAACTCTAATTACAAATTCAGTTAAGGGGTTAGAAACTCTAATTACAAATTCAGTAGACTCTATAGGTAAAGTCTTACTGTTCACTAGGTTCGTGCATATATATGAATGTGCCGATCCAGGATCTATCAAAGCAATCACAGAAGTATCATAGATAGTAAATGTACCCATAATCACATCTGGAGATGAAGCTTCCTCGTGAGCTCTGATAGCATAGGCTTTGGCAGGTGTACGAGCCTCAAATCTAACAGCTGTGTCTTTTGTTCCTCTTTGACTACCATTTATATTTCCCAAATTTCTGGGAGGTCTACCACGAGAAGCATTACCAGTCTGCCTCAGATTCTGAACATTTTCTTTTTCAGCTAAATCTGGGCAACCTTTTATAAAATGATTTTGTGAACCACAACTATAACAAGCTCTGTTATTACTTTTTCCCAACATTCTCTGAAATGTCATCTTCCACATTAATCACACTTAGGCTTTTCATTCTTTGCATTATCAACATTGGCAATAAACGTAGCTGAAGATTTGAAATTTGATTGCGATCTAACACGATCTCTATTCGAATATCCCACACTAGTCTTTGAACGACTATTATCATCTCTAAACTTCTTTGATCCAGATTGAAATGATTTGCCCGATGATCTCTTTCGTACCTCTCTAGCTTCAAAATCAGCTTTTCTTTTCTCTTTCCCAAGATCTTCAGCTTTACATGCTCGTTCCACTAGTACAACAAATTCTTTGATTTCCAGAATCCCGACTAACAAATGAATATCCTCGTTCAAACCATCTTCAAATCTTTTGCACATTATTGCTTTTGAAGATACACATTCTCGAGCATACTAACTCAACCTTACAAATTCCCGCTCGTATTCTGTGACAGACATACAACCTTGTTTAAGCTCGAGAAATTCTTTGCATTTCTGATTGATGAATCTCTGACTAATATATTTCTTTCGTAATTCAGCTTGGAAGAAATCCCAAGTAATCCGTTCACTCAGAACCACAAATGTCAAAGTCTTCCACCAATGGTACGCCGTATCTCTCAGAAGGGAAACAACACATTTTATGCATTCTTCAGGATTTAATAATAATTTGTCAAACACTCTTACTGTATTCTCTAACCAGAATTCAACTTTTTCAGCATCATCACTCATTGTAGCTCAAAACTCTCCAGCCTTATATTTTTTAATCTTATCGACTGTGGTCTATTTAACTGAACCGGATTCACTGGTGGCATAACAGGAGCTTGAGGAAGATTAACCAGGGGTGGAGGTTGTTGTACAGCCAGATTGGTACTAATATATTGGGTGAACCAATCATTCATCATCTGATACAAGGCTTGTCTAGCCTCACCATCATGGCTACTCGTAGCCGGTTGAGAATTAGCTTGCACCATCCCTTGTGTGGGAGCAGGCGCATTACTTTCAACATCATCTGCTACGGCTCTTTCAGGATCCATTTGCTATATAAAATCACATTTCAATGCCAGGATTCATCACACTAATACAATTCATAAATATGGCATGTATAGCTAGACTCACAAATGCTATGCCAGTCCTAGAACCCACCAAACCATAGCTATGATACCAATAAAATGCAACAACCCTAACCAGTAACCGTCACTGGAATAGGTTAAGAGGCATTACCGGACTCACAACTCAGATCCAAACAACCACAGAAAAAAAATTTCTCAACTCAATAAAATATAGATCATACATATTTAACACAAACTTTAAACAATCATACAAGGTCTAAATAATACATTCAAGACTAATTCGATAACATCAGGAAGTTTCAGAACATAGAAAATTTTTCAACTTTTAAAAGGTCACACGCCTGTATGAACAGGCCGTGTGCCTCATGTAACACCCTTACCCATATCCGATGCCAGAACAGGGTACGAGACATTACCGGGCTTAAACATACACAATCATGCAAAAATCGGGCCATAAAATCTCTTTTAATTCAAAACCTTTCAAACACACGCAGGTTGTCCCTTATTTGGGTCTACGAAGCCCAAAACATTCATTGGAATTGATTCGAGACTAAACCGAGAACTTTACAAATTTTCAAGAAAACTTAGGAAATTTTCCCATGAAATAGGGTCACACACCCGTGTGGACATAGGGACATGCCCGTGTCCCCAGACCGTGTAACTCTCTGTTTATGACGTCAGCATGTACATCGAACCACACAACCAGGCCACACGCCCGTGTCTCCAGGCCGTGTCCCTTACACGGTTGAGACACATGGTCGTGTCTCAGCCCGTGTGGGCAACCTCAAGCTATTTTCCAAGCCTTCATGTTACCTATAATCTCTTACAACCTTATGCACATCAAAATCGCAAATCATGGCATCATTTTAGTGATTAAACACTCTTTATTAAGATATATCCTTAACATTAACATGTCCACTTACAAGTAATGCATCTACTCATGCAATACCAAGTCTAGATTCCTTATTTCACATTCATAAGACTTGTCATTTTGATGACCACTTTTACCATTATACTATGGTTACCAACTTATCCATCAAGCACCAAAGTTCAATCATTATCACGTTGTGTATATAATGTGCAATTACTACATGGCTTTGACCACCTCAATTGGTCATAGAGCATACATCCAACACACATGTCATATTACTAACCATGCATGGCAAACAAACATAATCACATTATAAACACTAGACATGACATGAATAGCTAGGCTTATAAGCCATAATCAATTTGAGCCACATCTCATGGCCATGTACATATAACTCAATTAAAGCCAATACATTTGGCCAAAGAAAAAGAATACATGTTAATCAACTAAATCTCTATACATGCCATTCACTTGAAATTTCTAATATATATTTCATTATTCCAAAAGTAGCGACTTGATATTGTGATGCTGCCTCCGACGATCTCTGTAACGCCCCCACACCCGAGACCGTCGCCGGAGTCGAGTATGAGGTGTTACTAAGCTTAGTTTAACATTTTTAGAACTTTGGATTATTTGTTTCTACATTCACAGCTTTTAAGCTACTTGCGTCACAGTCACAAGAAAAATCATATCTCGAGATACGAAACTCAAAATTAAGATCCGTAAATTTTCCCTGAATCTAGACTCATATACCTATCTACTAATTGTTTTCTAGAATTTTTGGCTGGGCCAATTAGTACAGTTTATTAGTTAAAGTTACCCCTGTTTCAGGACTCGACTGGTCTGACCTCTATTTACTACGAACCACATTTCTCTCTATAAAAAATTCATATGACTATGAGGTTTGTTTCTACTAAAACTAGACTCAATAAGGATTCTGAAGATATAAAATATACCACCTAATTATATCTTTACAATTTATGGTGAATGTCTAAATTAGGAACAGGGGATTCAGAAACTGCTATGACTCTGTTTCACTAAAATTCAAATATCTTCTAACATATACTTCCTTTACTTGTTTCATTTATTTCATGTGAAACTAGACATAATAAGATTCAATTTGATATGTATTTCACCACAAAATTAAATTTCTATGATTTTTAGTAAATTTACAAACTCGCGTTAGTGTTGTCTGCAGATTCTGCTTATGGTAAATTTCATCCTTTTATGAGTTTTATGCACTAAGTATCTTAATAGTTTTCCTTAACATCAAACATAATCTAAACTAACCATTTTCATAATTTATCATTATCAAGCATTTCCTCAACCATTTCACAACCATACCATAAGATCATTTACACTAAATGGGTATATTGCTATACATGCCATACTTAAATTTACAAGCCATTTACCAAAAGTCTTCTGGATAGTATGACTGAGCCTTCGACCTATCCCGACTCCTGAGCTGGCTTGTCCAAAACTACAATGAGTAAGAAGGAGGGAGTAAGCATAAATGCTTAGTAAGCTCATATGCAAATAATAAGTAACATAACAAATAGTTATACCAGTCAACATTAGCATACATCACTAAAACACATATCACATTTTTAATCATTCTTCATCATCTTATTACCTTATCGTGGTTGTATCAATACTCAACCCGAGGGTTAAATACATACCGTCCAAAATATCCATTTCATATCACTTACCAATACGTCTCTTTACATCTCGAAATTTTCCTCCATTTGAGTAGAACTTTACCGTTGAACACATCGAATATAATTCGGATACATGGATAACTTGCACATAAGTGCCATATATACAATCAAGCAATCATGTAACCCGCCCATAAGCGAACTCGGACTCAACTCAACGAGCTCTCAGGCGTTCGTGATCCATAAGTGAACTCGGACTCAACTCAACGAGCTCGGATGCCTAGTTACATTTCACGAACTCGGACTCAACTCAACGAGTTCGGATGCTCAACCATCCTAGTGACATGTCACTTGTATCCTAATCTATTCCTAAGGTTCAAACGGATTTTCTCGAACACTTATCCTTGCCGTCTTCCGTAGAATGCCAAATCAATACTCTAACAATTATATTTAATAAGTAGCTCACATAATTTACATATTATTTGAAATTAACCACAAAGCATACATTTCATAATAAAATTCAGCATAACATATAATTAACATCAATAACTTAAAAATAAAAATTATGCTACATTATTTACACATGAACTTACCTTGGTACCAAAATACAAAGATTTTGCAATTTAGTCCACAATCTTTTCTTTTCCTCGATTGAGGTCGATTCCACGCCTTTCTTGATCTAAAATAACACATTTAGCTTATTTAATACTCACATTATCAAATTAATCCTTAACTCAAACTTTGGAAAATTACAATTTTACCCTAAACTTTTGCATATTTACATTTTTTCCCTAGGCTCTGGATTAAAATTTATTCCTTATTCTTATGTTTTACAACATGCTGATCACTTTTCTCTTCTATGGCAACATCAAATTCTCACTCTAACATGTACTTGTGACTATTAGGTATTTTTACCGATTAAGCCCTTTTACTCGCTTTTTGCTTAAAATCGAGTAGTACAAGTTGTCTAACATAATTTAAAACTTCATATTCTATCATAAAACATCAAAATACACAAATTTCACCTATGGGTATTTTTCCAAATATAAACCCTAGGTTAAATTATTGCTAACATAAGCTTTATCAAGTTAGGGATCTCAAAACGTAAAAATCATTAAAACGGGCTTGGAATCACTTACTATGGAGCTTGGAAGCTTGAAACAAACCCTAGCTATGGAGAACCCTTGAAATTTCGGCCTAATGAAGAAGATGGACAAAATTGGCTTTTAATTTTGTTTTTAATTCATTTTAATAACTAAATGACCAAAATACCCTTACTACTAAACTTTCCAAAAATTCCTTCCATGTCCTAATTTTGTCCATGAACCTAAAATTGGTCAAATTTCTATTTAAGACCTCCTCATTAATATTCCAAAACAATTTCATACTAAAACTTCTAGAATGCAAGTTTTGCAACTTATTGGTTTAGTCCCTACTTTCAATTTAAGCACTTTAGGCATAGAATTTCATCACGAAATTTTCACACAATCATGCAATCATATCATAAACATCAAAATCATTGTAAAATAATTATTTCTTACTCGGATTTGTGGTCACGAAACCACTATTCGATTAAGCCCTAATTCAGATATTACAACTCTCCCTTTTAAAGATTTTCGTCCTCGAAAATCTTACCCAGAAACAGTGTGGGTATTGGTTTCTCATAGTTTCTTCAGGTTCCCATGTAGTCTCTTCTACCCCATGCTTTTGCCACAACACTTTCACAAGTGCAACACTTTTATTTCTTAGTTGTTTGACTTCTCGAGCTAAAATCTTAATCGGTTCTTCTTCATAAGTCATATCCGTCGCAGATTCAATTTTCATCGGTGAAATTATATGTGAAGGATCCGAACGATATCGACGTAACATAGATACGTGAAACACATCATGAATCTTTTCTAATTCGGGTGGTAACGCTAGCCGATATGCTATCGGTCCAACTTTTTCAATTATTTCATACGGTCCAATAAAACACGGACTTAACTTGCCCTTTCATCCAAATCTAAGGACTTTCTTCCATGGAGACACTTTCAAAATACCTTATCACCAAGTTGAAACTCAATGTCCTTTCGCTTTAGGTCCGCATAAGATTTACTCTATCAAGCGACTTTCAAACAATCTCGAATTATCTTCACTTTTCTTTCGCTTTTATTAAATCAACTCCATAAATCTGATTTTCCTTGAGTTCAGTCCAATACAAAGGCGTTCGACACTTGCGACCATACAATGCTTCATAAGGTGCCATTTTCAAGCTCGTCGATAGCTATTGTTGTAAGCAAATTCTACCAACGACAAATATCTTTCCCAACTTCCTCGAAATTCCAATACACAACATCCGAGCATGTCTTCAAGAATCAATTACTCTCTCGATTGTCCATCGGTTTGTGGATGAAAAGCAAGATCGAATTTAACTTGCACCTAACGCGTCTTGCAACTTCGCCAAAACCGCGAGGTAAACCTTGGATCTCTATCTGAAATAATTGATAATGGTATTCCGTAATCTAACAATTTCTTTAATATCTGATTCAGCCAACTTGTTAAGAGAATAATTCAGACGCATCGAGATAAAATGAGCCGACTTAGTTAATCATCAACTATTACCCAGATGGCATCTTTCTTTCCCGAGTCAATGGCAATCTCAAACAAAATCCATAGTAATCCGATCCCATTTCCATTCAGAACCATAATAGGCTGGAGTAATCCTCAAGGTACGTGGTGTTCACTTTCACTGTTGACAAATTAAGCATTTGGACACAAACTCTGATATATCTCTTTTCATTCCATTCCACCAATACATTTTCTTCAAGTCATTATACATTTTCGTACTACCCGGATGAATCGAGAAATAACCACTATGTGCTTCCTATAGGATCTTTTGAATCAATTCCTCATTCTTTGGTACACAAATTCGATCTTTAAACATTAAGCACCCATCGTAACCAATTTCGAAATCGATCCCGTGACGACTTCACCTTGCTTTCTTTTGGCTAGCAAATCTTGATCATTTTTCCGAGTTTCGAAATCTCTTGTAAAAACATTTGTTTTGCTCTTAACTCGCTAGAATCGAACCATCATCCGACACTTTCAACCGAGTGTTCATAACTCTCAAAGAAAACAACAACTTTCGCTCAAAGCATTAGCAACCACATTCGCTTTTCAGGATGATAATCAATAACAAGCTCGTAATCTTTCAACAACTCCAACCATCTTCGTTGTCTCAAATTCAAGTCTTTTGTGACATCAAGTACTTAAGACTTTTGTGGTTGGTATATACCGACATTTTCACCATACAAATAATGTCGCCAAATTTTCAAAGCAAACACCACCGCACCAATTCCAAATCGTGAGTAGGATAATTCCTCTCATGAGGTTTTAATCGCCTCAAGAATATGCCACCACTTTTCCTTTTGCATGAGCACACACCCCAAACCATTTAGAGAAGCATCACTATACACCACAAATTCTTTACCCGATTAAATTTGTACTAACACCTGGTGCCTCTGTTAATAACTTTTTCAATTCTTCAAAACTCGTTGACATTCTTCCGTCCATTCAAATTTAACATCCTTTCGGAGTAATCTAGTTATAGGAGCAGCAATTATAGAAAATCCATTTACAAACCGCCGATAATACCCAGCTAGCCCCAAGAAACTTCTAACTTCAGTTATGTTTTTCGGTGGTTTCCAATCAACAATGGCTGAAATTTTACTAGGATCAACCCGTATACCATCACCTGAAACAATATGACCCAAAAATCCAACTTCCTGAGCCAAAATTCACTTTTACTAAACTTAGCATACAGCTGCTTATCTCTCAAAGTTTGCAAAACTATCCTCAAATGCTTAGCATGCTCTGTCTCATCTTTTGAATAAATTAAAATATTATCTATAAACACCACAACAAATTTGTCCAAGTATGGCCGAAATATGCGATTCATTAAATCCATAAACACAATGAGAGCATTTGTCAATCCGAATGGCATAACTAAAATTCATAATGACCATACCTTGTTCTAAAAGCGCTTTTAGGTACATCCGACTCCTTTACTCGTAGTTGGTAATACCCAGATCTCAAGTCAATCTTTGAAAACCATGTCGCTCCTTTTAGCTGATCAAACAAATCATCAATTCTCGGCAACGGATACTTGTTTTTGATTGTCACCTTGTTTAACTGCCGATAATCAACACATAATCTCATAGAACCATCCTTCTTTTCACAAATAACACGGAGCACCCCAAGGTGAAAAACTTCGGTCTCACAAAGCCTTTATCACCAACTCTTGCAATCTGCGACTTTAATTATTTCAACTCTGTTGGTGCCATTCTATATGGAGCAATTGAGATCGAAGGCATTCCCAGATCAAATCAATACCAAATTCTACTTCCCCGACCGAGGCAAACCGGCAATTCTTCCGAAATACGTCCGCAAATTCACACACAATCAAGACTGATTCAACTTTCTTTTCAACTCCTTTTGTATTAATTACATACGCCAAATAAGCTTCATAACCCTTTCTCGATATCTTTGGTGACATTGAAGAAATCACACTAGGCAATGCCTCTCGATTTATCCGATTCAACCCGCAGAGTTTCACCATTTCCACACTTTAATTCTATAACCTTTTCTTTGCAATTTACTATAGCATCATGCAATGTCAACCAATCCATACCCAAAATAACATCAAATTCATCAAACGGCAACAACATCAAGTCGGTAGGAAAGTAATGATCCCGAATCATTAAAGGACATTTCTTACATACTTTATCAACAAATACACATTTGCCTAACGGATTCGACACTCTAATCATAAATTTCAGATTCTCAACGGTATATTCATACTAGACACCAATTTCATGCACACATATGAATGAGTAGAACCGGATCAATCAAAGCAATAACATTAACATTATAGAGAGAAAATGTACGGTAATCACATCGGTGAGGAAGCATCTTCACGCTTTAATAGCATAAGTTCTAATGAGCCCTTCCTTCCGGTCTAAGGTGCATCCTCGCTACATTCTTATCGCTTGTTTCACTTCCACTTTTCTGGATACCTTCCCTCGAGTCTGCACCACTAGCTTTTACATTCGAAATTTTTCTTTCACTCTCTCTGGCGTCTCTAATAAAATGATCAGGAGAACCACATCGAAAACATTCATTTGCTCTGCAGACGGACCAAAATGATTTCTACCACACCACCGGCACTCGGGTTTAACAAATCTCGTATTTCCACACTAGCCGCAGTAAGTAGTCCGAGATTTAGGACCCACATTTCGCTTCTTAAAATTTCCAAATGATTGCCCAAATTGAAACTTGGGAACGAGGATTCATATTTCTTGACTTTTCGGTTTCTTTGTGAGGTGCATTACTCATTGGTCTTTTCTTCCAATTTCGTGTTTCAGATTCTACCTTTTTCTTCTCTTTCAGTAATTCTTCAGCCTTACAAGCTCGATCGACAAGTACCACCATTTCTTTTAGTTCAAGGATCCCAACAAATACCTTAATGTCTTCGTTAAGCCCGTCTTCAAATCGTCGACACATCTTGGCTTCAGAGGAAAATATTCCTGCATACTTACTTAATCGAACAAACTCTCTTTCATATTCGAGATCGTCATATTACCTTGCTTCACTCAAGAAACTCTTTACATTTCGATCAATAAATCTTTCACTAATATATTTCTTCCAAAACTCTTCTTGAAAGAATTCCTAGGTTACCCTCTCTTTCGGTACCACCAAATCAAAGTCTTCCACCAATTATAGGTGAATCTCTCAACAAAGATGTAGCACATTTCAAACATTCTTCGTGTACAAGATAATTCATCAAATACCGGATAGAATTTTCAAGCGAACTCGCTTTCTCGCATCATCATCAATATTTGCTCTAAATTCTTCAGCCCTTGTTTACGAATTCTATCAACGGGGTTCGTGAAATTTTATCATATCCACTCCTTGAGGCATTGGAGGCATAGGTTGAGGAATTGGGGAGGTGGGGAGGTCGACATTTGGGTTCGTCTGAACGAACTCAATGTACCATGCACTCATCATTTGGAGAAAGGCTTCCGATCCCTTTCTCCTCCTCCTTGACCAACATGTAGGGGTGGGTTTTCGATCACGCTGCTCCTTCAAATGAGTGGCGCATTACTCTCTACTTCATCTACCACACTGGATCGGGATCCATTTACTATATAAAAAAAATTCATTTAAAAAGGTTAGAAGTCGTCACACTATCACAATTCATACATATGGCATGTATAGCAAAATCCGTACATACAACACGTAGTCCGAGAACCGACTAAACCTGCTCTGATACCACTAAATGTAACTCCCCCACACCCGAGACCGTCGCGAGTCGAGTATGAGGTGTTACTAAGCTTAGTTTAACATTTTAGAACTTTGGATTATTTGTTTCTACATTCACAGCTTTTAAGCTACTTGCGCCACAAATACAAGAAAAATCATATCTCGAGATACGAAACTCGAAATTAAGATCCGTAAATTTTCCCTGAATCTAGACTCATATACCTATCTACTAAGTGTTTTGTAGAATTTTTGGCTGGGCCAATTCGTACAGTTTATTAGTTAAAATTACCCCTGTTTCAGGACTCGACTGGTCTGACCTCTATTTACTACGAACCACATTTCTCGCTGTAAAAAATTCATATGACTATGAGGTTTGTTTCTACTAAAACTAGACTCAATAAGGATTCTGAAGATATAAAATACACCACCTAATTATATCTTTACAATTTATGGTGAATGTCTAAATTAGGAATAGGGATTCAGAAACTGCTATGACTCCTGTTTCACTAAAATTCAAATATCTTCTAACATATACTTCCTTTACTTGTTTCATTTGTTTCATGTGAAACTAGACATAATAAGATTCAATTTGATATGTATTTCACCACAAAATTAAATTTCTATGATTTTAGTAAATTTTCAAACTCGCGTTAGTGTTCTTTGCAGATTCTGCTTATGGTAAATTTCATCCTTTTATGAGTTTTTATGCACTAAGTATCTTAATAGTTTTCCTTAACATCAAACATAATCTAAACTAACCATTTTCATAATTTATCATTATCAAGCATTTCCTCAACCGTTTCACAACCATACCATAAGATCATTTACACAAAATGGGTTATTGCTATACATGCCATACTTAAATTTACAAGCCATTTACCAAAAGTCTTCGGATAGTATGGTGAGCCTTCGACCTATCCCGACTCTCGAAATGGCTTGTCCAAAACTACAATGAGTAAGAAGGAGGAGTAAGCATAAATGCTTAGTAAGCTCATATGCAAATAATAAGTAACATAACAAATAGTTATACCAGTCAACATTAGCATACATCGCTAAAACACATATCACATTTTAATCATTCTTCATCATCTTATTACCTTATCGTGGTTGTATCAATACTCAACCCGAGGGTTAAATACATACCGTCCAAAATATCCATTTCATATCACTTACCAATACGTCTCTTTACATCTCAAAATTTTCCTCCATTTGAGTAGAACTTTACCCGTTGAACACATCGGAATATAATTCGGATACATGGATAACTTGCACATAAGTGCCATATATACAATCAAGCAATCATGTAACCCGCCCATAAGCGAACTCGGACTCAACTCAACGAGCTCGGGCGTTCGCATCCATAAGTGAACTCGGACTCAACTCAACGAGCTCGGATGCCTAGTTACATTTCACGAACTCGGACTCAACTCAACGAGTTCGGATGCTCAACCATCCTAGTGACATGTCACTTGTATCCTAATCTATTCCTAAGGTTAAAACGGGATTTTTCTCGAACACTTATCCTTGCCGTCTTCCGTAGAATGCCGAAATCAATACTCGGTAACAATTATATTTAATAAGTAGCTCACATAATTTACATATTATTTGAAATTAACCACAAAGCATACATTTCATAATAAAATTCAGCATAACATATAATTAACATCAATAACTTAAAAATAAAAATTATGCTACATTATTTACACATGAACTTACCTTGGTACCAAAATACAAAGATTTTGCAATTTAGTCCACAATCTTTTCTTTTCCTCGATTGAGGTCGATTCCACGTCTTTCTTGATCTAAAATAACACATTTAGCTTATTTAATACTCACATTATCAAATTAATCCTTAACTCAAACTTTGGAAAAATTACAATTTTACCCCTAAACTTTTGCATATTTACATTTTTGCCCCTAGGTTCGGGATTAAACTTTATTCCTTATTCTTATGTTTTACAACATGCTGATCACTTTTCTCTTCTATGGCAACATCAAATTCGCACTCTAACATGTACTTGTGACTATTAGGTATTTTTACCAATTAAGCCCTTTTACTGCTTTTTGCTTAAAATCGAGTAGTACAAGTTGTCTAACATAATTTAAAACTTCATATTCTATCATAAAACATCAAAATACACAAATTTCACCTATGGGTATTTTTCCAAATATAAACCCTAGGTTAAATTATTGCTAACATAAGCTTTATCGAGTTAGGGATCTCAAAACGTAAAAATCATTAAAAGCGGGCTTGGAATCACTTACTATGGAGCTTGGAAGCTTGAAACAAACCCTAGCTATGGAGAACCCTTGAAATTTCGGCCTAATGAAGAAGATGGACAAAATTGGCTTTTAGTTTTGTTTTAATTCATTTTAATAACTAAATGACCAAAATACCCTTACTACTAAACTTTCCAAAAATTCCTTCCATGTCCTAATTTTGTCCATGAACCTAAAATTGGTCAAATTTCTATTTAAGACCTCCTCATTAATATTCCAAAACAATTTCATACTAAAAACTTCTAGAATGCAAGTTTTGCAACTTATTCGGTTTAGTCCCTACTTTCAATTTAAGCACTTTAGGCATAGAATTTCATCACGAAATTTTCACACAATCATGCAATCATATCATAAACATCAAAATCATTGTAAAATAATTATTTCTTACTCGAATTTGTGGTCACGAAACCACTATTCGATTAAGCCCTAATTCAGATATTACAACTCTCCCCTTTTAAAGATTTTCGTCCTCGAAAATCTTACCTGGAAAAACAGTGTGGGTATTGGTTTCTCATAGTTTCTTCAGGTTCCCATGTAGTCTCTTCTACCCCATGCTTTTGCCACAACACTTTCACAAGTGCAACACTTTTATTTCTTAGTTGTTTGACTTCTCGAGCTAAAATCTTAATCGGTTCTTCTTCATAAGTCATATCCGGTCGCAGTTCAATTTCTGTCGGTGAAATTATATGTGAAGGATCCGAACGATACCGACGTAACATAGATACGTGAAACACATCATGAATCTTTTCTAATTCGGGTGGTAACGCTAGCCGATATGCTACCGGTCCAACTTTTTCAATTATTTCATACGGTCCAATAAAACGCGGACTTAACTTGCCCTTTCATCCAAATCTAAGGACTTTCTTCCATGGAGACACTTTCAAAAATACCTTATCACCAAGTTGAAACTCAATGTCCTTTCGCTTTAGGTCTGCATAAGATTTCTGTCTATCTGAAGCAGCTTTCAAATAATCTCGAATTATCTTCACTTTTTCTTCAGTTTCTTTTATTAAATCAACTCCATAAATCTGATTTTCCTTGAGTTCAGTCCAATACAAAGGCGTTCGACACTTGCGACCATACAATGCTTCATAAGGTGCCATTTTCAAGCTCGTCTGATAGCTATTGTTGTAAGCAAATTCTACCAACGACAAATATCTTTCCCAACTTCCTCGAAATTCCAATACACAACATCTGAGCATGTCTTCAAGAATCTGAATTACTCTCTCTGATTGTCCATCAGTTTGTGGATGAAAAGCAGTACTGAAATTTAACTTCGTACCTAACGCGTCTTGCAACTTCTGCCAAAACCGCGAGGTAAACCTTGGATCTCTATCTGAAATAATCGATAATGGTATTCCGTGTAATCTAACAATTTCTTTAATATACTGATTCAACCAACTTGTTAAGAGAATAATTGCGACGCAGGGATAAAATGAGTCGACTTAGTTAATCATCAACTATTACCCAGATGGCATCTTTCTTTCCCGAGTCAATGGCAATCCTGAAACAAAATCCATAGTAATCCGATCCCATTTCCATTCAGAACCATAATAGGTCGGAGTAATCACAAGGTACGTGGTGTTCACTTTCACTGTTGACAAATTAAGCATTTGGACACAAACTCGATATATCTCTTTTCATTCCATTCCACCAATACATTTTCTTCAAGTCATTATACATTTTCGTACTACCGGATGAATCGAGAAATAACCACTATGTGCTTCCTATAGGATCTTTTGAATCAATTCCTCATTCTTGATACACAAATTCGATCTTTAAACATTAAGCACCCATCGAACCAATTCAAATCGATCCCGTGACGACTTTACTTCGTTTTCTTTTGGCTAGCAAATCTTGATCATTTTCCGAGTTTGAAATCTCTTGTAAAAACATTTGTTTTGCTCTTAACTCGCTAGAATCGAACCATCATCGACACTTTCAACCGAGTGTTCATAACTCTCAAAGCAAACAACAACTTTTCGCTCAAAGCATCGGCAACCACATTCGCTTTTCACGGATGATAATCAATAACAAGCTCGTTATCTTTCAACAACTCCAACCATCTTCGTTGTCTCAAATTCAAGTCTTTTGTGACATCAAGTACTTAAGACTTTTGTGGTCGGTATATACCCGACATTTTCACCATACAAATAATGTCGCCAAATTTTCAAAGCAAACACCACCGCACCAATTCCAAATCGTGAGTAGGATAATTCCTCTCATGAGGTTTTAATCGCCTCAAGCATATGCCACCACTTTTCCTTTTGCATGAGCACACACCCCAAACCATTTAGAGAAGCATCACTATACACCACAAATTCTTTACGATTAAATTTGTACTAACACCGGTGCCTCTGTTAATAACTTTTCAATTCTTCAAAACTCGTTGACATTCTTCCGTCCATTCAAATTTAACATCCTTTCGGAGTAATCTAGTTATAGGAGCAGCAATTATAGAAAATCCATTTACAAACCGCCGATAATACCCAGCTAGCCCCAAGAAACTTCTAACTTCAGTTATGTTTTTTGGTGGTTTCCAATCAACAATGGCTGAAATTTTACTAGGATCAACCCGTATACCATCACCTGAAACAATATGACTCAAAAATCCAACTTCCCGGAGCCAAAATTCACTTTTACTAAACTTAGCATACAAATGCTTATCTCTCAAAGTTTGCAAAACTATCCTCAAATGCTCAAGATGCTCTGTCTCATCTTTTGAATAAATTAAAATATTATCTATAAACACCACAACAAATTTGTCCAAGTATGGCGAAATATGCGATTCATTAAATCCATAAACACGCGTAGGAGCATTTGTCAATCCGAATGGCATAACTAAAATTCATAATGACCATACCTTGTTCTAAAAGCGCTTTAGGTACATCCGACTCCTTTACCCGTAGTTGGTAATACCGGATCTCAAGTCAATCTTTGAAAACCATGTCGCTCCTTTTAGCCGATCAAACAAATCATCAATTCTCGCAACGGATACTTGTTTTTGATTGTCACCTTGTTTAACCGCCGATAATCAACACATAATCTCATAGAACCATCCTTCTTTTCACAAATAACACGGAGCACCCCAAGGTGAAAAACTCGGTCTCACAAAGCCTTTATCACCAACTCTTGCAATCTGCGACTTTAATTATTTCAACTCTGTTGGTGCCATTCTATATGGAGCAATCGAGATCAAGTCGTTCCCAGTATCAAATCAATACCAAATTCTACTTCCCCGACCGGAGGCAAACCCGGCAATTCTTTCCGAAATACGCCGCAAATTCACACACAATCAAGACCGATTCAACTTTCTTTTCAACTCCTTTTGTATTAATTACATACGCCAAATAAGCTTCATAACCCTTTCTCGGATATCTTTGAGTGACATTGAAGAAATCACACTAGGCAATGCCTCTCGATTTATCCGATTCAACCCGCAGAGTTTCACCATTTCCACACTTTAATTCTATAACCTTTTCTTTGCAATTTACTATAGCATCATGCAATGTCAACCAATCCATACCCAAAATAACATCAAATTCATCAAACGGCAACAACATCAAGTCACGGAAAGTAATGATCCCGAATCATTAAAGGACATTTCTTACATACTTTATCAACAAATACACATTTGCCTAACGGATTCGACACTCTAATCATAAATTTCAGATTCTCAACAGTATATTCATACTAGACACCAATTTCATGCACACATATGAATGAGTAGAACCGGATCAATCAAAGCAATAACATTAACATTATAGAGAGAAAATGTACCAGTAATCACATAAGGTGAGGAAGCATCTTCACGCGCTTTAATAGCATAAGTTCTAGCCGGAGCCCTTCCTTCCGGTCTACTAGGTGCATCCTCGCTACATTCTTATCGCTTGTTTCACTTCCACTTTTCTCGGATACCTTCCCTCGAGTCCGCACCACTAGCTTTTACATTCGAAATTTTTCTTCTCTCTCTCTCTGGGGTCTCTAATAAAATGATCAGGAGAACCACATCGAAAACATTCATTTGCTCTGACGGACCAAAATGATTTCTACCACACCACGGCACTCGGGTTTAACAAATCTCGTATTTCCACACTAGCCGCAGTATAGTCCGAGATTTAGGACCCACATTTCGCTTCTTAAAATTTCCAAATGATTGCCCAAATGAAACTTGGGAACGAGGATTCATATTTCTTGACTTTACGGTTTCTTTGTGAGGGTGAATTACTCATTGGTCTTTTCTTCCAATTTCGTGTTTCAGATTCTACCTTTTTCTTCTCTTTTAGTAATTCTTCAATTTTACAAGCTCGATCGACAAGTACCACCATTTCTTTTAGTTCAAGGATCCCAACAAATACCTTAATGTCTTCGTTAAGCCCGTCTTCAAATCGTCGACACATCTTGGCTTCAGAGGAAAATATTCCCGCATACTTACTTAATCGAACAAACTCTCTTTCATATTTCGAGATCTGTCATATTACCTTGCTTCACTCAAGAAACTCTTTACATTTCGATCAATAAATCTTTCACTAATATATTTCTTCCAAAACTCTTCTTGAAAGAATTCTAGGTTACCCTCTCTTTCGGTACCACCAAATCAAAGTCTTCCACCAATTATAGGCTGAATCTCTCAACAAAGATGTAGCACATTTCAAACATTCTTCGTGTACAAGATATTTCATCAAATACCGGATAGAATTTTCAAGCCGTAACTCGCTTTCTCGCATCATCATCAATATTTGCTCTAAATTCTTCAGCCCCTTGTTTACTTAATTCTATCAACGGGGTTCTGTGAAATTTTATCATATCCACTCCTTGAGGCATTGGAGGCATAGGTTGAGGAATTGGGGAGGTGGGGAGGTCGTACATTTGGGTTCGCATTGAACGAACTCATGTACCATGCACTCATCATTTGGAGAAAGGCTTCCGATCCCTTTCTCCTCCTCCCCGACCAACAAGAGGGGTGGGTTTCGATCGGCGCTGCTCCTTCAAATGAGCTGGCACATTACTCTCTACTTCATCTACCACAAATGGATCGGGATCCATTTACTATATAAAAAATTCATTTAAAAGGTTAGAAGTCGTCACACTATCACAATTCATACATATGGCATGTATAGCAAAATCCGTGACATACAACACGAGTCCGAGAACCGACTAAACCTGCTCGATACCACTAATGTAACTCCCCACACCCGAGACCGTCCGCCGAGTCGAGTATGAGGTGTTACTAAGCTTAGTTTAACATTTTTAGAACTTTGGATTATTTGTTTCTACATTCACAGCTTTTAAGCTACTTGCGTCACAGTCACAAGAAAAATCATATCTCGAGATACGAAACTCGAAATTAAGATCCGTAAATTTTCCCTGAATCTAGACTCATATACCTATCTACTAAGTTTTTTCTAGAATTTTTGGCTGGGCCAATTAGTACAGTTTATTAGTTAAAGTTACCCCTGTTTCAGGACTCGACTGGTCTGACATCTATTTACTACGAACCACATTTCTCTCTGTAAAAAATTCATATGACTATGAGGTTTGTTTCTACTAAAACTAGACTCAATAAGGATTCTGAAGATATAAAATACACCACCTAATTATATCTTTACAATTTATGGTGAATGTCTAAATTAGGAACAGGGGATTCAGAAACTGCTATGACTCTGTTTCACTAAAATTCAAATATCTTCTAACATATACTTCCTTTACTTGTTTCATTTGTTTCATGTGAAACTAGACATAATAAGATTCAATTTGATATGTATTTCACCACAAAATTAAATTTCTATGATTTTTAGTAAATTTTCAAACTCGCGTTAGTGTTGCTGCGGTATTCTGTTTATGGTAAATTTCATCCTTTTTATGAGTTTTTATGCACTAAGTATCTTAATAGTTTTCCTTAACATCAAACATAATCTAAACTAACCATTTTCATAATTTATCATTATCAAGCATTTCCTAAACCATTTCACAACCATACCATAAGATCATTTACACAAAATGGGTTATTGCTATACATGCCATACTTAAATTTACAAGCCATTTACCAAAAGTCTTCTGGATAGTGTGACTGAGCCTTCGACCTATCCCGACTCCTGAGCTGGCTTGTCCAAAACTACAATGAGTAAGAAGGAGGAGTAAGCATAAATGCTTAGTAAGTTCATATGCAAATAATAAGTAACATAACAAATAGTTATACCACCAACATTAGCATACATCGCTAAAACACATATCACATTTTTAATCATTCTTCATCATCTTATTACCTTATCGTGGTTGTATGAATACTCAACCCGAGGGTTAAATACATACCGTCCAAAATATCCATTTCATATCACTTACCAATACGTCTCTTTACATCTCAAATTTTCCTCCATTTGAGTAGAACTTACCCGTTGAACACATCGAATATAATTCGGATACATGGATAACTTGCACATAAGTGCCATATATACAATCAAGCAATCATGTAACCCGCCCATAAGCGAACTCGGACTCAACTCAACGAGCTCGGGCGTCAGATCCATAAGTGAACTCGGACTCAACTCAACGAGCTCGGATGCCTAGTTACATTTCACGAACTCGGACTCAACTCAACGAGTTCGGATGCTCAACCATCCTAGTGACATGTCACTTGTATCCTAATCTATTCCTAAGGTTAAAACGGGATTTTTCTCGAACACTTATCCTTGCCGTCTTCCGTAGAATGCCAAATCAATACTCAGTAACAATTATATTTAATAAGTAGCTCACATAATTTACATATTATTTGAAATTAACCACAAAGCATACATTTCATAATAAAATTCAGCATAACATATAATTAACATCAATAACTTAAAAATAAAAATTATGCTACATTATTTACACATGAACTTACCTTGGTACCAAAATACAAAGATTTTGCAATTTAGTCCACAATCTTTTCTTTTCCTCGATTGAGGTCGATTCCACGTCTTTCTTGATCTAAAATAACATATTTAGCTTATTTAATACTCACATTATCAAATTAATCCTTAACTCAAACTTTGGAAAAATTACAATTTTACCCCTAAACTTTTGCATATTTACATTTTTTCCCCTAGGCTCGGGATTAAAATTTATTCCTTATTCTTATGTTTTACAACATGCTGATCACTTTTCTCTTCTATGGCAACATCAAATTCTCACTCTAACATGTACTTGTGACTATTAGGTATTTTTACCGATTAAGCCCTTTTACTCGCTTTTTGCTTAAAATCGAGTAGTACAAGTTGTCTAACATAATTTAAAACTTCATATTCTATCATAAAACATCAAAATACACAAATTTCACCTATGGGTATTTTTCCAAATATAAACCCTAGGTTAAATTATTGCTAACATAAGCTTTATCGAGTTAGGGATCTCAAAAACGTAAAAATCATTAAAAACGGGCTTGGAATCACTTACTATGGAGCTTGGAAGCTTGAAACAAACCCTAGCTATGGAGAACCCTTGAAATTTCGGCCAAATGAAGAAGATGGACAAAATTGGCTTTTCATTTTTTTAATTCATTTTAATAACTAAATGACCAAAATACCCTTACTACTAAACTTTCCAAAATTCCTTCCATGTCCTAATTTTGTCCATGAACTTAAAATTGGTCAAATTTCTATTTAAGACCTCCTCATTAATATTCCAAAACAATTTCATACTAAAACTTCTAGAATGCAAGTTTTGCAACTTATTCGGTTTAGTCCCTACTTTCAATTTAAGCACTTTAGGCATAGAATTTCATCACGAAATTTTCACACAATCATGCAATCATATCATAAACATCAAAATCATTGTAAAATAATTATTTCTATCTCGAATTTGTGGTCACAAAACCACTATTCCGATTAAGCCCTAATTCAGGATATTACAATCTCCAACTCTGAGTTAACCTGAAAACACTAAAGGAAAGGAAAGGAAGGGAGTAAGCTTTATAGCTTAGTAAGACCGTATGAAATTAATAAGCAATTTATCAACTTGCTTCTCATGGTAATATAACCCTATTTGCATTTTTACTTATGTTCCAGTCAAGCTATTTTCTCAAGTCAGAGTCACTAAATTATTTATATCTGGAGCTACGGAACTCCAAATTAAGTACCATAATTTTCCCTGAAACTAGACTCACATATCTTCTTAAAAAATAATTTTCAGAATTTTTCGTTTAGCCAATTAATAGAGCTTATTCCTTAAAGTTACCCTTTTTCGTTGTCCGACAGTTCTAACCCCTCTTCACAAAAAATTAATTATCTCATAAAACTGGACTCAGATGATGTTCCTGTTTTGTTCTCTTGAAAATAGACTCATTAAGAATTCTAAGCATATAAATTATAACTCACAATTATTTTTGTAAACTTTTCAATGATTTTCTCAAATCAAAATAGGGGATTTCGAAGTCATTCTGACTCTGTCTCACAACAATTTAAATATTTCATCATATGATACTATTTTTCTTACACCGTTTCTTCTATGTGAAATTAGTTAATTTCATATTTTATTCAGCCTCTAACTCAATTCCTAAAATTTTTGGTTAACTTTTAAAGTCAGACTATGGCTGCTGTACAAAATTGTTTTAGTGTAAATTAATGATACTAAGTTTATCACACCATATTAATTTACTTTCACCACATTGGTAAGCTTACATACTCATGTATCATAAGTATAGACATATAATCACAAGGTCATCACAAAATCATTCTCATAAGCATGAATTACCTATTTACATCTTCACTAAAGGTGCATCATAAACTGAAATCATTTTTCATGAGCTTGTCATACATACTTGTGTTACTCAACATGCTCATTTTCATTTCTTACTAATCATATAACATGAATTGAATTCACATCTCATCAATTTCATATAAGTACCTATACCACTCACAGTATGGTCATAACCTTTCTCATTTAGTTTAAACCATAATTCTCACCGTTAAACCATTCGGAAAGCTATCAGATATTCACTAAGCCTCAAACATAGGGTATAATGCTGATGCCATGTCCTAGACATGGTCTTACACTGGCTCATCCATCAAGTCGATGCCATGTCCCAGACATGGTCTTACACTGACTATCAAAATTAAGGCCTATGCCATGTCCCTGACATGGTCTTACACTGACACATCTTGTAGCCGATGCATGTCCCAGACATGTCTTATACTGGCTTACATCTCGAGGCCGATGCATGTCCCAAACATGTCTTACACTAGCTCTTGTCTCAATCCCAATGCCATGTCCCAGACATGGTCTTACACTGGATTACAAATAACCCAAATGTCATGGCATGAATATCTGAATTGTTTCTTAAGGTTTAAACGGGAATTCTACTATCTCAATATTCATCAAACATAATCATTTCCACAACTAAGCAATTCATGCTATATCAATTTAAACACATATAATAACAATGTAGTTGTATTATTTACATACAACTACAACTTACTCGTTTCAATGGAATATCATATTCCATCAAATCCCCAAGCATTCAATCAACACATAAATGTTATTTACATTTGACATCACTTTCTCATAACAATATCATCAACCTAAACTTTAATACAATCATGACAAAATATATTTTCAAGTATAATAACAATGGCATAAATATCATGCTCATTAATCACATGGACTTACCTCAAATGCAATTTCTGCTAATTATTCTCTTTTTGTCTTTACCCATGCACTTTCTCGATTTAAGCCCAAATCTCAATTTTCTTGATCTAAAATAACAAAAGTTTGCAAATTTAATCACTTTATCGATCAAGGTATTCAATAACCTATATTTGGGCAAAATGACCATTTTGCCCCTAGACTTTTGCAAAAATGACTATTTTACCCCTAGGTTCGAAAATCGATTTTTGTTGAATTTCTTCACATCTTGAGCTTAGCCGAACCCTTTTTTCTCTTACAGAAACTCCAATTTCCCACTATTTCACATACTTAACATCTATTTTACAACTTATGCAATATAGTCTTTTTAGGTGTTTTCATGCTAACACCTTTCACAAAAAGTTGTTTATAAGACACCCAAGACTCATTTTCTTTCATAAAAATTCAGTAAACAACATAAATTCTTTCATGGAAAATCCCTAGACTATTAACCATTTCACAAAATAGTCCCTCCATTAGCTAGTTCATGCTACAATGGTTCCAAAAGTACAAAAATTATTAAAAATAGACATCTAAATCACTTACTTGCAAAGAATATAAGTGGCTGATATTTTGATTTTTCCAAGCCCCGTCCTTGCTACCATTTTCGGTGGAAGAAGTAAAAAAAGATGAAAGGATGACAACTTTTTCTTTTTGTTTTATTTATTACCAAAAAAAGTCACCTAACTTTGACTTTTCAACTCCTATTTGTCTCTATGGCCGGAAAGCTTGTGAAAGGGGTCTATTTGCACTTTAAACACCCCCAATTATGGTTCTCTAGCAATTTAACATATTTAGCTAGCAAATCACAACTTTTTCCCTTTATGTGATTTAGTCTTTTTCAAAATTAAACTCACAAACACTAAAATTAATTCACCAAAATTTTCATGCACTCATAATCATGCTATAACACATAAAATAATATTAAAAATAATTTCTTCGGCCCCGAAATAGTGGTTTCAAAACCACTGTTCTGACTAGGTCCAAAACTAGGCTGTTACAATTCTCCCCCCTTAGGGACTTTCGTCCCCGAAAGTGTTACCAGAAAAGTGGTTTGGTTTTCACATAAACTTCTCTTTCTCACAATCATTGCTAAAGAACTTTTACTCTTTTGTACCTTTAATACTTGTCTCATTAATTTCTCATATTCGAATCATGAGTGAATCTTCGTTATACGATGCTTTCATCAAGCCTTAAGCTCTATTAGTGAGTTCATGCACTCAAAGGTCTGATCCATGCTATCATGCTACATATACACTCTTACTTGAATCTCTTTGAATTTAAAAAGTGAAAGTAGTCAGTTCATCTTAGTCTTATGCTCTCTATAATTTCACACAGTCCAATTGTTTACCAATTCAACTCTTAGTTGCTTATAAATTCCAAAGCCTCATTTAGCTTCCCTAAGAAATCATGATATAAAACTTGGATCTCAATCTGATTTGTGGAGACTAGAATTCCAAAAAATCCAACAATCATAAAAACAAAAAATTCCATGAATTTGATATGCATCCTTAAACTTTTCAACATTTCTAGAATTCATGCACAAAAATCAACAATGTCGAGTTCCAAATTCGACCACTAATACCTATTCCTAAGGGTTCCTCGCAAAATTTCTGTGTAAGTTTTCAGTTTTTCTGTCCAAGTACTCATAGCCACAATTTTCTTTCTCAAAGATCATACGATTGCATTATCCCAAATAACACAGATATCTCAATTGAAGGCATTAATTTCAATTAACTTACTTGAGAAAAAAGATCTATCATACCAATTGAAATTCAAAATTTCACCACTTAGGTCTTTGCCGATGTCAAATCCTTATACGTAAATTAGAGAAATTCAAATACTAAAATCACCACATTACCATGATCAAATCAGGAGCATAGTCACACTTGACATGATTATCGCAAGCTAAAGAACACACTTGAACATGAGTCATAATTGACAGATTATGGAACAAAGATAACAAGAAAACCAAGTAAAGAGATCCAGGATAGAGAAATTCCAAGATACGGGACTATCTCGGAAGTCTGAAAAAAACCTCTTCAGATAATATAAAAGACTTCGATAATTCCCTAGAGGGAAAAAGTCTAGAAGAAAGTATCATTTAATCCCACTGGAATCAAATATGATAATTTAGAGAAATAGAATCATAGCATCATGTGCATTTTCTCATAAGTTCCCATCAGACTGAATATAACAGAATACTTTCTTCGTCTGACAAGAGGTAGAGCAAATAGATTATAAACCAGTCAGACTGACAATGTCTTCGTCTGACATTAAGATCAGATAACATTCTTCTATAACAAGAATTTCATCAAAAGATAGATAACCACTATAATACTTCCGTGAACAATGATCTCTTAAAATATATCAAGCAAGACAGTCATCATCTACTCGCTATGATTTCCATACTCAGACATTTCATGTTTCAAATATTATTCCTCTAACTATTTTTGTCATCACAAATCTCATATTATTACACTTTCTCAACCTCGTACCTGAGTAATTTGATTTACCAAATTACATTCTTCTCTAACGTGACAGTGCATAACTCACATAATCTTTACGTCAACCTAATACTTTTCTAGCTCTGGCTTACTCATCAACTCATTCTCAATCTCTAATCATGTTTATAGATATTTGGTTTCATACTTGTGAATTTATTCAGTGCAATTCCCGTGAAATTCCATTACAATACACCACTCCGATAACCGGGGTGAGGTCGTAGGGCCTCTAACTCGACTCTCATATACATACACATGTAGCACAACTTTCATCATCATAGCAATATCATCAAAATCATATCGTTCATTTCAGAAAGACCAACTTTCATATTCGTTTTATGCCAACTTTCCAATTATATCATTTAGATAGGTATACCCATACATGCACTCTATGAATTCTAAGTAACTTTACTTATCCCATTCATTTAATCAACCCAGTCATGTACATAACATCATACGAGAGCCAACAAACATGGATAAGTATATTCCATTCTGTACTTTCATTTCATACATCATCTTATGCATATCATTACAAACATGTAAATCAATCCAAGCAATTTAACACTTATACTTAGACTATGTGAATCTGCCAACCATATTCATTCAAATAAGTATACATGAACATTCTTTCTACCCGTATTTTTAGTAAGTTATCCAAACACATGTATTCACTTGAACAAATCAATCATTTACACCATGGGATTATCAATCAATCATAGATAAGTTCATTATACCATGCATACATTATATTTGTAACACCCCAAATCGGCCCAGACGTTGTGGCCAGATCTGACGTGTCACATGGACTTACGACTTAGTATGCATTCGTTGGTTTAAGTGATTGGGGTGGTCTTTGTAAAAACAGCGGTTGAATGAAAAGCCGATTTATCAATCTTTAGTCTATCCATTTGTTATGCTTGTTGAGTTTTGGAAACGTTTATTAATTTTGAAAACCCGCGCAGCCTAACACTAGCGGTTTCGACATAGTATAAATATAATCAGAAAATAAAACCATAGAAGAAAAAGAAATTTAAATAGTGACTTTATTACAACTTAAAACCCAAAATTAAATCAAAATTTAAAAATAATAAAAATAAACTAACTTAGTAAAACCAACTTTGCAGATGATGTGGCCACTCCGAATCCCTCACGGCTCTAAGCCCACTATGGTTGGGGATTTCCTGCAGAGATGAAAATAAAGGGTGAGTTCGTAAACTCAAGTGTAACATAACCCAACCATAGCCCAAAACAGATCAAACCTCGAGTCGACTTATCCGGCCTTGGCCCAAGATGATATTAGAATAAAACCCATAAGCCCATAGCGTATACTGAACAAATATATCATGAATGTGGAAATCCCAACCCAGAGCCATCCATAACACCCCTGCATTCAACCTTACACCATGTGGGAGACTACTCGATCCACCCAATCGCTACACACCACGTAAATTACAAATAAGTCATGATATTGTGACGAAGTCACCAGATATAGATATTGTGGCTAGCCACCGTATCAGATATATATATGTGGCGGTTACCAGATTGCAGCGAGGTCGCGGATATTGTGACGAAGTCACTGTATCAGATATATGTGGCGAGGCCACCAGATTGCAAATGAGGTCGCTGTAACGCTTCCTCCATCAATATAAACCCATGTCCCATGCAATGTAAATAATATGTCATGGCATACGATACGTAAATGTAACATCATGCTTTTTCAGAAAAACCCTAGGGGTAAAATCGTAATTTTGCATGCATAAGGGTATTTCAGTAATTGTTACCTATTGCTAAGGTTTCATGCTTATTCTAACGTTTACCAAGTAATCAGAAGTACTTACCTCATCTTTTTACTAAAGTGGGCTCGTTGGCCCATTGGCCCGTTTTCGGCCCATTAAGCCTAAAAATACCATTGTGCACGAAAATGCACACTCTGCACTCTAATCATCCAAATACACCATATTCATTAACTACTGTCTCACGAGCACTCGCACGCTCGCAAGTTCACAAAATACCAACGTTTCAGTATTTCGGCTTTTACCGATTCAGTCTGAGGGAGGGTGTCGTTTACACACCTGGTTGATGACGATTGATGACGATATCTCCCACGCTGTAACACCCCAAAACCCGAGACCATCGCCGGTGTCGGACCCGAGGGTTAACAAACCAAGTTCACATGTTTTTGCCCACCAATTTGACATTTCCAGTCAGGCTGGAAAACTGCGTCACTGTCGCCTTAAAATCATATCTCGAGTTTCAAAACTCGAAACTGGTTTCGTAAATTTTCCTGAATTTAGACTCATATATCCATCCATGGATTTATTTCTAGGATTTTGGTCGGGCCAATTGGTACAGTTTATTAGTTAAAGTTACCCCTGTTACAGGGATCGACTGCTCCGACCTTCGCGCGGTATAACTTGAATATCTCTCTGTACAGGGCTTTAATTCTGGTGTCGTTTGTTTCTAATGAAACTAGACTCAAAATGGAATCTGTACATATAAGATATATCTCCTAATTCTTTTTGGATAATTTATAGTGAATTTTTAAAGTTGCGACAGAGAACCCAGAAACCATTCTGGCCCTGTCTCACAATAGCTTTAATATCTCTTAACCTGTAACTCCTATGACCGTTTCATTTCTTCCATATGAAAATAGACTCATCAAGGTTCATTTACATAGCTTATTCACTATCTAATTCCATTCCTATGAATTTTGGTGATTTTTCACATTCACGCCACTGCAGCTGGCAGCATCTGTTTTAAGATAGGACTCACCTATTTGGTGGTCTCCATGATTCAACTAGCCTTACCATACATAGGTTCCTATATGATCATTTTAACTGCGCCAATGGCTGATCATATGACCAACATTCTCATTTCCAAGCCATAGCCACATCGTGACACAAAATATATACATACAACCCACAATTAGTCTAAGTTCATACTTCCTTTTCAAGCCATTTTCGCACGGCCGTATATACTTACATTACAACATATTTAACAAACAAGGGTAGTCCTATACATGCCATCTCAAGTTCAAACAAAATTTATACCAAAATGGAGGCTTGATAGTGTGGATGACTTCGACTTCAACGATCCCAAACCGATTGCCTCGAGCGAAATCTAGAAAACTAAGAGCCAAAGCAACGGGTAAGCATTTTTATGCTTAGTAAGTCTCAAGGAATATAATGAACTATAATTTACAGCAATACATTCACATAGCCAAATGCATCATTTCATTAATACACATTCTTACTTCATACTTCATCATTATATAAGTTCGCAAAGCATCAATCAATTCAATAACTGAAATTCATTAGTCGATTGAGCGAATGTTGCTCAAACACGCCGACTTTCCAATGCACATATAACGTACCTTATCCTTTGGGCTGTCCGAGTGTACTAATTAAATTCATTTCAGCAACCAACACTCACCTCCAGCCCAAGATTCTTCGAATATAACCGGATATAATCAAGTGCACAAATGCCTTCGGTCTTAGCCCGGATAGAATAACTCAGACGAATGCCTTCGGCCTTAGCCCCGATATAACCACTAGCACAATTGCCTTCGGTCTTAACCCGGATATAATTTCCAGCATAATTGTCTTCGGCTTAGCCCGGATATCATTCAATTTCTCATGCACACATACATCAATAATCATTGGACATACATATTTCATTTTCGTTATTAAGGCTCAAACACAATTAATATCATTAGCATATTCGCCGGGACTTAGCCCGTGGAATTCAAATACTCATACACACATAATCAATAATCATACACATCCATATTTCATCTCACATAATTCAAGTAAGGTCACTTCTTGAGGACTTACCTCGGATGTTGTCGAACGGCTTTTTCGGCTATTCGATCACCTTTTCCTTCCCCTTGTCCAATTGTGGCCCTCTTGGCTCTTGAGCTAATTCAAACAAATTCAATTTATTAAAACCTCATTGTGCTTGCTTATGGCCGAATATGACAAGGATTTTAGATGGTCATATGGCCACTCTTTAGCTTGGATACACAATGGTCATGCACATTTTATACTACATCAAGCAATTCAATACAATTTGTTTGAACATCAAGGAAATGCTAAGGCCTTCAATGGGCTACCCAAGGTCGAATATTCATGTACATGTTGAGGTCAAAATTTGCACTTAATACCTCACAAAACAGCATGCAATCTACTAATTAATGCTTGCACATTGTGGCCCAAAACTTATAATATAGCATCAAGCACTTATATGTGTGTTAGGTCAATTGTGCTTGCAATTTCACAAGCATTCTTCCACATTTTCTTCTTTAAATCAATATATTCATCACTTAGTTCATAACCAAACAAAATGTGCAATCATATATATGCATATATGAGCATGGTCAATTTTCAAAGTGTCCATAGCCATCCAAAACACAAACTTTTAACTAACATGCAAGAAGCATGAATCATGCTCAAGAATGCATCATGGCCAAGTATGACAATCATGCTCCTTTTCAACTTTAATCATGATAAAACAAAGAGAAAACTCAAAATCTTACTCATGAGTAGAAAATCCATCATTGCATGCATCATCATCAAGCTTCACACTTAGCATGCAATGGCTTTATCACTATAACAACTTTGGCCAAATTCCATTTCCATGGCATACCAAAGATTTGAGCCATGGCTAACATGCACATCAAGTTAGCAACCAAAACATGCATGAAACTCCCAACACAACCTCATACATACCTTAATCTTGATGCAAACTTAGCCAAATCTCCTTCTAGATCTCTTCCAAGCCAAGCATGAAGCAAAAATCCTCCCCTTTCCCTTAGTAATTTCGCCAAGAAGATGAGAAAGGATGAACAAATTTTTCTTTTTCTTTCCTTAGTACATTCGCCAAGCCTATGGAGAAGAATGAACATTTTTTTTCTCTTGTTTTTCCATACTCTTATTTTATCATTTCTAACATCATCCATTAGTAAAACATGTTGGGAACATGTTTTCCTTGCCCATAATTTGTCATGGCCGCCATTCACCTTAGGGAATGGGATAATTGACATGCAACTCCATTTATTTCACTTTATGCATTATTAGGCCACTTAAAAATACACCTATCACATTTTCAAGTCTTAGCACATGGGTCCTTTCTTAATAATTAGCACCTAATTAATAAAAATCGAGACACTAAATATTTACGCATACCAATTCCACATACAATAAGCACGGAATATAACACTTAATTATTCTTGTGACTCGGTTTCGTGGTCCCAAACCACTCTCCGACTAGGGTCACATTAGGTGTCACAACTCTCCCCACTCAAGAGATTTTCGTCCCCAAAAGCTTACCGTAAATAGGTTCGGATATCGCTCTCTCACCGAGTTCTCGCCTCCCAAGTAGCTTCTTCTATCCCGTGCTTGAGCCATAACACTTTCACTAGCGAACCCGCTTGTTTCGCAACTCTTTCACTTCTCGTGATAGGATACGAATTGGTTCTTCCTCATAACTCATATTAGCTTGAATTTCAATTTCGATGGACTAATCACGTGCGATGGATCGGATCTATAACGTCAAGCATCAAACGTGGAAGACATCGTGAACCTTTTGAGTTCAGGGGCAAAATCAAACGATATGCCACCGGACCGATTCGCCTCGATATCTCATATGGCCCAATGAACCTCGGCTCAACTTGCCCTTACTACCGAACTCGAGTATTTTTTCCAAGGCGATACCTTGAGGAACACTTTATCACCCACCGATACTCGATATCCTTACGCTTCATATCCGCGCACGACTTCTCGACGATCAAGGCTATCTTCAAACTTTCACGGATTACTTTCACTTTCGCTCAGCATCCCTAATCAAATCCATTTCGAAAATCTTGCTTTCACCAAGCTCGGTCAAAACAATGGTGTACGGCATTTACGCCGCACAAAGCCTCATAAGGTGCCATCTTAATGCTCGATCGAAAGTCTGTTGTTGTAAGTTTAATTCAATCAACGGCAAATACCGCTCCCTATGAACCACTAAACTCGAGGACGCAACATCTTAACATATCCTCAAGTATCCGAATTACCCGCCGGATTGACCATCGGTTTGGGGGTGAAAGGCGGTGCTGAAATGCAACTTGGTACCCAAAGCTTCTTGCAACTTTTTCCAAAACCGCGAGGTAAATCTCGGATCTCTATCCGACACGATAGAAATAGGCACCCCGTGTAATTTCACAACTGAGAAACGACAATTCCGCTTAATTTGTCCATTGAAAATCCAGACGACGGGGACAAAGTGGGCCGACTTAGTCAATCGATCTACCACGACCCAAACCGCATCCTTCTTACTTGTCGACAATGGCGGTCCGGATACAAAGTCCATTGTGACTCGATCCCATTTCCACTCTGTATCGTGATTGGTCAAGTAATCCTCAAGGCACCGATGTTCCGCTTTCACTTGTTGACATATTAAACATCTTGAAACAAAGTCGGAGATGTCTCGCTTCATACCATGCCACCAAAATCGACGCTTCAAATCATTGTACATCTTTGTACTCCCGTGGATTGCCATTTGGCTACAATGGGCTTCATCTGAATTATCGAAATGAGTTCAATTCCTTGGGACACATGACGACTTTTGAACTTCAAACAATCGTCATCGCCGATTTGAAACTCCGAGTCCTTGTTCGAACACACGCAGCCGCTTTTGCAACCAACTCGTCGTCGACTTTTCGAGCTTCTTGAATTTGGTGTGTCAATAGTGGTTTGGCTTTCAATTCAGCCACTAACACAATTGTCCGACGGACGGACAAGTGCACATTCATCGTCAGAAGTGAATAACAATTTATTTACTCAAGGCATCCGCAACCACATTCGCCTTTCCCGTGATAATCAATGATCATTCAGAATCCTTTAACAGCTCAAGCCAACGCCTTTGTCGCAGATTTAAGTCTCTTTGGGTCATCAAATATTTGAGACTTTTGTGATCCGAGTATACATGGCACCTTTCACCAAATAAGTAATGTCGCCAAATCTTTAAGGCTAATACGATAGCGCCAATTCGAGATCATGAGTCGGATAATTTTTCTCATGTGGCTTTAATTGCCTCGACGACAGGCCACAACTCGACCTTCTTGCATTAATACGCAACCTAACCCAAGTAGAGAGGCGTCGCTATAGATAACAAACTCCTTGCGGACTCGGGTTGCACTAGAATTGGGGCTTCACCAAATAAGTTTTCATTGATCAAGCTTTTTGGCATTTCTCCGTCCATTCAACTTAACATCCTTTTGGAGTAGCTTCACATCGGCGTGGCTATCGTTGAGAACCCTTTACAAATCGTTTGTAATAACCAAGCAAGCCCCAAAAGCTCCGAACCTCAAGAATATTTCTGAGGTTTCCAATTAAGTATGGCTGAAATTTTATTCGGTCGACTCGAATACCCGATGCGATACCACATGACCCAAGAAGCTAACCTCTCTTAACCGTAACTCACACTTGTCAACTTAGCATATAATTGCTTGTCCCATAAAATTTGCAAAGACTAACCGCAGTGTTCAAGATGTTCGGTCTCATTTCTTGAATAGACCAAGATGTCATCAATGAACACGACTACGAATCGATCCAAATATGGTCTAAAGATCCGATTCATTAAGTCCATAAATACCGTAGGGCATTAGTGAGCCCAAACGGCATCACTAGGAACTCATAGTGACCATATCTCGCTCAAGGCGCCTTGGGCACGCCTCAATCTCGGATTCGCAATTGATAGTAGCCCGATCTCAAATCTATTTTCGAGAACACCGAGGCTCCCTTCAGCTTGATCGAACAAGTCATCAATACGCGGCAACGGATATTTGTTCTTTATCGCCGCTTTGTTAAGTCGACGATAGTCGATGCACAATGCATGGTTCCATCCTTCTTCTTCACTTAACAAAGACCGGCAAGCACCCAAGGCGAAAAACTCGGCGAGCAAAACCTCTATCCACCAATTCTTGCAACTGAACTTTCAACTCCTTTAATTCGTTGGGGCCATACGATACGGAGCTATCGAATTGAGTGGTACCTGTACCAATTCGATGCCAAATTCTATTTCCGAACAGTGGTAAACCCAGTAATTCTTCTGGGAAAACATCCGGTATTCACAAACCACGGCACAGATTCGGTTTCTTTCTCGATTCCTTGTCATCGAAAGCACGACGCAAGGTACGCCGCACCCTTTTCTTACATATTTCGGGCCAACATCGCGATATTACAAATGGCAACCCTTTTAAGTCCGTGGACTCAACCCGAATTATTTCATTATTCACAAGACCTCAAATCGATAGTCTTGCTCTTGCAATTTACAACCGCATCGTGCATGGTCAACCAATCCAAACCAAGAATAACATCGAACTCATCGAACGGCAAAAGCATCAAGTCCGCCGGAAAACAAGAACCCTAACACTAGGGGACTTTTCTTGCACACTTTGTTAACAAGCACGTAATGACCCAAGGGGTTTGACACCGAATTACAAACTCAAGAGACTCAATGGGCAAAGTCTTATCGATGCTAAGGTTTCACATATATATGAATGAGTAGAACCAGGTCAATCAAAGCAATTACATTTGTATTGAAAAGAGTGAAAGTACCTGTAATAACATCCGAGAGGCAAGATCCTCGGCGTGCGGCAGATGGCATAAGTCCTAGCAGAGCACGAGCCTCGATCCGATGGTAGCATCTCTAGATCCTCTCCGACCGCCACCGACATTGCCCACATTTCTAGGTGGTCTACCTCGAGCAAATGGTAGCACCGGGTTTGCACTGACTTGCATTCTGCTCGTGCATCCTCTGCAATCCTTCATAAAGTGGTCGGCCGATCCACACTTATAGCAGAGCGATCACGAAACCAACAGCTCCTCAATGCCATTTGCCACAATGTGGACACTCGCCTCTCTCGGCGATCATTTCCGCCCCGGCGATCGAGGTGACTCGTGTGGTCACAGGGGTCGATCGCGTCCTCGTCTAGAAAAGCCCAAACGCCTCTAGACCGGCTCGCATCATCTCGAAATCTCTTCGATGCTTGTTGAAGAGACTTTCCGAGGACCTCTTCGAATTCTCCAATCCCACATCACTTTTTGTTTCTCCTTTCTAAGCTCTTCTGCTTTACAAGCTCGCTCAACAAGTACTACGAACTCTCGATCTCGAGAATGCCAACAAACATCCTTATATCATCATTCAGCCCATCCTCAAGCTGCTTATACATAATAGCTTCGGACGAAATGCATTCTCGCACAGACGGCTAAGCCTCACAAACTTTCGTTCAGAGTCAGTAACGGACATAGAACCTTGCTTAAGATCAAGGAACTCCCTCCGCTTTTGGTCGATGAATCTCGATCGATATACTTTTTTGAACTCGGTTAGAAAGAATTCCCAAGTCACTTGCTCTCTAGGCACCACGTAAGTCGAGTACTCCACCAATAGTAGGCGGACTCACGTAGCAAGGAGATGGTACACTTTAAGCACTCATCGGGTGTACAGATAGCTCATCAAGCACCGGATAGTGTTATCTAACCATAATTCAGCTCGCTTCGGCATCATCATCATCCGTAGCCTTAAATTCAGTGGCCCCATGTTTTCAATCCTATCGATCGGGGCTTACCCGACCTTATTGGGTCACCAACGGAGGTATCGAGGTCTTGGGGTTGCATCCGTCGGGAATGGAGGTGGTGGAACAGTAGTGTTGGTTCGAATGTATTGATTAAACCATTCGCTCATCACACTATAAAAGGCTTGCCTAGCCTCATCATTAGGATTATCGCCATAGGTTGAGAGTCCGCGGCCACTGTCCCTTGCGCGGAGCAGCGCCACACTCTCCACATCATCAGCTATCGCTTTCGGTTGGGATCGGGATCCATTGCTATAAACAATCATGAAGTCAAATTGTCGTAATTCATCACACTATCAATTCATCATTTAATGGCATGTATAGCTAGACCTCAAACACATCACGGTAGTCCTAGAATCGACTAAACCGTGGCTCTGATACCAATAAAATTGTAACACCCCAAAACCCGAGACCATCGCCGTGTCGGACCCGAGGGTTAACAAACCAAGTTCACATGTTTTTGCCCACCAATTTGACATTTCCAGTCAGGCTGGAAAACTGCGTCACTGTCGCCTTAAAATCATATCTCGAGTTTCAAAACTCGGAAACTGGTTTCGTAAATTTTCCTGAATTTAGACTCATATATCCATCCATGGATTTATTTCTAGGATTTTTGGTCGGGCCAATTGGTACAGTTTATTAGTTAAAGTTACCCTGTTACAGGGATCGACTGCTCCGACCTTCGCGCGGTATAACTTGAATATCTCTCTGTACAGGGCTTTAATTCTGGTGTCGTTTGTTTCTAATGAAACTAGACTCAAAATGGAATCTGTACATATAAGATATATCTCCTAATTCTTTTTGGATAATTTATAGTGAATTTTTAAAGTTGCGACAGAGAACCCAGAAACCATTCTGGCCCTGTCTCACAATAGCTTTAATATCTCTTAACCTGTAACTCCTATGACCGTTTCATTTCTTCCATATGAAAATAGACTCATCAAGGTTCATTTACATAGCTTATTCACTATCTAATTCCATTCCTATGAATTTTGGTGATTTTTCACATTCACGCCACTGCAGCTGGCAGCATCTGTTTTAAGATAGGACTCACCTATTTGGTGGTCTCCATGATTCAACTAGCCTTACCATACATAGGTTCCTATATGATCATTTTAACCGTGCCAATGGCTGATCATATGACCAACATTCTCATTTCCAAGCCATAGCCACATCGTGACACAAAATATATACATACAACCCACAATTAGTCTAAGTTCATACTTCCCTTTTCAAGCCATTTTCGCACGGCCGTACATACTTACATTACAACATATTTAACAAACAAGGGGTAGTCCTATACATGCCATCTCAAGTTCAAACAAAATTTATACCAAAATGGAGGCTTGATAGTGTGGATGACTTGACTTCAACGATCCCAAACCGATTGCCTCGAGCTAAATCTAGAAAACTAAGAGCCAAAGCAACGGGTAAGCATTTTATGCTTAGTAAGTCTCAAGGAATATAATGAACTATAATTTACAGCAATACATTCACATAGCCAAATGCATCATTTCATTAATACACATTCTTACTTCATACTTCATCATTATATAAGTTCGCAAAGCATCAATCAATTCAATAACTGAAATTCATTAGTCGATTGAGCTTAATGTTGCTCAAACACGCCGACTTTCCAATGCACATATAACGTACCTTATCCTTTGGGCTGTCCGAGTGTACTAATTAAATTCATTTCAGCAACCAACACTCACCTCCAGCCCAAGATTCTTCGAATATAACCGGATATAATCAAGTGCACAAATGCCTTCGGTCTTAGCCCGGATAGAATAACTCAGACGAATGCCTTGGGCCTTAGCCCGATATAACCACTAGCACAATTGCCTTCGGTCTTAACCCGGATATAATTTCCAGCATAATTGTCTTCGGCTTAGCCCGATATCATTCAATTTCTCATGCACACATACATCAATAATCATTGGACATACATATTTCATTTTCGTTACTAAGGCTCAAACACAATTAATATCATTAGCATATTCGCCTTGGGACTTAGCCCGGTGGAATTCAAATACTCATACACACATAATCAATAATCATACACATCCATATTTCATCTCACATAATTCAAGTAAGGTCACTTCTTGAGGACTTACCTCGGATGTTGTCGAACGGCTTTTTCGGCTATTCGATCACCTTTTCCTTCCCTTGTCCAATTGTGGCCCTCTTGGCTCTTGAGCTAATTCAAACAAATTCAATTTATTAAAACCTCATTGTGCTTGCTTATGGCCTAATATGACAAGGATTTTAGATGGTCATATGGCCACTCTTTAGCTTGGATACACAATGGTCATGCACATTTTATACTACATCAAGCAATTCAATACAATTTGTTTGAACATCAAGGAAATGCTAAGGCCTTCAATGGGCTACCCAAGGTCGAATATTCATGTACATGTTGAGGTCAAAATTTGCACTTAATACCTCACAAAAACAGCATGCAATCTACTAATTAATGCTTGCACATTGTGGCCCAAAACTTATAATATAGCATCAAGCACTTATATGTGTGCTAGGTCAATTGTGCTTGCAATTTCACAAGCATTCTTCCACATTTTCTTCTTTAAATCAATATATTCATCACTTAGTTCATAACCAAACAAAATGTGCAATCATATATATGCATATATGAGCATGGCGAATTTTCAAAGTGTCCATAGCCATCCAAAACACAAACTTTTAACTAACATGCAAGAAGCATGAATCATGCTCAAGAATGCATCATGGCCAAGTATGACAATCATGCTCCTTTTCAACTTTAATCATGATAAAACAAAGAGAAAACTCAAAATCTTACTCATGAGTAGAAAATCCATCATTGCATGCATCATCATCAAGCTTCACACTTAGCATGCAATGGCTTTATCACTATAACAACTTTGGCCAAATTCCATTTCCATGGCATACCAAAGATTTGAGCCATGGCTAACATGCACATCAAGTTAGCAACCAAAACATGCATGAAACTCCCAACACAACCTCATACATACCTTAATCTTGATGCAAACTTAGCCAAATCTCCTTCTAGATCTCTTCCAAGCCAAGCATGAAGCAAAAATCCTCCCCTTTTCCCTTAGTAATTTCGCCAAGAAGATGAGAAAGGATGAACAAATTTTTCTTTTTCTTTCCTTAGTACATTCGCCAAGCCTATGGAGAAGAATGAACATTTTTTTTCTCTTGTTTTTCCATACTCTTATTTTATCATTTCTAACATCATCCATTAGTAAAACATGTTGGGAACATGTTTTCCTTGCCCATAATTTGTCATGGCCGGCCATTCACCTTAGGGAATGGGATAATTGACATGCAACTCCATTTATTTCACTTTATGCATTATTAGGCCACTTAAAAATACACCTATCACATTTTCAAGTCTTAGCACATGGGTCCTTTCTTAATAATTAGCACCTAATTAATAAAAATCGAGACACGAAATATTTACGCATACCAATTCCACATACAATAAGCACGGAATATAACACTTAATTATTCTTGTGACTCGGTTTCGTGGTCCCGAAACCACTCTCCGACTAGGGTCACATTAGGGGTGTCACACACGCGATAATCCTACAATCGATCATTAACACATTAGACTTACGAATTAACGATAACTAACATAAATCTACGTCAACTAACCCAATTATCACACAAGTTAGCGATTTACGCACGAGGGGCAAAATAGTCATTTTTACCCTTCAGGGGTAAATCGATAGTCCTACCCTACTGGGGTATTTTAGTAATTCTACAACTTATCCACTTGGGCCTATGGACCTATTGGGACCACATGGCCCATTTCAGCCCATCGCGGCCCGAAATAGCCGTCCTACTGTTAGAGTAATGAGAAATACACACCTGTTAGGAGACTGCAGTTAATCCGCGCTCCAAACACTCTTAGCTGACGCCCAACCCAAACAAGCACGTCACAAAGTGAAAGGGATCAGCCAAGAAGGGTATGCCTACTCTCCTCATGGTTTTCTCAATTTAAAGCCATCTTTCCATCTACTCTTATGTTAGGCTCCCGATATGGGATCCCTCCATCACCAGAGTTTAAAACCAACACCAACTCTTGCCGTCCCAACATAGCAAAATAATCAACCTTTGCGTGCCAAGGGATTCAAACCAAAGTCCTCTCACATGCCAACTCACGCCACCACCACTAGGCCATCAACTCATTTGTGTCATAAATCCAGCACATTAAACTTTAAAGTGCACCTACTTGCTTCCAGATTTATTGAAAAGAAAAACCAAAATATATTGCAAGGGCCAAGACTTGAACCTTGGACCCCTTGCTTCCTCTATAGCGTCACTTCCTTGTCCCCTAAGTGGTGCCACCTTGCCACTACACCACACTCCTTTTTGTGTCATATTTTACCCCTTTACTCTTAAAAGCCCAAACGCCAATTGCATCACCTGTTCATAAAATTAAAATTCCGAAGACTACCACGGATTTAACTTAAGTTTGGGCCTTCCGAAGGCTCACTAACCTACTAAAATATATATTTTAACCAACCAGGACACACACAAATTTTAAAATCACAGAAACACAGAAAACCTGAAAATTGGGGCGTTACAACTCTACCCTCTTTAAAGAAATTTCATCCTCGAAATTTTACCTGAATCAAACAAATGAGGATATTGTCGACGCATCACCACTTCTGGCTCCCAAGTAGCTTCCTCTCTGCCATGATTACGCCACAGCACCTTTACTAGCGGAGCTGATTTCCTCTTCAAAATCTTAACATCTCGATCCAAAATCTGCGCAGGCTCTTCCTCAAAAGTCAAGTCTGTTTGGACCTCGATCTTTGTAACCGGCACAACATGAGTAGGGTCAGAACGATACCACCTTAACATGGAGACATGAAAGACATCATGAATCCTATCCAATTCTAGAGGTAGCTCCAACTGATAAGCCATTGGACCCACTCGCTTAAGAATCCGATAAGGCCCAATGAACCGCAGACTTAACTTGCCTTTCATCCCAAACCTTAATATTTTCTTCCAAGGTGAAACCTTCAAGAAGACCATATCATCCTCAGAGTACTGAATTTCCTGGCGCTTCAAATCTGCATATGACTTCTATCTATCAGATGCTTCCTTCAACCGGTCTCTAATCAACTTGACCTTATCCTCAGTATCTGCCACCAACTCAAGTCCAAGAACCTGTGGTTCACCCAACTCGGTCCAACAACTAGGTGTACGACATCTTCGCCCATACAGTGCCTCATAAGGAGCCATTTGAATACTTGCCTGATAATGTTGTTGTATGCAAACTTTGCCAACGGTAAGTAATCCTCTCAACTGCCTCTAAAGTCGATAACGCATCCCCTCAACATGTCTTCCAGAATCTGAATAACTCTTGCTGACTGACCATTAGTTTGAGGATGAAAGGCTGTACTAAAGTGCAACCGCGTACCCAATGCCTCATGCAACTTTTGCCAAAATCGAGATGTGAATCTAGGATCTCGATCAGAAATAATCGACATTGGCACTCCGTGAAGTCGCACTATTTCCGCCACATACAATTTGGCTAACTTTTGAAGTGAATATTCAGTGCGGACAGGTATGAAATGAGCAGATTTGGTCAACCTATCCACAATTACCCAAATCGAGTCCTTCTTCAACGGTGTCAAGGGCAACCCACTCACAAAATCTATGGTTACCCTCTCCCACTTCCAAAGTGGTACTTTCACTGGCTGCAAAAGTCCGGAAGGTAATTGATGTTCAGCTTTCACTTGCTGACAAGTCATACATTTTCCCACAACTTCCATTACTTCTCGCTTCAATCCAGGCCACCAATACAACTTCTTTAAGTTGCGATACATTTTACTCCCTCCAGGATGCATAGCACACAGACCTCTATGAGCTTCTTTCAGAATTGCTTGCCTCAAGTCAGAGTCCTTCGGAATACAAACTCTACCTCGGTAACACAGAACTCCCTCACTGTTCAGTCTGAACTCAAAAGTATCCCCATTCTTAAGCTACTAGAATCGAGAAACCAGGGACTCATCCCTCGACTGTTTTTCCTTAATCTCATCCACCCAAGTCGGCCTAACTTGCAATTCTGCTAACAGACTACTGTCTCCATACAGACTCAAATGAGCAAACATGGCTCTCAGATTGATACAGTTCTATGACTTAGGGCATCAGCCACCACATTTGTAATACCCCGTACTCGAGACCATTACCGGAGTCGAACACGGGGTGTTAACGGACTTAATTCATTTGCTTACACAGTTCATTTTAAAATTTCGCATAAGTCGGCTAATCGCATCACAGTCACTTTAAAAATCATATCTCGAGTTCCAAAACTCGAAAACCGATTTTGTAAATTTTCCTGAAACTAGACTCATATATCCATCTACAATTTTTTTTCTAGAATTTTTGGTCGGGCCAATTAGTACAGTTTATTAATTAAAGTCTCCCCTGTTTCAGGGTTCGACTACTCTGACCTTCATGCATTACGACTTAGATATCTCCCTGTACAGGGCTTCAATACTTATTCCATTTGTTTCTAATGAAACTAGACTCAAAAAGGAATCTTTACATATAGAGCATGACTTCTAATTATCTCTGGTTAATTTATAGTGAATTTCCAAAGTCAGAACAGGGAACCCAGAAATCGCTCTGGCCCTGTTTCACAAAAACTTAAACATCTCATAAAATACGGCTCATATGGTCGTTCCGTTTCTTTCATATGAAAATAGACTCATCAAGATTCGATTACATAATTTATTCATTATTTAATTACATTTATACTATTTTTAGTGATTTTTCAAACTCACATCACTGCTGCTGTCAGCATCTAGTTTAAGGTAAATTTCACCTATTTCATAGTTTTCCATGAATCAACTAGCCATTTGTCATACATAGCACCAAAATGATCGTGATTAACCATTCCAATGGCTAATCATTACCAAGCATTTCCATGCCACTCAATGAACAATATACAAAATGATTATAATGCTATGCTCAAAATATATATAAGCCATTTTCGCATGGCTATCCGAATATATACATTACCAAAAGGTACTTGATTAACAACAAAGGTCAGTCCTATACATGCCATTATCAAAGTTCAACTAAAAGAGTACCAAAAGGGCTTTGATAGTGTGGACGACTTCGACTTTGACACTCCCGAGTCCGATAGTGACGAACAAAATCTATAAAGCAGAGAATCAAAGCAATGTAATAAGCATTTTAATGCTTAGTAAGTTTAAGTAATGAAATTATTTATGACTAAAGTATAACGCTCATATGACTAAATGAATAATTGCATATACGCATATTCCCAAAATCATACTTACTTCACGCTTCAACCAAGATATTCATACACAGGATCAAACCTAACTAAGGCCTAAGTTTATTAAGCAATTGAGCGAATACTATTTAAAAGGAATCAACTTTCTGATGCATATACGAAACATACCTTATCGTTTGGATTTTATGAGCGTATTAATTGAAATTATTACAGCCAGATCACTCATTTCCAAACCCAAGTACCTTCGGGATTTAGCCGGATATAACAACTCGCACAAATGCCTTCGGGACTTAGCCCGGATATAGTAACTCGCACAAATGCCTTCGGGACTTAACCCGGATATAGTCACTAGCACAAATGCCTTCGGATCTTAGTCCGGTTATCATCCGAATAATCATGCACATATATCAATAAATCATAACACATCTATATTTCATTTTCATTACTAGAATTCAAACACAAGACACTTATCAACCATTACCATTTTCGCTCAATAGCCACATACAAAGGGCATGATTTTGATTCGCTTTTATAACATGATCTCTATACGCATTCTTTGCCGTCATAAGTATAAGCCAATTACCTCAATATATAATTCAAGTAGAATCATTATATCACCGTTTATTTGTTATGCTTATATGTCATGACTTAATCAAATCATAAACTAAGTTCCATTACTCAAGACTTACCTCGGATGTTGTCGGCGACTTCAACGGCTATTCAATTACTTTTTCCTTTCCTTTATCGATTTAGTTCCCTTTGCTCTTGAGCTTAATTTAACAAATAAATTGATTTAATCATTTTGAACATCAAAGAGAAACTCAAGGTACTTAGCCCATATATACATTAGACATTAGAGTCATATATATATGAAATCATGAATCAAATTCAACATATTAGCCAATATTCTCCTTTAGCCGATTATCTAAGTCAAGATAAAATCATCAATATGCTTACCTATAGCCGAATATGCAACATCAATCTATCACTATCACCTACATCCTTAATTAAAGGCCGTATATATGCAACATCAATCTATGTATTCATTCATGTGGTCGAATATACATATTCCAATATGATATCATTTCCATTTCATTTAACACTTAACATTTACCACATATCAATTAACAAATTTTGTTTATAATTACAAAACTCTTCATCTATTCATGCTCTCATATTCGGTCATCCATACCTATACTAACCATATAACTAAATAATTTTAAGTTTAAACATAAATACAACATTTTAGCACCATGGCCGAACACCTCATGAAGTTGCTAAGACCCATCCTTTTCAAATTCTCACACACACTCACATCCAATCCTTTTTATTAAGCACTAAACTCAATCATCTTCATGCCTCATCACCACAACATCAAACACCAACCAAGAAAGACAACATCCATGGCCGAGTATCATCTCCATCAAATAGCAAAAATTTAAACCATGGGCTAGGTAGAATTCAAACTAACAACTAAAAATATGCATGAATTTCATGGAATAACATCAAACATACTTCAACCTAGTTACAAGCATGGCCGAACTTCTTCAAACCTAAACCTTTCTTTTTTTCTTTTACTTGTTTTTTTTCGGCCAAGAAGAACCAAACTCTCACTTTGTTTTCATCACCCCCCCCAATTTCCATTACTTTATTACTAACCTTTTATTTTATTATTTCTAACACAAAATATTAACACATAATGTTTATAATATGTTTTAACCCATAGCATGGCCGGCCACTACCTAAAATTTTGGGTAATTTGACATGCAAGTACAAGCATTTTCTAACATGCATTAATAGATCCTTATAGATTAACCTATCACATTTCAAAAGTATCACACATAAGTCTTATTAACTAAATTCACATGCAATCGACTAAATCGAAGCTTAAAACTTTCACACATTCATATTCACATATTTTAGACAATAAATATTATATTCAAATACTTCGGTGACTCGGTTTAGCGGTCCTGAAACCACTTTCCGACTAGGGTCAATTTAGGGCTATCACAACATTAGCTTTGCCTGGGTGATACTCAATCGCGCAGTCATAATCCTTAAGCAACTCTATCCATCTCCGCTGCCTAAGGTTCAGCTCCTTCTGAGTCAGCAAGTGCTTAAGACTCTTATGATCTATATATATAATACACCTTTCTCCATACAGGTAATGTCTCCAAATCTTAAGCGCAAAAATTACCGCTGCCAACTCCAGATCATGAGTAGGATAGTTAACTTCATGTGGTTTAAGCTGTCGTGATGCATAAGCAACCACTTTACCCTCTTGCATTAGCACACAGCCCAACCCTATATGTGATGCATCACTGCATACGGTAAAATCTTTTCCAGACTCCGGCTGAATCAGTAGTGGTGCCTCGGTCAGAACTTTCTTCAGCTTCTCAAAAGATTCCTGTTGTTTTTCAGTCCAAACAAACGGTACTCCCTTCCTTATAAGCTTTGTCAAAAGTGCTGCCATCACAAAAAATCCTTCCACAAACCTTCTATAGTACCCAGCTAAACCCAGAAAACTTCAAATTTCTAACACTGACCTCGGTGGCTTCCATTCCAGAATCGCTTCAATCTTTCGAGGGTCCACCTTGATCCCTTCAACAGAGACAACATGCCCCAAAAAAGTTACCTCTCTCAACCATAACTCACACTTACTGAATTTCGCATAAAGCTCCTTCTCCCTCAGCACTTGCAACACAATACGATGATGCTCATCATGCTTCTCCTCAGTTTCAGAAAAAACCAGAATATCATCGATAAAGACGACCACGAATCGATCCAAGTATGGCTGGAACACTCGATTCATCAGATCCATAAATGTTGCAGGTACGTTTGTCAACCCAAATGGCATAACCAAGAACTCATAGTGACCATACCGAGTTCTGAATGCCGTCTTGTGAATATCCACCTCCTTAACTCTCAACTAATGATACCCAAATCGAAGGTCAATCTTGGAAAATACTGAAGCTCCTCTAAGTTGGTCGAATAAATCATCGATTCTCGGCAGTGGGTACTTGTTCTTAATCGTCAATTTGTTCAACTACCGATAATCGATGCACATCCGCATTGATCCATCTTTCTTCTTTACGAACAACACTGGTGCTCCCCACGCAGACACACTTGGTCTAATGAAGCCTCTATCCAATAACTCTTGAATTTGGGCTTTCAGCTCTACCAAACCCTTCGGTGCCATCCTATAAGGTGCAATAGACACCAGTGCCGTTTTAGGCAACAAGTCGATTCCAAACTCAACCTCTCGGTTCGGGGGCAAACCCGAAAGCTCCTCTAGAAAAACATCTTGAAAATCCTTTACGGTTTTAACTTTATCCACTGTCAGATACTCAGTTTTCGATTGGCTTACAAATGCCAAATAAGCCTCACATCCTTTTCGAATCCACTTCTCGGCTCTCAATGCTAGCACCACATTAGACAGATAATCCCTACGCTCGCCTATCACCAAAACCTCCTCATCCTTTGTGGTATTTAACATCATTCGCTTAGCAACACAATCTAGAGTAGCCCTATGCTTAACAAGCCAATCCATTCCCAAAATGAGATCGAATTCTCCAAAAGGTAGCTCCATCAGATCTCCAGAGAAAACTTTTCCTTGAGTTTCTATAGGCACATCTCTATACAGTTTATCTACCCTAACCAAGTGACCAAAGGACTTAGTATAGATACCCCACTCACGGTCTCCTTAGAGCGCACACCCAGCGACCCAGATATAGCACATGTAACATATGAATGAGTAGATCCAACATCTATCAACGCAGTGTACGGCATACTGAAAATCAGAAATGTACCAGTTATGACGTTAGGTGCATTACCCTCCTCTCGGATTTAGTCAGATACACCAACGCTTACCGACGAGCCTCAAGAATCCAGCACTTCGCCAGCGCCCTCCGCCTCGACCGCTTCCATTACCACCTCCGCCTTGCCCACATCCTCTCGAAAACTATGGTCCACCCTCTTTGGTTGAGCGACCGCTTCTAAAACTTGAACTCGATCCGGTTCACGGGATAATCCTTAACCCTATGCTCCATAGATCCAAGATCGAAACAAGCACCAGAATGTTTTCGACACTCGCCCATATGCATCTTCCCACAATTCTTACAACCCTGCAGTCTAATAGCATTCATCGGTACTGCTCAAACTGGCTCCATTACCCTTGCTCTCTTAACATTCCTGTTCATACCACCTGAAAGTCCTAAATCTCTCCTAAAACGGTTTTGATCTTTCTCACAATTCTGTCTTTCTGTATGCTTCACTTCCTCAGCTATCTTAGCTTTCTCCACTAAAGCAGCGAAGTTACGCTCCCTCTGTGGAGCAATCAGCACCCAAAGTTCATCTCTCAGACCATCCTCGAAGTGTACGCTACGCTCATACTCCGTAGCGACAATCCCATAAGCATACCGGCTCAGTCTTAGAAACTCAGATTCATACTTAGCTACTTACTTACTCCCTTGGACCAGGTTCAGAAATTCTTTCCGGTGAGCTTCCACGTAACTAGCCCAAACATACTTTCCTTTAAAGGCTGTCTTAAACAGCTCCCAAGTCACACTGTTAGCAGGAGTTCCATCTCTCACCGTGAGCTACCACTGATAAGCCTCATCCCTGAGTAATGATATGGTTCTTCACACGCTCCATAGAGCAGTCCAGATCATCCATAATCCGCTCTGTGGCTTCTAACCAATACTCAACCACATTCGGAGCTACACCAGATACGCCCCTAAATATCTCTACTCCATTGGCCAAGAGCCATTCAGAAATAGAACCCCAAATTCCATTTCCCGTACTTGCCCCAGCAACCCTTTCCAAAACTCGGAGCATTGCCTGGGACAGAGTATCGTCCCCGGCACCTCGATCATGAGACTCTACCTTCATTGTCGGTGGTACCGGTGCATCTGCTGCCGGCACATGTCCTGAAGAAGAAGATTCAGCCTGAGCATTACCTCGGCCACGTCCACGGCCTCTTCCACGAGCTGCTCGTGTACTCATTTCGTATTATCTGATTAAGAGTTTTATGAGTCAGTTTAATATTTCAGTGTTTATTACAGATGTCTTATAAATAACAATAATTCAGACTTTTAATTTGTTTCCTTTTGCGGTAGCCTAGCTACAGTCTCAGTCTACTTATCAAAGTTTCTATAGTTCCAGTGTTACCCTAACTAAAGTACCATGATAAGGTTTTGTACAAGCATATAATAGATATTTCAGAAACAATTAGAAAAGGCTCAGAAAACTTACAGACTTGGGCCGGAGATCCGATGTGCCACCTTCCGAAAAAAACCTAATTTTAGAAAACTGATTTTAATCTTTAAAATCATCTATTTATAAAGAGAATATATTGGAAATATTCTCGAAAATAATTTATAATCAAGTTCTAAAAAAAAGAAAATGATTTTCGAAAACCTTTATTCAGAGTTTCTTTACAAACTCTCGTTTTTAGACCCGTTCCACAGCCGAGTTGTTGCAACCCTACTCTGAGACCACTAAATATAACACCCTAAACCCGGCCCAGATGTTGTGGCCAAATTTGACGTGTCACATGGACTTACGACTTAGTATGGATTCGTTGGTTTAAGTGATTGGGGTGGTCTTTGTAAAAACAGCGGTTGAATGAAAAGTCGGTTTATCAATCTTTAGGCTATCCATTTGTTATGCTTGTTGAGTCTTGGAAACGTTTATTAATTTTGAAAACCCGCGCAGCCTAACACTAGCAGTTTCAACATAGTATAAATATAATCAGAAAATAAAACCATAGCGAAAAAAGAAATTTAAATAGCGGCCTTATTATAACTTAAAACCCAAAATTAAATTAGAATAAAAAATTAATAAAAATAAACTTAGTAAAACCAACTTTGCAGATGATGTGGTCACTCTGAATCCCTCACGGCTCCAAGCCCACTATGGTTGGGGATTGCCTGCAAAGATAAAAATAAAGGGTGAGTTCGGTAAACTCAGTGTGTAACATAACCCAACCATAGCCCAAAACAGATCAAACCTCAGAGTCAGACTTATCTAGGCCTTGGCCCAGTACAAATATCAGAATGAAACCTATAGGCCCATAGTAGATACTGTAACAAATATATCATGAATGCGAAATCCCAACCTAGAGCCATCCATAACACCCCTGCATCAATTTTTACACCATGTGGGAGACTACTCGACCCACCTAACCGCTACACACCACGAAATTGCAGCAAAGTCGCGGATATTGTGACGAAGTCACCGGAGACTGATATTGTAGCTAGGCCACCGTATCAGATATATATATGTGGCGGCCACCAGATTGCAAATGAGGTTGCAGATATTGTGACGAAGTCACCAGAACAGATATATGTGGCGAGGCCACCAGATTGCAACGAGGCTACCAGAACGCTTCCTCCATCAATATAAACCCATGTCCCATGCAACAGAAATAATATGTCATAGCATACATATACAGAAACAGAACATCATGCTTTTCAGAAAAAAAATAACCCTAAGGGTAAAATCGTAATTTTACATGCATAAGGGTATTTAGTAATTGTTACCTATTGCTAAGGTTTCATGCTTATTCTAATGTTTACCAAGTAATCAGAAGTACATACCTCGTCTTTTTACCAAAGTGGGCCCGTTGGCCCATTGGCCCGTTTTTGGCCCATTAAGCCCAAAAATAACGTTGTGCACTAAAATGCACACTTTGCACTCTAATCATCCAAATGCACCATATTCATTAACAACTGTCTCACGAGCGCCTGACGTCATGAAGTTCACAAAATACCAACGTTTCGGTATTTCGGCTTTTACCGATTTAGTCTAAGGGAGGGTGTCGTTTACACACCTGGTTGATGACGATTGATGACGATATCTCCCACGCGATAATCCTACAATCGATCACTAACACATTAGACTTATGAATTAACGATAACTAACATAAATCCACGTCAACTAACCCAATCATCACATAAGTTAGTCGTTTACGCACGAGGGGCAAAATAGTCATTTTTAACCTCTAGGGGTAAATCGGTAGTCCTACCCTACAGGGGCATTTTAGTAATTCTACAACTTATCCACTTGGGCCTACGGACCCATTGGGACCACATGGCCCATTTTAGCCCATCGTGGACCGAAATAGCCGTTCTACTGCTAGAGTAATGAGAAATACACACCTGTTAGGAGACTGCATTTAATCCGTGCTCCAAACACTCTTAGCTGACACCCAACCCAAACGAGCACGTCACAAAGTGAAAGGGATCAGCCAAGAAGGGTATGCCTACTCTCCTCATGGTTTGCTCTATTTAAAGCCAGCTCTCCATCTACTCTTATGTTAGCTTCCCGATGTGGGATCCCTCCATCACCAGAGTTTAAAACCAACACCAACTCTTGCCGTCCCAACATAGCAAAATAATCAACCTTTGCGTGCCAAGGGATCCGAACCAAAGTCCTCTCACATGCCAACTCACGTCACCACCACTAGGCCATCAACTCTTTGTGTCATAAATCCAACACATTAAACTTTAAAGCGCACCTACTTGCTTCTAGATTTATTGAAAAGAAAAACCAAAATATATTGCAAGAGCCAAGACTTGAACCTTGGACCCTTTGCTTCCTCTATGGCGTCACTTCCTTGTCCCCTAAGTGGTGCCACCTTATCACTACACCGCACTCCTTTCTGTGTTATCTTTTATCCCATTACTCTTAAAAGCCTAAATGCCAATTGCATCACCTGTTCATAAAATTAAAATTTCGAAGACTACCATGGATTTAACTTAAATTTGGGCCTTCCAAAGGCCCACTAACCTACTAAAATATATATTTTAACCAACCAGAACACACAAATTTTAAAAATTACAGAAACACAGAAAACCTAAAAATTGGGGCGTTATAATATTTCATGTTTCTCATAACACAAATATGTACATATACGTTCCACGAATTCTTATTCATACATTTCTGAGTTTCAACTCTTCGTAACTGCACTTTTTTGAATACTTTAGCATCATTATCTATGTAATCGAGTGTTGCTCAGTTAGAGAGTACCTAGCCCACACAAGATAGTTCTCATTCGCATCGGGAGACATCACACTATCACAAACTTGTGGCATGTATAGCTAGATTCTTACACATGCTAGGTTAGTCTGAGAATTGACTAAACTATGCTCTGATACCACTAAATGTAACATCCCTTATGTAACACCCCAAACCCGGCCCAGACGTTACGGCCGAATTTAGTATGTCACATGGAGATGTTTCAAAAAAAACATGTGTTTATCTAAATTCTTTGTTTAGAGTTTAGCAAAAATCTGTTCTTGTTTTAAGTTAAAGTGAATGGAAGCTGTGCACCAGGTAGGAAGCCAGAAAAGAGGAGGTGAGTCTTATAGGACCGCTTAAGTACCAAGCTCTTCCCAGATCCAATCCTAGACATGCACATATCCATTGCCACACTTTAAGCAGGTTACGTGTCTACGAACACTAAAACAAGTTTAAGTCTGCTTAAAATATTTATTTTCTTAGAAAAACATTTACTTTATGGAAACTTTATGCATCATCGTGATATTTTAAAAACAAGTAGTTTTATAAACGAACCCAGTGCTAACCAGCTTTAATAATCCCCAAAATAAAATTAATTAAAAAGAGCGGCCTTATTACAACCTTAAGCACAATAAAAATAATCCAAATTAAATGCTAAACTTATTAAATTCGGCAATCAATCTTCAAGGCCACTCTGAATCCCGCTTGACTCCAAGTCCACCAACTAGGGCTCACCTGCAAGGATGGAAGAGGAAGGCGTGAGTTTGGGAAACTCAGTGTATACAGAAACCCATCCAAAGCCCAAATTAGCTCGAGCCCATTGGGCCTAAGCCCTATCCAGATAACAGTACACTGTGGACCGAAGCCCTTTTCAGAATACAGTAGCAAGGCCTTAGCCCCTTTTTACATAACAGTGTGGCCCATAGGCCCAGTTCAGTAACATAAGTAACAATAGTAGTAATGAATGCAAGCCGAACTGGGGAGACTACTCAACCCACAAACCGCTACACTGCGCCGTACTAGCCCTACACTCCATGTGGGGAATATCTCAACCCACCCAACCCTACACTCCACAGTTGCAACAATGCTGCTCAAATATCAGTGAGTTGAGGCAAAGCCTCCAGTACGTGGATAAACCATTTTCAATACTTCCTCCATCAATACACCAATCCCATGCAACAGATATTAATAAAAGCATATCATGCAAAATACAGTATCAATCAGTCATGTAGTTTAGCCAATTTAAACCCTAGGGGTATTTCGGTAATTATGCTCTTTAGGGGTTTTATGTAATTTGGTTCCACCATCTAACTAACAGGCTACTTTGCCCATCTCTTACCCATATTGGTTCGTAAGCCCATTGGGCCCAGTTTTGGCCCATCAAGGCCCTCTTTTCCTGAAGTATGCTAAGACGTCACACAAACTTACTTACCACCTTGCGGTGCTAGATCTAACAATTACTCCATGTATTGAGAGCATTTGTATACTTACAAGCCCATGAAATGCCGAAATTTCGGCATTTCGGCTTTTGTCGAATTGAACTAAGAAAGGGTGTTCGGTACACACCTGATTCGCGACGACCGCTACTGAGATCTCTTCCGATGTCCTACAATTGATTAGCACAGTTCTTATTTACAAACCGTAATCACTAAACCCAAAACTTGCTCAACCAAAGTCGAACCATGTTCCTAAAAAGCCTTTGAACCCTTACCTTTTTGCCAAAATCGATAGCTAGCTCCGAATCCGATTGCTCCAATGATTCACGCTTTTGATCCAATGATTAACAAGACTCTAATCACCGAAAGAAAACATCAGTTACAACTCTTAAAGCCTTATGCTGAAATCGACAGCCTCCCAAATTTTTTTTAGGGACATCGGCTTTTCCTAACATCGTAAAATAAGAACAGATCTGAGATGATAAGTACTTACCCCTTACTCCTACTTGATTTCCACGCAATCCGGTGCAGATTATCCTTAGAACAATGGTAAAACCCGAATCCAGGGGTTGAAGAAGTTTCGGCTATAAGCCCCTAAACCAATGGTACTTTCGGCTTTTGGGTGATGAAGGGGATGACGATGTGAGACTATGACCTTGAAGTAGAATTGCCGTCAGGTATCTAGGATTAAGAAAAGATAATCGTAGATTAATAAAAACAAAAGAACATAGAAGGACCTGGCTTTGAAGAAATCGGCACAAGCAGTGGTCACAGGATTTTGGCTTTTGCGACTTCGGCAAAGGTGCTAATGAATCGCAGGTTTGATGGACGGCTTTGGAGAAGAAAGTAGAGAAAGAAGAACAGGATAGGTGAAAGTTTCGGCTAGAGAGGAAATGAGAGAAAAAGAAAACCCTTGTGGTGCCTGAGCAGAAGAAAACGGCAACTCACAAAGCCCTAGGTGCCGAAATGTTAACCTAATCCCTCTGCCGAATTTTCCCTCTTCAATTCCCTAAATTTGGCCAACTCTCAGTCTCTTACCCAATCCCTTAAATCTCTCCCCTTATCACTCCTTAATTCACACATTTGGACTGATTCAAACTTTCCTTTAGCAGAATCCACCTGGACTCTAACACTTACCCCTCATGCACTTAAAAATAAATGCATCCATTTGCCAATATAGGGAATTGATCCCATGCCTTCCCCAATGCTCCACAAGCCACTTTTCTTGGAACCTAGTGGCGTCACCCTTGCCACTTTACCAGAGGCTCATTTGTGATGCAATTTACCCATCACTCCACTTAAGGGCCACTTAGCCAGAACCCCTAACCTTTTAAGTCCAAAAATTCAAAAATTCAACCGGGTTTTAGCCAACACATGGGCCTTCTATAAGCCCATTTACCTACTCACAATATTAATTTCACATCTGAATACAAAATTTTAAAATCTTTACAAAATATTGAAAACCGCGAATAAATCCGAAAATCAGGATGTTACAACTCTACCCTCCTTAAAGAAATTTTGACCTCGAAATTTTACCTTATTAGAACAGTTGAGAGTACTGTTGACGCATAGCCTCCTCAGTCTCCCAAGTAGCTTCTTCTTTGCCATGGTTCCTCCAAAGTACTTTCACTAGTGGAACTGATTTCCTTTTGAACACCTTGATGTCACGATCAAGTATTTGCACAGGTTCCTCTTCAAAGTTAAATCGACTACACCTCGATTTCAGAATCGGTATGATATGAGTTGGGTCGATCGATACCACCAAAGATGGATACATGAAAACGCTGTGGATACGATGCGCTCGGTGGTAACTCTAGCTGATAAGCCATCGGTCCAACCCGCTTAACAATTTGGTAAGGCCCAATAAACCGTGGGCTCAACTTACCCTTCTTACCAAATCTCAAAATTTTCTTCCAAGGGAAACCTTCAAGAAAACCATATCCCCAACAAATAACTCAATCTCTTTGCGCTTCAGATCCGTGATACGACTTACATCTACCGATGCCTCCTTTAATCGATCCCTTATCGCCCTAACCTTGCTTTCGAGGTTCCGCCACCAATTCCGGTCCAAGCACTCGTCGCTCACCCAACTCGTCCAACACGTCGCGCATTCGACATCTTCGCCCATAAAGCGCTTCATATGGTGCCATCTCAATACTTGCTTGATAGTCTGTTATTGTAAGCAAACTCCGCCAATGGCAAGTAGTCCTCCCAACTTCCACGAAAACCAATGATACAACCCTCAACATATCCTCCGAACTCGAATAACCCTTTCGACCGTCCATCCGTGCGTGGGTGAAAAGCGGTGCTAAAATCCAATCGTGTACCCAACGCTTCCTACAACTTCAGCCAAACCGAGATGTAAACCTAGGGTCTCGATCGAAATTATCGACATCGGCACCCCATGCAACAAGCACTACCTCCGCCACATATAACTTGGCCAACTTTTGCGTTGAGTAGTCAAGACGAACAGTATGAAATGAGCGATTTTGTTAACCTATCAACAACCACCCACACCGAATCTTTCTTGGTGGGTGTCAAAGGTAACCCACTCACAAAGTCCATTGTCACTCTTTCCCACTTCCATAGCGGAATTTTCACAAAGTTGCAATAATCCGAAGGCAATTGGTGCTCGGCCTTAACTGTTGGCACGCCAAACATTTCCCAACAAATTCAGTCACCTCACGCTTTAATCCGGCCACTCAAGACATCTCTCGCAAGTCTCGATATAACTTATTCCTCCAGATGCATGGCCTAGAGTCCACCATGAGCCTCTTTCGTAATTAATCGCCTCAATTGTGGTCCTTTGGAATACAAACCCTTCCACTAAAGCACGTAATTCCTCGGTGTTCAACCCCAAATCCTCGTTCTCACCATTCTTAACTTGCTGGAACCAAAGAGCTAATGAATCGTCCTTCAACTATTTTTCCCTAACCTACTCAGTCCAGGTAGGCCTTACTTGCAGTTCTACTAACAAGCTTCCATCGTCGTACAGACTTAAACGTGCGAACAAGGCTCTCAAATCAGTAACAACCCTTCGACTCAAAGTATCCGCCACCACGTTGGCCTTTCCTGGGTGGTACTCTATCGAATAGTCATAGTCTTTAAGCAACTCCACCCATCTTCGTTGCCTAAGGTTCAACTCCTTTTGAGTCAACAGATACTTTAAGCTCTTATGATCTGTGTATACGATACACTTTTCCCCATATAAGTAGTGTCTCCAAATTTTTAATGCAAAAATCACCGCTGCTAGCTCCAAATCATGCGTAGGGTAATTCACCTCATGAGCCTTAAACTGTCGCGATGCATAAGTGACCACCTTGCCCTCTTGCATCAGTACGCAACCTACCCCCACATGCGACGATCGTCAGATACAAGAAAGTCCTTCCTGCACACCGGTTGAATCAACACCGCGCTTCGGTCAATACCTTTTTCAACCGGTCAAAAGCTTTTTGTCAGATCTCACCTGCATAAATGGTACTCCTTTCCTTATGAGTTTTGTCAAGGGTGCCGCCATCACCGAGAAACCTTCTACAAACCTTCTGTAATAACCTGCCAACCCTAGGAAACTCCAAATTTTCGATACTGACCTAGGTGGCTTCCATTCCAGAATCACTTCAATTTTACGAGGATCCACCTTAATCCCCTCGGCAGAGACCACATTCCCTAGGAAGGTTACCTCCTTCAACCAGAATTCACACTTGCTGAATTTCGCATAGAGCTCATTTTCCCTTAACACTTGCAGCACAATACGGAGATGCTCATCATGCTTCGCCTCCGTTTTAGAGTATACCAGATATCGCCGATAAAGACGACTACGAATCGATCCAAGTAAGGTTGGAATACTCAGTTCATCGATCCATAAAAGCTACAAAGTGCGTTTCACGGCCCAAACAAGATGACCACAAACTCATAATGTCCATATCAAGTTCAAATGTGTCTTATGAATATCCCTTCTTTACCCTTAGTTGATGGTATCCGAACTAAGATCGATTTTGGAGAATACCGAAGCTCCCTAAGTCGATCAAACAGATCGTCAATCCTTGGTAGTGGGTACTTATTCTTAATCGCCGTTTGTTCAATGGCGATAATCGATGCACATGCGCATCGCTCCGCCCTTTTCTTCACAAGCAGACCGGTGCTCCCCAAGGAGACACACTAGGCCTAATGAAGCCTCTATCTAACAACTCTTGAATTTGAGCCTTCGCCCACTAACTCCTTCGGTGCCATCCTATAGGGTGCAATAGATACCGGAGCTATTCCCAGCAACAAATCAATTCCAAACTCAACTTCCCGATTCGGAGGTAACCCAAGAAGCTCTTCAGGAAAAACATCCCGAAATTCCCTAACGATTCGATGGTCTCGACAATGATCCTCGCCCACTTGGCTTACCAAAGCCGATATGCCTCGCGACCCTTGTGCATCGGTTTCCAACCCTCAACGCCGATACTACATTGGATAAGTAATCCCTTCATTTTCCAATAATCATTACCTCTTCATCATTGACAGTCCTTGACACCATCCTCTTAGCTTCACAATCTAAAGTTGCCTTATGCTTGGTCAACCAATCCATCCCTAGTATCAAATCGAATTCTTCAAGCGGTAACTCCATCAAATCCCCACAGAAAACCCTGCCTTGAATCTCCAGAGGCACCTCCTTGAAGAGTTTCTCTAACCGAATGACCTAAAGGACTTATCACAGACACCCCACATACAGTCTCCTCGAAATGCACACCCAGTTCCCCAGAAATGTTATATGCTACATATGAATGGGTTGATCCCACATCAATCAGAGCAGTATAAGGTACACCATAGATAAAAAAACGTACCAGTTATGACATCAAAAGGCCACCCTCCTCACTACGACGAAGCAAAGATACACCAAAGTGGTGATGAGCATCCACGTTACCAATACCCCTGCCAGGTGCCCCACGTCCACAGCCATTACCACCGCGACCTTGTCCACGACCTCTTGGCAGCGGCGGTCCATCCTCACAAAGTTGAGCGATCGCCAGACAAACCCCTTGTTCGGCCACCTGAGCCTGAGTGGCCCTCCTAGGACAATCCTTAATCCTATGCTCCTTAAACCCACAACGAAGACAAGCTCCAGAACGCTTCCAGCACTCTCCTTGATGCATTCTGTCGCAATCCCCACAAGCTTGCGATCTACCTGTGTTCACCGGAACTGCTCAAACCGGTTCCTCTATTCTAGCTCTCTTAGCATGTCGATTTGCAGCACCCGCTGGTCCAGCATCCCTCTTGAACCGATTCCCATCCCTATCACGATTCTTCCGTTTGGTTTGTTTCACCTCCTTGGCTATCTTAGCCTTCTCTACCAGTGCAGCGAAATCTCGCTCTCTCTACGGAGCTATGAGCACCCTTAACTCATCTCTGAGACCATCCTCAAAATGAACGTTGCGCTCGTATTCAGTGGAAACAATGCCATTAGCATACCGACTCAATCGTAGAAACTCCGCCTCATATTCAAAGAATGGTCTTACTCCCGAGTCGATTCAAGAACTCCTTTGCGTGCATCCACACAGCTAGCTCCAACATATTTTGCCTTAAAGGTTTGTTTGAACAGCTCCATGTTACCCTCTCAACTGGGTTCCTCTCTCACAAGAATCCACCATCGACACGCTTCATCCCGCAACAACGACACCGCCTTTCAATTTCTATTCTCTGAAAGTCCTGGGTCATCCATGATCCGCTCTGTGGCTTCCAACCAAGATTTAGCCACATTTGGGGCCACTCCAGACACGCCCTAAAATCTCAAGCCCGTTGGTCTGGCATGTTCGTAAATGGACCCCTATTCATGGGCCCGATGTTAGCTCGACCACCCTTTCCAAAACCCTCAACATGGCCTAAGACAGAGCGTCATCCCGCGGCCGGCCATACTGACCCATTTTCATTAACCGGTGGTAGACGTACCTCGCCAGCTGGTATGTGTTCAGATGACGCAGATCTAGCTTGAGTGCTACATCAGCCTCGTCCACGGCCTCTTCCCCGAGTAACCCTTGTACTCATAACGATTTATCTGATTACGAATTTTATGACATTAGTTTACTGGTTTCACTGTTTATTACAGAATGTCTTATGAACAGATAGAGTTTCAGAGTTATTTTCGCGCAATCACAATTTATCTACGGTCTCAGTTTTGTAGCCCTAATATCATATTATCAATAGCACTATCTCTAAGGCTCAGTACTACCTACAGTATTATTTCCAGTCCAGTTCCATAAATATTTAAAGCAGAAAAAGAACACTTACAGACTTGGTGCCGGGGATTCAGTGTGCCACTTCCTTATCAGTCCACGTAAAAATTAAAAACCATGTTTTTGTTTACCGAAAATAAAACACTTTTATTTTAAAACACTTTTATTTTAAAACTATTGATTTAACCCCGTTTAAAAAAAACTTGAACATTCTTCGAAAAACTTACCATATCCACAAATACCCTTTTTAGGCCTAAGTTTTTGAAAAGATTTTCGGACCCGATCCACAGCCGAGTTGTTGCAACCAGGCTCTGATACCACTAAATGTAACACCCCAGACCCGGCCCAGACATTACGGCCGAATTTAGTATGTCACATGGAGATGTTTCAAAAAAAAAACGTGTTTATCTAAATTCTTTGTTTAGAGTTTAGCAAAAATATGTTCTTGTTTTAAGTTAAAGTGAATGGAAGCTGTGCACTAGGTAGGAAGCCAGAAAAGAGGAGGTGAGTCTTATAGGACCGCTTAAGTACCAAGCTCTTCCGGATCCAATCCTAGACATGCACACATCCATTGCCACACTTTAAGCGAGTTACGTGTTCTGAACACTAAAACAAGTTTAAGTCTGTTTAAAATATTTATTTTCTTGGAAAAGCATTTACTTTATGGAAACTTTTGCGCGTCATCGTGATCTTTTAAAAACAAGTAGTTTTTATAAAACGAACCCTAGTGCTAACCAGTTTAATAATCCCCAAAATAAAATTAATTAAAAAGAGCGGTCTTATTACAACCTTAAGCATAATAAAAATAATCCAAATTAAATGCTAAACTTATTAAATCCGGCAATCAATCTTCATGGCCACTCTGAATCCCGCCCAGCTCCAAGTCCACCAACTAGGGCTCACCTGCAAGGATGGAAGAGGAAGGGGTGAGTTTGGGAAACTCAGTGTATACAAAAACCCATCCAAAGCCCAAAACAGCTCGAGCCCATTGGGCCTAAGCCCTATCCAGATAACAGTACATAGTGGACCGAAGCCCTTTTCAGAATACAGTAGCAAGGCCTTAGCCCCGTTTTAAATAATAGTGTTGTAAGGCCCCCACGCCCGAGACCATCACCGGAGTCGAGCTTGAATAATTTATCAATTTAAGAACTTCAAATCATTTGTTTCTACATTCACAGCTTTCTAGCTACTCGCGTCAGAGTTACAAGAAAAATCATATCTCAAGTTACGAATCTCGAAATCAAGATCCGTAAATTTTCCCTGAATCTAGACTCATATATCTATTTAATAATTTTTTTCTAGAATTTTTTATTGGGCCAAATAGTACAGTTTATTAATTAAAGTATCCCCTGTTTCAGGGTTCGACTGCTCTGACCTCTGTGTATTACGAATCAGATATATCTCTATAACAAATTTCAATGACTATTAGGTTTGTTTATATTAAAACTAGACTCAATAAGGAATCTGTACATATAAATAAAAACGTCTAATTATTTTAGTAAAATTTATTATGAATTTTTAAAGTCAGAAGAGGGGATCCAGAAATCACTCTGGTCCTGTTTCGCAAAAGTTTAAATATCTCATAAAATATAATTTAAATTCCTGTTTTGTTCAATCCACATGAAAATAGACTCATTAAGCTTAAATTTCATAACTTACTCATCATTTAGTTATATTTATACTATTTTTAGTGATTTTTCAAATTCATGTCATTGCTGCAGCAATATTCTGTTTTAAGGCAAGTTTCATCTTTCCATGAATTTTTATGAACTAGATAACCTGTTAAACTTCCATGATATCAAACATGATCTAAATTAGCCATCACCATGACTTATCAATATCAAACATTTTCTCAACCAAACATGGCCATATCATAAAATTATTTACACAAAATAGGTATATTGCTATACATGCCATACTTAAGTAGTTGTACAAGCCATTTACCAAGATAAAAGTCCTTTGGATAGTGTGATCGAACTTTCGACCTGTCCCGATTCCTGAGCCGGCTTGTTCAAAACTACAGTGAATGAAAAGGAAGGAGTAAGCATAAATGCTTAGTAAGTTCATATGTAAATAACAAGTAACATAACAATACAAATATACCAAACAACTTTAGCATGGTACCACCAAAACATATATCACATTTCTAAACATCATTCATCATCTTACCACCTTATCGTTGTTGTATCTATTTTCAACCCGAGGGTTAAGAACATACCTTTCCAAAGTGTCCATTTCAAAACACTTACCCAAAACGTCACTTATATCTTAAGTGCTCTTCCATTAAACTAGAAATTTCACCCGTTGAACACATCGGAATACAACTCGGATACACGGATAATTTGCACATAAGTGCCTCATATGTAATCAAGAAATCATGTAACCCGCCCCTAAGTGAACTCGGACTCAACTCAACGAGCTCGGGCGTTCGCATCCATAAGTGAACTCGGACTCAACTCAACGAGTTCGGATGCCTAGTTACATCTCACGAACTCGGACTCAACTCAACAAGTTCGGACATTTGCATCCATAAGTGAACTCGGACTCAACTCAACGAGTTCGGATGCTCAACCATCCTAGTGACATGTCACTTGTATCCTAATCTATTCCTAAGGTTCAAACGGGCTTTTTCCCTTGATCTCATATTTGTCGTCTTCCATGGAATATCGGAACCGATACTTGGTAGCAATTCATATTTATCAAGTAGTAAACATAATTTGTATATTACTCAACATTAACCACAAAGCATAATATTTCACGATTAAAAATCAGCGTATCACATAATTAACATCAATAACTTAAAAATAACAATTATGCTACATTATTTACACATGAACTTACCTTGGTACAAAAATATAAAGATTTTGCAATTTAGTCCACAATCTTTTCTTTTCCTCGATCACGACTTGAATCTCGTTTTTCTTGATCTATAATACCAAATTAATCTTATTTAATACATACATTTATCAAAATAGCATTTAATACAAACTTAAAAAAAAATTTCACTTTTGCCCCTAGGCTCGAGAATTAAACTTTATTCCTTATTCTTATGTTTTATAACATGCTGATCACTTTTCCCTTCTATGGCAACATCAAATTCTCTCTCTAACATATACTTGTGACTATTAGGTATTTTTGCCGATTAAGCCCTTTTACTCGTTTTCACTAAAAACCGAGTAGCACAAGTTATCTAACATAATTTAAAACCCCATATTCTATCATAAAACATCAAAATACACAAATTTCACCTATGGGTATTTTTCCAAATATAAACCCTAGGTTGAATTATTTCTAGCATAAGCTTAATCGAGCTTCTGGGATTCCAAAAACATAAAGAACATTAAAACGGGCTTGGAATCACTTACTATGGAGCTTGGAAGCTTGAAACAAACCCTAGCTATGGAGAACCCTTGAAATTTCGGCCTAATGAAGAAGATGGACAAAATTGGCTTTTAATTTTGTTTTTAATTCATTTTAATAACTAAATGACCAAAATACCCTTACTACTAAACTTTCCAAAAATTCCTTCCATGTCCTAATTTTGTCCATGAACTTAAAATTGGTCAAATTGCTATTTAAGACCTCCTCATTAATATTCCAAAACAATTTCATACTAAAAACTTCTAGAATGCAAGTTTTGCAACTTATTCGATTTAGTCCCTACTTTCAATTTAAGCACTTTAGGCATAGAATTTCATCACGAAATTTTCACACAATCATGCATTCATAACATAAACATCAAAATAATTATAAAATAATTATTTCTATCTCGGATTTGTGGTCACAAAACTACTATTCCGATTAAGCCCTAATTCAGGATATTACAAGTGTGGCCCATAGGCCCAGTTCAGTAACATAAGTAACAATAGTAGTAATGAATGCAAGCCCAACTGGGGAGACTACTCAACCAACCAACCGCTACACTGCCCCGTAACAGCCCTACACTCCATGTGGGGAATATCTCAACCTACCAAGCCCTACACTCCACAGTTGCAGCAACGCTGCTCAAATATCAGTGAGTTGAGGCAAAGCCTCCAGTACGTGGCTAAACCACTTTCAATACTTCCTCCATCAATACCCCAATCCCATGCAACAGATATTAATAAAAGCATATCATGCAAAATACAGTATCAATTAGTCATGTAGTTTAGCCAATTTAAACACTAGGGGTATTTCGGTAATTATGCTCTTTAGGAGTAATTTCGTAACTTTCGCAACTACACAAGCTACTTCAGTAATTTTAGCAGTTTTATGCAATTTGGTTCCACCATCTAACTAACAGGCTGCTTTGCCCATCTCTTACCCATATTGGTCCGTAAGCCCATTGGGCCCAGTTTTGGCCCATCGAGGCCCTCTTTTCCCAAAGTACGCTAAGACATCACACAAACTTACTTACCACCTTGCGGTGCTAGATCTAACAATTACTCTACGTCTTAAGAGCATTCGCATACTCACAAGCCCATGAAATGTGACAGCCCAAAATTGACCCTAGTCGGAAGGTGGTCTCGGGACCACAAAACCGAGGCATAAAAATAATTAAAAATTTATTTTGATGCCTATAATATGAGTGTGCTCATGTATGACATTTTATGATGATTGATTTAGTGTTATAAGGGTGAATTCCACAAGAAAGGACTTAGTAATGAACTTTGAAAGTATGATAGGGAAATGTGTGATGACTAATTAAAGCATGCATGCAAAATAATGGACTTGCATGTCAAATTCCCCCTTTTATAGGTGGTGGCCGGCCATGACAAGGGAGGATGGGCTAAACATGTCATGAAACATGTTTTGTTGGTGCATTAGGGTGAAATAATAAACAAAGGTGTATGGGTGATAAAAAAAATGAAAAAAAAAATGTGTGTGAGTGTGGTAATCCCCCCCATTGCCGTGAGTTGTAGAGAAGGAAAGAAAAAAATTTTGTTCATCCTTTCTTTGAGCCAAAACTAAGGAAGAAGGAGGATTTTTGCTTCATGCTTGGTTTGGAAGAGATCTAGAAGGAGATTTGGCCAAGTTTGCATCAAGATTAAGGTATGTATGAGGTTGTGTTAGGAGTTTCATGCATGTTTTGGTTGCTAACTTGATGTGCATGTTAGCCATGGCTCAAATCTTTGTTAAGCCATGGAAATGGTATTTGGCCAAAGTTGTTATGGTGATAAAGCCATTGCATGCTAAGTGTGAAGCTTGATGATGATGCATGCAATGATGGATTGTCTACTCTTGAGCAAGATTTGAGCCTTCTTTTTGATTTATCATGATTGAAGTTGAAAAGGAGCATGATTTTCATATTCGCCATTCATGAGCATGGTTCATGCTTCTTGCATGTTAGTTAAAATTTGTATTTTGGATGGCTATGGACACCTTGAAAATTCGCCATGCTCATATTGTATATATATGTTTGCACATGATGTTTTGGCTATGAAGTAAGTGATGAATAAGTTGGTTTAAAGAAGAAGATGTTGAAGAATAATTGTGAAATTTCAAGCACAATTCGCCTAGCACACATATAAGTGCTTGATGCTATATTATAAGTTTTGAGCCACAATATGCAAAGCATTAACTAGTAAAATGCATGCTGTTTTTGTGAGGTATTAAGTGCATAATTGGCCTCAACATGTACATGAATATTCGGCCTTGGGTAGCCTATTGAAGGCCTTAGCATTTCCTTGATGCTCAAATAAATTGTATTGAATTGCTTGATGTAGTATAAAATGTGCATGACCATTGTGTATTCAAGCTAAAGAGTGGCCATATGACCATTTAAAATCCTTGTCATATTCGCCATAAGCAAGCACAATGAGTTTTAATAAATTGAATTTGTTTGAATTAGCTCAAGAGCTAAGAGGGCCACAATTGGACAAGGGAAGGAAAAGGTGATCGAATAGCCGAAAAAGCCGCTCGACAACATCCGAGGTAAGTCCTCAAGAAGTGATCTTACTTGAATTATGTAAGATGAAACATGGATGTGTATGATTATTGATCATGTGTGTATGAGTATTTGAATTCCACCGGGCTAAGTCCCAAGCGAATATGCTAATGATTATAATTGTGTTTGAGCCTTAGTAACGAAAATGAAATATGTATGTCCAATGATTATTGATGTATGTGTGCATGAGAAATTGAATGATATCCGGGCTAAGCCTCAAGACAATTATGCTGAAATTTATATCCGGTTAAGACCAAGGCAATTGTGCTAGTAGCTATATCCGGCTAAGACCAAGGCATTCGTGCAAGTTGTTAAATCCGGCTAAGACCAAGGCATTTGTGCAAATCGTGATATCCGGGTAAAGTCCGTTGGCCTTGGTGCGGTTACCATAACCGGCTATGTCCCAAGGCGATTGAACGAGTACCGACATCCGGATAAACTCGAAGGTATGTGATTTGAAAATTATGAGCTTGCTGGAAAATTTCAGCTAATGCACTTGTGAAATTTCCCAATGATAAGGTAAGTGCGGTGTGTGCTTTGCGCTAGGAGTAAGAGCAGATGAATATCCGCTCCTATGATGGAGCGAGTTATCGGCCTTAATGAAGCCGTTATTTGTGTATGAACATAAGAGTTGGGATGGTAAAGTAAGTATGATTATGTGAATGCGCATTAATGAAATGATGCATTTAACTATGTGAATGTATTGCTGTAATTAGAGTTGATTATATTCCTTGAGACTTACTAAGCATAAAAATGCTTACTCCCGCTTTGGCTCTCGGTTTTCTAGATTTCGCTCGATAGCAATCGGATTCGGGATCGTTGAAGTCGAAGTCATCCACACTATCAAGCCCCCATTTTGGTATAAATTCTTGGTTGAACTTGAAATGGCATGTATAGGACTACCCTTGTTTGTTAAATATGTGGTGATGTAAGTATGTACGGCCATGCGAAAATGGCTCAAAAGGAACATGAACTTAGAATAATTGTGGTTTGTATGTATATATTTGGTGTCATGATGTGGCTATGGCTTGAAATGGGAATGTTGGTCATATGATCAGCCATTGGCATGGTTAAAATGATCATATATGAACCTATGTATGGCAAAGACTAGTTGGTTCATGGAGACTACCAAATAGGTAAGACCTACCTTAAAAACAGATGCTGCCAGCTGCAGTGACGTGAATGTGAAAAATCACCAAAATTCGTAGAAATGGAATTAAATAGTGAATAAGCTATGTAAATTAACCTTGATGAGTCTATTTTCATATGGAAGAAACGAAATGGTCATAGGAGTTACATGTTAAGAGATATTAATGCTATTGTGAGACAGGGCCAGAACGGTTTCTGGGTTCCCTGTCGCAACTTTAAAATTTACTATAAATTATCCAGAAAGAATTATGCGACATACCTTATATGTACAGATTCCATTTTGAGTCTAGTTTCATTAGAAACAAACGACACCAGCATTAAAGCCCTGTACAGAGAGATATTCAAGTTATACCGCGCGAAGGTCAGAGCAGTCGATCCCTGTAACATGGGTGACTTTAACTAATAAACTGTACCAATTGGCCCATCCAAAATTCTAGAAATAAATCCATGGATGGATATATGAGTCTAAATTCAGGAAAATTTACGAAACCAGTTTCCGAGTTTTGAAACTCGAGATATGATTTTAAGGCGACGGTGATGCAGTCTTCCAGCCTGACTGGAAATGTCAAATTGGTGGGCAAACCATGTGAACTTGGCTTGTTAACCCCTCGTGTCCGACACGGCAATGGTCTCGGGTTCGGGTGTTACAATTTTATGGTATCGAGCCACGGTTTAGTCGATTCTAGGACTACCGTGAGGTGTTTGGGGTCTAGCTATACATGCCATTAAATGATGAATCGATAGTGTGGTGATTTCGACAATTTGACTTTGAGTTTGTTTATAGCAATGGGTCCCGATCCCAACCGAGCAATAGCTGATGATGTGGAGAGTGTGGCGCGCTGCTCCCAAGACAAGGGACAGCGCCCGCGGACTCTCAACCTATGGCCAGCAATCCGAATGATGAGGCTAGGCAAGCCTTTTATAGTGTGAGGAACGAATGGTTTAATCAATACATTCGAACTAACACGGCTGTCCCACGACCTCCATTCCCGACAAATGCAACCTCAAGACCTACAATACCTCCGTGAATCGACCAAATAAGGTCAAGTAAGCCCCAATCGATAGGATTGAAAACATGGGGCCACTGAATTTAAAGCTACGGATGATGATGATGCCGAACGAGCTGAATTTCGGTTGGACAACACTATCCGGTGCTCGATGAGCTATCTTGTACACCGATGAATGCTTAAAGTGTACCATCTCCTTGCTACGTGATTCCACCTACTATTGGTGGAGTACTCGACTTGTGGTACCTAGAGAGCAAGTGACTTGGGAATTTCTTGATCTTAAGCAAGGTTCTATGTCGGTTACCGACTATGAACGAAAATTTGTGAGGCTTAGCCGATACACGCGAGAATGCATTTCGTCCAAGCTATTATGTGTAAATGCTTCGAGGATGGGCTGAATGATGATATAAGGATGTTCGTTGGCATTCTCGAAATACGAGAGATCGTAGTACTTGTTGAGCAAGCTTGTAAAGTCGAAGAGCTTAGAAAGGAGAAACAAAAAGTGATGTGGGAACCGGAGAATTCGAAGAGGTCCTCGGAAAGTCTCTTCAACAGCAATCAAGAGATTTCGAGATGATGTGAACCGGTCTAGAGGCGCTTTGGGCTTTTTAGACGAGGACGCGATCGACCCCGTGACCACACGAGTCACTTCGATCGCCATGGTGGAAATGATCGCGAGAGAGGGCGAGTGTCAACATTGTGGCAAATGGCATTCGGGAGTGTTGGTTTCGTGATCACTCCGCTATAAGTGTGGATCGGCCGACCACTTTAGGAAGGATTGCCCGAGGAAGCTTGAGCAGAATGTGAGTCGAGTGGAAACTCGGGTGCTACCATCGCCGAGGTAGGCCACCTAGAAATATGGGCAATGTCATGGCGGTCGAGAGGATCTAGAGATGCTACCATCGATCCGAGGCTCGTGCTCCTGCGAGGACTTATGCCATACGCCAAGACGCGAGGATGTTGCCTCTCCGGATGTCATTACGGTGCTTTCACCCTTTTCAATACTAAAGTGATTGCGTTGATTGACCCCGGTTCTACTCAATCTTATATATGTGAAACCTTAGCATCCAAGAAGACTTTGCCTATTGAGTCTACTGAGTTTGTAATTCGGGTGTCAAACCCCTTGGGTCATTACGTGCTTGTCAACAAAGTGTGCAAGAAAAGTCTCCTAGTGTTCCGAGGTTCTTGTTTCCCGGCGGACTTGATGCTTTTGCCGTTCGATGAATTCGACGTTATTCTTGGTTTGGATGGGTTGACCATGCACGATGCGGTCGTAAATTGCAAAAGCAAGACTATCGATTTGAGGTGCGCGAATAACGAGATAATTCGGGTTAAGTCTACGGACTTAAAGGGGTTGCCAGCTGTAATATCAGCAATGTTGGCCCGAAAATATGTAAGAAAAGAGTGCGAAGCGTACACAGCGACGTGCTCGATGACAAGGAATCGTAAAAGAAACCCGAATCGTGCGTCGTGGTTTGTGAATACCGGATGTTTTCCTGAAGAATTGCCGGTTTACCACTGTTCGGAAATAGAATTTGGCATCGAATTGGTACCGTACCACTCCAATTTCGATAGCTCCGTGATCGTATGGCACCAACGGAATTAAAGGAGTTGGAAGCTCGGTTGCAAGAATTGGTGGATAGAGGTTTTGCTCGCCTTGAGTTTTTCGCCTTAGGGTGCGCCGGTGTTGTTCGTGAAAAGAAGGATGGAACCATGCGGTTGTAGATCGACTATCGTCGACTTAATAAAGCGACGATAAAGAACAAATATCCGTTGCCACGTATTGACGACTTGTTCGATCAATCGAAGGAGCCTCGGTGTTCTCGAAAATAGATTTGAGATCGGGCTACTATCAATTGCGAATCCGAGATTCGGACGTGCCCAAGACCGCCTTCAGAACGAGATATGGTCACTATGAGTTCCTAGTGATGCCGTTTGGGCTCACTAATGCCCCTGCGGTATTTATGGATTTAATGAATCGGATCTTTAGACCATATTTGGATCGATTCGTAGTCGTGTTCATTGATGACATCTTGGTCTATTCAAGAAATGAGACCGAACATGCTGAACACCTACGGTTAGTGCTGCAAATTTTACGGGACAAGCAATTATATGCTAAGTTCAGCAAGTGTGAGTTCTGGTTAAGAGAGGTTAGCTTCTTGGGTCATGTGGTATCTGCATCGGGTATTCGAGTCGACCCGAATAAAATTTCAGCCATACTTAATTGGAAGCCTCAGAAATATTACCGAGGTTCGGAGCTTTTTGGGGCTTAGGTTATTACCGACGATTTGTAAAGGCTTCTCAACGATAGCCACGCCGATGACGGCTACTCCAAAAGGACGTTAAGTTCGAATGGATGAGAAATGCCAAAAGGTTTCGATCAACTGAAAACTTATTTGATGAAGCCCCAATTCTAGTGCAACCCGAGTCCGCAAGGAGTTTGTCATCTATAGCGACGCCTCTCTACTTGGGTTAGGTTGCGTATTAATGCAAGAAGGTCGAGTTGTGGCCTGCGCGTCGAGGCAATTAAAGCCACATGAGAAAAATTATCCGACTCATGATCTCGAGTGGCCGCCATTGTATTCGCTTTAAAGATTTGGCGACATTACTTATTTGGTGAAAGGTGCCATGTATACTCGGATCACAAAAGTCTCAAATATTTGATGACCCAAAGAGACTTAAATCTGCGACAAAGACGTTGGCTCGAAGTGTTAAAGGATTATGAGTGATCATTGACTATCACCCGGAAAGGCGAATATGGTTGCGGATGCCTTGAGTCGTAAATCGTTATTCACTTTACGAGCGATGAATGTGCACTTGTCTCGTCCGATCCGACGGTGTGTTAGTGGCTGAATTGAAAGCCAAACCATTATTGACACACCAAATTCGAGAAGCTCGTAAAGTCGACGACGAGTTGGTTGCAAAGCGGCTGCGTGTGTTCGAACAAGGACTCGGAGTTTCAAATCGACGATGACGATTGTTTGAGGTTCAAAAGTCGTCGGTGTGTCCCAAAGAATTGAACTCATTTCGATAATTGAATGAAGCCCATTGTAGCCGAATGGCAATCCACCCGGGAGTACGAAGATGTACAATGATTTGAAACGTCGGTTTTGGTGGCATGGTATGAAGCGAGACATCTCCGACTTTGTTTCAAGATGTTTAATATGTCAACAAGTGAAAGCGGAACATCGGTGCCTTGAGATTACTTCACCAATCACAATACCCGAGTGGAAATGGGATCGAGTCACAATGGACTTTGTATCCGGACCGCCATTGTCGACAAGTAAGAAGGATGCGGTTTGGGTCGTGGTAGATCGATTGACTAAGTCGGCCCACTTTGTCCCGTGACGCACGGATTTTTCAATGGACAAATTAAGCGGAATTGTACGTTTCTCGGTTGTGAGATTACATGGGGTGCCTATTTCCATCGTGTCGATAGAGATCCGAGATTTACCTCGCGATTTTGGAAAAAGTTGCAAGAAGCTTTGGGTACCAAGTTGCATTTCAGACCGCCTTTCACCCTCAAACCGATGGTCAATCCGGCGGATAATTCAGATACTTGAGGATATGTTAAGATGTTGCGTCCTCGAGTTTAGTGGTTCATGGGAACGGTATTTGCCGTTGATTGAATTCGCTTACAACAACACTTTCAATCAAGTATTAAAATGGCACCCTACGAGGCCTTGTACGGTCGTAAATGCCGTACACCATTGTTTTGGACTGAGCTCGGTGAAAGCAAGATTTTCGGGGTGGATTTGATTAGGGATGCTGAACAGAAGTGAAAGTAATCCGTGAAAGTCTGAAGATAACCTCCGATCGTCGAAGTAAATGCGCGGATCTCAAGCGTAAGAATATCGAGTATCGGTGGGTGATAAAGTGTTCCTCAAGGTATCGCCTTGGAAAAAGATACTCGATTCTACCGTAAGGGCAAGTTGAGCCCGAGGTTTGTTGGGCCATATGAGATATCCGGCGAGTCGATCCGGTGGCATATCGTTTGACTTTGCCCCGAACTCGAAAAGGTTCACGATGTCTTTCACGTTTCGATGCTTCGACGCTATAGATCCGATCTATCGCACGTGATTAGTCCATCAGAAATTGAAATTCAAGCTAATATGAGTTATGAGGAAGAACCGATTCGTATCCTATCACGAGAAGTGAAAGAGTTGTGAAACAAGCGGGTTCCGCTAGTAAAAGTGTTATGGCTCAAGCACGGGATAGAATAAGCTACTTGGGAGACCGAGAACTCTATGAAAGAGCGATATCCAAACCTATTTATCGGTAAGATTTTCGGGACGAAAATTTCTTAAGTGGGGAGAGTTGTGACACCCAAAATTGACCCTAGTCGGAAGGTGGTCTCGGGACCACAAAACCGAGGCATAAAAATAATTAAAATTTATTTTGATGCCTATAATATGAGTGTGCTCATGTATGACATTTTATGATGATTGATTTAGTGTTATAAGGGTGAATTCCACAAGAAAGGACTTAGTAATGAACTTTGAAAGTATGATAGGAAATGTGTGATGACTAATTAAAGCATGCATGCAAAATAATGGACTTGCATGTCAAATTCCCCTTTATAGGTGGTGGCCGGCCATGACAAGGAGGATGGGCTAAACATGTCATGAAACATGTTTTGTTGGTGCATTAGGGTGAAATAATAAACAAAGGTGTATGGGTGATAAAAAAATGAAAAAAAAAATGTGTGTGAGTGTGGTAATCCCCCCCCATTGCCGTGAGTTGTAGAGAAGGAAAGAAAAAAATTTTGTTCATCCTTTCTTTGAGCCAAAACTAAGGAAGAAGGAGGATTTTGCTTCATGCTTGGTTTGGAAGAGATCTAGAAGGAGATTTGGCCAAGTTTGCATCAAGATTAAGGTATGTATGAGGTTGTGTTAGGAGTTTCATGCATGTTTTGGTTGCTAACTTGATGTGCATGTTAGCTATGGCTCAAATCTTTGTTAAGCCATGGAAATGGTATTTGGCCAAAGTTGTTATGGTGATAAAGCCATTGCATGCTAAGTGTGAAGCTTGATGATGATGCATGCAATGATGGATTGTCTACTCTTGAGCAAGATTTGAGCCTTCTTTTTGATTTATCATGATTGAAGTTGAAAAGGAGCATGATTTTCATATTCGGCCATTCATGAGCATGGTTCATGCTTCTTGCATGTTAGTTAAAATTTGTATTTTTGGATGGCTATGGACACCTTGAAAATTCGCCATGCTCATATTGTATATATATGTTTGCACATGATGTTTTGGCTATGAAGTAAGTGATGAATAAGTTGGTTTAAAGAAGAAGATGTTGAAGAATAATTGTGAAATTTCAAGCACAATTCGCCTAGCACACATATAAGTGCTTGATGCTATATTATAAGTTTTGAGCCACAATATGCAAAGCATTAACTAGTAAAATGCATGCTGTTTTTGTGAGGTATTAAGTGCATAATTGGCCTCAACATGTACATGAATATTCGGCCTTGGGTAGCCTATTGAAGGCCTTAGCATTTCCTTGATGCTCAAATAAATTGTATTGAATTGCTTGATGTAGTATAAAATGTGCATGACCATTGTGTATTCAAGCTAAAGAGTGGCCATATGACCATTTAAAATCCTTGTCATATTCGCCATAAGCAAGCACAATGAGGTTTTAATAAATTGAATTTGTTTGAATTAGCTCAAGAGCTAAGAGGGCCACAATTGGACAAGGGAAGGAAAAGGTGATCGAATAGCGAAAAAGCCGTTCGACAACATCCGAGGTAAGTCCTCAAGAAGTGATCTTACTTGAATTATGTAAGATGAAACATGGATGTGTATGATTATTGATCATGTGTGTATGAGTATTTGAATTCCACCGGGCTAAGTCCCAAGGCGAATATGCTAATGATTATAATTGTGTTTGAGCCTTAGTGTGAAAATGAAATATGTATGTCCAATGATTATTGATGTATGTGTGCATGAGAAATTGAATGATATCCGGGCTAAGCCCGAAGACAATTATGCTGAAATTTATATCCGGTTAAGACCAAGGCAATTGTGCTAGTAGCTATATCCGGCTAAGACCGAAGGCATTCGTGCAAGTTGTTAAATCCGGGCTAAGACCAAGGCATTTGTGCAAATCGTGATATCCGGGTAAAGTCCGTTGGCCTTGGTGCGGGTTACCATAACCGGGCTATGTCCCAAGGCGATTGAACGAGTACCGACATCCGGATAAACTCGAAGGTATGTGATTTGAAAATTATGAGCTTGCTGGAAAATTTCAGCTAATGCACTTGTGAAATTTCCCAATGATAAGGTAAGTGCGGTGTGCTTTGCTGCGCTAGGAGTAAGAGCGTATGAATATCCGCTCCTATGATGGAGCGAGTTATCGGCCTTAATGAAGCCGTTATTTGTGTATGAACATAAGAGTTGGGATGGTAAAGTAAGTATGATTATGTGAATGCGCATTAATGAAATGATGCATTTAACTATGTGAATGTATTGCTGTAATTAGAGTTGATTATATTCCTTGAGACTTACTAAGCATAAAAATGCTTACTCATTGCTTTGGCTCTCGTTTTCTAGATTTCGCCGATAGCAATCGGATTCGGGATCGTTGAAGTCGAAGTCATCCACACTATCAAGCCCCCATTTTGGTATAAATTCTTGGTTGAACTTGAAATGGCATGTATAGGACTACCCTTGTTTGTTAAATATGTGGTGATGTAAGTATGTACGGCCATGCGAAAATGGCTCGAAAAGGAACATGAACTTAGAATAATTGTGGTTTGTATGTATATATTTGGTGTCATGATGTGGCTATGGCTTGGAAATGGGAATGTTGGTCATATGATCAGCCATTGGCATGGTTAAAATGATCATATATGAACCTATGTATGGCAAAGACTAGTTGGTTCATGGAGACTACCAAATAGGTAAGACCTACCTTAAAACAGATGCTGCCAGCTGCAGTGACGTGAATGTGAAAAATCACCAAAATTCGTAGAAATGGAATTAAATAGTGAATAAGCTATGTAAATTAACCTTGATGAGTCTATTTTCATATGGAAGAAACGAAATGGTCATAGGAGTTACATGTTAAGAGATATTAATGCTATTGTGAGACAGGGCCAGAACGGTTTCTGGGTTCCCTGTCGCAACTTTAAAATTTACTATAAATTATCCAGAAAGAATTATGCGACATACCTTATATGTACAGATTCCATTTTGAGTCTAGTTTCATTAGAAACAAACGACACCAGCATTAAAGCCCTGTACAGAGAGATATTCAAGTTATACCGCGCGAAGGTCAGAGCAGTCGATCCCTGTAACATGGGTGACTTTAACTAATAAACTGTACCAATTGGCCCATCCAAAATTCTAGAAATAAATCCATGGATGGATATATGAGTCTAAATTCAGGAAAATTTACGAAACCAGTTTCCGAGTTTTGAAACTCGAGATATGATTTTTAAGGCGACGGTGATGCAGTCTTCCAGCCTGACTGGAAATGTCAAATTGGTGGGCAAACCATGTGAACTTGGCTTGTTAACCCCTCGTGTCCGACACCGGCAATGGTCTCGGGTTCGGGGTGTTACATGAAATGCCGAAATTTCGGCATTTCGGCTTTTGCCGAATTGAACTAAGAAAGGGTGTTCGGTACACACCTGAGTCGCGACGACCGCTACTGAGATCTCTTCCGATGTCCTACAATTGATTAGCACAGTTCTTATTTACAAACCGTAATCACTAAACCCAAAACTTGCTCAACCAAAGTCGAACCATGTTCCTAAAAAGCCTTTGAACCCTTACCTTTTGGCCAAAATCGATAGCTAGCTCCGAATCCGATTGCTCCAATGATTCACGCTTTTGATCCAATGATTAACAAGACTCTAATCACCGAAATAAAACATTAGTTACAACTCTTAAAGCCTTATGCTGAAATCGACAGCCTCCCTAATTTTTTTTAAGGACTTCGGCTTTTCCTAACATCGTAAAATAAGAACAGATCTGAGATGGTAAATACTTACCCCTTACTCCTACTTGATTTCCACGCAATCCGGTACAGATTTATCCTTAGAACAATGGTAAAACCCGAATCCAGGGGTTGAAGAAGTTTCGGCTATAAGCCTCTAAACCAATGGTACTTTCGGCTTTTGGTTGGTGAAGGGGATGACGATGTGAGACTATGACCTTGAAGTAGAATTGCCGTCAGGTATCTAGGATTAAGAAAAGATAATCGTAGATTAATAAAAACAAAAGAACATAGAAGGACCTGGCTTTGAAGAAATCGGCACAAGCAGTGGTCACAAGATTTCAGCTTTTGCGACTTCGGCAAAGGTGCTGATGAATCGCAGGTTTGATGGACGGCTTTGGAGAAGAAAGTAGAGAAAGAAGAACAGGATAGGTGAAAGTTTCGGCTAGAGAGGAAAAGAGAGAAAAAGAAAACCCTTGTGGTGCCTGAGCAGAAGAAAACGACACCTCACAAAGCCCTAGGTGCCGAAATGTTAACCTAATCCCTCTGCCGAATTTTCCCTCTTCAATTCCCTAAATTCGGCTAACTCTCAATCTCTCACCCAATCCCTTAAATCTCTCCCTTTATCACTCCTTAATTCACGCATCTGGACTGATTCAAACTTTCCTTTAGCAGAATCCACCTGGACTCCAACACTTACCCCTCCTGCACTTAAAAATAAATGCATCCATTTGCCAATACAGGGACTTGATCCCATGCCTTCCCCAATACTCCACACGCCACTTTTCTAGGAACCTAGTGGCGTCACCCTTGCCACTTTACCAGAGGCTCATTTGTGATGCAATTTACCCATCACTCCACTTAAGGGCCACTTAGCCAGAACCCCTAACCTTTTAAGTCCAAAAATTTAAAAATTCAACCGGGTTTTGGCCAACACATGGGCCTTCCATAAGCCCATTTACCTACTCACAATATTAATTTCACATCCGAATACAAAATTTTAAAATCTTTACAAAATATTAAAAACCGTGAATAAATTCGAAAATCAGGATGTTACACCTTACCCCTATCTGATGCCAGAACAAGGTATGAGACATTACCAGACTTAAACATACACATTCATGCAAAAATTGGGTCATAAAATCTCTTTTAATTTAAAACCTTTCAAACACATGCATGTCGTCCCTTATTTGGGTCTACGAAGCCCAAAACATTCATCGAAATTATTTCGGGACTAAACCAAGAACTGTGAAAAGTCTCAGAAAAACTTAGGAAATTTTCCCATGAAACTAGGTCACACGCCCGTGTGGACATAGGGACATGCCCGTGTCCTCAGACCGTGTGACTCTCTATTTATGACGTCAGCATGTACATCGAACCACACGGTCAGGCTACATGCCTGTGTCTCCAAGCCATGTCCCTCACACGGTTTAGACACACAGCCATGTCTTAGCCCGTGTGGCCAACACTTAGGCTATTTTCCAATCTTTCATATTACCCATAATCTCTTGCAAATCATGGCATCATTTTAGTGATTAAACACTCTTTATTAAGATATATCCTTAACATTAACATGTCCTCTTACAAGTAATGCATCTACTCATGCAATACCAAGTCTAGATTCCTTATTTCACATTCATAAGACTTGTCATTTTGATGACCACTTTTACCATTATACAATGGTTACCAACTTATCCATCAAGCACTCATGTCCAATCATTATCACATTGTGTATATAACATGCAATTACTACATGGCTGTGACCACCTCAATTGGCCATAGAGCATACATCCAACACACATGTCATATTACTAACCATGCATGGCAAACAAACATAATCACATTATAAACATTAGACATGACATGAATAGTTAGGCTTACAAGCCATAATCAATATGAGCCACATCTCATGGCCATATACATATAACTCAATTTAAGCCGATACATTTGGCCAAAGCAAAATAATACATGTCAATCAACTAGATCTCTATACATGCCACTCACTTGAAATTTCTAATATATACTTCATTATTCCAAAGGTAGCGACTTGATAGTGGGATGTTGCCTCCGACAATCTCCAACTCTGAGCTAACTTGAAAGCACTAAAAGAAAGGAAAGGAAAGGATTAAAATTTAGTAAGACCGTATGAAAATAATAAGCAATTTATCAACTTGCTTCTCATGGTAATACAACCCTATTTGAATTTTTACTCATGTTCCAGTCAAGCTATTTTCTCGAGTCAGAGTCACTAAATTATTTATATCTGGAGCTATGGAACTCCAAATTAATTTTCTATAATTTTCCCTGAAACTAGACTCACATATCTTCTTACAAAATAATTTTTAGAATTTTTTGTTTAGCCAATTAGTACAGTTTATTCCTTAAACTTAGCCTTTTACGCTGTTTGACAGTCCTGACCCCTCTTCACTAAAAATTAATTATCTCATAATACTAGACTCAGATGATGTTCCTGTTTGTTTCTATTGAAGATAGAATCATTAGCAATTCTAAGAATATAAATTATAACTCATAATTATTTTTTTAAACTTTTCATTGATTTTCTCAAATCAAAATAGGGGATTTCGAAGTCATTCTGACTCTGTCTCACAACAATTTAAATATTTCATAATATGAAACTATTTTTCTTACACCGTTTCTTCTATGTGAAATTAGACTCATTATATTTAATTTCATATTTTATTCAACCTCTAACTCAATTTCCAAAATTTGTGGTTAACTTTTAAATTCAGACTATGGCTGCTGTCCAAAATTGATTTAGTGTAAATTAACGATACTAAGTTTATCACACCATATTAATTTACTTTCACCACATTGGTAAGGTTACATATTCATACATCATAAGTATAGACATATAATCACAAGGTTATCACAAAATCATTCTCATAAGCATGAATTACCTATTTACATCTTTACTAAAGTTGCATCATAAACTGAAATCATTTCTCATGAGCTTAGCATATATACCTGTGTTACTCAACATGCTCATTTTCATTTCTTACTAATCATATAACATGAATTGAATTCACATCTCATCAATTTCATGTAAGTACCTGTACCACTTACAGTATGGTCATAACCTTTCTCATTTAGTTTAAACCATAACTCTCACCGTTGAACCATTCGAAAAGCTATCGGATATTCACTAAGCCTCAAACATAGGGTATAATGCCAATGCCATGTCCCAGACATGGTCTTACACTGGTTTATCCATCAAGTCGATGTCATGTCCCAGGCATGGTCCTACACTAGCTCTCACATATCTGTGCCGGTGCCATGTCCAAGACATGGTCTTACATTGACACATCTCATAGCTGATGCATATCCCAGACATGTCTTACACTGGCTTACATCTCGAGGTTGATGCATGTCCCAGACATGTCTTACACTAGCTCTCATCTCAATGCCAATGCCATGTCCTAGACATGGTCTTACACTGGCTCACAAATAACCCAAATGTCATGGCATGAATATCTGAATTATTTCTTAAGGTTCAAACGAGAATTCTACTATCTCAATATTCATCAAACATAATCATTTCCACAACCAAGCAATTCATGCTATATCAATTTAAACACATATAATAACAATGTGGTTGTATTATTTACATACAACTTACTCGTTTCAATGGAATATCATATTCCATCAAATCTCCAAGCATTCAATCAACACATAAATGTTATTTACATTTGACATCACTTTCTCATATACAATATCATCAACCTAAACATTAATACAATCATGGAAAGATAGATTTTCAAGTATAATAACAATGGCATAAATATCATGCTCATTTAATCACATGGACTTACCTCAAATGCAATTTCGACTAATTATTCTCTTTTTGTCTTTAACCACGCACTTTCTCGATTTAAGCCCAAATCTCGATTTTCTTGATCTAAAATAACAAAAGTTCACAAATTTCATCACTTTATCGATCAAGGTATTCAATAGTCTATATTTGGGCAAAATGACCATTTTGCCCTTAGACTTTTGCAGAATGACCATTTTACCCTTAGGTCCGAAAATCGTTTTTTGTCGAATTTCTTGACATCTTAAGCTTAGCCAAATCTTTTTTACTCGTATAGCAACTCCAATATCCAACTATTTCACATACTTACATATATTTTACAACTTATGCAATATAGTCCTTTTAGGTGTTTTCATGGTAACCCATTTCACAAAAGTTGTTTATAAGACACCCAAGACTCATTTTCTTCCATAAAAATTCAGCAAACAACATAAATCCTTTCATGGCAAATCCCTAGACTATCAACCATTTCACAAAATAGTCCCCCATTAGCTAGTTCATGCTACAAGGGTTCCAAAAGTACAAAAATTATCAAAAATAGGCATCTAAATCACTAACTTGCAAAGAATATAAGTGGCTGATATTTTGAGCTTTCCAAGCCCCCACCTTGCTGCCATTTGCTATGGAAGAAGGAAAAAAAGATGAAATGATGACAACTTTTTCTTTTTGTTTTATTTATTACCAAAACAAGTCACCTAACTTTGACTTTTCAACTCTTATTTTTCTCTATAGCCAGCCAAGCTTGTGAAAGGGATCTATTTTCACTTTAAACACCCCCAATTATGGTTCTCTAGCAATTTAACAGAACTTTTGCCCTTTATGTGATTTAGTCCTTTTTCGAAATTAAGTTCACAAATGCTAAAATTAATTCACCAAAATTTTCATGCACTCATATAATCATGCTATAACACATAAAATAATATTAAAAATAATTTCTCTGGCCCCGACATAGTGGTTCCGGAACCACTATTTTGACCTGGCCCAAAATCGGGCTGTTACACCTCACACGATCTTAGACACGCCCGTGTGTCTAAATCGTGGCAAAACAGGGCACAGCTATTGACTTGCTCACACGACTACAAGACACACCCATGTGTCTTGGTGTGGTCAAGTCTAACTTGAGCTACACGGCTATCCATACGGCCGTGTGCTTTGGCCGTGTTCAGGTCTGACTTACAATTGTAGGGTACCCCAGGGGACACACGGCCATGCAACATAGGCGTGTGTCGCACACGGCTGAGAAACAAGCCCGTGTCTTTACCCGTGTGGACAAAAATAGGCCATTTGATTAGCCAAATTGCCACCCCAAAATGGCTCAACCTACAAGCAAAGAAACAAGCATATCTGCTCAACCATTTCAGCCAATATCTATACCAAAATCATACATAATTCATGCTAAAACATTACCAATTATTTCCATTGTCAATTCATCACTCAATTCATACCAAAACTTAAACTAACATCATACCTAACTAAATGATTGATACATTATCTAAGCATATGCTATGAACTTACCAAACTTGCCATTTTAACCATCTCTTTTAACCAACCAAAACATACCAAATTGAACATTGGCATCACATATTATATACCATTATCAAACTATAATTTCAAAAATAAGCTATGTAACGCCCCGTACCCGAGACCGTCGCTGGAGTCGAACACGAGGTGTTAACGGACTTAATTCATTACTTAAACAGCTCAAACAATTTATTTTTAAAACTTCCAGAGAAAGTGGCAATCTGCTTCACAGTCGCTTAAAAATTCATATCTGGAGTTACGAAACTCGAAATCCAATTCTGTAAATTTTCCCTAAAACTAAACTCGTATATCTATCAACTAATTTTTGTCTAGAATTTTTGGTTGGGCTAACTAGTACAGTTTATTAGTTAAAGTCTCCACTGTTTTAGGGTTTGACTACTCTGACCTTTGTGTATTACGAATCAAATATCTCCCTATACAGAGTTCCAATTACTATGAAGTTTATTTCTCATAAAACTAGACTCAATGAGGAATATGTACATGTAAAGAATGACTTCTAATTATCTTTGTACAATTTTTGGTGAATTTCAAAAGTCAGAACAGGGGATCCAGAAATTACTCTGGCCCTGTTTCAAAAAAATTAAATATCTCATAAAATATATCTCATTTATCTATTTTGTTCCTTCCACTTGAAAATAGACATAATAATCTTTGATTTCACAACTTATTCATCATTTAATTCCATTTCTACTATTTTTAGTGATTTTTCAAATTCACGTCACTGCTACTGTCTGATTGTGCTAATTTCACCTTTTTCATGATTTCCTTGGAATAACTAGCATTTAGGCATACATAACACCAAACATGTCCTTGATTAGCCATTCCAACATCTAATCATTATCAAGCATTTACATACCATTTATTAGCCATATCATAAGATCATACACACAAAATGGCTACGATGCTATACATGCCATACTCAAAATGAAACGTCTAGCTATACCAAAATAATCCTCGTGATAGTGTGCCCGGACCTCCGACGTACTTTACGATCCCTGACTTAGCTTGACAAAACTATAAAAAGAAGGAAAATAAAGGGGGTGAGCATTAAGCTTAGTAAGTTTGCATGCGAATAAATAACAACATTCATAAGAATTATCTTACTACTTGGCAGATGATACTACATAATGCAACTTCATTAATTGTCATAAACATATTTAAAACTTCTTCACTTATTCACTTACTTAAATACTTACTTACTTAATCAAATTTATTAATACATTTTACTTACCTTTTTCCTTATCAAGCATACATGAACATTATGTACTTACCTTTACTCTTCTAGCATGAACTTGTCTTACCTTTTTAGTATAACTCGTCTTACCTTACCTTACCTTGATATTCTCTTTAAATTTTCCCATTGAACCACTTGGAATACTAAGGATACATGGGTACCTTACCATTGCCATGACTTGTCATGGTCTTACATGGTATCCTTTTGAAACTTACCATTGCCATGTCTTGATATGGTCTTACATGGGACCTTTGCCTTATAGTAACTTATCAATGCCATGTCTTGACATGGTCTTACATGATTTCCTTGCCTTAGAAACCTTACCAATTGCCATGCCTTGGCATGGTCTTACAGTATCCTTAAACCTTAATGTCATGACATTTGTATCCTACACATTCCTAAGGTTCAACCGGGACTTTCTGAAATTTCTTCTCCGTCAATTCATGCTTAAGTCTTCTTTGAATAATTTCATAAAATAAATATACACATGCTGAAAATTAATAAAATTAACATAAAATAATAGAATATTGCATTTATTTACCGCAAACTTACCTACTCGAAACAAAATACGATCAACTATATCAATTTAGTCCACTATCTTTTTCTTTCCCCGGTCTAACTCCAGATTTTGTTCTTCTTGATCTATAATAAAAAAATTTAGCTTATTTAATACTCACATTTATTAAAACAGTCCTTGACCCAAACTTTGGAAAAATTATATTTTTGCCCCTAAACTTTCACATATTTGCACTTTTGCCCCAAGGCACGTAAATTAAACTTCATCCTATTTTCTTATGTTTTATGACATGCTGATCATTTTTCCCTTCTATGACAACATCAAATTCACACTCTAACATGTACTTAAGACTATTAGGTATTTTTACCGATTAAGCCCTTTTACTCCTTTTCACTTAAAACCGAGTAGCACAAGTTGTCTAACATAATTTAAAACCTCATATTCTATCATAAAACACCAAAATACAAAAATTTCACCTATGGGTATTTTTCCAAATATGAACCCTAGGTTGAATTATTGCTAGAATAAGCTTAATCAAGTTATCGGGACTCTAAAAACGTAAATATCATTAAAAACGGGGCTTGGAATCACTTACTATGGAGTTTGAAAGCTTAAAACAAACCCTTGCTATGGAGAACCCTTGAAATTTCATCCTAATGAAGAAGATGGACAAAAATTGGCTTTTAATTTTGTTTTTAATTCATTTTAATAACTAAATGACCAAAATGCCCTTACTACTAAACTTTCCCAAAAATTCCATCCATGTCCAATTTTTGTCCATAGACTTAGAAATTGGTCAAATTGCTATTTAAGACCTCATAATTAATATTCCAAAGCAATTTCATACTAAAAACTTCTAGAATGCAAGTTTTGCAAATTATTCGATTTAGTCCCTAATCTCAACTTAAGCACTTTATGCATAGAATTTCATCACGAAATTTTCACACAATCATGCAATCATATCATGAACCTCAAAATAATAATAAAATAAATTTTTCTACCTCAAATTTGTGGTTTCGTAACCACTGTTCCGTTTAGGCCCTATTTCGGGATGTTACAAGCTAGCCAAATCACATGGCTAAATATATACATCACAAAACATAACCCCACAACTACTAGCCTATACATGCCATACTTCAAAATATACAATTTCAAAATACCAAAATGAGATTCGATAGTGTGGTGACAATCCTTGACGATCCCCGAGCTTGAAGTAGCTTTGATATCTATAAAACAATGCAAACACATACAAAGTAAGCTTTCAAAAACTTAGTAAGCTCATACCAAAAATCATCAATATGTAAGTACTTACAAATTTTTAAATCATCTATCAAATCTATACCAACATAATTCATATGTTCATACCAAATCAATGAGCTTCACATACATAGTATCATCCATCACATAGGTATCATACATACCTAAATATTCTCGTACTTATTCACTTTTATTCTCAGCTTTCCTTTAAATATTTCAAGACTTTCCGTAAATTATTCGTTCTTTGAACATCCGCACACTTAGTGCAGTAACAGTTAGTCGAAGGTACAACAATTTCGCTCACTTAGTGCCATATCAATTAACCGAAGCTAGTTTAAACCGTACACTTAGTGCCAAATACTATTGATTTATCGTTATATTCATCCAAACCAAACATATATACAATGTGTATATATTCAAATCATCAAAATATACTTAACATCATATTTTAAGTACGAAATTACTTCGTACTTGAAATGGTCAACTCGGACTGTTTACTCTACAATCTTCGACTTCCCTCGGTCTAAATCTAAATTCCTCGTTTCTTGATCTATACGTATTCAAAATTAACCCTTTTATTCACCAAATCATTCAAAATAATCCATATACACATATTTAGGGCATTTTACAACATAACCCTCATATTTTCACATTTCGACACTTTAGTCCCTAAATCACAAAATCAAAAAATACACATAATTTGCTTATACTCATGCTTAGCTGAATTCTTCTATCTCTCATACAAGTCCATACATTTCATTTATTTCACATTTTAGTCCCTCAAAATAACATTTTTATAATTTATCCCAAATTACTCAATTTCATCAAAATTTTACAGACAAAACATGTAAACCCAACATCAAGCTTTCATAATTCACCAACTAACCTCACAAAGCTCATAGCTTTATCAATGGTACATTTCAAAATTATCATCAAAATAAGAAATTGAGGCATGGGTTTGATAGTATTCGAAGAAACGATTACAAAAACGTAAAAATTATCAAAAATCAAGTAAAACACATACTCGAGTTAAGTTTCCAATGTGCCAAACATTAAAACACAAAACCTAGCTTTCTTTCTTCAATTTCAACATGAAAAAGATGAATATAGCTTCATTTTATGCTTTGTTTTATTTAACTAATAATTATTAAACAAATACCCATTTTACCCTTTATTTATACATATAAAAATCCTTTGAACTAAGGTCATATATGTCCATTAACTAAGTAAAGGGCATAATAACCACATAAGAACCTCTCAATTATAAAGCCAAGTCAAATAGGCACTTTTAACATCTAGCACACAACTTTTACATTTTACGCGATTAGGTCCTTTTTGCAAATTAAGCACACATAGTTAAATTTTCACACGAGACTTTCACACATGTCAATTCACTTATAAAAGACACGAAAAATAATATAAAAATATTTTTCTAACTAGGATTTGTGGTCCCGAAACCACTATTTTGACTAGGGTCAAAATTGAACTGTTACAATTATAACCAGATTAAACACACAATTGGAGGGAGATAGAAATTATTCTTATGTTTTTATTTGGTTTTTCTTTTTACTTAGTTTATTTCATGTTCGTGTAACCAGAAAATCTTGCTCCAACGTTAGACGATCGAGAGCGGAGATTGCTTCAGAATCGCATTTTTACATTGATGAAATCCATGAATATCTCTTTCCTGTACTCTATTCTTTATATCTCTTTCTTTAACATTGTTAATTGAGTGTTTGTGTAAAGAGTAGAATCAATTTATTCTTTATACATATTTCACATGTTTCAATTATATCAAACTAATTAATTGATTAATAGGTAAAGTTTGATTTGGATTGGTTGTATTTAGTTTAATGCAATTAAACAATAGGCTTGACTACCCTAGGAAATCATTTAGGTAGGAATTAACCTAAAATCTGTATTGCTTACCAAGCATCACTTAGAAAATCAGTGGTTAGGGAAGGAAGAACTCAAACCCTAGGCTTGACAACCTTAAGAAGTCATTTAGGTAGGAATTAACCTGAAATCAATATTACATATCCGTGAAAATCTTACCCTATCCTGGTCTGAACTGTGGCATTAAGAGGTGAATAGTTCTTGCCGAGTAGTTAGGTTAGTAGAAGGTTGAGAACCCTTGTTAAGTTAATTAGTAACCAATTATTTAGAACCCTACATTAATAGTTAATCAGGTAAAGTAATCGGCTCTAGGTTAAAGGCACTCGCATAGTCGAAACATGGGATAGGAGAAGTCTATACATAAACTTAGGAGTAGATTTAGGCTTGTTCAATTAATTTAGTTTATTATTACTATTATTATCATCCTGTTCTAGTTTAACACTAATAATTAATAACTCAAGTAGATTAGTATTTATTTTCAGTAATTAACTTAATACAAGTTTTCCCAGAACTGTAACCCTTATGGTACGATCCTCAGAATACTTACCAAGTGTTTCATTATAAACAAACTATATTACAACCTAACCTGTATACTTACGAAAGTTGCCTAACACTTCTACTTGGTTGTAGCATTCACACTCTAAACATTAGTATGTCGAGAGGTGGTCATAAGTCTACAAGGATAAGAGAAACAAGGAAGAAGCATATAAGAACATAGCTCAGCTACGACAACCCATATAGCCCACCATAGGAAAAATGAAAAAAGTACGTCATAGGAAACTATAGTTGAACAAGAACAGATTCACCAAATTAACATGGCCTACTGAAGGTTAGCACTACTCAAAAATGCCAACAAGTCCTAAGGAATTAGTTTGTTGGAAGAAGGAGACTACCAAGGTCTGATCCAATTAGAGAAGTTCGTCAAGGAAATGAATGTCCTAAGAATCCTTAGGCGGAATGTCAAGATAATTACCATAGAGGTCACTTAACACCTAGAATGTGGGTGTATGAAAGGAAGGTAGGACGAGAAATAAGGATAAAATGCACGGATAGGGTGAGATGTTTGGACTACGGTCGAGTGGAGAGTCTGACCAAGGAAGGCCTTATAGTGAGCTGAGTAGCTCGAAGGATCGAGTGCCTTGAACGAGCAAGGAGTAAACTTATGTTTATTTTATCTTACATCTGTTACCCTTTTGTGATAGGGTTTGGTTACTTACTAAGTTTATTTGAATTCACTGGAGTTGCCTAATGTTGGCAAGATTTGTGAGGTTGATTGAGGACTCAGAGGAGGGACCAAGCCAGATGGAGATGAGATCAATGATCATTGTTAGATCAAGACATTTACATAGGAAAGGGGTACCATTGGAGGCTTTGCCTTAGGATCAATTATGTAATATCTAGAGACCAACCATTGAATCTAGATTTTTGAATAGTAAACTTAAGCTAAAATTTAAACTATTTCTTTTGTAAATAGTTGAACTGGAGAAAGAAATTGTGAAGACTTAAACATTTAGTATGTAACAACCTGTTTTTTAGTGGTTTTGGGACCACAATTCCAATGAGTACGTTGGTAAATATTATTATTTATTATTTACAAGTCAAGTATATTGAAATGGTGAATTTTGATATGATAATTTCTATTAATTGGATAATTAGTTACATATAAGTGGTTCGGTTCTAAAGTTAAGTTGGTTTGGAAAATGAAGTATCGGGACCTCGTTTTGTAATTTGATATTATAAATATTTCTATTAAATATCTACAGAGTTGTATTATAGGTGAATTGAATTTTGGTTTAGAAATTTAGTGATTAGATGGTTAATTAAAGATAAGGACTAAATCGTAAAAGTGATAAAAGTTAATTGCTATAGATTTTAAACAGCTAAGGAATCAAAATGTGAATAGACCAATTTCAAAAGTCCAAGCGGTGTTGGATGTCATTAAATCCCATTAACTTTTGGGCTAATTGCTATTAGGCCCTAATTAATTAACATTTAATTGAAATAAAGCTTGATTAATTAATTAAAGGACTCATTGAGCAATTAAACCATTTGTATAAGTCTAAATGGTGGAGGATGCTAATTGTATCCCACCAATTTTTCTAATCATGTCTAAATTTTAATTAGTAATAGATTAATTAAAATTTAATTTAAAATATTTTAATATTTACAATTTTACCAAGTTATATAAGTTCATTAAAAAAAGATGACATTTTATCATCATCTTCTTCAACTTTCTCTTCAATAGCCAAATGTGAGAAACAAAAACAAGGGTTTGGGTTTCAAGCTTTAACTCATTGATTGGTAAGTCAATTCTAGTCATTTCTTGTAATATTTATATTTTTAAGATTATTGGAACTAGGTCCAATTAACTCTTATCTTTGTTTTCAAAATTGTTAAAGATTTATAAAGTTTCCATTTATGCTAATTGAAATTTTTAATGTTTATCGTAGAGTTTGATGCTTTGATAGAAAATAGGACTATTTTATAAAGTGATTTTTGTTAGTTTTGAATATAAGAACTAAATTGTTAATATCTTGAAATTGGCATGTAAATTGTGTAAATTCTTTTATAATAGGAAGCTGTAATTGGATATATTTGAAGTGGTTTAAAATTTGAAGTTCAAATTTGGAAGTTGTGATAAGTTTGATTATAGGGACTAAATTGAAGAAAATGTAAAACTTGAAGAAATATTTGAAAGATAAAATTGAGGGTACATATATTTGTAATAGGCTATTATATGATATTTGAGTGAATAAATTGAAATAAATTTATATTATAGATCAATATTTTAACAAGACAATTGATAATTAAGAAAAAAGAAAATTTACAGACTAGTCCCTGACACTTCTGCTTTTGCTGGTAGCCCCTGGTAAGTTCATACAATATAAATATGTCTAAATCGCTATTGAGTTTCATCTGTATGTTCATTCATGTTTTAGCGATGTCTCGAATTGGCTATGAATTACTACTTAAATTAAGAATTGAATCAGATTGAAATGGATTGTTGCGAAATGGTATAATGTGAGATTAAACCTCGATAAAATTAGTAAAAGTCTTGTATACGTGGTTACAGGTTATTGGTCCCAGGTTCTAAGTTGTAGCATGTGTTGCAGACTCGAGAATATAGGTATATTAAGCCCTGGCTAGGCTATTTGTTGTGTAGGTTCAACCTTAACAGGTGGTCAGGCACTATTATCCATTTCATGTAGGTTCAACCATAACAGGTGACCAAGCATTATTATATGATCCTTGTAGGTTCAAACCTAACGAGTGACTAGGCGATATTATCCGATTTGTGTAGGTTCAACCCTAACGGGTGATAAGACACTATTATCTGATTCGTGTAGGTTTAACCTTGACGAGTAACCAGGCACTATGGTTCATTACTCGTGTAGGTTTAACCCAAATAGGTAACTAGGCATTACTTTCACCTGTGTACGAAGTTCTTTTATGAAATTTCATCAGGTAATACTATGATTGAAAATGTAATGATATGCCCCTGGATGTTTGTAACGCCCTAAACCAGACCCAATTCGCCAAATCCGAATCTTGGGTGTTACATCACAATATTTAACAATTTATCAAAACAGTTGACAATTACTCATTTCTTTGAACACTTTATTTATTATTTTAACTGGAAACTTAATGTTTAAAAACAAGAAAAGTATTTAAAATAACTTATTACATCATACTTAATACAAATTCAATATATATTATAAAAGTTTATTAAAGATAGACTCCTAGGGTTTAATCATGACTACGCCACTTTTCCACTGTATGCATAATAACCCTCTTCGCCGCATCCTTGGTGTATTCCTAGCGTCGTCCCTCCTAGCGCAATACATCTCACCTTACCTGAAACAGAAATATAACATTTTGTAAGTTTAATATAATTTAATGAGCTTTAATCCAAAATATACATTGACAGATATTGATTATGATTAATGAACATTTGTATGCCAATTATCCTTTTTAGAAAACTTTCTTCTACCTCGAGAAGATATCACTATAGTTTTGGTATACACTCACACGCCAACTATCATACTCTTATCATACCCATCTCTTTCTTATCTAACTAACTGAAGATCCTTCCAAACATTTCATAAATACCTTTGTCACATATGCACTTTTCAACAGAACATACCCTCAAAGCCCATGTCGTATAGACCATATCTTATGTAACAACCTATTTTTAGTTAAATCAGAACAGTGGTTTCGGGATCACAAATCAAAATTCAAAATATTTATTTTATTATTATTTTAATTTCTATAGCATGAACATATGATTGTATGAAATTTTTGTTAAGAAATTTTATCATTTGAGTGTTTAATTTAATAAAAAGGACTAAATCGCGTAAAGTGTAAAACTTGAGTTCTAATATCTAAATGTGTCAAATAGCTATAGAACCTTAAAGTTAAGTTCCTTATATGGTAAATAGACCATTAATTAGATAGTGGATGATACTGGCTTGGCATAACTGAAATTTTGAATTAATAATAAGGTTAATTTTGTAATTTAGTAATTAAAGATTAATTAAATTAAACAAAACAAAATTATACTTTCATATCATCTTCTTCCACTGAATTTTAGGGCTTGATAAGCCATTTCTATGCTTTCAATTTTGGAAACTTCAATCTTGGCAATTAGGTATGTATTTTGTCCCGTTTTTAGTGATTTTTATGTTTTTGAGATTGTTGCAGCTTAGTCTAGCTAGCCCAGGGACTATTTTGCAAAACTACTAAAGATTTTGGATGTTTCCCTTGATAAATACATGATTATTTTTATGTCTAATGATAAATTATGAATTTTTTATGTTAGTTATACAACTTTTGTTAAGTGATTTTTAGTAAAAATGCAAATTAGGGATTAAATTGTGAAATGTGGAAACTTTGTGGTTAAAATGTGAAATAACTGAAAAATATAGGCTGATATGTGAACTAGAGAAATTCAACGAGCATGGGTTGGTATTAAATTGCATGAATTTGTGATTTTATGAAATAAGGACTAAATTGTAAAAATGTAAAACATTAGGGGCATATGTGTAAAAGTGCTTAATGTGAATTTTGGACTAAATTGAATAGAGAAATAATTAAATAAGCTGATTTTGATTACATATAGATCAAGAAAAGCAAAATCCAGATTTAGATCGAGGGAAAGACAAAGTACTCGACTAATTGATCTATTTAGCTGTTTTTGCATCCAAGGTAAGTTCGTATGTAATAAGTGTAGTTATATTTGTGTTTTAAATGCCTTGATATTGCATAAATTATGAATTACAAATTTGTAAATACATTAGATGAAGATTCGGCATTGGAAATCCCGGTTGAACCTTAAGAATAGATTAGGATACAAATGACATGTCAGAATACATTGATTTGGCTTCGGGCCATGATATTGGCACTTCGGGTGCGTGTTACTTTGATTTGGCTTCGGGCCATGATATTAGCACTTCAGTTGCGAGTTACATTGATTTGGCTTTAGGCCATAATATTGGCACTTTGAGTGCGAGTTATTTGTTCTGGCTTCGGGCCATGATATTGGCACTTCGTGTGTGAGCTACTTTGATTTGGCTTTGGGCTATGATTTTGGCACTTTGGTACGAGTTACATTGATTTGGCTTCAGGCTATGATATTGGCACTTCGGGTGCGAGTTACTTTAATTTAGCTTCGGGCCATGATATTGGCACTTCTGGTGCAAGTTACAATGATTTAGCTTCGGGCCATGATATTGGCACTTCAGGTGTGAGTTACTTTGGTTTGTCTTCGGGCCATGATATTAGCACTTCAGGTGCGAGTTACATTAATTTGGCTTCGGGCCATGATATTGGCACTTCGGGTGCAAGATACATTGAGTTTGCATTGGGCCATGATATTGGCACTTAGGGCACGAGACCCTCGAGTATCCAACTTTTTTTCCTAATGGTTCAATGGGTATAATGAAGATGTTAACTAGTGAGAAATAGATACATATTGGTATAGGTATGTTTGGAAATCTATACGAGTAATGAATCAAAGGAAGTTGTGAGTTTCTGATTAAGTATGTGGTTAAGTTCATGTTAGCTTGAGATTAATGCATTGTTGCATATTATGTCATTTAAATTGAATTGATAAATGAATGGTGATACTTGCTTATTATTTTCATACGAGCTTACTAAGCTTTATAGCTTACATTGTTTATTTTTTCGTGTTTTATAGTGATATCAAAGCTAGCTCGGATACGGGGATCATCGGAGACTTCGTCACACTATCCAACTATCACCTTAGTACTTATGAAACTAAGTTTTGGTCATATGGCATATATAGGATTATGGTTATTTTAATATGTAGTTGGGTATTGAGTTTTGCCATTTGAATTGGCTTATAAATGTTTATGCTTTGAATTGTATATATAGCCATGAGAGTTGGCTTAACTTGGTTGGTTTGGTTATGTTTATATATGTGTGCATATAGCCTATGTTATGTGATTGAGGTTGGTTTTGTGATGCTTATTGATAGTAGGAATTATGGATGACAAATGGATAATATTTGAGAAGATGTAGGCTTATGAATTTGAGCATAATGATGCATGTTTTGGAATGTCTAATTAGTTGAAATATGTATGTGAAATTGATATAAATGGATTGGTTTATTTTGTGACTTGTGTGCATTGTGGATAATGATATTGAGTTTGCATGAATTAGGCTTGATTTAGTTGGTTTGAAAGCCTATCTATGCTGTGAATTGTGCAATTTGGTTTGGTGAAGGTTTGTACGGGTTTGGGTAGCAAATTAGCTTGGTAAATAACCTATTATTGTCCACACAGGCGTGTGTCTCAGCTGTGTTTGATACATGGTCATGTACACGGCGTGTACCCCTTGGTGTTGAGATTAAAATCAAGTCAGTATGCTCCACACAGCCTCACACAAGGGAATGTGACTTGGCCATGTGGCATAGGTCAGTATACCCTATAGCTTTGGCACGGCCTAGCACACGGCTCGCACACAGGTGTGTGCAGCCATTTTTAGCGCACATAGGCTAATCACACGGGCGTGTGTGTTGGCCATGTGACCAAGTCAAAGAGTTACACGGGGTCAGACACAGGCTAGGACACGACAATATGCTTTCATTTTGAATGTCCATGCAGCCTCTAACACGGGAGTGTGTCCTCTGTAGCTTGGAAAATTTTCTAAGTTTTGTAAAAAATTTCTTGAGTTATCGGTTTAGTCCCGAATGACCCCAAATGCATGTTTTGGGCCTCGTAAGCTCTTCTTAAGGACACTGTGAATGTTATTGAATGATAATTTGTATGAAATTAGAAAACGTATGTGTAATGATGGTTTAAATTGTTTTGTAAGTCCAGTAATGCTCCATAACCCTATTTTGGTGTTGAATACGGGTGAGGGGTGTTGCATTTATTGTATCAGAGCTATGATTTAGTCAATTCTAGGACTAATGTAGCATATGTGAGAGTCTAGCTATACATGCCATATATAATCTGTGATAGTGTGATGACTCTTGACATTTTGAACATGTTTTCGTATAGTAAATGGATCCCAATCAAGCTGTAGCTGATGATGTTGAGAGTAATGCACCAACTCTCGCTCAAGGGACAGCACTGTCTGAATCTAGACAATTATCGAGTAGTCATAGAGAGGAGGCTAAAGAAGCCTTTTTCCAAATGATAAATAGGTGGTTCACAGAGTTTGTTAGAGCAAATCTGGCTGTTCAACAACCTCCACCCCCGCCTAATACCCAACCGATTCCCGTAGCCCCTCAGGGTGTGGAACTTCTATGACTAAATAAACTACAAGTTGATAAGATTCAAAAATACGGGGCTAAAGAGTTCAAAGCTATCGGTTGATGACGATCCCAAGAGAGCTAAATTTTGGCTTAAAAACACTATTCAGGTATTAGATGAACTTTCTTTCACACCGAGTAAGTGTTTAAAATGTGTTGTATCACTTCTAAGGGACACTGCATATCAATGGCGGAATACTTTGGTGTCTATGGTACCGAGAGAAAGAGTTACCTGGGGTTTCTTTCAGACTGAGTTCCAGAAGAAATACATAAGTCAGAGGTTTCTCGATCAAAAGCACAAAAGTTTTTAGAATTGAAACAGGGTCGTATGACTATGACCGAGTATGAAAGAGAATTTTTAAGATTAGTAAGTATGCTCAGGAGTATGTTTCTACAGAAGAAATCATGTGCAAATAGTTCCTTGATGGGTTGAATGAGGATATTAAACTTCTAGTTGGAATTCTAGAATTGAATGAATTTGTTGTATTAGTTGATAGAGCTTGCAAAGCCAAGGAGCTTAGCAAAGAAAAGAGAAAAGTAGATTCAGAGGCTAAAGACTTGAGAAAAAGATCGATGAATAAGCCATATCAATCTTCATCAAAGAAATCCAGAGATTCGTACACTTGTCCAAATGCTTCAATCAGGTATCTGAACAGAGATTGTGGAAAACAGTACTCAAGTCCTAAAGCTCAAAAAATTTTAGTATCGAGTGTTGGCAGTATGGGAAACAATAAACCCGAGTGTCAACAGTGTGGGAGATGACATTTTGGAGATTGCTGAAATAAAAGTAATAAAGCTTGCTTTAGATGTGGTTCACCAGATCATTTTATTTGGGATTGTCCTGCATTAGCTAAGAAAGACAAATTCCAAAATGTAAGACCGAGTAACACAACCACTAGAGGGAGGCCACCGAGAAATGCGAGAAATGTGACCAGTAGTAGAGGCATGACAAAAGATTCGACTATGAGATCTGAAGCGAGAGCACCTGCTAAAGATGCATCGTCACCTGATGTTATCACCAGTACATTCTCTCTTTATGACACTAATGTTATTGCTTTGATTGATCCTGGATCAACTCATTTGTATGTTTATGAGAATTTAGTGTTTAGTAAGAATTTGCCTGTTGAGTCTATTGAGTTAGTGATTGAAGTATCAAACCCATTAGGCAAGTATGTTCTAGTTAATAAAATTTGCAAGAACTATCCTTTAATGACTTAGGGTTACTGTTTTCCTGTGGATTTGATGTTATTATCATTTGATGAATTTGATGTGATTCTGGGTATGGATTGGTTATATCTGCATGATGCTGTCGTGAATTGTAGACGAAAGACTATTGAATTGAATCGTTAGAATAATGAAATTTTTCAAATTGAATCAGATGAGTCGAGTGGGTTGCCAGTTGTGATTTCATCGATGTCAAGTCAGAGATATGTGAGAAAAGGTTGTGAAGCTTATCTTGCTTATGTTTTAGATACAAAAATGTCTGAATCTAAGATTGAATCAGTTCCAGTTGTCTGTGAGTATCGGGATGTATTTCCAGAAGAATTACCGGGGTTACCACTGATCAGAGAGGTTGAATTTGCTATTGAGTTAGTACCGGGAACTTCACCGGAATCGATAGCTCCGTACAGGATGGCTCTGACACAATTGAAAGAGTTGAAATCTCAGTTGCAAGAGTTAACAAATAGAGGTTTTGCACGACCAAGTTTTTTACCCTGGGTGCGCCAGTGTTGTTTGTAAAGAAGAAAAACAGATCAATGAGAATGTGTATTGACTATCGTCAGCTTAATAAGGTTACGATAAAGAACAAGTATCCGTTACCGAGAATAGATGATTTGTTTGATCAGTTAAAAGGGGCAATAGTGTTTTCAAAGATTGATTTGAGATCTGGCTACTATCAGTTATGAGTTAAAGATTAAGATGTGCCAAAAACTGTGTTCAGAATGAGGTATGGACATTATGAATTTCTTGTTATGCCTTTCGGATTGACTAATGCTTCTACAGTTTTTATGTATTTGATGAATCGAATTTTTAGATGTTTAGACATATTCATTGTTCTTTTCATTGATGACATTCTAATCTATTCTTGAGACGAGTTTGAGCATGCCGAGCATTTGAGGATTGTGTTACAAACCTTGGGAGTTAAGCAACTATACACTAAATTCAGTAAATGCGAGTTTTGGCTCCGAGAGGTTGGATTTCTGGGACACATTGTTTCAGTAGTTGTTAACTGGTAACCACCGAGAAATGTATCTGAAGTCAGAAGTTTTTTGGGACTAGCTGGCTACTATCAATGTTTTGTTAAAGGGTTCTCAATGATTTCTACACTGATGATTAGATTGCTACAAAAAGATATGAAGTTCGAGTGGTCAGTAAAATGTCAATAGAGTTTTGATCAGTTGAAAGCATTGTTAATTAAGGCACTAGTTTTGGTTCAACCTGAGTCGGGTAAAGAGTTTGTGATTTACAGCGACACATCATTGAATGGTTTGGGTTGCATTTTGATACAAGAAGGAAAAGTCATAGCTTATGCCTCTAGATAGTTAAAGCTATCCGACGCATGATTTAGAGTTGGTTGCTATTGTTTTCGCATTGAAAAATTGGCGACATTATTTGTATGGTGAAAAGTGCCATATCTTTACCGATCACAAGAGTTTGAAATATATAATGACTCAGAAAGATCTGAATTTGCAACAACGAAGATGGTTAGAGTTGCTGAAAGATTATGAGTTAGTGACTGATTATCATTTGGGAAAAGCAAATGTAGTCGCATATGCTTTGAGTAGAAAATCTCTGTTTTCTTTAAGAGCGATGAGTACTCAACTAACTTTGTCCGATGGTGGTTCGATTCTAGCAGATTTCAAAGCTAAGCCAGTTTTTCTTCAGCAAATTTGTGAAGCTCACAAGTTTGATATCAAATTACATACTAAAAGAATGCAATGTGAGTTGACTAGTGACTCAGACTATCAGATCAGATCCAATGATTGTTTAATGTTCCGAGATAGAATTTGTGTAACACCCCAAACCTGGCCTAAACGTTATGACTAAATCTAGCGCTGTCACATGATAGTGATGTTCATAAAATAAAATTTCGTTTTAAAAACCCCATTCTGTATTAACCCTCTTTGTAACCTTAGCTAGTATTTAGGCCGTCTTGTTCAATTTAAAACCCAAGTTGTTTTAGCAAAATGTTTAATCAATTAAATCGTAGTTATCTTTTTAAAACGTTGTTTGTTTGCGGAAGCTTTTTAAAATAGGATGCGTACTTGTGGTGTGTTGAAAAGCATTTATCATTTTGAAAACTCGTGTCCTACTACTACCAGATGTGAATCATAATAAACAAATCCAAAATTAAAAGTTAAAAATTAAATAGGCCTTATTACATAACCAAATACCCAAATTAAATTATAAAGTAAAATTTAATATAAAGTCCATGCAGTTGTGTGGCTACCTTTGAGTCCCTCGCAGCACCGACCGGCCTAAGGATTACCTGTATAGAAAACAGAAGGGTGAGTTTATGGAAACTTAGTGTGTAATCCCTTAATAACAGTCCATCATACAATAGGCGTTTACAGTCTGTGCCTAAGCCCGCTTCAGTAATAGTTAATCTCAGACAGAGCCTTAGCCCATTATATTTTCAGAATCAGTGTGGGCGTTAGCCCAATTCAGTAGCGGTCCCAGTAGAGATATGAAACAAAAATCCTACCCAGCTAGCCTCTGCACACCACTCCGTCCAACCCTACACACCATGTGGGGATATAGTCAACCTACCCATCCCTACACACCAAAAATAGCACCAGTGGTGGGACTAAACAGAAATTGCAGCAAAGCTGCCAGAATAGTACACTTCCTCCAATCATAGTAACCCAACCCCATGCATTACACCATAATATCCTACATGTGACAGCCCTAAATTGACCCTAGTCGGAAAGTGGTTTCTGGACCACGAAACCAAGTCATAAAAAAATAATTAACAGTCATATTCGATGCTTATTATATGTGAATATGAATGTGTGGAAGTTTCATACTTTAATTTGGTCAGTATATGTGAAATTTATTAGTAGGGACTTATGTGAGACAATTGTGAAGTGTGTTAGACTAATGTAGAAGTGAGCTAATAGTGCATGATGTAAAAAAAAGTGTACTTGCATGTCAAATTAAAGTATGGATAGTGGCCGGCTATGGTATGGGTTATTAATGATAATATGTATTTTCTATTAACATTTTAGATTATAAAATGAGTTAATGAATTAAGAATAATAAAATATGAGGGGAGTGGGAGGAGAAACCAAAGTTGTTTCATCCTTGCTCCTCCATTTTGCCGTAACTTGAGGGAGGAAGAAGAAAGGAGTTCTCTTGCTTCATGTTCGGCTTGGATGATGATTAGGAAGAGGTAAGTACTTTGAAATTCTTAGAAATTTATGTATAAATAAGGTGGTTAGTTCAAGTTCTATTCATTCCATGGATTATGTTTTGGTTGTTTGGAGGTTTGATATTCGGCCAAGTAGTTTGAAGTTCTTAGTACATATATTTTTTTTTCTTTCTTGAAGGTTGAAATTGGTTTGTTCTTAAGGAGGTGCCGAATGTGGTCATTGAAGGGCCTTGATGAACAATATGTGTGGCTTGGGTTTATAACATTCGGTTAAGGAAGCTTGTGTGCTAGCAAGTTTGGTTTAATATATATAGATGTAAATCACCTTGTATTTGATAATTTGAAGAGTAGGAAATGGCAAATTAAAATGATGTTGGGTAAATTTTTAGTTTAGTTGTGCTTAAGCATTCGGCATTAATAGTTGATATTGGCTATGAAAGTATGAAAGATTAGAGATTATTTTTTTAAAAATGAATTATGACCTTAATATGAACAAGATAGAAAGTCGGTTATAGATGTGATTGAGTGATTCGGTCATTGATGGGCATTATGGTAACCTAGTTGTAGTTCGCTACCTTTAATTTCGAGATGGAAATTGTATATATAAGCTAAGTTGAGCGGTTAGGGCCGAATGAGGTATATAAGATATTAAAGCATGCTAGAATTATACATTAGCGAAAATGTGTGATTGTACTAAATTCCCTACTTGAATTCGGTTAGGTATAGTCATGGTATGAGCTCATTAGGGATACTACCTTATAAGTGAATGTAGCTTTAGTTAACTTTATGTGTTATGCGTGTTTTAAAATAATTAATGATTTGGATTTTATTATAGGTATTTATGCTAAAGAATTTTTCGGCTATGTTTTGTACCCATGTGATGACTCTAATGTCTAATGTAATTAGGTATATAGTTGGTTTCATTATTAAAAATAAGGGTTAAGTACCTTGAATTTCTCTTTGATGTTCAAAATGATTAAATCAATTTATTTTTTAAATTAAGCTCAAGAGCAAAGGGGAACTAAATTGATAAAGGAAAGGAAAAAGTGATCGAATAGCTGTTGAAATCGTTCGACAACATCCGAGGTAAGTCTTTGAGTAATGAAATTTAGCTTATGATTTAATAAGGCAATTATTTGTCCATGAGCATAATAATTAACTTGTGACCTGGCGATTCTACTTGAATTACATGATAAAATAAATAAGTAAGGTATTTACTTGTAGCCGAATGGTTATGGAAATCTTGTGGATTAACGAAACGGGATCATGTTAATTGTTTAGGATTAATGAATCGAACAATGAATGGTTAGTAAACATGCTGTAATTGTATTCGAGTATGAGGAATGATATCCAGATGTGATATGATATATACATATGCATATATGTGTGAATGCTAATCGGGGTCTAAATCTGAGCTTGGTCTCGAAGGGCTTTTGAGCCAGTGCTAATAATCGAACTTAGTTTCGAAGGGCTTTAGAGCCAGTGTCATAACCGGACTTAGTTCCGAAGGGCCTTCAAGCCAGTGGTCTTGTAACACCCCAAACCCGGCCCAGACGTTATGGCCGAATCTGACGTGCCACATTGGAGTTGAAAACCCACGTTCCGTTTTAGTGTTTTAAAACCATACATTTTATTGAGTTAACAAAGTGTATGGAAGTCGGGCACCGTAGGTATCCGAGACAGAGGAGGTGAGCCATGAAGGTCGCTTAAGTACCATGCTCTTTAATTGGATCCAATCCTAGACATGCCCACAACCATAGCCACACTTTGTTATATCGAGTTTAAAGTTTGTTTAAGTGGACGTCTTTGATAAATCGATTAATCGTGGTGTTGAGATATTTTGAAAACAAGTATCATTTTGAAAACATGTCCTAAGTCTAGCCCATTTGAATAATTATTAACCAATTTTAAAGTTATTAAAATTAAAATAATTCAAAAGAAATAAAAGGAAAGTTAAAATTGGCCTTATTACAACCCAAAAATAAATAATAATTAAAGGAAATTAAATGAAAACCAACACTTATTTAAAAGCCCAAAGATGATCACCGTGGCCACTATGAATCCTCTCCGGCCCAAGTCCCCACATCAAGGCTCACCGCAAGGTTAAGGAAAGGGGGTGAGTTTGGAAACTCGGTGTGCAACAAGCCCTTTCGAGCCCAAAAACAATAACGACTGTTGGGTCTATGCCCAAATCCAATCTCAACATATACTGGGCCATAGCCCTTTTCATGTTTCATATTCCATAACACTGGGCCGAAGCCTTTACTGTAAATGGTATGGCCCTTAGGCCCATTTCAATATCACATATAATTTCAATGAAAGAATGCAACCCATTTGGGGAGACTACTCAACCCACCATCTGCTACTCTCCACCCGTACCAACCAACACACCATGTGGGGATTAACTCGACCCACCCCGCCATGCTCTCCACTGGCAGCATAGCTGCTTTATCATATAACTGGAGGCCTAGCCTCTTTTAATAACTGGGGCAAAAGCCCTTTCAATAACTGGGGCATAAGCCCTTTTATAACTGGGGCATAAGCCCTTTTGATAACTGGGGCATAAGCCCTTTTGATAACTAGGGCATAAGCCCTTTTGATAACTAGGGCATAAGCCCTTTTTCACTTCCTCCATCCATATAAAAACCCAACCCAATGCAGTTATGATTACATCATGTGCATATCATACATATCATGTGCATATCATACATGTCATGTGCATCTCATACATACCATATTTATCAAAATCCCATGTATTAAAATCATACATAAACCCTAGGGGTATAATGGTCATTTTTACCTAGGGGCAAAACGGTCATTTTCATGGTATAAGGGTAATCTCATAATTTTACCAAAATTAGGGTTTCCATGTTCATTAATGATTACTAACAATCCATGGGTGCAAACAAGTGATTACGGCCCATTTTAGCGAAATCGAGTTATTGGGCCTAAAACCCTAATGGGCCCTACTTAGCCAATTTCGTCATCTAGGCCCATTTAGCCTATATTCTATAACGGTTTTAACGGTCTTATCATGCCATATAACAGATTTCCGTTTTCTACCAATTTTTACCCAAATGGGCCCGAAAGCCCAATGGGCCCCACTTCGGCCCCTCGAGGCCCAACTTACCAAGAACGCCAAAAATCACATTCTTACCGTTTCCATCGTTCTCGATCACCGTCTCATCGATTCTAACTAACTAGTGAGCGTTAAACATTGCTCACAAGTCCTCGAAATGCCGAATTTGGCGTTTGACTTTTCGCATTTTATCGCTTTAAGCTATGAAAGGGTTCGTTACACACCTGATTTGCGATATTCCTTGACGAGATCTCCTATGCGATTTCTCCTATAATCAATTGTTAAATAGATCAGCTCGCAATAATTGAACCAAATCAAGAACTTTCCAATATTAACACTTACACATTCGGCCACCATCCATAATGGCCTTAAGCACCTTACCTTTGTCGCGATTGATGACTAGGCCTAGCTACTCCGGCGATCCAAGCTACTCCAAGTCGACACTACACCTTGCTGCTCCTCCACTAAATAAACCACAAAATGTTAAAAGAAGACCCCATAAGGCCTATACCCACATTCGGCCACCTCCCTAAACTAGAGAGGTTTCGGCTTTTGGCCAAAGCTACACTAGGAATTGTTTAGGGTTTGAACACTTACCACAGTCTTTCTCCTCTTGAATCGGGATGTCTAAAAGGTAAAGAAACCGAACGCCAACTATTGAAAAGGAAGAAAAGGTTGCTGGTCACAAAGAATCGGCACCCCTATCTTCATCGATTTGGCTTTTTAAGCACTTGGCAAAAATAGAGATAAGGGAAAGAAAAATGGTGAATGGAGGAAATAGTGGGATGATTTGAAAGAAGAAAAGGAAGAAAAATGAATAGGAGGAGGTAGATTCAGCTGGAAAGAAAAGAGAGAAAAAGGCTACACACCAAAGAAGAAATCGGCACAACTAAGACCCTAATGCCAAATTACTAACCTAATGCCCCTTTGCGAAAATCCCTCTCCAATCTCCCTTATTCGCCAACTCTATCTCCCTATCACATCCCTAAAATCTCTCCCTTATCCCTCCTTAATTTATGCATTTGACTTGATCCAACTCTCCTCTTACAGTAATCCACTTAAGTTCCAACACTTACCCTTCACGCACACAAAAATAAATACTCTTATTTGCCAACACAGGAATCGAACCAGGTCTTCCTCTATGCCCACACGCCACCTTTTAGGAGCTTAGTGGCGTCACCCTTTCCACTTCACCAAAGCTCTTTTTGTGATACACTTTACCCATAACTTAATATAAGGGCACCTAGCCAGAACCCCTAACTCCTAAGTCCAAAATTTAAAAAAATTCTACCGGGTTTTGGCCAACTCATGGGCCTTCCATAAGCCCATTTACATACCCAAATTATGAATTCCATCATCACATACCAAATTTTAGAAATTTACTTAAAATATCAGGAATCGCGAAAAACCCGAAAATCAGGATGTTACAGGTCTAATCCGAGCTTGGTCTCGAAGGGCTTTTGAGCCAGTGTTAAGAATCGGGCTTGATTCCGAAGGATGTTTGTGCCAGCATAATATTTGAGGGTGAAAACCCATAAGTCTTCGTACGAGAAATCATATAATACATGTTGGAATAATTTTAATCACATGTGCTACTTACTGTAAGATAACCAAGTAAGTAATTTACTCTTGTTGAGAATATGAATATACTTCAATTATGACTTTGAAATTTGATGGGAATGCTTAGCACATTATTTAAATCATCTGAACATTTATGATCCGATTATGATGTATGAGTTCCGAATTAGAGAGTTCAATGTCATAGTTATGAAATGTATGTGTATATGCATGAAATTGACATGGACATTTGAGATGAGCGCATTCGGTTATGGATTGGATTTAGCTGGATAAATTGGTTTCACCTTTGTGATATTAATGATAAAAGTGATATCTCGATTATGTTTCTATTTGGCCGAAGGATGAAACAAACAAACTTGAGATTATTATGCCATTCTTTTAAATGATTTCATTACTTAAAACTTACTAAGCATCGAAATGCTTATTCTCTGCTTTAATTCTCTGTTTTATAGATTTTGTTCGTCAACTATCGGACTCGGGAGTGTCAAAGTCGAAGTCATCCACACTATCTAAGCCACTTTTTGGTACTATTCAGTTGAACTTGATAATCGCATGTATAGGGCTGACCCTTGATGTTAATTAAGTATCTTTTGGTAATGTATATTCGTATAGCCATGCGAAAATGGCTTGTTTATTTTGAGTATAACATTATGGTCATTTTGTATATATGGGCTTATGATATGGTTATTAAGTGGTGTGGAAATGTTTGGTAATGATTAGTCATTGGAATGGCCAATCATGGTCCTATTGGTGCTACGTACGTCATGGCTAATCGTGATTATACTTGAAAATAATGTATGTCAATTTACTAATTGATTCATGGAAAATTCGAAATAGGTAAAATTTACCTTAAAAGAGATGCTGACAGCAGTAGTGATGTGAATTTGAAAAATCACTAAAAATAGTAGGAATGGAATTAAATAGTGAATAAATTATATAATCGAAGCTTGATGAGTCTATTTTCATGTGAAAGAAACAAAATGACCATATGAGCCGTATTTTATGAGATGTTTAAGTTTTTGTGAAACAGGGCTAGAGCGTTTTCTGGATCCCCTGTTCTAATTTTGAAAATTTACCGTAAATTAACCAGAGACAATTAGAAGTCATTATTTATATGTAAAGATTCCTTTTTGAGTCTAGTTTTATTAGAAACAAACGGCATAAATATTGAAGCTCTGTACAGGAAGATATCTAAGTCGTAATGCATGAAGGTCAGAGTAGTCGAACCCTGAATTAGGGGAGACTTTAACTAATAAAATGTACTAATTGGCCAGCCCAAAAATTCTTGAAAAAAATTTGTAGATGGATATATGAGTCTAGTTTCAGGAAAAATTTACGGAATCGGTTTTCAAGTTTTGAAACTCGAGATATGATTTTTAAAGTGACCGTGATGCAGTTAGCCAGCTAGTCTGTAAATTTTAAAATGAACTGTGTAAGTAAATGAATTAAGTCTGTTAACACCTCGTGTTCGACTCCGGCAACGGTCTCTGGTACGGGGCGCTACAATTTTATTGGTATCAGAGCTACGGTTTAGTCGATTCTAGGACTACCGTAATACGTTCGGGTTTAGCTATACATGCCATTATGTGTTTATTTGATAGTGTGGTGATTTCTACGTTTAAAATGTGTTTACTTATAGTAATGGATCCGATCCCAACCGAAGCGGTAGCTAATGATGTTGAGAGTGTAGCGCTTTGCTCCGCGCAAGGGACATACGGTGGACTCTCAACCTATTGCTAATAATCGAATGATGAAGCTAGACAGGCTTTTATAGCGTGATGAATGATTGGTTCAATCGGTATATTCGAACTAATACTACTGTTCCACAACCCCACTCCCGACTAATACAACCTCAAGACTGCGATACCTCCGTGAATCGACGAGATGAGGTTAAATAAGCTCCCAGTTGATAGAATCCGAAAACACGGGGCTACTGAATTTAAAGCTACAGACAGCGATGATGCCGAGCAAGCTGAATTTTGGTTGGACAACACTATTCGGGTACTTGATGAACTATCTTGCACACTCGATGAATGCCTAAAGTGTACTATCTCCGTGCTACGTGATTCTGCCTACTATTGGTGGAATACGTTGATTTCGGTTATGCCCAGAGAGCAAGTAACTTGGGAGTTTTTCCAAACCGAGTTTCGAAAAAAGTATATCACCGAGATTCATTGATCAAAAGCGGAAAGAATTTCTTGAACTTAAACAAGGTTCCATGTCGATTCATCGATTATGAGCGAAAGTTTGTAAGGCTTAGCAGATGCGCTCGAGAATGCATTTCCTCAGAAGCTGTAATGTGTAAACGTTTCGAAGATGGACTGAACGAAGATATAAAACTGTGTGTTGGCATTTTAGAAATCAGAGAATTTGTGGTACTTGTCGATCGAGCTTGCAAAGCCGAAGAGCTCAGTAAGGAGAAAAGAAAAGCTGATATGGGAGCAAAGGAGTTTCGTACGAGATCTTCGGGAAAGCCCTTTCAACAGTTTTCGAAGAAAGTTAAAGATGATTTAGGCTGGTCTAAAGGCACTTCGGGCTTTTCTAGAAGAGATCGTGATCAACCCCCTGTGATTACACGAGTCACTTTGGTTGCCAGTGTTGGAAATGATCGTCGAGATAGAACAGAGTGCCAGTATTGTGGTAAATGGCATTCGGGGAGTTGTAGATTCCGTGACTGCTCCTGTTATAAGTGTGGATTAGCTGACCATTTTATCAAGGATTGCTCGAGACTGTCTGAACAAAATGTAAATCAGAGTGGGAAACCAGGTGCTACTACTACTCGGGGTAGACCATCTAGAAATATGGGGAATGCCAGTGGCGGTCAAAGAGGATCTAGAGATGCTACAACCAGATCTGAGGCTCGTGCTCCTGCTAGAGCTTATGTTATACGTGCACGCGAGGATGCTTCTTTGCCTGATGTTATTACCGGTACTTTCACTCTCTTTGATACTAATGTGATTGCTTTGATTGACCCTGGGTCTACTCATTCTTATGTATGTGAGACCTTAGCATCCAGTAAGACTTTACCTGTTGAGTCTACTAAGTTCGTTATTAGAGCGTCGAATCCCTTGGGTCGTTATGTGCTTGTCGACAAGGTGTGTAAGAAATGCCCCTTAATAATCCGAGGCTCCTGTTTTCCGGCTGACTTGATGCTTTTACCGTTTGATGAATTTGATGTTATTCTCGGTTTGGATTGGTTGACCGTACATGATGCAATTGTGAATTGCAAAAGTAAGACTATTTATTTGAGGTGTGCAAATAATGAGATAATCCGAGTCAAGTCTACTGTTTTGAATGGATTGCCAACAATAATATCCTCGATGTTAGCTCAAAAATATGTGAGAAAGGGGTGTGAAGCATATCTTGCATACGTATTTGATAATAAAGAACCAGAAAAGAAACTTGAATCGATACCAGTAGTTTGTGAATATCTGGATGTTTTTCCCGAAGAATTACCGGGGTTACCACCTGTTCGGGAGGTAGAGTTTGGCATCAAACTTGTACCTGGGACTACACCGATTTTGATAGCTCTGTATCGTATGGCACCAACGGAATTAAAGGAATTGAAAGCTCAGTTGCAAGAGTTGATGGATAGAGGTTTCGCTCGACCAAGTTTCTCACCTTGGGGTGCACCAGTATTGTTTGTGAAAAAGAAGGACGGAACCATGAGGTTGTGCATCGACTATCATCAGCTGAATAAAGTGACAATAAAGAATAAATATCTGTTACCACGTATTGATGATTTGTTTGATCAACTAAAGGGAGCCTCAGTGTTTTCAAAGATAGATTTGAGATCGGGCTATTATCAGTTGCGAATTCAAGATTCGGATATACCCAAAACTGCTTTCAGAATGAGATACGGTCATTACGAGTTCTTAGTGATGCCGTTTGGGCTCACTAATGCCCCTGCGGTATTTATGGATTTGATGAATCGGATCTTCAGACCGTTTTTGGATCGGTTTGTAGTTGTGTTTATCGATGATATTTTGGTCTATTCGAGAAATGAAATCGATCATGTTGAACACCTGGGATTAGTGTTACAAATTTTGCGGGATAAGCAGTTATATGCTAAGTTCAATAAGTGTGAGTTCTGGTTAAGAGAGGTTAGCTTCTTGGGTCATGTGGTATCTGCATCGGGTATTCGAGTTGATCCGAGCAAAATTTTAGCCATACTTAACTGGAAGCCTCCGAGAAATATTATTGAGGTTCGGAGCTTTTTGGGACTTGCCGGTTACTACAGACGGTTTGTAAAGGGTTTTTCGATGATAGCCACACCAATGACGAAACTGCTTCAGAAAGATGTTAAGTTTGAATGGACAGAAAAATGTCAGAAAAGTTTCGATCAACTAAAGACTTATTTGACTGAAGCTCCAGTACTAGTGCAGCCGAATCGTGCAAAGAGTTTGTCATTTGATGATGCATCCTTACTTGGGTTGGGTTGTGTATTGATGCAAGAAGGTCGAGTTGTAGCTTATGCGTCGAGGTAATTGAAGCCACATGAGAAAAATTATCCAACCCATGATCTCGAATTAGCCGCCATCGTATTCGCTTTGAAAATATGGAGACATTACTTATTTGGTGAGAAGTGCCATGTATTTTCGGATCACAAAAGTCTCAAATATTTGATGACTCAAAGAGATTTGAATTTGCGACAAAGACGTTGGCTCGAGTTGTTGAAAGACTATGAGCTTGTCATTGACTATCACCGGGAAAGGCTAATGTGGTTGCGGATGCTTTAAGTCGTAAATCTTGTTTGCCTTCTGACGATGAATGTACACTTATGCATTCTATCCGATAATGTGTTAGTAGCGAATTAAAGGCTAAACCATTGCTGATTCATCAAATTCGTGAAGCTCAGAAAGTCGATAATGAGTTGGTTGCAAAACGGGCTGAATGTATTTCGAATATGGAGTCAGAGTTTCAAATAGATGATGACGATTGTTTGAGGTTCAGAAGTCGATTGTGTGTTCCAAGAAATTCAGAACTTATTTCGATGATCTTGAGCGAGGCTCATAGTAGCCGAATGTCTATCCACCCGGGTAGTACGAAAATGTACAATGATTTGAAACGTCAGTTTTGGTGGCCTGGTATGAAACGAGACATTTCTGGCTTTGTTTCGAAGTGTTTGATATGTCAACAAGTGAAAGCGAAACATCAAGTGCCTTCAGGATTACTTCAGCCGATCATGATACCCGAGTGGAAGTGGGATTGAGTCACGATGGATTTTGTATCTGGATTGCCATTGTCATCAAGCAAGAAAGATACGATCTGGGTTGTTGTTGATAGACTGACAAAGTCGGCTCATTGTATCCCTGTACGTATGGATTACTCCCTTAACAAGCTAGCTGAAATGTATGTATCTCAGATTGTAAGGTTACATGGAGTACCCGTTTCTATTGTGTCAGATAGAGATTCGAGATTCACATCGCGATTTTGGAAGAAATTTCAAGAAGCTTTGGGTACCAAATTGCATTTCAGCACCGCTTTTCATCCCCAGACCGATGGTCAATCTGAGCGGATAATTCAGATACTCGAGGATATGTTGAGATGTTGCATTCTTGAGTTTAGTGTTTCATGGGAACGGTATTTACCTTTGATTGAATTCGCTTACAACAATAGTTTTCAGTCAAGCATTAAGATGGCACCTTACGAGGCTTTGTACGGTCGTAAATGTCGTACACCATTGTTTTGGACCGAGCTCGGTGAAAGTAAAATTTTCGGAGTTGATTTGATTAAAGATGCTGAGCAGAAAGTAAAGATAATTCGTGAAAGTATGAAGGCAGCATCAGATCGTCAGAAGTCATACGCGGATTTAAAACGAAGAGATATTGAGTATCAGGTGGGAGACAGTGTTTTTTAAAGTTTCACCTTGGAAAAAGATACTCAGATTTGGCCTTAAAGGCAAACTGAGTCCGAGGTTCATAGGGCCGTATGAAATATCCGAACGAATTGGTCCAGTGGCATATAGATTGATTTTACCCCCTGATCTCGAAAAGATTCACAACGTTTTTCATGTTTCGATGCTTCGACGTTACAGATCTGACCCTTCACACATACTTAATCCCTCAGAGGTTGAAATTCAATCTGATTTGAGTTATGAAGAAGAACCGATTCGTATCCTAGCTCGTGAGGTGAAAGTGTTGCGAAACAAAAGGGTTCCGTTAGTAAAGGTGTTATGGGTCAAACACGGGATCGAAGAAGCTACTTGGGAAACATAGAATTCTATGAAAGAATGATACCCAAACCTATTTACTGGTAAGATTTTCGGGGACGAAAATTTCTTAAGTGGGGGAGAGTTGTGACAGCCCTAAATTGACCCTAGTCGGAAAGTGGTTTCGGGAACACGAAACCGAGTCATAAAAAAATAATTAACAGTCATATTCGATGCTTATTATATGTGAATATGAATGTGTGGAAGTTTCATACTTTAATTTGGTCAGTATATGTGAAATTTATTAGTAGGGACTTATGTGAGACAATTGTGAAGTGTGTTAGACTAATGTAAAAGTGAGCTAATAGTGCATGATGTAAAAAAAAGTGTACTTGCACGTCAAATTAGCCAAAGTATGGATAGTGGCCGGCCATGGTATGGGTTATTAATGATAATATGTATTTTTCTATTAACATTTTTAGATTATAAAATGAGTTAATGAATTAAGAATAATAAAATATGAGCGGAGTGGGAGGAGAAACCAAAGTTGTTTCATCCTTGCTCCTCCATTTTGCCGTAACTTGAGGGAGGAAGAAGAAAGGAGTTCTCTTGCTTCATGTTCGGCTTGGATGATGATTAGGAAGAGGTAAGTACGTTGAAATTCTTGGAAATTTATGTATAAATAAGGTGGTTAGTTCAAGTTCTATACATTCCATGGATTAACTTTTGGTTGTTTGGAGGTTTGATATTCGGCCAAGTAGTTTGAGGTTCTTAGTACATATATTGTTTTTTTCTTTCTTGAAGGTTGAAATTGGTTTGTTCTTAAGGAGGTGCCGAATGTGTTCATTGAAGGGCCTTGATGAACAATATGTGTGGCTTGGGTTTATAACATTTGGTTAAGGAAGTTTGTGTGCTAGCAAGTTTGGTTTAATATATATAGATGTAAATCACCTTGTATTTGATAATTTGAAGAGTAGGAAATGGCAAATTAAAATGATGTTGGGTAAATTTTTAGTTTAGTTATGCTTAAGCATTCGGCATTAATAGTTGATTTTGGCTATGAAAGTATGAAAGATTAGAGATTATTTTTTTAAAAATGAATTATGACCTTAATATGAACAAGATAGAAAGTCGGTTATAGATGTGATTGAGTGATTCGGTCATTGATGGGCATTATGGTAACCTAATTGTAGTTCGCTACCTTTAATTTGGAGATGAAAATTGTATATATAAGCTAAGTTGAGCGGTTAGGGCCGAATGAGGTATATAAGATATTAAAGCATGCTAGAATTATACATTAGCGAAAATGTGTGATTGTACTAAATTCCCTACTTGAATTCGGTTAGGTATAGTCATGGTATGAGCTCATTAGGGATACTACCTTATAAGTGAATGTAGCTTTAGTTAACTTTATGTGTTATGCGTGTGTTAAAATAATTAATGATTTGGATGTTATTATAGGTATTTATGCTAAAGAATTTTTCGGCTATGTTTTGTACCCATGTGATGACTCTAATGTCTAATGTAATTAGGTATATAGTTGGTTTCATTATTAAAAATAAGGGTTAAGTACCTTGAATTTCTCTTTGATGTTCAAAATGATTAAATCAATTTATTTGTTAAATTAAGCTCAAGAGCAAAGGGGAACTAAATCTGATAAAGGAAAGGAAAAAGTGATCGAATAGCCGTTGAAATCGTTCGACAACATCCGAGGTAAGTCTTTGAGTAATGAAATTTAGCTTATGATTTAATAAGGCAATTATTTGTCCATGAGCATAATAATTAACTTGTGACCTAATGATTCTACTTGAATTACATGATAAAATAATTAAGTAAGGTATTTACTTGTAGCCGAATGGTTATGGAAATCTTGTGGATTAACGAAACAGGATCATGTTATTTGTTTAGGATTAATGAAACGAACGATGTGACATCCCTAATTTAACCCTAGTCGGGAAGTGGTTTTGGGACCACAAAACTGGGTCACAAAAACATTTAAATACCTTATTCCATGCCAAATATATGTGAAAATGCATGTGTGAATTTTTAATTCTTTGATTTAGTTAAATTGAACGTGAATTGAAAGAAAAAGGACTTATGTGAAAGGATTTAAATATATGTGGCTAATTTTAAGAGGTTAGTAAAAGAATGAAGTAAAATAGATGGAGTTGCATGTCAAATAGTCCATTTCCTAAGGATAGTGGCCGGCCATGACAAGATTATGGGCAAAGGGAACATGTTTCCAACATGTTAGGTTAGTGGTGTATGTAGGAAGCCATAAACTAAAAGCTAGCATTAAAGAATTGAAAAAAAAAATGATGAGCATGGATGCCCCCCCAATTTGCCGTGAATTGAACAAGAAAAACAAATAAAAGTGCTCATCCTTTCTCAAATTTTTGTATTGCCGTGAGCGAGGGAGAGGGGGGTTTGGAGAAGCTTAGCCATACTTGCAACTAGATTGAGGTATGTTTGATGTCATTCCTTAAGATTCATGCATGTTTTAGTTGTTAGTTTGAAACCTACCTAGCCCATGGCTCAGATTTCTTTGCTATTTGATGGAGATGAAGTTCGGCCATGGAGGTTGTCTTTCTTGGTTGGTATTTTAATGTTGTTGTGACGAAGCATGAAGAGAAGTGAGATGAATGTTTAATAAAAGGAGATTTTTGTGCCATTGAGTTCTTGTTGTTATATGTGTATGTGCATGAGTATTCGGCCATGCTATAGAATCCGTGTTGCAAAATAATTAATGCTTAATGTGATATATAATAATACTTGTGAATGAGCTTGAGAGTATCTAAATTATTAGTTGGAGGTGCCGAATGTGGTCTTGGATGAATTTTAAAGAACAAAGAAATTTTGGGTGACTATAGGTCAAGGACATTCGGCCAAAGGCTTGTGTGCTAGCAAAGTCGGCCTAGATGGGGTAAATGTTAAGTGTTAAATGTTCATGAGATAAAATTTTGTGATTTGATGAATTAAAGATGATAGTATAGTTGATGTCATGTATAAATATGTGGCAAGACGGTTAAACTAGTTAATTTATTGATTAAGCTCAAGAAGCTAGAGGTGGAGAATCAAGCAAAGGCAAAGGAAAGAACATCGAGTAGCCGAGTTGGAACCATTTTACCCAATACAAGGTAAGTCATTAAGCATATACTTGATATTGCTTAAATGATTGTAATATCTATGCAATTGTGTTTAATGAGATGAAATATATACAAATGTATGTGTATGAAAAGATGATATTGTTGAACGTAAAAGAGATAGTGAAATGTGTAGGAAGTTTGCTTCGGCACTAAGTGTGCGAGAAATAGATGTGTACGGTGACGAGATTGGCACTGAGTGTGCGAGCTTGTAATGTATGGCACTAAGTGTGCGAGTTTGGACTATATGGCACTATGTGTGCGGGTTGAATCACATGGCACTAAGTGTGTGTGATTGAGTATTAAGCACTATGTGTGCGAACTCTACACATATCTCCGATTGAATATTTATATGGAGGTGTGACTTTATCGAGATGAGTATGGACAGTGGAAAGAGTAAGTACCTTGAGTTCATGGCTAATAGATGCTATGTTCATGCTCGGGGTGGAGTTGGTAAGATTTAAATCTATGTGATGATTTCAATTGCATTCCCGTAAATAAGGTATCGTGGAATAGATGAAAGTTCATTTGATTGCATGATTGTTGCGGAAATGAAATGATGTATGGAAATTGCTTCAAATATCCTATTGAATAGTATATGAAATGTAAATGTATGACTTGGTATGAGATTGATCCGAAAGGTCTAAGGAACTATGGTATAGTTCGGTATGGCTGGAACACTTGGCCTTGTTTCATTATTTCATTTTATGATAATTTTATTAATGGATGGTTGTGGAATGCTTATGACTTCTTGAGTTATAAACTCACTCGGTGTTTTCTTGTCACCTATTTTAGGTTTCTTGGACTCGTCTCCTTTTGGGTGCTCGGAACCGTCAACGAAGTCATCACACCGTGAGCAATTTTGGTATTGTCTTCTTAGTCAACTTAGGAGAACATTTGGCATGTATGGGCTATTTTGTTTTGTTAAATTTTGGGTTGTAAACTTTAAGCCATGTGAAAATGGCCTATGTGGTCGTTTGAGTGGGATGCTAGAATCTATAGCCACGAGTCTTAGAAACCTTAATTTTGATAAGGTGGCCATAATTTGTGTCATGTATGATGGATGATTAGTAAGGCTAAGGAAGGATTCATGAAATTGGCATAGTCTACTGCAGTAACTGTTGCGGACAGCAGCAGTGATATGAGATCGAAAAATCACTAAAAATAGTAGAAGTGGAATTAATTGCTAAAAAAATTAAGTACTCGAAGCTTGATGGGTCTATTTTCATATGGATGAAACAAAACGACCATATGAGCTGTATTTTAAGAGATATTCAAGATTTCGTGAGACAGGGCCAGAACGGTTTCTGGATTCTATGTTTCGACTTTGAAAATTTACCATAAATTATCCAGAAACAATTAGAAGTCATGCCTTATATTAATAGATTCCCCTTTGAGTCTAGTTTCATTAGAAACAAACAGCATGAGCATTGGAGCTCTGTACGAGATGATATCCAGGTCGTAATGTGCAAAGGTCAGTGTAGTCGAACCCCGAAACAGGGGTGAATTTAACTAATAAACTGTACCAATTGGCCCAACCAAAAATTTTAGAAATAAATCCACGGATGGATATATGAGTCTAAATTTGGGGAAAATTTACGGAACTGATTTTCGAGTTCTGGAACTCGAGATATGATTTTTAAGGTGACAGGGACGCAGTTTGCCAGCTGGACTGGAAATGTGAAAAATAGTCTGTGTGACACATGAGAGTTGGTCTGAGAACCCCTCGTGTCCGACTCCGGCGACGGTATCGGGAACGGGGTGTTACAAACGATGTATGGTTAGTAAACATGCTGTAATTGTATTCGAGTATCAGGAATGATATCCAGATGTGATATGATATATACATATGCATATATGTGTGAATGCTAATCGGGGTCTAAATCCGAGCTTGGTCTCGAAGGGCTTTTGAGCCAGTGCTAATAATCGAACTTAGTTTCGAAGGGCTTTAGAGCCAGTGTCATAACCGGACTTAATTCCGAAGGGCCTTCGAGCCAGTGGTCTAATCCGAGCTTGGTCTCGAAGGGCTTTTGAGCCAGTGCTAAGAATCGGGCTTGATTCCGAAGGATGTTTGTGCCAACATAATATTTGAGGGTGAAAACCCATAAGTGTTCGTACGAGAAATCATATAATACATGTTGGAATAATTTTAATCACATGTGCTACTTACTGTAAGATAACCAGGTAAGTAGTTTAATCTTGTTGAGAATATGAATATTGTAACACCCCGTACCCGAGACCGTCGCCGGGGTCGGACACGAGGGGTTAACAGACTTCGTTCACTTAATTTCACCGTTCATAAAAAAAAAAAATTTCCAGACAGCTGGCTAACTGTGTCACTGTCACCTTAAAAATCATATCTTGAGTTCTACAACTCGAAAATAAGTTTCGTGATTTTTCCCTGAAACTAGACTCATATATCCATCTACAAATTTTTTTCTAGAATTTTTGGTCAGGCCAATTAGTACAGTTTATTAGTTAAAGTCTCCCCTGTTACAGGGTGCGACTACACTGACCTTCATGCATTACGACCTAGATATCTCCCTGTACAGGGCTTCAATACTGATGTCGTTTATTTCTATAGAAACTAGACTCAAAAAGGAATCTATACATATATGGAATGACTTCTAAATGTCTCGGGTTAATTTATAATGAATTTCCAAAGTCGGGACAGGGAATCCAGAAACCGTTCTGGCTCTGTTTCACGAAAACCTAGATATCTCTTAACATACAACTCATATGACCGTTTCGTTTCTTCCATATGAAAGTAGATTCATCAAGGTTCATTTACATAATTTATTCACTATTTAATTCCATTCCTACTATTTTTAGTGATTTTTCACATCCACATCACTGCTGCTGTCAGCATCTGCCTTTAAGGTAGACTTTACCTATTTCATAGTTTCCATGATTCAATTAGCCCTTTTTGCATACATAGCACAAAGTACAATCATGATTAACCATTCCAATGGCTAATCGTTTCCAAACATTTCCATACCTCTTAGTGATCAACATACAAACGATTATAGTACTATGCTAAAAATGTATATAAGCCATTTTCGCATGGCTATCCAAAGTTTTACATACCAAAGTTCAAACAAACATAATAGCCTATACATGCCGAAATGTTCTCTTAGACCAACTATGAAGAAGATACCAAAAAGTTGCAAGCTAGTGTGATGACTTTGATGACGGTCCCGAGTACGCAAAAAGTCGAGTCCAAGAAACCTAAAATGGGTGACAAGCAAACACCGAATGAGTATATAACTCAGTAAGTCATAAGCATTACACTACCATCCATTAATAAAATTTTCACAAGAGGAAACAACGAAATGAGGCTAAGTACTCCATCCATACCGAACTATGCCATAGTTTCTTAGACCTTATGATTCAATCTCATTCCAAGTCCTACATTGACATTTCATACGCTATTCAATAGGATAATTGAGGCATTTCCATACATCATTTTATTTTTGTTACAATCATACAACTAAACGAACTTTCACCTATTCCACGATGAACCTTATGTACGTGACTTCAATTATAATCATCACATAGGTTCAAAACTTACCACGCTCAACTCCATATATAAACATAGCACCTATTAGCCATGAACTCAAGGTACTTACCCTTTCCGCTGTTCGAAATCGACTCGGTAAGGTCGCACCCTTAATATAAATAATTGATAGAAAATATATATATATTTATATAGTGGCTTCGCGCACATAGTGCTTAATAATCAACCACGCACACTTAGTGCCATGTATTTTAAACTCGCACACTTAGTGCCATGCATTTCAAGCCCGCACACTTAGTGCCATTCTCTCAACCGTGAACACTTATTGTCCGCACACTTAGTGCCGAAAACCAGCCACTATATACGCTTCACTTCCTTTTTACATTCGACAATTTCATCTCTACATACATATACCTTTGTATACATTTCATCTCATTAAACACAATTGCATAGGTATTACGATCATTTAAATCAATACCAACTATATGCTTAATGACTTACCTTGTGTTGGGTAAAATAATTCCAAGTCACTACTCGATGACCTTCGATTTCCCTTGTTGGACGCCTCTCCTTTAGGATCTTGAGCTTAAACAAATAAATTAACTCATTCAACCGTTTTGCTACATATATTGGTATTCACATTTTAATGATTTTATGACATACGGAACGGCATGGTAAAATTTTATCTTGCTACCTTATGCTCTTAGCTATTAGGCTAATAACCATATGCTATCGCCCTACTATCAATAATCCAATCACACATGCATATATATATATATGTGGCGAATGTACAAAGCTTAGACTCATCATCACCTATGCTCTTAATTTGATGGCGAATATGCATACATATATATATATAATATCAACTATACTATCATCTTTAATTCACCTAAACACAAAATTTCATCTCATGAACACTTGACTGAATTTTTCCTAATCTAGCATGGCTTCACATATATTTGTAACATCCTATAAATCCACATATATCACATTTCTACATAAATTTTCTTTTACTTTTCCTCTACTTCCATTCACAACATCAAAAGCACCATACACATGTATCATTACAAAGCTTCACACTTAGCATGCAAATGACATCAACACAAATCCACCTTAGCCGAAACTTAACTCATCTTCATGCCTCATCACCACAACATCAAAAATCAAACATCAACCAAGAAGACAACACCCATGGCCGAATATCATCCCCATCTCATAGCAAAGATTTAAACCATTGGCTAGGAAGAACTCAAACTAACAACTAAAAACATGCATGAATCTCATGGACAACATCAAACATACCTTAGTCTAGCAACCTCCCATGGCTGATTTTCTCAAGCTCTTCCCCCCCTTCTTCTTAGAACATTCGGCCAAGCCAACAAAATGTGAAAGGATGGACACTTTTTTTTCTTTTCTTTGTTTTCATCATATTCCTTTTTCATTATTTATTCTTTCTAACATAACCACTAACTAAACATGTTTGCAACATGTTTCCATTCATAGCATGGCCGGCCACTATGCTTAAATTTTGGGTAAATTGACATGCAAACCCAGCATTTTCACAACATGCATTTATAGGCCACCTTACATTTGCCTAGCACATTTCTAAATTTTCTCACATAAGTCCTATTTGATAAAATTCACTTACAATTAACAAAATCTAAACATGAAATTTTCACACATGCATATGTACATATAATGAGCATCAACTATGACGGTTAATTATTTTTATGACTCGGTTTAGTGGTCCCGAAACCACTTTCCGACTAGGGTCAATTTAGGGCTGTCACAAATATACTTCAATTACGACTTTGATATTTGATGGGAATGCTTAGCACATTATTTAAATCATCCAAACATTTATGATCTGATTATGATGTATGAGTTCCGAATTAGAGAGTTCAATGTCATAGTTATGAAATGTATGTGTATATGCATGAAATTGACATGGACATTTGAGATGAGCGCATTCGGTTATGGATTGGATTTAGCTAGATAAATTGGTTTCACCTTTGTGATATTAATGATAAAAGTGATATCTCGGTTATGTTTCTATTCGGCCAAGGGATGAAACAAACAAACTTGATATTATTATGCCATTCTTTTAAATGATTTCATTACTTAAAACTTACTAAGCATGGAAATGCTTATTCTCTGCTTTAATTCTCTGTTTTATAGATTTTGTTCATCAATTATTGGGCTCGGGAGTGTCAAAGTCGAATTCATCCACACTATCTAAGCCACTTTTTGGTACTATTCAGTTGAACTTGATAATGGCATGTATAGGGCTGACCCTTGATGTTAATTAAGTATCTTTTGGTAATGTATATTCGTATAGCCATGTGAAAATGGCTTGTTTATTTTGAGTATAACATTATGGTCATTTTGTATATATGGTCTTATGATATGGTTATTAAGTGGTGTGGAAATGTTTGGTAATGATTAGCCATTGGAATGGCCAATCATTGTCCTATTGGTGCTACGTACGTCATGGCTAATCGTGATTATACTTGAAAATAATGTATGTCAATTTACTAATTGATTCATGGAAAATTTGAAATAGGTAAAATTTACCTTAAAAGAGATGCTGATAGCATCAGTGATGTGAATTTGAAAAATCACTAAAAATAGTAGGAATGGAATTAAATAGTGAATAAATTATATAATCGAAGCTTGATGAGTCTATTTTCATATGAAAGAAATGAAATGACCATATGAGCCGTATTTTATGAGATGTTTAAGTTTTCGTGAAACAGGACCAGTGCATTTTCTGGATCCCCTGTTCTGATTTTGAAAATTTACCATAAATTAACCAGAGACAATTAGAAGTCATGCTTTATATTTTCAGATTCCTTTTTGAGTCTAGTTTCATTAGAAACAAATGGAATAAGTATTGAAGCTCTGTACAGGGAGATATCTAAGTCGTAATGCATGAAGGTCAGAGTAGTCGAACCCTGAAACAGGGGAGACTTTAACTAATAAACTGTACTAATTGGCCTGACCAAAAATTCTAGAAAAACAATTTGTAGATGGATATATGAGTCTAGTTTCAGGAAAAATTTACGGAATCATTTTTCGAGTTTTGGAACTCGAGATATGATTTTTAAAGTGACCGTGATGCAGTTAGCCAGCTGGTCTGTAAATTTTAAAATCAACTGTGTAAGTAAATGAATTAAGTCCGTTAACACCTCGTGTTCGACTCCGGCAACGGTCTCGGGTACGGGGCGCTACACTACATGTATGCAACATATATAAAATGGCATGCTCAATACAATCATATATAACATAAGGGCATATCCGTTATTTTACCACATAGGGGCAAAACAGTTATTTCATCAGATTGGGGTCCAGAAATACTTACCTGCCCAATAGTAGGTCCACAGTCGTCACAGATAACCCGTGCGATCTTAACAGTCAATTAGTGAAAATGGGCCTAAAGCCCGCAATACGGCCCATGTGGGCCCACATGCCCATGTAGCCCACGAAACCTAAAAATGGCCTTGGCAGTATGGACTATACAGCCTGGCCCAATAATCACCACTTGTCCATGTGATTTACCTGTGTGGGGCCCATGAGTCCGTGGTGCCCACACGGCCCATTTCGGCCCAACGTGGCCCAAAATGGCCTAAGCCCATGAAATTGTTCATGGTGGCCTCTACGATTAAACGCCCATGTTTTACACGTTCGGAATACCATACGAACAAGCGTACGCTCATGTAGCGTAAATGGTCATACTTTTCTAACTTTTTTCGATCTACGTTTAAAGTAGTGTGGTCACACACCTGTTTGTGAAAAGTGGGCAAATCTCCACGGAGACTAAACCTAGATTCAATCATGACCCAATGTTAGTCCTTTAATCATTAAAGTTAACACCCTTTTAATAGCACTTATTCCCCAAAATGGTAATTGTTACCTACCTTGAATGAGAAAAAATGATACCACTAATCAAAGTTGCCTTCCAAAACCTTGGTAAAATCTGAATTGCATCCCAATCTTGCTAACTATTACCATGAATGTAAATAATGAGAACCAAGTGAACAACGACTTACCATCACGAAGAACCAAGAATGGTTGATATAAATAATTAACATACAAAGGTACAATCTAAAATCAAGACACGAGATGAAATAGTCACACCCTTGTCAGAAATGGAAGATAAAAGATGGTGTTAGAGAGAAAGCTTATTACAATAGAGAAAAAGAGTAAACAGGACAACCGTGAACCCCAACAAAGATGGTGGCAACAGTAAAGTCTGGCTATAAGCCAAGGATTCGACAACCCAAAAGAAAAACCATGTAACCTTAATTGAGTACAGAGCGATTTGGCTTCAAAAGAAGAGAACAAACGGCTAGTAATGAGAAAACCAAAAGAGTAGAGAGGAATAGGAAGCAAGGGATATTCGGCCAATGCACAAAAAGGGAGAGCAATAGTTGAGAGAAGGAAAAAGAGTAGAGAAGGAATCAGGAGGTATTCAGTCAAACATCAAATCAAATGAAGGAGGGAAAAGGTGCAGGAGTTCGGTCAAGAAAAGGAACCCCAAAGATTCTATGCCACAATTAGCCCCAAGAAACAAAATACCAAAAGAACCCAATAAAAGAAAAACAAAGCAACACAAGAGACAGAATTCGGCATCAAGGGAGAAAAGAACCGAAAAGAATGACCAAAACTACAGTGATTGCTCAAAACCAAAATTTGCAAGGAGTGAGAGTCCCAATTCGGCACACCAACTTCCACACCCTTCAAAACTCCAAAAATCTCTCTCCATATCACTCCTAAGATCACTCAACTTTATCCCACCTAACCACATCCCTACCAGCAGAAATTCCCTTCAACAAGTTCCCAAAATTCGGCCACCACTCCCCACTCCTCAAACATTCCAATTTCAGTCCAACTACAACACCTCTTCAGCGTCAGTAGCAAAATAAAATACCCTTTTGCACCGCCAAACCTCGAACCTCAGCTCCCCCGTAACACTCCACAAGCCATTATCCCCTAGATCAGTAGGCTTTTTATGACACTAAATACCCATATTTATTTAAGAAGCCTACTGACTAGAGACAGGGTTAATTCAAGCAAAAAAAAAACAAAATTTTGTACAAGCCAAGGCTTGAACTCAGGACTTCTCCAACACTCTTCAGGACACTCAACCACTGAAGTAGACATGTATTTTTGCAACACAACATACAAAAATAAATACTTAGATTCTGGGGCATTACAACTCTACCCTCTAAAAGAAAATTTTGGTCTTGAAATTTACCTGGTCAAAACAGATAAGGGTATTGTTGTCGTATTGCCTCCTCGAGTTCCCACGTCGCTTCTTCAGAGTTGTGATTACTCCAAAGTACCTTAACCAGTGGGATAGAATTCTTCCTTAACACTTTTACATCACGCTCTAGAATCTGAATTGGTTCCTCCTCAAAGGTCAGATCAGGTCTAACCTCAATCTCTTCAGTTGAAATAATATGCGTGGGGCTAGAGCGGTAGCTCCTTAACATAGAGACGTGGAACACATCATGAATTCGATCTAACTCTAGAGGTAACTCAAGCTGATAGGCAACCGATCCCATGCATTTCTGTATGCAGTAAGGCCCAATGAATCTAGGGCTCAGCTTGCCCTTCCGTCCAAACCTTAGTACCTTCTTCCACGGTAAGACCTTAAGAAATACTAAGTCCTCCACAGAATACTCAATCTCCTTACGTTTCAAATCCGCATACAACTTCTGTCTCTCTAATACTGCCTTCAGTCGATCCCAAATTAATCTAACTTTATCCTGGGTATCAGAAACCAACTCAGGGCCCAGGACACGCCGCTTGCCCAACTTATTCCAACACAAAAGAGTATGACACTTATGACTATATAATGCCTCGTAAGGTGCCATCTGTATGCTAGAATGGTAGCTATTGTTATACACAAACTCTGCTAATGGTGAATAGTCCTCTGAACTATCTCAGAAGTCAATTACACAACTCCTTAACATGTCCTCCAATATCTGAATCACCCTTTTCAACTGACCATTTGTCTGAGGATGAAATACAGTACTGAAATCCAACCTTGCACCCAAAGCCTCGTGTAACTTCTTCTAGAACCGAGACGTAAAGTTAGGATCTCTATCAGATATTATGGAAACCGGTACCCCATGCAGTCGCACTATCTCTGACATATACAGTTTAGCCAACTTCTGCAACGAGTAATCAGTACAAACAACTATGAAATGAGCAAATTTGGTCAATCGATCTACGATGACCCACACTGAATCTTCTTAGTAAGTGTTAAGGGCAGCTCACTAACGAAGTCCATAGTTACTCTCTCCTACTTCCAAAGCGGAATCTTAACTGGCTGGAGCAACCCTGAAGGCAACTGATGTTCTGCCTTAACCTGCTGGCAAGTCAAGCATTTACTCATAAAATCAGTAACTTCACGCTTAAGACCTGGCCACCAATATAACTCTCGAAGGTCTTAGTACATCTTATTTCCACCGAGATGCATAGCATAAGGACTACTATACGCTTCTCGCAGTATAGACTGCCTCAACTTAGTATCCCTCGATACACAGACTCTCCTAAGGAAACATAGTACCCCTTTGCTATTCAGTCCAAAATCTGATGTTTCCTCACTCCCTATCTGTCGAAAACGAAGACCCAGTGACTCATCCTCCAACGGTTTACCTTTAATATGTTTAATCCACATCGGTTTGACTTGGAGTTCATCCAATAAGCTATCATCATCAAATAAACTAAGGCGAGCAAACATCACCCTCAGATTAGCCATAGCCCTACCGCTCAGTGTGTCGGCTACCACATTAGCTTTACCAGGATGGTATTCAATCAAACAGTCATAATCCTTAAGCAGCTCAATCCATCTATGCTGCCTAAGGTTTAGCTCCTTTTGAGTGAGGAGATACTTAAGACTCTTGTGATCCATGTAAATGATACACTTCTCACAGTACAGGTAATGCCACAAAATTTTCAGTACGAATACCACCGTTTCCAATTCCAAGTCATGTGTCGGATAGTTCACCTCATGTGTCTTAAGCTGACGAGACGCATAAGCCACCACCTTACCTTCTTGCATCAACACACAACCTAAACCAACGTGTGATGCATCGCTGTAGGCAGTAAATTCTTTCCCAGACTCTAGCTGAATCAAGACAGGAGCCTCAGTCAGAACCTTCTTAAGCTTATCAAAACTTTCTTTCTGCTTATCAGTCAAGTCAAACGGTACCCCTTTATGTAACAACTTAGTCAGAGGTACAGCAATCAATGAAAACCCCTCAACAAAACGTCTATAATACCCTGCCAGACCTAGAAAACTTCGAACCTCAGATACCATCTTAGCTGGCTTCTAATCTAGAACAACTTCAATTTTATGAAGTTCAACTCTAATACCTTTAACAGATACCACATGGCCCAAAAATGTGACCTCTTGTAACAGAACTCGTATTTACTGAACTTGGCACACAGTTGTTTCTCCCTCAAAATCTGCAAAACAACTTGGAGATGTGCATCATGTTCATCATTAATTCTCGAATACACTAGAATATCATCTATAAACACCACTACGAATTGCTCTAGATAGGGCTGGAATAGTCGGTTCATCAAATCTATAAAAGCTGCTGGTGCATTTGTTAATCCAAATGGCATCACTAGGAACTCATAACGATCGTAACAAGTCCTAAATATTGTCTTAAAAACATCAGCCTCCTTGACTCTCAGTTGATGGTACCCAGATTGAAGATTTATCTTAAAGAAGACCGAAGCACTATGGAACTGGTCGAATAGATCATCAATCCTCGGTAGAGGGTACTTATTCTTAACAGTCGATTTATTCAATTGTCGGTAGTCGATGCACATAAGCATGGATCCATCCTTCTTTTTCAAAAATAAAATCGGTGCTCCCCATGGGGACACACTAGGGCGGATGAACCCTCAATCCAGTAATTCTTGAATCTGGGCCTTAAGCTCCACTAGCTCTTTCGGTGTCATTCTATAAGGGGCGATGGACACCGGAGCTATACTAGGCAGGAGCTTAATCCCAAACTCAACTTCACAATTTGGGGGTAACCCAGGTAGTTCATCGAGGAAGACATCTGGAAAGTCCTTAACTATTCTGATGTCCTTAATAGAAGAAACCTCGAAATCAGAAAAACTGACCCTTATGAACCAACTTCTCGGCCCTTAGTGCAGAAATCACATTTGACAAATAATTTTAACGCTCCCCAATTACGACTACCTCATTACCCTCCACAGTTATCAGTACCACCCGCTTAGCAGTACAATCCAAATTCACTTGGTGTTTAACCAGCCAGTCCATGCCCGGTATTAAGTCGAATTCCCCAAATGAGAGTTCCATCAAGTCCGCCAAAAAGATGGTTCCTTGAACCTCCAAAGGTACATCTTTGAACAACTTATTTACTCTCCCTGACTATCCCAATGGACTCAACACAGTAACTTCACTCGATGTACTCTCAACCATTACACCCAAAGTCTTAGATACAGTACATGCTATATAAGAATGCGTAGACTATCAATCAGTGCAGCATAAGGTACATTATGAATAAAAAATGTACCCATAATAAATCTGGGGCATCTCCGTCCTCCCAACGACGTGCAGTATAAACCAGAGCTGGCTGCCTCGCCTCAGTACGACTGACACCTTGCCCGGTGCCCTCTGACCTCGACTCATACCATTACCACCTCTGACCTAACCACAGCCTCTCGGTGTCTGCTCAACACCCCTCGGTGGCTGTACATTACCAAAACTAGTAGCTTTCATCTGCTCAGGACTCCGTGGATAATCTTTGATACAATGCTCCAAAGATTCGCACTTAAAACATGCCCCACTCATTCTTTAGCACTCGCCTTGATAGCATCTCCCACAATTAGTACAGTGCTTCGGTCCAATAGTATCAACAAGGGCCCTAAATCTACCTACCCATCAACTCTGGACTTTTTCTTAGGCCTCATAACTAAACTTGAGGGCTTCCAAAGCCTCTTGTGTCTACCTCTGACCTTCTCACAATTCTAGCGCTCAATGCGCTTCACATCTTCGGCGATCTTTACCTTTTCCACCAATACAGCAAAATCTCGCTTCCTCTGTGGAGCTATCAAAACCCTTAAATCATCCCTGAGGCCGTCCTAGAATCGAACACAATGCTCATATTCAGTAGCCACTATCCCACGCGCATAACAGCTAAGTCACAAAAATTCAGCCTTGTATTCAGCCATAGATTTATCCCCCCAAATAGAATTCAGAAACTCTTTCCTCTGGGCATCCACATAACTAGCGCCCACATATTTTCCTTATAATGTAGTTTTGAGAAATTCCCAGGTCAACTGGTCAGGCTGAGTACCCTCTTTAACTATAAGCCACAACTGATAGGCTTCATCTCGTAGCAGTGACACTTCACCTTTTAGTTTCTACTCGGGGGTACAGTCGAGATCATCCATTATCCTCTCTGTGGCCTCAGTCCAATATTCAGCCACATTAGGGGTAACTCTGATGATACCCCTAAAAATCTCAGCCCCATTAGCCAAGAGTCGTTCTGTAACCGACCCACGCCCATAGTGCCAGTATTGGGCCTAGCGACCCTCTCTAGAATTCTTAACATAGCTTAAGACAGTACGTCGTCCCCAGCTGCATGATCACGAGACCCCATCTCAGTCATAGGTGAAGTCAGTGCCTCTCTAGCTTCAACGTTAGGCATGTGGCCTGATGATGAAGACCCAGTCTGAGCACCTCCACGACCTCTGCCGTGGCCTCTTCCATGAGTACCTCTGGTGCTCATATCGATTTGCGTATTATCTGAATTAGAAATTTTATGCATTAGTTTACATTTCTAGTGTATATTACAGAATATTTTATGAAAATATTATCAACAATTTAGAGTTTTCGTTTTTGCAAATCACGATTTTTCTACAGTTTTAGGTTACCCTAAATAGTATATTTCCTACAGTAATCTCAGTTTTTCAATTTAAACAAATAGTAGTTTTAGAGAACTTATAGAATCGGCTCCGGAGACTCGATAGACCACACATTCTAAAATAACACTTTGAAATACTTTCCAACCATTTGAAACAGTTCTTTTTGGACATTTTATGTTTTTTAGAAACACCCAAATCCACAGTCGAGTTTTGCAACCTGGCTATGATACCACTAAATGTAACACCCTAAACCCGGCCTACATGTTATGATCAAATCTAGTGGTGACACATGATAGTGATTTTCGTAAAATAAAATTTCGTTTTAAAAACCCCATTCTATATTAACCCACTTTCTAACCTTAGCTAGTATTTAGGTCGTCTTGTTCATTTTAAAACCCAAGTTGTTTTAGCAAAATGTTTAATCAATTAAATCATAGTTATCTTTTTAAAATGTTGTCTGTTTGTAGAAGCTTTTTAAAATAGGATGCGTACTTGTAATGTTTTGAAAAGTATTTATCATTTTGAAAACTCATGTCCTACTACTACCAAATATGAATCATAATAAACAAATCCTAAATTAAAATTTAAAAATTAAAGAGGCCTTATTACATGACCAAATACCCAAATTAAATTATAAGGTAAAATTTAATATAAAGTTCATGCAGTTGTGTGGCAACCTTTGAGTCCCTCCCAGCGCCGACCCACCTAAGGATTACCTACGCAGAAAAAGGAAGGGTGAGTTTATGGAAACTCAGTGTGTAATCCCTTAATAACAGTCCATCATACAATAGGCATTTACAGTCTGGGCCTAAGCCCGCTTCAGTAACAGTTTAATCTCAAATAGGGCCTTAGTCCATTACACTTTCAGAATTAGTGTGGGTCTTAGACCAATTCAGTAGTGGTAACAGCACAAATATGAAAATAGAAATCCTACCTAGCCAGCCTCTACACACCATGTGGGGATAAAATCAACCCACCTATCCCTACACACCAAAAATAGCACCGGTGGCAGCACTAAACAAAAATTGCAGTAGAGCTGCCAGAACAGTACACTTCCTCCAATCATAATAACCTAACCCCATGCATTACATCATAATATCCTACATGTATACAACATATATAAAATGGCATCCTCAATTCAGTCATACATAACATAGGGGCATATCCGTCATTTTAACTTACAACGACAAAATAGTCATTTCATCAGATTGGGTTCTAGATATACTTACTGGCCCAACAGTAGGTCCATGGTCATCTCGGGCGACCCGTGCGACTTTAACGATCAATCAGTGAAAATGTGCCCAAGGCTAGCAATGTAGCCCATGTGGGCCCATACGCCTGTGTGGCCTACGAAACCCAAAAATGGCCTTGGCTATGTGGACTACATAGCCTGGCCCAATAATCACAACTCGTCCATATGATTTACCCCATTTAAGCCTAACGTGGCCCAAAACGGCCTAAGCCCATGAAATCGCTCATGGTGGCCTCTACGATTAAACGCCTACGTTTTATGCGTTCGAACTACCACACGAGCAACTGTATGCTTGCGTAGCATTAATGGTCATACTTTTCTAGCTTTTGCCAATCTACGTTTAAAGCAGTGTGGTCACACACCTGTTTGCGAAACGTGCGCAAAACTCCATGGACACCAAACCTAGATTCAATCATGATCTAATGTTAGTCCTTTAATCATTAAAGTTAACACCCTCTTAATAGCACTTATTCCCCAAAAAATGAAAATTGTAACCTACTTTGAATGAGAAAAAATGGTTTATCCCAGTTAAACCACTTATCAAAGTTGCCTTCCAAATCCTTGGCAAAATCTGCATTTCATCCCAATCTGTTAACTATTACTGTGAACGTAAATAACTAGAACCAAGTGAACAACGACTTATCACCACGTAGAACCAAGAATGGTTGATATAAATAATCGGCCTACAAAGGTACATTCTAAATCAGGACACAAGATGAAATAGTCACACTATTAGAAATGGTAGATAAAAGATGGTGTTAAAGAGAAAGCTTATTACGACAGAGATTAAGAGGAAAAAGAACAACCGTGAACCCCAACAGAGATGGCGACAACAGCAAAGTCTGGCTATAAACCAAGAATTCAACAACCTAAAAGAAAAACCAAGTTACCTTAATCGAGTGCAGAGTGATTCAGCTTCAAAAGAATAGGACAAATGGATAGTAATAAGAAAATCAAAAAAGTAGAGAGGGAAAGGAGGCAAGGGATATTCGGCCAGTGCACAAAAAGGGAGAGCAATTGTTGAGAGAAGGAAAAAGAGCAGAGAAGGAATCAGGAGGTTTTCGGTTAAACAAAAAACCAAATGAGGACGGGAGAAGGTGGAGGAGTTCGGTCAAGAAAAGGAACTGAGAGAAGAAACTTGTCAAACCCCGAAGATTCTATGCCACAATCGGCCCCAAGAATCGAAATACCAAAAGAACCTGATAAAAGAAAAACAAAGCAACACAAAAGACAAAATCTAACAACAAGGGAGAAAAGAACCGAAAAGAATGACCAAAACTATAGTGGTTACTCAAAACCAAAATTTGCAAGGAGTAAGAGTCCCAATTCGGCACACCCACTTCCACACCCTTTAAAACTCCTAAAATTTCTCCCCATATCACTACTAAGATCACTTAACTTTATCCCACCTAACCACATCCCTACCAGCCGAAATTCCCTCCAACAAGTTCCCAGAATTCAGCCACCACTCCTCACTCCTCAAACACCCTAATTTCAGTCCAACTACAACACTTCCTCAGCGTCAGTAGCAAAATAAAATACCTTTTTTCACCGCCAAGCCTCGAACCTCAACTCCCCCATAACACTCCACACGCCATTATCCCCTAGTTCAATAGGCTTTTTATGACACTAAATATCCATATTTATTTAAGAAGGCTACTGACTAGAGACAGGGTTAATTCAAGTAAAAAAAAAAATTGTAAAAGCTAAGGCTTGAACTCAGGACTTCTTCAACACTCCTCAGGACACTCAACAACTGAAGCAGACATGTATTTTTGCAACACAACACACAAAAATAAATTCTTAGGTTTTAGGGTGTTACAATTTATGTACCAAAGAATCCTGAGTTCATTCAAAAAAATTTACATGAAGCACATACTGGTTGTCTATCTGTTCACTAGGGGAGTACTAAAATGCACTGTAACAACCCTGTTTTAGCTAAATCAGAATAGTGGTTTTGGAACCACAAATCTGAGGTCAAAAAATTATTTTAATATTATTTTTGGTGTTTATAGCATGTGAATATATATGTGTGAAAATTTCGTGAGCTAATTTTATCGTTTAATAGCTCAATTTGATAAAAGGACTAAATTGCGTAAAATGCAAAAGTTGCATTCTACTTGTTTAAAGTGTTTAATTGTCATGGCTTATTAAATAAAAGGTCCTTATGTTGATATTAGACCATTGATAGTGGAGATGGACATAAGTGATTTTGAATTATGTGATTTTTAATGTTTTAATTAAAGGTTAAAATCGTAAATTGATTAATAAGTTAATATTAATTAAAACAAACAATATGGTGGCCATTAATATCATCATTTAGCTGAAAGTACAAAGAATAAAAAGAAAGCTTTTATGCATTTTAGGGTTCGACCCTTTTGATCTTTGATTAAGGTATGTATTTTGTTTTGTTTTTGATAATTTCTATATTTTTGTGATCGTTGCTTTGAGTACTAGCTAGCACATGCCTCAATTTTTGAAAGTGTTGATGACTTTGAAAGTTCCCATTGATGAATTCATGTGTTTTTGAATGTTTGATGATGAAATATGAAAGCTTGGTATTTGATATACATGATTTGTAAAGTGATTTTGAGTAAAAATATCAATTAGGGATTAAATTGAGAAAATGTGAAATGTTGTGGTTAAAAGTATGAAATAAATGAAAATATGAGCTGTTATGAAGCTATAGAGAACTCAGATAAGCATGGGCCATATTGAATTTTGTCAATTTTGTGTATTTATGAAATAAGGACTAAACTGTAAAAAAGTGAAACTTTAGGGGCTAAAGTGAAAAAATGCCCAAATATGTGTTTGTGGACTAAATTGAATATGTTGATGAATAAAAGAGTTAAATTTTATTGTATATATATCAAGAAAGAAAGAATTTAGATTTAGATCGGGGAAAATCTATGGTTTTCGAGTAATCGATTTGAATCGTCAATTCCGAGTATGCGGTAAGTTTGTACATGATAAAAATTGTTACAATTATGTTTTTAATGCTTTAATATTTCATAAATTGTATATATACGACTATGATTGCGTACGACAACAAATCGACTATGTTTGGCACTTAGTGTGCGTTTCGAGATAGCTTCGGCTATATATATAGCACTTAGTGTGCGAATCAGAATAGCTTCGGCTATATATATGGAACTTAGTGTATGAGACTGAGATAGATTCATCTATGAAAGGCACTTAGTGTGCGAGATTGTAACACCCCAAAATCCTAAGTATTTATTTTTATGCGGTTGCGACACAATTGCATGTCTGCTTTAGTGGTTAAGTGTCTTGGGAAGTGTTTGAGAAGTCTTGGGTTCAAGCCTTGGCTTGTGTAAAAATTTTTGTTTTAAATGGATAAAGCCTTGTCTCTAGGCAGTAAGCTTTTAAATAAAAGTAGGTAAAACATGTCAGAAAGAGCCTGCTGGTCTAAGGGATAGTGGCGTGGCATGGTTACTGAAGGTCTTGAGTTCGAGTCCTGCTATGCGCAAAGATATTTTATTTTACTGCTAGTGCCATGGGAGTGTTCTAGCTTAGCCGAAACTCTAGTTTAGGGGGAGTTCAAATTAGATGGTTGAGAGATTGGAGGAGAGTTTCAAGGAGTGGATCAAGGGATTGGTGGTCGGTTTGAGTGGTTTGGTGAGGAAAATAAGGGATTTTGAAAGGAGTGGGAGAGTTAGTGCCGAATTTAAACTCTTGCTTCTCAAGATTCGGCTTTGGTTGTTTTTTCTCCTCATTTTTGGTTGCTAACAATTGCTTTCGAGTTCTTTTCACTCTTTGTTTTGGTAGCTGAATATTGCTATTGACCATTCGGGTACTTTTTGCGTTGGCGTATTTTGATTTTGCTCTTCACTACAGTGCCTTTACTAGTAGAATTTCTTCTCTTCCTCTACTCCTCTAGTAGCCTTTCTCTTGGTTTTATTTACTTTTTCTGAATCTTCATTCTCTCCCCTCTCTTAATCGGTTTTTTGGCCGATTCTCTGTTTTTCTCCCTCTCTCATGCTTTGGCTGAATACTCCCTTTTCCCTCTTCTCTTTCTCCCAATTCTTTTTCCTCTCTTCATTTTGTTGTTTGGTCGAATACTCCACCTCTCCTCCTCCTGTTCTTTCGGTTTTGGCAATGTCATTTGATCAATCGGTTTGAGTGTACTATTGCTTTCTCTTTCTTTTTCTCTCTCGGTCAAGCTAGTCTTGTATCTAACATCTTTTACTAACGATTTGCTAGGAGTGTATCGGTGCTAGCTTTTGCCTCTATGGTATTGTGTGATCATTGAGGGTAGATGCTTCCTTTCCCCTACACTTGGATTGCATTTTTGGTAAGTGGTTAATCATTTGGTTCAATCTGATCGTGTGAATAAATATTAACTGGAATTCGGTCATAATGTAGTTAATCATCTAGTAGCATATAATCAACCTTTTTCAGCGGTTTAAGTGGACTGAGCCATCTTAGCTCTATTAAGGCAAGTGACAATCTCCCATTTGGACAAGTAAAATAAGAGGGGTTGCGGTAACCCTATCATGAAAGGACTAATGGTGTGTTATGTTTGACTATAGGTTGGAGTGCTCAAGAGTGGGGTGCGCACTTTTTCAAACAAGGTGTGTAACACAATCTGTAACACCCTGAATTTGGGCCTAGAAGTTTTGGGCCTTGAGCATGAGAGCGGTTGAAGGTAGCTTATAATATTTTGTTGTGCATGTAAATTTCGTTAATGAAGGCTTGTTTTAGTGGTTAAGTGTGCTGAGAAGTGTTGGAGAAGTCCTTGGTTCAAACCTGGACTTTAGCAAAAATTTTGGTTTAAGTTGAATCAAACCCTGGGTGTAATAGGTAGTCCTTAAGAATATTGTTGGAGAAATTGTGCCACAAAAAGCCTTGTGGTCTAGTGGCAAAGTAATGCCACATAAGAGGCAGGAAGGTGGCATCATAGAGTTGGCAAGGAGGTCTAGGGTTCGAAACTCATGGCAATCAAAGAGCATTTATTTTGCTAACAGGGGGCGGCAAGAGTTGGTGTTGAATTTAAACTCGATGATGGAGGATCCCACATCGGAAGCTAACATAAAAGTGGATGCTGGCGGCTTTAAATAGAGAGAACCATGAGGAGAGTAAAGGTACCTTTCTTGGCTGATCCCTTTCGCTTTATGGCGTGCTCGTTTGGGTTGGGTGTCGGCTAAGAGTGCTCGGAGCGCGGATTAACTCCAGTCTCCTATCAGCTGTGTATTTCTCACTACTCTAGCTGTAAGATGGCTACTTCGGGCTGAAAGGGGCCATGTGGGCCCAATGGGCCAACAGACCCAATTAGATAAGTTGTTTGACTGTGTCGTAAATATTGGACTAGGCTAGGTGAATCTCATATCTATGGCTAGATTTGGGCTAAAAGGGCCACACAAGCTTGTGGGCCCATTTGGGCCGAGAAGGGCTTTAGGCCCATTCGTATTGTTATCCCTGTTTAGAATACTTTAGTTTACCAAATTACTGAAATACCCCCAGTTGTAAAATTACCAAAGTAGCCCCGATTTATAAAATTACCCAAATATCCTCGATTTGTAAAATTACCGAAATACCGTCGATTGTAAAATTACTAAAATACCCTCGATTTGTAAAATTATCAAAATACCATCGATTGTAAAATTACTAAAATACCCTCGATTTGTAAAATTACCGAAATACCCTCAGTTTGCAAAATTACTGAAATACCCTCAATTTGCAAAATTACTAAAATACCTTCGACTTGTAAAATTACCAAAGTACTCCCGATTTACAGAATTACCGTTTTACCCTCAATTTACAAAACAATTGAAATACCCCTGTAGGGTACAATTACTGAAATACCCCTATAGGGTAGAATTACCGAAAGACCCCTGTAGGGTAGAAATACCAAAATACCCCTGTAGGGTAAAATTACTAAAATACCCTTGTAGGGTAGAATTCCTGAAATACCCTTGTAGGGTAGAAATACCGAAATACCCTTGTAGGGTAGAAATACCGAAATACCCCTGTAGGGTAGAATTACGAAAATACCCCTGTAGGGTAGAATTACCGAAATACCCCTGTAGGATAGAATTACCGAAATACCCTTGTAGGGTAAAAATGCCGAAATACCCTTGTAGGGTAGAAATACCGAAATACCCCTGTAGGATAGAATTATTGAAATACCCCTGTAAGGTAGAATTATCGAAATACCCTTGTAGGGTAGAAATACCGAAATACCCCTATAGGGTAGAATTACCGAGATACCCTTATGGGGTAAAATTACTATTTTGCCCCTAGGGTGTTAAATGACTGTTTTGCCCTTGTGGGCAAGTGACTGACTTGGACTATGTGGTTGACGGATTGATTGTGAATATATGTTGGTGATATGAATGACTTGACTATGATTATTTGATTCAAATATTGGCATGACATTCTGCATACATGACATGTTGCATGGGTTGGGATTTTGTACGGAGGAAGATCTGATCTGTTAGGAACGCATGGTTGCTTGACGACTGTGGATCCACCGAAGGCTTAAGAGCCGCATATTCGTACTAATTTGATAAAGTCGCACGGGTTGCCCGAGACGACTGTGGACCGATCGATGGCTGAGTACCGATCATATTTACCCGAGGCTGTGTGCCGACTATATTACCGTCGCTGATGGCTATGTGCCTAACGTGATACAGTTACCGATGGTTTAAAGCCTTTTGATTATGGCTTTGAGCCAACCTACATATGGCTATGTGCTAACCTGATTATGGCTGTGTGCCAAACGTATTTGCCTAAGGCTGTGTGCCGGTTATGTTACTCTAGTTGAGGGCTATGTGCCTAACATAATGCAATTATCGATGGCTTTGTGCCACGTATTCTGTTAAGTGGCTTTGCCACATTATCTGTTCTGGTGGCTCTGCCACAATATCTGTATCTGGTGACTCTGTCACAATATCTGTTCTAGCAGCCATGCTGCAAATTCTGTGGTGTGTAGCGGATGGGTGGGTCGAGTTGTCTCCCCACATGGTGTAAGGTTGGTATGGGGGTGTATACGGATGGATTGGGTTGGGATTGCATTCACATTCTAATTCTGATTCTGTCACCTGATTCTGATTCTGATTCTCATTTTGATTCTAGTTCTGATAATGTTTCTTATTCTGTAATGGGCTAAGGCCCATCTGGTACTGTCTGTTATAATGGGCTAAGGCCCAATTGATACTGAAACTGTAAGTAGGGCTGGGGCCAGACTTTTAATTCTTTTATATGACTAATTGTTCCTTTTATATAGTATGGGATTTCGCATTTATTTTTCGTAAACTCACCTCGTTTATTAACCTTTCATGTAATTTCCAGCCTTAGACGGATCGGAGCTGCGAGGGGCTCGGAGGAAGCCACACACACTGTTTATGTTACAATTTTGATTATTACTTTTAAATGTTTTTATGTGGGTTGTAGTAAAGCCATTGTAATTTTATGGATTTCAAATTTGGAATTTTATTTATTGTTCTTATAATTGCTAGTATTAGAACACGGTTTCCCAAAGCAACTACTGTTGTTCAAAACATCATGTATCCGCAATTTTTTTTAAATTAAGCTTTCGCAACTGCCAAGGTTTTTACAAAGTTGTTAAGAATGTTATTCAGCTGAGGTTTTCTAACAAGGTTTAAAAATGGTATAAGCTTTTAATTATTAAGAAAGGTTTTTAATGGAAACATGGTTTTCGAAAAACACTTCAATGTGACACGCCAGATTCGAGCCAAAATTCCAGGCCAGGTTTGGGGTGTTACATAATCCCAACTTTAGAAAACGGCAAAAGCCGAAATAAGTGAACGACGACACTACATAGGCTTGCGCTCGCTCATGTGTAGTCTATCTGACTAAACATGGGCGTATGATCGTTGAGGCCATCCATGAGCGATCTCATGGGCCGAGGTCGTTGTGGGTCATTTCAGGCCGAACTAGGCCGTCTGGGTCCTACGAGCTTGTGGGCCCCACTCGAGTAAACCATAAGGACGTGTTGAGAATTTTGGGCCAGGCTATGTGATCCACATGGCAAAGGCCATTTATGGGCTATGTGGCCACACGGGCATGTGGGCCCATATGGGCCCTCATTATGGGCGTGGGCCCATTATCACTGTTTGACTGTTAAGGTTGTACAGGTCGTAGGAGACAACTGTGGACCTACTGTTGGGTCGATAAGTGTACCTGGACCCCTAACTAATAAAATGACTATTATGCTCCTGTGTGATAAAATGACTATGATACCCCTATGAGATGTATGATTATATTTGAGCATGCCACTTTAAACATATTGAATACACGTATGATATTATGACACTTCACAACATGATGTATGATATGTTGTATGGGGATGGGTTTATTATGATTGGAGGAAGTGTACTGTACTGGTAGCTCTGCTGGATATACTGTTTAGTGCCGCAACTGGTACTACTTGGAGTGTAGGGATGGGTGGGTTGATTAAATCCCCACATGGAGTGCAGGGTTGCACGAAGATGGAGTGTAGAGGCTGGTTGGGTAGGATTTCTTGATTGCATATCTGTACTGTACTGTTACTGAGATAGGCTCTGACCCAAATTGATACTGATACTGTAATGGGCTAAGGCCATAACTGATACTGAACCATTACTGGATTGGGCTTAGGCCCAAACTGTGTTTGCTCACTGTTTGTCTATTTGATATGGGATTACACACTGTGTTTTCATAACTCACTCATATGTTTATCTGTACAGGTAATCCCCAGTCTTAGGTAGATCAGTGCTGCGAGGGACTCAAAGGTGGCCACACAATCGCACGTACTTCCGTATTTAATTTTTTTAAATTATAAGTAATTTTATTTGGGAATTTTTACTGTAATAAGGCCTCTTTGGATTGTATTTTTAATTTGGGATTTTAATTTGCTTTGGTTATAACTGCTAGTATTTGGAACTCGAGTTTAAAAAAAAACAACATTTTTAAAAAGTAAATGCAAGAATGCAATCGATTTAGAAAACTTCTGCTATAAAGCGATATCTTGACATTAAAAAATTTTTCAAGGTAAATACCTTTTGATTGGGACACAAGTTTAAGATGAATGACATGTTTTAAAATCATCAATAAGATTACACAACGAAGTTAAATTTGGAAAGGTTTTTTTTCAACAATATCATACTTTGCCAAAAAAAACACACTTCAATGTGACATCGTCAGATTCAGCCATAACGTCTAGGCCGGGTTTGGGGTGTTATAGAGATTATAATAGCTTCAGCTATGCTTTGGCACTTAGTGTGCGAGATATTGAGTATTCGACAGTATCATGTAAAGTATGAGTTTGATATGAATTTGTATAGGTATGTACATATAAAGCATGAAATCCAAATAGAACAAGTTATGAGCTTTTTCATAAATGCTTGAGTAAGTATGAGAAAATTTTGTTGGTCACCATGAATTAGATATCAATTAGTACAAATTAATGATTTGTATATTATGAATTGTTGAGTATACTTAGTACGAACTTACTAATCTATGAAGCTTACTGTGTGTTATTTGTCTATGTTTTATATATTATCGAAGCTAGCTTAAACTCGGGGATCGTTAGGAAATGTCATCACACTATCGATCATCTCCTTGGTACTTTTGGAAGCTTTATATATATGGTTTATGGCATGCATAGGGTAGTGTCATCTTAGTATGTTTGAGATATGGTATAGACATGAGATTTGGCTTAGTTTTGTTGTAAATGTTGGTATGTATGGTCATTTAAGTTGGCTTGAATTGTGTTTGATAAGTGATATATATATATATATATATATATATATGTGATGTATATAATGTCTTATGTGTTGGCTTGTTTGCTATGGTTATTAATATGACTAAATGGTTACTCATTTGGTTAGTTTTTAATGTTTAAGGAATGGTATATTATGGTATGATTCATAGATGATGAATTGATATGTTTGAGAGACATAATTTAGTTGGTAGGAAAGTGATGAAAATACATATAGAATTTATGTGAGTTTGATGATTTTGGTATAATAATTTGGTATGTTTTCAATATGGAATTGAGTAGATGAAATGGATGAGGATATATGGTATAATATGTGTATGAATTGGCATGTTTTGGCTGCCTATATATGCATTGAAATGGTATTATTTGGTTGTTTTATGTGAATGAGAAAAAAGGTGGCAAATTGGCTTTGTAAATGGCCTATTTTTATCCACACGGGCGTGTGTCTCAGCCATGTGCGACACACGGTCATGTTACATGGCTGTGTGTCCCCTAGGGTACCCTTTCAAATTAAGGTAGTATACCCTATAGTTTTGACACGGCCTAGACACACGGGTGTGTCTACTGCCCGTGTATGGCACACGGGCTGTCACATGTGCGTGTGGTTGGCCGTGTGACCTAAGTCAGTAACCTCTCTAGTTTTCCACGGCCATGGTCACGAGCATGTCTTCGATCGTGTGGTACAAGTCAGTATGTATGCCCTGTTTTCACACGGCTTGTGACACAGGAGTGTCTGGTGGCCATGTGAGGCACACGGCTTGTTCACACGGGCGTGTGACCCTAAAATCAAAGAAAATTTTCTAAGTTTCCTAAAGTTTGTAAATTTTACCGGTTTAGTCCCGAATCACTTCTAATCATGTTTTAAGGTCTCAAAGAGCCTTAGAAGGGACATTGTGAATAATTTGAAAGGATTTTGATTATGAATGCATAAATGTAACGCCCCAAATTTGGGCTTCGAAGTATTAGGTATTGAGCAAGGGAATAGTTGGGAAGCTACTCATAATATTTAATTGTGAAAGGAAGTGACACAATTGTGTGTTTGGCTTAGTGGTTGTGTGCTTTGGAAGTGTCTGGGAAGTCATGGGTTAAAGCCCTAGCTTCTACAAAATTTTAGTTTTTAAGGATAAAACCCTTATCTTTGGCCAGTAGGGTTATAAGTTTATTTTGGCAAAGTATGACATAAAGAGCCTGCTAGTCTAGTGGATAGTGGCATGTGGAGTGTACTAATGGTTTGAGGTTTGAATTCTTGCTTTTGCAAATGGAGATTATTTTTATTGTTGGCTATCGGAGGTAGTAGTGTTTGACTGAAACACTGCAGAGTGGAGTGGAGTTTGAATTGGTCATGGAAGGATTGTAGGAGGTAGTTGAGGAGAGATATGAGGAGGGGTTTTAGTAGGAAATCAAGGAGATTTGATGTAACAACCTGAATTTGGGCCTAGAAGTTTTGGGCCTTAAGCATGGAAGCGGTTGAAGGCAGCTTATAATATTTTGTTGTGCATGTAAATTTCGTTAATGAAGGCTTATTTTAGTGGTTAAGTGTGCTAAGAAGTGTTGGATAAGTCCTGGGTTCAAACCTGGACTCTAGCAAAAATTTTGGTTTAAGGTGAATCAAACCCTGGGTGTAATAGGTAGGCCTTAAGAATATTGTTGGAGAAATTGTGCCACAGAAAGCCTTGTGGTCTAGTGGCAAAGTAGCGCCACATAAGAGGCAGGAAGGTGGCGTCATAGAGTTGGCAATGAGGTCCAAGGTTCGAAACTCATGGCAATCAAAGAGCATTTATTTTGCTAACAGGGGGTGGCAAGAGTTGGTGTTGAATTTAAACTCTGATAATGGAGGGATCCCACATCAGGAAGCTAACATAAGAGTGGATGCGAAGCTGGCTTTAAATAGAGAGAACCATGAGGAGAGTAAAGGTACCTTTCTTGGCTGATCCCTTTCGCTTTATGGCGTGCTCGTTTGGGTTGGGCGTCGGCTAAGAGTGCTCGAAGCGCGGGTTAACTCCAGTCTCCTATCAGGTGTGTATTTCTCACTACTCTAACTGTAGGATGGCTACTTCGGGCCGCGATGGGCCGAAAGGGGCTATGTGAGCCCAATGGGCCTACGGGCCCAATTTGATAAGTTGTTTGATTGTGTAGTAAATATTTGACTAGGCTAGGTGAATCTCATATCTGTGGCTAGATTTTAGCTAAAAGGGCCACACGAGCGTATGGGCCGAGAAGGGCTTTAGGCCCCTGTTTAGAATACTTTAGTTTACCAAATTACAGAAATACCCCCAGTTGTAAAATTACCAAAGTACCTCCGATTTACAGAATTACCGTTTTACCCTCGATTTACAAAATTATCGAAATACCCTTGTAGGGTAGAAATATCGAAATACCCTTGTAGGGTAGAAATACCGAAATACCCATGTAGAGTAGAATTACCGAAATACCTCTGTTGAGTAGAATTATCGAAATACCCCTGTAAGGTAGAAATACCGAAATACCCTTGTATGGTAGAATTACCGAAATACCCCTATAGGGTAGAATTACCGAAATACCCTTGTAGGGTAGAAATACCGAAATACCCTTGTAGGATAGAAATACCGAAATACCCCTGTAGGGTAGAATTATTGAAATACCCCTGTAGGATAAAAATACCGAAATACCTTTGTAGGGTAGAAATACCAAAATACCCTTGTAGGTAGAATTACTGAAATACCCCTGTAGGATAGAACTACCGAAATACCCTTGTAGGGTAGAAATGCCAAAATACCCCTGTAAGGTAGAATTACCGAGATACCCTTGTGGTGTAAAATTACCATTTTGCCCCTAGGGTGTTAGATGACTATTTTGCCCTTATGGACAAGTGACTGACTTGGACTATGTGGTTGACGGATTTGATTGTGAATATATGTTGGTGATATGAATGACTTGAGTGTGATTGTTTGATTCAAATATGGGCATGACATTCTGCATACATGACATGTTGCATGGGTTGGGATTTTGTACGGAGGAAGATCTGATCTGTTAGGATCGCATGGTTGCTTGACGACTGTGGATCCACCGAAGGCTTAAGAGCCGTATATTCATACTGATTTGATAAGGTCGCATGGGTCGCCCGAGACGACTATGGACCGATTGATGGCTGAGTGCCGATCATATTTACTCGAGGCTATGTACTGACTATATTACCGTCGCTGATGGCTATGTGCCTAACATGATACAGCTATCGATGGCTTAAAGCCTTCTGATTATGGCTTTGTGCCAACCTACATATGGCTCTGTGCCAACCTGATTATGGCTGTGTGCCAAACGTATTTGCTTAAGGCTATGTGCCAACATATGATTATTGACGACTCTGTATCGATCACATTTACCTAGGGCTGTGTGCCAGTTATGTTACACTAGTTGAGGGCTATGTGCCTAACATAATGCAGTTATTGATGGCTTTGTGCCACGTATTCTGTTTAGTGGCTTTGCCACATTATCTGTTCTGGTGGCTCTGCCACAATATCTGTATTTGGTAACTCTGTCACAATATCTGTTCTGGTAGCCATGTTACAAATTCTGTGGTGTGTAGCGGATGGGTAGGTCGAGTTGTCTCCCCACATGGTGTAAGGTTGGTACGGGGGTGTATACGGCTGGATTGGGTTGGGATTGCATTCACATTCGATTTTGATTACATTACACGATCTTGATTCGATTACATCACTGATTCGATTCTAATTCTCATTTTGATTCTAGTTCGATAATGTTTCTTGATACGTAATGGGCTAAGGCCCATCTGTGCTGTCTGTTAAAATGGGCTAAGGCCCAATTGATCTGGCGTAAGTAGGGTGGGGCGGACTTTTAATTCTTTTATATGACCGTTGTTCCTTTTATATAGTAGGGATTTCACTGAGTTTTGAAACTCACCCGTTTATTAACCTTTCGTAATTTCCAACCTTAGACGGATCGGACTGCGAGGACTCGGAGGAAGCCACACCTGCTTGTTTATGTTACAGTTTTGATTATTACTTTTAAATGTTTTTATGTGGGTTGTATTAAAGCCTTTGTAATTTTCTGGATTTACTGTTCTTATAATTGCTAGTATTAGAACACGATTTTCCAAAGCAACTACTATTGTTCAAAACATAATGTATCCGCAACTGTTTTTAAATTAAGCTTCTGCAACTGCCAAGGTTTTTACAAAGTTGTTAAGAATGTTATTTAGCTGAGGTTTTCTAACAAGGTTTAAAAATGGTATAAGCTTTTAATTATTAAGAAGGGTTTTTAATGGAAACATGGTTTTCAAAAAACACTTCAATGTGACACGCCAAATTCGAGCCAAACTTCCAGGTCGGGTCTGGGGTGTTACATTTGAAGTGGAAGGGATTTGGTGCCGAATTTGAATGTTGGCACAAGAAGAATTCGGCTTTGGTACTCCCTCTCCTCATTTTTGGTTCCTATCAATTGTTTGGGGATTTCTTTCACTCTGGGTTTTAGATGGCCGAATATTGCTTTTCTCTCCCTCTCTATCTTACAGTTTTGGGTATTTACTTTTGTGACTTTGCTTATTCTCTGCTCCTTTCTCTTTTCTTCTGGCAATTTTTCTCTTTTCCTCTACCCTCCGGTCATGCACTTTTTTATTGTTTGTTGTTCTCCTTGGCAGAATGTTCCCTCTACTCCCCTCTTTCATATTCTTTGGCTTTTAACTCCTAGTGCTTGACCAATTCTCTTCTTATCTTCTCTCTCTCTCAATCATAGGCCGAATACTCCTGCCTCTCTTACCCTTATTGTGTCGACTTTCCTTTCGTTGATATCCATTGTTTCTGTTGTCATTCTTTTCACCGGTTTTGCATGGGTAAGTCTGGCTCTTGTTTTAAGTGCACATCGTTATTCTTTCCTTTTTATTTTTCTATCGTGTTGATAGTCCCCATCTAATGTATTATTTGCTACCGATGCTTGCTAGGGGTGGTTTGTGCTAAGCCTCTACCTCTATCGCATGGGGTGATCATTGTGGAAATAGAACGATTACTTCCCTTCTCTAAAGACAGATTTACGATTTGGTAAGTGGATTACACTTGGTTCAAATGGTTGTGTGAACAATATGATCAAGGTTAATAGATTTGGTTGGTATGCAGTTAACAACCGAAGAATTGGGAAAGATCATCCTTGACCAACGGTTTAGGTATGTAGAGGCTTGGGGGTTCGAAACACGGTATCTGACAATTGATCTTTTGGATTAGTATTATGGAAAGGAGTAGTATTAATTTATTTACCTTGAGACTAATGGAATGGTTGTGGTTTGGATCAAGGTTTGGAATGCTCAAGGGGTTACGTGCGTGTTTTTGTAAACAGGTGTGTAAACTGCAATTACCATAAATCAGCAAAAGCTGGAAAATAGGACCGTTGATGCCACATGGGCGTGCGATCGCTCGTGTGGTAACCCAAACATATAAACATGGGTACTAAATTTTGAGAGGCCACCATGGGCGATACCATGGACTTAGGTCGTTTTGGGCCATGTTAGGCCGAAATAGACTGTGTGGGCCCCACAGGTTCGTGGGCGTAAATCACACGGATGCGTAGAGATTTTTGGGCTAGATTGTGTAGTTCGCACAGTCAAGGCCATTTTTAGGCTTCGTCGGCCACACAGGCATGTGGGCCCACATGGGCCCGCATTATAGCTTTAGGCCCATTTTCACTATTTGATTGTTAAGGTTGCACGGGTCACCCAAGACGATGTGACCTTTTATTGGGTACGTAAGCGTACCTGAACCCTCATGTGATAAAATGATGATTTTACCCTTATGTAATAAAATGACGATTTTACCCTTGCGTGATAAAATGACGATTTTACCCTTATGTGGTAAAATAACGATTTTACCCTTACGTGATAAAATGATGATTTTGTGCTTATGTGATAAAATGAAGATTTTGCCCTTATGTGATCAAATGACCAAAATACCCTTATAGGGTAAAATGACCGAAATACCCCCACAAGGTAGAATGACCAAAATACCCCTGTAGGGTAAAATGACTGTAATACCCCGGTAAGGTAAAATGATAGATTTGTTCCACAATATGTATGACTGTATTTGAGCATGCCATGTTATATGTATGTTGCATCTATGTATAATTTTATGTTACATTGCATGGGGTGGGATATATGATTTTGGAGGAAGTGTACTGTACTGAAATGGTTGCACGAGTCACGCAAGACGACTGTGGACCTACCGATGGCTTTAAGCCTACTATACTAGTAGCTTTGCTGCAATACTTTTTTAGTGCCGTAATCAGTGCTACTTGGTGTGTAGGGCTGGGTGGGTCGATTTTATCCCCACATGTTGTGTAGGGTTGGTAAGGAGATGGTGTGTAGAGGTTGGATTGGGTAGGATTTTCTGCTTGCATACTGCACTGATTACTATTACTGCATTGATCATGGTTTCTGCGCTGATTACTATTATTGAAATGGGCTAAAGCCCAGACTGCTACTGTTACTGAAATGGGCTAAGGCCTAGACTGCTGTTGTTACTGATATGGGCTTAGGCCCAGAATTATCGCTCTCTATATGTCTATCTTTTTGTTATTATGGGATTACACACTAATTTTTTCACAAACTCACCCAATTATATTAACTGTACAGGCAATCCTTAGGCGGATCGGTGCTGCGAGGGACTCGTAGGTGGATGCACAATAGCTTACGCTTCTGAATTTATCTTTTAACTTATAAGTAGTTTTATTTGAGTATTTTTATGTAAAAGGCCTCTTTAAGTTTTATTCTTTAATTTGGGCTTTTATTATTTTATTATGATTTATACCTGCTAGTGGTAGGATGTGGGTTTTCAAAAGATATGCATGATTTACCAAAATAACATGAAAACGCAAAACCGTTTCAAAAGCTTCTGCGATAAACTAGATTTTGGAATTAATAACATTTTAAAGTAAATACTTTTTGATAGTAACGCAAGTTTTAAAATTATTTTCTAGATCACACAAAGAGGCTAAATAAACATTGGGCTTTTCAAACGTTATCACGTTTTACTAAAAACACTTCAATGTGAATAAATGTATGTGAATGAGGTGTATAATCCGATAATGCCTCGTAACCCTATTCCAACATCGGATACTAGTTAGGGGTGTTATAATTTAATTGGAATCAGAGTTACGGTCTAGTCGATTCTAGGACTAACGTAGCATGTGAGATTCTAGCTATACATGTCATATATATAAACTACAATGGTGTGATGATTCCTAACAGTTAAAGTGTGTTTTTATATAGCAAATAGATCCCGATCAAGCCGTAGCTGACAATGTTGAAAATAATGCACCCGCTCCCGCTTAAGGGGTAGTACAATTTGATTCTAGACTCGTAACTAGTAGCCACGAGAGAGAGGCTAACAAGCCTTCTTCTAGATGATGAGTGAGTGGTTCACGAAATTCATATGAACGAATCCGGCTGCTCAACAACCTCCACCCCCACCTATTCCTCAACAAATTATAAAAGAGAGTATGAAAGAGAGTTTGTACGATTGAGCAAATATGCTCGAGAATATGTGTTTACTGAAGAGATTATGTGTAAATGATTTGTTAACGGGCTGAATGAAGGTTGTAATAGCCCGTTTTTAGTTAAATTAGAGCAGTGGTTTCAGGACCACAAATCTGAAGTTGAAATATTTATTTTATTATCATTTTAATGTCTATAGCATGAAATGTGATTCTGTGAAATTTTTGTTAAGAAATTTTGTCATTTGAGTGCTTAATTTGATAAAAAGGACTAAGTCGCGTAAAGTGTAAAACTTGAGTTCTAATAGCTAAAGGTGTCAAATAGCTATAGAACCTTAAAGTTAAGGTCCTTATGTGGTAAATAGACCATTAATTAGATAATGGATGATAATGGCTTGGCATAATTGAAATTTTGAATTAATAATAAGGTTAATTTTGTAATTTAGTAATTAAAGGTTAACTAAATTAAACAAAATAAAATTATACTTCCATATCATCTTCTTCCACCGAATTTTAGGGCTTGAGAAGACATTTTTATGCTTTCAATTTTGGAAACTTCGATCTTGGCAATTAGGTATGTATTTTGTCCCATTTTAATGATTTCTATGTTTTTGAGATCGTTGCAGCTTAGTCTAGTTAGCCCAGGGACTATTTTGCAAAACTACTAAAGATTTTAGATGTTGCCATTGATGAATACATGAGTAATTTGATGTTTAATGATAAATTAGGATTAAATTGTGAAATGTGGAAACTTTATGGTTAAAATGTGAAACAAATGAAAAATATAGGTTTATATGTGCACTAAGGAAATTCAGCTAGCATGGGTTGGTATTAAACTGCATGAATTTGTGATTTTATGAAATAAGGACTAAGTTATAAAAATGTGAAACATTAGGGGAAAACGTGTAAAAGTGCCTTAATATGACTTTTGGACTAAATTGAATAGAGAAATAATTAAATAAGCTGATTTTGGTTACATATAGATCAAGAAAAGCGAAATTCAGATCTAGTCTGGGGGAAAGACAAAGTACTCGACTAATCGATCTATTTAGCCATTTTTGCATTCGAGGTAAGTTCGTATGTAGTAAATGTTGTTATATTTGTGTTTTAAATGCCTTGATATTTCATAAATTATGAATTACGAATTTACGTATACATTTACAAAGATTCGACATTGGAAATCCCGGTTGAACCTTGGAATAGATTAGGGTACAAATGACACGTCATTACAGAATACATTGATTTTTCTTCGGGCCATGATATTGGCACTTCGGGTGCAAGTTACTTTGATTTGGCTCTAGGCCATGATATTGGCACTTCAGGTGCGAGTTACATTGATTTGGCTTTGGGCCATGATATTGGCACTTCGAGTGCGAGTTACTTTGATTTGGCTTTGGGTCATGATATTGGCACTTTGAGTAGGAGTTACTTTGATTTGGCTTCGGGCCATGTTATTGGCACTTCGGGTGCGAGTTTCTTTAATTTGGTTTCAGGCCATGATATTGGCAGTTCGGGTACAAGTTATATTGATTTGGCTTTGGGCCATGATATTGGCACTTCGGGTGCGAATTACTTTGATTTGGTTTCGGGCCATGATATTGGCACTTCGAGTGTGAGTTACATTGATTTGGCTTCGGGCCATGACATTGACACTTCGGATGCGAGATAATTGAGTTGGCCTCTGGCCATGATATTGGCACTTTGGGTGCGAGACTCTCGAGTATCTGACTTTTATTCCCAATGGTTCAACGGGTATAATGAAGATGTGAAATGGTGAGAAATAGATACGTATATGTACAGGTATGTTCGAAAATCTATACGAGCAATGAATTAAAGGAAGTTGTGAGTTCATGATCAAGTATGTGGTTAAGTTCATTCACGATCAAGTATGTGGTTAAGTTCATGTTAGCTTGAGATTAATGTATTGTTGCATATTATGTCATTTAAATTGAATTGATAAATGAATGGTGATATTGCTTATTATTTTCATACGAGCTTACTAAGCTTTATAGCTTACATTATTTATTTTTACGTGTTTTATAGTGATATCAAAGCTAGCTCGGATACAGGGATCGTTGGAGACTTCATCACACTATCCAAATATCACCTTAGTACTTTTGAAACTAATTTTTGGTCATATGGCATTTATAGGATTATGGTTATTTTAATATGTAGTTGGGTATTGAGTTTTTCCATTTGAATTGGCTTGTAAATGTCTATGTTTTGAATTGTATAGATAGCCATGAGAGTTGGCTTAACTTGGTTGGTTTGGTTATGTTTATATATGTGTGTATATAGCCTATGTTATGTGATTGAGGTTGGTTTTGTGATGCTTATTGATAGTAGGAATTATGGATGACAAATAGATGATATTTAAGAAGATGTAGGCTTATGAATTTCAGCATAATGATGCATGTTTGGGAATGTCTAATTAGTTGAAATGTGTATGTGAAATTGGTATAAATGGATTGGTTTATTTTGTGACTTGTGTGCATTGTGGATAATGATATTGAGTTTGCATGAATTAGGCTTGATTTAGTTGGTTTGAATGCCTATATATGCTATGAATTGTGTAATTTGGTTTGGTGATGGTTTGTGTACGTTTGGGTGGCAAATTGGCTTGGTAAATCGCCTATTATTGTCCACATGGGCAGAGACACGGGCGCGTGTCTCAGTCGTGCAAGATACATGGTCATGTACACGACCGTGTGTCCCCTGGTGTTAAGATTAAAATCAAGTCATTATGCTCCATATAGCCTCACACATGAGCGTGTGACTTGGCCGTGTGGCATAAGTCAGTATACCCTACAGGTTTGGCACGGTCTAGCACATGACCTGGCATACGGGCGTGTGTGGCCATTTTTAAGGCACACAGGCTAGCCACACGGGCGTGTGTGTTGGCCGTGTGACCCAAGTCAAAGAGTTATACAAGGTAAGACACGGGCTGGGATACGACCATGTGCTTTCATTTCGAATGTCCAAACAGCCTGTGACATGGGCATGTCTCTAGCCATGCGAGACACACGGCTGGGCCACACGGGCATGTGTCCCCTATAGTTTAGAACATTTTCTAAGTTTTGTAAAAAATTTCTTGAGTTATCGGTTTAGCTCCGGACCACCCCGAATGCATGTTTTGGGCCTCGTAGGCTTGTATTAGGGACACTATGAATGTTATTGAATGATAATTTGTATGAAATTAGAAAACGTATGTGTAATAAAGGTTTAATTTTTTTTGTAAGTTCAGTAATGCTCCGTAACCCTATTCTGGTGTTGAATACGGGTGAGGGGTGTTATACCTTAACACTATTTTATTCTCAAATAGTTGTTCTCAGACATTAATCATAGGCAGATACATACACATTTGGCAAATATTTATGCAGAACTAAATACCATCAAACACATACTAAAACTATACCTTGGTTCAATACAACACAAACCTATACTGATAATGTACTACATAGATCATTTAGTTGAATTCTGCATCATCTTATTTCATAACCCGATAAACTCAAGATAACACTGACTCAGATTTTGAATAATTTTAGAAGAAGACATAGTACAACTCAAATTCAACCATACATGTTACAAATGTGACAGCCCTAATTTGACCCTAGTCGGAATGTGGTTTCGAGACCACAAAATCGAGTCATAAAATTTAGTTAAAATTTTATTTGCATACCTTATATGTGTGGTAGTACTTGTATAAAAATTTGATGTTTTAATTTTTATCTTAGGAATGTGAATCTTGCTTGAAAGGATTTAGTTGAGAGACTTAGAAAATTTTGATAGGTAAATAAGTAAGGACCAAATAGTATTGAAATATGAAAATTTGGGTTTGCATGTCAAAATGCCCAAATTATGTTGAGTGGCCGGCCAAGCATGGCTTCATTCTTCCAAGATTATGTTGTTTATTATTTAATATTGGTAAGTAATTAAAATAGAGGAGAAATAAAGATTAATAATAGGAAAATGAACAAAAAAAAGGGTGTGTTCATCCTTGTTATCCTTTAGCCGAAAAACCAAGTAAAAGAAAGAGAGAAAAGCTTTGGAGAAGTTCGGCCATACTTGTATCTAGGTTGAGGTATGTTGAAGTTATTCCTTTAAATTCATGTATATTTTTGGTTGTTAGTTTGAATTCTATCTATCCCATGGTTGGATTTGGGGTTGTTGGAGAGTTGGGATTTGACAAAGAAGCTTAAAAATTTTAGTTGATACCTTGATGCTATTAACATGTTAGTTATATGGATGTGCTAAGTTGCTTGTTATGTTAGCATGAAAGTTGAAGTTGTTAAGTCATTTTGTTGGAGGTGCCGAATTTAGGACTAAGAAGAAAATGAGTATTCGGCTAACATAGTTGAAAGGGGATGTTGCCGATTTTTAGATTTAGATTATGGGAGTGGCTATAATGGGCATTAAGATGTTGAACTTAAGAAATGTAGTCACATCTGGATTTATATGATATTACAAATGGAGGTGAAGCTATGCTAGATTGGGAAAAAGTCGATCAAGTGTGCATGAGAAGAATTTAGGTGTTTAGATGATGTTATAGATGACATTGTACATGTATATATATATTCGGCCATCAAAGTGAGTATGTAGGTGATGTTGAATCAAATTTTTGGTGCACATTCGGTTATGTATATATATATATACATAAGTATGCCCATTCGTGATGTTACCTTTAATTATGTGTATAATCGACTAAATCGGTAATTAGTAAGAGTGGTTGCCGAATATACGAACATACATATGCATGTGTAATTGAATTATAAATGTTTAGCAAGATGATTAAACTAGTTAATTTATTTATTAAGCCCGAGAAGTTAAAGAAGGGAATCAAGCAAGGGCAAAGCCAAGGACATCGAGTAGCCAGGGTGGAACCGTCATACCCAACACAAGGTAAGTCCTTAAGCACTTTTGTGAGAACTCCTTGGATAGATATTTTTCAGAGTGATTCTCCTACTTATTAATATGACCATATGTACAATTTGAGTTAAGTAAATTGCTTTACCATGATGAAACAACATAGGGCACTATGTGTGCAAAATTATGTGGCACTATGTGTGCCGATTGGGAGGTTGAAGCACGAGGAATCTCAAATGCACTATGTGTGCGATTTACTATGGCACTATGTGTGCGAACATAATAAGCACTATGTGTGCAACATTTGGTTGTTGATATAAATTGTGCATGAACGAGGTAAGTGATTGAGCTACTAACTAAATATCGAAATTGAGGTTGTGCGGTGTATGGATAAATTTATCTAGTGCATCGTTGTTCCAAACTTGAGGAAATGGATCTAAATCGATTGGGCTGACTTGGCATTTGATTTGATTGAAGGACTTGGCATGAGATCGAACCAAAATTTAAGAAATTGTAGCATAGTTTGTTATGGTTGGAAAAAAATGATTTTGTATTATTTGTTTTCACTTATGATTATTATTGTTGGACAGAGAGTAGTGCTTATGACTTCTCGAGTTATGTACTCATTGGGTGTGCTTATTTGTTGCTTATTTAGGTTCTTGATCCATTTTGTGTGCTCGGGACCGTCGTCGAAGTCATCACACCGGCTAGCAACTTTTGGTATTTTCTTCTTAGTTGGTCTAGGAGAACATTTCGGCATGTATAGGCTATTATGTTTGTTTGAAATTTGGTATGTAACCTTTTAGCCATGCGAAAATGGCATAAATGTTCGGTTGGATTTGGTTTTATGATGTTTGGTCACAAGTCTTAGTAATTCGGTTTTGGTTGAGTATTGGTTGAGGTCTACTCGATTATTACGCCATATGTCGTGCTGATTTATTTTGGTGCTATACTCATGATATGGCTATAGTGTAGTAGGGAGATGGTCGGTGATGATTAGCCTCGGCATGGCTAGTCATGGTCATAATTGGTGACATGTATGATGAATTATTAGTTAGACCAAGGAAAATCATGAAATAGGCATAGTTCACTCTAGTAACAGATGCAAACAGCAGCAGTGATGTGAGATTGAAAAATCACTAAAAATAGTAGAAATGAAATTAAATAATGAATAAATTATGTAATCGAAGATCGATGAGTCTATTTTCATACGGAAGAAGCAAAACGACCATATGAGCTATATGTTAAGAGATGTTTAAATTCTCGAGAAGCAGGGCCAGAGCAATTTCTGGATCCCCTGTTCTGAATTAGGAAATTTACCATAAATTTTATCGAGATAATTAGAGGTCATACCTTATATGTACAAATTCATCATCGAGTCTAGTTTCATTAGAGACAAACGGTATAGGCATTGAAGCCCTGTACAGGGAGATATTTAAGTTGAAATGCACAGAGGTCAGTATAGTCGAACCTTGAAATAGGGGAGACTTTAATGAATAAACTGTACTAATTGGCCCAACCAAAAATTCTACAAAAGTTCTACCATATAGATATATGAGTCTAGTTTCAGAGAAAATTTACGGAATTGGATTTTGAGTTTCAGAACTCAAGATATGATTTTTAAAGCGACTACGATACAGTTAGCCAGCATGCCTGAAAAAAATTTGGGGGAAATAAATGAAGTAAGCTCGGTAACACCTCGTGTTCGATTTTCGGTAACGGCCACGGGATCGGGGTGTTACATTTCATTGGTATCAGAGCTATGGTTTATTCGGTTCTAGGACTACCATAGCGCGTAAGAGTCTAGCTATACATGCCTTAATTTTAGTGCTTAATAATGTGATGACTTCTGATGGTTAAAATTTTTGTTGTGATTAGCAAATGGAACCCAGGGTAGAGAGACCCTTAGCGGATGACGTTGAAAGTGTAGCGGCTGCTCCTGCGCAAGGGACACCGCCTGTTGAACCTCAGTCATCTGCAAATAATCAAGATGAGAGGGAAAAACAAGCCTTCTTCACCATGATGAATGAGTGGGTCGCGCAATATGCCTGAACCAATCCGGCTGTCCAACCATTCCCGAATTTGAATAATCCACCCCAAGAGCCCGTAATGCCATCGATTCTCGATCTGTGAGGCTAAGTAAACCACCTGTAGACTTGATTAGGAAGCGCGGGGCTGAGGAGTTCAAGGCCATAGTTACTGATGATGCCGAAAGGGCCGAGTTTTGGCTTGATAACACCATTCGGGTGTTTGATGAACTGTCATGCACACCCGATGAATGTCTAAAGTGTGCTATATCCTTGTTGCGAGACTCAGCTTACTATTGGTGGAGGACTTTGATTTCCATAGTCCCAAACGAACGAGTTACTTGGGATTTCTTTCAAACAGAATTTCGAAAGAAATATATTAGTCAACGGTTCATCGATCAAAAGCGTAAGGAATTCTTGGAACTCAAGCAAGGCCGTATGACAGTATCTGAATACGAACATGAGTTTGTAAGACTCAGTCGGTATGCTCGGGAGTGTGTGGCTGATGAGGTTGCTATGTGCAAGAGATTTGAAGAAGGATTGAATGAAGATTTAAAGCTACTAGTGGGGTTTTTGGAGATAAAAGAATTCAGTAACACTAGTTGAACGAGCACGCAAGGCGGAAGAACTTGGAAAGGAGAAGAAGAAGGCTGAATTTGAAGCTAGAGACTATCGTAAAAGATCGACGGGTAAAGCTCCGTTCTACCGTAAAGAAGTTCGGGAGGACACTAATAAATCGAGGACGATGCGGGAATTTCCATTAGAGCACGACCATCGACGGACTCCGAGCTACATCGGTAGCTAGTGTGGGAATAACCGTCAAGAGAAACTGAATGCCCCAATGTGGAAGAAGACACATAGGTGAATGTTGGGGTAAGTCTACTAACAGGGCCTGTTACGGATGCGGTTCGAAGGACCACTTCATTAGAGATTGGACGGAGCTTGATGAGAAGAATAAGATGCAAGGTGCAAGACCTAGTGGAATGACAGCTAGAGGTAGGCCACCGAGAATTTCAGGAGGTAGGGGTGGTAATCAGAGAGGGGCCTCTGATACGGCTGTTCGATCCGAGACCCGTACTCCTGCTAGAGCATATGCCATTCACGCACGAGAGGAGGCATCCTCCCCTGATGTTATCACTGGTACTTTCACTCTCTTTGATACTAGTGTGATTGCGTTGATTGACCACGGCTCTACTCATTCATATGTATGTGAAACCTTAGCATCCAAAGAAGACTCTACCGTTGAGTCTCTCGAGTTCGTAATTCGAGTGTCAAACCCTTTGGGTCAATACGTACTTATTGATAAAGTGTGTAAGAGATGCCCTTTAATAATCCGAGAATCTGCTTTTCCTACCGATTTGATGCTTTTACCGTTTGACGAATTCGATGTTATTCTTGGTATGGATTGGTTGACCGTACATGATGCGATGGTGAATCGTAAAAGGAAAACCATTGATTTGAGAAGTGCAAATAATGAGGTAGTCCGAGTTGAGTCTCTTGATTTAAAGGGGTGCCGTGATAATATCTTCAATGACCGCTCGGAGATATGTGAAAAAGGGTGTGAAACATACCTTGCGTATGTATTTGATAGCAAAGAGGCGGAAAGGAAACTTGAATCGATACCGATGATTTGTGAGTATTGGATGTTTTTCACGAGGAGTTCTGGGGTTACCACCGGCTCGAGAAGTGGAATTCGGCATCAAAATTGTACCTGGTACCACACCAATCTCAATAGCCCCGTATCGTATGGCATTAACGGAATTAAAGGAATTAAAAATTCAATTGCAATAATTGATGGATAGAAGTTTCGCTCAACCGAGTTTTTCTCCATGGGGTGCACCCGTATTGTTTGTGAAAAAGAAGGATGGAACCATGAGATTGTGCATCGACTATCGTCAGTTGAATAAAGTGACAATAAAGAATAAATACCCGTTGCCACGTATTGATGATTTGTTCGATCAATTAAAGGGAGCCTCGATATTTCCAAGATAGATTTGAGATCTGGTTATTATCAGTTGAGGGTTCGAGACTCGGACATACCCAAAGCGCTTTTAGAACGAGGTACGGTCACTACTGAATTCTTAGTGATGCCGTTTGGGCTCACTAATGCCCTCGCGGTATTTATGGATTTAATGAATCGAGTTTTCAGCCATACTTGGATCGGTTTGTGGTTTTGTTTATTGACGATATTTTAGTTTATTCACAAGGTGAATTTGAACATGCCGAGCATTTGAGACTAGTATTACTGATTTTACGAGACAAGAAGTTATCGCAAAATTTGATAAATGTGAATTTTGGTTGAGAGAGGTTAGCTTTTTGGGACACGTGGTGTCCGTATCGGGTGTCAGAGTGGACCCGAACAAAATTTCGGCCATACTCGATTGGAAACCTCCAAGGAATGTTACTGAAGTTAGGAGCTTTTTGGGACTTGCCGGATACTACCGACGTTTTGTAAGGGGTTTCTCGATGATAGCTGCACCGTTGACAAAACTACTCCAAAAAGATGTTGAGTTTGAATGGACTGAAAACTGTCAGAAAAGTTTCGATCGACTAAAGACACATTTAACCGAAGCTCGGTGCTAGTACAGTATGAGTCCGCAAAGAATTTGTCATTTATAGTGATGCATCCTTACTTGGGCTAGGTTGTGTGTTGATGCAAGAAGGTCGAGTTATGGCTTACGCGTCGAGACAATTAAAACCGCATGAGAGAAACTATCCGACCCATGACCTTGAATTAGCGGCCATAGTGTTCGCCTTGAAAATATGGCGGCATTACTTGTTTGGAGAAAGGTGTCATATTTATTCGGACCACAAGAGTCTTAAATATTTGATGACTCAAAGAGATCTAAATCTGCGACAAAGACGTTGGCTTGAGTTGTTGAAAGACTATGAACTTGTCATTGATTATCACCCGGGGAGGGCTAACGTGGTGGCCGATGCTTTGAGTCGTAAAGCACTGTTTGCTTTGAGAGTGATGGATGCTCACCTATCCGTTTCGCCCGATGAGGTGCTAGTAGTTGAATTAAAGGCCAAACCACTATTGATTCATCAAATACTTGAATCCCAGAAAGTCGACGCTGAATTGGTCGCTAAACGAGCTGAATGTGCCTCGAATGAGGAATCGGAGTTTCGGATTGACAACAATAATTGCTTGACGTTCAAGGGTCGGTTATGTGTTCCAAGAAATTCGAAACTTATTTCGATGATTTTGAATGAGGCTCATAGTGGCCGAATGTCTATCCACCCGGGTAGTACTAAAATGTACAACGATCTGAAACGTCAATTTTGGTGGCCGGGTATGAAACGAGACATTTCTGAATTTGTTTCAAGGTGTTTGATATGTCAACAAGTAAAAGCGGAGCACCAAGTGCCATCGGGATTACTTCAGCCAATCATGATACCCGAATGGAAATGGGATCGAGTGACAATGGACTTTGTATCTAGTTTACCTTTGACTCGAGTAAGAAAGACTCGATGCAGGTTATTGTTGATAGATTGACCAAGTCCGCTCATTTAATCCTCGTCGTGCTGATTTTTCGCTCGATAAATTGGCGAATTATACATCTCCCAAATTGTTCGATTACATGGGGTACCTATTTCTATCGTGTTGGATAGAGACCCAAGATTTACATCGCGATTTTGGAGGAAGTTACAAGCGTTGGGTACTAAGATGCATTTTAGCACCGCATTTCATCCCGAATGATGGCCAATCTGAGCGAATAATTCGGATACTCGAGGATATGTTGAGATGTTGCGTCTTAGAGTTTTGTGGTTCATGGGAAAGATATTTGCCTTTGATTGAATTCGCTACAACAATAGTTTTCAATTAAGCATTAAGATGGCACCTTACGAGGCTTTATACGGTCATAAATGCCGTACCCATTATTTTGGACTGAACTTAGCGAAAGTAAAATCTTTGGGGTTGATTTGGTTAAGGATCTTTGAGCGAAAGTTCGAGTAATTCGTGAAAGTTTGAAAGTCGCTTCGGATCGCCGAAGTCGTATGCGGATTTGAAAAGAAAAGACATTGAATATCAGGTTGGAGACAAAGTATTTCTCAAAGTTTCACCCTGGAAGAAGGTGCTTAGATTCGGTCGTAAAGTCAAATTGAGTCCGAGGTTCATCGGTCCGTATGAAGTATCCGAACGAGTTGGACCAGTCGCATACCGATTAATTTTGCCCCCAGAGCTCGAAAAGATTCACAACGTTTTTCATGTCTCGATGCTTCGACGATATAGGTCCGATCCATTGCACATAATCACTCCATCTGAGATCGAGATTCAGCCTAATTTGAGTTATGAAGAAGAGCCGGTTCGCATTTTGATGCGTGAAGTAAAAGAGTTGTGAAATAAGAAAATCCCATTAGTGAAGGTGTTGTGGCATAAACACGGAATCGAAGAAGCCACTTGGGAACTTGAGGACTTTATGAAGGATTGTTATCCGAACTTATTCACTGGTAAGATTTTCGGGGACGATAATTCCTTATGTGGGGGAGAGGTGTGACAGCCTTAATTTGACCCTAGTCGGAATGTGGTTTCGGGACCACAAAACCGAGTCATAAAATTTAGTTAAAATTTTATTTGCCTACCTTATATGTGTGATAGTACTTGTATAAAAATTTGATGTTTTAATTTTTATCTTAGGAATGTGAATCTTGCTTGAAAGGATTTAGTTGAGAGACTTAGAAAATTTTGATAGGTAAATAAGTAAGGACCAAATAGTATTGAAATATGAAAATTTGGGTTTGCATGTCAAAATGCCCAAATTATGTTGAGTGGCCAGCCAAGCATGGCTTCATTCTTCCAAGATTATGTTGTTTATTATTTAATATTGGTAAGTAATTAAAATAGAGGAGAAATAAAGATTAATAATAAGAAAATGAACAAAAAAAAAGGGTGTGTTCATCCTTGCTATCCTTTAGCCGAAAAACCAAGTAAAAGAAAGAGAAAAGCTTTGGAGAAGTTCGCCATACTTGTATCTAGGTTGAGGTATGTTGAAGTTATTCCTTTAAATTCATGTATATTTTTGGTTGTTAGTTTGAATTCTATCTATCCCATGGTTGGATTTGGGGTTGTTGGAGAGTTGGGATTTGACAAAGAAGCTTAAAAATTTTAGTTGATACCTTGATGCTATTAACATGTTAGTTATATGGATGGGCTAAGTTGCTTGTTATGTTAGCATGAAAGTTGAAGTTGTTAAGTCATTTTGTTGGAGGTGCCGAATTTAGGACTAAGAAGAGAATGAGTATTCGGCTAACATAGTTGAAAGGGGATGTTGCTGATTTTTAGATTTAGATTATGGGAGTGGCTATAATGGGCATTAAGCTGTTGAACTTAAGAAATGTAGTCACATGTGGATTTAAATGATATTACAAATAGAGGTGAAGCTATGCTAGATTGGAAAAAAGTCGATCAAGTGTGCATGAGAAGAATTTAGGTGTTTAGATGATGTTATAGATGACATTGTACATGTATATATATATTCGGCCATCAGAGTATGTAGGTGATGTTGAATCAAATTTTTGGTGCACATTTGGTTATGTATATATATATATATACATAAGTATGCCCATTCGTGATGTTACCTTTAATTATGTGTATAATCGACTAAATGGGTAATTAGTAAGAGTGGTTGCGAATATACGAACATACATATGCATGTGTAATTGAATTATAAATGTTTAGCAAGATGATTAAACTAGTTAATTTATTTATTAAGCCGAGAAGTTAAAGAAGGGGAATCAAGCAAGGGCAAAGCCAAGGACATCGAGTAGCCGGGTCGGAACCGTCATACCCAACACAAGGTATGTCCTTAAGCAGTTTTTGTGAGAACCCCTTGGATAGATATTTTTTAGAGTGATTCTCCTACTTATTAATATAACCATATGTACAATTTGAGTTAAGTAAATTGCTTTACCATGATGAAACAACATAGGGCACTATGTGTGCAAAATTATGTGGCACTATGTGTGCCGATTGGGAGGTTGAAGCACGAGGGAATCTCAAATGCACTATGTGTGCGATTTACTATGACACTATGTGTGCGAACATAATAAGCACTATGTGTGCAACATTTGGTTGTTGATATAAATTGTGCATGAACGAGGTAAGTGATTGAGCTACTAACTAAATATCGAAATTGAGGTTGTGCGGTGTATGCATAAATTTATCTAGTGCATCGTTGTTCCAAACTTGAGGAAATGGATCTAAATCGATTGGGCTGACTTGGCATTTGATTTGATTGAAGGACTTGGCATGAGATCGAACCAAAAATTTAAGAAATTGTAGCATAGTTTGTTATGGTTGGAAAAAAAAATGATTTTGTATTATTTGTTTTTCACTTATGATTATTATTGTTGGACGGTAGAGTAGTGCTTATGACTTACTGAGTTATGTACTCATTGGGTGTGCTTATTTGTTGCTTATTTAGGTTCTTGATCCATTTTGTGTGCTCGGGACCGTCGTCGAAGTCATCACACCGGCTAGCAACTTTTGGTATTTTCTTCTTAGTTGGTCTAGGAGAACATTTCGGCATTATAGGCTATTATGTTTGTTTGAAATTTGGTATGTAACCTTTTAGCCATGCGAAAATGGCATAAATGTTCGGTTGGATTTGGTTTTATGATGTTTGGTCACAAGTCTTAGTAATTCGGTTTTGGTTGAGTATTGGTTGAGGTCTACTCGATTATTACGCCATATGTCGTGCTGATTTATTTTCGGTGCTATACTCATGATATGGCTATAGTGTAGTAGGGAGATGGTCGGTGATGATTAGCCTCTGGCATGGCTAGTCATGGTCATAATTGGTGACATGTATGATGAATTATTAGTTAGACCAAGGAAAATCATGAAATAGGCATAGTTCACTCTAGTAACAGATGCAAACAGCAGCAGTGATGTGAGATTGAAAAATCACTAAAAATAGTAGAAATGAAATTAAATAATGAATAAATTATGTAATCGAAGATCGATGAGTCTATTTTCATACGGAAGAAGCAAAACGACCATATGAGCTATATGTTAAGAGATGTTTAAATTCTCGCGAAGCAGGGCCAGAGCGATTTCTGGATCCCCTGTTCTGACTTAGGAAATTTACCATAAATTTTATCGAGATAATTAGAGGTCGTACCTTATATGTACAGATTCATCATCGAGTCTAGTTTCATTAGAGACAAACGGTATAGGCATTGAAGCCCTGTACAGGGATATATTTAAGTTGAAATGCACAGAGGTCAGTATAGTCGAACCTTGAAATAGGGGAGACTTTAATGAATAAACTGTATTAATTGGCCCAACCAAAAATTCTACAAAAATTCTACCATATAGATATATGAGTCTAGTTTCAGGGAAAATTTACGGAATTGGATTTTGAGTTTCAGAACTCAAGATATGATTTTTAAAGCGACTACGATACAGTTAGCCAGCATGCCTGAAAAAAAAAATTTGGGGGAAATAAATGAAGTAAGCTCGGTAACACCTCGTGTTCGATTTCCGGTAACGGCCACGGGATCGGGGTGTTACAACAAACAAACTTAGACTAATTGATATTAATGTTATTCATATCTATGAACAAACCCAAATCCCAAACTTATCAATTTATCAGGCAAATATGTAACAGCTCGGTTTTAGCTAAATTGAACAGTGATTTTGAGACCATAAATTTGAGGTCGTAAAATTATTTTAATATTGTGTTTGGTGTTTACAATATGTGAAAATGCATGTATGAAAATTTTGTGAACTAATTTTATCGTTTAATAGCTCAATTTGAGGAAAGGACCAAATTGCGTAAAATACAAAATTTGCATTCTATATGATAAAAGTGCTTAATTTGCCATGGCTTATTAAATGAAAAGTCCTTATGTTGTAATTAGACCATTTATGGTGGAATTTGACATAAATAGGCATTTAATGGATGTTTTTATAAAGGTTTCATTAAGGGTAAAATGGTAAACTATGTTTTAATGATAATTAACATAAAACAAAAGCCAAAATTCATCTTATTTTCATCCATTCAGTACTTGCATAGCTCAATTGAGGTATGTTTTGAGCTCAATTTTTGATGATTTCTATGTTTTTGTGATTGTTGCTTAAGTACTAGCTAGCCTATGCCTAAATTTTGGAATGTGTTGATGATTTTGAAAGTTTCCATTGATGAATGCTTTATTTTTTGAATGTTTTATGTTGAATAATGAAAGCTTGGTGCTTGATATACATAGTTTGTAAAGTGATTTTGAGTAAAAATTGATATTAGGGATTAAATTGAGAAAATTATAAATTGTGGGGTTAAATTGTGAAATAAATGAAAGTTTTAGGCTGTTAAGGGTCCTTAGGACATTCGGCTAGGCTTGGGTGTAATTAAATTTGTGTAATTTGTGTTTTTATGAAATAGGGACTTGTAACAGCTCGATTGAGGGCCAAAGCGGAATAGTGGTTTCGAAACCAAGAATTCGAGGTTGAAAGAAATTATTTCGATTAAGTTTTAGTGTTTATATTATGATTTCATAATTGTGTGAAAATTTCGTTGTGAAATTTTATCGATTGGGTGTTTAATTTGATATTTAGGACTAAATTGAAATAGGTAAAAAAAAAATGTGTGTTCTAGTTCATAAAGTACTTGATTGAAATGGGGGTTTTAAGTAGAGGTCCTTCAATGGTAATTAGACCATTATACTTTATATGGACAAAAATTAGGAAATGGATGGAATTTTAAGAAAGTTTAGTAGTAAGGGCATTTTGGTCATTTGTATATTAAATGAAATAAAATGGGAAAAATAACACAAAAATGTGTTCACCTTCATTCAAGCGTGGCCGAAACTTACATGTTCCCCATAGCTAGGGTTTTTCCCAAGCTTTCAAGCTCAATAGTAAGTGCATTCAAGCCCCGTTTTTAATGTTCTTTACATTTTTGAAATCCTCGTAGCTCGGTCTACCTATTTCTACCATTATTTCGAGCTAGGGTTTATGTTTAAAATTTTACCCATGAATGATATGCATGTATTTTGATGTTTGATGGTAGAATATGAATGTTTGAAGTTAGGAGAATGATCTTTTCTAAGCGATTTTTAGCGAAAACGAGCAAAACGGCATAATCGGTAAAAATACCTATTGTTCATAACTATGTGTTAGAGTGAGAATTTGATGTTGTCTTAGAAGGGAAAAATGATCAGCATGTCATAAAACATAATAATAAGGGCTGAAATTAAATTCCCGAGCCTAGGGGTAAAATCATAATTTTGTAAAAGTTAGGGGGAAAAAATGTAATTTTTCCATAATTTGATTTTTGGATTGAAATAAATAGTATGAGTGTTAAATGAGATAAATGTGTTGTTATAGATCAAGAAAGGTGTGGAATCGATCTCGAACGGGGGAAGGAAAAGGTTTTGGACTAAATTGCAAAATTTCTATATTTTGCACCGAGGTAAGTTTGTATGTAAATAATGCATTAACATCATTTACATTTTTTATTTCAGTCTATTATATGTATTTTAGCTAATTTTGAAACATAAACCGACGATTGGAGGAATGAAAATAAGTAATAGAGAGAGAAATCCCGGTTGAACATTCAGAAAGATTGAATAATATAGATGGAGCGTAGCGGTCACATGTATGGTGATGAGTGCACAACATGTGTACAAGAAAGCTACGAGATACAATGTAGTAGCTAGGTCACATGTGTTGTAACACCCCGAACCCGAGACCATCGCCGGTGTCAGACACAAGGGGTTAACAAGCCAAGTTCACATGTTTTGCCCACCAATTTGGCATTTCCAGTCAGGCTGGAAGACTGCATCACCGTCGCCTTAAAAATCATATCTCGAGTTTCAAAACTCGGAAACTGGTTTCGTAAATTTTCCCTGAATTTAGACTCATATATCCATCCATGGATTTATTTCTAGAATTTTTGGTCGGGCCAATTGGTACAGTTTATTAGTTAAATTCACCCATGTTACAGGGATCGACTGCTCTGACCTTCTCGTGGTATAACTTGAATATCTCTCTGTACAGGGCTTTAATGCTGGTGCCGTTTGTTTCTAATGAAACTAGACTCAAAATGGAATCTGTACATATAAGTTATGTCTCCTAATTCTTTCTTTATAATTTATAGTGAATTTTTAAAGTTGCGACAGGGGACCCAGAAACCGTTCTGGTCCTGTTTCACAATAGCTTCAATATCTCTTAACATGTAACTCCTATGATCATTTCGCTTCTTCCATATGAAAATAGACTCATTAAGGTTCATTTACATAGCTTATTCACTATTTAATACCATTCCTACAATTTTGGTGATTTTCACATTCACGTCACTGCAGCTGGCAGCATCTGTTTTAAGGTAGGTCTTATCTATTTTTGTAGTCTCCATCAACCAACTAGTCTTGCCATACATAGGTTCACATATGATCATTTTAACCATACCAATGGCTGATCATGTGACCAACACTCCCATTTCCGATCCATAATCACATCATGACACCATATATATACATTCAAACCACAAATAGTCTAAGTTCATGCTTCCTTTTACGAGCCATTTTCGCATGGCCGTATACATATACATCGCCACATTTTTAAACCAACAAGGGGTAGTCCTATACATGCCATTTCAAAGTTCAACCAAAATTTATACCAAAATAGAGGCGTGGATAGTGTGGATGACTTCGACTTTATTGATCCCGAATCCGTTTGCTATCGAGCGAAATCTATAAAACAGAGAGCCAAAGCAACGGGGTAAGCATTTTTATGCTTAGTAAGTCTCAAGGAATATAATCAGCTTTAATTAAAGCAATACATTCACATAACCAAATGCATCATTTCATTAATGCACATTCACATAATCGTACTTACTTCACCATCCCAACACTTATGTTCATACACAAATAACGGCTTCATTAAGGCCGATAACTCGCTCCATCATAGGAGCGGATATTCATACGCTCTTACTCCTAGCGCGCAAAGCACACACCGCACTTACCTTGTCATTGGGAAATTTCACAAGTGCATTAGCTGAAATTTTCCAGCAAGCTTATAATTTTCAAATCACATACCTTCGGAGTTTAACCGGACGTCGCTACTCGTTCAATCGCCTTCGGGACATAGCCCGGTTATGGTAACCCGCACCAAGGCCTCACGGACTTAACCCGGATATCACGATTTGCACAAATGCCTTGGTCTTAGCCGGATTTAACAACTTGCACGAATGCCTTGGTCTTAGCCCGGATATAGCTACTAGCACAATTGCCTTGGTCTTAACCGGATATAATTTTCAGCATAATTGTCTTGAGGCTTAGCCGGATATCATTCAATTTCTCATGCACACATACATCAATAATCATTGGACATACATATTTCATTTTCCTTACTAAGGCTCAAACACGATTATAATCATTAGCATATTCGCCGGGACTTAGCCGGGTGGAATTCAAATACTCATACACACATAATCAATAATCATACACATCCATATTTCATCTCACATAATTCAAGTAAGGTCACTTCTTGAGGACTTACCTCGGATGTTGTCGAACGGCTTTTACGGCTATTCGATCACTTTTTCCTTCCCCTTGTCCAATTGTGGACCTCTTAGCTCTTGAGCTAATTCAAACAAATTCAATTTATTAAAACCTCATTGTGCTAGCTTATGGCGAATATGACAAGGAATTTAAATGGTCATATGGCCACTCTTTAGCTTGAATACACAATGGTCATGCACATTTTATACTACATCAAGCAATTCAATACAATTTATTTGAGCATCAAGGAAATGCTAAGGCCTTCAATAGGCTACCCAAGGCCGAATATTCATGTACATGTTGAGGCCAATTATGCACTTAATACCTCACAAAAACAGCATGCATTTTACTAGTTAATGCTTTGCATATTGTGGCTCAAAACTTATAATATAGCATCAAGCACTTATATGTGTGCTAGGCCGATTTGTGCTTGCAATTTCACAATTATTCTTCAACATCTTCTTCTTTAAACAAACTTATTCATCACTTCCTTCATAACCAAAACATCATATGCAAACATATATATACATATATGAGCATGGCCAATTTCAAGGTGTCCATAGCCATCCAAAACACAAATTTTAACTAACATGCAAGAAGCATGAACCATGATCATGAATGCATCATGGCGAATATGACAATCATGCTCCTTTTCAACTTCAATCATGATAAAACAAAAGAAAGCTCAAAATCTTACTCAAGAGTAGACAATCCATCATTGCATGCATCATCATCAAGCTTCACACTTAGCATGCAATGGCTTTATCACCATAACAACTTTGGCCAAATACCATTTCCATGGCTTAACAAAGATTTGAGCCATGGCTAACATGCACATCAAGTTAGCAACCAAAACATGCATGAAACTCCTAACACAACCTCATACATACCTTAATCTTGATGCAAACTTAGCCAAATCTCCTTCTAGATCTCTTCCAAACCAAGCACGAAGCAAAAATCCTCCTTCTTCCTTAGTTTTGGCTCAAAGAAAGGATGAACAAAATTTTTTCTTTCCTTCTCTACAACTCACGGCAATGGGGGGATTACCACACTCACACACATTTTTTTTCATTTTTTATCACCCATACACCTTTGTTTATTATTTCACCCTAATGCACCAACAAAACATGTTTCATGACATGTTTAGCCCATCCTCCTTGTCATGGCCGCCACCACCTATAAAAGGGGAATTTGACATGCAAGTCCATTATTTTGCATGCATACTTTAATTAGTCATCACACATTTCCCTATCATACTTTCAAAGTTCATTACTAAGTCCTTTCTTGTCGAATTCACCCTTATAACACTAAATCAATCATCATAAAATGTCATACATGAGCACACACATATTATAGGCATCAAAATAAATTTTAATTATTTTTATGCCTCGGTTTTGTGGTCCCGAGACCACCTTCCGACTAGGGTCAATTTTAGGCTGTCACAACTCTCCCCACTTAAGAAATTTTCGTCCCGAAAATCTTACCGTAAATAGGTTTGGATATTGCTCTTTCATAGAGTTCTCGGTCTCCCAAGTAGCTTCTTCTATCCCGTGCTTGAGCCATAACACTTTTACTAGCGGAACCCGCTTGTTTCGCAACTCTTTCACTTCTCGTGATAGGATACGAATCGGTTCTTCCTCATAACTCATATTAGCTTGAATTTCAATTTCGATGGACTAATCACGTGCGATGGATCGGATCTATAGCGTCGAAGCATCGAAGCGTGAAAGACATCGTGAACCTTTTCGAGTTCGGGGCAAAATCAAACGATATGCCCTTGGATCGACTCGCTTCGGATATCTCGTATGGCCCAATGAACCTCGGGCTCAACTTGCCCTTACGGCTGAATCTGAGTATCTTTTTCCAAGGCGATACCTTGAGAAACACTTTATCACCCACCTGATACTCGATATCCTTACGCTTTAGGCCCGCGTACGACTTCTGACGATCGGAGGCTATCTTCAGACTTTCACGGATTACTTTCACTTTCTGTTCAGCATCTCTAATCAAATCCACCCCGAAAATCTTGCTTTCACCAAGCTCAGTCCAAAACAATGGTGTACGGCATTTACGACCGTACAAGGCCTCGTAGGGTGCCATCTTAATACTTGATTGAAAGCTGTTGTTGTAAGCAAATTCAATCAACGGCAAATACCGTTCCCATGAACCACTAAACTCGAGGACGCAACATCTTAACATATCCTCAAGTATCTGAATTATCCGCTCGGATTGACCATCGGTTTGGGGGTGAAAGGCGGTGCTGAAATGCAACTTGGTACCCAAAGCCTCTTGCAATTTCTTCCAAAATCGCGATGTAATCTTGGGTCTCTATCCAACACGATAGAAATAGGCACCCCATGCAATCGAATAATTTGGGAGACGATAAATCGCCAATTTATCGAGCGAAAAATCCGTGCGGACAAGGATAAAATGAGCGAGACTTGGTCATCTATCAACAATGACCCAAATCGCATCTTTCTTACTTGCCGACCTTTGGTAATCCGGATATAAAATCCATTGTCACTCGATCCCATTTCTATTCGGTATCATGATTGGTGAAGTAATCCCGATGGCACTTGATGTTCCGCTTTCACTTGTTGACATATCGACACCTTGAAACAAATTCGAAATGTCTCATTTCATACCGCCACCAAAATTGGCGTTTGGTCATTGTACATTTTAGTACTACCCGTGGATTGACATTCGACTCATGTGAGCCTCGCTCAAAATCATCGAAACAAGTTCAATTCCTTGGAATACATAATCGACCCTTGAACGTCAAGCGGTCATTGTCGTCAATCTGAAATTCGATTCTTCATCCGAAACACATTCGCTCGCTTAGCGACCAATTCAGCGTCGACCTTCCGAGATTCAAGTATTTGATGAATCAATAACGGTTTGGCCTCTAATTCGACTACTAGCACCTCCTCGGGTGAAACGGATAAATGAGCATCCATCGCTCTCAAAGCGCATAGCGGTGCCTTGCGACTTAAAGCATCGGCCACCACGTTGGCCTTTCCGGTGATAATCAATGATGAGTTCATAGTCTTTCAACAACTCAAGCCAACGTCTTTGTCGCAGGTTTAAATCTTTCGAGTCATCAAATATTTTAGACTCTTGTGGTCCGAATAAATATGACACCTTTCTCCAAACAAGTAATGCCGCCATATCTTCAAGGCGAACACTATGGTGCTAGTTCAAGGTCATGGGTCGGATAGTTTCTCTCATGCGGCTTTAGTTGTCTCGACGCGTAAGCCACAACTCGACCTTCTTGCATCAACACACAACCTAACCCAAGCAAGGATGCGCCATCAGATATGACAAACTCTTTACCGGACTCCTGTACTAGCACTGGGCCTCGGTTAAACAAGTTTTAGTCGATCGAAACTTTCTTGACAGCGTTCGACCACTCGAACTCAACATCTTTTGGAGTAGTTTCGTCATCGGCACACTATCATCGAAAAACCTTTCACAAATCGTCGATAGTATCCGCAAGCCCCAAAAAGCTCCTAACCCGGTAACATTCCTTGGAGGTTTCCAATTGACTATGGTCAAATTTTGTTCAGTCCACCGACACCGATGCGGACACCACGTGCCCCAAAAAAGCTAACCTCTTTCACCAAAATTCACATTTACCGAACTTTGCGTATAATCGCTTATCTCGTAAGATTTGCAACACTAGCCTCAGGTGTTCAGTTTCATCTCTCGAATTGACCTAAATGTCATCGATAAATACAACTACGAACCGATCCAAGTATGGCCTGAAAATTCTATTCATTAAATCCATAAACACCGCAGGGGCATTAGTGAGCCCAAACGGCATCACCAAGAATTCGTAGTGACCGTACCTCGTTCTAAAAGCGGTTTTGGGTATGTCCGATTCTCGGACCCTCAACTGATAGTACCCCGACCTTAAATCTATCTTTGAAAACACCAAGGCTCCCTTTAATTGATCAAACAAATCGTCAATTCGTGGCAACAGATATTTATTCTTTATCGTCACTTTATTGAGTTGACGATAGTCGATGCAAAACCTCATGCTTCCGTCCTTCTTTTCACAAACAATACTTTGGTGCGCCCATGGAGAAAAAACTCGGTCGAGCGAAATCTCTATCCGTCAATTCTTGCAATTGGACCTTCAATTCCTTTAACTCGTTAATGCCATACGATACGGAGCTATCGAAATTGGAGTGGTACCAGGTACCAATTCGATGCCAAATTCTACTTCCCGAACAGGTGGTAAGCCCGGCAATTCTTCGGGGAAAACATCCGGGTATTCACAAACCACGGGCACAGATTCGGGTTTCTTTTTCGATTCCTTGTCATCGAGCACGTCGCAAGGTACGCTTCGCACCCTTTTCTTACATATTTCGGGCCAACATCGGCGATATTACGGTGGCAACTCCTTTAAGTCCGTAGACTCAACCAGATTATCTTGTTATTCGCGCTCCTCAAATCGATAGTCTTGCTCTTGCAATTTACAACCGCATCGTGCATGGTCAACCAATCCGGACCAAGAATAACGTCGATCTCATCGAACGGCAAAAGCATCAAGTTCGCGGAAAACAAGAACCTCGGAACACTAGGGGACTTTTCTTGCACACTTTGTTGACAAGCACGTAATGACCCAAGGGTTTGATACCCGAATTACAAACTCGAGAGACTCAATAGGCAAGTCTTCTTTGGATGCTAAGGTTTCACATATAGATGAATGAGTAGAACCAGGTCAATCAAAGCAATCACATTTGTATTGAAAAGAGTGAAAGTACCGGTAATGACATCCGGAGAGGCAGATCCTCGCGTGCGGCAGATGGCATAAGTCCTCGCAGAGCACGCGTCGATCGATGGTAGCATCTCTAGATCCTCTCGACCGCCATCGACATTGCCCATATTTCTAGGTGGCCTACCTCGAGCAAGCAGTAGCACCGGGTTTCCACTCGACTCACATTCATTCAAGCATCCTCGGGCAATCCTTCATAAAGTGGTCGGCCGTTCCACACTTATAACAGAGCGATCACGAAACCAACAGCTCCCGAATGCCATTTGCCACAATGTGGACACTCCGCCCTCTCTCGCGATCATTTCCACCATGGCGATCGAAGTGACTCGTGTGGTCACAGGGGGTCGATCACGTCCTCGTCTAGAAAAGCCCGAAACACCTCTAGACCGGCTCACATCATCTCGAAATCTCTTCGATGCTTGTTGAAGAGACTTTCCCGAAGACCTCTTTCGGAATTCTCCAGTTCCCACATCAACTTTTTTGTTTCTCCTTTCTAAGCTCTTCGGCTTTACAAGCTCGCTCAACAAGTACTACGAACTCTCGTATGTCGAGAATGCCAACGAACATCCTTATATCATCATTCAGCCCATCCTCGAAGCGCTTACACATAATAGCTTCGGACGAAATGCATTCTCTCGTAGTTGGTAACGGACATAGAACCTTGCTCAAGATCAAGAAATTCCCTTCGCTTTTGGTCGATGAATCTCTGACTAATATACTTTTTTCGGAACTCGGTTTGAAAGAATTCCCAAGTCACTTGCTCTCTAGGCACCACAGAAGTCAGAGTACTCCACCAATAGTAGGCGGACTCACGTAGCAAGGAGATGGTACACTTTAAGCACTCATCGGGTGTACAGGATAGCTCATCGAGCACCGGATAGTGTTATCCAACCAAAATTCAGCTCGCTTCGGCATCATCATCATCCGTAGCCTTAAATTCAGTGGCCCCATGTTTTGAATCCTATCGATTGGGGCTTACTTGACCTTATTTGGTCAGTCACCGGAGGTATTGTGGGTGCGGGAGTTGCATTTGTCGGGAATAGAGGTTGTGGAACAGCCGTGTTAGTTCGAATGTATTGATTAAACCATTCGCTCATCACACTATAAAAGGCTTGCCTAGCCTCATCATTCGGATTGCTGGCCATAGGTTGAGAGTCCATGGCGCTGTCCCTTGCGCGGGAGCAGGCGCCACACTCTCACACCATCAGCTATCGCTCGGTTGGAATTGGGATCCATTCTAATAACAAACACAAAGTCAAATTGTCAGAATTCACCACACTATCGATTCATCATTTAATGGCATGTATAGCTAGACCCCAAACACATCACGGTAGTCCTAGAATCGACTAAACCGTGGCTCGATACCAATAAAATTGTAACACCCGAACCCGAGACCATCGCCGTGTCGGACACGAGGGTTAACAAGCCAAGTTCACATGTTTTGCCCACCAATTTGGCATTTCCAGTCAGGCTGGAAGACTGCATCACCGTCGCCTTAAAAATCATATCTCGAGTTTCAAAACTCGGAAACTGGTTTCGTAAATTTTCCCTGAATTTAGACTCATATGTCCATCCATGGATTTATTTCTAGAATTTTTGGTCGGGCCAATTGGTACAGTTTATTAGTTAAAGTCACCCATGTTACAGGGATCGACTGCTCTGACCTTCTCGCGGTATAACTTGAATATCTCTCTGTACAGGGATTTAATACTGGTGTCGTTTGTTTCTAATGAAACTAGACTCAAAATGGAATCTGTAAATATAAGGTATGTCTCCTAATTCTTTCTGGATAATTTATAGTGAATTTTTAAAGTTGCGACAGGGGACCCAGAAACCGTTCTGGCCCTGTTTCACAATAGCTTCAATATCTCTTAACATGTAACTCCTATGATCATTTCGCTTCTTCCATATGAAAATAGACTCATTAAGGTTCATTTACATAGCTTATTCACTATTTAATACCATTCCTACAATTTTTGGTGATTTTTCACATTCACGTCACTGCAGCTGGCAGCATCTGTTTTAAGGTAGGTCTTATCTATTTTTGTAGTCTCCATCAACCAACTAGTCTTGCCATACATAGGTTCACATATGATCATTTTAACCATACCAATGGCTGATCATGTGACCAACACTCCCATTTCCGATCCATAATCACATCATGACACCATATATATACATTCAAACCACAAATAGTCTAAGTTCATGCTTCCTTTTACGAGCCATTTTCGCATGGCAGTATACATATACATCGCCACATTTTTAAACCAACAAGGGTAGTCCTATACATGCCATTTCAAAGTTCAACCAAAATTTATACCAAAATAGAGGCGTGGATAGTGTGGATGACTTCGACTTTATTGATCCCGAATCCGTTTGCTATCGAGCGAAATCTATAAAACAGAGAGCCAAAGCAACGGGTAAGCATTTTATGCTTAGTAAGTCTCAAGGAATATAATCAGCTTTAATTAAAGCAATACATTCACATAACCAAATGCATCATTTCATTAATGCACATTCACATAATCGTACTTACTTCACCATCCCAACACTTATGTTCATACACAAATAACGGCTTCATTAAGGCCGATAACTCGCTCCATCATAGGAGCGGATATTCATACGCTCTTACTCCTAGCGCGCAGCACACACCGCACTTACCTTGTCATTGGGAAATTTCACAAGTGCATTAGCTGAAATTTTCCAGCAAGCTTATAATTTTCAAATCACATACCTTCGGAGTTTAACCGGACGTCGCTACTCGTTCAATCGCCTTCGGGACATAGCCCGGTTATGGTAACCCGCACCAAGGCCTCACGGACTTAACCCGGATATCACGATTTGCACAAATGCCTTCGGTCTTAGCCCGGATTTAACAACTTGCACGAATGCCTTCGGTCTTAGCCGGATATAGCTACTAGCACAATTGCCTTCGGGTCTTAACCCGGATATAATTTTCAGCATAATTGTCTTCGGGGCTTAGCCCGGATATCATTCAATTTCTCATGCACACATACATCAATAATCATTGGACATACATATTTCATTTTCCTTAATAAGGCTCAAACACAATTATAATCATTAGCATATTCGCCGGGACTTAGCCCGGTGGAATTCAAATACTCATACACACATAATCAATAATCATACACATCCATATTTCATCTCACATAATTCAAGTAAGGTCACTTCTTGAGGACTTACCTCGGATGTTGTCGAACGGCTTTTACGGCTATTCGATCACTTTTTCCTTCCCTTGTCCAATTGTGGACCTCTTAGCTCTTAAGCTAATTCAAACAAATTCAATTTATTAAAACCTCATTGTGCTAGCTTATGGCCGAATATGACAAGGAATTTAAATGGTCATATGGCCACTCTTTAGCTTGAATACACAATGGTCATGCACATTTTATACTACATCAAGCAATTCAATACAATTTATTTGAGCATCAAGGAAATGCTAAGGCCTTCAATAGGCTACCCAAGGCGAATATTCATGTACATGTTGAGGCCAATTATGCACTTAATACCTCACAAAACAGCATGCATTTTACTAGTTAATGCTTTGCATATTGTGGCTCAAAACTTATAATATAGCATCAAGCACTTATATGTGTGCTAGGCCGATTTGTGCTTGCAATTTCACAATTATTCTTCAACATCTTCTTCTTTAAACAAACTTATTCATCACTTCCTTCATAACCAAAACATCATGTGCAAACATATATATACATATATGAGCATGGCCAAATTTCAAGGTGTCCATAGCCATCCAAAACACAAATTTTAACTAACATGCAAGAAGCATGAACCATGCTCATGAATGCATCATGGCGAATATGACAATCATGCTTCTTTTCAACTTCAATCATGATAAAACAAAAGAAAGCTCAAAATCTTACTCAAGAGTAGACAATCCATCATTGCATGCATCATCATCAAGCTTCACACTTAGCATGCAATGGCTTTATCACCATAACAACTTTGGCCAAATACCATTTCCATGGCTTAACAAAGATTTGAGCCATGGCTAACATGCACATCAAGTTAGCAACCAAAACATGCATGAAACTCCTAACACACCTCATACATACCTTAATCTTGATGCAAACTTAGCCAAATCTCCTTCTAGATCTCTTCCAAACCAAGCACGAAGCAAAAATCCTCCTTCTTCCTTAGTTTTGGCTCAAAGAAAGGATGAACAAAATTTTTCTTTCCTTCTCTACAACTCACGGCAATGGGGGATTACCACACTCACACACATTTTTTTTCATTTTTTATCACCCATACACCTTTGTTTATTATTTCACCCTAATGCACCAACAAAACATGTTTCATGACATGTTTAGCCCATCCTCCTTGTCATGGCCGGCCACCACCTATAAAGGGGAATTTGACATGCAAGTCCATTATTTTGCATGCATGCTTTAATTAGTCATCACACATTTCCTATCATACTTTCAAAGTTCATTACTAAGTCCTTTCTTGTCGAATTCACCCTTATAACACTAAATCAATCATCATAAAATGTCATACATGAGCACACACATATTATAGGCATCAAAATAAATTTTTAATTATTTTTATACCTCGGTTTTGTGGTCCCGAGACCACCTTCCGACTAGGGTCAATTTTGGGCTGTCACATGTGTGATACGGGATGTATCACATGTAGACAAGAGAGCTACGGGAGAGATAAATGTAGCTAGGTCGCATGTGTGATTCCAAGTGAAGGACACCATGTAGACAAGAGAGCTATGAGATAAATTGGCTAGGTCACATGGGTGGTACTAAGTGTTCACCATGTGTACAAGAGAGCCGAATTATATGAAATATGATAGTGGGGCAGTGTGCTAAAACCATCAAGTATCGAGAATTGATCCGAATTGTTCAACGGGATAATTTTACGGTGTGACAGCCTTAATGTGACCCTAGTCGGAAAGTGGTTTCGGGACCACAAAACCGAGTCACAAAAATAATTAGATGTTATATTCTGTGCTTATTGTATGTGGAATTTGTATGTGTGAATATTTCGTGCCTTGATTTTATCAATTAGGTGCTAATTTATAAGAAAGGACCCATGTGATAGGACTTGAAAATGTGATAGGTGAAATTTAAAGTGGCCAAATAATGCGTGAGTTATTGACATGAGGGACTTGCATGTCAAATGGACCACTTTTAATTTAGTGGCGGCCATGATGATGGTTGATAGATATTATATGCATTTTTTTAGCATGATAATAGTTAATGGTTTTATAGTATGGAAGAAAGAATAATTAAAAGAATGGAAGAGTGATAGAAACAAGGCATGTTAGTCCTCCTTTCCCCCCATTCCCGTACCTAAAGAGAAGAAATTGAAGTTAAGGCATGGGTCACCTTTAAGGAAATAAAGGTAAGAGTGTTCATCTTCCTTACCTTCTTGCACAATTTGAAACAAAAAAGGAAAGAGGAAGGAACTTGTCTAGGGCATTCGGCTATCTTGGAGGTTAAATAAGGTAGGAGTTCATGTTATTTCTATTGATTTTATGAGAATCTAGCTAGTAGTCAAGCTCTTATTGCAACCCATATGTTGATTTTTCTTTAGTTTTGGTGACAAATTGTGCATACGGTATTATGGGGTAAATGCAAAAAAAGGATAGTGTTTTGATGTTTTGGATAGAAATATTAGAAAGGAGAAAATATGAGCTACCTAAATAGATGTATGTGAATTTAAAAGATGGTATGAACAAATGTGGAGTTTTGCTAGTTTAGGATTATTCGGCCAAGTGTTTATGTGATGGAAATTAAGTGTTAAATGAGATGAAAATGATATTATATGGGGATATGTATATTCGCCATATGAGTAAATATGATTGGCATGATTTGTGTTTTGGAGATGTGTTGTGATGTTGATTATATGATTCAAAATGAGGTATGTTAATGATGAAATATAATCGCCATGGAAGTAGCTCATTTTGAAGTGTGATTTGTGGTATATTTTTCTTTGTGGTTGATTATAAAAATTTGGCTTAAGTGAGGTAATTGGTAAAAGATGTGTTTATGATGTAATACATATGTTCTCATAAGCTAAGTTATGTATATGTGATATCTTGCATATTGGTTGTTATGGTAAGGTTTGAGATATTGACGTATGAACATGTTTTGTTTGTGGTTCGGCAACTAATGGTTAAGTTGTTAAGTTACATGCTTGAGTAGTAAATATGATAAGAATGGTTCTAAAATGTATATGGATGCCGTGTGATTGTGTTTGATTGGGAAGTAAATTATTTGATTTAGCTCAAGAGCCTAGAGGATCAAAGTCGGATAAGGAAAAAGAGGAAGTAAGCGAATAGCCGTGGATATCTAGTAAATCGACCACTTTCGAGGTAAGTTTTAAGTGATTAAAAGTTGAGTAAATTCAATCATAATAGGACATAATGAGATGATTTAATAAGATATGATGTGGCCATGATATGTCTTAAACCCAAATGGTAAATTCATAAGTGTTTGGACTTGGAAATTTAAGAGCAAATTGTAATAATTTGCTTGGACAGTAGCAGTAATGTGATTTTAGAAAATCACTATAAATTGTTGGTGTGGAATTATAAGCTGAATAAAATATGTAATCAAAGCTTAGTTGGTCTAGTTTCTTATAAAAGAGACCGTGGAAGCAAAGAAATTTCCTATAAAGAGATATTTAAAGTTGCGCGGGACAGTGTCGGAATGACTCCGAAATCCCCTGTTTTGTGTTTGAAAAATCATTATAATTTGTACAAACATGGTTATAAGATAAGATTTATATGCTTAGACTCCTTAATGAGTCTAGTTTCAAATGGAATCAAATAGAACACATTATGAATTCTGTACAATGAAAAATTTGATTCGTAGCGAAGAGTGGTCAGATTAGTCAAACAGTGAAACAGGGGAAACTTTAAGAAAAATCTGGTATTGATTGGCCAAACCAAAATTCTGAAAATTTCATGTATGGAAGATATATGAGTCTAAATTCTGAGAAAATTAACGTCAAGTGATTTGGAGTCTTCTAGCTCCGGGTATAAATAATTTAGTGACCATTGCTCAGGAAAACAGCTCGTAGCGAATATGTGATTTTGTTGTAAACATGGATAAAAACTTGTTTTAGTTGCTCTTAAGCTATTGGTTGATCCCATACTTGAATTCTAAATTGTGATATTGTAAAATGATACATGAGTGTTAGATGGATCTTTGATATCAAAATTTGTGAAATTGTAAGTTTATGAGTATTGAATATGAAATGATAGTATGGCGTGAAATTGAATTATTCGTTGGAAAATGATTGATGTAGATTCGGCCAAGACCAAGTCATACATAATAATATATGTGATAAGGCCTAATGGCCGACGTGATGAATGTGAAAATGTATACATATGTGATAAGGCCTAATGGCGGCGTGATGAATGTGAAAGTGTATACATATGTGATAAGGCCTAATGGCGACGTGATGAATGTGAAAATGTATATATATGTGATAAGGCCTAATGGCCGATGTGATGAATGTGAAAATGTATATATATGTGATAAGGCCTAATGGCCGACGTGATGAATGTGAAAGTGTATACATATGTGATAAGGCCTAATGGCGGCGTGATGAATGTGAAAGTGTATATATATGTGGTAAAGCCGAATGGCTAATGTGAATGTTGTAACATGTGATTAAGTGTACATGAAACTTAAAATATGTTCTGGTGAGACCCGATGACTACGTGTGGAGATTACGTCAAGATGCGACCCGATGACTACGTGTGGAGATTATGTCGGGTAAGACTTGTAATAAAATTGCTTATAAATATCGCAATGCGAAAGGTTAAGCAGTATGTACTCCAAGTTTATATATGATGCATACGAGAGCAATCTATGGGACTATTCCTATGATTATGTGACATCAGATTAGTGTGAGAGTTTATCGCCTATTGTATATGATGAGATGTGCATATTCGGTAAAGGGATGGTATGCCCGAAGGAAGAGTGAAATAAAAATACGAACAACTATGTTATAATTTAATTGTTATCTGTTGACCTTTGCTTAAAACTTACTAAGCATTGTAATGCTTACTCAGTTTACTCTGTTTCCTCTGCCTTATAGGTCTCATTCTTGAAGCTACGTGCTCGGGGATCGTCGACAACTAGTCACACTATCACTATCCACTGTTTGGTACTGCTATGTTTTGGAATATCTTATGGCATGTATAGAATAGACTAGTAGTGAGAGGATATTTTGGTTAATGTATAGGGCTACTCTTTCGTTTGTTGGTCATAGACCCTTTGATTTGGTATAAATTTGGATAGCCATGCGAAAATGGCTTGTATACACTTTGGCATGGTATCATAATCATTTTGTATGTTGTTCATTAAGAGATGTGGAAATGTTTGGAATCGATTAGCCCTTGGAATGGTTAATCGTGATCATCTTTTGTGCCATGTATGCAAAAAAAAGGGCCAGTTGAACCATGGAAATCATGAAATCGGTAAAGCCTACCTTAAAGGCAGATGCTGACAGCAGCAGTGATGTGGATGTGAAAAATCACTAAAAATAGTAGGAATGGTATTAAATAGTGAATAAATTATGTAAATGAACCTTGATGAATCTACTTTCATATGGAAGAAACGAAACGGTCATATGAGTTATATGTTAAGAGATATTAAAGTTCTCGTGAAGCAGGGCCAGAACGGTTTCTGGATCCCCTGTTTCGACTTTGGAAATTCATTGTAAATTAACCAGAGATGATTAGGAGTCATGCCATATATGTATAGATTCCTCTCTGAGTCTAGTTTCTATAGAAACAAACAAAATTATACCAAAATGGAGGCTTTGATAGTCAAAAATCATCACACTATCATTTTATCACTTTATGGCATGTATAAATAGACTCACGCGTGCTACGTTAGTCCTAGAATCGACTAAACCGTAGCTCTGATACCAATAAAATTGTAACACCCCGTACCCGAGTCCGCTGTCGGAGTCGGACACGAGGGGTTAACGGCTTAAACCATTCACTTTCGCAGTCCATTTTAAAAATTTTCCAGGCAGTTGGCTAACTGCATCACTGTTACTTTAAAAATCATATCTTGAGTTCCAAAACTCGAAAACTAGTTTCGTAATTTTTCCCTGAAGCTAGACTCATATAAGCATCTACAGATTTTTTTCTAGAATTTTTGGTCGGGCCAATTAGTACAGTTTATTAGTTAAAGTCTCCACTGTTACAGGGTGCGACTACACTGACATTCATGCATTACGACCTGGATATCTCCCTGTACATGGCTTCAATACTGATGCCGTTTGTTTCTATAGAAACTAGACTCAAATAGAAATCTATACATATATGGCATGACTCCTAATTATCTCTGGTTAATTTAAAATGAATTTCCAAAGTCAGAACAGGGAATCCAGAAACCGTTCTGGCCCTGTTTCACGAAAACCTAAATATCTCTTAACATAGAACTCATATGACCGTTTTGTTTCTTCCATATGAAAGTAGATTCATCAAGGTTAATTTAAATAATTTATTCACTATTTAATACCATTCCTACTATTTTTAGTGATTTTTCACATCCACATCACTGCTGCTGTCAGCATCTGCCTTTAAGGTAGGCTTTACCTATTTCATGATTTCCATGGTTCAACTAGCCCTTTTTTTTGCATACATGGCACAAAAGATGATCACGATTAACCATTCCAAGGGCTAATCGATTCCAAACATTTCCACATCTCTTAATGAACAACATACAAAATGATTATGATACCATGCCAAAGTGTATACAAGCCATTTTCGCATGGCTATCCAAATTTATACCAAATCAAAGGGTCTATGACCAACAAACGAAAGAGTAGCCCTATACATTAACCAAAATATCCTCTCACTACTAGTCTATTCTATACATGCCATAAGATATTCCAAAACATAGCAGTACCAAACAGTGGATAGTGATAGTGTGACTAGTTGCTGACGATCCCCGAGCCTGTAGCTTCGCAATGAGACCTATAAGGCAGAGGAAACAGAGTAAATGAAGTAAGCATTACAATGCTTAGTAAGTTTTAAGCAGTGTCAACAGATAACAATTAAATTATAACATAGTTGTTCGTATTTTTATTTCACTCTTCCTTCGGGCATACCATCCCTTTACCGAATATGCACATCTCATCATATACAATAGGCAGATAAACTCTCACACTAATGTGATGTCACATAATCATAGGAATAGTCGCATAGATTGCTCTCGTATGCATCATAGATAAACTTGGAGTACATACCTGTTTAACCTTTCGCATTGCGTATATTTATAAGCAATTCTTATTACGAAGTCTTACCCGGACATAATCTCCACATGTAGTCATCGGGTCGTACCCGGACGTAATCTCCACACGTAGTCATCGGGTCTCACCCGGAACATATTTCTAAGTTTCATGTACACTTAATCACATGTTACAACATTCACATTAGCCATTCGGCTTTACCACATATATATATACACTTTCACATTCATCACGTCGGCCATTAGGCCTTATCACATATGTATACATTTTCACATTCATCACATCGGCCATTAGGCCTTATCACATATGTATACACTTTCACATTCATCACGTCGGCCATTAGGCCTTATCACATATGTATACATTTTCACATTCATCACATCGGCCATTAGGCCTTATCACATATGTATACATTTTCACATTCATCACATCGGCCATTAGGCCTTATCACATATGTATACATTTTCACATTCATCACATCGGCCATTAGGCCTTATCACATATGTATACACTTTCACATTCATCACGTCGGCCATTAGGCCTTATCACATATGTATACATTTTCACATTCATCACGTCGGCCATTAGGCCTTATCACATATATTATTATGTACAGACTTGGTCTTGGCCGAATCTACATCAATCATTTTCCAACGAATAATTCAATTTCACGCCATACTATCATTTCATATTCGAATACTCATAAACTTACAATTTCACAAATTTTGATATCAAAGATCCATCTAACACTCATGTATCATTTTACAATATCACAACTTAGAATTCAAGTATGGGATCAATCAACAGCTTAAGAGCAACTAAAACAAGTTTTTATCCATGTTTACAACAAAATCACATATTCGCTACGAGCTGTTTTCCTGAGCAATGGTCACTAAATTATTTATACCCGGAGCTATAAGACTCCAAATCACTTGCCTTTAATTTTCTCAGAATTTAGACTCATATATCTTCCATACATGAAATTTTCAGAATTTTTGGTTTGGCCAATCAATACCAGATTTTTCTTAAAGTTTCCCCTATTTCACTGTTTGACTAATCTGACCACTCTTCGCTACGAATCAAATTTTTCATTGTACAGAATTCATAATGTGTTCTATTTGATTCCATTTGAAACTAGACTCATTAAGGAGTCTAAGCATATAAATCTTATCTTATAACCATGTTTGTACAAATTATAATGATTTTCCAAACACAAAACAGGGATTTGAGTCATTCCGACATCGTCCCGCACAACTTTAAATATCTCTTTATAGGAAATTTCTTTGCTTCCACGGTCTCTTTTATAAGAAATTCAGCCTATAATTCCACACCAACAATTTATAGTGATTTTCTAAAATCACATTATCACATCTTGTCCAAGCAAATTATTACAATTTGCTCTTAAATTTCAAGTCCAAACACTTATGAACTTACCATTTGGGTTTAAGACATATCATGGCCACATCATATCTTATTAAATCATCTCATTATGTCCTATTATGATTGAATTTACTCAACGTTTAATCACTTAAAACTTACCTCGAAAGTGGTCGACGACTAGATATCCACGGCTATTCGTTTGCTTCCTCTTTTTCCTTATCCGACTTTGATCCTCTAGGCTCTTGAGCTAAATCAAATAATTTACTTCCCAATCAAACACAATCACACGGCATCCATATACATTTTAGAACCATTATTATCATATTTACTACTCAAGCATGTAACTTAACAACTTAACCATTAGTTGCCGAACCACAAACAAAACATGTTCATACGTCAATATCTCAAACCTTACCATAACAACCAATATGCAAGATATCACATATACATAACTTAGCTTATGAGAACATATGTATTACATCATAAACACATCTTTTACCAATTACCTCACTTAAGCCAAATTTTTATAATCAACCACAAAGAAAAATATACCACAAATCACACTTCCAAAATGAGCTACTTCCATGGCGATTATATTTCATCATTAACATACCTCATTTTGAATCATATAATCAACATCACAACACATCTCCAAAACACAAATCATGCCAATCATATTTACTCATATGGCGAATATACATATCCCCATATAATATCATTTTCATCTCATTTAACACTTAATTTCCATCACATAAACACTTGGCCGAATAATCCTAAACTAGCAAAACTCCACATTTGTTCATACCATCTTTTAAATTCACATATATCTATTTAGGTAGCTCATATTTTCTCCTTTCTAATATTTCTATCCAAAACATCAAAACACTATCCTTTTTTTTGCATTTATCCCATAATACCGTATGCACAATTTGTCACCAAAACTAAAGAAAAATCAACATATGGGTTGCAATAAGAGCTTGACTACTAGCTAGATTCTCATAAAAATCAATAGAAATAACATGAACTCCTACCTTATTTAACCTCCAAGATAGCCGAATGCCCTAGACAAGTTCCTTCCTCTTTCCTTTTTTTGTTTCAGCTGTGCAAGAAGGTAAGGAAGATGAACACTCTTACCTTTATTTCCTTAAAGGTGACCCATGCCTTAACTTCAATTTCTTCTCTTTAGGTACGGCAATTGGGGGGGGGGGGAAGGAGGATGAACATGCCTTGTTTCTATCACTCTTCCATTCTTTTAATTATTCTTTCTTCCATACTATAAAACCATTAACTATTATCATGCTAAAAAAAAATGCATATAATATCTATCAACCATCATCATGGCCGGCCACTAAATTAAAAGTGGTCCATTTGACATGCAAGTCCCTCATGTCAATAGCTCACGCATTATTTGGCCACTTTAAATTTCACCTATCACATTTTCAAGTCCTATCACATGGGTCCTTTCTTATAAATTAGCACCTAATTGATAAAATCAAGGCACGAAATATTCACACATACAAATTCCACATACAATAAGCACAGAATATAACATCTAATTATTTTTGTGACTCGGTTTTGTGGTCCCGAAACCACTTTCCGACTAGGGTCACATTAGGGCTGTCACATACGGTGGCATTGTAATCATGGACTTATACTTGTGATGTATGAAATGTGGTGAAAATGAATTGTGATATGTATGCTAAGTGAGGTTAATACAAAGAAAGGGTGAAAGAGTGAATTTGCAATAATACTGTTTTGGACAGTAGCAGTGATGTGACTTTGAAAAATCACCAAAAATAGTATAAATTTAATTAGAGGCTTAATGAGATATTAAATTAAAGTTCAATGAGTCTATTTTCATATAAAATAAACATAGCAAGCAAAGGATCTCTATATTTTGAGATATTTATATTTTTGTGTGACTTGTTCAAATTGACTATGTGATCCCCTGTTCTGACTTTGATAAATCATTAAAAATTGTAGAAACATAATTAAGAAATATAGTTTATATTTCTAGATTAATTATTGTGTCTAGTTTTAAATGAAACATGTTTCGTGGCTATTTGAATTGTGTACTTGGAGAAATTTAACTCGTAGTGAACAGAGGTCAGATCAGTCAAGCTGTATAACAGGGGACAATTTAACTAATAAAATGTACTAATTGGCTGGACAAAAAATTCTAGAAAAAAAATTAGTAAGAAGTTATATGAGTCTAATTTCAGGAAAATTTTACGGATTTGAATTTCGAGTTTTATAACTCAAGTTATGATTTATTTAGTGAACATGACGCAGGAGAGACAGCTCAATCAAAGTGGAGTAAATATTGAAATTAAAAGTAGATGCACTTGAGTTAATGTGTAAACATATTAGATTCTTTAATTATTATTTATATACTTACTTAATAAGCTATATAAGCTTACTTTCTTTTCTCTCTTTTGTCTTATAGTGTCGTTCGGCATTGCTCGGGAGTTAAGGATCGTTGAAGATCTGCCACACTATCAATACTTCTGGGTATTTGAACTCAACATTTCTTTTGAATTATGGCATGTATAGTAGGCTTCGTTATTTTGTTACGTGTCATAATTTCCTAGGTTTAAAATATTGGTTACATTATTTAACCAAATTATTTTGTATAAGCCATTGAAGTTGGCTAATATTGTTCAAGACATATGTTATAATGATACATTATCTATTTGGATGACATATTTCTATTTCGGTTTCGTTTAATGATATATATTATGAGCTGGTAATACCTCGTACTCTGTTTCGATGTGGAACACGGGTAAGGGGCGTTACATTTAGTGGTATCAGAGCTATGGTTTAGTCAATTCTCGGACTAATATAGTGTGTGTAAAAGTCTAGCTATACATGCCATAAATATACTGTGATAGTGTGGTGACTCTTGATTATTCTAAACTGTGTTTTGTTTTAATATATTAATGGATCCTGATGGAACTAATGCTGATGATGCTGCTAGTAATGAGCCGGCTCCTGCACAAGGGACCGCGCCTGTAGAAAGTAGACCTGAGACATTGAGACAGGGAGATGAGGCTCAGGATGCCTTTCTCCAACTGATGAACAATTGGTATACTGAGTTTATTCGAGCAAACCCAAATGCTCAACCTCCTCCACCCTCTCCTATACCTCAGACGGTTCTTGTAGCTACTTAAGGCATAGATTTGGTAAGAATGAACAAGCCTTCGATTTACAAGATTCGAAAACAAGGGGCCAAAGAGTTTAGAGCAAAGATCGATGATGATCCCGAGAAAGCGAAGTTCTGGCTTGAAAATTGTACCCGTGTATTTGATGAGCTCTCATGTACACCCGAGGAGTGCTTAAAGTGTGCTATATCACTTTTGAGAGATTCAGCCTACCACTGGTGGATGACTTTGGTAGGAGTGGTGCCAAAAGAAAGGGTTACTTGGGATTTCTTCCAGGAAGAATTCAGAAAGAAATACATTAGTCAGTGATTTATTGATCAAAAACGGAAGGAGTTCCTTGAACTGAAGCAAGGCAAGATATCTGTGGCAAAGTATGAATGCGAATTTGTAAGGCTCAGCAAGTATGCCCAGGAATGTGTGTCCACCGAGGCCATTATGTGTAAAAGGTTTGAGGATAGGCTAAATGAGGATATTAAAGTGCTTGTGGGAATTTTGGAGCTGAAAGAATTTGTAGTATTGGTTGACCGAGCTCTTAAAGCCGAAGAATTGAACAAAGAAAGAAGAAAAGCTACTATTGAGGCTCGAGATGTCAGAAAGAGGCCGATAAGCAAGTCATTTCAATCTCAATCAAAGAGGTCCAAAGAGACAAACCCTCGAATGACAGTTTCAGTTGGGGATTCACATAGAGATCGTGGTAGGGCATATTTAGGGTCTAAAGCTCAAGCTACTTCAGTGGCAAGTGTGGGTAATGTGCGATCTAGAAAGCCTAAATTTCAACAATGTGGCAGGCAACATTTTGGTGAGTGTTGGGGAAATGAGCGAGCTTGTTTCAAGTGTGGTTCTCGCGAGCATTTTATTAGAGACTGTCCGGAGAAAGTTAAAGAAGAAAATTTTCAGAGTGCTAGACAAAGTACTACTGCTAACAGAGGTAGACCACCGAGAAATACTAGAGGTGGAGCTAGCAGTAAAACTGTAATGAAAGATTCAGCGGTGAGATCAGAAGCTAGAGCGCCTGCTAGAGCTTATGCCATATGTGCCCGAGAGGATGCATCATCTCCCGATGTGATTACTGGTACATTTTCTCTCTATGATGCTATTGTTATTGCATTGATTGATCCCGGGTCTACTCTTTCCTATGTTTGTATGAATTTAGTATCTAATAAAAAGTTGCCTGTTGAGTTTACTGAATTTACGATTAAAGTGTCGAACCCCTTAGGCCAATATGTGCTAGTTGATAAGGTTTGTAAGAATTGCCCATTAATGATTCAAGGTCACTGTTTTCTAGCTAATCTAATGTTGTTACCATTTGATGAGTTTGACGTTATTTTGGGAATGGACTGGTTGACATTGTATGATGCCAAGGTAGATTGTAAACAGAAAACACTAGAGTTGAAATGTGAAAATGGTGAAACTCTCTGAGTTGAAACAGATGAATCAAATAAATTGGCTATGGCGATTTCGCACATGTCTGCACAAAAATACATGAGGAAAGGATGTGAAGCTTATCTGACCTATGTAATGAATACTGAGCTGTCTGAATTGAAGCTTGAATCAGTACCGATAGTTTGTGAATTTCTAGATGTATTTCCAGAGGAATTGCCTGGATTGCCTCTGAACAGGGAGATAGAGTTTGCCATTGATTTGTTGCCGGGTACTGCACCGATCTCGATTGCTCTATATAGAATGGCTCTAACTGAATTAAAAGAATTGAAGGTTCAGTTGCAAGAGTTAACAGATAAGGGATTTGCGAGACCGAGTTTCTCTCCCTGGGGTGCTCCCATATTGTTCGTAAAGAAGAAAGATGGCTCAATGAGGCTTTGCATTGATTACCGTCAGCTCAACAAGGTGACTATAAAGAACAAGTACCCGTTGCCGAGGATTGATGATTTATTCGATCAGTTAAAGGGGGCCACAGTGTTTTCAAAGATCAATTTGAGGTCCAGTTACTACTAGTTGAGAGTTAAAGAGTCGGATGTGCCGAAAACCGCCTTTAGGACAAGGTATGGACATTATGAGTTCCTTGTGATGCCTTTCGGCCTAACAAATGCTCCAGCTATATTTATGGACTTGATGAACTGAATCTTTCAGCCATATTTAGATAAGTTTGTAGTGGTGTTTATAGATGACATTCTAATTTATTCTCGGGATGAGTCTGAGCACGCCGAACACTTGAGAACCATATTGCAAATCTTGAGAGAAAAGAAATTGTTTGCTAAGTTTAGTAAAAGTGAGTTCTGGCTTCGTGAAGTCAAATTTTTGGGACATATAGTCTCAGGTGATGGTATTCGGGTGGATCCGAGCAAGATTTTCGCGATCGTTGATTGGAAACCGCCAAAGAATGTATCCGAGGTTAGAAGCTTTTTAGGCTTGGCCGAATATTATAGATGTTTTATCAAGGGATTTTTGATGATTTCCTCTCCTATGACTAAGTTGCTGCAAAAGAATGTTAAGTTTGAATGGGCTGATAAATGTCAGTAGAGTTTGGAAAAGCTGAAAGCATGATTGACTGAAGCACCAATTTTAGTACAGCCCGAGCTAGCGAAGGAGTTCATAATTTATAGTGATGCATCATTGACAGGCCTTAGATGTGTACTAATGCAAGAGGGTAAAGTAGTAGCTTATGCCTCGAGACAATTAAAACCGCATGAGAAGAACTATCCTACACATGATTTGGAATTGGCCGCTATTATCTTTGCCTTGAAGATTTGGCGACATTATTTGTATGGTGAAAAATGTCGAATTTTGACTGATCACAAAAGTTTGAAGTATTTGATGAATCAAAAGGATTTGAATCTGCGACAGAGAAAATGGCTTGAATTATTGAAGGATTATGAGTTAATGATTGATTATCATCCAGGAAAAGCGAATGTAGTTGCTGACGTTTTGAGCAGGAAATCTCTTTTTACTTTGAGAGCCACGAATATGGGGTTAGCATTGTCTGATGATGGGTCAATCTTAGCAGAGATGACGGTTAACCCGCTATTTTTCCAGCTAATTTGTGATGCTTAAAAGAACGATAGTGAGTTGCGAACCAAGAGAACTCAGTGCGAATCGGGTTACGACTCAGATTTTTGAGTTGGACCGGATGACTGTTTAATGTTTCGAGATAGGATATGTGTACCGAAAAATGATGAATTGATTCAGAAAATATTACATGAGGCGCACAGTGGTTGTTTGTCGGTTCACCCTGGTAGCACAAAAATGTATAATGATTTAAAGAAGTTATATTGGTGGTTAGGCATGAAAAGGGACATTTCTGAATTTGTAACCAAGTGTTTGATCTGTCAACAAGTAAAAGCTAAGCATCAAGTGCCTTCAGGATTACTCCAACCGGTAATGGTGCACGAGAGGAAATGGGATAGGATTACCATGGATTTTGTAACGGTTTGCCTCGACTCCTAAAAAGAAGGATCTTTGTCGGGTAATGGTTGATAGGTTAACAAAGTCACTCACTTTATCTTAGATGCGCACCGATTACTCACTTGATAAATTAGTGAATTATATATTGCTAAAATTGTGAGGTTGCACGGGGTACCTATGTCTATAATATCAGATAGAGATCCGAGGTTTACCTCGAGATTCTAGAAAAAAGTTACAAGCTTTGGGTACAAAATTGAACTTTGGTACCGCGTTTCATCCACAAACAGATGGTTAGTCGGAAAGAGTAATCCAAGTACTCGAAGATATGCTTAGATGCTGTGTTTTAGAATTTGAAGAAAGTTGGGAGAAATATCTATCTTTGGTTGAATTTGCCTACAATAACAATTTTCAGTCAAGTATACAGATGGCACCGTACGAAGCCTTGTATGGTCGCAAGTGTCAGACTCCTTTATATTGGACCGAACTTAGTGAGAAACAGATTCACGGGGAAGAGAAAGTAAAAGTAATTCGTGATTGCTTGAAAGCTGCCTCAGATCGACAAAAGTCATATGCAGATTTAAAAAGAAAAGAGATTGAATTCCAGGTAGGTGATAAAATGTTCTTGAAGGTGTCACCATGGAAGAAGATTCTAAGATTTAGCCAAAAAGGTAAGTTGAGTCTGCGTTTTATTGGGCCGTACGAGATTACTGAGAGAATTGGACCAGTGGCATATTAGTTGGCCTTACCGGCAGAGTTAGAAAGAATTCATAACGTGTTTCATGTATCAATGTTGTGACGTTATCGTTCTGATCCTTCACATGTGATTTCTCTAACAGAAATTGAGATTCGGTCGGACTTGACCTATGATGAGGAACCGATTAAGATTTTGGCTCGAGAAGTAAAACAATTGAGAAAGAAAAGTATAGCTTTAGTGAAAGTGTTATGGAAAAGACATGGAGTAGAAGAAGCTACATGGGAACCTGAGGAAGCCATGAGAAAACAGTACCCAAATCTCTTTACCGGTAAGATTTTCAAAGACGAAAATCCCTAAAGGGGGGAGAGTTGTAACAGCCGAATTTAGGGCCAAAATGGAATAGTGGTTTCGAAACCAGGAATCCGAGGTTGAAAGAAATTATTTTGATTAAGTTTTAGTGTTTATATAATGATTCCATAATTGTGTGAAAATTTCGTTGCGAAATTTTATCGATTGGGTGTTTAATTTGATATTTAGGACTAAATTGAAATAGGTAAAAAAATGTGTGTTCTAGTTCATAAAGTACTTGATTGAAATGGGGGTTTTAAGTAGAGGTCCTTAAATGGAAATTAGACCATTATACTTTATATGGACAAAAATTAGGACAGGGATGGAATTTTAAGAAAGTTTAGTAGTAAGGGCATTTTGGTCATTTGCATATTAAATGAAATAAAATGGGAAAAATAACACAAAAATGTGTTCATCTTTATTCAACCTTGGCCGAAACTTACATGTTCTCCATAGCTAGGGTTTTTCCCAAGCTTTCAAGCTCAATAGTAAGTGCATTCAAGCCCCGTTTTTAATGTTCTTTACATTTTTAAAATCCTCGTAGCTCGGTCTACCTATTTCTACCATTATTTCGAGCTAGGGTTTATGTTTAAAATTTTACCCATGAATGATATGCATGTATTTTGATGTTTGATGGTAGAATATGAATGTTTGAAGTTAGGATAACGATCTTTTCTATGCGATTTTTAGCGAAAACGAGCAAAACAACATAATCGGTAAAAGTACCTATTGTTCATAACTATGTGTTAGAGTGAGAATTTGATGTTGTCTTAGAAGGGAAAAATGATCAACATGTCATAAAACATAATAATAAGGGCTGAAATTAAATTCCCCAGCCTAGGGGCAAAATCATAATTTTGTAAAAGTTAGGGGGCAAAAATGTAATTTTCCCATAATGTGATTTTTGGATTGAAATAAATAGTATGAGTGTTAAATGAGCTAAATTTGTTGTTATAGATCAAGAAAGGTGTGGAATTGATCTCGAACGGGGGAAGGAAAAGGTTTTGGACTAAATTGCAAAATTTTTATATTTTGCACCGAGGTAAGTTTGTATGTAAATAATACATTAACTTCATTTACATTTTTATATTTCAGCCTATTATATGTATTTTAGCTAATTTTGAAACATAAATCGACTATTGGAGGAATGGAAATAAGTAATAGAGAGAGAAATCCCGGTTGAACATTCGGAAAGATTGAATAATATAGATGGAGCGTAGCTAGGTCACATGTATGGTGCTAAGTGCACATCATGTGTACAAGAAAGCTACGAGATACTATGTAGTACTAGGTCACATGTGTGATACGGGATGTATCCCATGTAGACAAGAGAGCTACGGGAGAGATAAATGTAGCTAGGTCGCATGTGTGATTCCAAGTGAAGGACACCATGTAGACAAGAGAGCTACGAGATAAATTGTCTAGGTCACATGGGTGGTACTAAGTGTTCACCATGTGTACAAGAGAGCCGAATTATATGAAATATGATAGTGGGGCAGTGTGCTGAAACCTTCAAGTATCGAGGATTTATCCAAATTGTTCAACGGGATAATTTTACGGTGGCATTTTAATCATGGAATTATACTTGTGATGTATGAAATGTGGTGAAAATTAATTGTGATATGTATGCTAAGTGAGGTTAATACAAAGAAAGTGTGAAAGAGTGAATTTGCAATAATACTGTTTTGGACAGTAGCAGTGATGTCACTTTGAAAAATCACCAAAAATAGTATAAATTTAATTAGAGTCTGAATGAGATATAAAATTAAAGCCCAATGAGTCTATTTTCATGTAAAAGAAACATAGCAAGCAAAGGATCTCTATATTTTCAGATATTTATATTTGTGTGTGACTTGTTCAGATTGACTATGTGATCCCCTGTTCTGACTTTGATAAATCATTAAAATTTTGTAACAAAATAATTAAGAAATATAGTTTATATTTCTAGATTCCTTATTGAGTGTAGTTTTAAATGAAACATGTTTCATGGCTATTTTAATTGTGTACTGGGAGAAATTCAACTCGTAGTGAACAGAGGTCAGATCAGTCGAGCTGTATAATAGGGGAAACTTTAACTAATAAACTGTACTAATTGGCTAGACCAAAAATCCTAGAAAAAATATTAGTAAGAAGTTATATGAGTCTAGTTTCAGGAAAATTTTACGGATTTGAATTTCGAGTTTTGTAACTCGAGTTATGATTTATTTAGTGAACATGACGCAGGAGAGATAGCTCAATCAAAGTGGAGTAAATATTAAAATTAAAAGTAGATACACTTGAGTTAATGTGTAAACATATTAGATTCTTTAATTATTATTTATAAACTTACTTACTAAGCTATATAAGCTTACTTTCTTTTCTCTCTTTTTTCTTATAGTGTCGTCCGACATTGCTCGGGAGTTAAGGATCGTTGAAGATCTGTCACACTATCAATACTTTTGGGTATTTGAACTAAAAATTTCTTTTGAATTATGGCATGTATAGTAGGCTTCGTTATTTTGTTACGTGTCATAATTGCCTAGGTTTGAAATATTGGTTACATTATTTAACCAAATTATTTTGTATAAGCCATTGAAGTTGGCTAATATTGTTCAAGACATATTTTATAATGATACATTATCTATTTGGATGACATATTTCTATTTCGGTTTCGTTTAATGATATATATTATGAGCTGGTAATACCTCGTACCCTATTTCGATGTGGAACACGGTTAAGGGGTGTTACAGGACTAAATTGAATAAATATGGAACTTTAGGGGCTAAAGTGCAAAAAAGCCCAAATATGTGTTTGTGGATTAAATTGAATGAATAGGTGATTAAATAAGTTAATTTTGAATACATATAGATCAAGAAAGAAAGAACTCAAATTTAGATCAGGGAAAATCAAAGGTTATCGAATAATTGATCTGATTCATCAATTCCGAGTACGAGATAAGTTCGTAGTGACAAATATTGTTACAATTATGTTTTAATGCTTTAATAATGCATAAATTGTGTATATGTGACTACGATTGTGTACGGTGACAAATCGACTATGTTTGACACTTAGTGTGAATTTCAAAATAGCTTCGATTATAAATAGCACTTAGTGTGCGAATTGGAATTGCTTCGGGTATATGAGGCACTGAGTGTATGATACCAAGATAGCTTTGGTTTAATGTAATGGCACTAAGTGTGTGATATCGTTATAGCTTCGGCTAATTATTTATGCACTAAGTGTACGAGTTCTTTGAGCATTAAATGATTTTCGAACGATTTAATGTGTTGAACAAAGAGGTGAGAATGAAATAAATAAATATAGGAAAGTACAGGTACGTATGATACCTATGTGGTAGTTGATACTACGTGTATGAAGCTTGATGAATTTGTATGTATATGATAAAGAGTCATGGATTAGATTTGAATGATAATAGGAGAACTACTAAGTGTTTATTTATTTATGATTTGTATATTATGAACTATTGAGTATATTTGGTATGAACTTACTAAGCTATGAAGCTTACTGTGTTATTTGTCCTTGTTTTATATAGCATCAAAGCTACCTCATTGGGAACCATCATCACACTATCGAATCAACTTAATAGTGCTTATGAAGTTTGTATATATGGTATATGGCATGTATAGGCTAGTGTTATTTTTGTATGTTTTGAGTCATGATATTAGCCATGAGATTTTCCTTGTAAATGTGGTATGTATAGCCATTTAAGTTGGCTTGAATTATGTGTTTGGTAAGTGTTATGTGTGTTGTATATAATGCCTATTGAGTTGACTTGGTTTGTGATGATTTTGGCATAATGATTTGGTATATTTTGAATATGGAATTGTGTAATTAAAATGGTTGATAATAGATGGTATAATATGTGTGTGAATTTGGTATGTTTTGGGCTGCCTATAAGTGTATGAAAATGGTTTCAAATTGGTTGCAATGTGAGCATGAGATTATGGTGGCAAATTAGCTTTGCAAATGGCCTATTTCTATCCATACGGGCAGAGATACATGCCTGTGGCTCAGCCGTGTGTGACACATGGTCATGTTACACGGCTGTGTGTCCTCTGGGATAGCCCTACGAATTTAAGTCAATCTCGAGCATGGCTTAGCCACACGGGTGTGTCTAGTGTCCTTGTGAAGCATACAGCCTTGGCATATGGGCGTGTGTGGCCTTTTCGAAAGGTACACGGGCTAGACACACGGGCGTGTGGTTGGCCGTGTGACCTAAGTTAGTAACCCCTCCAGTTTTCCTAAGGCCAAGGCACACGGGCGTGTCCCTGGCCGTGTGGTACAAGTCAGTATGTATGCTCTGTTTTCACAAGGTCTAGGACACGGGCGTGTCCAGTAGCCATGTGAGGCACACAGCCTACTTACACGGGCATGTGACCTATGAATGTAAAATTTTTCTAAGTGTTTAAATTTTTTTATATGTGACTGGTTTAGTCCCAAACCACATTTAAGCTTGTTTTAAGGTCTCGTATATCCTTATAAGGGATAATGTGAATGTTTACAAATAGTTGATAATGAATGTATAAATGTATGTGAATGGGACGTATTATTTGATAATCCTCGTAACCCTATTTTTGCGTCGGATATGGGTTAGGGGTGTTACAAAATACCTTTCTAAACATCTAGATACATAGAGATACACATCTTTTCAAGAAATTTCTTAAATACTTATCCAATTACATCAAAGAACTAATTCAACCAAACTACTTCAGACATATCATAACTTGATCCTTTTAAAGAATATCCATAGTTTATCTAGAATTACTAGTAGCGTAAATAGACACATTCTTCCATACAGTCATAGTAGAATATGCCAAAAGGGCCAACTAGAATACGTCACAAAGGCTTCATACAAAATACGTCATAAAGGCATCATACAGAATCACATGTTTATTGCCTTGGCAGGATCTTATAGAAGATACCATGGGTGGGTCGATTTTATCCCCACATGGTGTGTAGGGTTGGACGGAGTTGGTGTCTAGAAGCTAGTGGGGAAGACTCGGTTATTTTGTTCTGCATCTGATTCTGTATCTGAGTGGGCTAAGGCCCACACCGATTCTGTAAACGGCTCAAGCCCGAACTATGCATAAATACATGACTGATTTTAAATACGTGTTGTGTGTATATTTTCTTTGGGGATTACACACTGAGTTTACGAAAACTCACTCTTTTTTGTTTAATCTATTCAGGTAATCCCCACCATTAGGTGAAATGGTGCAGCGGAGGTCTCGATGGTGACCACCACAATTTCGTACTATAGCAATGCAGTTTTTCTTAGTTATTTGTTCCCTCTATTAATTTGGGTTTTACTTTGTAATTTCTGGGACTTTGGACTATTTGGTTTTAACTTGGTTTTATATTGTTGATGTTTTATTTTTGACAAAAATGATCAAAACTCGACTTTCACTAAAAACAAATGGCTTTTCTTATAAACTAAGGTTTTCAGAATTAATTACGGGTTTCCCTAATATAGTATGTTTTCAAAGCTTCCGCAAAAAAGAGATAAGTTTTAATTATAACAAAGATTAAGTCACTGGAACGATTTTTACTCGTCGATTTCAAAAACACTATCATGTGACACTGCCAGATTCAGCCATAATGTCTAGGCCGGGTCTAGGATGTTACATTTAGTAGTATTAGAGCCAAGTTACAAAAGTCGGCTGTGGATTTGGGTTTTAAAGATTAACTTTAAAGAAATGATTTGTAAATCATATGAAATATTTTTAGAATATGTGACAGCCCAAAATTGACCTTAGTCGGGAAGTAGTTTCGGGACCACAAAACCGAGGCATAAAATAATTTAATATTCATTTTGATGCCTATGATATGTGTTAATTTGTGTGTGACATTTTGATGATTTGATTTAGGGTCATAAATGTGAATTTCACTAAAAGGACCTAGTAGTGAACTTTGAAAGTAGGATAGGAAATGTGTGATGACTAATTAAAGCATGCATGCAAAACAATGGTCTTGCATGTCAAATACCCCCTTTTATAAGTGGTGGCCGGCCATGACAAGGAGGATGGGCAAAACATGTCATAGACATGTTTTGTTGGTGCAATATGGGAGGAAAAATTAAACTAAGGTGAGGAATAAAGAATTGAAAAAAAAAAAGGAGAGAAGGTGTAATCCCCCATTGCCGTGAGTTGAAGGAAAAGAAAGAAAAAATTTGTTCATCCTTTCTTTGAGCCAAAACTAGGAAGAAAATACAAAGAAGAAAAAGAAATGTGTGTTCATCCTTGAACATCTTTTGGCCGAAAATTGAAGGAAAAAGGGAAGAAGGGAGTGAAGCATTCGGCTATCCTAGGTCACTATTAAGGTAAGTTTGATGTTTTGCCATGAGATTCATGTATATTTTAGTAGTTAGCTTGAGTTCTAACTAGCCATGGTTCAAATCCTTACTATGTCATGGAGATGATATTTTGCTAAGGTGAGATTGTGTTGATATCATTTGCATGCTAAAAGTGAAGCTTTGCAATGGTGCATGTGATGGTGGATTAATGATTATTGAATATTCTTTTTAGCAATTTTGAGTGAGAGTTTGATAGATACTATGAGGTTAAACTTCATGACATTGTAAGCTTGTAAGTTGGATGATGAAATTCATGCTTTGTGAAGGTAAATGGTGTAGAAGGAGCATTCGCCATAATGAAGATATATGAGATAGTCATAATCAGCCTTATGATTCGGCTCTTGCATGTATATATATATATATATGTTTGCACATGATGTATTGGTATGACATATATACTATCTCAAGGCATATAATTACATACGATGGTGTTTGGTTATGAAGTAAATGATTGATGCGTATTGAGTTACAATATGAAATCGTTAGTTAGTAAAATGTATGTTGTTTTGTGTGGTATTAAGTGTATAATTGGCCTCAACATGGACATGCATATTCGGCCACATGAGGGAATTGGTGTGCATGCATTCGGTTAGAGGCAAGCATATTGATGCCTATTCTTGGCTTAGAAAATTCGCTAAGAGGAATATTAACTAATGTGTTGAGTTCGATTCATGATTTCGTACATATGTGACTTTGATGCCTAATGAGTATATATATTGGCTAAGTACCTTGAATTCCTCTTCGATGCTCAAATGATTAAATCAATTTATTTGTTAAATTAAGCTCAAGAGCAAAGGGAGCTAAATCCGATAAAGGGAAGGAAAAGGTAGTCGAGTAGCCGTCGAAATCGCTCGACCACGTCCAAGTAAGTCTTGAGTAATGACCCTACTTGAATTATATTGAAATGATTTGTCATATTATTGCGAGACAGTAGAATGTGCGTAGGGACTAAGTTATAAAGTTAATTGAAATCATGCTCTTTGTGTGTGGCTATTGAGCCGAAATTGGAAAGGTTTGATAAATATTTTGTGTTTGAGCCTTAGTAACGAAAATGAAATATGGATGTGTCGTGATTATTGATATATGTATACATGAGCATTTGAATGATACCCGGGCTAAGTCCCGAAGGCATTTATGCTAGTGAATATATCCGGGCTAAGTCCCGAAGGCATTTATGCTAGTGATTATATCCGGGCTAAGACCCGAAGGCATTCGTGTGAGTTGTCATATCCGGGCTAAGACCCGAAGGCATTTGTGCAAGATACCAAATCCGGGTTAAGACCCGAAGGCAATTGTGCTTGTGGTTATATCCGGCTAAATTCCGAAGAAGCTCGGTTTGAAGGTGAGCGTTTTGGTGCGGTAATAAATTCAATTAATACGCTCGAAAAACCCATATGATAAGGTATGTTTACATGTGCATCGGAAAAGTTGATTCGTTTGAAATAGTGTTCGTTTGATCGACTAACGAACTTTCGGCTCTTAGATAGGTTGATACCTTGTGTGTGTATATGATTATGAGAATGTGTACTACTAAAGTGATTCATTTAGCTATGTGAATGTAATACTTTAGTCAAAGCTGATTTCATTACTTGAAACTTACTAAGCATTAAAATGCTTACCCGTTGCTTTGGCTCTTTGTTTTATAGATTTTGCTCGTTAGCTATCGGATTCGGGATCATTGAAGTCGAAGTCATCCACACTATCAAAGCCCCCTTTTTGGTACAAATTTTGGTTGAACTTTGAAATGGCATGTATAGGACTATCCTTTTGTTGTAGGTCATGTACATTTCGGTTTTGTGTAAACTTAGATAGCCATGCGAAAATGGCTTATATACGTTTTTAGCATAGTACTATAATCGTTTGTATGTTGATGATTATGAGGTATGGAATTGTTTTGAAACGATTAGCCATTGTAATGGTTAATCATGATCACACTTTGTGCTATGTATGCAAAAAGGGCCAATTGAATCATGGAAATTATGAAATAGGTAAAGTCTACCTTAAAGGTAGATGCTGTCAGCAGCAGTGGTGTGGATGTGAAAAATCACTAAAAATAGCATGAATGGAATAAATTAGTTAATAAATTATGTAAATGAACCTTGATGAATCTACTTTCATATGGAAGAAACAAAACGGTCATATGAGTTGTATGTTAAGTGATATTTAGGTTTTCGTGAGACAGGGCCAGAATGGTTTCTGGACCCCCTGTTCCGACTTTGGAAATTCATTGTAAATTAACCAGGGATAATTGGGAGTCATGCCATATATTTATAGATTCCTCTTTGAGTCTAGTTTCTATAGAAACAAACGGAATCAGTATTGAAGCCCTGTACAGAGAGATATTCAAGTTGTAACGCGCGAAGGTCAGTGTAGTCGACCCTTGTCACATGGGAGACTTTAACTAATAAACTGTACTAATTGGCCCAACCAAAAATTCTAGAAAAAAATATGTAGATGGAAACGTGAGTCTAATTTCAGGGAAAAATTACGAAACTGATTTTTGAGCTTTGAAACTCAAGATATGATTTTTAAAGCGACAGTGATGCAGTAACCAACTTGTCTAGAAATTTTTAAATGGACTGTGAAAATGATTAAGTCAAGTTTGTGCACACCCTGTGTTCGACTCTGGTAACGGACTCGGGTACGGGGTGTTACAGAATAAGTATGTGGCACACCGAGTCTCCGGCACCGATCTTGTAAGCTTTCTAAACCTCTGTTTAGAATTGTTTGAAAGTATGATTAGAATATATTGAAACTAATTTAGTTAGTATATTACACTGAAAACACAATAGGAAGTGTAATCTGAAATAGTAGTGAGACTACGATTCGCGATAACAGACTCTAAACTTCTAATACTCTTCTGCATAAAATATCTGGCAATAATTATTGGAACTGTAACTAATGCATAAACATGTTAATAGAGACAAATTTTAAAATTTATGATGAGCACACGTGGTACTTATGAACGGGGTACTAGAGGCCGTGGTAGGGGCCGTAGGGGGCTCGAGCTGAGTTCTGGCATCTAATACTATTTTGAATCTGGATACTAGCTAGATACCGGTATCACCTGAAACATAGATCAAATCTGGGTCTCATGATCGAGCTGCTAGGGTTGACGTACTATCCCAAGCCATGCTACGAATTTTGGAGAGGGTCGCTGGGCCCAATCTAGGATTTGGGGGTCGTGGGTCAGTTACGGAACGACTCCGGTCCATTTGGGCTGAGTTATTCAGGGGTGTCGTGAGAGTAGCCCCTAACGTGGCTGAGTACTGGATGGAGGCCACAGAGAGAATTATGGATGACCTGGATTTTACTGTTGAACAAAAGTTTAAAGGGGCTGTCTCTCAGTTACGTGATGAGGCATACCAGTGGTGGCTCACGGTTAAGCAGGGCACTAGCCCAACCGATTGACCTGGGATTATTTTAAGACTACGTTCCAGGGTAAATATGCGAGGGCTAGCTACATTGATGCCATGAGGTGTAAGTTCCTTAATCTCACCCAAGGTGACCGTTCAGTGGCCGAGTATGAGGTCGAGTTTCTGAGGTTGATCCGTTATGCACGAGGCATGGTGGTGACTAAGTATATGCATTGTGTCCAGTTTGAGGATGGTCTCAGGGACAGTTTGCAAGTTCTGTTAACTCCGCAGAGGGAGCGTGATTTCTCTGTTCTAGTTGAGAAGGTGACGATCACCGAGGAGGTTAAGCGCATTGAGCGCCAAAACCGAGAGAAAGGAAAGAATAAGAGGGAATTAGAGCCCTCGAGTTCTGCTATAAGGCTAAAAAAAAGGCCAGACCTGATGGGCCAGTCAGAGTTGGGGCCCCTGTTGTACCTGTTGGGGTAGCGCTTTGTGGGCACTATGGTAGACGGCATCCGGGCGAGTGTTGGAGGACCATCGGGGCGTGTTTGATATGTGGATCTACTGAGCACTGCATTTGTGATTGTCCACTAAGAATTGATCAGATGCAAGCTCCGGGTTCTGTTACTTCATAGCCGCCGAGGGTAGTTCAGCAGCCACCTAGGGGCCGTGGCTAGGCTAGGGATGGTAACTGCATGCGCCGAGGACAAAGAGCACTGGACAGAAGTGCTGAACCGACTGAGGTGAGGCAGCCTGCTTTTGTTTATGCTTACTTCGCTGTGAGGACAGAGATGCTCCAGATGTCATCACGGGTATGCTTTTAATCTATAATGTACCTTATTTGGCATTGATAGACATAGGCCCTACGAATTCATATGTAGCTAGTACTGTGTCTGAAACCTTAGGGCTTCTAGTCGAGGGTACTGATAGTGAGGTAACTATGTTAAGTCCTTTAGGGAAATCTGTCTAGGTGAGTAAATTGTTTAGAGACGTTCCACTAGAGGTCCAAGGTACAATATTTCTGGTTGATTTAATGGAGTTTCCGTTCGGGGAGTTCGATCTAATTTTGGGAATGGACTGGCTAGTTAAACACCGGGTGAGTCTAGATTGTGTGACGAAAAGGGTTGTCTTGAGGACCGAAAAAGGTAGTAAGGTAGTGGTGATTGATTAGCGACGAGACTACCTGAATAATGTGATCTCCACATTGGTAGTGGAAAAATTGGTTCAGAAAGGGTATGAGGCATTCTTAGCCTACGTTAGTATTTTTGATTCTGGGGACTCTTCGATTAAAGAATAGAACAGTGAGGGATTTTCCAGATGTGCTTCTTGAGGAGCTACCGAGGTTACCTCTGAGCCATGAGGTGGATTTTGAGATTGAGTTGATTCCTAGCACAGCTCCGGTGTCTATCGCCCCTTATTGAATGGCACTGAAAGAGTTGATAAAACTTAAGGCTTAGATTCAGGAGTTGTTAGATCGTGGGTTCATTCTTCCCAGTGTGTCTCCGTGGGGAGCACCTATTCTTTTCGTGAAAAAGAAAGATGGGTTAATGAGGATGTGTATTGACTACCACCAATTGAACAAGTTAACGGTCAAGAATAAGTACCCACTTTCGAGGATAGACGACTTATTCGATTAGTTTAGAGGGACCTCTATTTTTTGAAGATCGATTTGCACTCAGGCTGTCATTAGTTGAGAGTTAAGGAGGCCGACATGCATAAGACGACATTTAGGACTCGTTATAGACATTACAAGTTTCTAGTTATGCCATTTGGTTTGACTAATGCACCAGTGGCATTTATGGATTTGATGAACCGTGTGTTTTAGCCTTATTTGGACCAATTTGTAGTGGTATTTATTGACGACATTTTGGTGTATTCTAAGACAGAGGATCAGCATGATGAGCATCTTAGAGTGGGTCTGCAAATTATTCGTGAGAAACAGTTGTATGCAAAGTTTACCAAGTATGAGTTCTAGCTTCAGGAAGTGACATTTTTGGGACATGTAGTTTCTGCTGAGGGGATACGAGTCGATGCTCGTAAAATTGATGCTATGTTGAGTTGGAAATAGCCAAAGAATGTGTTTGAAATCTGCAGCTTTCTGGGGCTAGCAGGATATTATTAATGATTCGTAGAGGGGTTCTCCTTGAGTTGACTAAGCTTTTGTGTAAGGGAGTTCCTTTCATTTGGACTGATGCACAACATGAGAGCTTTGGTAAGCTCAAGACTGTCTTAACTCAGGCTCCTATTCTGATGCAGCCTGAGCCTAGTAAAGACTTTATGGTATACAGTGATACGTCACATATGGGTCTAGGTTGTGTTCTGATGCAAGATGGTAAGGTAGTTGCTTATGCGTCTCGACATCTTAAGACTCATAAGGCTAACTATCCGAAGCACAATTTGGAGTTGGTAGTGGTTGTCTTCGCTCTAAAAATTTGGAGGCACTACCTGTACTGTGAGAAATGTATTATCTACACTGATCACAAGAGTCTCAAATATCTCTTCACTCAGAAGGAGTTGAACCTTAGGCAGCGTAGATGGGTTGAACTGCTTAAGGATTACAATTGCACTATCGAGTACCATCTTGGTAGGGCCAATGTGGTGGCCGATACGTTAAGCTATAGGGCTATAATTGATTTGAGAGCGATGTTTGCTCAACTTAGTCTCTTCGATGATTGGAGTCTATTGGCAGAACTTCAAATTTGACCGACATGGATTGATCAGATCAGAGATAAACAGATGGGGATAAGTCTCTAGAGTTGCGTTTCTGTCAGGCTAAGAGTGGTACTACTACGAAATTTAGGATTAATAAGGATGGGGTATTGTGTTTTTGCGGTTGGATTTGTATACTGAATGATGAGGACTTCAGACAGTCGATTCTTCGGGAGGCGCATAGTAGCCCTTATGCTATGCATCCCGGTGGAAATAAAATGTACCGAGATCTGCGAGATGTGCACTGTTGGCTAGGGTTGAAGCTGAGGTTACTGACTTCATTGGCTGCTGTTTGACTTGTCAGCAGGTTAAGGCTGAGCATCAGTTACCTTGGGGTTTGCTGCAGCTGGTTAAGACACCGATATGGAAATGAGAGCTAGTAACGATGGATGTCGTTAGTGGATTGCCTCCGACACCCACTAAGAATGATTTTTTCTGGGTCATCGTGGATCGATTGACCAAGTCTGCGCACTTCATCCCAGTGAGGACAAACTTTTCTCTGCAAAAGTTGGCCAAGCTCTATATTTCTGAAATAGTAAGGTTGCATGAGGTACCTGTCTCGATCATCTCTGATAGGGATCCTCGTTTCACGTATTGGTTTTGGAAGAAACTTCATGAGGCTTTGGTTTCAAGGTTAGCCTTCAGTACTGTTTTCCATCCTCAGATAGATGGTCAGTCGGAGAGGGTGATTCAGATACTGGAGGACATGTTGAGGGGCTATATTATTGATTTCCAAGGCAGTTGGGAGGAGTACTTTCCATTAGTAGAGTTCGCTTACAATAACAGCTACCAGTCTAGTATACAGATAACACATTATGAGGCACTATATGGGCATAAGTGCCGCACTCCCTTATGCGGGACTAAGTTGGGTGAGCGATATATTTTGGTCCAGAGATGGTTTCTATGACTGAGGACAAGGTCCGTTTGATTAAAGATTGACTGAAAGTGGCTTCTGATAGGCAGAAGTCTTATGTAGATCTGAAACATCGAGAGATAGAGTATTCTGTAGGGGATTTCATTTTTCGCAAGGTCTCATCATGGAAGAAGATTCTAAGGTTCGGTCGCAAGGGCAAGTTGAGCCCTCGGTTTATTGGGCTGTATCGAATTTTGAACGAGTGGGACCAGTCGTATATCAGTTGGAGCTAGCTCCAGAGTTAAATCACATTCATGATGTTTTTCATATCTCAATGTTGAGACGCTACCACTCTGATCCCACACATATTGTTCCAGTTGAAGAGATTGAGGTTCGACCAGATCTGACCTTCGAGAAGGAGCCGGTTTAGATTCTGGATCACAATGTAAAGGTTCTAAGGAGGAAGTGAATCCCATTGGTTAAGGTTCTATGGCGTAACCATAGCACTGAGGAGGCTACGTGGGAGCCAGAGGATGCGATGCAACAACAGTATCCTCATTTGTTCTAATCAGGTAAATTTCGAGGACGAAATTTTCTTTTAGGGGGTAGAGTTGTAACACCCCAAGTTTTTAAATGTTTCTAAAATTCTGTAACGCCTCAATTTTCGGGCTTTCTGTGTTTCTGTGATTTTTAAAATTTGTGTGTCTTCTGGTTGGTTAAAATATATATTTTAGTAGGTTAGTGGGACTTTGGAAGGCCCAAACTTAAGTTAAATCCGTGGTAGTCTTTGGAATTTTAATTTTATGAATAGGTGATGCAATTGGCGTTTGGGCTTTTAAGAGTAAAAGGGTAAAAGATGACACAAAAAGGAGTGTGGTGTAGTGGCAAGGTGGCGCCACTTAGGGGACAAGGAAGTGATGCCATAGAGGAAGCAAGGGGTCCAAAGTTCATGTCTTGGCTCTTGCAATATATTTTGGTTTTTCTTTTCAATAAATCTGGAAGCAAGTAGGTGCGCTTTAAAGTTTAATGTGTTGGATTTATGACACAAATGAGTTGATGGCCTAGTGGTGGTGGCGTGAGTTGGCATGTGAGAGGACTTTGGTTCGAATCCCTTGGCACGCAAAGGTTAATTATTTTGCTATGTTGGGACGGCAAGAGTTGATGTTGGTTTTAAACTCTGGTGATGGAGGGATCCCATATCGGGAAGCTAACATAAGAGTAGATGGAAAGATGGCTTTACATAGAGAAAACCATGAGGAGAGTAGGCATACCCTTCTTGGCTGATCACTTTCACTTTATGACGTGCTCGTTTGGGTTGGGCGTCAGCTAAGAGTGTTTGGAGCGCAGATTAACTACAGTCTCTTAACAGGTGTGTATTTTTCATTACTCTAATAGTAGGACGGCTATTTCGGGCCGCGATGTGCTGAAATGGGCCATATCGTCCCAATGGGTCTGTAGGCCCAAGTGGATAAGTTGTAGAATTACTAAATTACCCTTGTAGGGTAGGACTACCGATTTACCCCTGGAGGGTAAAATGACTATTTGCCTCTCGTGCGTAAATGACTAACTTATGTGATGATTGGGTTAGTTGACATGGATTTATGTTAGTTATCGTTAATTTATAAGTCTAATGTGTTAGTGATCAATTGTAGGATTCTTGCGTGGGAGATATCGTCATCAATCGTCATCAACTAGGTGTGTAAACGACACTCTCCCTTAGACTGAATCGGTAAAAGCCGAAATACCGAAACGTTGGTATTTTGTGAACTCGCGAGTGTGCGAGCGCTCATGAGACAGTTGTTAATGAATATGGTGTATTTGGATGATTAGTGTGCAGAGTGTGCATTTTCGTACACAACGGTATTTTGGGGCTTAATGGGCTGAAAACAGGCCAATGGGCCAACGGGCCCACTTTGGTAAAAAGACAAGTAAAGTACTTCTAATTACTTGGTAAACGTTAGAATGAGCATGAAACCTTAGCAATAGGTAATAATTACTGAAATACCCTTATGCATGCAAAATTACGATTTTACCCTAGGGTTATTTTTTACGAAAAGCATGATGTTCTGTTTCTATATCGTATGCCATGACATATTATTTACATTGCATGGGACATGGGTTTATATTGATGGAGGAAGCGTTACGGCGACCTCGGCCAGAATCAGTGGCCTCGCCACATATATCTGATACAGTGACTTCGTCACAATATCCGGCGACCTCCACGCAATCGGTGGCTTTGCCACACATATATATATATATATATCTGTTCTGGTGGCCTAGCCACAATATCTATATCTGGTGACTTCGTCACAATATCTGGCAGCCTCGCTGCAATTTCTGTGGTGTGTAGCGGTTGGGTGGGTCGAGTAGTCCCCCCACATGGTGTAAGGCTGGTACGGGGGTGTTATGGATAGATTTGGGTTGGGATTTTTGCATTCATGATATATTTGATATGTATCTACTAAGGGCCTATGGGTTTCATTCTGATATCTGTACTGGGCCAAGGCCTAGATAAGTTTGACTCTGAGGTTTGATCTGTTTTGAGCTATGGTTGGGTTATGTTACACACTGAGTTTACCGAACTCACCCTTTATTTTCATCTCTGCAGGAAATCCCCAACCATAGTAGGCTTGGAGTCGTGAGGGATTCGGAGTGGCCACATCATCTGCAAAGTTGGTTTTTCTAAGTTAGTTTATTTTTATTATTTTATATTCTAATTTAATTTTGGGTTTTAAGTTGTAATAAGGCCGCTATTTAAATTTCTTTTTCTGCTATGGTTTTATTTTCTGATTATATTTATACTATATCGAAACTGCTAGTGTTAGGTTGCGCGGGTTTTTCAAAATTAATGAACGTTTTCCAACACTCAACAAGCACAACAAATGGATAACCTAAAGATTGATAAACCGGCTTTTCATTGAACCGCTGTTTTTACAAAGACCACCTCAAACACTTAAACCAACGAACGCATACTAAGTCGTAAGTCCATGTGACACGTCAGATCTGGCAATAACGTCTGGGCTGGGTTTGGGGTGTTACATTTGGTGGTATCAGAGCAAGTTGCAGGAACTCGGCTGTGGAACGGGTCTAAAAACGAAAGTTTGTAAAGAAACACTAAATAAATGTTTCTAATATTTTCTCTTTGTAAATAGATGATTTTAAAGATTAAAATCGATTTTCTAAAATTAGGTTTTTTTTCAGAAGGTGGCACACCGAATCTCCGGCCCAAGTCTGTAAGTTTTCTGAGCCTTTCTGATTGTTTCTGAAATATCTGTTATATGCTTTTACAAAACCTTATCATGGTACTTTAGTTAGGGTAACACTGGAACTATAGAAACTCTGATAAGTAGTCTGAGACTGTAGCTAAGCTACCGCAAAAGGAAACAAACTCAAACTCTGAATTACTGTTATTCATAAGACATCTGTAATAAACACTGAAATATTAAACTGATTCATAAAATTCTTAATCAGATATTACGAAATGAGTACACGAGCAGCTCGTGGACGAGGCTGTGGACGTGGCAGAGGTAATACTCAGGCTGTATCTTCGTCTTTAGGATATGTGTCGACAGCAGATGCACCGGTACCACCAGCAACAGAGGTAGAGTCTCATGATCGAGGTGCTGGGGACGATGCTCCGTTCCAGGCAATGCTCCGAGTTTTGGAAAGGGTTGCTGGGGCAAGTATGGGAAACGAAATTTGGGGCTCTATTTCTGAGCGGCTCTGGGCCAATGGAGTAGAGATATTTAGGGGCGTATCTGGTGTAGCTCCGAATGTGGCTGAGTATTATTTAGAAGCCACAGAGCGGATTATGGATGATCTGGACTGCTCTATGGAGCAGAAGCTGAAGGGAGCCATATCGTTACTCAGAGATTAGGCTTACCAGTGGTGGCTCACGATGAGAGATGGAACTCCTGCTGATAGTGTACTTAGGAGCTGTTTAAGACAGCCTTCAAAGGAAAGTATGTTGGGGCTAGTTACGTAGACGCCCGCCGGAAAGAATTTCTGAACCTGGTCCAAGGGAGTAAGTCAGTGGCTGAGTATGAGTTTGAGTTTCTAAGACTGAGTCGATATGCTTCTGGGATTGTCGCTACAGAGTATGAGCGTAGCGTACGCTTCGAGGATGGTCTGAGAGATGAACTTAGGGTCTTGATTGCTCATGCAGAGGAGCGTAACCCCGCTTTAGTAGAAAGCTAAGATAGCCGAGGAAGTGAAGCATCTGAAAAGCGTAATCGTGAGAAAGATCAAAACCATTTTAGGAGAGATTTAGGACTTTCAGGTGGTATGAACAGGAATGTTAAGAGAGCAAGGGCAGTGGAGCCAGTTGGAGCAGTACCGATGAATGCTGTTAGACCGCAGGGTTGTAGAAATTATGGAAAGATACATATGGGTGAGTATCAGAAACGTTCTGGTACTTTTTTCGATGTGGATCTATGGAGCATAGGGTTAAGGATTATCCCAGGAACCAGATTAGGTTCAAGTTTTAGAGCAGAGGGTCGTTCAACCAGTGAGGGGTGGACCACAGTTTTCGAGAGGACATGGGCAAGGCAGTGGTGATAATGGAAACGGTCAAGGAGGAGGAGCGCCTGGTAGGGGTGCTGGATTTGCTGAGGCTCGTCAGTCGACATTGATGTATGCAGCTCGTCGCCGAGAGAAGGGTGATGCACCTGACGTCATAACTGGTACGTTTTTTATTTCCAGTATGCCATACACTGCGTTGATAGATGTTGGATCTACCCATTCATATGTTACATGTGCTATATCTGGGTCGCTGGGTGTGCACTCTGAGGAGACCGTGAGTGGGGTATCTGTACTAAGTCCTTTGGGTTACTCGGTTAGGGTAGATAAACTGTATAGAGATGTGCCTATAGAAACTCAAGGAAAAGTTTTCTCTGGAGATCTGATGGAGCTACCTTTCGAAGAATTCGATCTCATTTTAGGAATGGATTGGCTTGTTAAGCATAGGGTTACTCTAGATTGTGCTGCTAAGCGAATAATGTTAAAGACCACAAAGGATAAGGAGGTTTTAGTGATAGGCGAGCGTAGGGATTATCTGTCTAATATGGTGTCAGCATTGAAAGCCGAGAAGTGGATTCGAAAGGAATGTGAGGCTTATTTGGCATTTGTAAGCCAATCGGAAACTGAGGATCTGACATTGGATAAAATTAGAACCGTTAAGGATTTTAAAGATGTTTTTCCAGAGAAGCTTCTGGGTTTGCCCCCGAACCGAAAGGTTGAGTTTGGAATCGACTTGTTGCCTGAAACGGCACCGGTGTCCATTGCACCTTATAGGATGGTACCGAAGGAGTTGGTAGAGCTGAAAGCCCAAATTCAAGAGTTATTGGATAGAGGCTTCATTAGACCAAGTGTGTCTCCGTGGGGAGCACCAGTGTTGTTCGTAAAGAAGAAAGATGAGTCAATGCGGATGTGCATCGATTATCGATAGTTGAACAAACTGACGATTAAAAACAAGTACCCACTACCGAGAATCGATGATTTATTCAACCAACTTAGAGGAGCTTCAGTATTTTCCAAGATTGACTTTCGAACTGGGTATCATCAGTGGAGGGTTAAGGAGGTGGATATTCACAAAATGGCATTCAGAACTCGGTATGTTCACCATGAGTTCTTGGTTATGCCACTTGGGCATTATAGAAGGTTTGTGGAAGGATTTTCTGTGATGGCAGCGCCTTTGACAAAGCTTATAAGGAAGGGAGTACCGTTTGTTTGGACTGAGAAACAACAGGAATCTTTTGAGAATGTGAAGAAAGTTCTAACCGAGGCACCTGTACTGATTCAGCCAGAGTCTGGAAAAGATTTTACCGTATGCAGTGATGCATCACATGTAGGGTTGAGTTGTGTGCTGATGCAAGAGGGTAAAGTGGTTACTTATGCATCACGACAGCTTAAACCACATGAAGTTAACTATCCTACTCATGATCTGGAGTTGGCAGCGGTAATCTTTGCACTTAAGATTTAGAGACATTACCTGTACGGAGAAAGGTGTATTATATACACAGATCATAAGAGTCTTAAGTACTTGCTGACTCAGAAGGAGTTGAACCTTAGGCAGCGGAGATGGATAGAGTTGCTTAAAGATTATGAATACGTGATTGAGTATCACCCAGGCAAAGCTAATGTGGTGGCTGATGCCCTAAGTCGTAGAACTGTATCTGATCTGAGAGCCATGTTTGCTCGTTTGAGTCTGTATGATGACGGTAGTTTGTTAGCAGAACTGCAAGTTAGGGCGACCTGGGTAGATGAGATTAAGGAAAAACAGTCGAGGGATGAGTCCTTGGTTTCTCGATTCTGGCAGGTTAAGAATGGGGATACTTCTGAGTTCAGACTGAACAGTGAGGGAGTTCTGTGTTACCGAGGTAGAGTTTGTATTCCGAAGGACTCTGACTTGAGGCAAACAATTCTGAAAGAAGCTCATGGAGGTCTATGTGCTATGCATCCTATAGGGAGTAAAATGTATCGCGACTTAAAGGAGTTGTATTGGTGGCCTGGATTGAAGCGAGAGGTAACGGAAGTTGTGGGAAAATGTCTGACTTGTCAGCAAGTGAAAGCTAAACATCAATTACCTTCTGGAATTTTGCAGCCAGTGAAAGTACCACTTTAGAAGTAGGAGAGGGTAACCATGGGTTTTTTGAGTGGGTTACCCTTGACACCGTCGGAAAGGGTTATTCAGATTCTGGAAGACATGTTGAGGGGATGCATTATCGACTTTCGAGGCAGTTGGGAGGATTACTTACTGTTGGCAGAGTTTGCATATAACAATAGTTATCAGGCAAGTATTCGAATGGCTCTTTATGAGGCTGTATGGGTGAAGATGTCGTACACCTAGTTGTTGGACTGAGTTGGGTGAGCAGCGAGGTTCTTGGGCTTTGAGTTGGTGGCGAATCTTGAGGATAAGGTCAAGTTGATTAGAGATCGGTTGAAGGAAGCATCGATGAGCGAAGTCATGTGCGATTTGAAGCGCAAGGAAATTGAGTACTCTGTGGGTGATATGGTCTTCTTGAAGGTTTCACCTTGGAAGAAAATATTAAGGTTTGGGAGGAAAGGCAAGTTAAGTCTGCGGTTTATTGGGCCTTATCAGATTCTTAAGCGAGTGGGTCCAGTTGCTTATCAGTTGGAGCTACCTCCAGAGTTGGATAGGATTCATGATGTCTTTCACGTCTCCATGTTAAGGAGGTATCGTTTTGACCCTACTCATGTTGTGCCGGTTGCAGAGATCGAGGTCTAAACAGACTTGACTTTTGAGGAAGAGCCTATGCAGATTTTGGATCGAGATGTTAAGATTTTGAGGAGGAAATCAGTTCCGCTAGTAAAGGTGTTGTGGTGTAATCATGACAGAGAGGAAGCTACTTGGGCGCCAGAAGTGGCGATGCGTCAACAATATCCTCATCTGTTTAATTCAGGTAAAATTTCGAGGACGAAATTTCTTTAAGGAGGGTAGAGTTGTAAAGCCCCAATTTTTGGGTTTTCTGTGTTTCTGTTTTTTAAAATTTGTGTGTGTTCTGGTTGGTTAAAATATATATTTTAGTAGGTTAGTGGGCCTTTGGAAGGCCGAAACTTAAGTTAAATTCATGGTAGTCTTCGGAATTTTAATTTTATGAACAGGTGATGCAATTGGCGTTTGGGCTTTTAAGAGTAAAGGGGTAAAAGATGACACAACAAGGAGTGTGGTGTAGTGGCAAGGTGGCGCCACTTAGGGGACAAGAAAGTGACGCCATAGAGGAAGCAAGGGGTCCAAGGTTCAAGTCTTGGCTCTTGCAATATATTTTGGTTTTTCTTTTCAATAAATCTGGAAGCAAGTAGGTGAGCTTTAAAGTTTAATGTGTTGGATTTATGACACAAATGAGTTGATGGCCTAGTGGTGGTGGCGTGAGTTGGCATGTGAGAGGACTTTGGTTTGAATCCCTTGGCACGCAAAGGTTGATTATTTTGCTATGTTGGGACGACAAGAGTTGGTGTTGGTTTTAAACTCTGGTGATGGAGGGATCCCACATCGGGAAGCTAACATAAGAGTAGATGGAGAGCTGGCTTTAAATAGAGCAAACCATGAGGAGAGTAGGCATACCTTTCTTGGCTGATCACTTTCGCTTTGTGACGTGCTCATTTGGGTTGGGCGTCAGCTAAGAGTGTTTGGAGCGCGGATTAACTGCAATCTCCTAACAGGTGTGTATTTTTCATTACTCTAGTAGTAGGACGGCTATTTCGGGCCGCGATGGGCTAAAATGAGCCATGTGGTCCCAATGGGTTCGTAGGCCCAAGTGGATAAGTTGTAGAATTACTATAATACCCCTGTAGGGTGGGACTACCGATTTACCCATGAAGGGTAAAATGACTATTTCACCCCTCATGCGTAAATGACTAACTTGTGTGATGATTGGGTTAGTTGACGTGGATTTATGTTGTGTTAGTGATCGATTGCAGGATTCTCGCGTGGGAGATATCGTCATCAATCGTCATCAACCATGTGTGTAAACGACACCCTCCCTTAGACTGAATCGGTAAAAGCCGAAATACCGAAACGTTGGTATTTTGTGAATTATGACGTCTGGCCTTCGTGAATAGTTGTTAATGAATATGGTGCATTTGGATGATTAGAGTGCAGAGTGTGCATTTTCGTGCACAACGGTATTTTTGGGCTTAATGGGCCAAAAACAGGCCAATGGGCCAACGGGCCTACTTTGGTAAAAAGATGAGGTAAGTACTTTTGATTACTTGGTAAACATTAGAATGAGCATGAAACCTTAGCAATAGGTAATAATTACTGAAATACCCTTATGCATGCAAAATTACGATTTTACCCCTAGGGTTATTTTTCTAAAAAGCATGATGTTCTGTTTCTGTATACGTATGCCATGACATATTATTTCTGTTGCATGGGACATAGGTTTATATTGATGGAGGAAGGGTTCTGGCAGCCTCGGTGCAATCTGGTGGCCTCGCCACATATATCTGTTCTGGTGACTTCGTCACAATATCTGGCAGCCTCACTACAATCTGGTGGCTTCGCCACATATATATATATAACTGTTCTGGTGGCCTAGCCACAATATCTGTATCTGGTGTCTTCGTCATAATATCTGGCAGCCTCGCTGCAATTTCTGTGGTGTGTAGCGGTTGGGTTGGTCGAGTAGTCTCCTCACATGGTGTAAGGTTGGTACGGGGGTGTTATGGATGGATCTGGGTTGGAATTTCTGCATTCATGATATATTTGTTTTGTATCTGCTATGGGCCTATGGGTTTCATTCTAATATCTGTACTGGGCTAAAGCCCAGATAAGTCTGACTCTGATGTTTGATTTGTTTTGGGCTATGGTTGGGTTATGTTACACACTGAGTTTACCGAACTCACCCTTTATTTTCATCTCTGCAGGAAATCCCCAACCATAGTGGGCTTGGAGCCGTGAAGGATTCGGAGTGGCTACATCATCTGCAAAGTTGGTTTTTCTAAGTTAGTTTATTTTTATTATTTTATATTCTGATTTAATTTTGGGTTTTAAGTTGTAATAAGGCCACTATTTAAATTTCTTTTTCTACTATGGTTTTATTTTCTGATTATATTTATACTATGTCGAAACTGCTAGTGTTAGGCTGCGCGGTTTTCAAAATTAATAAACGTTTTCCAAGACTCAATAAGCACAAAAAATGGATAGCCTAAAGATTGATAAACCGGCTTTTCATTGAACCGCTATTTTTACAAAGACCACCCCAATCACTTAAACCAACGAATGCATACTAAGTCGTAAGTCTATGTGACACGTCAGATCTGTCAATAGTGTCTGGGCCGGGTTTGGGGTGTTACAAATTCATTGACACAACTGTGTATCTGGTTCAGTGGTTAAGTGTTCTGGGTGTGTGTGAGAGGTCCCAAGTTCAAGCCACAATATGGGTAAGTTTTGATAATTCTTTTGAATAAAAGCTCAGTTGCTAGTCAGTAAGCTTAAGTTTAAAGGTTGGTAAAATTCTGGCAGAATGGGCCTACTGGTCTGGTGGTTAAGTGGAGTGTTAATATGTTGGAGGTCATGTGTTTGAATCAAGGTGTAAGCAAGGGTTTTATTTTTTGCTACAAATTTCGGCTAGAGTTTGAGTTTTACTAAAAATATGAGTAGTGGGTTAGTGGTGAGAGTTTTGAGTAGAGTTTAGGGGAAATGATCAGAATTTTTGCAAATTGAATTCTCTCTCAGGCTTTGTTGTCTTTTCTGCTCTCCCCAAACCCCCTTGCTGCCCATTTTGTTCTTTCTTTTCCTACGTAAGATCTTTCCCTTCTTACTGCTAAGGTTTTGCAATCCATTACCTCTGTTTTCTCTTTGCGTTGGGTAAGTGCGATTAACGTTTTATTGCTAACTTTGGGTTAATGACTCATTGTTCACCGAGTCGACTGGTGTTTAGGAGATAATCAAAGGCCTGGATATCTCTGATTGACGTGCGAAGTAGGTGAATGTAACATCCCGATTTAGACCGTATTCGGAATGGTGGTTTCAGGGCCACGAGTCTAAGTCAGAAAAATATTTAAAAAATTATTCTCTATGTTTATTATGTGTGTATTTATATGTGTGAAATTTTCATGATTTAATTTTGTCATTTGAGTGCCGATTTAATAAAAAAGGGCTTAATCCCATAAAATGTAAAAGTGACTAGATAAATGTGAAAGTGCCTAATTGTTATTGTCTTTATAATATGAAGTACTTATGTTGCAATTAGGCCATTGATTATATGAATGGACGGTAATGGCATGCAATATTTAGTTTTGTTATTAAATCATTAAGGTTAAATATGTAAATTGAATAATGAGTTAATATATTTTATAATAAAACATAATTAAAAGCCATAGTGTTCGTCTTTTGGTGTTGACTGAATATCAAAATAAAGAAAGAAAAGCAAAACTTTAAGGGTTTGGCCGAAGCTAAGATTGATTAAGGCGTGTAACTAGCTCAATTTTTGATAATTTTTACGTTTTTGAGATCGTTGCAGTGTAATGTATAAAGCCCATGCTTGAATTTATGATTTTGATGAATATTTTGAGTTATGCCATTGATGAATAATTGAGCTTTGTGATGTTAGTTGATAAATTATGAAAGATTTGTTTTGGATTAATATGTTTGGTATTGGAATTTTTGATGATTTTGAGTAATTAGGACTAAATTGCAAAAATAATAAATTGAGGGACTAAAACGTGAAATAAATGAAATGTACGGACTTGTATGAACATGGATAGTATTAGGCCTAAGCATGGTGTGTGCAAATTTTGCATGTTTTGTGTTTTGTGCAATTTGTACTAAATTGTAAAAGTGTTAAATGTCAGGGGTAAAATGTTAATTTTCACATTTATGTGTTTTTAGACTAAATTGAATGAAAGTATGCTTAAATGAGTTTAATTTGAATATGTTTAGATCAAGAACCAAACAAATTAGATTTAGATCGGGGAAAAACCAAAGTTGTCGATTAGTCGTCCCGTTCTGATTATCGTTGTCTGAGGTAAGTTTATAAGCAAATAGATGTTATTTATTTGATTAAGTACGAACTATATATGCTGAAATGTATAATGTGATAGTATATATGTCAAAGCCGAATATGTATAAGCTTGGAATCTATGTGTACGAGTTCGATTCGATTGAGTTACGACGTCTGAAAGCCCCGTACGAAACTTAGGAATAGCTAGGATACATATGCCATGACATAGGATATCTGATATGTGTTCTCGTGCAAGACCACGTTTGGGATGTTGCCATTGATATATGTGATTACGTGTAAGACCATGTCTGGGACATCGGCATCATATTTTATCCGTGTAAGACCCTGTCTGGGACAGTGGCATCGATATGTGATTACATGTAAGACCACGTCTGGGACGTTGGCATTGTACGATATGTGTGATTATTCGAGTATCCTATTCAATTTCGAATGGTTCAATAGGCATTGATAAGTTATGATCGAATGTGTAAATCAAGCTAAGTGATCAGGTATGAGATAGTTGATTACTTATTTAAAAATAAGGTCAATTGGTTATTTGATATGTGATGCAAATTATTACATGATGCTAATGTAAATATAAGTATATTTGTGAAGTATATTCGGCCACATGCTATGTATAAGTATGAGATATTAAAGTTTGATTCAATAGTATATGCTTATGAGTGTATATATATATTCGGTTATATAATGATACTATGGTTTTGAAATTGAATGTCACTTTGATAATAGATATATGTATAATTGACCAAGGTAAAATTTATATTTGAAAGTATATGTTGTATATGAAATTGTGAGCTTGAAATTAAATGTGATTGTGATAGCATAAATTGGTTTGGTTAAATTGAGTTGATATTGACATTGAGTTATTTATTTGCTTATGACTTACTAAGCTAAGATAACTTACTCTGTATGTGTATGTTTGCCTTTGTTTTATAGATTTTGGAGTCAAGTTACAAGCTCGACGATCATCAGCGATGTTTATCACACTATCGACTATTTTTGGTACTTTATAAACTAAATTTTGAACCTATGGCATGTATAGGCTAGATAATATTTGGAAATGTTGGATTTTGTTTTGTGTATATATATAAGCCATGCAAAAATGGCTTGTTTATTTTGTTAAGTTTAGTTTCAAGGTTTGATCAATATATGATTATGCTTAGTTGTGGTTTTGGTGTTTCAGCTATGGTTTATACATATATAAATATATGTGAATTTTGTTGATGTGCTTTGTTAAGGTATCACAAATAGCCTATGATTAGCTCACTTTCGGTAAGTTTGATGTATGGTATGTTTTGTCTTTGTGATTGGTTTATTAATTTGGCTTAGTAATAGAGTAAAATGATAATGATATATATTCGAATTTGTATTAGTTATCTTGATTCGGTTTGTAATGGCAATGTATGTGCATATACTATGCTTGAATGGTTGGCTAACTAAGTATGGTTGATGAAGACAAATAATGAGTATGTTATATGATTGTTTTGGTTAATATGCTTTGTTTGAGGTACGGTAATATTGAGTTGAAAATGTGCCATATTTGTGTGTTAATAATTTGGTATATAATAGATAGGTACTTTGGTATGTTTTGCTTCGGTGCTAGTGTTTAAAATTGATTATAATCATATTTGTATGTGGCTAAATGAATATGCTTGTTTATGCGTATTATATACACATGACTATTATGCCGTGTGAATGTTTAGAATTTAGACAAACATGCTTAATATATGAATTGGTATAGTCATGACTTAATTAATGGAATAGGTTAAAATGCGCATACTATAATAACATAAAAGGTATGTACGATCATATAGTAATATTGCTAATGTCATATATATATGATTGGACATCAAGTTGTATACATATTGGTTTGATTGGTTTCATCATATACATATCGTAAATTAGAAAATGAGATGTTTGATACTTAGTTAATGAAATTATGTCTTGATGTATTTTCTATATATGAAAAGTGAGATTATATGCTTGGATATGGTAAATTATATGTTATTAATGTAATGTATATAGGGAATCCATTAATGAAAGTGTTAAATATGTGCACATGATTTTGATGTATATAAGTTTGATAATGTTATAAATGTATCGTTATTCTATAATGCATGAAGAATGATAAATGACAGTGCTGAATTGTGTTTTGTACGGTAATGCTTCATAACCTTAATCCGGCGACATATACAGGTTAGGGCTGTTACAGTGAAACCCCGATTGTGCGACTGAAGGTAACGTTTTGTGAGTTACCGTTCAGTCTTTTTCGTCTGTTTTCGTTTAAGCACAGCTTTAAGTGACTAATTTGGCGTTATATTGGTTTAATAAAGGTTCTGGAGTGCTCGTGGTCATTTTAGTTTCAAATCAATACCAGGTGTGTACTCAGAAACACAAAAAATGAGAATCGGCGAAAGCTGAAAAACAAAACTATTGATGCCACACAGGCGTGTGGTCGCCCGTATGGTAGGCTGTGTGGCAGCACATGGGCATGTGATCGACGAACTAGGCTGTGCGCGCGTGACACGGGCACCTGATACGGCCATGTGAGGACTTGTAACACCCCAAACCCGGCCTGGACGTTATGACCGGATCTGATGCGCCACATTGATGCGTTCAAAACATTCCATATTACTTAGTTTGGAAAAGCTGAGTTGGTGTTGTAAAAGACACTTTTAAAAGTAGGTTAAAGTGAATAGAAGCTGCGCACCAGGTAGGAAACCATGAAGAAGAGGAGGTGAGTCCGTCGGACTGCTTAAGTACCAAGCTCTCTCTTGGATCCAATCCTAGACATGCACACCGCCATTGCCACACTCTAACATCTCGTATAATTTTGAGAAAACCGTTTGATTATGACCACTTAAGAAAATGATTAAGGTTGCAAATCGTTTGCTTAAAATATTTATTTTCTTGGGAAAACATTTACTTTATGAAACTTTGCGCGTCATCGTGATCTTTTAAAACAAGTAGATTTTATAAAAGCGAACCCTAGTGCTAGCAGTTTAATAATCCCCAAAATATAAGTAATTAAAAAGAGCGACCTTATTACAACTTTAAGCATAATAAAAATAATCCAAAATAAATATTAAACTTATTTAAAATCGGCAATCAATCTTCATGGCCACTCTGAATCCCTTGACTCCAAGTCCACCAATTCTAGGGCTCACCGCAAGGATGGAAGAGGAAGGGGGTGAGTTTGGGAAAACTCGGTATATCTGAAACCCATCCAAAGCCCAATTCAGCTCGAGCCCATTAGGCTGAGCCCTATTCAGATCTTGATACAAGAGGTCAAGCCCTTTTCGAATCTGATGAGCAAGGCCTTAGCCCCTTTTACATAACAGATGTGGCCCATAGGCCCGTTCGATAATATGAGTAACAACGGTAATAATGAACGTAAGCCCATCTGGGAGACTACTCAACCCACCAACCGCTACACCGCCTGTACCAACCCTACACACCATGTGGGAATATCTCAACCCACCCAAATTACACACCACAGTTGCAAACAGCGGCACTCAAATTCGATCGATTGAGGCAAAGCCTCCAAGACGTGGATGAACCACTTTCAATACTTCCTCCATTAATACCCCAATCCCATGCAGCAGATATTAATAAATGCATATCATGCAAAATACAGTAGTAATCAATCAAGCGATTCAACCAATTTAAAACCCTAGGGGTATATCGGTAATTTTGCTCTTTAGGGTAATTTGGTAATTTTGCTCTTTAGGGGTAATTTCGTGATCTACGCTCTTGCACAAGCTAATTGATAATTTTATCAGTTTTATGCAATTTGATTCCACCATCTACCTAATGAGCTAATTTGCCCATCTCTTACCCATATTGGTCAGTAAGCCCATTGGGCCCGTTTTGGCCCATCGAGCCCCTTTTTACGAAATACGCTAAAACGTCACGCTGAACGTGCTTACCACCTTGCGGTGCCAGATCTAACAATTACTCTATGACTTGAGAGCATTCGCATACCCATATGACCATGAAATGCCGAATTTGGCATTTCGCTTTTGTCGAATTGAACTAAAAAGGGTGTTGGTACACACGATTTGCGATATTCCTTGACGAGATCTCCTATCGATTTCCCTATAATCAACGACTTATAGATTAGACCATGTTGTATTAAACCAAATCGAAACTACCTATTATCATCACTTACACATTCGGCCACCATCCACAATGGCCCTTAGGTACCTTACCTTTGTCGCCAAAATCGATGACTAGCTCGAATCCGATTGCTCCGGTGATTCACGCTTTCAATCCCACACTTAAGAAGGCACTAACCAATGAAAGAAAACAACCATTAACAACCCTTAGAGCCACATGCCCAAATCGATGACCTCCCTAATTTTAGGGACTTGACTTTTCTTAACTTTGCAAAATAAGAATAGATCCGAGATGATACGTACTTACCCTTACTCCCACTTGATTTCGACGCAATCTAGTGTAGATTTATCTATCAAACGACGGTAGAACTCGATTCCCCAAAGTCTTGTAGTTTTGCTACAAGCCCCCAAATCTATGGTTTTTCGGCTTTTGTTTGATGAAGAAGATGATAGTGTGGGGCTACAACCTTGAAGTAGAATTGCGGTCGGGAATCTAGGATTAAGAAAAGATAATTGTAAATTAAGAAAATAAAAGAACATAAAAGAACACGGCTTTGAAGAAATCGGCAAGCGGTGATCACGGGTTTTCGCTTTTATGGATTCGGCAAAAGTGTTGATGAATAGTAGGTATGATGAATAGTTTGAAGAAGAAAAATAGAAGAAGAAGAATAGGGAGATGGTAGTTTCGGCTAGAGAGGAAAAAGAGAAAAGAACAATCCTAAGGTGTAAAAGTAAGAAAAGCGGCACCAACAATACCCTAAGTGCCGAAATACTACCCTCATAATCCCCCGCCGATTTTCCTCTTCAATTCCCCCATTCGGCTAACTCTAGCCTCATCCCAATCCCTTAAATCTCTCCCTTATCACTTCTTAATCCAAGCAGTTAAACCGATCCAACTCTCTTCTAGCGAATCCACGAACTCCAACACTTACCCTCCTGCACTAAAAAATAAATGCATCTATTTGCCAACAAAGGGAATCGAACCTAGGTCTTCCCCCAACACTTACACGCCACCTTCATAGCTCCCTAGTGGCGTCACTTAGCCACTTTACCAAAGGCTCATTTGTGATGCAATTTACCCATCACTCCACTTAAGGCCACTTAGCCAGAACCCCTAACTCCTAAGTCTAAAATTCCAAAAATTCAACTGGGTTTTGGCCAACTCATGGGCCTTCTATAAGCCCATTTACCTACTCAAAATACTAATTCCACATCCAAATACAAAATTTTAAAAATCTTTACAAAATATTGAAAATCGCGAATAAACCCGAAAATCAGGATGTTACAGGACTGAAGAGGCCTTGTGCAAGACACGGGCTCGACCAATTAGGCCGTGTGGGCCCACACTAGTGAACCACATGGGCGTGTGGAACTTTGGGCCAAGCCGTGTGATTCACACTGCCAAGGCCAATTTAGGCCTTGTGGGCCACATGGGTGTGTGGGCCCACACGGGTAGGCCATATGGGCGTGTGAGCCCAATTTTCTAAAATACTCTGAAAGGTTGCTCAGGTCACCTAAGTGGACTAGGACATACTGTAAGGTCGATAAGAGTTACTTGACCCCTAATTACGTGATCTGGCTATATGATATATGTGCCCTAGCATGTTACTTTTAGCATGTAAACTGATTTGTATGTATGATCTATTAATTGCATAATTGCATGTCATGTATTGTATGTTGCATTGCACGGGGTTGGGTTATTGTATATGGAGGAAGTATTCTGAAAGGTTCCTAAGCCTGATATCTGGCAGCACAGCTACAATTATCTGATTATGTGCTGCATTTCGGAACAACATGGTCTATAGGGATGGGTGGGTCGATTTTATCCCCACATGGTTTGTAATGTTGGATGGAGTTGGTGTGTAGAGGCTGGTGGGTAGGACTCTGTTATTCTGTTCTACATCTGATTTTGTATCTGAGTGGGCTAAGGTCCACACCGATTCTGTAAAGGGCTCAGGCCCGAACTATGCATGACTGATTTCGGATACGTGCTGTGTGTATATTTTCTGTGGGGATTACACACTGAGTTTGCAGAAACTCACTCTTTTCTATTTAATCTGTTCAAGTAATCCCCAGCATTAGGCGAAATAGTGCAACAGAGGTCTCGGCGGTGACCACCATGATTTCGTACTATAGCAATGCAATTTTTCTTAGTTATCTGTTCCCTCTATTAATTTAGGTTTTGCTTTGTAATTTCTGGGACTTTGGACTATTTGGTTTTAACTCGATTTTATACTATTGATGTTTTATTTTTGACAAGCATTATCAAAACTCGGCTTTCACTAAAAACAAATGGCTTTTCTTATAAACTAAGGTCTTCAAAATTAATTACGGGTTTCCCTAATATAGTATGTTTTCAAAGCTTCTGCGAAAAAGAGATACATTTTAATTATAACAAAGATTAAGTAACTGGAACGATTTTTACTTGTCAAGTACGATTTCAAAAGCACTATCATGTGACACCTCCAGATTCAGCCATAACGTCTAGGACGGGTCTGGGGTGTTACAATAAATACCCCATTTGGTGCTCACTTTAAACACATCTCAACCCTTCTGATCTCTTCACTTCTCTCTCATTTTTCTCTCTTCATTCCCTTCCATTGTTCTTCACTTTCTTCCCCTATTCCCTTACCGATTTCACCTCTTGAAAAGAGTCAATCAACCACCATTTGGAACAGTGTTCAAGTGTTCATAGAAGCCTCGATTCAACATGAACAAGAGGAGAAAGAGGAGTGGAGCATACTAGTCAAGCCACAGAGAAAACACTGGATTTGATTCTTATTCCCTATCCTTTTAATTTTGTTGTTGTTATAATCTATGACTACTTATGATGTTGATATGTTTAATTTAATTAATATGGCTTAAATTTAATTCATGTTAGGTTGATTGCATTTTTTCTACTTAATTTATTAAAACTGTGTTCGTGTTATAGGCCTCGGTAAGATGTTTGATTAAGTAAAACCATGACTAAGTTATTCTTGCATTACAATTGGAAGGTAACTAATGAATTAATTATTTAAACAGATTTAAATTGTAATTAATTGACATGATACTTGACCAGTGCATGTTTGATCATCTAAGGTAGCCGAGGGTTAAATTAGCAATGATATCTAACGATACATTAGCCTTGCATAACTTGCAAGATTATTGTGATTAAACTGTTTCAATGTAGAAATACATTATTACCTCACGTAATCTTTTATGTGGTTTTGAAATTGAATCAATTGTTTGAATTGACTTAGAGATATGTACAAGAGATTACTTTAATTTCATAAGTATGTATGTGCATTAACACATTTGCTTATTAAAATTTTTTTAATCGGTTGAATTGGCATATAGATATAGTCCAGAGGTAAATGAAATTTTAGTAAGTAAGTATGTTCATAAGTTAGCAAATAACCGAGTTGCTGTGAATTTATTCGTAACAACATAAACATAAGTTTAATAATTCTAAGTTAAGAAATGTAATTAATCTAACACAATTATGTCATCTTGATTAAAATCATCTTTTGAAATCGTGCATTGGAAATTTTATTTTATTTTTATTTATTTTACTTTGTTAAAACTCTAGTTTTTAATCACCTCCTCAAATCAAAGTATTTTTCATCACCAAAGTGTTTTCAAAATTGCATTCATAAATAATTCTTTTCATAGTCCCTATAGGTATGATAACTCGACATTTACTCATCACTTTATTACTTGTTGCGATTGTGTATACTTGCACATTTTTGTCGTTCCAAGTTTTTGGCGCCGTTGCCAGGGACTTGTTTAAAAAGTCATTATTTGTGGATTTATTAATTTTGCATTTTGGTTTATTTTTCTATTCAATTTTAACTTAATTAATTTTTCTATGATTATTTCAAGTGTTTATGAGTATTGACAAATTATCGGTTTACTCCCTGTATACCCTAAAATTGAATGAACTTTTTGACAGCGAAAAAGACAAGCAAGTCAGAGAAGGATCAAAGAGATGAACCTTGAAAATTTGAATCAAGGAAACGGAGCAAACCCTGCTCAAAATCCTATCCTTATTGTTGATGATAGGGATAGAGCTCTAAGACAGTATGCTATGTCAATGTTTCATGATCTTAATTCGGGTATTAGAAGACCCGAACTAGAAGCCAGTCATGTTCCAGATGCTTCAGATAGTGGACCAATTCAATGGAATGCCTAGTGAAGATCCTCATCTTCACTTAAGACTATTTATAGAGGTGAATGATTCTTTCGAGTTAGTTGGAGTACCCGAAGATGCATTACGATTGAAGCTATTCCTATATTCACTAAAGGACAGAGCCCGAGCCTAGTTGAACTCATTGCCACCAAATTCAATTTCCATATGGCAAGACTTAGCAGAAAGATTCCCCATGAAGTATTTCCCATCTAGCAAGAATGCTAAGTTAAGGAACGAGATCACTACTTTCCAATAAATGGATGATGAGTCCTTGTATGAGGCATGAGAAAGGTATAAAGAATTATTACGGAAGTGTCCTCAACATTGCATCCAACTTAAGAAGTTTTATAATGGTCTCAATGCCCACACGAGGATGGTAGTGGACGCTTGTGCTAATGGTGCTCTTGTAACAACCCAATTTAGACCCTAATTAGAACGGTTGTTTCGGGACTATGAATTCGAGTCAGAAAAATATTTAAAAATTATTTTCTGTGTTTATTTTGTGTGAATTTATATTTGTGCAATTTTCGTGATTCAATTTTGTTGTTTGAGTGTCCGATTAAATAAAAGGACTTAATCGCGTAAAATAAAAATTAGGTGGTAACTTGTATAAGGGCCGAATTACTAATGGTTTCCTAAATTGGGGTATTTATGTTGAAAATATTCCATTAACATGATGTTTAGACGGTAATGAACATATGTTATATAATTTTATTATTATTTCATTAAGGTTAATTAGGTAAATTAGTAATAAGTTAATGTATATGTTAATATATCATAAAATAAGTTATAATAATATTATTTTCTTTGTTCTTGCATCGAATATAAACAAAAGAAAAAGAAAGAACAAGAGCTAGGGTTCGGCACTTTGTAAAGCTCAATCAAGGTTCGCTTTTGTTCGGTTTTTGATAATTTCTACGTTTTTGAGATCGTTGCTTAGTAATCTTCAAGACCCAAGCTTTAATTTTTTATTTTGATGAATATTTTGAGCTATTCCATTGTTGATAGTTTGTGATTTTTGTTGTTTGATGATGAAATATGAAAGATATGTTTTAGATTAACATATTTTGTATTAGAGTTTTCGATGATTTTGAGTAATTAGGACTAAATTCCAAAAATAATAATTTTAGGGACTAAAATGTGAAATAAATGAAATATATGGGCCTGTATGAACACTAGAAATATTCGGCCAAACTGGGTACCTTGGAATTTTGAATATTTTGTGTTTTGTGCAATAGGGACTAAATTGTAAAAATTGTAAATGTTAGGGGTAAAATGGTAATTTGCCTATTTATGTGTTTTTGGACTAAATTGAATGAAAAAATTGTTTGAATGAGCTTAATATGAATATGTTTAGATCAAGAACCAAAGAAATCGGATTTGGATCGAGGAAAAACGAAAGTTGTCGACTAGTCGATCCGTACCGATTTTTCGTTGTCCGAGGTAATTTATAAGTAAATAGATATACTTAATTTTAATTAAATGTAAAGTGTACATGCTGATATGAAATATATGAATTAATATGTGCTAATGCTGAATGTGTAAGCATGTTAACTATGTCCATGCAATCGTTTCGACCGAGTTACGACGTCCGAAAGTCCTGTATGAACCTTAGGAATAGTTAGGATACATATGTCATGACATAGGATTCCGATATATGTGTGCGAGTAAGACCATGACATCGATATGTGATTTCGATATGTGTGTACGAGTAAGACCCTATCTGGGACAATGGCATCGATATGTGGCTACATGTAAGACCACGTCTGGGACATTGGCATTGTACGATTTGTGTGATTATCCGAGTGTCCTATCCGATTTTGAATGGTTCGTTGGGCAAAGATAAGCTATGTTTGAATGTGTAAAATGAGCTATATGCCAGGTATGGATTAATTTGTTACCTATTCAAGGTAAGGTAAGTAAGTATTTAACGTTTGATACATATGACTTATAAGGTAAATATGGAATGTGTAATTATAAAATTGTAATCAAACTTGATAAAGTATATATATATTGTGATTGTCTTCGAAATGATATGTGATATGTTTATTGATGTAACCATGTGTATTCGGCCATTTAGGTAATGTGTACATGATGATATATTATGATGCTTGAGTGGTGTTTATGAGTATAAGTATATTTGATTATTTAATGATATCTTGGCTTTGTAAGTGAAATGTGAATTACTTATATTGGTTATATAGGCATTCAGCCAAGGTTGGAATTTTGTATAATAACGAAATATCATGTATGAAATTGGTTGGTTGAGACTAAGCATACTTATTCTAGTATAATTCGGTTAAATTTAAAATGAATTGGTTATATTACTGGATTGTTTATTTGCTTATGGCTTGCTAAGCTCTGATAGCTTACTCTGTGTGTTATGTTACTCTGTTTTATAGATTTTTGAGTCAAGCTACAAGCTCGGGGACTGTCAGTGTAACAGCCCGATTTAGACCCTAATCAGAACGGTGGTTTCGGGACCACGAATCCGAGTCAGAAAAATAATTAAAAATTATTTTCTGTGTTTATTTTGTGTGAATTTATATCTATAAAAATTTCGTGATTTAATTTTGTCATTTAGGTGTCTGATTAAATAAAAGGACTTAATCGCGTAAAATGAAAATTTAGTGGATTTCTAAAAAGGGCTAAATTGTACTTGGATTTTTAAATGGAAGCCTTAAAGTTGCAATTTACCCATTAAAAGAATAAGTGGACGGTACTAGGCATATGTTATATAGCTTTGTTATAATATTATTAAGGTTAAATAAGTAATTAAATAAAATGTTATTATTGTTATTGTATCTTATAACTCATATCAAATTAAAATAAGGTTTTCATATTACCTTTTCTCTTGGCCGAAACTTAAAGAAGAAAGAAAAAGAAAAACAAGTTAGGGTTCGGTAGTATTCAAGCTTGATTAAGGTACGAGTTTAGCTCAGTTTTTGATAATTTCTACGTTTTTGAGATCGTTGCTTCGAGTACTACAAAATCCATGCTTTAATTTTTGATTTTGATGAATATTTTGAGTTGTGCCATTGTTGATAACTTGTGATTTTTGTTGTTTGATGATGAAAAATGAAAGATATGTTTTAGATTAACATGTTTCGTATTGGATTTTTTTATGATTTTGAGTAATTAGGACTTAATTGAAAAAATAATAATTTGAGAGGCTAAAATGTGAAATAAATTGAATATATGGACTTGTTTGAGAGTGGGTAAAATTCGGCCCAACATAAGTATAGGGAAATTTTGTGTATTTTGTGTTTTGTGAAATAGGGACTAAATTGTGAAAATTGTAAATGTCAGGGATAAAATGGTGATTTACCCATTTATGTGTTTTTGGACTAAATTTAATGAAAATATGTTTGAATGAGCTTAATTTGAATATGTTTAGATCAAGAACCAAAGAAATCGAATTTGGATCGGGGAAAAACAAAAATTGTCGACTAGCTATCTGACTCCATTTTGCATCGTCCGAGATAAGTTTATAAGCAAATAGACGTGTTTATTGATAGTATAATGTTATAATTACATGCTGTTATGAAATGTTATATTTAAATTATGTTAAGGCCAAATATGTTAAATTTGGCTATGACATTTCTGAGTTCGATTCGACCCAGATACGACGTCTGAAAGCCCCGTATGAACCTTAGGAATAGCTAGGATACATATGTCATGACATAGGATCTCGATATATGTGTGCAAGTAAGCCCATGGGATCGATTTGTAATTCTGATATGTGTTTACGAGTAAGATCCTGTCTGGGACAGTGTCATCGATATGTGGCTACATGTAAGTCCACATTTGGGATGTTGGCTTTGTACAATTTATGTGATTATCCGAGTGTCCTATCCAATTCCGAATGGTTCATCGGGCAAAGGTAAATTGTGTACGAGTATGAAATATGAGTTAAACGGCCAAGTACGAATTAGTCTGTTGACTATTAATGGTAAGGTAAGTTTGTACTTGATATTAGTTTTATTCATGTATAATCGATGATAATGAATTTAAGTGAGGTATATATGTGTATTCGGTTCTGTAGTTATATAAGTTGAGTATCATGAAATGATTCGTAATTATGTGTAAGTGTATGATTAAGGGTGATTGGCCTTGATGGTGATATATAAATGTGTGATATTATGTTATGATTTTCGAACTAATGAATAAAAAGTTTATATAGGCATGATTATGTTATAACTAGTTGTGTTGGGAAGTTGACTATTAATATGCTTAATTGTTCAGGTGAGTATTCGGCCAAGTAAGGAATGTAATTACTTATTGTGATATTTTGACTCTTGAACTTGTATATAAAGGAATATGTGTATTCGATAAGGTAAAAACAAGTTGTTGGAAAGTTGTTTGATAAATAGACAATTTGGTTATTTGACTATTCGGCCAAGATGATGTTCATGTACGAATGTATATATATATATATATATAGATATATTTTCAAGTTATAAGTTGAACTAATGGTGTATAGTTACTATAAATATTGGTTAGCCTAATTGAGTTAAATACTTTGTTAGGTCTACTATTTGCTTATGACTTACTAAGCTATAATAGCTTACTGTGTGCATATTTGTTTGTTTTATAGATTTTGAAAATCAAGTTACAAGCTCGGGGATCGTATGTGAAGTTCATCACACTATCTACTATTTTGGGTACCTTTATAAGTTAAATTCGAATTATGGCATGTATAGGCTAAAGTGTGTTTTGGGATGATGAATTTTGGTCGTGTATAAAGCCATGCGAAATTGGCTAATTAATATGTTTGAATTTAAATATGATGGGTACGGTCTATGTTAATTATGGTTATAAGTTGCATGTTGTGTATGCTCATTATATGAGGTAAATGTTGGATGTTTGGACAAGGAGCAGTGGTTTTAAAAGGTTTGTGGTTGTTTCGACTATGATAATTCATAGGTGAAATATGCTCATGAACTTAGTAAAAAAATGTTTTTTTATTTAATAGGGTAATACTTATGGCTTGGTATTTTTTTTTTTTTTGGATTCAAGATTGGATTTTGAAAAGGGTTAAAGCTCATAATGATATATTATTTATTTCGTAAAATGTAAATGTACGAATGGTTTGTGGATAATTGTTTTCATGATTGGATAGTTGATCAACTTGAATGAGGTGTTTTGCTCAATTGTATTTCGGCATTTATGTTCATGAAAATTTAGAAATAGACTATATATGATTTAATTAGTAGGAATTCTAATATATGAGATGGGCATATAATATGTTGGGTTTAATTAAAGTCATGCATGTGTACTTCCATTTAAATATGATTGCAGTAATGTTGATGCGATACGCATGAATTTAGTAATGCATATTACAATATCAACCATATAGAAATATGTACGTTTAAATCTTCATAAATGTGATTATTTATGTAAATGTACTGGTCATATATATATATAAGTTCGCAATTCGTATAAATCATTTATATTAGTCGAATGGACTAGAAAATGAAGTGAGTTTATTTATAACCAAAAGTTAATATTATTTGGTAATGATGTGTGATATATATATATTAGAGATTCGTATCAATTGTTATTTTACTTGTGCCACATATATGAAATTGTTTTTGTGATATGTATGCTATTAACACATGTGAACGATATACCCAAATATATCGATGATATGAAATGTTCAAATTAAGAGTTGTAATAGCTTTTGATTTAAATCTTAGTCAATTTTCGAGAAATATTCATGCAATTATATAAATGTTTTATTTAATTATTCGAATTGCGTTCCATTCTGTAATGCCTTATGATTCTGTTCTGACGAAAGATACGGATTAAAGGTGTTATAGTCAACCAAATTGATCGGTGTTATAGTCAACCAAATTGATCGCACTATCTACTATTTTGGTACCTTATAAGCTAAACTTAAATTATGGCATGTATAGACTAGCTTTGGGATTAATTATTTTGAATATGTTTGTATATTAGCCATGCGAAAATGGCTTGCTTTTTATGTTTAGGTTTGATTTTTTGTGGGCTTAGTTATAATGTTTTGTGATCTTGGTTTTGATAATTTTGGTTGTGTTTTTGGATTATGGTTTTAGTTAACTTTTGGTTATAATGCAATATGCTAAGCAAGAATGATTCATATGATAGACGCTATATGTGTTAGTAATGGTTTGATAATGGTTGGTAAAATTTAGAAATGGATGGTGTAATGATCATTGTGTGTATACATTTTCATAGCATGTTAAACTGATTCGGTCAAGGTTTTGAATAGGTAAACATAGATGAATTAGTTTGAAACTATTTCAATAATATATTGGTATATTCAGTTATAAGATGGAATTGAATAAGAAGGTTATGATTTATTTGTAACTTAGCATTGCTTGTATAAATATTTTTGTATATGATAAATTGACTTAATATATTTGATACATAGTATGTAATATTTACGTTCTGTATATGTCTATATGTGGTTAATGTTTCGAAATTATAGAAATAATCTCTGTAACACCACACTATCGATTCATCATTTAATGGCATGTATAGCTAGACCCCAAACACCTCACGGTAGTCCTAGAATCGACTAAACCGTGGCTCTGATACCAATAAAATTGTAACACCCCGATCCCGAGACCATCACCGGTGTCGGACACGAGGGGTTAACAAGTCAAGTCCACATATTTTGCCCACCAATTTGACATTTCCAGTCGGGCTGGAAAACTGCATCACTGTCGCCTTAAAAATTATATCTCGAGTTTCAAAACTCGGAAACTGGTTTCGTAAATTTTCCCTGAATTTAGACTCATATATCCATCCATGGATTTATTTCTAGAATTTTTGGTCAGGCCAATTGGTACAGTTTATTAGTTAAAGTCACCCCTGTTACAGGGATCGACTGCTCTGCCTTCGCGCGTTACAACTTGAATATCTCTCTGTACAGGGCTTTAATACTGGTGCCGTTTGTTTCTAATGAAACTAGACTCAAAATGGAATCTGCACATATAAGGCATGACTCCTAATTATTTCTGGATAATTTATAGTAAATTTTTAAAGTTGTGACAGGGGACCCAGAAACCATTCTGGCCCTGTCTCACAATAGCTTTAATATCTCTTAACAAGTAACTCCTATGACCATTTCGTTTCTTCCATATGAAAATAGACTCATCAAGGTTTATTTACATAGCTTATTCACTATTTAATTCCAATCCTACGAATTTTGGTGATTTTTCACATTCACGTCACTGCAGCTGGCAGCATCTGTTTTCTAAGGTAGGTCTTACCTATTTGGTAGTCTCCATGAACCAACTAGTCTTGCCATACATAGGTTCATATATGATCATTTTAACCATGCCAATGGCTGATCATGTGACCAACATTCCCATTTCCAAGCCATAGCCACATCATGACACCAAATATATATACATACAAACCACAATTAGTCTAAGTCGATACTTCACTTTTACGAGCCATTTTCGCATGGCCGTACATATATACATCACAACATATTTAACCAACAAGGGGTAGTCCTATACATGCCATTTCAAGTTCAACCAAGAATTTATACCAAAATGGGGGCTTGATAGTGTGGATGACTTCGACTTCAACGATCCCGAATCCGATTGCTATCGGCGAAATCTAGAAAGCGAGAGCCAAAGCAACGGAGTAAGCATTTTTATGCTTAGTAAGTCTCAAGGAATATAATCAACTCTAATTACAGCAATACATTCACATAGTCAAATGCATCATTTCATTAATACACATTCTTACTTCACACTTCATCATTATATACTTTCACAAAGTATCAATCAATTCAATAACTGAAATTCATTAGTCGATTGAGCGAATGTTGCTCAAACATGTCGACTTTCCAATGCACATATAACGTACCTTATCCTTTGGGCCTTTCGAGTGTACTAATTGAATTCATTACAGCAACCAACACTCACCTCCAGCCCAAGATTCTTCGGAATATAACCGGATATAATCACGTGCACAAATGCCTTCGGGTCTTAGCCGGATAGAATAACTCATACGAAAACCTTGGTCTTAGCCGGATATAGCCACTAGCACAATTGCCTTGGTCTTAACCGGATATAATTTCAGCATAATTGTCTTCGGGCTTAGCCGGATATCATTCGATTTCTCATGTACACATACATCAATAATCATTGGACATACATATTTCATTTTCGTTACTAAGGCTCAAACGCACATATATTCACAAGCATATTCGCCTTGGGACTTAGCCCGGTATCATTCAATTTCTCATACACATAAATCAATAATCATACACATCCATACTTCATCTCACATAATTCAAGTAAGGTCACTTCTTGAGGACTTACCTCGGATGTTGTCGAACGGCTTTTTCGGCTATTCGATCACTTTTTCCTTCCCTTGTCCAATTGTGGCCCTCTTAGCTCTTGAGCTAATTCAAACAAATTCAATTTATTAAAACCTCATTGTGCTTGCTTATGGCGAATATGACAAGGAGTTTAAATGGTCATATGGCCACTCTTTAGCTTGAATACACAATGGTCATGCACATTTTATACTACATCAAGCAATTCAATACAATTTATTTGAGCATCAAGGAAAAGCTAAGGCCTTCAATAGGCTACCCAAGGCGAATATTCATGTACATGTTGAGGCCAATTATGCACTTAATACCTCACAAAAACAGCATGCATTTTACTAGTTAATGCTTTGCACATTGTGGCCCAAAACTTATAATATAGCATCAAGCACTTATATGTGTGCTAGGCGAATTGTGCTTGCAATTTCACAAGCATTCTTCAACATCTTCTTCTTTAAACCAATATATTCATCACTTACTTCATAGCCAAAACATCATGTGCAAACATATATATACAATATGAGCATGGCGAATTTCAAGGTGTCCATAGCCATCCAAAATACAAATTTTAACTAACATGCAAGAAGTATGAACCATGCTCATGAATGCATCATGGCGAATATGACAATCATGCCCTTTTCAACTTCAATCATGGTTAAACAAAAGAAAACTCAAAATCTTACTCATGAGTAGACAATCCATCATTGCATGCATCATCATCAAGCTTCACACTTAGCATGCAATGGCTTTATCACCATAACAACTTTGGCCAAATACCATTTCCATGGCATAACAAAGATTTGAGCCATGGCTAACATGCACATCAAGTTAGCAACCAAAACATGCATGAAACTCCTAACACAACCTCATACATACCTTAATCTTGATGCCAATTTAGCCAAATCGCCTTCTAGATCTCTTCTAAACCAAGCATGAAGCAAAAATCCTCTTTCTTCCTCCTTATGATTTTCGGCCAAAAGATGAGAAAGGATGAACACAACAAATTTTTTCCTCCTTCTTTCTCAACTCACGGCAAGGGGGATTACCACACTCACACACATTTTTTTTTTCATTCTTTTCTTACCCATGCTTATTTGTTTATTATTTCTCCCTAATGCCCAACAAAACATGTTTCATGACATGTTTAGCCCATATCTCTTTGTCATGGCCGGCCATCACTTGTACAAAGGGAATTTGACATGCAAGTCCATTATTTTGCATGCATGCTTTAATTAGTCATCACACATTTCCCATCATACTTTCAAAGTTCACTACTAGGTCCTTTCTAGTGAAATTCACCTTTATAACACTAAATCAATAATCAAAAATGTCATACATGAATACACACATATTATAGGCATCGAAATAAATTTTAAATTATTTTTATGCCTCGGTTTTGTGGTCCCGAGACCACCTTCCGACTAGGGTCAATTTTGGGCTGTCACAACTCTCCCCACTTAAGAAATTTTCGCCCCGAAAATCTTACCGTAAATAGGTTTGGATATCGCTCTTTCATAGAGTTCTCGGTCTCCCAAGTAGCTTCTTCTATCCCGTGCTTGAGCCATAACACTTTTACTAGCGGAACCCGCTTGTTTCGCAACTCTTTCACTTCTCGTGATAGGATACGAATCGGTTCTTCCTCATACCTCATATTAGCTTGAATTTCGATTTCTGATGGACTAATCACGTGCGATGGATCGGATCTATAGCGTCGAAGCATCGAAACGTGAAAGACATCGTGAACCTTTTCGAGTTCAGGGGGCAAAATCAAACGATATGCCACCGGACCGACTCGCTCGGATATCTCATATGGCCCAACGAACCTCGGGCTCAACTTGCCCTTACTACCGAACACGAGTATCTTTTTCCAAGGCGATACCTTGAGAAACACTTTATCACCCACGATACTCGATATCCTTACGCTTCAGATCCGCGTCGACTTCGACGATCGGAGGCTATCTTGAGACTTTCACGGATTACTTTCACTTTTGTTCAGCATCCCTAATCAAATCCACCGAAAATCTTGCTTTCACCGAGCTCGGTCCAAAACAATGGTGTACGGCATTTACGACCGTACAAGGCCTCGTAGGGTGCCATCTTAATACTTGATTGAAAGTTGTTGTTGTAGCGAATTCAATCAACGGCAAATCTGTTCCCATGAACCACTAAACTCGAGGACGCAACATCTTAACATATCCTCAAGTATCTGAATTATCCGCCGGATTGACCATCGGTTTGGGGGTGAAAGGCGGTCTGAAATGCAACTTGGTACCCAAAGCTTCTTGCAACTTTTTCCAAAATCGCGAGGTAAATCTCGAATCTCTATCCGACACGATGGAAATAGGCACCCCGTGTAATCTCACAATCGAGAAGCGTACAATTCAGCTAATTTGTCCATTGAAAAATCCGTACGTATGGGGACAAAGTGGGCCGACTTAGTCAATCGGTCTACCACGACCCAAACCGCATCCTTCTTACTTGCTGACAATGGCAGTCCGGATACAAAGTCCATTGTGACTCGATCCCATTTCCACTCGGGTATCGTGATTGGTGAAGTAATCTCGAAGGCACCGATGTTCCGCTTTCACTTGTTGACATATTAAACATCTCAAACAAAGTCGGAGATGTCTCGCTTCATACCATGCCACCAAAACCGACGTTTCAAATCATTGTACATCTTCATTACTCCCGGTGGATTGCCATTCGGCTACAATGGGCTTCATTCGAATTATCGAAATGAGTTCAATTCTTTGGAACACACAGACGACTTTTGAACCTCCAACAATCGTCATCATCGATTTGAAATTCGAGTCCTTGTTCGAACACACTCAGCCGTTTTGCAGCCAACTCGTCGTCGACTTCTCGAGCTTCTCGAATTTGAGGTATCAATAGTGGTTTGGCTTTCAATTCAGCTACTAACACACTATCGGATCGAACAGACAAGTGCACGTTCATCGCTTGTAAAACGAATAATGATTTACGACTCAAGGCATCCGCAACCACATTCGCCTTTCCGGGGTGATAGTCAATGACCAGCTCATAATCCTTTAACAGTTCAAGCCAACGTCTTTGTCGCAGATTTAAGTCTCTTTGGGTCATCAAATATTTGAGACTTTTGTGATCCGAGTACACATGGCACCTTTCACCAAATAAGTAATGTCGCCAAATCTTTAAGGCGAACACGATGGCGACCAATTTGAGATCATGGGTCGGATAATTTTTTCTCGTGTGGCTTCAATTGCCTCGACGATAGGCCACAACTCGACCTTCTTGCATCAATACGCAACCTAACCCAAGGAGGAGGCGTCATTATAGATGACAAACTCTTTGCCGATTCGAGTTGCACTAGAATTGGGGCTTGATCAAATAAGTCTTGATTGATCGAAACTTTTTGGCATTTCTCCGTCCATTCGAACTTAACCTCCTTTTGGAGTAAGCCGTCATCGGCGTGGCTATCGTTGAGAAGCCTTTTACAAATCGTCGGTAATAACCAAGAAGCCCCAAAAAGCTCGAACCTCGGTAATATTTCTGAGGCTTCCAATTAAGTATGGCTGAAATTTTATTCGGTCGACTCGAATACCCGATCTGAGATACCACATGACCCAAGAAGCTAACCTCTCTTAACCGAACTCACACTTGCTGAACTTAGCATATAATTGCTTATCCCGTAAAATTTGCAGCACTAACCGCAGTGTTCAAGATGTTCGGTCTCATTTCTTGAATAGACCAAGATGTCATCAATGAACACGACTACGAATCGATCCAAATATGGTCGAAGATCTGATTTATTAAATCCATAAATACCGCGAGGGCATTAGTGAGCCCAAACGGCATCACTAGGAACTCATAGTGACCATATCTCGCTCAAGGCGTCTTGGGTACGTCTGAATCTCGGATTCGCAATTGATAATAGCCCGATCTCAAATCTATTTTCGAGAATACCGAGGCTCCCTTCAGTTGATCGAACAAGTCATCAATACGGCAACGGATATTTGTTCTTTATCGCCGCTTTATTAAGTCGACGATAGTCGATCTGCAACCACATGGTTCCATCCTTCTTTTCACGAACAATCTGGCGCACCCCAAGGCGAAAAACTCAGGCGAGCAAAACCTCTATCCACCAATTCTTGCAATCGAGCTTTCAACTCCTTTAATTCCGTTGGTGCCATACGATACGGAGCTATCGAAATTGAGTGGTACGGTATCAATTCGATGCCAAATTCTATTTCCGAACAGGTGGTAAACCCGGCAATTCTTGGGAAAACATCCAGTATTCACAAACCACGGGCACAGATTCGGGTTTCTTTTCGATTCCTTGTCATCGAAAGCACGTATGCAAGGTACGCCGCACCCTTTTCTTACATATTTCGGGCCAACATCGCGATATTACGGTGGCAACCCTTTAAGTCCGTAGACTCAACCCGAATTATTTCATTATTCGCGCACCTCAAATCGATAGTCTTGCTCTTGCAATTTACAACCGCATCGTGCATGGTCAACCAATCCAAACCAAGAATAACGTCAATTCATCGAACGGCAAAAGCATCAAGTCCGCCGAAACAAGAACCTCGGAACACTAGGGGACTTTTCTTGCACACTTTGTTGACAAGCACGTAATGACCCAAGGGTTTGACACCGAATTACAAACTCGAGAGACTCAATAGGCAAAGTCTTCTTTGGATGCTAAGGTTTCACATATATAAGATTGAGTAGAACCAGGTCAATCAAAGCAATCACATTAGTATTGAAAAGAGTGAAAGCACCGTAATGACATCTAGAGAGGCAGCATCCTCGCGTCTTGGCGTATGGCATAAGTCCTCGCAGAGCACGAGCCTCAGATTTGATGGTAGCATCTCTAAATCCTCTCGACCGCCAACGACATTGCCCATATTTCTAGGTGGCCTACCTCGGCAATGGTAGCACCCGGGTTTCCACTCGACTCACATTCATTCAAGCATCCTCGGGCAATCCTTCATAAAGTGGTCGGCCGATCCACACTTATAGCAGAGCGATCACGAAACCAACAGCTCCCGAATGCCATTTGCCACAATGTTGACACTCGCCCTCTCTCGCGATCATTTCCACCATCGGCGATCGAAGTGACTCGTGTGGTCACAGGGTCGATCGCGTCCTCGTCTAGAAAAGCCCAAAGCGCCTCTAGACCGGTTCACATCATCTCGAAATCTCTTCGATGCTGTTGAAGAGACTTTCCGAGGACCTCTTCGAATTCTCCGGTCCCACATCAGCTTTTTGTTTCTCCTTCCTAAGCTCTTGACTTTACAAGCTCGCTCAACAAGTACTACGAACTCTCGTATTTCGAGAATGCCAACGAACATCCTTATATCATCATTCAGCCCATCCTCAAGCGTTTACATAATAGCGGACGAAATGCATTCTCACAGATCGGCTAAGCCTCACAAATTTTCGTTCATAGTCGGTAACCGACATAGAACCTTGCTTAAGATCAAGAAATTCCCTTCGCTTTTGGTCGATGAATCTCTGACTGATATACTTTTTTTTAGGAACTCGGTTTGAAAGAATTCCCAAGTCACTTGCTCTCTAGGCACCACAGAAGTCAGAGTACTCCACCAATAGTAGGCGGAATCACGTAGCAAGGAGATGGTACACTTTAAGCACTCATTGGGTGTACAAGATAGCTCATCGAGCACCCGGATAGTGTTGTCCAACCAAAATTCAGCTCGTTCGGCATCATCATCATCCGTAGCTTTAAATTCAGTGGCCCCATGTTTTGAACCCTATCGATCGGGGCTTACTTGACCTTATTTGGTCGATTCGGAGGTATTGTAGGTCTTGGGGTTGCATTTGTCGGGAATGGAGGTTGTGGAACAGCCGTGTTAGTTCGAATGTATTGATTAAACCATTCGTTCATCACACTATAAAAGGCTTGCCTAGCCTCATCATTCGGATTGCTGGCCATAGGTTGAGAGTCCATCGGCACTGTCCCTTGTGCGGGAGCAGGCGCCACACTCTCCCCATCATCAGCTATTGCTCGGTTGGGATCGGGATCCATTGCTATAAACAAACTCAAAGTCAAATTGTCAGAAATCACCACACTATCGGTTCATCATTTAATGGCATGTATAGCTAGACCCCAAACACCTCACGGTAGTCCTAGAATCGACTAAACCGTGGCTCTGATACCAATAAAATTGTAACACCCCGATCCCGAGACCATCACCGGTGTCGGACACGAGGGGTTAACAAGTCAAGTCCACATATTTTGCCCACCAATTTGACATTTCCAGTCGGGCTGGAAAACTGCGTCACTGTCGCCTTAAAAATCATATCTCGAGTTTCAAAACTCGGAAACTAGTTTCGTAAATTTTTCCTGAATTTAGACTCATATATCCATCCATGGATTTATTTCTAGAATTTTTAGTCGGGCCAATTGGTACAGTTTATTAGTTAAAGTCACCCCTGTTACAGGGATCGACTGCTCTGCCTTCCCGTGTTACAACTTGAATATCTCTCTGTACAGGGCTTTAATACTGGTGCCGTTTGTTTCTAATGAAACTAGACTAAAAATGGAATCTGCACATATAAGGCATGACTCCTAATTCTTTCTGGATAATTTATAGTAAATATTTAAAGTTGCGACAGGGGACCCAGAAACCATTCTGGCCCTGTCTCACAATAGCTTTAATATCTCTTAACAAGTAACTCCTATGACCATTTCGTTTCTTCCATATGAAAATAGACTCATCAAGGTTTATTTACATAGCTTAGTCACTATTTAATTCCAATCCTACGAATTTTGGTGATTTTTCACATTCACGTCACTGCAGCTGGCAGCATCTGTTTTCTAAGGTAGGTCTTACCTATTTGGTAGTCTCCATGAACCAACTAGTCTTGCCATACATAGGTTCATATATGATCATTTTAACCATGCCAATGGCTGATCATGTGACCAACATTCCCATTTCCAAGCCATAGCCACATCATGACACCAAATATATATACATACAAACCACAATTAGTCTAAGTCGATACTTCACTTTTACGAGCCATTTTCGCATGGCCGTACATATATACATCACAACATATTTAACCAACAAGGGGTAGTCCTATACATGCCATTTCAAGTTCAACCAAGAATTTATACCAAAATGGGGGCTTGATAGTGTGGATGACTTCGACTTCAACGATCCCGAATCCGATTGCTATCGAGCGAAATCTAGAAAACTGAGAGCCAAAGCAACGGAGTAAGCATTTTATGCTTAGTAAGTCTCAAGGAATATAATCAACTCTAATTACAGCAATACATTCACATAGTCAAATGCATCATTTCATTAATACACATTCTTACTTCACACTTCATCATTATATACTTTCACAAAGTATCAATCAATTCAATAACTGAAATTCATTAGTCGATTGAGCGAATGTTGCTCAAACATGTCGACTTTCCAATGCACATATAACGTACCTTATCCTTTGGGCCTTTCGAGTGTACTAATTGAATTCATTACAGCAACCGACACTCACCTCCAGCCCAAGATTCTTCGGAATATAACCGGATATAATCACGTGCACAAATGCCTTGGTCTTAGCCAGGATAGAATAACTCGCACGAATGCCTTGGTCTTAGCCCGGATATAGCCACTAGCACAATTGCCTTGGTCTTAACCCGGATATAATTTCAACATAATTGTCTTGGGCTTAGCCGGATATCATTCGATTTCTCATGTACACATACATCAATAATCATTGGACATACATATTTCATTTTCGTTACTAAGGCTCAAACGCACATATATTCACAAGCATATTCGCCTTGGGACTTAGCCCGGTATCATTCAATTTCTCATACACACATAAATCAATAATCATACACATCCATACTTCATCTCACATAATTCAAGTAAGGTCACTTCTTGAGGACTTACCTCGGATGTTGTCGAACGGCTTTTTTGGCTATTCGATCACTTTTTCCTTCCCTTGTCCAATTGTGGCCCTCTTAGCTCTTGAGCTAATTCAAACAAATTCAATTTATTAAAACCTCATTGTGCTTGCTTATGGCGAATATGACAAGGAGTTTAAATGGTCATATGGCCACTCTTTAGCTTGAATACACAATGGTCATGCACATTTTATACTACATCAAGCAATTCAATACAATTTATTTGAGCATCAAGGAAAAGCTAAGGCCTTCAATAGGCTACCCAAGGCGAATATTCATGTACATGTTGAGGCCAATTATGCACTTAATACCTCACAAAAACAGCATGCATTTTACTAGTTAATGCTTTGCACATTGTGGCCCAAAACTTATAATATAGCATCAAGCACTTATATGTGTGCTAGGCCGAATTGTGCTTGCAATTTCACAAGCATTCTTCAACATCTTCTTCTTTAAACCAATATATTCATCACTTACTTCATAGCCAAAACATCATGTGCAAACATATATATACAATATGAGCATGGCCGAATTTCAAGGTGTCCATAGCCATCCAAAAATACAAATTTTAACTAACATGCAAGAAGTATGAACCATGCTCATGAATGCATCATGGCCGAATATGACAATCATGCCCCTTTTCAACTTCAATCATGGTTAAACAAAAAGAAAACTCAAAATCTTACTCATGAGTAGACAATCCATCATTGCATGCATCATCATCAAGCTTCACACTTAGCATGCAATGGCTTTATCACCATAACAACTTTGGCCAAATACCATTTCCATGGCATAACAAAGATTTGAGCCATGGCTAACATGCACATCAAGTTAGCAACCAAAACATGCATGAAACTCCTAACACAACCTCATACATACCTTAATCTTGATGCCAATTTAGCCAAATCGCCTTCTAGATCTCTTCTAAACCAAGCATGAAGCAAAAATCCTCTTTCTTCCTCCTTATGATTTTCGCCAAAAGATGAGAAAGGATGAACACAACAATTTTTTTCTTCCTTCTTTCTCAACTCACGGCAAGGGGGGGATTACCACACTCACACACATTTTTTTTTCATTCTTTTCTTACCCATGCTTATTTGTTTATTATTTCTCCCTAATGCCCAACAAAACATGTTTCATGACATGTTTAGCCCATATCTCTTTGTCATGGCCGCCATCACTTGTACAAAGGGAATTTGACATGCAAGTCTATTATTTTGCATGCATGCTTTAATTAGTCATCACACATTTCCCCATCATACTTTCAAAGTTCACTACTAGGTCCTTTCTAGTGAAATTCACCTTTATAACACTAAATCAATCATCAAAAAATGTCATACATGAATACACACATATTATAGGCATCGAAATAAATTTTAAATTATTTTTATGCCTCGGTTTTGTGGTCCCGAGACCACCTTCCGACTAGGGTCAATTTTGGGCTGTCACAATCTCCTTTAGTTAATAAGTATTTTCGATCAACTAGTTGAATCATGCATGCATGTTTTTGGATGGGTTTAAGCTGTTTAAATTCGGTTGTGGTAGCTAATTAATGTTTCGATCCAATAGTGACAAGTTGGGTATGTTATATGGAATCATTAATTTATGTTATATCGTAGTTCAGTAAATGTGATTAACATAGGTGGTTATAGTATGTTTGTATCCAACTGTAGCATATTAAATGTTGGTATATTATATTATATAATATATATAATGATTTAAACATTTGAAGTATATAGAATTGTAAGTTAATTGATTTGAACTGTGAGTGAGTAATAGTTAAGAACAAACTTGTCTTGGAGAATGACTAGGTGAATAATGGCATGTACAATAATAAATTATAATAATTATATGTGTTTTATGTGGTGATTAAGTGTTTAACTTAATATTAAATGAATGCCGAATTTGATATGATTTTTCTCAAATGATAATAAGTAGTACATTTTGTGTAATCCAATTGCATATGGTTACAGTATGTGACTAAAGTGTAATGAAGTCTGTATGTATGCATGTATTATGAGTTTGAATTAAATGTATATTCAACTCTATGGTATTAGTAATTAAATCGACTATTGAAATTAATTAACGATTGTTTATTTTTAAAAGTTAATATAAGGGTGTGTACGTGATCATTTGAAATTGTATTTTTGACTGGTAATACCTTGTAACTCTAATCCGGCGACAGATATGGGTTAGGAGTGTTACATTTTATTGGTATTAGAGCTACGATTTAGTCGGTTCTAGGACTAACGTAGCTTGTGTGAGTGTAGCTATACATGCCATAATTATATACTGCGATAGTGTGATGACTTCTGACATTTGAAATGTGTTTTCATAAAGTAACTGGATCCCGACAGAGCTGTAGCTGATGATGTTGAGAGTGTAGCGCCTGCTCCCGCACAAGGGACAGTGCCGGTTGATTCTCGGACGATTTCGAGTAATTAGGAAGGAGAGGCTAGACAAGCCTTTTACCAAATGATGAATGACTGGTTTACTCAGTACATTTAGACTAACCTGGCTGCACAACAACCTCCACCCCCGATTGATCCATCTTCGATGCCTGTAGTACCTCAAGTAAGTATCCATTGAGATTGTATAAGCCACCTGTTGATAAAATCAGAAAACACGGGGCTGACCAGTTTAAAGCTACTGATGATGATGATTGTGAGTGGGCTAAGTTTTGGCTTGATAATACTATCCGTGTGTTTGATGAGGTTGAATGTTTGAAGTGTGCCATATCTTTGCTTCGAGACACAACATATCACTGGTGGAATACCCTAGTATCAGTGGTTTCGAGAGCGCGAGTAACTTGGGAATTCTTTCAGACTGAGTTCCGTAAGAAGTATATCAGTCAGAGATTTATTGATTAGAAGCGAAAAGAATTTCTAGAGCTGAAACAGGGTCAGATGACCTTGACAAAGTACGAGCGGAAATTCGTGAGACTTAGTCGGTATGCCCGAGAGTGTGCTTCTACCGAAGCCATAATGTGTAAAAGATTCAAAGATGGGCTGAATGAAGATATTAAACTGTTAGTTGGCATACTTGAGATAAAGGAGTTTGTGGTACTTGTTGAGTGAGCCTGCAAAGCTGAAGAGCTCGGGAAAGAGAAGAGAAAAGCTAATTTTGAAGCTAGAGACTCGCGTAAGGGATGATTCAATAAGTTCGTTCAGTCAACACCAAAAAAGTTTCGAGATGATTTCAGTCATTCTAGAGCCACTTCGGGTTACACCTGACGAGATCAGAATAGACCACCTGCAAGCTCGAGAGCTACCTCAGTAGCTAGTGTGGGGAATGTCAGATCAAATCAACCCAAGTGTAAACACTATGGTAAACGACATCTTGGTAGTTGCAGATTGCATGATTGGGCCTGTTTTAAATGTGGATCAACAAATCATTACATTCGAGATTACCCAGGGTTAGCTAAAGAAAATCCAGTATAGAACACGAGATCGGGTAATACTGCGGCTCGAGGTAGACCACTTAGAAATGCGAGTAATGCGAGTGGCAGTCAGATCTGAGGCTCGTGCACCTGCCAGAGCCTATGCTATTCGAGCACGAGAGGAGGCTTCATCCCCAGATGTTATTATTGGCACATTCACTCTTTATGATACTAATGTGATTTCATTGACCCATTCTTATGTGTGTGAGACATTAGTATTCAGCAAGACTCAGCTTGTTGAGTCTGCTGAGTTTATGATTAGAGTGTCAAACCCCTTAGGCCGGTGTGTTATGGTTGACAAAGTGTGTAAGAATTATCCCTTGATGGTTCGAGATTTGTGCTTTCCAGCTGATTTAATGTTGCTGCCATTTGATGAGTTAGAAATAATTCTGGGTATGGACTGGTTGACATTACATGATGCTGTGGTGAACTGTAAGAAAAAGACCATTGATCTATGGAGTCAGAATGATGAGGTTATTCAGATTGAATCTAGTGATTTATATGGTTTACCAGTAGTAATTTCTTCGATGTTAGCTCAGAAATATGTGAGAAAAGGCTGTAAGGCTTACTTTGCATATATTGCTTGACAATAAAGTGGTTGAAAGAAACATAGAATCAGTACCTATTGTACGTGAGTTTCCAGATGTATTTCCTAAAGAATTATTGGGTTTGCCACCTATTCAGGAAGTAGAGTTTGGTATTGAATTAATGCCTGGGACGACTCCGACATCCATAGCTCCGTACAGAATGGCACCTACAGAATTAAAAGAATTGAAAGCTCAGTTGCAAGAATTGACAGATAGAGGTTTCGCACGACCGAGTTTCTCTCTGTAGAGTGCACCTGTGTTGTTTGTGAAAAAGAAAGATGGAACTATGAGAATGTGCATCGATTGTAGATAGCTTAATAAGGTGACTATAAAGAATAAGTATCCATTGCCACGGATTAATATCTGTTTGACCAACTGAAAGGGGCTACAATATTTTCGAAGATAGATTTGAGGACAGGCTACTATCAGTTGCGAGTTAAAGACTCCGATGTACCAAAGACTGCTTTCCAAACGAGGTACGGACACTACGAGTTTTGGTTATGCCATTCTGACTCACTAATGCACCTTCTGTTTTCATGTATTTGATGAATCGGATCTTCAGACTACATATGGACTGGTTTGTGGTTGTATTTATAGATGACATTTTGATCTACTCTCGAGATGAAGCTGAACATGCTGAGCATTTGAGACTTGTGTTAAAGACTTTGCGAGATAAGTCGTTGTATGCGAAATTCAGTAAATGTGAGTTCCGGTTAAGTGAAGTTAGTTTTCTGGGCCATGTAGTATCAGCATTAGGCATTCGAGTTGACCCGAGTAAAATTTTAGCTATACTCGATTGGAAACCTCAGAGGAATGTTTGTGTAGTCTGAAGTTTCCTAGGACTTGCTGGTTATTATAGACGGTTCGTGAAAGATTTCTCTATGATTGCAGCTCCGATGACGAAACTATTGCAAAAAGATGTTAAATTCGAATGGTCAGAGAAGTGCCAGAAAAGCTTTGATTAGTTGAAAGCCCTTTTGACCGAAGCTCCAGTGCTAGTTCAGCCAGAATTGGGTAAAGAATTTGTTATCTTTAGTGATGCATCTTTAAATGGTTTGGGTTGTGTTTTGATGTAGGAAGGCAGAGTTATAGATTATGCCTCGAGACAGTTGAAGCCACATGAAAAGAACTATCTGACACATGACCTAGAATTGGCAACTATTGTGTTCGTATTGAAAATTTAGCATCATTATCTGTTCGGAGAGAAATAACATGTTTATTTTGATCACAAAAGCCTAAAATACTTGATGACTCAGAAAGATCTAAATTTGAGACAACGCCAATGGTTAGAATTGCTAAAAGACTATGAGCTTGTGATTGACTATCACTCGGGAAAAGCTAATGTTGTTACTGATGCTTTAAGCTAAAAATCACTATTTGCTTTATGTGTAATGAATACACATATTGCCATGTCTGATGATGGTTCGATAGTAGCTGAATTGAAAGCAAGACCGTTGTTCATTCAACAAATTTGTGATGCCCAGAAGGTTGATAATGAGTTGATCGCAAAACGAGCTCAGTGTGAGACGGATGCTGATTCAGAATTCAGAGTTGATGCTGGTGACTATTTGAGATTTGGAAACCGAATATGCGTTCTGAAGAATTTAGATTTGATTCAGATGATTTTGAATTAAGCTCATAGCAGTCAGTTATCTGTTCATCCAAGTAGTACAAAGATGTATAATGATCTGAAACAGATTTGTGACATCCCTAATTTGACCCTAGTCGGGAAGTGGTGTCGGGACCATTAAACCGAGTCTTATAAGTAATTAAAAGTTATATTCTATGTTTATGATGTTAGCAAATGCATGTGTGAAAGTTGCATGCATTAATTTGATCATTTCTATGTGAATTTATTAAGATGGACTTATATGAAACATTGTTGAAAGGTGATAGGCCAATCTTCAATGGTCTAATAGTATATGCAAGCAAAAGAATGGTTTTGCATGTCAATTTACCCAAAGAGAAGGAAGTGGCCGGCCATGGTGATGAAGATGGGCAAAAGAAAACATGTCTTAAACATGTTTTGCTAGTGGTGGATGTTAGAAATAATAAAATAAGAGCATGGGTAAAGAAATGAAAAAAAAAAATGAGTGTGGATGCTTTCCCCCCATACGCAGTACATGAGAGAAACAAAAACAAAGAAAAAAATTTTTGTTCATCTATTTTCACTCTCCTTTTGGCCGAAAATACTAAGGATAAGGAAGGAGTTTTGCTTCATACTTGGTTTGGAAGAGGATTAGGAAGAGGTTGGCTATACTTGCATCAAGAGTAAGGTATGTTTGAGGTTGTGCCATGAGATTCATGCATGTTTTGGTTGCTAGATTGATGTTCTTGTTAGCCCATGGTTCAAATCTTTGTTATGTCATGGGAATGAAATTCGCCCAAGTGAATATGGTGATAAAGCCATTGCATGCTAAGTGTGAAGCTTGATGATGATGCATGCAAAGATGGATTGTCTACTCTTGAAATTTCTTTGTAGCCATCTTGAGTAAGACTTTGAGTTTTCTTTTTGTTTAACCATGATTGAAGTTGAAAGGGCATGATTGTGATGTATTCGCCATGATGCATTCATGAGCATGGTTCATGCTTCTTGCATGATAGTTAAAATTTGTGTTTTGGATGGCTATGGGCACCTTGAAATTGCCATGCACATATATGTATATATATGTTTGCACATGATGTTTTGGTTATGAAGTAAGTGATGAATATGTTTGTTTAAAGAAGAAAATGTTGAAGAATGTTTGTGAAATTGCAAGTATAATCGGCCATATGAGTGCTTGATGCTATATTATAAGTATTGAGCCACAATATGTAAAACATTAACTAGTAAAATGCATGCTGTTTTTTTGTGTGGTATTAAGTGGATAATTGGCCTCAAATTGGACATGTATATTCGGCCTTAGGTAGCCTATTGATGGCCTTAGCTTTTCCTTGATGCTTGAATGAATTGTATTGAATTGCTTGATGTAGTATAAAATGTGCATGACCATTGTGTATTCAAGCTAAAGGGTGGACATATGACCATTTAAACTCCTTGTCATATTCGCCATAAGCTAGCATAATGAGGTTTTAATAAATTAAATTTGTTTGAATTAGCTCAAGAGCTTAGAGGGCCACAATTGGACAAGGGGAAGGAAAAAGTGATCGAATAGCCGTAAAAGCCGCTCGACAACATCCGAGGTAAGTCCTCAAGAAGTGACCCTACTTGAATTATGTGAAATGAAATATGGATGTGTAATGATTATCGATTTATGTGTGTATGAGTATTTGAATGATACCGGGCTAAGTCCCGGCGATTATGCTAGTGATTACCTTTGTGTTTGAGCCTTAGTAACGAAAATGAAACATGAATGTCTAATGATTATTGATGTATGTGTGCATGAGCAATTGAATGATATCCGGCTAAGTCCCAAGACATTTATGCTGGAAATTATATCCGGTTAAGAACCAAGGCAATTGTGCTAGCGGCTACATCCGGCTAAGACCAAGGCATTCGTGCAAGTCGTTCTATCCGGGCTAAGACCAAGGCATTCGTGCACGTGGTTATATCCGGTTGTATTCAAGAAGCTTGGGCTGGAGGTGAGTGTTGGTTGCTGTAATAAATTCAATTAGTACGCTCGAAAAGCCCAAAGAATAAGGTATGTTTATATGTGCATTGGAAAAGTCGACATGTTTGAGCAACATTCGCTCAATCGACTAACGAATATCAACTATTGAAGTGGTTGATACCTTGTGAAAGTATATAATGATGAAGTGTGAAGTAAGAATGATTATGTGAATGTGTATTAATGAAATGATGCATTTGGTATAACTTTTGGTTGAACTTTGAAATGGCATGTATAGGACTACCCCTTGTCGGTTCAATTGTGTTGTGATGTATATGTGTACGGCCATGCGAAAATGGCTCGTAGAAGTCAAGTACGAACTTGGACCATTTGTGATTTCTATATATATATATATATGGTTTCATGATGTAATTATGGATTGGAAATGGGAGTGTTGGTCACATGATCAGCCATTGGAATGGCTAAAATGGTCATAGGTGAACCTATGTATGGCAAGACTAGTTGGATCATGGAGACTACAAATAGATAAGACCTACCTTGAAAACAGATGCTGGCAGCAGCAGTGGAGTGGTTTTGAAAAATCACCAAAATTTGTAGGAATGGTATTAAATAGTGAATAAGTTATGTAAATGAACCTTGATGAGTCTACTTTCATATGGAAGAAACGAAACGGTCATAGGAGTTACATGTTAAGAGATATTAATGCTATTGTGAGACAGGGCCAGAACGGTTTCTGGGTCCCCTGTCGCAACTTTAGAAATTTACTATAAATTATCCAGAAAGAATCAGGAGTCATGCCTTATATGTACAGATTCCATTTTGAGTCTAGTTTCATTAGAAACAAACGGCACCAGTAGTAAAGCCCTGTACAGTGAGATATTCAAGTTGTAATGCACAAAGGTCAGAGCAGTCGATCTCTGTAACATGGGTGACTTTAACTAATAAACTGTACCAATTGGCCCAACCAAAAATTCTAGAAATAAATCCATGGATGGATATATGAGTCTAAATTCAGGGAAAATTCACGAAAATAGTTTCCGAGTTTTGAAACTCGAGATATGATTTTTAAGGCGACAGTGATGCAGTTTTCCAGCCTGACTGGAAATGTCAAATTGATGGGCGAAACATGTGGATTTGGCTTGTTAACCCCTCGTGTCCGACACCGGCGATGGTCTCGGGTTCGGGGTGTTACAATTTTATTGGTATCAGAGCCAGGTTTAGTCGATTCTAGGACTACCGTGATGTGTTTGGGGTCTAGCTATACATGCCATTAAATGATGAATCGATAGTGTGGTGATTTCTGACAATTTGACTTTGTGTTGTTAATAGTAATGGATCCCGATCCCAACCGAGCGATAGCTGATGATGTGGAGAGTGTGGCGCCTGCTCCCGCGCAAGGGACAGCGCCGGCGGACTCTCAACCTCTGGCCAGCAATCCGAATGATGAGGCTAGGCAAGCCTTTTATAGTGTGATGAATGAATGGTTTAACCAATACATTTGAACAAACACGGCTGTTCCACAACCTCCATTCCCGACAAATGCAACCCCAAGACCTACAATACCTCCGAATCGACCAAATAAGGTCAAGTAAGCCCCAATCGATAGGATTGAAAACATGGGGCCACTTTGAATTCAAAGCTACGGATGATGATGATGCCGAGCGAGCTGAATTTTGGTTGGACAACACTATCCGGGTACTCGATGAGCTATCTTGTACACCCGATGAGTGCCTAAAGTGTACCATCTCCTTGCTACGCGATTCCGCCTACTATTGGTGGAGTACTCTGACTTCTGTGGTGCCTAGAGAGCAAGTGACTTGGGAATTCTTTCAAACCGAGTTCCGAAAAAAGTATATCAGTCAGAGATTCATCGACCAAAAGCGAAGGGAATTTCTTGATCTTAAGCAAGGTTCTATGTCGCCACCGACTCACGAACGAAAATTTGTGAGGCTTAGCGATGACGCGAGAATGCATTTCGTCCAAGCTATTATGTGTAAACGCTTTGAGGATGGGCTGAATGATGATATAAGGATGTTCGTTGGCATTCTCGAAATACGAGAGTTCGTAGTACTTGTTGAGCGAGCTTGTAAAGCCGAAAAGCTTAGAAAGGAGAAACAAAAAGCTGATGTGGGAACTGGGAATTCCGAAAGAGGTCCTCGGGAAAGTCTCTTCAACAGGCATCGAAGAGATTTCGAGATGATGTGAGCCGGTCTAGAGGCGTGCTTTTCTAGACGAGGACGCGATCGACCCCCTGTGACCACACGAGTCACTTCGATCGCCAGTGGTGGAAATGATCGCCGAGAGAGGGCGGAGTGTCTGCATTGTGGCAAATGGCATTCGGGGAGCTGTTGGTTCTGTGATCGCTCCTGCTATAAGTGTGGATCGGCCGACCACTTTATGAAGGATTGCCCGAGGATGCTTGAACAAAATGTAAGTCAAAGTGGAAACACGGGTGCTACCACTGCTCGAGGTAGGCCACCTAGAAATATGGGCAATGTCAGTGGCGGTCAGAGAGGATCTAGAGATGCTACCATCAGATCTGAGGCTCGTGCTCCTGCTAGGACTTATGCCATACGCGCACGCCGAGGATCTTGCCTCTCCGGATGTCATTACCGGTACTTTCACTCTTTTCAATACTAATGTGATTGCTTTGATTGACCTGGTTCTACTCATTCTTATATATGTGAAACCTTAGCATCCAAGAAGACTTTGCCTATTGAGTCTCTCGAGTTTGTAATTCGGTGTCAAACCCTTGGGTCATTACGTGCTTGTCAACAAAGTGTGCAAGAAAAGTCCCCTAGTGTTCCGAGGTTCTTGTTTTCCGCGGACTTGATGCTTTTGCCGTTCGATGAATTCGACGTTATTCTTGGTTTGGATTGGTTGACCATGCACGATGCGGTTGTAAATTGCAAAAGCAAGACTATCGATTTGAGGTGCGAATAATGAGATAATTCGAGTTGAGTCTACGGACTTAAAGGGTTGCCACCGTAATATCGGCAATGTTGGCCCGGAAATATGTAAAAAAGGGTGCGAAGTGTACCTTGCGACGTGTTTCGATGACAAGGAATCGAAAAGAAACCCGAATCTGTGTCGTGGTTTGTGAATACCGGATGTTTTCCTCAAGAATTGCCGGGTTTACCACTGTTCGGAAATAGATTTTAGCATCGAATTGGTACCGGTACCACTCCAATTCGATAGCTCCGTATCGTATGGCACCAACGGAATTAAAGGAGTTGAAAGCTCGGTTGCAAGAATTGGTGGATAGAGGTTTTGCTCGCCGAGTTGTTCGCCTTAGGGTGCGCCGGTGTTGTTTGTGAAAAGAAGGATGGAACCATGAGGTTGCAGCATCGACTATCGTCGACTTAATAAAGCGACAATAAAGAACAAATATCCGTTACCACGTATCGATGACTTGTTCGATCAACTGAAGGGAACCTCGGTGTTCTCGAAAATAGATTTGAGATCGGGCTATTATCAATTGCGAATCCGAGATTGGACGTACCCAAGACCGCCTTGAGCGAGATATGGTCACTATGAGTTCCTAGTGATGCCGTTTGGGCTTACTAATGCCCTGCGGTATTTATGGATTTAATCAATCGGATCTTCGACCATATTTGGATCGATTCAGTAGTCGTGTTCATTGATGACATCTTGGTCTATTCAAGGAATGAGACCGAACATCTTGAACACCGAGGTTAGTGCTGCAAATTTTACAGGATAAGCAATTATATGCTAAGTTCAGCAAGTGTGAGTTCGGTTAAGAGGTTAGCTTCTTGGGTCATGTGGTATTCAGATCGGTATTCGAGTCGACCCGAATAAAATTTCAGCTATACTTAATTGGAAGCCTCAGAAATATTCGAGGTTCGGAGCTTTTTGGGGCTTGCGGTTATTACCGACAATTTGTAAAGGTTTCTCAACGATAGCCACGCCGATGACGGTTACTCCAAAAGGATGTTAAGTTCGAATGGACGGAGAAATGTCGAAAAGTTTCGATCAACTGAAAACTTATTTGGTGAAGCCCCAATTCTAGTGCAACCCGAATCCGCAAAGAGTTTGTCATCTATAGTGACGCCTCCCTACTTGGGTTAGGTTGTGTATTGATGCAAGAAGGTCGAGTTGTGGCCTATCGTCGAGGCAATTAAAGCCACATGAGAAAAATTATCCGACCCATGATCTCGAATTGGCCGCCATCGTATTCGCCTTAAAGATTTGGCGACATTACTTATTTGGTGAGAGGTGCCATGTGTACTGGGATCACAAAAGTCTTAAATATTTGATGACCCAAAGAGACTTAAATCTGCGACAAAGACGTTGGCTCGAGCTGTTAAAGGATTATGAGCTGGTTGCGGATGCCTTGAGTCGTAAATCATTATTCGCTTTACGAGCGATGAATGTGCACTTGTCTGTTCGATCCGACAGTGTGTTAGTAGCTGAATTGAAAGCCAAACCATTATTGATACATCAAATTCGAGAAGCTCAGAAAGTCGACGACGAGTTGGCTGCAAAACGGGCTGAGTGTGTTCCGAACAAGGACTCGGAGTTTCAAATCGATGATGACGATTGTTTGAGGTTCAAAAGTCGTCTGTGTGTTCCAAAGAATTCGGAACTCATTTCGATAATTCTGAATGAAGCCCATTGTAGCCGAATGGCAATCCACCCGGGGAGTACGAAGATGTACAACGATTTAAAACGTCGATTTTGGTGGCATGGTATGAAACGAGACATCTCCGACTTTGTTTCGAGATGTTTAATATGTCAACAAGTGAAAGCGGAACATCAAGTGCCTTCAGGATTACTTCAGCCAATCACGATACCCGAGTGGAAATAGGATCGAGTCACAATGGACTTTGTATCCGGACTGCCATTGTCAGCGAGTAAGAAGGATGCGGTTTGGGTCGTGGTAGATAGATTGACTAAGTCGGCTCACTTTGTCCCCGCACGCACGGATTTTCAATGGACAAATTAGCGAATTGTACGCTTTCTCGATTGTGAGATTACACGGGGTGCCTATTTCCATCGTGTCGGATAGAGATCCGAGATTTACCTCGCGATTTTGGAAAAAGTTGCAAGAAGCTTTGGGTACCAAGTTGCATTTCAGCACCGCCTTTCACCCCCAAACCGATGGTCAATCCGAGCGGATAATTTAGATACTTGAGGATATGTTGAGATGTTGCGTCCTCGAGTTTAGTGGTTCATGGGAACGGTATTTGCCGTTGATTGAATTCGCTTACAACAACAGCTTTCAATCAAGTATTAAGATGGCACCCTACGAGGCTTTGTACGGTTGTAAATGCCGTACACCATTGTTTTGGACTGAGCTCGATGAAAGCAAGATTTTCGGGGTGGATTTGATTAGAGATGCTGAACAGAAAGTGAAAGTAATCCATGAAAGTTTGAAGATAGCCTCCGATCGTCAGAAGTCGTACGCGGATCTGAAGCGTAAGGATATCGAGTATCAGGTGGGTGATAAAGTGTTTCTCAAGGTATCGCCTTGGAAAAAGATACTCAGATTCGGCCGTAAGGGCAAGTTGAGCCCGAGGTTCATTGGGCCATATGAGATATCCGGCGAGTCATCCGGTGGCATATCGTTTGATTTTGCCCCGAACTCGAAAAGGTTCACGATGTCTTTCATGTTTCGATGCTTCGACGCTATAGATCCGATCCATCGCACGTGATTAGTCCATCAGAAATTGAAATTCAAGCTAATATGCGTTATGAGGAAGAACCGATTCGTATCCTATCACGGGAAGTGAAAGAGTTGCGAAACAAGCGGGTTCCGCTAGTGAAAGTGTTATGGCTCAAGCACGGGATAGAAGAAGCTACTTGGGAGACCGAGAACTCTATGAAAGAGCGATATCCAAACCTATTTACCGGTAAGATTTTTGGGGACGAAAATTTCTTAAGTGGGGGAGAGTTGTGACATCCCTAATTTGACCCTAGTCGGGAAGTGGTGTCGGGACCATTAAACCGAGTCTTATAAGTAATTAAAAGTTATATTCTATGTTTATGATGTTAGCAAATGCATGTGTGAAAGTTGCATGCATTAATTTGATCATTTCTATGTGAATTTATTAAGATGGACTTATATGAAACATTTTTGAAAGGTGATAGGCCAATCTTCAATGGTCTAATAGTATATGCATGCAAAAGAATGGTTTTGCATGTCAATTTACCCAAAGAGAAGGAAGTGGCGGCCATGGTGATGAAGATGGGCAAAAGAAAACATGTCTTAAACATGTTTTGCTAGTGGTGGATGTTAGAAATAATAAAATAAGAGCATGGGTAAAGAATTGAAAAAAAAATGAGTGTGGATGCTTTCCCCCTTGTGCCGTACATGAGAGAAACAAAACAAAGAAAAAAATTTTTGTTCATCTATTTTCACTCTCCTTTTGGCGAAAATACTAAGGATAAGGAAGGAGTTTTGCTTCATACTTGGTTTGGAAGAGGATTAGGAAGAGGTTGGCTATACTTGCATCAAGAGTAAGGTATGTTTGAGGTTGTGCCATGAGATTCATGCATGTTTTTGGTTGCTAGATTGATGTTCTTGTTAGCCCATGGTTCAAATCTTTGTTATGTCATGGGAATGAAATTGCCCAAGTGAATATGGTGATAAAGCCATTGCATGCTAAGTGTGAAGCTTGATGATGATGCATGCAAAGATGGATTGTCTACTCTTGAAATTTCTTTGTAGCCATCTTGAGTAAGACTTTGAGTTTTCTTTTTTGTTTAACCATGATTGAAGTTGAAAGGGGCATGATTGTGATGTATTCGGCCATGATGCATTCATGAGCATGGTTCATGCTTCTTGCATGATAGTTAAAATTTGTGTTTTGGATGGCTATGGGCACCTTGAAATTCGGCCATGCACATATATGTATATATATGTTTGCACATGATGTTTTGGTTATGAAGTAAGTGATGAATATGTTTGTTTAAAGAAGAAAATGTTGAAGAATGTTTGTGAAATTGCAAGTATAATCGGCCATATGAGTGCTTGATGCTATATTATAAGTATTGAGCCACAATATGTAAAACATTAACTAGTAAAATGCATGCTGTTTTTTTTGTGTGGTATTAAGTGGATAATTGGCCTCAAATTGGACATGTATATTCGGCCTTAGGTAGCCTATTGATGGCCTTAGCTTTTCCTTGATGCTTGAATGAATTGTATTGAATTGCTTGATGTAGTATAAAATGTGCATGACCATTGTGTATTCAAGCTAAAGGGTGGCCATATGACCATTTAAACTCCTTGTCATATTCGGCCATAAGCTAGCATAATGAGGTTTTAATAAATTAAATTTGTTTGAATTAGCTCAAGAGCTTAGAGGGCCACAATTGGACAAGGGGAAGGAAAAAGTGATCGAATAGCCGTAAAAGCCGTTCGACAACATCCGAGGTAAGTCCTCAAGAAGTGACCCTACTTGAATTATGTGAAATGAAATATGGATGTGTAATGATTATCGATTTATGTGTGTATGAGTATTTGAATGATACCCGGGCTAAGTCCCGAAGGCGATTATGCTAGTGATTACCTTTGTGTTTGAGCCTTAGTAACGAAAATGAAACATGAATGTCTAATGATTATTGATGTATGTGTGCATGAGCAATTGAATGATATTGGGCTAAGTCCAAGACATTTATGCTGGAAATTATATCCGGTTAAGACCAAGGCAATTGTGCTAGCGGCTACATCCGGCTAAGACCGAAGGCATTCGTGCAAGTCGCTCTATCCGGGCTAAGACCAAGGCATTCGTGCACGTGGTTATATCCGGTTGTATTCCGAAGAAGCTTGGGCTGGAGGTGAGTGTTGGTTGCTGTAATAAATTCAATTAGTACGCTCGAAAAGCCCAAAGAATAAGGTATATTTATATGTGCATTGGAAAAGTCGACATGTTTGAGCAACATTCGCTCAATCGACTAACGAATATCAACTATTGAAGTGGTTGATACCTTGTGAAAGTATATAATGATGAAGTGTGAAGTAAGAATGATTATGTGAATGTGTATTAATGAAATGATGCATTTGGCTATGTGAATGTATTGCTTTAATTAAAGCTGATTTTATTCCTTGAGACTTACTAAGCATAAAAATGCTTACCCCGTTGCTTTGGCTCTCTGTTTTATAGATTTTGCTCGATAGCAATCGGATTCGGGATCATTAAGGTCGAAGTCATCTACACTATCAAAGCCTCCATTTTGGTATAACTTTTGGTTGAACTTTGAAATGGCATGTATAGGACTACCCCTTGTCGGTTCAATTGTGTTGTGATGTATATGTGTACGGCCATGCGAAAATGGCTCGTAGAAGTCAAGTACGAACTTGGACCATTTGTGATTTGTATATATATATATATATATGGTTTCATGATGTAATTATGGATTGGAAATGGGAGTGTTGGTCACATGATCAGCCATTGGAATGGCTAAAATGGTCATAGGTGAACCTATGTATGGCAAGACTAGTTGGATCATGGAGACTACAAATAGATAAGACCTACCTTGAAAACAGATGCTGGCAGCAGCAGTGGAGTGGTTTTGAAAAATCACCAAAATTTGTAGGAATGGTATTAAATAGTGAATAAGTTATGTAAATGAACCTTGATGAGTCTACTTTCATATGGAAGAAACGAAACGGTCATAGGAGTTACATGTTAAGAGATATTAATGCTATTGTGAGACAGGGCCAGAACGGTTTCTGGGTCCCCTGTCGCAACTTTAGAAATTTACTATAAATTATCCAGAAAGAATCAGGAGTCATGCCTTATATGTACAGATTCCATTTTGAGTCTAGTTTCATTAGAAACAAACGGCACCAGTAGTAAAGCCCTGTACAGTGAGATATTCAAGTTGTAATGCACAAAGGTCAGAGCAGTCGATCTCTGTAACATGGGTGACTTTAACTAATAAACTGTACCAATTGGCCCAACCAAAATTCTAGAAATAAATCCATGGATGGATATATGAGTCTAAATTCAGGGAAAATTCACGAAAATAGTTTCCGAGTTTTGAAACTCGAGATATGATTTTTAAGGCGACAGTGATGCAGTTTTCCAGCCTGACTGGAAATGTCAAATTGATGGGCGAAACATGTGGATTTGGCTTGTTAACCCCTCGTGTCCGACACCGGCGATGGTCTCGGGTTCGGGGTGTTACAAGATTTACTAGTGGCATGGTATAAAACGAGACATTTCTGACTTTGTTGCAAGATGTTTAGTCTGTCAACAAGTAAAAGCCGAGCACCAGGTACCTTCTGGATTGCTTCAGCCGATTATGATACCAGAGTGGAAATGGGACAAAGTTACTATGGATTTTGTATCTGGCCGAGCAAGAAGGATGCAATCTAGGTTGTTGTAGATAGATTAACTAAATCGACTCATTTTGTTCCGATACGTACATACTACTCACTGGATAAGTTGGCTAAATTGTATGTTTCTCAGATTGTGAGATTACATGGTGTACCTATATCCATTGTTTCGGATAGAGATTCGAGGTTTACATCATAGTTTTGGAAGAAACTGCAATATGCACTAGGTACAAAATTATATTTCAGTACTATTTTCCACCCGCAAATAGATGGTCAGTTTGAACAAATCATTCAGATACTTGAGGATATATTGACATGTTGCATTCTCGAGTTTGAAGGTACATGGGAATGATACTTACCTCTGATTCAATTTGTGTATAATAGCAGCTTTCAATCGAGTATCAGAATGGCACCTTATGAGGCTTTGTATGGTCGTAAATGTCGTACACCATTGTACTGGACTGAGCTCAGTGAAAATAAGATACACGGGGTTGACATATGACGATGAGGAAGAACCAATTCGTATTTTGGCTCACGAGATTAAAGAGTTGAGAAATAAGAAGATTTCATTAGTTAAAGTACTGTGGCATAAACACGAATTTGAGGAAGCAATGTGAGAACCAGAGGATTCAATGAGAGAACGTTATCCGAACCTATTCACCGGTAAGATTTTCGAGGACGAAAATCCCTAAGGGGGAGAGTTGTAACAGCCCAATTTAGACCCTAATCGGAATGGTGGTTTTGGGACCACGAATTTGAGTCAGAAAAATATTTAAAAATTATTTTCTGTGTTTATTTTGTGTGAATTTATAGCTGTGAAATTGTCGTGATTTAATTTTGTCGTTTGAGTGTCCGATTAAATGAAAAGACTTAATCACGTAAAATAAAAATTAGGTGGTAAATTGTATAAGGGCCGAATTACTAATGGTTTTCTAATTTGGGGTATTTATGTAGAAATTATTTCATTAACATGACTGTAATGGACATATGTTATATAATTTTATTATTATTTCATTAAGGTTAATTAGGTAAATTAGTAATAAGTTAATATATATGTTAATATATCATAAAATAAGCCATAATCATATTATTTTCTTTGTTCTTGCTTTGAATATAAACAAAAGAAAAAGAAAGAACAAGAGCTAGGGTTCGGTACTTTATAAAGCTCAATCAAGGTTTATTTTTGTTCAGTTTTTGATAATTTCTACATTTTTTAGATTGTTGCTTAGTAATCTTCAAGACCCAAGCTTTAATTTTTGATTTTGATGAATATTTTGAGTTATGCCATTGTTGATAGTTTGTAATTTTTGTTGTTTGATGATGAAATATGAAAGATATGTTTTAGATTAACATATTTTGTATTGGAGTTTTTGATGATTTTGTGTAATTAGGACTAAATTGCAAAAATAATAATTTGAGGGACTAAAATGTGAAATAAATGAAATATATGGGCTTCTATGAGCACTAGAAATATTCGGCCAAACATGGGTATCTTGAAATTTTGAAAATTTCATGTTTTGTGCAATAGGGACTAAATTATAAAAATTGAAAATGTTAAGGGTAAAATGGTAATTTGCCCACTATGTTTATTTGGACTAAATTGAATGAAAATATGTTTGAATGATTTTAATTTGAATATGTTTAGATCAAGAACCAAGGAAATCGGATTTGGATCGAGGAAAAACGAAAGTTATCGACTAGTCGATCCATACCGGTTTCTTGTTGTCCGTGGTAAGTTTATAAGCAAATAGACGTACTTAATTTTAATAAAATGCAAAGTGTACATGCTGATATGAAATATATGAATTAATATGTGCTAATGTCGAATGTGTAAGCATGTTAACTATGTTCATGCAATCGTTTTGACCGAGTTACGACGTCCGAAACTCCCGTATGAACCTTAGGAATAGTTAGGATACATATGTCATGACATAGGATTCTGATATATGTGTGCGAGTAAGACCATGGCATCGATATGTGATTTTGATATGTGTTTATGAGTAAGACCCTGTTTGGGACAGTGGCATCGATATGTGGCTACATGTAAGACCATGTCTGGGACATTGGCATTGTACAATTTGTGTGATTATCCGAGTGTCCTATCCGATTCCGAATGGTTCATCGGGTAAAGATAAGCTATGTTTGAATGTGTAAAACGAGCTATATGACAGGTATGGATTAACTTGTTACCTATTCAGGGTAAGGTAAGTAAGTATTTAATGTTTGATACAAATGACTTATGAGGTAAATATAAAGTGTGTAATTATAAAATTGTAATCGAACTTGATAAAGTATATATATTGTGATTGTCTTCAAAATGATATGTGATATATTTATTGATGTAACCATGTGTATTCGGCCATTTAGGTAATGTGTACATGAGGATATATTTTGATGCTTGAGTGGTGTTTATGAGTATAAGTATATTTGATTGTTTAATGATATCATGTCTTTGTGAGTGAAATGTGAATTACTTATATTGGTTATATAGGCATTCGGCCAAGGTGGGAATTTGTATAAAAACGAAATATCATGTATGAAATTGGTAGGTTGAGACTAAGCATACTTATGCTAGAATAATTCGGTTAAATTTAAAATGAATTGGTTATATTACTAGATTGTTTATTTGCTTATGGCTTGCTAAGCTATGATAGCTTACTCTGTGTGTTATGTTACTCTGTTTTATAGATTTTCGAGTCAAGCTAAAAGCTTAGGGACTGTCAGCCAAGTTCATCACACTATCTACTATTTTGGTACCTTATAAGCTAAACTTAAATTATGGCCTGTATAGACTGGCTTTGGGATTAATTATTTTGAATATGTTTGTATATTAGCCATGCGAAAATGGCTTGCTTTTTATGTTTAGGTTTGATTTTATGTGGGCTTAGTTATAATGTTTTGTGATCTTGGTTTTGATAATTTTGGTTGTGTTTTTGGATTATTGTCTGAGTTTACTTTTGGTTATAATGCTATATGCTAAGCAAGAATTATTCATATGATAGACGCTATATATGTTAGTAATGGTTTGATAATGGTTGGTAAAATTTAGAAATGGATGGTGTAATGATTATTGTGTGTATACATTTTCGTGGCATGTTAAACTGATTCGGTCAAGGTTTTGAATAGGTAAACATACATGAATTAGTTTGAAACTATTTCAATAATATATTGGTATTTTCAGTTATTAGATGGAATTGAATAAAAGGTTATGATTTATTTGTAACTTAGCTTTGCTTATATAAATATTTTTGTATATGATAATTTGACTTAATATGTTTGATACATAGTATGTAATATTTATGTTCTGTATATGTCTATATGTGGTTAATGTTTCGAAATTATAGAAATAATCTCCTTTAGTTAATAAGTATTTTTGGTCAACTAGTTGAATCATGCATGCATGTTTTTGGATGGGTTTAAGCTGTTTAAATTCAGTTGTGGTAGCTAATTAATGTTTTGATCCAGTAGTGACAAGTTGGGTATGTTATATGGAATCATTAATTTCTGTTATATCATAGTTCGTTAAATGTGATTAACATAGGTGGTTATAGTATGTTTGTATCCAACTGTAGCATATTAAATGTTGGTATATTATATTATATAATATATATGTAACACCCCGAACCCGAGACCATCGCCGGTGTCAGACACGAGGGGTTAACAAGCCAAATCCACATGTTTCGCCCATCAATTTGACATTTCCAGTCAGGCTGGAAAACTGCGTCACTGTCGCCTTAAAAATCATATCTCGAGTTTCAAAACTCGGAAACTGTTTTTGTAAATTTTCCCTGAATTTAGACTCATATATCCATCCATGGATTTATTTCTAGAATTTTTGGTCGGGCCAATTGGTACAGTTTATTAGTTAAAGTTACCCATGTTACAGAGATCAACTGCTCTGACCTTTGCGCGTTACAACTTGAATATCTCTCTGTACAGGGCTTTAATACTGGTGCCGTTTGTTTATAATGAAACTAGACTCAAAACAGAATCTGTACATATAAGGCATGACTCCTGATTCTTTCTGGATAATTTATAGTAAATTTTTAAAGTTGCGACAGGGGAAACAGAAACCGTTCTGGCCCTGTCTCACAATAGCATTAATATCTCTTAACATGTAACTCCTATGACCTTTTCGTTTCTTCCATATGAAAGTAGACTCATCAAGGTTCATTTACATAACTTATTCACTATTTAATACCATTCCTACAAATTTTTGTGATTTTTTCAAAACCACTCCACTGCTGCTGCCAGCATCTGTTTTCAAGGTAGGTCTTATCTATTTGTAGTCTCCATGATCCAACTAGTCTTGCCATACATAGGTTCACCTATGACCATTTTAGCCATTCCAATGGCTGATCATGTGACCAACACTCCCATTTCCAATCCATAATTACATCATGAAACCATATATATATATATACAAATCACAAATGGTCCAAGTTCGTACTTGACTTCTACGAGCCATTTTCGCATGGCCGTACACATATACATCACAACACAATTGAACCGACAAGGGGTAGTCCTATACATGCCATTTCAAAGTTCAACCAAAAATTATACCAAAATGGAGGCTTTGATAGTGTAGATGACTTCGACTTTAATGATCCTGAATCCGATTGCTATCGAGCAAAATCTATAAAACAGAGAGCCAAAGCAACGGGTAAGCATTTTTATGCTTAGTAAGTCTCAAGGAATAAAATCAGCTTTAATTAAAGCAATACATTCACATAGCCAAATGCATCATTTCATTAATACACATTCACGAATCATTCTTACTTCACACTTCATCATTATATACTTTCACAAGGTATCAACCACTTCAATAGTTGATATTCGTTAGTCGATTGAGCGAATGTTGCTCAAACATATCGACTTTTCCAATGCACATATAAACATACCTTATTCTTTGGGCTTTTCGAGCGTACTAATTGAATTTATTACAGCAACCAACACTCACCTCCAGCCCAAGCTTCTTTGGAATACAACCGGATATAACCACGCACGAATGCCTTCGGTCTTAGCCGGATAGAACGACTTGCACGAATGCCTTGGTCTTAGCCGGATGTAGCCGCTAGCACAATTGCCTTCGGTCTTAACCGGATATAATTTCAGCATAAATGTCTTGGGACTTAGCCGAATATCATTCAATTGCTCATGCACACATACATCAATAATCATTAGACATTCATGTTTCATTTTCAGTTACTAAGGCTCAAACACAAAGGTAATCACTAGCATAATCGCCTTGGGACTTAGCAGGGTATCATTCAAGTACTCATACACACATAAATCGATAATCATTACACATCCATATTTCATTTCACATAATTCAAGTAGGGTCACTTCTTGAGGACTTACCTCGGATGTTGTCGAACGGCTTTTACGGCTATTCGATCACTTTTTCCTTCCCGTTGTCCAATTGTGGCCCTCTAAGCTCTTGAGCTAATTCAAACAAATTTAATTTATTAAAACCTCATTATGCTAGCTTATGGCCGAATATGACAAGGAGTTTAAATGGTCATATGGCCACCCTTTATCTTGAATACACAATGGTCATGCACATTTTATACTACATCAAGCAATTCAATACAATTCATTCAAGCATCAAGGAAAAGCTAAGGCCATCAATAGGCTACCTAAGGCGAATATGCATGTCCAATTTGAGGCCAATTATCCACTTAATACCACACAAAAAAACAGCATGCATTTTACTAGTTAATGTTTTACATATTGTGGCTCAATACTTATAATATAGCATCAAGCACTCATATGGCCGATTATACTTGCAATTTCACAAACATTCTTCAACATTTTCTTCTTTAAACAAACATATTCATCACTTACTTCATAACCAAAACATCATGTGCAAACATATATATACATATATGTGCATGGTCAATTTCAAGGTGCCCATAGCCATCCAAAACACAAATTTTAACTATCATGCAAGAAGCATGAACCATGCTCATGAATGCATCATGGCCGAATACATCACAATCATGCCCTTTCAACTTCAATCATGGTTAAACAAAAAGAAAACTCAAAGTCTTACTCAAGATGGCTACAAAGAAATTTCAAGAGTAGACAATCCATCTTTGCATGCATCATCATCAAGCTTCACACTTAGCATGAAATGGCTTTATCACCATATTCACTTGGGCGAATTTCATTCCCATGACATAACAAAGATTTGAACCATGGGCTAACAAGAACATCAATCTAGCAACCAAAAACATGCATGAATCTCATGGCACAACCTCAAACATACCTTACTCTTGATGCAAGTATAGCCAACCTCTTCCTAATCCTCTTCCAAACCAAGTATGAAGCAAAACTCCTTCCTTATCCTTAGTATTTTCGGCCAAAAGGAGAGTGAAAATAGATGAACAAAAAATTTTTTCTTTGTTTTTGTTTCATCATGTACGGCACAAGGGGGGAAAAGCATCCACACTCATTTTTTTTTCATTTCTTTACCCATGCTCTTATTTTATTATTTCTAACATCGACCACTAGCAAAACATGTTTAAGACATGTTTTCTTTTGCCCATCTTCATCACCATGGCCGCCACTTCCTTCTCTTTGGGTAAATTGACATGCAAAACCATTCTTTTGCATGCATATACTATTAGACCATTGAAGATTGGCCTATCACCTTTCAACAATGTTTCATATAAGTCCATCTTAATAAATTCACATAGAAATGATCAAATTAATGCATGCAACTTTCACACATGCATTTGCTAACATCATAAACATAGAATATAACTTTTAATTACTTATAAGACTCGGTTTAATGGTCCCGACACCACTTCCGACTAGGGTCAAATTAGGGATGTCACAACTCTCCCCACTTAAGAAATTTTCGTCCCGAAAATCTTCCCGATAAATTGGTTTGGATATCGCTCTTTCATAGAGTTCTCGGTCTCCCAAGTAGCTTCTTCTATCCCGTGCTTGAGCCATAACACTTTCACTAGCGGAACCCGCTTGTTTCGCAACTCTTTCACTTCCCGTGATAGGATACGAATCGGTTCTTCCTCATAACTCATATTAGCTTGAATTTCAATTTCTGATGGACTAATCACGTGCGATGGATCGGATCTATAGCGTCAAGCATCGAAACATGAAAGACATCGTGAACCTTTTCGAGTTCAGGGGGCAAAATCAAACGATATGCCACTGGACCGACTCGCTCGGATATCTCATATGGCCCAATGAACCTCGGGCTCAACTTGCCCTTACGGCCGAATCTGAGTATCTTTTTCCAAGGCGATACCTTGAGAAACACTTTATCACCCACCTGATACTCGATATCCTTACGCTTCAGATCCGCTGTGACGACTTCGACGATCGGAGGCTATCTTCAGACTTTCACGGATTACTTTCACTTTCTCGCTCAAAGCATCTCTAATCAAATCCACCCGAAAATCTTGCTTTCACCGAGCTCATCCAAAACAATGGTGTACGGCATTTACGACCGTACAAAGCCTCGTAGGTGCCATCTTAATACTTGATTGAAAGTTGTTGTTGTAAGCGAATTCAATCAACGGCAAATACCGTTCCCATGAACCACTAAACTCGAGGACGCAACATCTCAACATATCCTCAAGTATCTGAATTATCCACTCGGATTGACCATCGGTTTGGGGTGAAAGGCGGTCTTTGAAATGCAACTTGGTACCCAAAGCTTCTTGCAACTTTTTCCAAAATCGCGAGGTAAATCTCGGATCTCTATCCGACACGATGGAAATAGGCACCCCGTGTAATCTCACAATCTGAGAAACATACAATTCGGCTAATTTGTCCATTAAAAAATCCGTACGTACGGGGACAAAGTGAGCCGACTTAGTCAATCTATCTACCACGACCCAAACCGCATCCTTCTTACTCGCTGACAATGGCAGTTCGGATACAAAGTCCATTGTGACTCGATCCCATTTCCACTCGGGTATCGTGATTGGCTGAAGTAATCCTGAAGGTACTTGATGTTCCGCTTTCACTTGTTGACATATTAAACATCTCGAAACAAAGTCGGAGATGTCTCGTTTTATACCATGCCACCAAAACCGACGTTTCAAATCGTTGTACATCTTCGTACTCCCCGGGTGGATTGCCATTCGGCTACAATGGGCTTCATTCAGAATTATCGAAATGAGTTCTGAATTCTTTGGAACACACAGACGACTTTTGAACCTCAAACAATCGTCATCATCGATTTGAAACTCCGAGTCCTTGTTCGGAACACACTCAGCCCGTTTTGCAGCCAACTCGTCGTCGACTTTCTGAGCTTCTCGAATTTGATGTATCAATAATGGTTTGGCTTTCAATTCAGCTACTAACACACTGTCGGATCGAACAGACAAGTGCACATTCATCGCTCAGAAGCGAATAATGATTTACGACTCAAGGCATCCGCAACCACATTCGCCTTTCCCGGGTGATAGTCAATGACCAGCTCATAATCCTTTAACAGCTCGAGCCAACGTCTTTGTCGCAGATTTAAGTCTCTTTGGGTCATCAAATATTTGAGACTTTTGTGATCCGAGTACACATGGCACCTCTCACCAAATAAGTAATGTCGCCAAATCTTTAAGGCGAATACGATAGCAGCCAATTCGAGATCATGGGTCGGATAATTTTTCTCATGTGGCTTTAATTGCCTCGATGCATAGGCCACAACTCGACCTTCTTGCATCAATACACAACCTAACCCAAGTAGGGAGGCGTCACTATAGATGACAAACTCTTTGCCGGATTCGGGTTGCACTAGAATTGGGGCTTCAGTCAAATAAGTTTTCAGTTGATCGAAACTTTTCGACATTTCTCCGTCCATTCGAACTTAACATCCTTTTGGAGTAAGCCGTCATCGGCGTGGCTATCGTTGAGAAACCTTTACAAATCGTCGGTAATAACAAGCAAGCCCCAAAAGCTCGAACCTCGGTAATATTTCTGAGGCTTCCAATTAAGTATGGCTGAAATTTTATTGAATCGACTCGAATACCCGATGCAGATACCACATGACCCAAGAAGCTAACCTCTCTTAACCGTAACTCACACTTGTGAACTTAGCATATAATTGCTTATCCGTAAAATTTGCAGCACTAACCTCGGTGTTCAAGATGTTCGGTCTCATTCCTTGAATAGACCAAGATGTCATCAATGAACACGACTACGAATCGATCCAAATATGGTGCGAAGATCCGATTCATTAAATCCATAAATACCGCAGGGCATTAGTAAGCCCAAACGGCATCACTAGGAACTCATAGTGACCATATCTCGCTCAAGGCGGTCTTGGGTACGTCCGAATCTCGGATTCGCAATTGATAATAGCCCGATCTCAAATCTATTTTTGAGAACACCGAGGCTCCTTGATTGATCGAACAAGTCATCAATACGTGGTAACGGATATTTGTTCTTTATCGTCGCTTTATTAAGTCGACGATAGTCGATGCACAACCTCATGGTTCCATCCTTCTTTTCACAAACAACACCTGGCGCACCCAAGGCGAACAACTCAAGGCGAGCAAAACCTCTATCCACCAATTCTTGCAATCGAGCTTTCAACTCCTTTAATTTGTTGGTGCCATACGACACGGAGCTATTGAAATTGGAGTGGTACGGTACCAATTCGATGCCAAAATCTATTTCCGAACAGTGGTAAACCCGCAATTCTTGAGGAAAGCATCCGGTATTCACAAACCACGAACGCAGATTCGGGTTTCTTTTTCGATTCCTTGTCATCGAGCACGACGCAAGGTACACTTCGCACCCTTTTTTACATATTTCCGCCAACATTGCGATATTACGGTGGCAACCCTTTAAGTCCGTAGACTCAACCCGAATTATCTTATTATTCGCGCACCTCAAATCGATAGTCTTGCTTTTGCAATTTACAACCGCATCGTGCATGGTCAACCAATCCAAACCAAGAATAACGTCGAATTCATCGAACGGCAAAAGCATCAAGTCCGCCGGAAAACAAGAACCTCGAACACTAGGGGACTTTTCTTGCACACTTTGTTGACAAGCACGTAATGACCCAAGGGTTTGACACCGAATTACAAACTCATGAGACTCAATAGGCAAAGTCTTCTTTGGATGCTAAGGTTTCACATATATAAGAATGAGTAGAACCGTGGTCAATCAAAGCAATCACATTAGTATTGAAAAGAGTGAAAGTACCAGTAATGACATCCGGAGAGGCAAGATCCTCGCGCGTGCAGATGGCATAAGTCCTAGCAGAGCACGAGCCTCAGATCTAATGGTAGCATCTCTAGATCCTCTCTGACCGCCACTGAAATTGCCCATATTTCTAGGTGGCCTACCTCGAGCAGTGGTAGCACCCGGGTTTCCACTTTGACTTACATTTTGTTCAAGCATCCTCGGGCAATCCTTCATAAAGTGGTCGGCCGATCCACACTTATAGCAGGAGCGATCACGGAACCAACAGCTCCCCGAATGCCATTTGCCACAATGCAGACACTCCGCCCTCTCTCGGCGATCATTTCCACCACTGGCGATCGAAGTGACTCGTGTGGTCACAGGGGGTCGATCGCGTCCTCGTCTAGAAAAGCCCGAAGCGCCTCTAGACCGGCTCACATCATCTCGAAATCTCTTCGATGCCTGTTGAAGAGACTTTCCCGAGGACCTCTTTCGGAATTCTCCAGTTCCCACATCAGCTTTTTGTTTCTCCTTTCTAAGCTCTTCGGCTTTACAAGCTCGCTCAACAAGTACTACGAACTCTCGTATTTCGAGAATGCCAACGAACATCCTTATATCATCATTCAGCCCATCCTCGAAGCGTTTACACATAATAGCTTCGGACGAAATGCATTCTCGCGCGTACCGGCTAAGCCTCACAAATTTTCGTTCGTAGTCGGTAACTGACATAGAACCTTGCTTAAGATCAAGAAATTCCCTTCGCTTTTGGTCGATGAATCTCTGACTGATATACTTTTTTCGGAACTCGGTTTGAAAGAATTCCCAAGTCACTTGCTCTCTAGGCACCACAGAAGTCAGAGTACTCCACCAATAGTAGGCGGAATCGCGTAGCAAGGCGATGGTACACTTTAGGCACTCATCGGGTGTATAAGATAGCTTATCGAGCACCCGGATAGTGTTGTCAACCAAAATTCAGCTCGCTCGGCATCATCATCATCCGTAGCTTTGAATTCAGTGGCCCCATGTTTTGAATCCTATCGATGGGGCTTACTTGACCTTATTTGGTCGATTCATCGGAGGTATTGTAGGTGGGGTTGCATTTGTCGGGAATGGAGGTTGTGGAACAGTAGTGTTAGTTCGAATGTATTGGTTAAACCATTCATTCATCACACTATAAAAGGCTTGCCTAGCCTCATCATTCGGATTGCTGGCCATAGGTTGAGAGTCCTTGCATTGTTGTCCTTGCGCGGAGCAGCGCCACACTCTCCACATCATCACTATCGCTCGGTTGGGATCGGGATCCATTACTATAAACAACACAAAGTCAAATTGTCAGAAATCACCACACTATCGATTCATCATTTAATGGCATGTATAGCTAGACCCCAAACACATCACGGTTGTCCTAGAATCGACTAAACCGTGGCTCTGATACCAATAAAATTGTAACACCCTGAACCCGAGACCATCGCTGGTGTCGGACACGAGGGGTTAACAAGCCAAATCCACATGTTTTGCCCATCAATTTGACATTTCCAGTCATGCTGGAAAACTGCGTCACTGTCGCCTTGAAAATCATATCTCGAGTTTCAAAACTCGGAAACTGTTTTCGTAAATTTTCCCTGAATTTAGACTCATATATCCATCTATGGATTTATTTCTAGAATTTTTGGTCAGGCCAATTGGTACAGTTTATTAGTTAAAGTCACCCATGTTACAGAGATCGACTGCTCTGACCTTTGCGCGTTACAACTTGAATATCTCTCTGTACAGGGCTTTAATACTGGTGCCGTTTGTTTCTAATGAAACTAGACTCAAAATGAAATCTGTACATATAAGGAATGACTCCTGATTCTTTTTGGATAATTTATAGTAAATTTTTAAAGTTGCGACAGGGGACCCAGAAACCGTTCTGACCCTGTCTCACAATAGCATTAATATCTCTTAACATGTAACTCCTATGACCGTTTCGTTTCTTCCATATGAAAGTAGACTCATCAAGGTTCATTTACATAACTTATTCACTATTTAATACCATTTCTACAAATTTTTGTGATTTTTCAAAACCACTCCACTGCTGCTGCCAGCATCTGTTTTCAAGGTAGGTCTTATCTATTTGTAGTCTCCATGATCCAACTAGTCTTGCCATACATAGGTTCACCTATGACCATTTTAGCCATTCCAATGGCTGATCATGTGACCAACACTCCCATTTCCAATCCATAATTACATCATGAAACCATATATATATATATATACAAATCACAAATGGTCCAAGTTCGTACTTGACTTCTACGAGCCATTTTCGCATGGCCGTACACATATACATCACAACACAATTGAACCGACAAGGGGTAGTCCTATACATGCCATTTCAAAGTTCAACCAAAAATTATACCAAAATGGAGGCTTTGATAGTGTAGATGACTTCAACCTTAATGATCCCGAATCCGATTGCTATCGAGCAAAATCTATAAAACAGAGAGCCAAAGCAACGGGGTAAGCATTTTTATGCTTAGTAAGTCTCAAGGAATAAAATCAGCTTTAATTAAAGCAATACATTCACATAGCCAAATGCATCATTTCATTAATACATATTCACATAATCATTACTTCACACTTCATCATTATATACTTTCACAAGGTATCAACCACTTCAATAGTTGATATTCGTTAGTCGATTGAGCGAATGTTGCTCAAACATGTCGACTTTTCCAATGCACATATAAACATACCCTATTCTTTGGGCTTTTCGAGCATACTAATTGAATTTATTACAGCAACCAACACTCACCTCCAGCCCAAGCTTCTTCGGAATACAACCGGATATAACCACGTGCACGAATGCCTTGGTCTTAGCCGGATAGAACGACTTGCACGAATGCCTTGGTCTTAGCCGGATGTAGTCACGGCACAATTGCCTTGGTCTTAACCGGATATAATTTCCAGCATAAATGTCTTGGGACATAGCTCGGATATCATTCAATTGCTCATGCACACATACATCAATAATCATTAGACATTCATGTTTCATTTTCGTTACTAAGGCTCAAACACAAAGGTAATCACTAGCATAATCGCCTTGGGACTTAGCCGGGTATCATTCAAATACTCATACACACATAAATCGATAATCATTACACCTCCATATTTCATTTCACATAATTCAAGTAGGGTCACTTCTTGAGGACTTACCTCGGATGTTGTCGAACGGCTTTTACGGCTATTCGATCACTTTTCCTTCCCTTGTCCAATTGTGGCCCTCTAAGCTCTTGAGCTAATTCAAACAAATTTAATTTATTAAAACCTCATTATGCTAGCTTATGGCGAATATGACAAGGAGTTTAAATGGTCATATGGCCACCCTTTAGCTTGAATACACAATGGTCATGCACATTTTATACTACATCAAGCAATTCAATACAATTCATTCAAGCATCAAGGAAAAGCTAAGGCCATCAATAGGCTACCTAAGGCCGAATATGCATGTCCAATTTGAGGCCAATTATCCACTTAATACCACACAAAAAAACAGCATGCATTTTACTAGTTAATGTTTTACATATTGTGGCTCAATACTTATAATATAGCATCAAGCACTCATATGGCCGATTATACTTGCAATTTCACAAACATTCTTCAACATTTTCTTCTTTAAACAAACATATTCATCACTTACTTCATAACCAAAACATCATGTGCAAACATATATATACATATATGTGCATGGTCAATTTCAAGGTGCCCATAGCCATCCAAAACACAAATTTTAACTATCATGCAAGAAGCATGAACCATGCTCATGAATGCATCATGGCGAATACATCACAATCATGCCCTTTCAACTTCAATCATGGTTAAACAAAAAGAAAACTCAAAGTCTTACTCAAGATGGCTACAAAGAAATTTCAAGAGTAGACAATCCATCTTTGCATGCATCATCATCAAGCTTCACACTTAGCATGCAATGGCTTTATCACCATATTCACTTGGGCGAATTTCATTCCCATGACATAACAAAGATTTGAACCATGGGCTAACAAGAACATCAATCTAGCAACCAAAAACATGCATGAATCTCATGGCACAACCTCAAACATACCTTACTCTTGATGCAAGTATAGCCAACCTCTTCCTAATCCTCTTCCAAACCAAGTATGAAGCAAAACTCCTTCCTTATCCTTAGTATTTTCGGCCAAAAGGAGAGTGAAAATAGATGAACAAAATTTTTTTTTCTTTGTTTTTGTTTCTCTCATGTACGGCACAAGGGGGGGGAAAGCATCCACACTCATTTTTTTTTCATTTCTTTACCCATGCTCTTATTTTATTATTTCTAACATCCACCACTAGCAAAACATGTTTAAGACATGTTTTCTTTTGCCCATCTTCATCACCATGGGCCGGCCACTTCCTTCTCTTTGGGTAAATTGACATGCAAAACCATTCTTTTGCATGCATATACTATTAGACCATTGAAGATTGGCCTATCACCTTTCAACAATGTTTCATATAAGTCCATCTTAATAAATTCACATAGAAATGATCAAATTAATGCATGCAACTTTCACACATGCATTTGCTAACATCATAAACATAGAATATAACTTTTAATTACTTATAAGACTCGGTTTAATGGTCCCGACACCACTTCCCGACTAGGGTCAAATTAGGGATGTCACAATATATAATGATTTAAACATTTGAAGTATATAGAATTGTAAGTTAATTGATTTGAACTGTGAGTGAGTAGTAGTTAAGAACGAACTTGTCTTGGCTAAATGCATGGAACAATGACTAGGTGAATAATGGCATGTACAATAATAAATTGTAATAATTATATGTGTTTTATGTGGTGATTAAGTGTTTAACTTAATATTAAACGAATGTCGAATTTGATATGATTTTTATCAAATGATAATAAGTAGCACATTTTGTGTAATCCAATTGTATATGGATACAGTATGCGACTAAAGTGTAATGAAGTCTGTATATCTGCATGTATTATGAGTTTGAATTAAAAGTATATTCAGCTTTGTGGTATTAGTAATTAAATCAACTATTGAAATTAATTAACGATTGTTTATTTTTAAAAGTTAATATAAGGATGTGTATGTGATCGTTTGAAATCGTGTTTTTGACTGGTAATACCTTGTAACTCTAATCCGGCGATGGATATGGGTTAAGGGTGTTACAGCTCTCCTTTCTAAGTCTTATAATGAGGCCTGTGAGATCATTGAGAGGATTTCCAACAACAATTATCAATGGCCGACCAATCGAACAGTGTCAGGAAGATGAGTCGCTGGAATACGTAAAGTAGACACTCTTACTTCACTCGCATCTCAGGTATCCTCAATATCCTCAATGCTTAAAAATTTTACTACTAATGAGTTTAATAGTTTTGCAGCACAACCACAGAATCAATTTGAAAATGTAGCCTGTGTCTATTGTGGGGAAGGACATTTGTTTGAAGAATATCCATCGAACCCAGAATCTGTGTATTACATGGGTAACCAGAACCAAAATCGAGGAAGGCAATAATTGCAATCCAATTTCTATAACCCATCATGGCGAAACCATTTGAATTTTTCCTGGAGTAACCAAGGGGGCTAAAATTAGTAACACTTACACCCAACCTAGACTGACCCAGCCACCTGGTTTCCCCCAACAAGTTCAGAAACCAACCTAAGCTGAACCGTCCGATAGCTTGGAGAACCTATTGAAGGCATACATGACAAAAAATGACGCCACTCTAAGGAATTTGGAGAATCAAATGGGCTAGCTTGCAACTGAACTTAAAAACTGACCATACGGTGCTTTAACTAGTGATATAAAGAATCTGAGAAATCCAGGGAAGGAGCGTTGTAAAACATTGACATTAAGGAGCGGAAAAACATTAGAGTCCAACACCGTTGAAGTTGAAAAGGAGCTAGCTAATGCTCAAGGCTTAGAGGAAGTTCAATCGAGTGTTGAAATTCCAATTTCACCGGAACCTAAATCTGCAAAATTCGATAAGGTAACTTTTGAACTAGCTAATTCTGATAAACTAACAACTTCGTTAGATGTAGAATTGCCACAGAAGACGAATCAACCAGTTCTAGTAAAGAAGCCTCCACCACCCTACCCTTAAAGACTTCAGAAGCAAAGCAGGAAATTCAAGAAGTCCCTAGACGTACTCAAGCAACTTCATGTCAACATCCTGTTGGTTGAAGCTCTTGAATAATGCCGAACTATGTCAAATTCATAAAGGATAACCTATCTAAAAAATGAAGACTTTGAGAATTTGAGATGATGACCTTGATAAATGAATGCAGTGCATATCTTCAAGACAAACTACCCCCAAAGTTGAAGGATCCTGGACATTTTACCATACCTTGCAACATTGGAGTAACATATTATGGTAAGGCACTATGTAACTTCGGTATGAGTGTCAAATTGATGCCCATGTCAATATTTAGCAAGTTGGGGATAGGTGAAGTTAGACCTACTACGATTACACTTCAATTAGCAGATTGATCCTTAGCACATCCAGAAGGAAGAATTGAGGATGTATTAGTACGTGTAGACAATTTTATTTTTCTTGATGACTTTGTGGTTCTAGACTTTGAAGTAGACAAAGAAGTGCCAATCATCCCAGAAAGGCCTTTCTTAGAAACTAGAAGGACCCTTATTGATTTGTAGAAGGCGAGCTTACTATGCGTGTTTAGGGCGATCGGGTAACATTTAATGTTTTTAAGGCTATGTGCTTTCCCAACACAATTGATGATTGTTCTACAGTTTCCAATTTAGAGGAATTAATCTTGGAAAAGGAACTCAACTATGTTAAGGACCTATTGGAACAAATTTTGACATCAAACTCTCCAAATGATGAAGAGAAGGATGAATACTTAGCTTTGCTATAAGCTAATCAAAAGGGATTTAATCCGCAATCCCGCTTTGAATCATTGGAGTTAGAGAATAAGGATTATGCCCAACCAAAAACGTCAATCGAGGAGCCACCTAAATTATAACTCAAGGTACTTCCTTCACATTTAAAATATGTTTATTTATGTAACAATTCTACTATGACAATGATTGTTTCAACAGAATTAACCACAGAGCAAGTAGAGAAACTTATCCCAGTATTGAAACAATTCAAGAAGGATATTGGACGGACCATAGCCGATATTCGCGGTGTTAGTCCATCTGTATACATGCATAAGATCATCCTAGCAGATGGAAAAAAAGGGATGATTGATGGACAATGAAGACTAAACTCTATCATGAAGGACGTGGTAAAAAAGGAAATCATCAAGTGGTTAGATGCGGATATAATTTACCCCATCTCAGATAGTTCATGGGTAAGTCTGGTCTAGTGCGTGCCAAAGAAAGGGGGTATTACGGTCGTTTAGAACCAAAATAACCAGTTGATACTGAATAGAATGGTTACGAGATGGAGAATTTGCATCGACTACCAGAAGCCAAACAAAGCGACTAGGAAAGATCACTTTCCTTTGCCCTTTTCAGACAGATGCTGGATAGACTTATAGGGCGAGACTATTACTATTTTTTTGATGGATACTCGAGATATAATCAGATTACAGTAGCACCAAAAGATCAACACAAGACAACATTCACCAGCTCGTATGGTACATTTGCATTTAGACGCATGCCATTTGATTTATGTAATGCACCTTCTACATTTCAAAGATGTATAATGTCCATTTTTATTGATATGGTTGAGAAATTCTTGGAAGTCTTTATGGATGATATTTCAGTATTCGGATATACATATGACAATTTTCTAACCAATCTAGCAAGGGTACTAAGGTGATGTAAAGAAACAAACCTTGTACTCAATTGGGAAAACTGTTATTTCATGGAATGAGAAGGTATTGTTCTAGGGCATTGGATAACGAGACATGGAATCAAGGTAGATAAAGCAAAGGTAGACGTTATTGAGAACTCTCACCTCCAACATCTATAAAGGGTGTTAGGAGCTTTTTCGGCCACGCCGGTTTCTATTGAAGATTTGTCAAGGACTTCTCCAAAATTGCTAAGCCTTTATGCAAATTATTGGAGAAGGACACGACATTCAAATTTGATGAGGACTGCTTCAGAACTTTCAAATATTTGAAAAGTCGATTAGTTTCAACACCCATAATCGTCACACCAGACTGGGATTTGCCATTTGAATTGATGTGTGACACAAGTGACTTCGCGATTGGAGCTATCATGGGCCAGTGAAGGAATAAAGTTTTTCATCTTATCTACTACGCAAGTTAAACTCTGATAGGAGCTCAATTGAATTATACAGTAACAGAGAAAGAGTTACTTGCTATTGTATTTGCTTTTGACAAGTTTCGATCTTATCTTGTAAGTACCAAGGTGACTTCCTATACGGACTCTTGACAAGTAAGTACTTACTGGCCAAAAAAGACGTTAAGTCGAAACTGATCCTTTGATCTAGGAATCCAAGATCGAAAGGGAGTAGAAAACCAAGTAGCAAACCACTTGTCCAGATTGGAGCCGCAAGAAGGGAATTTTCCATTTATACCCATCCAAGAGACATTTCTAGATAAACATATACTGAAGGTAAATCATGTCCATAATACCCCTTAGTTTGCTGATATTGCTTACTATTTAGCTTGTGGTTTGATGTTGATTGATAAGACATATCATCAAAAGAAAAAGTTCCTTCATGATGTGAAGTACTATTTCTGGGAAGAGCCATACTTATTTAAAAAGTGTGCAGATCAAATGATCAAGAGATGTGTGGCAGAAGATGAAGTACATAAGATTCTATATTATTGCCACTCAGCTCCGAGTGGTGGACACTTTGAAAGTACACGTACTGCAGCCAAAGTATTGCAAGCTGGATTCTTTTGGCCAACATATTTAAAGATGTGTTTGCTTACATAAGAAGTTGTTTTTGTAAGCTGGATTCTTTTGGCCAACGCTATTTAAAGATGTGTTTGTTTACATAAGAAGTTGTGATCAATGCCAAAGGATTGGAAGTGTCACCAATAGAAATGAGATGCCTCGAACAAACATCATTAAGGTAGAATTATTTGATGTTTGGGGTATTAACTTTCTCGATCCTTTTCCTCCAGCTTTTGGTCACAAGTACATATTGGTAGCAGTAGACTATGTGTCTAAATGGGTTGAGGCTAAGGCATATCTGACGAACGATTCTAAGGTTCTGATAAAGTTATTGTAGAAGCATGTGTTCACAAGGTTTGGAACCCAAAAGCCATCATCAGTGATGAAGGGCCACATTTTGTGAACAAATGGTTGAAATGGTTACTCAACAAACATGGAGTGAAGCACAAGGTTGCCACAACTTACAACCCGCAGACGAATGGGCAAGCTGAACTGGCAAACAAAGAGATAAAAGGCATACTCGAGAAGGAAGTTTGCCCAAACTGACAAGATTGGTCCAAAAGGCTGGATGATGCTTTATAGGCTTATAAGATAGCATAGAAGACACCTATAGGGATTTCACGTTATAGGTTGGTCTTTGGGAAAGCCTATTATCTGCCCTTGGAGTTAGAGCACAAAGCTTACTGGGCTCTTCAACAACTTAACTTGGATCTTAAGCTTGCTAAAAAGAAACGGATGCTCCAACTCAACGAGTTAGAAGAATTCCAAATGTTCCCATACGAAAATGCTAAATTACTCAAGGTCAGCAAGTCTTGTTATTCAATTCCAGATTAAGGTTATTTCCAAGTAAATTAAAATCACGTTGGTCTGGTCCATTTACGATTTACAGAGTTTATCCATACGGAGTTGTTGAACATTAAAATAAGGGAGGTAATTTTTTATTTAATGCTCAACGCTTAAAACATTACTAGGGAGATAAAATTGAATGGGATCAAATCTCGTTCATTTTATCAGATGATTAATTTTCCTTGTTTTCTTTTACAAATAAATGATTTAGGGTATATTTTCGGGATTAGTTTGTTTAAATAATTTCTGTTTAGGAGATTGGAACTTAAGCGAGACCGCTTGTGACCCCTCCAATCTTTCTTGGGAATTGATTTTAACATAATTTTCTGATAAATTATTCCCTAAATGGAAAAATAAGTTTTTAATTTTTCACATAAAAGGGTCAATTTTGATCCAAGTTTTAAATTGCAACTCAATTTCAAATTTTCTTTAAGTATAGGTACTTAATTGAATTATTTTCAAAATTTGGTTGCTCTTTTATAAAATATACAAATTAGATGTCTCTTTTGTAAATATTTTCAAAAGGAATCTAGAATAAATATTTTAATTTAACAAATAAGATGATAATCATTAATATATAATTATATCCATTATAATATATATTAATTATTTTCAACTTTGCATAGAATAATAAGTATTTATCTTTAATAAATTAATAGCAAATAATAATTTAGTATGCATTATATTAATTATTAATTGTCGTTAACTCTATGTAGAATTAGAACTTAGAATATTTTAAGTATTACATTGTTCTAAGAATTCTAATTAAACTACTACTCCTCTAACTATAAAAATTTCACCCATCTTTTCCATTTTTTTCACTCATCCCTCAATCAAACCTAGTATCCAAAACCCACCCACCTAGTGTCGCAGATCCCGACTCCTTAGCCATAACACCACCTGGTAGCTCCATTCGGCCAGCAGCTCACGTTGCTACTCCTGCTCGCTCCAGACTGACTCTCACTCACCTACTCACGCATGCCAATGTACCAGCCCTGCTGTTCGCCTTATAGTGCCACCTACTGCCTGCTTGCTGCCCATTTGTGTGGCACACGCATATCCTGCTACTCCCTTGCGTGTCGCTGTCGCCTTGCTACTTGCACCACACCATCAAGACACCCTACAAACATCCCTAAATCGACATCTTTTGCTTTAGATTTTTTTTTTTTGAGTTCTTAACTTTTATAAAAAGGTGGTAAGACAGATCTTTCTCCTAAATTTTAATTTTATCTAGTTAATTAATTTTTCAATTTATTGAATTATTAATATTTTATACTGATTAAATTTTTGAGAAAAATTTGTCTTCATCTTATGTTCAGGTTAATCATGCCTCGTAAGAGAACTCGTGCTTCTGCTCAAATTGGCAAATCACAAAATACATTCCACTGTGAGGAAGCCAAAGCGAGATACGAAAGTATTTTATAGAATCAACTGATGCATTCAAAGAAGGGCTTTACACTGAAAGAAAGCAACTATATTGATTTCATGGCGCACATTCGACAAGTTGCTGAAGCTCTCAATTGGAAGTTGTTTTGTGAGAAAAGACCTAGTCTAGATAAGGAGTTAGTTCGTGAATTTTATGCGAATTTGATCTCAAGTGAATTGACGGAAGTCGCTGTTAGCGGAAATAAGGTGCCAATAACCTCAAACACAATTAATGAATTTTTTGAATTACCTGATTTCAAAAATGACGAATATTCTTCCTTGATGAGCAATACTGAGTCTGAAAATCTGTAAGAAATTATCGAGGAGCTTACAGTTCCAGGTTCTAAGTGGACTGTGTCAAATCAAGGAATTCACACTAGTTACAGAGAATATTTGACACACTAATGAAGGTATGGTTCTATTTCATTCGATTCAACCTTATACCTATTTCACATGGGACTATAATTTCATCAGAGTGAATGGTCTTATTATACTCGATTTTAACTGAAAAGACCATTGATATGGGAAAAATCATCTTGAGAGAAATACGGAATTGTGCTGCTAAACGTTCTGGCCCAGCTTACTTACCCTTTACAATAACCATTTTGTGCTTGAAAGCTAAAATTCTTGCAAACGTAAAGAAGACAGGGTATAGTTAGGGTACAATCACAGATTGGGACCTTTATTGGATAGCCAGAGACTCTGTTCTACAACAACGAGTTGAAGAAAGTGAAGATTCCAAAGAAGAAGAAGAAGATCCCACAGAGATCGATCCGATAAAATCAGCTGAAATTCATGATAAGGTAGAACCAATGGAACCAGTAACCGAACCTGACGTTGCAACTTCAATGTTTAAGACTCAATCGCCTCGCCCAAATCTTCGAGATGAGCTGTCAAAGTTGATGGACATAATGCAACATATGCAATGGCAGCAATAAGCTTACTAGAGATATTCAAAAATATGGGATGACTCAATGAGAAGTGCTCTTACGAAAATATGCAATGACCCGTTTATTTTTTGTGCCTGAGTTTCCAAACTTCATATTTGAACCATGGAGTCCACAATTGAAGAGGGAGCGAAGTGATTCATGCAAAAACAAAGACAATGGAGCAAAGGATGAGTCAAATTCAAAGGGATCTGCAAATAAATAAAAGGGGGGGATCTTGACTTTATTTTATTTCTGTTCTTAGGTTATTTAATATTTTAGGATTAGGTTTTACTAGGAATTTTTATTTTTGCATAATAAAATGAGGTGGAATTCATAAATAAAAAATGAACAAGTCACAAAGTGCAAAGTGTGGCAATAGATATATACATATCTAGGATTGGATCTAGAGAGAGCTTGGTACTTAAGCAGTCAAATTGACTCACCTCCTATTTTCTAGAATCCTACCTGGTGTATAGTATCTATTCACTTTTAAACAATGAGGACATTGTTCATCTTAAGTAGGGGGACCAAAAAATTGAAATTATTTCTACTTATAATAAATTTTTCTTCCAGTTATGATTAGGTTATATTTCTTTCAAAAATTTGAAATTTTGTTAAGTATAATAAACTTCAGTATGAATAAAGTTTGATTATTTCAATAATTGTTATGTTAACTGAAATATGACATAAATGTATCTTCAATAAAGCATGCAAATCATACCATAAAATTTTTAGTTCCTTAGAAAAGTTAGGCATGCATGAAAGTTTAAGTCTCTAAAATTGACTTAGTAGTTTCTTGAGGCAAAATCCTATGAAGCATGGGAAGTTGTAAATGATTTAGACAACTTTTGTTTGGACCCTTTGAGCCTTTCAAGCCAACCATGATGAATTTTTATCCATTAAAACCTAACTTTGAGATTAGATGGCCTAATTTTATTTGAACCCTTGCAATATTTAGCCATCACTTTTCTCATAATTATCTTTAAATTATCCCAAACACTAGACTTAGTACTATTTAGAATGTTCTTTGAAAATAAGTTTGAGGGAGTTGAAAAGAAGTATCAAATGCTCAAAAAATTGTAGTATATACAGTAAAATGCTCATGTAAAAAAAAATAAAAGAAGAGTATATATACTTGAAAGAAAATAGATGTACAAAAGAGTATGTGAAAGCAAAGTAAGTTGGTGTATTGAAGATAATTACTCCGAAGGTCCGACTGAAGCTGAGTCTAGGGTTTTTACCCTAAATTTACCTATCTTTTACTGTAACACCCCGTACCCGAGACCGTCGTCGGAGTCGGACACGAGGGGTTAACGGGCTTAATCCACTTACTTGCACAGTTCATTTTAAAAATTTCCAGACAGCCGGATAACTGTGTCACTGTCACCTAAAAAATCATATCTTGAGTTCCACAACTTGAAAATCAGTTTCATGATTTTTCCCTGAAACTAGACTCATATATACATCTAAAAATTTTTTTCTAGAATTTTTGGTCTGGCCAATTAGTACAGTTTATTAGTTAAAGTCCCCCATGTTACAGGGATCGACTACACTGCCTTTGCGCATTACGACTTGGATATCTCCCTATACAGGGCTTCAATACTGATTCCGTTTGTTTCTACAGAAACTAGAATCAAAAAGGAATCTGTACATATATGGCATGACTTCTAATTATCTCTGGTAAATTTATAATGAATTTCCAAAGTCGGAACAGGGACTCCAGAAGCCGTTCTGGCCCTGTCTCACGAAAACTTAAATATCTCTTAACATACTGTTCATATGATCGTTTCGTTACTTTCCTATGCAAATAAACTCGTCAAGGTTCGTTTACATAATTTATTCCCTATTTAATTCCATTCCTACTATTTTTAGTGATTTTTCACATCCACGTCACTGCAGCTGTCAGCATCTGTCTTTAAGGTAGGCTTTACCTATTTCATAGTTTCCATGATTCAACTAGCCCTTTAACATAAATAGCACAAAATATGATCATGATTAACCATCCCCATGGCTAATCATTTCCAAACATTTCCATACCTCTTAATGAACAACATACAATGATTATAATACCATGCCCAAAGTATACTTAAGCCATTTTCGCATGGCTATCCAAATTTACACAAAACCGAAAGGTACATGACCTACAACAAAAGGGTAGTCCTATACATGCCATTTCAAAGTTCAACCAAAATAGTATACCAAGAAGGAGCTTTGATAGTGTGGGCGACTTCGACTTCAAAATCCCGAGTCCGATAGCTGAAGAACCAAAATCTATAAAACAGAAAATCAAAGAAAACGGAGTAAGCATTTAATGCTTAGTAAGTTTGAGCCATGAATTTAAACACAACCAAAGTATAGCATTCATGTAGCTAAACAGATAATTTCATATGCACAAATTCTCAATATCATACTTACTTCACATTACCAACCCTTATATTTATACACAAAGATCAACTTAGCCAAAGGCCGGTAGCTCATTTATCAACTGAGCGAATACTTATTTGTAAGGGCTCAACTAATTCAAAGCACATACGAAACATACCTCATTGCCGGGATTTCACAAGCGTATTAACTGAAATTTTTACAGCAAGTTCATTCATTCCCGAAACACGTACCTTCGGAGTTTAACCGAATATAGATACTCGTTCAAATGCCTTCGGGACATAGCCCGGTTATAGTAACTCGCACAAATGCCTTCGGGACTTAACCCAGATTTAGTAACTCGCACTAATGCCTTCGGATCTTAGTCCGGATTTAGTAACTCACACTAATGCCTTCGGATCTTAGTCCGGATTTAGTAACTTAGCACAAAGCCTCCGGGACTTAGCCCGGACATCATTCGAATAACCAAGCACAATTATCAATAAATCATGACACATTCGTATTTCATCTTCATTAGCAAAACTCAAACACAAGACACTTATCACACTTGCAATTTCGGCTCAATAGCCACACACAAAGAGCATGATCTAATCAAATCATAATCTAAGTTCCATTACTCGAAAACTTACCTCGGATGTTGTCAAACGGCTTCAACGGCTATTCGATCACTTTTTCCTTTCCCTTATCCAACTGTGGTCCTCTAAGCTCTTGAGCTAATTCAAACAAATTTAACTTATTAAAGTCTCATTTTGCTAGCTTATGGCCGAATATGAAAAGGAGTTTGATAGGTCATATGGCCACCTTTTAGCTCAAATACACAATGATCATACGCATTTTAATCACATCAAGCAATTTAATACAATTCATTCAACATCAAAAGGAAACCTCAAGGTACTTAGCCCATATATACTTTAGGCATTAGAGTCACATATATATATGGAATCCCGAATCAAACTCAATATTTTAGCTAATATTTCCCCTTAGCCGAATTTTCTAAGTCAAGCTAAAGCCATCAATAGGCTACCTATGGCCGAACATACACATCTATGCTAAGGCCGATTGCAACACTTAATACATTCTACAAGTATGGTCACTTGTATTGACTAAACACCATTTGTTTCAAGTTCAAAACTTGGCTAATACACATATATACACTATTAAAGCATCCTCTCCTTTACATTAATTCAACACATGCATTACCCATAATATACAAAATTATATTCGGCCTTAGCACACAACTTGCTAGCCGATTCTTCTCCATCTAGCAACTAATGCACATACGAGCTCATTTGTTAGACTCTACTTCATCTAACAACAACCTTATTTCTCTTTTATTTCCTACCATGGCCGAATGCATCACAACACCATATCATTTCGATTTTGGTCATGGTTAAACAAAGAACTTAATGTCTCACTCAAGGATGCTAAAAAGGAGATTCAAGAGTCATTAATCCACCATCACATGCATCATTACACGCTTCACTTTTAGCATGCAATTAACATCAACACAAATCCACCTTAGCGAATATCATCTCCATGACATAGTAAAGATTTGAACCATGGGCTAGTTAGAACTCAAGCTAACAAAAAAACATGCATGAATCTCATGGCACAACATCAAACTTACCTTCACCTAGCTACAAGCATGGCGAATCTCTTCAACATTTCCTCCTTCTTTCCTTTGAATTTTCGGTCAAGAAGAATGAAAAAAAGGATGGACACATTTTTTTTTCTTTTTCTTTCTTCTATTCACGGCAATGGAGGGGGGGCAACCACACACATTTTTTTTTCCTTTTTCCATTTCTTTATTACCCATACTCATTATTTTATTGTTCCTAACATACATCACTACATAACATGTTTGTAACATGTTTCCACTCATAGCATGGCCGGCCATTAGCTCCAAACATTGGGCAATTTGACATGCAAACCCACCATTTCTACAACATGCATTATTAGGCCACATTACATTTGCCTAGCACATTTCTAAATTTTCTCACATAAGTCCTTTTGACTAAATTCGCATGCAATTTACTAAATCGAAGCCTAAAACTTTCACACATTCATAATCACATATTTTAGACAATAAATATCATGTTCAAATAATTTGGTGACTCAGTTTAGCGGTCCCGAATCCGCTTCCCGGCTAGTTAGATTAAGCTGCAACGATCTCCAAAACATAGAAATCATTAAAAAGGGACAAAAATCACTCACCAATTGCACAAACAAGCTTGGCCGAACGAAAAGAATGAAAATGGCTTCTTATTTCCCTAAAAATCGATTGAAGAAGATGACAATGAAACAAATTTTTGTTTTCTTTTATTTAATTAACCTTAAATTACCAAATACCAAAATTAACCTTAAAATTTATTACAAATTTCAAAATTACCAAGCCATTATCATCCAATATAATAATAATGGACTATTTACCACATAAGGACCTCTACTTTAAGGTTCTATAGCTATTAGACACCTTTAACTAATAGAACACAAGTTTTACACTTTACGCGATTTAGTCCTTTTTATTAAATTAAGCATTCAAACGATAAAATTTCTTAACGAAATTTTCACACAATCATACTATCATGTTGTAAACATTAAAATAATAATAAAATAATTATTTTTACTTTGGATTTGTGGTCCTGAAATCACTGTTCTGATTTGGCTAAAAATGGACTGTTACACCACTATTTGTGCCATTCTAGATTTGCCCCTACCTTAAAATAGCAACTTTGAATTCTTCAAAAATGCCACATGTGTGGTCGACCATGTGGGGACTCTATGGCTGCTGAATTTTATTAATTTTACTAGTCATATGAACCTATAAATACCCCCCTTTGCTGCTTGCTTCAAACACATCTCAACCCTTCTTATCTCTTCACTTCTCTCTCATTTTTATCTCTTCATTCCCTTCCATTGTTCTTCACTTTCTTACCCTATTCCCTTTCTGATTTCACCTCTTGAAAAATATTCAATCAACCACCATTTGGAGTAGCATTCAAGTGTTCATAGAAGCCTCAGTTCGACAAGAACAAGCAGAGAAGGAGGAGTGGAGCAAACTAGTCAAGCTACGGAGAAAACACCAAATTTTATTCTTGTAACAGCCCTAATTTGACCCTAGTCGGGAAGTGGTTTCGAGACCACAAAATCGAGTTACAAAAATAATTAAATGTTATATTCTATGCTTATTATATGTGAAAGTGCATGTGTGAAAGTATCGTGTCTTAATTTTCTCATTTAAAGGTGGAATAAATTAAAAATGACTTATGTGAGAAATTTTGAAAATGTGATAGGTTGAAGTGTAGCAGCCAAATATTGCATGGCTTAAAATATGGGGATTTGCATGTCAAATTCCCCATTTTTAAGTAAGTGGCCGGCCATGATGATGGTTGAATAGCCATATATACATTATATATTAATATTATAATAGTTAATGGCTTAAATTATGAAATAAAAGAAAATTAACGAAAATAAGAAAAGATGGTAAAAAGGAAAAACAAAAATGTTTTGTTTATCTTCTTCCTTAGCTTAGCCGAATCTTAAAGAAAGAAAAGGGAGATAAGCCATTCGGTCACCTTTAAACTTGAATTAAGGTAAGTAATTCATGTTAGTTCTTGAAAGTTTAGCATATTTTAAGCTAGTTACTAAGTCCCTTACTTAGCCCATGTCAAAATTTTGAATTGTGTGGTGATATGAGTAATCGGCCATGGAAGAATTTGAGGAAAATGGTTGTTGTCTTTATGTTTTAATGAGTAATTGTGGATGGGTGAAGTTTGAGCTAGTTAAATGCTCGTATAGGTGGTTTGGATGATAGAAAAAATCAGCTTGTGTGTATGTGTAGTTGCCGAATGTGAATTTAGATAACATTTGTGTAATATTTGCATTTTAAAATGATGGAATGGGGATTTAAGCTTGATAAAACTTTTGTTAAGAATGAATGAAAGAAATATGTGTATTCGGCTATGGATGATTGGATAATAAATTGGTGTGGATGCTTTGAATATTGAGTATATATTGTTATAAGTTGAATTTAAGGTTTGTTAAATTGTCTTTGTGATTGCCGAATGTGTGTATAGTCAAAGAAAAATTTGTTAAAGTGTTTAGTTAATTGATATTAGGTTAATGGTGTGTGTATAAATTATTTAAAATAAAAACTTTGTATGAGTATTAAAGATTTTATATGAGTTCGACCTTGGGAGAAAGTTTAGTATAAAATGCTTGAATGTTAAATAAGTTATTGCTTTAATGACCGAATGTGCCAAAGGATAAATATGTGTTAAGGAAATGTGAATAAATATCTATTTGATAAGCTATATATTCAGCTATAAGGTTAATATATGTATATGAAAATATGATAAGCCATATGAGTTTTGTGTTTGTGTATGTGAATTAGGTATACAATGAATATTCGGCTATGAAGGCTAAAGGTTAAGTCATAGAAATTTTGGTGATGTTCATATTCGGTCATAAGGGTTATATGTAACTTGGCTATGTGGGTTACGTGTTAAGATAATTTATTTATTTGATATGTGTATTCGGTCATAAAGGTGTACATGAGGAAATGTTAAATTAATGGTATTAAATTGCTTAATGTGATTAAAAATGTGTATGACCATTTTGTATTTGAGCTAAAAGTAGCTATATGACCTATTAAATTTCTTGTCATATTCGGCCATAAGCTAGCATGATGGGACTTTAATAAGTTAAATTTGTTTGAATTAGCTCAAGAGCATAGAGAACCAAGGTTGGACAAGGGAAAAGGAAAGTAGTTGAATAGTGATCCGAGACCTGCTCAAAAATATTCGAGGTAAGTTTTAAGTAGTTAAACATAAATAATATTCGATAATGACATGACATATTATGAGAATTAAGTATTACTTGTAATGTATGTATATGGCCGAATGGCAAATATATTATGGAAGTAAAAATGTGACATGCTTTTATAATTAAATGATAAGTGTTAGATGAATATGAGTGAGATGTTATGTGTAAACTATCAAATGATAAGTGCGAATGATGAAATGTAATAAAAGTGAAATAAAATGTAGGATGATATATTCGAATGATGCTAGTACCTAATTTGGTGTGATTGTGTTATATGAAAATTGTTGATTTGAATATCGTGCAAGATTATTCGCCTTTGAGCCTAGCAGGCTATGATGCCGGTGAAATACTATTTGGGCCTTTGAGCCTAGCAGGCTATGATGCCGGTGAAATACTATTTGGGCCTTTGAGCCTAGCAGCTATAATGCCGATGAGATACTATTCGGGCCTTCGAGCCTAGCAGGCTATAATGCCGGTGAAATGATATCGGGCTTTGAGCCTAGCAGGCTAAATGCCGGTGATTTGATAAAAGTCTAAGACTAAGATATCTCGTGTTAGAACGGAAAATGAATACATTCAATAAGTTAAGTTGGCTAGGTACGTATTATGTACTTATATGTAGGTTTGAATTGATTTTAATCATAAGTGTATGATGTGATACATATGTGAATAAATGTCATAACTATATCTATGATCATGATACATTTGGTCAAAGTATGTGAAAGTATTTGATATATTTATGTTATATGAATTCATATTAAGTGAAATAAAAATGCTAAATGTGCATTATGTGCTTGTGTATATTTGGCCAAATGGCAATATATCTAGAAAATGGCCTCTTGAGAAATTGAATGATCGAAGTATAATTGAGTTTATTTGTTTGCATTGCTTAAAACTTACTAAGCTTTTGAAAGCTTACTCTATTTGTTATGTTTCTTTGTTTTATAGATCATTGACTCTAGTCACTTGCTCGGGAATAGTCAGCAACTCGTCACACTATCTATCGTTTTGGTACTATTATGTTTTGGGTCTAGTATGGCATGTATAGAATAGACTATAGATGAATGATGTTTTGAGATGTTGTTGTATATAAGGCATTCGAATATGGTAACTTTTGAATGTTGGTATAAGTCTGAATTTCGATCTTTGATTTTTGTTTGGCTATGTATATAATTGCTAATGAACTTATGTAAATGTGATTGTACAAATGTAGTGTTTTGAATTGGTTGCACTTCATAACCCACTCCGGCGACTGATGCGAGTTATAGGGGTGTTACAATTCTTGTTCCCTATCCTTTTAATTTTGTTTTTGTTATAATGAAAATGTTTATGAATACTTGTGATGTTGTTATGTTCAATTTAATTAATATGGTTTAAATTTAACTTGTGTTAGGTTGATTACATTTCGTCTACTTAATTTATTAAAATAATGTTTGTGCTGTTATAGGACTCGGTAAGATGTTTGATTAAGTAAAATCATGACTAAGTTATTCTTGCATTGCAATTGTAAAGTAACTAATGAATTAATTATTTAAATGAATTGATATTGTAATTAATTGACACGATACTTAATCAATGTATGTTTGATCATCTAAGGTAGTTGAGGTTTAAATTAGTGACAATATCTAACGATACATTAGCCTTGCATAACTTGCAAGATTATTATGATTAAACTATTTCAAGGTAGCAATACATTGTTACCTCATGTAACGTTTTATGTGCTTATGAGATTGAATTAATTTGAATTGTCATAGATGTAACATCCATATTTTTGGCCTAGTCGGAATAGTGGTTTCGAGACCACAAATATGAAGTAGAAATATTTTTTTTTATGATTGTTTTAAAGTCTGTGATATGATTGCATGCTTGTGTGAAAATTTCATGAAGAAATTTTATTGATAAAGTGTCCAAGTTGACATTTGGGACTAAATTGAAAAAGTTGCAAAATGTGAGATCTAAAAGCTTTAAGCATGAAATTGCCATGGATTATTAATTAGAGGTCCTTGTATAGAAATTTGTCCAATTTCTTTTTTTATGGAAAAAAATGGGCATGAATAGGAAAATTTTGAAAGAAAGGCCTTTAGGGCATTTTTGTCATTTGGTTAATAAAAGAATAAAAAGGGAATAATGAAGCAAAAATCTTGTTATATCCTTAATTTAACTTAAATGTTGAAGTGATTGAGATTATGTAGTTAGTGAGAGAAAAATCAAGGGATGAGTGTTATATCCTTGATTTTATTTTTATATTTTCTCTTTCTTTCAAAAAATCAATTGACGTTAGCTCTTGTTTCCCCTGATGTCTTCTTTTCCTTTTCTTTTCTTCAGTTTTACTTCTCTTTGATTGTTGTTGTATCCTTTATCCTTATTATTATGGCATTCGTTATACGATTCTGGAGATCATGGTGATTAATGAAGTTATGATCAGATAGCCTGAGTCGCGTCAGGGTTTGTTTGTATCATCAGTTTGGAGGGCTCAGGGTTGCTGTTGCATCTTATCCGAACCAGATGTGTACACAGAATGTAAAACATGAGGCTTCGGCCAAAGCTAAAAAACTACACTATCGACACCACACAGGTGTGTGGTCGCCCGTGTGGAAGGCCGTATGTGAGACACAGTTGTCTGATTGACGTAGACATTGGTGTGTGCTAGACATGGCCGTGTGGTGGATCGAATGTGGTCATGTGGGCCACACAGGCTTGGCCATGTTGGGTGTGTGGGCCACATAAGCGTATGGATTTTGGGCAAGGCCGTGTGGGCGATACGGGCAAAGGCCGATCTGGGCGTGTGGGCCCACATAGGCATGTGGGCCAATAATTCTAAAATTTTCCCTAGGGTCACACGGGTCGCTCCGATCGACGGTGGGCCTATCGTAGGGTCAGTAAGGGCTAAAAAAACCATATAATTGTGAATCTGATAGTATAATACTATGTTTTAAGTGTGTAAATACTATGCATATTTGATTATGTCAATATCTGCTTCCAAGTATGTTAAGCATGTTAATCTGTGATTTTGTATCTACTTTTAGGATGGGTTTGTATCTATGGAAGAAGTATTTTGCTCGGCATTAATCACCTATTTTCTGGCAGTTTGGCTGCGTATATTTTGGTATGTGTCCTAAGGGCACAATGTGTTATGTAGGGCTGGGTGGGTGTTTTAAACCCCGCATGGTGTGATTGGATGGTCGGAGTGGTGTGTAGTGGATGGAGGTAGGATTTTGCATATCTAAATCTGTATCTGACTGTGCATATAGTTCGTTATGTTTGCATGCTTAATTTTGATGGGTTCACACTGAGTTTACAAAAACTCACATTTGTTTGTCTGTCCTATCCAGGTAACCCATAGACTTAGGCAGATCAGTGCGGCAGAGACTTAGCGGTAGCCACTCAACCGTAAACTATTTCAATTTAATAATTTATGGTTTTTAGATTAAATTTTGGATTATGTGTGAGTTTGTAAATTTTGGGACTCTCTGAACTGTATGGACTTTTAACTTTTGGTTTTGGTTTTGGATTGTTTGATGACTTCCATGCTTTGATAAAATGTTTTATGATAACGACGATTTTCAACAAATAATGTTTTTCAAAAAATGTAAATCGGGTTTCTAAAAGGTATCAATTCTGATGCGATCCCGACCGTATCATGTCATGATACAATTCGACGACATCGGAATTGGCCCAAGCACGAAGGGCCGAAGTGCAAAGTGAAGCCTTAATTTGAGCTTGTTAATGTGGTTGTTGGCGTGGAACCTTTGGAAACTGTTGCAGGTTTCATCGAACAATCTCAGACCAGCAATCCAAGCGATCCTTGCAACTTTCCCCAAGCTCATCTTTCTCGTTCCTAGCTCAATAAGCTCATTTTAGTTCATTTTAGCTTGCATATTATTTTACTGGAATAAAATATTTAATTTATTTTAGTTAATTTAGTTATTTAGTTTAAGTTATTAAATGTGTCATAATCTGAACATTTTAAATGCAGGTTTTAAATATGTTTTATTTTAGTACATATTAAATAGGCGTTTTAATGTGTCTTAGTTTTAGACATCTTTAATACATGTTTTATTTCAATCAATTAAATATGCCTAAGTGTGTTTAATCTGTCTTTTAGGAATTAGGAATGGACGGCATTAAGGTGTTCACATTGGCTGCTGCTAGGAAGCTTCCTTTGGCTGTTCGTATGGCACAATTATGAGCTAAACACAACCTCCTAAGAGCCATTTCGGGTTCAGCAAGGCATCAAGTGTTTTCACACTCGTTTTTTCAGCTGAATAATCATGTTCACACTTTATGGCCATACAATTTTGTGTGTTCACACCAAGTTGCTAATTACTCTTCTCCAATTGACTATTCGTGGAGATTAATGGACAAGGAGTTGAATTAAAAACCAAGCTACTGTTTTGAGCTTCTCCATGTGTCTTTTCGTGGAGATCAAAGACCAATGGCTGTTCATATTGGTCCATTTAGCTTGCAGCTGATTTCACACCTTAAGGATTGTTTAAATTCGTTGGTTCACACCTGGAGGCTGATTGAGTTCTTATATTCACACCATTTAGGGTTGTTCATGCACCACAACTTCAATTAAAAGGCTGGTGCACATTTAGCTTTCCAAGTGAGGATTAAATGAGCTCATAACTCTTTGGAATATCAATTATCAGCAAGGTTTAGCTCAGGTCATTAAGTGAACTTAATTAAGCTGATTGGGAATGTAAAAGCCTTGGCTAGTGGCGTCACCTAGGTCTAGGAGTTGCTAAAGGCCTTGTTAATTATTTTAGGAATTAAATCAGCTTGTTAATAGCTTAATTAAGCTAATTTCAAGTGTCCATTCGGCTGGAACTAGCTCACCCAATAAATAATTTGTTCATTCCGTGTTTTTGGGACTTTTGGATCAATTTTATGAACTATCTTGTTCTTGTAAGAATTCAACTCTCCTTGTTCTCTCTAATACTAAACTGACTTATCAAGCTTAGTCTTATGGTGTCATTCTCTCCTTGTTTCTGAACATATCACTTGTAAAGTGTGGCGTTCAAACATACCTTTGGTTCCTATCTTGCTAGATAGTGGGTCAAGGTTAACTAAGTTACTTCCATCACCACTTCCACCATCCCATCTAAGTGTTGTTTAAGACTTGGGTCAACAATCTGGTAATATTGTTGGTTCGATCTTAGCCCTTAGTTGAACTTCATCCATCCTTCATCTAAACCATCTTTGTTACTTTGTTTGAACCTATCCTTCAACCTTTTCTAGCTTATTTTTGAAACAATTTGAGCATTACTTAATTTCGCAATCAGGTAATCAAAATGACTCGAATCAACACCGAACCTAGTTCGTATCATTTGGTATCAGAGCTAGTGAAAATTACGTAAGTATTGACATTCTTAGCATTCTTGGGTTGTCATTAGTTTAAAAAAAATCAAACAAAAATTCATAAAAAAAAGAAGAAGAAGGTATATATATATATTTGAAGTTCAAAAATTTGAAATATTAAAAAAAAAAGAGAAAGGATTACAAAAATCTAAAAAAAAAAGAAGAGAAGCTTGTTGTACCAAGTTTTTGTTGCCCAGTTCTACTTTACCATCTCACCCAATTCGGTAACACTTCAAACCTTTCCATTTTTTTCTCTAGCCTACCATTTTGTCCTAACATCTATCCATATCCAAACCGATCATGGCTTTTTCAAAATCCAGTTCCACAATGATTGCTGATTTTTCTAAGTAGTCCATTGAGATTTTTCTAAGTAGTACGATGAGACTATTCGAGTGAGTAAAACCAAAGTGTGTGAAAATTTCTTTGCGAGAGAAGTTGTGATATGTGTTGTGTGATTAAACCAAAATGTCAAGAAGTACTGAAAGGATTATTGATGATGACAATGTTTTGTCCGATCCAACATATCATACATTTATTGATGAGATGGACAAAATGCTCAAATGGAAACTAGAACCCATGCTTAAAAGATTAGATCATGTAGAAGGAAGGTTCTTGAAGAAGTCCTTTGTGCAAAAAGAGTGAAAAGATTCAATTAGATGAGAGCCACAACTTGATTCCTATTCTTCATGGGATTCAATTTGGAGTAAAGAAAATCGCAAGTTTGAAGCCTTTCAAAGTAGCAAACGAGAAAGTACAAGTAATTCTTCGTATGCACCAAAATACTCGTTCATGAAAGATTAATCACGAGGAGTTGATCGTGACTTATATGAAGAATCTACCATTTCTTTCCAACGAAAAGCTTGTCGTCATGATTCTTATATGTTATCTTCTTCTTGTAATAAAAGAACGAGACAAAAAGAAATTAAACGAAAAGAGAGACAAGAAATGGTAATAAGAGAAAATGAGCGAATATGGAATGAAATTGAGAGAAGGAAAAAAGAAGTGAAAGAAAAAGAAATTGAAAAAGGAAAAGAGAGTGAGAGAAAGCAAAATGAGAATAAGATTGAAAAAGCATGTGAAAAAGAAAAGAAAATTAAAACAAAGAGAGAGATTGAAGAAAGAAAAGATAATGAGCAAAAATCGAGGGTTTTTGTTGAAAAAGAAAATGAAAAGAAGAATGAAAGTGAGTTTTCAACAATAAAAGAGACTGTGGTAAAAGAGAGAGGATTTGAAAATGAGTTAGAAAAAGAAACGAGTGAAAAAGAAAAGAGTGGAAAAGAAGAAAGTGTTCAAGAAAAAGTGATGAAAGTCATAACTAACCAACATGCGAGTTGTCCTCGTATTGTATTTTCTTCTTTTCAGGTCTCTAAAGATTCATGTGGAAAATTTCATCTTCAATACCTTCCTAATGAGAGGCGGTTCAGGTTGATCAACAAAGGTAAGATCTTAGATGACCTTAATCCACAAGTGCTTAAAGGTAAGCAAGGTAAGGAGTTTTTAGCAATTGAATCACACAAACTGATTTGAACATTGTTGAAAAAGGTACTGATGACTTAGTTTTTGAAAGATCTCATCACCTTGATTTGTCTAATTGTCATTATTTGATTTTTGATGAATTTGTTTTAAATAGTGGCATCAAGAGTTTTGCTATTAATGAGTAGGGCATTGGCAAGTTTGTTGATGAAGTAAGATTAAATCGGCACGAACAAAATTTGGTCTTGTGTGATAAAGAGTTGTCATGTAAAATGCCTAATCTGTTTGTTCGTGAAGGTAATGTGAATTTTCTAAACTGTTGTACATGTTTGTGCAAGTCTATTCGAATGAGATTTAAAAGGTTTGATTGTTTGAATATGTGTGTGTTTAAATCTTTTACGTTTAGTATGTGTAGATCATTGGAGATAAAGAAGCTCTTAATGCATTTTGGAGCGAGTGATCAAACTCATGTGTTCAAACCTAGAGTTTGTTATTCTGGTTAGTCATTGAGAGAAATCAAGCATCCCAAGCTTTGTGAAAATAAATGTGTGAACAATTTATGCTTATTTGATGCTTTTTCTGTAACTAAGAGAATGAAACTTGTGAACTTTGATTATGACTTCAAATTGCTTCATGTTCCTTCTATGTTGCCAGCCATGAAATTTTTGAGTCAGATTGAAATCATAAGAGAAAACTTTGTTTTTGATCCGGGAGATTATTGTTTTATATTTTTGTTCAAGGGATTTGAGCCATGGAACTTTGTTTTCCAAGATTATAACTTTCAAATGCTTTGTGATTTTGGAATGTTGCCATCAATGAAATTTTTGATTCATTTTGAAAAGGTAAGACTAACTTATATTTTTTATTTTTCTAACATCCCGATTTTGGGCCTAGTCAGAATAGTGATTTGGAACCACAAATCCGATGAGGAAAATTTCAATTTTATTATATTTTTATGGTCTACAATTTCACGGAATGATTACGTGAAAATTTTGTTAGAAAAAATTTGACGTTTGGGCACTCAATTTAGTTAAAAGGACTAAATCGTAAAAAGTGCAAAAGTTGAGTTCTACATGTTAGAGGTGTCCAATTGTTATGAAATTTTAAATTGGTGGTCCTTATATGATAATTAGACCATTGGTTAAGTTGGTGGACAAAAATGGACATGGTTAGGCATGTTTCCAAAGTTTTTCATTAAGGGCATTTTGTTCATTTAGTTATTAAAATGAATTAAAAACAACATTAAAAGCCAACTTTTGTCCATCTTCAACCTCTTGGCTGAAACTTGCATGGAGAAACTACGGCTAGGGTTTTTCAAGCTTCCAAGCTCGATTGTAAGTCCGTTCTACCGCCGTTTTTAATGATTTTTACGTTTTTACAATCCCCGTAACAAGATCTATCTATTTCTATCATTAATTTGAGCTAGAGTTCATGTTTAAAAATTGAACCAGTGTGACATGCATGCATTTTGATGTCTAATGGTAGAAAATGAGTGTTAGGTGTTAAATAAACGACTTTTACTAAGCGATTTTTGATGAAAACATCTGAAAGGACCATTTAGTAAAAGTTGTAAAAGTGGTATATAATGGTGTTTTGATGAGAATTGTAGTTTTCTATAGTTATGAAAATGGTTTGGCTAGCCCTATAGAGTGAGAAAATTGAATAAAAATCACTATACGAGCCTAGGGGTAAAAGTGTAATTTTGGCAAAATTTAGGGGCAAAAATACAATTTTACCAAAATATGATTTTTGGATCACATTAAATAATTTGACTAATAATTGGACTAAATGTGATATTATAGATCAAGGAAAACGAGAATTGGACCTAGATTGGGTGAAAAATATAAAATCGACGGTTAGGTTCCTTTTTGCTATTTTGGTCCCGAGGTAAGTTTGTATGGTAATAATAATGCAATATCATGATTGAATTGTAATTATCTATTATTATGGCATAAAATGTATGATTTAAAAAATTAGAAGAATTTATGGATGATGAATCTGATGTGGAAAATGTGATGAATGTTAAATTACTATTACATGAGTTGTGTGAATTGCTACACGGTTGTACCTGATGAGATTTCGGCAAGTAAGTTCATGTGATTAAATAAGCATGATATTCATGTTATTGTTGTTACACATGAAATCTATTTTGCTATGGTTGTATTGATATATATGTTAATGATATTGTGTATGGGAACGTGATGTACCCATGAAGTAATTGATGGCTCAAATGTCAATAACATGTGATTGGATGATTGAATATAATGAAAATTTGATGAAACATGATATTTCTTTGAAACAAGTAAGTTTGTATGTAAATAATATATCGGTTCTTTTTTTTTGTTATTATCTTTTGTTATTATATGAGATATAGCTGCCTATAGAATGATCATTTGATGTAAATTACGAATTGAAATTGACTAAGAATGAATTAGTAAAATGTTGAAAAGTGAAGAATTTCCTGATCAGACCTTTAGAATAGAAAAGATACGAATGATTCGTTGTGAGAACACATGTGTAATACTATGTGCAAGCCACTATGTGTTTAAGACAGTTATAGGTCACGTGTGTAGTACTAAGTGCAGGCTACTACATGTACCAGATTGTTAGGTCGCATGTGTAGTACTAAGTGTAGGCTACTATCATACCTGATAGCTTCAATCACGTGTGTAGTACTAATTGCAGGCTACTATGTGTACCAGATTGTTAGGTCGCATGTGTAGTACTAAGTGCAGGCTACTATGCGTACCCAATAGCTTTAATCACGTGTGTAGTACTAAGTGCAGGGTACTTCGTGTATCAGATGGTTAGGTCACGTGTGTAGTACTAAGTGCAGGCTACTACGTGTATCAGATTATTAGGTCGCATGTGTTGTACTTAGTGCAGGATACTATGCGTACCAAAGAGCTTCGGTTACAAGGATGGTAATATGTACAGGCCACCGGGTATCTGTTGTTATTTCGATGAGTTCAACGGGAAATTTACTAAGTGAAATTACATATGTACATGACTATGTAATGAATAAGTGAAGGTTCGTGTGTGTAAACTTATGAGCAACGTGCTCGATATGTGATCGAACTTTGATAAGATTGATATGGAGTAAGTGTTATAATAAAAATTACTACAAAGAAAACATGAAAGAGTGAAATTTCGTAATAAAATAGTTTTGGACAGCAGTAGTTGTGTGACTTTCAAAAATCACCAAAAATGGTGAAAATTAAATTATAAGTTGAATAAGATATGAAATAAAATATTATTAAGTCTATTTTCATATAAAGGAAACGGTGTAAGCAAATGAATTTCATATTATGAGATATTTTAATTTTTGTGAGACATAGTCAAAATGATTTTAGAATCCCCTGTTCTAATTTTGGAAAATCATTAAAAATTGTAAGAAAATAATTATGGGTTAAAATTTATATTCTTAAAATCCTTAATGAGTCTATTTTCGGAAAAAAAACAAATGAAAACATTATCAAAGTATTGTACGAAGATATAATTAATTTTTAGTGTAAAGGGGTCGGAACTGTCAAACAGAAAAATGGAGGTGACTTCAAAGAATAAACTATACTTATTGGCTAGACTAAAAATTTTGAAAATTTTATAGTCAGAAGATATGTGAGTCTAGTTTATGGGAAAATTAGCAGATCTCAATTTGGAGCTTTTTAGCTCCGGAGATAAATAATTTAGTGACCATGACTCGAGAAAACAACTTAACTGGACTTTGAATAAATAGAGAGGAATTGAAAAATAGCATGTTAATACATTGCTTATTATTTTTCATGCAAGCTTACTAAGCGTAAAGCTTACTCCCTCATTTCCATTCCTTAGTGTTCTCAGGTCGGCTTGGGGTTGGAGTTCGTCGGAGGCAGCATCACACTATCAAGCCAATACCTTTGGAATACTATTACATATGTTAGAATTATTAAGTGAGTGGCATGTATAGAGACCTAGTTTATAACATGTGTTATTATAATTTGGCTAAATGTATTGTCTATATTGAGCTATTGATTATGGCTTGTAAATCTAGCTATTCATGTTATGTCTAATAATTGTGATGCGAATATGTTTGTTTGCCATACATGGTTGGTAATATGTCATGTGTGTTGAATGCATGTTTTATGACCAATCGAGGTGGTCATGACCATGAATTGAATGTGTCTTAATAAAGGGTGTTTAATCACTAAAATGTTGCTATGAATTGTGATTATGACGTGTATAAAGTTGTAAGGGGTTATGGGTAACATAAAGGCTAGGAAAATAGCCTAAGAGTCAACCACACGGGCTAAGACACGGCCGTGTGCCTTAACCGTGTGAGGGGCATGGTCTGGTGACACGGCGTGTAACCCTGTTTGATGAGAAAATTTTTTTAACTTTTCCCAAAACTTTCCAAAGTTCTCAGTTTAGTCCTTAACCACCCCGATGTATGTTTTAGGCCTCGAAGGCCCATATAAGGGACGATATACATGTGTTTGAAAAGTTTTAATTTGGAAAAATATTTTATGGCCCGATTTTTGCATGAATGACTGTGTATGTGTTCGGCAATGCCTCGTATCCTATCCCAGTCTCGGGCATGGGTAAGGGGTGTTACAATTTTGACATTGGTTTATACATTCCATTTTTGAGATGGATTTTGAAAAGTTATTCCATGCTTATAATTTATAATGTAACTAATTTGTTTCATTCTTGTGTAGGTGACAATTTGAATTGGTACTCTCCTAAAAAGGGAGGGCATGCAAGTCACCTAGTTTCTTTTCAAACCTTTTGTGATTCTCACATTCGTGGAAATGATTTTTTCAGGTTCATGAACAATGGGGTTCGTGATCTTGAAAAATTTTTCACGAGAAAATGGCCCGAGTTGAGGACAAATCATTTTCAAAAGGAAAGGAATGATGCGATCCCGGTCGCATCATGTCATGATACAATTTGACGCCATCGGAATTGGCCCAAGCACGAAGGGCCCAAGTCCAAAATGAAGCCTTAATTTCGGCTTGCCAATGTGGTTGCTGGCATGGAACCTTTGGACACTATTGCAAGTTTCATCAAACGATCTTGAACCAGTAATCCAAGTGATCCTTGCAACTTTTCCGAAGCTCATCTAGCTTGTTCCTAGCTCAATGAGCTCGTTTTAGTTTATTTTAGCTTGCACATTAATTTGCTGGAATAAAATATTTAATTTGTTTTAGTTAACTTAGTTATTTAGTTAAATTTATTAAATGTGTCATAATCTGAACATTTTAAATGCAGGTTTTAAATATGTCTTATTTTAGTACATATTAAATAGGCGTTTTAATGTGTCTTAGTTTTAGACATCTTTAATACATGTTTTATTTCAGATCAATTAAATATGTCTAAAGTGTGTTTAATGTGTCTTGTATGAATTAGGAATGGACAGCATTAAGGTGTTCACATTGGCTGCTACTAGGAAGCTTCCTTTGGTTGTTCGTATGGCACAATTATGAGCTGAACATAACCTCCCAAGAGCCATTTCGAGTTCAGCAAGGCATCAAGTGTTTTCACACTTGTTCTTTCAGCTGAATAATCATGTCCACGCCCTGTGGCCATCCAATTTCGTGTGTTCATAACAAGTTGCTTATTACTCTTCTCCAAGAGCCTATTCGTGAAAATCAATGGACAAAGAGCTGAATTAAAAACCAACCTGCTATTTTAAGCTTCTCCATGTGTCTTTTCGTAGAGATCAAAGGCAAATGGCTGTTCATATTGGTCCATTCAGCTTGCAGCTAATTTCACACCTTAGGGGTTGTTTAAATTCATTGGTTCACACTTGGAGGTTGATTGAGTTCTTGTATTCACACCATTTGGGGTTATTCATGCACCACAACTTCAATTAAAAGGCTGCTGCACATTCAGCTTTCGAAGGGAGGATTAAAGGAGCTCATAACTCTTCAGAATATCAATTATCAGTAAGGTTTAGCTGAGCTCATTAAGTGAACTTAATTAAGCTGATTGGGAATGTAAAAGCCTTGGATAGTAGCGTCACCTTGTTAATTATTTTAGGAATTAAATCAGCTTGTTAATAGCTTAATTAAACTGATTTCAAGTGTCCATTCGGCTAGAACTAGCTCAGCCTATAAATACTTTCTTCATTCTGTGTTTTTGGGACTTTTGGATCAATTTTATGAACTATATTGTTCTTGTGAAAATTCAACTCTTCTTGTTCTCTCTAGGACTGAACTGACTTATCAAGCTTAGTCTTGTTGTGTCATTCTCTCCTTGTTTCTAAACTTATCACTTGTAAAGTGTAGCATTCAAACATACCTTTGGTTCCTATCTTGCTAGATAGTGGGTTAAGGTTAACCAAGTTACTTCCACCACCACTTCCATTGTGTCCCATTTAATTGTTGTTTAAGACTTGGGTCAACAATTTCCCAATATTGTTGGTTCTATCTTAGCCCTTAGCCGAACTTCATCCATCTTTCATCTAAACCATCTTTGTTACTTTGTTTAAAACTATCTTTCAACTTTTTCCAGCTTATTTTGAAACAATTCAAACCATACTTAATTTAACGATCGAGCAATCTAAACGACTCAAATCAACACTGAACCGAGTTCGTATCAAATTCTATTAAACTTCCACTGAAAATAAGTTATGGTTATAAAAGATTTAAAGATATTAAATGATACGATTTAATGTAACAATTCTATTTTCAAAAACTCATTCTTTTTGACATCACTAGATTCGGCCATAACGTCTTGGTCGGGTTTAAGGGTGTTTCATTTTATGGTATCAGAGTCAGGTTGCAAAACTCAGCTATGAATTTTGGGTTCCAAAATTTTGTGTTAAAAAGAATTGGTTTTCAAATATCCTGTGTAATTTTAAAAAGAAAAGTATTATGTGGTACATCGAGTCTCTAGCGCTGATCCTGTAAGTATTTCTAAAACTTGGTTAGAACTACTCTGAAACACTATAGATAGGATTTCCTGAAACTGTACTTCTGAGTTAGCTAGAGATTGAAATCTCTGAAAATAATTCTGAACTTCTGATAATTTATACATAAAACATCTGTTAATAAATACTGGAACTGATGTATAAATTTTGTAATGTAGATAAAACACAAATTATACGATGAGCGCTCGTGAAACTCATGGACATGGTATTTAAGGCCGAGGTAGAGACCGTAGGGGCTCGAGCTGAGTTGTCCTCTCTGGGTAGTGTGTCGAACTTGGATATGAGTGAGACACCAGTTTCTCCTGCTACTAGGACTGGGTCACAAAGTCACTTGGTTGGGGATGACGCACTGTCCCAAGCCATGCTAAGAATCTTGGAGAGGGTCGTTGGACCCCATTCTAGAGCTGGAGGCCAAGGGTCGGTAACTAAACAACTCTTGTCTAATGATGCTGAGTTATTTAGGGTGTCACTGGAGTGCCCCTAATGTGGCCGAATATTAGTTGGAGGCCACCGAGAGGATCATGAATGATCTAGACTGCACTCCTGAGCAGAAACTGAAAGGTGTAGTCTCTTTGCTTTGCAATGAGGCCTATCAATGGTCGTTGACAGTTGAGGAGCGTATCCAGCCTGATCGTCTGAGTTGGGATTTCTTTAAGATGACCATCCAAAGAAAGTATGTGGAAGCCAGTTATTTGGATGCTTGTAGGCGTGAGTTCATGAATCTCATGCAAGATGATAGATCTATGGCTGAGTATGAGGTTTCTGAGGATGATCCACTACGCTCGAGGCATGGTGGTGACTGAGTATGAGAGGTGTGTCCGGTTTGAGGACGGATAAAAGGATAATCTGAAGGTATTGATTGCTCCACAGAAGGAGAAAGAGTTCGCGGTTCTTGTTGAGAAGGCGAAGATCGGCGAGGATGTTAAATGCGTAGAGTGCCAAAATAGGGATCGTGAAAGAGGCAAGAATAAGAGAGATTCAGAGCCCTCTAGTTCTATTTAGAGGCCTAAGAAAAAGGCTAGACCTGTAATAGGTCGATTTTGGGGCTAGTTAGAAAAGTGGTTTCGAAACCACTAACCTGAGGTCGAGGAAATTATTTTACATATTATTTTATGTATTGTAGCAAGATTAGATAAGTGCATGAAAATTTTGGTGAATTAATTTTAGTGATTGCTTGCTTAATTACGAAAAAGGACTAAATCGCATAAAATGAAAAAGTCTTATTTTGTTAGATAAGGGTGTCAATTAGCTTAAAAACTGAAATTGGGGACCTTTAAAGAACAATTAGACTCCCAATGTTTAGGCTAGCCGGCCATAGGAGACAAAAGAAAGAGAAATGGTCAAACTTAGATTGGTTAGTGACCCATTTTAACTAGAATAAGAATAAAATAAAGAGAAAAATATATCATCTTTTCCTCTTCATCTTCATCATCAAAAAATTGCAGCCATTAGAGGGTTTTGAGCTTCAAAATTTTTAGCCACTTAGTCTCTCTACAAGTAAGTGATTTTAATAAGTTTTCTTAATGATTTTTACATTTTTGAGACCCTTGTGTCATGAACTTTCTAATGAGGGGACTATTTTACAAAATGGTTGAAAGTCTAGGGTTTTTTCATGAGAGCATTTAGGTTGTTTTCTGAATTTTTGTGGAAGAATACTAGTCTTAGATGAGTAATAAACAACTTTTGTGAAGGAATTTCTCATGAAAACCCTAATAGGGACTATTTTGTATAAGTTGTAAAATAGATGATAAATGTATGAAATAGGGGAAATTTTGGATTTTTATAAGGGTAAAAAGAGTTCATCTAGGCGTATAATAGGGAGAAATTTGATAAAAATTAACTTTCGAGCATAAGGGTAAAATGGTCATTTTGTGAAAGTTTAGGGGCAAAATAGTCATTTTGCCCAATTATGAAATTTTGAGTGTCTAAATTGATGTGCTGATGAAATAAATGAATTTTATTAATTTAGATCAAGAGAAGCGTGATTCGGCTCTTAATTGGGGTAAGAACAAAGTTTACGAGGATTAAGCTCGTCTTCATCATTTTGTATCAAAGTAAGTACATATGTGAATAATGTGTTATTGAAGCTTACTTTGGAATATTTTGATAATATACATGTGTAATTAGCTCATTGTTGTTATGTATCTAAATTCTGTTTGTTGCCATGAATGTATAAATGACATGTTATGTGAGTAAAGTACATTGTGAGCAAGTACGATGCTGTTTGGCTAGTTACGAAATCTTGTTGGACCTTAGACATAGCATAGGATACAAAGGGGTATGTTATATGGTCTGAACTCATGAGTTGAGTCTGAGCTCATGAGTTGAATATTATAGGTAACGTGGGTCCGTGTACTGGCTTTGTGTACAGCACCGTGAGTGGCTCAATGAGCAAACGTTACATGATAGTTATGGGGTCCGGGTCCTGACCTGATAAAAAGGCCCATGAGTAGCTCAAATGTGAGCGTTTCAAGCACAAGGTAGCCTTGATTTCTTATATGGTAATTAGATGCAAATTCTCCGCGTATCCATATGTATTCCGAGAGTTTAACGGGTAACATTGAAGATCTAATTAGTGAAAACTTGATGAGGTATGTATACTGAACTTATAGATAGTACCTGAATAGGAGACGAGATTCATTAAGTATACATGAATGAAAGGAAGAGTAAGATAGAGATGTTAAAAGATTTATATCTTTTAAACATGACAAGTTACCGTTTGGTGAATAGGATTTCCATTTAATTACACTTTATTTGCATATATATAATTACTAAGCTCCCACACTTACCCTCCTTTCTTTTCTTTTCTTATAGTGCCGCCAAGCTAGCATCAGTGATCCAGTGACGTCTTAAAGCTTCAATCACACTATCACTTAAGACCTTGATATAGTTAGTTTAATTGTTTTATTTTCTGACATGTATAGGGATTAGAGTTTTTGTTTATTATTTTGTTAGTTAGCCATAATGTGTTGGATCATATGATAAAATGATACTCATTTTGTATAGACTATGAATGTTGGCTAACACCAATTATGATTTAATGTAATGTTGCAAATTTCCAATGGTTGTGGCTATTTTGGTTATGCATGTTATGTTCGTATTGATCTTGACTGATCTTATGTAGATAGGGGTATGTAAAGGTGGGAAAAAGGCTTGGTCAATAGCCTTATTTTGTCCACACGGGTAGGCACACGGGCGTGTGTCTAGGCCGTGTGTGACACAAGGCCAGCCCCATGGGCATGTTGTACGACCGTGTGTCCTCTGCACGTAAATTTTGTAAGTCAGTATGCATGATAGTAAACACACGGGCAGAGACACGGCCGTGTGTCTCAGCCATGTAAAGGGCACGGCCTAGCACACGGGCGTGTGCCTTGGCCGTGTGGCCCTTAAGGATTGCTGACGTCAGAAATAGAATGTCCAAGGTTTTGCACACGGGCTAAGACACGGGCATGTCATGGCCGTGTGAAGGACACGGTTCCTAGACACTGGCGTGTGTCAGGCCGTATGAAAACCCTGTAGGTTCGAATTAGAAGATAAATGCACACAGGTAAGGAACACGGAAGTGTCCCAATGTGCTTAGGTCATGTAAGCCACACGGCACATCAGCACGACCATGCTTAAATGGTCACACGGGCGTGTGCCCTTGTGTTAAGTGTTACTTTCATAATTCTTTGAAGGACCCAGATTGATTCTGAATGGGTTTTAATAGATGTTTTGAGCCTCGTAGGCTCTTATTAAGGAGTCTATAATAAAAATTGAATTTTTTTTTTAAATTGACCATGTTTTGGTGATATGAAAACTTTTGTATGCATGAGTTCAAGTTAGGTAATGCCTCATATTCCGTCTCAGTGTAGGGTACGGATGTAGGGTGTTACAAGACCTGATGGGCTTGTTAGAGTGGGGACCCCTATTTCTCATACTAGTTTACAGCCATGTAGTGATTGTGGTAAGCGCCATCCGGGTGAGTGTTGGAGGAAGATTGGGGCATGTTTGAGGTGTGGGTCTCTAGAGCACTGTATTAGGGACTGTCCACAGAGGGTTGATCAGATGCAAGCTTCGGGACCAGGTTTTGTGCAGCCTTACAAGGAAACTTAGCAGCCACCTTAGGGCAGTGGGCAGGCTAGAGGTGATAATGGCATGGGTCGTGGGTTGAGAGCACCGAGTAGAGGTGTTGGTCAGACTAAGGCGAGGCAGCCTACATTGGTTTATGCTGCAGGCGTCCTGAGGATAGGGATGCTCCTAATGTCATCACCGGTACATTCCTTATATTTGATGTGCCTTTTACTACTTTGATGAACATAGGTTCTACTCACTCCTATGTATCTAGTACTGTATCTGAAACCCTGGGAATTTCTGTTGAGAGCACTACTAGTGAGGTAACTGTAGTAAGTCCATTGGGGCAATCTGTTCGATTTGTAAACTTTATAGGGATGTTCTTTTAGCAGTGCAAGGGGCTGTTTTTCTGGTAAATTTGATGGAGCTTCTATTTGGGGAGTTCGATCTAATCCTGGGTATGGACTAGTTGGTTGAGCACCAGGTCAGTTTGGACTGCGCGTCTAAGAGGGTTGTCCTGAGGACCAAGGATGATTTGGAGGTGGTTGTGATTGGTGAGCGCCGAGATTATTTTTCCAATGTGATCTCCGCTCTTGTGGCTATGAAACTGGTTCGAAAATGGTGTGAGACGTACTTGGCTTACGTCAGTGTTTCTGATTCTGTGGATTCTTCTGTTGGGGATATTAGAATAATGAGGGGCTTTCCAGATGTTTTTCCTGAGGAGTTATCGTTTTACCTCTAAATCGAGAAGTCGAGTTCGAAATTGAACTTCTACTGGGTATAGCTCTGGTGTCCATTGTTCCATATCGTATGGCACCAAAAGAGCTCGCTGAGCTTAAGGCTCAACTGCAAGAGCTTCTAGATCGTGGTTTCATCTGTCCTACTATATCTTCTTGGGGAGCACCAGTTCTGTTTGTTAAGAAGAAGGATCGGACTATGAGGATGTGCATCGATTATCGGCAGTTGAACAAGTTGACTGTGAAGAATAAGTATCCACTTCCGAGGATCGATGACTTGTTTGATCAGTTTTGAGGGGCTTTAATGTTTTTGAAGATTGAACTTTGTTCTGGCTATCATCAGTTGAGGGTTAAGGTGGTGGATGTTCATAAGATTGCATTTAGTACTTGTTATAGACATTACGAGTTCCTAATGATGCTTTTTTGTTTGATGAATGCTCCAGCGACAATTATGGATTTGATGAATCATGTCTTTCAGCTGTATCTGGATCAATTAATCGTGGTCTTCATCGATGATATCTTGGTGTACTCAAAGACTGAGGATATGCATGATGAGCATCTTAGAGTGGTACTATAGACTTTACGTGAAAAGCAATTCCATGCTAAGTTGAGCAAGTGCGAGTTTTGGTTGTGAGAGGTGACTTTTCTAGGGCACGGGATGTCTGTGGTGGGGATTCAAGTGGATCCTAGGAAGATTGAGGTTGTGCTTGATTGGAAACAACCTAAGAATGTATCTGAGATTCGTAGCTTTCTTGGTTTTGTGGGATATAATCGCTGATTTGTTAAAGGGTTCTCTTTGATTACGGCTCCCTTGACTAGGTTTCTACATAAGGTGTGCCATTTGTCTGGACTAATGCACAATAATCGAGCTTCAAGAAGCACAAGTCTGTTCTAACTCAGGCTCCTATTCTGATACAGCCTGGATTTGGCAATGAGTTTTTGGTCTACAGTGATGCATCACACATCATTTTGGGATATGTATTGATACAGGATGATAAGGTTGTGGCTTATGCGTCCCGTCAGCTTAAGACACACGAAGGGAACTATTCGACGCATGATCTTGAGTTGGCTACAGTGATCTTGGCGTTGAAAATTTGGAGGCACTATCTGTATGGTGAGAAATGTATTATTTACACTGATCATAAGAGTCTTAAGTACCTCCTTACTCAAAGGGAGTTGAACCTTAGGCAGCGGCGATGGATTGAACTACTTAAAGATTATGACTACACTATAGAGCATCATCCAGGTAAAGCCAATGTGGTGGCCAATGCTCTAAGTCATAGAGCGATGACTGATCTGAAGGCAATGTTCGCTCGCCTTAGTTTGTTTAACGATGGAAGTTTATTGGCCGAGTTGCATGTTAAGTCGACTTGGATTGAGCAGATTCATGTTAAACAGATGGGGGTGAGTCTATAGGTTTGCGGTTACATTAGGTTGAAAGTGGCAGCACTTCGGATTTTGGTTTGAATAGTAATGGTGTTCTATGTTTTCTAGGACGGATTTGTGCGCTGAATGATTCAGATTTGAGACGGTCGATTCTGAGAGAGGCACATAGTAACCAAATGCTATGCATCCCGGTGGTAATAAGATGTACTGCGATCTTCGTGAGTTGTACTGGTGGCCAGGTTTGAAGAGTAAGGTTATGGATTTTGTGGCTAATGTCAGACGTGCTAGCAGGTTAAAGCTGAGCACCAGTTGCCTTCGGGATTGTTGCAGCCAGTTAAAATTCCCTTATAGAAATGGGAACATGTGATGATGGAATTTATTAATGGGTTACCTTTGACACCCACTTAGAAGGATTCTATGTGGGTTATCGTGCATCGGTTGACCAAATCTGCTCACTTAATTCCAGTAAGGATGGACTATTCTCTGCAAAAGGTAGCAAAGCTCTACATTTCTGAGATTATGAGACTGTATGGGGTTCATGTTTCGATCATTTCTGATAGAGATCCTCGCTTCACATCTCGGTTCTAGAAAAAGTTACATGAAGCTCTGGGATTGAGGTTGGACTTCAGTATTGGGTTCCATCCTCAGACCGATGGTCAATCTGAGAGGGTGATTTAGATACTGAGGGACATTCTTTAGAGTTACGTAATTGACTTCGAGGTAGTTGGAAGGATTATCTACCGCTAGCTGAGTTCACCTACAACAACAGCTTTCAGTCTAGCATTTAGATGGAACCTTACAAGGCTTTGTATCGTCGTAAGTGTCGTACACTACTATGTTGGACTGAGTTGGATGGGCGTCGGGTTTTGGGTCCAGAGTTGGTTTCTAAGACCGAAGATAAGGTTAGACTAATTCTGGATCATTTGAAGGTGGCTTCTGATAGATAGAAATCTTATGCAGATCTGAAGAAGTGAGATATTGAGTACTCTGTGGGGACTTTGTTTTTCTTAAGGTTTCTTCGTGGAAGAAAGTTCTAGAGTTTGGTCGAAAGAGTAAGTTAAGCCTTAGATTCATTAGACTGTATCAGATTTTGAAGTGTGTGGCACCAATTGCTTATCAGTTGGAGCTACCTCCAGACTTGGACCTATTCACGATGTTTACCATGTCTCGATGTTGAGATGATATTAGTCTGATCCTTCTCATGTTGTTTCTGTTGAGGACATTCAGGTTAGGCTGGACTTGACTTTTGAGGAGGAACTAATTCAAATTCTGGATTAAGACGTTAAGGTTCTGAGGAGGAAGTTCATCCCCCTACTGAAATTTCTGTGGTGGAATCATGGTACCGAGGAGGCCACGTGGGAACCTGAGGACATGATACGCCAATAGTATCCTCATCTATTCTAATCAGGTAAATTTCAAGGTCGAAATTTCTTTTAGGGGGTATAGTTGTAACGCCTTAATTTTCTTATTTATGTTTCTGTATAATTTTGACACAAGTCTATATCTGCCTTAGTGGCTAAGTGTTCTGGGTGTATGTGAGAGGTCCCAAGTTCAAGCCCTACCTTTGCAAATTTTGGTTATTTTTGGATCTAAGCCTTATTTTTGCTCTGTGGGTTTATATTAAATTGCTTGTAAATCCATATCAAAATGAGCCTGCTGGTTCGACTGGTAAAGAAGCTGGTGTGTTGGAGGTCCTGTGTTCGAATCCCTGTGGGAATGAGGATATTTATTTTGCTTGAGTGACTAATAGAGTTTCGATTTAACTTAAATGCTGAAATGGTTGAGATGGTGTAGTTAGTGGGATAAAATCAAGGGATGAGTGCTATATCCTTGATATTATTTTTATTTTTTCTCTGTATTCCAAAAAATCATTTGACGTTAGCTCCTGTTTCCCCTACTGTCTTCTTTTCCTTTTCTTTTCATCGGTTATACTTCCCTTTGACTGCTATCATACCTTTTATCCTCATTATTTCGGTATCCAGCTGTGTACCCAGAACGCAGAAAATGAGGCTTCGGCAGAAGCCAAAAAACTACACCGTTCGCCCATGTGGAAGGCTATGTATCAGACACTGCCATGTAATCAACGTAGACATGGCCGTGCACTAGACACGGCTATGTGGTGGCTAGAGTGTGGCCGTGTGAGCTACACAAGCTTGGCCATGTTGGGCATATAGGCCACAAGGGTGTGTGGATTTTGGGTTAGGCCATGTGGGCCACATAGGCAAAGGCCTATCTGGGCGTGTGGGCCAAATGGGCATGTAGGCCCATAATTCTAAAATTTTCCCTAAGGTCACACGGGTCACTCCGATCGACTATGGGCCTATCTTAAGGTTGATAAGGGCTAATCAAACCCTATAATTATGAATCTGATAGTATAATACTATGTTCTGAGTGTGTAAATATTATGCATGTCTTATTATTTCGATATCTACTTACAAGCATGTTGAGCATGTTAATCTATGATTCTGTATCTGATTTCTATATCTATTTTTGGGATGGGTTTCTGTGTATGGAAGAAGTATTTTGTTCGGTGTTAATCGCCTATTTTCTGGCAGCTTGGCAATGTATATTTTGGTATGTGTCCTAAAGGCACAACGTGTTGTGTAGGGTTGGGTGGGTGTTTTAAACCCCACATGGTGTGATGGGATGGTCGGAAATAGTGTGTAGAGGATGGGGGTAGGATTTTGCATAGCTGAATCTGTAATCTATATCTGTATTTGACTGTGCATATAATTTTGTATGTTTGCATGCTTAATTTTGATGTGTTCACACTAAGTTTACAAAAACTCACTTCTGTTTGTCTGTCCTATCTAGGTAACCCATAGACTTCGGCGGAACAGTGCAAGGGAGACTCAGTGGTTTTTAATTTAATAATTTGTGGTTTTTACATTAAATTTTAGATTATGTGAGAGTTTGTAAATTCTGGGACTCTCTGAACTGTATGGACTTTTAACTTTTGGTTTTGGTTTTGGATTGTTTGATAACTTGCATGCTTTGATAAATTGCTTTATGATAATGAGGGTTTTAAACAAATAAAGTTTTTCTAAAAATGCAAATGGGGTTTCTGAAAGGTATCAATTCTATTAAACTTCGGCTGAAATTAAGTTTTGGCAATGAAACAATTAATTAACGTTTTTAATTATGGTTGTAAAAGATTTAAAGATAATAGATTGAGACAATTTAATGTAACAACTCTGTTTTCAAAACTCATTCTTTGTGACATCCCCAGATTCGGCCATAACGTCTAGGCTGGGTTTAAGGGTGTTACAACTTTTATTTTATTTTTAATTATTTTACTTTGTTCAAATCCTAGGTTTTAATCACCTCCTCAAGTCAAAATATTTTTCTTCACCAAAGTGTTTTTAAAATTGCATTCATAAATAATTCTTTTCACAGTCCCTGTGGGTACGATAACTAGACATTTACTTGTCACTTTATTACCTGTTGCGATTGTGTACACTTGCACATTTCCGTCATCCCACTTACCTAGACGTGATCACATTCTTGATGGACTCATACTTTTCGTGTCAAAAACTTTACCTACATACATACCAATCAATATTCTTCTCAACTGAACTTACACATATCTTGATACAACTTATTTCCATTTTACTATGTTCATACATTTATCGATTACTATAAATATCATCATCCTTTATATATAAATTATTCTACTAGAAAATTTTTCACAAGAGAGTCAAGGTAGAGACTCACCTGATACTCACCTTCTATAGTTCAAAACTCTAGACTCAACCATCCTTCTCAAACTAGCAGCAACAACTGCTTACAAAACATTGGATCACCATTAAAACTCATTTACACATAAATTACTATCATCTTAATCACTGATAACCCCCATACAAAACCTTATACCTACAACTTACTGTTCAAATACCATATACAAACTTACTCATTTACACCTTAACATACAAAATTGTAGTACTTACCCGGGGATGGAGTAACCACTTATTATTTAAGAAAGAAGAAGAAAAACCTCTATCAGAACCCTTCTCACACATATAAATATGACTCATCTTACTTAGTGGAACTTAACAAGTGTCACGCATTTTCAGAACTTGTACTTCTTAATGGCCTACAAATTATGAGTGAATCATAAATGAGTACCCAACATTTGTAAATATCAGAATAGTTTATCCAGTTAGTTCCTAACCAAGTTACCTTACAATCTAACTAGCACAATACTTTTGATAAACAATGTGCGCAATACCTTTGGCATTAACTCATTTCATAAGTATCCCTTTTTGCTTAATACAATATTTTCTCTTAAATAGCATTATATCCTTAAATAGAATCATCACTTAACTATATAGTGGTTTATACGCCCACACTATACACCAAAATAAGTAATTGGGCAGATCATAATTCGTTAGACAGACTATTTTACTACTATATGCCTGAATCTTGGACCGGCCAAGCTTGGGGTGTTACAATGTTGGCAAAGTAATATATATGATTTGGATATAAGGTATAAGTTGGATTACAATATAAATATGAAAAATTGAGGTTATATGTATGGTTTGAGCTCAAACCCTTATGCAATTGATGTTGTTGCATTGTATCTTGATAGGGATACTTATTTTGCATAATGAATTGAATGTGTGATAAGTAATTAGGGTAAGTAATCACTTATATTATATTATATTACTAAGTATTTTGAATACTTACTCATGTTACTACTTTCCTATAGATTTTGGATGTTTGGAACGTGTCGATCGAATCAGCAACAAGCACACACCTTTCATCTTTCGATACAGTAGACTTTTGATGTTTCGAGCTTGGTTATTTGTGGCATGTACATAGGATGTTTTGGCTTATTAGGTGAAGGTATATGTTTCTGTGTGTGAAATTTGGCATGATGTCAAATTTGGTACTTTGAAGCTTAAAAGAAATGACAAAGTTTGAATGATGTTATGCATATGAATTAGTAAGTTCTTATGTTTTGACATTGTTGAGTTTGAATATTTGTTGGTGCCATTGAAGGCTATTGGTTGAATGTTTAGATGGTTATATAGATGGATGTTTTAACTTTGACATGTATATGTTTTAGATTAGGTTTGAATGGAATGAATGGCATTTTAGGTCATCTTATAGGATTGGTATGTTCCTTGCACAAAAAGGGTCATATATGTTGCACATGGCCTACCCCACGGTCGTGTGTCACACACGGGCAGGTAACACAACTTTGTGCTTTGTTTGTTCAAGATGGTTTTGGTTTCACAAGGTCATAGTTAGTTACACGGTCTAGTCACATTGTGACAGCCCAAAATTGACCCTAGTCGGGATGTGGTTTCGGGACCACAAAACCGAGGCATAAAAATAATTTAAAATTTATTTTGATGCCTATGATATGTGTTAATTTGTGTGTGACATTTTTGATGTTTTGATTTAGTGTTATAAATGCGAATTTCACTAGAAAGGACCTAGTAGTGAACTTTGAAAGTATGATGGGGAAATGTGTGATGACTAGTTGCTCATGCATGCAAAAATAAGGGATTTGCATGTCAAATTTCCCCCAACATGAAGTGGCGGCCATGGCAAGAGAGGATGGGCAAAACATGTCATGAAACATGTTTTGTTGGTGCATTAGGAGAAATAATAAACAAAGGTGTATGGGTAAGAAAAGAATGAAAAAAAAATGTGTGTGAGTGTGGTATTCCCCCACCATTGCCGTGAGTTGTAGAGAAAGAAAGAAAATTTTGTTCATCCTTTCTTTGAGCCAAGACTAAGGAAGAAGGAGGATTTTTGCTTCATGCTTGGTTTGGAAGAGATCTAGAAGGAGATTTGGCTAAGTTTGCATCAAGATTAAGGTATGTATGAGGTTGTGTTAGGAGTTTCATGCATGTTTTGGTTGCTAACTTGATGTGCATGATAGCCATGGCTCAAATCTTTGTTATGCCATGGAAATGGTATTTGGCCAAAGTTGTTATGGATGGCTATGGACACCTTGAAATTCGGCCATGCTCATATATGTATATATATGTTTGCACATGATGTTTTGGTTATGAAGGAAGTGATGAATAAGTTTGTTTAAAGAAGAAGATGTTGAAGAATAATTGTGAAATTGCAAGCACAATTCGGCCTAGCACACATATAAGTGCTTGATGTTATATTATAAGTTTTGAGCCACAATATGCAAAGCATTAACTAGTAAAATGCATGCTGTTTTTGTGAGGTATTAAGTGCATAATTGGCCTCAACATGTACATGAATATTCGCCTTGGGTAGCCTATTGAAGGCCTTAGCATTTCCTTGATGCTCGAATAAATTGTATTGAATTGCTTGATGTAGTATAAAATGTGCATGACCATTGTGTATTCAAGCTAAAGGGTGGCCATATGACCATTTAAACTCCTTGTCATATTCGCCATAAGCTAGCACAATGAGGTTTTAATAAATTGAATTTGTTTGAATTAGCTCAAGAGCTTAGAGGGCCATAATTGGACAAGGGAAGGAGAAAGTGATCGAATAGCCGAAAAAGCCGCTCGACAACATCCGAGGTAAGTCCTCAAGAAGTGACCCTACTTGAATTATGTGAAATAAAGTATGGATGTGTATTGATTATTGATTATGTGTGTATGAGTATTTGAATTCTACCGGGCTAAGTCCCGAAGGCGAATATGCTTGTGATTATATTTGCGTTTGAGCCTTAGTGTGAAAATGAAATATGTATGTCCAATGATTATTGATGTATGTGTACATGAGAAATTGAATGATATCGGGCTAAGCCCAAGACAATTATGCTAGAAATTATATCCGGTTAAGACCAAGGCAATTGTGCAAGTGGCTATATCAGGGCTAAGACCAAGGCATTCGTATGAAGTCATTCTATCCTGCCAAGACCAAGGCATTTGTGCACATGGTTATATCCGGTTATATTCAAGAATCTTGGGCTGGAGATGAGTGTTGGTTGCTGTAATAAATTCAATTAGTACACCAAAAGCCCAAAGAATAAGGTACGTTTATATGTGCATTGAAAGTCGACACATTTGAGCAACATTCGCTCAATCGACTAATGAATTTCGTTATTGACTTGATTGATACTTTGTGAAAGTATATAATGATGAAGTGTGAAGTAAGAATGTGTATTAATGAAATGATGCATTTGGCTATGTGAATGTATTGCTGTAATTAGAGTTGATTATATTCCTTGAGACTTACTAAGCATAAAAATGCTTACCCTGTTACTTTGGCTCTCTTTTATAGATTTCGCCGATAGCAATCGGATTCGGGATCAATAAAGTCAAGTCATCCACACTATCAACGCCTCTATTTTGGTATAAATTTTGTTTGAACTTTGAAATGGCATGTATAGGACTACCCCTGTTAGTTTAAAAATGTTGTGATGTATATGTATACGGCCATGCGAAAATGGCTCGTAAAAGGAAGCATGAACTTAGACTATTTGTGGTTTGTATGTATATATTTGGTGTCATGATGTGGCTATGGATTGGAAATGGGAATGTTGGTCACATGATCAGCCATTGGCATGGTTAAAATGATCATATATGAACCTATGTATGGCAAGACTAGTTGGTTCATGGAGACTACCAAATAGGTAAGACCTACCTTAAAAAACAGATGCTGCCACTGCAGATAACGTGAATGTGAAAAATCACCAAAATTCGTAGGAATGGTATTAAATAGTGAATAAGATATGTAAATGAACCTTGATGAGTCTATTTTCATATGGAAGAAACGAAATGGTCATAGGAGTTACAGGTTAAGAGATATTGAAGCTATTGTGAAACAGGGCAGAACGGTTTCGGGTCCCCCGTCGTAACTTTAAAAATTTACTATAAATTATCCAGAAAGAATTAGGAGACATACCTTATATGTACAGATTCCATTTTGAGTCTAGTTTCATTAGAAACAAACTTCACCATTAAAGCCCTGTACAGAGAGATATTCAAGTTATACCGCGTGAAGGTCGAGCAAAGGATCCCCGTAATATGGGTGACTTTAACTAATAAACTGTACCAATTGGCCCAACCAAAATTCTAGAAATAAATCCATGGATGGATATATGAGTCTAAATCAGGAAAATTTAGGAAACGAGTTTCGAGTTTTGAAACTCGAGATATGATTTTAAGGCAACGGTGACGCAGATCTTCCAAATTCGACCGAAATGTCAAATTGGTGGGCAAAACATGTGAACTTGGCTTGTTAACCCTCGTGTTCGATAACCGCGATGGTCTCGGGTTCGTGGTGTTACAATTTTATTGGTATCGAGCAACGGTTTAGTCGATTCTAGGACTACCGTGATGTGTTTGGGGTCTAGCTATACATGCCATTAAATGATGAATCAATAGTGTGGTGATTTCGACAATTTGACTTTGTGTTTGTTATAGCAATGGATCCCGATCCCAACCGAGCGATAGTCGATGATGTGGAGAGTGTGGCGCTGCCCCGCAAGAAGGGACAATGGCCGGACTCTCAACCTATGGCCAAGAATCCGAATGACGAGGCTAGGCAAGCCTTTTATAGTGTGATGAACGAATGGTTTAATCAATACATTCGAACTAACACGGCTATTCCACAACCTGCATTCCGACAAATGCAACCCAAGACCTACAATACCTCCGTGGATCGACCAAATAAGGTCAAGTAAGCCCCGGTCGATAGGATTCGAAAACATGGGGCCACTGAATTTAAGGCTACGGATGATGATGATGCCGAAGCGAGCTGAATTTTGGTTGGATAACACTATCCGGTGCTCGATGAGCTATCCTGTACACCCGATGAGTGCTTAAAGTGTACCATCTCCTTGCTACGTGAGTCCGCCTACTATTGGTGGAGTACTCGACTTGTGGTGCCTAGAGAGCAAGTGACTTGGGAATTCTTTCAAACCGAAGTTCAAAAAGGTATATCACCGAGATTCATCGACCAAAAGCGGAGGGAATTTCTTGATCTTAAGCAAGGTTCTATGTCCGTTATCGACTACGAACGAAAGTTTGTGAGGCTTAGCCAGACGCGAGAATGCATTTCGTCCGGGTTATTATGTGTAAACGCCGAGGATCGGCTGAATGATGATATAAGGATGTTTGTTGGCATTCTCGAGATACGAGAGTTCGTAGTACTTGTTGAGCGAGCTTGTAAAGCCAAGAGCTTAGAAAGGAGAAACAAAAAGCGATGTGGGAACCGGAGAATTCGAAGAGGTCCTCGGAAAGTCTCTTCAACAAGCATCAAGAGATTTCGAGATGATGCGAGCCGGTCTAGAGGCGTTCGGGCTTTTCTAGACGAGGACGCGATCGACCCCGTGACCACACGAGTCACTTCGATCGCCGATGGTGGAAATGATCGCCGAGAGAGGCGGAGTGTCCACATTGTGGCAAATGGCATTCGGGAGCTGTTGGTTTCGTGATCGCTCCGCTATAAGTTTGGATCGGCCGACCACTTTATGAAGGATTGCCCAAGGATGCTTGAACGGAATGTGAGTCGAGTGGAAACCCGGTGCTACCATCGCCGAGGTAGGCCACCTAGAAATATGGGCAATGTCGATTGGCGGTCGAGAGGATCTAGAGATGCTACCATCGGATCGAGGCTCGTGCTCTCGCAAGGACTTATGCCATACGCGCACGTGAGGATGCTGCCTCTCCAGATGTCATTACCGGTACTTTTACTCTTTTCAATACAAATGTGATTGCTTTGATTGACCCTGGTTCTACTCATTCATATATATGTGAAACCTTAGCATCCAGTAAGACTTTGCCTATTGAGTCTACTGAGTTTGTAATTCGGGTGTCAAACCCCTTGGGTCATTACGTGCTTGTCAACAAAGTGTGCAAGAAAAGTCCCCTAGTGTTCCGAGGTTCTTGTTTTCCGGCGGACTTGATGCTTTTGCCGTTCGATGAGTTCGACGTTATTCTTGGTTTGGATTGGTTGACCATGCACGATGCGGTTGTAAATTGCAAGAGCAAGACTATCGATTTGAGGTGCGCGAATAATGAAATAATTCGGGTTGAGTCTACGGACTTAAAGGGGTTGCCAGCCGTAATATCAGCGATGTTGGCCCAGAAATATGTAAGAAAAGGGTGCGAAGCGTACCTTGCGTACGTGCTCGATGATAAGGAATCAGAAAAGAAACCCAAATCTATGCCCGTGGTTTGTGAATACCCGGATGTTTTCCCCGAAGAATTGACGGGTTTACCACCTGTTCGGGAAGTAGAATTTGGCATCGAATTGGTACCTGGTACCACTCCAATTTCGATAGCTCCGTATCGTATGGCACCAATGGAATTAAAGGAGTTGAAAGCTCAGTTGCAAGAATTGGTGGATAGAGGTTTTGCTCGCCGAGTTTTTCGCCTTGGGTGCGCCAAAGTGTTGTTCGTGAAGAAGAAGGATGGAACCATGCGGTTGTGCATCGACTATCGCCGCCTTAATAAAGCGACGATAAAGAACAAGTATCCGCTGCCACGTATTGATGACTTGTTCGATCAAGCTGAAGGAGCCTCGGTGTTCTCGAAAATAGATTTGAGATCGGGCTATTATCAATTGCGAATCCGAGATTCGGACGTGCCCAAGACTGCCTTCAGAACGAGGTATGGTCACTATGAGTTCCTAGTGATGCCGTTTGGGCTCACTAATGCCCCTGCGGTATTTATGGATTTAATGAATCGGATCTTTAGACCATATTTGGATCGATTCGTAGTCGTGTTCATTGATGACATCTTGGTCTATTCAAGAAATCGACCGAACATGCTGAACACCGCGGTTAGTGCCGCAAATTTTACGGATAAGCAATTATATGCTAAGTTCAGCAAGTGTGAGTTCGGTTAAGAGAGGTTAGCTTCTTGGGTCATGTGGTATTCAGATCGGTATTCGAGTCCACCGAATAAAATTTCAGCCATACTTAATTGGAAGCCTCCAGAAATATTATCGAGGTTCGAGCTTTTGGGGCTTCTTAGGTTATTACCGACGATTTGTAAAGGATTCTCAACGATAGCCACGCCGATGACGGTTACTCCAAAAGGATGTTAAGTTCGAATGGACGGAGAAATGTCAAAAAGTTTCGATCAACTGAAAACTTATCTCGATTGAAGCCCCAATTCTAGTGCAACTGAGTCCGCAAAGAGTTTGTCATCTATAGCGATGCCTCCCTACTTGGGTTAGGTTGTGTATTGATGCAAGAGGGTCAAGTTGTGGCCTATGCGTCGAGGCAATTAAAGCCACATGAGAAAAATTATTCCACTCATGATCTCGAATTGGCCGCCATCGTGTTCGCTTTAAAGATATGGCGACATTACTTATTTGGTGAAAGGTGCCATGTGTACTCGGATCACAAGAGTCTCAAATATCGATGACCCAAAGAGACTTAAATCTCGACAAAGACGTTGGCTCGAGCTGTTAAAGGATTATGAGCTGATCATTGACTATCACCCGGAAAGGCGAATGTGGTTGCGGATGCCTTGAGTCGTAAATCATTATTCGCTTTTACGAGCGATGAACGTGCACTTGTCCGTCCAATCCGATAGTGTGTTAGTAGCTGAATTGAAAGCCAAACCTTTGTTGATACATCAAATTCGAGAAGCTCGAAAGTCGACGACGAGTTGGCGCAAAACGGGTGAGTGTGTGCCGAACAAGGACTCGGAATTTCAAATCGATGATGACGATTGTTTGAGGTTCAAAAGTCGTCTCGTGTGTTCCAAAGAATTGAACTCATTTCGATAATTTGAATGAAGCCCATTGTAGCCGAATGGCAATCCACCCGGGAGTACGAAGATGTACAATGATTTGAAACGTCGGTTTTGGTGGCATGGTATGAAGCGAGACATCTCCGACTTTGTTTGAGATGTTTAATATGTCAACAAGTGAAAGCGGAACATCGGTGCCTTCGAGATTACTTCACCAATCACGATACCCGAGTGGAAATGGGATCGAGTCACAATGGACTTTGTATCTGGACTGCCATTGTCAGCAAGTAAGAGGGATGCGGTTTGGGTCGTGGTAGATAGATTGACTAAGTCGGCCCACTTTATCCCGTACGTACGGATTTTTCAATGGACAAACTAGCCGAATTGTACGTTTCTCAGATTGTGAGATTACACGGGGTGCCTATTTCCATCGTGTCGGATAGAGATCCGAGATTTACCTTGCGATTTTGGGAAAAGTTGCAAGAAGCTTTGGGTACCAAGTTGCATTTCAGCACCTCCTTTCACCCCCAAACCGATGGTCAATCCGAGCGGATAATTCAGATACTTGAGGATATGTTAAGATGTTGCGTCCTCGAGTTTGGTGGTTCATGGGAACGGTATTTGCCATTGATTGAATTCGCTTATAACAACAGCTTTCAATCAAGTATTAAGATGGCACCCTACGAGGCTTTGTACGGTCGTAAATGTCGTACACCATTGTTTTGGACTGAGCTTGGTGAAAGCAAGATTTTCGGGTGGATTTGATTAGAGATGCTGAAGCAGAAGTGAAAGTAATCCGTGAAAGTCTGAAGATAGCCTCCGATCATCAGAAATCGTACGCGGATCTGAAGCGTAAGGATATCGAGTATCGTGGGTGATAAAGTGCTTCTCAAGGTATCGCCTTGGAAAAAGATACTCGATTCTACCGTAAGGGCAAGTTGAGCCCGAGGTTCATTGGGCCATATGAGATATCCGAGCGAGTCGGTCCGGTGGCATATCGCTTGATTTTGCCCCGAACTCAAAAAGGTTCACGATGTCTTTCACGCTTCGATGCTTCAACGCTATAGATCCGATCCATCGCACGTGATTAGTCCATCGAAATTGAAATTCAAGCTAATATGAGTTATGAGGAAGAACCGATTCGTATCCTATCACGAGAAGTGAAAGAGTTGCGAAACAAGCGGGTTCCGCTAGTGAAAGTGTTATGGCTCAAGCACGGATTGAAGAAGCTACTTGGGAGACCGAGAACTCTATGAGAGAGCGATATCCAAACCTATTTACTGGTAAGATTTTCGGGACGAAAATTTCTTAAGTGGGGAGAGTTGTCACACCCAAAATTGACCCTAGTCGGGATGTGGTTTCGGGACTAAAACCGAGGCATAAAAATAATTTAAAATTTATTTTGATGCCTATGATATGTGTTAATTTGTGTGTGACATTTTGATGTTTCGGTTTAGTGTTATAAATGCTAATTTCACTAGAAAGGACCTAGTAGTGAACTTTGAAAGTATGATGGGGAAATGTGTGATGACTAGTTGACCATGCATGCAAAAATAAGGATTTGCATGTCAAATTTCCCCCAACATGAAGTGGCCGGCCATGGCAAGAGAGGATGGGCAAAACATGTCATGAAACATGTTTTGTTGGTGCATTAGGGAGAAATAATAAACAAAGGTGTATGGGTAAGAAAAGAATGAAAAAAAAATGTGTGTGAGTGTGGTATTCCCCCATTGCCGTGAGTTGTAGAGAAAGAAAGAAAATTTTGTTCATCCTTTCTTTGAGCCAAGACTAAGGAAGAAGGAGGATTTTTGCTTCATGCTTGGTTTGGAAGAGATCTAGAAGGAGATTTGGCTAAGTTTGCATCAAGATTAAGGTATGTATGAGGTTGTGTTAGGAGTTTCATGCATGTTTTGGTTGCTAACTTGATGTGCATGATAGCCATGGCTCAAATCTTTGTTATGCCATGGAAATGGTATTTGGCCAAAGTTGTTATGGTGATAAAGCCATTGCATGCTAAGTGTGAAGCTTGATGATGATGCATGCAATGATGGATTGTCTACTCTTGAGTAAGATTTTGAGCTTTCTTTTGTTTTATCATGATTGAAGTTGAAAAGGAGCATGATTGTCATATTCGCCATGATGCATTCATGAGCATGGTTCATGCTTCTTGCATGTTAGTTAAAATTTGTGTTTTGGATGGCTATGGACACCTTGAAATTCGCCATGCTCATATATGTATATATATGTTTGCACATGATGTTTTGGTTATGAAGGAAGTGATGAATAAGTTTGTTTAAAGAAGAAGATGTTGAAGAATAATTGTGAAATTGCAAGCACAATTGCCTAGCACACATATAAGTGCTTGATGCTATATTATAAGTTTTGAGCCACAATATGCAAAGCATTAACTAGTAAAATGCATGCTGTTTTTGTGAGGTATTAATGCATAATTGGCCTCAACATGTACATGAATATTCGCCTTGGGTAGCCTATTGAAGGCCTTAGCATTTCCTTGATGCTCGAATAAATTGTATTGAATTGCTTGATGTAGTATAAAATGTGCATGACCATTGTGTATTCAAGCTAAAGGGTGGCCATATGACCATTTAAACTCCTTGTCATATTCGCCATAAGCTAGCACAATGAGGTTTTAATAAATTGAATTTGTTTGAATTAGCTCAAGAGCTTAGAGGGCCACAATTGGACAAGGGAAGGAGAAAGTGATCGAATAGCCGAAAAAGCCGCTCGACAACATCCGAGGTAAGTCCTCAAGAAGTGACCCTACTTGAATTATGTGAAATAAAGTATGGATGTGTATTGATTATTGATTATGTGTGTATGAGTATTTGAATTCTACCCGGGCTAAGTCCCAAGGCGAATATGCTTGTGATTATATTTGCGTTTGAGCCTTAGTAACGAAAATGAAATATGTATGTCCAATGATTATTGATGTATGTGTACATGAGAAATTGAATGATATTCGGGCTAAGCCCAAGACAATTATGCTGGAAATTATATCCGGGTTAAGACCAAGGCAATTGTGCAAGTGGCTATATCCGGCTAAGACCAAGGCATTCGTATGAAGTCATTCTATCCGGGCCAAGACCAAGGCATTTGTGCACATGGTTATATCCGGTTATATTCAAGAATCTTGGGCTGGAGGTGAGTGTTGGTTGCTGTAATAAATTCAATTAGTACACGAAAAGCCCAAAGAATAAGGTACGTTTATATGTGCATTGAAAGTCGACACATTTGAGCAACATTCGCTCAATCGACTAATGAATTTCAGTTATTGACTTGATTGATACTTTGTGAAAGTATATAATGATGAAGTGTGAAGTAAGAATGTGTATTAATGAAATGATGCATTTGGCTATGTGAATGTATTGCTGTAATTAGAGTTGATTATATTCCTTGAGACTTACTAAGCATAAAATGCTTACCCTGCTACTTTGGCTCTCTGTTTTATAGATTTCACTCGATAGCAATCGGATTCGGGATCAATAAAGTCAAGTCATCCACACTATCAACGCCTCTATTTTAGTATAAATTTTGTTTGAACTTTGAAATGGCATGTATAGGACTACCCTGTTAGTTTAAAAATGTGGTGATGTATATGTATACGGCCATGCGAAAATGGCTCGTAAAAGGAAGCATGAACTTAGACTATTTGTGGTTTGTATGTATATATTTGGTGTCATGATGTGGCTATGGATTGGAAATGGGAATGTTGGTCACATGATCAGCCATTGGCATGGTTAAAATGATCATATATGAACCTATGTATGGCAAGACTAGTTGGTTCATGGAGACTACCAAATAGGTAAGACCTACCTTAAAAACAGATGCTGCCAGCTGCAGTAACGTGAATGTGAAAAATCACCAAAATTCGTAGGAATGGTATTAAATAGTGAATAAGCTATGTAAATGAACCTTGATGAGTCTATTTTCATATGGAAGAAACGAAATGGTCATAGGAGTTACAGGTTAAGAGATATTGAAGCTATTGTGAAACAGGGCCAGAACGGTTTCTGGGTCCCCTATCGTAACTTTAAAAATTTACTATAAATTATCCAGAAAGAATTAGGAGACATACCTTATATGTACAGATTCCATTTTGAGTCTAGTTTCATTAGAAACAAACGGCACCAGCATTAAAGCCCTGTACAGAGAGATATTCAAGTTATACCGCGCGAAGGTCAGAGCAGTCGATCCCTGTAACATGGGTGACTTTAACTAATAAACTGTACCAATTGGCCCGACCAAAAATTCTAGAAATAAATCCATGGATGGATATATGAGTCTAAATTCAGGGAAAATTTACGAAAGCAGTTTCCGAGTTTTGAAACTCGATATATGATTTTTAAGGCGACGGTGATGTAGTCTTCCAGCCTGACTGGAAATGTCAAATTGGTGGGCAAAACATGTGAACTTGGCTTGTTAACCCCTCGTGTCCGACACCGGCGATGGTCTCGGGTTCGGGGTGTTACACGCATGGCCGTGTGACCCACTTTTTTTTCTGCATTTCTACCCTTCTTTTTGTAAAAAGTTTCAAAATACTCCTAAATTGATTCCAAGTCGATTTAGGAGCTTTTTCAAGCTCGATTGAGACTCAATTTTGTTTTTTATGCATGTTTAACATCAATTTAATTTTTATATATTGATTTAAAGAATAATATTATGTAATTTTCATGTGAATATTTCCGTTTACTATTGTAGCATCATATAGCTTGGGTCCAGTGACTAGATCGGGTATGGGGTGTTACATAGTAACTAAGGCCCTCGTTGTAAGATTTATTATTCTTAATGTAACACCCCAAATTTTGGGCCTAGAGGTGTTACATAGTAACTAAGGCCCGATCAAATGCGAGTTACTGGTATGGATACTGTTCAGCCACCGAGAGGTGTTCAGCAACCACCGATAGGTCGTGGTCAGGCCAGGGGTGGAAATGGTATGGCCCATGAGCGTGGAGTGGAGGGCAGAGGTGCTAGTTATATCGAGGCAAGGCAGCCAGCACTGGTTTATGCTGCACGTCATCGAGAGGACGGAGACGCCCCAATTGTTGATACTGGTACGTTCTTTATCCACAGTGTACCTTATGTTGCACTGATTGATGTTGGACCTGTGCATTTCTATATATAGCATGTACTATGCCTGAGATCTTAGGTTTAATGGTAGAAAGCACAATGAGTGTGGTTACCAAGTCCACTAGAGGCAGATTTACCTTTGGAGGACCAAGGAGTTATCTTCTTGGTGGATTTGATGGAACTCCCTTTTGGAGAATTTGACCTAATACTGGGCATGGACTGGTTGGTTAAGCATCAAGTGAATTTGGATTATGCTAACACTCAGGTTAATGGTGGTAGAGTTCTGGAATTAGAGTGTGCAGCAGGAGCGTAGTGGTATAGTCTATATATGAGACTGTTTTGATACTTGGAAATTTTCTGGACGAAATTTTTTTAAGGAGGGATGAGTTGTAACGCCCCGAATTTTGGGCCTAGAAGTGTTAAGTCTTGAGTGGGTGTAGTTAGGAGACTACACATAAATATTTAGTTGTGTAAGAATGTGACACAAATATATGTCTGCTTCAATGGTTATGTGTCCTGGGGAGTGTCTGAGAAATCTTGGGTTCAAGCCTGAGCAAGTGTAAAAAATTTTTGTTTTTTAAGGAATAGGCACTGTCTCGAGGCTGTATGCTTTTAAATAAATATGGATAAAACATGACATAACAGAGCCTACTAGCCCAGGGGATAAATGGCGTGTTGCTAGTGTCTGAAGTCTGAGGTTCGAATCCCTGCTTGTGTAAATGAAAATTATTTTTACTGGTGGCCATGGGAGGAAGTTGTTTTTGACTGAAACTGTAACGCCCTGCACCCGAGACCGTTGCCGGAGTCGAACACGAGGTGTTAACAAACTTAATTCATTTATTTACACAGTTCATTTTAAAATTTCCAGACAAGCTGGCTAACTGCGTCACTGTCACCTTAAAAATCATATCTCGAGTTCCAAAACTCTAAAACTGATTTTGTTAATTTTTCCTGAAACTAGACTCATATATCCATCTACATATTTTTTTATAGAATTTTTGGTCGGGCCAATTAGTACAGTTTATTAGTTAAAGTCTCCCCTATTTCAGGGTTCGACTACTCTGACCTTCATGCATTACGACTTAGATATCTCCCTGTACAGGGCTTCAATACATATGACATTTATTTCTAATAAAACTAGACTCAAAAAGGAATCTTTACATATAAAGCATGACTTCTAATTATTTCTGGTTAATTTATGGTAAATTTCCAAAGTCAGAATAGGGGATCCAGTAACCGTTCTAGCCCTATTCCACGAAAACTTAAAAATCTCATAAAATACGGCTCATATGGTCGTTTCGATTCTTCCATATGAAAATAGACTCATCAAGGTTCGATTTCATAATTTATTCATTATTTAATTACATTCCTAATATTTTTAGTGAATTTTCAAACTCACATCACTGCTGCTGTCAGCATCTATTTTAAGGTAAATTTCACCTATTTCATAGTTTCCATGATTCAACTAACCATTTGACATACATAGCACCAAATATGATTGTGATTAACCATTCCAATGGCTAATCATTGCCAAGCATTTCCACACCTCTCAATAACCATATATATACAAAATGATTTTAATACTATGCTCAAAATATTTAAGCCATTTTCGCATGGCTATCCGAATATATACACATTACCAAAGGTACTTGACTAACAACAAAGGTTAGTCCTATACATGCCATTATCAACGTTTAACTAAAAGAGTACCAAAAGGGCTTAGATAGTGTGGAAGACTTGACTTGACAATCCCGAGTCCGATAGTGACGAACAAAAATCTATAAAAAAGAGAATTAAAGAAATGAATAAGCATTTAATGCTTAGTAAGTTTTGAGTAACGAAATTATTTACGACTAAAGTATAGCGTTCATATGACTAAATGAATAATTTCATATATGCACATTCTCAAAATCATAATTTCTTCACGCTTCAACCAATATATTCATACATTGTGGTATCAAACCTAACTAGAGGTGGAAGCTCGTTAATCAATTGAGCGAGTACTATTTGAAAGGAATCAACCTTTCCGATGCATATCTGAAACATACCTTATCGTTTGTATTTTATGAGCGTATTAATTGAAATTATTACAGGAAGATCGCTCGCTTCCAAACCCAAGTATCCTCGGGATTTAGCCGGATATAGCAACTCGCACAAATGCCTTCGGGTCTTAGCCGGATATAGTCACTAGCATGAATGCCTTGGGACTTAGCCGGATATAGTCACTAGCACAAATGCCTTTGGGACTTAGCCCGGGTATAGCAACTACTCGCACAAATGCCTTCGGGACTTAGCCCGGATATCATCCGAATAGTCAAGCACATATACCAATAAATCATGACACATCCATATTTCATTATCATAACTAGAATTCAAACACAAGACGCTTATCAACCATTACCATTTTGCGGTTCAATAGCCACATACAAAGAGCATGATTTTGATTTGCTTTATAACATGATCTCTATACACATTCGGCTACCCGTCATAGGTATAAACTAATCACCTCAATATACAATTCAAGTAGAATCATTATATCACTGTTTATTTGTTATGCTTATATATCATGACTTAATCAAATCATAAACTAAGTTTCATTACTCGAAAACTTACCTCGGATGTTGTCAAACAATTTCAACGGCTATTCGATCACTTTTTCCTTTCCCTTATCCAACTTTGATCCTCTAAGCTCTTGAGCTAAATCAAACAATTTACTTCCCAATCAAACACAATCACACGGCATCCATATACATTTTAGAACCATTCTTAACATATTTACTACTCATTTACAAACAAAATACTCATATCACATTTATAAAACTACAAGTCAGTATATACCTATGTGTGACCATCCCAATTTAATCGATTTCTTGTTTTATGCACTACCACATATTCACACACATATATATATATATATATATATATATATATATATATATTATGCCATTTACTCATAAAGCCCATTATGCGAATATTCCTTAACCAATAGTCACACACACTACTTATGTACAAAATTTATCCACCCTAGCCTATAGTTCATTCGGCCATTCATCACTCAACCAAACAAAATTTCATAGCAAACTCCTATGACCAAGCACACACATATACTTACATCCCAATACTCATAACATTCAAAATCACATTTTAAGTAAATTATCTTAAACAATGCCGAATCCTTAAGTGATTAAACATCAATTTTTTACTCAATTCCCAAACATATAAACAACATTTATTCATGACATCAAGCATCTTCATTTCGACTATTACACATATATACACTAGCAATCAAATACTAACATTTGCACTTCACCTTAATAGCTAGCTTAGCAAACCTTAATTTAACATATAATTGTTCATAACACAATTAAAGCATCCTCTCCATTCCATCAATTCAAAACACATACATTGCCAAATAATATCCAAAATCATATTCGGCCTTAGTACTCAACTTGCTAGCCGATTTTTCTCCATCTAGCAACTAATGCACATATGTGCTCATTTGTTAGACTCTACTTCACCTAACTACCAATTTTTTCTTTTCATCCAAATAACATGAACAACAACCATTTCTTGAACATTTTCTCTTAACCGATTACTCATGTTACCAACAAGATTCAAAATTTGGACATGGGCTAAGCAAGGAGCTTAATGACTAACTCAAAAAAATGCTAGAAATCCAAGAATCATCCTTGAACTTACCTTGATTTAGCTAACCACCATAGCTGAATTTTTCCAAGCTTGTTCTCTCCTAGTCACGGCAATGAGGAGCAAAGATGAAAACTTTGGTTTCTCCTCCCATTTACCACATGTTTTATTATTCTTAATTCCTTATTTTATTTTGTAAACTAATAATGCTAATAGAAAATACATATTATCATCAATGACCCATACCATGGCCGGCCACTACTTATTATAAATGGAAATTTGACATGCAAACCCATCATTTTTATAACATGCATTAATAGGTCCTTATAGATTAACCTATCACCTTTTAAAAGTGTCACACATAAGTCTTATTAATTAAATTCACATGCAATCGACTAAATCGAAGCTTAAAACTTTCACACATTCATATTCACATATTTTAGACAATAAATATCATATTCAAATACTTCGGTGACTCGGTTTAGCGGTCCCGAAACCACTTTCCGACTAGGGTCAATTTAGGGCTGTCACAAAAACACCAAGAGTTTGAATAAGTTTGAACAGATTTGTTGTTAGCCGAATCTGAGGAGAGGTTTATGGGGGATTTCGATTCTTTGAATTGGTAGATAGGAGGAAATTAAGGAAGATCGAATTTGAAGGAGAGTTGTGTCGTTTGTGAACTTCTGCTTCCCAAGAATTCGGCTAGGCAACTATTTCTCTCCATTTTTAGTTTTGTGATCGCTTTTGCTTATTTTCTACACTTCTTGATTGCTGAATTCTGCTGGGGGATGTTTTGGGTACTTTTTATTTTGCCCATTTCGGTTTTGTCCTTCATTTTCAATACCCTACTGACTGAATTCGCTCTTCTCCCTCTACTCTTCTAGCAACCGTTTTCCCTTGTTGCTATTAAGCCAAATTTTGTCTTTGGTTTTACTGCTTCTCCACCTTTCGTGTTTCTCTCTTTTTGGGACTGATAATTGCTTAGAGACCATTCGGGTATTTCCTATTTTGTTGTTTTGCCTTTATTTTTCCATATAGCATTACCCTGCTTCGATTTTCTTTCTTCCTCTACTCCTCTGACTGACATTCTTTTCTTTTCTCTTTGGCTCAATGTCCTATTCTCCTTCTTTCTCAATTCTTTTAGTTTAACATATCCCACTCTTTTCATCTTATTATGATAGCCGAATACTCCTTTCTCCCTCTCTCTGTTTTTGCTGTCGGTTTGGCAATTGTTCTCTGACAATCGATAAGTGCTCTTGAATATCCCTTTTTGTTTCTCTTTACCATTATGATCTTTTCTTTTAATATCTCCTCTTTTCTCCCGGTTGCTGCTAAGGGTACGATTGTACCACTTTGTCCCTATCACTCCGTGTATCCTCTGCTTTGGTGTGGGTGTAGGCCGATTATTCTTCCCTCCTAATCTAGGCATGGCGATTCTGGTAAGTGATTGTTCATCTAGTTCAGATTGTTCATTTGTTTGATGTGACAACCCAAAATTGACCCTAGTCGGAATGTGGTTTCGAGACTGCAAAACCGAGGCATAAAAATAATTTAATGCTCATTTTGATGCTTATGATATGTGTTAATTCGTGTGTGACATTTTTGATGTTTGATTTAGAGTTATAAATGTGAATTTCACTAGAAAGGACCTAGTAGAAAACTTTGAAAGTATGATGGGGAAATGTGTGATGACTAATTAAAGCATGCATGCAAAACAATGGACTTGCATGTCAAATTCCCCCAATAGCTAGTGGCGGCCATGACAAGGAATTATGGGCAAAATCATGTCATGAAACATGTTTGGTAAGTGGGTTATGTTGGAATGAATAAAATAAGGAGTATGGAATAAAAAAAATGTGTGTCTGAAGGCTTCTCTCCTCCCCATTGCCGTGTAGGTAGGAAAGAAAACAAAAAATTTGTTCATCCATTTCACTCTCTTTTGGCCGAAAATACTAAGGATAAGGAAGGAGTTTCGCTTCATGCTTGGTTTGGAAGAGGATTAGGAAGGGTTTGGCTATACTTGCATCAAGATTAAGGTATGTTTGATGTTGTGCCATGAGATTCATGCATGTTTTTGGTTGCTAACTTGATGTTCTTATTAGCCCATGGTTCAAATCTTTGTTATATCATGGGGATGGTATTTGGCCAAGGTGGATTTTGAGTTAATGCCATTGCATGTTAAATATGAAGCTTGCTAATGGTATATGTGATGGTGGATTGATGGCTCTTGGACTTTCTTTTTAGTATTTTGAGTAAGACATTAAGTTCTTTGCTTAATCATGACCAAAATTATGGTGTTGTGATGTATTCGGTCATGGTATATCCATAAGTATGATTCATGCATGTTGCATGGTAGGTAAGATTTGAGCTTTGGATATGTGTTTATATTTGGATATAAACAACTTGAGATTCGGCCCTTGCACCTACATGAATATATGTTTGCACATGATGTATTGGTATGACATATATACTATTTTAAGGTGTATATTTGCTTGTGATGTTGTTTTGGTTATGAAGTAAATGAGAGATGTGTATTGAGATACAATATGTAATCGTTAGTTAGTAAAATGTATGCTGTTTTTTTGTGTAGTATTAAGTGTAAAATTGGCCTCAACATAGACATGCATATTCGGCCAAATGAAGTAGATTGGTGTGCATGTATTCGGTTAGAGGCAACCATATTGAAGCCTTATCTTGGCTTAGATTATTGACTAAATGGGTAATAAGTGAGGATCGTTGCGAATATACAAACATACATATGCATGTGTAATTGAATTATGAATGTTTAGCAAGATGGTTAAACTAGTTGATTTATTGATTAAGCTCAAGGAGTTAAAAAGGAGAATCAAGCAAGGGAAAGACGAAGGTCATCGAGTAGCCGACTTGGACTATTTTACCCAACACAAGGTAAGTCACTAAGCATATATTTTGTATTGATTTGAATAGACATAATGTCTATATAATTATGCCGAAAGGAATGATGAATTTATATACATGTATGTATGTGGTGATGGAAGTATTGAATGAAAGGAAAAGAGGTGAGATGTATTGAGTTGTTGATTTGGCACTAAGTGTGCTGGTATAAACATTTGTGATCATGAGAATGGCACTAAGTGTGCGGGTTTAAAACTTGTACAGCACTAAGTGTGTGAGTTTGATCATATAGCACTAAGTGTGCGAGTTGATTATATAGCACTAAGTGTGCGGACTCACTATATGCTTTTGAATCACTATTGACACTGAGTGTGCGACACTATTGAGTTGATCACGGACAGCGGATCGGGTAAGTACCTTGAGTTCATGGCTAATAGGCGCTATGTTTATATTTGGGGTTGAGCTTGGTAAGTTTGAACCTATGTGACAATGTAAATTGAAGTCACGTACATAAAATTATCGTGGAATGAGTGAAAGGTCATGTAGATGTATGATTGTGACGAAAACAAAATGGTGTATAGAAATGCTTCAAATATCCTATTGATTAGTATATGGAATGTGAATGTGTAACTTGGTATGTGGTTGAATTGAATGGTCTAAGGAACTATGGTATAGTTCGGTTTGAATGGAGTAATTAGCCTCGTTCCATTTTGTTTCCTTTTGCGATAATGTTATTAATGGTTGGTAGTGCATTGCTTATGACTTACTGAGTTATATACTCATTCGGTGTTTGCTTGTCACCTATTTTAGGTTTCTTGGACTCGACTTTTTGCGTATTCGGGACCGTCATCGAAGTCATCACACCGACTAGCGGCTTTTTGGTACCTTCTTCTTAGATGGTCTAAGAGAACATTTCGGCATGTATAGGCTATTATGTTTTGTTTGAACTTGGTATGTAAAATTTTGAATAGCCATGCGAAAATGGCTTATAAATGTTTTGAGCATAATGTTAAAATCATTTGGTATGTATATGCTCATTAAGAGTCACGGAAATGTTTGGCAATGACCAGCCATTAGAATGGGTCATCATGATTATATTTTGGACTATATATGAAAAAGGGGTGGTTGAATCATAGAAACTATGTGTTAGAGAAAGTCTACCCTAGAAATAGATGCTGGCAGCAACAGTGATGTGGATGTGGAAAATCACTAAAAATAGTAGGAATGGAATTAAATAGTGAATAAATTATATAAATGAACCTTGATGAATCTATATTCATATGGAAGAAACGAAACAGTCATATGAGTTGTACGTTAAGAGATATTTGGGTTCTCGTGAAACAGGGCCAGAACGGTTTCTGGATTTCCTATTCCGACTTTGAAAATTCATTATAAATTAACCCGAGACATTTAGAAATCATGCCATATATTTATAGATTCCTTTTTGAGTCTAGTTTCTATAGAAACAAACAGCATCAGTATTGAAGCCCTGCACTGGGAGTTATTCGAGCTGGAACGCTCGAAGGTCAGTGTAGTCGACCCCTGTAACATGGGAGACTTTAACTAATAAACTGTACTAATTGGCTCGACAAAAAATTCTAGAAAAAAATCTGTAGATGGAAATATGAGTCTAGTTTCAGGGAAAAATTACGAAACTGATTTTCGAGTTGTAGAACTCAAGTTATGATTTTTGAGGCGGCAGTGATGCAGTGACCAGCTAGTCTGGAAATTTCTAAATGGACTGTGAAAATAGTTAAGTCTGTGTGCACCTTGTGTCCGATTCCGGTAACGGACTCGGGTACGGGGTGTTACAATTTTATTGGTATCAGAGCTATGGTTTAGTCGGTTCTAGGACTACCATAGCACGTATGAGTCTAGCTATACATGCCTTAATGTTAATGTTTAAATCTGTGATGACTTCTGACGGTTAAAATTTTTTGTTTTGATTAGTAAATGGATCCCGATGTAGAGAGAACCTTGGCGGATGACGTTGAAAGTGTAGCCGCTGCTCCTGCACAAGGGACGCCGCCTGTTGAACCTCAATCATCTGCGAATAATCAAGGTGAGGGGGCTAAACAAGCCTTCTTTACCATGATGAATGAGTGGGTCGCATAATATGCCCGAACCAATTTCGGCTGTCCAACAATTCCGAATTTGAATAATCCACCCAAGAGCCCATAATGCCATTAGTTCTCGACCTGTGAGGCTGAGTAAGCCACCTGTAGACTTGATTAGGAAGCGGGGCTGAAGAGTTCAGGGCCATAGTTCTTGATGATGCCGAAAGGGCCGAGTTTCGCTTGATAACACCATTCGGTGTTTGATGAACTATCATGCACACCGATGAATGTCTAAAGTGTGCTATATCCTTGTTGCGAGACTCGACTTACTATTGGTGGAGGACTTTAATTTCCATAGTCCCAAAGCGAACGAGTTACTTGGGATTTCTTTCAAATAGAATTTGAAAGAAATATATTAGTCGTGTTCATCGATCAAAAGAGTAAGGAATTCTTGGAGCTCAAGCAAGGCCGTATGATAGTATCTGAATACGAACATGAGTTCGTAAGACTCAGTCGGTATGCCCGGGAGTGTGTGGCTGATGAGGTTGCTATGTGCAAGAGGTTTGAAGAAGGATTGAATGAATATTTAAAGCTACTAGTGGGTATTTTGGAGATAAAATAATTCGTAACACTAGTTGAACGAGCCTGCAAGGCGGAGGAACTTGGAAAAGAGAAGAAGAAGGTTGAATTTGAAGCTAGAGACTATCGCAAAAGATTGACGGGTAAAGCTCCGTTCTCGGCTGTAAAGAAGTTCAGGGAGGACACCAATAAATCGAGGACGACTGCGGGAATTTCCATAAGAGCACGACCATTGACGGACTCCCGAGCTACTTCGGTAGCTAGTGTGGGCAATAACCGTCAAGAGAAACCTGAATGCCCCCAATGTGGGAGAAGACACATAGGTGAATGTTTGGGTAAGTCTACCAATAGGGCTTGTTACGGATGCGGTTCGAAGGACCACTTCATTAGAGATTGCACGGAGCTTGATGAGAAGAATAGGATGCAAGGTAAAAGACCTAGTGGAATGACAACTAGAGGTAGACCACCAAGAATTTCAGGAGGTAGGGGTGGTAGTCAGAGAGGGGCCACTGATAGGGCTGTTCGATCTGAGACCCGTACTCCTGCTAGGGCATATGCCATCCGTGTACGAGAGGAAGCATCCTCCCCTGATGTTATCACTGGTACTTTCACTCTCTTTGATACTAGTGTGATTGCGTTGATTGACCCTGGCTCTACTCATTCATATGTATGTGAAACCTTAGCATCCAAAGAAGACTCTACTGTTGAGTCTCTTGAGTTCGTAATTCGAGTGTCAAACCCTTTGGGTCAATACGTCTTTGGTCGACAAAGTGTGCAAGAAATGTCCCTAGTAATTCGAGGTCCGCTTTCCGCGGACACGATGCTTTGCCATTTGATGAATTTGATGTTATACTCGGTTTAGATTGGTTGATCGTGCATGATGCGGTTGTGAATTGCAAAAGCAAGACTATTGATTTGAGGAGCGCAAATAACGAGATGATTGAATTGAGTCTACGGACTTGAAGGGGTTGCCAACCTGTAATATCATCAATGTTGGCCCGAAATATGTAAGAAAAGGGTGCGAAGCATACCTTGCGTATGTACTTGATGATAAGGAGTTAGAAATAAAACCCGAATCTGTGCCGGTGGTTTGTGAATACCCGGATGTTTTTCCCGAAGAATTTCCGGGTTTACCACCTGTTCGGGAAGTAGAGTTTGGTATTAAGCTTGTACACGAGACTACGCCAATTTCGATAGCTCGTGATCGTATGGCACCAACCGAGTTGAAGGAGTTGAAAGCTCGATTGCAAGAGTTGACGGATAGAGGTTTCGCCGACCAAGTTTTTCACCTTAGGGTGCACCGGTGTTGTTTGTGAAAAGAAGGACGGAACCATGAGGTTGTGCATCGACTATCGTCGACTTAATAAAGTGACAATAAAGAACAAATATCTCATATCAGCAGATCGATGATTTGTTCGATCAACTGAAGGGAGCCTCAGTGTTCTCAAAAATAGATTTGAGATCGGGCTATTACCAATTACGAATCCGAGATTCGGACATACCCAAAACTGCCTTCAGAACGAGATGTGGTCACTACGAGTTCTTAGTGATGCCGTTTGGGCTCACTAATGCCCCTGCGGTATTTATGGATTTGATGAATCGGATCTTCAGACCATATTTGGATCGGTTCATAGTTGTGTTCATTGACGACATCCTAGTCTATTCAAGAGATGAGACCGAACATGCGGAGCATCTGAGATTAGTGTTGCAAATATTACGGGATAAGCAGTTATATGCTAAGTTCAGCAAGTGTGAGTTACGGTTAGAGAGGTTAGCTTCTTGGGTCATGTGGTATCTGATCGGGTATTCGAGTCGACCGAGCAAAATTTCAGCCATATTTAGCTGGAAGCCTCAGAAACATTCTTGAGGTTCGGAGCTTTTTGGGACTTGCTTAGGTTACTACCGACGGTTTGTAAAAGGATTCTCGATGATAGCCACACCCATGACGAAACTGCTTCAGAAAGATGTCAAGTTTGAATGGAAGGAAAAGTGTCAGAAAGGTTTCAATCAATTGAAAACTCAATTGACGGAAGCTCCAGTACTAGTACAGCCCGAATCTGGCAAAGAGTTTGTCATCTATAGTGATGCCTCCCTACTTGGGTTAGGTTGCGTATTGATGCAAGAAGGTCGAGTTGTGGCCTATGCGTCGAGACAATTAAAGCCACATGAGAAAAATTATCCGACCCATGATCTCGAATTGGCTATCATCATATTCGCCTTAAAGATATGGCGACATTACTTATTTGGTGAGAAGTGCCATGTGTATTCGGATCACAAAAGTCTCAAATATTTGATGACTCAAAGAGACTTAAATCTGCGACAAAGACGTTGGCTCGAGCTGTTAAAAGATTATGAGCTTGTCATTGATTATCACCCGGGAAAGGCTAATGTGGTTGCGGACACCTTAAGCCGAAAATCACTATTTGCTTTACGAGCTATGAATGTACACTTGTCTATCCTACCCGACAATGTGTTAATAGCCGAATTAAAGGCCAAACCATTATTGACTCATCAAATTCGCGAAACTCAGAAAGTTGACGATGAGTTGGTTGCAAAACGGGCTGAGTGTGTTCCGAACAAAGAATCGGAGTTTCTAATTGATGATGACGATTGTTTGAGGTTCAGAAATCGTTTGTGTGTTCCAAGAAATTCAGAACTCATTTCGATGATTCTGAACGAAGTTCATTGTAGCCGAATATCAATTCACCCGGGGAGTACGAAGATGTACAACGATTTGAAATGTCGGTTTTGGTGGCATGGTATGAAACGAGACATCTCCGACTTTGTTTCGAGATGTTTAATATGTCAACAAGTGAAAGCGGAACATCAAGTGCCTTCAGGGTTACTTCAACCGATCATGATACCCGAGTGGAAATGGGATCGAGTCATAATGGACTTTGTGTCCGGACTGCCATTGTCAGCGAGCAAGAAGGATGCAATTTGGGTTGTTGTTGATAGGTGACTAAGTCGGCTTACTTTATCCCGTCGTCTGATTTTTCATTGGATAAACTAGCTGAATTGTGCGTTTCTCAGTTGTGAGATTACACGGGGTACCGATTTCTGTTGTGTCGGATAGAGATCCGAGATTCACCTCGCGATTTTGGAAGAAATTGCAAGAAGCTTTAGGTACCAAGCTGCATTTTAGCACCGCTTTTCATCCACAAACCGATGGTCAATCCGAGCGGATATTCCAGATACTTGAGGATATGTTGAGATGTTGCGTCCTCGAGTTCAGTGGTTCATGGGAACGGTATTTACCTTTGATTGAATTCGCTTACAACAATAGTTTTCAATCAAGTACTAAGATGGCGCCTTACGAGGCCTTGTATGGGCATAAATGCCGTACACCATTGTTTTGGACCGAGCTCGGTGAAAGCAAAATTTTCAGAGTGGATTTGATTAAAGATGCTGAACAGAAAGTAAAGGTAATCCGTGAAAGTCTGAAGGCGGCCACAGATCGTCAGAAATCGTACGCGGATTTGAAGCGAAAAGACATTGAGTATCAGGTGGGAGATAAAGTGTTTCTTAAAGTTTCGCCTTGGAAAAAGATACTCAGATTTGGCCGTAAAGGCAAATTGAGTCCGAGGTTCATCGGGCCATATGAGATATCCGAACGAGTCGGTCCGATTCGCGTGTCGTTTGATTTTGCCCCGAACTTGAAAAGATTCACGACGTCTTTCATGTTTCGATGCTTGACGCTATAGATCTGATCCATCGCACGTAATTAGTCCATCAGAGGTTGAAATTCAAGCCGATATGAGCTATGAAGAAGAACCGATTCGTATCCTAGCTCGTAAAGTGAAGGAGTTGCGAAACAAAAGGGTTCCGCTGGTGAAAGTGTTATGCCTCAAACACGGGATAGAAGAAGCTACTTGGGAACCCGAGAACTCTATGAAAGAGCGATACCCAAATCTATTTACCGGTAAGATTTTCGGGGACGAAAATTTCTTAAGTGGGGGGGAGTTGTGACAGCCCAAAATTGACCCTAGTCGGAATGTGGTTTCAGGACCGCAAAACCGAGGCATAAAAATAATTTAATGCTCATTTTGATGCTTATGATATGTGTTAATTCGTGTGTGACATTTTTGATGTTTGATTTAGAGTTATAAATGTGAATTTCACTAGAAAGGACCTAGTAGAAAACTTTGAAAGTATGATGGGGAAATGTGTGATGACTAATTAGAGCATGCATGCAAAACAATGGACTTGCATGTCAAATTCCCCCAATAGCTAGTGGCCGCCATGACAAGGAATTATGGGCAAAATCATGTCATGAAACATGTTTGGTAAGTGGGTTATGTTGGAATGAATAAAATAAGGAGTATGGAATAAAAAAAAAATGTGTGTGTGAAGGCTTCTCTCCCTCCCCATTGTCGTGTAGGTAGGAAAGAAAACAAAAAAAATTTGTTCATCCATTTCACTCTCTTTTTGGCCGTAAATACTAAGGATAAGGAAGGAGTTTTGCTTCATACTTGGTTTGGAAGAGGATTAGGAAGGGGTTTGGCCATACTTGCATCAAGATTAAGGTATGTTTGATGTTGTGCCATGAGATTCATGCATGTTTTTGGTTGCTAACTTGATGTTCCTATTAGCCCATGGTTCAAATCTTTGTTATATCATGGGGATGGTATTTGGCCAAGGTGGGTTTTGAGTTAATGCCATTGCATGTTAAATATGAAACTTGCTAATGGTATATGTGATGGTGGATTGATGGCTCTTGGACTTTCTTTTTAGTATTTTTGAGTAAGACATTAAGTTCTTTGCTTAATCATGACCAAAATTATGGTGTTGTGATATATTCGGTCATGGTATATCCATAAGTATGATTCATGCATGTTGCATGGTAGGTAAGATTTGAGCTTTGGATATGTGTTTATATTTGGATATAAACAACTTGAGATTGACCCTTGCACCTACATGAATATATGTTTGCACATGATGTATTGGTATGACATATATACTATTTTAAGGTGTATATTTGCTTGTGATGTTGTTTGGTTATGAAGTAAACGAGAGATGTGTATTGAGCTACAATATGTAATCGTTAGTTAGTAAAATGTATGCTGTTTTTTTGTGTAGTATTAAGTGTAAAATTGGCCTCAACATAGACATGCATATTCGGCCAAATGAAGTAGATTGGTGTGCATGTATTCGGTTAGAGGCAACCATATTGAAGCCTTATCTTGGCTTAGATTATTGACTAAATGGGTAATAAGTGAGGATGGTTGCGAATATACAAACATACATATGCATGTGTAATTGAATTATGAATGTTTAGCAAGATGTTTAAACTAGTTGATTTATTGATTAAGCTCAAGGAGTTAAAGAAGGAGAATCAAGCAAGGAAATCTGAAGGTCATCGAGTAGCCGACTTGGACTATTTTACCCAACACAAGGTAAGTCACTAAGCATATATTTTGTATTTATTTGAATAGACATAATGTCTATATAATTATGCGAAAGGAATGATGAATTTATATACATGTATGTATGTGGTGATGGAAGTATTGAATGAAAGGAAAAGAGGTGAGATGTATTGAGTTGTTGATTTGGCACTAAGTGTGCGGTATAAACATTTGTGATCATGAGAATGGCACTAAGTGTGCGGGTTTAAAACTTGTACAGCACTAAGTGTGCGAGTTTGATCATATAGCACTAAGTGTGCGAGTTGATTATATAGCACTAAGTGTGCGGACTCACTATATGCTTTTGAATCACTATTGACTTTGAGTGTGCGACACTATTGAGTTGATCACGGACAGCGGATCGGGTAAGTACCTTGAGTTCATGGCTAATAGGTGCTATGTTTATATTTGGGGTTTAGCTTGGTAAGTTTGAACCTATGTGACAATGTAAATTGAAGTCACGTACATAAGAATTATCGTGGAATGAGTGAAAGGTCATGTAGATGTATGATTGTGACGAAAACAAAATGGTGTATAGAAATGCTTCAAATATCCTATTGATTAGTATATGGAATGTGAATGTGTAACTTGGTATGTGGTTGAATCGAATGGTCTAAGGAACTATGGTATAGTTCGGTTTGAATGGAGTAATTAGCCTCGTTCCATTTTGTTTCCTTTTGCGATAATGTTATTAATGGTTGGTAGTGCATTGCTTATGACTTACTGAGTTATATACTCATTCGGTGTTTGCTTGTCACCTATTTTAAGTTTCTTGGACTCGACTTTTTGCGTATTCGGGACCGTCATCGAAGTCATCACACCGACTAGTGACTTTTTGGTACCTTCTTCTTAGATGGTCTAAGAGAACATTTCGGCATGTATAGGCTATTATGTTTTGTTTGAACTTGGTATGTAAAATTTTGAATAGCCATGCGAAAATGGCTTATAAATGTTTTGAGCATAATGTTAAAATCATTTGGTATGTATATGCTCATTAAGAGGCACGGAAATGTTTGGCAATGACCAGCCATTAGAATGGGTCATCATGATTATATTTTGGACTATATATGAAAAAGGGGTGGTTGAATCATAGAAACTATGTGTTAGAGAAAGTCTACCCTAGAAATAGATGCTGGCAGCAACAGTGATGTGGATGTGGAAAATCACTAAAAATAGTAGGAATGGAATTAAATAGTGAATAAATTATGTAAATGAACCTTGATGAATCTATATTCATATGGAAGAAACGAAACGGTCATATGAGTTGTACGTTAAGAGATATTTGGGTTTTCATGAAACAGGGCCAGAACGGTTTCTGGATTCCCTGTTCCGAATTTGAAAATTCATTATAAATTAACCCGAGACATTTAGAAATCATTCCATATATGTATAGATTCATTTTTGAGTCTAGTTTCTATAGAAACAAACCGCATCAGTATTGAAGCCCTGCACAGGGAGTTATTCGAGTTGCAAAGCTCGAAGGTCAGTGTAGTCGACCCCTGTAACATGGGAGACTTTAACTAATAAACTGTACTAATTGGCTTGACCAAAAATTCTAGAAACAAATCTCTAGATGGACATATGAGTCTAGTTTCAGGGAAAAATTACAAAACTGATTTTTGAGTTGTAGAACTCAAGTTATGATTTTTGAGGCGACAGTGACGCAGTGACCAGCTAGTCTGGAAATTTCTAAATGGACTGTGAAAATAGTTAAGTCTGTGTGCACCTTGTGTCCGATTCCGGTAACGGACTCAGGTACAGGGTGTTACATTTGATGGTTGATAAGGGTTAGTGGAGTGCAGGAAACCCCTAAGGCCTATTGTTTGGGGCTCTTGCAACGAATTTAGTGAGCAAGCCTTAATCAATTGATCTAATCAGGTAAGAGGTAAATTTTTAGACAAGTAGTTTGGTGGAGGTTTTGATAAGTCGAGTGGGATGCGATTAACCGAATCTTGTGATTGAATGTAGGTTGGAGTGCTCATGGTCTAGTATCGCATTTTCGCAATCAGGTGTGTAACCACATTGCTATAAACATAGATCGGCAAAAGCCGAAAATGCATGACTATTGACACTACACGAGCGTGAACTCGCTTGTGTGGTAATCCGAACGCGTAAAACGTGGGCGTTTGATTGTAGAGGCCACCATGAGCGTTTCATGGGCTTAGGCCGTTTTGGGCCATGTTGGGCTGAAACGGGCCGTGTGGGCCTTAAGGGTTCGTGGGCCTACATGGGTAAATCACACGGATGTATGGAGATTTTTGGGCCAAACTATATAGTTCGCACATCCAAGGCATTTTTCCAGCCTTTTAGGCCACACGGGCCTGTGGGCCCACATGGGCCGTGTTATGGGCTTTGGGCCCATTTTCACTGTTTGACCGTTAACATTGCATGGGTTGCTCGAGACGACTGTGGACCCACTATTGGGTCAGTAAGCTTACCTAGACCCCAATTTGATGAAATAACCATTATACGCTTATGAGGTAAATGACTGATATACACCTATGTGATGTATGACTATCTAAGCATGTCGTTTTTACTGTATATACATTTACATTATGTTGCATTGCATGGGGTGGGATATATGATATTGGAGGAAGTGTACTGAAAGGCTATAAGCCTATTCTTGGCGACTTTCTTTGCAAATCTTTTTTAGTGCCGAATCGGTGCTACTTGGTGTGTAGGGATGGGTGGGTCGATTTTATCCCCACATGGTGTGTAGGGTTGGTACAGAGATGGTGTGTAGAGGCTGGATTGGGTAGGACTTTTTGATTGCATACTGCACTGATTCTATAATGGGCTTAAGCCCCACTGATACTGTTACTGGAATAGGTTCAGGCCCACACTGGTTCTGATTTTGGAATGGGCTAAAGCCTTAACTGAAACTGAAAAGGCTTAGCCCCAAATTATGTTTACTCTGATTGTTTGCTTATATAGGATTACACACTGAGTTTTTGTAAACGAACCATCTGTTTTAACTATACAGGTAATCCCCAGTCTTAGGTAGATCGGTGCTGTGAGGGACTCGAAGGTGGCCATACAACCGCTCTTGCTTCTTTATTGGAGTTTTTAAATTATAAGTAATTTTATTTGGGTATTTTTATGTAGTAAGGCCTCTATAATTTTTAATTTTGGGGTTTTATTTATTTTGATTTATATCTGCTAGTAGTAGGATGCGGGTTTTCAAAAGATTTGCATGATTTACCAAAATACCTCGAATACGTAAAACCGTGTCAAAAGCTTTCGCTATAAATGAGATTTTGAAATTAATAACATTTTAAAGTAAATACTTTTGTTAGTGACGCATGTTTTAGATTTATTTTCTAAATCACACAAAGAGGACATTGGGCTTTTCAAATGATAGTATGCTTTACAAAAAATACTTCAATGTGACATCACCAGGTTCAGCCATAACGTCCAGGCCGAGTTTGGGGTGTCAAACTTAATATTATTTTTATAGTATTCTATGTTGGTCTGCTTTGTAGTAGTTAGGTTAGCAAAAATAAATTAAGTATAGGTGAATTCGATCCATTTGTGATGCTCCATACCCCGAGCCAGCGGATTGGTTAGTTTGGGGTGTTATAGTATTTATATTCTTGTGTTTTCAATCCTTGAGTCATGTTAATGTCAGGTAAGTTATGTTAATTTTTGTATGAACTTGCTAAGCATTAAGTATGCTTACTTTCATTTTGTTTCCTTTCTTGTAGATTGACGAAACTGGGCAATCGATTGGATCTCGCTGGAGCTCACACTTGCTGGAATGTCGGTGCTCCCAAGGTGCAGCGAAAAAAAAATAAAATTTCGGCAATCCAACCATGGATCCATGTGCGAGGAACGAATCGGGAAAACCGAAATAATGAAAATGGTTTTGAAATTACCAAAACTTCAATCTGAGTAGACAGCGACGCCTCGGCAACAAGAATTCCGAACCACTATCGAACCAAGTCACAACTTTTTAGATGTCGAAATCTACGTAGTCCACCTAGTTGATGATGAACGGAAGAAGTCCCCAAAACGGTTTTAGAGATTTCTTTGTTTTGACGACTGCTAGACCACTCAAAAACAAAACTAGGTTTTCATTTTAGGGTTATTATCTATATATAACTCCCCTTTTAAATTTGGTATATTTATATCGAATATTTTAAAATAAATAAATATAATGATGTTTTAACCAAAAATTATAATTACATTAATTATAGCAAAGATTTGATAAACTATATTTATTTAAATTTATATATAAACCAACTTCATATATTTATAGAATTATGTTCTCATTATGTGTACAACATTCTTGTACATATAATATTTTTGATATTTGATTGCCCAATTAAATTAATTCTATAATTAATTTAATTCATGTGGCAACCAAAAATAATACCAACTATGTTTTATTCCAATCATCTCAACCATATGGTGTGACCCTGTAGGATCTTGTAATGTTAGCAGTAATACTAGAACGATTTTAATGTTACATACAATGAGTGGCATCTAGCAATGCTTCATTGCTACCTAAGTTAAAAGAAGTCATGATTCAACATAACCTTTTTGTGATTTATCTTTCTTGCATTAATCCTTAACTCCTTTATCTCTGGAATGAACACAAGTCATGGAATAGTCACACTTGCATGGTCCATCTCATTTTTCTTGATATCTTGAGTAGACTATGATATAAAAATAAGTATGACATCTCATATCAACTTATTTGAGCATGGCCATGCATTTCTAGTCTCACCCAATCAAGCGGCCTAAGATATTACTCCCAATATGTAGGAGGGACCTATTCTATATTGATCAACCATATCCCTCTACATAGATTGTGGTATATCCAACGTCAACCTTTATAGAACAACCAGTTATGGTGTACATTTGACTGTATCAAAATATACAACACACGATGTTGGGATAATGATGATCTCAAGTCTGAGGATCATATACATATTAATCACTATGAGTAATGTTGTGACAATTACATAATAATCCAAGAAACATACTCATAACGGGTCAGTCCAATTTGTTGTTTTCTAACACACATATTCATGCATTAATTTTGATACTCCATATCAATGACAACTCTTTATCATCAATCAACTACATGTTAGTCTCAATTCATTATTGTTGTCCTAGTCAACAATAATACTTGACTAAGGATCTTTTAAGAACAATCATATTATTCTCAAGACATTATTATAAAACAGTTTATTTATACACACAGAAAGAAAAATTGAAATAATAATGGAAATGCCTTATATTAAAACATGATAAATCAAGTATGTTATTACAACCATCCCATGATTGATCTTTGGGCATATTCTTACAACACTATCCACCTAAATAATCGGTAGATTTTTTATTGTTTTGGCTCAATTATAAGGGGCATGTAAATAGGTGTAAATAGATTGGTGTACATGTGTAGTACATAAGGTTTGAGAGATGGTTCTCTTGTTGTGAATTTTGGCTAGTTAAGCCATATATGTATATGTGTTATGTGATCCTTTAATCATGATTAAATGGTTAAGTGATGGCTCCTTATGTTGGAAATGATACGAAACTTGTGTATGCCTTAGATGATAGCATGAATGAGGTTTCAAATGGCTAGAATGGAATGAAGTTTGAATTGCATATGCTTGGTGTGTTTAGTAAGTATGGAAATGTTTGAATGATTCATATTGAGATGTGGAATTGAAGCATATTGAATGTTATGCTTAGGTAACAAGATTTTGTGCTATAGTTTGAGAAGTTATTATATCAAAAGGTGCTATTAAGGCATACTGGTTACTTGTTTAGGATTATGTTTATGGTGTGTTTTGGCACGTTTTGAGTAGATGTAATATTGGTGAGTAGTATTGTATAATATTTGGAACCATTAATAACTTGCATTTAAAGGTTCATTCTTGTTGCACATGGTTTGATACATAGTTTTATGTCTCTACACAGGTGGATGACACAGTCGTGTAATCACTATGGTGGATTTTTTGGTGGTCTATATTGGTCCCAAATGTCACACGAGCTGGCCACACGCCTGTGGGAGTATTGTTCATATGGTCATTATTTTTGTGCACACAATTCCAGTTAGTTACATGGCCTCCACACACAGCCTATGACTGACTTTCTCCAGACATACTAACGTCCAAAGTGTGAATACTGCAACTAAAGATATGAAATTGAGGTAGTGACCTCAAGGATGTAGGTTAAGTAGTAATATATTTTGTTTACAATGAAACACTTGGTAAGTATTCTGAGGATCGTACCCTAGGGATTGTAGTTTTGGGAAAACTGCTATTAAGCCAATTATTGAAAATAATTACTAATCTAATCGAGTCATGAATTAGCAGTGTTAATAAAAAAGTAGGACGATGATAATAATTATAAACAAATAAATTGAATTAAACCTAAATCTATTCATAAGTTCATGTATTGACTTCTCCTATTCCTTATTTCGGCTATGTGAGTTTCTTTAGCCTAGATCCAATTGTTTTACCTAATTAACTATTGATGTAGGGTTCTAAATATTTGGTTACTAATTAACCTAACAGGGCTTCTCAGCCTTCTACTAACCTAACTAGTCGGTAAGAACTACTTACTTCTCGATGACACAATTCAAATCGGGACAGGGTGAAGTTTTCACAAATAGGCAATACCGATTTCAAGTTAATTACTACCTATATGACTTCCTAGGTTTGTCAAGCCTAGGCTTTAAGTTCTTCCTTCCCTAATCATTGATATGCTAAGTGATGCTTGGTAGGTAATATCGATTTTGGGTTAATTCCTACCTAGATGACTTCCTAAGGTCGTCAATCCTATGGTTTAATTGCACTCAATCAGATCTAACCAATCCAAATTGAACTTTACCTAAAAATCAATTAATTAGATTAAAATAGTTGAAACATGCAAAATATGTAATAAGAATAAATTGATTATAATGTTTACACAAACATTGTAACACCCCAAACCCGTGACCGTCACCGGATTTGACCACGTGGTGTTACCGGGCTTACTTCCCTTATTTCTCTCTTGGAAATATTTAATTTCTGTTCTAGGCAGGCTAGCTAACTGCGTCACTGTCCTCTTAAAAATCATATCTCGAGTTCCAGAACTCGAAAATTAGTTTTGTAAATTTTCCCTGAAACTAGACTCATAATCCCATCTACACATTTTTTTCTAGAATTTTTGGTTGAGCCAATTAGTACAGTTTATTAGTTAAAATCTCCCCTGTTTCAGGGTTCGACTACACTGACCTTTGTCCACTACGACTTGGATATCTTCTTATACAGGGCTCCAACACTTATGCCGTTTCTTTCTAGAGAAACTAGAGTCACAAGGGAATCTGTACATATAGAGCATGACTTCTAATTATCTCTGGTTAATTTATAGTAAATTTTCAAAGTAGGAGCAGGGGATCCAGAAACCGTTCTGGCCCTGTTTCGCGAAAACCTGATTATCCTTAAAATACAGCTCATATGGTCGTTTCGTTTCGTCCATATGAAAATAGATTCATCATGGTTCAATTTCATAATTTATTCACTATTTAATTCTACTTCTACTATTTTTAGTGATTTTCCATCTCACCTCACTGCTGCTGGTAGCATCTGTTACTAAAGCAAACAATGACTATTTCATAATTCTTCCATGGCCAACTATTTCATCATACATAATACAAACTATGGCGACCTTATCAAAATTAAGGTTTCTAAGGCTCGTGCCTATAGGTTTTAGATTCACACTTAACCGACCACATAGGCCATTTTGCATGGCTTAAAGTTTACAACCGAAATTCAACAAAACAAAATAGCCTATACATGCCAAATGTTCTCCTAGTTCAACTACGAAGACAATACCAAAAGATTCCCGGCGGTGTGATGACTTCAACGACGGTTACGAGCGCATAAACGATCTGAGTCCAAGAGACCTAAAATGGGTGACAAGAAAACACCGAGTGAGTTTATAACTCAGTAAGTCATAAGCACTTCACAACCATCCGTTACTAAAATTATCATAAAATGAAATAATGAAACAAGGCCCAGCGTTCAGCCATACCGAACTACCATAGTTCCTTAGACCTTCGGATCAATGTCATACCAAGTCATACATTTACATTTCATATACTATTCAATAGGATATTTGAAGCAATTTCCATTCATCATTTCATTTCCGCAACAATCATACAATTGAAATCATCACATAGATTTAAAACTTACCGACTCAACCCCGAGCATGAACATAGTATCTATTAGCCACGAACTCAAGGTACTTACTCTTTCCGCTGTCCATACTCCACTCGATATAATTGTTCGATCGGAGATATATATATAGAGAGTACGCACACACAGTGCTTAATACTCCATTTCGCACACTTAGTGCCATGTGATTTAAGCCCGCACACATAGTGCCATACCCTTGAGCTCGCACACCCAAAGGTCAGTATATTTCCAGCATGCACACTTAGTGCCATATATTTCCAGCATGCACACTTAGTGCCATATATTTCCAGCATGCACACTTAGTGCCAATCTCGTCACCGTACACACGTATTGCCCGCACACTTAGTGCCGAAAGCAAACTTTCTACACATTTCACTATTTCTTTTACATTCAACAATGTCATCATTCCATACACATACATTTTCATTTACATATCATCTCATTAAACACAATTGCATAGATATTATGATCATTTAAAACAATACCAAATATATGCTTAATGACTTACCTTATATTGGATGAAACGATTTCCAATCGACTACTCGATTATCTTTGCTTTGCCTTTGTTTGATTCTCCCCTTTTGATGTCTTGATCTCCTAGTATAAATACATTTAGTAGTTAAATTTCTTGCTGGATACTTATGTGTATAATTTAATGGTTTTCACTCCATTCACAACTATCCTTGTTCAAAATATCAAAACCTTAGCCAACATTCAATTAATGCATCAAGGCCGAATGTATTATCACTATTAAGGTAACCTAGTCTCAAGTATTTTCAATTCTAATGTACAACATCTCAAATTCCCATGACCGATCACACCTATTCTTACTTTCCAATATTCGAAATAATCAAAATCACCTTCTAAACACAATAGTCATGGACAATGCCGAATCCTCAAGTGTTTGAACATAAATTATTTTACTAATATAAACATTCACGAATCATATTCATAGGAAGACCGATTTCTTTCCATAGCACATTCATCATCCATACTTAGATGAAACAACCAAAATCCCTTCCTTTATACCTAGCCGAATGCTCCAATCATCCATACAAATTACAAATTTTGCATGGCTAAGTAGGAGCCATTTAACATGCAAGAAAAATAATCATAGGAGAAGAATTTATCATTCTAAGTAAGCTCCTATCTCCAACACTAAATCATTCGGCATTTTGCCTAGACACACACAAGAAATCTCAACTTCCTTGACCTTACCAAGAGTGCATCCACCATTCAACTTAGCATATTACAAAACCAAATCAACAAACTCAAAGCTTACCTCCTAGTAGCCAAAGGTACTTGCGAATTGACTTGAGTAAATCTCCTTCTTTTCACCCTTTGTTTGGCTATAGCAAAAGAAAGAAAACATGAACACTTTTTTTCTTCTTCTCAAGCCATGGCAATTGTAACAAAATGAGAAAGGATGAACAACAAATTTTTTTTCTCCTTTCTTTTCCTCAACTCACGGCAACAAGGGGGCATCCACACTCTTTTTTTTGTTCATCATTTCCCTTTTTCTCCATTTCTTTATTCTTTCTAACATGATCCATTAACTAGACATGTTTGAAACATGTTCCCTTGCCCATGCTCTTTATTTTATTATTTCTAACATCCACCATTAGCAAAACATGTTCAAGACATGTTTTCTTTTGCCCATCTTCATTACCATGGCGGCCACTTCCTATAGTTGGCTAAATTGACATGCAAATCCTCATGTCTTTACTTCATGCATTATTTGGCCACTTAAAATTCACCTATCACATTTTCAAGTCCTAACACATGGGTCCTTTCTTATGAATTAGCACCTAATTAATAAAATCAAGGCACGAAATATTTACGCATACAAATTCCACATACAATAAGCATGAATATAACACCTAATTATTCTTGTGACTCGGTTTTGTGGTCCCGAAACCACTCTCCGACTAGGGTCACATTAGGGGTGTCACAACTCTCCCCCACTTAAGAGATTTTCATCCCCGAAAATCTTACCGGAAAATAGGTTTGGGTATCGTTCTTTCATAGAGTTCTTGGGTTCCCATGTAGCTTCTTCTATCCCGTGTTTGAGCCATAACACTTTTACTAACGGAACTTTCTTGTTTCAGTAACTCTTTCACTTCCGAGCTAGGATACGAGTGGGTTCTTCCTCGTAACTCATATTGGCTTGCATTTCAACCTCGATGGACTAATCACGTGCGATGGATCAGATCTATAGCGTCGAAGCATCGAAACATGAAAGACGTCGTGAATCTTTTCGAGTTCGGGGCAAAATCAAACGATATGCAATCGGACCGACTCGTTCGGATATCTCATATGGCCCAATGAACCTCGGACTCAATTTGCCTTTACGGCCAAATCGAGTATCTTTTCCAAAGCGAAACTTTAAGAAACACTTTATCTCCCACGATACTCGATGTCTTTTCGTTTGAGATCCGCATCGACTTCGATGATCGGAGGCTATCTTGAGACTTTCACGGATTACTTTCACTTTCTATTCAGCATCTTTAATCAAATCCACCCCGAAAATTTTGCTTTCACCGAGCTCATTCCAAAACAATGGTGTACGGCATTTATGACCGTATAAAGCCTCGTAAGGCGCCATCTTAATACTTGTTTGAAAGCTATTGTTGTAAGCGAATTCAATCAAAGGTAAATACCGTTCCCATGAGCCACTAAACTCAAGGATGCAACATCTCAACATATCCTCGAGTATTTGAATTATCCGTTCGGATTGACCATCGGTTTGGGGGTGAAAAGCAGTGCTAAAATACAGCTTGGTACCCAAAGCCTCTTGCAATTTCTTCCAAAATCGCGATGTAAATCTTGGGTCTCTATCGACACGATAGAAATGGTACCCCATGCAATCAAACAATTTGGGAGGCGTATAATTTCGCCAATCTATCAGCGAAAAATCCGTGCGGACAGAATAAAATGAGCGGACTTGGTCAGTCTATCAACAATGACCCAGACCGAGTCTTTCTTATTCTGAGTCAATGGTAACCCAGACACAAAGTCCATTGTTACTCGATCCCATTTCCATTCGGGTATCATGATTGGCTGAAGTAATCCCGATGGTACTTGATGTTCCGCTTTCACTTGTTGACATGTCAAACACTTCGAAACAAATTCTGAAATGTCTCGTTTCATACCGGGCCACCAAAATTGGCGTTTCAGATCATTGTACATTTTAGTACTACCGGGTGGGTGACATTCGACTACTGTGAGCCTCGTTCAAAATCATCGAAACAAGTTCCGAATCCCTTGGAATACATAATCGACCCTTGAACGTCTAGCAATCATTGTCGTCAATCTGAAATTCCGATTCCTCATTTGAAACACATTCGACTCGTTTAGCGACCAATTTAGCGTCGACCTTCTGAGATTCAAGTATTTGATGAATCAATAACAGTTTGGCCTCTAATTCGACTACTAGCACCTCCTTGGGTGAAACGGATAGATGAGCATCCATCGCTCTCAAAGCAGACAGTGCCTTATGACTTAAAGCATCGGCCACCACGTTGGCCTTTCCTGGGTGATAATCAATGACAAGTTCATAGTCCTTCGACAACTCAAGCCAACGTCTTTGTCGCAAGTTTAGATCTCCTTGAGTCATAAGATATTTAAGACTCTTATGGTCCGAATAAATATGACACCTTTCTCCAAACAAGTAATGCCGCCATATCTTCAAGGCGAACACTATGGCTGCTAGTTCAAGGTCATGGGTCGGATAGTTTCTCTCATGCGGCTTTAGTTGTCTCGACGCGTAAGCTACAACTCGACCTTCTTGCATCAACACACAACCTAACCCAAGCAAGGATGCGTCCATGTATATGACAAACTCTTTCTGGGACTCGGTTGTACTAGCTGGGGCCTCGGTTAAACAAGTTTTTAGTCGATCGAAACTTTCTTGACAACGTTCGACCACTCGAACTTAACATCTTTTGGAGTAGTTTCGTCATCGGTGCAGCTATCACCGAAAAACCTTTCACAAATCGTCGATAGTATCCGGCAAGCCCCAAAAAGCTCCTAACTTCGGCAACATTCCTTGGAGGTTTCCAATCGACTATGGCCGAAATTTTGTTCGGGTCCACCACGACACCGATCACGGACACCACGTGCCCCAAAAGCTAACCTCTCTCAACCAAAATTCACATTTCTTGAACTTTGCGTATAATCGCTTATCTCGTAAGATTTGCAACACTAGCCTCGGTGTTCAAAGCATGCTCGGTTTCATCTCTCGAATAGACCAAAATGTCATCGATAAATACAACTACGAACCGATCCAAGTATGGCTGAAAATTCTATTCATTAAATCCATAAATACCGAGGGTATTAGTGAGCCTAAACGGCATCACTAAGAATTCAGTAGTGACCGTACCTCGTTCTAAAAGCGGTTTTGGGTATGTCCGATTCTCGGACCCTCAATCGATAGTACCCGACCTCAAATCTATCGTTGAAAACACCGAGGCTCCCTTTAATTGATCAAACAAATCGTCAATTCGTGGCAGCGGATATTTATTCTTTATCGTCACTTTATTCAAGCGGCGATAGTCGATGCACAATCTCATAGTTCCATCCTTCTTCTTCACAAACAATCTACGGTGCGCCCATGGAGAAAAACTCGGTCGAGCGAAACCTTTATCCGTCAATTCTTGCAATTGAACCTTCAATTCCTTTAATTCCATTAATGCCATACGATACGGGGCTATTGAGATCGGCGTAGTACCGGTACAACCGATGCGAATTCCACCTCTCGAACCGATGGCAATCCTCAGAACTCCTCGGAAACACATCGAATACTCACAAACCACTGGTACCGATCCGAGTTTCCTTTTCGTTTCTTTACTTTCAAGCACATACGCAAGGTATGTTTCACACCCTTTTCACATATCTCCGGCGGTCATAGAAGATATTATCGCGGCACTCCTTTTAAATCGAAGAGACTCGACTCGGACTACCTCATTATTTGCACTCCTCAAATCAATGGTTTTCCTTTTGCGTCCACCTTTGCATCATGTCTGATCACCAATCCATACCAAGAATAACATCGAATTCATCAAATGGTAGAAGCATCGGATCGGCCGGAAAGCAGATTCTCGAATTATTAGGGGCATCTCTTGCACACTTTATCAACGAGTGCGTATTGACCCAAAGGGTTTGACACTCAATTACGAACTCGATAGACTCAACGGTAGAGTCTTCTTGGATGCTAAGGTTTCACATACATATGAATGAGTAGAGCGGGGTCAATCAATGCAATCACACTAGTATCAAAGAGAGTAAAAGTACCGGTGATAACGTCGGGGAGGATGCCTCCTCTCGTGCGCGGATGGCATATGCTCTAGCAGAGCACGAGTCTCGGATCGAACAATTTGTATCGAGGCTCCTCTCGATTACCACCCCTACCTCCAGAAATTCTCGGGGCCTACCTCTAGCCGTCGTTCCACTAGGTCTTGCACCTTGCGTCTTATTACTCTCATCTAGCTCTGTGCAATCTCTAATGAAGTGGTCCTTGAACCGCATCCATAACAGCCCTATTAATGACTTACCCCAACATTCACCTAGGTGTCGTCTTCCACATTGGGGGCATTCGGGTTTCTCTCGACGATTATTTCCACACTAGCTACCAAGTAGCTCGGAGTCCGTCAATGGTCGGGCTCGATGGAAATTCCTTGATCGCCCTCGACTTATTAGTGTCCTCCACGAACTTCTTTACAGCCGAGAACGAGCTTTACTCGCCAATCTTTTACGATAATCTCTTGTTTCAAATTCACCTTCTTCTTCTCCTTTCCAAGTTCTTCCGCCTTGCGAGCTCGTTCGACTAGTGTTACGAACTCCTTTATCTCCAAAATACCCACTAGCGACTTTAAATCTTCATTCAATCCTTCTTCAAATCTTTTGCACATAGCAACCTCATCAGCCACACACTCCCGAGCATACCGACTAAGTCTTACGAACTCATGTTCAGATTAGAGATCTGATCATACGGCCTTGCTTGAGTTTCCAAGAATTCCTTACACTTCGATCGATGAGCTGTTGACTAATGTATTTCTTTCGAAATTCGATTGAAAGAAATCCCAAGTAACTCGTTCGTTTGGGACTATGGAAATTAAAGTCCTCCACCAATAGTAAGTGAGTCTATAACAAGGATATAGCACACTTAAGACATTCATCGGTGTGCATGACAGTTCATCTAACACTCGAATGGTGTTATCGAGCCAGAACTCGGCCTTTTCGGCATCATTAGTAACTATGGCCTTGAACTCCTCAGCCCCGCGCTTCCTAATCAGGTCTATAGGTGGTTTACTCAGCCTCACAGGATCAGTAACTGGAGGCATTGCGGGCTCTTGGGGTGCAGTATTTAAATTCGGGAATGGTTGGACAGCCGGATTGGTTCGGGCATATTGCGCGACCCACTCATTCATCATGGTGAAGAAGGCTTGTTCCGCCCTTTCATTTTGATTATTCGCGAATGACTGAGGCTCAACAGGCGGCGTCCCTTGCGCGAGAGCAGCCGCTACACTTTCAACGTCATCCGCCAAGGGTCTCTCTACCCCGGGTTCCATTTGTTAATCAAAACAAAAACTTCAACCGTCAGAAGTCATCACCTTTTTAAGCACTAACAATTTGGCATGTATAGCTAGACTCGCACGCGCTATGGTAGTCCTAGAACCGACTAAATCATAGCTCTGATACCAATAAAATGTAACACCCCAAACCCGTGACCGTCACCGGATTTGACCACGTGGTGTTACTGGGCTTACTTCCTTATTTCTCTCTTGGAAATATTTAATTTACATTCGCAAAGCTAGCTAACTGCGTCACTGTCCTCTTAAAAATCATATCTCGAGTTCCAGAACTCGAAAATCAGTTTTTTAAATTTTCCCTGAAACAAGACTCATAATCCCATCTACACATTTTTTTCTAGAATTTTTTGTTGAGCCAATTAGTACATTTTATTAGTTAAAATCTCCCCCGTTTCAGGGTTCGACTACACTGACCTTTGTGCACTACGACTTGGATATCTTCTTGTACAGGGCTCCAACACTTATTCCGTTTCTTTCTAGAGAAACTAGACTCACAAGGGAATCTGTACATATAGAGCATGACTTCTAATTATCTCTGGTTAATTTATAGTAAATTTTCAAAGTAGGAGCAGGGGATCCAGAAACCGTTCTGGCCCTGTTTCGCGAAAACCTGATTATCCCTTAAAATACAGCTTATATGGTTGTTTCGTTTCGTCCATATGAAAATAGATTCATCATGGTTCAATTTCATAATTTATTCACTATTTAATTCTACTTCTACTATTTTTAGTGATTTTTCCATCTCACCTCACTGCTGCTGGTAGCATCTGTTACTAAAGCAAACAATGACTATTTCATAATTCTTCCATGGCCAACTATTTCATCATACATAATACAAACTATGGCCACCTTATCAAAATTAAGGTTTCTAAGGCTCGTGCCTATAGGTTTTAGATTCACACTCAACCGACCACATAGGCCATTTTCGCATGGCTTAAAGTTTACAACCGAAATTCAACAAAACAAAATAGCCTATACATGCCAAATGTTCTCCTAGTTCAACTACGAAGACAATACCAAAAGATTCCCACCGGTGTGATGACTTCAACGACGGTTCGAAACGCATAAACGATACGAGTCCAAGAGACCTAAAATGGGTGACAAGAAAACACCGAGTGAGTTTATAACTCGAGAAGTCATAAGCACTTCACAACCATCCGTTACTAAAATTATCATAAAATGAAATAATGAAACAAGGCCCAGCGTTCCAGCCATACCGAACTACCATAGTTCCTTAGACCTTCGGATCAATGTCATACCAAGTCATACATTTACATTTCATATACTATTCAATAGGATATTTGAAGCAATTTCCATTCATCATTTCATTTCCGCAACAATCATGCAATTGAAATCATCACATAGATTTAAAACTTACCGACTCAACCCCGAGCATGAACATAGTATCTATTAGCCACGAACTCAAGGTGCTTACTCTTTCCGCTGTCCATACTCCACTCGATATAATTGTTCGATCGGAGATATATATATAGAAATACGCACACAGTGCTTAATACTCCATTTCGCACACTTAGTGCCATGTGATTTAAGCCCGCACACATAGTGCCATACCCTTGAGCTCGCACACCAAAGGTCAGTATATTTCCAGCATGCACACTTAGTGCCATATATTTCCAGCATGCACACTTAGTGCCATATATTTCCAGCATGCACACTTAGTGCCAATCTCGTCACCGTACACACGTATTGCCCAAGACACTTAGTGCCGAAAGCAAACTTTCTACACATTTCACTATTTCTTTTACATTCAACAATGTCATCATTCCATACACATACATTTTCATTTACATATCATCTCATTAAACACAATTGCATAGATATTATGATCATTTAAAACAATACCAAATATATGCTTAATGACTTACCTTATATTGGATGAAACGATTTCCAATCGACTACTCGATTATCTTTGCTTTGCCTTTGTTTGATTCTCCCCTTTTGATGTCTTGATCTCCTAGTATAAATACATTTAGTAGTTAAATTTCTTGCTGGATACTTATGTGTATAATTTAATGGTTTTCACTCCATTCACAACTATCCTTGTTCAAAATATCAAAACCTTAGCCAACATTCAATTAATGCATCAAGGCGAATGTATTATCACTATTAAGGTAACCTAGTCTCAAGTATTTTCAATTCTAATGTACAACATCTCAAATTCCCATGACCGATCACAGCTATTCTTACTTTCCAATATTCAAATAATCAAAATCACCTCCTAAACACAATAGTCATGGACAATGCCGAATCCTCAAGTGTTTGAACATAAATTATTTTACTAATATAAACATTCACGAATCATATTCATAGGAAGACCGATTTCTTTCCATAGCACATTCATCATCCATACTTAGATGAAACAACCAAAATCCCTTCCTTTATACCCTAGCCGAATGCTCCAATCATCCATACAAATTACAAATTTTGCATGGCTAAGTAGGAGCCATTTAACATGCAAGAAAAATAATCATAGGAGAAGAATTTATCATTCTAAGTAAGCTCCTATCTCCAACACTAAATCATTCGGCATTTTGCCTAGACACACACAAGAAATCTCAACTTCCTTGACCTTACCAAGAGTGCATCCACCATTCAACTTAGCATATTACAAAACCAAATCAACAAACTCAAAGCTTACCTCCTAGTAGCCAAAGGTACTTGCCGAATTGACTTGAGTAAATCTCCTTCTTTTCACCCTTTGTTTGGCTATAGCAAAAGAAAGAAAACATGAACACTTTTTTTTCTTCTTCTCAAGCCATGGCAATTGTAACAAAATGAGAAAGGATGAACAACAAAATTTTTTCTCCTTTCTTTTCCTCAACTCACGGCAACAAGGGGGCATCCACACTCTTTTTTTGTTCATCATTTCCCTTTTTCTCCATTTCTTTATTCTTTCTAACATGATCCATTAACTAGACATGTTTGAAACATGTTCCCTTGCCCATGCTCTTTATTTTATTATTTCTAACATCCACCATTAGCAAAACATGTTCAAGACATGTTTTCTTTTGCCCATCTTCATTACCATGGCGGCCACTTCCTATAGTTGGCTAAATTGACATGCAAATCCCTCATGTCTTTACTTCATGCATTATTTGGCCACTTAAAATTCACCTATCACATTTTCAAGTCCTAACACATGGGTCCTTTCTTATGAATTAGCACCTAATTAATAAAATCAAGGCACGAAATATTTACGCATACAAATTCCACATACAATAAGCACAGAATATAACACCTAATTATTCTTGTGACTCGGTTTTGTGGTCCCGAAACCACTCTCCGACTAGGGTCACATTAGGGGTGTCACAAACATTCAATTAACAATGTTAAAGAAATAGATATGAATAATAGAATAAAGGAAAGATATGCTCATGGATTTATCGATGAAAGTGTGGCGAACAATCTCCGCTCGTGAAAGTCTCTCTTTGGAATAGGATCTTCTGATTACAATAACATAAAATAAACTAAGAAAAACTAAGAATGAGAATAAAAAGTTAAGAAAAATTTTTGTCTCCCTAAAATTGTCTATTTAAATTGATTACAATGGCCTTTATATTGGCTAAACTCAGAATATTAAAGTGCCTAAACTATCCTTGAAGCACTTAGAGTTTGTATAGGGCAAATACTCCTAATTTCCCTCAAAAGCATAACTGTCACATACAAGGACTTGGGCCATGTAGAAGCAGTGTTGCAACATAGGCCTACAGTGTTGCAACATTGGATCTGGTGTTGTGACACTGAAGGTAGTTTCGCTCCAGGATTTTTTTTTTGCTTTTTTGATGTTACGACAACGGTGTCCTGGTGTCATTTGTAACACTAGGGTTTGTGCAAGTGTACACAGTCATTATAAAATAATAAGTAAGAAAAAGAGTTATCGTCCCCATAGAGATTGTATATGTTAATCAATATTTTTCAAAATTAAAGTTTTACATATTGGTGCAAAAAACACAATAATTTCGAGTGATTAATTTAAAGTTAAATAACTAGATGCCAAATTATCCTAAATGCAAATTAACCTAAGTGTGATGAATAATTAAAATGTATGAGATGGATTTAACAGCAAATTCGCAAGCTTTAAAAACAATAACATGAATAGGGTAGAATAATTACAACATTTGACTTGGTTCATTTTCATCATGCTCACGATGTTCCGAAAAATATTCCATGGCAAGTCGATTTCTCATTAACTTTGAAACTAGTATTAAGTCCTTTTGGAATTTATTACTTAGAGAAACATGCATACTACCATGATCATATTTAACTAAGGGTTAGTTTGATTTTATGTGAAGTAACAGGGACGAGTTAGGTTTGAAAAAATTTTATGACAGGAATCTAAAAGTTATGCAAGGTAGTAGAGCTCTCTCGAGTTGTTATGAACATTTAATTTAATTAGGCTAGGATATAAATTAAGCATGCACCTTTCAATTGTGTCCATTAATTATCATATGGCTAGGATTGATAAACTAATTCTAGTGCATTCGATCACATTTTAATGAATGAAATATATGCCTGATTTTAATTGAAAGCATGATTGATTGAGGCACAGAACATCATGAACATAAATCAAATGAAATTTATCAAATTAATGTAATCATTCTAGCTAAACAAAATTAAGCTATCATTGTTAATGAAAAAACAACAAAGTAAATTGAAAACACTTTGAACAACAATAAAGATTAAGAAAGAAGATACTCTAAAATAATATTGGCAATCCTCCAAAAATTGATCTCGGTGGCTTCTTCCGATCCTCGTAATTGCTCCTTTGCAAGATCCTCCTCAAAGTGGCCAGACAAGAGAGAATTTTCTTAAGGAATTGCTAGCTAAATGGAAAGGGAAATGGATTGTTTATGCATGAGCGGGAAAGGAAAGATGATAGAATGTCAAGTGAGGGATTGAGGGATTATTGAATGATGAGGGATGAATAAATGAGAAGTAAAGGGTGGTATTTATAGTAGAGGGATGAAAAATAAGTTCACTAAAAATAGCTTGAATATCCCTTAAGGTTCTCCTTTTCTTCGCCGACCATGAATTGTGGAGAGGGGAGGTTGTTGATTGCTTGATTCATGCTTGATTTTATGCATTAGAAGCTGCTTTTTAATTTTTTTACAAGTGTAAGGACCTCTAAATAAATCTTCCAAAAGCTGATTTTGGGTTGCTCATATGCCCTTGCCAAATTGGGCTTCTTTCCCCTCACTTAGACCATTTTTTGTGACCAATTACTTGTCAAACTTGTTCTTCAATTAAATTAATTTTAACTAGATCAAAGTGACCTTCTCTTGACCCAATTTGCTTGCCTTTATCATCCAACTAATGTGAAATAAAGCTCATGTCTATGTATAATTGAAATAAGCTTCTCAACTTATTAATTCCATAGTCCTACTACAACAATTAAATAAAACAAATTATTATGTAATGTAACACCCCAAACCCGGCCTGGACGTTATGGCCGAATCTGGCGATATCACATTGAAGTGTTTTTCGTGAAGTGCAAATTTGTTAAAACCTCATTGTGTGATCTAAAAGATGGTTTTAAAACTTGCGTCACTATCAAAAGTATTTACTTTAAAATGTTATTAATTTCAATATCTCGTTTCTAGCGAAAGATTTTTAAAATAGTTGCGTACTAGCGTTTATTTGTAAAACATTATTTTCTTACGGTAACTTTTAAACCATTTGTAACACCCCACACCTGTGCCCCACGCCGGGTCAGAATATAAAGCATTACCTAACTTAACTTATGCATATAAATGTTTTCATAACACCAAAACATGGTCAAATTAAAACTTTTCAGTTTTATTTATAAATTCCTTAATAAGAGCCTACTAAGCCCAAAACATCCATTGGGACCCATTCAGAAACAATCCGAGTCCTTTAAAGAACTCTGAAAATAACTCTTAACACAGGGGCACACGCCCGTGTGGGAGGGGCAACACACACGTGTGACATTTCAGCATGGTCGTGCTATTGGCTCGTGTGGTTCACACGGCCAGAACAGTACAGGGGCACACCCGTGTCCTATACCTATGTGGAATTAATTCTAAATGGATACCTATAGGGGTTTTCACACGGCCTAGAATACACCCGTGTCTTTGCCCTGTGCCCTTCACATAGCCATGACACGCCAGTGTCCTAGGCCGTGTACAAAACCCTGGACATTCTATTTCTGACGTCAGCAATCTTTAAGGGTCACACGGCCAAGGGACACAACCATGCGCTAGGCCGTGCCCTTCACAGGGCTGAGAATACAGTCGTGTCTCTTCCCGTGTGTTTACTACCATGCATACTAACTTATAATCCTAACGTGCAGGGGACACATGCCCATGTAGTGGACCGTTTGTCACACACGGCCTAGACACACGCCCGTGTACCTACCCATGTGGACAGAATAAGGCTATTTACTAAGTTTTTTTGTCACCCTTACTTATGTACCTACACAAAGATCACTCTATACTAACATATAGGCACATCACAGAGCCAAAATAACCACAATGGACAACATTTCATTTATGCAATTTACATATCCATGTAAATATCATCTTCTATTTATAAATTAAAATGAGTATTGACCATCATCCATTGCCTTATACAAAATGAGCATTATATTCATCATATGAGCTAACACATTATGGCTAACTAACAAAACACTAAATAAAGACTCGAGTCTCTATACATGCCAGAAAACAAAACAATAAAACTGGCTATACCAACATCTTGAGTGATAGTGTGATCGAAGCTTGTAATGTCACTGGATCCCCAATGCTAGCTTGGCACACTAAAAAGAAAGAAAAGAAAGCAGTGTAAGCGTGGGAGCTTAGTAAGTACATATATGCAAATAAAGTGTAATTATAAGAAAATCATATTTATCCAACAGTAGCTCGACATTCTTAAAAGATATAAATCACTTAACGTCTCTATCTTACTCTTCCTTTCATTCATGTATACTTAATACATCTCATTCTTTAATCAGGTCCTAACCATGAGTTTGGTATACTTATCTCATCAAAATATTCACCAACTAAATCTTTGAGCTACCCGTTGAACTCTTGAAATACATATGGATACACAGGAAATTTGAGTCTAAATACCATATAAGAAATTAGGGTTACCTTGTGCTATGGAACGCTAATATTTGAGCTACTCACGGGCTTTTTGGTCAAGTCAGGACCCGGACCCCATAGCTATTATGTAACGTTTGCTCATTGAGCCACTCACGGGTCTATACACAAAGTTAGTACCCGGACCCACGTTACCTATAGCATTTATCTTATAAACTCAGACTCAACTCATGAGCTTAGACCACATAATTTTCATAACATGCCCCTTTGTATCCTATGCTACATCTAAGGTTCAACGGGCTTCATATCTAATCAAATAGCATCGCAATTGCTCACATTGTAATTTACTCGCTTAACATGTCATTTAAACATTCATGGCAACAATTAGAATTTAGATACATAACAACAATAAGCTAATTACACATGTATATTATTAAAATATACCAAAGTAAGCTTCAATAACACATTATTTACATATGTTCTTACCTCGATACAAAATGATGAAGACGAGCTTAATCCTCGTAAACTTTGTGCTTACCCCGATCAAGACCTGAATCACGTTTCTCTTGATCTAAATTAATAAAATTCATTTGTTTCATCAGCATAACAATTTAGACATCTGAAAGTTCATAATTGGGAAAAATAACTATTTTGCCCCTAGACTTTCATGAAATGACCATTTTACCCTTATGCTCGAAAATAGGTTTTTATCGAATTTCTTCATATTATAAGCCTAGATGATTACTTTTTATACTAGAAGCAACCAAAAATATCCATTATTTCTCACAATTATCAACAAATTTCCAACTTATGCAAAATAGTCCCTATTAGGGTTTTCATGAAAAATCCCTTCATAAAAGTTATTTATTACACATCTAATACTCATATTCTTCCATAAAATTTTAGAAAACTACACATATGCTTTCATGGAAAAACCCTAATCTCTCAACCATTTTGCAAAATAATCCCCTTCATAGAAAGCTTATGTTTCAAGGAGTCCAAAAATACAAAAATCATCAAGAATAACCTTATAAATGACTTACTTGTAAGAGATGTTAATGGCTGATATTTTGAGCTCTCAAAACCCCCTTTAGAAGATGAAAATCGGTTGAAGAAGAAGAAATAAAAAGATGAAGCCTTTTTGTTTTTATTTATTTAAAACTAGTCAAAATTGGTGACCAAAACACCACCTAATTTTGACTTTCCCATCAATTTGTCCCCCCCATGGCTGGTCACCCTATTTTATAAGGATCTAATTTCTTTTTAAGGCCCTCAATGTAGATTCTTTAGCTAATTGACACCATTATCTAACAAAATAGGACTTTTGCACTTTCTGCGATTTAGTCCTTTTTCACAATTAAGCAAGCAATCACTAAAATTAATTCACCAAAAATCTTCATGTACTATCTAATCATGCTACAATACATAAAATGATATTTAAAATAATTTCCTCGACCTCGGTTTAGTGGTTCTAAAATCACTATTCCAACTAGCCCCAAAATCGGGCTATTACATCATTTACGCATTCGTGGTGTTTTTGAAAAACATTTATCTTTCTGAAAACCCGCGTGTTTTTCCTACTACTAGCAGTATTAAAGCAAAGCAAATATAAATCCCCCAAAATAAAAATAAAATCCGGAGAGGCCTTATTACATAAAAATACCCAAATTAAAGTACTGATAAATTAAAAGACAAATATGAGAGCATAAGCTGCTGTGTGGCCACCTTCGAGTCTCTCGTAGCACCTATCCACCTAAAGATTACCTACACAGATATACAGAAGGGTGAGTTTATCAAAAGTCAGTGTGTAATCCTTTAATAAGCAAACAGTCAAACATACCGAGAGCAAATACAGTTTGGGCCTAAGCCCTTTTTAGTAACAATGGAAATGTCAATTTGGGCTTTATCCTATCTCAATATAGAAACAGTCATATGTTTGGTCCTTGGTCCATGGCAATAACAAAAATCAGTGTAATAACAGTAATCAATACAGTAACAGTAACAATAGTATACAAGTCCTACCTATCCAGCCTCTGCACTCCATCTCCGTCCAACCTTACACTCTATGTGGGGATAAAATCAACCCACCCATCTCTACACTCCAAGTAGTACCAATTGCGACACTAAACAGTATTTGCAGCAGACCTACCAGTATAATAGGCTTAGAGCCATCAATGATTTGCAGCAGAGTTGCCAGTACAGTACACTTCCTCCAATCATATATAAACCCATCCCCATGCAATGCATCATGCAACGTGTCATGTCATATCATAACATTATACATGCTCTCAATACAGTTACAAATAGCATGCTAAAATATAAACATACATCACATAGGGGCAAAATAGTAATCTTACCATATAAGGGCAAAATAGTCATCTTACCACATAAGGGCAAAACAGTCATTTTACCCCATAAGGGCAAAACAGTCATTGTACCCCATAAGGGTAAAATAATCATTTTTCCTCATAAGGGAAAAATAGTCATATTATTGATTAAGGGTCCAAGTACGCTTACCGACCCAATAGAAGGTCACAATAGTCTCAGACGACCCGTGCAACCTTAACAATCAACCGGTGATAAGGGGCCTAAGGCCCATGCAGGCCCACACGCTCACATGACCCACATAGCCCAGAAATGGCCTTATCCGTGTGGTTACATAGCCTAGCCCAATATTTACCACACATTCGTGTGATTTACCCGTGTGGGGCCTACAAGTTTGTGGGGCCCTCTCGGCCCATTTCAGACCAACGTGGCCCAAAACAGCCTATGTAACGCCCTGAATTTTGGGTTTAGAAGAAATGTGCTTCGCGTATCGGAGGAACTAAAATTTATTTGTGCAAGTGAATGACACAAAAAAAATGCCTGCTTCAGTGGTTAGGTGTCTTAGGAAGTGCTTGAGAAGTCTTGGCTTCAAGCCTTGGCTCTTGCAAAATTTTGGTTTTTAAGGGATGAACCATGGCTCTAGCATGTAGGCTTTATAAATAATTGTAATGATTTATGGCATAGAAAGAGCCTGTGGTGGAGTGGCAAGGTGGCGTGTTGTGTAATTGTGGGCTCTAAGGTTCTAAGGTTCACGTCTTGGGATGCGCAATGGAGTATTTATTTTACATTTTTGAGCTGTGTAGGAGGTGGAGTTGGACTGAGACTCTGAGGTTGAATTGGTCATGAGAGTTTGAATAGAGTTTGAATGGGAGGTTGGAGTGATTTATGGAGTGTATCATTGAGAGATATTAGGAGAAAATCAAGAAGTGATTTATAGAGAGATTTAAGGAGGAAAATATGGGATTTTTTGTGGGTTATTGTTATCTTGTGTTCAAAGAATTCGGTTCCCATTCTTTTCACAAAAAAAAATTATAGACGATAGTTTTCCTCTGCTGCTCAAGTCTGCCATTTTGTTCTTTGTCAATTTTTGCTAGATGGTCCTTTGTGATTTCTTTCGATTCCCTTTTTGCTCTTTTTTTCCTATGGCAACATTTGCACCCCCTCCTCCCTTGCCGCTTTTTCATTGTTTTCTTTTGTTTCTGCCAACTGCCTGTTGAACTTTCTTTTTCTTTCTTCTCACACGTTTGGATTTTCCTTATAAGTCATTCCTTCCTTAATCCTTGGTTTTCGTTTCCGCAACTTGCCACCTTTGTTTTGGGTTCTTTCGTTATTAGTAAGTGTCGCAACTGTGAAGTATTCTTTTCATTTATAGATTTTTGGTGAATTGATCGACTGTTTTATTTGCGAAGGTTAAGGGTTGGAACGACTCAGTTAGCGTTGGAGTAGTGTGACTCTACTGTTATGCGGTTAGTAGGTGAAGTGGCTATATTTTGGTGGTGTTAAAGGAAAGTTTTTCTTTTTCCCTTGGATATGAAATGTGAATTAATATTGGTATTGAGTCTTTACAGAATTGTCCGCGGTGAATTGTGGAGTAGTGAACTATCTTGTTCAGATCTGCAGGTCCTGGAGTGCTCGATAGTGTTTTACAACAAATCGCATCAGGTGTGTAATAGTACCGTATTTGATAATCGGTCAAAAGGCGGAAGAGTGTGTGAATCCACACACATTGATTTGACCATAGGTCGGCAAATACAAAAATGTTGAAATATCGAGAAGCCAAAAAGTCGAAAGGAGGGGCTTAGAGCGTGTGATCGTATGCACGGTAAATCGAACCCACGAAATGTGGGTGTATGGAAAAAAAGGCTGCCATGAACGAATTCATGGGCTTAGGCCATAATGGGCCAAATGGGCCCGATGGGCCTGTGGGCCCACTTGTGTAAATCTAACTGTTAAGTGGAAAATAGTGGGGCTTGTCATGCCACGCACATTGCTTAGGCTATTCTGGGCCTCAATAGGCTAAATTGGGTCATGTGGGCCCAATGGGCTCATGGGCCCCGCATGGATAAAATCCTCGATAAGTGACAAACTTTGGACTGGGCTATGCAGTATGCATAGCCGTGGCTAATCCTAGGCTAATTGGGTCGTACGAGCGTGTGGACCCATTTTCACTGATAAGACCGTTAGGGTTGTAAAAGTCGCTCGGGGCGACTGTAAACCTTCGGATGGGGCGATAAGCATGTTTAGGCCAAATTGTTTAGATTATCAAAATACCCCTGTAGGGTAAAATGATTGTTTTACCCTTGTGGGTAAATGACTGACTTGGACTATGAATTTGACTGATTTGACTATTATAGTATGACTATGCTTTAACTGACTTGACGATGGTTGTACAACTGATATGCTTTTAATATATGTTTAAATGATTGTTACTGAGCATGGCCATTTTGCATACACGTGTGATAATTGAGCATGACATACACGACATATTGCATGGGGTTGGGACATTAATACGGAGAAAGTTTTGATAGGATTGCACGGGTCGTATGAGATGACCGTGGATCCATTATTGATCTATTAAGGTCGCACGGGTTGCACGAGACTACTGTGGACTGATGAAAGGCTTAGTGCTACTTAATCTGATTATGGCTCTGTGCCAACCTAAATATGGCTCTGTGCTATGCTGATTATGGCTTTGCGCAAATTTTATTTACCAATGGCTATGTGCCTATCATATTTATCGATAACTCTGTGTCGATTATTTTTACCCATGGCTGTGTGCCAATTATATTACCGTCACTGATGGCTATGTGCCAGACTTATTACAGTTACCGATGGCTTTGTGTCAATTATAATATCGCTACTGAAGGCGTGAAGTAGAATATGTACTACTAGCTTTGTTTCGATTTCGGTTAGTGTTGTAACCGATGCTAACATTGTAAGTATAGGGATGGCGTGGGTGAGTTATTCCCCACAGGTAGTGCAGGGTTGGACAGAGGCACGTGCAGGGTTGGATGGGATAGCATGCATCCATGCATTCACACATTCTGTTTTGTTACTGAGATGGGCTAGGCCCAATTGATTCTATTATGAGCTGTGACCCAAATGATAATGTAATAGGATTTGGCCCACTTATGTCTAAACTGGACTGTACTGTTACTGTTAAAGGGCTCTGGTCCAGACTGTTTCTATTTCTGTATACTGACTGCTACTCTAGTAAGGGGATCTCACACTGAGTTTTTGTAAACTCACCTTATTTTTAATTGTACAGGTGGTCCCTAGCGTTAGGCGGATCAGTGCTGCAAGGGACTCGGAGATGGCCACACGACTGCTCCTATTGCTATATTAAATTGCTTACTCGTATTTTTTATTTTGGATTTCTGGTTTGTAATAAGACCATTTATGGGATTTACTTTTAATTGGGCTTTTGATTACTCACTTTAAACTGCTAGTCTAGGAAAAGACGAGTTTTCAAACCATTTACTTTTTCCAAAAACATATGTTTTAAACTTGTAACGCCCCAAAAACATATCTTTTTTTTTTGTTTCGATAAAAATTGTGCTTAACATTCCTAGTCAAGTGTTAATTATGTGATAGTAGGTCTTGGTTAAGGTTTGAGTTCGAACTTAGGGGTGAAGGAAATTATGGTTTAATTATTAAAAAAACCTTGTTGGCAAGTAGGTTGGCCTTTAAATAAATGAAGGAAGAATTGGATACAAGAAAGCCTTGTGGTGGAGTGGCAAGTGGCATCACATGCAAGGCAAAGAGGTAAGGGGTTAGAATCCCTCTCAAAGGAAGGATTTTTTTTTTGCTTAAGGGATGGACAGTGGTGGCGTTGAATGTGAACTCTGTAGGGAGTGATAAGAGGAGAAATTTGAGGAGGGGATTAAGGGGTTATCAGGGAGAAAATTTAGGAGATGAGGAGTGTAAAGAGGTGGAGTCGAATTGGGGATTAGGGAATAGGAAATTCGACTAGAAGCTATGTATAGATGCCGAATGTGAGGTTACTAGGCTAATGTCAAATTCTCCCTCACCTTGTTGCCAGAAAACATCTTTTTCTCTAAAGATCTAAAAGCCAAAAATCCCTTGTTCTTCCTTCTTTACTTGTGTCAATTTTCCATTCTTTCCCCTACTCAATACTTTTATTTTGATTCACCACTGGTTGTAAACGGTTTCTACTGCTCTTTTTCTTTGTGCCGAATAACCTTTTCCTTCATACAAACCTTAAAATCCGAATATCCTCTGTACCGCCACTACTCCTTCTACTTCGGCCAATTCTAGTATAAGTGTTTTGTTCTTTAATTTTTTTTTCTAAGTATCGATTAGTCTATCCCTCACTTCTTCTAATTGGTTTTGGTAGGATTAGTATCGAATCCTAGTCGTTTGGATCCCTGCCGATTTGCTCCTTAGGTGTGAGATTTTGGTAAGTGTTCTTCACTTCGGTAAGGGTTGGCCGAATAGGCTTTAGTAGAAAAGGGTGACATATGATGGATACAAGTCCCCCAATATGTTTTTAACGATAAAGGTCAATGCAGATCTGGTAAGTACTTGTGATTAGTGATCAAGGAAAAGCTATTAAGACTTGGAGTTTCAGGTAAGGTTAAGGTGAGACTTCGGCTTTTGGTAAAGTATTCGATAAGTATATGTGAGTAATCATTGAGTGATATCGATTGTAGGTTCGTGGTAAGAGGGATCACAGCATGCTTTATTACCAGGTGTGTACATACACTACACACACACAAGTAGATCAGCAAATCTCAAAATGTCGAAAAGCCAAAATGCCAAAAAGCCAAAAGTTTGGCTACGGTAGTCTTGCGAGTGCGTGAACACTCATAAGAGGGAAACCAATAGCTTATCGGAGGCCCTATGGGCGATTCCATGAACTTGGGCTATGTTTTGGCCAACCAGACCAAGATGGGCTAAGTTGACCCGATGGGCTATTGGGCCCATAATAGGCAAAATTGGCAACTTGATGTTAACTGATGGAAGTTATATGAAAGCATGTATATGAATGTGATTTGGGCCTAATGGGCCATAAGAATGTGATTTGGGCCTAATGGGCCATACGAATGTGATTGGGCCTAATGGGGCATATGAATGAGATTGGGCCTAGTGGGCCATATGCATGTATGTAGACCTGTTTGTGCTTTGTAAGGGGTTTTGGGCCTAGTATCTGATAACTGTTTAATTGACATAAAACTTAATTAATTAATTGTGACCATGGACGAGTCATAAGGTTAAGGTGTGGTAATGGGTATATGCATGTCTAGGATTGGATCTAAGGAGAGCTTGGTACTTAAACGGTCTTAATGACTCACCTCCTCTTCTATGAAATCCTACCTGGTGCATAATATCTATTCACATTAGCCAACGAGGACTTGTTAACGGGCCAAGGTAAGTAATAAACCTAATAAATAAAAATTATCGAAATGCCCCTAAGGGCAAAAATAACCAAAATACCCCTATGTGTTGAATGTAAGATTTATGGATGTTACATGTATATCTGCTGCATACACACGATATTCTATCTAGGTTGTATATGGGTTGGGAATTATGGAATGGAAGAAGTATGTAACGCATCAATTTTTAGGATTTTTGGGATTTTTGTGATTTGGCTGTTTGATGTAGGTCTGAGTATGTTAGTGGGCCTTTAGAAGGCCCAATAGTAAATTTATTCGAGGCAATTTCTAAATTTTCGATTTAAAGAGAGAGGTTTTTGGCATTATGGGCTTTTAAATTAGAGGTGGTAAAATAAGACACAAGAATATCTGTGGTAAAGTGGCATGTGATGCCACATAGGTGTTTGGGAAGTGGCGTGTGGATGTTTAGGGGGAGCCAAGGTTCAAGTCACAAGGTAAGTTAAATAGGGTATTTATTTTTTATGAACAGGAAAAGTAGTTAGTAGAACATAGGTGGAACCCTGTTAGGGAGAGTTTAAGCTACTCAGGGGATTGGGTAAGGGAGAGATAAGGGAGGAAATTTAGGAGCTGATCAAGGGTCTTTAGTATAGGCAACTCGGCTAGGTCATTTAGTGTTGGGAATTTCGGCATTTGGACTTGTAGCTGCCGAATTCATCTTGTATTTTCGGGACTGGGTTTCCTCATTTTTTTTTCTTTTGCTAGAAAATGAAACCTACACCCTACACTTGTGCCGACTTCTCTTCTTCAAGAACCGAATTCTCTCATCTCCTCCCCTCTTCTTTTTTCTTTTCTTTTCTTGTCAACCCTCATCTTCTTTATCCCTGTTTCCTCTCAAAACCAAGTACCTGCTGCCGATTACCCCTTTGTCGAACCTAAATCTTTCATATTTCTCTTCTTCTTCTCTTCATTTGTTTCCCTCACATCTAGGAGGTCGAATCTTGCTTTAGCTGATCCCCTTTCCCTTTTCTTTAAAAAGTCGAAACCTTCATACCTGTGGTTTAGGAAGCCGAATCTTTGGCTACTTGAACCTGTTTCTTCTAATTACGGTAGATCGGGATTGATATCATAGATAAGAAAACTCTTTTGGGCAGAACAACGATTGGCAAGTATTCGAACAACTTTCGCTAGTTACTTATGTTTTAAGGAAGAGCTGAAACCCCTTAAGGGTGGCTAACGTTGGGACTAAGGGCATTTTTGCCTCTTTCTTTGGTTTTGTATGCGCTAGCATGGACAAGGGGGTGTACAGCGAAGGGCTTGAAGGCTAACTCGGTTTGACATCTAGATCTAGTCCATATTTCGGTAGAAAGGTAAAAACTTTAGAGTCTAAGGCAATGTTGGCCGAATATGGTAAGGGGGCTAGTACGTAGTTTGTTTTTTATATGTATACTGACGTTTTAGTAACTCAATTTTAGGCAACTCGTGTGTGGATCTCGCCAACATATCGTTACAGATCAAGTGTGTAAACGACACCCACTCATAGACTAGATCGGCAAAAACTGAAATGTCGAAATGCCGAAGAGCCGGCATTTTGTAGACTTACGAGCGTGCGAGCGCTCATGAGATGGTTTGCTTGTTAATCCTGGTAATCTCAAGTGGTAATATTGTAGAGTGCGCAATTTCGTACACTACGGTATATTTGGGCTTAATAGGCCGAAAACGGGTTAATGGGCCAACTGGCCCAATTCGGTAAAAACGCTCGGTAAGTGTTTCTGTGAATACGTTAATGGCTGTAATATGCATGGAAACCCTAAAATAGTAAATTTACTAAAATACCCCTAAGTATGAAAATTGCCATTATACCCCTAGGTGCAAAATGATCGTTATACCCCTAGGGTTAATTTTGACTGAAAAGCATGATATTCTGATTCTGTTTGTGGTATTCCATGACATGTCTATCTGTTGCATGTGATATGGGTTATATTGATGGAGGAAACATTCTGGTGGCTATACCACAAATATCTGTTTCTGGTGGCTACACCACAAATATCTGTTTTGGTGGCTCTACCACAATATCTGTATCTGGTGACTCTGTCACAATATCTGTTCTGGCAGCCATGCTGCAAATTCTGTGGTGTGTAGTGGATGGGTGGGTCAAGTAGTCTCCCCACATGGTGTAAGGTTGGTACAGGGGTGTATACAGATGGATATAGGTTGGGTCTCTACATACATGGAATATCTGTTCTGTCTTTGCTATGGGCCTATAGGCTTCATTTTGAATTCTGTATAGGGCTAAGGCCCAACTTAATCTGTTTCTGTGGTTTGAACTGATCTGGACTATGGTTCGGTTATTTTACACGCTGAGTTTTTGAAACTCACCCTTTGTTTCCATCCATACAGGTAATCCCCAACCATAGTGGACTTGGAGCCGTAAGGGATTCGGAGTGGCCACGTGTTCTGCAAATTCATTTTTCTTCATGTGTTTTGATCAGCACTTATTTTCTTTAATTGCTTTGGGTTTTAAGTTGTAATAAGGCCGCTTTATTTATTTTTAATTTTTTAAGTATGTTTTGTTAGCTTAGGCATGATATTGATTTAATTGTTGAAGTTGAATAGCTCTAGGGCACATTTTAAAAAGGTTACTTCATTTCAAAATATCACGATAACATTGCAAAGTTTCCGCAATGAAAATGTTTTCAAAATTAACAACCTTTTAAAATGGTTTTAAATGAATCATTTTCCATGAACAAACACTCGGTTAAAGTGCGGAAGTGGTTGTGTGCATGTCTAGGATTGGATCCGTGGAGAGCTAGGTACTTAAGCAGTCTAATTGACTCACCTCCTCTTTTTCTGGCATCCTACCTGGTGCACAACTTTCATTCACTTTAATCTATAACGAGGTTTTTCTTTAAACACTAAGAAAGACTTTAGCTAAAACATGACTTTTTAGTAACGCTTCAATGTGACACGCCAAATTCGATCGTAACGTATGAGCTGGGTTTGAAGTGTTACATTTAATGGTATCAGAGCCTAGCTGCAACAACTCGGCTATGGAATGGTTTTTTTTTAAAAAAATTTTAGATTTTCTTCCTACAAATAAATTATTTCAAAGGTTGCACATCTAATTTTCTAAAATTTGATTATGAGTAGGTGGCACACCAAATCTCCGGACCAAGTCTGCAAGTATCATTCTGAATTTTTTTGAATGTTTCCGAATTATCAGCTATATGCTTGTACTAAAACCTTATTATGATACTCTAGTTAGGGTGATGATGGAACTGTAGGAATTTTTTATAAGTGGACTAAAGACTGTAGCTAGGCTACGATTTCGCGAAAACCAAAACTCTGAATTGATGTATGTTCATAAAACATCTGTAATAAACACTATAATATTTAATTGATGCATAAAATTCGTACTCAGATAATACGACATGAGTACGAGAGCAGCTCATGGAAGGGGCCGTGGACGTGGTCGAGGTAGTACGCGGGCTGGATCTTCGTCTTCAGGACATATGCCGGTGGTAGATGCACTAGTGCCACCGGCAACAGAGGTGGAGTCTAATGATCGAGGTGCCGGGGATGATGCTCTATCTCAGGCAATGCTTCGTGTTCTGGAAAGAGTTGTCGGGGCAAGTACGGGTAACAAAATTTGAGGATCTATTTTCGAGCGACTCCGGGCTACTGGAGCGGAGATCTTTAGGGGCGTATCTGGTGTAGCCCCAAATGTGGCTGAATATTGGTTAGAGGCCACAGAACTAATTATGGATGATTTGCACTATTTCGTAAAGTAGAAGCTGAAGGGAGCCATATCATTGCAATGGGATGAGGCTTATCAGTGGTGGCTCACTGTGAGAGATGGAACCCCAGCTGACAGGGTGACTTGGGAGCTGTTTAAGACGGCCTTCAAGGGAAAGTATGTTGGGACGAGTTATGTGGACGTCCGCACGAAAGAATTTTTTAATCTGGTTCAAGGGTGTAAGACAGTTGCTGAGTACGAGGCTGAGTTTCTGAGGCTGAGCCGGTATGCCGTTGGGATAGTCGTTACAGAGTATGAACGTAGTGTGCGCTTTGAGGATGGTCTTAGAGATGAACTTAGGGTGCTAATTGCTCCACAAAGGGAGTGGGACTTTGCTGCTCTAGTGGAGAAAGCTAAGATAGCTAAGAAGATGAAGCGTACAGAAAGATAGAATCGTGAAAAGGATCCGAACCATTTTCGGAGGGATTTGGGACCCTCGGGTGGTGCAAGTAGAAATGTTAAAAGAACAAGAGTAGAAGAGCCAGTTCGAGCAATTCTGATGAATGTTGTTAGACCACAAGTTTGTGGGGACTGTGGTAAGGTAATCTGGGCGAGTGTAGGAAACGTTCTGGTGCTTGTTTTCGGTGCGGATCTATGGAGCATCTGGGTGAGTGTAGGAAACGTTCTGGTACTTGTTTTCGGTGCCGATCTATGGAGCATAAAGTCAGGGACTGTCCTCAGAAAACATATCAGGTTCAAGTTACAGAATGGAGGGTTGCTCAACCAAGGAGAGGTGGACCACAACCACTGAGAGGATGTGGACAATGTAGGGGAGGTAATGGAAATGCTTAGGGTCGAAGAGCACCTGGCAGAGGGGTCAAAAATGCTGAGGCTCGACAGCCAGCGTTGGTGTATGCAGCTCGTCGTCGAGAGGAAGGCGATGCACTCGACGTCATAACTGGTACGTTCTTGATTTCTAGCATGTCGTACACTGGTTTGATAGATATTGGATCTACTCATTTGTATGTTGCATGCTCCATATCTGGGTCGTTGGGTGTGCACTCTGAGGAGACTTGAGTGAGGTATCGGTACTAAGTCCTTTAGGCCACTCGGTTAGGGTGGACAAACTGTATAGAGATGTGCTTTTAGAAACTAAAGGTAAAATCTTCTCTGGAGACTTGATGGAATTACCGTGCGGTGAATTCGACCTCATTCTGGGAATGGACTGGCTTATTAAGCATAGGGCAACTCTGGACTGTGCAACTAAACGGATGGTGTTAAAGACCGCGGAGGATGTGGAGGTTATGATGATAGGTGAGCGAAGGTATTATTTGTCCAATGTGGTGTCAGCATTGAGAGCCGAGAAGTGGATTCGTAAGGGTTGTAAGGTTTATTTGGCATTTGTAAGTCAGTCGAAGACTAAGGGTCTGACGGTGGATAAAGTTACAATCGTTAAGGAGTTCCAAGATGTTTTTCCAGAGGAGCTTCCGGGCTTGCCTCCAAACTGAGAAGTCGAGTTTGGAATTGACTTGTTGCCTTGAACGGCACCAGTGTCCATCACACCATATAGGATGGCACCAATGGAGTTAGTGGAGCTAAAAGCACAGATTCAAGAGTTGTTGGATAGAGGCTTTATTAGGCCGAGTGTGTCTCCGTGGGGAGTATTGGTGTTGATTGTGAAAAAGAAGGATGGGACAATGCGGATGTGCATCGATTATCGGCAGTTGAACAAACCGATGATTAAGAATAAGTACCCTCTGCCAAGAATCGATGACTTGTTTGACCAACTTAGAGGAGCTTCGGTATTCTCCAAGATTGATCTTCGATCTGGATATCATCAGTTAAGGGTCAAGGAGGTAGATATTCATAAGACGGCATTCAGGACTCGGTATGGTCATTACGAGTTTTTGGTCATGCCATTTGGACTGACGAACGCTCCTGCAGCATTCATGGATCTGATGAATCGTGTATTCTAACCATTTTTGGATCGATTTGTAGTCGTTTTTATTGATGATATTCTGGTATATTCTGAAACCAAAGAGAAGCATGTTGAACATCTCCGCATTACTTTATGCAAAATCCAGTAAGTGTGAATTTTGGTTGAGGGAGGCAACCTTCTTAGGTCATGCTGTCTCTGCTGAGGGGATCAAAGTGGACCCTCGAAAGATTGAAGCGATTCTGGAGTGGAGGCCACCTAGATCGGTGTCAGAAATTCAGAGTTTTCTGGGTTTGGCAAGGTACTACTGAAGGTTTGTGGAAGGTTTTTCTGTGTTGGCAACACCATTGACAAAGCTTATAAGGAAAGGAGCACCGTCTGTTTTGACCAAGAAGCAGTAGGAAGCTTTTGAGAAATTGAAGGAAGTCCTGACCGAGGCACCTGTATTAATTCAGCCGGAGTCTGGGAAGGATTTTATCGTGTATAGTGACGCATCACATGTGGGTTTGGGCTGTGTGTTGATGAAGAGGGTAAGGTGGTTGCTTATACATCGTGACAACTTAAGCCTCACGAAGTAAACTATCCTACTCACAACCTAGAATTGGCAGCAGTAATCTTTGCACTTAAGATTTGGAGACACTACTTGTACGGAGAAAGGTGTGTCATATACACGGATCATAAGAGTCTCAAGTACTTGCTGACTCAGAAGGAGTTGAACCTTAGGCAACGAAGATGGATAGAGTTGCTTAAGGATTATGACTATTCGATAGAGTATCACCCAGGCAAGGCTAATGTGGTAGCCGATGCCCTAAGTTGTAGAGCTGTATCTGATCTAAAAGCAATGTTTGTTCATTTGAGTTTGTATGATGATGGTAGCCTGTTGGCTGAGTTGCAAGTAAGGCCAACCTGGGTGGATCAGATTAAGGAAAAGCAGTTGAAGGATGAGTCTTTAGTTTCTCGATTCCAACAAGTTAAGAAAGGGGAAACTTCTGAGTTTGGGTTGAATAGTGACGAAGTTCTGTGTTTCTGAGGGAGAGTTTGCATTCTGAATGACTCTGATTTAAGGCAGTCGATACTGAAAGAAGCTCATGAAGGACTTTGTGCTATGCATCCTGGAGGGAATAAGTTGTATCAAGACTTGCGAGAATTGTATTGGTGGCCTGGGCTTAAACGAGAAGTAACGGAGTTTGTGGGGAAATGTCTGACATGCCAGCAAGTGAAAGCTGAGCATCAGCTACCTTTCAGACTTTTGCAGCCAGTGAAGATACCACTTTGGAAGTAGGAAAGGGTAACCATGGACTTCGTGAGTGGGCTACCCTTGACACCGACGAAGAAGGACTCAGTTTGGGTAATTGTGGATAGGTTGACCAAGTTTGCTCATTTCATACCTTTCCACACTACTTATTCACTTCAGAAGTTAGCCAAATTGTACGTGGACTTTCTGAAGGATCGCTTTTAGTTGGACCGAGCTCTCATGCTGATCGGAGGAATGCCAATCTCTCTTTCTTTTCTAAGAAAGCACTCTTTTTCTCTTTCTTGCAAAGTCGTCTTATGATTTCAAATTCCCTTCTTGAAGGTTGCGTCATCAGGGAAGGTCCTTGTTCTATTCTGGCAGTCAGAGTGATGGCTCTTCATCCTCGACAGAGCAATGTTCAGTTTCTGAGACAGTTGAAAAAGAACCCCAAGTCTCAGGTGATGTTGGAGTTCGCTCCCAGAAATATAGTCATCCTTGCCCCCTCACGTCAATCCCACGAGCCTCTTATCCATTCTTATTCAATCACGGCAGGGGGCAAGGCAAAATAGAAAAACTCACATTGGGTTTAGGGATAATCAGGCTCGAACTGATGACGTCCACCATGTCAAGGTGACACTCTACCGCTGAGTTATATCCCTTCCCCGCCCCATCAAGAAATAAACCGACTAATCCTAAGTCAAAGGATCGAGAAACTCAACAACGCCACTATTCTTGAACAACTTGGAGCCAGGCTTTCCTTTCGCACTATTACGGATACGAAAATAATGGAAAAAGTTGGATTCAATTGTCAACTGCTCCTATCGGAAATAGGATTGACTATGGATTCAAGCCATATACGTATGGTTTCATAAAACCATACGATTCTCCCAATCTAAATCAAGTAGGTTTTACATGAGGAAGGTTTGCCTCAGCATGTTCTATTCGATATGAGTAGGAGAAGCGATATTCTTAAAAAAATAGAGAAATCAAGCCCAATTGTGGGACAATATGATTAAATATGATTGGTTTCAAATATGAATATTAAATGACATAAATTAACTGTTTTTGTTCCGTAAACTCTAGTAATGCTCTGTAACCCTACTCCGACAATGGATATGGAGATTGTGCGACTTTATGGAGTGCCAGTGTCAATTACTTCTGATTGGGATCCTAGGGGCATTGGGAACGCGATTAAACTTTAGCACGGCTTTTCATCCTCAGACTGATGGTCAGTCGGAAAGAGTTATTCAGATTTTGGAAGACATGTTGAGGGGATGTGTTATTGACTTCCGAGGTAATTGGGAGGATTACTTGCCGTTGGCAGAATTTACGTATAATAATAGTTATCAGGCGAGTATTCGAATGGCATCTTATGAAGCACTGTATGGACGTAGGTGTCGTACATGTAGTTGTTGGACAGAAATGGGAGAGCGACGTGTTCTTGGACCGGATTTGGTAACGGATACTGAAATAAAGTCAGAGTAATCAGAGATCGGTTAAAAGAAGCATCTGATAGGAAAAAGTCGTATGTAGATTTGAAGTGTAAGGAGATTGAGTACTCAATGGGTGATATGGTCTTCTTAAAGGTTTCACCATGTAAGAAGATATTAAGGTTTGGTAAGAAGGGCAAGTTGAGTCCAAGGTTCATTGGGCCTTATCGAGTTCTTAAGTGAGTAGGTCCAGTGGCTTACCAATTGGAATTACCTCCGGAGTTAAACAGGATTCACGATGTTTTTCACGTCTCCATGTTAAGGCGTTATCATTCTGATCCTACTCATGTTGTGCCGGTTGCAGAGATTGAAGTGCAGCCTGATTTGACTTTCGAGGAAGAGCCTGTGCAGATATAGGATCGTGATGTTAAGGTTCTAAGAAGGAAGTCAGTTCCATTGGTAAAGGTACTCTAGCGTAATCATCGTAGAGAGGAAGCTACTTGGAAGCCAGAAGAGGAGATGCGACAACAATACCCTCATCTGTTTGAATCAAGTAAATTTCGAGGATGAAATTTCTTTAAGGAGGGTAGAGTTGTAACGCCCCAATTTTGGGGATTTTTGGGATATCTGTGATTTGACTGTTTGATGTAGGTCTGAGTATGTTAATGGGCCTTTAGAAGGCCCAAGAGTAAATTTAATTCGAGGCAATTTCTGAATTTTTGATTTAGAGAGAGAGGGTTCTGGCATTATGGGCTTTTAAATTAAAGGTGGTAAAATAAGACACAAGAAGATCTATGGTAAAGTGGCATGTGACGCCACATAGGTGTTTGGGAAGTGGCGTGTGGATGTTTAGGGGGAGTGAAGGTTCAAGTCACAAGGTAAGTTAAATAGGGTATTTATTTTTTGTGAACAGGAAAAGAAGGTAGTGGAACGTAGGTGGAACTCTGTTAGGGAGAGTTTGAACTGCTCAGGGGATTGGGTAAGGGAGAGATAAGGGAGGAAATTTAGGAGCTGATCAAGGAGCTTGGTGTTGGCCGAATGTTAGACTCTTGAGGGGTAAGAGTCGGCCGGCCAAGGGTCTTTAGTATAGGCAATTCGGCTAGGTCATTTAGTGTTGGGAATTTCGGCATTTGGACTTGTTGTGACAGCCCTAATGTGACCCTAGTCGGGAAGTGGTTTCGGGACCACAAAACCGAGTCATAGAAAAAATTAACCATCATATTTGATGCTTATTATATGTATATATGCATGTGTGAAAATTTCATATTTGAATTTTGTTAATTGTAAGTGAATTTTAGTAAATAAGACTTATGTGAGAAAATTTAGAAATGTGCTAGGCAAATGTAAAGTGGCCTATTAATGCATGTTATAAAAATGATGGGTTTGCATGTCAAATTACCCAAAATTTGAGCTAGTGACCGGCCATGCTATGGGTCATAACATATTATAAACATGTTGTGTTAATGTTTTATGTTAGAAATAATTAAATAAAAGAGAAGAAAGAGGATGGTGTTCATTTTCTTCTCCTACCTCTCTCAAGCCGAAACAAAGAGGAAAAATAAGGGAAAACTTACCTAGAGCAATTCGGCATTCATCTTTAGCTATTAAGAGGTAAGCTTTGAATTTGTTGATTTGGCTTTATATTATGCTAAGTTAATTTGTGAATGCACTCTTGGAAATGTCAAGAAAGTTGAGATTTCCTATGGTGATTTGAGCAAGATGCCGAATGATTAAGTGTTGGAATTAGGGGCTATTTTCATGTTGTAGGGAACAATGGGGGAATGACTAGAATGGGGTAAAGAGTTTTGGATGAGTAGCTTAGAGACACCTTGTACATTCGGTCAAAAATTGAGTCTATTTAGAATTTTAACTTCTTCCTCTATGATTATTTTTCCTTGCATGTTAAATGGTTCTTGATAAGGCCGAATAAGTTATGAAAGTTTTTATAAATGTATGAAGTTCAAGGTGCAAAAATTTTAGTCTTGATGTTATGAATAATTCGATTGAAATAAGGAGAATGGGAGTTGTCATTTAGGTTACGATCAAAGAAATTAATCTTGTTAAAACTTTAAACTAATAATGCCCATATGTGTGATAGCCGAACATAGACTTTGTTTAAAGTCTTGGTCAAAGGCCGGTTAAGTGTTTTGAATGGATAAGCTAGGTGTTTGATCTTTTTTTTTTTTTGGTTCGGCATAGTACATGATATTTTGCTAGTGAGGTTTTGAATAATTTAATTAATGTTAGATATATGAAAAAATTCTTATGTTCGGTTTTGGACGATATATATGTATGTACAAATAATCTATTTAGCTATGGATATCTAAGGTGTTAAATAATAAAACTCTTGATGACTTGGGTTATATAGCATTCGGCCAAAGACTATATGGGCTTGCTAATTCGGTTTAAGTGAAGAAACTATGATAGAGAGATATGACTAAATTGTGGACTTTGACAATTTAAATGATGCATTTGACTTGTGTACCGACTTAGGATGATATGTGTTTCTATATGAAGTTAGATGGTGTTGATGAAATTCGATAATGCATGATGTTTAAATATTATTGAACAAGGTCATTGTACTTAAATTGTATGACATACATGTATTGAATGGAATTGCCAAGTGAAAAATAATTAAATAAATTTATTTGTTTAAATTTAAGCTCAAGAGCAAAGGGGAACTAAATCTGATAAAGGAAAGGAAAAAGTGGTCGAATAGCTGTTGAAATCGTTCGACAACAACCGAGGTAAGTTTTCGAGTAATGGAACTTAGATTATGATTCGATTAGATCATGTTATAAGCAAATCAAAATCATGCTCTTTGTATGTAGCTATTGAGCCGAAAATGATAATGCTTGATAAGTGACTTGTGTTTGAATTCTAGTTATGAAAATGAAATATAGATGTGTCATGATTTATTGATATGTGCATGAATATTCAGATGATAACCGGGCTAAGTCCCGAAGGCATTTGTGCGAGTTACTATAACCGGGCTAAGTCCCAAAGGCATTTGTGCGAGTTACTATAACCGGGCTAAGTCCCGAAGGCATTTGTGCGAGTTACTATATCCGGGCTAAGTCCCAAGGCATTTGTGAGAGTTACTATATCCGGCTAAGTCCGAAGGCATTTGTGCGAGTTACTATAACCGGGCTAAATCAAGGCATTTGAGCGAGTAGCTATATCCGCTAATTCTCAAGGTACTTGGTTTGAAATGAGCAATCTTGCTGTAATAATTTCAATTACTACTCGTAAAACCCCAATGATGAGGTATGTTTTGTATATGCATTGGAATAATTGATTCCTTTTAAATAGTATTCGCTCAATCGATTAACAAGCTTAGGCCTTTAGTCAAGTTGATTCCTTATGTATGAATATAAGGGTTGGAAATGTGAAGTAGGTATGATTGTGAGAATATGTGTATATGAAATTATTCGTTTAGTCATATGAATGCTATACTTCAGTTGTGCATGATTTCATTACTCAAAACTTACTAAGCATTAAATGTTTATTCCATTTCTTTGATTCTTTGTTTTATAGACAGCTATCAGATTCGGGAGTGTCAAAGTCGAAGTCATCCACACTATCAAAGCCTTTTGGTACTCTTTTAGTTGAACTCTGAAAATGGCATGTATAGGACTACCCTTTTGTTGTTGGTTATGTACCTTTCGGTATTGTATATATTTGGATAGCCATGCGAAAATGGCTTATATATATTTTGAGCATAGCGTTATAATCATCTTGTATGTTGTTCATGGAGTGTTATGGAAATGTTGGTAACGATTAGCCATTGGAATGGTTAATCACGATCATTTTGGTGCTATGTATGACAAAATTTTAGTTGATCCATGGAAAACCATGAAATAGGTAAAGTTTACCTTAAAAATAGATGCTGACAGCAGCAGTGATGTGGATTTGAAAAATCACTAAAAATAGTAGAAGTGGAATTAAATAGTGAATAAATTATGTAATCGAACCTTGATGAATCTATTTTCATATGAAAGTAACAAAACAATCATATGAGCCGTATTTTATGAGATGTTTAAGTTTTCGTGAAACAGGGCCAGAGCAATTTTTGGATCCCCTATTCCGAATTTGGAAATTCACTATAAATTAACCAGAGATAATTAGAAGTCATGCCCTATATGTATAGATTCATTTCCGAGTCTAGTTTCTTTAGAAACAAACGTCAGAAGTATTGAAGCCCTGTACAGGGAGATACCTAAGTCGTAATGCATGAAGGTCAGAGTAGTTGAACCCTAAAACATGGGAGACTTTAACTAATAAACTGTACTAATTGGCTCGACCAAAAATTCTAGAAAAAAAATTTTAGATGGACATATGAGTCTAGTTTCAGGAAACATTTACGGAATTGGTTTTCGAGTTTTGGAACTCGAGATATGATTTTTAAGGTGACAGTGACGCAGTTAGCCAGCTTGTCTGGAAATTTTTCAAATGGACTGTGCAAATAAATGAATTAAGTCTGTTAGCACCTCGTGTTCGACTCCGGCAATGGTCTCGGGTACAGGGTGTTACAATTTTATTTGGTATCAGAGCTACGGTTTAGTCGATTCTAGGACTACCGTAATACGTTTGGGTCTAGCTATACATGCCATTATGTGTTTATTTGATAGTGTGGTGATTTCTGACAGTTAAAATGTGTTTCCTTATAGAAATGGATCCCGATCCCAACCGAATGATAGCTGATGATCTTGAGAGTGTAGCGCCTGCTCCTGCACAAGGGACAGCGCCGGCGGACTCTCAACCTATTGCTAGTAATCAGAATGATGAAGCTAGACAAGCTTTTTATAGCGTGATGAATGATTGGTTCAACCAATACATTCGAACTAATACGGCTGTTCCACAACCTCCATTCTCGACTAATACAACCCCCGCACCTACAATACCTCCGGTAACTGACCAAATAAGGTCAAATAAGCCTCCAGTTGACAGAATCCAAAAACACGGGGCTACTAAATTTAAAGCTACGGACAGCGATGATGTCGAGCAAGCTAAATTTTGGTTGGACAACATTATTCGGGTACTCGATGAGCTATCTTGCACACCCGATGAGTGCCTAAAGTGTACTATCTCCTTGCTACGTGATTCTGCCTACTATTGGTGGAATACGTTGATTTCTGTTGTGCCCAGGGAGCAAGTAACTTGGGAGTTTTTCCAAACCAAGTTTCGGAAAAAGTATATCAGTCAGAGATTCATTGATCAAAAATGGAAGGAATTTCTTGAACTTAACCAAGGTTCCATGTCGGTTACTGATTATGAACGAAAGTTTGTAAGACTTAGCCGGTACGCTCGAGAATGCATTTCTTTAGAAGCTGTGATGTGTAAACGTTTCGAGGATGGACTGAACGATGATATAAAGCTGTATGTTGGCATTCTAGAAATCTGAGAATTTGTGGTACTTGTCGAGCGAGCTTGCAAAGCCGAGGAGCTCAATAAGGAGAAAAGAAAAGCTAATATGGGAGCGAAGGAGTTTCGTAAGAGATCTTCGGGAAAGCCCTTTCAACAGTCATCGAAGAAATTTAGAAATGATTTAGGCTAATCTAGAGACACTTCGGGCTTTTCTAGACTAGATCGTGATCGACCCCCTGTGGGTACACGAGTCACTTCGATCGCCAGTGTTGGAAATGAACGTCGAGACAGAACAGAGTGCCAGTATTGTGGTAAATGGCATTCAGGGAGTTGTAGATTCCATAACCGCTCCTGTTACAAGTGCAGATCAGCTGACCACTTTATTAAAGATTGCCCGAGATTGTTTGAACAGAATGTAAATCAAAGTGGGAAACCGGGTGCTACCACTGCTCGAGGTAGACCATCTAGAAACACGGGAAATCCTAGTGGTGGTCAGAGAGGATCTAGAGACGCTACAACCAGATCTGAGGCTCGTGCTCCTGCTAGGGCTTATGCTATACGCGCACGCGAGGATGCTTCCTCGCCAGATGTTATTACCGGTACTTTTACTCTCTTTTATACTAATGTGATTGCTTTGATTGACCCTGGTTCTACTCATTCTTATATATGTGAAACCTTAGCATCCAGTAAGACTTCACTTGTTGAGTCTACTGAGTTCGTAATTCGAGTGTCGTATCCCTTGGGTCGTTATGTACTTGTTGACAAAGTGTGTAAGAAATGTCCCCTAGTAATCCGAGGTTCCTGTTTTTCGGCCGATTTGATGCTTTTACCGTTTGATGAATTTGATGTTATCCTCGGTATGGATTGGTTGACCGTACATGATGCAATTGTAAATTGCAAAAGAAAAACCATTGATTTGAGGTGTGTAAATAACGAGATAATCCGAGTTGAGTCTACGGACTTGAATGGGTTGCCAGCTGTAATATCATCAATGTTGGCTCATAAATATGTAAGAAAGGGATGTGAAGCATACCTTGCGTATGTACTTGATGACAAAGAGTTACTAAAGAAACTGAATCTCATGCGGTGGTTTGTGAATACCGGATGTTTTTCCCAAGAATTAGGGTTTACCACATTGCTCGGGAGGTAGAGTTTGGTATTGAGCTTGTACCTAGGACTACACCGATTTCGATAGCTCCGTATCGTATGGCACCAACCGAGTTAAAAGAGTTGAAAGCTAAGTTGCAAGAGTTGACGGATAGAGGTTTTGCTCGACCAAGTTTCTCACCTTGGGGTGCACCAGTATTGTTTGTGAAAAAGAAGGACGGAACCATGAGGTTGTGCATCGACTATCGTCAGTTGAATAAAGTGACAATAAAGAATAATATCCGCTACCGCGTATTGATGATTGGTTTGATCAACTAAAGGGAGCCTCGGTGTTTTCAAAGATAGATTTGAGATCGGGTTATTATCAGTTGCGAATTCGAGATTCGGACATACCCAAAACTGCTTTCGAGCGAGATACGGTCACTACTGAATTCTTAGTGATGCCGTTTGGGCTCACTAATGCCCCATGGTATTTATGGATCGATGAATCGGATCTTCGACCGTATTTAGATCGGTTTGTAGTTGTGTTTATCGATGATATTTTGGTCTATTCGAGAAATGAAATCGATCATCTTTGAACACAGGATTAGTGTTGCAAATTTTACGGGATAAGCGGTTGTATGCTAAGTTCGATGAAGTGTGTGTTACGGTTAAGAGAGGTTAGCTTCTTGGGACATGTGGTATCTGCGATCGGGAATTGAGTTGATCCGAGCAAAATTTCAGCCATACTTAACTGGAAGCCTCCGAGAAATATTCTTGAAGTTCAAGCTTTTGGGACTTGCCGGTTACTACAGACGCTTTGTAAAGGGTTTCTCGATGATAGCCACACCAATAACGAAACTACTTAAGAAAGATGTTAAGTTTGAATGGACGGAAAAATGTCAGAAAAGTTTCGATCAACTGAAAACTTATTTAACTGAAGCTCCAATTCTGGTGCAGCCCGAATCAGGCAAAGAGTTTGTCATTTATAGTGACGCATCCCTACTTGGGTTGGGTTGCGTATTGATGCAAGAGGGTCAAGTTGTAGCTTATGCGTCGAGACAACTGAAGCCACATGTGAAAAATTATCCGACCCATGATCTCGAACTAGCTGCCATCGTGTTCGCTTTGAAAATATGGCGACATTACTTATTTGGTGAGAAGTGCCATGTATATTCGGATCAGAAAAGTCTCAAATATTTGATGACTCAAAGAGACTTGAATCTGCGACAAAGACGTTGGCTCGAGTTGTTGAAAGATTATGAGCTTTTCATTGACTATCACCCGAGAAAGGCTAATGTGGTTGCGGATGCTTTAAGTCGTAAATCACTATTTGCTTTACGAGCGATGAATGTACACTTGTCTGTTCTATCCTACAATGTGTTAGTAGCAGAATTAAAGGCCAAACCATTGTTGATTCATCAAATTCGTGAAGCTCAGAAAGTCGATGATGAATTGGTCGTAAGACGGGCTGAATGTGTTTCGAATATGGAATCAGAGTTTCAAATTGATGATGACGATTGTTTGAGGTTCAGAAGTCATTTGTGTGTTCCAAGAAATTCAAAACTTATTTCGATGATTCTGAACGAAGCTCATTGTAGCCGAATGTCAATTCACCCGGGGAGTACAAAAATGTACAACAATCTGAGACGTCAGTTTTGGTGGCATGGTATGAAACGAGACATTTCCGATTTTGTTTCGAAGTGTTTAATATGTTAGCAAGTGAAGGCGGAACATCAAGTGCCTACGGGTTTACTTCAGCCGATCATGATACCTGAATGGAAATGGGATCGAGTCACGATAGATTTTGTATCTGGGTTACCAGTATCGGCAAGTAAGAAAGATGCGATTTGGGATGTTGTTGATAGACTGACTAAGTCGGCTCACTTTATCCCCGTACATACAGATTTTTCATTGGATAAACTAGCTGAATTGTATGTTTCTCAGATTGTGAGATTACACGGGGTACCTATTTCTATTGTGTCGGACAGAGATCCGAGATTCACCTCGCGATTTTGGAAGAAATTGTAAGAAGCTTTGGGTACCAAGCTGCATTTTAGATCGCTTTTCATCCCCAAACCGATGGTCAATCCGGCGGATAATTCGGATACTCGAGGATATGTTGAGATGTTGCATCCTTGAGTTTAGTGGTTCATGGGAACGGTATTTACCTTTGATTGAATTCGCCACAACAATAGTTTTCAATCAAGTATTAAGATGGCACCTTACGAGGCTTTGTACGGTCGTAAATGCCGTACACCATTGTTTTGGACCGAACTCGTGAAACTAAAATTTTCGGAGTTGATTTGATTAAAGATGCCGAGCGAAAGTAAAAATAATTCGTGAAAGTCTCAAGGCGGTGTCCGATCGTCGTAAGTCGACGGATTTAAAACGAAGAGATATTGAGTACCGTGGGAGACAAAGTGTTTCTTAAGGTTTCACCTTGGAAAAGATACTCGATTTGGCCGTAAGGGCAAACCGAGTCCGAGATTCATTAGGTAGTATGAAATCTCCGAACGAGTTGGTCCGATTGCATATAGGTTGCTTTACCCCGAACTTGAAAGGATTCACAACGTTTTCATGTTTCGATGCTTGACGTTCTGATCGATCCTTCGCACATAATTAGTCCATCAGAGGTTGAAATTCAATCTGACTTGAGTTATGAAGAAGAACCGATTCGTATCCTAGCTCGTGAAGTGAAAGAGTTGCGAAACAAAAGGGTTCCGTTAGTAAAGGTGTTATGGCTCAAACACGGAATCGAAGAAGCTACTTGGGAAACCGAGAACTCTATGAAAGAACAATACCCAAACCTATTAACCGGTAAGATTTTCGGGGACGAAAATTTCTTAAGTGGGGGAGAGTTGTGACAGCCCTAATGTGACCCTAGTCGGGAAGTGGTTTCAGGACCACAAAACCGAGTCATAGAAATAATTAACCGTCATATTTGATGCTTATTATATGTATATATGCATGTGTGAAAATTTCATATTTGAATTTTGTTAATTGTAAGTGAATTTTAGTAAATAGGACTTATGTGAGAAAATTTAGAAATGTGCTAGGCAAATGTAAAGTGGCCTATTAATGCATGTTATAAAATGATGGGTTTGCATGTCAAATTACCCAAAATTTGAGCTAGTGGCCGGCCATGCTATGGCTCATAACATATTATAAACATGTTGTGTTAATGTTTTATGATAGAAATAATTAAATAAAAGAGAAGAAAGAGGATGGTGTTCATCTTCTTCTCCTACCTCTCTCAAGTGAAACAAAGAGGAAAAATAAGGAAAACTTACCTAGAGCAATTCGGCATTCATCTTTAGCTATTAGGAGGTAAGCTTTGAATTTGTTGATTTGGCTTTATATTATGCTAAGTTAATTTGTGAATGCACTCTTGGTAATGTCAAGAAAGTTGAGATTTCCTATGGTGATTTGAGCAAGATGGCGAATGATTAAGTGTTGGAATTAGGGCTATTTTCATGTTGTAGGAACAATGGGGAATGACTAGAATGGGGTAAAGATTTTGGATGAGCGACTTAGAGACACCTTGTACATTCGGTCAAAAATTGAGTCTATTTAGAATGTTAACTTCTTCCTCTATGATTATTTTTCCTTGCATGTTAAATGGTTCTTGATAAGGCCGAATAAGTTATGAAAGTTTTTATAAATGTATGAAGTTCAAGGTGCAAAAATTTTAGTCTTGATGTTATGAATAATTCGGTTGAAATAAGGAGAATGGGAGTTGTCATTTAGGTTACGATCAAAGAAATTAATCTTGTTAAAACATTAAACTAATAATGCCCATATGTGTGATAGCCGAACATAGACTTTGTTTAAAGTCTTGGTCAAAGGCCGGTTAAGTGTTTTGAATGGATAAGCTAGGTGTTTGATCTTTTTTTCTTTGGTTCGGCATAATACATGATATTTTGCTAGTGAGGTTTTGAATAATTTAAGTAATGTTAGATATATGAAAAAATTCTTATGTTCGGTTTTGGACGATATATATGTATGTACAAATAATCTATTTAGCTATGGATATCTAAGGTGTTAAATAATAAAACTCTTGATGACTTGGGTTATATAGCATTCGGCCAAAGACTATATGGGCTTGCTAATTCGGTTTAAGTGAAGAAACTATGATAGAGAGATATGACTAAATTGTGGACTTTGACAATTTAAATGATGCATTTGACTTGTGTACCGACTTAGGATGATATGTGTTTCTATATGAAGTTAGATGGTGTTGATGAAATTCGATAATGCATGATGTTTAAATAGTATTGAACAAGGTCATTGTACTTAAATTGTATGACATACATGTATTGAATGGAATTGCCAAGTGAAAAATAATTAAATAAATTTATTTGTTTAAATTTAAGCTCAAGAGCAAAGGGGAACTAAATCTGATAAAGGAAAGGAAAAAGTGGTCGAATAGTTTGTTGAAATCGTTCGACAACAACCGAGGTAAGTTTTCGAGTAATGGAACTTAGATTATGATTCGATTAGATCATGTTATAAGCAAATCAAAATCATGCTCTTTGTATGTAGCTATTGAGCCGAAAATGATAATGCTTGATAAGTGACTTGTGTTTGAATTCTAGTTATGAAAATGAAATATAGATGTGTCATGATTTATTGATATGTGCATGAATATTCGGATGATAACCGGGCTAAGTCCCGAAGGCATTTGTGCGAGTTACTATAACCGGGCTAAGTCCCGAAGGCATTTGTGTGAGTTACTATAACCGGGCTAACTCCTGAAGGCATTTGTGTGAGTTACTATATCCGGGCTAAGTCCCGAAGGCATTTGTGCGAGTTACTATAACCGGGCTAAATCCTGAAGGCATTTGAGCGAGTAGCTATATCCGGCTAATTCCCAAAGGTACTTGGTTTGGAAATGAGCAATCTTGCTGTAATAATTTCAATTAATACGCTCGTAAAACCCCAACGATGAGGTATGTTTTGTATATGCATTGGAATAATTGATTCCTTTTAAATAGTATTCGCTCAATCGATTAACAAGCTTCAGGCCTTTAGTCAAGTTGATTCCTTATGTATGAATATAAGGGTTGGAAATGTGAAGTAGGTATGATTGTGAGAATATGTGTATATGAAATTATTCGTTTAGTCATATGAATGCTATACTTCAGTTGTGCATGATTTCATTACTCAAAACTTACTAAGCATTAAATGCTTATTCCGTTTCTTTGATTCTTTGTTTTATAGATTTTGGTTCGTCAGCTATCGGATTCAGGAGTGTCAAAGTTGAAGTCATCCACACTATCAAAGCCCTTTTGGTACTCTTTTAGTTGAACTCTGAAAATGGCATATATAGGACTACCCTTTTGTTGTTGGTCATGTACCTTTCGGTATTGTATATATTTGGATAGCCATGCGAAAATGGCTTATATATATTTTGAGCATAGCGTTATAATCATCTTGTATGTTGTTCATGGAGTGTTATGGAAATGTTGGTAACGATTAGCCATTGGAGTGGTTAATCACGATCATTTTGGTGCTATGTATGACAAAATTTTAGTTGATCCATGGAAAACCATGAAATAGGTAAAGTTTACCTTAAAAATAGATGCTGACAGCAGCAGTGATGTGGCTTTGAAAAATCACTAAAAATAGTAGGAATGGAATTAAATAGTGAATAAATTATGTAATCGAACCTTGTTGAATATATTTTCATATGAAAGTAACGAAGCAATTATATGAGCCATATTTTATGAGATGTTTAAGTTTTCATGAAACAGGGCCAGAGCAATTTCTGGATCCCCTATTCCGACTTTGGAAATTCACTATAAATTAACCAGAGATAAATAGAAGTCATTCCCTATATGTACAGATTCCTTTTCGAGTCTAGCTTCTTTAGAAAGAAACGGGATAAGTATTGAAGCCCTGTACAGGGAGATATCTAAGTCGTAATGCATGAAGGTCAGAGTAGTCGAACCCTGAAATAGGGGATACTTTAACTAATAAACTGTACTAATTGGCTCGACCAAAAATTCTAGAAAAAAAATTGTAGATGGACATATGAGTCTAGTTTCAGGAAAAATTTAGGGAATTGGTTTTCGAGTTTTGTAACTCAAGGTATGATTTTTAAGGTGACAGTGACGCAGTTAGCTAGCTTGTCTGGAAATTTTTAAAATGGACTGTGCAAATAAATGAATTAAGTCTGTTAGCACCTCGTGTTCGACTCCGGCAACGGTCTCGGGTACGGGGTGTTACACTTGTGGCTGCCGAATTCTTCTTGTATTTTCGGGACTGGGTTTCCTCCTTTTTTTTCTTTTGCTAGAGGCCGAAACCTACACCCTACACCTGTGCCGACTTCTCTTCTTCAAGAACCGAATTCTCTCATCTCCTCCCCTCTTCTTTTCTCTTTTCTTTTCTTGTCGACTCTCATCTTCTTCATCCCTGTTTCCTCTCAAAACCAAGTACCCCCTACCTATTACCCCTTGGCTGAACCTAAATCTTTCATATTTCTCTTCTTCTTCTCTTCATTTGTTTCTCTCACATTTAGGAGGCCGAATCTTGCTTTAGCCAAACCCCTTTCCCTCTTTCTTTAAAAAGCCGAAACCTTCATACCTGTGGTTTAGGAAGCCGAATCTTTGGCTACTTGAACCTGTTTCTTCTAATTACGGTAGATCGGGATTAATATCATAGATAAGAACACTCTTTTGGGCAAAACAATGATTGGTACGTATCGAACAACTTTCGCTAGTTACTTATGTTTTAAGGAAGAGCCGAAACCCCTTAAGGGTGGCTAACGTTGGGACTACGGGCATTTTTGCCTCTTTCTTTTGTTATGTATGCGCTAGTATGGACAAGGGGGCGTACAGCGAAGGGCTTGAAGGCTAACTCGGTTGGACATCTAGATCTAGTCCATATTTCGGCAGAAAGGTAAGAACTTTAGAGTCTAAGGCAATGTTGGCCGAATATGGTAAGGGGGCTAGTACGTAGTTTGTTTTTGATATGTAGACTGACGTTTTAGTAACTCAATTTTAGGCAACTCGTGTGTGGATCTCTCCAACGTATCGTTACAGATCAGATGTGTAAACGACACCCACTCATAGACTAGATCGATAAAAGTCGAAATGCCGTAGAGCTAACATTTTGTGGACTTACGAGCATGCGAGCACTCATGAGATGGGTTGTTTGTTAATCCTGGTAATCTCAAGCGGTAAGATTTCAAAGTGCGCAATTTTATGCACTACGGTATATTTGGGCTTAATAGGCCGAAAACGGGTTAATGGGCCAACGGGCCCAATTCGGTAAAAACGCTCGGTAAGTGTTTCTGTTAATACGTTAATGGCTGTAATATGCATGGAAACCCTAAAATAGTAAATTTACTAAAATACCCCTAAGTATGAAAATTACCATTATACCCCTAGGTGCAAAATGACCGTTATACCCCTAGGGTTAATTTTGACTGCAATGCATGATATTCTGATTCTGTTTGTGGTATGCCATAACATGTATATCTGTTGTATGGGATATGGGTTATATTGATGGAGGAAGCGTTCTGGTGGCTAAGCCACAAATATCTGTTTCTAGTGGCTCTACCACAATATTTGTATCTGGTGACTCTGTCACAATATCTGTTCTGGCAGCCATGCTGCAAATTCTGTGGCGTGTAGTGGATGGGTGGGTCGAGTAGTCTCCCCACATGGTGTAAGGTTGGTACGGGGGTGTATGCGGATGGATATGGGTTGGGTCTCCACATACATGGAATATCTGTTCTGTCTCTGCTATGGGCCTATGGGTTTCATTCTGAATTCTGTATAGGGCTAAGGCCCAACTTAATCTGTTTCTATGGTTTGAACTGATCTGGACTATGGTTCGGTTATTTTACACACTGAGTTTTCGAAACTTACCCCTTGTTTCCATCCATGCAGGTAATCCCCAACCATAGTGGACTTGGAGCCGTGAGGGATTCAGAGTGGCCACGTGTTTTGCAAATTCAGTTTTCTTCATGTGTTCTGATCAGCACTTATTTTCTTTAATTGCTTTGGGTTTTAAGTTGTAATAAGGCCGCTTTATTTATTTTTAATTGTTTAAGTATGTTTTGTTAGCTTAGGCATGATATTGATTTAATTGTTGAAGTTGAATAGCTCTAGGGCACATTTTAAAAAGGTTACTTGATTTCTAAATATCACGATAACATGGCAAAGCTTCCGCAATGAAAATGTTTTCAAAATTAACAACCTTTTAAAATGGTTTTAAAAGAATCGGTTTCCATGAACAAACACTCAGTTAAAGTGCGGCAACGGTTGTGTGCATGTCTAGGATTGGATTCATGGAGAGCTAGGTACTTAAGCAGTCTAATTGACTCACCTCCTCTTTTTCTAGCATCTTACCTGGTGCACAGCTTCCATTCACTTTAATCTATAATGAAATTATTCTTTAAATACTAAGAAAGACTTTAGCTAAAACATGACTATTTAGTAACTCTTCAATGTGACATGCCGGATTCGGTTGTAACGTATGGGCCAGGTTTGGAGTGTTACAAAGTATATGAAGATCACATGGTTGCTTGACAATCGTGGGTCCACCGATGGCTTTTAAGCCCAATATGTGATTGGCAGCTTGCTGCAATGAAGGTAGTTCCGCAACTAGGCTACCATTGATGTGTATCTGATGGGTGGGTCGATAATTATATCCCAACATAATACCTATCGGAGGACGAAGTTGATGTGTAACGGTTGGATTATTAGGGTGGTAGCACTGTATTGCTTTGCATGTATGATTTTATGGTAATTGATGAATGCTTATTGCTCATCGAGGGTTGTACACGCTGAGTTTTCGAAAACTCACCCCCTCTTTTATTTTTCTCAGGTGACGCTTAGTGGAAGGTTCGATGTTTGGAGGGACTCGGAGGTTGTAACGCCCCAATTTTCAGGTTTTCTGTGTTTCTGTGATTTTTAAAATTTGTGTGTGTTCTGGTTGGTTAAAATATATATTTTAGTAGGTTAGTGGGCCTTTGGAAGGCCCAAACTTAAGTTAAATCTGTGGTAGTCTTCAGAATTTTAATTTTATGAACAGGTGATGCAATTGGCATTTGGGCTTTTAAGAGTAAAGGGGTAAAAGATGACACAAAAAAGGAGTGTGGTGTAGTGGCAAGGTGGCGCCACTTAGGGGACAAGGAAGTGACACCATAGAGGAAGCAAGGGGTCCAAGGTTCAAGTCTTGGCTCTTACAATATATTTTGGTTTTTCTTTTCAATAAATCTGGAAGCAAGTAGGTGCGCTTTAAAGTTTAATATGTTGGGTTTATGACACAAATGAGTTAATGGCCTAGTGGTGGTGGCGTGAGTTGGCATGTGAGAGAACTTTGGTTCGAATCCTTTGGCATGTAAAGGTTGATTATTTTGATATGTTGGGACGGCAAGAGTTGGTGTTGGTTTTAAACTCTGGTGATTGAGGGATCCTACCTCGGGAAGCTAACATAAGAGTAGATGGAGAGCTGGCTTTAAATAGAGCAAACCATGAGGAGAGTAGGCATACACTTCTTGGTTGATCCCTTTTGCTTTGTGACGTGCTCGTTTGGATTAGGCGTCAGCTAAGAGTGTTTGGAGCGAGGATTAACTGCAGTCTCCTAACAGGTGTGTATTTCTCATTACCCTAGCAGTAGGACGGCTATTTCGAGCAGCGATGAGCTGAAATGGGCCATGTGGTCCTAATGGGTCCGTAGGCCCAAGTGGATAAGTTGTAGAATTACTAAAATACCCCTGTAGGGTAGGACTACCGATTTACCCCTGAAGGGTAAAATGACTATTTTGGCCCCTCGTGCATAAATGACTAACTTGTGTGATGATTGGGTTAGTTGATGTGGATTTATGTTAGTTATCGTTAATTCGTAAGTCTAATGTGTTAGTGATCGATTGTAGGATTATCGCGTGGGAGATATCGTCATCAATCGTCATCAACCAGGTGTGTAAACGACACCCTCCCTTAGACTGAATCGGTAAAAGCTGAAATATCGAAACGTTGGTATTTTGTGAACTTCATGACGTCGGCCTTCGTGAAACGATTGTTAATGAATATGGTGCATTTGGATGATTAGAGTGTAGAGTGTGCATTTTCATGCACAACAGTGTTTTTGGGCTTAATGGGCCGAAAATGGGCTAATGGGACAACGGGCCCACTTTGGTAAAAAGACGAGGTAAGTACTTCTGATTACTTGGTAAACGTTAGAATGAGCATGAAACCTTAGCAATAGGTAATAATTATGAAATACCCTTATGCATGCAAAATTACGATTTTACCCCTAGGGTTATATTTTTCCGAAAAGCATGATGTTCTGCTTTACGTATCGTATGCCATGACATATTATTTACATTGCATGGGACATGGGTTTATCTTGATGGAGGAAGCATTCGCGACCTCGCCGCAATCCGGTGGCCTCGCCACATATATTCGATACCGTGACTTCGTCACAATATCGCGACCTCGGCGCAATCCCGTAACTTTGCCACACATATATATATATATATATATATATATATATATATATATTATGGTGGCGAGCCATAATATCTCAGATCCGTGACTTGACACAATATCCGCACCTCACCGCAATTTCGTGGTGTGTAGCGGTTGGGTGGGTCGAGTAGTCTCCCACATGGTGTAAGGCTGGTGCGGGTTGTTATGGATGGCTCGGGTTGGGATTTACGCATTCATGATATATTTGCTCAGATCGCTATGGGCCTATGGGTTTCATTTTGATTTCATCTTGGGCCAAGGCCCAGATAAGTCTAACTCTGAGGTTTGATCTATTTTGGGCTATGGTTGGGTTATGTTACACACTGAGTTTTCGTAAACTCACCCCGTTTATTAACCTTTCAAGTAATTTCCTGTCTTAGACGGATCGGAGCTGCGAGGGGCTCGAAGGAAGCCACACACACTGTTAATGTTACAATTTTGATTATTACTTTTAAATATTTTTATATGGGTTGTAGTAATGCCGTTGTAATTTTCTGGATTTCAAATTTGGAATTTTATTTATTGTTCTTATAATTGCTAGTATTAGAACACGGTTTTCCAAAGCAACTACTGTTGTTCAAAACATCACGTATCCGCAATTGTTTTTAAATTAAGCTTCCGCAACTACCAAGATTTTTACAAAGTTGTTAAGAATGTTATTCAGCTGAGGTTTTCTAACAAGGTTTAAAAAGGGTATAAGTTTTTAATTATTAAGAAGGGTTTTTAATGGAAACATGGTTTTCGAAAAACACTTCAATGTGACACACCAGATTCGAGCCAAACTTCCAGACCGGGTTTGGGGTGTTACATTTAGTGGTATCAGATCCAAGTTGCAACAACTCGGCTGTGGAACGGGTCTAAAAATGGGAGTTGGTAAAGAAACACTGAATAAAGGTTTTCAAAAATCATTTTTTTTAACTTGATTATAAATTGTTTTCGAGAATGTTTCCAATATTTTCTCTTTACAAATAGATGATTTTAAAGATTAAAATCGGTTTTCTAAAATTAGGTTTTTTTAGAAGGTGGCACACCGCATCTCCGGCCTAAGTCTGTAAGTTTTTTGAGCCCTTCTGACTGTTTCTGAAATATCTGTTATATGCTTGTACAAAACCTTATCATGGTACTTTAGTTAGGGTAACACTGGAACTATAGAAACTTTGATAAGTAGACTGAGACTGTAGCTAGGCTACCACAAAAGGAAATAAACTCAAACTCTGAATTACTGTTATTCATAAGACATCTATAATAAACATTGAAATATTAAACTGATTCATAAAATTCTTAATCAGATAATACGAAATGAGTACACGAGCAGCTCGTAGAAGAGGCCATGGACGTGGCCGAGGTAATGCTCAGGCTGAATCTTCATCTTCAGGACATGTGTCGGTAGCAGATGCACTGGTACCACCGGCAACGGAGGTAGAGTCTCATGATCGAGGTGTCGGGGACGATGCTCTGTCCCAGGCAATGCTCCGAGTTTTGGAAAGGGTTGCTGGGGCAAGTACGAAAAATAGAATTCGAGGGTCTATTTCTGAGCGGCTCCGGGCCAATAAAGCGGAGATATTTAGGGGCGTATCTGGTGTAGCTCTGAATGTGGCTGAGTATTGGTTAGAAGCCACAGAGCGGGTTATGGATGATTTGGATTGCTCTGTGGAGCAGAAGCTGAAGGGAGCCATATCGTTAGTTAGGGATGAGGCTTATCAGTGGTGGCTCATGGTGAGAGATGGAACTCCTACTAACAGTGTGACTTGGGAGCTGTTTAAGACAGCCTTCAAAGGAAAGTATATTGGGGCTAGTTACGTGGGACTTCATGGAAAGAATTTCGAACACGGTCTAAGGGAGTAAGTCGGTGGTGAGTATGAGTCTGAGTTTACGAGGCCGAGACGATATGCTTCTGGGATTGTCGCTACAGTGTATGAGCATAGCGTACGCTTCGAGGATGGTCTGAGAGATGAACTTAAGGTGCTGATTGCTCCGCAGAAGGAGCGTAAATTCATTGCTTTAGTGGAGAAAGCTAAGATAGCTGAGGAAGTGAAGCATATAGAAAGACAGAATCGTGGAAAAGATCGGAATCGTTTTAGAAGAGATTCAGGACTTTCAGGTGGTATGAACAGGAATGTTAAGAGAGCAAGGGTAATGGAGCCAGTTCGAGCAGTACTGATGAATGCTGTTAGACCGCAGGGTTGTAGGAATTGTGGAAAAATGCATATGGGCGAGTGTCGAAAACGTTCTGGTGCTTGTTTCCGATGCGGATCTATGGTGCATAGGGTTAAGGATTGTCCCCAGGAACCAGAGCAGGTTCAAGTTTTAGAGCAGAGGGTCACTCAACCAGTGAGGGGTGGACCACAGTTTCCGAGAGGACGTGGGCAAGGCAGAGGTCGTAATGGAAACGGTCAAGGAAGAAGAGCGCCTGGCAAGGGTACTGGATTTACTGAAGCTCATCAGCCGGCGTTGGTGTATGCAGCTCGTCATTGAGAGGAGGGTGATGCACCTGACGTCATAACTGGTACATTTCTGATTTCCAGTATGCCGTACACTGCGTTGATAGATGTTGGATCTACCATTCATATGTTGCATGTGCTATATCTGGGTCGCTAGGTGTGCACTCTGAGGAGACTGTGAGTGGGGTATCTGTACTAAGTCCTTTGGGCCACTCAGTTAGGGTATATAAACTGTATAGAGATGTGCCTATAGAAACTCAAGGAAATGTTTTCTCCGGAGATCTGATGGAGCTACCTTTCGGAGAATTCGATCTCATTTTGGGAATGGATTAGCTTGTTAAGCATAGGGCTACTCTGGATTGTGCTGCTAAGCGAATAATGTTAAAGACCACAAAGGATGAGGAGGTTTTTGTGATAGGCGAGCGTAGGGATTATCTGTCTAATGTGGTGTTGGCATTGAAAGCCAAAAAGTGGATTCGAAAGGGATGTGAGGCTTATTTGGCATTTGTAAGCCAATCGAAAATTGAGGATCTGACAGTGGATAAAGTTAGAACCGTTAAGGATTTTCAAGATGTTTTTCCAGAGGAGCTTCCGGGTTTGCCCCCGAACCAAGAGGTTGAGTTTGGAATCGACTTGTTGCCTGGAACAGAACCGGTGTCCATTGCACCTTATCGGATGGCACCGAAGGAGTTGGTGGAGCTGAAAGCCCAAATTCAAGAGTTATTGGATAGAGGCTTCATTAGACCAAGTGTGTCTCCGTGGGGAGCACCAGTGTTGTTCGTAAAGAAGAAAGATGGGTCAATGTGGATGTGCATCGATTATCGGTAGTTGAACAAACTGATTTATTCGATGATTTATTCGACCAACTTAGAGGAGCTTCAGTATTTTCCAAGATCGACCTTCGATCTGGGTATCATCAGTTGAGGGTTAAGGAGATGGATATTCACAAGACGGCATTCAGAACTCAGTATGGTCACTACAAGTCCTTGGTTATGCCATTTGGGTTGACGAATGCACCTGCGGCATTTATGGATCGGATGAATCGAATGTTCCAACCATACTTGGATCGATTCATGGTTGTCTTTATCGACGATATTCTAGTTTATTCTGAAACTGAGGAGAAGCGTGATGAGCATCTTCGTACTATACTGCAAGTGCTGAGGGAGAAGGAGCTTTATGCAAAATTCAATAAGTGTGAGTTCTGGTTGAGACAGGTAACTTTCTTCGGGCATGTTGTCTTTGCTGAAGGGATCAAGATAGACCCTCGAAAGATTGAAGCGATTTTGGAATGGAAGCCACCGAGGTTAGTGTCGAAAATTCGAGTTTTCTGGGTTTAGCTGGGTACTATAGAAGGTTTGTGGAAGGATTTTCTGTAATGGCAGCTCTTTTAACAAAGCTTATAAGGAAGGGAGTACCGTTTGTTTGGACTGAGTAACAACAAGAATCTTTTGAGAAGCTGAAAAAAGTTCTGACCGAAGCACCTGTACTGATTTAGCCGAAGTCTGAAAAAGATTTTACCGTATGCAGTGATGCATCACATGTAGGATTGGGCTGTGTGCTGATGCAAGAGGGTAAAGTGGTTGCTTATGCATCGCGACAGCTTAAACAACATGAAGTTAACTATCCTACTATAATCTGGAGTTGGAAGAGTTTACATACAACAACAGTTATCAGGCAAGTATTCAAATGGCTCCTTATGAGGCACTGTATGGGCGGAGATGTCGTACACCTAGTTGTTGGACCGAGTTGGATGAACAACAGGTTCTTGGACCTGAGTTGGTGGCAGATACTGAGGATAAGGTCAAGTTGAATAGAAACTGGTTGAAGGAAGCATCTGATAGACAAAAGTTATATGCAGATTTGAAGCGCAACGAAATTGAGTACTCTGAGGGTGATATGGTCTTCTTGAAGGTTTCACCTTGGAAGAAAATATTAAGGTTTGGGAGGAAAGGCAAGTTAAGTCCGCGGTTCATTGGGCCTTATTGGATTCTTAAGTGAGTGGGTCCAATGGCTTATCAGTTAGAGCTACCTCCAGAATTGGATAGGATTCATGATGTCTTTCACGTCTCCATGTTAAGGCGGTATCGTTCTGACCCTACTCATGTTGTGCCGGTTGCAGAGATCGAGGTGCAAACAGACTTGACTTTTGAGGAAGAGCCTGTGCATATTTTGGATCGAGATGTTAAGATTTTGAAGAGGAAATCGGTTCCGCTAGTAAAGGTGTTGTGGCGTAATCAAGGCAGAGAGGAAGCTACTAGGGAGCTAAAAGTGGCGATGCATCAATAACATCCTCATCTGTTTGATTCAGGTAAAATTTTGAGGATGATATTTCTTTAAGGAGGGTAGAGTTGTAATGCCCCAATTTTTAGGTTTTCGGTGTTTCTGTGATTTTTAAAATTTTTTGTGTTCTGGTTGGTTAAAATATATATTTTAGTAGGTTAGTGGGCCTTTGGAAGGCCCAAACTTAAGTTAAATCCGTGGTAGTCTTCGGAATTTTAATTTTATGAACAGGTGATGCAATTGGCGTTTGGGCTTTTAAGAGTAAAGGGGTAAAAGATGACACAAAAAAGGAGTGTGGTGTAGTGGCAAGGTGGCGCTACTTAGGGGACAAGGAAGTGACGCCATAGAGGAAGCAAGGGGTCCAAGGTTCAAGTCTTGGCTCTTGCAATATATTTTGGTTTTTCTTTTCAATAAATCTGGAAGCAAGTAGGTGCGCTTTAAAGTTTAATATGTCGGGTTTATGACACAAATGAGTTGATGGCCTAGTGGTGGTGGCGTGAGTTGGCATGTGAGAGGACTTTGGTTCGAATCCCTTGGCACACAAAGGTTGATTATTTTGCTATGTTGGTACGGCAAGAGTTGGTGTTGGTTTTAAACTCTGGCGATGGAGGGATCCCACATCGGGAAGCTAACATAAGAGTAGATGGAGAGCTGGCTTTAAATAGAGCAAACCATGAGGAGAGTAGGCATACCCTTCTTGGCTGATACCTTTCGCATTGTAACATACTCGTTTGGGTTGGGCGTCAGCTAAGAGTGTTTGGAGCGTGGATTAACTGCAGTCTCCTAAAAAGTGTGTATTTTTCATTACTCTAGCAGTAGGACGGCTATTTCGGGCCGAGATGGGCTAAAATGGGCTATGTGGTCCCAATGGGTCCGTAGCCCCAAGCGGATAAGTTGTAGAATTACTAAAATACCCCTGTAGGGTAGGACTACCGATTTACCCCTGGAGGGTAAAATGACTATTTTGGCCCCTCTTTCGTAAATGACTAACTTGTGTGATGATTGGGTTAGTTGACGTGGATTTATGTTAGTTATCGTTAATTCGTAAGTCTAATGTGTTAGTGATCGATTGTAGGATTATCGCGTGGGAGATATCGTCATCAATCGTCATCAACCAAGTGTGTAAACGACACCCTCCCTTAGACTGAATCGGTAAAAGCCGAAATACCGAAACGTTGGTATTTAGTGAACTTGCGAGCGTGCGAGCGCTCGTGAGATAGTTGTTAATGAATATGGTGCATTTGGACGATTAGAGTGTAGAGTGTGCATTTTCGTCCACAATGGTATTTTTGGGCTTAATGGGCTGAAAACGGGCCAATGGGCCGAAAACGAGCCAATGGGCCAACGGGCCCACTTTGGTAAAAAGACGAGGTAAGTACTTCTGATTACTTGGTAAACGTTAGAATGAGAATGAAACCTTAGCAATAGGTAATAATTACTGAAATACCCTTATGCATGCAAAATTACGATTTTACCCCTAGGGTTATATTTTTTCTGAAAAGCATGATGTTCTGTTTCTGTATACGTATGCCATAACATATTATTTCTGTTGCATGGGACATGGGTTTATATTGATGGAGGAAGCGTTCTAGCAGCCTCGCTACAATCTGGTGGCCTCACCACATATATCTGTTTTGGTGACTTCGTCACAATATCTGGCAGCCTCGTTGCAATCTGGTTGCTTCGCCACATATATATATATATATATATATATATATCTATATATATGTTCTGGTGGCCTAGCCACAATATCTGTATCTGATGACTTCGTCAGAATATCTGGCAGCCTCGCTGCAATTTCTGTGGTGTGTAGCGGTTGGGTGGGTCGAGTAGTCTCCCTACATGGTGTAAAGCTGGTACGGTGGTGTTATGGATGGCTCTGGGTTGGGATTTCTGTATTCATGATATATTTGCTCTGTATCTGCTATGGGCCTATGGGTTTCATTCTGATTTCTGTACTGGGCCAAGGCCCAGATAAGTCTAACTCTGAGGTTTGATCTATTTTGGGCTATGGTTGGGTTATGTTACACACTGAGTTTTCGTAAACTCACCCCGTTTATTAACCTTTTAGGTAATTTCCAGCCTTAGACGGATCGGAGCTGCGAGGGGCTCAGAGGAAGCCACACACACTGTTTATGTTACAGTTTTGATTATTACTTTTAAATGGTTTTATGTAGGTTGTAGTAAAGTCGTTGTAATTTTCTGGATTTCAGATTTGGAATTTTATTTATTGTTCTTATAATTGCTAGTATTAGAATACGGTTTTCCAAAGCAACTACTGTTGTTCAAAACATCACGTATCCGCAATTGTTTTTAAATTAAGCTTCCGCAACTACCAAGATTTTTACAAAGTTGTTAAGAATGTTATTCAGCTGAGGTTTTCTAACAAGGTTTAAAAATGGTATAAGTTTTTAATTATTAAGGAGGGTTTTTAATGGAAACTTGGTTTTCAAAAAACACTTCAATGTGACACGCCAGATTCGAGCCAAACTTCCAGGCCGAGTTTGGGGTGTTACAGAGGTGGCCAGCTAGCAAGACGACTTGGACTTGTTTTTTTTAAAGAAAGCATATAGTTTCTAGCTTATTAAGTAATTCCAGACTGGAATGTAAGAAGGCCTTCCCTTTTATTATTATTTGGATTGTTATCTTTATGCATTGTAATTGTGAGAAGGTGAACATGGGTTTCCTAAATCATAGATTGTTTTTTTATGTTTCCGCAACTAAATTTTAAATGACAGGCTTTCATAAATCATATGTTTTAAACAAGCTTTCGCGATTGGAAGAGAGTTTTTATAAGTTAATTAAGGTTTCTCATTTTAAGAAGGGTTTTCAATGAAAATAAGGTTTTCACTAAAACACTTAAATGTGACGCACTAGATTTGGCCATAACGTCCGTCGGGTTTGGGGTGTTACAAAACTTCTTTAATTTAAATTAGCTTCCGCAACTATAAGAGATTTTCAACAAAATTAATAATGTTTTTTTAAAAGTGATTAACTTTCCAATGAACCACGTTTTGAAATTAAACAAACACAAACTGAGACTTTACACAAGCTTTAAATAGTAAGAAGGATTTTTCAATGAAATCACGGTTTAGAAAAACACTTCAATGTGACACTGCCAGATTCGGCCATAACATCTAGGCCGGGTTTGGGGTGTTTCAGCCTAAGCCCATGAATTCGCTCATGGTGGCCTCAACGATCAAATGCCCACGTTTCTGGGTTCGAATTACCACACGGGTGAGCGCATGCCCATGTGGCATCAAAAATTACATTTTTTGGCTTTTTGCTGATCTATAGTTTGGGCAGTGCTTACACACCTATTTACGAGAATAGCGTAAACCATCACATACACCAACTTAGATTCAAACATGACCCAAATTTAGTCTTCTAATCGTTAGGGTTAAACATCTTCTTATTAACACTTAATCCCCAATATGGTACATGATACTTACCTTGGTTAAGCAAGTACGGTTTAATCCCTCTTTAAACCAGTGATCACCGAATCCTTGGCACAACCTGCATTGTATCCTAATCTCTTTAACTATCACCATGAACGAAAATAACTAGAACCAAAAGAACGAAAACTTACCACCATGTATAGCTAAGAACGATTGCTAGAAGAAATCTGCCTATACCCACACAAGAGCCGAAATTACACAGGATAACAGAGGCAAGACGAAACGATTGTACCTTTATCAGGAATTAGTAACACAGAAAGATGTCAGAAGAAAGACCACAATGATAGATAGAAACAAAAAGGGAATCATGAGCACTTACCAACTTGCCAAAGAACTCTTACAAAACCAAAAACCAAACACAAATAAAAAAGTAAAGGGTAGCTGTGACAGCCTTAAAATGACCCTAGTCGGAATGTGGTTTCGGGACCACAAAACTGAGGCATAAAAATAATTTAAAATTTATTTTGATGCCTATAATATGTGTTAACTCATGTGTGACATTTTTGATGTTTTGATTTAGAGTTATAAATGTGAATTTCACTAGAAAGGACCTATTAGTAAACTTTGGAAGCATGATGGGGAAATGTGTGATGACTAGTGGATCATGCATGCAAAAATGAGGGGTTTGCATGTCAAATTTCCCATATATCATAAGTAGTGGCCGGCCATGATGGGCTTATATGCACATAATATGTATTAATTATTAGTTAGTAGCTTATATTTTATAACATAAGTAAATAAAATAAGGAAAAGAGAAAAGAAACAAAGGAGTCTTTCTCATGTTTTCTTCTTGGCCGATTCTAAGAGAGGAAGAGGAGGAGCCATTCGGCCATGGTAGGCCTTCATTAAGGTAAGAAACTCAAGCTAGTCCTTTAAAATCTTAGCATGGTTTTAAGCTAGATTCTAAGTCCCTTACTTAACCATGCCGAAATCTTTGAAATGGATGGTGATATGAACATTCGGCCATGGTAGAGGTTAAAGAAAATGGTGGTAATGTTATATATTTTGATAAGTATGTTAAATGGTTTGAGATTTGAACTAGTCATCAAATCCTCTAGGTAGCCCATGCTAAGAATTTTGAATTTTGGGATGACTAGAACTTTCGCCATGGTAGCTATTGAGGATTTAGGTTTGTGTTTCATGTTAAATTGGATGAATCTTGGTGTAAGGGTGTTTGAACTAAACTAATGATCAAATAGGTGCATAGATACAAAATGGAAAGAATCGGCCTAAGTGTTTTAGTCATTGACATATATATATATATATATATATATGTTGCTGAATGTGTGCTTAAGGAATTGGTTAAGTACATTGTTGTTAAATGCTTGTTGCTAAGGAATTTTGAATGGGTTATAATTGAGTTTAATGTTCGAGGAACATTGGTTTGGACACCTAGTGCCGAATGTGTTCGACGTTAACTTACCAAGTGCATAAATATGATAATGCTATGATGGTAGACTTAATTGGAATTCGGCATTGTAAGTGATGCCTTGGGCTCTTATGATGGTTAGGGACAAAATGTGTGTTGTGAGGAACGAAATGATGTCTATGAATTGAAAATGCAAGGTATTAAGCTAGTCCTATTATTCGGTGGTGCATGAGTAGAGCACATGTATAATGCTTGAATAACTAGTCAATAAAGCTATTCGCGCCTAATTGTATAATATGAATGTATTTAATCGGATTGTTAAATTGATAAATTATTAAATAAGCTCTATTTGTTTGAATTAAGCTCAAGAGCTTAGAGGACCAAAGTTGGATAAGGGAAGGAAAAGTGATCGAATAGCCGTCGTAATCATTCGACAACATCCGAGGTAAGTCTTCAAGTAATGACCCTACTTGATTTATATTGAAATGATTTGTCATATTATGGCGAGATAGCAGAATGTGCATAGAGCCTATGTTATAAAGCCAATTGAAATCATGTTTTGTGTGTGGCTATTGAGCCGAAATTGGAAAGGTTTGATAAATGATTTGTGTTTGAGCCTTAGTAACGGAAATGAAATATGGATGTGTCATGAATATTGATATATGTGTGCATGAGCATTTGAATGATATCCGGCTAAGCCCCAACGCATTTGTGCGAAGTTGTTATATCCGGCTAAGACCAAGGCATTTGTGCAAGTTGTTATATCCGGCTAAGACCAAGGCATTTGTGAGAGTTGTTATATCCGGCTAAGACCAAGGCATTTGTGCGAGTTGTTATATCCGGGCTAAGACCAAGGCATTTGTGCGAGTTGTTATGTCGGGTTAAGACCAAGGCAATTAGGCGTGTGGTTATATCCGCTAAATCCAAGAAACTTGGGTTTGAAGGTGAGCGATTTGTGCTATAATAATTTTAATTAATACGCTCGAAAAACCCAAACGATAAGGTATGTTTGCATGTGCATCGGAAAAGTTGATTCGTTTTAAATAGTATTCGCTCAATCGACTAACGAACTTTCGACTCTTAGATAGGTTGATACCTTGTGTGTGTATATGTTGATGAAGTGTGAAGTAAGTATGATTATGAGAATGTGTATTAATAAAGTGATTCATTTAGCTATGTGAATGTAATACTTTAGTCAAAGCTGATTTCATTACTTGAGACTTACTAAGCATTAAAATGCTTACCCGCTGCTTTGGCTCTCTGCTTTATAGATTTTGCTCGTTAGCTATCGAATTCGGGATCATCAAGTCAAGTCATCCACACTATCAAAGCCCTTTTGGTACTCTTTTAGTTGAACTCTGGATATGGCATGTATAGGACTACCCTTTGTTGTTTTTCAAGTACTTTTTGTGATGTATGTGCGCATGACCATGCGAAAATGGCTCGTAGAAGTGGAGTATGGCATTAGACCATTTGTGTTTATGTATATATATATGGTTTCATGATGTGACTATGGACTGGAATGGAAGTGTTGGGCAAATGATCATCCATTGGAATGGCTAAATATGATCATATGTGGACCTATGTATGACAAAACTCTAGTTGGTCCATGGAAACCACGAAATAGGTAAAGTTTACCTTGAAAACAGATGCTGATAGCAGCAGTGGTGTGGATTTGAAAAATCACTAAAATTTGTAGGAATGGAATTAAATAGTGAATAAATTATGTAATCGAACCTTGGTGAATCTATTTTCATATGAAAGTAACGAAACGATCATATGAGCAGTATATTAAGAGACAGTAAAGTTCTTGTGAAATAGGGTCAGAACGGTTTCTGGATATCCTATTTCGACTTTGAAAATCTACCATAACTTATCCAGAGACAATTAGAAGTCATGCCTTATATGTATAGATTCCCCTTTGAGTCTAGTTTCATTAGAAATAAACGGAATGAGTATTGAAGCTCTGTACAGGGAGATATCCAAGTCGTAATACATGAAGGTTAGAGTAGTCGAACCCAGAATCAGGGGAGACTTTAACTAATAAACTATACCAATTGGCCCGACCAAAAATTTTAGAAATAAATACACAGATGGATATATGAGTCTAATTTCAGGGAAAATTTATGGAATCAGTTTTTGAGTTTTGGAACTCGAGATATGATTTTTAAGGCGACAAAGGACGCTGTTAGCCACTGTCTCGAAATTTTTTTTAAATGGACTGTGAAAACAAAGTAATCAAGTCTGTTAGCACCTCGCGTTCGACTCCGGCAATGGTATCGGGTAAGGGGTGTTACAGTAGCAATCAACCAGGGAGGAGATATTCAGCAACAGTACCCAAGATGGAATGATAGGGAAAAGTTGATAGAAGAAAAAGGGGAAAAAGGTATTTGACCCAAAGCAATAATCGGTTTGAGAGAGAGGTGCAGAGAAAAGAGGAGATGGGAAAGATTCGGTCAAAACAAAATAAGGTAAAGAGAGGGGAAGGTGGAATAATCGGTCAGAAGAAGAATTGATTGGGGAAGGAAGGGAAAGAATCGATCTAGAAATGTCACAAAAAAAAACTGAAAGTGAAAGTGAAAAAAGAGCAAGGGAGTGAGAGTTCGGCCAAAAAGAGGGAACTCAGTTGCATGTGAAGAGAAATAATGCCAATTTCGAATAAGCAAAACAGCAAGAAACCCGTATGGAACCACTACCACATTCGACCTTCAGCAAAAAAGAGTAACAAAACTGCAAAATGAGAGGCATATCCCCAAAGCCAAATTCATTGGGTTCCTACAATCCCAATTCGGCACCAACACTCCTTCCATTTCAAATCCCCTTGATTTCCTCCTAAAATCCCTCCATCAATATCTCCTCAACAACTCAACCACTTAATTTGAAATTCATTCAAACTTTTCAGTGTTTCGGTCAACCTCTACTACCCAACGACTTAGGCAACAATATAGAACCCCCATTGTCCAAACTAGGACTCGAACTTCAGACCTCAGACATAGTAACGCGCCACTTATCCCCTGGACCAGCAAGCCCTTTCTGTCATGTTCTTCCGTTATTTACTTAAAAGCCTACTGCCTAGAGACAGTGCCTATTCCTTTAAAAACAAAACTTTTTGCACTTGCTCAGGCTTGAACCCAAGACCTCAAACACATACCCAGAACACTTAGCCACTGAAACAGATACACATATGTGTGACTTTCTTGCACAACTAAATAGTTATGAATGGCTTCCTACTTATTCCCACACTAAGACCTAAAACTTCTAGGCCCAATTACATGTAACATGAAATAATTAAATTATGAACAAATTTAATACATAAAAGCATAAAATTGCATACTTTACTCAATCATGCCCATTATCTCAATATGAACAAAATTCACCCAATTAAATGTCAAATATTTGAGATTAACATAAATTTTAAGTAAAAAGGTGCAATAAACAACTATAAAAAATCTATAAATTTAGAGTTTACATCATGACATGGGCATCAGTTTTAGCCTGAATATACATTTTTAGCTCCCGATTTGTCCTACAAGACCATGTAACCTTACTTAGATATATAAAACTACTAAAAAGCATAAAATACTACTTTAAGCATGAAAACATAAATATACACTAAGATGATTTGATTTAACTATTAAACAAACTAAAGTTATGTGTAAAAGGGTTTAAATAATAGTGTAATTAGTGGTAGATCAAAACTCTCCCACACTTAACTTGTTGCTTATCCTCAAGCAACCAAAACACATTTATGGGAAAAAAGAGAAAATAAGAAAAAAATTAATACAAAAATGTTTGATTCTTTTCTTTAAACAAGCTAGAGTTGGTGAAGATGAATGTAAATAAGAACCTCACACCTAAACTCCCCCACACTTAACTTTTTGCTTGACCTCAAGCAAACCAAGTCTATACACATAGCATGCAATAATAAGACATCCTTTGAATTTTATTACTACAATGAGCATGATTGTCAAATATTAAAGGTATAAAAACTCTTATTGCACATGTAACTTAATCTTGATAGTTCAATGCCTTGAAAACTTTTTAAAGTAAATTAAGATTAGTTTACAGAGTTACATTACTAACAAATTAGAAGTAATTCCCATGATCAAATGTTTAACAATATCACCATTAACATAAATCAAACAGATATGTAGTACACACAATCATGTGAATCAAAAATATTCATTAAGTGAAATTTTTAGCAATTTTGGAAGATTATGCACAGAGAACGCTTAAGTCATATTGGTTTTCTAGGCTTGTAGCATTTTGAGTCTTAGGACAATACGAGTTCAAAGAAAGATATGGCTCAAAATGGTTCAAAACTAGAATAGTTAGGCACATGACATTGTTCCCCCTCTTCTCTCTAAATGTCCCTTCCCATTTCACCATCTTTTGTAGGAAGATACAATATAGTACTAGCAATTATGATCGACTGTTTTGGTGCACTGAAGATCGAGTTTTTTCTCACTTTTGTGACTTTTTATTTTGTCACTTGACTTTTTACACTTTTCTCAGTCATAATGCTTTTGTTTTTTTTTCTATACTTTTTCTTCTCATTTTTACTTTTGACTTTTCTGGATTTTTCTTTTTCGCACATTTTTGCCCGACCTATAATCACTGTATCACATTATTTCTTGCTTTTTCACTCTTTTTTTAGACCACCATGGTGTATCTACCTAAACCCTCAATATCTTTGGCATGATGTCTATTTCGTAATGTATTAAGAGACCAAGGATAGGGAAGAGTTCAAGTTTTCAGTTCATGTTTGGCTTTTTGGGTTTCAATTTTGTTGATTTATCAACAAGGAGTTATTAACTCAAATAAGGAGACTAGGGATTCATAACATTAAGGTATGCTTATTTGAAAATTGGCTATTCAAATAATGTCTTAAGTCATCCCTAAGCATCCCACTATACACAATTTCTTTCATGCTTCAGATTAAACCGAATGAATAATAATCAATTCAAATATTCATGGTCCTATGACTATCTATAAGACTTATATATCATGTGGCGTCATCAAAATTCTTACCTAGGTAGATCTAATCTATTATGCAATTTAACTAACCTAATCAACTTCCCTTAAAACTAATCAACTTATTTAATATCAATAAAAAATTTCATGCTCGATAAAAATCATTACATGCTTTATTATTTTCAACCACTATTCACAATATTATTATAAACCAAGCACCATGCAATAAAAATAAGAATAATTTTTTCTTTTTTCTTGTAAATAAATAATGAACTAAATAAAAGTAAACACACAGAGACTAGTCCTATGTACTTCCCCACATTTTAGAACATATATTGCCCTTAGTATAAAATAATTAAAGTGCAAATAAGAAAACTTCCTTGAATAAGATTAATCCTTGTCTAGTCTCAAGATTTATGTGCTCCAAGTGGACAAAAAAGAACCTAAAAAAACTCTACGAGAAGAGATATAAAATGTAATGTAAAGAAAATAAATAAATAAATAAGAATAAAAATAAGAAGACGAAGAAGTGTTGATAATGGATAACAAAACATCTAAAAATAATAATTTAGATGAACTTGGCCTTTCAATGTTGTAATGTTGTGTTTTGTCTTGGATGTCGTGACATTTTAGTGCAATGTTGCAATATCGAGCCTAGTTTTTGGCTTCTTTAACTTTTCGGTTCTGTCACTCCTTGGTACCTACACCTACTATGGAAAAACAACTAAACTCGAATAAAATTAATATTAAATAGTAGAAATAAAATAAATGAAAAAAATAAACAAAACAAAACATAAAACAGAAAATAGAATTTCCTTAAAATTTGGGATGATTAATGTTGCCACCATAGAAAAACTTCCAACTGGTTCTTGATACCTTGATTCGACGTTTCTTCCACTGCCGATTCCAATGATGTTGTCTTTTTTTCGACCGATGCAACATCTACATTACAAGCCATTTAGTACCAAATCTGAGCCAACTTTAAATTATTTTTCAGTGTATTACTGCCTCGAGCTTCCTTCCTTCCATGTCGCATGAAGTTTTGGTCACCCGAGCTTTATTACCCTTGTCAGATGAGAATCAGTCGAACTTATCAATCTCTTCGACTGATACTTTCTCTGCTATGGCCAAAAATGTTGGAACGTCGGTACCTCCATGGCACAGCGGAGAAAATATATATATATCCTGGAGATCCAAACCATGGATCCATGGTGAAAAAGGTTTCGAAATTACCGAAACTTCAATCTAAGTAGACAGTGAAGCCTCGACAATGAGAATACTATTTTGCTTTTGAATCCAAGCCGCAATCTTTGTGATCCCGACCTCTACGTAATCCACCTAGTTGATAATGAACAAAAGAAATCCCCAAAACTATTTTCAGAGATATTTTGCTTGACGGCTGCTAGACCCAGTAGAAAAGCTTCGGGTTTGTATATATATTCAATTTTTTAGGGTTTTTCTCCCTTTCTATATATAACTCCCCTTATAATTGGTATGTATATAACGAACTCTTAATTTATTAAATTTTAATCTGAACATAATAATCATAATTAAAATAAATAAATATAATAATGTTTTAACCAAAAATTATAATTACATTAGTTATAATAAAGATTTGGTAAACTATATTTATTTAAATTTTTATATGAACCAAATTCATATATTAATAGAATTATGTTCTCCTTATGTGTACAACATCCTTGTACATATAATATGTTCGATATTTGATTGCCCAATTAGATTAATTTTATAATTAATTTAATTCATGTGACAACCAAACACAATACCAACTATGTTTTATTTCGTTCATTTCAACCATAGGGTGTGACCCTATAGATTCTTATAATGTTAGCAGTAATACTAGAACGATTCTAATGTTACAGACAATGAGTGGCATCTAGCAATGCATCATTGCTACCTAAGTTACAAGAAGTCATGATTCGACATAACCTTTTGTGATTAACCTTTCATGCATTAATTGTAATATCCCGAATTAGGGCCTAATCGGAATAGTGGTTTCGTGACCATAAATCCGAGATAGAAATAATTATTTTATAATTATTTTGAGGTTTATGATATGATTGCATGATTGTGTGAAAATTTCGTGATGAAATTCTATGCCTAAAGTGCTTAAATTGAAAGTAAGGACTAAATCGAATAAGTTGCAAAACTTGCATTCTAGAAGTTTTAGTATGAAATTGTTTTGGAATATTAATGAGGAGGTATTAAATAGCAATTTGACCAATTTTAAGTTCATGGACAAAATTAGGACATGGAAGGAATTTTGGAAAGTTTAGTAGTAAGGGTATTTTGGTCATTTAGTTATTAAAATGAATTAAAACAAAATTAAAAGCCAATTTTGTCCATCTTCTTCATTAGGCCGAAATTTCAAGGGTTCTCCATAGCTAGGGTTTTTCAAGCTTCCAAGCTCCATAGTAAGTGATTCCAAGCCCTGCTTTTAATGATTTTTACCTTTTGAGATCCCAGAACTCGATAAAGCTTATGTTAGCAATAATTTAACCTAGGGTTTATATTTGGAAAAATACCCATAGGTGAAATTTGTGTATTTTGATGTTTTATGATAGAATATGAAGTTTTAAATTATGTTAGACAACTTGTACTACTCGATTTTAAGCAAAAACGAGTAAAAGGGCTTAATCAGTAAAAATACCTAATAGTCACAAGTACATGTTAGAGTGAGAATTTGATGTTGCCATAGAAGAGAAAAGTGATCAGCATGTTGTAAAACATAAGAATAAGGAATAAAGTTTAATCCCGAGCCTAGGGGCAAAAATGTAAATATGCAAAAGTTTAGGGTAAAATTGTAATTTTGCCAAAATTTGAGTTAAGGATTAATTTGATAATGTGAGTATTAAATAAGCTAAATGTGTTATTTTAGATCAAGAAAGACGTGGAATCGACCTCAATCGAGGAAAAGAAAAGATTGTGGACTAAATTGCAAAATCTTTGTATTTTGGTACCAAGGTAAGTTCATGTGTAAATAATGTAGCATAATTGTTATTTTTAAGTTATTGATATTAATTATGTGTTATGCTGAATTTCATTATGAAATGTATGCTTTGTGGTTAATTTCAAATAATATGTAAATTATGTGAACTACTTGTTAAATATAATTGTTACCGAGTATTGATTTCGGCATTCTACGGAAGACGGCAAGGATAAGTGTTCAAGGAAAAGCCCGCTTGAACCTTAGGAATAGATTAGGATACAAGTGACATGTCACTAGGATGGTTGAGCATCCGAACTCGTTGAGTTGAGTCCGAGTTCACTTATGGATGCGAATGTCCGAACTCGTTGAGTTGAGTCCGAGTTCGTGAGATGTAACTAGGCATCCGAACTCGTTGAGTTGAGTCCGAGTTCACTTATGGATGCGAACGCCCGAGCTCGTTGAGTTGAGTCCGAGTTCGCTTATGGGCGGGTTACATGATTGCTTGATTGAATATGTGGCACTTATATGCAAATTATCCATGTATCCGAATTATATTCGATGTGTTCAACGGTAAAGTTCTACTCAATGGAGGAATATTCGAGATGTAAAAAGAAGTATTGGTGAGTGATGTGAAATGGTTATTTTGGACAGGTATGTATTTAACCCTCGGGTTGAGTATTGATACAACCACTATAAGGTAATAAGATGATGAAAATGATCGAAATGTGATATGTGTTTTAGTGATGTATGCTAATGTTGATTGGTATAACTGTTTGTTATGTTACTTATTATTTGCATATGAACTTACTAAGCATTTATGCTTACTCCTCCTTCTTACTCATTGTAGTTTTGGACAAGCCAGCTCAGAGTCGGGATAGGTCAAGGCTCACCACACTATCCTAAGACTTTTGGTAATGGCTTGTAAATTTAAGTATGGCATGTATAGCAATATACCTTTTTGTGTAAATGATCTTATGGTATGGTGATGGAATGGTTGAGGAAATGCTTGATAATGATAAATTATGAAAATAGTTAGTTTAGATTATATTTGATGTTAAGGAAAATTATTAAGATACTTAGTGCATAAAAACTCATAAAAGGGATGAAATTTGCCATAAACAGAATACTGCAGCAACACTGATGCAAGTTTAAAAATTTACTAAAAATCATAGAAATTGAATTTGGTGATGGAATACATATCAAATTGAAGCTTATTATGTCTAGTTTCACATGAAATAAATGAAACAGGTAAAAGAATTATATGTTAGAAGATATTTGAATTTTAGTGAAACAGGGTCATAGCAGTTTCTGAATCCCCTGTTCCTACTTTTGAAATTCATCATAAATTATAAAGATATAATTAGGTGGTATATTTTATATCCCCGGAATCCTTATTGAGTCTAGTTTTAGTAGAAACAAATATCATAGTCATATGAATTTTGTACAGAGAGAAATGTGGTTCGTAGTAAACAGAGGTCAGACCAGTTGAGTCCTGAAATAGGGGTAACTTTAACTAATAAACTGTACTAATTGGCCCAACCAAAAATTCTAGAAAAAAATTAATAGATATGTATATGAGTCTAGATTTAGGGAAAATTTACGGATCTTGATTTCAAGTTTCGTAACTCGAGATATGATTTTTCTTGTGACTGTGACGCAAGTAGCTTAAAAGCTGTGAATGTAGAAACAATAATCCAAAGTTCTAAAAATGTTAAACTAAGCTTAGTAACACCTCATACTCGACTCCGGCGATGGTCTCGGGCGTGGGGGCGTTACATCAATCCTTAAGTCTTTTATCTCTGGAATGGACACAAGTCATGGAATAGTCACACTTGCATAGTCCATCCCATGTTTCTTGATACCTTGAGTAGACTATGATACACAAATAAGTATGACATCTCATATCAACTTTTTTTAGCATGGCCATGCATTTCTAGTCTCACTCAATCAAGCGGCCTAAGATATTACTCCCTTTATGTAGGAGGGACTTATCCAACCATATCCCTCTACATAGATTGTGGTATATCCAACATCAGCCTTTATAAAACAACCGATTCTGATTGCACGCTTGATCAGATCAAAATATACAGCTCGCGATGTTGGGATAATGATGATCTCGAGTCTGAGGGTCATATACATATTAATCACTATGAGTAATGTTGTGACAATTACATAATTGTAACACCCCTTACCCGTACCCGAGGCCGGGATAAGGTACTAGGCGTTATCGGACAAACATAAAAACATTAAACTAAAATACAGGCCATAAAATTTCATTCATATTTCAAAACGTTCATTCACTTACACATAGTCCCTTATTTGAGTCTACAAAGCCCAAAACATACTTTAGAAAGGGTTTGGGACTAAACCGAGAACTTACGAAAATCTTGGAAATTTCATGCTTTAAGGCTCCGCACGCCCGAGTCCCAAAGTCGTGTTCCAACACGGCTGAGACACATGGTCGTGTCTCTGCCTGTGTGGAATATACCTAGGCTATTTTCCAAGCTTTGGGCAACCTTAATCTCTTACACACTTATACAAAATCAAAAGCATATAACATGGTATTCATTTAATGATTAAATATTCTCAATTAAACATAAACATAGCATTTGTATGTCATCATACATGTGTCTCTCATACTCATTTTACCTTGTTTATTATAATACCACTTATACATTTATACTAAGATTATCATCTTACAAAATATCTTCAGCTTAATCATCAAGCATTCATATTTAAAACTAGATCATATCTTTATAAAATACCACAATTCAGATACGTAAAATAACATGTTTGCCTGAAACATTTCAATTCAACTCCATACCCAACAAGCATTACATTGAGACTAGTCATATATATATATATATATATATATATATACATGTCATGATACATATCATTCTCTTTTGTTTTCTTATAAACACATATCATTTATTTCATTATATCAATATTTCATATACCATAGTTTCCATGTATTCCACATATATTTATTTTCCTCCTCCTCCTCTCCATTCCACATCCTTAATGTATATAGCATTCTTGTAAGTACGATTTCACAATTTACTAATAAATGCTCACATCAAACTGTCCACACGAGTCATAGTCACTTACTTATTTATAATTCAAGATAAAGAGCTCCAAATTAAGATCTGTAAATTTTCCCTAAAACTAGACTCACATATCTTTCCACCATAAAATTTTCATAATTTTTAGTTTAGCCAATTAGTACAGTTTATTCATTAAAATTTCCCCTGTTTCACTTTCTAACAGTTCTAACCTCTCTTCACTAAAAATTAATTATCTCATAGTACAGAACTCAGATAATGTTCTTGTTGATTTATCTTGAAAATAGACTCATTAGGGATTTTAAAAATATAAGTTTAAGCCTCAAATTATTTTTATCCAAAATTTTGTGATTTTCCAAAGTCAGAATAGGGGATCACGTAATCATTCTGAACCAGTCTCACAAAAACATAAATATCACTAAATATAGAACTCCTTTTCTTTCTCTGTTTCTTTTATATGAAAATAGACTTATTAAGCTTTAATTTGATATCTCATTTAGTCTCTGATTAAATTTATACTATTTTTAGTGATTGTTCAAAATCACGTCACTGCTACTATCCAAAACAGTTTTATTGCTAATTCACTCTTTCACACTCTCTTTGTATTAACCTCACTTTAACATACATATCACAAATCATTTTCACCACATTTCATACATCACAAGTATAGGCCCATGATCACAAGGTCACCATAAAATCATCCTCATGTATAACTTACTTGTTTATAACCTCACCACATCCTGGTCACTTAATGAACACATCATTCACATAATCAAGTTCCTGCACTTATTCATCACAAAACTCACAAAGAAATACATAGAGAGTCTCCCGTTGAACACTTCGGATCAATCCTCGATACTTGGTGGTTTCAGCACATAGCTCCACCCATCATATAGTTTGGCTCTCTTGTACACATGGTGAACACTCAGTACCACCCATGTGACCTAGCCAATTTATCTCGTAGCTCTCTTGTCTACATGGTGTCCTTCACCTGGAACCACGCATGCGACCTAGCTACATATATCCCGTAGCTCTCTTGTCTACATGGTGTACACATAGTATCACCCATGAGACCTAGCTATATCATAATGTCTTGTAGCTCTCTTGTACACATGATGTGCACTCAGCACCATACATGTGACCTAGCTACATACTATCTCAGATCATCCAATCTTTCCAAGGTTCAACCGGGTTTTCTCTCTTTTCCAACAATTTCACCAATCAAGTAATTATCCACAAACATATTTCCAATATTATTATAAAATATCATAATACAAGTAATATTGATGTATTATTTACATATAAACTTACATCTCATTTAATATCAAGGCAATAACATTAAATTACACATTGCCTTACTAAAAATCATATGAACTTACAATTTCCCATAATATCCATAATCATAGAAATCACATTTATGTATGATAATTCAATGCACTTCATGTACCATAGACATATTTTTAAATCAATTCATAAACTTGGCGCCATAATCATTTAATTTAATATAATTCAATTAATTCACTAAATTTAACTTTCAAATATAAGTTACTGAGATGATTGCTATATTATTATCATACCAACTTACATACTTTCAACACCTCGAAATTATAATGAATATATCAATTTTACATTCAAACATGCATAAATTAATGCTTATTATACATATGAACTTACCTCGATACTAAAACGGCCATTTTACCAACTTTCCCAATTTTTTATTTTTCTCTCATTCTAGGTTCAAATCTCATTTTTCGGGATCTAAAACATCATATTTTACTTATTTAATTAATGTACTATTCAAAACAGTCCTTAACTCAAACTTTGGAAAAATTACAATTTTGCCCCTAAACTTTGCATATTTACACTTTTTCCCCTAGGCTCGGGATTAAACTTCATCCCTTATTCTTATGTTTTATGACATGCTGATCACTTTTCCCTTCTATGGAAACATCAAATTCTCACTCTAACATATACTTATGACTATTAGGTATTTTTACCGATTAAGCCCTTTTACTCGTTTTCACTCAAAACCGAGTAGCACAGGTTGTCTAACATAATTTAAAACCTCATATTATATTATAAAACAGCAAAACAAACACATTTCACCTATGGGTTTTTTTCCAAATATGAACCCTAGCTTAAATTATTGCTAGAATAAGCTTAATCAAATTACTGGGATTCCAAAAACGTAAAGAACTTGAAAAACGGGGTTATAATGGACTTACTATTGAGCTTGGAAAGCTTGAAAATCCTATCCATGGCTTCCCCCATGATAATTTCGGCCTCCATGAGAAAGATGAGTTAATTTTGGCTTTATTTTCCCTTTTTATTTCTTTTAATTACCAAATGACCAAAATGCCCTTCCTTACTAAACTTTCAAAAATTCCATCTATGTCCAATTTTTGTCCATCACTTAGAAATTGGTAAAATTTATATTTAAGACCTCCTAATCAATATTTCAAAGCAATGTCATACTAGAAACTTCTAGAATGCAAGTTTTGCAACTTATTCAATTTAGTCCCTAACTTCAAATTGAGCACTTTATGCATAGAATTTCTTCACGAAACTTTTACACAATCATGTAATCATATCATAGACCTCAAAATAATCATAAAATAATTATTTCTATCTCAGATTTTGTGGTCCCAAAACCTCTGTTCCAACTAGACCCAATTTTGGGCTACTACAATAATAAACCAAGAAACATACTCATAGCGGGTCAGTCCAATATGTTGTTCTCTAACACACATATTCATGCATTGATTCTGACACTCCATATCAATGACAACTCTTTATCATCAATCAACTACATGTTAGTCTTGATGAATTATTGTTGTCCCAGTCAACAATAATACTTGACTAGGGACCTTTTAAGAATAATCATATTATTCTCAGGACATTATTATAAAACAGTTTATTTATACACATAGAAAAGAAACTGAAATAATAATGGCAACACCTTATATTAATAAACATGGTAAATCAAGTACGTTATTACAACCATCTCATGATTGATCTTTGGGCATACTCTTACAAAAAAGTGTATTGGCTCTTCCACACTTTCATTCAGAATCACTTTAATCCTAAGTTAGTGGTTACTTCTACATCTACTATTATGTTTGTTTCTACATCAATTGGATCAGAGATTGCTTCGGCCATTTTCAATTCATCCTCCTGATCTCCAATTCCAAACTCTTGTTGACTGCTATTGTCTAATCTAGGGTGGTCAACGATAATATGGGGATCTTCAAGATCAAGGTTGGGAACATTATGCACGACCTCTTCCTTTGGAGGTAGTACCTCAAATATTTCTTCGAGCATTTTCCTTATCTCTGCCGCTATGTCTAACATGTTTGATAATAGCTCAGATTTGGACGACGTAGCAATTTCGCATGAAGGCGTCTTATATGAATCACAATGAGGCTCATCTGAGTGTTTGGGCATATCATTGTCTTTGTCGTACGACTCATAAAAAGGTTCGTATGAGTACTCATTGTCCTCACATTGGTTATCATTACTCCATTGGTTTGTTGGGGCTCCATTTCACCAACCTGTTATTTAGTTCCATTCGTCATGCCAAGAAGCCCTTTCATCATTAAACCACCAGTAATAAAATTTTTCCATAATTAAATCTTCTAGTCAACAAAGTAAATAAAAAATTTTGAGAATAAAAATAACACAATTAATAAATATAAAAATTAGTACACAATCTAGCTCGTTCTTCTTTCAACTAATATTATTTACAAGTATTTGATTCAATAACAATTATCACCGTCGCAATCCCTAACAAGGGTGACAACAATTTAATCGCCTCCAGACGTACTAATGTCCAAAGTGTGAATACTGCAACTAAAGATATGAAATTTGTAACACCCCGAACCCGAGACCATCGCCGGTGTCAGACACGAGGGGTTAACAAGCCAAGTTCACATGTTTTGCCCACCAATTTGGCATTTCCAGTCAGGCTGGAAGACTGCGTCACCGTCGCCTTAAAAATCATATCTCGAGTTTCAAAACTCGGAAACTGGTTTCGTAAATTTTCCCTGAATTTAGACTCATATATCCATCCATGGATTTATTTCTAGAATTTTTGATCGGGCCAATTGGTACAGTTTATTAGTTAAAGTCACCCATGTTACAGGGATCGACTGCTCTGACCTTCTCGCGGTATAACTTGAATATCTCTCTGTACAGGGCTTTAATGCTGGTTCCGTTTGTTTCTAATGAAACTAGACTCAAAATGGAATCTGTAAATATAAGGTATGTCTCCTAATTCTTTCTGGATAATTTATAGTGAATTTTTAAAGTTACAAAAGGGGACCCAGAAACCGTTCTGGCCCTGTTTCACAATAGCTTCAATATCTCTTAACATGTAACTCCTATGATCATTTCGCTTCTTCCATATGAAAATAGACTCATTAAGGTTCATTTACATAGCTTATTCACTATTTAATACCATTCCTACAATTTTTGGTGATTTTTCACATTCACGTCACTGCAGCTGGCAGCATCTATTTTAAGGTAGGTCTTATCTATTTTTTGTAGTCTCCATCAACCAACTAGTCTTGCCATACATAGGTTCACATATGATCATTTTAACCATACCAATGGCTGATCATGTGACCAACACTCCCATTTCCGATCCATAATCACATCATGACACCATATATATACATTCAAACCACAAATAGTCTAAGTTCATGCTTCCTTTTACGAGCCATTTTCGCATGGTCGTATACATATACATCGCCACATTTTTAAACCAACAAGGGTAGTCCTATACATGCCATTTCAAAGTTCAACCAAAATTTATACCAAAATAGAGGCGTGGATAGTGTGGATGACTTCGACTTTATTGATCCCGAATCCGTTTGCTATCGAGCGAAATCTATAAAACAGAGAGCCAAAGCAACGGGGTAAGCATTTTTATGCTTAGTAAGTCTCAAGGAATATAATCAGCTTTAATTAAAGCAATACATTCACATAACCAAATGCATCATTTCATTAATGCACATTCACATAATCGTACTTACTTCACCATCCCAACACTTATGTTCATACACAAATAACGGCTTCATTAAGGCCGATAACTCGCTCCATCATAGGAGCAGATATTCATACGCTCTTACTCCTAGCGCAAAGCACACACCGCACTTACCTTGTCATTGGGAAATTTCACAAGTGCATTAGCTGAAATTTTCCAGCAAGCTTATAATTTTCAAATCACATACCTTCGGAGTTTAACCGGACGTCGCTACTCGCTCAATCGCCTTCGGGACATAGCCGGTTATGGTAACCGCACCAAGGCCTACGGGACTTAACCCGGATATCACGATTTGCACAAATGCCTTGGTCTTAGCCCGGATTTAACAACTTGCACGAATGCCTTCGGTCTTAGCCCGAATATAGCTACTAGCACAATTGCCTTCGGTCTTAACCGGATATAATTTTCAGCATAATTGTCTTGGGCTTAGCCCGGATATCATTCAATTTCTCATGCACACATACATCAATAATCATTGGACATACATATTTCATTTTCCTTACTAAGGCTCAAACACAATTATAATCATTAGCATATTCGCCTTGGGACTTAGCCCGGTGGAATTCAAATACTCATACACACATAATCAATAATCATACACATCCATATTTCATCTCACATAATTCAAGTAAGGTCACTTCTTGAGGACTTACCTCGGATGTTGTCGAACGGCTTTTACGGCTATTCGATCACTTTTTCCTTCCCTTGTCCAATTGTGGACCTCTTAGCTCTTGAGCTAATTCAAACAAATTCAATTTATTAAAACCTCATTGTGCTAGCTTATGGCGAATATGACAAGGAATTTAAATGGTCATATGGCCACTCTTTAGCTTGAATACACAATGGTCATGCACATTTTATACTACATCAAGCAATTCAATACAATTTATTTGAGCATCAAGGAAATGCTAAGGCCTTCAATAGGCTACCCAAGGCCGAATATTCATGTACATGTTGAGGCCAATTATGCACTTAATACCTCACAAAAACAGCATGCATTTTACTAGTTAATGCTTTGCATATTGTGGCTCAAAACTTATAATATAGCATCAAGCACTTATATGTGTGCTAGGCCGATTTGTGCTTGCAATTTCACAATTATTCTTCAACATCTTCTTCTTTAAACAAACTTATTCATCACTTCCTTCATAACCAAAACATCATGTGCAAACATATATATACATATATGAGCATGGCAATTTCAAGGTGTCCATAGCCATCCAAAACACAAATTTTAACTAACATGCAAGAAGCATGAACCATGCTCATGAATGCATCATGGCGAATATGACAATCATGCTCCTTTTCAACTTCAATCATGATAAAACAAAAGAAAGCTCAAAATCTTACTCAAGAGTAGACAATCCATCATTGCATCCATCATCATCAAGCTTCACACTTAGCATGCAATGGCTTTATCACCATAACAACTTTGGCCAAATACCATTTCCATGGCTTAACAAAGATTTGAGCCATGGCTAACATGCACATCAAGTTAGCAACCAAAACATGCATGAAACTCCTAACACAACCTCATACATACCTTAATCTTGATGCAAACTTAGCCAAATCTCCTTCTAGATCTCTTCCAAACCAAGCATGAAGCAAAAATCCTCCTTCTTCCTTAGTTTTGGCTCAAAGAAAGGATGAACAAAATTTTTTCTTTCCTTCTCTACAACTCACGGCAATGGGGGATTACCACACTCACACACATTTTTTTTTCATTTTTTATCACCCATACACCTTTGTTTATTATTTCACCCTAATGCACCAACAAAACATGTTTCATGACATGTTTAGCCCATCCTCCCTTGTCATGGCCGCCACCACCTATAAAGGGGAATTTGACATGCAAGTCCATTATTTTGCATGCATGCTTTAATTAGTCATCACACATTTCCTATCATACTTTCAAAGTTCATTACTAAGTCCTTTCTTGTGGAATTCACCCTTATAACACTAAATCAATCATCATAAAATGTCATACATGAGCACACACATATTATAGGCATCAAAATAAATTTTTAATTATTTTTATGCCTCGGTTTTGTGGTCCCGAGACCACCTTCCGACTAGGGTCAATTTTGGGCTGTCACAAAATTGAGGCTGTGTCCACAAGTATACAAGTCAGGTTGTAATATAGTTGTTTACAATGACACTTGGTAAGTATGTAGAGGATCATACCTTAGGATTGCAGTTTGGGGAAAACTGCTATTATGCCAATTACCAAAAATAATTACTAATCTACTCAAGTCACGAATTAGTAGTGTTAATCAAGAAGTAGGATGATAATAATAATAATAATAAACAAATAAATTGAATTAAACCTAAATCTATTCCTAAGTTCTTGTATTGACTTCTTTCATTCCTTGTTTTGACTGTGTGAGTTCCTTTAGCCAAGATAATTTGTTTTACCTAATTAACTATTGATGTAGGGTTCTAAACAGTTGGTTACTAATTAACCTAGCAAGGCTTCCCAACCTTCTACTAACCTAACTAGTCGACAAGAACTACTCACCTCTTAATGATACAGTTCAGACTGGCTAGGCAATATTGATTTTAGGTTAATTCCTACCTATACGGCTTCCTAGGGTCGTCAAGCCTAGGGTTTAAGTTCTTCCTTCCCTAACCACTGATCTACTAAGTGATGCTTGGTAGGCAATACCAATTTCGGGCTAATTCCTACCTAGATGACTTCTTAGGGTCTTCAATATTAGGGTTTAATTGCATTCAATTAGATCTAACCAATCCAAATTGAACTCTACCTGTCAATAAATTAGTTAGATTAAAATAGTTGAAAGATGCAAAATATGTAATAAGCATAAATTAATTCTAGTATTTACACAAACATCAAATTAACAATGTTAAAGAAAGAGATATAAATAATAGAAAAAAAGAGACATAAAGAATATAATAAAGGGAAGAGATGCTCATGAATTTATCGATGAAAGTGTTGCTCTAGAATAATCTCCACTCATGAAAGCCTCACTTCAGAATAGGATCTTTTGATTACAAGAATATAAAATAACTTGAGTAACTAAGAATAAGAACAAAAACATAAGAATAATTTCTATATCCTTAAAATTGTCTATTTAAATTGAATATAATGGCCTTTATATAGGCTAAAATTGGAATATTAAACTGCCTAAACTATCCATGAAGTACTTAGAGTTTGACTGGGAAACATACTCGTAATTTCCTTCAAAACATACCTGTCACGTACAAGGACTTTTTGGGCAGCGTAGAAGTGGTGTGGCAACATAGGCTTGCGATGTTGCAACATCGGATCTGGTGTCGTGACACTGAAGGAAAATTCACTCTAGGATTTTGTTTTTGTATTTGCCTTCAATGTTGCGACATCGGTGTCTTGGTATTGCAATAAAGGCATCAGTTTCAACTTGAATATGCATCTTTAGCTCTAATTTGTCCTACAAAACCATGTAACCTTACTTAGATATATAAAACTACTAAAAAGCATAAACTACTACTTTAAGCATGAAAACCTAAATATATACTAAGATGATTTAATTTAACTATTAAACAAGATAAAGTTATGTGTAAAAAGGATGTAAATAATAGTGTAATTTGTGGCAGATTGGTGACTTTTACTGAGTTTTTACATTTTTGGTCCACACGATATTAGTAAGTTAAACGGCTGTGCAACCCCTTCTCCACACGGCCACAATTTTTCATACGACCTAGGTACATGGTCGTGTAACCCCTGTTTGCAAAATTTTCCTACTTTTTTCTAAGTTTTCAAATAATTCCTTATTTGTTCTTTGGTTAATTTAGGAGCTTTTGTAAGCTCTTTTGAGACTCGATTTTGATTGTGAATGATATGAAATGCTTATATATACTTTTGAGTTTATTTAATGTACTTGTTGTGGAATCTTGTAACTTTGGTTTGGTGACCGAACCGAGTTAGGGGTGTTACATGTACCCCTCACATGTCGAGGTTGGGATCTTTGCTTTTAAACAATAAGTTGCCACGACCATTCTTGTCATTTTCATTAGGGACTTGCAAAAAATGACATTATAAGTTGTTGGGTGATCAACTGTAACACCCCAAACCCGAGACCATCGCCGGTGTCGGACGCGAGGGGTTAACGAGCTAAATCCTCTTAAAGCACCGACCAATTTGGCATTTCCAGACAGGCTGGAAAACTGCGTCACTGTCGCCTTAAAAATCATATCTCGAGTTTCAAAACTCGGAAACTGATTCCCTAAATTTTCCCTGAATTTAGACTCATATATCCTTCCATGGATTTATTTCTAGAATTTTTGGTCGGGCCAATTGGTACAGTTTATTAGTTAAAGTCACCCATGTTACAGGGATCGACTGCTCTGACCTTCGCGCGTTACAACTTGAATATCTCTCTGTACAGGGCTTTAATACTGGTGACGTTTCTTTCTAATGAAACTAGACTCAAAATGGAATCTGCACATATAAGGCATGACTTCTAATTCTTTCTGGATAATTTATAGCAAATTTTTAAAGTCGCGACAGGGGACCCAGAAACCGTTCTGGCCCTGTCTCACAATAACTTTAATATCTCTTAACATGTAACTCCTATGACCGTTTCGTTTCTTCCATATGAAAGTAGACTCATCAAGGTTCATTTACATAACTTATTCACTATTTAATAACATTCCTACAAATTTTGGTGATTTTTCAAAACCACACCACTGCTGCTGCCAGCATCTGTTTTCAAGGTAACCTTTACCTATTTCATGATTTCCACGATTCAATTGGCCCTTTTTGCATACATAGCACAAGTGTGATCATGATTAACCATTCCAATGGCTAATCTTTTCAAAACCATTCCATACCCCATAATGATCATCATACAAACGATTATAGAATCATACTAACAACGTATATAAGCCATTTTCGCATGGCTATCCAAGCTTACATAAAACCGAAAGGTACATGACCTTCTACAATAGGGTAGTCCTATACATGCCATTTCAAAGTTCAACCAAAATTATACCCAAAATGGAGGCTTTGATAGTGTAGATGACTTCGACTTGAATGATCCCGAATCCGATCGCTAACGAGCAAAATCTATAAAACAGAGAGCCAAAGCAACGGGTAAGCATTTTTTATGCTTAGTAAGTCTCAAGCAATAAAATCAGTTTTAACTAAAGCATTACATTCACATAGCCAAATGAATCATTTCATTAATACACATTCACATAATCATACTTACTTCACACTTCATCATTATATACTTTCACAAGATATCAACCAATTCAATAGCTGAAAACTCGTTAGTCGATTGAGCGAATGTTACTCAAACATATCGACTTTTCCAAAGGCACATATAAACATACCTTATCCTTTGGACTTTTCGAGCGTACTAATTAAATTTATTACAGCAACCAACGCCACCTCCAGCCCAAGCTTCTTGAATACAACCGGATATAACCACATGCACGAATGCCTTCGGGTCTTAGCCCGGATAGAACGACTTGCACAAATGCCTTCGGGTATTAGCCCGGATTTAACAACTTGCACGAATGCCTTCGGGTCTTAGCCCGGATGTAGTCACTAGCACAATGGCCTTCCCGGATATAATTACTAGCATAAATGTCTTCGGGACTTAGCCCGGATATCATTCAATTGCTCATGCACACACATACATCAATAATCATTACACATCCATGTTTCATTTTCGTTACTAAGGCTCAAACACAAACATATCACTTGCATAATCGCCCGGGACTTAGCCGGGTATCATTCAAATACTCATACACACATAAATCAATAATCATTACACATCCATATTTCATTTCACATAATTTGAGTAGGGTCATTTCTTGAGGACTTACCTAGGATGTTGTCGAACGGCTTCAACGGCTATTCGATCACTTTTTCCTTCCCTTTATCGGATTTAGCTCCCCTTTGCTCTTGAGCTTAACGAATACAAGTAGAAGTATTCAATATTTTCTCAATAATGTTTACTAGTCAATCACATTCGCATCTCATATCATCTCACTTTATTATAATTTATCACTCAACCTTTGAACCAAAACGCCATTATATGGCCACATATACATACATCCATATATTTAAGCTCAAGAATTTTAACATAACATCAAGTGCTCAAATTACTCATGTGGCTGATTATACATGGTCATAAATACACAAAATCAAAAATAATTTCAAGGTTTTTCACCCTATACATGTACTAGGCCGAATGTACATGCAAATTTCACAACATTCTTCAACAAATTTCTTCTTTAAACAGACATATTTATCACTTTCTTCATCACCAAAATATCATGTGCAAACATATATACACATATAGGTGCAAGGTCAATTTCAAGGTGTCCATAACCATCCAAAGCACAAATTTTAACTAACATGCAAGAAGCATAAACCATGCTCATGAATGCTTCATGGCCGAATACATCACAATCATGCCCCTTTCAACTTCGGTCATGGTTAAACAAAAGAAAACTCAATGTCTTACTCAAGATTGCTACAAAGAAATTTCAAGAGTAGACAATCCATCATTGCATGCATCATTAGCAAGCTTCACATTTAGCATGCAATGGCTTTAACACAATAACAACTTTGGCCAAATACCATTTCCATGGCATAACAAGGATTTGAACCATGGCTAACATGAACATCAAGTTAGCAACTAAAACATGCATGAAACTCATAACACAACCTCATACATACCTTAATCTTGATGCAAGTTTAGCCAAATCTCCTTCTAGATCTCTTCTAAACAAAGAAAATGAAGCAAAAATCTCTTCTTCCTCTTAGAATTTTCGGCCAAAAGGAGGGAAAAGATGAACAATTTTTTTGTTTTTCTTTCTTAGTTACACGGCAATGGGGAGTGGAAAGGAGCCTTCACACACACATTTTTTTTTATTCCATACTCCTTATTCTATTCATTCAAACATAACCCACTTACCAAACATGTTTCATGACATGATTTTTGCCCATAATTCCTTGTCATGGCCGGCCACTAGCTATAAAAAGGGGAATTTGACATGCAAGTCCATTGTTTTGCATGCATGCTTAAATTAGTCATCACACATTTCCCTATCGTACTTTCAAAGTTCACTACTAAGTCCCTTCTAGTGAAATTCACCTTTATAACACTAAATCAATCATCAAGAAATGTCACACATGAGCACACACATATTATAGGCATCAAAATAAATTTTAAATTATTTTTATGCCTCGGTTTTGTGGTCCCGAAACCACATTCCGACTAGGGTCAATTTTGGGCTGTCACATCAACAATTAGAAACTCCACCATTTTAGTAACTGTAAGATCATCATCACCAATTACAACTGGCAATGTGAATAAACCTCTCACATCATCGATTAGTTACTAAATCCATAATTTGGATTTCACTGCTTCAAATCATAATCAAACAAACCTATTTACCTAAACGCTTACCAATTCAAAATCTCAATAGTACTCCCAATGTCAACCAAGATTCTCTTTACCTCGAATCTTGCAATCAACATTGAAATCACTAATGGTCCATTACCATCTCGGTCGCTTAATTCCATTTCATCTCAATCAAAGAACCGTACTCTCTAGGGTTGAATTTAGTGGGGCTTTTCTGTTGAGGTTCGTACATACATAACATTGCACAAGTAGGTATTCCTTTTAGTGTTAGACCTAGTCTACTCCTCATTATTTCTTATTATGACATTAATGACCCCTTCCACAATCTTTTTATAGTTTCCTCTATCACCTACGTGTGACCTCGAAGCATCGTTATCTCTATTCCTTGGCCCAGATGACTGCCCTTGGTGAATGACAAAATATTATAGCTCTCCTTTATGGATTGCTAACTCTATGGCATCTCTCAAATGGCAATAATTTTATCTATAAACTCAGTCATGATGAAAATCACATACATCTATAGAATTGTCTCTGTGAACAGCAGATCTTAAATGAGGTGGTGACTTCCCTAAGGCTTTATCTGAGTTAGTATCTACGTTGGTGATGTTATAAGATAATAATAGGACTGGAACTGATTATAAGGAATTCTTTGTTGCCTTCTCTAATCCTACTGATAGTTCCTCTCCTCCCTAGTTGGCCTCTACAAACGTACGAACTTACTAAAATCATACCTTTCATACCCCTTCAAGTACAAGTGTTGGGGGTGAGTTCTTCCAACCCAATAATGTAGCGGAGGTCTGCCTCACCTATGTTGCTAAAATTGAGTTGTTCAGATTGGACTCTGCCTTTTTCTATTTCATCATTTTTAGCAAACATGTGAACCTTTTTATATAATTTTGATGATCTAGTAGTGGTTTATCCACCAAATTATACTTAAAAATTTGATGTGTTGTCCTTGACATTAAGGCTTGGACAACAAAATCTTTGGGGACATCCATTTTGATCATTTTTGTTGCATTCAATCCTTTTACAAAGTCTTGCAAAGGCTCATTCTTACACTACTTGATGTTGACATTAAGGCTTGGACAACAAAATCTTTGGGGACATCCATTTTGATCATTTTTGTTGCATTCAATCCTTTTACAAAGTCTTGCAAAGGCTCATTCTTACACTACTTGATGGACATAAGGTACACAAGTGATTGCATCAGCATCTTATTCATAAAGAAACTACTCATGAGCAAGTCTGACAATTGATCAAACTTTGAAAAGAAATGCTATGGAAGTTGGAAGTACTAAGCCTGAGTTGAATCATTCAGGGTCATAGAAAACACCCTGCATTCAACTTTATCTAAAGCACCAAATATGTTTATATGATTTATATAATAAGCCAAGTGATCTTAGGGATTCCTCTACCATCATACTATTTGGAAATGCAAAAAAAAAATATTTTCAATTGCAAAAAAACCTCTGATTATTGTAAAAAATATTTTAAGAATATTTTCAATTGAGGAAAATGCTATGCTATTTTTGGAAAGAGACATTGCTATTTTACCATTTTTTCCCTTCAAAAACTTGTATAAATAGGAGGTCATTCTCTTCATTTTTCATAGAACACAACAAGAGAAAAATAGCTTCTCTCTATTCTCTAAATTATGGTGTTCTGCAAAATTACACGAGAGAGAAATTCTATCTGGGAGATTAGGTTTAATCTAGACCATCTGTGACCTCTCTAATCTTTCTTGAGAATTGAACCTAAAGTGGTTTCATCGATTTTCTTCCAATTTATTTTTTGATTAGATTTCCAACAAACTACTTTTTTTTCAGTTTTGATTCCTTTCGAGAAAAGCAATACCAATTGTGTATATTCTACCTATCTCTATGGCAAACAATGTACATGCATAAGGCTGAGTTCTCTCTCTTAATGAATTCATATCCCATGATTTGAGTGGTCTTAGCGAGACAGACTTGATGAATTCATTGACATGTGAGCTTGAGTTTATTACTCTTAATGAGTTCATATCCCAGAGTTTGAGTGGTCCTATTGAGATAGACCTGATGAATTCACTGAACTTAAATTTAAGAGGATGAGCTTAATAAAGTGCTGCTAATGATTTCATAGCTCTTATTCAAGTGGTCTATATTGAGATAGACTTGATAAAATCACTTACGTAAGTGAGAAAAATCTGCCCACTTTCTATGAAAGACATTGGGCAATCTTTCTAAAGCCCTTACCAGCATCCCGAGGTGTACTGGCTAAAACTTGTTGATCTATCATGGAACATCAATTGGTTCTGAGATTAGTTGTGTGTCATAAGTTAACCTTTATATTAACAAGTTCAAGATTCGTTCACTTGTTAAGGAGAAGTATCACTTATTTCACTATTTACTAGTTCAAATCCATAAGATACTAGTGCTTAAGCGGCTAATTTCACTATTGCTCTTCTCGCGTTTTACCTTTTCTCATGTTTACAAAAAAACTTCCAATTCTTTTGCATTAGTGGGGGAGTATTGGTAATGTAAAGGAATATTTTTAGAATATTTTCAATTATGGAAAATCCTCTATTTTTTTAGGAAATTGACATTGCTATTTTACCATTTTACCATTCAAAAAACTGTGTAAATAGGAGGTCATTCTCTTCATTTCTCACAAAACACAACAAGTGAAAAATAGCTTCACCCTATTCTCCAAATTCTAGTGCAAAATTACATGAGAGGGAAATTCTGTCTAAGAGATTGGGCTTTAAACGGGAACATCTGTAACCCCTCCAATCTTGGGAATTGAACCTAGTGTGGTTTCGTCCGTTTTCTTCTAGTTTATTTTTTGATTAGATTTCTAACCAATTGCTTTTGTTTTTTTGATTTCAATTCCTTTCGAGAAGAGCAATAACAATTTTATTCCAACTTTATTCTGGTGTACGTATATTGAAGTATTGTGTTAACCTTGAGGGGCAACATCCACTACACGATTACACTGATCAGGGCGAATTTGCTTCTAGGACAGTGATTCTTCCACGGCATAATGACTCCTTTATTTATTTACATTCAATTTGGTTTCCTGTCAGCGCTAATAGTTTTGTTTTGTAGTGTATATGTGCATCACATACACCATATTTGGGGAATTTAAAAACGAGAACTACAAAGTATCACAATATTCTTTCATCTAAAGGTTTAGCTTTTTACTTTTTTTTTCTAATCTCGATGGCTTAAATTTTTTTTGAAATTTGTAGGTGTTTCTCTAATTTCTTTATTTTATGCTCCATCATATTTTTATTAGAATAGTTATAGCTATCATCATCATCATCATCATCATCATCATCATCATCATCATCACCACCACCATTATCATCATCATCATCATCATCCATTTCCATATCATCTATTAAATATGGATTCTGACCCAAAATACTAGAAACCACTTCACAAACAAAACAAAAAAACTAAAGACAAAGGCCCCAATATGTCCCCACACCATCACCCTATTCCCTAATCAAGCTCGACCCAGATTCAGTATCCTTGTTAGCAACAAAGGCTCTACTACGCCTAACCCATCTTCATTGTCGGATTAGGGTTATGGAGCATTACAATATAATTCAAAACATTTAACTTAAAATAGAAACTATTATTTAGATTAAATACTAACAATCAAACACACATTACATTTATAACATAAATTTACTTACGAGCCTTAAAAATTGAGCTTATGAGACCATAAAATAGTTTGGGAACAATTTGAAAGAAAACAAAAAATTCTGGAAAAACTTGAAAATTTTGGAAACAAGGGTCACACAGCCATGTGGTCAAACCATGTGACATAGCCCAGCCCGTGTGGACATTCGAAGTCTAGACACACAGTCGTGTCCCAGCCCATGTGTCCACCCTTGTGGGTATTCGAAATAGGGCCACACAAACGTTTCGTAGGCTGTGTGCCAAACCATGTGTATAATCAATGTTGAGTCACACGGTCATGTCGTAGGCTGTGTGTCAGACTGTGTTACATACTGCCTTGAGACACAAGGTTGTGTCGTAGGCCATGTCTCAAACTATGTGGAGCCTGCACTTAAAACAATAATGAAACATGGCCATGTGGGGTGGCTGTGTGTGGCACACGATCATGTGAAAACCCATGTCCCAGGCTATGTGTAGCACACAGTCGTGTGACAGCCCATGTCCCAGGCCATGTGCTACTCAGATTGCCTCTAGAAGAAGCCATTTTCTTCCCATTTGCTTATGTACCAAGACATGCCAAAAACACATGTTTACAAGTCTTCAAAACACATTCAAATATACTCAAAACATTCCAAAAAAATCAACTTACTTGTCTAACCAATGTGTCCTTATTGACACCATAATTCAATAAACAAATGCATCCACAAAACATTCCACAATAATTTGCATTCAAGCTTATAAGTTCATACATAAGAATAGATACCATACTTATCATTTCATTTTGTCCATTCACAACCAATATACCATTTCTCAACTACTTTCAAGAATTTATACCAACTAGCCCAAACATAGTTATATGCACATTTCATACTAAAACCAAAAGCAACTATATAGGCAAGTTATTACCGAGTTTAAACAACTTTACACTAACCTATTATGTAATTTAAGAAATAAGTATTTAACGTATATATATGCCATATAACACAAAGATAAACATATCAAAAACTACCAAATGATATCTAGATAATGTGATTCTTTGAGTTGATCCATTCACTCGACTCCTCAAAAACGTATCTACAAGGAAATAAGAGAAATGACATGAGTAAGCTTAATAGAGCTTAGTACGTTCAACGATTTAAAAATGATAAGCTTATCGTAAAAACATATAATTCACACAACATTAGAAAATAAACAAAAATCATGTCAGTCACAACCATTTAACTGGTGAGTCTATATATATCAATACTTATAATAGATACTCAACTGAACTAAATCCTTCCATAACAACTCATAACAACCAATCAAAAAATCATATAATAACTTATAACACAAATTATAAACTCTATAACTAATGAAAGTATGCCCGATGAGCGATATAAAGGATTTGGATACAAGGTTAACCATCCAAAACAAACCAGAATGCTCAAATGAGCTAACCAACTGAGAACACACATGGGCACCAAGGTTCAAGCCCATAGACTAACATCCCTCTGAAACACACCTGGGCACTAAGTGCCAAGGTCGAAGGCTTTACATACGGCCCCGATAACACACCTGAATCACTATAATATAACATAATAGTCTGCAACAAATGCTGGACTTCGGTATATTCAGTAAACAAGAATAAATCAAAATCATCATCTTAACAACAATTAATCTCGTACAGCACGTGATATAACCTATTGGCATGTCAATTATATTCTATCTTACATTTGTCGACTCAATTATTTATCAAATAACAACACTTAATATAATTACTTTCTCAAATCATATCCACTTAATACAATTCAATACTTTCAAGACATTATAAAATTTCAATTCATAAATAATATAATATTTAAAATATACAAAATTAAACCGTATGAACTTACCAGGGCTAAACTGCAGATATAGCAATAGTTTAGGGACTATTCTACAACTTTCCCTTTTCCTTGGTTATCTACTTGTTCTTCATCTATAATATAGTTTATTATAATTATTAGCCTCAATTTCATATACTATTCAATTTAATAAATGTAACTTCTTATTTATAATTTTACACATTTAACCTAAACTTTTACATTTTACTCAATTCGGTCCCTAAGACCAAAACATGATTATTTCCCATAATGAAACTTTATATCCATTAACCAAAATTTATATCTATCCCAAATCAATCCTCACATGCTAAAATTTCACAAGAAAATCATGTCTGATTTAATTTATTCAAATAAATCCCTAAACTTAAAATCATGAAAAAATCTCTTAACCAAATATTTCTATTTAACATCCAAGCATAGTAATCCACCATTAAACTTGAAAAATCTACAATATTCATCAATGGAATCTTCCAAAACATTTAACAATTTAATAAATTAACTCTCAGGTTAACTAAAATGATGTTAAAAACATAAAATTCATGAAAAACAGATGGAAATATACTTAGATGCATGAATATTAAAGGGTCGAACATCCAAGCTTCAACTATAGCTATTATTTTCTCTAATTTCGGCAAGAACACAAAGAAGATGATCATTTCATTTGTTTTTCTTTTATGTTTTTCTATGATTTAATTACTAATTACTTAATTACCCTTATAATATAACTTAAAAGTCAACTAAACTTAGTCCATATTTTTCCACTAATGTTCTATATGGTTTAATTACCAAATAGATCCATCAACTCACATTTTACTAACCATTTAATACTCTTAACCATTGGAAATAACTTTTCAAGCTCTTATGATTTAATCCTTTTTAATTAATTAATTATCAAAACAATAAAACTTCTTAACCAAAATTTAATAAGACATTAATGGCCTTGTAATTATTAAATAATTAATATTTATGGACTGATACGTCAGAATTGTTGTCTTGAAACTAGTGTTATTAACACCACTAGAAATTGGGTTGTTATAAAGGCACCACAAATAGCACATCCAATGTCACCGCTTGCATCGAACTAAACCTCACGTAATGGTTGAAACTCAGGTTTTGAACCACCCTCAGGTACAAAGTAAAGAAGGCCACAAAGTTTGCATAAGGGACTGATTTGTAAAGGCCTAAAAAGGGTGAATGGGGTTGAAAAAAAATACCCAGTTACAAGTATTGGATGAATAGATAATGTTTGTATTTGACAGTGTTAAAGAACAAGATGTTGTAGGTAACAACGAAGATGAGCTGATTTGTGGTTAGACTAGGGTTCAGTGACATGCGATTGATGGTGGTGAGTCTCTTTGGAAGTCAGAACATGGGTTGAGGTTTTGGATTTAAAGGGTAAAGTTTCAAGTTAAAGGTAGAGAGTAATAGAGTGAAGCAATTATTGATTTTTATTTTCTTTATTTGAGCAGAAAGGCTTATTGATTACTCATTTTTTTTTCTTTTGTCTTTAGAAGTTCAACTTTTATCTGTGCTGCAAAACTAGTAAATTTTTAGGCCTATTAGAGTAAAAAATGCATCATTTTCTTTTCTTTTTCCTTTTTCCCTTTAAATTAGAAACCTCCCTTCAAAACATTGTAGTATTGTGACACCCCTAATGTGACCCTAGTCGAAAAGTGGTTTCAGGACCACAAAATCGAGTCACAAGAATAATTAAATATTATATTTTATGCCTATTATAAGTGAAAGTGTATGTGTGAAAATTTCATGTTTTGATTTTGTCTTTTAAATGTGAAATTAATTAGAAAGGACTTATGTGTGAAAGTTTGGAAATGTGATAGGTTAAATGGTAGTGGGCAAATAATGCATGGTGGAAAAAAATGTAGACTTGCATGTCAAATTCCCCACTTTAGAGGAAGTGGCCGGCCATGATGGTATGGGATACAAAATATATGCATTTTGTATTAATATTATAATGACTACATGGTTTTATAATAGGAAATAAGTATTAGAAAAAAAAAAAGAAGGCCATACATCCTTGCCTTGTTCATGTGAATGTTTGAGAAAGAAAGGAAGAATGAAAGGGTGATGAAAAGAAAAGGAGAAATCGGTTCTTCTTGGCCGAAATGAAAAGAGGAAGAAGGGAGGGAAGCATTCGGTCATCTTAGGTTAATATTAAGGTAAGGAGTTTATACTAGTTCTTGAAATTTTAGTTGATCTTGGGTGAGATATCAAGTTATTTTTGTAGCCCATGTTGAAATTTTGATTTTGGAATGAGTAAGGTTTTCGGCTATGGTAATTAATAAGGGTGATGGTTGTTGTTTCATGCTAAATCTAGATGAACAATAGTAGTTTGCTTATATCTTAATATTTATGAGTTCCTTTCTTGGTTCTACCTTAAACCCATGAAGTATATTTTTATTTGGTGTTGTTGGAGGTTTCGGTCATGGGTAGAAAAAAAAAGAAAACTATAGATTTTGAGATTTATGATAGAAATTAATGAGTGAGAGTTGGATAGATATTATGATGTTAAAATTCATGGGATTATAAGCTTGTAAGTTTGATGGTGAAATTTATGCTTTGTGAGGGTAAATGGTTTAAAAGTAGCATTTGGCCATGATGTAAAATTATGATGAAGTGATGTTAAATGCTTTGAATATTGAGTATATATTGTTATAAGTTGAATTTAAGGTTTGTTAAATTGTCTGTCATTGCCAAATGTGTGTAGTTAAAGAAAATTTGTTGAAGTGCCTAGTTAATTGATATTAGGTTAATGTATGTGTTTTGAATTGATGGAATGGAGAGGATGCTTTAATTGTGTTATGAACAATTATATGTTAAATTAAGGTTTGCTAAGCTAGCTATTAAGGTGAAGTGCAAATGTTAGTATTTGATTACTAGTGTATATATGTGTATTAGCCGAGTTTTGAACTTGAAACAAAATGGTATTTAGTCAATACAAGTAACCATATTTGTAGAATGTATTAAGTATATAATCGGCCTCAACATAGACATGCATATTCGGCCACATGAATGAATACATAGATTGATGTTGTACGTTCGGCTATAGGTAAGCATATTGATGGCTTTATCTTGACTTAAAAAATCGGCTAAAGGAGAATATTGGCTAATATGTTGAATTTGATTCATAATTTCATACATATATGACTCTAATGCCTAATATATATGGGCTAAGTACCTTGAATTTCTCTTTGATGTTCAAAATGATTAAACCAATTTATTTGTTAAATTAAGCTCAAGAGCAAAGGGGAACTAAATCCGATAAAGGAAAGGAAAAGGTGATTGAATAGCCGTTGAAATCGTTCGACAACATCCGAGGTAAGTTTTAAGTGATTAAACGTTGAGTAAATTCAATCATAATAGGACATAATGAGTTGATTTAATAAGATATGATGTGGCCATGATATGTCTCAAACTCAAATGGGAAGTTCATAAGTGTTTGGACTTGGAAATTTAAGAGCAAATTGTAATAATTTGCTTAGGATAGCAGCAGTAATGTGATTTTAGAAAATCACTATAAATTGTTGGTGTGGAATTATAGGCTGAATAAAATATGTAATCAAAGCTTAATTAGTCTAGTTTCTTATAAAAGAGACCGTGTTAGCAAAGAAATTTCCTATAAAGAGATATTTAAAGTTGTGTGAGACAGTGTTAGAATGACTCCAAAATCCCCTGTTTTGTTTTTAGAAAATCATTATAATTTGTAAAAAAATGGTTATAAGATAAAATTTATATGCTTAGACTCCTTAATGAGTCTAGTTTCAAATGGAATCAAATAGAACATATTTTGAATTCTGTACAATGAGAAATTTTATTCGTAGTGAAGAGTGGTCAGATTAGTCAAACAGTGAAACAAGGGAAATTTTAAGAAAAATCTGGTATTGATTGGCCAAACCTAAAATTCTGAAAATTTTATGGATGGAAGATATGTGAGTCTATATTCAGGGAAAATTATCAGCAATTTATTTTGAGTTTTGTAGCTCCAGTTATAAATAATTTAGTGACTATTGCTCAGGAAAACAGCTTGTAGTGAATATGTGAATTTGTTGTAAACATTGATGAAACTATTTGAGTTGCTTATAAGCTATTGCTGAAATTGATGTACAAGATAAATATATATATGTGTGGTAAAGCCGAATGGCTAGTGTGAAATATGTATGAGATATGTATATGTGGTAAAGCCGAATGGCTAATGTGAAATATATATAAGATATGTATATGTGGTAAAGCCGAATGGCTAATGTGAAATATGTATGAGATATGTATATGTGGTAAAGCCAAATGGCTAATGTAAAATTTATATGAGATATGTATATGTGGTAAAGCCGAATGGCTAGTGTGAAATATGTAGGAGATGTGTGTATATTGTGGCCGAATGACCAAATGTGAAAGGTGTGTATTATTAGATATTTGACGAGGCAAATGAATTACAAATATGACAGTCGATGTGAATGTTGTAACATGTGATTAAATGTACATGAAACTTGGAAATATATTCCGGGTAAGACCCGATGACTACGTGTGGAGATTATGTCTGGGTAAGACCCGATGACTACGTGTGGAGACTTTGTCCGGGTAAGACCCGATAACTACGTGTGGGGACTATTCGAGCTAAAGGTTTCGCTGAAGATTCGAGTAAAGCATAAGATTATACGACTTCACAGTAACAATTGGTAATAAATACGTTCAATGCGTTAAGTTGGTCAGGTATGTATTTTGAGATTATATTTAAGCTTGATTTGGACTAAATCACAAGGTCGTTATGTGATGCATATGTGAGTAAAGCAATAAGACTGTTCTATGATTATTGTGTGTTTGGTCAATGTGGAAAGTTAGGTGAAAATATGTAATGTACCTATGTTTATAAGAGATCACTATCAAGTGAGAATTTATCTGCCTATTATATATGATGAGATGTGCATATTCGGTAAAGGGATGGTATGCCCGAAGGAAGAGTGAAATAAAAATACGAACAACTATGTTATAATTTGATTGTTATCTGTTGACACTGCTTAAAACTTACTAAGCATTGTAATGCTTACTCCGTTTACTTTGTTTCCTCTGTTTTATAGATCTCATTTGGAAGCTACAGGCTCGGGGATCGTCAGCAACTAGTCACACTATCACTATCCACTGCTTGTTACTGTTATGTTTTGAATTATTTTATGGCATGTATAGAATAGACTAGTGGCCGAAGAATATTTTGGTTAAGTAACGTGATGTAAGTTTGAAAAATCACTAAAAATAGTAGGAATGGAATTAAATGGTGAATAAATTATGTAATCGAATCTTGATGAGTCTATTTTCATATGAAAGAAATGAAACGACCATATGTGCCATATTTTGTGAGATGTTTAAGTTTTCGTGAAACAGGGCCAGAACATTTTCTGGATTCCCTGTTCTGACTTTGAAAATTCTCCATAAATTAACCGGAGATAATTAGAAGTCATGCCTTATATGTAAAGATTCCTTTTCGAGTCTAGTTTCATTAGAAGCAAACGACATATGTATTGGAGCCCTGTACAGGGATATATCTAGGTCGTAATGCATAAAGGTCAGAGTAGTCGAACCCTGAAACAGGGGAGACTTTAAATAATAAACTGTACTAATTGGCCCGACCAAAAATTTTAGAAAAAAATTTGTAGATGGATATATGAGTCTAGTTTCAGGAAAAAAATTTACGGAATCAGTTTTCGAGTTTTGGAACTCGAGATATGATTTTTTTGAAGTGACTGTGACGCAGTTGGCCAGCTTGTCTGGAAATTTTAAAATGAACTGTGTAAGTAAATGAATTAAGTCTGTTCACACCTCGTGTTCGACTCCGGAAACGGTCTCGGGTACGGGCTGTTACAAGTATGCTCTTTGTAGTACGTTTATAGTCTACTCTTTATAACACATTGATGTGATTTTGTCTTTTATTCATGGTGTTTTAGTTTTATTTTATCTTTCTATTGAGATTGCTTGGCTAGGTTCTTGTCAAGATGGAAAAAGAAATGGCATGTCTCAATATAGATGATGGTAAAGAAGAACCATTGATTTTACTCACTAATATGGACTTACAAAAATTAGTTTATAAATGTTATTTTGTAACACCCCAAACCCGGCCTAGACATTATGACCCAATTTGTGATGTCACATTGGAGTGAGTTTTGAAAAGCGTAGTTTTACTGAAAGAGTCCTTTTGTGTAAAAACCTCATTTGTGTTCTTTAAGAAAAGTAAACTTATTTGTTCATTTGTTAATTTACAGGTTTGATTAGCAAAACATGGACTATACTAAATCGTTATTACGTTTTAAAAAAACATTGTTCATTGCAGAAGCTTTTAAAACGAGTTGTGTAGCTTTGTAGCTGAAAATCATTTACTTTTCGAAAAACCCATGTCCTACTGCTAGCAGATATATGTCAATTTAAATAAATCCCCAAATAAAACAAAACTTAAAACGGCCTTATTACATAAAATTTACACAAATAAAACTACTTTTACCAAAAAATCCAAAACGAAACACAAACAGTGGTGTGGCCATCTCCGAGTCCCTCATAGCACTGACCCACCTAAGCAATACCTGCACAGATAGGCAGAAAAGGTGAGTTTATGAAAACTCAGTGTGTAATCCATATTTATCAAACAGTCAAACATACAGTGTTGAATTGTAACACCCTAAACCCGGCCTAGAAGTTAGGCCTGAATCTGGCGTGTCACATTGAAGTGTTTTTTGAAAACCATGTTCTCATTAAAAACCCTTCTTACTACTCAAAACCTTTGGCCATTTTAAAACTTGTGAAACGTTAATTCCCTTAAAACCTTACTTGCTGTGGAAGCTTACTTTTAAACAGTTGCGGAAATAAGATATTTTGAAAACCAGTTGTTGTTTTGGAAAATCGTGCCCTACTTCTAACAGATATTAAGCATACTAAATAAATTTTCCAAATAAAAGGTTAAGAAAATAAAGAGGCCTTAATACAACCCAAATCAAAAACCAAAGTGCTTAACTAAATAAACGAAATAGAAAAACATGTGCAGTTGTGTGGTCGTCTCTGATTCCCTCCGCGACACCAATCCACCTAACGCTGGGGATTACCTGCACAGTTAATAAACGGGGAGAGTTTACGAAAACTCAATGTGTAATCCCCTTACTAGAGTAGCAATCAAGAAATGTATGAATTTAGAATCGATGCGGGCGAGCCCATTACAAGAATAAAGACAGTCCAATTCAGAGCATACGTGGGCCAAAGCCCGTTACAATATCATTTGGGTCACAACCCATAACAGAATCAATTGGGCCTAGCCCATCTTAGCCTCAGTTGGGCCGAAGCACACATCGCAATAATATCACAATAATATCATACATGCAATGTTGTGCAACCCACCCCAATAATCCAACTGCTACACACCAACTCCGTCCCCCGGTACATATCATGTGGGGATATAAATATTGACCCACCCATCTGATACACATCAATGGTAGCCGAGTTGCGGTACTACCTTTATTGCAGCAAGTTGCTAATCAAATATTAGGCTTAATAGCCATCGGTGGATCCACGATCGTCAAGCAACCATGCGATCCTCATATACTTCCTCCATTCCATAATTCCCAACCTATGCAATATGTCGTGTATGTCATGCTCAATCATCACACGTGTATGTAGAATGGCCATACTCAGTAACAGTCTTTTAAACATATATTAAGAGCATATCAGTCATACAACCACAGTCAAGTCAATTAAAACGCAGTCATACATTCATAATCAAATCAGTCAAATTCGAGGTCTAAGTCGGTCATTTACCCTTAAGGGCAAAATAATCATTTTACCCTATAGGGGTATGTCGGTAATTTTACACTACAAGGGTATTTTGATAATTTTACAAATCGGGGGTGTTTTGGTAATTTTACAAATTGAGGGTATTTCGATAATTCTACAAATCGAGGGTATTTCAGTAATTTTACAAATCAAGGGTATTTCAGTAATTTTACAAATTGACGGTGTTTTGGTAATTTTACAAATCGAGGATGTTTCGAGAATTTCACAAATTGGGGGTATTTCGGTAATTTTACAAATCGAAGGCATTTTAGTATTTCACAATCTAGGGTATTTTGGTAATTTTACAAATCGGGGGTTTTTTGATAATTTTACAAATCGAGGGTGTTTCGGTAATTTTACAAATCGGGGGTATTTTGATAATTTCTCTTTATTATGGGTTTATTACTTACCTTGGCCTGTTAACAAGTCCTCGTTGGCTAAAGTGAACAGATACTATGCACCAGGTAGGATTCCAGAGAAGAGGAGGTGAGTCTTTAAGACCGCTTAAGTACTTAGCTCTCCCTAGATCCAATCCTAGACATGCATATACCCATTGTCACACCTTAACCTTATGACTTGTCCACGATCGCGATTAATTAATTATTTAAGTTTTATGTCTGCTTGAGTAGTTACCAAAAACTAGGTCTACAGCCCTTTTTTTCTAAATACTAACAGATCCACACTTATTCATTTGGCCCCTTTAGGCCCAATCTCGTTCACATGGCCCATCAGGCCCAATCACATTCATATGGCCCATTAGACCTAATCACATTCATATGGCCCATCAAGCCCAATCACATTCATATGGCCCATCAAGCCCAACCTTGGCACATCCTGGCACATCCTGCATTGGGTCTTAATCACCATTTTTTTCTTTCACCAACTCATCTGATTCGCTCTATTTAAAGCCAGCTTCTCACCTATTCCCATGTTAGCTTCCCGTTGTGGGATTACTTTCAACCATTAGGAAAATTCCTTATTTTCTTATGACCACCTCAACCACAGAGTTCCAGTCCAACTCCACCTCCTACACAGCTCAAACAGCAAAATAAATACTCCATTGTGCATCCCAAGACTTGAACCTTAGACCTCAAAGTTACACAACACGCCACCTTGCCACTCCACCACAGGCTCTTTCTGTGTCATATTTTATCATCAATTAAATATAAGGTCTATAGGCCAAAGTCCAGGTTCCTTTGAAAGAAAAACCAAAATAAATTGCAAGAGCCAAGACTTGAACCCAGGCTCGCATGCAACCTTAATGACGCCACAACCACTAGACCATAAGCTTCCTTGTGTCATTTATTTCCCACAATAATTTAAAAGGCCTTCATCTAAGCACCCAGGGTTTTATTCACTTATTACCAAAATTTTTGCTAAAGCCCAGGTTTGAACCCAAGATTTCTCCAACACTTCTCAAGGCCATTAACCACTAAAGCAGACATTTAATTGTGTCATTTCCTTGTACAATTAAATGCTTATATACAACCTCCTTACGGACCCATACTAAAGGCCCAATACTTCTAGGCCCAAATTCGGGGCGTTACAATTCTACCCCCTTAAAGAAATTTCATCCTCGAAATTTCCAACTATCTAAACAAGCGTTTAGCTCAATCTACACCACTATGCTCTTGCAGCGCACTCTAGTTTCAAACTTAATCTCAAAGCCTCTCACACCTAACCAAAACATCTAACCGCAGAAGCAAACAGATATTTACCACACATGCCTATAATTTTTATATTCAAACATCACATCCAAACAAAACACACCTGATTTAAAAGGAACTATGATCCCTCTTCCTGCTGCACTCCAAGTGCCTAGCCTGAAGTGTTTCACCATACGCCTTAACTATTGCCTCGAACAATTCTTCTAGCACTTCCCTTACCAACCGGATCAGTGCCTCTGTACCAAGCTCCGGGTTATTGTTACCTGAAGTTAGCAGACTTACCTTGACTATAGTTTCTTGAACCATCTCATGTTCAGGGGAGACGGGAAACTCCTCGCGACCTTGCTTGTCTTCGGAATCCATCACAGTATTGTTGCTAACTAAAAAAAATCTGATTTCCAGAACATACACTGAATAAATACAAAATCTAACTTTAAGTACAGTCTAACAAAAAGCCTACGGATTTGGCGCCGGAGACTCGGTAACCATACTTTCAGGAAAAACTTCAGAAAAACATTTCAAATACTTCAAATATTTTCAAACCATTTTGAAACAATTCTTTCAAAAATCCAATTTTAAAACCCATTCCACAGCCGAGTTTTGTAACTTGGCTCTGATACCACTAAATGTAACAACCCAAACCCGGCCTAAAAGTTAGGCCTGAATCTGGCGTGTCACATTGAAGTGTTTTTCGACAACCATGTTCTCATTGAAAACCCTTCTTACTACTCAAAACCTCTGGCCATTTTAAAACTTATAAAACGTTAATTCTTTTAAAACCTTACTAGCTGCGGAAGCTTCCTTTTAAACAGTTGTGAAAACAAGATATTTTGAAAACCAGTTGTTGTTTTGGAAAATCGTGCCCTACTTCTAACATATATTAAGCATACTAAATAAATTTTCCAAATAAAAGGTTAAGAAAATAAAGAGGCCTTAATACAACCCAAATCAAAAACCAAAGTGCTTAACTAAATAAATGAAATAGAAAAACATGTGCAGTTGTGTGGTCGTCTTTGTAACACCCCTTACCCATATCCAAGGCCGGAATAGGGTACGAGGCATTACCAGACTTAACCATACACATAGACGAAAATCGGGCCATAAAAATTCATTTAATTCAAAACTTTTCAAACACATGCATACACTCATATTTAAAGACATATAACGTGGCATAAATGAGCACTTACACATCCATAATCATGCAATAACATGTCATTTACTTTAAACATATTTGCTTACCATCCTGTATATAATATACATTCTTACATTAATTAGAACTAGACATGTTAAATCTTATTCTCATTTTATACCATCATAATGTAGTTACCAATTTGTCCATTAAACATCCATATTCAAGGCAACATTACTCATTTCCATTTAATTCATGATCCACTGGCCTGCATTTAACTTACCTGATGTATTACCAATCATGCATAACAAACAAAGCTAACTATATCATCACATCAAAACATAGGACATGGCATGATTAATTAAACTTATAAACCATAATGAATAAGGACCACATCTCATGATCATATGCGATAACTCAATGCAGACTGATACGTATGGTCAAATTCATAATAATAATACATATCACAAACCAACTTCCTATACATACCACTCACTTGATATTTCTAATATTTGAATTAATTCTCCCAAAAATGATAGTTTGATAGTGTGATTTTGCCTCCAGCAATCTCCAACCCTAAGCCGACCTGAAAATACTAAAGAAATGGAGAGGATGGGTAAGCTTTACGCTTAGTGAGTCCATATGAAATTAATAAGCAATTACTATCATGCTTTTCAAAATAAAACACTATAATTGTACAATTACACATGTTCAGGTTAAGCTATTTTATCGAGTTACAGTTACTAAATCATTCATATCTAGAGCTACAAAACTCCAAATTTAGTTTCGTTAATTTTCCTTGAAACTAGACTCATATACCTTTCTCCCATGAAATTTCCAGAATTTTTGGTTTAGGCAATTAGTACAGTTTTTCATTGAAGTTTCCTCTGTTTCGTTGTCCAACAATTCTGACCTCTCTTCACTAAAAATTATTTATCTCATATTGTAACACCCCAAACCCAGCCTAGACGTTACGACCTAATTTGACGTGCCACCTCAATTACCTGAAAACCTGACCAGCTTATGATGTTAAACCGGTTGTCGTAAAAGCCTTTATATTTTTTTAAAGCCCCTGTATGCCTAGAATTTCATGCTGTTTAAAACGTTTATGGTTTTCAATACGTTTGTTTTTAACAGAACTAAAGTTGCAGGTTTGCTTACAGTAAAAGTTATTATTTTGATAACTCGATGTTCCTACTCTATCAGTTGTTAAATACCAAATCATAGCCCAATTATAAGTTAAAACCCCAAATGGCCTTATTACAAAAACAAAACCCAAATATAAATTAATTAAATAATAAAGTCATTCGTGATCGTGTGGTCACCCCTAGTCCCTCGCAGCTCCAAACCGGCTAAGACTGAGGATTACCTGTACAATTAAAAGAAAGGATGAGTTTACGAAAACTCAGTGTGTAATCCCTTATCAGACTATAGAAAAAAGTACATGTAGTAATAGTCTAGGCCTTATCCCTTAAACAGTAGTAGTGTGGGCCTAAGCCCAATACAGTTTCAGTATAGTGCAAAATGCAACCCATCCCAAAACCATCCAGCACACCACCCGTACCATCCAACACACCATGTGGGGATATTAATCGACCCACCCAAGCAGCATACCATTATCGTAGCAAAGTTGCTAGTAATAATAACACAGCGTAGCTGCCAGTAGCAGTAAGTGTGGCAAGCCACCAGTAATAGTAAACGTGATGTAGTCACCAATACAGTACTTCTTCCATACCATAAACCCAACCCCATGCAGATGTCATGTCATAAATATTATGTGTATGTAGTATGTCATACTAAAAACCAGTCATATAAATGTCATACACACATCAATTAACCTACCACTAGCGTTATAAAGGTCATTTCGTCAGTTAGGGGTAAATTAGTAATTTTTACCCCTCAGGGGTATTTCGGTGATTTAATAGATTTTAGGGTCTCAGTACAGATAACGACCCTTCGGGAGGTCTACAGTCGTCTCGAACAACTCAGATAACCTTTATGGCCAAAACAGTGCAAATGAGCCCAAGGCCCACTACTTGGCCCAAATAGGCCAACACGCTCATGTAGCCCATTTAGCTCAAGTTCAGTCATGTCAACGCAGTTTCCATGCCCCATTCCATATTTTGTTACATACGCATATCCTATCCGTGTGGGGCCCACGGGTCTATTGGGCCTGCACGGCCCATCTCGGCCTAACAAGGCCCATAACGGCCCTAGTCCATGAAACGCACGCAACGGTCTTATAGTCTACCGCCCATAATATGTGGCTCGATTCACCCCATGAGCGATCGCACGCTCGCAAGGCCTCAAAAGCCGAAGCTCTGGCTTTTTGGCCTTTGCCGATCTACAACAGCCTTGGTGTGGTTACACACCTACGTTCATCATTTAACACAGAGTAAGGTTGGGTGTACGACTACACACCTGTTTGGAGAAGAGATCACTACACGCCACTTGCTTCACCTAAACCAACATCACGATCCCAAGTTAGTTCTCAATCGTACGAATTCACCCCCTTTTAAAACTCTTATTTCCCCCGGTAACATTTATTGATTACCTTGATAGAATAAGTAGGGTTCACACCACCCTTAACCAACAAGCTTCACCTACTGGCGACAATATGCACAGAAATCCCCATCCATTTAGCGATCTAAAAGTAATAAACTCAGACTAAGTATACTCCTTACCGGAATGTAAACCAAGGAGGAGGATAACAACTTTCGGCCAACCCCAAAACCACTTATAATCAAAGCATGCGATGTCACGAACGTTCTCTTGACAGCAATCGATACAAAGAAAAGATTAAAGAGAGAGACCACTATAGAAAGAAGAAAGAGAATCGGCACCACTGTGAAACTACATTTGATAACCATATTAGCAAGGCTCCACCATTGATAAAAGCCCGACAACCAAGAGGAACTCACTTACCTTGATCAAAGTAAGGAAAAATTCAGCGAAGAAAAGAAGATATTCGGCTAGCACCAAGATAAACCCGAGTAAGATGAGAAGGAAAAGAGTTTCAGCACAGGCTATAGAGTGAACTGAAAGGGTGTATTCGGCACAGAATGAAAAAAAAAGGGAGAAATAGCCGGAAAGAATTTCGGCTTAATTTGAAAGATAATAAAAGAAATTGGCACAAGAGGGAAATGGCATCAAGAGAATAAAAAATGCAAAACCTGAAAAAGTCTAAGAATAATTCGGCACCTATACTCTTCCTAAATGCCGAAAACACACTCCCCAAAACTCCCTTAGCCGAATTTGCACTCACAAGGACCCCTATTCGGCTCCAACTCCCACCAATTCAAATCCCTTGAAAACCTCCAAGATTTTCTCCCCTTATCCCTCCATAACAACCTCCAAGACCCATTGAAACTCTCACCCAACACAGTTTTAGTCTGCCACTAACTCTTGCTGTCCCAAGTAGCAAAATTAACATCTTTTACCTTCTATGGGATTCGAACCCCAGTCTTCGCACCTCCAAATCACGCCACATGCCACCAAGCCACAAGGCTTTTTGTGGTAACAAGCAACCACAATTATTCATAAAGCCTAGGTGCCAACATTCATGTTCCTTTTAAGAGAAAAACAAAATTTTTGTGAAAGCCAGAGCTTGAACCCAAGCCTTCCCAGACACCCCCAAACACGCCCAAACCATTTAGCCACCACACCAAACATGCGATTTATGACAAACTCGATAAAATTACAAACCCTAAATTTTTAGGGCGTTACACATATTTTCAGACTCGGATAATGTTCTTGTCCATTCATCCTAAAAGTAAACTCATTGAGGATTCTATTCATATAAATTATAACTAATAAATATTTTTGTACAATTTTTAACGATTTTTCCAAGTCACGACAGGGGATCTCGAATTCATTCTCACACTGTCTCACAAAAATTAGAATATCACATAATATAGAACTCTTTTGCTCCCCCTATTTCTTTTATATGAAAATAGACTCATTAATCTTTAATTCTATATTTTTTTTGAAATTTAATTCAACTTACACAATTTTTGGTGAATTTTCAAAGTCACGCAACTGCTATTGTCGAACACTGTTTTACTACTAAAATTCACTCTTACATAATTTCACTTAATCCATTTTGTCTTATCGAAGTTCACTCAAATATCGAGAACATTGCTCATAATTTTCATAAATATATACCTGCACTGATTCATCATATAATCATGTTCACATGTATTTTTACTTAATCGATTTTCCCGTTGAACTCTTCGGAATAATAACTTATACTCAGTTCCCTACACATATTTTCACACTTATAGACAAGGCTATCTGGTACGCATTGTAGCCTGCACTTAGTACTACACATGTGACCAATTATCCGGTCCATGTAGTAGCCTGCACTTAGTACTACACACGTGATCGAAGTTATTGGGTACGCATAGTAGCCTGCACTTTGTACAACATACGTGACCTCACAATAGATCATTCGTATCATTTCTATTCTGAAGGCTCAACCGGGAAATTCCTCACTTTCCAACATGTTACAAATTTATTCATGGTCCTTTTTCAATTTGCAATTTACAACAAATAATCATTCTATGGCAACCACATTTCATATGATAACAAAATATAATAAAATAAAATGAATCGATAAATTATTTACGTACAAACTTGTCGAAATCTCATCAGGTACAACCGTGTAGCAATTCATACAACCCATGTAATAGTAATTTAACATTCAATTCATGTAACAATAATTTGCCATTCAATTTCACATGATGCAACAAGCATCACATTTTCCATATCATACACACCATCCATCAACTTCTCCTAAACATATTAAATCATAGAATTTATGCCATAACAATATAAAATTACAATTCAAGTATGGTATTGCATTGTTATTAACGCACGAACTTACCTCGTATACGAAAATGGTCATTTTTACCATTTTGTCCACAACTTGGTATTTTGCCGATTTTAGCCCGAATTTCATTTTTCTTTGCTCTGTCGTTACAAATATAGCCTAATTAGGACTCACATTATTCAAATAGCCCCAAAATCATATTTTGGAAAAATTACAATTTTACCCCTAAACTTTGTCAAAATTACAGTTTTTCCCCTAGGATCGTAAATTAAACTTCATCCTATTTTCTTATGTTTTATGACATGCTGATCATTTTTCCCTTCTATAGCAACATCAAATTAACACTCTAACATCTACTTATGAACATTAGGTATTTTTACCAATTATGTCATTTTACTCGTTTTCACGTAAAATCGCTTAGTAAAAGTTGTTGAACACAATTTCAAGCTTCATATTCTACCATAAAATATCAAAATAAACACATTTCACCTATGGGTATTTTTCCAAATATAAACCCTAGGTTAAATTATCGCTAGAATAAGCTTAACCAAGTTACCGGGATTTCAAAAATGTAAAGAACTTTAAAAGCGGGGCTAAGGAGCACTTACAATCGAGCTTGCAAGTTTGAACAAACCTTAACCATGGCTGCTGCTGGTAGAAATGGTTGAATGAAGAAGATGATAGCTAATTTGGCTTATTTCCCTTTTTAATTCTTTTAATTATTAGTTTACCAAAATACCCCTAACTTAAAAATATTTTATTACACCCATTTCATGTCTATTTTTGTCCAGAAATTAACCAATGATCTAATTACCATTTAAGGACCCTCAATTTAAAATTTCATAACAATTGGACACCTCTAGTATGTAGAACTCAACTTTTACACTTTTTACGATTTAGTCCTTTTGACTAAATTAAGTGCCCGAATGTCAAAATTTTTGAATGAAATTTTCACAAAATTATTCCGTGAAATTGTAGACCATAAAATATAATAAAAAACAAAATTTTCATCATCGGATTTGTGGTCTCGAAACCACTGTTCCGAGTAGGCCCAAAATCAGGGTGTTACAACTCTCCCCCATTTAGGGATTCTCGTCCCCAAAAATCTTACCGGAAAAGTGGCCTTCACTTAGATTCCTCAATCTCATACTCGATACCAAAGTACCTTCGCTCAGGCGGTGCCTCCAATACATCTATTTAATTTCTCATATGATTTGAAAGCTTACGAACTCAACTCCCAATTGTTCTTAAATTTTCAAAGGCTTCTCAGTTTCCCATGATATCATGACATAAAACTGGGATCTCAATTTGGTTTATGGAGACTAGAATTCCAAGAAATCCAGCAATCAAAGGGACCTGCACTCTTCCGAAATAATCATATAGATTTTCATCATCGATAAATCACAATCCAATAACATTTGAATCAAATTATAGTGCACGTCATTACTCTCTGAATAAATAGGCAAATTTTCACTGTGAGCTTCGTATAGTTCTTTCTGTATAAGCCTCAGAATAATAATACCATGAATCAGATCCAATCTGAAATTCAACATCAGAAGTCGATCCTCACTGTACTCTTTTAGTTTACTACTCACTATCACATTTTCCTTATTTTCTTGAAACACATCACCCTTCATACCACAATGCATTAATGAAATTAGGAAATCTTTACTCAATGTAGACTAGTCCAATTCAAACGCTTTGGTTCATGATATTCTCATCTGTCCAAACCTTGCTAACGTGTAATAAACTTTTCAGCTTTCGCAAGATGAAAACTTTATCATTCTTAGTAGCTTTAACTCATATCAAAATTTTCTAAGAGATATACACTTCTCGTTCAAACTATTTGCCTTTTACCCATAAAGAAATGAAATTCTATTATCAGATTTGGGAAAAATGATCCTGACATAATTGTCATATGAAATCTTTCAAATAAATAATTCACACAGATTAAACACTCGAGCCGATTTAAACACCGTTGAATGACATTTCAAGTAATCCTTTCTTCTAGTTACTAAACAATTCATCATATAGTCCTTTACTATTCATTCCTTACGCTAATCAAAACCATCTCAATTGCATTAGCTCAAGTAACCAAAATATATCAATTGAAGATATTAACTATAATTAACTTACTTGAGAGAAGTAATCCACCATGCCGATTGAAACTCGTACTTTTATCACTTATGCCTTTACTGTTGTCAAATCCTTACACGAAAATTTGAGAAATTCCAATACTAAAATCACCACATTACCAAATCAAATCAGAAGTAGAGTCATGCTTGTCATGATTATCATGAGCTAAAAAACACACTTCGAACATAAGTCATAATTGACAAATCATGGAATAAAGATAACAAGAAAACCGAATAAAGAAAACCAAACTCATAGAAAAATATAGAAGATCTCGAAATTTCCTCAGAGAAAAGAAGTCCAGAAGAAAACATCATTTAATCCCACTGGAATCAAATATAACAAGAACAATGTATCCCATACATATATATCAAATGGAACATCAAGTAGAAGAAATAGTATCATAATATCATACATATCCTCTCATCAATTCTTATTAGACGAAATGTAATAAAATGCCCGAGGAAATACAGCAATACAAATTATAAACCAGTCAGACTACCAATGCTTCTATCTAACATCAAGATTAGAAAACATCCCCAAATAACAAGAATTTCTTCAAAAGATCAACAGCCATAGAAATTTTTCTGAGAACAGATAAATACATAGAACATCTCGGAAGAAACTGTTAAATCTGTTCAGCCGTAACTGTCACACTCAGATATTACACATTTCAAATATAATTTCCCACAACTAGTTCTACCATCACAAGTTTCCCGTTAGACCTTTCACTAAAGAAGACCAGTTCTGAATAAATTTTGATTTACACTTTTCTCGACCTTGTACCTGAGTAATTCATTTTACCAAAGTAAATTCATTCCCTAACTGGGACAGTGCATATCTCCAATAATCTTTATGTCAACCTGATACTTTTCTAGCTTTGACTTTACTTATCAACTCATTCTCAATCTCTAATCATACTTATAATTGAACTCTTTGGCTTTTCAACTGGGAACTTATTCAGTACAAATCTCATGAAATTCCATTATAAGCACCACTTCGATAAGGGGGAGGGGTTGTAAGGCCTCTGACTCGACTTTCTTATACATATACGTATGACACAACTTTCATCATCATAGTAACATCGTCAAAATCATGTCATTCATTTCAGGCAACACAACATTCATGTTGGTTTACACCAATTTTCCAATTATCCCATTCAACTTGTCAAGTAAGCCAAGTGCACTACATCATATGAGCATTAAGCAAATATAGATATTTATCACAACATAAACTTTCATATCACGTGTTATCACATATATATCATAAAATTTTATTCATAATTTTCTGAATCGAGACTTATCATAATCATAATTTTACTCAAATACCTTCAATTAACTTGAACATGGTCGGTGCAGCTCGGTTGGAGAGTACCTTTGTCTAAATAAGACGGTGCTCTTACGCGTCGGGAGACATCACACTATCATAGATCTGTGGCATGTATAACTAGACTTTTACACATGCTAGGTTAGTCTAAGAACCGACTAAACCATAGCTCTGATACCACCAAATGTAACACCCCTTACCCTTATCCAAGGCCAAAACAGGGTAAAGGCATTACCAGACTTAACCATACACATAGACAAAAACCGAGCCATAAAATTTCATTTAATTCAAAACTTTTCGAACATATGCATAGACTCATATTTAAAGACATATAACGTGGCATAAGTGAGCACTTGAACATATGCATAGACTCATATTTAAAGACATATAACGTGGCATAAATGAGCACTTACACATCCATAATCATGCACTAACATGTCATTTACTTTAAACATATTTGCTTTCCATCCTGTATATATTATACATTCTTACATTAACTAGAACTAGACATGCTAAATCATATTCTCATTTTATACCATCATAATGTAGTTACCAATTTGTCCATTAAACATCCATATTCAAGGCAACATTACTCATTTCCATTTAATTCATGATCCACTGGCCTGCATTTAACTTACCTGATGTATTACCAATCATGCATAACAAACAAAGCTAACTATATCATCACATCAAAACATAGGACATGGCATGACTTATAAACCATAATGGATAAGGACCACATCTCATGATCATATACGATAACTCAATGCAGACTGATACGTATGGTCAAAGTCATAATAATAATATATATCACAAACCAACTTCCTATACATGCCGCTCACTTGATATTTCTAATATTTGAATTAATTCTCCCAAAAATGATAGTTTGATAGTGTGATTTTGCCTCCGACGATCTCCAACCTCGAGCCGACCTGCAAATACGAAAGAAATGGAGAGGATGGTAAGCTTTACGCTTAGTAAGTCCATATGAAATTAATAAGCAATTACTAACATGCTTTTCAAGATAAAACACTATAATTGTACAATTACACATGTTCATGTTAAGTTGTTTTATTGAGTTACAGTTACTAAATCATTCATATCTGGAGCTAAAAAACTCCAAATTTAGTTTCGTTAATTTTCCTTGAAACTAGACTCATATAACTTTCTCCCATAAAATTTCCAGAATTTTTGGTTTATCCAATTAGTACCGTTTTTTCATTAAATTTTCCACAGTTTTGCTGTCCAAAAGTTCTGACCTCTCTTCACTAAAAATTATTTATCTCAAATTTCCAGACTCATATGATGTTCTCGTTCATTCCTACTGAAATTAGACTCATTTAGAATTCTATTCATATAAATTATAACTCATAATTATTTTTTACAATTTTTAACGATTTTTCCAAGTTAGAATAGGGGATCTCGAATTCATTCTGACACTGCCTCACAAAAATTAGAATATCACATAATATAGAACTCTTTTGCTCCCCCTGTTTCTTTTATATGAAAATAGACTCATTAATATTTAATTTAATAACTTTTTTTAAAATTTAATTCAACTTACACAATTTTTGGTGAATTTTCAAAATCACGCAACTGTTACTGTCTAACACTGTTTTACTACTAAAATTCACTCTTACATAATTTCAGTTAATCCATTTTGTCTTATCGAAGTTCACTCAAATATTGAGCACATTGCTCATAATTTTCATAAACATATACCTGCACTTATTCATCATATAATCATGTTCACATGTATTTTTACTTAATTAATTTTCCCATTGAACTCTTCGAAATAATAACTGATACTCAGTTGCCTGCACATATTTTCACACTTGTAGACAAGGCTATCTGGTACGCATAGTAGCCTGCACTTAGTACTACACATGCGACCAATTATCCGGTACATGTAGTAGCCTACACTTAGTACTACACACGTGACCTAACCATCTGATACACGTAGTAGCCTACACTTAGTACTACACACGTGATCAAAGTTATCAGGTACGCATAGTAGTCTGCACTTAGTACTATACATGCGACCAATTATCTGGTACACGTAAGAGCCTGCATTTAGTACTACACTCGTGACCTCACAATAGATCATTCGTATCATTTCTATTTCGAAGGCTCAACCGGGAAATTCCTCACTTTCCAACATGTTACAAATTTTATTCATAGTCCTTTTTCAATTTGCAATTTACAACAAATAATCATTCTATAGGCAGCCACATTTCATAGGATAACAAAATATAATAAAATAAAAAGAATCGATAAATTATTTACGTACAAACTTGTCGAAATCTCATCAGGTACAACCGTGTAGCAATTCATACAACCCATGTAATAGTAATTTAACATTCAATTCATGTAACAAAAATTTGCCATTCAATTTCACATGACACAACAAGCATCACATTTTCCATATCATACACACCATCCATCAACTTCTCCTAAACATATTAAATCATAGAATTTATGCCATAAAAATAGAAAATTACAATTCAAGTATGGTATTGCATTATTATTAACACTTGAACTTACCTCGTATACGAAAATGGCCATTTTTACCATTTTGTCCACAACTTGGTATTTTGCCGATTTTAGCCCAAATTTCAATTTTCCTTGCTCTATCATTACAAACATAGCCTAATTAGGACTCACATTATTCAAATAGACCCAAAATCATATTTTGGAAAAATTACAATTTTGCCCCTAACATTTGTCAAAATTACATTTTTTCCCCTAGGCTCGTAAATTAAACTACATCCTATTTTCTTATGTTTTATGATATGCTGATCATTTTTCCCTTCTATAGCAACATCAAATTCACACTCTAACGTACTTATGAACAATAGGTATTTTTACCGATTATGTCGTTTTACTCGTTTTCACGTAAAATCGCTTAGTAAAAGTTGTTTAACACAATTTGAAGCTTCATATTCTACTATAAAATATCAAAATAAACAAATTTCACCTATGGGTATTTTTCCAAATATAAACCCTAGGTTAAATTATTGCTAGAATAAGTTTAACTAAGTTACCGGATTACAAAAATGTAAAGAACTTTAAAAACGGGGCTAAGGAGCACTTACAATCGAGATTGCGAGTTTGAACAAACCTTAACCATGGCTGCCGCTGGTAGAAACGGTTGAATGAAGAAGACGATAGCTAATTTGGCTTATTTCCTTTTTTAATTCTTTTAATTATTAATTTACCAAAATACCCCTAACTTAAAAATATTTTATTACACCCATTTCATGTCTATTTTTGTTCGAAAATTAACCAATGGTCTAATTACCATTTAAGGACCCTCAATTCAAATTTTCATAACAATAGGACACCTCTAGTATGTAGAACTCAACTTTTTCACTTTTTACGATTTAGTCCTTTTGACTAAATTAAGTGCCCAAATGTCAAAATTTTCGAACGAAATTTTGACAAAATTATTCTGTGAAATCGTAGACCATAAAAATATAATAAAAAATAAAATTTTCATCGTCGGATCTATGGTCCCGAAGCCACTGTTTCGACTAGGCCCAAAATTAGGGTGTTACAGTCTCCGAGTCCCTCTGCGACACCGATCCACCTAACGCTGGGGATTACCTGTATAGTTAATAAACAGGGAGAGTTTACGAAAACTCAGTGTGTAATCCCCTTACTAGAGTAACAACAAGAAATGCATGTAATTTAGAATCGGTTTGGTAGGAGCCCATTTGAAGAATAAAGATCCGATTCAGAGCATACATGGGCCAAAGCCCGTTACAATATCATTTGGGTCATAGCCCATAACAGAATCAATTGGGCCTAGCCCATCTTAGCCTCAGTTGGGCCGAAGCCCACATCGCAATAATATCACAATAATATCATACATGCAATGCTGTGCAACCCACCCCAATAACCCAATCGCTACAGACCAACTCCGTCCCCTGGTACACATCATGTGGGGATATAAATATCGACCCACCCATTCGATACACATCAATGGTAGCCCGGTTACAGTACTACCTTCATTACAGCAAGCTGCTAATCAAATATTAGGCTTAATAGCCATTGGTGGATCCACAGTCGTTAAGCAACCATACGATCCTCATATACTTCCTCCATTTCATAATTCCAAACCCATGCAATATCTCGTGTATGTCATGCTCAATCATCACACGTATATGTAGAATGGCCATACTCAATAACAGTCTTTTAAACATATATTAAAAGCATATCAGTCATACAACCACAGTCAAGTCAATTAAAATGTAGTCATACATTCGTAATCAATCAGTCAAATTCAAGGTCTAAGTCAGTCATTTACCCTCAAGGGCAAAATAGTCATTTTACCCTACAAGGGTATGTCAGTCATTTTACATTACAAGGGTATTTTGGTAATTTTACACTATAAGGGTATTTTGGTAATTTTACAAATCGAGGGTATTTTGGTAGTTTTACAAATTGAGGGTATTTCAGTAATTTTACAACTCAAGGGTGTTTCGATAATTTTACAAATCGAGGGCGTTTCAGTAATTTCACAAATCGGGGGTATTTCAATAATTTTACAAATCGAGGGCATTTCAGTAATTTCACAATCGAGGGTATTTCGATAATTTTACAAATCGGGGGTATTTCGATAATTTGTCTTTATTATGGGTTTATTACTTACCTTGGCCTATTAACAAGTCTACGTTGGCTAAAGTGAATAGATACTATGCACCAGGTAGGATTCCAGAGAAAAGGAGGTGAGTCATTAAGACCGCTTAAGTACCTAGCTCTCCCTAGATCCAATCCTAGACATGCATATACCCGTTGCCACACCTTAACCTTATGACTCGTCCACGGTCGTGATTAATTAATTATTTAAGTTTTATGTTTGCTTGAGTAGTTACCAAAAACTAGGTCCACAACTGCTTTTTCTAAACACTAACAGATCCACACTTATTCATTTGGCCCCTTTAGGCCCAATCTTGTTCACATGGCCCATCAGCCCAATCACATTCATATGGCCCATCAGGCCCAACTACTTCCCACCTAACAGTTAAATTTACAGAAGTGGGCCCACGGGCCCATCGGGCTCATTCGGCCCATCGATTCCCAGAACAGCCCCAGCACACAGGAAGGCTCGTGGCGACTTTCAGCTTTTGCCGATTTCTAACAAAGAAGGGCGTGAATACACACCTGTTTATGAGAACGTGCCGAAGTCTACGATCACCAACCTTGGCACATCCTGCATTGGGTCTTAATCACCTTTTTATTTTCACCAACTCATCTGGTTCGCTCTATTTAAACCAGCTTCTCACCTATTCCCATGTTAGCTTTGTAACACCCCAAACTCGCCCTAGACGTTATGGCCGAATCTGGCATGTCACATCAAACCATTTTTCAAATTTGATCATTCCGGTGAAAATCCATTACTGAATCTAAATTCATTTATTATTATTAAACTAAAGTTCTTATCAAAACGTTTACCAATTTGTTTGCCTTTGGTATATTACCTCATTTAAAATCGCGGAAGCATTTTGAAAACTTTGTTGTTGGAAGCTCGTGTTCCTTAGAAGAATCATGCCATTTTGAAATCTCGAGTTTTCCTAGACTATTAGTTTAGTATAAGAAATCACAATCCAAATTAAAACTTAAAACCCACTAAGGAGCTTATTACATAAATTAAAAACCCAAAACAAAATCTAATTGCAATTAAAAGAAACAGAAACAGTAGTATGGCCATCTCTGAGTCCCCCGCAGCTCCAAACCATCTAAGCTTAAGGATTACCTGCGCAGTTAGAAACGGGGTGAGTTTGAAAACTCAGTGTGTAATCCCAATAACAAACAAACAATGAATAACACAGTATCACTATAATCTAGGCCAAAGCCCTATTCAGTCTCGACATGTACTGGGCCGAAGCCTTTCGTTTAACGGTTACTAGGCCGAAGCTTTTTCATAAATCATATCACTAGGCTGAAGCCTTTACTGTAAACGATATGGCCCCTAGGCCCACTTCAATATCACATGACATACCAATGAATGTATGCAAGCCCATTTGGGGAGACTACCCAACCCACCATCCGCTACTCTCCACCCGTACCAACCAAGCTCTCCGTGTGGGGAATAACTCAACCCACCCAACCAAACTCTCCACCGGCAAGATAGTGCTTTATCATATCTTGGAGGCCTAGCCTCTTTTAATAACTGGGGCAAAACTCTTTTTGATAAACTGGGGCAAAGCCCTTTTCGGTAAACTAGGGCAAAGCTCTTTTCGGTAAACTGGGGCAAAGCCCTTTTAGCACTTCCTCCATTTTTATAAAACCCAACCCATGCAACATGTCATGTATGCAGAATGTCATGCCCATATTTGAATCAAACAATCACAGTTAAGTCATTCATATCACCAACATATATTCACAATCAAATCCGTCAACCACAAAGTCCAAGTCAGTCACTTGCCCACAAGGGCAAAACAGTCATTTAAGACCCTAGGAGCAAAATGGTAATTTTACCCCACAAGGGTATCTTTGTAATTCTACCATACAGGGGTATTTCGGTAATTCTACCCTATAGGGTTATTTCGGTAATTCTACCTTATAGGGGTATTTCGGTAATTCTACCATACAGGGGTATTTCGGTAATTCTACCCTACATGGGTATTTCGATATTTTACAAATCGAGAGTATTTCAATAATTTCACAAATCAGGGGTATTTTGGTAATTTTACAAGCCAGGGGTATTTTGGTAATTTTACAAACTAGGGGTATTTTGGTAATTCTACTAATCGAGGGTATTTTTGTAATTTTACAAGCTAGGGGTATTTTGGTAATTTTACTGATCGAGGGTATTTTGGTAATTTTGTAAACCAAGGGTATTTTAGTAATTTTGTAAATCGAGGGTAAAATGGTAATTCTGTAAATCAAGGGTAAAACGATAATTCTGTAAATCGAAGGTAAAACGGTAATTCTGTAAATCAGGGGTAAAATGGTAATTCTATAAATCGAGGGTAAAACGGTAATTCTATAAATCGAGGGTAAAACGGTAATTCTATAAATCGAGTGTATTTCAGTAATTTGGTAAACTAAAGTATTCTAAATAGGGATAACAATACGAATGGGCCTAAAGCCTATTCTCGGCCCAAATGGGCCCACACGCTCGTTGGCCCTTTTAGCCCAAATCTAGCCACAAATATGAGATTCACCTAGCCTAGTCCAATATTTACTACACAATCAAACAACTTATCCAATTTGGCCCGTAGGCCCATTGGGCCCACATGACCCCTTTCGGCCCATCGCGGCCTGAAGTAGCCATCCTACAGCTAGATTAGCGAGAAAATACACACCTGATAGGAGACTGGAGTTAATCCACGCTCCGAGCACTCTTAGCCGACGCCCAACCCAAACGAGCACGCCATAAAGTGAAAAGGATCAGCCAAGAAAGGTACCCTTACTCTCCTCATGGTTCTCTCTATTTAAAGCCAGCTTCGCAACCACTCTTATGTTAGCTTCCCGATGTGGGATCCCTCCATCATCAGAGTTTAAATCCAACACCAACTCTTGCCGCCCCCTGTTAGCAAAATAAATGCTCATTGCTTGCCATGGGATTCGAACCCTAGACCTCCTTGCCAACTCTATGACGCCACTTTGCCACTACACCACAAGGCTCTTTGTGTCATATTATATCCCCAATTAATTATAAGGTCTAAAGGCCAAAGTCCAGGTTCCGTTAAGAAAAAACCAGAATAAATTGCAAGAGCCAAGGCTTAAACCCAGGCTCCCATACAACCTTAATGACGCCACAACCACTAGACCACATGCTTCTTTGTGTCATTTATTTAACACAATAATTTAAAAAGCCCTCATCCAAGCATCCAGGTTTTTTTTTCACTTAATACAAAAATTTTTGCTAAAGCCCAGGTTTGAACCCAAGATTTCTCCAACATTTCTAGATCCAAATTCGGGGTGTTACAAGCTTTCCGATGTGGGATTACTTTCAACCATTAGGAAAATTCCTTATTTTCTTATGACCACCTCAACCACAGAGTTCTAGTCCAACTCCACCTCCTACACAGCTCAAACAGCAAAATAAATACTCCATTGCGTATCCTAAGACTTGAACCTTAGACCTCAAAGTTACACAACACGCCACATTGCCACTCCACCACAGGCTCTTTCTGTGTCATATTTTATCATCAATTAAATATAAGGTCTATATGCCAAAGTCCAGGTTCCTTTAAAAGAAAAACCAAAATAAATTGCAAGAGCCAAGACTTGAACCTAGGCTCGCATGCAACCTTAATGACGCCACAACCACTAGACCACAAGCTTCCTTGTGTCATTTATTTATCACAATAATTTAAAAGGCCTTCATCCAAGCACCTAGGGTTTTATTCACTTATTACTAAAATTTTTGCTAAAGCCTAGGTTTAAACCCAAGATTTCTCTAACACTTCTCAGGGCCATTAACCACTAAAGTAGACATTTAATTGTGTCATTTTCTTGTACAACTGAATGCTTATATACAACCTTCTTACGGACCCATACTAAAGGCCCAATACTTCTAGGCCCAAATTCAGGGCGTTACATAAATGGTCTGGGCCTAATCCCATATCAGTCGCAATATCAGTGTGGGCCTTAGCCCAATACAATGGCAGTATCAGTATGGGCCTTAGCCCATTTCAGTATAGTATCCAAAATGCATACTAGATCCTACCTATCCATCCTCTACACTCCATTCCGTCCAACCCTACACTCCATGTGGGGATAAAATCGACCCACCCATCTTTACACTCCAGAAAATAATACCAGTTGCAGCACTAACAGTATTTGCAGCAAAGTTGCCCGTAATAGGCTTATAGTCTTTCAGTACACTTCCTCCAATATCATATGTCCTACCCCATGCAATGCAACATAATATAAATGTACATATATAATTAAGATGGCATACTCAAGCATTCATATATCGCATAGGGGTATTTCTGTCATTTACCTCCTAGGGGTATAACTATCATAAGATAAATTAGGGTCTAGGTGTACTTACCGAGCCAACAAGGTCCACAGTCGTCTCGTGCAACCCATGCAACCTTAATAATTTTAACAATGAAAATAGGCCCAAGCCCATAATACGGCCCATGTGGGCCCACACACTCGTGTGGCCCAATAAGCCCAAATAATGGCCTTGGCCATGTAAACTACACAACCGGCGCAATTATCTCCACATAACAATGTGGTTTACCCGTGTGGGTCCCATGAGCCTGTGGGCCCACACGTCCCATTTCGGCCCAACGCGACCCAAAACGGCCTAAGCCCATGAGATCGCTCATGGTGGCCTCTACTGTCAAACGCATGTGTTCGTGAATTCGATTCACCATACGAACAAGTGCACGCTCATGTAGTGTGTATGAACATGCTTTCTGGCTTTTTTCGGTTAGTAGCTTTACAGTGTGATTACACACCTGTTGCGAAAAGTGCGTCTAGCCCGAGAGTTCCTCCAAACCTAAATTCAATCACGATATTCCGTTATTCGCTTGAAACTAGGGTTAATCACCCTACTCTAACCCATCCTAAGGTAATATCCAAAACTTTCCTTGATTGCAAGAGTGTGGTTAACCCTATTTGAACCGTTGACGAGGCTGTTTATAAACTCCTTGACTAAAATTGCATGTAACCGAATCCCATTAGCTTACACCAATATTGCTCACATAATTAAATTGAATCGATATAAAGTACTTACCGAGAATGCCAAAATTGATTGCAAGGAAGAAAATAGTCAACACTAACCCCAAAGTGAGAAGCCAACACGACAGAGGCAAGATTCAGTGATACGATCCGCCTCAGGGATGAGTCGAGTCGTATGTGAAATGCCCGATCGTCTACGAAAAAGTGTCGTTTGGTTTGTTCAAAAGGATGTTTTTAAGTAAATAATGAGGAAGCAATTCAAAGGGTTCAAATGTAGGGTTTAAAATATGAATATTAAAGGTTTGGTTTAAAAGAAATAGAAGAATGGAAAGAAAAGAACTCAAAAGCAAGCACAAACCGCTCTTTGTATTTTTGAAACGCCGGTAGCTTGCTCTCTCCATTTCTACCCCTATTTCATGCTAAGGTTCATGTTTAAAAATTTACCCATGCATGAGCTGCTTGTATTTTGATGGATTATGAAGGAATATGAAAGATGAATGTGTATTAAACATCTTTCCTAGTTGATTTTCATGAAAAACCCTTATAGGGACTATTTTGCAAAAGATGTAAATGTGTGGTAGAAATGAGAAAATAATGGAAAATGTGGGCTACCGTAAGAAGGAAAAGTGTTCGGCTAGGATTGGGTAAGATAGAAAGTGCATGTGTTTCATTATACGAGCTTAGGAACTAAATCGTAAAAATATGAAAGGTCAGGGGCAAAATGGTCATTTGGACTGGGGGTAGATATTAAACTTGAAATGTATAATGTAGTGTATTAATGAGTTAAATTTTTTTGTTATAGACCCCGAGTAACAAATTCCAGAGGTCGATCGAGGTAAACGCAAGGTTTCAGAATAACAAAACACAACTCCGAAAAGAATACCAGGTAAGTTCGGATAACTTAAAGTAAACCCCTAATATGCATAATTGAATGGTTTATGACTGCATGATGATTGCATTTATTATTAGCATGAAATATCATAGAAACGCATATTTGATGGTAACATGTGAAAAATGTCTCGGATGAGGTTGACAAAGAGAATTCGATGGATAAACCCTCATTGATATGTGTAAAGAGATCTTGCATATGTTGTAGTAAGGATTTAGCCCAGATGGGTAATCCGTGATCTCAAGTATGAAAATGATCTAACCCGGACGGGTGTTCCTTGAATGATTAAGCCTCCCGAAGAATATGTGTGAATTATGGATTTAGCCCGGACGGGTAATTCGATTAGGGTCTGAATTTAGCCTGGACTGGTAATTCAGATCCGAGCTAATTAAAGGTGTTTGTCGCTATAAGGGATTTAGCCTGGACTAGTAATCCCGACATCACCTTATGAGTTCATGATATGGGGGATTTAACCTGGACTGGTAATCCTGCCATGAGATGTGAGGTTCGTGGGAGTGCATATATGTGAAATGATCATTCGTAAGAATTGACAGATAATGGGTATTCCATGTAGATTACCTAGAAACTCAACAGGATTAATATGATGTATGTCAATAAGATCATGAATGATGAGCTCATCTACATAAATTACATGATGATTTGTTACGTAACTAACTTATTGATTGAGTGCATGTGATAGGGAATCGTTTCATAATTGATGATTTCATGATTTAAATATGGATGTATGCTAATTACTCGATAAGTTTACTTTCAGGTTATTCGAGCTTACTAAGCATGTAAATGCTTACCCTCTCTTTTTCGCTGTCTCATAGAGCTCAAAAATTCAAAAGGATTGGAAGACGATTAGAGAGTCAACATACTATCAACTAGACAAGCTTTGGTATAAAGACTTTGTTTGTTTTGTTCAATGGCATGTATAGTATTTTTGAGTATTTTGTTATATGTGCTATTTGGTTTGCCAAATGAAGGCATGTAACAATATGTTTATCTCTTTGTATATGGCCACGAAAATTGGCTTAATTGAAGTATGCTATGACCTACGAATTTATGCATGGTTTTATTTACAAGTGATTGGTCGTTAACAATTGACAATGAGTCACATGAACGAGCCAATTTCGGATGAATTAAAGTGACATGGGAACCCATAAATGCTAAGTGGGAAATAACCTATCATGTATGAAACCACTGATATGAGGTTTCCATACATCTAGTTTAATCAAGATTATTTACAAGTGTATAATTGTGTTTTACTTTAAATTTGGTAACCACTAAGCACAAGTAGTAGAAAGAGGTGACTAAAGGCTTGAAAAATAGCCTATTGGAGTCCACATGGCTAGACAAACAGGCGTGCGTCTAGGCCGTGTGTGACACACGGTTCCTTCCCATGGGCGTGTGCTATGGCCGTGTGTCCCCTACACTTAAAATTTTAGCTCAAAGTTGTACACAGGTAGGCCATATGGGCGTGCACCATGGCCGTGTTAAAAAGGCAGTGTCGTCCATGGGCAGCCAACACGGGTGTGTATCGTGGCCATGTTGATAAGTCAGTGTTGCCCACAACTGAAGGGCATGGGCGTGCCCCAAGTCACATGGGCGTGTGAGTTCACACGGCCCACCTACACGGGCGTGTGACACTTTATGATAAAAAAAATTTCCTAAGGAGCGCAAGGTTGATTGAACCTACCCGAATTTGTCCCGCACTGCCTCTTCATATGTTATAGGCCTCGAAGGCCTATATAAGGGACGAGTTGTTCATAGATGAAAAGCTTAAAATTTGAGTAAAACTTGGTGACCCAATTTGATACGTTTCAAAATGTAAAGTCCTAGTAATGCCTCGAACCCTATCCCGACGTCGGGTACGGTTGAGGGGTGTTACATTTATTGGTATCAGAGCTATGATTTAGTTGGTTCTAGGACTACCGTAGAGGATGTTAAAGTTCACTATACATGCCATTATTTGAATGTTGATAGTGTGACGTCACCTAATTGTTTAAACTATTTTGAATATAGTGGATGTCTTCCAATCAAACACAAGATGAGTCTGAGGGAGCTGAGCGCCATCCGTACAGCGAGCTGTATCTAGTAGTAGAAGGCTGATGTCAGAAGGCCGAAAAGAGGCCCAGGCTGCCTTCTTTGATATGATGGATGAATGGTTTGGGGATTATCTGAGAAATTGCCCCAATATACCAAGACCTACTCCGCCCCCTAACCAACCTGATGAGGATGTGCCATGAGGTATGGCACCGATGAGTATCGGTAAAGCCCCTGTAGATAAGCTTAGAAAGTATGGGACTGAGGAATTCAAAGCTAAAGTTGATGATGATACTGAAAGAGCCGAGTTCTGGCTCGAAAATACTACACGGGTGCTAAATGATTTGTCATGCACACTCGAGGAATGTTTGAAGTGTGCTGTGTCCCTTTTGAAGGACACTACATACAATTGGTGGAAGACCGTATCCTCAGTAGTGCCGAAAGAAAATATTACTTGAGATTTTTTCCAAGTAGAGTTTAGGAAGAAATATATTAGCCAACGGTTTTTGGATCGAAGCGAAAGGAGTTCCTAGAACTCAAACAAGGGAACAAGACTGTAGTAGAATACGAGAGAGAGTTCGTACGACTAAGTCAGTACGCAACTGAATGGGCCCAAACTAAATTTGAAATGTGTAAACGCTTCGAGGAAGGTCTGAATGAGGAAATCAAGTTGTTGATTGGGATCTTGGAAATACGAGAGTTTGCCGCATTGGCCGATCGAGCCAAGAAGGCGAGGAACTTAATAATTAAAGAAAACAAGGTAAGAGAGAGGCTCGAGTTATGAGCAAGAGGTCTAGCGGTAAAACACTCTCGTTCTCCACGAAGAAAGCCAAGAGCCTGCATGAACGCTCCACTTCTTTAGTGGGATATTCGGGTAGGTCGAGAAGCTCTAAATGACAAGGTCAAAAGTCTTCCTCCCCAAGGGTGACTAGTGTGGGGAGTGTAGATGATAAAAAACTGAAGCGTAAGAGCTGTAACAAATTCCACTTCGGAGAGTGCCGAATGAAGAGCGGCACATGTTTCAGATGTGGTTCTCTTGATCACTTTCTCAGAGACTGCCCGGAACGAGCCGAAAAAGAAGTGGAAATAGCTCCAAAGTCAAGTGATTCCATTCTACGAGGTAGACCTCTGAGATACCCTGGGAGTGTTAGTGGCAGTCGAGTCATGACTAAAGACGCTGCAAAATTAGAGGTTCTGTAATATCCTGATTTTGGGCCTAGTCAGAATAGTGGTTTTGTGACCATAAATTCGAGATAAAAATAATTATTTTATGATTATTTTGAGGTCTATGATATGATTTCATGATTGTGTGAAAATTTCGTGAAGAAATTTTATACATAAAGTGCTTAAATTGAAACTAGGGACTAAATTGAATAATTTGTAAAACTTGCATTCTAGAAGTTTCTAGTATGAAATTGTTTTGAAATATTAATTAGGAGGTCTTAAATAGCAATTTTACTAATTTCTAATTCTATGGACAAAAATTGGACATGGATGGAATTTTTGGAAAGTTTAGTAGTAAGGGCATTTTGGTCATTTAGGGGTAAAATGAATTAAAATACAAAATTAAAAGCCAATTTTGCTCATCTTCAACCCCATGGCCGAATATAGCAAGGAGAAACCATGGCTAGGGTTTTTCAAGCTTCCAAGCTCAATTGTAAGTCAATTTTAGCCTCGTTTTTAATGATTTTTACGTTTTTGGAGTCCCGGTAGCTCGATTAAGCTTATGCTAGCAATAATTCAACCTAGGGTTCATATTTGGAAAAATACCCATAGGTGAAATTTGTGTATTTTGGTGTTTTATGATAGAATATGAGGTTTTAAATTATGTTAGACAACTTGTGCTACTCGGTTTTAAGCGAAAAGTAGCAAAAGGGCTTAATCGGTAAAAATACCTAATAGTCATAAGTACATGTTAGAGTGAGAATTTGATGTTTCCATAGAAGAGAAAAATGATCAGCATGTCATAAAACATAAGAAAATAGGCTGAAGTTTAATTTACGAGCTTTGGGGCAAAAGTGTAAATATGCAAAAGTTTAGGGGCAAAATTGTAATTTTTCCAAAATATGATTTTGGGTCAATTTGAATAATGTGAGTCCTAATTAGACTATATTTTAAATGATAGAGCAAGGAAAGCTAAAATTCAGGCTAAAATGGGGAAAATACCAAGTTGTGGACGAAATGGTAAAAGTAGCCATTTTCGCATACGAGATAAGTTCATGTGTAAATAATGTAGCATAATTTTTATTTTTAAGTTATTGATGTTAATTATATGATATGCTGATTTTTTTATCATGAAATATTATGCTTTGTGGTTAATGTTGAGTAATATGCAAATTATGTTTACTACTTGATAAATATGAATTGCTACCGAGTATCGGCCCGATATTCCATGGAAGACTAGCAGTGTGAGATCGAGGAAAAAAGCCCCGTTTGAACCTTAGGAATAGATTAGGATACAAGTGACATGTCACTAGGATGGTTGAGCATCCGAACTCGTTGAGTTGAGTCTGAGTTCACTTATGGATGCGAATGTCCGAACTCGTTGAGTTGAGTCCGAGTTCGTGAGATGTAACTAGGCATCCAAGCTCGTTGAGTTGAGTCCGAGTTCACTTATGGATGCGAACGCCCGAGCTCGTTGAGTTGAGTCCGAGTTCACTTATGGGCGGGTAAAGTTCTACTGAAATGGAGGAATACTCAAGATGAAAGGGAAGTATTGGTAAGTTTTGTGAAATGGGTACTTTGAACAAGTATGTACTTAACCCTCGGGTTGAAAAATCGATATAACAACAATATGGTAAGATGATAAATGAAAATGTGATATGAATGTCTTGGTGATGATTATGCAAATGATGTTTTATGTTTGCTTATATGGTTATGTTACTTGCTATTTGCATGTGAACTTACTAAGCATTTATGCTTACTCCTCCTCTTTATTTATTGTAGTTTTGAACAAGCCATTTCAGAATCGGACGGGTCGAAGGTTCGATCACACTATCCAAAGGACTTTCATCTGGGTAAATGGCTTGTAAAACTTAAGTATGGAATGTATAGCAATATACTTATTTTGTGTAAATAATTTTATGATATGGCCATGATTGGTTGAGAAAATGTTTGATATTGATAAGTCATGGTGATGGTTAAATTTAGATCATGTTTGATATCATGGAATTTTAATAGGTTATCTAGTTCATAACAATTCGTGAAAAGATAAATTTTCCTTAAAACAGAATATTGCTGCAGCAATGACATGAATTTGAAAAATCACTAAAAATAGTATAAATGGAATTAAATGATGAACAAGTTATGGAATCGAAGCTTGATGAGTATATTTTCATATGGAAGAAGAAAAACAGGTATATGAGCTATATTTTATGAGATGTTTAAATTTTTGTGAAACAGGGCCAGAGCGATTTCTGGATCCCCTATTCTGACTTTGGAAATTCACCATAAATTTTACAAAGATAATTAGAAGTCATTTTTTATATGTAAAGATTCCTTATTGAGTCTAGTTTTAGTAGAGATAAACGAAATAGTCATTGAAGCTCTGTACAGGAAGATATCGGATTCGTAACACACAGAGGTCAGAGTAGTCAAACCCTGAAACAGGGGAGAATTTAACTAATAAACTGTACTAATTGGCCCAACCAAAAAATTCTAGAAAAAATTTAGTAAATATATATATGAGTCTAGTTTTAGGAAAAATTTATGGAATTGGATTTCGCATTTCAAAACTTGAGATATGAATTTTTAAGCGACTGTGACGCAGATTGCTAGCTTGACTGGAAATTTTAAAATGAATTGTATGAGTTATTTAAGTAATGAATTAAGTCCGTTAACACCTCGTGTTCGACTCTGGCAACGGTCTCGGGTACGGGGCGTTACAGGTTTGAGCCTCGACAAGAACGTATGCAATACGTGCTCGAGAGGAAGCCGCTGCCCCTGATGTTACGGGTACTTTCTCTCTTTTTAATATAAATGTTGTTGCTTTAATTGACCCAGGGTCGACGCATTCATATATCTGCATGAGATTGGCGTCTAGTATGAACATACCTATTGAACATACAAAAGATATTATTAAAGTGTCGAACCCACAAGGCAGATCAGTTCTAGTTGATAAAGTCTTTAAGAATTGTCCTTTGACGATTCAAGGTCGTTGTTTCTCGGCTAACCTTATGTTGTTACCATTTGATGAATTTGATGTAATACTTGGTATGGATTGGTTAGCCCTTCATGATGTAACAGTGAATTGTGGTAATAAGTATATTAAGTTAAAATTCCTGGATGGTAAGATTCTACGAGTCGAATCAAGAGAATTGGGTTCGTCGCTGGTTGTAATCACGGTAATGGTTGCCCAGAGATATATGAGGAAAGGATATGAAGCCTACCTTGCATTTGTACTGAACACTAAGGAAACAGAGCTGAAAATCGAGTCTGTGCCGATAGTATGTGAGTACCCAGATGTGTTTCCGGAGGAATTACCCGGATTACCTCCTGAAAGGGAGATAGAGTTTGGTATTGAATTGGTGCCAGGGACGACTCCCATTTTTATTGCCCCATACAGAATGGGACCTACCGAGCTGAAGGAGTTAAAAGTACCATTGCAAGAGCTAACGGATAAAGGAATCACTAGGCCAAGTTTTTCACCTTGGGGTGCCCCCGTGTTGTTCGTAAAGAAGAAAGATGGTTCGATAAGGTTATGTATCGATTATCGGCAACTGAACAAGGTGACTATCAAGAATAAGTATCCATTGCCAAGGATCGATGATTTGTTTGACCAGATGAGAGGAGCCACCGTATTCTCCAAGATAAACTTGAGGTCTGGCTATTATCAGCTGGGAGTTAGAGACTCGAATGTACCCAAGACAGCTTTTAGAACGAGGTATGGCCATTATGAATTTCTTGTCATGCCGTTTCGGTTGACAAATGCCCCAGCCGTGTTTATAGATCTAATGAATAGGATCTTTCGGCCATATTTGGATAAGTTTTTCATTGTGTTTATTGACGACATTTTTGATCTACTCTAAAGATGAGACAGAGCATGCGAAGCACTTGAGAATTGTGTTGCAGGCCTTGTGGGAAAAGAAACTGTATGCTAAGTTTAGCAAGAGTGAGTTTTGGCTCCAGGAAGTTGGATTTTTGGGTCATATAGTTTCGGGTGAAGGTATCTGAGTTGATCCAAGTAAGATTTCTACAATTGTTGAATGGAAATCGCCTAAGAATGTAACCGAGGTTAGAAGCTTTTTGGGCTTAGCCGATTACTATTCAAGGTTTGTAAAAGGATTTTCCATGATAGCGACTCTGATGATGAAGCTGCTACAGAAAGACGTTAAGTTTGAATGGACAGAAAAGCGTCAGTAAAGTTTTGAGAAGTTAAAGACATTACTGACCGAAGCTCCTGTTTTAGTGCTACCTGAACCGGGAAAAGAGCTTGTGGTCTACAGTGATGCATCTTTAAATGGATTGGGTTGTGTACTTATGAAAGATGGCAAGGTGATAACCTATGCTTCACGGTAATTGAAGCCTCACAAGAATAATTATCCAACCCACAACCTAGAGCTTGACGCTATTGTTTTTGCCTTGAAAATTTGGAGGCATTATTTGTATGGCGAGACTTGCCGTATATTCACAGACCACAAGAGTTTGAAGTACTTGATGACTCAGAAAGAATTAAATTTGAGACAGCAGAGATGGTTAGAATTAATTAAGGATTATGATTTGATTATCAACTATCACCCGGGAAAGGTGAATGTGGTCGCCAATGCATTGAGTAGAAAATCCTTGTATGCTTTGAGAGCCATGGATACTCTTTTGACATTGCTTGATGATGGTTCAATTCTATCCGAGCTGGAGGCTAGGCCAACATTTCTGTAGGAAATTCATGATGCTTAGCTTTATGATGATGACTTGCAAGTAAAAAGAGCTCAATGTGAGTCTAGTGTTGAGTCAAATTTCTGAATTGGTCCTGATGGATGTTTAATGTTTAGAGATAGGGTTTGTGTACCTAAAGACAATGAACTTATTCAGAAGATTTTGCAAGAAGCACATAACAGTCGCCTGTCTGTTCACCTAGGAAGTACCAGGATGTACAACGATTTAAAGAAGATGTATTGGTGGAACGGCATGAAAAGAGATGTTTTTGAATTTGTATCAAAATGCTTGGTATGTTAGCAAGTTAAAGCTGAACATCAAGTGCCTTTAGGTTTGTTACAGCCTGTAATGGTCCCCGAATGGAAGTGGGACAAAGTTATCATGGACTTCGTAATGGGATTACCTTTAACTCTGAAAAAGAAAGATGTCATATGGGTTATAGTGGACAAATTGACAAAGTCAGCTCATTTCATCCCGATAAGGACGGATTATTCTCTTGATAGATTGGCCGATTTTTACATTTTTGAGATAGTAATATTGCACAGAGTACCACTGTTGATTATTTTAGACAGAAACCCAAGGTTCACTTCGAGATTCTGGAAGAAGTTACAAGAAGCCTTGGGTACAAAGTTGAGCTTTAGCACAACATTTCACCCTCAGAATGATGGCCAGTCTGAGTGGATGATTCAGATTCTCGAGGACATGTTGTGTTGTTGCATCCTCAAATTTCAGGGTAGCTAGGAAAAATACCTGTCATTGGTAGAATTTGCCTACAGCAATAGTTTCTAAACAAGTTTGAAGACGGCGCCTTATGAGGCCTTGTATGGCAGGAATGTAACACCCCGAACCCGAGACCGTCGCCGGTGTCGGACGCGAGGGGTTAACGAGCCAAATCCACATATTGTACCGACCAATTTGACATTTCCAGACAAGCTGGAAATCTGCGTCACTGTCTCCTTAAAAAGCATATCTCAAGTTTCACAACTCGGAAACTGATTCTGTAAATTTTCCCTGAATTTAGACTCATGTATCCATCCCTTTATTTATTTCTAGAATTTTTGGTCGGGCCAATTGGTACAGTTTATTAGTTAAAGTCAACCATGTTACAGGAGTCGACTGCTCTGATCTTTGCGCGTTACAACTTGAATATCTCTCTGTACAGGGCTTTAATACTGGTGCCGTTTGTTTCTAAAGAAACTAGACTCAAAATGGAATCTTCACATATAAGGTATGACTTCTAATTCTTTCTGGATAATTTATGGTAAATTTTTAAAGTCGCGATAGGGGACCCAGAAACCGTTCTGGCCCTGTCTCACGAGAACTTTAATATCTCTTCGTATACTGTTCATATGACCGTTTCGTTACTTTCATATGAAAGTAGATTCATCAAGGTTTGATTTCATACTTCTTTCACTATTTAATACCATCCCTACAAATTTTGGTGATTTTTCACATTCACGTCACTGCAGCTGGCAGCATCTGTTTTTAAGGTAGGTCTTACCTATTTTGTAGTCTCCATGAACCAACTAGTCTTGCCATACATAGGTTCACATATGATCATTTTTAACCATTCCAATGGCTGATCATGTGACCAACCTCCCATTTCCAATCCATAATCACATCATGAAACCATATATATATATACAAACCACAAATGGTCTAAGTTCGTACTTCACTTTTACGAGCCATTTTCGCATGGCCGTACACATATACATCACAACATATTTGAACCAACAAGGGGTCGTCCTATACATGACATTTCAAAGTTCAACCAAAATTATACCAAAATGGAGGCTTTGATAGTGTGGATGACTTCGACTTCAATGATCCCGAATCCGATCGCTAACGAGCAAAATCTATAAAATAGAGAGCCAAAGCAACGGGGTAAGCATTTTTATGCTTAGTAAGTCTCAAGCAATGAAATCAGCTTTAACTAAAGCATTAAATTCACATAGCCAAATGAATCATTTCATTATTACACATAATCACACTTACTTCACACTTCATCATTATATACCTTCACAAGATATCAACCAATTCAATAGCTGAAAATTCGTTAGTCGATTGAACGAATGTTACTCAAACATATCGACTTTTCCAATGCACATGTAAACATACCTTATCCTTTGGGCTTTTCGAGCGTACTAATTAAATTTATTACAGCAACCAACGCTCACCTTCAGCCCAAGCTTCTTCGGAATACAACCGGATATAACCACATGCACAAATGCCTTCGGGTCTTAGCCCGGATATAACGTCTTGCACAAATGCCTTCGGGTATTAGCCCGGATTTAACAACTTGCACGAATGCCTTCGGGTCTTAGCCCGGATAAAGTCACTAGCACAATTGCCTTCGGGTCTTAACCCGGATATCATTCAATTGCTCATGCACACATACATCCATAATCATTACACATTCATGTTTCATTTTCGTTACTAAGGCTCAAACACAAATATAATCACTAGCGTAATTGCCTTCGGGACTTAGCCCGGTACCATTCAAATACTCATACACGTATATTAGTAATCATTACACATCCATAATTTCATTTCACATAATTCAAGTGGGGTCATTACTTGAAGACTTACCTCGGATGTTGTCGAACGGCTTCAATGGCTATTCGATCACTTTTTCCTTCCCCTTATCCAATTGTGGCCCTCTAAGCTCTTGAGCTAATTCAAACAAATTCAATTTATTAAAGTCTCGCTTGCTAGCCTTGGCGAATAATACACATCATTGACTCAACATCACATAACTAAGCACTTTAGTCAATTTTCTTTAATTACGCACATTCGGCCTTAGCTCACAACAAGGTAACCGATTACCTAAGTCAAGAATAGGCACCATTAAGCTTGCCTCTAACCGAATGCATGCACAATAATTCCCCTCATGTGGCCGATTATACTTAGTCATACTTGCACAAAATCAACAATAAATTGCAAGATTTTCACATCATATGTGTACTAGGCGAATGTACTTGCAATTTCACAAACATTCTTCAACACTTTCTTCTTTAAACAAACATATTTATCGTTTATCTCATAACCAAATCATCATGTGCAAACATGTATACACATATAGGTGCAAGGTCAATTTCAAGGTGTTCATAACCATTCAAAACACAAATTTTAACTATCATGCAAGAAGCATAAACCATGCTCATGAGCATACCATGGCTGAATACATCACACACCACACCCTTTCAATTTTTGGTCATGGTTAAACAAAAACAAAAAAACTCCATGGCTTACTCAAGAATGCTAAAAGAAATTTCAAGAGTAGTCAATCCATCATTACATGCATCATCATCAAGCTTCACATTTAGCATGCAATGGCTTTAACACAATATCAACTTTGGCCAAATACCATTTCCATGGCATAACAAGGATTTGAACCATGGCTAACATGAACATCAAGTTAGCAACTAAAACATGCATGAATCTCATGACACAACCTCATACATACCTTAATCTTGATGCAAGTATAGCCAAATCTCCTTCTAGATCTCTTCTAAACCAAAAGATGGTGCAAAAATCTTACCTTCTTCCTTAGTAATTTCGGCCAAAAAGGAAAGAACAAGGATGAACAAATTTTTCTTTTCTTTTCTTTCACTCACGGCACAAGGGGGGAAAGGATGAGCAATTTTTTTTTTGATTTTTTTGTTTCTCATCCAACATCATTAATTTTTTTATCATTTAACACATCATGCATTAACAAAACATGTTTCAACATGTTTTCTTTGCCCATAAACCATGTCATGGCCGACCACTAAGCTTCTTTTGGAGAAATTTGACATGCAAATCCTTTATTTTTGCATGCATGATCAACTAGTCATCACACCTCTTCCCATCATACTTTCAAAGTTTACTACTAGGTCCTTTCTAGTGAAATTTACCTTTATAACTCTAAATCGAAACATCAAAAATGTCACACATGAATACACACATATTATAGGCATCAAAATAAATTTTAAATTATTTTTATGCCTTCGTTTTGTGGTCCCAAAACCACATCCCGACTAGGGTCAATTTTGGGCTGTCACAAGGAAGTTCCGGACTCCATTGTACTGGATAGAACTCAAGGAAAATCGGATTCATGGAGTTCATCTAATTAAAGAAACTGAAGAAAAAGTTAAAGTGATACGGGATTATTTAAAAGCGGCATCAGATAGGCAAAAGCCTTATGCTGATCTGAAAAGAAAAGAAATTTAGTTTCAAGTTGGAGATAGAGTATTCTTGGAAGTATCTCCATGGAAAAAGGTATTGAGATTTGTTCGGAAAGGTAAACTGAGTCCACGATTTATCAAACCGTACGAGATCACTGAAAGAGATAGATCGTTAGCCTATCGTTTGGCATTGCCACCCGAACTGGAAAAGATTCATGATGTGTTCCATGTATCCATGTTAAGGAGATACCGATCAGACCCCTCTCATGCAATTTCACTGACTGAGATTGAAATTTGACCAGACATGACTTATGGAGAGAAACTAGTTAAGATATTGGCTCGTGATGTTAAACAGTTGAGAAATAAAGATGTGGCTCTAGTAAAAGTTTGATGGCATCGACATGGTATAGAAGAGGCTACATGGGAGCCAGAAGAAACCATTAGAAGTCAAAATTCGAATCTATTTTCTAGTAAGACTTTCGAGGACGAAAGTCCCTAAAGGGGAGAAATGTAACATCCTAAAATAGGGCCTAGTCGGAATGCTGGTTTTGGGACCACAAATCCGGCATCAAAATATTTAATTTATGATTATTATGAGGCTTAGAATATGAGTATATGCATGTGTTAAAGTCTCATCAAGAAATTCTTTAAGTAAGGTGTTCAATTAGAAATTAGGGACTAAATTGAATAAATTGCAAAACTTGAATTCACAATTTGTATGAAATTGCTTTGGGTTATGAATTAGAAGTTCTTGGAGAGCAATTTTCCCAAATTCTAAGTTTTTGGACAAAAATGGGCTTGCATGGATGGAATTTTAAAGAATGGGCTTAAGGGCATTTTGGTTATTTGGTATTTTAATGAAATAAAATGGGAAAAATGAACCAAAATCAGCCCATTCTCTTCCTTGTCCAGCCGAAACTTCAAGGGTTTCCATAGCTAGGGTTTTCAAGCTTTCCAAGCTCAATAGTAAGTGCTCCCAAGCCCCATTTTTCATGCTCTTTGTATTTTTGAAATCCTGGTAGCTTGTTCTCTCCATTTCTACCCATATTTCATGCTAAGGTTCAAGTTTAAAAATTTAACCATGCATGAGTTGCTTGTATTTTGATGGATTATGGAGGAATATGAAAGATGAATGTGTATTAAACATCTTTTCTTAGTTGATTTTCATGAAAAACCCTTATCGGGACTATTTTGCAAAAGATGTAAATGTGTGGTACAAATGAGAAAATAATGGAAAATGTGAGCTACCATAAGAAGGAAAAGTGTTCGGCTAAGCTTGGGTAAGATAGAAAGTGCGTGTGTTTCATTATACGAGCCTAGGGGCTAAATCGTAAAAATGTGAAAGGTCAGGGGCAAAACGGTCATTTGGACCAGGGGTAGATATTAAACTTGAAATGTATAATGTTGTGTATTAATGAGTTAAATTTTGTTGTTATAGACCCCGAGGAACAAATTTCGGAGGTCAATCGAGGTAAACGCAAGGTTTTGAAATAACCAAAACACAACTCCGAAAAGAATACCATGTAAGTTCGGATAACTTAAAGTAAACCCTAATAAGCATAATTGAATGATTTATGAATGCATGATGATTGCATTTATTATTAGCATGAAATATCATAGAAATGCATATTTGATGGTAACATGTGAAAAATGTCTCAGATGAGGTTGACAAAGGGAATTTGATGGATAAACCCTCATTGATATGTGTAAAGAGATCCTGAATGTGTTGCAGTAAGGATTTAGCCCGGAAGGGTAATCTGTGATCTCAAGTATGAAAAGGATCTAACCCGGATGGGTGTTCCTTGAATGATCAAGCCTCCTGAAGAATATGTGTGCATTATGGATTTAGCCCGAACGGGTAATCAGATTAGGGTCTGAATTTAGCCTGGACTGGTAATTCAGATCCGAGCTCATTAAGGGTGTTTGTCGTTATAAGGGATTTAGCCTAGATTGGTAATCCTGACATTAACTTATGAGTTCATGATATAGGGGATTTAGCCTGGACTGGTAATCCTGCCATGAGATGTGAGGTTCACGGGAGTGCATATATGTGAAATGATCATTCGTAAGAATTGAAGGATAATGGGTATTCCATCGAGATTTCCTAGAAACTCAACTGGATTAATATGATGTATGTCAATAAGATGCTGAATGATGAGCTCATCTACATAAATTACATGATGCTTTGTTACGTAACTAACTCATTGATTGAGTGCATGTGATAGGGAATTGTTTCATAATTGATGATTTCATGATTTAAATATGGATGTATGCTAATTACGCGGTAAGTTTACTTTCAGGTTATTCGAGCTTACTAAGCATGTAAATACTTACCCCTCTATTTTTCCCTGTCTCATAGAGCTCAAAGATTCAAAAGGATTGGAAGACGATTGGAGAGTCAACACACTATCAACTAGACAAGCTTTGGTATAAAGACTTTGTTTGTTTTGTTCAATGGCATGTATAGTATTTTTAAGTATTTTGTTATATGTGCTATTTGATTTTCCAAATAAAGGCATGTAACAATATGTTTATCTCTTGGTATATGGCCACGAAAATTGGCTTAATTGAAGTAAGCTATGACCTACGAATTTATGCATGGTTTTATTTACAAGTGATGGGTCGTTACCAGTTGGCAATGAGTCACATGAACGAGCCAATTTTGGATGAATTAAAGTGACATGGGAACCCATAAATACTAAGTGAGAAATAACATATCATGTATGAAACCAATGATATGAGGTTTCCATACATCTAGTTTAATCAAGATTATTTACAAGTGTATAATTGTGTTTTACTTTGAATTTGGTAACCACTAAGCACAAGTAGTAGAAAGGGGTGTCCAAAAGGCTTGGAAAATAGCCTATTGGAGTCCACATGGTTAGACACACGGGCGTGCGTCTAGGCCGTGTGTGACACACGGTTCCCTCCCATGGGCGTGTGCTATGGCTGTATGTCCCCTGCACTTAAAATTTTAGCTCAAAGTTGTACACGGGTAGGCCACACGGGCGTGCACCATGGCTGTGTTAAAAAGATAGTGTCGTCCACGGGCAAGCAGCACGGGTGTGTGCCATGGCTGTGTTGATAAGTTAGTGTTGCCTTTGGCTGAAGGGCATGGGCGTGCCCCAAGTCACACGGGTGTGTGAGTCCACACGGCCCACCTACATGGGTGTGTGACACTTTATGATAAAAAAAATTTCCTAAGGAGCCTAAGGTGTATCGAACCTACCCGAATTTGTCCTGCATTGCCTCTCGGTATGTTATAGGCCTCGAACGCCTATATAAGGGACGAGTTGTTCATGGATGAAAAGCTTAAAATTTGAGTAAAACTTGGTGACCTAATTTGGTACGTTTCAAAATGTAAAGTCTTGGTAAAGCCTCGAACCCTATCCCGGCGTCGGGTATACGTGAGGGGTGTTACAGAAAATCATAAACGTTTTCTTCAACTTAGGCTGAATGAGAGCTGATGATTGAGTTGACAATATTTTCGTGCAAAATAAACTTCAATAATCTAACTAACTTTAATTTACCATAACATTTCTCAGATAGAATTGTTCCTATAAATATAATTATATGTCAAGTCTTCAAGAATACGAATTCTTCCTCCAAACTATCCTTCATTTCACACATATGCGCTCAAAGTTTATTTCCAATCCAATGAATAGATTCAAATACATATAATCCAGTTAACTTTTCAATCAAATAATTTCAAATTAGATTAAACTACTGAATCAGTCTTATCAAAGAAATCTTTTCTTCTCGTTAAAAAGAATAACCCAGACATATCATTATACATATACCACAATCATCAAATAGAAATCATATGTCATAATAAGACTGACGTCTTACCCGTAACAATAGATAATATCCCGACTGATAATAAAGTATCTGAACCCAGAAGAAAATCAAATATGATTTAAACAGCAATCAATGCAGAAGCATAACTTTTATAACTCTAATAACAATACTGCAGTACTTCCCAAATTTTCAGAACAGAAATTATGATTATAACAGATATAGTCATTTCCGTCAAATAGATATCCCATATAGATAATCATATAGAATCATAAAAAAACCAAAATAACAAAATTTCAACGTATGAAGCCATACAGGATTTCTAAAAATTACAACCCATATATAATGATAACAATTCTAATGATATCCCAGAAATTTTCCAAAAAGAATGATGTCACTCATAAATACTGAAATTCACAATAACAAAAGCAATATAATCTTCACATATGTTTAATAGAACAATAGCCAGTAGAAATAGAATATTAACATTATACAGAGTTTTATTGTCAATTTTAATATCCATACAATGGAATAAATATCAGAGAGAGACGGAGCAATGTCGAATATAACCCAAACTGACCAACGATGCTTTCGTATATAAACATATTTTGTTATTTTTCTCATACGGTAAGAATTCCTTCTGAACTTAAATAGTTAGATATAATTCTAAAAATAAATATACATGTAGAATACTCAGAAGAAGTCATAGTAACTGCCCGACTATAACCACTGCACTCAACCATCAATACAATTCAAACTTTATTTTAACTATCTAATTCAGCCATCAGAAATTTTCATATTATCCCTTCACTAACAGAAGTCAATTCACAAAAGCTTCTAGCTAATATTTTCCTTAGATAACATACCTGAATAGATCATTTGATCGGAGATAACTTTTTCTGTAACAGTGATTTTACATAATCTGAATAGTTTTCAGAACTATCCAATACCTCTTTTAATATCGTCTTTATTTACTGATTCATTCACTTTTCTGACCTCATTATTGATCTTCCAAACACGAACTTCTATAATTCCACACTCATGAACTTATTCAACCCAAATCTTATAGATTTCACAGTAATATTTCCCTAATAAGGGGGCTGACAGTAACAAAGCCTCAAATTTAACTTACACATAAATACACATAACACATACTTTCACAAATAATCAATTCATTAATAATTTCACATTGTCCAAACATTTAACAAACATTTTCTTTTAATCACTTTTGTTCTTAGCATTTAATTCATATACCAACTCAAATCATTACTTCACAATCAAAACATTTCAGATAGCAATCACAACTCAAATATCATATTCTATATACTCATATAATTATAACATTTGTCAACATCAATATATCATACATTTTGATCCATACCTGTATGAATTTCAACACATCATCAACACAATTCCAATCAAACATTTAAGTACACATTTCGTACTATCAAAATTAGCTCGGTTGAAAACTTATCTGTCTCATCAAAACAATTTTCGTCAGAGTCAGGAGATATCACACTATCACAGGTTAAATATGGCATGTATAGCTAGACTCACGTACACTATGGTAGTCCTAGAATCGACTAAACTATAGCTCTGATACCAATAAAATGTAACACCCCTAACCTATATCGGTTTCCGGAATAGGGTCCTGAGGTATTACTGAACAAAAGCACAACTCTAAACATTCACACAAGTCATATTCACACAAGTCATTTTTCGGGTGGCCTTACAGGATCCAAGATCTAGTAAGTTTTAATTCCAACCCAAATTTCTACTTTCATTATTGCTTTTTTTTTATTGTGTATATGGATGTACTACTTTTAAAGTTGATTTCAATGAAATAATTGTATAATTGCACTTGTGGGTTTTTATTATTTTTTGTTTATGAAAGTTTTTATGGGCTTAATATATTTGCTTTCTGATGGTAATTATTCAATAAATAAGGATTTCTACCATGACAATGGGCTTTTTATGGTGATTTCATCTAACTTGGTGAGGTGTAATTTATAAATCCTGATTTTTCAAATACCAAAATCAAGAAGTTTAAAGCAAATACTTCTTTTACTAAAAATCATATTTCCATTTTCTTGTGGCAAATTTTGCATTCATGAAGCTTCTTTCTCTTTTCTTTTGCAGCAAAAGATGGCATATTATTCTGCACAATATGTTTTTTTTTTTGTGAAAGTATCCCGTAATTTAGTAATTTCAAAGAGAGTAGATATTTTGTTTATATTGTCAAATTCACAAATGCTTTGCAAGCATATATGTGAAAATTGGTGAACATTGTCTATGAAAAAGAAAAAAGCTTTTGTTGTATTTGTGAAACTTTGTGTGGTTTTCTTTGTTGTTTGTTTGTTTATGATGTGTTGGTTTTTTTTTATTTCTTGTATATCAGTTTAATATCATGGTAAATAGTTTCTGGTTGTGGTAAGGTTGTAAAATAAATCTGCTACCTTTTGCATTTGCATTCACAAACATCAATTTGCATATTCATGAAAATAAACAAGTATCTAGTTTCAGAGGGTAACAATTTTAATTTAGTTTCATTTTGTTGATGAATCAATTTAATAACAATGGTGTAAAGTTGCACATCTTTTATCTTCCTAATTGAATGATGCTTTTTCTTATACACTTAAAAGGGAAAAGACCTTTATATTATGGAAACTTTTAATTTCAAACAAGAACAAACCTACAAGTCATATGGTTATGGTCACTTTATCTTAATTTTGATCTCCCTTATCTTGGTAGAAGCTTTTTTATTTTACCTTTTTGTTTCTTGTTTGTTTATGTTTACATGTTATAGTGGTTCATGGTTTTGAATTGTTCATTGTAATCTTTAGACTAACAACTTCAGAGATATTTCGCTCTTTTCAAACAAAAATGAATGTTTTTGGTCATATCTGCTGAGTGCTTTCCAGTGGTCTTGCAAATTCTAATACTTCATGCTCGTATTTAGCTCTTACCCTCTTTGCAATCATAAGGAGAGATCATCTCTATCAGCTTTTCTAACCTTGTAGTAAACTATAAAATGTTTTGTTTTTTCTTTTTCATATATCAATCACTGGTGAAGTTCTTCACTCTGTTTTTGCTCCTTGTTGTATAACAACTTTATGGTCTCTTAAGGAATGTCTTTGTGTTGGTTATGAAGTACAAATGCATCAGGCATGTTAAAGCCACTACAAATTTGAAATGTCATGTTCCATTGCATTCAGAATCTTGGTCTTACTAACCAAAAAGGAAACTACCAGTCGCCATTATGTTGTATATGTTTTATCATTTTGATTCTTCTTTGTTGGCCCTACATGGTGAAGATACTAAGAAAGAAGTTGATGCCTGAAAACTTCAAGTTTCTACTATTGAGTGGTATTAAGGTCTTGCTTCTAATTTGAAATATCCTGATTTTAGGCCTAGTCAGAACAGTGGTTTCGGGACCACAAATCTGATGAGGAAAATTTTTATTTTTATTATATTTTTATGGTCTACAATTTCACGGAATGATTTCATAAAAATTTCGTTTGAAAATTTTGACGTTTGGGCACTCAATTTAGTCAAAAAGACTAAATTGTAAAAAGTACAAAAGTTGAGTTCTACATGCTTGAGGTGTCCAATTGTTATGAAATTTTAAATTGGAAGTCCTTATATAGTAATTAGACCATTGGTTAAGTTGGTGGACAAAAATGGACATGGTTAGGCATGTTTCCAAAGTTTTTCATTAAGGGCATTTTGGTCATTTAGTTATTAAAATGAATTAAAAACAAAATTTGAAAGCCAATTTTTGTCCATCTTCAACCTCTTGGCCGAAACATGCATGGAGAAACCATGGCTAGGGTTTTTCAATCTTCCAAGCTCAATTGTAAGTCCGTTCTAGCCCCGTTTTTAATGATTTTTATGTTATTGTAATCCCCGTAACAAGATCTATCTATTTCTACCATTAATTTGAGCTAGGGTTCATGTTTAAAAATTGACCCATGTATGACATGCATGCATTTTGATGTATAATGGTAGAAAATCAGTGTTGGGTGTTAAATAAACGACTTTTATTAAGTGATTTTCGATGAAAACGTCTGAAAGGATCATTTTGTAAAAGTTGTAAAAGTGGTATAAAAGGGTGTTTTGATGAGAATTGTAGTTTTCTATAGTTTTGAAAATTGCTCGGCTAGGCCTATAAAGTGAGAAAATTGAATAAAAATCACTTTACGAGCCTAGGGGCAAAAGTATAATTTCGATAAAGTTCAAAGGCAAAAATGTAATTTTGCCAAAATATCATTTTTTTTTGGATCACATTAAATAATGTGACTAATAATTAGACTAAATTTGATATTATAGATCAAGGAAAACGAGGATTGGACCTAGATCGGGTGAAAAATAGAAAATCGACGGTTAGGTTCCCTTTTGCTATTTTGGTCCCGAGGTAAGTTCATATCGTAATAATAATGCAATATCATGCTTGAATTGTAATTATCTATTATTATGGCATAAAATGTATGATTTAATATATTATAAGAATTTATGGATAATGAATATGATGTGGAAAATGTAATGAATGTCAAATTACTATTACATGAGTTGTGTGAATTGCTACACGGTTGTACTCGACGAGATTTCAACAAGTAAGTTCATGTGATTAAATAAGCATGATATTCATGTTATTGTTGTTACACTTGAAATCTATTTTGCTATGGTTGTATTGATTTATATGTTAATGATATTGTGTATGGGAACGTGATGTACCCATGAAGTAATCGATAGCTCAAATGCCGATAACATGATATTTCTTTGAAACGAGTAAGTTTGTATGTAAATAATATATCAATTCTTTTTTTTATGTTATTATCTTTTGTTATTATATGAGATGTAGCTGCCTATAGAATGATCATTTAATGTAAATTACGAATCAAAATTGACTAAGAATGAATTAGTAAAATGTTGAAAAGTGAAGAATTTTCCAGTTGGACCTTCGGAATAGAAAAGATACGAATGATCCGTTGTGAGAACACACGTGTAGTACTATGTGTTTAAGACAGTTTTAGGACACGTGTGTAGTACTAAGTGCAGGCTACTACGTGTACCAGATTGTTAGGTTGCATATGAATTACTAAGTGCAGGCTACTATGCGTACCAGAGAGCTTCAGTTACAATGGTGGTAATATGTACAGGCCACCGGGTATCTGTTATTATTCCGATGATTTCAACGGGAAATTTACTAAGTGAAAACACTTATGAACATGACTATGTAATGAATAAGGGAAGGTTCAAGTGTGTAAACTTATGAGCAACGTGCTCAATATGTGATCGAACTTTGGTAAGATTGATATGGAGTAAGTCTTATAATGAAAGTTACTACAAAGAAAACATGAAAGAGTGAAATTTAGTAATAAAATAGTTTTGGACAGCAACAGTTGTGTGACTTTGAAGAATCACCAAAAATGGTGGAAATCGAATTATAAGTTGAATAAGATATGAAATAAAAGCTTCTTGAGTTTATTTTCTTCTAAAAGGAAATGTTGTAAGCAAAAGAATTTCATATTATGAGATATTTGAATTTTTGTGAGACAGACTTAGAATGATTTCAGAATCCCCTATTCTAATTTGGGAAAATCATTAAAAATAGTAAAAAATTAATTATGGGTTATAATTTATATGCTTAAAATCCTTAATAAGTCTATTTTTGAAAGAAACAAACAGAAACATTATTCAAATCTTGTACGAGGAGATAATTAATTTTTAGTGCAAAGGGGTTGGAAATGTCAAACAGCAAAACAGAGGAGACTATGAATAATAAATTGTACTTATTGGCTAAACCAAAAATTTTGAAAACTTTATGGTAAGAAGATATATGAGTCTAGTTTTAGGGAAAATTAACGGATCTTAATTTAGAGTTCCTTAGCTCCGGATATAAATAATTTAATCACTGTGACTCGAGAAAATAGCTTGACTTTGAATAAATAGAAAGAATTTGAAAATAGCAGGTTAATATATTGCTTATTATTTTTCATGTGAGCTTACTAAGCGTAAATCTTACTCCCTCATTTCCATTCCTTAGTGTTCTCAGGTTGGCTCAGGGTTGGAGATCGTCGGAGGTAGCATCACACTATCAAGCCAATACCTTTGGAGTATTTATACATAAGTTAGAAATATCAAGTAAGTGGCATGTATAGGGACCTAGTTTTATAACATGTGTTATTATAATTTGGCCAAATATATTGGCCTATATTGAGCTATTGATTACGACTTGTAAATCTAGCTATTCATGTTGTGTCTAATAATTATGATGTGAATATGCATATTTGCCATGCATGGTTGGTAATATGTCATGTGTGTTGAATGCTTGTTTTATGACCAATCGAGTTGGTCATGACCATGAATTAAATGTGTAATGTAGAAATAAAATGATAATGCCTTGAACATGGATGTTTGATGGATAGTTTGGTAACTAGGGTACAATGGTATAAAGTGAGAAATAGTAATAATGTTAAATTGAATATGGAATTGGTGTATAATGTCTTAGTTAAGCATATTGTTTTGTGCATGTGAAATGAGGACACTATATAAAGTTATGACTTGGCTAAAAGGTTATGCTTGATGATAAGTTGGAATTAAATAGACATGAAGATAACTATGGTATAAAGGTATAAGTGGTAAGGTATTTGATAAAGCCAAATGAATAAGATATGGTGTGTCTAGACTTGATTTAATGTGAGAATGTGTAACACATGTACGTTGATAAGTAAATGAAATGTCTGCATCATAATTGAAGATGTTGAATGCTTCTGGATCAATGTTTGTGTGTGTGCATGTAAAGGGTGACAAAAAGGCTTGGAAATTAGCCTATGTGCTGGCCACATGGGCAGAGACACGACCGTGTGTCTCAGCCGTGTGGAAGACACGGTCTAGCACACGGGCGTGTGACCCTTATTTGTTTGCTGACGTCATAAATAGAGAGTTACACTAGCTAAGGACACTGGAGTGTCTAGAGCTAGACGACTTACCCACACGAGCGTGTGAGTCTCCAAAACATGAAAAATTTTCTAAGTGATGTAAAACTTTCGGAGGTTCTCGGTTTAGTCCCGAACCCCTTCTAAAGTATGATTTGATTTTTGTAGACCCAAATAACAGACTATGTACATATGATTGAATATTTCAAAATACGAATGAAATTTTATGGCTAGGTTTTCATGATTGATTACGTTTAAGTCTAGTAATGCCTCGTATCCTATCCCAGTGTCGAACACGAGTAGGAGGTGTTACATTTAGTGGTATCAGAGCTAGGTTTAGTCAGTTCTCAGACTAACCTAGTATATGTATGAGAGTCTAGCTATACATGCCACCGATTTATGATAGTGTGATGTCTCCCGACGCTTATGAGTGCTGTTTTGTTTAGAAAAAGGTACCCTCCAACCGAGCTATATCCAACCATATTAATTGTGGTAATGAGATATTTGAGTAAAGTACAGTTATGATGAGTTGAAACTTGGAAAGGTACGAATGAGATTCATAATATCCTGTTACAGATAAAATGTCATTGTCCCGTTTGAGCATTAAAATTTGATGGATTGCAATGAATTATTGAAATGAGATAAAGGATTATATGGCATAATGAGCTTACCTGTGATTGATTGATAATTTCATGATGTATATGATTGAATTGCTCAAGTAAATGCCTGTGTTTAGATGACTTATCAAAAATATTAATGGGATGAATATTCATGTATATCTGTTTGGATGATTATGATTGGCAATGTAACACCCCGTACCCGAGTCCGTTACCGGAATCGGACACAAGGTGCACACAGACTTAACTATTTTCACAGTCCATTTAGAAATTTCCAGACTAGCTGGTCACTGTATCACTGTCGCCTTAAAAATCATATCTTGAGTTTCAAAGCTCGAAAATTTGTTTCGTAATTTTTCCCTGAAACTAGACTCATATGTCCATCTATAGATTTTTTTCTAGAATTTTTGGTCGAGCCAATTAGTACAGTTTATTAGTTAAAGTCTCCCATATCCCAGGGTTCGACTACACTGACCTTCATGCGTTATGAATTGAATATCTCCTTGTACAGGGCTTTAATACTGATGCCGTTTGTTTCTATAGAAACTAGACTCAGAGAGGAATCTATACATATATGGTATGACTCCTAATTATCTCTGGTTAATTTACAATGAATTTCCAAAGTCGGAACAGGGGATCCAGAAACTGTTCTGGCCCTATTTCACGAGAACTTTAATATCTCTTAACATATAACTCATATGACCGTTTCGTTTCTTCCACATGAAAGTATATTCATCAAAGTTAATTTACATAATTTATTCACTATTTAATACCATTCCTACTATTTTTAGTGATTTTTCACATCCACATCACTGCTGCTGTCAGCATCTGCCTTTAAGGTAGGCTTTACCTATTTCATGATTTCCATGATTCAATTGGCCCCTTTTGCATACATAGCACAAAGTGTGATCATAATTAACCATCCCAATGGCTAATCGTTTCAAAACAATTCCATACCTCATCATGATCAACAAACAAACAATTATGGTACTAGGCTAAAAACGTATATAAGCCATTTTCGCATGGCCATCCAAGTTTACACAAAACCGAAAGGTACATGACCTTCAACAAAAGGGTAGTCCTATACATGCCATTTCAAAGTTCAACCAAAATTGTACCAAAATGGGGGCTTTGATAGTGTGGATGACTTCGACTTTGATGATCCCGAATCCGATAGCTAACGAGCAAAATCTATAAAACAGAGAAACAGAGAAGACGGAGTAAGCAATTTATGCTTAGTAAGTTTGAGCAAGAGATTCCAGCACAACAAAAGCATAGCATTCATAAAGCTAACGGATAATTTCATATGCACAAATTCTCAATATCATACTCATTTCACATTCCAACCCCTATGTTCATACATAAGGGATCATCTTAGCCAAATACCGAAACCCATTACTCGATCGAGCGAATATTATTCAAGGAATCAACTAATTCAAGCACATACGAACATACCTCATTGCTGGAATTTTTCAAGCTTATTAACTGAAAATTTTATAGCAAGATCGCTCATTCTCGAATCACGTACCTTGAATTTAGCGGATATAACGACTCGCTCAAATGCCTTCGGACGAAGCCCGTTATAGTGACTCGCACGAATGCCTTCGGACTTAACCCGGTTTAGTAACTTGCACAAATGCCTTGGGCTTAGCCCGATTTATTAACTCGCACGAATGCCTTGGATCCTAGTCCGGATATAGTCACTTAGCACAAAGCCTTCGGACTTAGCCGGACATCATTCAATAATCGAGCACAATTATCAATAAATTATGACACATTCGTATTTCATTTTCATTAGCAAAACTCAAACACAAGGCACTATTCACACTTGAAATTTCGCTCAATAGCCACACACAAAGAGCATGATTTTAATTTGCTTTAAACATGATCTAATCAATTCGAATTTAAGCACTATTACTCAAGTACTTACCTTGGATGTTGTCGAGCGATTTCGACGGCTACTCGACTACTTTTTCCTTCCCTTTATCGGATTTAGCTCCCTTTGCTCTTGAGCTTAATTTGACAAATAAATTGATTTAATCATTTGAGCATCGAAGAGGAATTCAAGGTACTTAGCCAATATATATACTCATTAGGCATCAAAGTCGCATATGTACGAATCATGAATCGAACTCAACACATTAGTTAATATTCCTTTTAGCCGAATTTTCTAAGCCAAGAATAGGCATCAATATGCTTGCCTCTAACCGAGTGCATGCACACCAATTTCCCCTCATGTGGCCGAATATGCATGTCCATGTTGAGGCCAATTATGCACTTAATACCACACAAAAACAGCATACATTTTACTAACTAATGCATTCCATATTGTAACTCAATACACATCTATCATTTCCTTCATAACCGAAACATCATCATAAGTAAGTATATACCTTGAGATAGTATATATATGTCATACCAATACATCATGCTCAAACATATATACATATATATATGCTAGAGCCGAATCTCAAGTTGATTGTAACTAAAGATGAACATGATTTCGAAACACAAATCTTACTTTCCATGCAATGAGCATAAATCACACTTATGGATGTACCATGGCCGAATACATCACGACACCATAATTTTGGTCATGATTACACAAAGAACTTAGTATCTCATTCAAAAATGTTTAAAGAAAATCTAAGAGTCCTCAATCCACCATCACATGTATCATCATCAAGCTTCATATTTAACATGCAATGGCATTAACTCAAAATCCACCTTGGCCAAATACCATCCCCATGATATAACAAAGATGTGAACCATGGGCTAGTAAGAACATCAAGTTAGCAACCAAAAACATGCATGAATCTCATGGCACAACATCAAACATACCTTAATCTTGATGCAAGTATAGCCAAACCCCTTCCTAATCCTCTTCCAAACCAAGCATGAAGCAAAACTCCTTCCTTATCCTTAGTATTTTTGGCCAAAAAGAGAGTGAAATGGATGAACAAAATTTTTTTGTTTTCTTTCCTACCTACACGGCAATGGGGAGGGAGAGAAGCCTTCACACGCACATTTTTTTTTATTCCATACTCCTTATTTTATTCATTCTAACATAACCCACTTACCAAACATGTTTCATGACATGATTTTGCCCATAATTCCTTGTCATGGCCGGCCACTAGCTATTGGGGGGGAAATTTGACATGCAAGTCCATTGTTTTGCATGCATGCTTTAATTAGTCATCACACATTTCCCTATCATACTTTCAAAGTTTACTACTAGGTCCTTTCTAGTGAAATTCACATTTATAGCTCTAAATCAAAACATCAAAATGTCACACATGAGTTAACACACATTATAGGAAATAAAATAAATATTAAATTATTTTTATGCCTCGGTTTTGTGGTCTCGAAACCACATTCCGACTAGGGTCGTTTAAGGTGTCACAACTCTCCCCACTTAAGAAATTTTCGTCCCCGAAAATCTTACCGTAAATAGATTTGGGTATCGCTCTTTCATAGAGTTCTCGGGTTCCCAAGTAGCTTCTTCTATTCCGTGTTTGAGCCATAACACTTTCACTAGCGGAACCCTTTTGTTTCGCAACTCTTTTACTTCATGAGCTAGGATACGAATCGGTTCTTCTTCATAACTCATATCGGCTTGAATTTCAACCTCGATGGACTAATTACGCATGCGACGGATCAAATCTATAGCGTCGAAGCATTGAAACATGGAAGACGTTGTGAATCTTTTCGAGTTCAGGGGCAAAATCAAACGATACATACGCGAATCGGGCCAACTCGTTCAGAGATTTCAGACGCCCAATGAATCTCGGCTCAACTTGCCCTTACTAGAATCTGAGTATCTTTTCCAAGGCAAAACTTTAAGAAACACTTTATCTCCCACCGATACTCAATGTCCTTTCGTTTCAAATCGCGCACGATTTTCGACGATCCGTGGTCGCCTTCAGACTTTCACGGATTACCTTTACCTTCTGCTCAAAGATCTTTAATCAAATCCACTCGAAAATTTTGTTTTCACCGAGCTCGGTCCAAAACAATGGTGTACGGCATTTACGCCCGCACAAAGCCTCGTAAGGCGCCATCTTAATACTTGATTGAAAACTATTGTTGTAAGCGAATTCAATCAAAGGTAAATACCGCTCCCATGAACCACGTAACTCGAGAATGCAACATCTCAACATATCCTCAAGTATCCGAATTATCCGCCGGATTGACCATCGGTTTGAGGGTGAAAGGCGGTGCTGAAATGCAACTTAGTACCCAAAGCTTCTTGCAATTTCTTCCAAAATCGCGAGGTAAACCTCGGATCTCTATCCGACACAATGTAAATCGGTACCTGTGTAATCTCACAATCGAGAAACGTACAATTCAGCTAGTTTATCCAATGAAAATCCGTGCATACAGGATAAAGTGAGCCGACTTAGTCGGTCTATCAACAACAACCCAAATTGCATCCTTCTTACTTGCTGACAATGGCAGTCCGGACACAAAGTCCATTGTGACTCGATCCCATTTCCATTCAGGTATCGTGATCGGTTGAAGTAATCCTGAAGGCACTTGATGTTCCCCTTTCACTTGTTGACATATTAAACATCTCGAAACAAAGTCGGAGATGTCTCGTTTCATACCATGCCACCAAAATTGACATTTCAAATCGTTGTACATCTTCATACTCCCCGGGTGAATTGCCATTCGGCTACAATGGGCTTCGTTCAGAATTATCGAAATGAGTTCCGAATTCTTTGGAACACACAGACGACTTCTGAACCTCAAACAATCGTCATCATCAATTTGAAACTCCGATTCCTTGTTCGGAACACACTCAGCCCGTTTTGCAAGCAACTCATCGTCAACTTTCTGAGCCTCACGAATTTGATGAGTTAACAATGGTTTGGCCTTTAATTCGGCTACTAACACATTGTCGGGTAGAATAGACAGGTGTACATTCATTGCTCGTAAAGCAAACAGCGATTTTCGGCTTAAGGCGTCCGCAACCACATTAGCCTTTCCCGGGTGATAATCAATGACGAGCTCATAATCTTTTAACAACTCGAGCCAACGTCTTTGTCGCAGATTTAAGTCTCTTTGAGTCATCAAATATTTGAGACTTTTGTGATCCGAGTACACATGGCACTTCTCACCAAATAAGTAATGTCGCCATATCTTTAAGGCGAATACGATGGCGACCGATTCGAGATCATGGGTCCGATAATTTTTCTCATGTGGCTTTAATTGTCTCGACGCCAGAGGCCACAACTCGACCTTCTTGCATCAATACGCAACCTAACCCAAGTAGGGAGGCGTCACTATAGATGACAAACTCTTTGCCGATTAATTTGCACTAAAACTGGAGCTTCCGTCAAATGAGTTTTCAATTGATCGAAACTTTTCTGACACTTTTCCGTCCATTCAAACTTGACATCTTTCTGAAGCAGTTTCGTCATGGGTGTGGCTATCATTGAGAATCCTTTTACAAACCGTCGGTAGTAAGTAACCAAGCCCCAAAAAGCTCCGAACCTCAGTAATATTCCTCGGAGGCTTCCAGTTAAGTATGGCTGAAATTTTACTCGGGTCGACTCGAATACCCGACGCAGATACCACATGACCTAAGAAGCTAACCTCTCTTAACCAAAACTCGCACTTCTTGAACTTAGCGATAACCGCTTGTCCCGTAAAACTTGCAACACTACTCTCGGTGCTCGCATGTTCGGTCTCATCTCTTGAATAGACCAAGATGTCGTCAATGAACACAACTACGAACCGATCCAAATACGGTCTCAAGATCCGATTCATCAAATCCATAAATACCGTAGGGCATTAGTGAGCCCAAACGGCATCACTAAGAACTCGAGTGACCATATCTCGCTCAAGGCGTTTTGGGTATATCCGAATCTCAGATTCAGAATCGATAATAGCCCGATCTCAAATCTATTTTTGAGAACACCGAGGCTCCTTCAGCTTGATCGAACAAATCATCGATACGCGGTAACGGATATTTGTTCTTTATTGTCACTTTATTAAGCTGGCGATTGTGACAGCCCAAAATTGACCCTAGTCGGGAGGTGGTTTCGGGACCATAAAATCGAGGCATAAAAATAATTTATAATTTATTTTGATGCCTATAATATGTGTTAATTCATGTGTGACATTTTGATGTTTCGATTTAGAGTTATAAATGTGAATTTCATTAGAAAGGACCTAGTAGTAAACTTTGAAAGTATGATGGGGAAAGGTGTGATGACTAGTTGAACATGCATGCAAAAATAAGGGATTTGCATGTCAATTTCCCCCTCCAACATGAAGTGGCCGGCCATGGCAAGAGTGGGTGGGCAAAACATGTCATGAAACATGTTTTGTTGGTGCATTAGGGTGAAATAATAAAATAAAGAGCATGGGCAAAGAAAGAAAAAAAAAATGGCATCATCCATGCTTCCCCCCCCCCCTTGGCCGTGAGTTGAGAGAAAGGAAAAGAAAAAAATTTGGTTCATCCATTCTCATTTTCTTTGGGCTGAAAATTCTAAGAAGGAAGGAAATTTTGCTCCAATTTTAGTTTAGAAGAGATCTAGAAGGAGATTTGGCTATACTTGCATCAAGATTAAGGTATGATGAGGTTGTGTCATGAGATTCATGCTTGTTTTGGTTGCTAACTTGATGTGCATGTTAGCCATGGTTCAAATCCTTGCTATGCCATGAAAAATGGTATTTGGCCAAGGTTGATATTGTGTTAAAGCCATTGCATGCTAAATATGAAGCTTGTTGATGATGCATGTAATGATGGATTGACTACTCTTGAAATTTCTTTTTAGTATTCTTGAGTAGGACATTGAATTCTTTGTTTAACCATGACCGAAGTTGAAAGAGTATGGTTGTGATATATTCGCCATGGTGCATTCATGAGCATGATTTATGCTTGTTACTTGATTGGTAAAATTTGTGTTTGGATGGGTATGAACCCTTGAGATTGACCTTGCACCTATATGTGTATACATGTTTGCACATGATGTATTGGCATGACATATATACTATTTCAAGGTATATATTTGCTTGTGATGATGTTTGGTTATGAAGTACATGAGAGATGTGTATTGAGCTACAATATGTAATGCGTTAGTTAGTAAAATGCATGCTGTTTTTGTGTGGTATTATGCATAATTGGCCTCAACATGGACATGCATATTCGGCCACATGAGGGAAATTGGTGTGCATGCATTCGGTTAGAGGCAAGCATATTGATGCCTATTCTTGGCTTAGAAAATTCGGCTAAGACGAATATTAACTAATGTGTTGAGTTCGATTCGTGATTTCGTACATATGCGACTTTGATGCCTAATGAGCATATACATTGGCTAGGTATCTTGAATTCTCTTTCGATGCTCAAATGATAAAACCAATTTATTTGTTAAATTTAGCTCAAGAGCAAAGGGAGCTAAATCCGATAAGGGAAGGAAAAGTCGTCGAATAGCCGTTAAATCGCTCGACCACGTCCGAGGTAAGTTTTCGAGTATCGAAACTTAGATTTTGATTCGATTGGATGAAGTAATAAGCAATCGAAATTGTGCCCTTGTATATGGCCATTGAAACAAAAGTTTGTTATGAAATTGAAACAAAGATGTGAATGTATGTGCGAACTGTGATATCCGGGCTAAGCCCGAAGGCAATTGTGCGATTGTGATATCGGGCTAAGCCCAAGGCAATTGTGCGAGCTATGATATCGGGCTAAGCCCAAGGCAATTGTGCGAGTTGTGATATTCGGGTTAAGTCCCGAAGGCATTTAAAGGGTTACCATAACCGGGCTATGTCCCGGCGTTTGAACGAGTAGCTATATCCGGATAAACTCCAAGGTATGTGATTCGAGAACTTTGAACTTGCTGGAAAATTTTCAGTTAATGCACTTGTGAAATTCCCAACAACAAGGTATGTTTTGTGTGTGCTTCGCACACTATGAGTAAGTGCGTATGAATATTCGCTCTAATGATAAATGAGCTATCGGCATTAACTAGGCCGTTATTTGTGTATGAATATAAGAGTTGGGATTGTGAAGTAAGCATGTCTTTGAGAAATTGTGCATATGAATTATTGTTTAGCTACTTGAATGCTATGCTTTGGTTGTGTGTATATTATGCCTCAAACTTACTAAGCATAAATTGCTTACTCCGTTTCTTTGTTTCTCTGTTTATAGATTTTGCTCGTTAGCGATAGGATTCGGGATCATAGAAGTTGAAGTCAACCACACTATCAAAGCCCTTTTGGTACTCCTTTAGTTGAGTTTTGGATATGGCATGTATAGGACCACCCTCGGTTGTTTTAAGTACTTTGTGATGTATATGTGTGTGCCATGCGAAAATGGTTCGTAAAAGTGGAGTATGGAATTTGACCATATGTGGTTTGTAATTATATTTGGTTTCATGATGTGATTATGGTTTGAATGAGAGTGTTGGTCACATGATCAGCCATTGGAATGGCTAAATATGATCATATGTGGACCTAAGTATGACTAGACTATAGTTGGTCCATGGGAACTACAATATAGGTAAAGCCTACCTTAAAAACAGAGGCTGCCAGCTGCAGTGACGTGGATGTGAAAAATCACCAAAATTTTTAGGAATGGTGTTAAATAGTGAATAAATTATGTAATCGAACCTTGACGAGTCTATTTTTATATGAAAGTAACGAAACGATCATATGAACAGTATACTGAGAGATATTAAAGTTCTCGTGAGACAGGGCCAGAACGGTTTCTGGGTCCCCTGTCGCGACTTTGAAAATTTACCATAAATTATCTAGAATGAATTAGAAGTAATGCATTATATTTACAGATTCCTTTTTCAGTCTAGGTTCATTAGAAACAAACGGCATCAGTATTGAAACCCTGTACAGAGAGATATTCAAGTTGTAACGCGCGAAGGTCAGTGTAGTCGACCCCTGTAACATGGGTGACTTTAACTAATAAACTGTAATAATTGCCCCTACCGAAAATTCTAGAAAAAAATCCAGGGATGGATATATGAGTCTAAATTCAGGGAAAATTTACGGAATCAGTTTCCGAGTTCTGTAACTTGAGATATGCTTTTTAAGGCAACAGTGACGCAGTTTTCCAGCTTGCCTGGGAATGTCAAGTTGGTCGGTGCTATAAGTGGTTTTGGCTTGTTAACCCCTCGTGTCCGACACCGGCAACGGTCTCGGGTTCGGGGTGTTACAGCGATAGTCGATGCACAACCTCATAGTTCCGTCCTTCTTTTTCACAAACAACACTGGTGCACCCCAAGGTGAAAAACTCGGGCGAGCAAAACCTCTATCCACCAACTCTTGCAACTGAGCTTTCAACTCCTTTAATTCCGTTGGTGCCATACGATACGGAGCTATAGAAATCGGTGTGGTCCCAGGTACAAGCTCAATACCAAACTCTATCTCCCGAACAGGTGGCAAACCCGGTAATTCTTCGAAAACATCCGTAATCACAAACCACCGCATGATTCGGTTTTACTTTAACTCCTTATCATCAAGTACATACGCAAGGTATGCTTCGCACCCCTTTCTTACATATTTCTGGGCCAACATTGATGATATTACAGCTGGCAACCCCTTTAAGTCCGTAGATTCAACTCGGATCATCTCGTTATTTGCGCACCTCAAATCAATAGTCTTGCTTTTGCAATTCACAACCGCATCATGCACGGTCAACCAATCCAACCCAAGAATAACATCAAATTCATCGAACGGCAAAAGCATCAAGTCCGCTGGAAAACAGGAATCTCGAATTACTAGGGGACATTTCTTACACACTTTGTCAACCAGCACGTAACGACCCAAGGGATTTGACACCCGAATTACGAACTCAGTAAACTCAATAGGTAAAGTCTTACTGGATGCTAAGGTTTCGCATATATAAGAGTGAGTAGAACCAGGGTCAATTAAAGCAATCACATTAGTATCAAAGAGAGTGAAAGTACCGATAATAACATCTGGCGAGGAAACATCCTCACGTGCGCGTATGGCATAAGCCCTAGCAGGAGCGCGAGCCTCGGATCTGGTCGTAGCATCTCTAGATCCTCTCTGACCACCACTAGCATTACCCGTATTTCCAGATGGTCTACCTCGAGCAGTGGTAGCACCCGGTTTCCCACTCTGATTTGTATTTTGTTCAGGCAACCTCGGGCAATCTTTAATAAAGTGGTCGACCGATCCGCACTTGTAACAGAGCGGTCACGGAACCTCTGACTTCGAATGCCATTTGCCACAATGTCGACACTCCGCTTCGTCTCGACGCTCATTCCCAACACCGGCGATCAAGTGCCTCGTGTACCCATTGTGGGGTCGATCACGATCTCGTCTAAAAAGGCCGGAGTGCCTCTAGATCGCCCACATCATCACTAAATTTCTTCGATGCATGTTGAAGAGACTTTCCGAGGATCTTTACGAAACTCTCTAATTCCCACATCAACTTTTTGTTTTTCTTTTCTAAGCTCTTTGACTTTACAAGCTCGCTCGACAAGTACTACGAACTCTCGTATTTCAAGAATGCCAACGAACATTTTATGTCTTCATTCAGCCCATCCTCAAGCGTTTACACATGATGACCTCGGACGAAACACATTCCCGAGCGTATCTACTAAGTCTAACAAATTTTCGCTCGAATCAAGAATCGACATAGAACCTTGCTTAAGCTCAAGAAATTCTTCCGCTTTTGATCAACAAATCTCGATCGATATACTTTTTCCAAACTCGTTTAGAAAAATTCCCAAGTTACTTGCTCTCGGGCACAACAGAAGTCGAGTGCTCCACCAATAGTAGGCGTAATCACGTAGCAAGGAGATAGCACACTTTAGGCATTCATCGGTGTACAAGATAGCTTTTCGAGTGCGGATAGTGTTGTCCAACCAAAATTCAGCTTGCTCAAGATCGTCGTTATCCGTAGCTTTGAATTCAGAGCCCGTGTTTTCGATTCATCAACTGGGGCTTATTCGACCTTATTTGGTCGAGTTACGGAGGCATTGTAGGTGCGGGGTTGTGTTTGTTGGGAATGGAGGTTGTGGAACACCAGTATTAGTTCGAATGTATTGGTTGAACCAATCATTCATCACGCTATAAAAGGCTTGCCTAGCCTCATCATTCAGATTGCTAGCAACAGTTGAGAGTCCGCGGCGCTGTCCCTTGTACGGAGCAGCGCCACACTCTCCACATCATCAGCTATCGCTTCGGTTGGGATCGGGATCCATTACTATAAATAAACACAAATTCAAACGTCAGAAATCACCACACTATCAAATAATCACATAAAATGGCATGTATAGCTAGACCCAAACGCATTACGGTAGTCCTAGAATCGACTAAACCGTAGCTCTGATAACAATAAAATTGTAACACCCCGTACCCGAGTCCGTTACCGGAATCGGACACAAGGTGCACACAGACTTAACTATTTTCACAGTCCATTTAGAAATTTCCAGACTAGCTGGTCACTGCGTCACTGTTGCCTTAAAAATCATATCTTGAGTTTCAAAGCTCAAAAATTTGTTTCATAATTTTTCCCTGAAACTACACTCATATTTCCATCTACATATTTTTTTCTAGAATTTTTGGACAAGCCAATTAGTACAGTTTATTAGTTAAAGTCTCCCCTATCCCAGGGTTCGACTACACTGACCTTCGTACGTTACGAATTGAATATCTCCTTGTACAGGGCTTTAATACTGATGCCATTTGTTTCTATAGAAACTAGACTCAGAGAGGAATCTATACATATATGGCATGACTCCTAATTATCTCTGGTTAATTTACAATGAATTTCCAAAGTCGGAACAGGGGATCCAGAAACCATTCTGGCCCTGTTTCACGAGAACTTTAATATCTCTTAACATATAACTCATATGACCGTTTCGTTTCTTCCACATGAAAGTATATTCATCAAAGTTCATTTACATAATTTATTCACTATTTAATACCATTCCTACTATTTTTAGTGATTTTTCATATCCACATCACTGCTGCTGTCAGCATCTGCCTTTAAGGTAGGCTTTACCTATTTCATGATTTCCATGATTCAATTGCCCCCTTTTGCATACATAGCACAAAGTGTGATCATGATTAACCATCCCTATGGCTAATCGTTTCAAAACAATTCCATACCTCATAATGATCAACAAACAAACTGTAATATCCTGATTTTGGGCCTAGTCGGAATAGTGGTTTCGTGACCACAAAATCCGAGATATAAATAATTATTTTATGATTATTTTAAGGTCTATGATATGATTGCATGATTGTGTGAAAATTTCGTGAAGAAATTTTATGCATAAAGTGCTTAATTTGAAATTTGGGACTAAATTGAATAAATTGCAAAACTTGTGTTCTAGAAGTATTTTGCATAAAATTGAATTAGATTATTAATTAGAGGTCCTTAAAGAGTAACTTTACCAATTTCTAAGTCTATGGACAAAATTGGACATGGATGGAATTTTGGAAAGTTTAGTAGTAAGGGCATTTTGGTCATTTAGGGGTAAAATGAATTAAAATACAAAATTAAAGCCAATTTTGCTCATCTTCAACCCCATGGCCGAATATAGCAAGGAGAAACCATGGCTAGGGTTTTCAAGCTTCCAAGCTCGATTGTAAGTCCGTTCTAGCCTCGCTTTTTAATGATTTTTACGTTTTGGAGTCCGGTAGCTCGATTTAGCTTATGCTAGCAATAATTTAACCTAGGGTTTATATTTGGAAAAATACCCATAGGTGAAATTTGTGAATTTTGGTGTTTTATGATAGAATATGAGGTTTTAAATTATGTTAGACAACTTGTGCTACTTCGGTTTTAAGTGAAAACGAGCAAAAGGGCTTAATCGGTGAAAATACCTAATAGTCATAAGTACATGTTAGAGTGAGAATTTGATGTTGCCATAGAAGGGAAAAATGATCAGCATGTCATAAAACATAAGAAAATAGGCTGAATTTTAATTTACGAGCTTTGGGGCAAAAGTGTAAATATGCAAAAGTTTAGGGGCAAAATTGTAATTTTTCCAAAATATGATTTTGGGTCAATTTGAATAATGTGAGTCCTAATTATACTATATTTTAAATGATAGAGCAAGGAAAACTGAAATTGGGCTAAAATGGGGAAAATACCAAGTTGTGGACGAAATGGTAAAATAGCCATTTTAGCATACGAGGTAAGTTCATATGTAAATGTTGGTAACATAGTTATTATTTTAAATGTTTTAATGTTTTTAAATGATATGATAATTATTATGAAATATTATACTTGTGATAATTGTTTGATAATATGTCAAATTATGTGATATACTTGGAAAATGTGAAATACTACCGAGTATCAGATCGGCATTCCGTAGAAGATGGTTGAGACACATGATTGGGAAAAAGGTCCGTTGAACCTTAGGAATGGATTAGGATACAAGTGACATGTCTTTGGGATATTTGGGCATCCGAACTCGTTGAGTTGAGTCCGAGTTCACTTATGGATGCGAGCGTCCGAACTCGTTGAGTTGAGTCCGAGTTCGTGAGATGTAACTAGGCATCCGAACTCGTTGAGTTGAGTCCGAGTTCACTTATGGATGCGAACGCCTGAGCTCGTTGAGTTGAGTCCGAGTTCACTTATGGGCGGGTTACATGGTAGCTTGGCTACATATGTGGCACTTATGTGCAAACTTTCCATGTATCCGAATTATATTCGATGTGTTCAACGGGTAAAGTTCTCTTGAAATGGAGGAATACTCAAGATGAAAGGGACGATTGGTAAGTGTTGTGAAATGGATACTTTGAACAGGTATGTACTTAACCCTCGGGTTGAAAACTCGATATAACAACAATATGGTAAGATGATAAATGAAAAGGTGATATGAATGTCTTGGTGATGATTATGCAAATGATGTTTTATGTTTGCTTATATGGTTATGTTACTTGCTATTTGCATGTGAGCTTACTAAGCATTTATGCTTACTCCTCCTTTTCATTCCTTGTAGTGTTGACAAGCCAGCTCGAAATCGGAAACGGTCGGAGGCACGCCACACTATCCGTATACCATCTTGGCATAATGGCTTGTATATTTTGAGTATGGCATGTATAGCATTATAATCATTTTGTATATATGGTCTTATGATATGGTTATTGAGTGGTATGGAGATAGAAATGCTTGGTAATGATTAGCCATTGGAATGGCTAATCATGATCATATTTGGTATTATGTATGTCAAATTGCTAGCTAATCCATGGAAACCATGAAATAGGTAAAATTTACCATAAAATAGATTCAGACAACAGCAGTGACGTGAGTTTGAAAAATCACTAAAAATAGTAGAAATGGAATTAAATAATGAATAAGTTATGGAATCGAAGCTTGATGAGTCTATTTTCATATGGAATAAGCAAAACAGGTATATGAGCTATATTTTATGAGATGTTTAAATTTTTGTGAAACAGGGCCAGAGCGATTTCTGGATCCCTGTTCTGAATTTGGAAATTCACCATAAATTTTACAAAGATAATTAGAAGTCATGCTTTATATGTACAGATTCCTTATTGAGTCTAGTTTTATTAGAGATAAACGGCATAGTCATTGAAGCTCTGTACAGGAGATATCTGATTTGTAATACACTAAGGTCAGAGTAGTTGAACCCTGAAACAGGGAGACTTTAACTAATAAACTATACTAATTGGCCCAACCAAAAATTCTAGGAAAAAAAATTAGTAGATATATATATGAGTCTAGTTTCAGGAAAAATTTACAGAATTGGATTTCGAGTTTCAGTAACTCGAGATATGATTTTAAAACGATCGTGATGCAGATTAGCCAGCTTGTATGGAAATTTTAAAATGAATTGTATGAAATGTTTAATTAATGAATTAAGTCCGTTAACACCTCGTGTTCGACTCGCAACGGTCTCTGCACGGGTGTTACATTTAGTGGTATCGAGCAGGTTTAGTCGGTTCTCGGACTAACCTAGCATGTGTAAAAGTTTAGCTATACATGCCAGCGATCCGTGATAGTGTGATGTCTTCCGACGCGTATAAGTACCGTCTTATTTAGGCAGGTACTCTCCAACCGAAGTGCGCCAACCATGTTCAATGTTAAGTAAAGGTATTTGAGTAAAATTATGATTATGATAAGTCTCGGTTCAGAAAAGTATGAATAAAGGTTTATGATACATATGTGATAATATGTGAGATGAAAGTTCATGTTGTGATAAATATTCATATTTGCTTAATGCTCATATGATGTAGTGTATGTGGCTTACTTGATAAGATGAACGGAATAAATAGAAAGTAGTAGAGGTATGAATAAAGGTCATAATATTATGATCTGAATGAAAATGTCCTTGTCTTGATTGGATGTCGAATGTTGATGAATGTTAATGGTATATAATTTTATGAGGTAAAGGATTATAATGAAATGAACTTATCTATGTTAAATTGTTGGACCTGAATTATATGATTGTAATGATATGTACATGATGATGCACGAAATGAAAGTTGTGATTGTGATGCAAATATCTATGTTTGTTTGGCCTTATATAATGTCATGAGCATGAATTAATTTAATTAATTGAATGGATAAGTAAAGCTATCTAGAAAACATAGAATGTATGCATAAGTATATTGTCTAAATGGGACAATAGGAAAATTGGTGTAAGCCAACATGAATGAATGACATGATTTTGATGATGTTACTATGATGATGGAAGTTGTGTCATATGTGTATGTATAAGAAAGTCGAGTCGAGGTCCTACAACCCTCCCCTTACCAAAGTGGTACTTATAATGGAATTTCATGAGATTTGTATTGAATAAGTTTCTGTTGAAAACCCAAAGAGTTCGGTGATAGAATAATTATAAGTATGATCCGAGATTGAAAATGAGCTGATAAGTAAAGTCGAGCGTAAAGTATCCGATTGATATAAAGATTATTGGAATTATGCATCGTCCCAGTTAGAGAAGGAATTCTCTTTGGTAAATCGAATTACTCAAGTGCAAGGTCGAGAAAAGTGTAAATCAAATTTATTCAGAATCGACATTCTTTAGTGAATGATTTAATATGAAATTTGTGACGGCAGAACTAGTTGGGGAAATGATATTTCAAATGTGAATTATCCGAGTGTGACAGTTATGACCGGATGATTTAGCGATCTCTTTTGAGATGTTCTATGTGTTCACCCGTTCTCGTAAATATTTCTATGGCTATTGATCTTCGAAGAAATTCTTGTTATATGGGAATGTCTTCTAATTCGGTGTTGGATGAAAGCATTGGTAGTCCTGATGGTCTATAATTTATATTGCTCTATTTCATCGGGTATTCTATTTCATTTCGTCGATAAGAATTGATGAGAGAATACGTATGATATTATGATTCTGTTTCTTCTACTTGATGCTTCATCCGATATATATGTATGGGAAGATATATTGATCTTGTTATATTTGATTTCATGGGATTAAATGATGTTTTCTTTTGGACTTTCTTTCTTTGAAGAATTATCGGGTATTCCGTATTTTCTCTATGAGTTTGGTTTTCGATTCTCCGGCATAGTATCGTATCTTGGGTTTCTTTATCCCGGATCTCTTTATTCGGATTTCTTTATTCGGGTTTTCTATCTTGGATTTCTTTATTCGGTTTTCTTGTTATCTTTGTTCCATAATTTGTCAATTATGACTCATGTTCAAGCACGTTCTTCACTCGTGATAATCATGTCAAATATGACTATACTTCTAATTTGATCTTGGTAATGTGGTGATTTTAGTATTGGGATTTTTCTAATTTCTGTGTAAGGATTTGACATCAGTAAAGGCATAGGTGATAAAAGCGCGAGTTTTAGTCGGTATGGTAAATTATTTATTTGAAAGATTTCATGTGACAATTATGTCAGGATTATTTTTCCCAAGTCTAATAATAGAATTTCATTTTGTACGGATAAAAGAGTAAATAGTTTGAACGAGAAGTGTATATTTAATAGAAAGAGTTGAATATTAGTTTAAGTCACTACGAATGATAAGGTTTCCATCTTGTGAAAGCTGAAAAGTTTATTACATGTTGTGAGTTCGGATAGATGAGAATATTGGTAACCAAGGCGTCGAACTAGACTAGTCTACATTGAGCAAAGACTTCGACTTTCAAGAATGTATTGTTGTATGAATTGTGATGTGTTTCAAGACGGTGAGGTAATGTGATAGTTTAGAGCAACCGATGTTACATAAAATCGGAGTTGTTAAAGGGGTTAAAGCGAGCATTGGGATCTATCAAAATTATCCTTGTCAATGTTGATATTGGGATGGAAATGAGAAGGATTATTCTTGAGGCCATATCGTAATTATTTCTATGACGGAAAGAGGAAAATGTGATGTATCCTATTGTCAAATGTTTGGCGAGATCTATAAATCACATCAGTATTGAATGAATTCCTACTCATCGATTCATGGAATTTCGGTCTCTTTGATTGTTGGATTTCTTGGAATTCGGTCTCCATTAAATCAAGTTGAGATCCGGTTTTATGTCATGATATCATGGGAAATTGAGAAGGGTTGAAAATTTAAGAACAGTTGAGAGTTGAGACTGTAAGCTTTTAGATCATATGAGAAATTGAAGAGATGTATTGGAGGTACAGTCTAAGTGCAAGTTCTTGGCACCAAATATGAGATTAAAAGTGAAGACCACTTTTTCGGTAAGATTTTTGGGACGAAAATCCCTAAAGGGGGAGAGTTGTAATATCCTGATTTTGGGCCTAGTCGGAATAGTGGTTTCGTGACCACAAAATCCGAGATATAAATAATTATTTTATGATTATTTTAAGGTCTATGATATGATTGCATGATTGTGTGAAAATTTCGTGAAGAAATTTTATGCATAAAGTGCTTAATTTGAAATTTGGGACTAAATTGAATAAATTGCAAAACTTGTGTTCTAGAAGTATTTTGCATAAAATTGAATTAGATTATTAATTAGAGGTCCTTAAAGAGTAATTTTACCAATTTCTAAGTCTATGGACAAAAATTGGACATGGATGGAATTTTTGGAAAGTTTAGTAGTAAGGGCATTTTGGTCATTTAGGGTAAAATGAATTAAAATACAAAATTAAAAGCCAATTTTGCTCATCTTCAACCCCATGGCCGAATATAGCAAGGAGAAACCATGGCTAGGGTTTTCAAGCTTCCAAGCTCGATTGTAAGTCCGTTCTAGCCTCGCTTTTAATGATTTTTACGCTTTTGGAGTCCCGTAGCTCGATTTAGCTTATGCTAGCAATAATTTAACCTAGGGTTTATATTTGGAAAAATACCCATAGGTGAAATTTGTGTATTTTGGTGTTTTATGATAGAATATGAGGTTTTAAATTATGTTAGACAACTTGTGCTACTCGGTTTTAAGTGAAAACGAGCAAAAGGGCTTAATCGGTAAAAATACCTAATAGTCATAAGTACATGTTAGAGTGAGAATTTGATGTTGCCATAGAAGGAAAAATGATCAGCATGTCATAAAACATAAGAAAATAGGCTGAATTTTAATTTACGAGCTTTGGGGCAAAAGTCTAAATATGCAAAAGTTTAGGGGCAAAATTGTAATTTTTCCAAAATATGATTTTGGGTCAATTTGAATAATGTGAGTCCTAATTAGACTATATTTTAAATGATAGAGCAAGGAAAACTGAAATTGGGCTAAAATGGGGAAAATACCAAGTTGTGGACTTAAATGGTAAAATAGCCATTTTCGCATACGAGGTAAGTTCATATGTAAATGTTGGTAACATAGTTATTATTTTAAATGTTTTAATGTTTTTAAATGATATGATAATTATTATGAAATATTATACTTGTGATAATTGTTTGATAATATGTCAAATTATGTGATATACTTGGAAAATGTGAAATACTACCGAGTATCGGTATCGGCATTCCGTAGAAGATGGTTGAGACACATGATTGGGAAAAAGGTCCCGTTGAACCTTAGGAATGGATTAGGATACAAGTGACATGTCACTGGGATATTTGGGCATCCGAACTCGTTGAGTTGAGTCCGAGTTCACTTATGGATGCGAGCGTCCAACTCGTTGAGTTGAGTCCGAGTTCGTGAGATGTAACTAGGCATCCGAACTCGTTGAGTTGAGTCCGAGTTCACTTATGGATGCGAACGTCCGAGCTCGTTGAGTTGAGTCCGAGTTCACTTATGGGCGGGTTACATGGTAGCTTGGCTACATATGTGGCACTTATGTGCAAACTTTCCATGTATCCGAATTATATTCCGATGTGTTCAACGGGTAAAGTTCTATTGAAATGGAGGAATACTCAAGATGAAAGGGACGTATTGGTAAGTGTTGTGAAATGGATACTTTGAACAGGTATGTACTTAACCCTCGGGTTGAAAACTCGATATAACAACAATATGGTAAGATGATAAATGAAAAGGTGATATGAATGTCTTGGTGATGATTATGCAAATGATGTTTTATGTTTGCTTATATGGTTATGTTACTTGCTATTTGCATGTGAGCTTACTAAGCATTTATGCTTACTCCTCCTTTTCATTCCTTGTAGTGTTGACAAGCCAGCTCGGAAATCGGAAACGGTCGGAGGCACGCCACACTATCCGTATACCATCTTGGCATAATGGCTTGTATATTTTGAGTATGGCATGTATAGCATTATAATCATTTTGTATATATGGTCTTATGATATGGTTATTGAGTGATATGGAGATAGAAATGCTTGGTAATGATTAGCCATTGGAATGGCTAATCATGATCATATTTGGTATTATGTATGTCAAATTGCTAGCTAATCCATGGAAACCATGAAATAGGTAAAATTTACCATAAAATAGATTCAGACAACAGCAGTGACGTGAGTTTGAAAAATCACTAAAAATAGTAGAAATGGAATTAAATAATGAATAAGTTATGGAATCGAAGCTTGATGAGTCTATTTTCATATGGAATAAGCAAAACAGGTATATGAGCTATATTTTATGAGATGTTTAAATTTTTGTGAAACAGGGCCAGAGCGATTTCTGGATCCCCTGTTCTGAATTTGGAAATTCACCATAAATTTTACAAAGATAATTAGAAGTCATGCTTTATATGTACAGATTCCTTATTGAGTCTAGTTTTATTAGAGATAAACGGTATAGTCATTGAAGCTCTGTACAGGGAGATATCTGATTTGTAATACACTGAGGTCAGAGTAGTTGAACCCTGAAACAGGGGAGACTTTAACTAATAAACTGTACTAATTGGCCCAACCAAAAATTCTAGGAAAAAAATTAGTAGATATATATATGAGTCTAGTTTCAGGAAAAATTTACGAATTGGATTTCGAGTTTCAGAACTCGAGATATGATTTTTAAAACGACTGTGATGCAGTTAGCCAGCTTGTATGGAAATTTTAAAATGAATTGTATGAGCTGTTTAATTAATGAATTAAGTCCGTTAACACCTCGTGTTCGACTCCGGCAACGGTCTCGGGTACGGGGTGTTACACAAACGATTATGGTACTAGGCTAAAAACATATATAAGCCATTTTCGCATGGCCATCCAAGTTTACACAAAACCGAAAGGTACATGACCTTCAACAAAAGGGTAGTCCTATACATGCCATTTCAAAGTTCAACCAAAATTGTACCAAAATGGGGGCTTTGATAGTGTGGATGACTTCGACTTCGATGATCCCAAATCCGATAGCTAACGAGCAAAATCTATAAAACAGAGAAACAGAGAAGACGGAGTAAGCAATTTATGCTTAGTAAGTTTGAGCAAGAGATTCCAAGACAACAAAAGCATAGCATTCATAAAGCTAACGGATAATTTCATATGCACAAATTCTCAATATCATACTCATTTCACATTCCAACCCCTATGTTCATACATAAGGGATCATCTTAGCCAAATACGGAAACCCATTACTCGATCGAGCGAATATTATTCAAGGAATCAACTAATTCAAGCACATACGAACATACCTCATTGCTGGAATTTTTCAAGCGTATTAATCTGAAAATTTTATAGCAAGATCGCTCATTCTCGAATCACGTACCTTCAGAATTTAACCGGATATAACGACTCGCTCAAATGCCTTCGGACGAAGCCGGTTATAGTGACTCGCACGAATGCCTTCGGACTTAACCCGGGTTTAGTAACTTGCACAAATGCCTTGGGCTTAGCCCGGATTTATTAACTCGCATACGAATGCCTTCGGATCCTAGTCCGGATATAGTCACTTAGCACAAAGCCTTGGGACTTAGCCGGACATCATTCAATAACCGAGCACAATTATCAATAAATTATGACACATTCAGTATTTCATTTTCATTAGCAAAACTCAAACACAAGGCACTATTCACACTTGAAATTTCGCTCAATAGCCACACACAAAGAGCATGATTTTAATTTGCTTTAAACATGATCTAATCAATTCGAATTTAAGCTCTATTACTCAAGTACTTACCTTGGATGTTGTCGGCGATTTCGACGACTACTCGACTACTTTTTCCTTCCCTTTATCGGATTTAGCTCCCTTTGCTCTTGAGCTTAATTTGACAAATAAATTGATTTAATCATTTGAGCATCGAAGAGGAATTCAAGGTACTTAGCCAATATATATACTCATTAGGCATCAAAGTCGCATATGTACGAATCATGAATCGAACTCAACACATTAGTTAATATTCCTCTTAGTCAATTTTCTAAGCCAAGAATAGGCATCAATATGCTTGCCTCTAACCGAATGCATGCACACCAATTTCCCTCATGTGGCCGAATATGCATGTCCATGTTGAGGCCAATTATCCACTTATTACCACACAAAAACAGCATACATTTTACTAACTAATGCATTCCATATTGTAACTCAATACACATCTATCATTTCCTTCATAACCGAAACATCATCATAAGTAAGTATAGACCTTGAGATAGTATATATATGTCATACCAATACATCATGCTCAAACATATATACATATATATATGCTAGAGCTGAATCTCAAGTTGATTGTAACTAAACATGAACATGATTTCGAAACACAAATCTTACTTTCCATGCAATGAGCATAAATCACACTTATGGATGTACCATGGCCGAGTACATCACGACACCATAATTTTGGTCATGATTACACAAAGAACTTAGTATCTCATTCAAAAATGTTTAAAGAAAATCTAAGAGTCCTCAATCCACCATCACATGTATCATCATCAAGCTTCATATTTAACATGCAATGGCATTAACTCAAAATCCACCTTGGCCAAATACCATCCCCATGATATAACAAAGATTTGAACCATGGGCTAATAAGAACATCAAGTTAGCAACCAAAAACATGCATGAATCTCATGGCACAACATCAAACATACCTTAATTGTAACACCCCAAACCCGAGACCATCGCCGGTGTCGGACCCGAGGGTTAACAAACCAAGTTCACATGTTTTTGCCCACCAATTTGACATTTCCAGTCAGGCTGGAAAACTGCGTCACTGTCGCCTTAAAAATCATATCTCGAGTTTCAAAACTCGGAAACTGGTTTCGTAAATTTTCCCTGAATTTAGACTCATATATACATCCATTGATTTATTTCTAGGATTTTTGGTCGGGCCAATTGGTACAGTTTATTAGTTAAAGTTACCCAAGTTACAGGGATCGACTGCTCTGACCTTCGCGCGGTATAACTTGAATATCTCTCTGCACAGGGCTTTAATGCTGGTGTCGTTTGTTTCTAATGAAACTAGACTCAAAATGGAATCTGTACATATAAGGTATATCTCCTAATTCTTTTGGATAATTTATAGTGAATTTTTAAAGTTGCGACAGGGAACCCAGAAACCATTCTGGCCCTGTCTCACAATAGCTTTAATATCTCTTAACCTGTAACTCCTATGACCGTTTCGTTTCTTCCATATGAAAATAGACTCATCAAGGTTCATTTACATAGCTTATTCACTATTTGATTCCATTCCTATGAATTATGGTGATTTTTCACATTCACGCCACTGCAGCTGGCAGCATCTGTTTTAAGGTAGGACTTACCTATTTGGTAGTCTCCATGATTCAACTAATCTTGCCATACATAGGTTCATATATGATCATTTTAACCATGCCAATGGCTGATCATATGACCAACATTCCCAATTCCAAACCATAGCCACATCATGACCCCAAATATATATACATACAACCCACAATAAGTCTAAGTTCATGCTCCCTTTTCGAGCCATTTTCGCATGGCCATACAAACTTACATTACAACGTATTTAACAAACAAGAGGTAGTCCTATACATGCCATCTCAAGTTCAACCAAAATTTATACCAAAATGGAGGCTTGATAGTGTGGATGACTTCGACTTCAACGATCCCAAATCCGATTGCCTCGAGCGAAATCTAGAAAACTAAGAGCCAAAGCAACGGGTAAGCATTTTATGCTTAGTAAGTCTCAAGGAATATAATGAACTATAATTTACAGCAATACATTCACATAGCCAAATGCATCATTTCATTAATACACATTCTTACTTCATACTTCATCATTGTATAAGTTCGCAAAGCATCAATCAATTCAATAACTGAAATTCATTAGTCGATTGAGCGAATGTTGCTCAAACACGCCGACTTTCCAATGCACATATAACGTACCTTATCCTTTGGGCTGTCCGAGTGTACTAATTAAATTCATTTCAGCAACCAACACTCACCTCCAGCCCAAGATTCTTCGAATATAACCGGATATAATCACGTGCACAAATGCCTTGGTCTTAGCCGGATAGAATAACTCATACGAATGCCTTCGGCCTTAGCCGGATATAACCACTAGCACAATTGCCTTCGGTCTTAACCCGGATATAATTTCCAGCATAATTGTCTTCGGCTTAGCCCGGATATCATTCAATTTCTCATGCACACATACATCAATAATCATTGGACATACATATTTCATTTTCGTTATTAAGGCTCAAACACAATTAATATCATTAGCATATTCGCCTTGGGACTTAGCCCGGTGGAATTCAAATACTCATACACACATAATCAATAATCATACACATCCATATTTCATCTCACATAATTCAAGTAAGGTCACTTCTTGAGGACTTACCTCGGATGTTGTCGAACGGCTTTTTCGGCTATTCGATCACCTTTTCCTTCCCTTGTCCAATTGTGGCCCTCTTAGCTCTTGAGCTAATTCAAACAAATTCAATTTATTAAAACCTCATTGTGCTTGCTTATGGCGAATATGACAAGGATTTTAAATGGTCATATGGCCACTCTTTAGCTTGAATACACAATGGTCATGCACATTTTATACTACATCAAGCAATTCAATACAATTTATTTGAGCATCAAGGAAATGCTAAGGCCTTCAATAGGCTACCCAAGGCCGAATATTCATGTACATGTTGAGGTCAATTTTGCACTTAATACCTCACAAAAACAGCATGCAATCTACTAATTTATGCTTTGCACATTGTGGCCCAAAACTTATAATATAGCATCAAGCACTTATATGTGTGCTAGGCGAATTGTGCTTGCAATTTCACAAGCATTCTTCCACATTTTCTTCTTTAAATCAATATATTCATCACTTAGTTCATAACCAAACATGATGTGCAATCATATATATATGCATATATGAGCATGGCGAATTTTCAAGGTGTCCATAGCCATCCAAAACACAAACTTTTAACTAACATGCAAGAAGCATGAATCATGCTCAAGAATGCATCATGGCCAAGTATGACAATCATGCTCCTTTTCAACTTTAATCATGATAAAACAAAGAGAAAACTCAAAATCTTACTCATGAGTAGAAAATCCATCATTGCATGCATCATCATCAAGCTTCACACTTAGCATGCAATGGCTTTATCACTATAACAACTTTGGCCAAATACCATTTCCATGGCATACCAAAGATTTGAGCCATGGCTAACATGCACATCAAGTTAGCAACCAAAACATGCATGAAACTCCCAACACAACCTCATACATACCTTAATCTTGATGCAAACTTAGCCAAATCTCCTTCTAGATCTCTTCCAAACCAAGCATGAAGCAAAAATCCTCCTTCTTCCTTAGTTTTGGCTCAAAGAAAGGATGAACAAAATTTTTTCTTTCCTTCTCTACAACTCACGGCAATGGGGTATGCCACTCTCTCACACACATTTTTTTTTTCATTCTTTTCTTACCCATGCTTATTTGTTTACTATTTCTCCCTAATGCCCAACAAAACATGTTTCATGACATGTTTGACCCATATTCTTTGTCATGGCGGCCATTACTTGTAGAAAGGGGAATTTGACATGCAAGTCCATTATTTTGCATGCATGCTTTAATTAGTCATCACCTATTTCCCTATCGTACTTTCAAAGTTCACTACTAAGTCCTTTCTTATAATTTAGCACCTAATTAATAAAAATCGAGACACGAAATATTTACGCATACCAATTCCACATACAATAAGTACGGAATATAACACTTAATTATTCTTGTGACTCGGTTTCGTGGTCCCAAACCACTCTCCGACTAGGGTCACATTCGGGTGTCACAACTCTCCCCACTCAAGAGATTTTCGTCCCCAAAAGCTTACCGTAAATAGGTTCGGATATCGCTCTCTCATTGAGTTCTCGGTCTCCCAAGTAGCTTCTTCTATCCCGTGCTTGAGCCATAACACTTTCACTAGCGGAACCCGCTTGTTTCATAACTCTTTCACTTCTCGTGATAGGATACGAATTGGTTCTTCCTCATAACTCATATTAGCTTGAATTTCAATTTCGATGGACTAATCACGTGCGATGGATCGGATCTATAACGTCAAGCATCAAACGTGGAAGACATCGTGAACCTTTTGAGTTCGGGGCAAAATCAAACGATATGCCACCGGACCGACTCGCTCGATATCTCATATGGCCCAATGAACCTCGGGCTCAACTTGCCCTTACGGCCGAACGAGTATTTTTTCCAAGGCGATACCTTGAGGAACACTTTATCACCCACGATACTCGATATCCTTACGCTTCATATCCGCGTCACGACTTACGACGATCGAAGGCTATCTTCAAACTTTCACGGATTACTTTCACTTTCTGCTCGCATCCCTAATCAAATCCACCGAAAATCTTGCTTTCACCAAGCTCGGTCCAAAACAATGGTGTACGGCATTTACGCCGTACAAAGCCTCGTAGGGTGCCATCTTAATACTCGATTGAAAGTTGTTGTTGTAAGCGAATTCAATCAACGGCAAATACCGCTCCCATGAACCACTAAACTCGAGGACGCAACATCTTAACATATCCTCAAGTATCTGAATTACCCGCCGGATTGACCATCGGTTTGGGGGTGGAAGGCGGTCTTTGAAATGCAACTTGGTACCCAAAGCTTCTTGCAACTTTTTCCAAAACCGCGAGGTAAATCTCGGATCTCTATCCGACACGATAGAAATAGGCACCCGTGTAATTTCACAACTGAGAAACGTACAATTCCGCTAATTTGTCCATTGAAAAATCCGACGACGGGACAAAGTGGGCCGACTTAGTCAATCGATCTACCACGACCCAAACCGCATCCTTCTTACTTGCGACAATGGCGGTCCGGATACAAAGTCCATTGTGACTCGATCCCATTTCCACTCGGGTATCGTGATTGGTCAAGTAATCTCAAGGCACCGATGTTCCGCTTTCACTTGTTGACATATTAAACATCTTGAAACAAAGTCGGAGATGTCTCGCTTCATACCATGCCACCAAAATCGACGTTTCAAATCATTGTACATCTTCGTACTCCCGGGTGGATTGCCATTCGGCTACAATGGGCTTCATTCGAATTATCGAAATGAGTTCAATTCTTTGGGACACATGACGACTTTTGAACCTCAAACAATCGTCATCGTCGATTTGAAACTCCGAGTCCTTGTTCGAACACACGCAGCCCGCTTTGCAACCAACTCGTCATCGACTTTTCGAGCTTTCGAATTTGGTGTGTCAATAATGGTTTGGCTTTCATTTCACCACTAACACACCGTCGGATCGGATAGACAAGTGCACATTCATCGTCGTAAAGTGAATAACGATTTACGACTCAAGGCATCCGCAACTACATTCGCCTTTCCGGTGATAGTCAATGATCACTCATAATCCTTTAACACTCGAGCCAACGTCTTTGTCGCAGATTTAAGTCTCGTTGGGTCATCAAATACTTGAGACTTTTGTGATCCGAGTATACATGGCACCTTTCACCAAATAAGTAATGTCGCCAAATCTTTAAGGCGAATACGATGGCGCCAATTCGAGATCATGAGTCGGATAATTTTTCTCATGTGGCTTTAATTGCCTCGACGACAGGCCACAACTCGACCTTCTTGCATTAATACGCAACCTAACCCAAGTAGAGAGGCGTCGCTATAGATGACAAACTCCTTGCGGACTCGGGTTGCACTAGAATTGGGGCTTCATCAAATAAGTTTTCAGTTGATCGAAGCTTTTTGGCATTTCTCGTCCATTCGAACTTAACATCCTTTTGGAGTAAGCCGTCATCGGCGTGGCTATCGTTGAGAAGCCTTTACAAATCGTCGTGTAGTAACCCAAGCCCCAAAAAGCTTGAACCTCAGTAATATTTCTGAGGCTTCCAATTTAGTATGGCTGAAATTTTATTCGGTCGACTCGAATACCCGATGCGATACCACATGACCCAAGAAGCTTACCTCTCTTAACCGTAACTCACACTTGCTTGAACTTAGCATATAATTGCTTGTCCCGTAAAATTTGCAAAGACTAACCGCAGTGTTCAAAGATGTTCGGTCTCATTTCTTGAATAGACCAAGATGTCATCAATGAACACGACTACGAATCGATCCAAATATGGTCTAAAGATTTGATTCATTAAATCCATAAATACCGCAGGGCATTAGTGAGCCCAAACGGCATCACCAGAACTCATAGTGACCATATCTCGCTCAAGGCGTCTTGGGCACGCCTCAATCTCGGATTCGCAATTGATAGTAGCCCGATCTCAAATCTATTTTCGAGAACACCGAGGCTCCCTTCAGATTGATCGAACAAGTCATCAATACGTGGCAACGGATATTTGTTCTTTATCGTCGCTTTGTTAAGTCGACGATAGTCGATGCATAGTCGCATGGTTCCATCCTTCTTCTTCACGAACAACACCGGCGCACCCAAGGCGAAAAACTCAAGCGAGCAAAACCTCTATCCACCAATTCTTGCAACCGAGTTTTCAACTCCTTCAATTCCGTTGGTGCCATACGATACGGAGCTATCGAAATTGGGGTGGTACCGGTACCAATTCGATGCCAAATTCTATTTCTCGAGCAGGTGGTAAACCCGCAATTCTTCGGGAAAACATCCGGTATTCACAAACCACGCACGCATTCGGGTTTCTTCTCTCGATTCCTTGTCATCGAGTACGACGCAAGGTACGCCGCACCCTTTTCTTACATATTCTCGGGCCAACATCGCGATATTACGGTGGCAACCCTTTAAGTCCGTGGACTCAACCCGAATTATTTCATTATTCGCACCTCAAATCGATAGTCTTGCTCTTGCAATTTACAACCGCATCGTGCATGGTCAACCAATCCAAACCAAGAATAACATCGAACTCATCGAATGGCAAAAGCATTAAGTCCGCCGGAAAACAAGAACCTCGGAACACTAGGGGACTTTTCTTGCACACTTTGTTAACAAGCACGTAATGACCCAAGGGGTTTGACACCGAATTACAAACTCAAGAGACTCAATGGGCAAAGTCTTCTTTGGATGCTAAGGTTTCACATATATAAGAATGAGTAGAACCGGGGTCAATCAAAGCAATTACATTTGTATTGAAAAGAGTGAAAGTACGGTAATAACATCCGGAGAGGCAAGCATCCTCGGCGTGCGCGTGATGGCATAAGTCCTAGCAGAGCACGAGCCTCGATCGATGGTAGCATCTCTAGATCCTCTCGACCGCCAACGACATTGCCCATATTTCTAGGTGGCCTACCTCGGCGATGGTAGCACCCGGGTTTGCACTCGACTTGCATTCTGTTCATGCATCCTCGGGCAATCCTTCATAAAATGGTCGGCCGATCCACACTTATAGCGGAGCGATCACGAAACCAACAGCTCCCGAATGCCATTTGCCACAATGTGGACACTCGTCCTCTCTCGGCGATCATTTCCGCCACGGCAATCGAGGTGACTCGTGTGGTCACAGGGGTCGATCGCGTCCTCGTCTAGAAAATCCCAAACGCCTCTAGACCGGCTCGCATCATCTCGAAATCTCTTCGATGCTTGTTGAAGAGACTTTCCGAGGACCTCTTTCGAATTCTCCAATCCCACATCAGCTTTTGTTTCTCCTTTCTAAGCTCTTGACTTTACAAGCTCGCTCAACAAGTACTACGAACTCTCGTATCTCGAGAATGCCAACAAACATCCTTATATCATCATTCAGCCCATCCTCAAGCGTTTGCACATAATAGCTTCGGACGAAATGCATTCTCGCAGCATCTGGCTAAGCCTCACAAACTTTCGTTCAGAGTCGGTAACGGACATAGAACCTTGCTTAAGATCAAGGAACTCCTCCGCTTTTGGTCGATGAATCTCGATCGATATACTTTTTTGAACTCGGTTAGAAAGAATTCCCAAGTCACTTGCTCTCTAGGCACCACAAGTCGAGTACTCCACCAATAGTAGGCGGACTCGCGTAGCAAGGAGATGGTACACTTTAAGCACTCATCGGGTGTACAGGATAGCTCATCAAGCACCGGATAGTGTTATCTAACCATAATTCAGCTCGCTTCGGCATCATCATCATCCGTAGCCTTAAATTCAGTGGCCCCATGTTTTGAATCCTATCGATGGGGCTTACGACCTTATTGGGTCGATCCACGGAGGTATTGTAGGTGCGGGGTTGCATTCGTCGGGAATGGAGGTGGTGGAACAGCCGTGTTGGTTCGAATGTATTGATTAAACCATTCGTTCATCACACTATAAAAGGCTTGCTTAGCCTCGTCATTAGGATTGCTGGCCATAGGTTGAGAGTCCGGCGCTGTCCCTTCTGCGCGGAGCAGCGCCACACTCTCCACATCATCAGCTATCGCTTCGGTTGGGATCGGGATCCATTGCTATAAACAAACATGAAGTCAAATTGTCGTAATTCATCACACTATCGATTCATCATTTAATGGCATGTATAGCTAGACCCCAAACACATCACGGTAGTCCTAGAATCGACTAAACCGTGGCTCGATACCAATAAAATTGTAACACCCCAAACCCGAGACCATCATCGCCGTGTCGGACCCGAGGGTTAACAAACCAAGTTCACATGTTTTTGCCCACCAATTTGACATTTCCAGTCAGGCTGGAAAACTGCGTCACTGTCGCCTTTAAAATCATATCTCGAGTTTCAAAACTCGGAAACTGGTTTCGTAAATTTTCCTGAATTTAGACTCATATATACATCCATGGATTTATTTCTAGGATTTTTGGTCGGGCCAATTGGTACAGTTTATTAGTTAAAGTTACCCAAGTTACAGGGATCGACTGCTCTGACCTTCGCGCGGTATAACTTGAATATCTCTCTGCACAGGGCTTTAATGCTGGTGTCGTTTGTTTCTAATGAAACTAGACTCAAAATGGAATCTGTACATATAAGGTATATCTCCTAATTCTTTTGGATAATTTATAGTGAATTTTAAAGTTGCGACAGGGAACCCAGAAACCATTCTGGCCCTGTCTCACAATAGCTTTAATATCTCTTAACCTGTAACTCCTATGACCGTTTCGTTTCTTCCATATGAAAATAGACTCATCAAGGTTCATTTACATAGCTTATTCACTATTTGATTCCATTCCTATGAATTATGGTGATTTTTCACATTCACGCCACTGCAGCTGGCAGCATCTGTTTTAAGGTAGGACTTACCTATTTGGTAGTCTCCATGATTCAACTAATCTTGCCATACATAGGTTCATATATGATCATTTTAACCATGCCAATGGCTGATCATATGACCAACATTCCCAATTCCAAACCATAGCCACATCATGACCCCAAATATATATACATACAACCCACAATAAGTCTAAGTTCATGCTCCCTTTTCGAGCCATTTTCGCATGGCCATACAAACTTACATTACAACGTATTTAACAAACAAGAGGTAGTCCTATACATGCCATCTCAAGTTCAACCAAAATTTATACCAAAATGGAGGCTTGATAGTGTGGATGACTTCGACTTCAACGATCCCAAATCCGATTGCCTCGAGCGAAATCTAGAAAACTAAGAGCCAAAGCAACGGGTAAGCATTTTTATGCTTAGTAAGTCTCAAGGAATATAATGAACTATAATTTACAGCAATACATTCACATAGCCAAATGCATCATTTCATTAATACACATTCTTACTTCATACTTCATCATTGTATAAGTTCGCAAAGCATCAATCAATTCAATAACTGAAATTCATTAGTCGATTGAGCGAATGTTGCTCAAACACGTCGACTTTCCAATGCACATATAACGTACCTTATCCTTTGGGCTGTCCGAGTGTACTAATTAAATTCATTTCAGCAACCAACACTCACCTCCAGCCCAAGATTCTTCGAATATAACCGGATATAATCACGTGCACAAATGCCTTGGTCTTAGCCGGATAGAATAACTTCATACGAATGCCTTGGGCCTTAGCCCGGATATAACCACTAGCACAATTGCCTTGGTCTTAACCGGATATAATTTCAGCATAATTGTCTTGGGCTTAGCCCGGATATCATTCAATTTCTCATGCACACATACATCAATAATCATTGGACATACATATTTCATTTTCGTTACTAAGGCTCAAACACAATTAATATCATTAGCATATTCGCTTCGGGACTTAGCCGGGTGGAATTCAAATACTCATACACACATAATCAATAATCATACACATCCATATTTCATCTCACATAATTCAAGTAAGGTCACTTCTTGAGGACTTACCTCGGATGTTGTCGAACGGCTTTTTCGGCTATTCGATCACCTTTTCCTTCCCTTGTCCAATTGTGGCCCTCTTAGCTCTTGAGCTAATTCAAACAAATTCAATTTATTAAAACCTCATTGTGCTTGCTTATGGCGAATATGACAAGGATTTTAAATGGTCATATGGCCACTCTTTAGCTTGAATACACAATGGTCATGCACATTTTATACTACATCAAGCAATTCAATACAATTTATTTGAGCATCAAGGAAATGCTAAGGCCTTCAATAGGCTACCCAAGGCCGAATATTCATGTACATGTTGAGGTCAATTTTGCACTTAATACCTCACAAAAACAGCATGCAATCTACTAATTTATGCTTTGCACATTGTGGCCCAAAACTTATAATATAGCATCAAGCACTTATATGTGTGCTAGGCCGAATTGTGCTTGCAATTTCACAAGCATTCTTCCACATTTTCTTCTTTAAATCAATATATTCATCACTTAGTTCATAACCAAACATAATGTGCAATCATATATATATGCATATATGAGCATGGCCGAATTTTCAAGGTGTCCATAGCCATCCAAAACACAAACTTTTAACTAACATGCAAGAAGCATGAATCATGCTCAAGAATGCATCATGGCCAAGTATGACAATCATGCTCCTTTTCAACTTTAATCATGATAAAACAAAGAGAAAACTCAAAATCTTACTCATGAGTAGAAAATCCATCATTGCATGCATCATCATCAAGCTTCACACTTAGCATGCAATGGCTTTATCACTATAACAACTTTGGCCAAATACCATTTCCATGGCATACCAAAGATTTGAGCCATGGCTAACATGCACATCAAGTTAGCAACCAAAACATGCATGAAACTCCCAACACAACCTCATACATACCTTAATCTTGATGCAAACTTAGCCAAATCTCCTTCTAGATCTCTTCCAAACCAAGCATGAAGCAAAAATCCTCCTTCTTCCTTAGTTTTGGCTCAAAGAAAGGATGAACAAAATTTTTTCTTTCCTTCTCTACAACTCACGGCAATGGGGTATGCCACTCTCACACACATTTTTTTTTCATTCTTTTCTTACCCATGCTTATTTGTTTACTATTTCTCCCTAATGCCCAACAAAACATGTTTCATGACATGTTTGACCCATATTTCTTTGTCATGGCGGCCATTACTTGTAGAAAGGGGAATTTGACATGCAAGTCCATTATTTTGCATGCATGCTTTAATTAGTCATCACCTATTTCCCTATCGTACTTTCAAAGTTCACTACTAAGTCCTTTCTTATAATTTAGCACCTAATTAATAAAAATCGAGACACGAAATATTTACGCATACCAATTCCACATACAATAAGTACGGAATATAACACTTAATTATTCTTGTGACTCGGTTTCGTGGTCCCGAAACCACTCTCCGACTAGGGTCACATTCGGGGTGTCACATTAATCTTGATGCAAGTATAGCCAAACCCCTTCCTAATCCTCTTCCAAACCAAGCATGAAGCAAAACTCCTTCCTTATCCTTAGTATTTTCGGCCAAAAGAGAGTGAAATGGATGAACAAATTTTTTGTTTTCTTTCCTACCTACACGACAATGGGGAGGAGAGAAGCCTTCACACACACATTTTTTTTATTCCATACTCCTTATTTTATTCATTCCAACATAACCCACTTACCAAACATGTTTCATGACATGATTTTGCCCATAATTCCTTGTCATGGCGGCCACTAGCTATTGGTGGGGGAAATTTGACATGCAAGTCCATTGTTTTGCATGCATGCTTTAATTAGTCATCACACATTTCCCATCATACTTTCAAAGTTTACTACTAGGTCCTTTCTAGTGAAATTCACATTTATAGCTCTAAATCAAAACATCAAAAATGTCACACATGAGTTAACACACATTATAGGAAATAAAATAAATATTAAATTATTTTTATGCCTCGGTTTTGTGGTCTCGAAACCACATTCCGACTAGGGTCGTTTTAAGGCTGTCACAGGCAAGCTCATATAGCTTGAGTAAATGTGTTAAATTGCTTGGACTGATTTATATGATTGTAATGATATGTCTAAATGATGGTACAAGGTAAAAGTATAGATTGTGATAAACTTAACCATGTTGTTGGCCCTTGTATGATATCATGTGCATGACTTGTATGATTAAATGAATAGATAAGTAAAGTTACCCAGAAAACATGGAATGCATGCATGAGTATACTTGTTAAAATGAGATGACTGGAAAGTGGGCGTACATTCAATATGAAAGTTAGTTTACCCGAAATGAATGACATGTTTGTGATGATGTTGCTATGATGATGAAAATTGTGTTACATGTATATGTATATGAGAGTCGAGTCAAAGGCCCCATGACTCCCTTCCCCTTACGAAAGTGATGTTTTATGATGGAATTTCCCGAGATTTGTGATAAACAAGTTTCTGGATGAAAAAGTAAAGAATTCAGTGATAGAATGGTTATAAGCATGATTAATGATTGAGAATGGGTTGATAAGTACAGATAGAGTTAGAAAGATATCGGATTGACTGAAAGATTATTTAATTTTTGCAATATCACAGTTAGTAAAAAGGTTAACTTTGGAAATCAATCTATTCTGAAAAGATGTCAGGAAATAATATTTGAAATATGAGATGTCGGCGTATGGTAATTACAGTGAGCAGATTATGACTGCCTCTCTTGAAATATAGTATGAGATCATTTGTCTGCAGAAGGGTTATTGAGACTATATATTTTCTAATGAATTTTGATATTATGAGAATGTTTTCTGATCTTAATGTTAGACAAAGACATTGTCAATTTGATTTGGGTTATGATCTACATGATTCTATCTTCTTTCTGGTATTCTGTTGCATTCTATCTATTGGGAATTGATGTGAAATTGTAGATGGTGCCATGATTCTGTCTCTACAAATTATTGCTCTTTATGATTATATATATACATGAGAAGTATATCGTTATGGTCGTATTCTTTTTCAGTGAGTTGGAATGATGTCTTTCTGGATTTTTTTTCTCTGAGGAACTATTAAGGTCTTTCATACTTTCTTATGAACTTTGTTCTCGGTCATTCGAGACAATATCGTGATTTGGATTTCTATATTCTGGATTTCTCTGTATTGGGTTTCTTTATCTTGAGTTTCTGTTTATCTTTATCTCGTAACTTTTCGAGCATGGCTTATATCTAAAATATGATCTTTAGTTTGTGATATATATATCAAGCATGATTATGTTTCTAATTTGATTATGGTAATATGGTGATCTTAGTATTTAGATGTATCTAAATTTCCGTATAAGGATTTAACATTGGCAAAAGCTTAAGTAGTAAAATTTTCGTTTTGTGAAATTAATGGCTTAATGCATGATTGGCAAAGTTTGGAAAGATGAGAACATTGTTAATTAAAACCTTTGAACTAGTCTAGTCTGTGTTGAGCAAAGACTTCCTAATTTTTAGTGATGTATTGTTGTTTGAATAGAGATGTGTTTTAAGACAACAAGACAAGTGATAGCTTAAAGTATCTGATATCATAGAAAGACCTGAGTTTGCTATAGTGCAAATGACTTGGGTATTAAAAGATGATGAGATGGTTATTGTATGATCTTTGTGTAAAAATATTTGAAATGTTAATGGGGTTAAAGCCAATCATTAGGTTCTACTAGAGTTATCTTTGCTAGTATTGATATTAGAATGGAAAATGAGAAAGGATTATCCTCAAGGCCTATCAGGATCATCCCTGTCTTTGAAAGAGAAAAAAATGACATCTATCTTATTGTTAAATATTTGACGAGATATGTAAATCATGATGGTATGTACTGAATTTTCGCTCATCAGGTTTGAGGAATTTCGTGTCTTTATGATTGATGGATTTCTTGGAATACTAGTCTCCACTAATCGGATTGAGATCCGGGTTTCATATCGTGATTTCTTGGGAAAGCCAAAGGAGGCTTTGAAATGAAAGGTAACCAAGAGTTGAATTGACAAATAATCGAACCGTGTGAAATTATAGAGAGTATAAGGCTAGGATGAACTAGCTAGTTTCACTATTCAAATTCGAAAAAGATTCAAGTATGAATGTATATGTAACATGATGGTATGGATTGCACTTTTGAATACATGAACTTTCTAATAGAGATAAAGTTTCAACGAAAATGTTGTAAAGTGAAAACCACTCATGATTCTTGTACGTGGAATTTAAGAGATAGGTAGTCAAAGCTCAGCTTGAGTGAAAGTTCGTTGACATTGATTATAGGATTGAGGAAAATAAGTGAAAAACCAAAACCACTTTTCTGGTAAGATTTTCAAGGACGAAAATCCTTAAAAGAGGGAGAAATGTAACATCCCAATTTTGGGCCTAGTCAGAACAGTGGTTTCGGGACCACAAATCCGATGAGGAAAATTTTTATTTTTATTATATTTTTATGGTCTACAATTTCAAGGAATGATTTCATTAAAATTTCGTTTGAAAATTTTGACGTTTGGGCACTCAATTTAGTCAAAATGACTAAATTGTAAAAAGTGCAAAAGTTGAGTTCTACATGCTAGAGGTGTCCAATTGTTATGAAAATTTAAATTAGAGGTACTTATATGGTACTTAGACCATTGGTTAAGTTGGTGGACAAAAATGGACATGGTTAGGCATGTTTCCAAAGTTTTTCATTAAGGGTATTTTGGTTATTTAGTTATTAAAATGAATTAAAAACAAAATTTGAAAGCCAATTTTTGTCCATCTTCAACCCCTTGGCCGAACTTGCATGGAGAAACCATGGCTAGGGTTTTTCAATCTTCCAAGCTCGATTGTAAGTCCGTTCTAGCCCCGTTTTTAATGATTTTTATGTTATTGCAATCCCTGTAACAATATCTATCTATTTCTACCATTAATTTGAGCTAGAGTTCATGTTTAAAAATTGACCCATGTGTGACATGCATGCATTTTGATGTCTAATGGTAGAAAATCAGTGTTGGGTGTTAAATAAACGACTTTTACTAAGCGATTTTCGATGAAAACGTCCGAAAGGACCTTTTTGTAAAAGTTGTAAAAGTGGTATAAAAGGGTTTTTTGATGGGAATTGTAGTTTTCTATAGTTATGGAAATTGCTTGGCTAGGCCTATAGAGTGAGAAAATTGAATAAAAATTCTTTACGAGCCTAGGGGTAAAAGTGTAATTTCGATAAAGTTTAAGGGCAAAAATGTAATTTTTTCAAAATATTATTTTTGGATCACATTAAATAATGTGAGTAATAATTAGACCAAATGTGATATTATAGATCAAGGAAAACGAGGATTGGACCTAGATCGGGTGAAAAATAGAAAATCGACGGTTAGGTTCCTTTTTGATATTTTGGTCCCGAGGTAAGTTCATATCGTAATAATAATGCAATATCATGCTTGAGTTGTAATTATCTATTATTATGGCATAAAATGTATGATTTAATATATTAGAAGAATTTATGGATGATGAATATGATGTGGAAAATGTAATGAATGTTAAATTACTATTACATGAGTTGTGTGAATTGCTACACAGTTGTACCCGACGAGATTTTGACAAGTAAGTTCATGTGATTAAATAAGCATGATATTCATGTTATTGTTGTTACACTTGAAATCTATTTTTCTATGGTTGTATTGATTTATATGTTAATGATATTGTGTATGGGAACGTGATGTACCTATGAAGTAATCAATTGCTCAAATGTCGATAACATGTGATTGGATGATTGAATATAATGGAAATTTGATGAAACATGATATTTCTTTGAAACAAGTAAGTTTGTATGTAAATAATATATCAATTCTTTTTTTTTATGTTATTATCTTTTGTTATTAAATGAGATGTAGCTGCCTATAGAATGATCATTTGATGTAAATTACGAATCAAAATTGACTAAGAATGAATTAGTAAAATGTTGAAAAGTGAAGAATTTCCTAGTTGGACCTTCGGAATAGAAAAGATACGAATGATCTGTTGTGAGAACACACGTGTAGTACTATGTGCAAGCTACTATGTGTTTAAGACGGTTTTAGGACACGTGTGTACTACTAAGTGCAGGCTACTACGTGTACCAAATTGTTAGGTCACATGTGTACTACTAAGTGCAGGCTACTATGCATACCCGATAGCTTCGATCACGTGTGTAGTACTAAGTGCAGGCTACTACGTGTATCAGATTGCTAGGTCGCAAGTGTAGTACTAAGTGTAGGCTACTATGGGTACCAGAGAGCTTCAGTTACAAGGGTGGTAATTTGTACAGGCCACCAGGTATCTATTATTATTCCGATGAGTTCAACGGGAAATTTACTAAGTGAAAATACATATGAACATGGCTATGTAATGAATAAGTGAAGGTTTGCGTGTGTAAACTTATGAGCAACGTGCTCAATATGTGATTGAACTTTGGTAAGATTGATATGGAGTAAGTGTTATGATGGAAGTTACTACAAAGAAAACATGAAAGAGTGAAATTTAGTAATAAAACAGTTTTGGAGAGCAGCAGTTGTGTGACTTTGAAAAATCACCAAAAATGGAGGAAATCGAATTCTAAGTTGAATAAGATATTAAATAAAATCTTATTGAGTCTATTTTCATATAAAGGAAACGGTGTAATCAAAAGAATTTCATATTATGAGATATTTGAATTTTTGTGAGACAGACTTAGAATGATTTTGAAATCTCCTGTTCTGATTTGGGAAAATCATTACAAATTGTAAAAAAATAATTATGGGTTATAATTTATATGCTTAAAATCTCTATTTTCAAAAAAAAAATAAACAATAACATTATTCAAATCTTGTATGAAGAGATAATTAATTTTTTGTGCAGAGGAGTCCGAACTGTCGAATAGAGAAATAGGGGAGACTTTGAATAATAAAATGTACTTACTAGCTAGAACAAAAATTCTGAAAATTTTATGGTAAGAAGATATGTGAGTCTAGTTTTAGAAAAAAATAACAGATCTTAATTTGGAGTTCCGTAGCTCTAGATATAAATAATTTAATCACTGCGACTCGAGAAAACAGCTTGACTGGACTTTGAGTAAATAGAAAGAATTTGAAAATAGCATGTTAATACATTGCTTATTATTTTTCATGTGAGCTTACTAAGCGTAAAGCGTACTCCCTCTTTTCCATTCCTTAGTGTTCTCAGGTCGGCTCGGGGTTAGAGATCGTCGGAGGAAGCATCACACTATCCAGCCAATACCTTTGGAGTATTTATACATAAGTTAGAAATATCAAGTGAGTGGCATGTATAGGGACCTAGTTTTATAACATGTGTTATTATAATTTGGCCAAATGTATTGGCCTATATTGAGCTATTGATTACGACTTGTAAATCTAGCTATTCATGTTGTGCCTAATAATTGTGATGTGAATATGCTTGTTTGCCATGCATGGTTGGTAATATGTCATGTGTGTTGAATGCATGTTTTATGACCAATTAAGGTGGTCATGACCATGACTTAAATGTGTAATGTACAAATAAAATGATAATGCCTTGAACATGGATGTTTGATGGATAGTTTAGTAACCATGGTACAATGGTATAAAGTGAGAAATAGTAATAATGTTAAATTGAATATGGAATTGGTGTAGAATGTCTTAGTCAAGCATACTATTTTGTGCATGTGAAAAGTGGACACTATATAAAGTAATGACCTGGCTAGAAGGTTATGCTTGATGATAAGTTGGACTTAAATAGACATGAAGATAACTATGGTATAAAGTTATAAGTGGTAAGGTATTTGATAAAGCTAAATGAATAAGATATGGTGTTTCTAGACTTGATTTAATGTGAGAATGTGTAACACATGTATGTTGATAAGTAAATGAAATGTCTGTATCATAATTGAGGATATTGAATGCTTCTGGATCCATGTTTGTGTGTTTGCATGTAAAGGGTGACAAAAAGGCATGGAAAATAGCCTATGTGCTGGCCACACGGGCAGAGACACGGCCGTGTGTCTCAGCCGTGTGAAAGACACGGTCTAGCACACGGGCATGTGACTTGGCCGTGTGACCCTTATTTGTTTGCTGACATCATAAACAAAGAGTTACACGGGCTGAGGACACGGACGTGTCTAGAGCCAGACGGCCTACCCACACGGGCATGTGACTCTCCAAAACATGAAAAATTTTCTAAGTAATGTAAAACTTTCGGAGGTTCTCGGTTTAGTCCCGAACCCCTTCTAAAGTATTATTTTAGTTTGGTAGACCCAAATAAGGGACTATGTACATATGATTGAATATTTCGAAATATGAATGAAATTTTATGGCCGGGATTGCATGATTGATTGCGTTTAAGTCCAGTAACGCCTCGTATCCTATCCCGGTGTCCGACATGGGTAAGGGGTGTTACATAATTGGTTGACTTATATGCATCATATTCCTTGCATAAAGTAGACCCTACATTTCTAATTTGCTATGATGATAAGATTGTTAAATTTGTTGTTTGTGCATGCTATCAGGAGATATTCCTAAAGTTAATGGAGAACTGGCAATTTCACGTGCTTCCGGTGATAAGAACCTTAAATCCCATCTACGGTCAGATCCCCAAATTCAATGGACCAACATAGATAACAAAACAGATATTTTAATTCTTAAAGTGATGGTCTTTGGAAGGTAAAACACTTTACTTTGATGTCTCCTTATTGAGTTGGAAATAGTTTTATAGGATTTATTTTTCCTTTTCCATATGCTTAATCTAGGTGATGAATAATCAAGAGGCCGTTGATATTGCAAAAAAGTTTAAAGACCCATAGAAGGCTTCAAAACAATTAATTGCGAAAACAATTAAAAGAGAGTTAAGATGACATATCTTGTGTTGTCCTTTTGGAGTGTATTTTCTTGTGTAAGAAAAAGTGTGTTTTTTTTCCTTAAATCTCCATGTATAGGACAAAGAAAAAGCTAGAGATTAGTTAGGTATGGCCTGTATTTAGCTTGCTCTTTTTATTTATTTTTCTTATTGTTTCCAATACATATTATCTTACATCCCTGTCCAACATATTTATATAACTAGCTGCAAATTGCTCATGGTTGTAATTTTTAATCTTTTATGCATCTTTTCAATGGTAAATTGATTGTCCCCTGTTAAAAGTTATGTGAATCACTTTTTCTCTTAGAACTTTTGAAGTGGATCACAAGTATCTAATACTCCACAATTGGCATCCAAATTCCAAGGTTTAAATTCATCACTGAAGCTTTTAATGAGTAATTGTTCTTTTTTTCTTTATTCTTTAACAGTTTTCACAGTGGCATGTGTATTTTAGTGTTTGGGGTTGGAGTAATGAATGGATTGAAGCAAAAGAGATAAAGATGGAGTTTGATCTTCAGGAAATGAGAGCCAGGAGACTGAGAATAGAATAGGGTTTTCATTTTCTAATGGACCTTTTGTTTAAAAGAAATGAAGAGAAGCCAAACCTTAGGCCTTTAGGGGTTATATCATTTGGTATAATTTGTTTAATCATTTCCTTTAAAGCAATCATTAATGCAAAGATGTCTCATTAACATCACCTTTTCCAATTCTATAATGTAGACAAACAAACATTTTCATCTCTTTTAGTTGGAAAAAGAAAAATAAAATGTAGTGCAAAGATATTTTAACAAAAAACATTTTTTCCAATTCAAATAATAGTGTATTGTTTTAAAAGGTAGTATATAAAATATTTTAAATATTTTAATATAATTTAATATAAAAATAATTATATTAAGAATGTTATTATGTTATATATTATTTTTAATAATAATTATATTAAATTATGATTAAATTATTTATTTTATTAACTTATATTTAATAATAATGTTATTAAAATTTAATAACAATAATCATCTACCTAAAAAATCATGTTAAGGATACTATGGTCATTTTAGTTTTTTCTTTATGCTATTACAAATCTATTCCATTCAACTAAATACAAGAATATTATTATAGTCCTATTCCATTACATTCAACCAAACAATTGAATTACTGATTATAGCTCTATTCCATTATAGTTTTATTTCATTAAAGCTCCATTTCATTATAACCCTATTCCATTCTAGCGAACCAAACGTGTCATAAGTTTCATGAGAACATACCTTCAACGTTTGCTGTTGAAGTGGCTTGTACCATGGCAATGAATTTTTTTTTAGATCTGAATATCAAAAGGCTAGAAGTTGGAAGAGATTCCCTAACTGTGATAAAAAAAGGTAAGAAAAAATAAGATAGACAAATCTGAGATTTTAGCTTTATATCGACAATATGAAAAATTTAAGCAAGGATTTCCAATTTTGCACCTTTATGCATGCATAGAGGTCAGCCAATGGAGTGGCGCACCAGTTAGCAACTGAAGGGTTTAAACAGAGAATAGAGATTATCCTAATGAATGATAGCCGGAATTTGCAAAGACGATGGTAGAAGTTGGTCAACGATGGGTAAAGGCTCCGGATTAGAAACTCAGAATCGTAAATGGAAGGAAAGCAAAGTCATCTGAAATGCTCTGTTTGGAGCTCAATTAGGAAATGAAAGGTTTTTCCCTGACTGTGTTGTTTACAGGTGGATTAGGTTTTGAGATTATCTAGAAACTCTTAATTTCTTTGCTTGTTGAAGCATTCTAGTGTTTGGGCTGGATTTAATTTTCTATTCTAATTTTAAAATTTTTTGAGAGTATTGGGTAGCTCAAGGGTCCTATCTAGGGTATTATTTTAAATAAATCAGCTGAAATCTTAAAAAAAAAAACTCATTACAAAAGGCATTAGCCCCGAAGCTCATTACAAAAGCAAAAGAGAAAAAATAACCTAAACCTACAAATTGGACTCACAATTCCTACTAAAACATATACCTAAACCTATCCGAAATCTACACTTTCCTAAGCCCGCCAGGCCCCATCTCAATACCCCAAATGCCCAGCATTGTTAAATGAGATAGCCTCCATCACTTTCAAAATATTTAACTACTCTTTATCATTTTTGAGGCTTTCCCATTGATTACCTGCACCGTCTCTAGAAAATTTCTACCAGACCCCTCTTTTGTCTTTTCATATGCCCTGTTCCCCTCATTTCTCCTTCTACTTCTGCCTTTATTTGCGAAAATTTCCTTCAATTGCTTATTAGTGCTTCATTTTCTCAACTGTTCCCCATGTCCATCATTCCTCTCGTCTCTTTCCGATGCTACCAGACTCCTGGCTTTCCTCGGTAGTCAGTGTCTCAAGTTATATTCTTTAGACTCTGAGCAACCCCGTTACTAGATCTAGATATTTTCTGAAATGAACACTCTTCAATCCTCTGTTTAATTTTTTTCTATCTTCTATGTATGAACATAGTCCGGATTGATCCTCTTTTAATGCCTTTACTTGTCAAATAACATTGAGTGCAGCTCCTTCAAAGACTACCCGTCGGAGTCACATTTTTAACCCTGCTTGAACTGCTTGTAGATAGGCTATTTCATCTACCGTGAAAAGTGTAAGTACTCTCTCATTAACTATCATTTTGACACCCAAGTTTTCTCCTTTTGAGTTCCTACAGATTATACACGTTCCTGACTTCTTCCTTTGTTTGTTGTAAGCCCCATCAAAGTTTATTTTGGTTATACTCTAGTCCGATGGTTTCCAGCGTTCACTGTTATTAATCTTCCCTGGTATGTTGTTCTTTACTACTGACCACTCCTTTATATATTTCCTTATAAAGCATACTGTCTCTGTGGCCAATTCTTGTATTTTTTTTCGTGCAACACTCTATTTCGTCCCATCCAAATAGCCCATATAGTTGCAAATAAAAGTTTTTTCTACTAGCCACTACTTCTAGTAAGTTGACCCCTTATCCATTCCTGTAAAGTCTCATTTAATGTTGTTCCCTGCATCCTAAACTTGAGTTCTAACCATACCTCTTTTATTGCATTACAGTCCCTAAATGCATGCTGCAAAGTCTCTGTTCCCTCCCTGCATCTTGGACACAGCGCCGAGTTACTGGTTTTTCTGTTGTATGGGTTTCCAAATGTAGGAATATAATTGTTGTATATTCTCCAGTTTGTAATTTTAATTTTGTCTGATAGATCTATATTCCAATGGTTGTTGTAATAATATCAGCTTTTTTCGTTATTGTTAGCCATTTTTGGTTTTTTATTTTTCGTCAATAAGTCTAACCGCTCTTTACCGTGTATTCCCCCATAAGTTCTCCATTCCAAACCTTTCTATCCTCCTATGGGTCTTTTGCCAAAGGAATATCCAGGATTGCCTCTGCCTCTTTGTTACTAAAGAGTCTGGTAATTACTTCCTCTTTCCATTGTCTTAAATTTAAACCAATCAAGTCCGCCACTTTTGTAACACTATAATCACTGGCTGACTCTTGAACTCTTTGGTTTTCCAATCTAAGAACCCAAACATCCTGCCAAATTGAGATGTTTTCACTACTCCCAACTCTCCAAGCCATACCATCTTGTAAGACTTTCCTCGTTTCCCAAATGCTTCGCCAGGTATACAAAGGGTAGTTTCCTAACTTTGCTTGCATAAAATCTGTATTAGGATAATATTTAGCCTTTAATGTCTTCATTAATAAAGAATCAGGATACTCCAATAATCACCAGCCCTATTTTGTGAGAAGGGCCACATTAAACTTGGTCAAACTTCAAAAACCCATCCTACCATCCTCCTTTAATGCACATAATTTCCTCTAATTTCACCAATGCATTCCCCGCTTCCCCTCCTATTTTTGCGACCAAAACTTGCAAATAATCTACTCCATTTCTCAGCATAAAGAATTTGGTAAAAAAAGCACAACATAGCATAGGTTGGGATTGCTTGTAACACACTTTTAATAAATACCTCTTTCCCACCCTACGACAATGCCTTAACGCACCAGTTATTAACACGTTCTTCCATCCTATCCTTTAAACCCTAAAAAATCCTCCTCTTTTATTTTTTTACCACATTCAGTAAACCCAGATACTTTTTTGGTTCCTACAAACATCTTACTCGCAATGCTCGTGAAATCAATTCTCTATCTCGTATCGAACTATTAGAACTAAAAAATAAAGTGGATTTGTCCAATTTAACCTTCTGCCCCAACATGAACTTGTAGTTCTCCAAAATACCTTTCAACTCATTTGCCCATCGCATTGTATCCTCTCTGAACAAAATACAATCATCTGCAAACATCATATGAGTTATCTATGGGCCCCTTCTACTTACCTTCACTTCTTTTATTTTTCTTTCCTTACTCGCCATTCTCATTAATGCTGAGAGTCCCTCCCTACAAATTAAAAATAAATAGAGGCTAAAAGGGTCGGCTTGTCTTAGCCCTCTATTCTATTTGAACTTATCCCCTATTTCTCCATTTAAACAAACCAAGTAAGAAATGAAATTAATTCGTCTCATTATGAGATTAATCCATCTCACATCAAAGCCCATTCTTACCATCATTTCTTATATAAATCCCTGTTCCACTCTGTCATATGCCTTGTTCATGTTGAGCTTAAGTGCAAACGAACCTGCTTTCCCCACTCTCTTTTGCTTTAGCACATGCAAAATCTCATAAGCAATGAGAACATTATCAATAATCATTCTTCCTAGTACAAAAACACTTTGTGCTTTATCAATGCATACATCAAGCACTTTTCGAAAATGATTAGCCACCACTTTTGATATAAACTTGTATAAAACAAAACAAAGGCTAATAGGTCTAAAATCTCTTAAATCACCTAGTCTAGAAGTTTTTAGAATTAACATAATAAGTGTAGAGTTAATACCTTTCTAAGACTCCCTTTCATTGAGAATGTAAAGACAGAACTCCCCTACTTCTTTACCAATGATATGCCAAAATTTTTGAAAAATAGAGCAGGGAATCCATCACCCCCTACCATCTTCAGTGGGGCCATCTCTTTTAATGCTGATATGATTTCCTCAATAGTGTATTCTACCATTAACATCTTATTCATTTCTCCTGTTATGCTCTTATCAACTACTTCAAGACCCTGCATCACTTCTCCCCTTCTATTTGATGTAAATAGATTTGAGAAATACTCCTTCACTATTTGGGCCATCTCCTTTATATTGTTGCAAACGTACCATCCTCCCTTTCAAGCTCTTTTATATTATTTCTTCTTTGTCTTTATAAGGCAAACCTAAGAAAAAAATTTGTACTTTGGTCCCCTTTTTTAGCCAATTCGCCATTTCCCTTTGTTCCCAATATAATTTTATCTTGTTAATTTCAATGTTGAGTTCTAATTTTGTTTCAATAAGATCATCAAGAATAGTGTTCGTTCGTTCATCTTCCTTAAGCTCCTCAATTTTTTCCTCTGGGTCCTTTATCTTTCCAACTTTCATCATTCTCAATTTACTCACCAATTTCATTAAGTCTTTCCTAATAGTACCCTCTTATAACTCTCTTATCTCTTTTTCACACGATTCCTTAATTAACCACTACTATTCAAATAAAAAATATTGCACTTGGGGTCTTTGATTATCAAGCTCAGTTTCCAATAACAAAGAATAATGATTTGAAAAGGAATGTCCAAAATGCTTGACCCTGTACTTAGGAAATAACTCCCTCTATTCCGTATTAGCCACAAAGCACCCAAGCCTCTCCCTTATATTGTTGTTCTCAAAGTTATCCTTCTTCCAAGTATACCAAGGACCCGTAAACCCTACTTCCTCCAATTGACATTGATCCAACATTTCTCTAAATTCTCTCATTCGCTCCACATCTCTTACCACGCCTCATTTCTTATAAAATGAGTATAATATCTCATTAAAATCCTCACTCACTATCCATGGGTGCCTCAAATTCTTCCCTAATGACTTTAACAAGTTCCAAATCATTTCCTACAATCGAATGTCAAGAGACCCATAAAAGCCTGTAAATCTCCATTGCCTACCGATAGACTCATCTTCCACCTTCAAATCAATGTGATTTTTTGAAAAACTATTAAAACTAACTTTACTTCCTTCCACCTATCCTAAACTCAATCCTCCTCTTGTACCCTCTACCGATATGTCAATCCCATTGCAGTAACCACATCTTTTCCTAACACACTTCATTCTTCTGTTGTCTAGTTTGGTCTCCATCAAAAAGACTATGTGGGGACGATTGACTTTCAAAACATGCTAAAACCTCCTACAAGCTCGAGGACTCCCCAATCCTCGAACATTCCAACATAAGATTTTCATTGCTGTCGATCTGCTGACCTCTAGCGGTTGTTGATATTTTTGGTTGATTAACTGACCCTTAACCCCTCGAGCATTCCATTGGTTCTATCACATCCTCCAAATTTGGATGTCCTACTCTTTGTCTCTTTTTACCTTCCACATCCGCTAATAGACTATTTTCTTCCTCTTGCATTCTCAATCTGTCCTTTGGATATCCCACATACTGGTCCTCCCCCCTAACACTACCTGTTGTTCGTCTTTCTAAATTAAAACCCATAATTTGATTCACATGTCTTCCCCCTCAAATTTTGGATTCATCTACTCACCTTCTCTTTTTTCCATCGTTTTGCTCCATCTTTCCATACTTGCTTCCTTTCAACCTACTACCAACATCTTCCCTAAGTCATATGCTTGTGGGTAAATTAGATCTCCTTTCTTGCACCCTTAAAGATGTATCCTAACCTAATTCTAGATCCTGCCTTTTCCTTTTAACTAGTAGTGGACAGAAACTATCCCCATGGCCCAATCAACCACATAAGAAACAAAACAAGGTTAATTTTTCATATTGGAATCTTGCATAAAATTCTTTTCCACTTGGGTCATTAATTTCTTCCTCTTCTTTAATGGAACTCTCACTTCCACCAATACTCGTGTAATAGCCCGATTTTGGGCCTAGTCGAAATAGTGGTTTCGAGACCACAAATTTAGAGTTGAAGAAATTATTTTAAAATTATTTTTGTGTTGTGGCATGATTATACGAGTGCATGAAAATTTTGGTGGATTAATTTTAGTGATTGCATGCTTAATTGGGAAAAATGACTAAATCGCATAAAGTGCAAAAGTCCTATTTTGATAGCTAAGGGTGTCAAATAGCTAGAGAACCAAAATAAGGGGCCTTTAAAGGAAAAATAAACCCTTAAAATAGAGGTGGCCAGCCATAGGGACAAAAAGGGATGAGAAAGTCAAAGTTAGGTGGCCTGATTTGATTAAAATAAAACCTAAGAAAAAGGCTATCATCTTTTTTTTTTTCTCCTTCTTCTCTATCGATTTTTCCTCAGAGAAAATGGATATGGAAGCTTGAAAATTTTCAACAAATTAAAGCCTTTGCAAGTAAGTGATTTTGAGGGCTTTTCTTGAATGTTTTTGTACTTTTAGAACCCTTGTAGCATGAGCTTTCAAATGACGGGACTATTTTACAAAATGGTGGAAAGTCTAAGGTTTTACCATGAGAGTGTTCATGTTGTTTTTTGAAATTTTATGGAAGAAGATGAATCATGGTTGTGAAATAAACAATTTTTGTGAAATAGTTTTCATGGAAACCCTAACTAAGGACCATTTTGCATAAGTTGTAAAATAGGTGATAAATGTGTGAAATAATGAGAATTGTGGGCTGCTCCTAGTACTAAAAGTATTTGGCTAGGCTTGGTTAATGAGAAAATGTGATAAAAATTGATTTTCGAGTTTAGGGGTAAAATAGTAATTTTGTGAAAGTCTAGGGGCAAAATGGTCATTTTGTCCAATTATACATTGTTGAATACCTAGATCAATAAAATGATTGAATTTGTGAATTTTTATCATTATAGATCAAGAATTACAAAATCTGAACCTTGACCGAGGGAAAGCCACGCAAGTAGACTAAAACCGACTAGTCGCCTATATTTTGTAATCCGAGGTAAGTTGTGTGTAAATAATACAACTACATTGTTATCATGTATGAATGAATTGTTATAGAATAAATTATTTGATTGTGGAAATGATTAAGCATGATGAGAATTGAGGTAGTAGAACTCTTGGTTGAGCCTTAGGAATCATCGAATATTCATGCCATGACATTTGGATCATTTGTGTGCTAGTGTAAGACATGTCTGGGACATGCATCGGCCACAATATGAAAGCCAGTGTAAGACATTCTGGGACATGCTTTGACCTCGAGATATTTAAGTTAGTGTAAGACATGTCTGGGACATGCATCAAAATTGAGACTAGAGCTAGTGTAATACATGTCTGGGACATGCATTAGCCTCACGATATACAAGCTAGTGTAAGACCTGTCTAGGACATGGCGTCTGTAACAACCCTTACCCATACTCGAGGCTGGGATAAGGTACAAGGTGTTACCGGACAAACATACGAACATTAAACTAAAATACAGGCCATAAAATTTCATTCATATTTCAAAATGTTCATTCACTTACACATAGTCCCTTATTTGAGTCTACGGAGCCCAAAACATACTTTAGAAAGGGTTCAGGACTAAACCGAGAACTTACAAAAGTCTTGGAAATTTCATGCTTTAAGGCTCCACACACCCGTGTCCCAAAGTCGTGTTCCATACACGGCTGAGACACATGGTCGTGTCTCTGCCTGTGTCGAATATACCTAGGCTATTTTCCAAGCTTTGGTTAACCTTAATCTCTTACACACTTATACATTGATACCAAGATTATCATCTTACCAAATATCTTCAGCTTAATCATCAAGCATTCATATTTAAAGCTAGATCATATCTTTATAAAATACCACAATTCAGATCATAAAATAACATGTTTTCTGAAACATTTCAATTCAACTCCATACCCAACAAGCATTACATTGAGACTAGTCATATATATATACACATGTCATGATACATATCATTCTCTTCTGCTTTTCTTATAAACACATATCATTTATTTCATTATATCAATATTTCATATACCATAGTTTCCATGTATTCCACATATATTAATTTTCCTCCTCCTCCTCTCCATTCCACATCCTTAATGTATATAGCATTCTTGTAAGTATGATTTCACAATTTACTAATAAATGCTCACATCAAACTGTCTACACGAGTCATAGTCACTTACTTATTTATAATTCGAGCTACAGAGCTCTAAATTAAGATCTGTAAATTTCTTCTAAAACTAGACTCACATATATTTCCACAATAAAATTTTCATAATTTTTGGTTTAGCCAATTAGTACAGTTTATTCATTAAAATTTTCCCCTGTTTCACTTTCTGACAGTTCTGACCTCTCTTCACTAAAAATTAATTATCTCATAGTACAAAACTCAAATAATGTTCTTGTTGATTTATCTTGAAAATATACTCATTAGGGATTTTAAAAATATAAGTTTGAGCCTCTAATTATTTTTCTCCAAATTTTTGTGATTTTCCAAAATCAGAACAGGGGATCACGTAATTATTCTGAACCAGTCTCACAAAAACATAAATATCTCAAAATATAAAACTCCTTTGCTTGATCTGTTTCTTTTATATGAAAATAGACTCATTAATATTTAATTTGATATCTTATTCAGTCTCTGATTCAATTTTACTATTTTTGGTGATTTTTCAAAATCATGTCATTGCTACTATCCAAAACAGTTTTATTGCTAATTCACTCTTTCACACTTTCTTTGTATTAACCTCATTTTAACATACATATCACAAATCATTTTCACCACATTTCAACATCACAAGTATAGGCCCATGATCACAAGGTCACCATAAAATCATCCTCACGTATAACTTACTTGTTTATAACCTTACCACATCCCGATCACTTAATGTACACATCATTCACATAACCAAGTTCCTGCACTTATTCATCACAAAACTCACAAAGCAATACATAGAGAGTCTCCCGTTGAACACTTCGGATCAATCCTCGATACTTGGTGGTTTCAGCACATAGCTCCATCCATCATATAGTTCGGCTCTCTTGTACACATGGTGAACACTTAGTACCACCCATGTGACCTAGCCAGATTATCTCGTAGCTCTCTTGTCTACATGGTGTACACATAGTATCACCCATGCGACCTAGCTACATCATAATGTCTTGTAGCTCTCTTGTACACATGATGTGCACTCAGCACCATACATGTGAACTAGCTACATACCATCTGCATCATCCAATCTTTCCGAAGGTTCAACCGGGATTTCTCTCTCTTTTCCAACAATTTCACCAATCAAGTAATTATCAACAAACACTGGGCACCATAAACATTTAATTTAACATAATTCAATTAATTCACTAAATTTAACTTTCAAATATAAATTACAGCATTATTGCTGTATTATTATCACACCAACTTACATACTTTCAACACCTTGACAATCATAGTAAATATATCAATTTTACATTGAAACATGCATAAATTAATGCTTATTATACATATGAACTTACCTCGATACTAAAACGGCCATTTTACCAACTTTCTCAAATTTCGATTTTTCTCTCATTCTAGGTTCAAATCTCGTTTTCCAGGATCTAAAACATCATATTTTACTTATTTAATTAATTTAATATTCAAAACAGTCCTTAACTCAAACTTTTGAAAAATTACAATTTTGCCCTAAACTTTTGCATATTTACACTTTTTCCCCTAGGCTCGGGAATTAAACTTCATCCCTTATTCTTATGTTTTATGACATGCTGATCACATTTCCATTCTATGGCAACATCAAATTCTCACTCTAACATATACTTTGACTATTAGGTATTTTTATCGATTAAGCCCTTTTACTCGTTTTCACTCAAAACAAAGTAGCACAAGTTTTCTAATATAATTTAAAACCTCATATTATATCATAAAACATCAAAATAAACACATTTCACCTATGGGTATTTTTCCGAATATGAACCCTAGCTTAAATTATTGCTAGAATAAGCTTAATCAAATTACCGGATTCCAAAAACGTAAAGAACGTGAAAAACGGGGTTAGAACGGACTTACTATTGAGCTTGGAAAGCTTGAAAACCCTATCCATGGCTTCCCCCATACTAATTTCGGCCTTCATGAAAAAGATGAGCCAATTTTGGCTTTATTTTCCCTTTTTATTTCTTTTAATTACCAAATGACCAAAATGCCCTTCCTTACTAAACTTTCAAAAATTCCATCAATGTCCAATTTTTGTCCATAACTTAGAAATTGGTAAAATTATATTTAAGACCTCCTAATTAATATTTCAAAGCAATTTCATACTAGAAACTTTTAGAATGCAAGTTTTGCAACTTATTCAATTTAGTCCCTAACTTCAAATTGAGCACTTTATGCATAGAATTTCTTCACGAAATTTTCACACAATCATGCAATCATATCATAGACCTCAAAATAATCATAAAATAATTATTTCTATCTCGAATTTTTTGGTCCCGAAACCTCTGTTCCAATTAGACACAATTTTGGGCTATTGCAGCGTCAGCTTGTTACGTGTCAGTGTAAGACCTGTCTGGGACATGGCATCGACACCGATAGATGAAAGCCAGTGTAAGACCTCCCTGGGACATGACATCGGCTTCGCTATATGAGAGCCAGTGTAAGACCATGTCTGGTACATAGCGTCGACATCTTAACTCATGTTAGGGCTATTGAGTATCTAGTAGTATTCCTAATGGTTTAACAAAAAATTTATGATTTATATCGAAATGAGAAAAGTTATAATCATGTGATGAGTGGTACAGGTACCTAATTGAAATGTATGAGATATGGACTCAATGTATGCAATATGAGTTGTATTGGATGGTAATGAGTAAGTTGTACTTAAGTCTATTTATGATATTCATGAATAAATTATGAAAGGTTATGAGCATATTGCTTTATGATAAGTAGTAGTTGTTTATTTTCATGCAACTTACTAAGCTTTATGCTTACCCTATTTCCTTTCCATTTTTTTATAGTGTCGCTTAATTAGCTCGTGGATCAACGGACGTCGGAGGCATCGATCACACTATCAATCGAAGCGCTTGGTATAATTAGTTCTTTTACTTTGATTTTATGTTAGTGTCATATTGTTTTGGGGCCAAATGTGTTGGCTTGTTTTAGTATTTGACTCATTTTGTATAAGGCCATGGAAAAATGGCTAATATTGAAAGTTATTATATGAATACAAGATCTTTCATGAATGAGTAATTTGTTGGTTGCTTAAGCATATGTGTAATGTGTAGAGACCTTAAATATGATTGTTGGATTGAGAAATTATGTTATGTTAATCTTTAGTATAGTGGATGTTGTTATATTGTGTTTCAGGGTGGCAAAGGGCTTGGTAGATAGCCTTATATTGTCTACACGGGTAGACACTGCAGGTGTGTCAGGTCAGTATGTGACACAGTCAGTTACCAGGCGTGTTGTTCGACCGTGTGTCCCCTGCACATTAATTTTACAAGTCAGTATGCATGGTAGTAAACACATGGGCAGAGACATGGCTGTGTGTTTCAACAGTGTAGAGGACATGGCATATAGCCACAGACACGGCTTGGCATGTACCCCTTATTTGATGCTGACGTCAAAAACAGAATGTCAAGGTTTTTAGACACGGACTAGGACACGGGCGTGTCATGGCCGTGTGAGGGACATGGGCCATAGACACGGGTGTGTGTCAAGCAGTGTGAAAAACCCTGTAGGTTCGAATTTAAAATTTAATTCACATAGGCATGGGACACGGGCGTGTCCTTAGATGCTTAAGCCGTGTGTATCACACGGGCCATCAACACGGCCATGTTATAATGACCATACGGTCGTTTGCCCTGTTTCAAGAGTTATTTTCCTAAAGTTAGTTAAAGGACCCGAGTTAGTCTCAAATGGTTTCCAATAGATGTTTGGAAGGAGTTTAGACAAAGTTCGAAATTTTTTTTAATTTGACTGAGTCTTAATGACATATAAATGATTGTATGTATATGATTAAGTGTGATAACGCCTCATATCTCATCCCGGCATAGGGCTCGGGTGTAGGGTGTTACAACTCGTATTCTCATATAATTCTGATATCCCTTCCTTATCTGCCTCGCATCATATTAAATAAAAGACCTAATAAAATAACCAAATTGCTTAGTAACCATATCCGAAATCATTCCTGGCAATAGATCATGAATTTGCACTCAGAAAAAAGAATAAGTCAATGGCACCTCCATCGAGTCCTCATCCTCCAATAGCCTGTAAAAACCATCAGATGGTTATTAAAGGTCCATGGTGCCTCCTTTATCACTCTGTCAATGTCCACCTCATAAAAGAATTTAAATAAAAATCTCATCTCCCCCAGATTTAAGATAAGTACGCCACCTATTAGGTGCCAAATGTTAGCCAACATATTCTTCATGGTCTGGAAGTTTACCATTCTTGCTGTTAAGAGACACCCCACAAGACAAAATTCCTGTTCCACATCCTCATCCACCGCCCAGATCTCCTCCTCCTCATCATGAATTCTCAAATTCGCTAAACCGTCCTCCATCACAATGATTCAACAAAAATTAGACTAAATGCTCCTATATTCAATTAATCAAAGTTGTACAACCCAAGATCCAATCCCTAATTAACCAGAAACAAGAGTCTTAATCGCCCCTGCAACCTTAAAAGACCGAATTAGAAAAGAACTGCCATTGCACCAGAGGAAAAACCTTAATTTTTTTAGCCCCTCTTTATTATTATACTATTTTTTGACTAACAGCATAATTCAACTTTTTAGATAACATAATTCATTAAAATATGTTTTAGATTTAGAATTTAGAATTTATATCACTCACTTTTATTTTTAATTTAATTTGAAAGTATAAATTTTAAAATTTAAAATTAATTATTCATATGATAATTTTTTAATTAAATTCACTAGTGTACTATTTTGAAATAAAATAAATACTTGGTAGTTAATTAATCTAAATTTAACTAAAAATTTTAAAAATATTAATAATTAAATTTAATTGTTAAATTAGAAAAAAGACCTAATTTTTAAATAAAAATAAAAAAATTTGATCATTTATTAACACTCAACTTTTTAAAAGAATGTGATCCCATAAGAGGAGAAAAACTCTGACGCGTGTTGGTTCTATCTTACAGAGGAAACTCCAGAATCTGTTTTCACCCTCCCACGCGTCCCGTATAGCCGTCTCTTCAAGCGCGCTCTCTCTCTCTCTCTCTCTCTCTAGATATATATATATCTGCGTACAACCAATCAAAGTTCCCAAATCCAAGCCCTAACTCAGTGAAAATGTTGAGGATGGCGTCGAAGAAGCTGCTCGGGATTCCCTCCCCATCGCCTCCCCTACAGACTCTGCCACGTCTTTACCACCAGAATGTCATCGATCACTACAACAATCCTCGTAACGTCGGTTCCTTCGACAAGAACGACCCCAACGTGGGTACCGGCCTGGTCGGCGCTCCTGCTTGCGGTGATGTTATGAAGTTGCAAATCAAAATCGACGAGGAGTCCGGCAAAATCGTTGATGCTTGCTTTAAAACCTTCGGTTGTGGCTCGGCCATTGCCTCTTCTTCTGTTGGTATGCCCCTTCGATTTTCCTTTTTTATGTATATACACTTCTGGTTATTCAGGTTTATAGGTATAGTTTGTTTCAATCCACAATCGGTGCTGTGATATTTTATTTATTTATTTATCGTTTTCTTCTATTAAGTTAAATTTCAAGTCCAAAAAAAGTAATCCAAATTTCAAATTCTCTGATTGCAAAGGGAATCTCACACGGATTAGTTTGTATTTCGATACTTTATTTTTGTTTCTCATCCAAAACAAAAGAAAAAGAGTCCTTTTATACAAAAGCAAATATTTATGTTAATCAATCAATATAATATTTATCTTTTTATAAAGAAAATGCATGATTTTACTTTAATATGGAACCGACATGTTGAATTATTGTTGATTTTGGGAAGCAGAAAAAAGCTGCTATTATAAAAAACAAACCAACGGAACAAATGTGTAATTGTTTTGTCAGTAATGTTGAAACTTCTAATCTGTTTTTATTGATGTTATTCAATGTTTTGTACATATGAGTTTATTTCAAACGGCCTTCAATTTTTGTGGAGGACCTAGGTAGTAACTTGGAGCTTTTCATGTTGCAGCTACTGAATGGGTGAAAGGGAAAAGCATGGACGAAGTGCTTACTATTAAAAACACGTAAGTATTAGTCCCATATGTATTTATTTGATTCTTATCGTCTCCTGGGGTATTTTGCGGTATTCCTTTTTGGTATCTGATCTTGGAAACTAGTGGAATTTTTTGATTAATTGATTAAGTTATTTGTTCACACTGTTCGTATTTTTCGCTTTTAATTTGAACATTGTAGAATGCTATGGATAGATCATCTTCTCTCCCCATTCTTTTAACTTCCTTTCTTACAATTTTTTGGCCGCTTTCATTTGACCGTATCTGCATTTGGTAAGGGAAGGTTTTAATTACTTATAATATGAATTTTTTGTTATGCGTGTTAACTAAGTTCACTTCAGTAATTCTGGGTCATTCTTTATTCTTCATGTGTATGCACAATGATATTAAGGCCTAGTGGTGGCAACGAATTGGTAGAAGTCGCACTGTCCTCTCATAAAGATTGACCTGCGTTTAAAGCCTTGTCTAGCTTTGTCTATTGAGCCTTTTTTCTAATTAATTTTCAGATCACGATTTTAGGTATCAACAGAATGAGAAGAAATATTAGATGATGTTGTGATTTTTTCCTAGCAGCATATGTAGGTGTAAATTGTAATTATATGATTGTCTAAATAGGTAGCTTAAGAACATCCAACTTTAAGTTTTAAGGTGATTGCATATGCATAAGCTAATGCATAGCTTTCATCTTTTAGTCAACTGGTTTGTACCCTTTATTTTTTAGTTGGGGAAGTGGGGATTTTAACTGGGCTCTTTTGTGTAGGGGGATCATGCACCAACCCTTTGAGCCTAATGCTCAGGTGCTGGTGTGTTCCCATCTAGTTGGTCATTTAACTAATTTTTCTTGCAATCAATCAAATTTACTCATGCTGGCAGGGAGATCGCGAAACATCTATCACTTCCACCGGTTAAGCTGCACTGCAGTATGCTTGCTGAAGATGCAATTAAGGCAGCTGTGAAAGATGCTGAAGCTAAACGTGGCAAAATGAATGGTAGTTCCAAGGCTGCTGATGCCTAATGTCTGTGGATATGCTAAGGAAAGAACTCTGGAAACTTTGATTATCATCTAGTCATATATGTAAAGTTAGAAGATAGCATGCACCCGGGGGGGATAAAAAAGTATACTAGTCCAAAAGATGTGTTTGGTCAATGATAAAACTTATAACTACTGAATAAAGCATTGGCTGATGTTATGCAATCATTATAGCAAATATTAAGCTTATTGTTGCAAGTTCTAATCCTCTTAGCTTGCTTGGACCTGCTTTGATGTTATGCAATTGGTAAGCAATTTGGGATCCCATTTGTATGTGGAGTTGGCTATTATTGTGTAGTGAATGCCCTGGATCGTGGTTTTACTTTCTTATCGTTGGATCCAAGGTAGAGGCGAAGATAACAATCAAATCCAACATCTCTACTGACGTCTGGATTGGAAAAAAATTGTTTCCAAGGTTTTTAATTAATGACTTATTTATTCACCTGTTCTGAGATTAGTATTTATTAAGTGATTAATATTAAAATTAAAGAGTAACGTAATTTGATGTATCAAACTTTCATTTGGTCTAATTATACATATTTAAAAAAAATGAATGTATTACTTTTCTTTTTAAATTTATTAAGTATAATAATTTGTCTATTAATATTTAAATGTAAAATAGTGTTATATCAATAATTGTTTTAGTAATTATAAGGACTTGAAAAAAGTGGAAATAGAGTTCTTCTCTAAGAATTTGAACAAAGTTTAAATTTTAGAGTTAATATTGTTGGGAGAGTTTTACATAAATATTATCACAGTTCGACTAGGATAATAATTAAACTGTAAATGATTGAGGACACTAGTGATTTATACTGAAAAAATAATTGTAGTTATTTGTGAAAGTTGGATTAAATATATATTTCATATATAAAATTGCTCAAAATAATAGTTCATGTATAATATTGTACATTGTTTAAATGTATGGTTTTAAAATTGATCTATAAATTTTAAAAAGTATTTTTAAATGAATGGATAATTTTAACTGTAATTATTTATTATGAGATATGAATATAAAAACATGTTTTTAAAAGCTAAATGATAGTATTTTGATGGTAGTTATTTATTATATATTTATTTCTATAATTTATAAGTGAGAAGGATCTACTTATCATGTATGTAATTTCTCAAACTAATTCGATAACTCTATTTATAACATTGTATAAAATACGTTGTAATTTTTAAATTTTGCATGCATGATCTAAATGAATGTAATATGAAATATAACAGTTGGATCGTTAAAATATTAATCTACAAAAATATCTGAAAGGTGTAATTTAGTTTTACATCGATGTAAGTGGATCAATATATGGGAAGGGACCCAATTATACCATTGTAAAATTAAAGTAGTTTTAGACTCACCTTAACTTTTTTATCGATTAATATTTTAACAATTCAACAGTCATATTTTATACTTCATTTCATATAGATCATGCATGTCAAATTTGGCATAAATTAAAAATTATAATAATTTGTTTTGTGTAAAAAGAAACTTTCAATCTTTAAATATATATATTAATATTACTATATTTTAGACCGATATGATAGAAACATTGGATCGATTAAAATTTTACATGTATGAAAAATACAAATATATTTATAAATTTAACGGTTAGATTGTTAAAAATTAATAATATAAAAAGTTATGGAATAGTGTAAAACCACTTAAATTTTAAACTAGTGTAAGTGGATCCTCTATTTTTATTATTTATTATATTACTAAATTGATATTAGAAAAATAATATTAACTAAAAATTAATTTGTATTTTTAGAGAAGAAAATTAGTTTAGTTAGATAAAGTCATGGTAATGTTAAAATAGATTTTGTAACCATCTTTAATTTATACTTACTATTTTAGAATTTTAAGCACTATAAACAAATGTATTAGAATGAAGCACTTATATATTTTTATTTAAGTAGCATCTAAAAAATCATAAAAATCATAAAAATAATTAATATTTATTGTTATTTGATAGACTTTGCTTCCATTATATAAAAACTATTGACTTTTTGTAACACTTCATTATTAAACTCTATCATTAGGTCTGAGTTAAGAGGTATCACATTTGTTGACGGAATAACTACAATCAAATTATATTCGATTTATATTATTAATGATTAATTTCAATCAATACAATCATATAATACGATATAAAGTCATTTTTGAGTTTTATATGAGCTTACAAAATTCTAAAGTTAACTCGAGGTCGAATTAGGAGTAAATTCTAAAGTTTTCAAAATACCAAATTGAAGTCATGACGTCGAGGGTTCCTCATCGTGAAACAACATACTAAGTAGGACTAGTCGTGGCCTCGAATACATGTCATCGTAATGTAAATCCTAGGTTGCTCCTCGTTGTGACATTGGGGATATGTCACTGCAACATGACATATTGTTTCCATCACAATCAACTTGGTACAAGTTTGGGAGACCTATAATAATACTTTACATTTCAATTACAACCAAAACAACAATATGACAATCACATTCAAGTTAAAATATGCCAAAATGATCCTCTAAAACAACATTGAGCAATCAAGTTTTAAATTCAACCATTTTCGATACAAAACCGGCTTAAACACTAAGTACATGCCATATATGTGACAACCCGAATTAGGGCCTAATCGGAATAGTGGTTTCGTGACCACAAATCCGAGATAGAAATAATTGTTTTATAAATATTTTGGGGTTTATGATATGATTGCATGATTGTGTGAAAATTTCGTGATAAAATTCTATGCCTAAAGTGTTTAAATTGAAAGTAGGGACTAAATCGAATAAGTTGCAAAATTTGCATACTAGAAATTTTTAGTATGAAATTGTTTTGAAATATTTATTAGGAGGTCTTAAATAGCAATTCTACCAATTTTAAGTTCATGGACAAATTTAGGACATGGAAGGAATTTTTGGAAAGTTTAGTAGTAAGGGTATTTTGGTCATTTTGATATTAAATGAAATAAAATGGGAAAAATAACACAAAATAGCCATCTTCCCCATTTAGTTGCTGCGAAACTTCACTCTCTCCATAGCTAGGGATTCTTCAACTTTCAAGCTCCATAGTAAGTGATTCTAAGCCCGCTTTTAATGTTCTTTACGTTTTGGAATCCGGAAGCTCGATTAAGCTTATGTTAGTAATAATTTAACCTAGGGTTCATATTTGGAAAAATACCCATAGGTGAAATTTGTGTATTTTGATGTTTTATGATAGAATATGAGGTTTTAAATTGTGTTAAATAATTTGTGCTACTCGGTTTTAAGTGAAAACGAGTAAAAGCAAGATAATCGGTAAAAATACCTAATGTTCATAACTATATGATAGAGTGGGAATTTGATGTTGTTGTAGAAGAGAAAATGTTCAGCATATCATAAAACATAAGAATAAGGGCTGAAATTAAATTCACGAGCCTAGGGGCAAAATTGTAATTTTGTAAAAGTTAGAGGGCAAAATGTAATTTTTCTACAATGTGATTTTTGGATTGAAATAAATAGTATGAGTATTAAATGAGCTAAATGTGTTATTATAGATCAAGAAAGGCGCTGAACCGACCTCTAAGCTGGGAAAGAAAAGTTTTGGACTAAATTGCAAAATTTCCATATTTTGCACCAAGGTAAGTTGTATGTAAATATTACAATAATTTCATGTACATTCTTATATTTCAGCCTATTATATAAATATACTAGCTGATGTTAAAATATAAATTGACTATTGGAAGAATGGAAATAAATACGAGAGAGAGAGATCCGGTTGAACATTTGAGAGATCGAATGAAATAGAGGGCGTAGCTAGGTCACATGTATGATGCTGAGTGCACATCATGTGTACAAGAGAGCTACGAGACACCCTGTAGTAGCTAGGTCACATGCGTGATACGAGATCTATCCCATGTAGACAAGAGAGCTACGTGAAAGATAAATGTAGCTAGGTCGCATGCGTGATTCCAAGTGAAGGACACCATGTAGACAAGAGAGCTACGTGAAAGATAAATGTAGCTAGGTCGCATGCGTGATTCCAAGTGAAGGACACCATGTAGACAAGAGAGCTACGAGACAAATCGGCTAGGTCGCATGAGTGGTACTAAGTGTTCCCCATGTGTACAAGAGAGCCGAACTAAATGAAGTATGATGGTGAAATTGTGTGTCAAACCGTTAAATATCGAGGATTGATCCGAATTGTTCAACGGGATGGTTTTGTGGTGACATTGTGGTTTGGACCTACACTTATAGTGAATGAAATGTGGTGAAAATGAATTGTGGCATATACATATATACGATAAAATGAGGTTAGTATAAAGAATGTGTGAAAGAGTGAAATTAGTATTAAAACTGTTTTAGATGGCAGCAGTGACGTGATTTTGAAAAATCACCAAAATAGGAGGAATATAATTAGAGGTTGAATGAGATGTGAAATTAAAGCTTAATGAGTCTATTTTCATATAAAAGAAGCAGGGCAAGCAAAGGAATTCTATATTTTGAGATATTTACAATTGTAACTGACTTGCTCAGGATGAATACGTGATCCCCTGTTTCCACTTTGAAAAATCATTAAAAATTGTACAAAGCAAATTAAGAAATATAGTTTACATGCATAAATTCCTTATTGAGACTAGTTTTAAATACAACAGACTTCAGGGTTGTTTGAGTTATGTACTGAGAGAAATTCAATTCGTAGTGGACAGAGGTCAGGCCAGTCGAGCTGTGTAACAGGGAAACTTTAACTAATAAACTGTACTAATCTGCTGAACCAAAAATTATAAAAAATTTAGCAAGAAGCTTTATGAGTCTAGATTCAGGGAAATTTTACGGATATGAATTTCGAGTTTTGTAACTCGAGTTATGATTTATTTAGTGAATATGACACAGCAGAGACAGCTTAATCGAAGTGGAATAAGTAGTGAAGTTAAAGTAGACATACTTGAATTGTTGTGTAAACATGTTAGATTCTTAAATTAGTATTTACATACTACTTACTAAGCTATAAGCTTACTTCGTTTTCTCTCTTTTGTCTTATAGTGTTCTCCAGCTTGCTCAGGAGTCAAGGATCGTGAAGATCTACCCGCACTATCATACTTTGGGGTATTTGAACTAAATGTTTTGAATTATGGCATGTATAGTAGACAAAAAATTATTTTGTTATGTGTCATATTTGTCTAGGTTTAAAATATTAGTTCTACAAGACTCGACCGATTACTTTGTACAAGCCATAAAAGTTGGCTAATATTGTTCAAGATATATGTTATACGATGCATTATCAAATGGGATGACATATTTCTATCTTGGTATATGTTATGTTCGTAATACCTTGTATCTGCTTACGATGAGTAACGGGTAAGGGTGTTACATTTAGTGGTATCGAGCTATGGTTTAGTCGGTTCTCGGACTAATAAAGTGTGTGTAAAAGTCTAGCTATACATGCCATAAAAATATTGTGATAGTGTGGTGACTCTGATTATTCTAAAGCGTGTTTTGTTTTAATATAGTAATGGATCCCTGAAGGAACTGCGGTGATGATTTGCTAGTAATGCGCCGGCTCCCGCACAAGGGACCGCTACTGTGGAAAGTAGACCGAGACATTGGGACAAGGAGATGAGGCTCGGACGCCTTTCTCCAAATGATGAACAATTGGTATCTTGAATTTATTCGAGCAAATCCAAATGCTCAACCTCCTCCACCCCTCCTATACCTCGGGCGATTCTGTCAGCTGCTCAAGGTATAAATTTGGTAAGAATGAACAAGCCTCCGGTTGACAAGATTCGAAAACAAGGGGCAAGAGTTTAGAGCAAAGGTTGATGATGATCCCGAGAAAGCGGAATTCGGCTTGAAAATTCTACCCGTGTATTTGATGAGCTCTCATGTACACCGAGGAATGCTTAAAGTGTGTCAGATCACTTTTGAGAGATTGACCTACCACCGGTGGAAGACTTTGGTTGCAGTGGTGCCAAAAGAAAAAGTTACTTGGGATTTCTTCCGGAAGAATTTAGAAAGAAATACATAAGTCGCGATTTATTGATCAAAAGCGGAAGGAGTTCCTTGAATTGAAGCAAGGAAAATGTCTGTCGCAGAGTATGAACGCGAATTTGTAAGACTCAAACAAGTATGCCTGAGAATGTGTGTCCACCGAGGCCATTATGTGTAGAAGATTTGAAGATGGGCTGAATGAGGACATTAAAGTGTTTGTAGGATTTTGGAGTTGAAAGAATTTGTAGTATTGGTTGATCGAGCTCTTAAAGTCGAAGAATTGAACAAAGAAAGAAGAAAAGCTGCTATTGAGGCTCGAGATGTCGAAAAAGACAGATAAGTAAGCCATTTCAATCTCAACCAAAGAGGTCCAAAAGACAAACCCTCGAATGACAGTTTCAATTGGGGATTTACAGAGATCGTGGTAGAGCATATTCGGGTCTAAAGCTCAAGCTACTTGGTGGCAAGTGTGGGTAATGTGCGACCTAGAAAGCCCGAGTGTCGACAATGTGGCGAGCAACATTATGGTGAGTGTTGGGGGACCGAGCGAGCTTGTTTAGTGCGGTTCTCGCGAGCATTTTATTAGAGACCGCCGGAGAAGGTTAAAGAAGAAAGATTTGAGTGTTAGATGAATACCACCGCTAGTAGAGGTAGACCACCGAGAAATCTGGAGGTGGGACTAGTAGTAGAACTGTGATGAAAGATTTAACGGCAAGATCGAAGCTAGAGCACTGCTAGAGCTTATGCTATACGTGCTCGAGAAGATGCATCATCTCCGATGTCATTCTTGGTACATTTTCTCTTTATGATACTATTGTTATTGCATTGATTGATCCGGGTCCACCCATTCCTATATTTGCATGAATTTAGTATCCAATAAAAAGTTGCTGTTGAATTCTTGAGTTTACGATTAAAGTGTCGAACCCTTAGGCCAATATGTGCTAGTTGACAAGGTTTGCAAGAATTGCCCATTAATGATTCAAGGTCCTTGTTTTCCGGCCAACTTGATCTTGTTACCATTTGGTGAGTTTGACGTTATCTTGGGAATGGGTGGTTAACATTGTATAATGCTAAGGTAGATTGTAAACAAAAGACACTAGAGTTAAAATGTGAAAATGGAGAAATTCGTGGGTTGAAACAGACGAATCAAATAAATTGCCTATGGTGATTTCGCACATGTCCGCATGTGAAATACATGAGAAAAGGTGTGAAGCTTATCCGGCTTATGTAATGAATGTTGAGATGTCTCAACTGAAATTTGAATCAGTACCTATAGTCTGTGAGTTTCGGATGTATTTCGGAGGAATTGCACAGGTTGCCTCCAAAGCGAGAGATAGATTTTGCCATTGATTTGTTGCGGCATCTTGCACCGATCTCGATTGCTCCATATAGAATGGCTCATTGAATTAAAAGAATTGAAGGCTCGATTGCGGGAGTTAACGGACAAGGGATTTGTGAGACCGAGTTTCTCTCCCGGGTGCTCTGTATTATTCAGAAGAAGAAGGATGGTTCAATGAGACTTTGCATTGATTACCGTCGACTTAATAAGGTGACTATAAAGAACAAGTACCCATTGCCGAGGATTGATGATTTATTCGATCGGTTAAAGGGGCCACAGTGTTTTCAAAGATTGATTTGAGGTCCGGTTACTACCATTGAGAGTTAAGGAGTCGATGTGCGAAAACCGCCTTTAGGACAAGGTATGGACATTATGAGTTTCGGTGATGCCTTTTGGCTTAACAAATGCTCCACCATATTTATGGACTTAATGAATCGGATTTTCCGGCCATATTTGGATAAGTTTGTAGTAGTGTTTATAGATGACATTTTAATTTATTCTCGAGATGAGTTTGAACATGCCGAACACTTGAGAACTATATTGCAGATCTTGAGAGAAAAGAAACTGTTTGCCAAGTTTAGTAAAAGTGAGTTCGGCTTCGTGAAGTCGGATTTTGGGGCATATAGTCTCGGTGATGGTATTGGTGGATCCAAGCAAGATTTCTGCGATCGTTGATTGGAAACCGCCAAGAATGTATCTGAGGTTAGAAGCTTTTAGGCTTGGCCGGTATTATAGGCGTTTTGTTGAAGGATTTTCGATAATTGCCTCTCCTATGACTAAATTGTTGCGAAGAATGTTAAGTTTGAATGGATGATAAATGTCAACGAGTTTTGAAAAGTTGAAAGCACGATTGATGAAGCACCAATTTTAGTACTGCCCGAGTCGAGAAAGGAGTTCGTAATTTATAGTGATGCATCATTGATGTGCCTTGGATGTGTGTTGATGCAAGAGGGCAAAGTAGTAGCTTATGCTTCGAGGCGATTAAAACCGCATGAGAAGAACTATCCTACACATGATTTGGGCGGCATTGTTGTTTTTGCCTTGAAGATTTGGCGACATTATTTATACGGTGAAAATGCGAATTTTTACCGATCACAAAAGTTTGAAGTATTTGATGAATCAAAAGGACCTAAATTTGCGACAATGAAGATGGCTTGAATTATTAAAGGATTATGATCTAGTGATTGATTATCATCCGGAAAAGCAAATGTAGTTCTTGACGCCTTGAGCGAAAATTTCTTTTCACTTTGAGAGCCATGAACATGGGGTTAGCATTGTCGATGACGGGTCAATTTTAGCGAGATGAGAGCTAAACCGTTATTTCTCCGATTGATTTGTGATGCTCAAAAGAATGATAGTGAGTTGCGGATCAAGAGAACTCAATGCGAATCGAGTTATGACTCGATTTTCGAGTTGGACGGATGACTGTTTGATGTTTCGAGACGAGAATATGTGTGCGAAAAATGATAAATTGATTCGAAAATATTACATGAGGCGCACAATGGTCATTTATCGTTCACCCGGTAGCACAAAATGTATAATGATTTAAAAAGTCAGTATTGGTGGCGGTATGAAAAGGGACATTTCGAATTTGTAACTAAGTGTTTGATCTATCAACAAGTAAAAGTTGAACATCAAGTACCTTGAGATTACTTCAACCGGTAATGGTGCCCGAGTGGAAATGGGACAAGATTACCATGGATTTTGTAACCGGTTTGCCTTTAACTCCTAAAAGAAGGATCTTTGTTTGGGTAGTGGTTGATAGATTAACAAAGTCAGCCCACTTTATACCAAGAGGTACCGATTACTCACTTGATAAATTAGCGAATTATATATTGTTGAAATTGTGAAGTTGCACGGAGTACCTATGTCTATAATATCGAGATAGAGATCCAAGATTTACCTCGAGATTTTGGAAAAAGTTACAAGAAGCTTTGGGTACAAAATTGAACTTTAGTACCGCATTTCATCCACAAACAGATGGTCAAAGCGGAAAGAGTAATCCGGTACTCGAAGATATGCTTAGATCTTGTGTTTTAGAATTTGGAGGTAGTTGGGAGAAATATCTATCTTTGATTGAGTTTGCCTACAATAACAGTTATCAATCAAGTATACAAATGGCACCGTCTGAAGCCTTATATGGTCGTAAGTGTCGGACTCCTTTATATTGGACCGAGCTTAGTGAGAAAGCAGATTCACGGAGTTGATCTAGTTAAAGAAACCGAAGAGAAAATAAAAGTAATTGGGATTGCTTGAAAGTCGCTTGGATCGACAAAAGTCATATGCAGATTTAAAAAGAAAAGATATTGAATTTCAAGTGGGTGATAAAGTGTTCTTGAAGGTGTCACCATGGAAAAAGATTCGAGATTTAGTCGAAAAGGCAAGTTGAGTCCGCGTTTTATTGGGCCGCACGAGATTCTTGAGAGAATTGGGCGATGGCATATCGGTTGGCCTTACGGCAGAGTTAGAAAAGATTCATAACGTGTTTCATGTATCAATGTTGCGACGTTATCGTTCGATCCTTCACATGTGATTTCCCAACGAAATTGAGATTCGATCGGATATGACCTATGAGGAGGAACCAATAAAGATTTTGGCTCGAGAAGTTAAGCAGTTAAGAAACAAAAGTATAGCCTTAGTGAAAGTATTGTGGCACAGACATGGGATAGAAGAGGCTACGTGGGAACACGAGGAAGCTATGAGGAAGCAGTACCCAAACCTCTTTCTTAGGTAAGATTTTGAGGACGAAAATCTCTAAAGGGGGAGAATTGTGACAACTGAATTAGGGCCTAATCGGAATAGTGGTTTCGTGACCACAAATCCGAGATAGAAATAATTATTTTATAAATATTTTGGGGTTTATGATATGATTGCATGATTGTGTGAAAATTTCGTGATGAAATTCTATGCCTAAAGTGTTTAAATTGAAAGTAGGGACTAAATCGAATAAGTTGCAAAATTTGCATACTAGAAATTTTTAGTATGAAATTGTTTTGAAATATTTATTAGGAGGTCTTAAATAGCAATTCTACCAATTTTAAGTTCATGGACAAATTTAGGACATGGAAGGAATTTTGGAAAGTTTAGTAGTAAGGGTATTTTGGTCATTTTGATATTAAATGAAATAAAATGGGAAAAATAACACAAAATAGTCATCTTCCCATTTAGTTGCTGCGAAACTTCACTCTCTCCATAGCTAGGATTCTTCAACTTTCAAGCTCCATAGTAAGTGATTCTAAGCCCGTTTTAATGTTCTTTACGTTTTGGAATCCGGAAGCTCGATTAAGCTTATGTTAGTAATAATTTAACCTAGGGTTCATATTTGGAAAAATACCCATAGGTGAAATTTGTGTATTTTGATGTTTTATGATAGAATATGAGGTTTTAAATTGTGTTAAATAATTTGTGCTACTCGGTTTTAAGTGAAAACGAGTAAAACGGCATAATCGGTAAAAATACCTAATGTTCATAACTATATGATAGAGTGGGAATTTGATGTTGTTGTAGAAGAGAAAAATGTTCAGCATATCATAAAACATAAGAATAAGGGCTGAAATTAAATTCCGAGCCTAGGGGCAAAATTGTAATTTTGTAAAAGTTAGGGGCAAAATGTAATTTTTCTACAATGTGATTTTGGATTGAAATAAATAGTATGAGTATTAAATGAGCTAAATGTGTTATTATAGATCAAGAAAGGCGCTGAACCGACCTCGAGCGGGGAAAGAAAAAGTTTTGGACTAAATTGCAAAATTTCCATATGTTGCACCAAGGTAAGTTGTATGTAAATATTACAATAATTTCATGTACATTCTTATATTTCAGCCTATTATATAAATATACTAGCTGATGTTAAAATATAAATTGACTATTGGAAGAATGGAAATAAATACAGAGAGAGAGATCCGGTTGAACATTGGAGAGATCGAATGAAATAGAGGAGCGTAGCTAGGTCACATGTATGATCTTTGAGTGCACATCATGTGTACAAGAGAGCTACGAGACACCCTGTAGTAGCTAGGTCACATGCGTGATACGAGATGTATCCCATGTAGACAAGAGAGCTACGTGAAAGATAAATGTAGCTAGGTCGCATGCGTGATTCCAAGTGAAGGACACCATGTAGACAAGAGAGCTACGTGAAAGATAAATGTAGCTAGGTCGCATGCGTGATTCCAAGTGAAGGACACCATGTAGACAAGAGAGCTACGAGACAAATCGGCTAGGTCGCATGAGTGGTACTAAGTGTTCCCCATGTGTACAAGAGAGCCGAACTAAATGAAGTATGATGGTGGGGTGTGTCTTTGAAACCGTTAAATATCGAGGATTGATCCGAATTGTTCAACGGGATGGTTTTGTGGTGACATTGTGGTTTGGACCTACACTTATAGTGAATGAAATGTGGTGAAAATGAATTGTGGCATATACATATATACGATAAAATGAGGTTAGTATAAAGAATGTGTGAAAGAGTGAAATTAGTATTAAAACTGTTTTAGATGGCAGCAGTGACGTGATTTTGAAAAATCACCAAAATAGGAGGAATATAATTAGAGGTTGAATGAGATGTGAAATTAAAGCTTAATGAGTCTACTTTCATATAAAAGAAGCAGGGCAAGCAAAGGAATTCTATATTTTGAGATATTTACAATTGTAACTGACTTGCTCAGGATGAATACGTGATCCCTGTTTCCACTTTGAAAAATCATTAAAAATTGTACAAAGAAAATTAAGAAATATAGTTTACATGCCTAAATTCCTTATTGAGACTAGTTTTAAATACAACAGACTTCAGGGTTGTTTGAGTTATGTACTGAGAGAAATTCAATTCGTAGTGGACAGAGGTCAGGCCAGTCGAGCTGTGTAACAGGGAAACTTTAACTAATAAACTGTACTAATTTGCTGAACTAAAATTATAAAAAAATTTAGCAAGAAGCTTTATGAGTCTAGATTCAGGAAATTTTACGGATATGAATTTCGAGTTTTGTAACTCAAGTTATGATTTATTTAGTGAATATGACACAGCAGAGACAGCTTAATCGAAGTGGAATAAGTAGTGAAGTTAAAGTAGACATACTTGAATTGTTGTGTAAACATGTTAGATTCTTAAATTAGTATTTACATACTACTTACTAAGCTATAAGCTTACTTCGTTTTCTCTCTTTTGTCTTATGGTGTTCTCCACTTGCTCAGAGTCAAGGATCGTGAAGATCTACCGCACTATCATACTTTGGGGTATTTGAACTAAATGTTTTGAATTATGGCATGTATAGTAGACAAAAAGTTATTTTGTTATGTGTCATATTTGTCTAGGTTTAAAATATTAGTTACAGTACTCGACCAGTTACTTTGTACAAGCCATAAAAGTTGGCTAATATTGTTCAAGATATATGTTATACGATGCATTATCAAATGGGATGACATATTTCTATCTTGGTATATGTTATGTTCTGGTAATACCTTGTATCCTGTTCCGGCGACGGTAACGGGTAAGGGGTGTTACAATATACTAATAAAAGAGAACTTTACAAACTTTTCTAAGTCAGGGGTCACTTGCTGGATGCTGGATCAACTACTCATACTATCTAGAATCTACTAATGGAGTGTAATACCCAACCAATGGGTTAAACGATTGACCCTTCAAGATTTCAGCTATCAGCATATGCAAAATAATTTAATAACCATACCACAGTTCTATAGTGTATTACCATGAAATCACAATATATATGTAAACAAGCTTATGATAATATTAAACTTTTTATAGAAAACGGTAAATTTAGCCTTATGCATCTAATTACAATTTGAACTAATTTTAAAGGGTTCTTATCCATATACAAAACAGAAGTTTAAGGCTACAAGTTGCCCCAATATCTACACATGTCACAAAATGAAAGGTGACATGCTCACACAAGACTTTGAAGTTACTAGCTTAATTCACTTTTCCTACTAACAACAATTTATCATACTTGAAATAAGAGAGAGAAACATGGTAAGTTCATAATGAACTTAATGAGTTCTATAATAAAGTTACTTCCATTTTTATTTCAAAAATTAATAATTTATCATTGATTTCTCTTAGGTAAAACTTGTGCATTCATATTTCACAGCTTATGCTTGCCTTGAACAACACAGAGGCACAATATATAATACATGAGAAATTCTCCAGTGATAGATCATGAAGCATGTAGTTGTTGGAAAAAATCCTATTTGAAAATGTTTTTCTTGCACAGCGGAAAATTAAAAATTTGAAAACTGACTCGATTTGTGATATTTATAGCAATAAACCTTAACCGAATTCGTACTTGTGTTTTCGGATAAGCGAATTTGTCACATCCCAAAAACTAGGTTAGTAGAAATTGAGTTAATGAACCGAGAGAGTGGTCACCTGAATTTTATTTAGTTATTTATTTATTTTAGATGATCTATTGATATTAATAAATATCAAGTATAGTGGTTGAGTAGTGGTGGAGCTGCCCATGATATCTTGTGTGACAGCCCTATAGTGACCCTAGTCGGAAAGTGGTTTTGGGACCGCTAAACCGAGTCACCAAATTATTTGAATGTGATATTTATGGTCTAAAATATGTGAATATGAATGTGCAAAAATTTTTAAGCTTCGATTTAGTTAATTACATGTGAATGTAGTACATAGGACTTGTGTGACACTTTTGAAATATGATAGGCTAATCTACAAGGATCAAATAGTGCATGTAATCAAAAGGGAGGACTTGCATGTCAAATTTCCCCCCCCATCTAGTAGTGGCCGACCATGACATTAGGGTGGACAAAGGATGATGGGCAAAACATGTCATAGACATGTTGTGTTGGTGCATCATGGAAGGAAACAATAAACTAAAGTTAGTAATAAAGAAATGGAAAAAAAAGAAAAGAATGGAGAGATTGTTTCTCCCCCTCCCCATTGCCGTGAGTGTAAGAAAGAAAACAAGAAAAAAAAAGTGTCCATCTTTCTTCATAGCTCTTGGCCGAATGTTCTAAGGAAGAGAGAAAAACAAGTTGTGTTCTTTGGTTTTCTTGACCGAAATTTTAAAAGAAAGAAGGAGGAAATGTTGAAGAGATTCGGCCATGCTTGTAGCTAGGTGAAGGTAAGTTTGATGTTGTGCCATGAGATTCATGCATGTTTTTTTTTTTGTTAGCTTGAGTTCTAACTAGCCCATGGTTCAAATCTTTACTATGTCATGGAGATGATATTCGGCTAAGGTGGATTTGTGTTGATGTTATTTGCATGCTAAAAGTGAAGCTTGTAATGATGCATGTGATGGTGGATTGATAACTCTTGAATCTCCTTTTTAGCATCCTTGAGTGAGACATTAAATTCCTTGTTCAACCATGACCAAAATTGAAATGGTAAGGTGTTGTGATGCATTCGGCCATGGTAGGAAATAGAAGAGAAATAAGGTTGTTTTTAGATGAAGTAGAGTCTAACAAATGAGCTCGTATGTGCATTAGTTGCTAAATGGAGAAGAATCGGCTAGCAAGTTGTGTGCTAAGGCCGAATATAATTTTGTATATTATGGGTAATGCATGTGTTGAATTAGTGTAAAGGGAGAGGATGCTTTAATAGTGTATATATGTGTATTAGCCAAGTTTTGAACTAGAAACAAATGGTGTTTAGTCAATACAAGTGACCATACTTGTAGAATGTATTAAGTGTTGCAATCGGCCTTAGCATAGATGTGTATGTTCGCCACATGAATGAGTACATGAGTTGATGGGTATGTTAGGCCATTGGTAGCCTCTTGATGGCTTTAGCTTGACTTAGAAAATTGACTAAGGGAAATATTAGCTAGTATGTTGAATTCGATTCGTGATTTCGTACATATGTGACTCTAATGTCTAATGTATATATGGGCTAAGTACCTTGAGCTTCTCTTTTGATGTTCGAATGAATTGTATTAAATTGCTTGATGTGATTAAAATGTGTATGATCATTGTGTATTTGAGCTAAAAGGTGGCCATATGACCTATCAAACTCCTTGTCATATTTGGCCATAAGCTAGCAAAATGAGACTTTAATAAGTTAAATTTGTTTGAATTAGCTCAAGAGCTTAGGGACGAGTTGGATAAGGAAAGGAAAAAGTGATCGAATAGCCGTTGAAGCCGTTCGACAACATCCGAGGTAAGTTTTGAGTAATGGAACTTGGATTATGATTTGATTAGATCATGTTTTAAGCAAATCAAAATCATGCTCTTTGTGTGTGGCTATTGAGCGAAATTGCAAGTGTGATAAGTGTCTTGTATTTGAGTTTTGCTAATGAAAATGAAATCTGAATGTGTCATGATTTATTGATAATTGTGCTTGGTTATTGAATGATGTCCGGGCTAAGTCCCGAAGGCTTTGTACTAAGTGACTATATCCGGACTAAGATCCGAAGGCATTTGTGCGAGTTACTAAATCCGGGTTAAGTTCAAGGCATTTGTGCGAGTTACTAAATCCGGTTAAGTCCGAAGGCATTTGTGCGAGTTACTATAACCGGGCTATGTCCCGAAGGCATTTGAAGCAGTAGCTATATCCGGTTAAACTCTGAAGGTACGTGATTCGGGAATGAATGAACTTGCTGTAAAAATTTCAGTTAATACGCTTGTGAAATCTCAACAATGAGGTATGTTTCGTATGTGCTTTGAATTAGTTGAGCCCTTACAAATAAGTATTCGCTCAGTTGATAAATGAGCTACCGGCCTTTGGCTAAGTTGATCTTGGTGTATGAATATAAGGGTTGGTAATGTGAAGTATGTAACACCCCGTACCCGAGACCGTCGCCGGGGTCGGACACGAGGGGTTAACAGACTTCGTTCACTTAATTTCACCGTTCATAAAAAAAAAATTTTTCCAGACAGCTGGCTAACTATGTCACTGTCACTTTAAAAATCATATCTTGAGTTCTACAACTTGAAAATCAGTTTCGTGATTTTTCCCTGAAACTAGACTCATATATCCATCTACAAATGTTTTTATAGAATTTTTGGTCCAGCCAATTAGTACAGTTTATTAGTTAAAGTCTCCCCTGTTACAGGGTACGACTACACTGACCTTCATGCATTACGACCTGGATATCTCCCTGTACAGGGCTTCAATACTGATTCCGTTTGTTTCTATAGAAACTAGACTCAAAAAGGAATCTATACATATATGGAATGACTTCTAAATGTCTCGGGTTAAGTTATAATGAATTTCCAAATTCGGAAAAGGGAATCCAGAAATTGTTCTGGCCCTGTTTCACGAAAACCTAAATATCTCTTAACATACAACTCATATGACCGTTTTGTTTCTTCCATATGAAAGTAGATTCATCAAGGTTCATTTACATAATTTATTCACTATTTAATTCCATTCCTACTATTTGTAGTGATTTTTCACATCCACATCGCTGCTGCTGTCAGCATCTGCCTTTAAGGTAGACTTTACCTATTTCATAGTTTCCATGATTCAATTAGCCCTTTTTGCATACATAGCACAAAGTACAATCATGATTAACCATTCCAATGGCTAATCATTTCCAAACATTTCCATACCTCTTAGTGATCAACATACAACGATTATAGTACTATGCTAAAAGCGTATATAAGCCATTTTCGCATGGCTATCCAAAGTTTTACATACCAAAGTTCAAACAAACATAATAGCCTATACATGCGAAATGTTCTCTTAGACCAACTAAGAAGAAGATACCAAAAAGTTGCAAGCTGGTGTGATGACTTCGATGACGGTCCCGAATACGCAAAAAGTCGAGTCCAAGAAACCTAAAATGGGTGACAAGCAAACACCGAATGAGTATATAACTCAGTAAGTCATAAGCATTACACTACCATCCATTAATAAAATTTTCACAAGAGGAAACAACGAAATGAGGCTAAGTACTCCATCCATACTGTAACACCCCGAACCCGAGACCATCGCCGGTGTCAGACACGAGGGGTTAACAAGCCAAGTTCACATGTTTTGCCCACCAATTTGGCATTTCCAGTCAGGCTGGAAGACTGCGTCACCGTCGCCTTAAAAATCATATCTCGAGTTTCAAAACTCGGAAACTGGTTTCGTAAATTTTCCCTGAATTTAGACTCATATATCCATCCATGGATTTATTTCTAGAATTTTTGGTCGGGCCAATTGGTACAGTTTATTAGTTAAAGTCACCCATGTTACAGGGATCGACTGCTCTGACCTTCTCTCGGTATAACTTTAATATATCTCTGTACAGGGCTTTAATGCTGGTACCGTTTGTTTCTAATGAAACTAGACTCAAAATGGAATCCGTATATATAAGGTATGTCTCCTAATTCTTTCTGGATAATTTATAGTGAATTTTTAAAGTTGCGACAGGGGACCCAGAAACCGTTCTGGCCCTGTTTCACAATAGCTTCAATATCTCTTAACATGTAACTCCTATGATCATTTCGCTTCTTCCATATGAAAATAGACTCATTAAGGTTCATTTACATAGCTTATTCACTATTTAATACCATTCCTACAATTTTTGGTGATTTTTCACATTCACGTCACTGCAGCTGGCAGCATCTGTTTTAAGGTAGGTCTTATCTATTTTTTGTAGTCTCCATCAACCAACTAGTCTTGCCATACATAGGTTCACATATGATCATTTTAACCATACCAATGGCTGATCATGTGACCAACACTCCCATTTCGATCCATAATCACATCATGACACCATATATATACATTCAAACCACAAATAGTCTAAGTTCATGCTTCCTTTTACGAGCCATTTTCGCATGGCCGTATACATATACATCGCCACATTTTTAAACCAACAAGGGGTAGTCCTATACATGCCATTTCAAAGTTCAACCAAAATTTATACCAAAATAGAGGCGTGGATAGTGTGGATGACTTCGACTTTATTGATCCCGAATCCGTTTGCTATCGGCGAAATCTATAAAACAGAGAGCCAAAGCAATGGGGTAAGCATTTTATGCTTAGTAAGTCTCAAGGAATATAATCAGCTTTAATTAAAGCAATACATTCACATAACCAAATGCATCATTTCATTAATGCACATTCACATAATCGTACTTACTTCACCATCCCAACACTTATGTTCATACACAAATAACGGCTTCATTAAGGCCGATAACTCGCTCCATCATAGGAGCGGATATTCATATGCTCTTACTCCTAGCGCAAAGCACACACCGCACTTACCTTGTCATTGGGAAATTTCACAAGTGCATTAGCTGAAATTTTCCAGCAAGCTTATAATTTTCAAATCACATACCTTCGAGTTTAACCGGACGTCGCTACTGCGTTCAATCGCCTTGGGACATAGCCCGGTTATGGTAACCCGCACCAAGGCCTCACGGGACTTAACCCGGATATCACGATTTGCACAAATGCCTTGGTCTTAGCCGGATTTAACAACTTGCACGAATGCCTTGGTCTTAGCCCGGATATAGCTACTAGCACAATTGCCTTGGTCTTAACCGGATATAATTTTCAGCATAATTGTCTTGGGGCTTAGCCGGATATCATTCAATTTCTCATGCACACATACATCAATAATCATTGGACATACATATTTCATTTTCCTTACTAAGGCTCAAACACAATTATAATCATTAGCATATTCGCCTTGGGACTTAGCCGGGTGGAATTCAAATACTCATACACACATAATCAATAATCATACACATCCATATTTCATCTCACATAATTCAAGTAAGGTCACTTCTTGAGGACTTACCTCGGATGTTGTCGAACGGCTTTTACGGCTATTCGATCACTTTTTCCTTCCCTTGTCCAATTGTGGACCTCTTAGCTCTTGAGCTAATTCAAACAAATTCAATTTATTAAAACCTCATTGTGCTAGCTTATGGCGAATATGACAAGGAATTTAAATGGTCATATGGCCACTCTTTAGCTTGAATACACAATGGTCATGCACATTTTATACTACATCAAGCAATTCAATACAATTTATTTGAGCATCAAGGAAATGCTAAGGCCTTCAATAGGCTACCCAAGGCGAATATTCATGTACATGTTGAGGCCAATTATGCACTTAATACCTCACAAAAACAGCATGCATTTTACTAGTTAATGCTTTGCATATTGTGGCTCAAAACTTATAATATAGCATCAAGCACTTATATGTGTGCTAGGCCGATTTGTGCTTGCAATTTCACAATTATTCTTCAACATCTTCTTCTTTAAACAAACTTATTCATCACTTCCTTCATAACCAAAACATCATGTGCAAACATATATATACATATATGAGCATGGCGAATATGACAATCATGCTCCTTTTCAACTTCAATCATGATAAAACAAAAGAAAGCTCAAAATCTTACTCAAGAGTAGACAATCCATCATTGCATGCATCATCATCAAGCTTCACACTTAGCATGCAATGGCTTTATCACCATAACAACTTTGGCCAAATACCATTCCCATGGCTTAACAAAGATTTGAGCCATGGCTAACATGCACATCAAGTTAGCAACCAAAACATGCATGAAACTCCTAACACAACCTCATACATACCTTAATCTTGATGCAAACTTAGCCAAATCTCCTTCTAGATCTCTTCCAAACCAAGCATGAAGCAAAATCCTCCTTCTTCCTTAGTTTTGGCTCAAAGAAAGGATGAACAAAATTTTTTCTTTCCTTCTCTACAACTCACGGCAATGGGGGGATTACCACACTCACACACATTTTTTTTCATTTTTATCACCCATACACCTTTGTTTATTATTTCACCCTAATGCACCAACAAAACATGTTTCATGACATGTTTAGCCCATCCTCCTTGTCATGGCCGCCACCACCTATAAAAGGGGGAATTTGACATGCAAGTCCATTATTTTGCATGCATGCTTTAATTAGTCATCACACATTTCCTATCATACTTTCAAAGTTCATTACTAAGTCCTTTCTTGTGGAATTCACCCTTATAACACTAAATCAATCATCATAAAATGTCATACATGAGCACACACATATTATAGGCATCAAAATAAATTTTTAATTATTTTTATGCCTCGGTTTTGTGGTCCCGAGACCACCTTCCGACTAGGGTCAATTTTGGGCTGTCACACATACCGAACTATGCCATAGTTTCTTAGACCTTACGATTCAATCTCATTCCAAGTCCTACATTGACATTTCATATGCTATTCAATAGGATAATTGAGGCATTTCCATACATCATTTTATTTTCGTTACAAAGTAAGTATGATATTGAGAATTTGTGCATATGAAATTATCTGTTTAGCTACATAAATACTATACTTTGGTTGTGTCTAAATTCATGACTCAAACTTACTAAGCATTAAATGCTTACTCCGTTTCTTTGATTCTCTTTTATAGATTTTGGTTCTTCACTATCGGACTCGGATTTTGAAGTCGAAGTCGCCCACACTATCAAAGCTCCTTTTGGTATATTTTGGTTGAACTTTGAAATGGCATGTATAGGACTACCCTTTTGTTGTAGGTCATGTACCTTTCGGTTTTGTGTAAATTTGGATAGCCATGCGAAAATGGCTTAAGTATACTTTGGGCATGGTATTATAATCATTGTATGTTGTTCATTAAGAGGTATGGAAATGTTTGGAAACGATTAGCCATTGGGATGGTTAATCATGATCATATTTTGTGCTATTTATGTTAAAGGGCTAGTTGAATCATGGAAACTATGAAATAGGTAAAGCCTACCTTAAAGACAGATGCTGACAGCTGTAGTGACGTGGATGTGAAAAATCACTAAAAATAGTAGGAATGGAATTAAATAGTGAATAAATTATGTAAATGAACCTTAACGAGTCTATTTTCATAGGAAAATAACGAAATGATCATATGAACAGTATGTTAAGAGATATTTAAGTTTTCGTGAGACAGGGCCAGAACAGTTTCTGGAGTCCCTCTTCCGACTTTGGAAATTAATTATAAATTTACCAAAGATAAATAGAAGCCATGCCATATATGTACATATTTCTTCTCGAGTCTAGTTTCTGTAGAAACAAACGGCATCAGTATTGAAGCCCTGTACAGGGAGATATCCAAGTCGTAATGCGCAAAGGTCAGTGTAGTCGATCCCTGTAATATGGGGGACTTTAACTAATAAACTGTACTAATTGTCCTGACAAAAAATTCTAGAAAAAAATTTGTAGATGTATATATGAGTCTAGTTTCATGTAAAAATCACGAAACTGATTTTCGAGTTGTGGAACTCAAGATATGATTTTTAAGGTGACAGTGACACAGTTAGCCTACCTGTCTGGAAATTTTAAAATGAACTGCAAGTAAGTGGATTAAGCCCATTAACCCCTCGTGTCCGACTCCGGCAACGGTCTCGGGTACGGGGTGTTACATCTTGTGTTTGAATCCCTTCCCTCGCACTATTTTCTATGTGGTGCAAGTTTTCCTCAAACCTTAGCAAAGGCCACACTATGTTTTTAAAATAAATGTGGTAGGAATTTAGACAAGGAAGTGAAGTGGATAAGTGCTCCTAAGCTATCTTAGAAGTTGTAAGTACAAGTCCCCTTGTTCTCATCTTTTTATTTAATTTTTTAACACAATTTTCATGTGTATAATGTGCTTGCCATCCACCCCATTGTTACCATGTTTAGAAGGATTCCTTTCTTTCTTTATGAGTCAAACTTATCATATGTTAAGGTAACATGATCCCTTTTTCACTACATGTCTCCCTTCATTGCCAAAACTTCATATCTTTCCTTTTGTTGTGGTTCATTGAACTTAGTCACGGTTGACCAAGCTTTCACCACCCTTTGCCATCCCTACCTCCCTATTACTCCCATTCTTTCATTTTTTCATTCCTTTTCTTATCAATTTTCTCTCATTTCACAAAATAACCACCACTATTTTCTTTTAGTATTTTCTTTTCTTCCACCACAACCGACCATAGCACTACCACCGTCATACCTTGTAGTCACCTTAGCCCCACGTTTCCCTCCTTTTTCTTTTTCCACCACTGCCGATCACTGTTGTGAACACCGCCGTGAGCCATTTTGAATATTTATGGGTAAACCTAAAAACTCATCAGATAAATATTCCCTACATCAATCAAAATGAAGTGCCTTTATGGGTAAAACTAGTTGTTTCTCCACTTTTGCACAAAGCTCTTTGAATTTATTAAAGGTTTCACTCTTTACAGTGCATTAGGTATACCTACCCATATCTGGAATAGTCAGCAATAAATGTTACATAATACTCATAACCACCTCTTGTACTAACACAAAGAGGGAAACATACGTCAGTGTGTACAGGTTTTAGGGGTTTTTCGGCCCTCATTCCTTTTACATTAAAAGATTGCTTAGTCATCTTACCTTCCAAGTAAGATTCATATTGTGGAAGGTCAACTTCTTTAAGCAAATTTAAGATGTCATCTTTCACAAGTCTAGAGATTCTTTCTTGATTAATATGACCAAGTCTCGAATGCCAAAGGTACACCTCATTAGAGTGAGAAGTTTTAAGTCTTTAATATGATATTTTCAGTCTCAAACAGTGTGTACATCTTTGGTTTGATAAAATATAGATTATTTGTCATCCATCCATTACAGATAATATTTTGATTTCTAAATATTGCAATTTCATTATTAAAAGTCACTATCAAGTTGTCTTTATATAACCATGCAAAGGAAATTAAGTTTCTTTTGAAACTTGGTACATATAAAACATCTTTAAAATAATCTTCTTAAAATTATCAAAACAAAGATGTATATCTCCCACTACTTTAGCTACCACACTGTTCCAGTTCCCAGTCTGCAACTATAAGCTCTTATCTCTAAGATCTTTCGTCTCTTTAAACCTTTGTAGAGAAATACAAACGTGATTAGTGGCTCCCGAATCAATGACCCAGTGGTCTATTGAATCTTCAACTAAACAAGTTTTTATCATTAAGAGTTCTATACCTTTACCTTTGGTAGTGTAACGCCCCAAAAATTTGGAGTCTTTAATTTTGTACTATCTGACACAAATTACATGTTTGCTTTACTGGTTAGTGATTTGAGTGGGTTTGGGAGTGTTTGAGAAGCCTGGGTTCAAGTCTTGGCTTTTGCAAAATTTTTAGTATTGCTCTAAATGAATATGGACACTGTCATATAGGCCTTATAAATAATAGTGCTTATTTTATGATACAAAGAGAGCGTGTGGTCTAGTGGCAAGGTGGCGTGTTGTTTTTGCTGGGGGACTTGAGTTCGAGTCCTGCATTGCGCAATGGAGTAATTATTTTTCTGTTGAGCTGGGTAGGTAGTGGAGTTGGACTGAGACTCTGAGGTTGAATTGGTCATGAGAGATTGAATAGAATTTGAATGGGATGTTGGAGTGTCTTGTGGAGAGAATCAGGGAGAGATATTAGGAGAAAATTAAGGAGTTTGAGGGTGTGGATGTGGTAGTGCCGAATTGGGTTTCTAGCTACTCAGAATTTTGGCTGTAACTCTTTTGGGGGAGTATTCCTTGTTTCGGTTTCTCATTTTGGCACTTTTCTTTTGCATTTTTCTCTCTGGACAAATATTTTTGGTTCGTAAAAATGTAAATCGCACTTGGGTCAATTGTTGGTAAGCTAAGTGCTTCTTTGTACCTTACGGGTTCATGGTTTCTATCCTTCGATTTTCTTTCCTAGCCGAACCTCTCTTTTCTCTCTTCTTTATGTTTTTTTCCTTCTTCCCTCTTTGCTCCCTTTTTGTCGGTGAACTGATTGCTCACTGTCCTTTCTTTTCCTCTTTTTCATCCATTTCGGTTGGTGTCATTGGTTCATGACTGAGTCTTTCCTCCTCATCTCTTCATCTTGTTGCAGTTTGACGACTATGGTAGGTACATCCGACTTTTGTTTTTTTTTCTTTAATCTTTTTCTGGTTACCTCTGCTTTAAGCCGAATGCTCCTCCCTTCTCTTGTACTCTTATAGCCGATTCTTGTCCTCTTCTTTTAGGTGTGCTATTCTTTTGATTCTCAGAAGTTTCCTCAAGAAGTGAAGGATTTTTGGTGATATTTAGCCGTTGAAACTGTTTTCTTATCACTCGATTTAAGGTAAGTATGTAGGCTAACATGTGGGATGTTGGCCATATGCCCTATCTTTGGTTTTGAGTGTTATTTAGGCAATAGGTTTCGATTCAAATCTTTGGATTATGTGATTGTTGTTAATGGGTTCCTTGGATAATGTAGCTTTTCAGCAAAAGAGGGTGTGGCCCCTTCGATTAATATTATTGATTGGTTAAACTTTATTCGTGGATTAAGGCAAGTGTTACTGTTCTTTTTGGGATTAAGTATTAGTAAGAGGGTGTTAACCCTAATGCCAAACATTTAATTGAATTTCTTGATTAATGTAGGCTCGTGTTCGAAGGCGTTTTGCAAGTATTCGCAATCAAGTGTGTAATCACACCCCCTTTCAACTGTAAAACGAAAAAACCTGAAGATACTGCATTTGAGGCCACACGAGCGTGTGATCGCTCGTGTGGTAAATCAGGCCCACGAATCATGGGCGTAAGAATATAGAGGTCACCATGAGCATCCTTATGGGCTTAGGATGTTTTGGGCTACGTTGGGTGAAATAGGCCGTGTGGGCCAATGGGCTCGTGAGCACCACACGAATAAAATCCATGATACGTGGCAGTTACTAGACTGGGCTGTGTAGTTCGCATGGCCATGGTAATTTTTAGGCTTGATGGGCCACACGGCCATGTGGGCCTACTTGGGCGGTATAATAGGCCTTGGGCCCTTTTACACTATTAGGATCGTTAAGGTTATAGGAGTCTCTCGAGGCAACTGTAGACCTTCTGATGGGTTGAGAAGAGTACCTAGAACCCAAGACAGGTAAAATGACCAAAATACCCCTATAGGGTAAATGACTGTTTTACCCCTCGAGGGTAAATGACTGATTTGTGCTATGATTTGACTGTATTGAGCATGACATTCTGCATACTTGTATGATTTATGATATGACATTCTGCATGGGGTTGGGATACTATTAAGGAGGAAGTGTATTATACTGGTGGCTTGGCCACATATCGTTATCTTGGTGGCTTGGCCACATAAATCGATCTTGGCGACTTCTTTGTGATATCATATCGTCGCCTTGTTTGGCGATATTGGTTTTTTGGATGGGTGGGTCGACTTTGTCCCCATATGGTGTGTTGGCTGGTTTGGGATGAGTTGCATTATTGAACCACACCGTTACTGTATTAGGCTAAAGCCCACTCTGTTCTATTTCTCAGTAGGCCTCAGGCCCAAACTATTACTATATGCTGTATACCAATCGACTGACAGGGGATTACACACTGAGTTTTTATAAACTCACTCTTTCTTTTTGACTGTGCAGGTAATCCCCAGCTATAAGCGATTTGGTGTTGTGAGGGACTCGGAGGATGCCACACGACTACAATTAATTTACATTTGGTTTTATTTATACTTAAAGTTTTGTTTTGCGTTTATGTTTTTGTAATAAGGCCATTTATGGGATATAATTTTTAATTGGACTTTTATTTATTTACTTAAAATTGCTAGTTTTAAGAAGTCGTGTTTCCAAAAAAAATAATTATTTTTCAAAAATACGTGTTTCAACTTCAAGGTTTTAAAAGCTTCTGCAAAACTTAAACAGATTAGTATATCAAAGCAATTAATCTGGTAAAACATTTTGACAAGATGATTTGGTAATAGCAAAGAACTTGACTCACTAAAGTTTTTGCAAAGACACTTCAGTATGACACACTGAATTCGGCCATAACGTCTGGGTCAGGTTCGGGGTGTTACATTCATTGGTATCAGAGCCAGATTACAAAACTTGGCTGTGGAATGGGGTTTGAAAATGTTTGAAATTTTTAGAAAACTGTTCTTGAAATATTTTAAAGGATTCGCAGGTGTGGCACACTGAGTCTCCGACGCAAAATCGTAAGTTCTTTGATAACTGATGATTGATCAGACTGAAATACAATACTGAGATTACTTTAGATATGAGACTGTACAGTGATACTCTAGTTAGAGTAAACTAAAACTGTAGAAAATTGAAAAATGTAGTGAGTCCTCGATCTGTGAAAACCAACTCTGATTACTATTTTTCATAAGACATCTGTTAATAATTACTGGAATTACTAACTGATACATAAAACTTCTAAATCAGATAATACGCGAATAGATATGAGCACAAGAGGTACTCACGGAAAGGGTACTAGAGGCCATGGTATGGGCCGTGGAAATGCTAAGGCTGGGTCTTTGGCATCGGGCCACATGCCTAACGTTGAGGCTAGGGAGGCACTAGCTTCACCGGTAACTGAGATGAGATCATATGATCGAGCAGCTGGAGATGATGCACTATCCCAGGCTATGCTCCGAATTCTGGAGAGAGTTGCTAGAACCAATACGGGTGCTGTGGGCCGTGGGTCAATTTCGGAGCGACTCCGGTCTAATGGAGCAAAAATTCTAGGGGTATTTTTGGAGTAGCCCCTAATGTGGCTGAATACTGGTTGGAAGCCACGGAGAGAATAATGGACGATCTCAATTGCACTTCTGAGCAAAAACTAAAGGGTGCAGTGTCTTTACTGCGAGCGAAGCCTATCAGTGGTGGCTTACAGTGAGAGAGGGTACTTGTAACACCCCTAACTCGTATCTGTTGCCGGAATGAGTTACGAGGTATTACAAGAAAAGACATAGATTAGGCAATCACAGACATACTCAAACATGTAATTCAAATTCAAATCTATTATAAACTTAATTAATCAATCTAATCTTTTTACGAAACAATTTATATAATAGTAATCGACTTGTTTTTAATATGAAATCATAAACAAATAATGTCAACTATATCATTTTGTCACAAATCATATGCACATATCAAAGTCTTTATAAAATAACTTAAATAAATTATTATAAGCATAAAATATCAAAGAGTACATAAACCAAATTTGCATGCAAACCATTTAAACCTTATAATACTAAAATCACTATTCATTTGGTCACTTTTATAAACATTAGCCGATTACCAAATGCTTTCCTAAAAAAAAGGCATTTCATTACTATACCAAGAACAAATACAATACAAATTATTCAATCAAGGATTTCATGCATGAAAATTTTAAAGCATACATATTCGAATTACATACCATGTTTACCTAAATTCATTTAACAAGTAAATTTTAATTACAAGAAATGTTAAATTATCCATTTCAAACATAAATAATCTACTATTCTTATGATCATTTTATAAGGCTTTAACCAAAAATGAACATGCCTAATAAATGGGTTTCATTCAATGACCATTTCTTTAAGCAATCCGAATCATCAATCAATATGTAAGTTTTTAACCACACTAAGTGATACACATTTCTAAACATATCAAATCATGTACACTTATAAGTCCAATTCACACCTCAAATATCAAATATATATAAACATCATTCAAGACAAACAATATTTATACCACATCTCATGATCAATTTCGTAAACCATTCACCTTTCACCAACCACTACAAGCAATAATCACATCTAGCTATACACATTGTAATATCCTGATTTTGGGCCTAGCCGGAATAGCGGTTTCGTGACCACAAAATTCGAGATAGAAATAATTATTTTATGATTATTTTGAGGTCTATGATATGATTGCATGATTGTTTGAAAATTTCGTGAAGAAATTTTATGCATAAAGTGCTTAAATTGAAATTAGGGACTAAATCGAATAATTTGTAAAACTTGCATTCTAGAAGTTTCTAGTATGAAATTGTTTTGAAATATTAATTAGGAGGTCTTAAATAGAAATTTTACCAATTTCTAAGTCTATGGACAAAAATTGGACATGGATGGAATTTTTGGAAAGTTTAGTAGTAATGGCATTTTGGTCATTTAGGGGTAAAATGAATTAAAATACAAAATTAAAAGCCAATTTTGCTCATCTTCAACCCCGTGGCCGAATATAGCAAGGAGAAACCATGGCTAGGGTTTTTCAAGCTTCCAAGCTCGATTGTAAGTCCGTTCTAGCCTCATTTTTAATGATTTTTACGTTTTTGGAGTCCCGATAGCTCGATTAAGCTTATGCTAGCAATAATTAAACCTAGGGTTCATATTTGGAAAAATACCCATAGGTGAAATTTTTGTATTTTGGTGTTTTATGATAGAATATGAGGTTTTAAATTATGTTAGACAACTTGTACTACTCGGTTTTAAGTGAAAACGAGCAAAAGGGCTTAATCGGTAAAAATACCTAATAGTCATAAGTACATGTTAGAGTGAGAATTTGATGTTACCATAGAAGGGAAAAATGATCAGCATTCATAAAACATAAGAAAATAGGCTGAAGTTTAATTTACGAGCTTTGGGGAAAAAGTGTATAATATGAGTCCTAATTAGACTATATTTTAAATGATAGAGTAAGGAAAACTAAAATTCGGGCTAAAATGGGGAAAATACCAAGTTGTGGACGAAATGGTAAAAGTAGCCATTTTCGCATACGAGGTAAGTTCATGTGTAAATGTAGTAACATAATTGTTATTTTAAGGAATTTAATGTTGTTTATATGATATGATGCTTATTATTATCATGAAACGTTATGTTTTGTGGTTATTGTTGAATAATATGTAATTATGTGAATTACTTGATGAGTATGAACTATCACCGAGTATCGGTTCCGATATTCCGTGGAAGACGGAAAAGATGTGAGATCGAGGAAAAAAGCCCGTTTGAACCTTAGGAATAGATTAGGATACAAGTGACATGTCACTAGGATGTTTGGGCATCCGAACTCGTTGAGTTGAGTCCGAGTTCACTTATGGATGCGAATGTCCGAACTCGTTGAGTTGAGTCCGAGTTCGAGAGATGTAACTAGGCATCTGAGCTCGTTGAGTTGAATCCGAGTTCACTTATGGATGCAAACGCCCGAGCTCGTTGAGTTGAGTCCGAGTTCACTTATGGGCGGGTTACATGGTAGCTTGGCTACATATGTAGCACTTATCTGCAAACTTTCCATGTATCCGAATTATATTCCGATGTGTTCAACGGGTAAAATTCTACTCAAATGGAGGAATACTTGAGATGAAAGGGACGTATTGGTAAGTGTTGTGAAATGAATACTTTGAACAGGTATGTACTTAACCCTCGGGTTGAAAACTCGATATAACAACAATACGGTAAGATGATAAATGAAAATGTGATATAAATGTCTCGGTGATGATTATGCAAATGATGTTTTATGTTTGCGTATATAGTTGTGTTACTTGCTATTTGCATGTGAGCTTACTAAGCATTTATGCTTACTCCCTCCTTTTCATTCCTTGTAGTGTTGACAAGCCAGCTCGGAAATCGGGAACGGTCGGAGGCTCGCTCACACTATCCGTATACCATCTTGGCATAATGGCTTGTATATTTTGAGTATGGCATGTATAGTATTATAATCATTTTGTATATATGGTCTTATGATATGGTTATTGAGTGGTATGGAAATGCTTGGTAATGATTAGCCATTGGAATGGCTAATCATGATCATATTTGGTGTTATGTATGTCAAATTGCTAGCTAATCCATGGAAACCATGAAATAGGTAAAATTTACCATAAAATAGATTCTCACAGCAGCAGTGATGTAAATTTGAAAAATCACTAAAAATAGTATAAATGGAATTAAATGATTAGTTTGTTATTAAATTGAAGCTTAATGAGTCTATTTTCATATGGATTGAACAAAATAGGTATATGAATTATATTTTATGAGATATTTGAATTTTTGTGAAATAGGGCCAGAGTGATTTCTGGATCCCCTGTTCTGACTTTAAAAATTTATCATAAATTGTAAAAATATAATTAGAAGTCATTCTTTATATGTACAGATTCCTTATTGAGTCTAGTTGTAAGAAAAAGAAACTTCATAGTCATTGAAATTCTGTACAGAGAGATATCTGATTCGTAATATACAGAGGTCAGAGTAGTCAAACCCTGAAACAGGGGAGACTTTAACTAATAAACTATACTAATTGTCCTGACCAAAAATTCTATAAAAAAATTAGTAGATAGATAAATGAGTCTAGTTTCAGTAAAAAATTACGGAATTGGATTTCAAGTTTTGGAACTCGAGATATGATTTTTAAAGCGACTGTGATGCAGTTAGCCAGCTTGTCTGGAAATTTTAAAATGAATTGTATGAGCTGTTTAAGTAATGAATTAAGTCCGTTAACACCTCGTGTTCGACTCCGGCAACGGTCTCGAGTACGGGGCGTTACATCAACCATCTCCTCGGTTGTGGTTTGAATATCGTCTTCTTGCCATTCCTCTATGTATCGTAGGCTTCTCCTTATTTATCTTTGGTTTCTGTGAGTTATGCTTTCAATCTAACTATAAAAAAGTAGAGGTCCTGACGGGTTTCTTCTAGTCATAAACTATAAAAACCTGCCAGAAGTAAATAAAAGAAAATTTAGTAATTTAAAAAAAATTAAAAATAAAGTTGCAATAAAAATAAAAAATGGCTAAAGTAATAAGAATTAAGCATTCCTAATATCTTAGTCCTCGGCAACGATGCCAAAAATTTGACTTAAGGCAAGCACACCTATCGAGCAGTAGTATAGTTATGGTGAGACTGGAAAAATCGTATCCACAAGGACTAAAAGTACTAGTAATTACTATCTTTTTATTATCTAGCCTAAAAATTAAGAGAATGTTTACCTAAAGCTAATTATCTAATTAACTATGATTACGATAAAGATTAAGGTTGAAAAATACTTTTGAAAAATCGATTGAGAAGACAATACCCAAGAAAGAATCCACTTAGACTTCACTTATTACCTTTGAATTAGACGATTTATTCACTTGACTTATTCCGTAGAAATCCCTGATTTATGTTAATATCCCTTTTGAGACTAAAAACAACTGACTCTAGGTTGATTAATTGAAATCTCTTTCTAATTAAAACCCCTATAGTTGCATTAACTCGATCTATGGATTACCTTATTAGATTTGACTCTAATCTGGCAGATTTATGTCGTCCTATCTCTAGGATTGCATGCAACTCCGCTTAATTATGAATGATCTACTCTTAAACAAGGACTTTTCCTCCACAGAATAAGCACATCAAAAACCTGAATTAATATCTTGGAATATTAAAGCAAGGATTAAAACTCACAATTAAGAATAAGAACAAATATTTATCATATAAATCAAAAAGTAATAAGATTCGTCTTAGGTTTCATCTCCCTTAGGTATTTAGGGAGTTTAGTTCATGATAATTATGGAAAACTTCTCAAAGTATGAAAAACAACAAAACATAAAGAAATCCAAAGAACTTCTAGGAAATTGGATGGAAATCTTCAGTCTTGATGTAGATCCTGCCTCCGAGGTGATTCTGATGGCTGTTCTTGAGTACTTCCCTGCCTTTTACTCTGTGTGTCCCCCTTAATCCTGTTCTAGGGTGTTTATATAGGCTTTCGAAGGCCCAAAATAGCCCAAAATTATCTTTCTCTGAGTAGAACTAGACTTGGGCTTGGCAGGGACACGACCGTTTGCCATGCCTGTGTAAAGGTGTTCAGGCCGTGTGCAATTCTGACTTGGATTAATGTCGACACGGCAATGACACAAGGGCGTGTGGTATACCCGTGTGTCACACAAGGGCGTGTGGATCACCCGTGTGGAAGTGCCTAGGCCGTGTGTCATGCTGAATTAGGCCCATTTTATCCATTTTTGGCCTGTTTCTTGCTCTTTTGCTATCCTAAGCTGTCTTGAGTATGAAACATGAAATTAAATGATTAGGAGCATCAAATTCAAAGAAACCAAGGAAAAATCATCCATAAATATGCCAAGTATAGGGTAAAAATATGTATATATTATGGTTTATAAGTTACATTCAAAATTAACGATGTTTAATTGCTGAAAGACTTACCTCGAATATCGATGAACAATATTAATTGATTATTCGACTATTTTGGTCTTCCCCTGATCCAAATCCATTTTTCTCTTTTCTTGATCTAAATTAACATAAATTAAACTTATTTAATCAAATTTTCAATCAAATTCATTCAAAAACACATAAATGGACAAATTGTACTTTTGCCCAGACATTTTACACTTTTAGCAATTTAATCCAAAATTGACAAAACACAAAACAACCATAATTTTCCCAAGCCATGCTTAGGCCGAATACTCCCCATACACATACAAGTCCTCACATTTCATTTATTTCATAATTTAGTCCCTTAATTAAATACTTTGCAATTTAACCTTATTTACTCAATTTCATCAAAATTTCAATACAAAAACTTGTTAATCCATCACATAACTTTTATTTAACATCAACAAACATAAAATTCACCAAGCTATCAACAATGGTAAAACTGAAAATATACATCAAAATCAAATTCAAGCATGGGTCGGATAATACTCAAATCAACGATCTAAAAAACGTAAAAATTATCAAAAACTGAAACAAAACATACCTTAATCTAGCCAAAACTCTTGCCGAAACCTATCTTGGTGTTTTTATTTTATTTCTTTGATATATTCGGCCAAACTAAGATGATAATGACATTATTTTATGTTTTATTTTAACATATAATAACATTTAATCTAATTACCTAATTAACCTTTGTTAAAATTTTATAATATCATTTATTCCATGTCCATTGCCGTCCATTTAGCTTAATAGTGGCCCAATTACAACATATAAGCTTCATATTATGAAGACATTAACAATTTAGTCTTCATACATTAAACTATCAAGTTTTTATTTTACACGATTAAGCCCTTTTTTTAACTCGGGCATCCAAACGATAAAATTTTAAAACGAAAATTTAGCACATACAAATTCACACATTATAAATACCAAAAATAATTTTAAAAATATTTTTCTAACTCGAATTCATGGTCCTGAAACCACTGTTCTAATTAGGGTCTAAACAGGCTGTCACAGTACTCAGGCCGACCGGTTAACATGGGATTTCTTTAAGGTGTCTTTCCAAGGGAAATATGTGGGTGAAAGTTATGTGGATGCCCAAAGAAGGGAATGTTTAAGCTTGACCCAGGGGAATAAATCTGTGGTAGAATATGAGGCAGAGTTCTTACGACTTAGCTGCTATGCTCGTGAGATAGTGGCGATTGAATATGAACACTGTGTGCATTTCAAGGATGGCCTTTGAGATGAATTACGAGTCTTGGTAGCTCCATAGAGGGAGCGAGATTTAGCTGCCCTCATAGAAAAGACGAAGATCGCCGAGGATGTGAAGCACTCTGAGCGCGAGAACAGAGAAAAGGATAGGGGCAGAAATAAGAGGGATTCAGGGTCCTCAGGTTCGTTTGGTGGATATAAAAAGAGGGCCATGTTTGATGGGCTAGTCCGAGCTGGGGTTCTTATTGCGAGATCACAGCCTTGTGCAGATTGTGGGAGACATCACTTGGGTTAGTGCTGGAAGAAGATTGGGGCATGTTTCAGATGTGGGTCTATGGAGCATCAAGTTAAGATTGTCCTCGGAGACCTGTTCAGATGCAAGCTACAGGACAGGGTTATGTATAGCCAGCGAGAGGTGTTCAATAGCCACCGAGAGGCCGTGGTCAGGCCAGAGGAGGAAATGGTATAGGACGAGGTCGTGGAGCACTAGACAGAGGTGCTGGTAATACTGAAGCGAGGCAGACAGCTCTAGTATATGTTGCACGTCGCCGAGAGGATAGAGTAGGCCTAGATGTTATAATCGATACATTCTTAATCCATAATGTACATTATACTGCTTTGATCGATATTAGGTCTACGCACTTATATATTGCATGCACTGTGTCTGAAACCTAGGGTATCTTGTGTGTAAGTACTGTTAATGAGATGACTGTGATAAGTCCACTAGGACAGTCAGTAAGGGTAGATAAGTGGTTCAGGAATGTGCCCCCAGAGGTCTAAGGAGTAATTTTTCTAGCAGATTTGATAGAGCTACCGTTTGGTGAATTTAACCTTATCTTGGGGATGGATTGGCTGGTTAAATATTGTGCAAGTTTGGATTGTGTTGCTAAGCGTATGGTGTTGAAGACTACTGAGGATGAGGAGGTGGTTATGATTGGGGAGCGAAGAAATTATCTATCAAATGGAATCTCTGCACTGAAGGCCGAGAAATATGTTCGTAAAGGTTGTGATGCATTTTTAACCTATATTGGTGTATCAGATTCTGAGGGTTCTTCGGTCGAAGGTATTAGATTTATTAAGGATTTTCCTGATGTATTTTCTGATAAACTTCTAGGGTTGCCTCCGAGCCGTGAGGTTGAGTTTGGTATTGAGCTTCTGTCGGGAACAGCTCCAGTGTCCATCGTCCCTTATAGGATGGCACCGAAGGAGCTGGTGGAGTTGAAAGCCCAAATTCAAGAACCATTGGATAGAGGGTTTATTCGACCTAGTATGTCTCCTTGGGGAGCACCAGTGTTATTGTGAATAAGAAGGATGGATCTTTGCATATGTGCATCGACTATCGGCAGTTGAACAAACTAACTATCAAGAATAAGTACCCTTTTACCGAGGATAGACGATTTATTTGATCAGCTGCGTGGAGCTTCAGTTTTCTCCAAAATAGATCTTCGTTCTGGGTATCATCAGCTGAGAGTTAAAAAGAATGATGTATACAAGATAGCGTTTAGGACTCGTTATGGTCATTATGAGTTCCTAGTGATGTCGTTTGGGCTGACAAATGCACCAGCTGCCTTTATGGATTTGATGAACCGAGTGTTCCAACACTATCTGGATCAGTTCATGATAGTATTTATAGATGATATTCTGGTGTATTCGGGAACTGAGGAAGAACATGATGCGCATCTCCGTGTTGTTCTACAGATTTTGAGGGAGAAGTAGTTATACGCTAAATTCAGCAAATGTAAGTTCTAGTTGCGCGAAGTGACATTTTTAGGCCACGTGGTATCAGCCGAGGGGGTTAGGGTTGATCATCAAAAAACCGAAGCTATTCTGGATAGGAAACCACCTAAAATCGTATCTCAGATTTGAAGTTTTCTAGGTCTGGCTGAATATTACAGACGTTTTGTGGAGGGGTTTTCACTGATTTTTGCACTTCTGACTAAGTTACTATAGAAAAGAATACCATTTGATTGGACTGTTAGTCATCAAGAAAGTTTTGAGAAACTAAAAAAGGTTTTGACTGAGGCCCCTGTTTTGGTATAGCCAGAATCTGGGAAGGAATTCACTGTTTTTAGCGATGTATCGCACGTTGGTTTGGGCTGTATGTTAATGCAAGAGGGTAAGGTGATTGCTTACGCGTCTCATCAGCTTAAAACCCATGAAGCAAATTACCCTCGCATGATTTGGAGTTAGCCGCGATGGTTTTTGCTCTAAAAATCTGGAGGAATTACTTGTACGGTGAGAAGTGTATCATTTACACTGATCATAAAAGCCTTAAGTATCTCCTCACTAAGAAGGAGCTGAATCTTAGGCAGCGAAGGTGGATAGAGCTGCTCAAGGATTATGACTGCTCAATTGAATACCATCCTGGTACGACTAACGTGGTAGCTGATGCACTGAGCCGTAAGGCTGTAGCTGATTTAAGAGCGATGTTTGCTCGTCTCAGCTTGCTTGATGATTGTAGTTTGTTGGCTGAGTTGCAAGTTAAACTGACATGGACTGAGCAGATTAGGGGTAAGCAGTTGATGGATGGGTCATTGGGTCCTCGTTTTCGATAAGTTGAGAATGGGGAGATTTCAAATTTTGCACTGAATAGTGAAGGGGTATTGTGTTTTTGTGCGAAAGTCTGTGTACCGAAGGATTCTAAACTAAGGCAGTCTATACTGCAAGAGGATCATGGTAGTCCATATGCTATGCATCCTAACGGAAAAAAGTTATACCGAGATCTTCGTGAGCTGTACTGGTGGCCAAGACTTAAGCGCGATGTTATTAATTTTGCAAGTAAGTGTCTGACATGCCAGCAAGTTAAGGCTGAGCATCAACTACCTTTAGGCTTATTGCAGCCAGTTAAAATTTCACTCTAGAAGTGGGAGAAGGTAACCATGGATTTTGTGAGTGGGCTGCCCTTAACGCCTATTAAGAAGGATTCGGTATGGGTTATCGTAGACCGATTGACTAAATCTGCCCATTTTATATCGGTCTGTACTGATTATTCGCTGCAAAAGTTGGCTAGGTTATATGTGGCTGAGATTGTGAGACTGCATGGGGTATCAGTTTCTATTATATTTGATAGGGATCCTCGATTCACATCTCAGTTTTGGAAGAAGTTACACGAGGCACTTGATACAAGGTTGGACTTTAGTACTGTATTCTATCTTCAGACAGACGGTCAGTCAGAGAGGGTGATTCAGATACTAGAGGACATGCTAAAAAGTTGTGTAATTGATTTTTGAGGCAGTTGGGAAGACTACTTGCCATTAGCGGAGTTCGTATATAACAATGGCTACTAGTTCAGCATTCAGATGGCACCGTTTGAAGCATTATATGGTCGTAGGTGTCGTACTCCTACTTGTTGGACTGAGTTAGGTGAGCGATTAACTCTAGGGCCTGAAATAGTTTTTGATACTAAAGACAATGTAAGGCTAATTCGAGATCGTTTAAAGACAGCGTCAGACAGATAGAAGTCATATGTAGACTTGAAATGTTAGGAGATTGAGTACTCCATGGGGGATTATGTCTTTATTAAAGTCTTACCATGGAAGAAGATTCTGATGTTTGGACTGCAGGACAAGCTAAGCCCTAGGTTCATTGGGCCTTATCATATACTGAAGCATGTGGGACCGATCACATATCAACTTGACTTGCCTCCAGAGTTGGACCGAATTCATGATGTATTCCACGTTTCCATGCTAAGGCGTTATCGCTTTGATCCCACACATATTGTACCAGTCAAGGAGATCGAGGTTAGACCAGATCTGACCTTCGAGGAGGAACTAGTGCAGATATTGGATTGGAAGGTCAAGATACTAAGGAGGAAATCTATTCCACTAGTTAAAGTAGTTTGGCATAATCATAGCTCAAAGGAAGCCACGTGGGAACCTAAGAAGGCTATACAACAACAATGCCCTCATCTTTTCTGATCAGGTAAATTTCGAGGTTGAAATTTCTTTAAGGGGGTAGAGTTGTAACGCCCTAAAAATTTGGAGTCTTTAATTTTGTACTATCTGACACAAATTACATGTTTGCTTTACTGGCTTAGTGATTTGAGTAGGTTTGGGAGTGTTTGAGAAGCTTGGGTTCAAGTCTTGGCTTTTGCAAAAGTTTTAGTATTGCTCTTAAATGAATCTGGACACTATCACTTAGGCCTTATAAATAACACTGCTTGCTTTATGACACAAAGAGAGCATGTGGTCTAGTGGCAAGGTGGAGTGTTGTTTCTGCTAGGGGACTTGAGTTCGAGTCCTGGGTTGCGCAATGGAGTAATTATTTTGTTGTTGAGCTGGGGAGGTAGTGGAGTTAGACTGAGACTCTGAGGTTGAATTGATCATGAGAGTTCGAATAGAATTTGAATGAGATGTGGGAGTGTTTTGTGGGGAGAATCAGGGAGAGATATTAAGAGAAAATCAATGAGTTTGAAGGTGTGTAGCTACTCAGAATTTTGACTGTATCTCTTTTCGGGAGTATTCTTTATTTCGGTTTCTCATTTTGGCACTTTCTTTTGCATTTTTCACTCTAGCTGAATATTTTTGGTTCGTAAAAATGTAAATCGCACTTGGGTCAATTCCTGGTAAGCTGAGTGCTTTTTTGTACCTTTTGGGTTCGTGGTTTCTATCCATTAGCTTTCTCTCCTAGTCGAACCTCTCTTTTCTCTCTTCTCTGTCTTTCTTTTCCTTCTTCCCTCTTTGCTCCCTTTTTGTTGGTGAACCGATTTCTCACTGTCCTTTTTTTTTCTCTTTTTCATCCATTTCAGTTGGTGTCATTGGTTCATGACCGATTCTCTCCTCCTCATCTCTTCATCTTGTTGCGGTTTGATGACTTTGGTTGGTACATTCAACTTTTGCTTGTTTTTTCTCTTTAATCTTTTTCTGGTTACCTCTGCTTTAAGCCGAATGCTACTCCCTTCTTTGTTCTCTTATATTCGATTCTTGTCCTCTTCTTCTAGGTGTGATATCCTTTTGATTCTCAGAAGTTTCCTTAAGAAGTGAAGGATTTTTGGTGATATTTAGTCGTTAAAATCGTTTTCTTATCACTCGATTTAAGATGTGGGCTAATATGTGGTGTGTTGGCCGAATGCCCTATCCTTGGTTTTGAATGTTATTTAGGCAATAGGTTTCGATTCAAATCTTTGGATTATGCGATTGTTGTTAATGGGTGTGACAGCCCAAAATTGACCCTAGTCGGAATGTGGTTTCGGGACCACAAAACCGAGGCATAAAAATAATTTAAAATTTATTTTGATGCCTATAATATGTGTGTGCTCATGTGTGACATTTCTTGATGATTGATTTAGTGTTATAAAGGTGAATTTCACTAGAAGTGTGACAGCCCTAAAGTGACCCTAGTCGGAAAGCGATTTCGGGACCGCTAAACCGGTCACTAAATTATTTGAGTATGATAGTTACTGTCTAAATATGTGAATATGCATGTGTGAAAATTTCTTAATTGAATTTTTACTTAATTATAGGTGAATTTTAGTGATTAGGACTTATGTGAGAAAATTTAGAAATGTGCTAGGCAAATGTAAGGTGGCCTATTAATACATGTGGGAAAATGGTTGTCCTTGCATGTTAAATAACCCACTTCCTAAGGTGAGTGGCCGCCATGAGAAGATTATGGGCAAGGGAACATGTTTCCAACATGTTTAGTTAGTGGATTATGTAAGGAGAATAAAGAAATGGAAAAAAAAGAAAAGGATGAAAAAATGTGTGTGGATGCTCTTTTGCCGTGAGAAACAAAGAAAGAAAAGGGAAGAAAATTTGTTGCTCATCCTTGGGTGCCTTGGCGAATAGAAGAAAGGAAATTGAAAAAAATATTGGTGTTCATCTTCTACCTTAGGAGCGAAAGTTAAAGAAGGAAGGGGATATGGCATTCGATCATCTTAAGCTCAAAACAAGGTTAGTAATTCATGTTAGATTTTGGGATTTTAGCTTAACTTAAGTTAGTTACTAAGTTCTTCAATTAGCCCATGCTAAAATTTGGATTTGGTGGTGAATGAAGCATTCGGCCATGGTTGATAGTGAAGAAATTTGATTACCTTCTTCATGTTTGAATGAGTAATTGTGGATGGGTGAAGTATGAGTTAGTTAAATGTTCATATAGGTGGTTTGGGTGGTAGGAAAAGAAATCGGCTTGTGTGTGTATGTGTAATTGCCGAATTTGAACTAGGAAGTTATTGAGTAATGTTTGTATTTTAAGTGATAGAATAGACTGAATGCTTGGAATGTGATGTAAATGAATTATAAGTTGGATTAAAGGCTGTTATATTGTCTTATCATTTCCGGGAATGTGCTTTGTCAAAGAAATTGAGGGTTGATGTTTAAGTAATGTAAGTATAGGTATATTCGGCTTGTAATTTTATAAATGTGATATGAGTGTTAAGTCCGAATGATGTTTAAGTACGAATGTATTTGGATGGATGTGTTTATGAGTATGACTAGAAAATATATGTATATATGCGTATGGTGTTTGATAGTTAACCAATAAGTCATATGTACCTCAACCTTATAATATACATGTGTTATATTAAATCGTCTATTTGAATTGGGATTAAATGAATTCAATTGTTCTTAAACAAGCTCAAGAGCTTAAAGGATCGAAGTTGGATAAGGGGAAAGAAAAAAAAAGTAATTGAATAGCCGTTGAAGACGTTCGACAACATCCGAGGTAAGTCACTAAGCATGTATTTGGTATTGATTTAAATAGACATAATGTCTATGTAATTATGCCGAAAGGAATGATAAATTTATATACATGTATGTATGTGGTGATGAAAGTATTGAATGAAAAGAAAAGAGGTGTGATGTATTGAGTTGTTGATTTCGCACTAAGTGTGCGAGAAGTAAATGTGTACGATGACGAGATTGGCACCGAAAAGTAGCTTGAAATGTATGGCACTAAGTGTGCGAGTTTGGACTATATGGCACTATGTGTGCGGGCTTAAATCACATGGCACTAAGTGTGCGTGATCGAGTATTAAGCATTATGTGTGCGAACTCTATATATATATTTCCGATTGAATATTTATACGAAGGGTGACTTTATCGAGTTGAGTACGGACAGCGGAAAAAGTAAGTACCTTGAGTTCATGGCTAATAGATGCTATGTTCATGCTCGGGGTTGAGTTGGTAAGTTTTAAATCTATGTGATGATTTCAATTGCATTCCGTAAATAAAGTATCGTGGAATAGATGAAAGTTCATTTGATTGCATGATTATGCGGAAATGAGATGATGTATGGAAATGCCTCTATTATTCTATTGAACAAGATATAAAATGTCATTGGGTGAATTGGCATGAGAATGAACCGAAAGGTCCGAGGAACCATGGTATATTTTCGATATGGATGGAGTACCTAGCCTCGTACATTATTTCATGTTGTGATAATTTTATTGATGGATGATTGTCGAATGCTTAGGACTTCTTGAGTTGTAAACTCACTGTGTTTTCTTGTCACCCATTTTAGGTCTCTTGGACTCAGATCGCTTATGCGTGCTCGGAACCGTCATGGAAGTCATGACACCGCTAGAAATCTTTTGGTATTGTCTTCCTAGTTGAACTAGGAGAACATTTGGCATGTATAGGCTATTTTGTTTTGTTGAATTTTGGGTTGTAAACTTTAAGCCATGCGAAAATGCCTATGTGGTCGGTTGAGCGTGATTCTAAAACCTATAGTCACAAGTCTTAGAAACCTTAATTTTGATAAGGTGGCCATAGTTTGTATTATGTATGATGAATTATAGTTGGCCATGGAAGAACTATGAAATAGTCATTGTTTGCTTTAGTAACAGATGCTGCCAGCAGCAGTGAGGTGAGATTGAAAAATCACTAAAAATAGTAGAAGTAGAATTAAATACTGAATAAATTATGAAATTAAACCTTGATGAATCTACTTTCATATGGAAGAAACGAAACGGTCATATGAGTCGGATTTTAAGAGATATTCAGGTTTTCACGAAACAGGGCCAGAACAGTTTCTGGATCCCCTGCTCCGAATTTGAAAATTTACCATAAATTATTCAGAAACAATTAGAAGTCATGGATTATATTCATAGATTCCCCTTTGAGTCTAGTTTCATTAGAAACAAACGGCATGAGCATTGGACTCTGTACGAGATGATATCCAGGTCGTAATGTGCAAAGGTCAGTGTAGTCGAACTCTGCAGTAGGGGTGACTTTAACTAATAAACTGTACTAATTGACTCTACCAAAAATTCTAGTAAAAAATGTGTAGATGGGATTCTGAGACTAGTTTCAGGGAAAATTTACGGAACTGATTTTCGAGTTCTGTAACTCGAGATATGATTTTTAAGGTGACAGTGACGCGGTTAGCTAGCCTGCCTGGAATAGAAATTAAATATTTCCGAGAGAGAAATAAGGGAAGTAAAGCCGGTAACACCACGTGGTCAAATCCGGTGATGACCACGGGTTTGGGGTGTTACATTTATTGGTATCGAGCTATGGTTTAGTCGGTTCTAGGACTACCATAGCGTGTGAGTCTAGCTATACATGCCAAAATGTTAGTGCTTAAAAATGTGATGAGTTCTGACGGTTGAAGTTTTTGTTTTGATTAACAAATGGAACCAGGGGTAGAGAGACCCTTGGCGGATGACGTTGAAAGTGTAGCGGCTGCCCCCGCGCAAGGGACACCGCCTGTTGAGCCTCAGTCATCCGCGAATAATCAAAATGAAGGCGAAACAAGCCTTCTTCACCATGATGAATGAGTGGGTCGCGCAATATGCCCGAACCAATCCGGCTGTCCAACCATTCCGAATTTAAATACTCCACCCCAAGAACCCGTAATGCCATCGCCATCGATCCGGTGAGGCTGAGTAAACCCCCCGTGGACTTGATTAGGAAGCGGCCGAGGAGTTCAAGGCCATAGTTCTCGATGATGCCGAAAAGGCCGAAGTTCGCTCGATAACACCATTCGAGTGTTAGATGAACTGTCATGCACACTCGATGAATGTCTTAAGTGTGCTATATCCTTGTTGTGAGACTCGACTTACTATTGGTGGAGGACTTTAATTTCCATAGTCCCAAACGAACGAGTTACTTGGGATTTCTTTCAATCGAATTTCAAAGGAATACATTAGTCAACGGTTCATCGATCGAAGCGTCACGGAATTCTTGGAACTCAAGCAAGGCCGTATGACAAGATCGAATCTGAACATGAGTTCGTAAGACTCGATCAGTATACCCGGAGTGTGTGGCTGATGAGGTTGCTATGTGCAAAAGATTTGAAGAAGGATTGAATGAAGGGTTAAAGCTACTAGTGGGTATTTTGGAGATAAAGGAGTTCGTAACCCTAGTCGAACGAGCACGCAAGGCGGAAGAACTTGGAAAGGAGAAGAAGAAGGCTGAATTTGAAGCAAGAGATTATCGTAAAAGATCGTGAGTAAAGCTCCGTTCTCAGTAAAGAGGTTCGTGGAGGGCACCAAGAAGTCGAGGGCATCAAGGGAATTTCTATCGAGCCCGACCATCGACGGACTCCGAGCTACTTCGGTAGCTAGTGTGGGCAATAATCGTCAAGAGAAACCTGAATGCCCCCAATGTGGAAGACGACACCTAGGTGAATGTTGGGGTAAGTCTGTTAACCTGCTCAGCATACGGATGTGGTTCAAGAACCACTTCATTAGAGATTGCACGAGCTAGGTGAGAAGAATAAGATGCAAGGTGCAAGATCTAGTGGGACGACGGCCAGAGGTAGACCCCGAGGATTTCGGGAGGTAGGGGTGGTAATCGAGAGGAGCCTCGATACGGTTGTTCGATCCGAGACTCGTGCTCTGCTAGAGCATATGCTATCCGTGCACGAGAGGAGGCATCCTCCCTAACGTTATCACCGGTACTTTTACTCTCTTTGATACTAGTGTGATTGCATTGATTGACCCCGCTCTACTCATTCATATGTATGTGAAACCTTAGCATCCAAGAAGACTCTACTTGTTGAGTCTCATCGAGTTCGTAATTCGAGTGTCAAACCCTTTGGGTCAAGACGTACTGTTGATAAAGTGTGCAAGAGATGCCCCTAATAATTCGAGAATCATGTTTTTCACCGATCCGATGCTTCTACCATTTGATGAATTCGATGTTATTCTTGGTATGGATTGGCTGACCATGCATGATGCAGTGGTGGACTGCAAAAGGAAAACCATTGATTTGAGGAGTGCAAATAATGAGGTAGTCCGAGTCGAGTCATCGATTTAAAAGGAGTGCCAATGATAATATCTTCTATGACCGCTCGGAGATATATGAAAAAGGGGTGTGAAACATACCTTGCGTATGTGCTTGAAAGTAAAGAGACGGAAAGGAAACTCAAATTGGTACCAGTGGTTTGTGAGTATTCAGATGTTTTCCTTGAGGAGTTACCGGGATTGCCACCGGTTCGAGAAGTGGAATTCGGCATCGAAGTTGTACCGGGTACTACGCCAATTTCAATAGCCCCGTATCGTATGGCATTAACGGAATTAAAGGAATTGAAGGTTCAATTGCAAGAATTGACGGATAGAGGTTTCGCTCGACCGAAGTTTTTCTCCATGGGCGCACCAAGATTGTTTGTGAAAAGAAGGACGGAACCATGAGGTTGTGCATCGACTATCGTCAACTCAATAAAGTGACGATAAAGAATAAATATTCGTTGCCACGAATTGACGATTTGTTTGATCAATTAAAGGGAGCCTCAGTGTTTTCAAAGATAGATTTGAGGTCGGGGTAATATCAGTTGAGGGTCCAAGAATCGGACGTACCCAAAACTGCTTTTCGAACGAGGTACGGTCACTACGAATTCTTGGTGATGCCGTTTGGGCTCACTAATGCCCCTGCGGTATATATGGATTTAATGAATAGAATTTTCAGGCCATACTTGGACCGGTTCGTAGTTGTATTTATCGATGACATTTTGGTCTATTCGAGAGATGAAATCGAACATCTTGAACACCGAGGCTAGTGTTGCAAAACTTACGAGATAAGCGTTATACGCAAAGTTCAAGAATGTGAATTTTGGTTGAGAGAGGTTAGCTTTTGGGGCACGTGGTGTCGTGACGGTGTCCGAGTGGACCGAACAAAATTTCAGCCATAGTCGATTGGAAACCTCCAAGGAATATTACCGAAGTTAGGAGCTTTTGGGGCTTGCGGATACTATCGACGGTTTGTAAAGGGTTTTTCGATGATAGTCGCACCATTGACAAACTACTTCAAAAGATGTTAAGTTCGAGTGGTGGAACATTTGTCAAGAAAGTTTCGATCGACTAAAAACCTGCTTAACCGAGGCCCCAAAGTGCTAGTACGATGAGTCCCAGAAAGAGTTTGTCATTCTGATGGACGCATCCTTGCTTGGGCTAGGCTGTGTGTTGATGCAAGAAGGTCGAGTTGTGGCTTACGCGTCGAGACAATTAAAGCCGCATGAGAGAAACTATCCCACCCATGACCTTGAATTAGCGACCATAGTGTTTGCCTTAAAAATATGGCGACATTACTTGTTTGGAGAAAGGTGTCATATTTATTCAGACCATAAGAGTCTTAAATATCTGATGACTCAAGGAGATCTAAACTTGTGACAAAGACGTTGGCTTGAGTTGTTGAAGGACTATGAACTTGTCATTGATTATCACCCGGGAAAGGCCAACGTGGTGGCCGATGCTTTAAGTCGTAAAGCACTGTTTGCTTTGAGAGCAATGGATGCTCACCCATCCGTTTCACCCAATGAGGTGCTAGTAGTCGAATTAGAGGCCAAACCGTTATTGATTCATCAAGTACTTGAATCTCAGAAGGTCGACGCCGAATTGGTCGCTAAGCGAGCCGAATGTGTTTCGAATGAGGAATCGGAATTTCAGATTGACGACCATGATTGCTTGACGTTCAAGGGTCGATTATGTATTCCAAGGAATTCAAAACTTGTTTCGATGATTTTGAACGAGGCTCACGAGAGTCGAATGTCATCCACCCGCTAGTACTAAAATGTACAATGATCCAAACGCCAATTTTGGTGGCCCGGTGATGAAACGAGACATTTTAATTTGTTTCAAAGTGCTTGATATGTCAACAAGTGAAAGCGGAACATCAAGTGCCATCGGGATTACTTCAGCCAATCATGATACCCGAATGGAAATGGGATCGAGTAACAATGGACTTTGTGTCTGGGTTACCATTGACTCAGAATAGGAAAAACTCGGTTTGGATAGTTGTTGATAGACTGACCAAGTCTGCTCATTTCATCCCTGTCCGCACGGATATTTTAATGGACAAACTAGCCGAATTGTACGTTTCTCATATTATGAGATTACACGGGGTGCCTATTTCCATCGTGTCGGATAGAGATCCGAGATTTACCTCGCGATTTTGGAAGAAGTTGCAAGAAGCTTTGGGTACCAAGTCGCATTTCAAAGACCGCTTTCACCCCAAACCGATGGTCAATCTGAGCGGATAATTCAGATACTTGAGGATATGTTGAGATGTTGCATCCTCGAGTTCAGTGGTTCATGGGAACGGTATTTGCCTTTGATTGAATTCGCTTATAACAATAGTTTTCAATCAAGCATTAAGATGGTGCCTTACGAGGCTTTATACGGTCGTAAATGCCGTACCCCATTATTCTGGACTGAACTTAGTGAAGGTAAAATCTTTGGGGTTGATTTGGTTAAGGATGCCGAGCAAAAAGTTCGAGTAATTCGTGAAAGTTTGAAAGTCGCCGGATCGCCAAAAGTCGATGCGGATTTGAAAAGAAAAGACATTGAATATCGGGTTGGAGACAAGGTATTTCTCAAGGTCTCACCACGAAGAAGGTGCTTAGATCCGCCGTAAGGGCAAATTGAGTCCGAGGTTCATCGGTCCGTATGAAGTATCCGGACGAGTTGGACCAAAGAGCGCATCGATTAATTTTACCCCGAGCTTGAAAGGATCCACAACGTTTTCCATGTCTCGATGCTTGACGATATAGGTCGATCCATCGCACGTAATCGCTCCATCCGAGATTGAGATTCACCTAATTTGAGCTATGAAGAAGAACCGGTTCGCATTCGATGCGTGAAGTAAAAGAGTTGCGAAATAAGAAATTCCCATTAATGAAGGTGTTGTGGCATAAACACGAATTGAAGAAGCCACCGGGAACTTGAGGACTCTATGAAAGAGCGATACCCGAGCCTATTTACGGTAAGATTTTCGGGACGAAAATTTCTTAAGTGGGGAGAGTTGTGATTTCTAAAGTGACCCTAGTCGGAAGCGGTTTGGGACCGCTAAACCGTCACTAAATTATTTGAGTATGATAGTTACTGTCTAAATATGTGAATATGCATGTGTGAAAATTTCTTAATTGAATTTTTACTTAATTATAGGTGAATTTTAGTGATTAGGACTTATGTGAGAAAATTTAGAAATGTGCTAGGCAAATGTAAGGTGGCCTATTAATACATGTGGGAAAATGGTTGTCCTTGCATGTTAAATAACCCACTTCCTAAGGTGAGTGGCCGGCCATGAGAAGATTATATAAGGGAACATGTTTCCAACATGTTTAGTTAGTGGATTATGTAAGGAGAATAAAGAAATGGAAAAAAAAGAAAAGGATGAAAAAATGTGTGGATGCTCTTTTGCCGTGAGAAACAAAGAAAGAAAAGGGAAGAAAATTTGTTGCTCATCCTTGGGTGCCTTGGCGAATAGAAGAAAGGAAATTGAAAAAAAATATTGGTGTTCATCTTCTACCTTAGGAGCCGAAAGTTAAAGAAGGAAGGGGATATGGCATTCGATCATCTTAAGCTCAAAAACAAGGTTAGTAATTCATGTTAGATTTTGGGATTTTAGCTTAACTTAAGTTAGTTACTAAGTTCTTCAATTAGCCCATGCTAAAATTTGGATTTGGTGGTGAATGAAGCATTCGCCATGGTTGATAGTGAAGAAATTTGATTACCTTCTTCATGTTTGAATGAGTAATTGTGGATGGGTGAAGTATGAGTTAGTTAAATGTTCATATAGGTGGTTTGGGTGGTAGGAAAAGAAATCGGCTTGTGTGTATGTGTAATTGCGAATTTGAACTAGGAAGTTATTGAGTAATGTTTGTATTTTAAGTGATAGAATAGTGAATGCTTGGAATGTGATGTAAATGAATTATAAGTTGGATTAAAGGTGTTATATTGTCTTATCATTTCCGGAATGTGCTTTGTCAAAGAAATTGAGGTTGATGTTTAAGTAATGTAAGTATAGGTATATTCGCTTGTAATTTTATAAATGTGATATGAGTGTTAAGTCCGAATGATGTTTAAGTACGAATGTATTTGGATGGATGTGTTTATGAGTATGACTAGAAAATATATGTATATATGCGTATGGTGTTTGATAGTTAACCAATAAGTCATATGTACCTCAACCTTATAATATACATGTGTTATATTAAATCGTCTATTTGAATTGGGATTAAATGAATTCAATTGTTCTTAAACAAGCTCAAGAGCTTAAAGGATCGAAGTTGGATAAGGGAAAGAAAAAAAAGTAATTGAATAGCCGTTGAAGACGCTCGACAACATCCGAGGTAAGTCACTAAGCATGTATTTGGTATTGATTTAAATAGACATAATGTCTATGTAATTATGCCGAAAGGAATGATAAATTTATATACATGTATGTATGTGGTGATGAAAGTATTGAATGAAAAGAAAAGAGGTGTGATGTATTGAGTTGTTGATTTGGCACTAAGTGTGCGTAGAAGTAAATGTGTACGGTGATTTAGATTGGCACCGAGTGTGCGAGCTTGAAATGTATGGCACTAAGTGTGCGAGTTTGGACTATATGGCACTATGTGTGCGGGCTTAAATCACATGGCACTAAGTGTGCGTGATCGAGTATTAAGCACTATGTGTGCGAACTCTATATATATATTTCGATTGAATATTTATACGGAAGGGTGACTTTATCGAGTTGAGCTGACAATGGAAAAAGTAAGTACCTTGAGTTCATGGCTAATAGATGCTATGTTCATGCTCGGGGTTGAGTTGGTAAGTTTTAAATCTATGTGATGATTTCAATTGCATTCCGTAAATAAAGTATCGTGGAATAGATGAAAGTTCATTTGATTGCATGATTATTGCGGAAATGAGATGATGTATGGAAATGCCTCTATTATTCTATTGAACAAGATATAAAATGTCATTGGGTGAATTGGCATGAGAATGAACCGAAAGGTCCGAGGAACCATGGTATATTTTCGATATGGATGGAGTACCTAGCCTCGTACATTATTTCATGTTGTGATAATTTTATTGATGGATGATTGTCGAATGCTTAGGACTTCATGAGTTGTAAACTCACTCTATGTTTTCTTGTCACCCATTTTAGGTCTCTTGGACTCAGATCGCTTATGTGCTCGGAACCGTCATTGAAGTCATGACACCGGCTAGAAATCTTTTGGTATTGTCTTCCTAGTTGAACTAGGAGAACATTTGGCATGTATAGGCTATTTTGTTTTGTTGAATTTTGGGTTGTAAACTTTAAGCCATGCGAAAATGGCCTATGTGGTCGGTTGAGCGTGATTCTAAAACCTATAGGCACAAGTCTTAGAAACCTTAATTTTGATAAGGTGGCCATAGTTTGTATTATGTATGATGAATTATAGTTGGACATGGAAGAACTATGAAATAGTCATTGTTTGCTTTAGTAACAGATGCTGCCAGCAGCAGTGAGGTGAGATTGAAAAATCACTAAAAATAGTAGAAGTAGAATTAAATACTGAATAAATTATGAAATTAAACCTTGATGAATCTACTTTCATATGGAAGAAACGAAACGGTCATATGAGTCGGATTTTAAGAGATATTCAGGTTTTCACGAAACAGGGCCAGAACGGTTTCTGGATCCCCTGCTCCGACTTTAAAAATTTACCATAAATTATTCAGAATCAATTAGAAGTCATGGATTATATTCATAGATTCCCCTTTGAGTCTAGTTTCATTAGAAACAAACGGCATGAGCATTGGAGCTCTGTACGAGATGATATCCAGGTCGTAATGCGCAAAGGTCAGTGTAGTCGAACTCTGCAACAGGGGTGAATTTAACTAATAAACTGTACTAATTGACTCTACCAAAAATTCTAGTAAAAAATGTGTAGATGGGATTCTGAGACTAGTTTCAGGGAAAATTTACAGAACTGATTTTCGAGTTCTGTAACTCGAGATATGATTTTTAAGGTGACAGTGATGCGGTTAGCTAGCCTGCCTGGAACAGAAATTAAATATTTCCGAGAGAGAAATAAGGGAAGTAAAGCCCGGTAACACCACGTGGTCAAATCCGGTGACAGTCACGGGTTTGGGGTGTTACAAGAAGGGACTTAGTAGTGAACTTTGAAAGTACGATAGGGAAATGTGTGATGACTAATTAAAGCATGCATGCAAAACAATGGACTTGCATGTCAAATTCCCCTTTTTATAGCTAGTGGCCGGCCATGACAAGGAATTATGGGCAAAAATCATGTCATGAAACATGTTTGGTAAGTGGGTTATGTTTGAATGAATAGAATAAGGAGTATGGAATAAAAAAAAATGTGTGTGTGAAGGCTCCTTTCCCCCCCCCATTGCCGTGTAACTAAGAAAGAAAAACAAAAAAATTGTTCATCTTTTCCCTCCTTCTTTTGGCCGAAAATTCTAAGAGGAAGAAGAGATTTTTGCTTCATTTTCTTTGTTTAGAAGAGATCTAGAAGGAGATTTGGCTAAACTTGCATCAAGATTAAGGTATGTATGAGGTTGTGTTATGAGTTTCATGCATGTTTTAGTTGCTAACTTGATGTTCATGTTAGCCATGGTTCAAATCCTTGTTATGCCATGGAAATGGTATTTGGCCAAAGTTGTTATTGTGTTAAAGCCATTGCATGCTAAATGTGAAGCTTGCTAATGATGCATGCAATGATGGATTGTCTACTCTTGAAATTTCTTGGTAGCAATCTTGAGTAAGACATTGAGTTTTCTTTTGTTTAACCATGACCGAAGTTGAAAGGGGCATGATTGTGATGTATTCGCCATGAAGCATTCATGAGCATGGTTTATGCTTCTTGCATGTTAGTTAAAATTTGTGCTTTGGATGGTTATGGACACCTTGAAATTCGCCTTGCACCTATATGTGTATATATGTTTGCACATGATATTTTGGTGATGAAGAAAGTGATAAATATGTTTGTTTAAAGAAGAAATTTGTTGAAGAATGTTGTGAAATTTGCATGTACATTCGCCTAGTACATGTATAGGGTGAAAACCTTGAAATTATTTTTGATTTTGTGTATTTATGACCATGTATAATCGGCCACATGAGTAATTTGAGCACTTGATGTTATGTTAAAATTCTTGAGCTTAAATATATGGATGTATGTATATGTGGCCATATAATGGCGTTTTGGTTTAAAGGTTGAATGATAAATTATAATAAAGTGAGATGATATGAGATGCGAATGTGATTGACTAGTAAACATTATTGAGAAAAATATTGAATACTTCTACTTGTATTCGTTAAGCTCAAGAGCAAAGGGAGCTAAATCCGATAAAGGGAAGGAAAAGTGATCGAATAGCCGTTGAAGCCGTTCGACAACATCCGAGGTAAGTCCTCAAGAAATGACCCTACTCGAATTATGTGAAATGAAATATGGATGTGTAATGATTATTGATTTATGTGTGTATGAGTATTTGAATGATACCGGGCTAAGTCCCAAGGCGATTATGCAAGTGATATGTTTGTGTTTGAGCCTTAGTAACGAAAATGAAACATGGATGTGTAATGATTATTGATGTATGTGTGTGCATGAGCAATTGAATGATATCCGGGCTAAGTCCCAAGACATTTATGCTAGTAATTATATCCGGTTAAGACCCAAGGCCATTGTGCTAGTGACTACATCCGGCTAAGACCAAGGCATTCGTGCAAGTTGTTAAATCCGGTCTAATACCGAAGGCATTTGTGCAAGTCGTTCTATCTGGCTAAGACCAAGGCATTCGTGCATGTGGTTATATCGGTTGTATTCAAGAAGCTTGGGCTGGAGGTGAGCGTTGGTTGCTGTAATAAATTTAATTAGTACGCTCGAAAAGTCCAAAGGATAAGGTATGTTTATATGTGCATTGGAAAAGTCGATATGTTTGAGTAACATTCGCTCAATCGACTAACGAGTTTTCAGCTATTGAATTGGTTGATATCTTGTGAAAGTATATAATGATGAAGTGTGAAGTAAGTATGATTATGTGAATGTGTATTAATGAAATGATTCATTTGGCTATGTGAATGTAATGCTTTAGTTAAAACTGATTTTATTGCTTGAGACTTACTAAGCATAAAAAAATGCTTACCCCGTTGCTTTGGCTCTCTGTTTTATAGATTTTGCTCGTTAGCGATCGGATTCGGGATCATTAAAGTCGAAGTCATCTACACTATCAAAGCCTCCATTTTGGGTATAATTTTGGTTGAACTTTGAAATGGCATGTATAGGACTACCCTATTGTAGAAGGTCATGTACCTTTCGGTTTATGTAAGCTTGGATAGCCATGCGAAAATGGCTTATATACGTTGTTAGTATGATTCTATAATCGCTTGTATGATGATCATTATGGGGTATGGAATGGTTTTGAAAAGATTAGCCATTGGAATGGTTAATCATGATCACACTTGTGCTATGTATGCAAAAAGGGCCAATTGAATCGTGGAAATCATGAAATAGGTAAAGGTTACCTTGAAAACAGATGCTGGCAGCAGCAGTGGTGTGGTTTTGAAAAATCACCAAAATTTGTAGGAATGGTATTAAATAGTGAATAAGTTATGTAAATGAACCTTGATGAGTCTACTTTCATATGGAAGAAACGAAACTGTCATAGGAGTTACATGTTAAGAGATATTAAAGTTATTGTGAGACAGGGCCAGAACGGTTTCTGGGTCCCCTGTCGTGACTTTAAAAAAAATTCTATAAATTATCCAGAAAGAATTAGAAGTCATGACTTATATGTGCAGATTCCATTTTGAGTCTAGTTTCATTAGAAACAAACGGAACCAGTATTAAAGCCCTGTACAGAGAGATATTAAAGTTGTAACGCGCGAAGGTCAGAGCAGTCGATCCCTGTAACATGGGTGACTTTAACTAATAAACTGTACCAATTGGCCCGACCAAAAATTCTAGAAATAAATCCATGGAAGGATATATGAGTCTAAATTCATGGAAAATTTATGGAATCAGTTTCCGAGTTTTGAAACTCGAGATATGATTTTTAAGGCAACAGTGACGCAGTTTTCCAGCCTGTCTGGAAATGCCAAATTGGTCGGTGCTTGAAGAGGATTTAGCTCGTTAACCCCTCGCGTCCGACACCGGCGATGGTCTCGGGTTCGGGGTGTTACAATGGGTTCCCTGGATAATACAGCTTTTCAGTAAAAGAGGGTGTGGCCAACCTTCGATTAACATTATTGACTGGTTAAACTTCATTCGTGGATTAAGGCAAGTGTTGATGCTGTTTTTTTTGGGATTAAGTATTAGTAAGAGGGTGTTGACCCTAATGCCAAACGTTTAACCAAATGTCTTGATTAATGTAGGTTCATGTTCAAAGGCCTTTTGCAATTATTCACAACCAGATGTGTAATCACACCTCTTTTCAACTGTAAAACGACAAAAGCTAAAAAGTTGAAAAGCCGAAGATACGGTGTTTGAGGCCACACGAGCGTGCGATTGCTCTGTGGTAAATCAGGCCCACGAATCATGGGTGTAAGACTGTAGAGGCCACCATGGGCATCCTCATGGGCTTAGGCTGTTTTGGGCAACGTTGGGTCAAAATAGGCCATGTAGGCCACTGGGCTCGTGGGCACCACACGGATAAAATCCACGATACATGGTAGCTACTGGACTGGGCTGTGTAGCTCGCATGGCCGTGGTAATTTTTGAGCTTGATAGGCCACACGGGCGTGTGGGCCATACGGGCGTGTGGGACTACTTGGGTCGCATGATGGGCCTTGGGCCCTTTTATACTGTTAGGATCGTTTAGGTTATATGAGTCGCTCGAGGTGATTGTAGACCTTCTGATGGGTCGAGAAGAATACCTAAACTCCAAGACAGGTAAAATAACCAAAATACCCCTATAGGGTAAAATAACTATTTTACCCCTCGAGGGTAAATGACTGATTTGTACTATGATTTGACTGTATTGATTATGACATTCTACATACTTGTATGATTTATGACATGAAATTCTGCATGGGGTTGGGATACTATTAAGGAGGAAATGTATTATACTGGTGGCTTCGCCACATATACTGATACTGGCAGCTTTGCTGCGATACTGTTACTGGCAGCCTTGCTGCAATATTGGTGTGTTGGTTGGGTGGCTCGACTTTGTCCCCACATGGTGTGTTAGTGGTACGGAGTGGTGTGTTGGCTGGTTTGGGATGGGTTGCATTATTGAACCACACCGTTACTATATTGGGCTAAAGCCCACTCTATTCTATTTCTGAGTAGGGCTCAGGCTCAGACTGTTACTGTATGCTGTATACCGAATGACTGATAAGGGATTACACATTGAGTTTTTGTAAATTCACTCTTTCTTTTTGACTGTGCAGGTAATCCCCAGCTATAAGCGATTTGGTGTTGCAAGGGATTCGAAGGTGGCCACACGACTACAATTAATTTACACTTGGTTTTATTTATACTTAAAGTTTTGTTTTGGGTTTGTGTTTTTGTAATAAGGCCATTTATAGGATATAATTTTTAATTAGGCTTTTATTTATTTACTTAAAACTGCTAGTTTTAAGAAGTTGTGTTTCCAAAAAAAAAATTATTTTTCAAAAATACGTGTTTTAACTTTAAGGTTTTACAAGCTTCCGCAAAACTTAAATAGATTAGTATTTCAAAGCAATTAATCTGGTAAAACGTTTTGACAAAATGATTTGGTAATAGCAAAGAACTTGACTCACTAAAGTTTTCACAAAGACACTTTGGTGTGACACACTAGATTCGGCCATAATGTCTGGGCCGAGTTCAGGGTGCTACAGGTAGCTGGGTATTCCTTCCAATTTTTACAGTTTTCCTTGAAGTGCCCTTTCTTATTGCAGAAGAATCATTTAGACTTAGATAAGTATTTAGGCTTTCTGGTTCTCTTCCTTTCAACTTTTGGTGGCCTAGATACCTTAGACTTGCCTTTTTTAGTATGCTTTCCCTTCCCTTTTGAGGAACAAGTGACGACTATATTCACTTCTGCTCTTAGGAACGGCTAACAGCCATTCAACATCAACTCATAGGATTGTAATTCCTTCATGATTTGTGTAAGTGCCAAGTTTTTGTTGCTAAGGTTATAAGATGCCCTAAAACCAACAAAATTCATTGACAAAATTTTGAACACCATTTTAATTTGAGTATTCTTGTCTAGATTGGCCTCATTGTCCGGAACCTTGAAAAAGTATCCCATAAGAGTGGTCATATGGTCTTTGACCAGAGTGTTAGGCTTTTGTTGGGCATTTATCAAGCTAGTTATGGTAAACTATCGAGCCAAGACAGCTTGGCCTTCAAACATGTCTTCTAGCTTATCTAGAATCACTTTAGCAATCTTACAACTCTGCAATTGCTTATATAGAGTACTGGTCACACTTGCCAGCATATAGCAACAAGCTATCTCATCAGACATTTTCCAACGTTTTCTAGCCTCAGCTTGAGTGGTCGGTTGGCATTGATTATCAAGAACTGTTTTAAGTTTCTCATTACTCAGGATAGTTATCAGGTTCCTTTTCCATTCCTTATAGTTATTTTCGTCCAATTTATTTTGATTGAGTATGTTCAATAAGGGAGTTTGTAACGCCCCAAAAATCCTAAAATCCTGAACTTTCTTTATTTTTGGCTTTGATAAAAAATGTGTTTTATGTTCCTAGCCATGTGATAATTATAGTAGCTCTTAATTAATGTTTGAGTTCGAACCTAGAGGTAAATGAAATTATAGTTTAATTATTAAAAGGACCTTTTTGGCAAGTAGTTGGGCTTTTAAATAAAGTTAGGGGAAAATAGCATCAAAAAGCCTAGTAGTGGAGTGGCTAAGTGACACCACTTAGAGTGTAGGGAGGTGGTATTAATAGCTAGCAAGGAGGTCCAAGGTTTGAATCCTAGCTTAGTATTTTTAGAAGTTTAATTTTGGCCTTCTAGAAGGATGGAAGTGGCATGAAAGTGGACTCTAAGGGAAGTGTTCAGGAGAGAAAATTAAGGAAAGGGTCAAGGGGTTATCAGGGAGGAAAACGAGGTGATGAGAAGGGAGAAGTGATGAAGACGAATGGGGAATTGGGCATGGGAAAATTCGGCTATAAGGCTTATAAATAAGTGCCAAATGCTAGGGAATGAAGCTAATGTCGAATTTCCTCCACCCTGTTATCGAAAACTCTTTTCTCTAAAAGCTAAAAACTTTCTGCCTTCTTTTCTTTTTCTTCTTTCTTGGCCGAATACTCTTGGTGCCACCAGTACTCTTTCTAATCAGTCAAGTCTAGCGTAAGTGCTTTGTTCTTATAATCGGTTTTTACTAAGTATCAAGTATACAGTCCTTCACTTCATCTAATCGGTTTTGGGTAGGAATAGGTAACGAATCTTAGTCCTTGGATCTTTGCTGATTTGCTCCTCAGGTGAGAGACTTTGGTAAGTGGTCTTGATCTTGGTTGGCCGAATGGTCATAGTTAAGGTAAGGGGACTTGTGCTGGATACGAGTCACCTACTATTCTGGTTTTAATAAGTAAGATTAATGCAGATCTAAGGAGTACGTGATCAATGAGAAGCTATTTGAGATTTGTGTTCAAGGTAAGGTTAAGGTGAGATTCTGGCTTTTGGTAAAGTATTCGATAAGTATGTAAAATTAATCTTTGAGTGATATCGATTAGGTTTGGGCTAAGGAGATCGTATCATGCTTGCTTACCAGGTGTGTACATACACTGCACACACACAATGAATCGGCAAAAGTAAAAATACTGAAAAGCTGAAAAGCTGAAATGTCGAAAAGCCGAAAGTAGTCACACGAGTGCGCGAACACTCGTGGAGAGGAAACCGATATTTTACCTGAGGCCCACGAACGATTCCGTGGACTTGGGTTGAGAATTGGCCAAATGGGCCAAAATGGGCTAAATGGGCCTGATGGGTGTTGGGCCCATAATAGGCAAAGATTAATAAATGATGCTATGTGTTAAAAAATTTGTATGTGAGCATGAATATAATATGATTTGGGCCTAATGGGCCATATGAATGAGAATTGGGCCTATTGGGCTATAAGAATATGAACTGGGCCAGATGGGCCATTTGAATAAGATTGGGCCTAGTCGGCCATATGCATGTATGTAGGGGTATTGGGCCTAGTATATGATGACTACATAAGACTTAATTAATTAACTGAGACGGTGGACAAGTCATAGGGTTAGGGTGTGGCAACGGGTATATGCATGTCTAGGATTGGATCTAGGGAGAGCTTGGTACTTAAGCGGTCTTAATGACCCACCTCCTCTTCTATGGAATCCTACCTGGTGTATAGTATTTGTTCATCTTAGCTTGCGGGACTCGTTCATGGGCCAAGGTAAGTGAAAATCGTAATTAAGGAAAATTATCAAAATGCCCCTAACGATAAAAATGACCAAAATACCCCTAGGTGTTAATGTAAGTTTTGTAGACGTGACATGCATACAAATGATGTTCTGCTTAGGTTGCACATGAGGTGGGAACTATGGGCCGGAGGAAGTATATGAGGATTGCATGGTTGTCTGACAATCGTGGATTCACCGACGCCTTTTAAAGCCTAATATGTAAATGAAGGTAGTTTCGCAACCGAGCTACCATTGGTGTGTGGGCTGGGTGGGTCGATATTTATATCCCCACATGGTGTGATGGGGGACAAAGCTTGTGTGTAGCGGATAGATAACTTAGATGGGATTGCATTGCATGTTTGATTTTTTTTTGAATGCTTGATTTTCTTCTAGGGTTGTACACACTGAGTTTGCGAAAACTCACCCCTTCTTTTATTTTCAAGTGATGCTCAGTAGATGGTTCGATGTTTGGAGGGACTCTGGGCGGCTAGCTTGCAAGACAAATTTGGACTTTTTTTAAGCTTATAAGTTTTATTTTACTAAATATGTTTCAGACCAGATTGTAATAAGGTTTTCATTATGCTATTATTACTTGAATTATTATTATTATTTTCATTGTAATTACGAGAAGTTGAACATGGGTTTCCTAAATTATAGTATGTTTCCTACGTTTCCGCAACTTAATTTTTAAATGATAAGTTTTCTTAAATCAAATATTTTAAACAAGACTTTTGCAACTGAAAGGTGTATTTATTTATTTTAGTCAATTAAGGTTTCCTTTGTGTAAGAAGGTTTTCAATGAAAACACGGTTTTCACTAAAACACTTCAATGTAACATGCCAGATTCGGCCATAACTTCTAGGCTGGGTTTAGGGTGTTACATTTAGTTGTATCAGAGCCAGGTTCCAAAAGCGGGATGTAAAGTGTGCCTTATTACTTGATTTCTTTTTGTGTTTTGAAAAAAAATATGAAATAAAATTTCACAATGTTTTGGAAAGAGGAAGTCTTACTGAGCGACACACCGAGTCTCCAATGTCGAACCAAGTGAGTTTTCTGTTCTTAAGCTTGTTTGAATTATTATACAGCAGACAGTTAGGGGGCTACTTTAGATGATTTTGTTAGAGTGGAACTGAAGCCCGTAGGATCCTGAAACTGTAGAGGATTTTCAAAAACAATATTCTCCCTAAATACTTTCATAAAACATCGGGTTAAATATTAAAACTAACTAAGACTTCATAAAATTTTTAATTCAGAAAAATCGTAAATTGACGATGAGCGCTAGAAGAGGTGCGAGAGGCCGTGGCTGAGGTCGTGAAGGTGTTAGAGCTGAATCATAAGCATCGGTCCATATGCCTGTTGTTGGAGTAAAAGAGGCTCCGGCCTCACCCGCGGTTGGGAATGGATAGTATGATTGGGCCATGGGAGAAGATGCATTATCGCAGGCAATACTGAGAATTTTGGAAAGGGTCGCTGGGCCCAACAATGACAGCTGAAATCGAGGGTCCATTCCGGAACTAATTCGATCGAACGGGGTTGAGATCTTTAAGGGCATGGCTGGCGTGGCTCTTAACGTGGCTGAATATTGGTTGGTAGCCACTGAAAGAATAATGGAGGATTTGGACTGCTCACCGGAACAAAAGCTGAAAGGAGCCGTGTCACTACTAAGGGAAGAAGCCTACCAGTGGTGGTTGACAGTGAAAGAGGGCACCCAACCGGAGCGGGTCACTTGGGAGTTCTTCAAAACTGCTTTCCAAGGGAAGTATATGGGGGCAAGCTATGTGGATGCTAGAAGAAAGGAGTTCCTGAACCTGACCTAAGGAAACAAATCGGTGGCGGAGTATGAGGTTGAGTTCCTACACCTTAGTAGGTATGCAAGAGTAATGGTAGAAACAGAGTATGAGCGTTGCGTTAGGTTTGAGTATGGACTTAGAGATAGCCTCAAGGTACTGATAGCTCCACAAAGAGAGCGAGTTTTCTTAGAGTTGATGGAGAAGGCAAAGATAGCAGAGGAGGTTAAGCGCACTGAGCGCTTAAATCGAGAAAAAGAAAAGTGTAGGAATAAAAGGGAGGTTGAGACTCCGGGTGTTGGACAGATGCTTAGGGCTAGGGCCAGAGTTAATGGGCCAGATAGAGCAGGGCCCCCTGCTGTTAATCCAGGGGTGCCACTTTGTGCTGATTGTGGGAAAGGTCATGTAGGCGAGTGTTGGAAGAGGACAAGAGCTTGTCTAGCTTGTAGATCTATGGAGCATAGGATCAGGAATTGCCCTAGAATGTCAACTTAGGTGCCAGTCGTGGACCGACGTGGTGTACAGCCACCGAGGGGTGGTCAGCTACTGCCGAGAGGCCGTGATCAGGCCAAGGGTGGAGAGGTTTGGGTCGTGGAGCACTAGGCATAGGTGCTGCTCATGCTGAGGCAAGGCAGCCAGCTTTGGTCTATGCAGCACGTCGTCAAGAGGATGGAAACGCTCCAGAGGTGAATAATGGTACGTACTTACCCATAGTGTGCTATTTACCTAAGTTAGAATTAGAGTGCGTATCGGAAGTGTGGTGTGGAAGTCTGTGTTAGTAGTTGGAAATTTCGAGGACGAAATTTCTTTTAGGGGGTAGAGTTGTAACGTCCCAAAAATCCCGAAACCCAAAAATCTCAAAATCTCAAACTTTTTTTATTTTCGGTTTTGATAAAAAATTGTGTTTTATGTTCCCAGCCATGTGATAATTATATCATGTCTTAATTAAGGTTTGAGTTCGAACCTTGGGGTAAATGAAATTATAGTTTAATTATTAAAAGGACCTTGTTGGCAAGTAGTTTGGCTTTTAAATGAATTTAGGGGAAAATAGCATCAAAAATGCTAGGGTATGAAGCTAATGCCAAATTTCCTCCACCCTGTTACCGGAAACTCTTTTCTCTAAAAGCCGAAAACTCTCTACCTTCTTTTCTTTTATTTTTTTCTTGGCCGCATACTTTTGGTGCCGCCAGTACCCTTTCTAATCGGTCAAGTCTAGTGTAAGTGCTTTGTTCTCATAATCAGTTTTTGCTAAGTATCAAGTATACAGTCCCTCACTTCTTTTAATCGATTTTGGGTAGGAATAGGTAACGAATCTTAGTCCTTGGATCTCTACCGATTTTCTCCTCAGGTGAGAGACTTTGGTAAGTGCTCTTGATCTTGATTGGCCAAATGGTTATCGTTAAGGAAAAGGGACTTGTGTTGGATACAAGTCACCTATTATTCTAGTTTTAATAAGTAAGATTAATGCAGATCTAAGGAGTACGTGATCAAGGAGAAGCTATTTGAGATTTGTGTTCAAGGTAAGGTTAAGGTGAGATTCTGGCTTTTGGTAAAGTATTCGATAAGTATGTAAGATTAATCTTTGAGTGATATCGATTGTAGGTTTGGGCTAAGGAGATCGCATCACGCTTGCTTACCAGGTGTGTACATACACTGCATACACATAATGAATCCGCAAAAGTCGAAATGCTGAAAAGTCAAAAGTAGTCACATGAGTGCGCAAACACTCGTGGAGAGGAAACCGATAGGTTACCTGAGGCCCACGGGTAATTCCGTGGACTTGGGTTGAGAATTGGCCAAATGGGTCAGAATGGGCTAAATGGGCCTGATGGGTGTTGGGCCCATAATAGGCAAAGATTGATAAATGATGCTATGTGTTAGAAAATTTGTATGTGAGCATGAATATAATATGATTTGGGCCTAATGGGCCATATGAATGAGAATTGGGCCTAGTGGGCCATATGCATGTATGTAGGGGTATTGGGCCAAGTATATGATGACTACATAAGACTTAATTAATTAATTAAGATCGTGGACAAGTCATAGGGTTAAGGTTTGGCAACGGGTATATGCATGTCTAGGATTGGATCTAGGAGGAGCTTGGTACTTAAAAGGTCTTAATGACCCACTTCCTCTTCTGTGGAATCCTACCTAGTACATAGTATTCGTTCATCTTAGCTCGCGGGACTTGTTCATGGGCCAAGGTAAGTGAAAACCGTAATTAGGGAAAATTACCGAAATGCCTCTAAGGGCAAAAATGACCAAAATACCCCTAGGTGTTGAATGTAAGTTTTGTGGTCGTGACATGCATACATATGATGTTCTGCTTAGGTTGCATATAGGGTGGGAACTATGGACCGGAGGAAGTATATGAGGATCGCATGGTTGCCTGACAATCGTGGATCCATCGATGGCTTTTAAAGCCCAATATGTAAATGAAGGTAGTTCCTCAATTGGGCTACCATTGGTGTGTGTGTCGGGTGGGTCGATATTTATATCCTCACATGGTGTGACGGGGGATGGAGCTGGTGTGTAGCGGATGGATAACTTGGATGGGATTGCATTGCATGTTTGATTTTTTTTGAATGCTTGATTTTCTTCGAGGGTTATACACACTGAGTTTGCGAAAACTCACCCCCTCTTTTATTTTATTTTTAGGTGATGCTCAGTAGACGATTCGATGTTTGGAGGGACTCTGAGTGGCCAGCTAGCAAGACAAATTTGGACTTTTTTTTAAGCATATAAGTTTTATTTTACTAAATATGTTTCAGACCAGATTGTAATAATGTTTTCATTATGCTATTATTGCTTGAATTATTATTATTAGTTTCATTGTAATTACGAGAAGTTGAACATGGGTTTCCTAAATTATAGTATGTTTCCTACGTTTTTGCAACTTAATTTTTAAATGATAAGTTTTCTTAAATCAAATATTTTAAACAAGGCTTTTGCAACTGAAAGGTGTGTTTATTTTTTTTAGTTAATTAAGGTTTCCTTTGTTTAAGAAGGGTTTTCAATGAAAACACAGTTTTCGCTAAAACAATTCAATGTAACACGCAAGATTCGGCCATAACATCTAGGCCAGGTTTGGGGTGTTACAGAGTTGGTGCCATTTTCAAACTAAAATTAAAACATTCATATTTTAATATATTTGTATGAAACAAATGTTTGAAAAACATTTTGCAACATTACAATATGCACTAAGATGATGCATGTGTCTTACATTAAACCTTGAAAACATTTGTAAGTCGTTGCAATGATAATTCCCACACCTATTGAATCAAGCCACCATAGGATGATCATGATCAACTAGTAAGAACATGAATTTTCATCCAAATAGTACATGAACCTGATTCTTTTAGGCATTTGCACTTGCTAATAATCGTGTAATGATTGGCCAACGTTTTAACAAGTAGAGCTCCATGGGGAGTTACTTAAATAGAAGATCTTAAGTGTATAACCATCAACTCAACACTTATAGCATCATGTACTATAAAGGAGTCATCTTGGGACAATATCATCGAGAAACATGATGTGACTAGTTGTCCTCTTTAAATACATTGTAACAGCCCGATTTAGACCCTAGTCGGAACAGTGATTTTGGGATCACGAATTCGAGTAAAAATATATTTTAATATTATATTTCGTTCTTAAAGTATGTGAATTGATATGTGTGAAATTTTCGTATGAAAATTTTATCGTTTCTGTGCTCGATTTTATAAAAAGGACTTAATAATGTAAAGCGTAAAAGTTGAATTCTATAAGTTAAATGCATTAATGACTATAGATTTTAATTGTTTGAGCACTTGAATGATAATTACACCATTTAAGTGTTAGTGGACATTTATAGGAGTTGGTATTATTGAAATTTATTTTTAATATAAAGGTTAAAATAGTAAATTATGTATTAATATGTGATAAAATGAAACAATTCATAAATTGGCCATGCATTATCATCTTTTTGGCTGAATGTTGGAAGAAAATAAAGCCATGGATGAAGCTTTGAATGTTCGGCACTTTTGAAGCTTAATTTCGGTATGTATTTTACTCAGTTTTTGATAATTTTTACGTTTTTGAGATTGTTGCTTCCTAAATTAGCTAGCCCATGCTTTAATTATCAAAATTGATGAAGAATTTGTGATTTTTCATTGTTGATAGCTTGAGATTTTTGTGTTTGATGATGAAAAATAAATATGTGTTAATAGATTTTCATATTTAATTAAGTGTTTTTTAGTAAAAATGCCTATTTGGGATTAAATTGTAAATTTTGTAAATTGAGGGGTCAAAATGTGAAATAAATGAAAGAAACGGGCTGTTAAGGACCTTAGTGAAATTCAGCTAAGCATGGGTGTGGTCAAATTTTAAATATTTTGTGTTTTGTAAAATAGGGAGTAAATTGCGAAAAATGTGAAATATCAGGGGAAAAAGTGTAATTAGGCCATTTATGTGTTTTTCGATGAATTTGATTGAGTATATGCTTAAATAAGTCAAATTTGTATTGAATTAAATCAAGAAATGAGGAAATCAGATTTGGATTGGGAAAAGTCGAAAATTATCGAATAGTCGTTCCGGTTCGTTCATGTTAGTACGAGGTAAGTTCATAAGTAAATAAATGTTGTTAAATTGAAATGTATGTGCATTATATGGCCGAATTGAGTTTTAAAGAAATATATATGTGATACCGAATTGAATCGAGTTTTGGAAAATCTGTTCCGATCATGGATTGTTCGAATAGGTGAAATTGAGAAAGTTCTGATAATGTGACAATGTCTGAAAAGCCTCGTACGAACCATAGGAATAGTTTGGATATATATGTCATGACATAGGATTCAGATATGTGTTATCGTGTTTGGGACGTTGGCATCAATTTACGTCTAAGACCATGTCTGGGACATTAGCATTGTATATGATTTCGTGTAAGACCCTGTCTGGGACAGTGGCATCGATATTTGATTACATGTCAGACCACATCTGGGACGTTGGCACTGTACGAGCTTATGAGTTATCCGAGTATCCTTATTGATTTCGAACAGTTCAACGGGCATTCCGAGAAATGAATAACCATGTGAAATTGTATCCGATTTAGGTATGTGTGATTTGTTATAAAATTCAGAAACGAAAGGTGAGTATGTATCATATGATCATATGTGAAATATATGACAACGAATGATATGAATGTATATAAATGAATGATGTGTTATATATGCTTGTTATATGAAATTGTGGTTTTATGTTTCGGACATGAGATTTATGAAATATGAAACATGGCTTTGATGTATGAATTTTTTTGGTCCGAAAACTTGAGTAAATAATGAAATTAAAATGGTTGAGTTTGCTATATGATTCATATATGCAAATTTGGTTTATGTGAATAACGGAATTATGGATGTTCGATTTTGGAAGTGTTTATAAAGAAGTTGATATAACTTTATTTATGATTTGTAATAAATGAACATAGTTTGATTGGCGATGTAATGAATATGTGCGAGCTTGACTTATATGATTGAGTTAACGGTTGTTATTCGAATTTGAAATCATGGTTATACGTTCATTGATAAATAAGATAAGTGGAGTTATTTAATGTGGTTATATGAATTTACGAGTACAATAAATGTATATGTGATTGAGATTTGATAAATTCGGTTTAGTGATAGTGGTTTATAGATATTATTGAAATGATTTATTTGCTTATGGCTTACTAAGATTTTAAAGCTTACTCTATGTGTTATTCCTATGTCTATAGAGTTTCAGAGACTTGCTCGGGTTGGAAGTTGTAGGAAACGTCATCACACTATCCAGTTATCACTTCGGTAAATAAAAACTTTGAGTTTTGGTTATATGGCATGTATAGGCTAGTTTTGAGATGGTTCATTTTGATTTGAGTATATATACAGCCATGTGAAAATGGCTTAATTATGATGCTAATATTGTGTATATTGGTTATGTATTGAGCTCATTTTCGGAAGTATGATTCATGGTTTATATGTATGGTGTAATTGGTTATATGATTCGGCTTGAACATTGAGGTGAAATATTGGATGCATTTTCGACTTATAGTTCATATTCCTATAGGTAAAATGATGAGTATAACATTGATGATGCATTATTTGAATACGGTTTGAAAATGAGAATAATGTGATATATTTTGATATATATATATTTATATGGCCAAGTGAAATGGTCATTTTGGTATGTTCATAGTTGGGAATTTGGTAATATTGAACATGTGATTTTTAATATGCTTTGATACAGAGAATGAACATGAAATTGGTTGATGATATTATGGATTGATTGATACATGTTTGGAGTTGAATTTGCTTGATTTTGGAATTGTAGGGAGGACCCAAATGTGTGGCATATTGGCCTTGTAAATGGCCTATTTTTTCCCACACGGGCAGGGACACGGGCATGTGTCTCTGCTGTGTTGCTTGAGGGCGATTTCAAAATGAGCCTGGGCAGACCACACGGTCGCGCACATACGAATGTGTGCCAGGTCGTGTGGCCAAGTCAGTTTCGAGCATGGCTTAGTCATACAGGCGTGTCTTATGGCCGTGTGGACAAGTAAGTATGTATGCCTTGTTTTGCCATGGCCTGCTCACACGAGCGTGTGACCTTTATAACTTTGAAAAATTTTTAAGTTTCAAAAATTTTCTATATGTTCGGTTTAGTCCCGACCTCTTCCTAATACATGTTTGAGGTCTTATTGACATAAGAAAAATGGGCTTTATGTTGATGTTTGATTATAATGCTATGATATTTGTGAAACAAATGTGAAATGTTCCAATATATCCGGTAATGCCATTAACACTAGTCCTACGACAGATACAGGTTAGGGTGTTACATTTGATTGGTATCAGAGTTATGGTTTAGTCGGTTCTAGGACTACCATAGCGTATGTGAGTTTAGCTATACATGCCACATTTAACCTACAATAGTGTGATATCTCCCGACCTTAACAAAAATTGTTTTGATGAGACAGATAAGTTTTCCAATTGAGCTAATTCTGATAGTATAGAATGTGTACTCAAATGTTTGAATGAAAATGTGTTGATTATGAGTTGAAACTCATAAAGGTATGGATCAAAGAGTATGACATTTTGTTATTGATAAATGTTATAATTATATGAGCATATGAGATATGATATTTGAGTTATGATTGCTATCTGAAATGTTTTAATTGTGAATTAGTAATTTGAGTTAGCATATGAACAATATGTTAAGAACAAAAGTGATTAAAAGCAAAAGTTTATTAAATGATTTGAGAATGTGAAATTAGTATTGAACTGGCTACTTGTGATAATATGTGTTAAGTGCATGTATGAGAGAGTTAAATTTGAGGCTTTACTACCCTCACCCCCCTTATTCGTAAAATGTTACAATGAAATCTGTAAGAGTTAGGTTGAATAAGCCTACGAGTGTGGAATTACAGAAGTCTGTATTCGGAAGATTAATAATGTGGTTAGAGAAGTGAATGAACTAGCAAATGAAGATAGTACTAAAGAAGATATTGAAAAGTTTTGAAGACTATTCAAATTATGCAAAGTCACTGTTAATGAAGAAGTTGAATTTGATGATATAAAAGTATTCAGGTATGATATCTAAAGAAAGGTATTAACTGAAAGTTCTTTTGAATTGATTTCTATTATTGATGGGATAATGTGGACTTAATGATGACAGAATTAGATAGTTGAATAATGTTTGAATTATATTGATGGCTGAGTGCAGTGGTTATAGTCGGGCAGTTACTATGACTTCTTCTGGACATTTTATGTGTACATTTATCCTCAGAAGTATATGTGACTGTTTAATTTCAGAAGGAATTCTTATCGTATGAGAACATTAGCTAAACATGCTAATAGACGAAAGTATCGATGGTCTATTTGAGTTATGTTTGACATTGCTATGTCTTTCTCTGGTATTTATTCCATTGTGTGGATATGAAAGTCGACGGTAAAATCTGTATAATGCTAATATTCTATTTCTACTGGCTATTGTTCTATTGAAAATATGTGAAGATTATATTGCTTCTGTTACTGTGGATTCCAATATTTATGAGTAATATTTTTCTTTCTGGACATTTTCTGGGATATCGTCAGAGTTGATATCATTCTATATGGGTTGTAATTTTCTGATATTCTATGTAGCTTCAGATGTTGAAATTTTCACTATTATGGTTTTCTTATGATTCTATGTGATTATCTATAAGAGATATCTATTTGACGGAAATGGCTATATCTGTTATAACCATAATTTCTATTCTGAAATTTGGGAAGTACTGTAGTACCGTAATCAAAATTATAAAAGTTGTGCTTCTGCATTGGTTGCTGTTCAAATCATATTTGATTTTCTTCTGGGTTCAAATGCTTTATTAACAGCTGGGATATTATCTATTGTTACGGGTAAGACATCAGTTTTATTATGACATTATGATTTCTATTTAATGATTGTGGCATCTATATAATGACATGTCTGTGTTATCCGTTTTAACGAGAAGAAAAGATTTCTTCAAAAAGACCGATTCAATAGTTTAATCTGATCTAAAAGTATTTGATTGAAAAGTTAATTGGGTTATATGTGCTTGAATCTATCCACCGAATTGGAAATAAACTTTGAATGCACATGTGTGAATTGAGGGATAGTCTGGAGGAAGAATTCGTATTCTGAAAGACTTGATACAGAATTATATCTATCAGAACAATTCTATCTGAGAAATGTTGTGGTAAATTAAAGTTAGTTTGACTGATGAAGTTTTCCTTTATGCACGGAGATATTGCCAATCGAAACATCAGTACTTGCGTCAATGAACGGTTTGAAGTGTGTTCTAATAATAGAGTGTACAGAGATATCTTGTGATTCCATACAGTTAAAGCTTCATGAAAAGAGTTATGTAACATATTTGATGATTACAAGAGTTTAAATTGTTTGACATTGCAGAGTGAGATCCAAACTTGGCACAGCAAAGCTAGCTCGAATCGTCTAAAAACTTTTAAGTCTGTAAGTAAAAATTATTATTCGAGAGAAATGATTACAGTTTCGAATGATCTAAATAAGAAACTTTTGTGTTCTTTACGAACGATGAATACGTGATTGATCTTCTCAGAGGATGATTATATGTTAGCTGGATTAGAAGTTAAATTGATGCTTACTAAGTGAATTCGTGAACCTTAGAAATGTGTTATCAAATTTTAAGTTAAAAAAGGGTTCAGCATAAATTGATTTCTGATTCAAAACTTCAGATGTGGAATTGATGACTTCTTGTTGCTTTGAGATAGAGTGTGTATACCAAGAAGCTCTAAGATTGTACAACCATTGTTGCAAGAGGCTCACAGTTTTAGTTAGACTATTCATACAGGAGTAACAAGATGCATGATAATTTGAGAAAGTGGTATCGATAAATGGGTATAAAATGTAAAATTTCTGACCTCGTGTTTAAATGTCTGAGCTATCAACAGGTTAAAGTTAATTATTAAGCGTCTTTAGGACTATTTCAGTATGTTTTGATATCAAAGTAATGGTGAAATAGAATTTCGATGAATTTTGTATTGGGATTATCTCTTATAATTGAAAAAGATAGATGTTATCTGAATTATTGTTAACTGTTTGAATAAGTCTTTCCATACACAAAGATTTCTCTTTTGATAAATCAACTGAGTTATTTGTTTCAAAGACTTTCAGTTTGCACATGGTGCCAGTCATCATTGTTTTAGATTAAAATCTAAAAATTTATATGGTAATTCTGGGAGAAACTATAGCAAGCTGTGAGTACAATGTTGTTTTGAAAATTCTCGAAATATTTATTTGTTCCTATGTTTTAGAGTTTGAAAACAACTAAGAAAGATTATAAAAACGACATTGTATGAGGGATCGTATGGTTGTAATTACCGAACTCTATTGTTTTGGGACTGAGCTTTGTGAGAAAATGATTCACGGGATTAATGCCATCAGAAAAATTGAGCAAAAGATGAAATTAATTCAGTACAGTTATAAACAGTTTCAACTTGATATGATATATAGCGGAAGACAAATCAGAATCTTAGTTGTGAGATTAAATAGATATGAAATACGAAGCTAAGTGTGCATTTGAGATGTACTATGAGGGAACAAATCCTTAATCTACTTTTTGGTAAGATTTTCGGGGACGAAAATCCCTAAGGGGGAAGAGTTGTAACAGCTCGGTTTAGACCCCTGTCAGAATAGTAGTTTCGGGACCATAAATACGAGTCAGAAAAATATTTTAATATTATATTCCATGCTTAAAGTATGTGAATTGATATGTGTGAAATTTTGTATGAAAATTTTATCGTTTGTGTGCTCGATTTTATAAAAAGGACTTAATCGCGTAAAGCATAAAAGTTGAATTCTATAAGTTAAATGCATTAAATGACTATAGATTTTAATTGTTTGAGTACTTGAATGATAATTGTACCATTTAAGTGTTAGTGGACATTTATGGGAGTTGGTATTGTTGAAATTTGTTTTTAATATAAAGGTTAAAATAGTAAATTATGTATTAATATGTGATTAAATAAAACAATTCATAAATTGGCCATGCATTATCATCTTTTTGGCTGAATGTTGGAAGAAAATAAAGCCATGGATGAAGCTTTGAATGTTCGGCACTTTTGAAGCTTAATTTGGGTTGTATTTTACTCAGTTTTTGATAATTTTTACATTTCTGAGATTGTTGCATCGTAAATTAGTTAGCCCACGCTTTAGTTTTCGGAATTGATGAAGAATTTGTGATTTTTCATTGTTGATAGCTTGAGGTTTTTGTGTTTGATGATGAAAAATAAATATGTGTTAATAGATTTTCATATTTAATTAAGTGATTTTTAGTAAAAATGCCTATTTGGGATTAAATTGTAAATTTTGTAAGTTGAGGGGTCAATATGTGAAATAAATGAAAGAAATAGGTTGCTAAGGACTTTAGTGAAATTCGTCCAAGAATGGGTGTGGTCAAATTTTGAATATTTTGTTTTTGTGAAATAGGGACTAAATTGTAAAAAATGTGAAATGTTAGGGGCAAAAGTGTAATTAGCCCATTTATGTGTTTTTCGATGAATTTACTGAGTATATGATTAGATAAGTTGAATTTGTATTGAATTAGATCAAGAAATGGGGAAATCGTATTTGGATCGGGGAAAGTCGAAAATTATCGAATAGTCATTTCGGTCCATTCATGTTAGTACGAGGTAAGTTCATAAGTAAATAAATGTTGTTAAATTGAAATGTATATGCATTATGAATGCTGAATTGCATTTTAAAGAAATATATATGTGATGCCGAATTGAATCAAGTTTTGGAAAATCTGTTCCGATCATGGATTGCTCGAATAGGTGAAATTGAGAAAGTTTTGATAATGTGACAATGTCTGAAAAGCCCTGTACGAACCATAACAATAGTTAGGATACATATGTCATGACATAGGATTCCGATATGTGTTATCGTGTCTGGGACGTTGGCACTGATTTGTGATTTACGTGTAAGACCATGTCTGGGACATTGGCATCGTATATGATTTTGTGTAAGACCCTGTTTGGGATAGTGGCATCCATATTTGATTACATGTAAGGCATGTCTGGGACGTTGGCACTGTACGAGCTTATGAGTTATCTGAGTATCCTTATTGATTCCAAACGGTTCAATAGACATTCCGAGAAATGAATAACCGTGTGAAATTGTATCCGATTCAGGTACGTGTGATTTGTTATGAAATTTAGAAATGAAAGGTGACTATGTATCATATGATCATATGTGAAATATATGACAACGAATGATATGAATGTATATAAATGAATGATATGTTATATATGCTTGTTATATGAAATTGTGGTTTTATGTTCCGGACATGAGATTTATGAAATATGAAACATGGCTTTGATGTATGATTTTTTTGGTTTGAAAACTTGAATAGATAATGAAATTAAAATGGTTGAGTTGGCTATATTATTCATATATGCAAATTTGGTTTATGTGACTAAGGGAATTATGGATGTTCGAGTTTTGAAGTGTTTATAAATAAATTGATATAACTTTATTTATGATTTGTAATAAATGAACATAGTTTGATTGGCGATGTAATGAATATGTGTGAGCTTGACTTATATGATTGAATTAATGGTTGTTATTTGAATTTGAAAGCATGGTTTTATGTTCATTGATAAATAAGATAAGTGGATTTATTTAATGTGGTTATATGAATTTACGAGTACAATAAATGTATATGTGATTGAGATTTGATAAATTCGGCTTAGTGATAGTGGTTTATAGATATTATTGAAATGATTTATTTGCTCCAAAGCTTTCAAAGCTTACTTTGTGTGTTTTTCCTATGTCTATAGAGTTTTAGAGACTTGCTCGGGTTGGAAGTTGTTGGAGACATCATCACACTATTCGGTTATCACTTCGGTAAATAAAAGCTTTGAGTTTTGGTTATGTGGCATGTATAGGCTAGTTTTGAGATGGTTCATTTTGATTGGAGTATATATATAGCCATGCGAAAATGGCTTAATTATTGTCTATATTTGGTTATGTATTGAGCTCATTTTCGGAAGTATGATTCATGGTTTATATGTGATCACGTGATTTCGTGATAGGTTTTAAATATTTATAATTACTCGTTCTTAAACTAACTATTATCGCGATGTAGGCAAGTGTGCCTATCGAACAGTAGTATAGTTTTAGCAAGACCGGATTGTCGAACCCAAAGGAACTAAAAGTACTAGTAATGACTATCTTTTTATTATCCAGCCTATGAATAAGGAGGTTTTTTTTAAGTAACTAATTATCTAAAATTTGAACGCACAGAGAAAAGAAGTAGGGAATTGCTTTTGGGGAAAATCGATTGACTTAAGACAATATCTAAGGAAAAATCTACCTAGACTTTACTTGTTATCCTGGCTTTATTCTGGCTCCGAATCGGACGATTTATTCATTCAACTTGTTCCGCAGAGATCCCTAAGTTATGTTATTATCCCTATTCAAGACTAATAACGTCTAATCCCTAGATTGAATAACCGAGACTTTTCTCTAATTAACACTCTAGGGTTACATTAACTCGATCTATGGATCCCCTTATTAGGTTTCACCCTAATCTGGCAAAATCTTGTCACCCTATGTCTAGGCGCGCAATCAACTCCGCTTAATTATGGAAAATGTACTCTTAGACAGGGTCTATTCCTCCTCTGAATAAGAGCTTGTCTTGAATCAGTATCCTAGGATATTAAAACAAGAATTAAGAACACATAATTAAGAACAAGTTAAATATTTATCAAACGATTCAAAAAATAATAACAAGATTCGTCTTAGGTTTCATTCCCCTTAGGTATTTAGGGGTTTTAGTTCATAACTAAATAAGAAAACATCTCAGAAGAATAAAGAATACAAAACATAAAGAAAGCCTAAAACTCCTGAATGGAAATTGAGGAGAGATCTTTAGTCTTGATGATGAATCCAACTTTTGAGATGGATCAATCGGCTTCCTTGGAGTAATTCCTTATGTATCGTCCAGATTTTCGGGATTTTCCTGGTTTTTGTGATTTTTCGGAAATTTTGAAATTTTGGTGTTCTGAATATTGGAATTATGTTTAAATGTGTTAGTGGGCCTTTAGAAGGCCTAAGCCTAAGTTAAACACGGTAAAATATCAAGGTTGGATTTTAAGTGAATAGGAGACTTGGTTAAGGGGGCTTTTAAGAAGAACTTCGTAAATTACGACACAAATAAGGCCTTGGTAAAGTGGCAAGGTGGCGCCACTAAGTTCCTAAAAAAAATGGCTTCTGGGAAGGAATTAAAGGTCCAGGGTTCAAGTTGCAAGATAGGAATATTGTTACTTTTTAATTTTAGGCATGTGCCGGGCATGTGATCACTTAAGTGAATTTCAGCAAGGGCCTTAGGGAGGTTGGGCCGATTGTTTTAGTTGATATTAGGGCTAGCTTCTTTTCTTTTTTTGTCTTGGAGAATTAGGGTTAGCCACCTGAAAGCTTTCACTGTCATTCATCCTTTCTGAGTTCTCACAAAAGCCAAAAATGCAAATTCCTTCTCCTTGGTGCCGATTTCTTCTTCCTCTCTTTTTCCTCCATTTTCTTTCTTCCTTTTTGCTTTTTCTTCTAGCCGAAACCTCCTGATCACCTTACTCACCTCCTCTATCAATCCCATCCTCCACAAAACCTCTATAGCCAATTGCCATAAAAGCTGAAATCCTGAAAACTCACTTCTTGTGCCGATTACTCCAAGCCAAAATCCTTCAGTTATTTTTGCTCTTGTCATCAACTTTCATCTTCTCTAAACCCTTAGTATCTGTCGGCAACACTACTTCAAAGTTATAGCCTCAAATCGTCATCTTCGTCATCACTTAAAAATCTGAAATACCATAGATTTAGGGACTTATAGCAGAAACTTCAGATCTCCTGGATTTGAGTTCTACTATCGTTTAGAGGATAGATCTGCATCAGATCTGCGTAGAAATCAAAGAGGAATAAGTGGTAAGTGCTCATCACCTCAGATCTAGTCTTATTTTACAATTTAGAAAAGCCGAAGTCCCTAAAATCTAGGGAGGATATCGATTTGGGCATAGGGCTTTAATGGTATTTAACCAATGATTTCTTTTGGTGATTAGTGTCTTCTAGAGGTTTGATCGAGGGCTTGGATCTTTGGAACAACTAGACTTAGATCTAGTCATTGGTTTTCGAAAAAAAGGTAAGATTCTAAAGGCTTTAGGGGCATGGTTCGAATATGGGTTGCTGAATATTGGGATTGGTTGTTGTGGGTTGCAATCTAAGAATTGTGGTAATCAATTGTAGGACATCGTAAGGGATCTCAGTAGCAGTCATTGCGAAACAGGTGTGTATCGAATACCCTCTCATAGTTCAATTCGGCAAAAGCCGAAATGCCGAAATTCCATCATTTCGTGGGCTTATGAGTGTGCGAGTGCTCACAAGATGTTTAGAAATCATTAGATCTGAAAACGCAAGTGGTAAGTTAGTCGTGTGTGAAGTTTCGTGCACTTTAGTAATTGGGCCTCGATAAGCTAAAACTAGGCCCAATGGGCTTACAAGCCCATACGGGTAATAATAATAAAGATATATATAATATAAAAAAATAGGCAATAAGTATGTTCTGTTAGATTGTAGAATCGAAACTGCTTAAACTGGTAAACTGGTCATAAAACTTGAGTTAAATGGGCTTAAATTGATAATGGACACTGTAGGGCCCATTGTAACACCCCTTACCCGTTACCGTCGCCGGAACAGGATACAAGGTATTACCAGAACATAACATATACCAAGATAGAAATATGTCATCCCATTTGATAATGCATCGTATAACATATATCTTGAACAATATTAGCCAACTTTTATGGCTTGTACAAAGTAATCGGGTCGAGTAATCTTGTAACTAATATTTTAAACCTAGACAAATATGACACATAACAAAATAATTTTTGTCTACTATACATGCCATAATTCAAAACATTTAGTTCAAATACCCCAAAGTATGATAGTGCGGGTAGATCTTCACGATCCTTGACTCTGAGCAAGTGGAGAACACTATAAGACAAAAGAGAGAAAGCGAAGTAAGCTTATAGCTTAGTAAGTAGTATGTAAATACTAATTTAAGAATCTAACATGTTTACACAACAATTCAAGTATGTCTACTTTAACTTCACTACTTATTCCACTTGATTAAGCTGTCTCTGCTGTGTCATATTCACTAAATAAATCATAACTCGAGTTACAAAACTCGAAATTCATATCCATAAAATTTCCTGAATCTAGACTCATAAAGCTTCTTGCTAAATTTTTTATAATTTTGGTTCAGCAGATTAGTACAGTTTATTAGTTAAAGTTTCCCTGTTACACAGCTCGACTGGCCTGACCTCTGTCCACTACGAATTGAATTTCTCTCAGTACATAACTCAAACAACCCTGAAGTCTGTTGTATTTAAAACTAGTCTCAATAAGGAATTTAGGCATGTAAACTATATTTCTTAATTTGCTTTGTACAATTTTTAATGATTTTTCAAAGTGGAAACAGGGGATCACGTATTCATCCTGAGCAAGTCAGTTACAATTGTAAATATCTCAAAATATAGAATTCCTTTGCTTGCCCTGCTTCTTTTATATGAAAGTAGACTCATTAAGCTTTAATTTCACATCTCATTCAACCTCTAATTATATTCCTCCTATTTTTGGTGATTTTTCAAAATCACGTCACTGCTGCCATCTAAAAACAGTTTTAATACTAATTTCACTCTTTCACACATTCTTTATACTAACCTCATTTTATCGTATATATGTATATGCCACAATTCATTTTCACCACATTTCATTCACTATAAGTGTAGGTCCAAACCACAATGTCACCACAAAACCATCCCGTTGAACAATTCGGATCAATCCTCGATATTTAACGGTTTGACACTGACCCCACCATCATACTTCATTTAGTTCGGCTCTCTTGTACACATGCGAACACTTAGTACCACTCATGCGACCTAGCCGATTTGTCTCGTAGCTCTCTTGTCTACATGGTGTCCTTCACTTGGAATCACGCATGCGACCTAGCTACATTTATCTTTCACGTAGCTCTCTTGTCTACATGGTGTCCTTCACTTGGAATCACGCATGCGACCTAGCTACATTTATCTTTCACGTAGCTCTCTTGTCTACATGGGATACATCTCGTATCACGCATGTGACCTAGCTACTACAGGGTGTCTCGTAGCTCTCTTGTACACATGATGTGCACTCAGCATCATACATGTGACCTAGCTACGCCCTCTATTTCATTCGATCTCTCAGAATGTTCAGCAGGATCTCTCTCTGTATTTATTTCCATTCTTCCAATAGTCAATTTATATTTTAACATCAGCTAGTATATTTATATAATAGGCTGAAATATAAGAATGTACATGAAATTATTGTAATATTTACATACAACTTACCTTGGTGCAAAATATGGAAATTTTGCAATTTAGTCCAAAACTTTTTCTTTCCCGTTCGAGGTCGGTTCAGCGCCTTTCTTGATCTATAATAACACATTTAGCTCATTTAATACTCATACTATTTATTTCAATCCAAAAATCACATTGTAGAAAAATTACATTTTGCCCCTAACTTTTACAAAATTACAATTTTGCCCCTAGGCTCGAATTTAATTTCAGCCCTTATTCTTATGTTTTATGATATGCTGAACATTTTCTCTTCTACAACAACATCAAATTCCCACTCTATCATATAGTTATGAACATTAGGTATTTTTACCGATTATCTTGCTTTTACTCGTTTTCACTTAAAACCGAGTAGCACAAATTATTTAACACAATTTAAAACCTCATATTCTATCATAAAACATCAAAATACACAAATTTCACCTATGGGTATTTTTCCAAATATGAACCCTAGGTTAAATTATTACTAACATAAGCTTAATTGAGCTTAGGGATTCCAAAAACGTAAAGAACATTAAAAGCGGGCTTAGAATCACTTACTATGGAGCTTGAAAGTTGAAGAATCCTAGCTATGGAGAGAGTGAAGTTTGGCAGCAACTAAATGGGGAAGATGACTATTTTGTGTTATTTTTCCCATTTTATTTCATTTAATATCAAAATGACCAAAATACCCTTACTACTAAACTTTCCAAAATTCCTTCCATGTCCTAAATTTGTCCATGAACTTAAAATTGGTAGAATTGCTATTTAAGACCTCCTAATAAATATTTCAAAACAATTTCATACTAAAAATTTCTAGTATGCAAATTTTGCAACTTATTCGATTTAGTCCCTAGTTTCAATTTAAACACTTTAGGCATAGAATTTCATCACGAAATTTTCACACAATCATGCAATCATATCATAAACCCCAAAATATTTATAAAACAATTATTTCTATCTCGGATTTGTGGTCACGAAACCACTATTCGATTAGGCCCTAATTCGGGTTGTCACAATTCTCCCCCTTTAGAGATTTTCGTCCCGAAAATCTTACCGATAAAGAGGTTTGGGTCTCTGCTTCCTCATAGCTTCCTCGGGTTCCCACGTAGCCTCTTCTATCCCATGTCGTGCCACAATACTTTCACTAAGGCTATACTTTTGTTTCTTAACTGTTTAACTTCTCGAGCCAAAATCTTTATTGGTTCCTCCTCATAGGTCATATCCGATCGAATCTCAATTTCATTGGGAAATCACATGTGAAGGATCGAACGATAACGTCATAACATTGATACATGAAACACGTTATGAATCTTTTCTAACTCTGCGGTAAAGGCCAACCGATATGCCATCGCCCAATTCTCTCGAGAATCTCGACGGCCCAATAAAACGCGGACTCAACTTGCCTTTTCGACTAAATCTAGAATCTTTTTCCATGGTGACACCTTCAAGAACACTTTATCACCCACTTGAAATTCAATCTCTTTTCTTTTAAATCGCATATGACTTTTGTCGATCCTGAAGCGACTTTCAAGCAATCCCAATTACTTTTATTTTCTCTTGGTTTCTTTAACTAGATCAACTCCGTGAATCTGTTTCTCACTAAGCTCGGTCCAATATAAAGGAGTCCGACACTTACGACCATATAAGGCTTCAGACGGTGCCATTTGTATACTTGATTGATAACTGTTATTGTAGGCAAACTCAATCAAAGATAGATATTTCTCCCAACTACCTCCAAATTCTAAAACACAAGATCTAAGCATATCTTGAGTACCGGATTACTCTTTCCGTTTGACCATCTGTTTGTGGATGAAATGCGGTACTAAAGTTCAATTTTGTACCCAAAGCTTCTTGTAACTTTTTCCAAAATCTCGAGGTAAATCTTGGATCTCTATCGATATTATAGACATAGGTACTCCGTGCAACTTCACAATTTCACAATATATAATTCAGCTAATTTATCAAGTGAGTAATTGGTACGTCTTTGGTATAAAGTGGGCTGACTTTGTTAATCTATCAACCACTACCCAAACAACATCCTTCATTTTAGGAGTTAAAGGCAAACCGGTTACAAAATCCATGGTAATCTTGTCCCATTTCCACTCGTGCACCATTACCGGTTGAAGTAATCTCAAGGTACTTGATGTTCACTTTTACTTGTTGATGATCAAACACTTAGTTACAAATTCGAAATGTCCCTTTTCATACCGCCACCAATCTGACTTCTTTAAATCATTATACATTTTGTGCTACGTGGTGAAGCGATAAACAGCCATTGTGCGCCTCATGTAATATTTTTCGAATCAATTTATCATTTTCGGCACACATATTACGTCTCGAAACATCAAACAGTCATCTGGTCCAACTCGAAAATCGAGTCATAACTCGATTAGCATTGAGTTCTCTTGATCGCAACTCACTATCATTCTTTTGAGCGTCACAAATCAACTGGAGAAATAACGGTTTAGCTCTCATCTCGCTAAAATTGACCCGTCATCGACAATGCTAACCCGTGTTCATGGCTCTCAAAGTGAAAAGAAATTTTACGCTCAAGGCGCCAAGAACTACATTTGCTTTTCCGGATGATAATCAATCACTAGATCATAATCCTTTAATAATTCAAGCCATCGCCGCCGCAAATTTAGGTCCTTTTGATTCATCAAGTACTTCAAACTTTTGTGATCGGTAAAAATTCGCATTTTTCACCGTATAAATAATGTCGCCAAATCTTCAAGGCAAAAACAACAATGCCGGTTCCAAATCATGTGTAGGATAGTTCTTCTCATGCGGTTTTAAGCGCCTCAAGCATAAGCTACTACTTTGCCCTCTTGCATCAACACACATCCAAGGCACATCAATGATGCATCACTATAAATTACGAACTCCTTTCCGACTCGGGCTGTACTAAAATTGGTGCTTCATCAATCGTGCTTTCAACTTTTCAAAACTCGTTGACATTTATCAGTCCATTCAAACTTAACATTCTTACGCAACAATTTAGTCATAGGAGAGGCAATTATCGAAAATCCTTCAACAAAACGCCTATAATACCCGGCCAAGCCTAAAAAGCTTCTAACCTCAGATACATTCTTGGCGGTTTCAATCAACGATCGCAGAAATCTTGCTTGGATCCACCGAATACCATCACCGAGACTATATGCCCCAAAATCCGACTTCACGAAGCCGAACTCACTTTTACTAAACTTGGCAAGCAGTTTCTTTTCTCTCAAGATCTGCAATATAGTTCTCAAGTGTTCGGCATGTTCAAACTCATCTCGAGAATAAATTAAAATGTCATCTATAAACACTACTACAAACTTATCCAAATATGGTAGGAAAATCCGATTCATTAAGTCCATAAATATGGCTGGAGCATTTGTTAAGCCAAAAGGCATCACCGAAACTCATAATGTCCATACCTTGTCCTAAAGGCGGTTTTCGCACATCGACTCCTTAACTCTCGGTGATAGTAACCGGACCTCAAATCAATCTTTGAAAACACTTGTGGGCCCTTTAAGCGATCGAATAAATCATCAATCCTCGGCAATGGGTACTTGTTCTTTATAGTCACCTTATTAAGTCGCGGTAATCAATGCAAAGTCTCATTGAACCATCCTTCTTCTTCTGAATAATACAGAGCACCCAGGAGAGAAACTCGGTCTCACAAATCCCTTGTCCGTTAACTCCCGCAATCGAGCCTTCAATTCTTTTAATTCGATCGGAGCCATTCTATATGGAGCAATCGAGATCGGTGCAAGATGCGGCAACAAATCAATGGCAAAATCTATCTCTCTGTTTGGAGGCAACCTGCAATTCCTCCGAAATACATCCGAAACTCACAGACTATAGGTCTTGATTCAAATTTCAGTTGAGACATCTCAACATTCATTACATAAGCGAGATAAGCTTCACACCCTTTTCTCATGTATTTACATGCAGACATATGCGAAATCACCATAGGCAATTTATTTGATTCGTCTGTTTCAACCCACGTAATTTCTCCATTTTCACATTTTAACTCTAGTGTCTTTTGTTTACAATCTACCTTAGCATCATACAATGTTAACCGGTCCATTCCCAAGATAACGTCAAACTCACCAAATGGTAACAACATCAAATTGGCGGAAAAGCAGTGACCTTGAATCATTAATGGGCAATTCTTGCAAACCTTGTCAACTAGCACATATTGGCCTAAGGGTTCGACACTTTAATCGTAAACTCGATAAATTCAACAGCAACTTTTTATTGGATACTAAATTCATGCAAATATAGGAATGGGTGGACCGGGATCAATCAATGCAATAACAATAGTATCATAAAGAGAAAATGTACCGAGAATGACATCGGAGATGATGCATCTTCTCGAGCACGTATAGCATAAGCTCTAGCAGTGCTCTAGCTTCGATCTTGCCGTTAAATCTTTCATCACAGTTCTACTACTAGTTCCACCTCCAGTATTTCTCGGTGGTCTACCTCTACTAGCGGTGGTATTCATCTAACACTCAAATCTTTCTTCTTTAACCTTCTCGGACGGTCTCTAATAAAATGCTCATGAGAACACTTTGAAACAAGCTCGCTCGGTCCCCAACACTCACCATAATGTTGCTCGCCACATTGTCGACACTCGGGCTTTCTAGGTCGCACATTACCCACACTTGCCACCAAGTAGCTTGAGCTTTAGACCCGAATATGCTCTACCACGATCTCGTGTAAATCCCCAATTGAAACTGTCATTCGAGGGTTTGTCTCTTTGGACCTCTTTGGTTGAGATTGAAATGGCTTACTTATCTCTTTTTCGACATCTCGAGCCTCAATAGCGACTTTTCTTCTTTCTTTGTTCAATTCTTGACTTTAAGAGCTCAATCAACCAATACTACAAATTCTTTCAACTCCAAAATCCCTACAAACACTTTAATGTCCTCATTCAGCCCATCTTCAAATCTTCTACACATAATGGCCTCGGTGGACACACATTCCTGGGCATACTTGCTGAGTCTTACAAATTCGCGTTCATACTCTGCGACAGACATTTTTCCTTGCTTCAATTCAAGGAACTCCTTCCGTTTTTGATCAATAAATCGCTGACTTATGTATTTCTTTCTAAATTCTTCCTGGAAGAAATCCCAAGTAACTTTTTCTTTTGGCACCACTGCAACCAAAGTCTTCCACCGGTGGTAGTCAATCTCTCAAAAGTGATACAGACACTTTAAGCATTCCTCAGGTGTACATGAGAGCTCATCAAATACACGGGTAGAATTTTCAAGCCAGAATTCCGCTTTCTCAGGATCATCATCAACCTTTGCTCTAAACTCTTCGGCCCCTTGTTTTCGAATCTTGTCAACCGGAGGCTTGTTCATTCTTACCAAATTTATACCTTGAGCAGCTACAGGAATCGTCTGAGGTATAGGAGGGGGTGGAGGAGGTTGAGCATTTGGATTTGCTCGAATAAATTCAGTATACCAATTGTTCATCATTTGGAGAAAGGCGTCCCGAGACTCATCTCCTTGTCCCAATGTCTCAGGTCTACTTTCCACAGTAGCGGTCCCTTTAAAGGGAGCGCATTACTAGCAAACATCATCACCGCAGTTCCTTCAGGATCCATTACTATATTAAAACAAAACACGCTTTAGAATAATCAGAGTCACCACACTATCACAATATTTTTATGGCATGTATAGCTAGACTTTTACACACACTTTATTAGTCCGAGAACCGACTAAACCATAGCTCGATACCACTAAATGTAACACCCTTACCCGTTACTCGTCAGCCGAACAGATACAAGGTATTACAGAACATAACATATACCAAGATAGAAATATGTCATCCCATTTGATAATGCATCGTATAACATATATCTTGAACAATATTAGCCAACTTTTATGGCTTGTACAAAGTGCTGGTCGAGTAATTGTAACTAATATTTTAAACCTAGACAAATATGACACATAACAAAATAATTTTTGTCTACTATACATGCCATAATTCAAAACATTTAGTTCAAATACCCCAAAGTATGATAGTGCGGGTAGATCTTCACGATCCTTGACTCCTGAGCAAGCTGGAGAACACTATAAGACAAAAGAGAGAAAGCGAAGTAAGCTTATAGCTTAGTAAGTAGTATGTAAATACTAATTTAAGAATCTAACATGTTTACACAACAATTCAAGTATGTCTACTTTAACTTCACTACTTATTCCACTTCGATTAAGCTGTCTCTGCTGTGTCATATTCACTAAATAAATCATAACTCGAGTTACAAAACTCGAAATTCATATCCGTAAAATTTCCTGAATCTAGACTCATAAAGCTTCTTGCTAAATTTTTTTATAATTTTGGTTCAGCAGATTAGTACAGTTTATTAGTTAAAGTTTCCCCTGTTACACAGCTCGACTGGCCTGACCTCTGTCCACTACGAATTGAATTTCTCTCAGTACATAACTCAAACAACCCTGAAGTCTGTTGTATTTAAAACTAGTCTCAATAAGGAATTTAGGCATGTAAACTATATTTCTTAATTTGCTTTGTACAATTTTAATGATTTTTCAAAGTGGAAACAGGGGATCACGTATTCATCCTGAGCAAGTCAGTTACAATTGTAAATATCTCAAAATATAGAATTCCTTTGCTTGCCCTGCTTCTTTTATATGAAAGTAGACTCATTAAGCTTTAATTTCACATCTCATTCAACCTCTAATTATATTCTTCCTATTTTTGGTGATTTTTCAAAATCACGTCACTGCTGCCATCTAAAAACAGTTTTAATACTAATTTCACTCTTTCACACATTCTTTATACTAACCTCATTTTATCGTATATATGTATATGCCACAATTCATTTTCACCACATTTCATTCACTATAAGTGTAGGTCCAAACCACAATGTCACCACAAAACCATCCCGTTGAACAATTGGATCAATCCTCGATATTTAACGGTTTCAAAGACACGACCCCACCATCATACTTCATTTAGTTCGGCTCTCTTGTACACATGCGAACACTTAGTACCACTCATGCGACCTAGCCGATTTGTCTCGTAGCTCTCTTGTCTACATGGTGTCCTTCACTTGGAATCACGCATGCGACCTAGCTACATTTATCTTTCACGTAGCTCTCTTGTCTACATGGTGTCCTTCACTTGGAATCACGCATGCGACCTAGCTACATTTATCTTTCACGTAGCTCTCTTGTCTACATGGGATACATCTCGTATCACGCATGTGACCTAGCTACTACAGGGTGTCTCGTAGCTCTCTTGTACACATGATGTGCACTCGGCATCATACATGTGACCTAGCTACGCCCTCTATTTCATTCGATCTCTCAGAATGTTCAACCGGATCTCTCTCTGTATTTATTTCCATTCTTCCAATAGTCAATTTATATTTTAACATCAGCTAGTATATTTATATAATAGGCTGAAATATAAGAATGTACATGAAATTATTGTAATATTTACATACAACTTACCTTGGTGCAAAATATGGAAATTTTGCAATTTAGTCCAAAACTTTTCTTTCCCTGTTCGAGGTCGGGTTCAGCGCCTTTCTTGATCTATAATAACACATTTAGCTCATTTAATACTCATACTATTTATTTCAATCCAAAAATCACATTGTAGAAAAATTACATTTTGCCCCTAACTTTTACAAAATTACAATTTTGCCCCTAGGCTCGGAATTTAATTTCAGCCCTTATTCTTATGTTTTATGATATGCTGAACATTTTCTCTTCTACAACAACATCAAATTCCCACTCTATCATATAGTTATGAACATTAGGTATTTTTACCGATTATCTTGCTTTTACTCGTTTTCACTTAAAACCGAGTAGCACAAATTATTTAACACAATTTAAAACCTCATATTCTATCATAAAACATCAAAATACACAAATTTCACCTATGGGTATTTTTCCAAATATGAACCCTAGGTTAAATTATTACTAACATAAGCTTAATTGAGCTTAGGGATTCCAAAACGTAAAGAACATTAAAAGCGGGCTTAGAATCACTTACTATGGAGCTTGAAAGTTGAAGAATCCCTAGCTATGGAGAGAGTGAAGTTTCGCAGCAACTAAATGGGAAGATGACTATTTTGTGTTATTTTTCCCATTTTATTTCATTTAATATCAAAATGACCAAAATACCCTTACTACTAAACTTTCCAAAATTCCTTCCATGTCCTAAATTTGTCCATGAACTTAAAATTGGTAGAATTGCTATTTAAGACCTCCTAATAAATATTTCAAAACAATTTCATACTAAAATTTCTAGTATGCAAATTTTGCAACTTATTCGATTTAGTCCCTACTTTCAATTTAAACACTTTAGGCATAGAATTTCATCACGAAATTTTCACACAATCATGCAATCATATCATAAAACCCAAAATATTTATAAAACAATTATTTCTATCTCGGATTTGTGGTCACGAAACCACTATTCCGATTAGGCCCTAATTCGGGTTGTCACACCCATTAGGGGTTTTAGGGCCCAATGGCTAAAATTGTGAAATTGAGATAAATAAAATACTGCGATAAAAAATGGGCTAGTAAGGACCGTAACATTCATGAGACCCCTTAAAACTGATAAAATTATTGAAATACCTTTATAGGTAGAAAGTTTGCAGTTTTACTCCAAGGAGCAAAATTACTAATATACCCCTAGGGTTAAGGTTGACCTGAATGCATGTTTGACTGTTACTATTTACTGCATGCCATGTTATTATTATCTGATGCATGGGACTGGGCTATTGATGGAGGAAGTATTGAAAGTGGCTTGACCACGTACTGGAGGCTTTGGCTCAACGTCTTGATATCTGACGACTATCTTTGCAAGCAATGAGAGTGTGAAATTTGGGTGGGTTGAGCTATTCCCCACATGGAGTGGAGGGCTGGTATGGGTGGAGTGTAGCGGTTGGTTATAGGTTGGGTTGGGCTTGCATACACGAATATGTCTATTCTATTCTAGAATGGGCCTACGGGCCATACTATTATCTGAAAAGGGGCTAAGGTCTAGTTTATTATATTCTGAAAAGGGCTTCGGCCCAGTACCCGCGGTTATCTGAATAGGGCTTAGGCCCAGTGGGCTTGAGATGACTTGGGCTTTGGATGGGTTTTCCATATACACTGAGTTTTCCAAACTCACCCCCTTTCTCTTCCATCCTTGCAGGTGAGCCCTAGTTGGTGGACTTGGAGATGGGCGAGATTCAGAGTGGCCACGAAGATTAAATTTCTGGTTTTAAATAAGTTTCAAGTAGCTTCCTTTTAAATTTCACATTTATTTTTTATTATTTCTATTTTGGTTAAAGTTGTAATAAGGCCGCTCTATTATTTTTTTAATTTGGGTTTTTAAATTACTTAAATCGTTTTTGACTTGAGATTCACGTCACATAAATTGATTCCTTGAAATTGGTTAACTCTGGGTTTATCAAAAATTACTTGTTTCAAACCGACCCAACAACCAAACGTCTTCGAAACGAAACTTTTCAAAGTACAACAAAAGTCACTTTTTTCTAAACCCTTAACAATCGATAATGGATAGGACTCACACTAGTGAATCGAAACATTTCTCTTAAAACTTCATCAAAGGTTTTTGCAAAGCTCACCCAAACTTTAGTAATCTAGGTAACTTGGTTAGTGGTAGGTAATGTGACAGACCGGATTCAGCCGTAACGTCTAGGCCGGGTTAGTGGTGTTACACCTTACCCCCTATTCTCCCCCCTCCTTTTCTTCCTCCTCTAGGGTGTATTTATAGGCTTTGGAATGCCTAAAAGCCCCCAAAATTAGCCTTTTCTGAATTGGACTCAACTTGGGCTCGGCAGGGACACTCCCATCGCACACGCCCGTGTTTGATTACTTCAGGTCGTGTTCGAGTCTGCCAAATGGACACGGCCGTGTGGTCTGCTCATGTGAGGAGGTCTAGGCCGTGTTGATTTCGTACTTTGGCCCATTTTCTCCATTTTTGGCCCGTTTCTCATTCCTTTCTCTCTCCTATGCTCTCCTAAGTGTAAAACATGAAATTAAAGCATTACGAGCATCGAATTCACCAATTCTAATGGAAAATCATCTAGAAAATGGGTTAAACATGGGGTAAAAATATGTATAATTTACGGTTTATCAATATGTATGGTGTAATTGGTTATATGATTCGGCTTTAACATTGAGGTGAAATATTGGATGTATTTTCGACTTATAGTTCATATTCCTATAGGTAAAATGATGAGTATAACATTGGTGATGCATTATTTGAATACAGTTTGAAAAGGTGAATAATGGGATATATTTAGATATATATATGTATATGGCCAAGTGAAATGGTCATTTTGGTATGTTAATAGTTGGGAATTTAGAAATGTTTAACATGTGATTTTTAATATGCTTTGATACAGAGAATGAGCATGAATTTGGGTGATGATATTATGGATTGATTGATACATGTTTGGAGTTGAATTTGGCTGAAAATGTTGGATATATGATGCTTGATTTTGAATTGCAGGAAGGACCCAAATGGGTGGCATATTGGCCTTGTAAATGGCCTATTTTTTCCCACACGGGTAGGGACACGGGCGTGTGCCTCTGTCGTGTTGCTCGAGGGCCATTTCAAAATGAGCCTAGGTAGACCACATGGTCGCGCACAAACAGACTTGTGCTAGGTCGTGTGGCCAAGTCAGTTTCGAGCACGGGTTAGACACATGAGCGTGTCTGTGACAGCCCAAAATTGACCCTAGTCGGGAAGTGGTTTCGGGACCGCTAAACCGAGTCACCGAAATGTTTGAATGTAATATTTATTGTCTAGAATATGTAATTATGAATGTGTGAAAATTTCAAGTTCCGATTTAGCCGATTGCATGTGAATTCAGTTAGTAGGACTTGTGTGACACTTTTGAAAAGTGAAAGGCTACTCTATAAGGACCTAATAGTGCATGTAGTCAAAGGGAGGACTTGCATGTCAAATTCCCCCAAGTTGTAGTGGCGGCCATGACAAGGAATCATGGGCTAAACATGTCATGAAACATGTTTTGTTGGTGCATTAGGGAGAAACAATAAACAAATAAGTATGGGTAATAAAGAAAGAAAAAAAATGTGTGTGTGTGAGTGAAACCCCCATTTCCGTGCATTGTGGAAGAGAAAAGAAAAAAATGTTCATCCATCTTTTCATTCTCTCTTGACCGAAAATACTAGAGGAAGGAAGGAATTTTGCTTCATGTTTGTTTTGGAAGAGGATTAGGAAGAGGTTGGCTATACTTGCATCAAGATTAAGGTATGTTTGAGGTTGTGCCATGAGATTCATGCATGTTTTAGTTGCTAGCTTGATGTTCTTGGTAGCCCATGGTTCAAATCTTTTCTATGTCATGGGAATGAAATTCGCCAAAGTAAATGTGGTGTTAATGCCATTGCATGCTAAATATCAAGCTTGATAATGATACATGTGATGGGGATTGAGGACTCTTAGATTTTCTTTTAGCATTTTGAATGAGATACTAAGTTCTTTGTTTAATCATGACCAAAATTATGGTGTTGTGATGTATTCGCCATGGTACATCCATAAGTGTGATTTATGCTCATTGCATGGAAAGTAAGATTTGTGTATTGAAATTTTGTTCATGTTTAGTTACAATCAACTTGAGATTCGGCTCTAGCATATATATATGTATATATGTTTGCACACGATGTATTGGTATGACATATATGTTATTTCAAGGTGTATATTTGCTTGTGATGATGTCTCGATTATGAAGTAAATGAGAGATGTGTATTGAGCTACGATATGTAATGCGTTAGTAGTAAAATGTATGCTGTTTTGTGTGGTATTAAGTGTATAATTGGCCTCAACATGGACATGTATATTCGGCCACATGAGGGGAAATTGGTGTGCATGCATTCGGTTAGAGGCAAGCATATTGATGCCTATTCTTGGCTTAGAAAATTCGCTAAGAGGAATATTAACTAATGTGTTGAGTTCGATTCATGATTTCGTACATATGCGACTTTGATGCCTAATGAGTATATATATTGGCTAAGTATCTTGAATTCCTCTTCGATGCTCAAATGATAAAACCAATTTATTTGTTAAATTAAGCTCAAGAGCAAAGGGAGCTAAATCCGATAAGGGAAGGAAAAAGTCGTCGAATAGCCGTTAAATCGTTCGACCACGTCCGAGGTAAGTTCTTGAGTAATAGAGCTTAAATTCGAATTGATTAGATCATGTTTAAAGCAAATTAAAATCATGCTCTTTGTGTGTGGCTATTGAGTCGAAATTGCAAGTGTAAAAAGTGCCTTGTGTTTGAGTTTTGCTATTGAAAATGAAATCTGAATGTGACATAATTTATTGATAATTGTGCTCGGTTATTGAATGATGTCCGGCTAAGTCCTGAAGGCTTTGTGCTAAGTGACTATATCCGGACTAGGATCCAAGGCATTCGTGCTAGTTAATAAATCCGGGCTAAGCCCGAAGGCATTGTGCAAGTTACTAAACCCGGGTTAAGTCTCGAAGGCATTCGTGCGAGTCGCTATAATCGGGTTTCGTCCCGAAGGCATTTGAACGAGTTGTTATATCCGGTTAAATTCCGAAGGTACGTGATTCTAGAATAAGCGATCTTGCTGTAAAATTTCGTTAATGCGCTTGAAAAAAAATTCCAACAATGAGGTATGTTCATATGAGCTTGAATTAGTTGATTCCTTGAATAATATTCGCTCAATCGAGTAATGAGTTTCGGTATTTGACTAAGGTGATCCCTTATGTATGAACATAGGGGTTGGAATGTGAAATGAGTATGATATTGAGAATTTGTGCATATGAAATTATCCGTTAGCTTTATGAATGCTATGCTTTTGTTGTCTTGAATTTCTTGCTCAAACTTACTAAGCATAAATTGCTTACTCCGTTTTCTCTGTTTCTCTGTTTTATAGATTTTGCTCATTAGCTATCGGATTCGGGATCATTGAAGTCGAAGTCATCCACACTATCAAAGCCTCCATTTTGGTATAATTTTGGTTGAACTTTGAAATGGCATGTATAGGACTACCCTAGCCATGCGAAAATGGCTTATATACGTTTTTTAGTATAGTACTATAATCGTTTGTATGTCGATCATTATGAGGTATGGAATTGTTTTGAAACGATTAGCCATTGGAATGGTTAATCATGATCACACTTTGTGCTATGCATGCAAAAAGGGGCAATTGAATCATGGAAATCATGAAATAGGTAAAGCCTACCTTAAAGACAGATGCTGACTGCAGCAGTGATGTGGATGTGAAAAATCACGAAAAATAGTAGGAATAGTATTAAATAGTGGATAAATTATGTAAATGAACCTTGATGAGTCTACTTTCATATGGAAGAAACGAAACGGTCATAGGAGTTACATGTTAAGAGATATTAAAGTTCTCGTGAAACAGGGCCAGAACGGTTTCTGGATCCCCTGTTCCGACTTTGGAAATTCATTGTAAATTAACCAGAGATAATTAGGAGTCATACCATATATGTATAGATTCCTCTCTGAGTTTAGTTTCTATAAAAACAAACGGAATCAGTATTAAATCCCTGTACAAGAAGATATTCAATTCGTAACGCACAAAGTTCAGTGTAGTCGAACCCTGGGATAGGGGAGACTTTAACTAATAAACTGTACCAATTGGCTTGACCAAAAATTCTAGAAAACAATCTGTAGATGGACATATGAGTCAAGTTTTAGGGAAAAATTACGAAACAAATTTTCGAGCTCTGAAACTCAAGATATGATTTTTAAGGCGACAGTGATGCAGTAACCAGCTTGTCTGGAAATTTCTAAATGGACTGTGAAAATAGTTAAGTCTGTGTGCACCTTGTGTTCGATTCCGATAACGGACTCGGCACGGGTGTTACAATTTTATTGGTATCGAGCTACGGTTTAGTCGATTCTAGGACTACCGTAATGCGTTTGGGTCTAGCTATACATGCCATTTTATGTGATTATTTGATAGTGTGGTGATTTCTGACGTTTGAATTTGTGTTTATTATAGTAATGGATCCCGATCCCAACCGAGCGATAGCGATGATGTGGAGAGTGTGGCGCTGCTCCCGACAAGGGATGCGCGGTGACTCTCAACTTTGTTGCTAGCAATCCCAATGATGAGGCTAGGCAAGCCTTTTATAGCGTGATGAATGATTGGTTCAACCAATACATTCGAACTAATACGGCTGTTCCACAACCTCCATTCCCAACAAACACAGCCCCCATACCTACAATGCCTCCGGTAACTGACCAAATAAGGTCGAATAAGCCCCAGTTGATAGAATCCAAAACATGGGGCTACTGAATTTAAAGCTACGGATTTGCGACGATGCCGAGCAAGCTGAATTTTGTTGGACAACACTATCCGCACTCGATGAGCTATCTTGTACACCGATGAATGCCTAAAGTGTGCTATCTCCTTGCTACGTGATTACGCCTACTATTGGTGGAGCACTCGACTGTTGTGCCCGAGAGCAAGTAAATTGGGAGTTTTTCCAAATTGAGTTTGGAAAAAGTATATCGATCGAGATTTGTTGATAAAAGCGGATGGAATTTCTTGAGCTTAAGCAAGGTTCTATGTCGATTCATCGATTACGGCGAAGATTTGTTAGACTTAGTAGATACGCCGGGAATGTGTTTCGTCTCGAGGCATGTGTAAACGCCGAGGATGGGCTGAATGAAGACATAAAATGTTCGTTGGCATTCTTGAAATACGAGAGTTCGTAGTACTTGTTGAGCGAGCTTGTAAAGTCAAGAGCTTAGAAAAGAAAAACAAAAAGTTGATGTGGGAACCGGAGAGTTTGAAAAAGATCCTCGGAAAGTCTCTTCAACATGCATCGAAGAAATTTAGAGATGATGTGGGCGGTCTAGAGGCGCCGGGCCTTTTAGACGAGATCGTGATCGACCCACAATGGGTACACGAGGCACTTGGCCGCCAGTGTTGGGAATGAACGTCGAGACGTAAGCGGAGTGTCGACATTGTGGCAAATGGCATTTCGAAGTCAGAGGTTCCGTGACCGCTCTGTTACAAGTGCGGATTGGTCGACCACTTTATTAAAGATTGCCCGAGGTTGTCCGAACAGAATACAAATCAGAGTGGGAAACCGGGTGCTATCACTACTCGAGGTAGACCATCCGGAAATACTGGCAATGCTAGTGGTGGTCGAGAGGATCTAGAGATGTTACGACCAGATCCGAGGCTCGCGCTCTGCTAGGGCTTATGCTATCTGCCAAGACGTGAGGATGCTTCCTCGCCGAGATGTTATTACCAGACTTTCACTCTCTTTGATACTAATGTGATTGCTTTGATTGACCACGGTTCTACTCATTCTTATATATGCGAAACCTTAGCATCCAAGAAGACTTTACTTATTGAGTCTCATTGAGTTCGTAATTCGGTGTCAAATCCCTTGGGTCGTTACGTGTTGGTCGACAAAGTGTGTAAGAAATGTCCCTAGTAATTTGAGGTTCTGCTTTTCCGTGGACTTGATGCTTTTGCCATTCAATGAATTTGATGTTATTCTTGGGTTGGATTGGTTGACCGTGCATGATGCGGTTGTGAATTGCAAAAGCAAGACTATTGATTTGAGGTGCGCAAATAACGAGATGATCCGAGTTGAGTCTGAGAGACTTAAAGGGTTGCCATTGTAATATCATCAATGTTGGCCCAAAATATGTAAGAAAGGGTGCGAAGCATACCTTGCGTATGTACTTGATGATAAGGAGTTAGAAATAAAACCCGAATCTGCTTGGGTGGTTTGTGAATACCGGATGTTTTTCGAAGAATTACGGGTTTGCCACACTGTTCGGAGATAGAGTTTGGCATTGAGCTTGTACAGGACCACACCGATTTCGATAGCTCCGTATCGTATGGCACCAACGGAATTAAAGGAGTTGAAAGCTCAGTTGCAAGAGTTGGTGGATAGAGGCTTTGCTCACCCGAGTTTTTCACCTTGGGGTGCACCAGTGTTGTTTGTGAAAAAGAAGGACGGAACCATGAGGTTGTGCATCGACTATCGTCAGCTTAATAAAGTGACAATAAAGAACAAGTATCCGCTATCACAGATCGATGATTTGTTCAATCAACTGAAGGAGCCTCGGTGTTCTCAAAAATAGATTTGAGATCGGGCTATTATCGATTCTTGAATCCGAGATTCGGACATACCCAAAAGCGCCTTGAGCGAGATATGGTCACTACGAGTTCTTAGTGATGCCGCTTGGGCTCACTAATGCCCTGCGGTATTTATGGATTTGATGAATCGGATCTTCGGACCATATATGGATCGGTTCGTAGTTGTGTTCATTGGCGACATCTTGGTCTATTCAAGAGATGAGACCGAACATGCGAGCACCGAGATTAGTGTTGCAAATTTTACGGGATAGCGGTTATATGCTAAGTTCAGCAAGTGTGAGTTCGGCTAAGAGAGGTTAGCTTCTTGGGTCATGTGGTATCTCATGACGGGTATTCGAGTCGACTGAGTAAAATTTCAGCCATACTTAACCGGAAGCCTCCAGAAATATTATCGAGGTTCGGAGCTTTTGGGACTTGCTAGGTTACTTACCGACGGTTTGTAAAAGGATTCTCGATGATAGCCACAACCATGACGTAAACCGCTTGAGAAAGATGTCAAGTTTTAATGGACGGAAAAGTGTCGAAAAGTTTCGACCAATTGAAAACTCATTTGACGGAAGCTCCAAGACTAGTACGACCGAATCGGCAAAGAGTTTGTCATCTATAGTGACGCTTCCCTACTTGGGTTAGGTTGCGTATTGATGCAAGAGGGTCGAGTTGTGGCCTATGCGTCGAGACAATTAAAGCCACATGAGAAAAATTATCCGACCCACGATCTCGAATTGGCTGCCATCGTATTCGCCTTAAAGATATGGCGACATTAATTATTTGGTGAGAAGTGCCATGTGTATTCGGATCACAAAAGTCTCAAATATTTGATGACTCAAAGAGACTTAAATCTGCGACAAAGACGTTGGCTCGAGTTGTTAAAAGATTATGAGCTTGTCATTGATTATCACCCGGGAAAGGCTAATGTGGTTGCGGACGCCTTAAGGCGAAAATCATTGTTTGCTTTACGAGCTATGAATGTACACTTGTCTATTCTACCCGACAATGTGTTAATAGTCGAATTAAAGGCCAAACCATTGTTGACTCATCAAATTCGTGAAGCTCAGAAGGTTGACGATGAGTTGGTTGCAAAACGGGCTGAGTGTGTTCCGAACAAGGAATCGGAGTTTCAAATTGATGATGACGATTGTTTGAGGTTGAAGTCGTCTGTGTGTTCCAAAGAATTGAACTTATTTCGATAATTCGAACGAAGCCCATTGTAGCCGGATGGCAATCCACCCGGAGTACGAAGATGTACAACGATTTGAAACGTTGGTTTTGGTGGCATGGTATGAAGCGAGACATCTCCGACTTTGTTTGAGATGTTTAATATGTCAACAAGTGAAAGCGGAACATCAAGTGCCTTCGAGATTACTTGACCGATTCACGATACCCGAGTGGAAATGGGATCGAGTCACAATGGACTTTGTGTCCGGACCGCCATTGTCGACAAGTAAGAAGGATGCGATCCGGGTTGTTGTTGATAGATCGACTAAGTCGGCTCACTTTATCCCTCGCGTCACGGATTTTTCATTGGATAAACTAGCTGAATTATCGTTTCTCAGTTGTGAGATTACACGGTACCGATTTACATTGTGTCGATAGAGATCCGAGATTCACTTCGCGATTTTGGAAGAAATTGCAAGAAGCTTTGGGTACCAAGTTGCATTTCAAAGACCGCCTTTCACCCCCAAACCGATGGTCAATCCGAGCGGATAATTCGGATACTTGAGGATATGTTGAGATGTTGCATCCTCGAGTTCGAGTGGTTCATGGGAGCAGTACTTACCTTTGATTGAATTCGCTTACAAAAATAGTTTTCAATCAAGTATTAAGATGGCGCCTTACGAGGCCTTGTACGAGGCGTAAATGCCGTACACCATTGTTTTGGACCGAGCTCGGTGAGAACAAAATTTTGGAGTGGATTTGATTAAAGATCTTTGAGAAAGTAAAAGTAATCCGTGAAAATCGAAGATAGCCTCCGATCTTCGAAGTCGTCTGCGGATCTGAAAGCGAAAAGACATTGAGTATCAAGTGGGAGATAAAGTATTTCTTAAAGTTTCGCCTTGGAAAAAGATACTCGATTTGGCCGTAAAGGCAAATTGAGCCCGAGGTTCATCGGGCCATATGAGATATCCGAACGAGTCGGTCGATTCGTATCGTTTGATTTTACCCCTAAACTTGAAAAGATTCACGACGTCTTTCATGTTTTGATGCTTGCGCTATAGATCGATCCGTCATACGTAATTAGTCCATCGAGGTTGAAATTCAATCCGATATGAGTTATGAAGAAGAACCGATTCGTATCCTAGCTCGTGAAGTGAAGGAGTTCTTGAAACAAAAGCGGTTCCGTTAGTAAAAGTGTTATGGCTCAAACACGGATGGAAGAAGCTACTTGGGAACCCGAGAGCTCTATGAAAGAGCGTTACCCAAACCTATTTGGGTAAGATTTTCGGGACGAAAATTTCTTAAGTGGGGAGAGTTGTGACACCCAAAATTGACCCTAGTCGGAAGTGGTTTCGGGACCGCTAAACCGAGTCACGAAATGTTTGAATGTAATATTTATTGTCTAGAATATGTAATTATGAATGTGTGAAAATTTCAAGTTCGATTTAGCCGATTGCATGTGAATTGGTTAGTAGGACTTGTGTGACACTTTTGAAAAGTGAAAGGCTAATCTATAAGGACCTAATAGTGCATGTAGTCAAAGGGAGGACTTGCATGTCAAAATCCCCCAAGTTGTAGTGGCCGGCCATGACAAGGAATCATGGGCTAAACATGTCATGAAACATGTTTTGTTGGTGCATTAGGGAGAAACAATAAACAAATAAGTATGGGTAATAAAGAAAGAAAAAAAAAGTGTGTGTGTGAGTGAAACCCCCCCCATTGCCGTGCATTGTGGAAGAGAAAAGAAAAAAATTGTTCATCCATCTTTTCATTCTCTCTTGACCGAAAATACTAGAGGAAGGAAGGAATTTTGCTTCATGTTTGTTTTGGAAGAGGATTAGGAAGAGGTTGGCTATACTTGCATCAAGATTAAGGTATGTTTGAGGTTGTGCCATGAGATTCATGCATGTTTTAGTTGCTAGCTTGATGTTCTTGGTAGCCCATGGTTCAAATCTTTGCTATGTCATGGGAATGAAATTCGCCAAAGTAAATGTGGTGTTAATGCCATTGCATGCTAAATATCAAGCTTGATAATGATACATGTGATGGGGATTGAGGACTCTTAGATTTTCTTTTAGCATTTTTGAATGAGATACTAAGTTCTTTGTTTAGTCATGACCAAAATTATGGTGTTGTGATGTATTCGGCCATGGTACATCCATAAGTGTGATTTATGCTCATTGCATGGAAAGTAAGATTTGTGTATTGAAATTTTGTTCATGTTTAGTTACAATCAACTTGAGATTCGGCTCTAGCATATATATATGTATATATGTTTGCACACGATGTATTGGTATGACATATATGCTATTTCAAGGTGTATATTTGCTTGTGATGATGTCTCGATTATGAAGTAAATGAGAGATGTGTATTGAGCTACGATATGTAATGCGTTAGTAGTAAAATGTATGCTGTTTTGTGTGGTATTAAGTGTATAATTGGCCTCAACATGGACATGTATATTCGGCCACATGAGGGAAATTGGTGTGCATGCATTCGGTTAGAGGCAAGCATATTGATGCCTATTCTTAGCTTAGAAAATTGGCTAAGAGGAATATTAACTAATGTGTTGAGTTCGATTCATGATTTCGTACATATGCGACTTTGATGCCTAATGAGTATATATATTGGCTAAGTATCTTGAATTCCTCTTCGATGCTCAAATGATAAAACCAATTTATTTGTTAAATTAAGCTCAAGAGCAAAGGGAGCTAAATCCGATAAGGGAAGGAAAAAGTCGTCGGATAGCCGTCGAAATCGTTCGACCACGTCCGAGGTAAGTTCTTGAGTAATAGAGCTTAAATTCGAATTGATTAGATCATGTTTAAAGCAAATTAAAATCATGCTCTTTGTGTGTGGCTATTGAGCCGAAATTGCAAGTGTAAAAAGTGCCTTGTGTTTGAGTTTTGCTATTGAAAATGAAATACGAATGTGTCATAATTTATTGATAATTGTGCTCGGTTATTCGAATGATGTCCGGGCTAAGTCCCGAAGGCTTTGTGCTAAGTGACTATATCCGGACTAGGATCCGAAGGCATTCGTGCGAGTTAATAAATCCGGGCTAAGCCCGAAGGCATTGTGCAAGTTACTAAACCCGGGTTAAGTCCCGAAGGCATTCGTGCGAGTCGCTATAACCGGGCTTCGTCCCGAAGGCATTTGAGCGAGTCGTTATATCCGGTTAAATTCCGAAGGTACGTGATTCTAGAATAAGCGATCTTGCTGTAAAATTTCAGTTAATGCGCTTGAAAAAAAATTCCAGCAATGAGGTATGTTCATATGAGCTTGAATTAGTTGATTCCCTTCGAATAATATTCGCTCAGTCGAGTAATGAGTTTCCGGTATTTGACTAAGGTGATCCCTTATGTATGAACATAGGGGTTGGAATGTGAAATGAGTATGATATTGAGAATTTGTGCATATGAAATTATCCGTTAGCTTTATGAATGCTATGCTTTTGTTGTGCTGGAATTTCTTGCTCAAACTTACTAAGCATAAATTGCTTACTCCGTTTTCTCTGTTTCTCTGTTTTATAGATTTTGCTCGTTAGCTATTGGATTCGGGATCATTGAAGTCGAAGTCATCCACACTATCAAAGCCTCCATTTTGGTATAATTTTGGTTGAACTTTGAAATGGCATGTATAGGACTACCCTTTTGTTGAAGGTCATGTACCTTTCGGTTTTGTGTAAACTTGGATAGCCATGCGAAAATGGCTTATATACATTTTTTAGTATAGTACTATAATCGTTTGTATGTCGATCATTATGAGGTATGGAATTGTTTTGAAACGATTAGCCATTGGAATGGTTAATCATGATCACACTTTGTGCTATGTATGCAAAAAGGGGCAATTGAATCATGGAAATCATGAAATAGGTAAAGCCTACCTTAAAGACAGATGCTGACTGCAGCAGTGATGTGGATGTGAAAAATCACTAAAAATAGTAGGAATGGTATTAAATAGTGAATAAATTATATAAATGAACCTTGATGAGTCTAATTTCATATGGAAGAAACGAAACGGTCATAGGAGTTACATGTTAAGAGATATTAAAGTTCTCGTGAAACAGGGCCACAACGGTTTCTGGATCCCCTGTTCCGACTTTAGAAATTCATTGTAAATTAACCAGAAATAATTAGGAGTCATGCCATATATTTATAGATTCCTCTCTGAGTCTAGTTTCTATAGAAACAAACGGCATCAGTATTAAAGCCCTGTACAAGGAGATATTCAATTTGTAACACACAAAGGTCAGTGTAGTCGAACCCTGGGATAGGGGAGACTTTAACTAATAAACTGTACCAATTGGCTCTACCAAAAATTCTAGAAAAAAATATGTAGATGGAAATATGAGTCTAGTTTCAGGGAAAAATTACGAAACAAATTTTCGAGCTCTGAAACTCAAGATATGATTTTTAAGGCGACAGTGATGCAGTAACCAGCTTGTCTGGAAATTTCTAAATGGACTGTGAAAATAGTTAAGTCTGTGTGCACCTTGTGTTCGATTCCGGTAACGGACTCGGGTACGGGGTGTTACAGTGTCTTATGGCCTTGATGACAAGTCAGTATGTATGCCCTGTTTTGCCATGGCCTAGACACACGGGCGTGTGAATTTTATAACTTTGAAAAATGTCTAAGTTTCAAAAAATTTTGTATGTGTTCGGTATAGTCCCGAGCTCTTCCTAATACATGTTTAAAGTCTCGTTGACCTAAGAAAAGGGACTTTATGTTGATGTTCGATTATAATGCTATGATGTTTGTGAAATGAATGCGAAATGTTTCGATATGTTCAGTAATTCCATTAACCCTAGTCCTGCGTAAGATACGGGTTAGGGGGTGTTACATACATAATTTCTTAATGTATCACATGATAATGCCTACCACAGAAGCAAGTCCAACTATCATATGATCATAAAAAAAAATTGCTTACTTTCAGGAAGTCTCCTTAGTGAAATCCACATGACAGTGTCTACTTCAGGATAGGTCCATTTCATGCCATTACCAGAGACCATTGAAGGATGACATAGGTCTTGTTTAGGGACCTACTCCCGCTTAATGTTTTAAAAACATGCAAGGTTTTTAATTTTCAGTTTCAATCATGTATGATTAATATATGCATGACAAGTAAATGTGACATTTTTTCCTAAACTATATGGCATGCTTATCTCATATATACATGGCATACTATGGCAATTTTATATTATTCACATTCCTTTATTCACAAGAGCCAATCAAACAATTTTGATTCTTCACAAATTTTCATTTAGGGAAAAATTAAAGAAGTAAATATGACCTGAGCATGAGGTAGGTTCCTAGGAAAGGGAGGTGAGTCATATTTGACCACTTAAAAAACTAAGCCTTCCCTTTCCAGATCCAATCCTAGACATGTACCTTCTCATTACCACACTTTTCATAGTAATTGAATAACCTAAAGAAGTGAATGGAACAATACAACACATGTATTTTCTCATTTCTACACTTCTTATCTTTGATAGATCAACTGTGGATCATCTCATACATATATATATCACAATTATATCATAAATAGTTATTAAAAAATATATAAAGGGATGAGTAATAAAATACAATTATTAGACAATGTCTCCATGATTCTATTTCTAGAAAATAAATGAAAAAAAAATACATAATTTTTTGTCACAAGCATTTCTTTTGTCTTAAACCACCATCGCTCTATCTTCACCTCGTCCTCGACTCCCTTTTGGAAAAATTATATTTATGTCCTGTGTCTATTTCTGGCTCATAAGAATTCTATAAATAAAAATAATCTTACATGGAGATGATAGTCCACAATCTATTTCTTAAGAATCACAATCTTGGCAAAAAATATAATAATTATATAACAAATATAAAATATTGCATTCATTCACATACATTCCCTAAACATGCAAATAATTACAAGAATGCCACATCTTATCAAATATTAATCAAACAAGATGAAGAGAGATGTTTGGTCTCAGTTTACACTATAAACATAGCACAACTTGACTCTTGATACCAATTGTTGGAAAAACCCTAGTTTCAAAATGATTTTCTTGCAAAGTAGAAAACTAAAATTTTGAAATCCGACCCCGTTTGTGATATTTATAGCAATAAACCTTAACTGAATTTGTACCTATGTTTTTGAAAAAGCGGATCCTTGATATTTTTAAACTTTCAATTAAATGTTCTTCTTCACTATTCTCGTTCCATGAACTACTTCGAGTGTGAGCTCAAACCAATTGAATTGAAACATATAATTAGAAAACTTTTTCTATTTTTTTTTGAGGTGAAAAAAATTTCTCTCTTCTTTAATAGAAATTGATAAAATTGTTAATTTGGAAAAGTATAATTAAAAGTTAAGAATAAACTCTCTCTATTTTTTGGCAGAATAAAAATCTCTCAAAAGTTGTGTTAATAACTTGTGCCATCTATTTATAGGAAGAGAAGGTAGAACCCTTATAAAGTGGTAGAGGTTTATTTTAAATAGAAAAACAATATCATACTTAAAGTAGAAGAGGGCTGAACGAATCACCCTTGTATTTCTACTAGGGTTACCGTCCCTTTCATGTTATGTAAGGGTTTTGGGCCTCTCTCACATTGGGTCCAAATACAAGTACTTCCTAGGCCATTTTGACTCAGTACACTGTAATATGATCCAACCCAATTTAGTTTTTTCTATTTCCCAAAATAAACTTTAATATTTACATTTTAAATAATTTTCTCATCCGAATTTTACTCCAGTAAAACTTTGATGATTTTTCCCTTGAAAAATTTTGTTTAATATGTCACAGCTCAACATGTTCACTATGACCGAATGATTATTTTCATTTTTGGGCTTCAAAATAGTCAAAAAACATAAACTCATTCTTCCATCATTTTCTAAGTAATCCTATATAGGATTGCAAATTTCCATTTTCATTTCCATTTCCATTTTTGGAAACCTACATTCATTTCCCAATTATTTCATTTCTCCATTTCGGAGAAAATCATAATTATTCCTTAATGTTTCACACTTCTCTTTTTCTATTCATTCCATTCATTTTTATTCAAGCACTCAATTCATTTCTAGTTTCAACGAGTTAGCAGAGGGACCAATTGGACATATGAAGTTTACGCTCTAATGATTTATAATTAAAGTTCTAAATTTTTTCCTATTAATTATAAACTCGTTTAGTCGCGAAGTCATTTCACTACAGTAACGTGACTACGCTATCCTAAACGACATGCCATTACAAAAGCAACTACTTAGTGTTCATCCAATGAACTTGCCATTAATGTGTTACTCTCATAGGTTATCTTTGATCTCTTTGGGGTAACATCCATTCTCCTAATATGATCCTATTTTATCTCATGGTAACAATGACATCTTCCTTCAAGAAAAATCAATCAATATCAATTAATGATAAGTCAGCCATCACAAATAGGAAAAACCCGTGGCCATGTTTACCTTTCATCAACCTTGTAATGACAATGAGAGGATGTCATTTGCCAATGTTTTGGGCTATGAATTTCACTGCTAAGAATGACCATACATACTATAGAAGTCATACACCCAATGCACCATTTTCGGTTCCTTATCTATTTGAACTCACGTTTTTACTTACATCAAAGTGTACAAGTCATGCATACATAGTCTGCCATCCACCCAAGAATTAGGTACGCAACACTATGAATGTCACAAGTTAATAAATCAATAAAATGATTCAATGTTACGGTGCTAGTTACGTTAAAAATGATTTGGTTATAAATGGATAGAACCGAAAAAACCAAGTATATAGTTTATTAGATTTTAATTAGGTTCTCTCTATAGTTGTAAACCATTTATAAAGGTAGTCCTGAACACTATGACATTTGTCAAGTTCCAATAAGGACTTAGGTTAAATATGTGGATATTAAGAGTAGAGAAAGGGCAGAGTTTTTCTTCTTTCTTCAAAAATTAATTTTTTCTGAAGCTGGAAGAATCAAAAAGTATTTCCTTATCCTTTAAGCTGGAGTTGTAAATCTAGATATTTGTTTGTCACTACTCCATGTCAAGGTATGTATTGCGACACTGCATGTTAAAGTTATGAAAGATTTGGTTTGAAAAAGTGCATGAATAGTAAAATAAAAAGGAAGGCTTTATATTAGGGTTATTTGGGTTTGAGGTGATGGTAAAGGTTACAAATAAAATTTAGTAGTGTTCTCAAATTTAATAAGTAGTGGTCGCTACAATTTCTTGTTGGATATGGAGTTCAAGTTGCTATCTTTGGTTGTCATGTCAGTCTCTATGTTGACTATTGTATGTGTACTATTTGTACTAGAAGATCTACAGAAAGTTAGTTAAAAAGGAGATGTCGAGATCTTGATAGTTATAGTATGATATGTCTGTGACTATATAAAAGATCATTTAAAGATATTTATGATTATATGTTTGTTGAGGATGGTATGTACATCTAGTATAGACTTGATGAGGTAATGTGATGGGGAGTCTAATCGTATATGTGCGTTTTAGATGTAATCTATGATGTATGTTTTGTTAAGAGTACATTAGTGATCTAAATGGTGACTTAGGATTGTGTCAATGCATGATGGGTCAGTCAAGTGAGTCTATTTCTATTTATCGTAATGTTGTCAAAAGGGGTTCGTCAGGACTTTAAACACAAACTCTGAAAGGAAAGCCCATAGCCATGGCACCTTCTGAAAGGAATTAAAGGACGATGATCACCCAATGGGGTTCTCTGCATGTCCCAAGACGATAATGGGCAAACCTCACATAGCGTGAGTTTAGGCAAATCCATATTGTAAACACGTAATGAAAAACTTGCCTTTGTGGCGAATCATGAAAGAAATGCCTTTGTGGCGAATCATGAAAGAAATGTCTTTATAGTGAATCATGAAAGAATTGCCTTTGTGGCGAATCATGAAAGAGATGTATTTGTAGAGAATCATGAAAGAATTGCCTTTGTGGTGTATCATGAAAGAATTGCCTTTGTGGTGAATCATGAAAGAATTGCCTTTGTGGCAGATTATGAAGTAATAGCATCTGTAGCGAACCCTACAAGCATAGCCTTTGTGGCATACCCGGATGGACTGCCATTGTGGTATGTCTTATTAAGGTTCTTAGAGAAGAACTTTGAAGGATGATCCTTGTGGCGTACTATGATAAGGCCTTCATGGTGTATTCTAATGTATTTCCCTAGTGGAGAGTTCTATTTGGCTCCTAAAAAAAATTAGTGGAATCAATAAGGGGCAATCTACATTTATGGACTATATGGTAAAGTATGGTACAAGACTAAGGCTCAGTTGGAAATAATGAAATGAAGAGAGATAGAGAAGTAATGGATTAAAATTGAAAACATATTTTGATTTAGAACATTAAATTTGGTGTCGAATGAAGTTTTGATTATCTGTGTACGTGTTTCTTCTTGAATCGTGATAAGGTGAAGGCTCAAAGATTGAAGGACGTAAGTGACATATCGAGGATGTTTTGATAAGAAAAGAAAATAGTTTCCGAGTAAGTAATAGTAACGAATGAGTATAAATGAGTGGAACTTGAGGAAGTATTCATCAGAGACAAAGTTGAAAGTTAAGAATAATGGGATTGTCTATCTAAACTATCAGTTGTGTGCAAATATGACTCAGGTAAATGATGTTTTCCTCACTAAGTTCTTATGAACTTATTCGTGTGTGTTATGTTACAAGCAAGATGATGTGGGTCTATGCCAGGAGAGACGATGCCAAGACTACGCCTTGAAGTGGCGTATTTGGTTATTATGCATATACAGTGAGTTCAGTGGTTTGTTCAAGTTCTAAAATGTCACTTGGAAACACCTACTTTGAGCCATCTGTAATGGATTAGAATTTTTATATAAGTATCACTGTAACCTATTATACGTGTTGAAGTTGTATATGTAATCATCTATCTTAGTTTCAAAACTCTATAATTATGTAAATTATAATTAATTTAAATTTGTATAAGTAAAATAAGTTTTTTCTGTATTAGCGTGGTAATACCCAAGATCTGGATTTGATGAATTGAATCAGTTTGAGGGTGTTACAGGTCCGATCCAATGTACTGTCAGTCTAGTCAGTCACATCCATGTCTCTATCTTCTGGGAGTGATCTGTTCTGATGCCCAAGACAAGGCATCTCCCCAATTGGACTTGATAGATGGCATCTCCCAATCGATTTGCTCATTTCCAATTAAACTAGAGACATATTTAGGTTCATCTACTAATCCAAGATGTCTTTTTGCACAATGATCCAACCACGTAATACTGCTTATTATTAGTTAAACATTTAGACAACGAATGAGCAATATTTTCTTTCATTTTTCTTTATGTACAAAAACCATATGAGGACAATTATACAAAGTATATTAATGTAATCAATGAATTTGTTTTATTATCCAATCTATTCAAAAAAATATTACAAGTGTATATTGACGAAAATACTACACTTAGGGTACTAGATCCAACAATAGCCTCTTTGTCACACCCAAATTTTTTTGAGGTCTCGAATCTAAAGAAGCATCAGGAGTTAATTGAAGAAAATAGTGACTTGGAGGACTCTACTAAAAAGCTTGGAAATTTTTGGCAGGTTGGTAATTAGTTGAAATCTAATTGTGGTTTGGTTAAGTTGGAACTGGTTAGTTCCTTAGTGGGAGACAAAATGATTGTTGATGGATGGTTACTTAGGACCTTGAACTGTGTGTAAAAACAGTTATATATATGTGAGTGGAGGATTTTTCCAAAAGGCAGAACTCTCCTCATTTATGTTTTACTTTCCTTCCTTCTCTATCTTCTTCTTCAGTTGCTCCAGAGGAGAGAAATTGTGGAAAACACTGCATGAGTCAGTGATCATGAGGATAGAGGTTAAGGAGTAAAAAATTTGAGGAACGGGTAAGCCTTTATATCTTTTTGTATCATGGATTGAGAAAATGGGAGTAAGGATTTTTGAAACCTCTAGGAAACTTTGAATGATACTGAACTCTAGGTTTTAAGGTTTGAATGCCTTCAATTTAACTGATATACTGTTGTCCTGCTTAGCTGGTAAGATGATAGAGGCTCTATTGTTTAGACAAACTCAGCTGTCGAGGACAAAGAATTCAAGGTGACTTTTTTGTACTCTAGTTTTGGTTGATTGATGGATGAGTGTTGCTTGTGTAATCTGAGTCTACATCTGCCCTTAGTTCTATTTGAAATTTATGGTAGTACATGAGTATGGTGAATGAGCACGACATGCTTGTTTAAGGTTGTATGAATTCATGAAAGTCTGCAGGTATGTTTTGTATGATAGGACAATGTATTGTTGTATCAAAGTGTGGTGTACTTCTTAGTGTAATGGTATTTGGAATGTTATGTATGAAATGCATGTTCATATTATATGTGGAGAATGGAGGGAATTACTTTGACAAGGTAGAAAAAGATACAAATAATTGGCAGAATGGAGGAATGGATGGATTAATAAGGGGATACAAGAGAGTTTGGCGGCATTGTTGAATAGTTATCTATTGGCTCGCTATAGCGACATCGTGACAATGGTTTATTGACTCTTGGAGTGACACTGTGATGGTAATTATTGACCGCGTGCACATAAAACAACCAATTGTATAAAGAAAATTTAAAGTACGATTTACTGCAAGTGTATAGGTCAGTTGTAATATTTATAGTTCCGATGAACACGAAATATTCCAATGGGATAAACCCAAGGGGATGATGATTGAATGATAAATAGTGTACCCTATAGAGTCTAAGTGACTACTAGTATGACTTTATAGTACGAAAAATCATAACAAGAAAGTTTTGCGAGAAAATTAAATATTCTAATCTAGCAGACAAATTGTCGGTGGTCAGTTGACTCCAATATGGTTCACCGGTCTTCAAATGAGGGATTTAAATCATTTAAATTACTAAGTAGCTCAATTTTATCTCATAATCTAAATTTTATCAACTCAAACAAATTAATCTGGTTTATCTCTCTATCTCACCAGTTAATTTGGGATTAATGAATTGGTGCACAAAAATATTACCTCTCAATCTCACTTGTCTAGATATTCCCTTAGGGGCGTGAATTCCTAAGTTTTTAGGTTTATTCAATTTAGTCCAATTTATTATGATTTAGTCCCTTGTCCAAAAAATCAACTTACCCATATCTCCATCAACCAACCCCCTTTAAAGTTTAGCTACTCATGCTGAAAATAAAGCTAAGGGACATGGAAATGTAAAGCAAGTAAACCATTAAATTAAAGCTTAAGAAAAATATAAAATTTTGGATTTTTGTGCAAGAAAACTTAAAGAACATGAAACTAAAGGCATTCAACAAGAAAATCTAAAGCTAGAAATGTCTTACAACCAAGGTACAGGGATTGAAAGTGCAAAGAAACTTAAGCTACAATGATACCTAACTTAACTAATATTAAGAATGAGAAGGAAGTGCAGAAAAATAAACTCTAAAACTAAGAAAGGAGAAAAGAAAAAAAAACGAGAAAAGTTACAGAAAAACTAAGAGAAAACCTAGAGAAACTAAAGCTAAAAACTAAACTAATGTGTGTCTCCTCTCTCTTCAACCAGAATTGGTTGTTCTAGGCTGAATGCTGATGAAATTTCAGTTTCAAAATTGCCCATACACGGGCCATGTGTGATTGGTGCATTGGGTGGACAACAACTACCTTCTTTGTCCAACTTTGTCTTCTTACAATATCAGTATCGTGATACCTAAGTAGAGGATATCGCGATACCCAAGTTAGTTTCAAACTTGGAAGTCTTCTTTAAGGGTGATATTGCGATACCCAAAGTGGATATCTTGATACCAATGAAGGGTGGTCTCCAATCTTCAAGTTTGTTGGAAGTATCATGATTCTAAGGTTTACATATCACGATGCCTTTTCTTTTAGTGTCGTTTTTGCTCATTTTCAGCGTCCCATACATCCTTACACACTCAACCACATGTTAGGCCCCCAATGGCACTATTGGCCAAATTTGGTCACAAAATGAGTAAAACTGAGACATTTACACTTATTAGCTTAAAATCTAAAAATTACAAAAAACCACGAAAAATATACTACTTTGCATGAGAATAAGCTCCTTAAGCATACCAGAAAAGACTAATTTGTCATATCAAATTATGGCTAATCAAACTCCCCTACAAGTGATACAGCCACGCCTGAGAATGCCCTTAGACCAGCTCACCAAGTGTGCCTTACAAACTCTTGAAAGATTACTTAGTTCGATTCCAACTAAATGGAGCTCAATTCAGCTTGATTCTAGCTTATTGAGCTCAATTTTATCCTTTTAAATTTATTCGTTTTAGTTGCTGGAATAATTTCATGCTTTAGCTAAGTCAATTGATTTAGTTTTAGCTCATAAATATGTGTTAATAAATATTTTTTAATCCGATTTTAATTAATTAAAGTGTTAGATGTATCTTAGTTTAATGCATGGTTTAAATGGTCTAAAGTAGAGACAAATTAATTAGCTGCTGTTGAATTTAATTTGTGTGTTAGTCTATTACATGTTTTTAGTATGTCGTAGCTTCACCAGAATTTATCATGTCTTAAACTAATTAAATTTGCTGAATTGAATGTTGCAGCTACATGCATTGGATGACTTGATTAATGTGAGCTAATGATTTAGTTTCTCCAAACACCTTTCGTGAACAGTAAAGGACAAGGGAGAGATGCTGTTTCTTCTTCCCAAGTTGGCCATTTAGCTCTCCAAGCAGCCTTAAAGAGCTTGCACATTGCTGGAAATTTTTTTCATACAGGGTGACCATTCAGTCATTTGCTTTCACACACAAAGGGCTTTTCAATTTTGTTGGTTCACACTCCATGGGTATTGAAGTGCTCTAAGCTGCTATTTAAAGTCCAAAACTAATCAGTTCTTCAAGGAAGCTCATTCAATCACTTTGGCCGAACCTCATTAAGGCAATTCAACCAATTTTAGCTTCCTACTTGATTCTATTTAATTTAAACTGATTAAAACAACAAGGGCCTTGTCTAATGGTGTCCCCAATGCAAGGAAGGTTCAAGGAAATTGCTTGGAATTTTTCAGGAAGCTTCAGCACATTTAATCTGAATACCATTTCAGCTCCTTAAGTGCCTATTTGGCTAGACATTTTATTTAGCTATAAATAGCTTGTTTTGTGAACATTTTCGGGTTAAATAATATATCTTGACATTTTTATGAATTTTAATTCATTTTTGAGTTTATTCAACTCTCTACATTCGTTTAAGACTCAAGTAGTCTTATCTAGCTTACTAGTGGCGTTTTTCTTGTTTCTTTAAACTTATCACTCAATCCCGAGTGTGGCATTCAACCATTTGATACATTTGGTTCCAAACTCTTTATAGTTAGAGGGACAAGGTCCTTTCTAGCACCTTAAGTGACTTATAAGTTTCAGGTCAATACTCTCCATAGTGTTGGTTCACTCTTGTCCTTAAGCTCAATTTTCTGTTCTATCCAACATTTTGATTTGTTTGCTTCAAACCTTAGCCGAATCTTCATCATCCTTTCAGTTAGCCATTTCAACTATCATCTTTGGTTTACTTTGTTTCAACACCTAGCTGAACCTATCCTTAATCCATCTTAAAACTCTTTGAAATCCTTCCATTTAAGCCTACATTTAGCTAAATTCCCTTAAATTTCAAATTGACGAAACTTCTCCATTTAACGATCGGGCACAAAAACGACTCGAATCAAGTCATCAAGGTAAGATCGTATCATTTGGTATCAGAGTTAGCAAAATCGAGGAGTACTGACATTCTAAAGTTATCGAAGTAAGTGCTTGAAAAATAATTCGAAAAAAATTTTGAAAAAAATTTCGTGTATTAAAAAAAATTACAAGAATAGTGTAATACAAGTTGTATTGAATTCATATATATTGTAAAAAAGAAAAGAAAAGAAAAGAAAGAAGTTGCTTTGAAAGTGCTCAAATTCATTTGTAATCATCAAAGTGTATTTCTACCCAAAAACCAACCATCACACCACACTACCATACTTTTATTTTTATTTTTTTCTTTCAGCCTACCTAATACCAAACATCATCTTCCTTTGCAAACCCTTTTGAAGCCGACCCCTAGACTAGCTTATAAGTCTAAACGAGGTGATTTACGAATTCTGAGAGGAAAATCGAGTGGCAAAAGTCACGAGAGTTGTGAGAGCATTAGAGAGAAGAAAAAGATAAGTGAAGAGTGCAAATACGAGTGGAGTGCCATATTATCTTTCTTTGTGAGTGGATTCGTGAGGTTTGTATTGGTGAGGTATTCATTTTCTATTTCTAATCACTTTTCTTTTCATTAATAAATCATGTTTCAAGAACAGCTTTTAGAATTAGATTTTCAATATGTGATGAAAGAAATGAGTAGAATTATGAGATCTAAATTTGAAAGGTTGCATGAATGATTAGACCGATTGGAGGAAAGAGACCAATAGGAACAACTGTCTCCAAGTCAAAAGACAGAGTCAAGATCATCACGGAGATAAACACCCAATGACTATTCGAGAAGAGATCAATACCGTGATTCCTACTCTTCGAGGCATTCGAGTAGAAAGAAAGAAAGCTTCGAGTCTTAGGTCTTTCAAGATGATAAATGAGAAGGTAGATATATCTTTTCAAAAGCATCAAAGTACTTATCCTTGGAGGATTATTCACGAAGAGTTAATCATGATCCATATGTAGATGCTTTCCATTCCTTTGAACGAAAAGCTTGTCGTTTTGATTCATTTGTATCATCTCAATCTTGTAATGAAAGGAAGAGACAAAAAGAAATAGAAAGAAAGGAGAGGTAAGAAATATTAATGCGAGAAAATGAGCGGATCTTAAACGAAATCGAGAGAAGAAAAAGAGAGATGAAAGAAAAAGAACTTGAAAAGAAAAAAGAGATTGAGATTAAAAAAGAGTGTGAGCAAGAAACGCAAATTGAAAAAGAAAGTGAGACTGAAGAAAGGAAAGAAATTGTAAAAGAAATGAGTTTTGTTGAGTTCTCAAAAAAAGAGACTGAGGTAAAAGAAAGAGAATTTGAAAATGAGTTAGAAAAAGAAACGAGTGAAAAAGACGAGAGAGAACAAGAAAAAGTGAGGAATGTCTTTACTAACCAACATGTGTGTTTTCCTCGTATTGTTTCTTATTTTCAAGTTTCTAGAGATTCATTTGACAAGTTTCGACTTCATTATCTTTCAGAAGAGAGGCGGTTCAAGTTGTTCACAAAGGCAAGATCGTAGATGAACTTAGTCCAGAACTGCTTAAAGGTAAACAAGATAAGGGTTCCCTAGCATTTGAGTTTCAACAATCCCACTTGAATGTTATTAATAAGGTTGCCGAAGACATAGCTTTTGAAAGAGCTCCTCACCTTGATTTTTCTAAGCGTCACTCTCTGATTATTGATGACTTCGTTTTAAAACATTGGATGAAGAGCTCTTCTACTAATTAGTATGTCATTGGCAAGTTTGATGATGAAGCAAGATTAAATTAGCACGAACAAAATTTGGACTTGTGTGATAAAGAGTTGATATCTAATTTATTTGTTTTTGACGATCATGTGAATTCTCTAATTTGTTGTGCAAAATCCACATGTTTGAGCAAGTCTATTCGACTAAAATTTAAAAGGTTTGTTTGTTCAAATATGAGTACGCTTAAATCCTCGTTGTTTAACATGTGTGAATTATTGGAGTTAAAGAGATTCTTTCTGCATTTTGGAATGAGTAATCAAACTCGTGTGTTGAAACCTGGAGTTCATTATTCTGGTTCGGGGGAAATCAAGCATCCTAAATTTTGTGCAAAAAATTCATGTTTATTTGATGTTTGGCCTTTAACTAAGGAAACGAAACTTGAAGACTCTAATTATAACTTAAAATCGCTCCTTGCTCATTCTATGTTTTCGGTTATAAAATTCTTGATTCATCATGAAAAGGTAACACCCATCGATGTTTTTGAATCACGGCAATTAAAGTTGAATGTTGTTGAGAAAGTTGCTAGTGACATAGTTTTCAAAAGACCTCCTTATTTTGCTTTGGTTGATTGCCGTTCTCTGTTTGTTGTTGACAATTTCGTTTTAAGTGGAGGCATGAAGAGTTGTTTACTTGATGTGTTTTGTGTTGAAAAATCTTTTGATGACGTTGGATTAATTCAGTTTGCGCAAACTTTGGACGTACATGATAGTGATTATTCACATAAAAAGCTTCATTTATTTGACTGTGAAGGCTATGTTAATTATTTACATTTTTGTGCGAAACCCTCTTGTATAAGCATGCCTTTGCGAATGAAATATGAAGGTTTTGATTGCTCGAATGTATGTATGCCTAAATTTTGTTTGCTTGGCATGTGTAATGTCTATTTTGTTGCGTTGTGGAACAACCGATCAAAATAGTGTTTTTAAACCTAGAGCCTATATTCCTAAGTTGATGTCAAGTGAAAGTGAGTATCAAAATTGTATTTTGAGTCAATGTGTTGACCCCTTCTATTTGCTCCGAGTTTTATCTTTATTTTGTTCGAAAGCAAATCATGTGAATTTTGTTAGCTTGCAAAGTCAAAATCAATTTTTTTATTCTGGAAATTGTTCTATATTTTGGCTTAAAAGATTCGAGTATGATTTGCTTGATAATGACTTAAAATTGCTTCACGTTATTTCTATGATGCTACTCATGAAACTTTAAAGCCGAAGTGAAATGGTAAGAGAAAACCTCGTCTTTGATCCCGGTGATTATTGTTCTATAGCATTGTCTAAGGGATTTGAACCATTGAATGTTGATTTTCAAAACTATAGCTATCGAATGCCTTGTGATTCAAGTTTGTTGCCATCAATGAATTTCTTAATTCATTAAGATAAGGTAAGACGAACTTCTAATTTTGAACTCGGGATTATATTACTAACTAATTTTTGATTCATTGCGGAAAGGTAAAATCAACTTCTGTTTTTGATCCTGGCATTGGTTTATTTGCTCAATTTTTGAAAAAGATTCTGAAAAGTTCTCTTGAGATTATAATTTCTACAGTCACTAAACTATTTCATTCTTGTATAGGTGACACCTCGAAATGGTTTCCTCCTAAAGAGGGAGGGTATGCAAAAATCCTGTTCTCTTTTCGCAGTATTTGTGAATCTTAAGTTCTTGGGAGCATTTCTGTCAAATTCATCACCCAAGCGATTCTTGACCAATAAAGATTTTTCACGAGCAAGTGGCCCGGCTAGAGGACAAATCGCTTTAAAGAAGGAGGGGATGATACGACCATGCCCGAGAATGCCCCTGGAGCAGCTCACCAACCGTGGCTTGCAAACTATTGCAAGTTAACTTAGTTCGATTCCAACTTAATGGAGCTCAATTCATCTCGATTCTAGCTCATTGAGCTCAATTTTATCCTTTTAAATTTATTCGTTTTAGTTGCTGGAATAATTTCATGCTTTAGCTAAGTCAATTAATTTAGTTTCAACTCATAGATATGTGTTGATAAATATGTTTTAATCTAATTCTAATTAATTAAAGTGTTAAATGTGTCTTAATTTAATGCATGGTTTAAATGTGTCTAAAGTAGAGACAAATTAATTAGCTGCTGTTGAATTTAATTTTTGTCTTAGTCTATTACATGTTTTTAATATGTCCTAGCTTCAGTAGAATTTATCATGTCTTAAACTAATTAAATTTGCTGAATTGAATGTTGTAGCTACATGCATTGGACGACTTGATTAATGTGAGTTGATGATTTGGTTTCTCCAAACACCCTTTTGTGAACAGTAAAGGACAAGGGAGAGTTGCTGGTTCTTCTTCTCAAGTTGGCCATTTAGCTCTCCAAGCAGCCTTAAAGAGTTTTCACATTGTTGGAAATTCTTTTCACATGGGGTGACCATTCGGTCATTTGTTTTCACACACAAAGGGCTTCTCAATTTCGTTGGTTCACACTCCATGGCTATTGAAGTGCCATAAGCTGCTATTTAAAGTCCAAGACTAATCAGTTCTTCAAGGCAGCTCATTCAATCACTTTGGCTGAACCTAATTAGGGACATTCATTTCATTTCAGGTTCCTACTTGATTCCATTTAATTTAAATTGATTGGAAACAACAAGGGCCTTGTCTAATGGTGTCCCCAATGCAAGGAACGCTCAAGGAAATTGCTTGGAATTTTCTAGGAAGCTTCAGTACATTTAACCTGAATATTTGCTGCCTATTCAGCTCCCTAATTGCCTATTCGACTAGACATTTTATTTAGCTATAAATAGCTAGTTTTGTTAACATTTTTGGGTTAGACAATATATCTTGAAATTTTTATGAATTTTAATTCATTTGTGAGTTTATTCAACTCTTTAAATTCATTTAAGACTCAAGTAGACTTATCTAGCTTGCTAGTGGCATCATTCTTGTTTCTTTGAACTTATCACTCAATCTTGAGTGTGGCTGTGACATCCCTAATTTGACCCTAGTCGAAAAGTGGTTTCGGGACCACTAAACCGAGTCTTATAAGTAATTAAAAGTTATATTCTATGTTTATGATGTTAGTAAATGCATGTGTGAAAGTTTCATGCATTAATTTGATCATTTCTATGTGAATTTATTAAAATGGACTTGTATGAAACATTGTTGAAAGGTGATAGGCTAATCTTACAATGGTCTAATAGTACATGCATGCAAAAGAGTGGTTTTGCATGTCAATTTGCCCAAAAAAGGGAAGAGTGGCCTGCCATGACAAGAATATGGGCAAGGGAACATGTTTCCAACATGTTTAGTTAGTGGATTATGTAGAAAAAATAAAGAAATGAAAAAAATGAGCATGGATGCCCCCCTTTTGTTGCCGTGAGTAGAGGAAAAGAAAGGAAAAAAAATTGTTCATCCATTCTCAAATCTTGGCTGAAAATACTAAGGGAAAAGGAAGGATTTTTGCTTCATGCTTGGTTTAGAAGAGAACTAGAAGGAGATTTGGTCATACTTGTGTCAAGATTAAGGTATGTTTGAGGTTGTGTCATAAGATTCATGCATGTTTTAGTTGCTAACTTGATGTTCATGTTAGCCCATGGTTCAAATCCTTGTTATGCCATAGAAATGGTATTTGGCCAAGGTTGATATTGTGTTAAAGCCATTGCATGCTAAATGTGAAGCTTGTTGATGATACATGTAATGATGGATTGACTACTCTTGAAATTTCTTTTAGCATTCTTGAGTAAGACATGGAGTTTTCTTTGTTTAACCATGACCAAAAATTGAAAGGGGGATGGTGTGGGATGTATTCGGCCATGGCATGCTCATAAGTGCGATTTATGCTTGTTGCATGATAGGTAAAAATTTGTGTTTTGATATATGTGTATATGTGTTTGTACATGATGTTACAAATGGATGTGAAAATATATGCTAGATTGGGAAAATTTGATTAAATGTTCATGAGATGAAATTAGGTGATTAAAAGATGTTAGTTGACATTGTACATATATATATATATTCGCCATTAAAGTGAGTATGAAGGTAATGTTGAATCAAGTTTTTGTGCATATTCGGTTAGGTGTATAATCGACCAAATGGGCGATTAGTAAGAATGGTTGCCGAATATACAAGCATACATATGCATGTGTAGTTGAATTATGAATGTTTAGCAAGATGGTTAAACTAGTGATTTATTGATTAAGCTCAAGGAGTTAAAGAAGGAGAATCAAGCAAGGGAAAGACGAAGGTCATCGAGTAGCCGACTTGGAACTATTTTACCCAACACGAGGTAAGTCATTAAGCACATATGTTTGATATTGCTTAAATGATTGGAAAATCTATGCAATTGTGTTTAATGGAATGCTATATATGTATAAATGAAATTGTATGTGTATGGAATGAGGATAATTGTTGAATGTAAAAGAAATAGTGGAATGTGTAGAAAGTTTGCTTTCGGCACTATGTGTCTTGAGCAATACGTGTGTATGGTGACGAGATTGGCACTAAGTGTGCGTGCTGGAAATATATGGCACTAAGTGTGCGTGCTGGAAATATATGGCACTAAGTGTGCGTGCTGGAAATATATGGCACCAAGTGTGCATGCTGGAAAAATACGGCACTGGGTGTGCGAGCTCGAAGGGTATGGCACTATGTGTGCGGGCTTAAATTTGCGTGGCACTAAGTGTGCGAAATCGAGTAGTAAGCACTGTGTGTGCATACGCTATATATATGGAGGGTGTGTCTCCATTGAATTGAGTATGGACAGTGGATCGGGTAAGTACCTCGAGCTCATGACGAATAGAGAATACGTTCATGCTTGGGGTTGAATTTGGTAAGCCTTAAATCTATGTGATGATTGAAATTGTATGGTTGTGCTGGAAAATGAGTTAATGTGTAAAAATGCTTGATTATCTTGTTGTGTAGAATATGAAATGTGGATGTATGAATTGGTGCGAGATTGGACCGAAAGGTCCGAGGTATTATGGTATAGATTCGATATGGACGAGTACCTAGCCTCATTTGTTGTACATGTAGTAGTAACTTTATCGATGGATTGATGAATGCTTATGACTTCTCTGAGTTGTAAACTCACTCGGTGTTTTCTTGTCACCCATTTTAGGTCTCTTGGACTCGTATTGTTGCGTGCTCGGAACCGTCGTTGAAGTCATCACACCGGCTGAAATCTTGTGGTATTGTTTTTGTTGTTGAAGAACATTTGGCATGTATAGGCTATTACATTTTGTCGAATTGTGGGTTGTAAACTTTAAGCCATGTGAAAATGGCCTATGTGGTCGTTGAGTGGGATGCTAGAACCTATAGCCACGAGTCTTAGAAACTCAAATTTTGATAAGGTGGCCATAATTTGTGTCATGTATGATGGATGATTAAAGCCAAGGAAAAATTCATGAAATTGGCATAGTCTACTGCAGTAACTGTTGCGGACAGCAGCAGTGAGATGAGATTGAAAAATCACTAAAAATAGTAGAATTAGAATTAAATAGTGATTAAATTATGGAACTGAACCTTGATGAATCTATTTTTATATGGACGAAACGAAATGACCATATGAGCAGTATACTGAGAAATATTAAAGTTCTCATGAGACAGGGCCAGAACGGTTTCTGGGTCCCCTGTCGCGACTTTGAAAATTTACCATAAATTATCCAGAAAGAATTAGGAGTCATGCCTTATATTTACAGATTCCGTTTTGAGTATAGTTTCATTAGAAACAAACGGCACCGGTATTAAAGCCCTGTACAGAGAGATATTCAAGTTGTAACGCGCGAGGGTCAGAGCAGTTGATCCCTGTAACATGGGTGACTTTAACTAATAAACTGTACCAATTGGCCCAACCAAAAATTCTAAAAATAAATCCATGGATGGTTATATGAGTCTAAATTCAGGGAAAATTTATGAAACCAGTTTCCGAGTTTTGAAACTCGAGATATGATTTTTAATGCGACGGTGACGCAGTTTTCCAGCCTGTCCAGAAATGCCAAATTGGTCGGTACTTTAAGATGATTTGTCTCGTTAACCCCTCGTGTCCGACACCGGCGATGGTCTCGGGTTTGGGGTGTTACAATTTAATTGGTATCAGAGCTATGGTTTAGTCGATTCTAGGACTACCATAGCGCGTGTGAGTCTAGCTATACATGCCAAATTGTTAGTGCTTAAAAATGTGATGACTTCTGACAGTTGAAATTTTTGTTTTGATTAGTAAATGGAACCCGGGGTAGAAAGACCCTTGGCGGATGACGTTGGAAGTGTAGCGGCTGCTCCCGCGCAAGGGACACCGCCTGTTGAGCCTCAGTCATCCGCAAATAATCAAAATGAAGGGGCGAAACAAGCCTTCTTCACTATGATGAATGAGTGGGTCGCATAATATGCCCGAACCAACCCTATTGTCCAACCATTCCCGAATTTAAATACTCCACCCCAAGAGCCCGCAATGCCTCCGTTATTGATCCCGTGAGGCTGAGTAAACCACCGTGGACTTGATTAGGAAGCGCGGGCCGAGGAGTTCAAGGCCATAGTTCTTGATGATGCCGAAAAGGCCGAGTTCGCTCGATAACACCATTAGAGTGTTAGATGAACTGTCATGCACACCGATGAATGTCTTAAGTGTGCTATATCCTTGTTATGAGACTCACTTACTATTGGTGGAGGACTTTAATTTCCATAGTCCCAAATGAGCGAGTTACTTGGGATTTCTTTCAATCCAATTTGAAAGAAATACATTAGTCAACAGTTCATCGATCGAAGCGTAAGGAATTCTTGGAACTCAAGCAAGGCGGATGATCAGATCGAATCTGAACATGAGTTCGTAAGACTTAGTCGGTATGCTCTGGAGTGTGTGGCTGATGAGGTTGCGATGTGCAAAAGATTTGAAGAAGGATTGTATGAAGAGTTAAAGTTACTAGTGGGAATTTTGGAGATAAAGGAGTTCGTGCGCTAGTCGAACGAGCTGCAAAGCGGAAGAACTTGGGAAGGAGAAGAAGAAGGCTGAATTTGAAGCAAGAGATTACCGTAAAAGATCGACGAGTAAAGCTCCGTTCTCTCACTGTAAAGAGGTTCGGGAGGACACCATGAAGTCGAGGACGATTGCGGGAATTTCCATTAGAGCCCGACCATTGGCGGACTCCGAGCTACTTGATAGCTAGTGTGGGCAATAGTCGTCAAGAGAGACTGAATGCCCCCAATGTGGAAGAGCGACACCTAGGTGAATGTTGGGGTAAGTCATTAATAGGGCCTATTATGGATGCAGTTCAAAGGACCACTTCATTAGAGATTGCACGGAGCTAGATGAGAGGAATAAGGCGCAAGGTGCAAGACCTAGTGGAGCGACGGTGGAGGTAGGCCCCGAGAATCTCTGGAGGTAGGGGTGGTAATCGAGAGGAGCCTCTAATCTGGCCGTCCGATCCGAGACCCGTGCTCTGCTAGAGCATATGCCATCCGCGCACGAGAGGAGGCATCCTCCCCGACGTTATCTTTGGTACTTTTACTCTCTTTGATACTATTGTGATTGCATTGATTGACCCGGCTCTACTCACTCATATGTATGTGAAACCTTAGCATCCGATAAGACTCTCACTGTTGAGTCTCTTGAGTTCGTATTCGAGTGTCAAACCCTTTGGGTCAATACGTACTTGTTGATAAAGTGTGCAAGAGATGCCCCCTAATAATTCAAGAATCCTATTTTCAATCCGATCTGATGCTTCTACCATTTCATGAATTCGATGTTATTCTTGGTATGGATTGGCTGACCGTACATGATGCAGTGGTGGACTGCAAAAGGAAAACCAATGATTTGAGGAGTGCAAATAATGAGGTAGTCCGAGTCGAGTCTACTGATTTAAAAGGAGCGCCAGCGATAATATCTTCTATGACCGCTCGGAGGTATGTGAAAAGGGTGTGAAACATACCTTGCGTATGTGTTTGGAAGTAAAGAGACGGAAAGGAAACTCGAATCGATACCGAGTGGTTTGTGAGTATTCGGATGTTTTCACGAGGAGTTACCGGATTGCCATTGGTTCGAGAAGTGGAATTGGCATCGAAGTTGTACCGGGTACTCGCCGATTTCAATAGCCCCGTATCGTATGGCATTAACGAATTAAAGGAATTGAAGGTTCAATTGCAAGAATTGACGGATAGAGGTTTCGCTCGACCGAGTTTTTCTCCATGGGGCGCTTTTGTATTGTTTGTGAAGAAGAAGGACGGAACCATGAGGTTGTGCATCGACTATCGTCAACTCAATAAAGTGATGATAAAGAATAAATATCCATTGCCACGAATTGACGATTTGTTTGATCAATTAAAGGGAGCCTCGGTGTTTTCAAAGATAGATTTGAGGTCGGGTACTATTAGTTGAGGTCCGAGAATCGGACATACCCAAAACCGCTTTTAGAACGAGGTACGGTCACTCTGAATTCTTGGTGATGCCGTTTGGGCTCACTAATGCCCTGCGGTGTTTATGGATTTAATGAATAGAATTTTCAGGCCATACTTGGATCGGTTCGTAGTTGTATTTATCGATGACATTTTGGTCTATTCGAGAGATGAAACTAAACATGCTGAACACCTGAGGCTAGTGTTGTAAATCCTACGAGATAAGCGATTATACGTAAAGTTCATAAATGTGAATTTTGGTTGAAAGAGGTTAGCTTTTGGGGCACGTGGTGTCCGTGACGGGTGTCGGTGGACCCGAACAAAATTTCAGCCATAGTCGATTGGAAACCACCAAGGAATGTTACGAAGTTAGGAGCTTTTTGGGGCTTGCGGTTATTCTTGACGATTTGTAAAGGTTTCTCGACGATAGCCACGCCAATGACGGCTACTCCAAAAGGATGTTAAGTTGAATGGACGGAGAAATGTCGAAAAGTTTCGATCAACTGAAAGCTTATTTGGTGAAGCCCCAATTCTAGTGCAACCCGAATCGGGCAAAGAGTTTGTCATTTATAGTGACGCATCCCTACTTGGGTTGGGTTGCGTATTGATGCAAGAAAGGCGAGTTGTGGCCTATCGCGCCGAGGCAATTAAAGCCACATGAGAAAAATTATCCGACCCATGATCTCGAATTGGTCGCCATCGTATTCGCCTTAAAGATATGGCGACATTACTTATTTGGTGAGAAGTGCCATGTGTATTCGGATCACAAAAGTCTCAAATATTTGATGACCCAAAGAGACTTAAATCTGCGACAAAGGCGATGGCTCGAGTTGTTAAAAGATTATGAGCTCGTCATTGATTATCACCGGGAAGGGCTAATGTGGTTGCGGATGCCTTAAGCCGAAATCACTTGTTTGCTTTTCTGGCGATGAATGTACACTGTCTATCCTACCCGACAATGTGTTAGTAGCTGAATTGAAAGCGAAACCATTATTGATCGTCAAATTCGTGAAGCTCGAGAAAGTCGACGATGAGTTGGTTGCAAAAGCGGGATGAGTGTGTTCGAACAAGGACTCGGAATTTCAAATTGATGATGACGATTGTTTGAGGTTGAAGTCGTTTGTGTGTTCCAAAGAATTGAACTTATTCCAATAATTTTGAGCGAGGCCCATTGTAGGCGAATGGCAATCCACTCGGGAATCGAAGATGTACAACGATTTGAAAGCGTCGGTTTTGGTGGCATGGTATGAAGCGAGACATCTCGATTTCGTTTGAGATGTTTAATATGTCAACAAGTGAAAGCGAACATCAAGTGCCTTGAGATTACTTCACCGATCACGATACCCGAGTGGAAATGGGATCGAGTCACAATGGACTTTGTATCCGGACCGCCATTGTCGGTGAGTAAGAAGGATGCGATTTGGGTCGTTGTCGATAGACTGACTAAGTCGGCTCACTTTATCCCGTCGTAAGGATTTTCAATGGACAAACTATTTGAATTGTACGTTTCTCAGTTGTGAGATTACACGGGTGCCTATTTCCATCGTGTCGGATAGAGATCCGAGATTTAGCTCGCGATTTTGGAAGAAGTTGCAAGAAGCTTTGGGTACCAAGTTGCATTTCAGCACCGCCTTTCACCCCAAGCGATGGTCAATCCGAGCGGATAATTCAAATACTCGAGGATATGTTGAGATGTTGTATCCTTGAGTTTAGTGGTTCATGGAATCTATTCGCCTTCGATTGAATTAAACACAACAATAGCTTTCAATCAAGTATTAATATGGCGCCTTACGAGGCTTTATACGATCGTAAATGCCGTACCCCATTATTCTGGTGAACTTAGTGAAGGTAAATTCTTGAGGTTGATTTGGTTAAGGATGCCGAGCAAAGAGTTCGAGTAATTCGTGAAAGTTTGAAAGTCGCCCGGATCGCCAAAAGTCGTATCGGATTTGAAAAGAAAAGATATTGAATATCGGGTTGGAGACAAGGTCTTTCTCAAAGTTTCACCTTGGAAGAAGGTGCTTAGATTTGGCCGTAAGGGAAAATTGAGTCCGAGGTTCATCGGTCCGTATGAAGTATCCGAACGAGTTGGACCGAGAGCGTCTGATTAATTTTACCCCGAGCTTGAAAGGATCCACAACGTTTTCCATGTCTCGATGCTTGACGATATAGGTCCGATCCATCGCACGTAATCGCTCAAATCGAGATTGAGATTGACCTAATTTGAGCTATGAAGAGGAACAGGTTCGCATTACGATGCGTGAAGTAAAAGAGTTGCGCAATAAGAAAATCCCATTAGTGAAGGTGTTGTGGCATAAACACGGAATTGAAGAAGCCACTTGGGAACTCGAGGACTCTATGAAAGAGCGATACCCAAACCTATTTACCGGTAAGATTTTCGGGACGAAAATTTCGTAAGTGGGGAGAGTTGTGACATCCCTAATTTGACCCTAGTCGGAAAGTGGTATCGGGACCACTAAACCGAAGTCTTATAAGTAATTAAAAGTTATATTCTATGTTTATGATGTTAGTAAATGCATGTGTGAAAGTTTCATGCATTAATTTGATCATTTCTATGTGAATTTATTAAAATGGACTTGTATGAAACATTGTTGAAAGGTGATAGGCTAATCTTACAATGGTCTAATAGTACATGCGTGCAAAAGAGTGGTTTTGCATGTCAATTTGCCCAAAAAAAGGGAAGAGTGGCCGGCCATGACAAGAATATGGGCAAGGGAACATGTTTCCAACATGTTTAGTTAGTGGATTATGTAGAAAAAATAAAGAAATGAAAAAAAATGAGCATGGATGCCCCCCCCTTTTGTTGCCGTGAGTAGAGGAAAAAGAAAGGAAAAAAAAAATTTGTTCATCCATTCTCAAATCTTGGCTGAAAATACTAAGGGAAAAAGGAAGGATTTTTGCTTCATGCTTGGTTTAGAAGAGAACTAGAAGGAGATTTGGTCATACTTGTGTCAAGATTAAGGTATGTTTGAGGTTGTGTCATGAGATTCATGCATGTTTTAGTTGCTAACTTGATGTTCATGTTAGCCCATGGTTCAAATCCTTGTTATGCCATGGAAATGGTATTTGGCCAAGGTTGATATTGTGTTAAAGCCATTGCATGCTAAATGTGAAGCTTGTTGATGATACATGTAATGATGGATTGACTACTCTTGAAATTTCTTTTAGCATTCTTGAGTAAGACATGGAGTTTTCTTTGTTTAACCATGACCAAAATTGAAAGGGGATGGTGTGGGATGTATTCGGCCATGGCATGCTCATAAGTGCGATTTATGCTTGTTGCATGATAGGTAAAAATTTGTGTTTTGATATATGTGTATATGTGTTTGTACATGATGTTACAAATGGATGTGAAAATATATGCTAGATTGGGAAAATTTGATTAAATGTTCATGAGATGAAATTAGGTGATTAAAAGATGTTAATTGACATTGTACATATATATATATATTCGGCCATTAAAGTGAGTATGAAGGTAATGTTGAATCAAGTTTTGGTGCATATTCGGTTAGGTGTATAATCGACCAAATGGGCGATTAGTAAGAATGGTTGCGAATATACAAGCATACATATGCATGTGTAGTTGAATTATGAATGTTTAGCAAGATGGTTAAACTAGTGATTTATTGATTAAGCTCAAGGAGTTAAAGAAGGAGAATCAAGCAAGGGAAAGACGAAGGTCATCGAGTAGCCGACTTGGAACTATTTTACCCAACACGAGGTAAGTCATTAAGCACATATGTTTGATATTGCTTAAATGATTGGAAAATCTATGCAATTGTGTTTAATGGAATGCTATATATGTATAAATGAAATTGTATGTGTATGGAATGAGGATAATTGTTGAATGTAAAAGAAATAGTGGAATGTGTAGAAAGTTTGCTTTCGGCACTATGTGTCTTGAACAATACGTGTGTATGGTGACGAGATTGGCACTAAGTGTGCGTCTTTGGAAATATATGGCACTAAGTGTGCGTGTTGGAAATATATGGCACTAAGTGTGCGTCTTTGAAATATATGGCACCAAGTGTGCATCTTTGGAAAAATCTGACCTTTGGGTGTGCGAGCTCGAAGGGTATGGCACTATGTGTGCGGGCTTAAATTTGCGTGGCACTAAGTGTGCGAAATCGAGTAGTAAGCCTTTGTGTGTGCATACGCTATATATATGGAGGGTGTGTCTCCATTGAATTGAGTATGGACAATGGATCGGGTAAGTACCTCGAGCTCATGACAAATAGAGAATACGTTCATGCTTGGGGTTGAATTTGGTAAGCCTTAAATCTATGTGATGATTGAAATTGTATGGTTGTCTTTGGAAAATGAGTTAATGTGTAAAAATGCTTGATTATCTTGTTGTGTAGAATATGAAATGTGGATGTATGAATTGGTGCGAGATTGGACCGAAAGGTCCGAGGTATTATGGTATAGATTCGATATGGACGAGTACCTAGCCTCATTTGTTGTACATGTAGTAATAAGCATGTCGGTGGATTGATGAATGCTTATGACTTCATCGAGTTGTAAACTCACTCGGTGTTTTCTTGTCACCCATTTTAGGTCTCTTGGACTCGTATTGTTGCGTGCTCGGTGTGACATCCCTAAATCGACCCTAGTCGGAAAGTGGTTTCGGGACCACCAAACCGAGTCATAATAATAATTAACCATCATAATTGATGCTCATTATATGTATATATGCATGTGTGAAAATTTCGTGTTTGGATTTTGTTAATAGTAAGTGAATTTTATCAAATAGGACTTATGTGAGAAAATTTAGAAATGTGCTAGGCAATTGTAAGGTGGCCTATTAATACATGTGGGAAAATAGTTGTCCTTGCATGTCAAATAACCCACTTCCTAAGGTGAGTGGCGGCCATGACAAGAATATGGGCAAGGGAACATGTTTCCAACATGTTTAGTTAGTGGATTATGTAGAAAAAATAAAGAAATGAAAAAAAATGAGCATGGATGCCCCCTTTGTTGCCGTGAGTAGAGGAAAAGAAAGGAAAAAATTTGTTCATCCATTCTCAAATCTTGGCTGAAAATACTAAGGGAAAAAGGAAGGATTTTTGCTTCATGCTTGGTTTAGAAGAGAACTAGAAGGAGATTTGGTCATACTTGTGTCAAGATTAAGGTATGTTTGAGGTTGTGTCATAAGATTCATGCATGTTTTAGTTGCTAACTTGATGTTCATGTTAGCCCATGGTTCAAATCCTTGTTATGCCATAGAAATGGTATTTGGCCAAGGTTGATATTGTGTTAAAGCCATTGCATGCTAAATGTGAAGCTTGTTGATGATACATGTAATGATGGATTGACTACTCTTGAAATTTCTTTTAGCATTCTTGAGTAAGACATGGAGTTTTCTTTGTTTAACCATGACCAAAAATTGAAAGGGGATGGTGTGGGATGTATTCGCCATGGCATGCTCATAAGTGCGATTTATGCTTGTTGCATGATAGGTAAAAATTTGTGTTTTGATATATGTGTATATGTGTTTGTACATGATGTTGCAAATGGATGTGAAAATATATGCTAGATTGGGAAAATTTGATTAAATGTTCATGAGATGAAATTAGGTGATTAAAAGATGTTAGTTGACATTGTACATATATATATATATTCGCCATTAAAGTGAGTATGTAGGTAATGTTGAATCAAGTATTTGGTGCATATTCGGTTAGGTGTATAATCGACCAAATGGGCGATTAGTAAGAATGGTTGCCGAATATACAAGCATACATATGCATGTGTAGTTGAATTATGAATGTTTAGCAAGATGGTTAAACTAGTGATTTATTGATTAAGCTCAAGGAGTTAAAGAAGGAGAATCAAGCAAGGGAAAGCGAAGGTCATCGAGTAGCCGACTTGGAACTATTTTACCCAACACGAGGTAAGTCATTAAGCACGTATTTGATATTGCTTAAATGATTGTAAAATTTATGCAATTGTGTTTAATGGGATGATATATATATATAAATGAAAATGTATGTGTATGGAGTGATGACATTTGTTGAATGTAAAAGAAATAGTGAAATGTGTAGAAAGTTTGCTTTCGGCACTAAGTGTCTTGGGCAATACGTGTGTACGGTGTGAGATCGGCACTAAGTGTGCGTGCTGGAAATATATGGCACTAAGTGTGCAAGCTGAAAAAATACTGACCTTTGGGTGTGCGAGCTCGGAGGGTATGGCTTGTGTGTGCGGGCTTAAATTACGTGGCACTAAGTGTGCGAAATCAAGTAATAAGTCTGTGTGTGCGTACTCTATATATATGGAGGGTGTGTCTCCATCGAATTGGGTATGGACAGCGGATCGGGTAAGTACCTCGAGCTCATGACGAATAGAGAATACGTTCATGCTTGGGGTTGAATTCGGTAAGCCTTAAATCTATGTGATGATTGAAATTGTATGGTTGTGCTGGAAATTGAGTTAATGTGTAAAAATGCTTCGATTATCTTGTTGTGTAGAATATGAAATGTGGATGTATGAATTGGTATGAGATTGGACCGTAAGGTTCGAGGTATTATGGTATAGATTCGATATGGACGAGTACCTAGTTTCATTTGTTGTACATGTAGTAGTAATTTTATCAGTGGATTGACGAATGCTTATGACTTACTGAGTTGTAAACTCACTCGGTGTTTTCTTGTCACCCATTTTAGGTCTCTGGGACTCGTCTTTGTTTGCGTGCTCGGAACCGTCGTTGAAGTCATCACACCGGCTGAAATCTTGTGGTATTGCTTTTTTTTGTTGTTGAAGAACATTTGGCATGTATAGGCTATTATATTTTGTCGATTTGTGGGATTGTAAACTTTAAGCCATGTGAAAATGGCCTATGTGGTCGTCGAGTGGGATGCTAGAACCTATAGCCACGAGTCTTAGAAACTCAAATTTTGTTAAGGTGGCCATAATTTGTGTCATGTATGATGGATGATTAAGGCCAAGGAAAAATTCATGAAATTGGCATAGTCTACTGCAGTAACTGTTGCGGACAGCAGCAGTGAGATGAGATTGAAAAATCACTAAAAATAGTAGAAGTAGAATTAAATAGTGAGTAAATTATGGAACTGAACCTTGATGAATCTATTTGTATATGGACGAAACGAAACGACCATATGAGCAGTATACCGGGAATTATTAAAGTTCTCGTGAGACAGGGCCAGAACGATTTCTGGGTCCCCTGTCGCGACTTTGAAAATTTACCATAAATTATCCAGAAAGAATTAGGAGTCATGCCTTATATGTACAGATTCCATTTTGAGTCTAGTTTCATTAGAAACAAACGGCACCAGTATTAAAGCCCTGTACAGAGAGATATTCAAGTTGTAACGCGCGGAGGTCAGAGCAGTCGATCCCTGTAACATGGGTGACTTTAACTAATAAACTGTACCAATTGGCCCAACCAAAATTCTAAAAATAAATCCATGGATGGGTATATGAGTCTAAATTCAGGGAAAATTTACGAAACCAGTTTCCGAGTTTTGAAACTCGAGATATGATTTTTAAGGCGACGGTGACGCAGTTTTCCAGCCTGTCCAGAAATGCCAAATTGGTCGGTACTTTAAGAGGATTTGTCTCGTTAACCCCTCGTGTCCGATACCGGCGTCGGTCACGAGTTAGGGTGTTACAATTTTATTGGTATCAGAGCTATAGTTTAGTCGGTTCTAGGACTACCATAGCGTGTGAGTCTAGCTATACATGCCAAATTGTTAGCACTTAATAATGTGATGACTTGACGGTTGGAATTTTTGTTTTGATTAGCAATGGAACCCGGGTAGAGAGACCCTTGGCGGATGGCGTTGAAAGTGTAGCGGCTGCTCTGCGCAAGGGACACCGCCCGTTGAGCCTCGATCATCCATGAATAATCAAAATGAAGGGCGAAACAAGCCTTCTTCACCATGATGAATGAGTGGGTCGCGCAATATGCCCGAACCAACCCGGCTGTCCAACCATTCCCGAATTTAAATACTCCACCCCAAGAGCCCGCAATGCCTCCGATTCTTGATCTGTGAGGTGAGTAAACCACTGTGGACTTGATTAGGAAGCGTGGGGCGAGGAGTTCAAGGCCATAGTTCTTGATGATGCCGAAAAGGCCGAGTTCGCTCGATAACACCATTAGAGTGTTAGATGAACTCATGCACACCGATGAATGTCTTAAGTGTGCTATATCCTTGTTCGAGACTCGACTTACTATTGGTGGAGGACTTTAATTTCCATAGTCCCAAATGAGCGAGTTACTTGGGATTTCTTTCAATCCAATTTCGAAAGAAATACATTAGTCAACAGTTCATCGATCGAAGCGTAAGGAATTTTGGAACTCAAGCAAGGCCGAATGATCGTGTCGAATCGAACATGAGTTCGTAAGACTTAGTCGGTATGCTCGGGTGTGTGGCTGATGAGGTTGCGATGTGCAAAAGATTTGAAGAAGGATTGAATGAAGAGTTAAAGTTACTAGTGGGAATTTTGGAGATAAAGGAGTTCGTGACACTAGTCGAACGAGCACTGCAAGGCGGAAGAACTTGGGAAGGAGAAGAAGAAGGCTGAATTTGAAGCAAGAGATTACCGTAAAAGATCGACGAGTAAAGCTCCGTTCTCGGCTGTAAAGAGGTTCGGGAGGACACCGATGAAGTCGAGGACGATGCTGGGAATTTCCATTAGAGCCCGACCATTGACGGACTCGAGCTACTTGATTAGCTAGTGTGGGCAATAATCGTCAAGAGAGACAGAATGCCCCAATGTGGAAGACGACACCTAGGTGAATGTTGGGGTAAGTCATTAATAGGGCTGTTATGGATGCGGTTGAAGGACCACTTCATTAGAGATTGCACGAGCTAGATGAGAGGAATAAGGCGCAAGGTGCAAGACCTAGTGGAACGACAAGTGGAGGTAGGCCCCAGAGAATCTCTGGAGGTAGGGGTGGTAATCGAGAGGAGCCTCTAATCTGCCGTCCGATCCGAGACCGTGCTCTGCTAGAGCATATGCCATCCGCGCACGAGAGGAGGCATCCTCCCTAACGTTATCAACGGTACTTTTACTCTCTTTGATACTATTGTGATTGCATTGATTGACCCGGCTCTACTCACTCATATGTATGTGAAACCTTAGCATCCAAGAAGACTCTACCTGTTGAGTCTCTGAGTTCGTAATTCAGTGTCAAACCCTTTGGGTCAATACGTGCTTGTTGATAAAGTGTGCAAGAGATGCCCCTAATAATTTGAGAATCTGCTTTTCCGGCGGTCCGATGCTTCTACCATTTCATGAATTGATGTTATTCTTGGTATGGATTGGCTGACCGTACATGATGCGATGGTGGACTGCAAAGGAAAACCATTGATTTGAGGAGTGCAAATAATGAGGTAGTCCGAGTCGAGTCTACTGATTTAAAAGGAGCGCCAGCGATAATATCTTCTATGACTGCTCGGAGATATGTGAAAAAGGGGTGTGAAACGTACCTTGCGTATGTGTTTGGAAGTAAAGAGACGGAAAGGAAACTCGAATCGGTACTAGTGGTTTGTGAGTATTCAGATGTTTTTCCTGAGGAGTTACCGGGATTGCCCTTGTTTCGCTCTCTGGCAGTTCCGACCTCTCTTCACTATGAATTAATTATCTCACAGTACGGGACTCGGATGATGCTTCCGTCTACTTCCCTAGAAAATTGACTCATTAAGGATTTATTCATAGAAATTATAATCCATAATAATTTTTGTAAAATTTTTAGTTATTTTCCAAAGTTAAGATAGGGGAGCCCAAAATCACTCTGACCCTATTTCACAAAAAATCAAATATCTCATCTAATGAGATTCCTTTGCTTAGACCGTTTATTTATCTGAAACTATACTTGATAAGCTTTAATTTCATATTTTACTCAGCCTCTAACTCAATTTCTACTATATTTGGTTTCATAGTTGGACCGCTGGTATTGTACTAACCTGTTTTAGTGCAACATGATGATAACCATCACAAATTTATCATAGAAATTATTCTCATAAATATCACTTATTCATTTGCACTCTTATCACAAGTCCATTTCATTTCACATGGCAAACACATGCTCATGGGTTTCGAGTACTTACCTATGCTGTGACATCCCTAAATTGACCCTAGCCGGAAAGTGGTTTCGGGACCACTAAACCGAGTCATAAGAATAATTAACCATCATAATTGATGCTCATTATATGTATACATGCATGTGTGAAAATTTCATGTTTGGATTTTGTTAATTGTAAGTGAATTTTTATCAAATAGGACTTATGTGAGAAAATTTAGAAATGTGCTAGGCAAATGTAAGGTGGCCTATTAATACATGTGGGAAGGTGTTGTCCTTGCATGTCAAATTAGCCAAAATGAAGCAAGATGGCCGGCCATGCTATGGGTGGAAACATGTCTCCAACATGTTAGACTAGTGATGCATGTAGGAAACAATAAAATAAGAAAGTTAGCATTAAAGAAATGGAAAAAGGAAAATGATGATAACAAAAAAAAAAGAGTGTGGATGCTTTCCCCCTTGCCGTACATGAGAGAAACAAAAGCAAAGAAAGAAAGAAAAAAAAAAGTTTTGTTGCTCATCCTTGGTGTCTTGGCGAATAGAAGAGGGAAATTGATAAAAGGAAGAAAGGAGAAATCTGGTTATGTTTTGTTCTTCTTGTCATGAACTAAAGGAAGAGAAAAGGGGGAGAAGAAGCTAGGTATTCGGTCTTCTACTTGTTTGATTGAGGTAAGTTTTAAATAAATTCTTTGAGATTTCATAAAATTTAGTTGATGGATAGGTCTTTGATTGAGCCCATGTGTGTATTTAGATCCTTGTGGTGATTTGGCCATTCGACTAAGGTAGGAAACTTAGAAGATGATTTCTATTCCTTGTGTTTTGTGAGTAGGGAGCTTAGATTAAAGTTGAATAAGGGAATATGAGTATTGAGGATTTTGGTAATATGGAAATTGGCTATGAGAGTGTGCATGTGGTCACTTGCGAATGTGGGTGTTAAGGTTAGTAGATTGGCCTAATTCTTGCATTAGAAACTCATGAACTTGATTTAAATACTTTAAATTTATGGTAGTTAAATGGAATTGAAAGGATCTATTCGACCATAGTAGCTATTGAGGGTTTAAGTTTGTGATTAGTGTTAAATTTGATGATAGGAAGAAAAATTGGCTTGTGTATGTGTAGTTGCGAATGTGAATTTGGGTAACCTTTCTTGTAACATTAGCATTTTAAAAGTGGCTAATAGGGATTTTAATGAAAATTATGCCAAGGCCGAATGTATCATGAAATGAATAAAATGCTACATTGTGCTTATATGTATATTGGCCAAGGAAGCATGATATGAAGCTTGATAAGCTTGAAAGACGAATGACCGAATTAGCTATAGGTCATGTAAGGATTAATTTTATGCATACGTGAGTGTGTGGCATTAGTAGTTAATGGTATTCGGCATTATTTTAACTAAGAATTGAAAATGAATGTTTGAAAGTTAAATAGGTCACCCAAGTGACCGAATGTGTTAAAAGCAAAATATGGTTGCCGTATGTGTGTGTTTGATTGAGAAGTAAATTTGTTTGATTTAGCTCAAGAACTCAAAGGATCAAAGTTGGACAAGGGGAAAGACAAAGTAATTGAATAGCCGTTGAAGGCGTGCGATAACATCCGAGGTAAGTCATAAAGCATATATTTGGTATTGATTTAAATGATCATAATATATATGCAATTGCATTTAAAGAATTGATGTGTAAGTGGAAATGTATGTGTATGGAATGATGCCATCGTTGAATGTATAAAGGTAGTAAAATGCATAAAGTATTGGTCTTGGCACTAAGTGTGCGGGTATAAATGGACACGGTGACAAGATTGGCACTAAGTGTCGGGTTTAAAATTTGTACAGCACTAAGTGTGCGAATTTGATTATATAGCACTATGTGTGCGAGCTGATTATATAGCACTAAGTGTGCGGACTTATTATATGCTTTTGCATCACTATTGGCACTGAGTGTGCGATATTATCGAGTTGATCACGGACAGCGGATCGGGTAAGTACCTCGAGCTCATGACGAATAGAGAACACATTCATGCTTGGGGTTGAATTCGGTAAGCCTTAAATCTATGTGATGATTGAAATTGTATGGTTGTGCTGGAAATTGAGTTAATGTGTAAAAATGCTTCGATTATCTTGTTGTGTAGAATATGAAATGTGGATGTATGAATTGGTATGAGATTGGACCGTAAGGTTCGAGGTATTATGGTATAGATTCGATATGGACGAGTACCTAGTTTCATTTGTTGTACATGTAGTAGTAATTTTATCGATGGATTGACGAATGCTTATGACTTACTGAGTTGTAAACTCACTCGGTGTTTTCTTGTCACCCATTTTAGGTCTCTGGGACTCGTCTTTGTTGCGTGCTCGGAACCGTCGTTGAAGTCATCACACCGGCTGAAATCTTGTGGTATTGCTTTTTTGTTGTTGAAGAACATTTGGCATGTATAGGCTATTATATTTTGTCGATTTGTGGGATTGTAAACTTTAAGCCATGTGAAAATGGCCTATGTGGTCGTCGAGTGGGATGCTAGAACCTATAGCCACGAGTCTTAGAAACTCAAATTTTGTTAAGGTGGCCATAATTTGTGTCATGTATGATGGATGATTAAGGCCAAGGAAAAATTCATGAAATTGGCATAGTCTACTGCAGTAACTGTTGCGGACAGCAGCAGTGAGATGAGATTGAAAAATCACTAAAAATAGTAGAAGTAGAATTAAATAGTGAGTAAATTATGGAACTGAACCTTGATGAATCTATTTGTATATGGACGAAACGAAACGACCATATGAGCAGTATACCGAATTATTAAAGTTCTCGTGAGACAGGGCCAGAACGATTTCTGGGTCCCCTGTCGCGACTTTGAAAATTTACCATAAATTATCCAGAAAGAATTAGGAGTCATGCCTTATATGTACAGATTCCATTTTGAGTCTAGTTTCATTAGAAACAAACGGCACCAGTATTAAAGCCCTGTACAGAAAGATATTCAAGTTGTAACGCGCGGAGGTCAGAGCAGTCGATCCCTGTAACATGGGTGACTTAAACTAATAAACTGTACCAATTGGCCCAACCAAAAATTCTAAAAATAAATCCATGGATGGATATATGAGTCTAAATTCAGGGAAAATTTACGAAACCAGTTTCCGAGTTATGGAACTCGAGACATGATTTTTAAGGCGACGGTGACGCAGCTTTCCAGCCTGTCCAGAAATGCCAAATTGGTCGGTACTTTTAGAGGATTTGTCTCGTTAACCCCTCGTGTCCGACACCGGCGTCGGCCACGAGTTAGGGCTGTTACAATTTTATTGGTATCAGAGCCATGGTTTAGTCGGTTCTAGGACTACCATATAGCGTGTGAGTCTAGCTATACATGCCAAATTGTTAGCACTTAATAATGTGATGACTTTTGACGGTTGGAATTTTTGTTTTGATTAGCAATGGAACCCGGGGTAGAGAGACCCTTGGCGGATGACGTTGAAAGTGTAGCGGCTGCTCTGCGCAAGGGACACCGCCGTTGAGCCTCGATCATCGCATGAATAATCAAAATGAAGGCGAAACAAGCCTTCTTCACCATGATGAATGAGTGGGTCGCGCAATATGCCCGAACCAACCCGGCTGTCCAACCATTCCCGAATTTAAATACTCCACCCCAAGAGCCCGCAATGCCTCCAGTTACTAATCTGTGAATTTGAGTAAACCACCGTGGACTTGATTAGGAAGCGTGGGGCGAGGAGTTCAAGGCCATAGTTCTTGATGATGCCGAAAAGGCCGAGTTCGCTCGATAACACCATTAGAGTGTTAGATGACTGTCATGCACACCGACGAATGTCTTAAGTGTGCTATATCCTTGTTCGAGACTCACTTACTATTGGTGGAGGACTTTAATTTCCATAGTCCCAAATGAACGAGTTACTTGGGATTTCTTCCAATCCAATTTGAAAGAAATACATTAGTCAACAGTTCATCGATCGAAGCGTAAGGAATTCTTGGAACTCAAGCAAGGCCGGATGATCAGATCTGAATCGAACATGAGTTCGTAAGACTTAGTCGGTATGCTCGGAGTGTGTGGCTGATGAGGTTGCGATGTGCAAAAGATTTGAAGAAGGATTGAATGAAGAGTTAAAGTTACTAGTGGGAATTTTGGAGATAAAGGAGTTCGTGACACTAGTCGAACGAGCCTCGCAAGGCGGAAGAACTTGGGAAGGAGAAGAAGAAGGCTGAATTTGAAGCAAGAGATTACCGTAAAAGATCGACGAGTAAAGCTCCGTTCTCGGCTGTAAAGAGGTTCGTGGAGGACACCGATGAAGTCGAGGACGATCGGGAATTTCCATTAGAGCCCGACCATCGACGGACTCGAGCTACTTCAAAGTAGCTAGTGTGGGCAATAATCGTCAAGAGAGACACTGAATGCCCCCAATGTGGAAGACGACACCTAGGTGAATGTTGGGGTAAGTCATTAATAGGGCCTGTTATGGATGCGGTTGAAGGACCACTTCATTAGGGATTGCACGGAGCTAGATGAGAAGAATAAGATGCAAGGTGCGAGATCTAGTGGGCGACAGCTAGAGGTAGACCCCAGGGTTTCGGGAGGTAGGGGTGGTAATCGAGGGAGCCACCGACACGGCTGTTCGATCCGAGACCCGAGCTCCTGCTAGAGCATATGCCATCCGCGCACGAGAGGAGGCATCCTCCCCTGACGTTATCACTGGTACTTTTACTCTCTTTGATACTAGTGTGATTGCATTGATTGACCCCGGCTCTACTCATTCATATGTATGTGAAACTTTAGCATCCAGTAAGACTCTACCTGTTGAGTCTACTGAGTTCGTAATTCGAGTGTCAAACCCTTTGGGTCAATACGTACTCGTTGATAAAGTGTGCAAGAGATGCCCCCTAATAATTCGAGAATCTTGTTTTCCGGCCGATCTGATGCTTTTACCATTTAATGAATTCGATGTTATTCTTGGTATGGATTGGCTGACCGTACATGATGCAGTGGTGGACTGCAAAAGGAAAACCATTGATTTGAGGAGTGCAAATAATGAGGTAGTCCGAGTCGAGTCTACTGACTTAAAAGGAGCGCCAGCGATAATATCTTCTATGACCGCTCGGAGGTATGTGAAAAAGGGGTGTGAAACATACCTTGCGTATGTGTTTGGAAGTAAAGAGATGGAAAGGAAACTCGAATCGGTACCGGTGGTTTGTGAGTATTCAGATGTTTTTCCGAGGAGTTACCGGATTGCCACCGGTTCGAGAAGTGGAATTGACATCGAAGTTGTCTGGGTACTACGCCGATTTCAATAGCCCGTGTCGTATGGCATTAACGGAATTAAAGGAATTGAAGGTTCAATTGCAAGAATTGACGGATAGAGGTTTATTTCGATCGAGTTTTTCTCCATGGGGCGCTTTGTATTGTTTGTGAAGAAGAAGGACGGAACCATGAGGTTGTGCATCGACTATCGTAAACTCAATAAAGTGACGATAAAGAATAAATATCCATTGCCACGAATTGACGATTTGTTTGATCAATTAAAGGAGCCTCGGTGTTTTCAAAGATAGATTTGAGGTCGGGTACTATCAGGTTGAGGGTCCGAGAATCGGACATACCCAAAACCGCTTTTAGAACGAGGTATGGTCACTCTGAATTCTTGGTGATACCGTTTGGGCTCACTAATGCCCTGCGGTGTTTATGGATTTAATGAATAGAATTTTCAGGCCATACTTGGATCGGTTCGTAGTTGTATTTATCGACGACATTTTGGTCTATTCGGAGATGAAATCGAACATCTTTGAACACTTGAGGCTAGTGTTGCAAATCTTACGAGATAAGCGATTATCGCAAAGTTCATAAATGTGAATTTTGGTTGAAAGAGGTTAGCTTTTGGGGCACGTGGTGTCCGACGGTGTCGAGGTGGACCGAACAAAATTTCGCCATAGTCGATTGGAAACCACCGAGGAATGTTACCGAAGTTAGGAGATTTTTGGGGCTTGCCGGTTATTACCGACGATTTGTAAAAGGTTTCTCGACGATAGCCACGCCAATGACGAAGCTACTCCAAAAGGATGTTAAGTTCGAATGGACGGAGAAATGTCAGAAAAGTTTCGATCAACTGAAAGCTTATTTGACTGAAGCCCCAATTCTAGTGCAACCCGAATCGGGCAAAGAGTTTGTCATTTATAGTGACGCATCCCTACTTGGGTTGGGTTGCGTATTGATGCAAGAAGGGCGAGTTGTGGCCTGTCGTCGAGGCAACTAAAGCCACATGAGAAAAATTATCCGACCCATGATCTCGAATTGGCTGCCATCGTATTCGCCTTAAAGATATGGCGACATTACTTATTTGGTGAGAAGTGCCATGTGTATTCGGATCACAAAAGTCTCAAATATTTGATGACCCAAAGAGACTTAAACTGCGACAAAGGCGATGGCTCGAGTTGTTAAAGGATTATGAGCTCGTCATTGATTATCACCGGGAAGGGCTAATGTGGTTGCGGATGCCTTAAGCCGAAATCACTATTTGCTTTGCGAGCGATGAATGTACACTTGTCTATCCTACCCGACAATGTGTTAGTAGCTGAATTGAAAGCCAAACCATTATTGATACGTCAAATTCGTGAAGCTCCAGAAAGTCGACGATGAGTTGGTTGCAATACGGGATGAGTGTGTTCCGAACAAGGACTCGGAATTTCAAATCGATGATGACGATTGTTTGAGGTTCAAGGGTCGTTCGTGTGTCCCAAAGAATTCGGAACTTATTCCAATAATTTTGAACGAAGCCCATTGTAGCCGAATGGCAATCCACCCGGGAGTCGAAGATGTACAATGACCAAACGCCAATTTTGGTGGCCGGTATGAAACGAGACATTTCGAATTTGTTTCAAGGTGTCCGATATGTCAACAAGTGAAAGCGGAACATCAAGTGCCATCGGGATTACTTCACCGATCATGATACCCGAATGGAAATGGGATCGAGTAACAATGGACTTTGTGTGCAGGTTACCATTGACTCGAATAAGAAAGACTCGGTTTGGGTCATTGTTGATAGGTGACCAAGTCGCTCATTTTATCCTGTCCGCACGGATTTTACGCTCGATAAGTTGGCAGAATTATATGTCTCCCAAATTGTTCGATTGCATGGGGTACCTATTTCTATCGTGTCGGATAGAGACCCAAGATTTACGTCGCGGTTTTGGAAGAAATTACAAGAAGCTTTGGGTACCAAACGCATTTTAGCATTCGCTTTTCACCCCAAACCGATGGTCAATCCGAACGGATAATTCAAATACTCGAGGATATGTTAAGATGTTGCATCCTTGAGTTTAGCGGTTCATGGGAGCAGATATCGCCTTTGATTGAATTCGCACAACAATAGCTTTCAATCAAGTATTAAGATGGCGCTTTCGAGGCTTTATACGGTCGTAGATGCCGTACCCCATTATTCTGGACCGAACTTAGTGAAGGAAAAATCTTCGAGGTTGATTTGGTTAAGGATGCCGAGCAAAAAGTTCGAGTAATTCGTGAAAGTTTGAAAGCTGCTTCGGATCGCCAAAAGTCGTATGCGGATTTGAAAAGAAAAGATATTGAATATCAGGTTGGAGACAAGGTATTTCTCAAAGTCTCACCCTGGAAGAAAGTGCTTAGATTTGGCCGTAAGGGCAAATTGAGTCCGAGGTTCATCGGTCCATATGAGATATCCGAACGAGTCGGTCCAGTCGCGTATCGTTTGATTTTGCCCCGAGCTCGAAAAGATTCACAATGTTTTCATGTCTCAATGCTTGACGATATAGGTCGATCCATCGCACGTAATTGCTCCATCCGAGATTGAAATTCAGCCTAATTTGAGCTATGAAGAGGAACCGGTTCGCATTATGATGCGTGAAGTAAAGAGTTACGCAATAAGAAAATCCCGTTAGTGAAGGTGTTGTGGCATAAACACGGAATTGAAGAAGCCACTTGGGAACTTGAGGACTCTATGAAAGAGCGATACCCGAGCCTATTTACAGTAAGATTTTCGGGACGAAAATTTCTTAAGTGAGGAGAGTTGTGACATCCCTAAATTGACCCTAGCCGGAAAGTGGTTTGGGACCACTAAACCGAGTCATAAGAATAATTAACCATCATAATTGATGCTCATTATATGTATACATGCATGTGTGAAAATTTCATGTTTGGATTTTGTTAATTGTAAGTGAATTTTTATCAAATAGGACTTATGTGAGAAAATTTAGAAATGTGCTAGGCAAATGTAAGGTGTCCTATTAATACATGTGGGAAGGTGTTGTCCTTGCATGTCAAATTAGCCAAAATGAAGCAAGATGGCCGGCCATGCTATGGGTGGAAACATGTCTCCAACATGTTAGACTAGTGATGCATGTAGGAAACAATAAAATAAGAAAGTTAGCATTAAAGAAATGGAAAAAGGAAAATGATGATAACAAAAAAAAAAGAGTGTGGATGCTTTCCCCCTTGCCGTACATGAGAGAAACAAAAGCAAAGAAAGAAAGAAAAAAAAAGTTTTGTTGCTCATCCTTGGTGTCTTGGCGAATAGAAGAGGGAAATTGATAAAAGGAAGAAAGGAGAAATTTGGTTATGTTTTGTTCTTCTTGTCATGAACTAAAGGAAGAGAAAAAGGGGGGAGAAGAAGCTAGGTATTCGGTCTTCTACTTGTTTGATTGAGGTAAGTTTTAAATAAATTCTTTGAGATTTCATAAAAATTTAGTTGATGGATAGGTCTTTGATTGAGCCCATGTGTGTATTTAGATCCTTGTGGTGATTTGGCCATTCGACTAAGGTAGGAAACTTAGAAGATGATTTCTATTCCTTGTGTTTTGTGAGTAGGGAGCTTAGATTAAAGTTGAATAAGGGAATATGAGTATTGAGGATTTTGGTAATATGGAAATTGGCTATGAGAGTGTGCATGTGGTCACTTGCGAATGTGGGTGTTAAGGTTAGTAGGTTGGCCTAATTCTTGCATTAGAAACTCATGAACTTGATTTAAATACTTTAAATTTATGGTAGTTAAATGGAATTGAAAGGATCTATTCGACCATAGTAGCTATTGAGGGTTTAAGTTTGTGATTCGTGTTAAATTTGATGATAGGAAGAAAAATTGGCTTGTGTATGTGTAGTTGCGAATGTGAATTTGGGTAACCTTTCTTGTAACATTAGCATTTTAAAAGTGGCTAATAGGATTTTTAATGAAAATTATGCCAAGGCGAATGTATCATGAAATGAATAAAATGCTACATTGTGCTTATATGTATATTCGGCCAAGGAAGCATGATATGAAGCTTGATAAGCTTGAAAGACGAATGACCGAATTAGCTATAGGTCATGTAAGGATTAATTTTATGCATACGTGAGTGTGTGGCATTAGTAGTTAATGGTATTCGCATTATTTTAACTAAGAATTGAAAATGAATGTTTGAAAGTTAAATAGGTCACCCAAGTGACCGAATGTGTTAAAAGCAAAATATGGTTGCCGTATGTGTGTGTTTGATTGAGAAGTAAATTTGTTTGATTTAGCTCAAGAACTCAAAGGATCAAAGTTGGACAAGGGAAAGACAAAGTAATTGAATAGCCGTTGAAGGCGATGCGATAACATCCGAGGTAAGTCATAAAGCATATATTTGGTATTGATTTAAATGATCATAATATATATGCAATTGTGTTTAATGAATTGATGTGTAAGTGGAAATGTATGTGTATGGAATGATGCCATCGTTGAATGTATAAAGGTAGTAAAATGCATAAAGTATTGGTCTTGGCACTAAGTGTGCGGGTATAAATGGACACGGTGACAAGATTGGCACTAAGTGTCGGGTTTAAAATTTGTACAGCACTAAGTGTGCGAATTTGATTATATAGCACTATGTGTGCGAGCTGATTATATAGCACTAAGTGTGCGGACTTATTATATGCTTTTGCATCACTATTGGCACTGAGTGTGCGATATTATCGAGTTGATCACGGACAGCGGATCGGGTAAGTACCTCGAGCTCATGACGAATAGAGAACACGTTCATGCTTGGGGTTGAATTCGGTAAGCCTTAAATCTATGTGATGATTGAAATTGTATGGTTGTGCTGGAAATTGAGTTAATGTGTAAAATGCTTGATTATCTTGTTGTGTAGAATATGAAATGTGGATGTATGAATTGGTGCGAGATTGGACCATAAGGTTCGAGGTATTATGGTATAGATTCGATATGGACGAGTACCTAGTTTCATTTGTTGTACATGTAGTAGTAATTTTATCGATGGATTGACGAATGCTTATGACTTACTGAGTTGTAAACTCACTCGGTGTTTTCTTGTCACCCATTTTAGGTCTCGGGACTCGTCTTGTTGCGTGCTCGGAACCGTCGTTGAAGTCATCACACGGCTGAAATCTTGTGGTATTGCTTTTTTTGTTGTTGAAGAACATTTGGCATGTATAGGCTATTATATTTTGTCGATTTGTGGGATTGTAAACTTTAAGCCATGTGAAAATGGCCTATGTGGTCGTCGAGTGGGATGCTAGAACCTATAGCCACGAGTCTTAGAAACTCAAATTTTGTTAAGGTGGCCATAATTTGTGTCATGTATGATGGATGATTAAGGCCAAGGAAAAATTCATGAAATTGGCATAGTCTACTGCAGTAACTGTTGCGGACAGCAGCAGTGAGATGAGATTGAAAAATCACTAAAAATAGTAGAAGTAGAATTAAATAGTGAGTAAATTATGGAACTGAACCTTGATGAATCTATTTTTATATGGACGAAACGAAACGACCATATGAGCAGTATACTGGGAATTATTAAAGTTCTCGTGAGACAGGGCCAGAACGATTTCTGGGTCCCCTGTCGCGACTTTGAAAATTTACCATAAATTATCCAGAAAGAATTAGGAGTCATGCCTTATATGTACAGATTCCATTTTGAGTCTAGTTTCATTAGAAACAAACGACACCAGTATTAAAGCCCTGTACAGAAAGATATTCAAGTTGTAACGCGCGGAGGTCAGAGCAGTCGATCCCTGTAACATGGGTGACTTAAACTAATAAACTGTACCAATTGGCCCAACCAAAAATTCTAAAAATAAATCCATGGATGGATATATGAGTCTAAATTCAGAGAAAATTTACGAAACCAGTTTCCGAGTTATGGAACTCGAGACATGATTTTTAAGGCGACGGTGACGCAGCTTTCCAGCCTGTCCAGAAATGCCAAATTGGTCGGTACTTTTAGAGGATTTGTCTCGTTAACCCCTCATGTCCGACACCGGCGTCGGCCACGAGTTAGGGGTGTTACATATGCTATCTCTTAGCACAACCACTCATCTAAACATGACAATCATATACATCATACTAGTATCATCTAAGCATAGATGAGTTTATCATTTCAAGTGTTTCCATTCCATTTCTCATATTAATTCCCGTTGAATTCCTTAAAATCTCGATGGATATCACATTTATCGTCAAGTCATGCAAGCGATCATTTCAAGTATGCACTCCCGCAAACCTCATTCACTACGGCGGGTTTACCAGTCAAGGCTAAATCCCCCGTATCATAACTCACAGAGTGTTTTGGGATTACCAGTCTAGGTTAAATCCCTTACAATGACATACACTCTCATAAGTTCGGATCTGAATTACAAGTCCAGGCTAAATTCAGTCCTTAATCGGATTACCCATCCAGGCTAAACCCTTAATGCACCCATATTCTTCTTGAGGCTCGATCACTTGAGGAACACCTGTCCGAGGTAGATCCTTTCTATATTGAGATCAACGGATTACCCGTCCAAGCTAAATCTTTTTCTGCAACACATGCAGGATCTAATGTTATGTAAACAATGATTTATCCATCGGACATCCCTTTTTATTCAACCGAGATTTTCTCTTTTCATCAAGTATATCAATATGCATAGATGATCATGCAATGTACATTCAGTTCAACACATTTTCATGTTTATTTGGGCATTAGTACATCCAACCAAAAATAACATATCATCTAGTTTTCATACAAACTTAATTCATTGCATTTAAAATGTCAATTTCTATCAAATGTCCATTAACGTCAAATTCAATACAATCATAGCAAGATATATTCCATGTATAACAATAATAACATGAATAATATGCTTATTAAATCACGCGAACTTACCTCGGATACAGAAACGGTAAAATTACCATTTTAGTCCAAAACTTGTATTATCTTGATTTAAGCCTGAATCTTAATTTCCTTGATCTATCATTTCAAATATAGCCTGTTTAGGACTCACATTATTCAAATTGATTCAAAATCATATTTTGGCAAAATTACATTTTTCCCCTAAACTTTATCAAAATTACACTTTTGCCCCTAGGCTCGTAAAATGATTTTTATTCAATTTTCTAATTCTATAAGCCTAGCCAAACCATTTTCATAACTATAGCAAACTAAAATTCTCATTGTAACACCATTTATACCATTTTTACAACTTTTACAAAACGGTCTTTTTGGACGTTTTCGTTGAAAATCACTTAGTAAAAGCTGTTTATTTAACACCCAACACTCATTTTCTACCATTAGACATAAAAATACAAGCATGTCCCTCATGGGTAAATTTTTTAACATAAACCCTAGCTCAAAATAATGGTAGAAATGAGTAAATCATGTTACCAGGACTTAAAAAATGTAAAGAACATTAAAAACGGGGCTCGGGATCACTTACAAATGAGCTTGGAAGCTTGAACCAAACCCTAGCCATGGTGCCCATGCTAGTTTCAGTTGGATGGAGAAGATGATAGCCAATTTTTACTTATTTTCCCTTTTTAATTATTAGATTACCAAAATGCCCCAAACTTAAAAATATTTTATTACAACCATTTCATGTTCATTTTTGTCCAACAATTAACCAATGGTCTAATTACCATTTAAGGACCTCCAATTTAAAAACTCATAACAATTGGATACTTCTAAATGTGGAACTCAACTTTTGCACTTTTTACAATTTAGTCCTTTTGACTAAATTGAGTGCCCAAACGTCAAAATTTTCGAACGAAATTTTTTTCACGAAGTCATTCTGTGAAATCATAGACCATAAAAATATAATAAAAATAAATTTTCTTACGTTAAATTTTTGGTCCCAAGACTTTGAAGTACTAAGATGGGCCGATGGATATTGTGAATGATCTCCACTGATGCTTTCAATCCAACGAGATTTTGAAGTACTATAAAAGAAGGGAAAATAAAATAGAGTAAGCATGAAATGCTTATGATACAACCACACCTCCCGAGTTTCCAACTACCAAAGTAGATCCTCTCGAGTTGCCCATAGGACCGGTCACCCGAGCCCGAGCCAAGAGGTTCAAAGACACGATTTTAGCTTTAGTTGATCGAGCTTGGGTCAAATCTATCACCAGCTTACTCGAGAATTTGTGGACTAGCTCATTCAGTCATCCTTGTAATCTCTTCCTAGCTCATCCAGCTCATAATCAACTCAGGAAGCTCGGTTCCAGCTTAACAAGTTCACATCCAGCTCAACATCAGCTCATGAGCTTGTTCTCAGCTCAACTTCAGCTCTCAAGCTCAAACTCAACTCATTTCCAGCTCATGAGCTCGGACTTAGCTCGATATAGCTCACAAACTTAGTCGTAGCTTATGAAGTTATTTATAACTTATTATAATAGTGTTGACTTTTACTTGAATAAGTTCATTAATTAGCTCTCTTTAATTAACTATGTTTTAGTTAAGTTCACATTAGTAATTAACTATGTTTTATGTTTATTAATATTACAGGTTTTAATTATGTAATAATTGAATTAATGTTTGAGATTTTTGTTCACATTTATGCCAAAATTAAGGTGTTCATATGGGATTTAATGAATTGATTATTTTTCATGTAGGTGCATTACCTAGGACGCATGGTGCATGGAAGAAGTAATTTTGGTGTGCTGCCCCTTTGAGTTCCCTATGTGACTATTCAGCCATGCCTCTCCAAATAACCAATGTGGTCTTTAAGTGCTCCTTAAAGCTTTCACACTTGGCCAAACTCGTGTTCACATTCCATGAACCATTTGGCTAGCTTGGTTCACATTTGATGGCTTTTCAATGGTTGGTGTTCACACCTAAAAAGGGCTAATGAGCTCTCCACATTAACTCCAACACTTTTGGCCAAGCATCACCAATTTATGGCTTACCACATTTACGGATCTCTAATCTTAGCTCATTGCCGAATTGCCCCTTAGGTGTTGCGGTTTTGGTAAGTATTCCTCATCCATTGGCTAAGGTTTGTCGAATAGCCATAGTAAGGTAAGGGGGCTTGTGTTGGATACGAGTCACCTATTATTCTGATTTTAATAGTTACGATCGGTGTAGATCTAGGAGTTGATCATGGTTAGTGAAGGGGCTGTTATACTTATCGCACAAGGTAAGGTTAAGGTGAGATTCTGGCTTTAGGTAAAGTATTCGATAAGTATGTGAGATTAATCTTTGAGTGATATCGATTTAGGTTTGGGCTAAAGAAATCGCAGCACGCTTGCCTACCAGGTGTGTACATACACTGTTCACACACAATGAATCGACAAAAGCCGAAATGCCGAAAAGCTAAAAGTTGGGCTACGGTAGTCACACGAGTGCACGAACACTCGTGGAGAGGAAATCGATAGGTTGCCTAAGGCCCACGGGCGATTCCTTGGACTTGGGTTGAGAATTGGCCAAATGGGCCAGAATGGGCCTGATGGGCTGTTGGGCCCATAATAGGCAAGGATTGATAAGTGATGCTATGCGTTAGGAAATTTGTATGTGAGCATGAATATAATATGATCTGGGCCTAATGAGCCATATGAATGTGAATTGGTCCTAGTGGGCCATAAGAATATGAATTGGGCCAGATGGGGCATTTGAATAAGATTGGGCCTAGTGGGCCATATGCATGTATGTAAGGGATTGGGCCTAGTATATGATAAGTACATAAGACTTAATTAATATCTTGCAACCGTGAACAAGTCATAGGGTTAAGGTGTGGCAACGAGTATATGCATGTCTAGGATTGGATCTAGGGAGAGCTTGGTACTTAAGCGGTCTTAATTACCCACCTCCTCTTCCCTGGAATCCTACTTGGTGCATAGTATTCGTTCATCTTAGATCACGGTACTTGTTCATGGGCCAAGGTAAGTGAACACCGTAATTAAGGGAAAATTATCGAAATGCCCTTAAGGGCGAAAATGACCAAAATACCCTTAGGTGTTGAATGTAAGTTTTATGGATGTGACATGCATACATATGATGTTCTTCTTAGGTTGCATATGGGGTGGGAACTATGGAACGGAGGAAGTATATGAGGATTGCATGGTTGCTTGCCAATCGTGGATCCACCGACAGCTTTTAAAGCCCAATATGTAAATGAAGGTTGTTCCGCAACCGGGCTACCATTGGTGTGTGGGCTGGGTGGGTCGATATTTATATCCTCACATGGTGTGACGGGAGACGGAGCTGGTGTGTAGCGGATGGATAATTTGGATGGGATTGCATTGCATGTTTGATGATTTTTCTTTGAATGCTTGTTTCTCATCGAGGGTTGTACACTTGAGTTTAGAAAACTCACCCCCTCTTTATTTTATTTTCGGTGATGCTCGATAAAAGGTTCGATGTTTGGAGGGACTCTAGGTGGCCGGCTGGCAAGATAATTCTGACTTGGTTTTTTTTAAACATTTAAGTTTTTATTTCTTTTTAAGTATGTTTAGACCAGATTGTAATAAGGTTTTCATTATGTTATTATTACTTGAATTATTATTATTATTTTCATTGTAATTATGAGAAGTTGAACATGGATTTCTTAAATTATAGTATGTTTTCTACATTTCTGAAACTAAGTTTTTTTAAAAAAAAATCAAATGTTTTAAACAAGGCTTTCATAACTGAAAGTTTTTTTTAGTTAATTAGGGTTTCTTTCATTTTAAGAAGGGTTTTCAATGAAAACACGATTTTCACTAAAACACTTCAATGTGACACGCCGAATTCGGCCATAACGTTCGGGCCGAGTTTCGGGTGATACAGTGGCATCGATGTGTGGCTACATGGAAGACCATGTCTAGGACATTGGCATTGTACGATATAAGTGTGATTATCCGAGTGTCCTACCCAATTCCGAATGGTTCATTGGGCAAAGGTAAAACGTGATCGAATGTGTTGTATGAGCAAAAAGGGACATGTATGATTTAGTTTATTGGTTATCGATGATAAGGTAAGTACGTGACTTATTGATAAAATGTGCTATGTATGATATAAAGGATAAGCTTCCATGGTTCAAATATGTGTATTCGGCCTTGAACAAATGGTGTATTTATTATGGAAATGATTCTTGGATTGCATTTATATGTATCCATATATATTCGGCTATGAAAGTAAATTATGTACATGATCTTATAACGGGATTTTAAGCTTATATAAATGTATAGAATTGACTTGTGAATGAGTAGTAAATATATTATAAATAGCTCTTATGTTTATGCATATGAATGATATAATATATGCGGTTATATGGTTAACCTATGTATATGAAATTATATTAAGACAAATGAGTTTTGCATTTTGTGTATGTGAACTAGGTGTAATAGGAAAATTCGGCTTTGATGATTAAATGATACTATGTTAGTTTTGACTATTTGTACATTCGGTCAAGTGGCATTATAAAAGGAAATGGTTACATATGCTAAAAATATATATATGCTTTATACGAATGTATTTATAGATGATTGGATTTAAATGTAAAATGATAAAATATTTTGGTTAGTTTGTTAATTTTGTTAATATCATTGGGTTATTTATTTGCTTATAGCTTACTAAGCTAAAATAGCTTATTGTGTGAATATTTGTTTCTGTTTTATAGATTTTGGAAAATCAAGTGACAAGCTCGGGGATAATCTGCGAAGCTCATCAAACTATCCACTATTTTGGATAGTTTTATAAGTTAAATTAGTAATTATGGCATGTATAAGCTAAAGTATGTTTTGGGAATGTTAATTTTGAGTTGTGTATAAAGCCATGTGAAAATGGCTAAGCAATTATCCGTAAAAATTAGCTATGTTAAAATCGATCTTCGTCCACTCTGCTTTATAATTATGTGTCATGTATGCATGAACTTGTGTTAGGTATTGCATGTGCTAAAATATGAATATTGCTATGTTCCTATTCGGTTTATGCATACAAGATTGAATGTTTACTAAGTTTGATTGATGACAAATAGCATATATATTTTGTGGACATTTGAGGTGTTTAAATGTTATGTACTTTACGTTAAATAAGTCTTTGCAGCAGGTAAGATACATATAATTTATGTGTACCTTATTTTTTTGGTTTAGTCTTGATATTTTGTATGGGATTGTATATATATACATATAAATGTCATTTTGGATAAATTCATATGTTTGCATGCATATAGTGAGTATTTATGATGTTGCCATATGGGTTAAATCAACCTCATAATAGGTGGTTAAAAGTTTAAGTTAGCGGGGTAATATCAATGGATATATGTGATTGGGTATTCTATCATGACATATGGATGAATTCTTATATGTTTTGTTATATATATTATAGATGTTTGTATTATGATTGATATGCAAATATGAATGATTATATTGATTCGTTGATTTTTGTAAAGTTACGAAATTATGCAATTGAGTTGTGATAGCCAAATAGCCATAGTATGGAATGGATTTTTTTTTTTTTTTTTGCATTCTCAAATGTCTGTCTTTAGTTTGTGTAATTATACAATACATGCAAAGTTGATATAAACTTAGGAATGTAATTATACAATACATTAATGACTTAATATGGATGCATAAAATGATCGAATAAAATTTAGGTAATTTAGTGGCATAGGTGTATTTTATCTATTTCATTTATTTTAGATGTTCAATATGTTTCAAACTTTGATAGGGATAATCGTGTGTAAAGTTTATATTGTCGTTTGAAATGTTCCCAATATATCAATGAAATCGATATAGGTATTTATATTAATAAATATTCATATAAGAAATTGTATGATCGGTAACATCTCATAACCCTAGTCCGGTGATGGATACGGGGTAGAGGTGTTACATTTATATCTATTTAATGAAAATAAACCTATAGCGATTAACTTTTGAAACTTTTACGATTTAATACTTTTTACTTAATTAGTTATTTAAACATTAAAACTTCTTAACCAAATTCTAGTATAACTCTAATAACACACCGCAAATATTTAATAAAATATTTAAGGGCTCAATTTACAAAATATGGTCTCGATACCTCCTTTTCTAAAACCACTTGACTTTAGGGATATACAACTTGAACCTAATTATTCGTTCAAATAACATAAATTATCAAATCAAAATTTATTATAACATTATATTTAACTCATAAATATTAAAATTTATGAGCTCGCTCATCAGATTTATGGCCTTGAAACCACTGTTTCTGATATTACTTAAAAACGAATTGTTACAATCCCTTTATTTTAATGTTTTATACCATAAATAATTTATTTATAATATTTAATAATTACAAAAATATATATCCATTTACCTATCGTCCACCATCATTAATACCACCCACTTTGTAAGAACAATGATTTAATAGCCATGTGGTCCTCGAACCTTTTATAAATAAAAATAATCTATAATAATTAAACTTTGATGATTTATTCCTTAAACTTTAATTAATAACTAATTCGATCAAATTACTAATTCCAAATTCAATTCACTTATAAAAAACTCTGTAAATAATTAATAATAATATTTACGGGTTTAGTTTGCTAAAATGGAGTCTTAAAATAGTATTTGCCACCACTAACTTTTGGGTTGTTACAAGTTCCCCCAGTTAATAAATTTTGTCGCCAAAATTTACTTGGAAAGAGGTGGGGTGTAATAGCCCGGTTTTAGCTAAATTGGAACAGTGGTTTCAGAATTATAAATTTGAGGTTGCAAAATTATTTTAATATTATTTTTGGTGTTTATAGCATGTGATTATATATGTTTAAAAATTTCGTGAGCTAATTTTATCGTTTAATAGCTCAATTTGAGAAAAAAGACTTAATCACGTAAGATGCAAAAGTTACATTCAATTTGATAAAGGTGTCTAATTGCTATGGCTTATTAAATGTGAAGCCCTTATGTTGTAAATAGACCATGGATAGTGGAAATTGACATGAATAGCCATCCATTATGTGTTTTTAAATGATATTAAATAAGGTCATTTTGGTAATTGGTTAAATAAATCATAATTAAACAAAACCAAAGTTAAAATTTCTTCATCTTTTCCATTTCCAATTGACAAATAAAAGAAAAGAAGGGTTTTGAGAGCTTTGAAGGTTTGGCCCTTGTTCATCTTGATTGAGGTATGTTTTGAGCTCGGTTTTTGATGATTTCTATGTTTTTTGTGATCGTTGCTTTGAGTACTAGCTAGCCCGTGTCTTAATTTGTGAATTTGTTGATGATTTTTTGAAGTGCCATTGATGAATGCTTGAGCTCTTGAATGTTTGATGATGAAAATTGAATAATTGTTGATAGATTTTAATGTTTTGTAAAGTGATTTTTAGTGAAATTGCATAAAAGGAATTAATTTGTGAAAAGATGTAAATGTGTGATTAAATGTGTGAAATATTGATAAATATGGGCTGTTATGGAGCCTATAGAAATTTAGCTAGCTTTAGTTTACTTGAAATTGTCGTAAATTGTGTTTTTGTGACATAGGGACTAAATTGAATAAATGTGGAACTTTAGGGGCTAAACTACAAAATGCTCAAATATGTATTTGTGGACTAAATTGAATGGTTTGATGAATAAATGAGTTAATTTTGTATGTGTTTAGATTAAGACTAAAAGAAATCAGACTTAGATCGAGGCAAGAAAAAAGTACTCGAGTAATCGAATAGTTTCAACATTTTTACGTCCGAGGTAAGTTCGTACATGATAAACATTTTTACAATTATGTTTTTAATGCTTTAATATTGTATAAATTATATATATGAGACGATGGTTGTGTACGATGATGGATCGATTATGTTTGGCACTTAATGTGCATATAGAGATAGCTTCGGCTATATAAAGCACTTAGTGTGCGAATCAGAGTAGCTTCGGCTATATATGGCACTTACTGTGCGAGACTAAGATAGCTTTTGTAACACCCCAAATTCGGCCTGGAAGTTTGGCTCGAATCTGGCATGTCACATTGAAGTGTTTTTCAAAAACCATATTTCCATTAAAAACCCTTCTTAATAATTAAAAACTTATACCCTTTTTAAACCTTGTTAGAAACCTCAATTTGAATAACATTCTTAACAACTTTGTGAAAATCTTGGCGATTCTTGGAAGCTTGATTTAAAAACAATTGCGATACGTGATGTTTTGAACAACAATGAGTTGCATTGGAAAACTGTGTTCTAATACTAGCAATTATAAGAACAATAAAAATTCCAAATTTGAAATCCAGAAAATTACAACGGCTTTACTACAACCCACATAAAAACATTTAAAAGTAATAATCAAAACTATAACATAAACAAGATGTGGCTTCGTCCAGAGCCCTCATGACTCCGATCTATCTAAGGTGGAAATTACCGAAGGTTAATAAGCGGGTGAGTTTGAAAACTCAGTGTGAAATCCCTACTATATAAAAGGACGATCGGTCATATAAAAGAATTAAAAGTTTGGCCTGACCCTACTTACGAGTTCAAGATCAATTAGCCTTAGCCCATTATAACAGACAGTAGCAGATGGGCCTTAGCCCATTACAGAATAAGAAACATTATTGGAACTAGAATCAAAATGAGAATCAGAATCAAAATCGAATCGGTGTGTAATCAAAATCAAAATCGAATCGAATTAGGTAATGAATCGAATCGATGTCGTAATGTAATCGAATGAGAACCGAATCGAATTAGGTAGCGTAATTAGAATCGATATCGCAATGTAATTAGAATCAGAATGTGAATGCAAACCCAACCCAATCCATCCGTATACACCCCCGTACCAACCTTATACCATGTGGGGAGACAACTCGACCCACCCATCTGCTACACACCACAGAATTTGCAGCGAGGCTGCCAGATATTGTGACGAAGTCACCAGATATAGATATTGTGGCTAGGCCACCAGAACAGATATATATATATATGTGGCGAAGCCATCAGATTGCAGCGAGGCTATCAGATATTGTGATGAAGTCACCAGAACAGATATATGTGGCGAGGCCACCAGATTGCAGCGAGGCTGCTAGAACGCTTCCTCCATCGATATAACCCATATCCCATGCAACAGATATACATGTCATTGCATACAACATACATAATCAGAATATCATGTCCATATTTGAATCAAACAATCACAGTCAAGTCATTCATATCACCAATATATATTCTGTAACACCCCTAACCTGTTTCCATCGCTGGAATGGGTTATGAGATATTACCAAACCAAATACTTATTTGTAAAATTTTCATGCATCTTCTTCTATCATCTTCATTTCGTTAAGTTCATCTTTAATAATGCATAATTCATTATACTACCATATGCGATCCTTATTCATACATATCCGGAACACATAATTAATCATTATCAAGTTCAATCAAAACCATTACATAAGTTTACATCATATAACAACCATATCATACGATTTTATGTTATGTTCAGACATAACCAGACGACCCATTACGTTATCTCAATTTAAATACTAAGATCATATACAATAGCCAAATTGCAATTAATCACCTATATAAATGTGTCATAATCGAACTACCCCAAAAACACATAATCAATATTTCTTAGCATTTTCAACACTCAAACATATGTATAGATTTATATATATATATAATTCATTAATAGCATTACACATTATAACCAAGACGATTTATACCATGATTAAACATAACCAAATTCAAACTTATTATTTAAGCCATATTCACATGGCTGGAAGTATACATATCAAAGTTCAAACAAAATACATATTAGCCTATACATGCCAAAATGTTCATTTAGATCAACTAAGAAGAGGGTACCAAAATGTTGCAAGCTGGTGTGATGACTTCGACGATGATTCCAAGCACGTAAAATAGGTCAAGGAAATCTAAATAAGAGACAAGCAAACACACCAAATGAGTATTCAACTCAGTAAGTCATAAGCAATATAATACAGACCATTAACATGAGATCATAAGAGAAATAATGTAAGATCAACTATTTCAGCCATACCGATCTATGCTACAATTAACTAGATTATCGATCCAACCACAAGCCAAATATTGCTATCCAATCGACTATCAAACAACCAAATGGTTTAAATATATATATATATATATATATATATATATATTTTTTTTTTTTTTTAAAGTATGAAACAATGATGAACTAGATGTATCCATGCATATACGTTTCATGTCTCAACTTCGATATTTCAGGTAATAGCTCTAGCACTTTATTCTTTCCTTATACTTCTTATATCATCAACCGATTTCGTACACATAGTGCTAAACAAATTCGTACACATAATGCCATGCTACACCGCACACATAGTGCCTTGAAGATTCACTCATATATTAACATCCAAATCAGCACACATAGTGCCATTTAATTCCGCACACATAGTGCCATTCAAATCCGCACACTTAGCGCCAATGTTGACCCATTATAATAAGACAATTTACTTAATTCAATTGGCATTTACGGCCACAATTATAAATATGTATATCATTCCAAAAGAATACCTAACAAAAGAAATTCTCTCATGATACGCTAGAGTCATTTATGTATAAATTAATCAACCTTAGAAATGCTTATGGACTTACCTTGTGTTGGATAAAACGGTTCCAAATCAGCTACTCGATGCTCCTCGCTTTGCCCTTGCTTGATTCCCTTCCTTTAAGTTCTTGAGCTCCAACTAGCAAAAAGGGTTGTCGAATTGCCTTAGTATAGATTTCCCTATCTCTTCCATTTTGTTTCGGTTTTGGGAGATGAAAAAGAAGATGAACACTTTCTCTCCTTTCCATTTCTTCTTTTATTATTTCAATTTATTTAGAATATTTTAATCATTTGCTAACAAAATATTATAATTAATTAGACTAAGTGGAGGGGCATCATTACTTGGCCAGCCACTTATTGTAATTTGGGCATATTGACATGCAAATCCAAGCTTTCACATTTTGTAATTTTTTGATCCTTACAAATTTACCTATCATATTTTTCTAAGTCTCTCAACTAAATCCTTTCAAGCAAAATTCACATTCCTAAGATAAAATTAAAACATCAAATTTTTATACAAGCACTAACACACATAAAAGATATGCAAATAAAATTTTAAATAAATTTTATGACTCGGTTTTGTGGTCCCGAAACCATATTCCGACTAGGGTCAAATTATGGCTGTCACATATTCACAATCAAATCCGTCAACCACACAGTCCAAGTCAGTCACTTGCCTACAAGGGCAAAACAATCATTTAACACCCTAGGGGTAAAATGGTAATTTTACCCCACAAGGGTATCTCGATAATTCTACCCTACAGGGGTATTTCAGTAATTCTACCCTGCAGGGGTATTTCGGTATTTCTACCCTATAAGGGTATTTCGGTAATTCTACCCTACAAGGGTATTTTAGTAATTCTACCCTACATGGGTATTTTGGTATTTCTACCCTACAAGGGTATTTCGGTAATTCTACCCTACAGGGGTATTTTAGTAATTCTATCCTATAGGGGTATTTCAGTATTTCTACCTTACAAGGGTATTTCGGTATTTCTACCCTACAAGGGTATTTCGGTAAATTTGTAAATCGAGGGTAAAACAGTAATTCTATAAATTGAGGGTAAAATAGTAATTTTGTAAATTGAGGGTAAAACAGTAATTCTGTAAATCGAGGGTAAAACAGTAATTTTGTAAATTGAGGGTAAAACAGTAATTTTGTAAATCGAGGGTAAAATAGTAATTCTGTAAATCGAGGGTAAAACAGTAATTCTATAAATCGAGGGTAAAATGGTAATTCTGTAAATCGAGGATAAAACAGTAATTCTATAAATCGAGGGTACTTTGGTAATTTTACAAGTGGAGGGTATTTCAATAATTTTACAGGTTGAGGGTATTTTAGTAATTTCACAAATCAGGGGTATTTTGGTAATTTTACAAACCAGGGGTATTTTGGTGATTTTATAAATCAAGGGTATTCTAGTAATTTTACAAACCAGGGGTATTTTGGTAATTTGGTAAACTAAAGTATTCTAAACAGGGATAGCAATACGAATGGGCTTAAAGCCATTTCTCGGCCCAAATGGGCTCACACGCTCGTGTGGACCTTTTAGCCCAAATCTAGCCACAAATATGAGATTCACCTAGCCTAGTCCAATATTTACTACACAATCAAACAACTTATCCAATTGGGCCCGTGGGCCCATTGGGCCCATATGGCCCCTTTCGGCTCATCGTGGCCCGAAATAGCCATCTTACAGCTACAGTAGTGAGAAATACACACCTGATTGGAGACTGGAGTTAATTCACGCTCCGAGCACTCTTAGCCGGTGCTTAACCCAACCGAGCACGCCATAAAACGAAAGGGATCAGCCAAGAAGGGTACCTTTACTCTCCTCATGGTTCTCTCTATTTAAAGCCAGCTTCGCATCCACTCTTATGTTAGCTTTCCAATGTGGGATCCCTCCATCATCAGAGTTTAAATTCAACACCAACTCTTGCCGCCCCTTGTTGGCAAAATAAATGCTCTTTGCTTGCCATGGGATTCGAACCCATGCCTCCCCTTAAATGCTCCATACGCTACTTGCCACTAAGCCACAAGGCTTTTTGTGTCACAATTTCTCCAACAATATTCTTATGGCCTACCTACTACACTCAGGGTTTGATTCACCTTGAACCAAAATTTTTGCTAGAGTCCAGGTTTGAACCCAGGACTTCTCCAACACTTCTCAGCACACTTAACCACTAAAACAGGCCTTCAACTACGAAATTTTCACGCACAACAGAATATTATAAGCTGCCTTCAACCGCTCCCATGCTCAAGGCCCAAAACTTCTAGGCCCAAATTTGGGGTGTTACAGCTTTAGCTATGAAAGGAACTTATAATAGCTTCAACTATGCTATGGAACTTAGTGTGCGAGATATCGAGTATTCGAAAGTATCACGTAAAGGTATGAGTGCGATATGAATTTGTACAGGTATGTACATATAAAACATAAAATACAAATAGAAGAAGTTATGAACTTGTTCATAAACACATGAGTAAGTATGAGGAAAGTTTGTTGATCACCATGATTTAGATATTAAATTGTATGAATTGATGATCTGTATATTATGAACTGTTAAGTATATTTAGTACGAACTTACTAAGCTATAAAACTTACTGTATGTTATTTGTTTATGTTTTATAGAGAATCAAAGCTAACTCGACTGCAACACCCGAATCAGTATCCGTCATCAAAATAGGGTTACGAGGCATTATTGGACTTCTAGACTAGCATTTATACATAACTGAGTCATAAATTTTCATTCCAAATCAAAACTTTTCAAATTTCACCATAAAGTCCCTAATATGGGCCTACAGGGCCCAATACATTCTTTAGAAGTGATTTGGAACTAAACCGGTAACCTTGGAAAACTTTAAAAAATTTTCTTGAAGTTAGGGGCACATGCCCGTGTGGCCAGCCCGTGGGTAATTCTGACTTGCAATTTCTTAAGCAACAAAAGGGCACACAGCTTGGGCACATGCCCATGTGGCTAGGTCATGTGGTAAACTTATTTTTCATCATTTTTACGCCATTTTCACACGATTTTGACACACGAACATGCTCGAAACCCGTGTCCTTCACACGACCATAACACACGGCCGTGTCTTTTGCCCGTGAACTATCCTGACTACATATTTAAGGATACAGAGGACACACTGTCATTTCATAAGCCCATGGGCTTACCGTGTGTCACACACGGCTTAGACACACGCTAGTGTGTCTAACCATGTGGACGAAAATAGGCCGTTTTAGGCCACTTTTCTCACCCCAAGCTTAATCAATTTCCTATACCAAAATTTATAAGTATATACCAACCAATTCAACAAATTTCTAACATTCAAAACAACATGTTTTTATATTAATCCACAACATACCAATATCAAACATGCTCCACTAGTCACTCTAATGACTTGATTACAAACCAAAATATTAAGTTGTTATTTGACTACAAAAGCTTATACATGCCATTATAACAAAATAGATTTATTATTTTTACCAAAATGAAGGGATTGATAGTGTGATGATAGCTCCGACCCAATTCCAACCTTCACGAGCTTTGAGCACTATAAAAGATGAAAAATAAACCTAGTAAGCATTAATGCTTAGTAAGTTCATATAACCAACATACACTTACCATTCATATTCATCAAGTAATTTATACATTAAGTAATATGTCGATTAACTTAGTCAATTAGCAAATAAGGCCTATACACAATCATTCAACTAATTGATTAGTTTCCAAAAATACTAAAATGCATAGATGAGCTTATCATGTCATTTCTTTTTATATCACTATGTATGTTATTACTGCTGAGTTATTGAATTTTCGATGGACCTTTCCTTTTCCATTTGTGCACTTGAGGTGTACATTCCTTTCCTAGTGGTACACACAAAATATATCTTTCCTTTTCATATGGTATACACAAAGTATACCTAACCTTTCCAAGTGTACAAAAAAGTGTACATAACCTTTTCAAGTTGTACCATTTAGGTACACAAATCCTTTTCAAGTATTATCCTTTCGGTTTACATTCCTTTTCATAATAAAATCAAAAGATTATCCTTTCAGAATAACCTTTACCGCAACATATGCAGGATCTCATATACACAGTAATCACCTTGTAACACCCCAATTTTTGGGTTTTCTGTGTTTCTGTGATTTTTAAAATTTGTGTGTGTTCTGGTTGATTAAAATATATATTTTAGTAGGTTAGTGGACCTTTGGAAGGCCCAAACTTAAGTTAAATCTGCAGTAGTCTTCGGAATTTTAATTTTATGAACAGGTGATGCAATTGGCGTTTGGGCTTTTAATAGTAAAGGGTAAAAGATGACACAAAAGGAGTGTGGTGTAGTGGCAAGGTGGTGCCACTTAGGGACAAGGAAGTGACGCATATAGAGGAAGCAAGGGTCCAAGGTTCAAGTCTTGGCTCTTGCAATATATTTTGGTTTTTCTTTTTAATAAATCTGGAAGCAAGTAGGTGTGCTATAAAGTTTAATGTGTTGGATTTATGACACAAATGAGTTGATGGCCTAGTGGTGGTGGCGTGAGTTGGCATGTGAGAGGACTTTGGTTCGAATCCCTTGGCACGCAAAGGTTGATTATTTTGTTATGTTGGGACGGCAAGAGTTGGTGTTGGTTTTAAACTCTGGTGATGGAGGGATCCCAAATCAGAAAGCTAACATAAGAGTAGATGAAGAGCTGGCTTTAAATAGAGCAAACCATGAGGAGAGTAGGCATACCCTTCTTGGCTGATCCCTTTCGCTTTGTGACATGCTCGTTTGGGTTGGGCGTCAGCTAAGAGTGTTTGGAGCGCGGATTAACTGCAGTCTCCTAACAGGATTATCACGTGGGAGATATCATCATCAACTAGGTGTGTAAACGACACCCTCCCTTAGACCGGATCAGTAAAAGCTGAAATACCGAAATGTTGGTACTTTGTAAACTCGCGAGCGTGCGAGTGATCGTGAGATAGTTGTTAATGAATATGGTGCATTTGGATGATTAGAGTGCAGGGTGTGCATTTTCGTGCACAACGGTATTTTTGGGCTTAATAGGCCGAAAACAGGCCAATGGGCCAACAGGCCCACTTCGGTAAAAAGACGAGGTAAGTACTTCTGATTACTTGGTAAACGTTAGAATGAGCATGAAACCTTAGCAATAGTTAATAATTACTGAAATACCCTTATGCATGCAAAATTATGATTTTACCCCTAGGGTTATTTTTTTCTAAAAAGCATGATGTTCTGTTTCTGTATACGTATGCCATGACCACATATATCTGTTCTAGTGGCCTAGCCACAATATCTGTATCTGGTGACTTTGTCACAATATCTGGCAGCCTCGCTGCAATTTCTGTGGTGTGTAACGGTTGGGTGGGTCGAGTAGTCTCCCCACATGGTGTAAGGTTGGTACATGGGTGTTATGGATGGCTCTGGGTTGGGATGTCTACATTCATGATATATTTGTTCTGTATCTACTAAGGGCCTATGGGTTTCATTCTGATTTCTGTACTGGGCCAAGGCCCAGATAAGTCTGACTCTGAGGTTTGATCTATTTTGGGCCATGGTTGGGTTATGTTACACACTGAGTTTACCGAACTCACCCTTTATTTTCATCTCTGCAGGAAATCCCCAACCATAGTGGGCTTGGAGCTGTGAGGGATTCGGAGTGGCCACATAATCTGCAAAGTTGGTTTTTCTAAGTTAGTTTATTTTTATTATTTTTATATTCTGATTTAATTAAGGGTTTTAAGTTGTAATAAGGCCACTATTTAAATTTCTTTTTCCGCTATGGTTTTATTTTCTGATTATATTTATACTATGTCGAAACTGCTAGTATTAGCTACGCGGGTTTTCAAAATTAATGAAAGTTTCCAAGACTCAACAAGCACAACAAATGAATAGCCTAAAGATTGATAAACCGGCTTTTCATTCAACCGCTAATTTTACAAAGACCACCCCAATCACTTAAACCAACGAATGCATACTAAGTCGTAAGTCCATGTGACACGTCAGATCTGGCCATAACGTCTGGCTTGAGTTTGGGGTGTTACATTTAGTGGTATCAGAGCCAAGTTGCAACAACTCGGCTGTGGAATGGGTCTAAAAATAGGCACTGAATAAAGGTTTTCAAAAATCATTTTTTTTGGAACTTGATTATAAATTGTTTTCGAGAATGTTTCCAATATTTTCTCTTTACAAATAGATGATTTTAAAGATTAAAATCAGTTTTCTAAAATTAGGTTTTTTAGAAGGTGGCACACCGAATCTCTGGCCCAAGTCTGTAAGTTTTCTGAGCTTTTCTGATTGTTTCTGAAATATCTATTATATGCTTGTACAAAACCTTATCATGGTACTTTAGTGAGGTAACACTAGAACTATAGAAACTCGATAAGTAGATCGAGGCGTAGCTAGGCTCTTGCAAAAGGAAACAAACTCAAACTCTGAATTATTGTTATTCATACGACATCTGTAATAAACACTGAAATATTAAACTGATTCATAAAATTCTTAATCAGATAATACGAAATGAGTACGCGAGCAGCTCGTGGAAGAGGCCGTGGACGTGGCCGAGGTAATGCTTAGGCTAAATTTTCATCTTCAGGACATGTGCCGGCAGCAGATGCACCGGTACCACTGGCAACCGGCAACGGAGGTAAAGTCTCATGATCGAGGTGCCGGGGACGATGCTCTGTCCCAGGCAATGGTCTGAGTTTTGAAAAGGGTTCTTTGGGGCAAATCACGGAAACAAAATTCGTGGGTCTATTTCGGCGGCTTCGGCCAATGGAGCGAGAGATATTTAGGGTCGTATCTGGTGTAGCTCCGAATGTGGCTGAGTATTGGTTAGAAGCCACAGAACGGATTATGGATGATCTGGACTGCTCTGTGGAGCAAAAGCTGAAGGGAGCCATAACGATACTCAGGGATGAGGCTTATCAGTGGTGGCTTATGGTGAGAGATGGAACTCTTGCTGACAGTATGACTTGGGAGCTATTTAAGACAACCTTCAAAGGAAAGTATGTTGGGGCTAGTTATGTGGACGCTCGCCTGAAAGAATTTCTAAACCTGGTCCAAGAGAGTAAGTCAGTGGCTGAGTATGAGTCTGAGTTTCTGAGACTGAGCCGGAATGCTTCTGGGATTTTCGCTACAGAGTATGAGCGTAGCGTACGCTTCGAGGATGGTCTAAGAAATGAACTTAGGGTGCTGATTGCTCCGTAGAGGGAGCGTAACTTCGCTGCTTTAGTGGAGAAAGCTAAGATAGTTAAGGAAGTGAAGCATACAGAAAGAGAGAATCGTGAGAAAGATCGGAACCATTTTAGGAGAGATTCAGGACTTTCAGGTGGTATGAACAGGAATGTTAAGAGAGCAAGGGTAATGGAGCCGGTTCGAGCATACCGATGAATGCTGTTAGACCGCAGGGTTGTAGAAATTGTGAAAAGATGCATATGGACGAGTGTCAGAAACGTTCTGGTGCTTGTTTTCGATGCAGATCTATGGAGCATAGGGTTAAGGATTGTCCCCAGGAACCAGATCAGGTTCAAGTTTTAGAGCAGAAGGTCGCTCAACCAGTGAGGGGTGGACCACAGTTTCCGAGAGGACGTGGGCAAGGCAGAGGTGGTAATGGAAACAATCGAGGAAGAGGAGCGCTTGGAAGGGGTGCTGGATCTGCTGAGGCTTGTCAGCTGGCATTGGTATATGCAGCTCGTCGTCGAGAGGAGGGTGATGCACTTGACGTCATAACTGGTATGTTTCTGATTTCCTGTATGCCATACACTGCGTTGATAGATGTTGGATCTACCTATTCATATGTTGCATGTGCTATATCTGGGTAGCTGGGTGTGCGCTCTGAAGAGACCGTGAGTGGGGTATCTGTACTAAGTCCTTTGGGTCACTCGGTTAGGGTAGATAAACTGTATACAGATGTGCCTATAGAAACTCAAGGAAAAGTTTTCTCTGGAGATCTAATAGAGCTAACTTTCGGAGAATTCGATCTCATTTTGGGAATGGATTGGCTTGTTAAGCATAGGGCTACTTTGGATTGTGCTGCTAAGCGAATAATGTTAAAGACCACAAAGGATGAGGAGGTTTTGGTGATAGGTGAGCGTAGGGATTATCTGTCTAATGTGGGGACAGCATTGACAGCCGAGAAGTGAATTCGAAAGGGATGTGAGGCTTATTTGGCATTTATAAGCCAATCAAAAACTGAGGATCTAACAGTGGATAAAGTTAGAACCGTCAAGGATTTTTAAGATATTTTTCCAGAGGAGATTCTGGGTTTTCCCCTGAACCGAGAGGTTGAGTTTGGAATCGACTTGTTGCCTGGAATAACACCGGTGTCCATTGCACCTTATAGGATGGCACCGAAGGAGTTGGTGGAGCTGAAAGCCCAAATTCAAGAGTTATTGGATAGAGGCTTTATTAGACCAAGTATGTCTCTATCGGGAGCACCAGTGTTGTTCTTAAAGAAGAAAGATGGGTCAATACGGATGTGCATTGATTATTGGTAATTGAACAAATTGACGATTAAGAACAAATACCCACTGCCGAGAATCGATGATTTATTCGACCAACTTAGAGGAGCTTCAGTATTTTCCAAGATTGACCTTCGATCTGGGTATCATCAGTTGAGGGTTAAGGAGGTGGATATATACAAGACGGTATTCAGAACTCGATATATTCACTATGAGTTCTTGGTTATGCCATTTGGGTTGACGAACGCACCTGCGGCATTTATGGATCTGATGAATCGAGTGTTCTAGCCATACTTAGATCGATTCGTGGTCGTCTTTATCGACGATATTCTAGTTTATTTTGAAATTGAGGAGAAGCATGATGAGCATCTTCGTATTGTGCTACAAGTGCTGAGGGAGAAGGAGCATTATGCGAAATTTAGTAAGTGTGTGTTCTGGTTGAGAGAGGCAACTTTCTTGGGGCATGTTGTCTCTGCTGAAGGGATCAAGGTGGACCCTCGAAAGATTGAAGCGATTCTGGAATGGAAGCCACCGAGGTCAGTGTTAGAAATTCGAAGTTTTTTGGGTTTAGCTGGGTACTATAAAAGGTTTGTGGAAGGATTTTCTATGATGGCAGCGCCTTTGACAAAGCTTATGAGGAAGGGAGTACTGTTTGTTTGGACTGAGAAACAACAGGAATCTTTTGAGAAGTTGAAGAAAGTTCTGATCGAGGTACCTGTACTAATTCAGCTGGAGTCTGGAAAAGATTTTACTATATGCAGTGATGCATCACATGTAGGGTTGGGCTGTGTGCTGATGCAAGAGGGTAAAGTGGTTGCTTATGCATCGCGATAGCTTAAACCACATGAAGTTAACTATCCTACTCATGATCTAGAGTTGGCAACGGTAATCTTTGTGCTTAAGATTTAGAGACATTACCTGTACAGAGAAAGGTGTATTATATACACAGATCATAAGAGTCTTAAGTACTTGCTGATTCAGAAGGAGCTGAACCTTAGGTAGCGAAGTTGGATAGAGTTGCTTAAGGATTATGACTACACAATTGAGTATCACCCAGGCAAAGCTGATGTGGTGGCTAATGCCCTAAGTCGTAGAACTGTATCTGATCTGAGAGCCATGCTTGCTCATTTGAGTCTGTATAACGACGGTAGTCTGTTAGCAGAACTGCAAGTTAGGCCGACCTGGGTGGATGAGATTAATGAAAAACAGTCGAGGGATGAGTCCCCGATTTCTCGATTCCGGCAGGTTAAGAATGGGGATACTTCTGAGTTTGGACTGAATAGTGAGGGAGTTCTGTGTTACCGAGGTAGAGTTTGTATTCTGAAGGACTCTGACTTGAGGCAAGCAATTCTGAAAGAAGGTCATGGAGGTCTGTGTGCTATGCATCCTGGAGGGAGTAAAATGTATCGCGACTTAAAGGAGTAAAATGTATCGCGACTTAAAGGAGTTGTATTGGTGGCCTAGATTGAAGTGAGAGGTAACAGAAGTTGTGGGCAAATGTCTGACTTGTTAGCAAGTGAAAGTTGAACATCAATTACCTTTCGGACTTTTGTAGCTAGTGAAAGTACCACTTTGGAAGTGGGAGAGGGTAACCATGGATTTTGTGAGTGGGTTACCCTTGACACCATCGAAGAAGGACTCGATTTGGGTAATTATGGTTAGGTTGACCAAATCTGCTCATTTTATACCTATCCGCGCTGATTATTCACTTCAAAAGTTAGCCAAATTGTATGTGACGGAAATAGTGTGACTTCACAGAGTGCCAGTGTCGATTATTTCTGATCGAGATCCTAGATTCACATCTAGGTTTTGGAAAAAGTTGCATGAGGTGTTGGGTACGCAGTTGAACTTTAGTACAGCCTTTCATCCTCTGACTGATGGTCAGTCGGAAAGGGTTATTCAGATTCTGGAAGACATGTTGAGGGGATGCGTTATCGACTTTCGAGGCAGTTGGGAGGATTACTTACCGTTGGCAAAGTTTGCATACAACAACAGTTATCAGGCAAGTATTTGAATGGCTCCTTATGAGGCACTATATGGGCGAAGATGTTGTACACCTAGTTGTTGGACCGAGTTGGGTGAACGATAGGTTCTTGGACCTGAGTTGGTGGCAGATTCTGGGGATAAGGTCAAGTTGATTAGAGACCGGTTGAAGGAAGCATCTGATGGATAGAAGTCATATGCAAATTTGAAGCGCAAGGAAATTGAGTACTCTGTGGGTGATATGGTCTTCTTGAAGGTTTCGCCTTGGAAGAAAATACAAAGGTTTTGGAGGAAAGGCAAGTTATGTCCACGGTTCATTGGACCTTATCGGATTCTTAAGCGAGTGGGTCCAGTGGCTTATCAGTTGAAGCTACCTCCAGAGTTGAATAGGATTCATGATGTCTTTCACGTCTCCATGTTAAGGCGGTATCATTCTGACCCTACTCATGTTGTGCCGGTTGCAAAGATCGAGGTCCAAACAGACTTGACTTTTGAAGAACAGCCTGTGCAGATTTTGGATCGAGATGTTAAGATTTTGAGGAGGAAATCAGGTCCGCTAGTAACGGTGCTGTGGCATAATCATGGCAGAGAGGAAGCTACATGGGAGCCAGAAGTGGCGATGCTTCAGCAATATCCTCATCTGTTTGATTCAGGTAAAATTTCGAGGACGAAATTTCTTTAAGGAGGGTAGAGTTGTAATGCCCCAATTTTCGGGTTTTCTGTGTTTCTGTGATTTTTAAAATTTGTGTGTGTTCTGGTTGGTTAAAATATATATTTTAGTAGGTTAGTGGGCCTTTGGAAGGCCCAAACTTAAGTTAAATCTGTGGTAGTCTTCGGAATTTTAATTTTATGAACAGGTGATGCAATTGGTGTTTGGGCTTTTAAGAGTAAAAGGGTAAAAGATGACACAGAAAGGAGTGTGGTGTAGTGGCAAGGTGGTGCCACTGAGGGGACAAGGAAGTGACGCCATAGAGGAAGCAAGGGGTCCAAGGTTCAAGTCTTGGCTCTTGCAATATATTTTGGTTTTTCTTTTTAATAAATCTGGAAGCAAGTAGGTGTGCTATAAAGTTTAATGTGTTGGATTTACGACACAAATGAGTTGATGACCTAGTGGTGGTGGCGTGAGTTGGCATGTGAGAGGACTTTGGTTCGAATCCTTTGGCATGCAAAGGTTGATTATTTTGCTACGTTGGGACGGCAAGAGTTGGTGTTGGTTTTAAACACTGGTGATGGAGGGATCCTACATTTGGAAGCTAGCATAAGAGTAGATGGAGAGCTGGCTTTAAATAGAGCAAACCATGAGGAGAGTAGGCATACCCTTCTTGGCTGATCCCTTTCGCTTTGTGACGTGCTCGTTTGGGTTGGGCGTCAGCTAAGAGTGTTTGGAGCGCGGATTAATTGCAATCTCCTAACAGGATTATCGCGTGGGAGATATCGTCATCAATCATCATCAACCAGGTGTGTAAACGACACCCTCCTTTAGACTGGATCGGTAAAAGCTGAAATACCGAAATGTTGGTATTTTATAAACTTCATGACGTCTGGCCTTCGTGAGACGATTGTTAATGAATATGGTGCATTTGGATGATTAGAGTGCGAGTGTGCATTTTAGGTACAACGGTATTTTGGGCTTAATGGGCCAAAAACGGGATAATGGGCCAACGGGCCACTTTGGTAAAAAGACGAGGTAAGTACTTCTGATTACTTGGTAAACATTAGAATGAGCATGAAACCTTAGCAATAGGTAATAATTATGAAATACCCTTACGCATGCAAAATTACGATTTTACCCTAGGGTTATTTTTTCGAATAGCATGATGTTCTCTTTACGTATCGTATGCCATGACATATTATTTCATTGCATGGGACATGGGTTTATATTGATGGAGGAAGCGTTCGGCAACCTCATCGCAATCTAGTGGCCTCGCCACATATATCTGATACGTGATTTCGTCACAATATCTGGCACCGCTATAATCTGGTGGCTTTGCCACATATATATATATATCATTTCGGTAGCCTAGCCACAATATTCGAATCTGGTGACTTCGTCACAATATCCGCACCTCACCGCAATTTACGTGGTGTGTAGCGGTTGGGTGGGTCGAGTAGTCTCCCACATGGTGTAAGGCTGATGCAGGCGATTCACGGATGGCTCGGGTTGGGATGTCGCATTCATGATATATTTGTTACAGATCTCGCTAAGGGCCTATAGGTTTCATTTCGATTTACATCTTGGGCCAAGGCCCAGATAAGTCTGACTCTGAGGTTTGATCTGTTTTGGGTCATGGTTGGGTTATGTTACACACTGAGTTTACCGAACTCACCCTTTCTTTTCATCTCTGCAGGAAATCCCCAACCATAGTGAGCTTGGAGCTGTGAGGGATTCGGAGTGGCCACATCATCTGCAAAGTTGGTTTTTCTAAGTTAGCTTATTTTTATTATTTTTATATTCTGTTTTAATTTTGGGTTTTCAGTTGTAATAAGGCCGCTATTTAAATTTCTTTTTCCGCTATGGTTTTATTTTCTGATTATATTTATACTATGTCTAAACTTCTAGTATTAGGCTGCGCGGGTTTTCAAAATTCATGAACGTTTCCAAGACTCAATAAGCACAACAAATGGATAGCCTAAAGATTGATAAACCGACTTTTCATTCAACCACTGTTTTTACAAAGACCACCCCAATCACTTAAACCAACGAATGTATACTAAGTCGTAAGTCCATGTGACACATCAGATCTGGCCATAACGTCTGGGCCGGGTTTGGGGTGTTACACACCTGTCCAATCAGAAATCAATATTCAAACGAATTCATGTAATATTTCATCATTTACATGTAAATCACAAATAAACATTGGTTTATTACATGTATATACCAATTACAAATCATGGTGCACATAATTCAATAATCAATTCAACATATTTACATGCTTAATTTTGTTATACGAACTTATCTTGACAATTGATCGTATCTACTAATCCGAAACTATTTCTTTCCCTCGATTCTTTTCTTTGTTCGAAACTTTTGGATCAAGTCAAGCTTGAGAAATTTCCTTTCTTTCTCCTAGGGTTTCCATGTATTTTATGGAGAAGATGATGATATAAAATAAGTTTTATTCTATTTAATCTTTTATCATATATTAATTTATTCACTTTCCAATTTTGTCCTTGCATCTTTTCAATTTTCCATGAATGAGTCACTAAAAATATCTATATGTTTTTCATCAATGGCCTAATTTCCATATAACTACCTCACGTTTTTAATTCTCTAGCTATATAATCCCTATGGCTATTAATATACAACTTTAACATTTTATTCAATTTAGTCCTTTTTGCAATTAGACACATAATTGACAAAATTTTTCTATAAAAGTTTTCATGCAATATTCCTATCATAATACCTATCAATTTATGAAATTTAAATAATTTCATTTCTCGGACTCGGATTTATGGTCCTGAAACCACTATTTCGATTTCACTAAAATTAGGCTATTACAACTCTCCCCCTTTAAGGATTTTCATCCTCGAAAATCTTACCAGTGAAGAGATTCGGGTACTACCTTTTCATAATATCTTCAGGTTCCCAAGTAGCTTCTTCAATTCCATGTTTCTGCCAAAGAACCTATACCAATGCTATCTTTTTATTTCTCAACTCTTTTGTTTCTCGTGATAAGATCTTAATTGGTTCCTCATTATATGTCATGTCGGGCTAAATTTCCACTTCTGTTGGAGAGATAACATGTAATGGATCCGATCGATACCATCTTAATGTTGACACATGAAAAACATTGTGAATTCTTTCAAGTTCTGGCAGTAATGCTAATCAATCAGCTACCGGTAGAATTCTTTCAATGACCTCATATGGTCCAATAACTTGAGGACTTAATTTTCCTTTACGGCCAAACCAGATAACTTTCTACCAGGGTGACACTTTCAAAAATACCTTATCACCAATCTCAAACTCAATTTCTTTTCTTTTAAGATCAGCACAAGACTTTTGTCTGTCTGAAGCTGCTTTTAAGATATCTTGTACGACCTTTACTTTTTCCTCAGTTTCTTGAATTATATCAACCCCATGAATCTTCTTTTCATTGAGCTCTGTCCAGTACAATGGTGTTTTACATTTTCGACCATATAAAACTTCATACGGTGTCATTTTAATACTGGATTGGTAACTATTATTATAGGCAAATTCAATTAGAGGCAAGTACCTTTCCCAATTACCCTTAAACTCAAGTACACAACATCGTAACATGTCTTCCAAAATTTATATCACTCGTTCCGATTGGCCATTGGTTTGGGGATGAAATGCAGTACTAAAATGCAACTGTGTCCAGTGCTTCTTGTAATTTATACCAAAATCGAGATGTAAACCGAGGATCTCTATCAGAGATATAGAAACTGGTACACCATGCAATCTAACAATTTCAGAGACATACAATTTAGCCAACTTATCTAATGAATAGTCCATGCATACTGGTTAAAATGCACCGATTTTGTTAACCGATCCACAATTAACCATATAGCATCTCTCTTTCTCGAAGACATAGGTAATCCTATTACAAAATCAATGGTAATTCTTTCCCATTTCCATTCCAGTATATTGATTGGCTGTAATAATCCTAAAGGCACCTGATGCTCAGCTTTCACTTGTTGACATATTAAACATTTGGCTAAGAATTCAGAAATATCTCTTTTCATTCCCAGCCACTGATACATCTTTTTCAAATCATTATACATTTTATTACTACCCGAATGAACTGACATTGTACCGTTATGAGCTTCATACAAAATCTTTTGTACCAGTTCTGAATTCTTCGGAACACACATTCTGTTTTTAAACAACAAGCAATCACCAGACCTAATTTGAAACTCTGACTCAAAATTCTTTTGACATTGCTCCCGTTTAACTTGCAACTCATTGTCACTCTTCTGTGCTTCATAGATTTTCTGTATAAATGTCGGCCTAGCTTTCAATTCAGCTACAATCGAACCATCATCTGAACAAGATAACTGGGTGTTCATTGCTCTTAAAATAAACAAAGATTTCCTGCTTAGTGCATCTGTAACACCTTGAATTTTTGGCCTATAAGTAATGGGCTTGGAGTTTGGGATCAGTTAGAAGGTCGGTTAAATGAATGAAATGTGTTTAAATATTTTATAATTACATGTTTAGTTAAATTGTTAAGTGATTTAGGAGGGGTTGGTAGTGTGGAAAAAAGTCTTGGTTTTGATCCAGGGCTTTAGCAAAATTTTTCATTTTTTTTCAAAAAAATGCCCTGAGCATTAGGTGGAAGGCTTATTAATAAGGCCTAGTAAAATCTGACACAAGGAAATGCTTGGCCTAGTGGCAAGAGGCATTGGTAGCAAGCAGGAAGTCCACGGTTCGAGTCCTGACCTTGGTAGAAAATTTTATTGCACATATGAGTAGTAAGGGAACTAGCGTTTAGGCCTTATAAATGTGTTTGGTGGAAATTCGACACAAAGGATATGCTTGGCCCAGTGGTATGATGGCGTTGGGAGTAAGGAGAGGTGTTGGGTTCAAGTCGCGGTTTGAGCAGACGTTGTGGGTTTTTTTTAGACAACCCTTGAGGTCGACAGAAAGATTTTATAAATAATTGGGAAGGAAGAATGACACAAATAAGGTAGGTGCCGTGGTGGCAAGGGACGTATAGTGCAGCCAAGAGATTAGGGGTTCGAATCTGAATAGTAGCAAATATTTTTAGGATAACCTGGTTGCGAGTTAACAGGCCTTAAAAATAGTTAGGGATGGAATATGGCACAAGAGTTCCTGTGGAGTAGTGGCGAGAAGTATGTTATAGTTATGAGAGGTTGCAGGTTTGAATCCCAGGCCTGGAAAAGTTTAAATTTTTATTCCTTAAGAGAACTGAGGTTTAGGCACATAAGCCTTATAGTTAATTGTGACCGAATCTTAGCACAAGACAGGTAGCGGTGCAGTGGCCAGTAGTGTGTTGGAAAGTTGGAGGACAGGAGTTCGAGTCGTTCCATATGTAAAAAGGGGATTTATTTTTGCTAGTCAACACAGGGAAGGATGGCCAGTCGGTGGAAGCAATTTGAATGCAATTCAAATAGGAATTTCTGGCTAAAACCAAGGAGATAAGGATGAGGATTAAGTGTGGATACGATAAGGATAAAAATTGGAGAAATTGAAAGGAATTTAACTATTTTAAGTCGATTGGGGAGTGTAGGTTTGTATTTTTATTTATTTATTTCTTTTAGTATATATATATGTGTGTCGTATGGGCAAGTAAGGGTATTTGTTGTTTTTGTGTGCTTCAGTCGCATATCATCTCCTCCTTTAAGCCAAATTCTTGATCTTTTCTTCCCTATTTTAATCGAATCAACCTTTTCCCTCTTCAACTTAGCTGACTGTTTTAAAAGCCGATTCATACACTTTGGGGGTTTGATTTCATGTTGGCAAGCGATCTTGCAATCGATAAGTGAATTAGATCTTCTTTGGCTTTTGTTAAATATTTCTAAGTTCTTTTGTTTCTACACTCTTAAAAGCTGATTTTTCTTTATCCTTTCCAAATACCATTACTTTCGTTAACCTATGGTTTCTCTATTTATTTCTCTTTCTCCCTCTCATTCAAGAGTGTGATCGCTGGTTAAGTATTAGTTGATAAAAAGAGGGGGTTTTAGCAGAGAAGTTAGGATAGAGGCTGCCAAGTTTAAGCGATGTAAGGTGTTAGCCGTTTAGGACTTTTCGCCTGGATGTGGAAGCGGGACTACGTTAAATTTTGAGTTACATAGGCAGATCGCACCCGATCAATCTAGTCAAGGCAAGTATAGGTTGTTCTTCGGTAAGTAGTGGATTTATGTTGAATTAATGGGATGTGACTAATGGAGTATAATGTTGAATATAGGTTCGGGCGATTATGAATACTTAGTACTCTAGGTGATAAGGTGTGTACTTCTACCCTATGATAGCTTGATAGAAAGCTGAAGGTGTATACATACTCTGCACACACACAGTAGATCGGCAAATCCCGAAATGCCGAAAAGCTGAAATGCCGAAAAGTTGAAAGTTTGGCTACAATAGAGTCATGAGTGCGCGAACACTCGTAAGGGGAAAATCGATAGGTTGTCTGAGGCCCATGGGTGGTTCCATGGGCTTGGGTTGTGAATTGGTCAACCAGGCCAGAATGGGCTAAATGGGCCCGATGGGCTGTTGGGCCCATAATAGGCAAAAATTGATAATTGATGCTATGTGATGGAAAATTGTATGTGAGCATGATTGTAAATGTCTTTTGGGCCTAATGGCCATATGAATGTGATTTGGGCCTAATAGGCCATATAAATGTGATTTGGGCCTCATGGGCCATATGAAAGAGATTGGGCCTAGTGGGCTATATACAGGTATGTGGATTTGTCTAGGCTTTGTAAGGGGTTTTAGGCCTAGTAGCTGATAACTGCTTAAACAGACATAAAACTTAATTAATTAAGTAAAGACCATGGACAAGTCATAGGGTTAAGGTGTGGTAACGGGTATATGCATGTCTAGGATTGGATCTAGAGAGAGCTTGGTACTTAAGCAGTCTTAATGACTCACCTCCTCTTCTCTGGAATCCTACCTAGTACATAGTATCCGTTCATCTTAGCCAACAGGGATTTGTTAACGGGCCAAGGTAAGTGAAAAATTCGCAAGAAAAAAAATTTACCGAAATGCCCCTAAGGGCGAAAATGACTAAAATACCCCTATGTGTTCAAGGTAAGACTTATGGATGTTACATGTATACCTACTGCATTCATACGCACTTGTATGATATTCTGTTTAGGTTGCATATGGGTTGGGAATTATGGAACGGAGGAAGTATATGAGGATCGCATGGTTGCTTGACGACTGTGGATCCACCGATGGCTATTAAACCAACATTTGATTAGTAGCTTGCTGCAATGAAGGTAGTACTGCAACCGGGCTACCATTGATGTGTATCGAATGGGTGGGTCGATATTTATATTCCCATATGATGTGTACCGAGGGACGGAGTTGGTGTATAGTGGTTGGATTATTGGGGTGGGTTACACAGCATTGCATGTATGATATTATTGTGATATTATTGCAATGTGGGCTTCGGCCCAATTGAGGCTACTATGGGCTAAGGCCCAAAGGCCATCGTTATTGAATTGGGCTCAAGCCCAAAATGACTAATGATTGCTTTATACTTGTTGAGGGTTGTACACACTGAGTTTTCAAAACTCACCCCCTCCTTCTAAATTTTCAGGTGACACTCAGTAGGCGATTCGACGGATGGAGGGACTCGGAGGTGGCCAACTAGCATAAAAAGTTTAAACTTAGTCTTTATGTAATTTTTAATAATTTGATTTGCAATTATTTCTATTTGATTTGGGTTGTAACAAGGTCTTTCCTCTGGCTAATAATTCAAATTAGGTTTATTATTATTTTTATGTGTTGTAATTATGAGAAGTTGGACATGGATTTTCTAAACCATAGTTTTTATATACTACGTTTCCGCAACTAAAGTTTTAAAGAATAAGATTTCATAAATCATATGTTTTAAACAAGTTTTTACGATTGAAAAGAGAGATTTTACAAAGTAATTAAGGTTTTTTATTTTAAAGAAGTGTTTCCAATGGAAACAAGGTTTTCACTAAAACACTTCAATGTGACACCCAAATTCGGCCATAACGTTCGGGCCGGGTTTGGGCTGTTACAGCATCTGTCGCAACATTGGCCTTTCCCGGATGATAGTCAATAATCAAATCATGATCCTTTATTAACTCGAGCCATTGCGGTGCCTCAAATTCAAGTCTTTCTGTGTCATTAAATACTTCAGACTTTTATGGTCAGTGTAAATATGACATTTTTCACCATATAAATAATGCCGCCATATTTTCAATGCAAACACTATGGCTGCCAGTTAAAGATCATGTATCGGGTAATTTCTTTCATGTGGTTTAAGTTGCCTTGAAGCATAGGCAACCACTTTACCTTCTTGCATCAAAACACAGCCTAAACCATTTAAAGATGCATCACTGTAAATTACAAATTCCTTACCCGATTTAGGTTGTACTAATACAGGTGATTCAGTCAACAAAGTCTTCAATTTATCAAAACTCTACTGACATTTTTCATTCCACTCAAACTTTACATCTTTTTGTAACAGACGAATTTTCAGAAAAGCAATCATTGAAAATCCTTTAGCAAACTTCCTATAATACTCGGCTAAACCCAGAAAGCTTCTGGCCTCTGATACGTTCATTGGTGGATTCCAATTAATAATTGCTGAAACTTTGCTCGGGTCAATCCTGATACCTTTAGTAGATACAATGTGACCAAGAAAGCTGACTTTTCGTAGCCAAAATTCACATTTACTAAACTTGACATACAATTGTTTTTCCCATAAAGTTTTCAACATAATCCTCAAATGTTCAGCATGTTCATCTTCTTGTAGGAATAAACTAAAATATCATCTATGATTGCCACCACAAATCTATCTAGGTATGGTCTGAAAATCCTATTCATTTAATCCATAAACGCTGCTGGTGCATTTGTTAATCCAAATGGTATCACCAAGAATTTGTAATGACCATATTTAGTTCTGAAAGCTATCTTTGGAGCATCTGAATCCTTCACCCGGAGCTGGTAATAACCCGAACGAAGATCAATCTTTGAAAATATAGTAGCTCTCTTCAACTGATCAAATAATTCATTAATTTGAGGTGTGGGTATTTATTCTTTATAATGACTTTGTTGAGTTACCGGTAATCAATACACAACCTCAAAGATCTGTCTTTCTTCTTTACAAATAACACCGGAGCATTCCATGGTGAGAAACTAGGTCGAGCAAAATCCTTGTCAATTAATTCTTGTAATTGCGCCTTCAACTCTTTTAACTCAGCAGGAGCCATTCGATAAGGTGCTATCGATATTGTTGTTGTTCCCTGAATTAGATCTATAGAGAATTCCACTTCACTGACAGGTGGTAAGCCAGGCAATTCTTCTGAAAACACGTTTGGAAACTCACATACAACTGGTACAGATTGAATCTTTGACTCGGTTACCTTAGTATCCAACACAAAAGCAAGATAAGCATCATATCCCTTCCTCATACATTTTTGTACTTTTATTGCTAAAATAATATTAAATAATCCATCTAGCGTGTCAGATTATGTAACACCACTTACCCGCACCCGAGGCCGGGATAAGGTACGAGGCATTACCGGACAAACATACAAACATTAAACTAAAATACGGGCCATAAAATTTCATTCATATTTCAAAATGTTCATTCAGTTACACATAGTCCCTTATTTGAGTCTACGAAGCCCAAAACATACTTTAGAAAGGGTTCCGGACTAAACTGAGAACTTACGAAAATCTTGAAAATTTCATGCTTTAAAGCTCCACATGCCCGTGTCCCAAAGTCATGTTCCATACACGGCTGAGACACATGGTCATGTCTCTGCCTGTGTGGAATATACCTAGGCTATTTTCCAAGCTCTGGTCAACCTTAATCTCTTACACACTTATACAAAATCAAAAGCATAAAATATGGTATTCATTTAATGATTAAATGTTCTCAATTAAGCCACAAACATAGCATTTATATATCATCATACATGTGTCTCTCATACTCATTTTACTTTGTTTATTATAGTACCACTTATACATTTATACCAAGATTATCATCTTACCAAATATCTTTAGCTTAATCATCAAGCATTCATATTTAAAACTAGATCATATCTTTATAAAATACCACAATTCAGATGCGCAAATAACATGTTTCCCTAAAACATTTTAATTCAACTCCATACCCTACAAGCATTACGTTGAGACTAGTCATATATATATATATATATATACATGTCATGATACATATCATTCTCTTTCTGTTTTCTTATAAACACATATCATTTATTTCATTATATCAATATTTCATATACCATAGTTTCCATGTATTCCACATATATTTATTTTCCTCCTGCTCCTCTCCATTCCACATCCTTAATGTATATAGCATTCTTGTAAGTACGATTTCACAATTTACTTATAAATGCTCACATCAAACTGTCCACACGAGTCATAGTCACTTACTTATTTATAATTCGAGCTAAAGAGCTCCAAATTAAGATCCGTAAATTTCACCTGAAACTAGACTAACATATCTTTCCACCATAAAATTTTCATAATTTTTGGTTTAGCCAATTAGTACAGTTTATTCATTAAAATTTCCCCTATCTCACTTTCTCACAGTTCTGACCCCTCTTCACTAAAAATTAAGTATCTCACATTACAGAACTCGGATATTGTTCTTGTTGATTTATCTTGAAAATAAACTCATTAGGGATTTTAAAAATATAAGTTTAAGCCTCTAATTATTTTTATCCATATTTTTTTTTATTTTCAAAAGTCAGAATAGGGGATCACGTAATCATTCTGAACCAGTCTCACAAAAACATAAATATCTCAAAATATAGAACTCCTTTTCTTGATCTATTTCTTTTATATGAAAATAGACGCATTAAGATTTAATTCAATATCTTATTCAGTCTCTGATTCAATTTCTACTATTTTTGGTGATTTTTCAAAATCACGTCCCTGCTACTGTCCAAAACAGTTTTATTTCTAATTCACTCTTTCACACTTTCTTTGTATTAACCTCATTTTAACATACATATCACAAATCATTTTCACCACATTTCGTACATCACAAGTATAGGCCCATGATCACAAGGTCACCATAAAATCATCCTCATGTATAACTTACTTGTTTATAACCTTACCACATCCTGGTCACTTAATGAACACATCATTCGCATAACCAAGTTCATGCACTTATTCATCACAAAACTCACAAAGCAATACATAGAGAGTCTCCCGTTGAACACTTCGGATCAATCCTCGATACTTGGTGGTTTCAGCACATAGCTCCACCCATCATAGAGTTCGGCTCTCTTGTACACATGGTGAACACTCAGTACCACCCATGTGACGTAGCCAATTTATCTCGTAGCTCTCTTGTCTACATGGTGTCCTTCACCTAGAGCCACGCATGCGACCTAGCTACATATATCCCGTAGCTCTCTTGTCTACATGGTCTACACATAGTATCACCCATATGACCTAGCTACATCATAATGTCTTGTAGCTCTCTTGTACACATGATGTGCACTCAGCACCACACATGTGACCTAGCTACATACTATCAGATCATCCAATCTTTCCAAGGTTCAACCGGATTTCTCTCTTTTCCAACAATGTCACCAATCAAGTAATTATCCACAAACATATTTCCAATATTATTATAAAATATCATAATACAAGTAATATTGATGTATTACTTACATATAAACTTACATCTCATTTAATATCAAGGCAAGAACATTAAATTACACATTACCTTATTAAAATCATATGAACTTATGATTTCCCATAGTATCCATAATCATAGAAATCTCATTTATGTATGATAATTCAAAGTGCACTTCATGTACCATAGACATATTTTTAAATCAATTCATAAACTTGGCACCATAATCATTTAATTTAACATAATTCAATTAATTCACTAAATTTAACTTTCAAATATAAATTACAACATTATTGTCAGTATTATTATCATACCTACTTACATACTTTCAACACCTCGAAAATTATAATAAATATATCAAATTTACATTGAGACATGCATAAATTAATGCTTATTATACATATGAACTTACCTCAATACTAAAACGATCATTTTACCAACTTTCCCAATTTTTTATTTTTCTCTCATTCTAGGTTCAAATCTCATTTTTCGGGATCTAAAACATCATATTTTACTTATTTAATTAATGTATTATTCAAAACAGTCCTTAACTCCTTTGGAAAAATTACAATTTTTCCCCTAAACTTTTGCATATTTACACTTTTTCCCCTAGGCTCGGGAATTAAACTTCATCCCTTATTCTTATGTTTTATGACATTCTGATGACTTTTCCCTTCTATGGGAACATTAAATTCTCACTCTAACATATACTTATGACTATTAGGTATTTTTACCGATTAAGCCGTTTTACTCATTTTCACTCAAAACCGAGTAGCACAAGTTGTCTAACATAATTTAAAACCTCATATTCTATCTTAAAACAGCAAAATAAACACATTTCACCTATGGGTATTTTTCCAAATATGAACCCTAGCTCAAATTATTGCTAGAATAAGCTTAATCAAATTATCGGGATTCCAAAAACGTAAAGAACTTGAAAAACGGGGTTAGAACGGACTTACTATTGAGCTTGGAAAGCTTGAAAACCCTAGCCATGGTTTCCCCCATGCTAATTTCGGCCTCCATGAAAAAGATGAGTAAATTTTGGCTTTATTTTCCCTTTTTATTTCTTTTAATTACCAAATGACCAAAATGCCCTTCCTTACTAAACTTTCAAAAATTCCATCCATGTCCAAATTTTGTCCATCACATAGAAATTGGTCAAATTTCTATTTAATACCACCTAATTAATATTTCAAAGCAATTTCATACTAGAAACTTCTAGAATGCAAGTTTTACAACTTATTCGATTTAGTCCCTAACTTCAAATTGAGCAATTTATGCATAGAATTTCTTCATGAAATTTTTACACAATCATGCAATCATATCATAAACCTCAAAATAATCATAAAATAATTATTTTTATCCCAGATTTTGTGGTCCCGAAACCTCTGTTCCAACTAGACCCAAATTTGGGCTATTACAACTCTCCCCCCCTTTAGAGATTTTCGTCCTCAAAAATCTTACCGAAGTGAAGTTTAGTATCTTTCTCATAATTTCCAGCATTACTAACTAATTGTTTTCAAGACGATACTTTCAGAAACACTCTGTCATCAATTTGAATCCCAGGATAACTTAGTCACCTTTGATATTTCTCTAACTCTGTCCTTCACTTGTCAACCATTCTCAGTCTCTGGTCATATCTATAATTATTTTATCACTGAACACTTTGATTCCACACTTAGGAACTTAGTCAACATGATTCTCATGAATTTCCGTTATATACACCTCATCGGTAAGGGGGTGAGGTCGTACAGTCTCTAACTCGATTCTGACGTATATCTATATGACACATTTTTTTCATTATCCACATATATCATTATAATCATACTATCCACTTCAAATAATTTATTATTCATATCTGTCTTACATAAAATTTCCAATTATCTCATTTCAAACAAGTGCACTCACTCATACATTCTATGAATTTTGAATAACTTTAGTCATGACATTTACTAATTAATTTAGTCAAGCATGCAACAGCATATGTAGGCCAAACAAATATGAATAAATATATCACTATATAAACTTTCATCTGACATATTATCGCATATACATATATCACGAATTCTTTTTCATACCTTCCCGAGTTTAACACATCATAGCTACACTTTATTCAAATACTTCAATATTACTATTAAATGGTCAGATGTAGCTCGGTTGGAGAATACTTCATTTTAAATAAAATGGTCCTCATTAGTGTCGGGAGACATCACACTAACACATATTTGTGGCATGTATAACTAAACTCTCACACTTGCTATGTTAGTTCGAGAATCGACTAAACCTACTCTGATAACACTAAATGTAACACCCCTTACCCGTACCTGAGGCCGGGATAAGGTACGAGGCATTATCGGACAAACATACAAACATTAAACTAATATACGGACCATAAAATTTCATTCATATTTCAAAACGTTCATTCACTTACACATAGTCCTTTATTTGAGTCTACGAAGCCCAAAACATACTTTAGAAAGGGTTCCGGACTAAACCGAGAACTTACGAAAATCTTGAAAATTTCATGCTTTAAGGCTCCACACGCCCGTGTCCCAAAGTCATGTTCCATACATGGCTGAGACACATGGTCGTGTCTCTGCCTGTGTGGAAAATACCTAGGCTATTTTCCAAGCTCTGGTCAACCTTAATATCTTACACACTTATACAAAATCAAAAGCATAAAATATGGTATTCATTTAATGATTAAATGTTCTCAATTAAACCACAAACATAGCATTTATATATCATCATACATGTGTCTCTTATACTCATTTTACCTTGTTTATTATAGTACCACTTATACATTTATACCAAGATTATCATCTTACCAAATATCTTCACTTAATCATCAAGCATTCATATTTAAAACTAGATCATATCTTTATAAAATACCACAATTCAGATCATAAATAACATGTTTCCTAAAACATTTTAATTCAACTCCATACCCTACAAGCATTACATTGAGACTAGTCATATATATATATATACATGTCATGATACATATCATTCTCTTTCTGTTTTCTTATAAACACATATCATTTATTTCATTATATCAATATTTCATATACCATAGTTTCCATGTATTCCACATATATTTATTTTCCTCCTCCTCCTCTCCATTCCACATCCTTAATGTATATAGCATTCTTGTAAGTACGATTTCACAATTTACTAATAAATGCTCACATCAAACTGTCCACACGAGTCATAGTCACTTACTTATTTATAATTCAAGCTAAAGAGCTCCAAATTAAGATCCGTAAATTTCACCTGAAACTAGACTAACATATCTTTCCACCATAAAATTTTCATAATTTTTGGTTTAGCCAATTAGTACAGTTTATTCATTAAAATTTCCCCTGTTTCACTTTCTGACAGTTCTAACCTCTCTTCACTAAAAATTAATTATCTCACATTACAGAACTCGGATATTGTTCTTGTTGATTTATCTTGAAAATAAACTCATTAGGGATTTTAAAAATATAAGTTTAAGCCTCTAATTATTTTTAGCCATATTTTTTTTATTTTCAAAAGTCAGAATAGGGTATCACGTAATCATTCTGAACCAGTCTCACAAAAACATAAATATCTTAAAATATAGAACTCCTTTTCTTGATCTGTTTCTTTTATATGAAAATAAACGCATTAAGATTTAATTCAATATCTTATTCAGTCTCTGATTCAATTTCTACTATTTTTGGTGATTTTTCAAAATCACATCACTGCTACTGTCCAAAACAGTTTTATTGCTAATTCACTCTTTCACACTTTCTTTGTATTAACCTCATTTTAACATACATATCACAAATCATTTTCACCATATTTCATACATCACAAGTATAGGCCCATGATCACAAGGTCACCATAAAATCATCCTCATGTAGAACTTACTTGTTTATAACCATACCACATCCTGGTCACTTAATGAACACATCATTCACATAACCAAGCTCATGCACTTATTCATCACAAAACTCACAAAGCAATACATAGAGAGTCTCCCGTTGAACACTTCGGATCAATCCTCGATACTTGGTGGTTTCAGTAAATAGCTCCACCCATCATAGAGCTCGGCTCTCTTGTACACATGGTGAACACTCAGTACCACCCATGTGACCTAGCCAATTTATCTCGTAGCTCTCTTGTCTACATGGTGTCCTTCACCTGGAGCCACGCATGCGACCTAGCTACATATATCCCATAGCTCTCTTGTCTACATGGTGTACACATAGTATCACCCATGTGACCTAGCTACATCATAATGTCTTGTAGCTCTCTTGTACACATGATATGCACTCAGCACCATACATGTGACCTAGCTACATACTATCTGTATCATCCAATCTTTCCAAAGGTTCAGCCGAGATTTCTCTCTCTTTTCCAACAATGTCACCAATCAAGTAATTATCCACAAACATATTTCCAGTATTATTATAAAATATCATAATACAAGTAATATTGATGTATTACTTACATATAAACTTACATCTCATTTAATATCAAGGCAATAACATTAAATTACACATTGTCTTATTAAAAATCATATGAACTTACAATTTCCCATAATATCCATAATCATAGAAATCACATTTATGTATGATAATTCAATGCACTTCATGTACCATAGACATATTTTTAAATCAATTCATAAATTTGGCACCATAATCTTTTAATTTAACATAATTCAATTAATTCACTAAATTTAACTTTCAAATATAAATTACAGCATTATTGTCAGTATTATTATCATACCAACTTACATACTTTCAACACCTCAAAAATTATAATAAATATATCAATTTTACATTGAAACATGCATAAATTAATGCTTATTATACATATGAACTTACCTCGATACTAAAACGATCATTTTACCAACTTTCCCAATTTTTGATTTTTCTCTCATTCTAGGTTCAAATCTCATTTTCCGGGATCTAAAACATCATATTTTACTTATTTAATTAATGTACTATTCAAAATAGTCCTTAACTCAAACTTTGGAAAAATTACAATTTTTTCCCTAAACTTTTGCATATTTACACTTTTTTCCGTAGGCTCGGGAATTAAACTTCATCCCTTATTCTTATGTTTTATGACATGCTGATGACTTTTTCCTTCTATGGAAACATCAAATTCTCACTCTAACATATACTTATGACTATTAGGTATTTTTACCGATTAAGCCGTTTTACTCGTTTTCACTCAAAACCGAGTAGCACAAGTTGTCTAACATAATTTAAAACCTCATATTCTATCATAAAACAGCAAAATAAACACATTTCACCTATGGGTATTTTTCCAAATATGAACCCTAGCTTAAATTATTGCTAGAATAAGCTTAATCAAATTAATGGATTCTAAAACGAAAGAACTTGAAAAACAGGCTTAGAACGGACTTACTATTGAGCTTGGAAAGCTTGAAAACCCTAGCCATGGTTTCCCCCATGCTAATTTTGGCCTCCATGAAAAAGATGAGTAAATTTTGGCTTTATTTTCCCTTTTTATTTCTTTTAATTACCAAATGACCAAAATGCCCTTCCTTACTAAACTTTCAAAAATTCCATCCATGTCCAATTTTTTTCCAACACTTATAAATTGGTCAAATTGATATTTAAGACCTCCTAATTAATATTTCAAAGCAATTTCATACTAGAAGCTTCTAGAATACAAGTTTTGCAACTTATTCGATTTAGTCCCTGACTTCAAATTGAGTACTTTATGTATAGAATTTCTTCACGAAATTTTCAAACAATCATGCAATCATATCATAGACCTCAAAATAATCATAAAATAATTATTTTATCTCAGATTTTGTGTGACAGCCCAAAATTTACCCAAGTCGGGAAGTGGTTTCGGGACCGCTAAACCGAGTCACTGAAATGTTTGAATGTAATATTTATTGTCTAGAATATGTAATTATGAATGTGTGAAAATTTCAAGTTCCGATTTAGCCGATTGCATGTGAATTCAGTTAGTAGGACTTGTGTGACACTTTTGAAAAGTGAAAGGCTAATCTATAAGGACCTAATAGTGCATGTAGTCAAAGGGGAGGACTTGCATGTCAAATTCCCCCAAGTTGTAGTGGCGGCCATGACAAGGAATCTTGGGCTAAACATGTCATGAAACATGTTTTGTTGGTGCATTAGGGAGAAACAATAAACAAATAAGTATAGGTAATAAAGAAAGAAAAAAAAGAGTGTGTGTGAGTGAAACCCCCATTGCAGTGCATTGTGGAAGAGAAAAGAAAAAAAATTGTTCATCCATCTTTTCATTCTCTCTTGACCGAAAATACTAGAGGAAGGAAGGAATTTTGCTTCATGTTTGTTTTGGAAGAGGATTAGGAAGAGGTTGGCTATACTTGCATCAAGATTAAGGTATGTTTGAGGTTGTGCCATGAGATTCATGCATGTTTTTAGTTGCTAGCTTGATGTTCTTGGTAGCCCATGGTTCAAATCTTTGCTATGTCATGGGAATGAAATTTGGCCAAAGTAAATGTGGTGTTAATGCCATTGCATGCTAAATATCAAGCTTGATAATGATACATGTGATGGGGGATTGAGGGCTCTTAGATTTTCTTTTAGCATTTTTGAATGAGATACTAAGTTCTTTGTTTAATCATGACCAAAATTATGGTGTTGTGATGTATTCGGCCATGGTACATCCATAAGTGTGATTTATGCTCATTGCATGGAAAGTAAGATTTGTGTATTGAAATTTTGTTCATGTTTAGTTACAATCAACTTGAGATTCGGCTCTAGCATATATATATATATGTATATATGTTTGCACACGATGTATTGGTATGACATATATGCTATTTCAAGGTGTATATTTGCTTGTGATGATGTCTCGATTATGAAGTAAATGAGAGATGTGCATTGAGCTACGAAATGTTATGCGTTAGTAGTAAAACGTATGCTGTTTTGTGTGGTATTAAGTGTATAATTGGCCTCAACATGGACATGTATATTCGCCACATGAGGGGAAATTGTGTGCATGCATTCGGTTAGAGGCAAGCATATTGATGCCTATTCTTGGCTTAGAAAATTCGCTAAGAGGAATATTAACTAATGTGTTGAGTTCGATTCATGATTTCGTACATATGCGACTTTGATGCCTAATGAGTATATATATTGGCTAAGTATCTTGAATTCCTCTTCGATGCTCAAATGATAAAACCAATTTATTTGTTAAATTAAGCTCAAGAGCAAAGGGAGCTAAATCCGATAAGGGAAGGAAAAGTCGTCGAATAGCCGTTAAATCGTTCGACCATGTCCGAGGTAAGTTCTTGAGTAATAGAGCTTAAATTCGAATTGATTAGATCATGTTTAAAGCAAATTAAAATCATGCTCTTTGTGTGTGGCTATTGAGCCAAATTGCAAGTGTAAAAGTGCCTTGTGTTTGAGTTTTGCTATTGAAAATGAAATACTGAATGTGTCATAATTTATTGATAATTGTGCTCGGTTATTCAAATGATGTCCGGCTAAGTCCCAAGGCTTTGTGCTAAGTGACTATATCCGGACTAGGATCCAAGGCATTCGTATGAAGTTAATAAATCGGGCTAAGCCCAAGGCATTGTGCAAGTTACTAAACCGGGTTAAGTCCCGAAGGCATTCGTATGAAGTCGCTATAACCGGGCTTCGTCCGAAGGCATTTGAGCGAGTCGTTATATCCGGTTAAATTCAAGGTACGTGATTCTAGAATAAGCGATCTTGCTGTAAAATTTCAGTTAATGCGCTTGAAAAAAATTCCAGCAATGAGGTATGTTCATATGAGCTTGAATTAGTTGATTCCTTGAATAATATTCGCCAATCGAGTAATGAGTTTCCGGTATTTGACTAAGGTGATCCCTTATGTATGAACATAGGGGTTGGAATGTGAAATGAGTATGATATTGAGAATTTGTGCATATGAAATTATCCGTTAGCTTTATGAATGCTATGCTTTTGTTGTGTTGAATTTCTTGCTCAAACTTACTAAGCATAAATTGCTTACTCCGCTTTCTCTGCTTTCTCTGCTTTTATAGATTTTGCTCGTTAGCTATCGGATTCGGGATCATTGAAGTCAAGTCATCCACACTATCAAAGCCTCCATTTTGGTATAATTTTGGTTGAACTTTGAAATGGCATGTATAGGACTACCCTTTTGTTGAAGGTCATGTACCTTTCGGTTTTGTGTAAACTTGGATAGCCATGCGAAAATGGCTTATATATCGCTTTTAGTATAATACTATAATCGTTTGTATGTTGATCATTATGGGGTATGGAATTGTTTTGAAACGATTAGCCATTGGAATGGTTAATCATGATCACACTTTGTGCTATGTATGCAAAAAGGGCCAATTGAATCATGGAAATCATGAAATAGGTAAAGCCTACCTTAAAGGCAGATGCTGACTGCAGCAGTGATGTGGATGTGAAAATCACTAAAATATTAGGAATGGTATTAAATAGTGAATAAATTATTTAAATGAACCTTGATGAGTCTACTTTCATATGGAAGAAACGAAACGGTCATAGGAGTTACATGTTAAGAGATATTAAAGTTCTTGTGAAACAGGTCCAGAACGGTTTCTGGATCCCCTGTCCCGACTTTAGAAATTTATTGTAAATTAACCAGAGATAATTAGGAGTCATGCCATATATGTATAGATTCCTCTCTGAGTCTAGTTTCTATAAAAATAAACGGCATCAGTATTGAAGCCCTGTACAGGGAGATATCCATTTTGTAATGCACGAAGGTCAGTGTATTCGATCCCTGCAACAGGGGAGACTTTAACTAATAAACTGTACCAATTGGCTCGACCAAAAATTCTAGAAACAAATATGTAGATGGAAATATGAGTCTAGTTTCAGGGAAAAATTACGAAACAAATTTTTGAGCTCTGAAACTCAAGATATGATTTTTAAGGCGACAGTGATGCAGTAACCAGCTTGTCTGGAAATTTCTAAATGGACTGTGAAAATAGTTAAGTCTGTGTGCACCTTGTGTTCGATTCCGGTAACGGACTCGGGTACGGGGTGTTACATTTTGTGGTCCTGAAACCTCTGTTCCAACTAGACCCAATTTTGGGCTATTACAGATTCAACATGAAGTAACTCATCGTCTTGACATTTCAACACAATATACTTCTGCTTACAATTAACCACTGCGTCATGTTGGGTTAATCAATCCATTCCAAATATTACATCGTATTAATCAAAAGCCAGTAACATTAAATCAACCAAGAAACATTTACCTTTTACCATAAGTGGACAGTTTTTACAAACATTATCCATATTTGCACATTGACCCAAATGATTTGAAACTTCCACCACAAATTTAGTGAATTCAACAGGTAAACTTTTAACATTTACTAAATTTGTGCATGTATATGGATGTGTGGAACCTGGATCAATCAATTCAGTAATATCAGTATCTAGTAAAGAAAAAGTACTAGTAATGACATCTAGCGCTGAAACATCTTCTCGGGCTCGTATGGCATATGTTCTTGTAGGAACTTGAGCCTCAAATTTATCATTTGAATCTTTTGTAGTGCTTCGACTACCATTAAAATTTCTGGGGTGTCTAGGTGGTCTACCCCTTAAAGCAGTGTTACCTGGTTTTGAAGTTTGTTCAACATCTCTTTCTACTATTTCTAGACAGTCTTTCAAGAGGTGATCAAATGAACCACATTTGTAACATGCACCGGTTTTCATTCGGCATTCACCATAATGAAATTTGTTACAGTGTTTACATTTTGGCTTCGTGTTTACATTTTGGCTTCGTGTTTCCCACACTTCCAACATTAGTCATTGACGATGACGATGACCTGGGATTAGAACATTGAGAACCACGCTCTTTACCGGAATACCCAGCTGAAGTAGTAGATCCTTCTTGATACCTCTTTGATTTCTTTGAAGAAAATAATTGAGACCTACCAATAGGTCTTTTCCCAGAGGATCAGGCTTCTCTATTTGCCTTCTTCTTTTCTTTACTTAGCTCTTCAGCTTTCTTTGCATGATCAGCAAGTGTTGTAGACTCTCTTATTTCTAAAATACCAATTAATAACTTTATGTTTTCATTTAATCCTTTCTCAAAACATTTACACATTTCTGCCTCTATTTGTACCCATTCACTAGTACATTGGCTTAACCGAACAAACTTCCTTTCATATTCTACAACAGTCCTATTCTCCTATTATAATTCTAGAAATTCTTTCCTTTTCTGATCTAGGAATCTTTGGCTAATATATTTCTTTCTGATTCAGATTGAAAGAATTCCCAAGTAATATTTTCTTTTGGAACCACTGAACTTACTATTTTCCACCAGTTATAAGCCGTCTCCTTTAACAGAGATACAGAACATTTCAAGCATTCAGCTGGAGTACATGATAATTCATCTAACACTCGAGTAGTATTTTCCAGCCAGAATTCAACTTTTTCTGGATCATCATCAATTGTAGCTCTAAATTCCTCAACTCCATATTTTCTGAGTTTATCCACTAGATCCTTACCAATTCTAACAGTTTCAGTACCTGATGGTCTCTCAAGAACAGTCTGAGTATTTGGTGGGGGAGGTTGTGATTGAGAAGTAGCATAATTTCTTCTCAAATATTCAGGAAACCATTTATCCAACATTTCAAAGAAAACCTCTTTAGCATATTCACTTCGGCTCTTTGATTTGGACCTTCTATTACTACTACCATTCATAGCTCGTCGTATGAAAGCTTGAGAAGTACTCTCAACTTCTTCAGATTCTGCTCTTGCTTGGTTGGAAGACATTTACTATATGAAAAACACATTTAAATTGGTCAGGAGATATCACACTATCATCAATTATATAATAGAATATACAGTTAAATTCACATTTGCTACGTTAGTCTGAGAATCAACTAAACCGTGGCTCTGATACCACTAAATGTAACACCCCTAACCCGTATCTGTAACACCCCATACCCGAGTCCATTACCGGAGTTGAATACAAGGTGCACACAGACTTAACTTAATTGTTTTCACAGTCCATAAAAAAAAATTTCCAGACAAGCTGGTTACTGCATCACTGTTGCCTTAAAAATCATATCTGGATTTTCAAAACTCGAAAATCAGTTTCGTAATTTTTCCCTGAAACTAGACTCATATTTCCATCTACAGATTTTTTTCTAGAATTTTTGATACAGCCAATTAGTACAGTTTATTAGTTAAAGTCTCCCATGTTACAGGGGTCGACTACACTGACCATCGTGCGTTACAACTTGAATATCTCCCTGTGCAGGGATTCAATACTGATTCTGTTTATTTCTATAGAAACTAGACTCAAAGAGGAATCTATACATATATTGTATGACTCCTAATTATCTCTGGTTAATTTATAATGAATTTCCAAAGTCGGAACAGGGAATCCAGAAACCGTTCTGGCCCTGTTTCACGAATACTTAAATATCTCTCAATATACAACTCATATGACCGTTTCGTTTCTTCCATATGAAAGTAGATTCATCAAGGCTCATTTACATGATTTATTCGCTATTTAATTCCACTCCTGCTATTTTTAGCCATTTTTCACATCCACACTACTGCTGCTGTCAGCATCTATTACTAAAACGAACTATGCCTATTTCATGACTTTTCCTTGATTTAACTAATAATTCATCATGCATGTCCCAAATTATAACCATGATTTGTGTCCAAACATCACAAAACCAATTCCAACCGAACATTTACGCCATTTTCACATGGCTAAAAGTTTACATACCAAATTTCAACAAAGCATAACAGCCTATACATGCCGAAATGTACTCCTAGACCAACTACGAAGAAAATACCAAAAGTTGTTAGCCGGTGTGATGACTTCGATGACAGTCCCGAATACGCAAAAAGTTGAGTCCAAGAAACCTAAAATAGGTGACAAGCAAACACCGAATGAGTATATAACTCAGTAAGTCATAAGCAATGCACTACCAACCATTAATAACATTATCGCAAGAGGAAACAAAATGGAATGAGGCTAATTACTCCATTCAAACCGAACTATACCATAGTTCCTTAGACCTTTCGATTCAATCTCATACCAAGTTACACATTCACATTACATATACTAATCAATAGGATATTTGAAGCATTTTTATACACCATTTTGTTTTCGTTACATTCATAAATCTACATGACTTTTCACTTATTCCACGATAATTCTTATGTACGTGACTTCAATTTAAATTGTCACATAGGTTCGAAACTTACCAAGCTCAACTCCAAATATAAACATAGCGCCTATTAGAAATGAACTCAAGGTACTTACCCGATCCGCTGTCCGTGATCGACTCAATAATGTCGCACACTCAGTGTCAATAGTGATTCAAAAGCATATAGTGAGTCCGCACACTTAGTGCTATATAATCAACTCGCACACTTAGTGCTATATGATCAAACTTGCACACTTAATGCTGTACAAATTTTAAACCTGCACACTTAGTGCCATTCTCGTGATCACAAATGTTTATACCCGCACACTTAGTGCCGAAATCAACAACTCAATACATCTCACCTCTTTTCTTTTCATTCAATACTTTCATCACCACATACATACATGTATATAAATTTATCATTCCTTTCGGCATAATTACATAGACATTATGTCTATTTAAATCAATACAAAATATATGCTTAGTAACCTACCTTGTGTGGTGTAAAATAATTCCAAGTCGGCTACTCGATGACCTTCGATTTCCCTTGTTGGACGCTCTCCTTTAGGATCTTGAGCTTAAACAAATAAATTAACTCATTCAACCGCTTTGCTACACATATTGATATTCACAATTTAATGATTTTATGACATACGGAACGGCATGGTAAAAATTTTATCTTGCTACCTCATGCTCTTAGCTATTCGGCTCATAACCATATGCTATAGCCCTACTATCAATAATCCAATCACATATGCATATATATATATATGGTCGAATGTACAAAGCATAGACTCATCATCACCTATGCTCTTAATTTGATGGCGAATATGCATACATGTATATACACTATTAATCAATCACTAACATTGCACTTCACCTTAATAGCTAGCTTAGCAAACCTCGACTTAACACATAGTTGTTCATAACACAACTTAAGCATACTCTCCATTCCATCAATTCCAAAACTTAATGTCTTACTCAAAAATGCTAAAAAGAAAATCCAAGAGTCATCAATCCACCATCACATGTATCATTAACAAGCTTCATATTTAGCATGCAATGACATTAACACAAAATCTACCTTGGCGAATATCATCCCGTGATATAGCAAAGTTTTGAACCATGGACTAATTAGAACTCAAGCTAGCAACTAAGAACATGCATGAATCTCATGGCACAACCTCAAACATACCTTAATCTAGACACAAGTATGGCCAAACCTCCTCCTAATCCTCTTCCAAACCAAGCATGAAGCAAGAACCCCTTCCTTCTTCCTTAGAATTTCAGCTCAAAGAAATGAAAAAAGATGAACAACAAATTTTTTTCTTTCTTTTCTTCAACTCACGGCAAAAGGGGGGACACTCACCATTCTCTTTTTTTGTTCCTTTCATTATTAAATTCCCATGCTCATTATTTTATTTTTTTCTTACATACACCATTGTCCCCCCTTTTGATTACATGCACTATTAGGTCCTTATAGATTAGCCTATCACATTTCAAAAGTGTCACACAAGTCCTAATAACTGAATTCACATGCAATCGACTAAATCAAGCTTGAAATTTTCACACATTCATAAATACATATTCTAGACAATAAATATTACGTTCAAACATTTCGGTGACTCGGTTTAGCGGTCCCAAACCACTTCCGACTAGGGTCAATTTTTGCTGTCACAACTCTCCCCACTTAAGAAATTTTCGTCCCCGAAAATCTTACCGTAAATAGGTTTGGGTATCGCTCTTTCATAGAGTTCTCGGGTTCCCAAGTAGCTTCTTCCATCCCGTGTTTGAGCCATAACACTTTTACTAACGGAACCCTTTTGTTTCGCAACTCCTTCACTTCACGAGCTAGGATACGAATCGGTTCTTCTTCATAACTCATATCGCTTGAATTTCAACCTCGATGGACTAATTACGTGTGACGGATCGATCTATAACGTCAAGCATCGAAACATGGAAGACGCTAGAATCTTTTCAAGTTCAGGGGCAAAATCAAACGACACGCGAATCGGACCGACTCGTTCGGATATCTCATATGGCCCGATGAACCTCGGACTCAATTTGCCTTTACGGCCAAATCGAGTATCTTTTCCAAGGTGAAACTTTAAGAAACACTTTGTCTCCCACCTGATACTCAATGTCTTTTCGTTTCAGATCCGCGTACGACTTCTGACGATCGGAGGCTATCTTCAGATTTTCACGGATTACCTTTACTTTCTGTTCAGCATCTTTAATCAAATCCACCCCGAAAATTTTGCTTTCGCCGAGCTCGGTCCAAAACAATGGTGTACGGCATTTACGCCCGTACAAGGCCTCGTAAGGCGCCATCTTAATACTTGATTGAAAACTATTGTTGTAAGTGAATTCAATCAAAGGTAAATATCGTTCCCATGAACCACTAAACTCGAGGATGCAACATCTCAACATATCCTCAAGTATCTGAATTGTCCGCTCGGATTGACCATCGGTTTGGGGGTGAAAGGCGGTGCTGAAATGCAACTTGGTACCCAAAGCTTCTTACAATTTCTTCCAAAATCGTGAGGTGAATCTCGGATCTCTATCCGACACGATAGAAATAGGTACCCCGTGTAATCTCACAATCTGAGAAACATACAATTCAGCTAATTTATCCATTGAAAAATCCGACGCACGGGATAAAGTGAGCCGACTTAGTCAATCTATCAACAACGACCCAAATCGCATCTTTCTTACTTGCCGACACTGGCAACCCAGATACAAAATCCATCGTTACTCAATCCCATTTCCATTCAGGTATCATGATCAATTGGAGTAGACCCGTAGGCACTTGATGTTCCGCCTTCACTTGCTGACATATTAAACACTTCGAAACAAAATCGGAAATCTCTCGTTTCATACCATACCACCAAAACTGACGTCTTAGGTCGTTGTACATTTTCGTACTCCCGGGTGGGTGACATTCGGCTACAATGAGCTTCGCTCGTAATTATCGAAATAAGTTCGAATTTCTTGGAATACACAAACGATTTCGAACCTCAAACAATCGTCATCATCAACTTGAAATTCGATTCCACATTCGTACACATTCAGCCCGTCTTGCAACCAACTCATCGTCGACTTTTTGGGCTTCACGAATTTGATGAATCAATGATGGTTTGGCCTTTAATTCGCTACTAACACATTGTCGGGTAGAATAGACAAGTGTACATTCATCGTCAGAAAGCAAACAAGTGATTTTCGCTTAAGGCGCCAAGAACCACATTAGCCTTTCCCGGTGATAATCAATGACAAGCTCATAATCTTTTAACAACTCGAGCCAACGTCTTTGTCGCAGATTTAAGTCTCTTTGAGTCATCAAATATTTGAGACTTTTGTGATCCGAATACACATGGCACTTTTCACCAAATAAGTAATGTCGCCATATTTTCAAGGCGAATACGATGGCAGCTAATTCGAGATCATGGGTCGGATAATTTTTCTCATGTGGCTTTAATTGTCTCGACGCATAGGCCACAACTCGACCTTCTTGCATCAATACGCAACCCAACCCAAGTAGGAGGCGTCACTATAGATGACAAACTCTTTGCACGATTCGGCCGCACTAAAATTGAGCTTAGTCATATAAGTTTTCATTGATCAAAACTTTTCTGACATTTTTCCGTCTATTCGAACTTAACATCTTTTTGAAGTAGCTTCGTCATGGGTGTGGCTATCATCGAGAAACCTTTCACAAACCGTCGGTAGTAACCGGCAAGTCCCAAAAAGCTTCGAACCTCAGTAATATTTTTCGGAGGCTTCCAGTTAAGTATGGCTGAAATTTTGCTCGGGTCGACTCGAATACCCGATGCCGATACCACATGACCCAAGAAGCTAACCTCTCTTAACCAGAACTCACACTTGCTGAACTTAGCATATAACTGCTTATCCCGTAAAATTTGCAACACTAGTCTCAGGTGTTCAGCATGTTCGGTCTCATTTCTTGAATAGACCAAGATGTCATCAACGAACACAACTACGAACCGGTCCAAATACTATCTGAAGATCCGATTCATCAAATCCATAAATACCGCAGGGGCATTAGTGAGCCCGAACAGCATCACTAAGAACTCGTAGTGACCGTACCTCGTTCTGAAAGCAATTTTGGGTACGTCCGAATCTCGAATCCGCAACTGATAATAACCCGATCTCAAATCTATCTTCGAAAACACTGAGGCTCCCTTTAGTTGATCAAACAAATCATCAATACGCGGTAACGGATATTTATTCTTTATCGTCACTTTGTTCAGCTGACGATAGTCAATACACAATCTCATAGTTCCGTCCTTCTTTTCACAAACAATACTTGGTGCACCCCAAGGTGAGAAACTTGGTCGGCGAAACCTCTATCCGTCAATTCTTGCAATCGAGCCTTCAACTCCTTTAACTCGGTTGGTGCCATACGATATGGAGCTATCGAAATTGGCGTAGTCCTGTACAAGCTCAATACCAAACTCTATCTCCGAACAGTGGCAAACCCGGTAATTCTTCGGGAAAATGTTCGGTATTCGCTAACCACCGCGCAGATTCGGTTTCTTTTCTAACTCTTTGTCACCAAGTACATACGCAAGGTACGCTTCGCACCCTTTCTTACATATTTCGAGCCAACATTGACGATATTACGGTGGCAACCCTTTAAGTCCGTAGACTCAACTCGGATTATCTCGTTATTTGCGCACCTCAAATCAATGGTTTTTCTTTTGCAACTCACCATCGTCATATACGGTCAACCAGCCCATACCAAGAATAACATCGAATTCATCAAATGGTAAAAGCATCAAATCGGCGGAAAACAGATTCTCGGATCATCGAGGCATCTCTTACACACTTTGTCAACAAGCGCATATTGACCCAAGGGATTTGACACTGAATTACGAACTCGAGAGACTCAATAGGCAGAGTCTTACTGGATGCTAAAGTCTCACATACATAAGAATGAGTAAAGCCAGGGTCGATTAATGCAATTACATTAGTATCAAAAAGAGTGAAAGTACCAGTGATAACATCAGGGGAGGATGCTTCCTCTCGTGCACGGATGGCATATGCCCTAGTAGGAGTACGGGTCTCAGATCGAACAGCCGTATCAGTGGCCCCTCTCTGACTACCACCCCTACCTCCTGAAATTCTCGGTGGTCTACCTCTAGCTGTCATTCCACTAGGTCTTGCACATTGCATCCTATTCTTCTCTTCAAGATCCGTGCAATCTCTAATGAAGTGGTCCTTCGAACCGCATCCGTAACAGGCCCTGTTAGTAGACTTACCCCAACATTCACCTATGTGTCTTCTTCCACATTGGGGGCATTCAGGTTTCTCTTGACGGTTATTGCCTACACTAGCTACCGAAGTAGCTCGGGAGTCCGTCGATGGTCGTGCTCTAATGGAAATTCCCGCAGTCGTCCTCGATTTATTAGTGTCCTCCCTGAACTTCTTTACAGCCGAGAACGGAGCTTTACCCGTCGATCTCTTACGATAGTCTTTAGCTTCAAATTCAGCCTTCTTCTTCTCCTTTCCAAGTTCTTCCGCCTTGCAGGCTCGTTCGACTAGTGTTACGAACTCCTTTATCTCCAAAATACCCACTAGTAGCTTTAAATCTTCATTCAATCCTTCTTCAAATCTTTTGCACATAGCAACCTCATCGCCACACTCTCGAAAGCATACCGACCGAGTCTTACGAACTCATGTTCATACTCGAGATCATGTCATACGGCCTTGCTTGAGTTCCAAGAATTCCTTACGTTTTTGATCGATGAACCGTTGACTAATATACTTCTTTCGAAATTCCGTTTGAAAGAAATCCCAAGTAACTCATTCGTTTGGGACTAAGGAAATCAATGTCCTCCACCAATCCTAAACCCTAAACCCTCAACAAGGATATAGCACACTTTAGACATTCATCGGGTGTGCATGACAGTTCATCAAACACCCGAATAGTGTTATCAAGCGAACTTCGCCCTTCGGCATCATCAAGAACTATGGCCTGAACTCCTCAGCCCGCGCTTCCTAATCAAGTCTACTGGTAGCTTACTCAGCCTCGCTGTGGTCGGTGAATCGATGGCATTACTGTGCTCTTGGGGTGGATTATTCAAATTCAGAATTGTTGGACAGCCAGATTGGTTCGGGCATATTGCGCGACCCACTCATTCATCATGGTAAAGAAGGCTTGTTTAGCCCCCTCACCTTGATTATTCGCAGATGACTGAGGTTCAATAGGCGGCGTCCCTTGTGTAGGAGCAGCCGCTACACTTTCAACGTCATCCGCCAAGGTTCTCTCTACACCGGGATCCATTTACTAATCAAAACAAAAATTTTAACCGTCAGAAGTCATCACACATTTAAACATTAACATTAAGGCATGTATAGCTAGACTCATACGTGCTATGGTAGTCCTAGAACCGACTAAACCATAGCTCTGATACCAATAAAATTGTAACACCCCGTACCCGAGTCCGTTACCGGAGTCGAATACAAGGTGCACACAGACTTAACTTAATTGTTTTCACAGTCCATAAAAAAAATTTCCAGACAAGCTGGTTACTGCATCACTGTCGCCTTAAAAATCATATCTGGAGTTTTAAAACTTGAAAATCAGTTTCGTAATTTTTCCCTGAAACTAGACTCATATGTCCATCTACAGATTTTTTTCTAGAATTTTTGGTCAAGCCAATTAGTACAGTTTATTAGTTAAAGTCTCCCATGTTACAGGGGTCGACTACACTGACCATCGTGCGTTACAACTTGAATATCTCCCTGTGCAGGGATTCAATACTGATTCTGTTTATTTCTATAGAAACTAGACTCAAAGAGGAATCTATACATATATTGTATGACTCCTAATTATCTCTGGTTAATTTATAATGAATTTCCAAAGTCGGAACAGGGAATCCAGAAACCGTTCTGGCCCTGTTTCACGAATACTTAAATATCTCTCAATATACAACTCATATGACCGTTCCGTTTCTTCGATATGAAAGTAGATTCATCAAGGCTCATTTACTTAATTTATTCGCTATTTAATTCCACTCCTGCTATTTTTAGTCATTTTTCACATCCACACCACTGCTGCTGTCAGCATCTATTACTAAAACGAACTATGCCTATTTCATGACTTTTCCTTGATTTAACTAATAATTCATCATGCATGTCCCAAATTATAACCATGATTTGTGTCCAAACATCACAAAACCAATTTCAACCGAACATTTACGCCATTTTCGCATGGCTAAAAGTTTACATACCAAATTTCAACAAAGCATAACAGCCTATACATGCCGAAATGTACTCCTAGACCAACTACGAAGAAAATACCAAAAGTTGTTAGCCGGTGTGATTACTTCGATGACGGTCCCGAATACGCAAAAAGTCGAGTCCAAGAAACCTAAAACAGGTGACAAGCAAACACCGAATGAGTATATAACTCAGTAAGTCATAAGCAATGCACTACCAACCATTAATAACATTATCGCAAGAGGAAACAAAATGGAACGAGGCTAATTACTCCATTCAAACCGAACTATACCATAGTTCTTTAGACCTTTCGATTCAATCTCATACCAAGTTACACATTCACATTACATATACTAATCAATAGGATATTTGAAGCATTTTTATACACCATTTTGTTTTCGTTACATTCATACATCTACATGACTTTTCACTTATTCCACGATAATTCTTATGTACGTGACTTCAATTTAAATTGTCACATAGGTTCGAAACTTACCAAGCTCAACTCCAAATATAAACATAGCGCCTATTAGCCATGAACTCAAGGTACTTACCCGATCCGCTGTCCGTGATCGACTCAATAATGTCGCACACTCAGTGTCAATAGTGATTCAAAAGCATATAGTGAGTCCGCACACTTAGTGCTATATAATCAACTCGCACACTTAGTACTATATGATCAAACTCACACACTTAGTGCTGTAAAAATTTTAAACCCGCACACTTAGTGCCATTCTCGTGATCACAAATGTTTATACCCGCACACTTAGTGCCGAAATCAACAACTCAATACGTCTCACCTCTTTTCTTTTCATTCAATACTTTCATCACCACATACATACATGTATATAAATTTATCATTCCTTTCGGCATAATTACATAGACATTATGTCTATTTAAATCAATACAAAATATATGCTTAGTGACCTACCTTGTGTGGTGTAAAATAGTTCCAGGTCGGCTACTCGATGACCTTCGATTTCCCCTTGTTGGACGCCTCTCCTTTAGGATCTTGAGCTTAAACAAATAAATTAACTCATTCAACCGCTTTGCTACACATATTGATATTCACAATTTAATGATTTTATGACATACGGAACGGCATGGTAAAATTTTTTATCTTGCTACCTCATGCTCTTAGCTATTCGGCTCATAACCATATGCTATAGCCCTACTATCAATAATCCAATCACATATGCTCTTAATTTGATGGACGAATATGCATACATGTATATACACTATTAATCAATCACTAACATTGCACTTCACCTTAATAGCTAGCTTAGCAAACCTCGATTTAACACATAATTGTTCATAACACAACTTAAGCATACTCTCCATTCCATCAATTCCAAAACTTAATGTCTTACTCAAAAATGCTAAAAAGAAAATCCAAGAGTCATCAATCCACCATCACATGTATCATTAACAAGCTTCATATTTAGCATGCAATGACATTAACACAAAATCTACCTTGGCCAAATATCATCCCCATGATATAGCAAAGTTTTGAACCATGGACTAATTAGAACTCAAGCTAGCAACTAAGAACATGCATGAATCTCATGGCACAACCTCAAACATACCTTAATCTAGACACAAGTATGGCCAAACCTCCTCCTAATCCTCTTCCAAACCAAGCATGAAGCAAGAACCCCTTCCTTCTTCCTTAGAATTTCAGCTCAAAGAAATGAAAAAAAGATGAACAACAAATTTTTTCTTCTCTTTCTTCAACTCACTGCAAAAGGGGGACACTCACCATTCTCTTTTTTTTTGTTCCTTTCATTATTAAATTCCCATGCTCATTATTTTATTTTTTCTTACATACACCATTGTCCCAACATGTTTTATGACATGTTTTTACCCATAATCCTTGTCATGGCGGCCACTAGCTATTAGTGGGGAAATTTGACATGCAAGTCCCCTTTGATTACATGCACTATTAGGTCCTTATAGATTAGCCTATCACATTTCAAAAGTGTCACACAAGTCCTAATAACTGAATTCACATGCAATAGACTAAATCGAAGCTTGAAATTTTCACACATTCATAAATACATATTTTAGACAATAAATATTACGTTCAAACATTTCGGTGACTCGGTTTAGCGGTCCCGAAACCACTTCCCGACTAGGGTCAATTTTGGGCTATCACAGTATCCGTCACTGAAATAGGGTTACGAGGCATTTATACAAAATCGAGTCATAAATTTGCATTCCAAATCAAAACTTTTCAAACTTTACCAAAAAGTCCCTAATATGGGCCTACGGGGCCCAATATATGCTTTAGAAGTGATTTGGATCTAAATCGGTAACTTTAGAAAACTTTGAAAAATATTTCTTGTAGCTAGGGGCACATGCCCGTGTGGCTCCTATGGCCGTGTGGCCAACCCTTGGGCAATTCTGACTTGCAATTTCTTAAGCAACAAAAGGGCACACGGCCTGGGCACCTGCCTATGTGGCTAGGCCGTGTGGTAAACTTATTTTTCATCATTTTTACTCTATTTTCAAATGATTTTGACACATGACCATGCTTGAAACCTGTGTCTTACACATGACCATAACACACAGTCAGGTCTTTTGCCCGTGTACTATCCTAACTACATATTTAAGGATACAGGGGACACACGGTCATTTCACACACCCGTGGGCTTATCGTGTGTCACACACACCTAAACACACGCCCGTGTGTCTAACCATGTGCACTAAAATAGGTCGTTTTAGGCCACTTTTCTCACCCCAAACTTAATCATTTTCCTGTACTAAAATTTAAAACTACATACCAACCAATTCAAAAAATTTCTAACATTCAAAACAACATGTTTTATATTAATCCACAACATACCAATATCAAACATGCTTTACTAGTCACTTTAATGACTTGATTACAAACCAAAATATTAAGTTGTTATTTGACTACAAAAGCTTATACATGCCATTATAACAAAATAGATTTATCATTTTTACCAAAATGAAGGGATTGATAGTGTGATGATAGCTCTGACCCAATTCCAACCTTCACGAGCTTTGAGCACTATAAAACAGGAAAAATAAACCTAGTAAGCATTAATGCTTACTAAGTTCATATAACCAAAATACACTTACCATTCATGTTCATCAGGTAATTCATACATTAAGTAATATGTCCATTAACTTAGTCAATTAGAAAATAAGGCCTATACACAATCATTCAACTAATTGATTAGTTTCCAAAAATACTAAAATGCATAGATGAGCTTATCATGCCATTTGTTTTTATATCACTATGTATGTCATTACCGCTGAATTATTGAATTTCTGATGGACCTTTCTTTTTCCAGTTGTACACTTGAGGTGTACATTCTTTTCCAAGTGGTACATGCAAAGTATATCTTTCCTTTTCATATGGTATACGCAAAGTATACCTAACCTTTCCAAGTGTATACACAAAGTGTACATAACCTTTTCAAGTTGTACCATTTAGGTACATGATAAACCGTATTTTATACATATTTTTATCCCAAGCTTAGCACATCTATGGATGATTTCTCCTTAGATTTGGTGAATTCGATACTCCTAATCCTTTAATTTCATGTTTTATACTTAGATGAGCATAGGACAGTAAAAAGAGAGAGAAACGGGCCAAAAATCGAGAAAACGGGCCAACATGGGAAATCAACACGGCCTAGACTTTCTCACACGGGTAGGCCACACGGCCGTGTCCATTTGGAAGAATTGAAGCCCAACTCAAATGGGTAGACCACACGCCCGTGCTTACTTAACAGCCTTGACTACGGTCTGAAGCAATCGCATATGGGTGTGTCATACGGGCATGTCCCTATCGAGCCCAAGTATAGTCCTAATCGGAAAAGGCCACTTTTGAGGGCTCTTAGGCATTCTAAAGCCTATTTAAACACCTGAGGAGGCACTTAGAGGGGACACACATGGAGTAGGAGGTAGGGAATTACTCAAGGAAAGCCGATTGATCCATCTCAGAAGCCAGATTCATCGTCAAGACTGAAGATCTCCCTTCAATTTCTTTCAGGAGTCTTGGGTTTTCTTTATGTTTTGTTATCTTTATTCTTTTGAAATGTTTTCTTTCATAATTATGAACTAAACCCCCTAAATACCTAAGGAGAATGAAACCTAAGACGGATCTTATTATTATTATCTGAATTATATGATAAATATTTTGACTTATTCTTAATTCTTGTTTTAATATTCTAGGATATTGATTCAAGTTAATGCGCTTATTCAGAGGAGCAAAAGTCCCTGTCTAAGAGTAAATTTGTCGTAATTCAGCGGAGTTGATTTCACGCCTAGAGATAGGGTGACAAGATTTTGTCAGATTAGGGTGAAACCTAATAAGGAAATCCATAGATCGAGTTAATGCAACACTAGGGAGTTAATTAGAAAGAGATTTCAATTAATCAACCTAGGGTTAGACATTATTAGTCTCGAGGGAGATAATAATATAATTTAGGGATTTCTACGGATCAAGTCAAATGAATAAATCGTCTGATTCAGAGTTAAATAACAAGTGAAGTCTAGGTGGATTTTTCCTAGGGTATTGTCTTAATCAATCTAATTTTCCCAAAAGCTTTTCCCCAATTTCCTCCCTATGCACCCTTAGTTTAGTTAATTAGTTTAGATAAACAACCATTAATTTTTAGGCTAGGTAATAAAAAGAAAGTAATTACTAATACTCTTGGCTCCTTTGGGTTTGACAATCCAGTCTTGTTAAAGCTATACTATTGTTTGATAGGTACACTTGCCTTTATCGTGATAATGGTTAGTTTCAAGAATGATTAATTATAAATTTTTAAAACCTATTGGGAATATCACGTATCAAGTTTTTGGCGCCGTTGCCGGGGAACTTAAGATATTAGGAACACTCAATTTTTATTACTTTAGCCATTTTACTCTATTTGCAATTTAAAATATTCTTTTCTTTTCTAATTTTCTCTTTTACTCGCTTCTGACAGGTTTTTCTAGTTTATGACTAGAAGAAACCCGCCAGGACCATTACTTTTTGATAGTGAGATCGATCGCACATCTCGCAGAAACCGAAGTGAAATAAGGTGAAGCTTAAGATACATTGAGAAAGAGCAAGAGGACGATATTCAACCCACAACCGAGGAGATGGCTGAAAATCAGGAAAATCCGGTACCTCCTGTGATTGCTGCTGATCCAGTAAATCAGAATCCTGCTCCGCGAACTATGTATGATTATGCTAAACCAAATTTAATAGGAACTGAGTCAAGTATAGTTAGGCCTACTATTGCTGCAAATAATTTTGAACTGAAACCTAACACGATTCAAATGATACAACAATTTGTTCAGTTTGATGGTTTGCAGGATGAGGATCCAAACAATCACTTGGCAAACTTTTTGGAGTTTTGCGACACATTTAAAATCAATGCATTTCTGACGATGCCATACACCTTCGGTTATTTCCCTTTTCATTAAGGAATAAGGCTAAACAGTGGTTGAACTCGTTATCACGAGGGTCAATCACTTCTTAGGAACAAATGGCCGAAAATTTTTTACTAAAATATTTTCCGCTGGCTAAAACGGCTAAATTAAGGAATGATATATCTTCTTTTGTGCAGATGGATCTAGAAACACTCTACGATGCATGGGAGAGATACAAGGATCTATTGAGAAGGGCTATTACCATGGGTTACCACTCTGGCTACAGGTTCAAACTTTTCACAACGGCCTGAATCCTTCAACTAGACAGATGGTTGACGCAGCCGCTGGTGGGACTATCAATAATAAGACACCTGAGGATGCTTAGGAATTTCTAGAAGAGATGTCACTGAATAATTATCAGTGGCAAGCCATAAGGATAAAGCCAACGAAAGCAGCTGACATTTTTAACGTCGATTCGGTCACCATGCTCTCTAATCATGTAGAACTTTTAAACAGAAAAAATGACGGTTTTCTTGGTTTTTCACAGTTTCACCCAGTAATGCAATGCAATACAAGTGAAGGAGGAACGAGCAATTTAGAATACCCACTTTATGGCCACAACATGGAAAATGAGCAATTAAATTATATGGGTAATAATCTTCGACCTCAAAATAATCCCTATAGCAACACTTACAATGCAGGATGGAAGAACCATCCAAATTTCTCATGGGGAGGCCAAGGGAATCAAAGAACATCACCACTTCCAGGCTTCCAACAACCACCTTACGAACAAGAGAAAAAGATGAACCTTGAGGAGATGCTAACAAAATTCATCGCGGTGTGAGAAACTCTGTAACACCCCTTACCCCTACTCGAGGCCGGGATAAGGTACGAGGCGTTACCGAACAAACATACAAACATTAAACTAAAATACGAGCCATAAAATTTCATTCATATTTCAAAACGTTCATTCACTTACACATAGTCCCTTATTTGAGTCTACGAAGACCAAAACATACTTTACAAAGGGTTCGGGACTAAACCGAGAACTTACAAAAATCTTGAAAATTTCATGCTTTAAGGCTCCACATGTCCATGTCCCAAAGTCGCGTGTTCCATACATAGCTGAGACACATGGTCGTGTTTTTGCCTGTGTGGAATATACCTAGGCTATTTTCCAAGCTTTGGTCAACCTTAATCTCTTACACACTTACACAAAATCAAAAGCATATAACATAGTATTCATTTAATGATTAAATATTCTCAATTAAACCACAAACATAGCATTTGTATGTCATCAAACATGTGTCTCTCATACTCATTTTACCTTGTTTATTATAGTACCACTTATACATTTATACCAAGATTATCATCTTACCAAATATCTTCAGCTTAATCATCAAGCATTCATATTTAAAACTAGATCATATCTTTATAAAATACCACAATTCAAATGCGCAAAATAACATATTTTCCTGAAACATTTCAATTCAACTCCATACCCAACAAGCATTACATTGAGACTAGTCATATATATATATACATGTCATGATACATATCATTCTCTTTGTGTTTTCTTATAAACACATATCATTTATTTCATTATATCAATATTTCATATACCATAGTTTCCATGTATTCCACATATATTTATTTTCCTCCTCCTCCCCTCCATTCCACATCCTTAATGTATATAGCATTCTTGTAAGTACGATTTCACAATTTACTAATAAATGCTCAAATCAAACTATCCACACGAGTCATAGTCACTTATTTATAATTCGAGCTACAGAGCTCTAAAATAAGATCCGTAAATTTCCCCTAAAACTAGACTCACATATCTTTCTACCATAAAATTTTCATAATTTTTGGTTTAGCCAATTAGTACAGTTTACTCATTAAAATTTCCCCTATTTCACTTTCTGACAGTTCTGACCTCTCTTCACTAAAAATTAATTATCTCACAGTACAGAACTCGGATAATGTTCTTGTTGATTTATCTTTCCAATAGACTCATTAGGGATTTTAAAAATATAAGTTTAAGACTCTAATTATTTTTATCCAAATATTTTTGATTTTCAAAAGTCAGAACAGGGGATCACAAAATCATTCTAACCCAGTCTCACAAAAACATAAATATCTGAAAATATAGAACTCCTTTTCTTGATCTGTTTCTTTTATATGAAAATACACGCATTAAGATTTAATTTGATATCTTATTCAGTCTCTGATTCAATTTCTACTAGATTTGGTGATTTTTCAAAATCACATCACTGCTACTGTCCAAAACAGTTTTATTGCTAATTCATTCTTTCACACTATCTTTGTATTAACCTCATTTTAACATACATATCACAAATCATTTTCACCACATTTCATACATCACAAGTATAGGCCCATGATCACAAGGTCACCATGAAATCATCCTCATGTGTAACTTACTTGTTTATAACCTTACCACATCCTGGTCACTTAATGAACACATCATTCACATAACCAAGTTCATGCACTTATTCATCACAAAACTCACAAAGTAATACATAGAGAGTCTCCCGTTGAACACTTCGGATCAATCCTCGATACTTGGTGGTTTCAGCATATAGCTCCACCCATCATAGAGTTCGGCTCTCTTGTACACATGGTGAACACTCAGTACCACCCATGTGACGTAGCCAATTTATCTCGTAGCTCTCTTGTCTACATGGTGTCCTTCACCTGGAGCCACGCATGCGACCTAGCTACATATATCTCGTAGCTCTCTTGTCTACATGGTGTACACATAGTATCACCCATATGACCTAGCTACATCATAATGTCTTGTAGCTCTCTTGTACACATGATGTTCACTCAGCACCACACATGTGACCTAGCTACATACTATCTGTATCATCCAATCTTTCCGAAGGTTCAACCGGGATTTCTCTCTCTTTTCCAACAATGTCACCAATCAAGTAATTATCCACAAACATATTTCCAATATTATTATAAAATATCATTATACAAGTAATATTGATGTATTACTTACATATAAACTTACATCTCATTTAATATCAAGGCAAGTAACATTAAATTACACATTGCCTTATTAAAATCTTATGAACTTATGATTTCCCATAATATCCATAATCATAGAAATCACATTTATGTATGATAATTCAGTGCACTTCATGTACCATAGACATATTTTAAATCAATTCATAAACTTGGCACCATAATCATTTAATTTAACATAATTCAATTAATTCACTAAATTTAACTTTCAAATATAAATTACTGACATTATTGTCAGTATTATTATCATACCAACTTACATACTTTCAACACCTCAGCAATTATAATAAATATATCAATTTTACATTGAAACATGCATAAATTAATGCTTATTATACATATGAACTTACCTTGATAGTAAAACGACCATTTTACCTCTTTCCCAATTTTCGATTTTTCTCTCGTTCTAGGTTCAAATCTCATTTTTCGGGATCTAAAATATCATATTTTACTTATTTAATTAATGTACTATTCAAAACAGTCCTTAACTCAAACTTTGGAAAAATTACAATTTTACCCTTAAACATTTGCATATTTACACTTTTGCCCCTAGGCTCGGGAATTAAACTTCATCCCTTATTCTTATGTTTTATGACATGCTGATGACTTTTCCCTTCTAGGGAAACATCAAATTCTCACTCTAACATATACTTATGACTATTAGGTATTTTTACCGATTAAGCCCTTTTACTCGTTTTCACTCAAAACCGAGTAGAAAAAGTTATCTAACATAATTTAAAATATCATATTATATCATAAAACAACAAAATAAGCACATTTCACATATGGGTATTTTTCCAAATATGAACCCTAGCTTAAATTATTGCTAGAATAAGCTTAATCAAATTACCCGGATTCCAAGAACGTAAATAACTTGAAAAACGGCGTTAGAACGGACTTACTATTGAGCTTGGAAAGCTTGAAAACCCTAGGCATGGCTTCCCCCATGCTAATTTCGGCCTCCATGAAAACGATGAGTCAATTTTGGCTTTATTTTCCCTTTTTATTTCTTTTAATTACCAAATGACCAAAATGTTCTTCCTTACTAAACTTTCAAAAATTCCATCCATGTCCAATTTTTGTCCATCACTTAGAAATTGGTCAAGTTGCTATTTAAGACCTCCTAATTAATATTTCAAAGCAATTCCATACTAGAAACTTCTAGAATGTAGGTTTTGCAACTTATTCAATTTAGTCCCTAACTTCAAATTGAGCACTTTATGCATAGAATTTCTTCACGAAATTTTCACACAATCATGCAATCATATCATCGACCTCAGAATAATCATAAAGTAATTATTTCTATCTCGGATTTTGTGGTCCCGAAACCTTTGTTCCAACTAGACCCAATTTTCGGCTATTACAACTCTCCCCTCCTTTAGAGATTTTCGTCCTCGAAAATCTTACCGGAGTGAAGTTTAGTATCTTTCTCTTAATTTCCAGCATTACTAACTAATTTTTTTCAAGACGATACTTTCAAAAACACTCTGTCATTAATTTGAATCCCAAGATAACTCAGTCAACTCTGATATTTCTCTAACTCTATCCTTCACTTGTCAACCATTCTTAGTCTCTGGTCATATCTATAATTATTTTATCACTGAACTCTTTGATTCCACACTTAGGAACTTAGTCAACATGATTCTCATGAATTTTCGTTATATACACCTCATCGGTAAAGGGTGAGGTAAATACGATCTGTAACTCGATTTCGACATATATCTATATGACACATTTTTTTCATTATCCACATATGTCATTATAATCATACTATCCACTTCAAACAATTTATTATTCATATCTGTCTTACATAAAATTTCCAATTATCTCATTTCAAACAAGTGCACTCACTCATACATTCTATGAATTTTGAATAACTTTAGTCATCACATTTACTAATTAATTTAGTCAAGCATGCAACAACATATGTAGGCCAAACAAATATGAATAAATATATCACTATATAAACTTTCATCTCACATATTATCACATATACATATATCACGAATTCTCATTCATACCTTCCTGAGTTTAACACATCATAGCTACACTTTATTAAAATACTTCAATATTACTATTAAATGGTCAGATGTAGCTCGGTTGGAGAATACTTCATTTTAAACAAAATGGTCCTCATTAGTGTCGGGAGACATCACACTATCACATATTTGTGGCATGTAACACCCCTAACTCGTGACCGACGCCGGTGTCGGACACGAGGGGTTAACGAGACAAATCCTCTTAAAGTACCGACCAATTTGGCATTTCTGGACAGGCTGGAAAACTGCGTCACCGTCGCCTTAAAATCATATCTCGAGTTTCAAAACTCGGAAACTGGTTTCGTAAATTTTCCTGAATTTAGACTCATATACCCATCCATGGATTTATTTTTAGAATTTTGGTTGGGCCAATTGGTACAGTTTATTAGTTAAAGTCACCCATGTTACAGGGATCGACTGCTCTGACCTCCGCGCGTTACAACTTGAATATCTTTCTGTACAGGGCTTTAATACTGGTTCCGTTTGTTTGTAATGAAACTAGACTCAAAATGGAATCTGTACATATAAGGCATGACTCCTAATTATTTCTGGATAATTTATGGTAAATTTTCAAAGTCGCGACAGGGACCCAGAAACCGTTCTGGCCCTGTCTCACGAGAACTTTAATATTTCCCAGTATACTGCTCATATGGTCATTTCGTTTCGTCCATATAAAAATAGATTCATCAAGGTTCAGTTCCATAATTTACTCACTATTTAATTCTACTTCTACTATTTTTAGTGATTTTTCAATCTCATCTCACTGCTGCTGTCCGCAACAGTTACTGCAGTAGACTATGCCAATTTCATGAATTTTTCCTTGGCCTTAATCATCCATCATACATGACACAAATTATGGCCACCTTAACAAAATTTGAGTTTCTAAGACTCGTGGCTATAGGTTCTAGCATCCCACTCGGCGACCACATAGGCCATTTTCACATGGCTTAAAGTTTACAACCCACAATTCGACAAAATATAATAGCCTTTGTACATGCCAAATGTTCTTCAACAACAAAAACAATACCACAAGATTTCAGCGGTGTGATGACTTCAACGACGGTTCGAGCACGCAACAATACGAGTCCAAGAGACCTAAAATGGGTGACAAGAGAACACCGAGTGAGTTTACAACTCAGTAAGTCATAAGCATTCGTCAATCCACCGATAAAGTTACTACTACATGTACAACAAATGAGGCTAGGTACTCGTCCATATCGAATCTATACCATAATACCTCGGACCTTTCGGTCCAATCTCGCACCAATTCATACATCCACATTTCATATTCTACACAACATGATAATCGAAGCATTTTTACACATTAACTCATTTTCCAGCACAACCATACAATTTCAATCATCACATAGATTTAAGGCTTACCAAATTCAACCCCAAGCATGAACGTATTCTCTATTCGTCATGAGCTCGAGGTACTTACCCGATCCGCTGTCCATACCCAATTCGATGGAGACACACCCTCCATATATATAGAGTACGCATTACAAAGTGCTTATTACTTGATTTCGCACACTTAGTGCCACGTAATTTAAGCCCGCACACACAAGTGCCATACCCTCCGAGCTCGCACACCCAAGGTCAGATTTTTTCAGCTTGCACACTTAGTGCCATATATTTCCAGCACGCACACTTAGTGCCGATCTCATCACCGCACACACGTATTGCCCAAGACACTTAGTGCCGAAAGCAAACTTTCTACACATTTCACTATTTCTTTTACATTCAACAAATGTCATCACTCCATACACATACATTTTCATTTATATATATATATCATCCCATTAAACACAATTGCATAAATTTTACAATCATTTAAGCAATATCAAATCGTGTAATGACTTACCTCGTGTTGGGTAAAATAGTTCCAAGTCGGCTACTCGATGACCTTCGTCTTTCCCTTGCTTGATTCTCCTTCTTTAACTCCTTGAGCTTAATCAATAAATCACTAGTTTAACCATCTTGCTAAACATTCATAATTCAACTACACATGCATATGTATGCTTGTATATTCGGCAACCATTCTTACTAATCGCCCATTTGGTCGATTATACACCTAACCGAATATGCACCAAAACTTGATTCAACATTACCTACATACTCACTTTAATGGCGAATATATATATATATGTACAATGTCAACTAACATCTTTTAATCACCTAATTTCATCTCATGAACATTTAATCAAATTTTCCCAATCTAGCATATATTTTCACATCCATTTGTAACATCATGTACAAACACATATACACATATATCAAAACACAAATTTTTACCTATCATGCAACAAGCATAAATCGCACTTATGAGCATGCCATGGCGAATACATCCCACACCATCCCCTTTCAATTTTTGGTCATGGTTAAACAAAGAAAACTCCATGTCTTACTCAAGAATGCTAAAAGAAATTTCAAGAGTAGTCAATCCATCATTACATGTATCATCAACAAGCTTCACATTTAGCATGCAATGGCTTTAACACAATATCAACCTTGGCCAAATACCATTTCTATGGCATAACAAGGATTTGAACCATGGGCTAACATGAACATCAAGTTAGCAACTAAAACATGCATGAATCTTATGACACAACCTCAAACATACCTTAATCTTGACACAAGTATGACCAAATCTCCTTCTAGTTCTCTTCTAAACCAAGCATGAAGCAAAAATCCTTCCTTTTTCCCTTAGTATTTTCAGCCAAGATTTGAGAATGGATGAACAAATTTTTTTCCTTTCTTTTTCCTCTACTCACGGCAACAAAGGGAGGGGGGCATCCATGCTCATTTTTTTTCATTTCTTTATTTTTTCTACATAATCCACTAACTAAACATGTTGGAAACATGTTCCCTTGCCCATATTCTTGTCATGGCGGCCACTCACCTTAGGAAGTGGGTTATTTGACATGCAAGGACAACTATTTTCCCACATGTATTAATAGGCCACCTTACAATTGCCTAGCACATTTCTAAATTTTCTCACATAAGTCCTATTTGATAAAAATTCACTTACTATTAACAAAATCCAAACACGAAATTTTCACACATGCATATATACATATAATGAGCATCAATTATGATGGTTAATTATTATTATGACTCGGTTTGGTGGTCCCGAAACCACTTTCCGACTAGGGTCGATTTAGGGATGTCACAACTCTCCCCACTTAGAAATTTTCGTCCCGAAAATCTTACCGTAAATAGGCTCGGGTATCGCTCTTTCATAGAGTCCTCAAGTTCCCAAGTGGCTTCTTCCATTCCGTGTTTATGCCACAACACCTTCACTAACGGGATTTTCCTATTGCGCAACTCTTTTACTTCACGCCTCATAATGCGAACCGGTTCCTCTTCATAGCTCAAATTAGGTGAATCTCAATCTCGGATGGAGCAATTACGTGCGATGGATCAGACCTATATCGTCAAGCATCGAGACATGAAAACGTTGTGAATCCTTTCGAGCTCGGGGCAAAATTAATCGATATGCGATCGCCCAACTCGTTCGGATACTTCATATGGCCCGATAAACCTCGGACTCAATTTGCCCTTGCGACCAAATCTAAGCACCTTCTTCCAAGGTGAAACTTTGAGAAAGACCTTGTCTCCAACACGATATTCAATATCTTTTCTTTTCAAATCCGTGATACGACTTTTGGCGATCCAAGCGACTTTCAAACTTTCACGAATTACTCGAACTTTTTGCTCGGCATTCTTAACCAAATCAACGAAGAATTTACCTTCACTAAGTTCACCAGAATAATGGGGTACGGCATTTACGACCGTATAAAGCCTCGTAAGGCGCCATCTTAATACTTGATTGAAAGCTATTGTTGTGGCGAATTCAATCAAAGGCGAATCTGTTCCCATGAACCACTAAACTCAAGGATGCAACATCTCAACATATCCTCGAGTATTTGAATTATCCGTTCGGATTGACCATCGGTTTGGGGGTGAAAAGCAGTGCTAAAATGCAGTTTGGTACCCAAAGCCTCTTGCAATTTCTTCCAAAACCGCGACGTAAATCTTGGGTCTCTATCCGACACGATAGAAATAGGTACCCCATGCAATCGAATAATTTGGGAGACGTATAATTCTGCCAACTTATCGAGCGTAAAATCCGTGCGGACAGGGATAAAATGAGCAGACTTGGTCAGTCTATCAACAATGACCCAAACCGAGTCTTTCTTATTCTGAGTCAATGGTAACCCAGACACAAAGTCCATTGTTACTCGATCCCATTTCCATTCGGGTATCATGATCGACTGAAGTAATCCCGATGGCACTTGATGTTCCGCTTTCACTTGTTGACATATCAGACACCTTGAAACAAATTCAGAAATGTCTCGTTTCATACCGGGCCACCAAAATTGGCGTTTCAGGTCATTGTACATTTTAGTACTACCCGGGTGGATTGACATTCGACTACAATGGGCTTCATTTAGAATTATCGAAATAAGTTCCGAATTCTTTGGAACACACAGATGACTTCTGAACCTCAAACAATCATCATCATCAATTTGAAACTCTGATTCCTTGTTCAGAACACACTCAGCCCGTTTTGCAAGCAACTCATCGTCGACTTTCTGAGCTTCACGAATTTGACGTATCAATAATGGTTTGGCTTTCAATTCAGCTACTAACACATTGTCGGGTAGGATAGACAAGTGTACATTCATCGCTCGCAAAGCAAACAGTGTTTCCCGCTTAAGGCATCCGCAACCATATTAGCCCTTCGGGTGATAATCAATGACGAGCTCATAATCTTTTAACAACTCGAGCCATCGCCTTTGTCGCAGATTTAAGTCTCTTTGGGTCATCAAATATTTGAGACTTTTGTGATCCGAATACACATGGCACTTCTCACCAATTAAGTAATGTCGCCATATCTTTAAGGCGAATACGATGGCAGCCAATTCGAGATCATGGGTCGGATAATTTTTCTCATGTGGCTTTAATTGCCTCGACGATAGGCCACAACTCGCCCTTCTTGCATCAATACGCAACCCAATCCAAGTAGGGATGCGTCACTATAAATGACAAACTCTTTGCCCGATTCGGGTTGCACTAGAATTGGGGCTTCGGTCAAATAAGCTTTCATTGATCGAAACTTTTTCGACATTTCTCCGTCCATTCAACTTAACATCCTTTTGGAGTAAGCCGTCATTGGCGTGGCTATCGTCGAGAAACCTTTTACAAATCGTCGGTAATAACCGCAAGCCCCAAAAGCTCCTAACGGTAACATTCCTCGGTGGTTTCCAATCGACTATGGCTGAATTTTGTTCGGGTCCACCGACACCGACGCGGACACCACGTGCCCCAAAAAGCTAACCTCTTTCAACCAAAATTCACATTTCTTGAACTTTGCGTATAATCGCTTATCTCATAAGATTTGCAACACTAGCCTCGGTGTTCAAGATGTTCGGTTTCATCTCCGAATAGACCAAAATGTCGTCGATAAATACAACTACTGAACCGATCCAAGTATGGCCGAAAATTCTATTCATTAAATCCATAAACACCGGGGGCATTAGTGAGCCCAAACGGCATCACCAAGAATTCGTAGAGTGACCGTACCTCGTTCTAAAAGCGGTTTTGGTATGTCCGATTCTCGGACCCTCAACCGATAGTACCCGACCTCAAATCTATCTTTGAAAACACCGAGGCTCCTTTAATTGATCAAACAAATCGTCAATTCGTGGCAATGGATATTTATTCTTTATCGTCACTTTATTGAGTTGGCGATAGTCGATGCACAACCTCATGGTTCCGTCCTTCTTCTTCACAAACAATACAGTGCACCCCATGGAAAAAAACTTCGGTCGAGCGAAACCTCTATCCGTCAATTCTTGCAATTGAACCTTCAATTCCTTTAATTCCGTTAATGCCATACGATACGGGGCTATTGAAATCGGCGTAGTACGGTACAACCGATGTCAATTCCACTTCTCGAACCGGTGGCAATCCCGTAACTCCTCGGAAAAACATCGAATACTCACAAACCACTGGTACCGATTCGAGTTTCCTTTCCGTCTCTTTACTTCCAAACACACACGCAAGGTATGTTTCACACCCCTTTTCACATATCTCCGAGCGGTCATAGAAGATATTATCATTTGGCGCTCCTTTTAAATCGATGAGACTCGACTCGGACTACCTCATTATTTGCACTCCTCAAATCAATGGTTTTCCTTTTGCGATCCACCTTTGCATCATGTACGGTCACCAATCCATACCAAGAATAACATCAATTCATGAAATGGTAGAAGCATCGATCGGCGGAAAACAAGATTCTCGAATTATTAGGGGCATCTCTTGCACACTTTATCAACAAGCACGTATTGACCCAAAGGGTTTGACACTGAATTACGAACTCAAGTAGACTCAGCGGTAGAGTCTTCTTGGATGCTAAGGTTTCACATACATATGAGTGAGTAGAGTAAGGGGTCAATCAATGCAATCACAATAGTATCAAAGAGAGTAAAAGTACCGGTGATAACGTCGGGGAGGATGCCTCCTCTCGTGCTGGATGGCATATGCTCTAGCAGAGCACGGGTCTCGGATCGGACGGCCAGTATTAGAGGCTCCTCTCGATTACCACCCCTACCTCCAGAGATTCTCGGGGCCTACCTCCACCGTCGTTCCACTAGGTCTTGCACCTTGCGCCTTATTCCTCTCATCTAGCTCGTGCAATCTCTAATGAAGTGGTCCTTGAACCGCATCCATAACAGCCCTATTAATGACTTACCCCAACATTCACCTAGGTGTCGTCTTCCACATTGGGGGCATTGGGTCTCTCTTGACGATTATTGCCCACACTAGCTCTTGAAGTAGCTCGGGAGTCCGTCAATGGTCGGGCTCTAATGGAAATTCATGATCGTCCTCGACTTCTTGGTGTCCTCCACGAACCTCTTTACAGCCGAGAATGGAGCTTTACTCGTCGATCTTTTACGGTAATCTCTTGCTTCAAATTCAGCCTTCTTCTTCTCCTTCCCAAGTTCTTCCGCCTTGCGTGCTCGTTCGACTAGTGTCACGAACTCCTTTATCTCCAAAATTCCCACTAGTAACTTTAACTCTTCATTCAATCCTTCTTCAAATCTTTTGCACATCGCAACCTCATCAGCCACACACTCCCGAGCATACCGACTAAGTCTTACGAACTCATGTTCGTATTGAGATCTGATCATCCGCCTTGCTTGAGTTCCAAAAATTCCTTACGCTTCGATCGATGAACCGTTGACTAATGTATTTCTTTCGAAATTGGATTGAAAGAAATCCCAAGTAGCTCGTTCATTTGGGACTATGGAAATTAAAGTCCTCCACCAATAGTAAGTCGAGTCTCATAACAAGGATATAGCACACTTAAGACATTCATCGGGTGTGCATGATAGTTCATCTAACACTCTAATGGTGTTATCGAGCGAACTCGGCCTTTTCGGCATCATCAAGAACTATGGCCTTGAACTCCTCGCCCCACGCTTCCTATTCAAGTCCACGGTGGTTTACTCACCTCACGGGATCGAAGAATCGGAGGCATTGCGGGCTCTTGGGGTGGAGTATTTAAATTCAGAATGGTTGGACAGCCGGGTTGGTTCGGGCATATTATGCGACCCACTCATTCATCATGGTGAAGAAGGCTTGTTTCGCCTTCATTTTGATTATTCGCGGATGGCCGAGGCTCAACAGGCGGTGTCCCTTGCGCAGAGCAGCCGCTACACTTTCAACGTCATCCGCCAAGGGTCTCTCTACCCCGGGTTCCATTGCTAATCAAAACAAAAATTCCAACCGTCAGAAGTCATCACATTATTAAGTGCTAACAATTTGGCATGTATAGCTAGACTCACACGCGCTATGGTAGTCCTAGAACCGACTAAACCATAGCTCTGATACCAATAAAATTGTAACACCTAACTCGTGACCGGCGCCGTGTCGGACACGAGGGGTTAACGAGACAAATCCTCCTAAAGTACCGACCAATTTGGCATTTCTGGACAGGCTGGAAAACTGCATCACCGTCGCCTTAAAAATCATATCTCGAGTTTCAAAACTCGGAAACTGGTTTCGTAAATTTTCCCTGAATTTAGACTCATATACCCATCCATGGATTTATTTTTAGAATTTTTGGTTGGGCCAATTGGTACAGTTTATTAGTTAAAGTTACCCATGTTACAGGGATCGACTGCTCTGACCTCCGCGCGTTACAACTTGAATATCTTTCTGTAAAGGGCTTTAATACTGGTTCCGTTTGTTTGTAATGAAACTAGACTCAAAATGGAATCTGTACATATATGGCATGACTCCTAATTCTTTCTGGATAATTTATGGTAAATTTTCAAAGTCGCGACAGGGGACCCAGAAACCGTTCTGGCCCTGTCTCACGAGAACTTTAATATTTTCCAGTATACTGCTCATATGGTCATTTCGTTTCGTCCATATAAAAATAGATTCATCAAGGTTCAGTTCCATAATTTACTCACTATTTAATTCTACTTCTACTATTTTTAGTGATTTTTCAATCTCATCTCACTGCTGCTGTCCGCAACAGTTACTGCAGTAGACTATGCCAATTTCATGAATTTTTCCTTGGCCTTAATCATCCATCATACATGACACAAATTATGGCCACCTTAACAAAATTTGAGTTTCTAAGACTCGTGGCTATAGGTTCTAGCATCCCACTCGACGACCACATAGGCCATTTTCACATGGCTTAAAGTTTACAACCCACAATTCGACAAAATATAATAGCCTGTACATGCCAAATGTTCTTCAACAACAAAAACAATACCACAAGATTTCAGCGGTGTGATGACTTCAACGACGGTTCGAAAGCACGCAACAATACGAGTCCAAGAGACCTAAAATGGGTGACAAGAAAACACCGAGTGAGTTTACAACTCAGTAAGTCATAAGCATTCGTCAATCCACTGATAAAGTTACTACTACATGTACAACAAATGAGGCTAGGTACTCGTCCATATCGAATCTATACCATAATACCTCGGACCTTTCGGTCCAATCTCGTACCAATTCATACATCCACATTTCATATTCTACACAACAAGATAATCAAGCATTTTTACACATTAACTCATTTTCCAGCACAACCATACAATTTCAATCATCACATAGATTTAAGGCTTACCAAATTCAACCCCAAGCATGAACGTATTCTCTATTCGTCATGAGCTCGAGGTACTTACCCGATCCGCTGTCCATACCCAATTCGATGGAGACACACCCTCCATATATATAGAGTATATTTACACACAAGTGCTTATTACTTGATTTCGCACACTTAGTGCCATGTAATTTAAGCCCGCACACACAAAGTGCCATACCCTCCGAGCTCGCACACTTAGTGCAGTAGTATTTTTTCAGCTTGCACACTTAGTGCCATATATTTCCAGCACGCACACTTAGTGCCGATCTCATCACCGTACACACGTATTGTTCAAGACACTTAGTGCCGAAAGCAAACTTTCTACACATTTCACTATTTCTTTTACATTCAACAAATGTCATCACTCCATACACATACATTTTCATTTATATATATATATCATCCCATTAAACACAATTGCATAAATTTTACAATCATTTAAGTAATATCAAATCGTGCTTAATGACTTACCTCGTGTTGGGTAAAATAGTTCCAAGTCGGCTACTCGATGACCTTCGTCTTTCCTTGCTTGATTCTCCTTCTTTAACTCCTTGAGCTTAATCAATAAATCACTAGTTTAACCATCTTGCTAAACATTCATAATTCAACTACACATGCATATGTATGCTTGTATATTCGGCAACCATTCTTACTAATCGCCCATTTGGTCGATTATACACCTAACCGAATATGCACCAAAACTTGATTCAACATTACCTACATACTCACTTTAATGGCGAATATATATATATATGTACAATGTCAACTAACATCTTTTAATCACCTAATTTCATCTCATGAACATTTAATCAAATTTTCCCAATCTAGCATATATTTTCACATCCATTTGTAACATCATGTACAAACACATATACACATATATCAAAACACAAATTTTACCTATCATGCAACAAGCATAAATCGCACTTATGAGCATGCCATGGCCGAATACATCCCACACCATCCCCCTTTCAATTTTTGGTCATGGTTAAACAAAGAAAACTCCATGTCTTACTCAAGAATGCTAAAAGAAATTTCAAGAGTAGTCAATCCATCATTACATGTATCATCAACAAGCTTCACATTTAGCATGCAATGGCTTTAACACAATATCAACCTTGGCCAAATACCATTTCTATGGCATAACAAGGATTTGAACCATGGGCTAACATGAACATCAAGTTAGCAACTAAAACATGCATGAATCTTATGACACAACCTCAAACATACCTTAATCTTGACACAAGTATGACCAAATCTCCTTCTAGTTCTCTTCTAAACCAAGCATGAAGCAAAAATCCTTCCTTTTCCCTTAGTATTTTCAGCCAAGATTTGAGAATGGATGAACAAATTTTTTCCTTTCTTTTCCTCTACTCACGGCAACAAAGGAGGGGGCATCCATGCTCATTTTTTTTCATTTCTTTATTTTTTCTACATAATCCACTAACTAAACATGTTGGAAACATGTTCCCTTGCCCATATTCTTGTCATGGCCGCCACTCACCTTAGGAAGTGGGTTATTTGACATGCAAGGACAACTATTTTCCCACATGTATTAATAGGCCACCTTACAATTGCCTAGCACATTTCTAAATTTTCTCACATAAGTCCTATTTGATAAAAATTCACTTACTATTAACAAAATCCAAACACGAAATTTTCACACATGCATATATACATATAATGAGCATCAATTATGATGGTTAATTATTATTATGACTCGGTTTGGTGGTCCCGAAACCACTTTCCGACTAGGGTCGATTTAGGGATGTCACAACTCTCCCCACTTAGAAATTTTCGTCCCAAAATCTTACCGTAAATAGGCTCGGGTATCGCTCTTTCATAGAGTCCTCAAGTTCCCAAGTGGCTTCTTCCATTCCGTGTTTATGCCACAACACCTTCACTAACGGGATTTTCCTATTGCGCAACTCTTTTACTTCACGCCTCATAATGCGAACCGGTTCCTCTTCATAGCTCAAATTAGGTGAATCTCAATCTCGATGGAGCAATTACGTGCGATGGATCGACCTATATCGTCGAAGCATCGAGACATGAAAACGTTAGAATCCTTTCGAGCTCGGGGCAAAATTAATCGATATGCGATCGCCCAACTCGTTCGGATACTTCATATGGCCCGATAAACCTCGGACTCAATTTGCCCTTGCGACCAAATCTAAGCACCTTCTTCCAAGGTGAAACTTTGAGAAAGACCTTGTCTCCAACCCGATATTCAATATCTTTTCTTTTCAAATCCGCATACGACTTTTGGCGATCCAAGCGACTTTCAAACTTTCACGAATTACTCGAACTTTTGCTCGGCATTCTTAACCAAATCAACCTCAAGAATTTACCTTCACTAAGTTCACCAGAATAATGGGGTACGGCATTTACGATCGTATAAAGCCTCGTAGGCGCCATCTTAATACTTGATTGAAAGCTATTGTTGTGCGAATTCAATCAAAGGCGATAATCGTTCCATGAACCACTAAACTCAAGGATGCAACATCTCAACATATCCTCGAGTATTTGAATTATCCGTTCGGATTGACCATCGGTTTGGGGGTGGCGATTGCTAAAATGCAGTTTGGTACCCAAAGCCTCTTGCAATTTCTTCCAAAACCGCGACGTAAATCTTGGGTCTCTATCCGACACGATAGAAATAGGTACCCCATGCAATCGAATAATTTGGGAGACGTATAATTCGCCAACTTATCGAGCGTAAAATCCGTAAGACGACAGGATAAAATGAGCGAGACTTGGTCGGTCTATCAACAATGACCCAAACCGAAGTCTTTCTTATTTCGAGTCAATGGTAACCTGGACACAAAGTCCATTGTTACTCGATCCCATTTCCATTCGGGTATCATGATCGATGAAGTAATCCCGATGGCACTTGATGTTCCGCTTTCACTTGTTGACATATCGACACCTTGAAACAAATTGAAATGTCTCGTTTCACCGGGCCACCAAAATTGGCGTTTGGTCATTGTACATTTTAGTACTACCGGGTGGATTGACATTCGACTACAATGGGCTTCATTTAGAATTATCGAAATAAGTTCAATTCTTTGGAACACACAGATGACTTCGAACCTCAAACAATCATCATCATCAATTTGAAACTCGATTCCTTGTTCGAACACACTCGGCCCGTTTTGCAAGCAACTCATCGTCGACTTTTCGAGCTTCACGAATTTGACGTATCAATAATGGTTTGGCTTTCAATTCAGCTACTAACACATTGTCGGGTAGGATAGACAAGTGTACATTCATCGCTTCATAAAGCAAGCAAAGTGATTTCGGCTTAAGGCATCCGCAACCATATTAGCCCTTCCCGGGTGATAATCAATGACGAGCTCATAATCTTTTAACAACTCGAGCCATCGCCTTTGTCGCAGATTTAAGTCTCTTTGGGTCATCAAATATTTGAGACTTTTGTGATCCGAATACACATGGCACTTCTCACCAATTAAGTAATGTCGCCATATCTTTAAGGCGAATACGATGGCAGCCAATTCGAGATCATGGGTCGGATAATTTTTCTCATGTGGCTTTAATTGCCTCGACGACAGGCCACAACTCGCCCTTCTTGCATCAATACGCAACCCAATCCAAGTAGGGATGCGTCACTATAAATGACAAACTCTTTGCCCGATTCGGGTTGCACTAGAATTGGGGCTTCAGTCAAATAAGCTTTCAGTTGATCGAAACTTTTCTGACATTTCTCCGTCCATTCGAACTTAACATCCTTTTGGAGTAGCCGTCATTGGCGTGGCTATCGTCGAGAAACCTTTACAAATCGTCGGTAATAACCAAGCAAGCCCCAAAAGCTCCTAACCCGGTAACATTCCTCGGTGGTTTCCAATCGACTATGGCGAAATTTTGTTCGGGTCCACCTCGACACCGATCACGGACACCACGTGCCCAAAAAGCTAACCTCTTTCAACCAAAATTCACATTTCTTGAACTTTGCGTATAACTCGCTTATCTCATAAGATTTGCAACACTAGCCTCGGTGTTCAAAGATGTTCGATTTCATCTCCGAATAGACCAAAATGTCGTCGATAAATACAACTACGAACCGATCCAAGTATGGCCTGAAAATTCTATTCATTAAATCCATAAACACCGCAGGGGCATTAGTGAGCCCAAACGGCATCACCAAGAATTCGTAGTGACCGTACCTCGTTCTAAAAGCAGTTTTGGGTATGTCCGATTCTCGGACCCTCAACTGATAGTACCCCGACCTCAAATCTATCTTTGAAAACACCGAGGCTCCCTTTAATTGATCAAACAAATCGTCAATTCGTGGCAATGGATATTTATTCTTTATCGTCACTTTATTGAGTTGACGATAGTCGATGCACAACCTCATGGTTCCGTCCTTCTTCTTCACAAACAATACAGGTGCACCCCATGGAAAAAAACTCGGTCGAGCGAAACCTCTATCCGTCAATTCTTGCAATTGAACCTTCAATTCCTTTAATTCCGTTAATGCCATACGACACGGGGCTATTGAAATCGGCGTAGTACGGTACAACCGATGTCGAATTCCACTTCTCGAACCGGTGGCAATCCGGTAACTCCTCGGGAAAAACATCGAATACTCACAAACCACTGGTACCGATTCGAGTTTCCTTTCCGTCTCTTTACTTCCAAACACATACGCAAGGTATGTTTCACACCTTTTTCACATATCTCCGAGGTCATAGAAGATATTATCATTGGCGCTCCTTTTAAATCATGAGACTCGACTCGGACTACCTCATTATTTGCACTCCTCAAATCAATGGTTTTCCTTTTGCGTCCACCCTTGCATCATGTACTGTCACCAATCCATACCAAGAATAACATCAATTCATGAAATGGTAGAAGCATCGGATCGGTAGGAAAAGCAGATTCTCGAATTATTAGGGGCATCTCTTGCACACTTTATCAACAAGCACGTATTGACCCAAAGGGTTTGACACTGAATTACGAACTCAAGAGACTCAACGGTAGAGTCTTCTTTGGATGCTAAGGTTTCACATACATATGAGTGAGTAGAGCCGGGTCAATCAATGCAATCACAATAGTATCAAAGAGAGTAAAAGTACCAAAGTGATAACGTCGGGGAGGATGCCTCCTCTCGTATGCTGGATGGCATATGCTCTAGCAGAGCACGGGTCTCGGATCGGACGGTCAGATTAGAGGCTCCTCTCGATTACCACCCCTACCTCCAGAGATTCTCGGGGCCTACCTCCAACCGTCGTTCCACTAGGTCTTGCACCTTGCGTCTTATTCCTCTCATCTAGCTCGTGCAATCTCTAATGAAGTGGTCCTTGAACCGCATCCATAATGAGCCCTATTAACAGACTTACCCCAACATTCACCTAGGTGTCGTCTTCCACATTGGGGCATTGGTCTCTCTTGACGATTATTGCCCACACTAGCTACTCAAGTAGCTCGGGAGTCCGTCAATGGTCGGGCTCTAATGGAAATTCCTGATCGTCCTCGACTTCTTGGTGTCCTCCCCGAACCTCTTTACAGTAGAGAATGGAGCTTTACTCGTCGATCTTTTACGGTAATCTCTTGCTTCAAATTCAGCCTTCTTCTTCTCCTTCCCAAGTTCTTCCGCCTTGCGTGCTCGCTCGACTAGTGTCACGAACTCCTTTATCTCCAAAATTCCCACTAGTAACTTTAACTCTTCATTCAATCCTTCTTCAAATCTTTTGCACATCGCAACCTCATCAGCCACACACTCCCGAGCATACCGACTAAGTCTTACGAACTCATGTTCAGATTCGATCTGATCATCCGGCCTTGCTTGAGTTCCAAAATTCCTTACGCTTCGATCGATGAACTGTTGACTAATGTATTTCTTTGAAATTGGATTGAAAGAAATCCCAAGTAGCTCGTTCATTTGGGACTATGGAAATTAAAGTCCTCCACCAATAGTAAGTCGAGTCTCAGAACAAGGATATAGCACACTTAAGACATTCATCGGTGTGCATGACAGTTCATCTAACACTCTAATGGTGTTATCGAGCGAAACTCGGCCTTTTCGGCATCATCAAGAACTATGGCCTTGAACTCCTCGGCCCCACGCTTCCTATTCAAGTCCACGGTGGTTTACTCAGCCTCACGGGATCGAAGAATCGGAGGCATTGCGGGCTCTTGGGGTGGAGTATTTAAATTCAGAATGGTTGGACAGCCGGGTTGGTTCGGGCATATTCGCGACCCACTCATTCATCATGGTGAAGAAGGCTTGTTTCGCCCTTCATTTTGATTATTCGCGGATGATCGAGGCTCAACAGGCGGTGTCCCTTGCGCAGAGCAGCCGCTACACTTTCAACGTCATCCGCCAAGGGTCTCTCTACCCGGTTCCATTGCTAATCAAAACAAAAATTCCAACCGTCAGAAGTCATCACATTATTAAGTGCTAACAATTTGGCATGTATAGCTAGACTCACACGCGCTATGGTAGTCCTAGAACCGACTAAACCATAGCTCTGATACCAATAAAATTGTAACACCCCTAACTCGTGACCGACGCCGGTGTCGGACACGAGGGGTTAACGAGACAAATCCTCCTAAAGTACCGACCAATTTGGCATTTCTGGACAGGCTGGAAAACTGCATCACCGTCGCCTTAAAAATCATATCTCGAGTTTCAAAACTTGGAAACTGGTTTCGTAAATTTTCCCTGAATTTAGACTCATATACCCATCCATGGATTTATTTTTAGAATTTTTGGTTGGGCCAATTGGTACAGTTTATTAGTTAAAGTTACCCATGTTACAGGGATCGACTGCTCTGACCTCCGCGCGTTACAACTTGAATATCTTTCTGTAAAGGGCTTTAATACTGGTGCCGTTTGTTTGTAATGAAACTAGACTCAAAATGGAATCTGTACATATATGGCATGACTCCTAATTCTTTCTGGATAATTTATGGTAAATTTTCAAAGTCGCGACAGGGGACCCAGAAACCGTTCTGGCCCTGTCTCACGAGAACTTTAATATTTTCCAGTATACTGCTCATATGGTCATTTCGTTTCGTCCATATAAAAATAGATTCATCAAGGTTCAGTTCCATAATTTACTCACTATTTAATTCTACTTCTACTATTTTTAGTGATTTTTCAATCTCATCTCACTGCTGCTGTCCGCAACAGTTACTGCATGAGACTATGCCAATTTCATGAATTTTTCCTTGGCCTTAATCATCCATCATACATGACACAAATTATGGCCACCTTAACAAAATTTGAGTTTCTAAGACTCGTGGCTATAGGTTCTAGCATCCCACTCGGCGACCACATAGGCCATTTTCACATGGCTTAAAGTTTACAACCCACAATTCGACAAAATATAATAGCCTGTACATGCCAAATGTTCTTCAACAACAAAAACAATACCACAAGATTTCAGCGGTGTGATGACTTCAACGACGGTTCCGAGCACGCAACAATACGAGTCCAAGAGACCTAAAATGGGTGACAAGAAAACACCGAGTGAGTTTACAACTCAGTAAGTCATAAGCATTCGTCAATCCATCGATAAAGTTACTACTACATGTACAACAAATGAGGCTAGGTACTCGTCCATATCGAATCTATACCATAATACCTCAGACCTTTCGGTCCAATCTCGTACCAATTCATACATCCACATTTCATATTCTACACAACAAGATAATCGAAGCATTTTACACATTAACTCATTTTCCAGCACAACCATACAATTTCAATCATCACATAGATTTAAGGCTTACCAAATTCAACCCCAAGCATGAGCGTATTCTCTATTCGTCATGAGCTCGAGGTACTTACCGATCCGCTGTCCATACCCAATTCGATGGAGACACACCTCCATATATATAGAGTACGCACACACAGTGCTTATTACTTGATTTCGCACACTTAGTGCCACGTAATTTAAGCCCGCACACAGTGCCATACCCTCGAGCTCGCACACCCGGTCAGTATTTTTTCAGCTTGCACACTTAGTGCCATATATTTCCAGCACGCACACTTAGTGCCGATCTAAATCACCGTACACACGTATTGCCCGCACACTTAGTGCCGAAAGCAAACTTTCTACACATTTCACTATTTCTTTTACATTCAACAAATGTCATCACTCCATACACATACATTTTCATTTATATATATATATCATCCCATTAAACACAATTGCATAAATTTTACAATCATTTAAGCAATATCAAATACGTGCTTAATGACTTACCTCGTGTTGGGTAAAATAGTTCCAAGTCGGCTACTCGATGACCTTCGTCTTTCCCTTGCTTGATTCTCCTTCTTTAACTCCTTGAGCTTAATCAATAAATCACTAGTTTAACCATCTTGCTAAACATTCATAATTCAACTACACATGCATATGTATGCTTGTATATTCGGCAACCATTCTTACTAATCGCCCATTTGGTCGATTATACACCTAACCGAATATGCACCAAAAACTTGATTCAACATTACCTACATACTCACTTTAATGGCGAATATATATATATATGTACAATGTCAACTAACATCTTTTAATCACCTAATTTCATCTCATGAACATTTAATCAAATTTTCCCAATCTAGCATATATTTTCACATCCATTTGTAACATCATGTACAAACACATATACACATATATCAAAACACAAATTTTTACCTATCATGCAACAAGCATAAATCGCACTTATGAGCATGCCATGGCGAATACATCCCACACCATCCCCTTTCAATTTTTGGTCATGGTTAAACAAAGAAAACTCCATGTCTTACTCAAGAATGCTAAAAGAAATTTCAAGAGTAGTCAATCCATCATTACATGTATCATCAACAAGCTTCACATTTAGCATGCAATGGCTTTAACACAATATCAACCTTGGCCAAATACCATTTCTATGGCATAACAAGGATTTGAACCATGGGCTAACATGAACATCAAGTTAGCAACTAAAACATGCATGAATCTTATGACACAACCTCAAACATACCTTAATCTTGACACAAGTATGACCAAATCTCCTTCTAGTTCTCTTCTAAACCAAGCATGAAGCAAAAATCCTTCCTTTTTCCCTTAGTATTTTCAGCCAAGATTTGAGAATGGATGAACAAATTTTTTCCTTTCTTTTCCTCTACTCACGGCAACAAAGGGAGGGGCATCCATGCTCATTTTTTTTCATTTCTTTATTTTTTCTACATAATCCACTAACTAAACATGTTGGAAACATGTTCCTTGCCCATATTCTTGTCATGGCCGGCCACTCACCTTAGGAAGTGGGTTATTTGACATGCAAGGACAACTATTTTCCCACATGTATTAATAGGCCACCTTACAATTGCCTAGCACATTTCTAAATTTTCTCACATAAGTCCTATTTGATAAAAATTCACTTACTATTAACAAAATCCAAACACGAAATTTTCACACATGCATATATACATATAATGAGCATCAATTATGATGGTTAATTATTATTATGACTCGGTTTGGTGGTCCGAAACCACTTTCCGACTAGGGTCGATTTAGGGATGTCACAACTCTCCCCACTTAGAAATTTTCGTCCCCGAAAATCTTACCGTAAATAGGCTCGGTATCGCTCTTTCATAGAGTCCTCAAGTTCCCAAGTGGCTTCTTCCATTCCGTGTTTATGCCACAACACCTTCACTAACGGGATTTTCCTATTGCGCAACTCTTTTACTTCACGCCTCATAATGCGAACGGTTCCTCTTCATAGCTCAAATTAGGTGAATCTCAATCTCGAGATGGAGCAATTACGTGCGATGGATCGACCTATATCGTCAAGCATCGAGACATGAAAACGTTGTGAATCCTTTCGAGCTCGGGGCAAAATTAATCGATATGCGATGGCCCAACTCGTTCGGATACTTCATATGGCCCGATAAACCTCGGACTCAATTTGCCCTTGCGACCAAATCTAAGCACCTTCTTCCAAGGTGAAACTTTGAGAAAGACCTTGTCTCCAACCCGATATTCAATATCTTTTCTTTTCAAACCGCATACGACTTTTGGCGATCCAAGCGACTTTCAAACTTTCACGAATTACTCGAACTTTTGCTCGGCATTCTTAACCAAATCAACCTCGAAGAATTTACCTTCACTAAGTTCACGAGAATAATGGGGTACGGCATTTACGATCGTATAAAGCCTCGTAAGGCGCCATCTTAATACTTGATTGAAAGCTATTGTTGTGGCGAATTCAATCAAAGGCGATACTGTTCCCATGAACCACTAAACTCAAGGATGCAACATCTCAACATATCCTCGAGTATTTGAATTATCCGTTCGGATTGACCATCGGTTTGGGGTGAAAAGGTGCTAAAATGCGTTTGGTACCCAAAGCCTCTTGCAATTTCTTCCAAAACCGCGACGTAAATCTTGGGTCTCTATCCGACACGATAGAAATAGGTACCCCATGCAATCGAATAATTTGGGAGACGTATAATTTCGCCAACTTATCGGCGTAAAATCCGTGTGACGAGGATAAAATGAGCGGACTTGGTCATCTATCAACAATGACCCAAACCGAGTCTTTCTTATTTCGAGTCAATGGTAACCGGACACAAAGTCCATTGTTACTCGATCCCATTTCCATTCGGGTATCATGATCGACTGAAGTAATCCCGATGGCACTTGATGTTCCGCTTTCACTTGTTGACATATCAGACACCTTGAAACAAATTCAGAAATGTCTCGTTTCATACCGGGCCACCAAAATTGGCGTTTCAGGTCATTGTACATTTTAGTACTACCCGGGTGGATTGACATTCGACTACAATGGGCTTCATTTAGAATTATCGAAATAAGTTCCGAATTCTTTGGAACACACAGATGACTTCTGAACCTCAAACAATCATCATCATCAATTTGAAACTCTGATTCCTTGTTCAGAACACACTCAGCCCGTTTTGCAAGCAACTCATCGTCGACTTTCTGAGCTTCACGAATTTGACGTATCAATAATGGTTTGGCTTTCAATTCAGCTACTAACACATTGTCGGGTAGGATAGACAAGTGTACATTCATATTTCATAAAGCAAACAGTGATTTCCGGCTTAAGGCATCCGCAACCATATTAGCCCTTCCCGGGTGATAATCAATGACGAGCTCATAATCTTTTAACAACTCGAGCCATCGCCTTTGTCGCAGATTTAAGTCTCTTTGGGTCATCAAATATTTGAGACTTTTGTGATCCGAATACACATGGCACTTCTCACCAATTAAGTAATGTCGCCATATCTTTAAAGCGAATCGATGGCGACCAATTCGAGATCATGGGTGGATAATTTTTCTCATGTGGCTTTAATTGCCTCGACGACAGGCCACAACTCGCCCTTCTTGCATCAATACGCAACCCAATCCAAGTAGGGATGCGTCACTATAAATGACAAACTCTTTGCCCGATTCGGGTTGCACTAGAATTGGGGCTTCGGTCAAATAAGCTTTGGTTGATCGAAACTTTTCGACATTTCTCCGTCCATTCAACTTAACATCCTTTTGGAGTAGCTTCGTCATTGGCGTGGCTATCGTCGAGAAACCTTTACAAATCGTCGGTAATAACCGCAAGCCCCAAAAGCTCCTAACTTCGGTAACATTCCTCGGTGGTTTCCAATCGACTATGGCGTAATTTTGTTGGGTCCACCACGACACCGTCACGGACACCACGTGCCCCAAAAGCTAACCTCTTTCAACCAAAATTCACATTTCTTGAACTTTGCGATATATCGCTTATCTCATAAGATTTGCAACACTAGCCTCGGTGTTCAAAGATGTTCGGTTTCATCTCCGAATAGACCAAAATGTCATCGATAAATACAACTACGAACCGATCCAAGTATGGCCTGAAAATTCTATTCATTAAATCCATAAACACCGCGGGGGCATTAGTGAGCCCAAACGGCATCACCAAGAATTCGTAGTGACCGTACCTCGTTCTAAAAGCGCTTTAATTGATCAAACAAATCGTTTTTGGTATGTCCGATTCTCGGAACCTCAACCGATAGTACCCGACCTCAAATCTATCTTTGAAAACACCGAGGCTCCCTTTAATTGATCAAACAAATCGTCAATTCGTGGCAATGGATATTTATTCTTTATCGTCACTTTATTGAGTTGACGATAGTCGATGCACAACCTCATGGTTCCGTCCTTCTTCTTCACAAACAATACATGGTGCACCCCATGGAAAAAACTTCGAATTACGAGCGAAACCTCTATCCGTCAATTCTTGCAATTGAACCTTCAATTCCTTTAATTAAGTTAATGCCATACGACACGGGCTATTGAAATCGGCGTAGTACCGGTACAACTAGGCGATGTGAATTCCACTTCTCGCGTGGCAATCCGGTAATGAAAAACATCGAATACTCCACTCGAGTTTCCTTTCCGTCTCTTTACTTCCAAACACATACGCAAGGTATGTTTCACACCCCTTTTCACATATCTCCGGCGGTCATAGAAGATATTATCACGGGCTCCTTTTAAATCGATGAGACTTGACTACCTCAAGTAGCTATTGCATCATGGAGTAACCGAATTCAATGGTAGGTCGGATCGGCTCTAATAGGGGGAAATTGACCCAAAGGGTTTGACACTGATTCGACTCCTCGACTCACATCATATGAGTGAGTGGTGTCCTCCATGATAACGTCGGGGAACCTCTTCTACAGACCCAGATTAGAGAATGGAGCTTTACTCCACTAGGTCGATCTTTTACGGTAATCTCTTGCTTCAAATTCAGCCTTCTTCTTCTCCTTAGCCAAGTTCTTGGGGCTCTAATGGCCTTCGACTTCATGGTGCTCGTTCGACTAGTGTCACGAACTCCTTTATCTCCAAAATTCCCCACTAGTAACTTTAACTCTTCATTCAATCCTTCTTCAAATCTTTTGCACATCGCAACCTCATCAGCCACACACTCCCGAGCATACCGACTAAGTCTTACGAACTCATGTTCGTATTCGAATCTGATCATCCGGCCTTGCTTGAGTTCAAAAATTCCTTACGCTTCGATCGATGAACCGTTGACTAATGTATTTCTTTGAAATTCGGATTGAAAGAAATCCCAAGTAGCTCGTTCATTTGGGACTATGGAAATTAAAGTCCTCCACCAATAGTAAGTGAGTCTCATAACAAGGATATAGCACACTTAAGACATTCATCGGTGTGCATGCAGTTCATCTAACACTCTAATGGTGTTATCGAGCGAACTTCGGCCTTTTCGGCATCATCGGTAACTATGGCCTTGAACTCCTCCACGCTTCCTATTCAAGTCCACGGTGGTTTACTCAGCCTCACAGGATCGATGAATCGGAGGCATTGCGGGCTCTTGGGGTGGAGTATTTAAATTCGGGAATGGTTGGACAGCCGGGTTGGTTCGGGCATATTGCGCGACCCACTCATTCATCATGGTGAAGAAGGCTTGTTTCGCCCTTCATTTTGATTATTCGCGGATGGCCGAGGCTCAGCAGGCGGTGTCCCTTGCGCAGGAGCAGCCGCTACACTTTCAACGTCATCCGCCAAGGTCTCTCTACCGGGTTCCATTGCTAATCAAAACAAAAATTCCAACCGTCGAAGTCATCACATTATTAAGTGCTAACAATTTGGCATGTATAGCTAGACTCTCACACGCTATGGTAGTCCTAGAACCGACTAAACCATAGCTCTGATACCAATAAAATTGTAACACCCCTAACTTCGTGACCGGCGCGATTGTCGGACACGAGGGTTAACGAGACAAATCCTCCTAAAGTACCGACCAATTTGGCATTTCTGGACAGGCTGGAAAACTGCATCACCGTCGCCTTAAAAATCATATCTCGAGTTTCAAAACTTGGAAACTGGTTTCGTAAATTTTCCCTGAATTTAGACTCATATACCCATCCATGGATTTATTTTTAGAATTTTTGGTTGGGCCAATTGGTACAGTTTATTAGTTAAAGTTACCCATGTTACAGGGATCGACTGCTCTGACCTCCGCGCGTTACAACTTGAATATCTTTCTGTAAAGGGCTTTAATACTGGTGCCGTTTGTTTGTAATGAAACTAGACTCAAAATGGAATCTGTACATATATGGCATGACTCCTAATTCTTTCTGGATAATTTATGGTAAATTTTCAAAGTCGCGACAGGGGACCCAGAAACCGTTCTGGCCCTGTCTCACGAGAACTTTAATATTTTCCAGTATACTGCTCATATGGTCATTTCGTTTCGTCCATATAAAATAGATTCATCAAGGTTCAGTTCCATAATTTACTCACTATTTAATTCTACTTCTACTATTTTTAGTGATTTTTCAATCTCATCTCACTGCTGCTGTCCGCAACAGTTACTGCAGTAGACTATGCCAATTTCATGAATTTTTCCTTGGCCTTAATCATCCATCATACATGACACAAATTATGGCCACCTTAACAAAATTTGAGTTTCTAAGACTCGTGGCTATAGGTTCTAGCATCCCACTCGACGACCACATAGGCCATTTTCACATGGCTTAAAGTTTACAACCCACAATTCGACAAAATATAATAGCCTGTACATGCCAAATGTTCTTCAACAACAAAAACAATACCACAAGATTTCAGCCGGTGTGATGACTTCAACGACGGTTCCGAGCACATAACAATACGAGTCCAAGAGACCTAAAATGGGTGACAAGAAAACACCGAGTGAGTTTACAACTCAGTAAGTCATAAGCATTCGTCAATCCAGCGATAAAGTTACTACTACATGTACAACAAATGAGGCTAGGTACTCGTCCATATCGAATCTATACCATAATACCTCAGACCTTTCGGTCCAATCTCGTACCAATTCATACATCCACATTTCATATTCTACACAACAAGATAATCGAAGCATTTTACACATTAACTCATTTTCCAGCACAACCATACAATTTCAATCATCACATAGATTTAAGGCTTACCAAATTCAACCCCAAGCATGAGCGTATTCTCTATTCGTCATGAGCTCGAGGTACTTACCCGATCCGCTGTCCATACCCAATTCGATGGAGACACACCCTCCATATATATAGAGTACGCTATTACACAGTGCTTATTACTTGATTTCGCACACTTAGTGCCACGTAATTTAAGCCCGCACACGAGTGCCATACCCTCCGAGCTCGCACACCCAAAGTGCGTATATTTTTCAGCTTGCACACTTAGTGCCATATATTTCCAGCACGCACACTTAGTGCCGATCTCGTCACCGTACACACGTATTGCCCAAGACACTTAGTGCCGAAAGCAAACTTTCTACACATTTCACTATTTCTTTTACATTCAACAAATGTCATCACTCCATACACATACATTTTCATTTATATATATATATCATCCCATTAAACACAATTGCATAAATTTTACAATCATTTAAGCAATATCAAATACGTGCTTAATGACTTACCTCGTGTTGGGTAAAATAGTTCCAAGTCGGCTACTCGATGACCTTCGTCTTTCCCTTGCTTGATTCTCCTTCTTTAACTCCTTGAGCTTAATCAATAAATCACTAGTTTAACCATCTTGCTAAACATTCATAATTCAACTACACATGCATATGTATGCTTGTATATTCGGCAACCATTCTTACTAATCGCCCATTTGGTCGATTATACACCTAACCGAATATGCACCAAAAACTTGATTCAACATTACCTACATACTCACTTTAATGGCCGAATATATATATATATGTACAATGTCAACTAACATCTTTTAATCACCTAATTTCATCTCATGAACATTTAATCAAATTTTCCCAATCTAGCATATATTTTCACATCCATTTGTAACATCATGTACAAACACATATACACATATATCAAAACACAAATTTTTACCTATCATGCAACAAGCATAAATCGCACTTATGAGCATGCCATGGCCGAATACATCCCACACCATCCCCCTTTCAATTTTTGGTCATGGTTAAACAAAGAAAACTCCATGTCTTACTCAAGAATGCTAAAAGAAATTTCAAGAGTAGTCAATCCATCATTACATGTATCATCAACAAGCTTCACATTTAGCATGCAATGGCTTTAACACAATATCAACCTTGGCCAAATACCATTTCTATGGCATAACAAGGATTTGAACCATGGGCTAACATGAACATCAAGTTAGCAACTAAAACATGCATGAATCTTATGACACAACCTCAAACATACCTTAATCTTGACACAAGTATGACCAAATCTCCTTCTAGTTCTCTTCTAAACCAAGCATGAAGCAAAAATCCTTCCTTTTCCCTTAGTATTTTCAGCCAAGATTTGAGAATGGATGAACAAATTTTTTCCTTTCTTTTCCTCTACTCACGGCAACAAAGGGAGGGGGCATCCATGCTCATTTTTTTCATTTCTTTATTTTTTCTACATAATCCACTAACTAAACATGTTGGAAACATGTTCCTTGCCCATATTCTTGTCATGGCGGCCACTCACCTTAGGAAGTGGGTTATTTGACATGCAAGGACAACTATTTTCCCACATGTATTAATAGGCCACCTTACAATTGCCTAGCACATTTCTAAATTTTCTCACATAAGTCCTATTTGATAAAAATTCACTTACTATTAACAAAATCCAAACACGAAATTTTCACACATGCATATATACATATAATGAGCATCAATTATGATGGTTAATTATTATTATGACTCGGTTTGGTGGTCCCGAAACCACTTTCCGACTAGGGTCGATTTAGGGATGTCACAACTCTCCCCCACTTAGAAATTTTCGTCCCCGAAAATCTTACCGGTAAATAGGCTCGGGTATCGCTCTTTCATAGAGTCCTCAAGTTCCCAAGTGGCTTCTTCCATTCCGTGTTTATGCCACAACACCTTCACTAACGGGATTTTCCTATTGCGCAACTCTTTTACTTCACGCCTCATAATGCGAACCGGTTCCTCTTCATAGCTCAAATTAGGCTGAATCTCAATCTCAGATGGAGCAATTACGTGCGATGGATCAGACCTATATCGTCGAAGCATCGAGACATGAAAAACGTTGTGAATCCTTTCGAGCTCAGGGGGCAAAATTAATCGATATGCGACTGGCCCAACTCGTTCGGATACTTCATATGGCCCGATAAACCTCGGACTCAATTTGCCCTTGCGACCAAATCTAAGCACCTTCTTCCAAGGTGAAACTTTGAGAAAGACCTTGTCTCCAACCTGATATTCAATATCTTTTCTTTTCAAATCCGCATACGACTTTTGGCGATCCGAAGCAGCTTTCAAACTTTCACGAATTACTCGAACTTTTTGCTCGGCATTCTTAACCAAATCAACCTCAAGAATTTACCTTCACTAAGTTCAGTCCGAATAATGGGGTACGGCATTTACGATCGTATAAAGCCTCGTAAGGCGCCATCTTAATACTTGATTGAAAGCTATTGTTGTAGCGAATTCAATCAAAGGCGGATACTGCTCCCATGAACCACTAAACTCAAGGATGCAACATCTCAACATATCCTCGAGTATTTGAATTATCCGTTCGGATTGACCATCGGTTTGGGGGTGGCAGTGCTAAAATGCGCTTTGGTACCCAAAGCCTCTTGCAATTTCTTCCAAAACCGCGACGTAAATCTTGGGTCTCTATCCGACACGATAGAAATAGGTACCCCATGCAATCGAATAATTTGGGAGACGTATAATTACGCCAACTTATCGAGCGTAAAATCCGTCGCGGAGACGGGGATAAAATGAGCGGACTTGGTCGGTCTATCAACAATGACCCAAACCGAGTCTTTCTTATTCTGAGTCAATGGTAACCCAGACACAAAGTCCATTGTTACTCGATCCCATTTCCATTCGGGTATCATGATCGACTGAAGTAATCCCGATGGCACTTGATGTTCCGCTTTCACTTGTTGACATATCGGACACCTTGAAACAAATTGAAATGTCTCGTTTCATATAGGGCCACCAAAATTGGCGTTTGGTCATTGTACATTTTAGTACTACCGGGTGGATTGACATTCGACTACAATGGGCTTCATTTAGAATTATCGAAATAAGTTCAATTCTTTGGAACACACAGATGACTTCGAACCTCAAACAATCATCATCATCAATTTGAAACTCGATTCCTTGTTCGTAACACACTCACCCGTTTTGCAAGCAACTCATCGTCGACTTTCTCGAGCTTCACGAATTTGACGTATCAATAATGGTTTGGCTTTCAATTCAGCTACTAACACATTGTCGGGTAGGATAGACAAGTGTACATTCATATTTCATAAAGCAAGCAGTGATTTCGGCTTAAGGCATCCGCAACCATATTAGCCCTTCCGGGTGATAATCAATGACGAGCTCATAATCTTTTAACAACTCGAGCCATCGCTTTTGTCGCAGATTTAAGTCTCTTTGGGTCATCAAATATTTGAGACTTTTGTGATCCGAATACACATGGCACTTCTCACCAATTAAGTAATGTCGCCATATCTTTAAAGCGAATACGATGGCGACCAATTCGAGATCATGGGTCGGATAATTTTTCTCATGTGGCTTTAATTGCCTCGACGCATAGGCCACAACTCGCCCTTCTTGCATCAATACGCAACCCAATCCAAGTAGGGATGCGTCACTATAAATGACAAACTCTTTGCCCGATTCGGGTTGCACTAGAATTGGGGCTTCATCAAATAAGCTTTCGATTGATCGAAACTTTTTCGACATTTCTCCGTCCATTCGAACTTAACATCCTTTTGGAGTAGCCGTCATTGGCGTGGCTATCGTCGAGAAACCTTTTACAAATCGTCGGTAATAACCGCAAGCCCCAAAAAGCTCCTAAACCGGTAACATTCCTCGGTGGTTTCCAATCGACTATGGCGAATTTTGTTGGGTCCACCACGACACCGATGCGGACACCACGTGCCCCAAAAGCTAACCTCTTTCAACCAAAATTCACATTCTTGAACTTTGCGTATAATCGCTTATCTCATAAGATTTGCAACACTAGCCTCGGTGTTCAAGATGTTCGATTTCATCTCCGAATAGACCAAAATGTCGCCGATAAATACAACTACGAACCGATCCAAGTATGGCCTGAAAATTCTATTCATTAAATCCATAAACACCGCGGGGCATTAGTGAGCCCAAACGGCATCACCAAGAATTCGTAGTGACCGTACCTCGTTCTAAAAGCGTTTTGGGTATGTCCGATTCTCGGACCCTCAACCGATAGTACCCGACCTCAAATCTATCTTTGAAAACACCGAGGCTCCCTTTAATTGATCAAACAAATCGTCAATTCGTGGCAATGGATATTTATTCTTTATCGTCACTTTATTGAGTTGACGATAGTCGATGCACAACCTCATGGTTCCGTCCTTCTTCTTCACAAACAATACAGTGCACCCCATGGAAAAAAACTCGGTCGGCGAAACCTCTATCCGTCAATTCTTGCAATTGAACCTTCAATTCCTTTAATTCCGTTAATGCCATACGATACGGGGCTATTGAAATCGGCGTAGTACCGGTACAACCGATGTCGAATTCCACTTCTCGAACCGGTGGCAATCCGGTAACTCCTCGGAAAAACATCTGAATACTCACAAACCCTGGTACCGATTCGAGTTTCCTTCCGTCTCTTTACTTCCAAACACATACGCAAGGTATGTTTCACACCCTTTTCACATATCTCCGGCGGTCATAGAAGATATTATCATTGGCGCTCCTTTTAAATCGAAGAGACTCGACTCGGACTACCTCATTATTTGCACTCCTCAAATCAATGGTTTTCCTTTGCGATCCACCACCGCATCATGTACGGTCACCAATCCATACCAAGAATAACATCGAATTCATGAAATGGTAGAAGCATCGGATCGGCGGAAAGCAGATTCTCGAATTATTAAGGGCATCTCTTGCACACTTTATCAACAAGCACGTATTGACCCAAAGGGTTTGACACTCGAATTACGAACTCGGTAGACTCAGCGGTAGAGTCTTCTTTGGATGCTAAGGTTTCACATACATATGAGTGAGTAGAGCGGGGTCAATCAATGCAATCACAATAGTATCAAAGAGAGTAAAAGTACCGGTGATAACGTCGGGGAGGATGCCTCCTCTCGCATGCGGATGGCATATGCTCTAGCAGAGCACGGGTCTCGGATCGGACGGCCGTATTAGAGGCTCCTCTCTGATTACCACCCCTACCTCCAGAGATTCTCGGGGGCCTACCTCCAGCCGTCGTTCCACTAGGTCTTGCACCTTGCGTCTTATTCCTCTCATCTAGCTCCGTGCAATCTCTAATGAAGTGGTCCTTGAACCGCATCCATAATGAGCCCTATTAACAGACTTACCCCAACATTCACCTAGGTGTCGTCTTCCACATTGGGGGCATTCGGTCTCTCTTGACGATTATTGCCCACACTAGCTCTTGAAGTAGCTCGAGTCCGTCAATGGTCGGGCTCTAATGGAAATTCCAGCATCGTCCTCGACTTCATTGGTGTCCTCCCTGAACCTCTTTACAGCCGAGAATGGAGCTTTACTCGTCGATCTTTTACGGTAATCTCTTGCTTCAAATTCAGCCTTCTTCTTCTCCTTCCCAAGTTCTTCCGCCTTGCAGGCTCGTTCGACTAGTGTCACGAACTCCTTTATCTCCAAAATTCCCACTAGTAACTTTAACTCTTCATTCAATCCTTCTTCAAATCTTTTGCACATCGCAACCTCATCAGCCACACACTCCCGAGCATACCGACTAAGTCTTACGAACTCATGTTCGTATTCAGATACGATCATCCGGCCTTGCTTGAGTTCCAAAAATTCCTTACGCTTCTGATCGATGAACCGTTGACTAATGTATTTCTTTGAAATTGGATTGAAAGAAATCCCAAGTAGCTCGTTCATTTGGGACTATGGAAATTAAAGTCCTCCACCAATAGTAAGTGAGTCTCATAACAAGGATATAGCACACTTAAGACATTCATCGGTGTGCATGACAGTTCATCTAACACTCTAATGGTGTTATCGAGCGAACTTCGGCCTTTTCGGCATCATCGGTAACTATGGCCTTGAACTCCTCGCCCCACGCTTCCTATTCAAGTCCACGGTGGTTTACTCAGCCTCACAGGATCGATGAATCGGAGGCATTGCGGGCTCTTGGGGTGGAGTATTTAAATTCGGGAATGGTTGGACAGCCGGGTTGGTTCGGGCATATTATGCGACCCACTCATTCATCATGGTGAAGAAGGCTTGTTTCGCCCTTCATTTTGATTATTCGCGGATGATCGAGGCTCAACGGCGGTGTCCCTTGCGCAGGAGCAGCCGCTACACTTTCAACGTCATCCGCCAAGGGTCTCTCTACCGGGTTCCATTGCTAATCAAAACAAAAATTCCAACCGTCGAAGTCATCACATTATTAAGTGCTAACAATTTGGCATGTATAGCTAGACTCACGCGCTATGGTAGTCCTAGAACCGACTAAACCATAGCTCTGATACCAATAAAATTGTAACACCCTAACTCGTGACCGACGCCGTGTCGGACACGAGGGGTTAACGAGACAAATCCTCCTAAAGTACCGACCAATTTGGCATTTCTGGACAGGCTGGAAAACTGCATCACCGTCGCCTTAAAAATCATATCTCGAGTTTCAAAACTTGGAAACTGGTTTCGTAAATTTTCCCTGAATTTAGACTCATATACCCATCCATGGATTTATTTTTAGAATTTTTGGTTGGGCCAATTGGTACAGTTTATTAGTTAAAGTTACCCATGTTACAGGGATCGACTGCTCTGACCTCCGCGCGTTACAACTTGAATATCTTTCTGTAAAGGGCTTTAATACTGGTGCCGTTTGTTTGTAATGAAACTAGACTCAAAATGGAATCTGTACATATATGGCATGACTCCTAATTCTTTCTGGATAATTTATGGTAAATTTTCAAAGTCGCGACAGGGGACCCAGAAACCGTTCTGGCCCTGTCTCACGAGAACTTTAATATTTTCCAGTATACTGCTCATATGGTCATTTCGTTTCGTCCATATAAAATAGATTCATCAAGGTTCAGTTCCATAATTTACTCACTATTTAATTCTACTTCTACTATTTTTAGTGATTTTTCAATCTCATCTCACTGCTGCTGTCCGCAACAGTTACTGCAGTAGACTATGCCAATTTCATGAATTTTTCCTTGGCCTTAATCATCCATCATACATGACACAAATTATGGCCACCTTAACAAAATTTGAGTTTCTAAGACTCGTGGCTATAGGTTCTAGCATCCCACTCGACGACCACATAGGCCATTTTCACATGGCTTAAAGTTTACAACCCACAATTCGACAAAATATAATAGCCTGTACATGCCAAATGTTCTTCAACAACAAAAAACAATACCACAAGATTTCAGCCGGTGTGATGACTTCAACGACGGTTCCGAGCACGCAACAATACGAGTCCAAGAGACCTAAAATGGGTGACAAGAAAACACCGAGTGAGTTTACAACTCAGTAAGTCATAAGCATTCGTCAATCCACTGATAAAGTTACTACTACATGTACAACAAATGAGGCTAGGTACTCGTCCATATCGAATCTATACCATAATACCTCGGACCTTTCGGTCCAATCTCGTACCAATTCATACATCCACATTTCATATTCTACACAACAAGATAATCGAAGCATTTTTACACATTAACTCATTTTCCAGCACAACCATACAATTTCAATCATCACATAGATTTAAGGCTTACCAAATTCAACCCCAAGCATGAACGTATTCTCTATTCGTCATGAGCTCGAGGTACTTACCCGATCCGCTGTCCATACCCAATTCGATGGAGACACACCTCCATATATATAGAGTACGCACACACAGTGCTTATTACTTGATTTCGCACACTTAGTGCCACGTAATTTAAGCCCGCACACACGATTGCCATACCCTCCGAGCTCGCACACCCAAAGGTCAGTATTTTTTCAGCTTGCACACTTAGTGCCATATATTTCCAGCACGCACACTTAGTGCCGATCTAAATCACCGTACACACGTATTGCCAAGACACTTAGTGCCGAAAGCAAACTTTCTACACATTTCACTATTTCTTTTACATTCAACAAATGTCATCACTCCATACACATACATTTTCATTTATATATATATATCATCCCATTAAACACAATTGCATAAATTTTACAATCATTTAAGCAATATCAAATACGTGCTTAATGACTTACCTCGTGTTGGGTAAAATAGTTCCAAGTCGGCTACTCGATGACCTTCGTCTTTCCCTTGCTTGATTCTCCTTCTTTAACTCCTTGAGCTTAATCAATAAATCACTAGTTTAACCATCTTGCTAAACATTCATAATTCAACTACACATGCATATGTATGCTTGTATATTCGGCAACCATTCTTACTAATCGCCCATTTGGTCGATTATACACCTAACCGAATATGCACCAAAACTTGATTCAACATTACCTACATACTCACTTTAATGGCGAATATATATATATATGTACAATGTCAACTAACATCTTTTAATCACCTAATTTCATCTCATGAACATTTAATCAAATTTTCCCAATCTAGCATATATTTTCACATCCATTTGTAACATCATGTACAAACACATATACACATATATCAAAACACAAATTTTTACCTATCATGCAACAAGCATAAATCGCACTTATGAGCATGCCATGGCGAATACATCCCACACCATCCCCTTTCAATTTTTGGTCATGGTTAAACAAAGAAAACTCCATGTCTTACTCAAGAATGCTAAAAGAAATTTCAAGAGTAGTCAATCCATCATTACATGTATCATCAACAAGCTTCACATTTAGCATGCAATGGCTTTAACACAATATCAACCTTGGCCAAATACCATTTCTATGGCATAACAAGGATTTGAACCATGGGCTAACATGAACATCAAGTTAGCAACTAAAACATGCATGAATCTTATGACACAACCTCAAACATACCTTAATCTTGACACAAGTATGACCAAATCTCCTTCTAGTTCTCTTCTAAACCAAGCATGAAGCAAAAATCCTTCCTTTTCCCTTAGTATTTTCAGCCAAGATTTGAGAATGGATGAACAAATTTTTCCTTTCTTTTTCCTCTACTCACGGCAACAAAGGGGGGCATCCATGCTCATTTTTTTCATTTCTTTATTTTTTCTACATAATCCACTAACTAAACATGTTGGAAACATGTTCCTTGCCCATATTCTTGTCATGGCCGGCCACTCACCTTAGGAAGTGGGTCATTTGACATGCAAGGACAACTATTTTCCCACATGTATTAATAGGCCACCTTACAATTGCCTAGCACATTTCTAAATTTTCTCACATAAGTCCTATTTGATAAAAATTCACTTACTATTAACAAAATCCAAACACGAAATTTTCACACATGCATATATACATATAATGAGCATCAATTATGATGGTTAATTATTATTATGACTCGGTTTGGTGGTCCCGAAACCACTTTCCGACTAGGGTCGATTTAGGGATGTCACATGGCATGTATAACTAAACTCTCACACTTGCTATGTTAGTCCGAGAATTGACTAAACCTGCTCTGATACCACTAAATGTAACACCCTTACTTACCGATTACTCGAGGCGGGATAAGGTGCAGGCGTACTGGGACAAACATACAAACATTAAACTAAAATACGGGCCATAAAATTTCATTCATATTTCAAAACGTTCATTCACTTACGTATAGTCCCTTATTTGAGTCTACGAAGCCCAAAACATACTTTAGAAAGGGTTTGGGACTAAACCGAGAACTTACAAAAATCTTGAAAATTTCATGCTTTAAGGCTCCACACGTCCGTGTCCCAAAGTCATGTTCTATACACAATTGAGACACATGGTCGTGTTTCCGCCTGTGTGGAACATACCTAGGGTATTTTCCAAACTTTGGTCAACCTTAATCTCTTACACACTTACACAAAATCAAAAGCATATAACATAGTATTCATTTAATGATTAAATATTCTCAATTAAACCACAAACATAGCATTTTTATGTCATCATACATGTGTCTCTCATACTCATTTTACCTTGTTTATTATAGTACCACTTATACATTTATACCAAGATTATCATCTTACCAAATATCTTTAGCTTAATCATCAAGCATTCATTTTTAAAACTAGATCATATCTTTATAAAATACCACAATTCAGATGCGCAAAATAACATGTTTGCCTGAAACATTTCAATTTAACTCCATACCCAACAAGCATTACATTGAGACTAGTCATATATATATATACATGTCATGATACATATCATTCTCTTTGTGTTTTCTTATAAACACATATCATTTATTTCATTATATCAATATTTCATATACCATAGTTTCCATGCACTCTACATATATTTATTTTCCTCCTCTTCCTCTCCATTCCACATCCTTAATGTATATAGCATTCCTGTAAGTACGATTTTACAATTTACTAATAAATGGTCACATCAAACTATCCACACGAGTCATAGTCACTTACTTATTTATAATTTGAGCTAAAGAGCTCCAAATTAAGATCCGTAAATTTCACCTGAAACTAGACTAACATATCTTTCCTCCATAAAATTTTCATAATTTTTGGTTTAGCCAATTAGTACAGTTTTTTCATTAAAATTTCCCTTTTTCACTTTTCGTCGATTCGACCTCTCTTCACTAAAAATTAATAATCCCACAAGATGAACTCGGATAATGTTCTTGTTGATTTATCTTGAAAATAAACTCATTAGGTATTTTAATAATATAAGTTTAAGCCTTTAATTATTTTTATCCAAATTTTTATTATTTTCGAAAGTCAGAATAGGGGATCACGTAATCATTCTGAACCAGTCTCACAAAAACATAAATATCTCAAAATATAGAACTTCTTTTCTTGACCTGTTTCTTTTATATGAAAATAGACGCATTAAGATTTAATTTGATATATCATTCAGTCTCTAATTTAATTTCTACTATTTTTGGTGATTTTTCAAAATCACGTCATTGTTACTATCCAAAAAAGTTTTATTGCTAATTCACTCTTTCACACTTTCTTTATATTAACCTCATTTTAACATACATATCACCAATCATTTTCACCACATTTCATACATCACAAGTATAGGCCCATGATCACAAGGTCACCATGAAATCATCCTCATGTGTAACTTACTTGTTTATAACCTTACCACATCCTGGTCACTTAATGAACACATCATTCACATAACCAAGTTCCTGCACTTATTCATCACAAAACTCACAAAGCAATACATAGAGAGTCTCCCGTTGAACACTTCGGATCAATCCTCGATACTTGGCGGTTTCAGCACATAGCTCTACCTATCATATAGTTCGGCTTTTTTGTACACATGGTGAACACTCAGTACCACCCATGTGACCTAGCCAATTTATCTCGTACCTCTCTTGTCTACATGGTGTCCTTCACCTTGAACCACGCATACGACCTAGCTACATATATCCCGTAGCTCTCTTGTCTACATGGTGTACACATAGTATCACCCATGCGACCTAGCTACATCATAATGTCTTGTAGCTTTCTTGTACACATGATGTGCACTCATCACCATACATGTGACCTAGCTACATACTATCTGTATCATCCAATCTTTCCAAAGGTTCAACCGAGATTTCTCTCTCTTTTCCAACAATGTCCCTAATCAAGTAATTATCCACAAACATATTTCCAATATTATTATAAAATATCATAATACAAGTAGTATTGATGTATTGCTTACATATAAACTTACATCTCATTTAATATCAAGGCAATAACATTATATTACACATTGCCTTATTAAAAATCATATGAACTTACAATTTCCCATAATATCCATAATCATAGAAATCACATTTATGTATGATAAATCAATGCACTTCATGTACCATAGACATATTTTTAAATCAATTCATAAACTTGGCACCATAATCATTTAATTTAACATAATTCAATTAATTCACTAAATTTAACTTTCAAATATAAATTACTGACATTATTCTTTGTATTATTATCATACCACTTACATACTCTCAACACCTCTGAAATTATAATAAATATATCAATTTTACATTGAAACATGCATAAATTAATGCTTATTATACATATGAACTTACCTCGATACTAAAACGACCATTTTACCAACTTTTCTAATTTTTGATTTTTCTCCCATTCTAGGTTCCAATCTCGTTTTCCGGGATCTAAAACATCATATTTTACTTATTTAATTAATGTACTATTCAAAACAGTCCTTAACTCAAACTTTAGAAAAATTACAATTTTACCCCTAAACTTTTGCATATTTACACTTTTGCCCCTAGGCTCGGGAATTAAACTTCATCCCTTATTCTTATGTTTTATGATATTCTGATGACTTTTCCCTTCTATGGAAACATCAAATTCTCACTCTAACATATTCTTATGACTATTAGGTATTTTTACCGATTAAGCCCTTTTACTCGTTTTCACTCAAAACTGAGTAGCAAAAGTTGTCTAACATAATTTAAAATCTCATATTCTATCATAAAATAGAAAAATAAACACATTTAATCTATGGGTATTTTTCCAAATATGAACCCTAGCTTAAATTATTGCTAGAATAAGCTTAATCAAATTCCGGGATTCGAAAGACGTAAAGAACTTAAAAAACGGGGTTAGAACGGACTTACTATTGAGCTTGAAAAGCTTGAAAACCCTAGGCATGGCTTCCCCCATGCTAATTTCGGCCTCCATGAAAAATATGAGTCAATTTTGGCTTTATTTTCCCTTTTTATTTCTTTTAATTACCAAATGACCAAAATGCCCTTCCTTACTAAACTTTCAAAAATTCCATCCTTGTCCAATTTTTTTCCATCACTTAGAAATTGGTCAAATTGATATTTAAGACCTCCTAATTAATATTTCAAAGCAATTTCATACTAGAAAGTTCTAGAATGTAGGTTTTGCAACTTATTCAATCTAGTCCCTAACTTCAAATTGAGCACTTTATGCATAGAATTTCTTCACGAAATTTTCACTCAATCATGAAATCATATCATAGACCTCAAAATAATCATAAAATAATTATTTCTATCTCAGATTTTATGGTCTCGAAACCTCTGTTCCAACTAGACCCAATTTTGTGCTATTACAAACTCGTTTTTAGAATACCGAGATAACACTTAAGAATCAACAAGCATCGATCCAAGGGCTCAAAACTCAGATAGGCCAACACGATAAATTGATATTTTAACGACCACAAGGTAGCCTACCGAGTAACACTGAATCTAACCCAAGAGAGCAGATCAATACAATTACCATTCAAGATGAGGAAGGGTTAGTTGCACCTGAACCAGAATCGAGGCAAGAAATTGTGGTAAGTAAAGGTAAAGGTGAGGTAGACCACAATGACCAAAAACAGGTAAGTAAAGAGTACAAACCATGTGTACCATACCCCAACACGACAAGGAAAGACCACTCAAACGAATAATTCAGTAAATTTTTAAAGAAATTACACATTAACTTACCATTTATTGAGGTTCTTTCGCAGATGCCGAACGCAGTAAAATTTTTAAAGGAGATTTTAACAAATAAGTGGAAGTTAGACGAGGCATCGTATGTGGAGATTAATGTAGTTTGCTTAGCCATTCTGCAGAATAAGCTGGCCAACAAATTGAAAGATCCATGGAGTTTTATGATTCCTTGTTTAATTGGTAGCTTAGATGTTAATAATGCCTTGGCTGATTTAGGGGCTAGTATCAATGTCATGGCTTACAAAATGTTTAAGCAACTAGGTCTTAGGAAACCCAAACAAACTAGGATGAACATTCAATTAGCAGATAAAACAATCAGATTTCCTAGGGGTATTATTGAAGATGTACTCGTTAAAATTGACAAATTTATATTCCCAGTTGATTTCGTTTTCTAGACATACAGAAGGATAGTAACGTGCCTTTAATTTTAGGGAGGCCCTTTTTAGCAACTGCTAGAACGATAATTGATATTGGTATAGGTGAACTCACACTTCGTGTGGGTGATGACACAATCACTCTTCAAGCTCGTAATTGGAGTAACACCTCAAAAATTGAGGGTGATTGCATAAATCATACTACTAATACTGACCATGTGGTGCAACCTTCTTTACAGGAAACACGTTCGAAGAGCACACATGAGCCTTTCTCAAATAACAACAAAGAACCCGTCTATGAAGAATGAAGGCTACAAATCAAGGAACTAGATGAATGGCAAACACATAAACCAAGGATACACAATAAACCAAAACCACGCCATGATGAGATTAATATTCCACCAAATCAACTTAAGGTTGGAGACAAAGTACTACTGGATGCAGTAGATCCTCGTATTGCCACTTCTAAATCTAATGGAGAAATTCCTCTCACGGTACTGAATATTTTTCCATATGGAACAGTTGAGGTAATTCATCCCAAATTTGGTACGTTCAAGGTAAATAATACTCATCAAAAACCTTATTTTGATAAAATTGATAGCAGGGATGAGGAGTGTAAACTCCTCACACCACCATGACCATGCAAAAGGGAGGTAAGTCGAGCTTAGACTCTAAATAAGCGCTTCTCGGGAGGCAACCCGAACACTAACAGTATTGATTTCTTTAAAATTTTAGTTTTTAACATCTAATCACTACCTAAGTCCTTGACACACAGGTTTGCTAATCCACATGGCCAGGCACACGGTCGTACCTTAGGCCGTGCTCCTACCACGGACGGAGACACGGTAGTGCGATACGGTCAAGTGAAAACAAGGTAAAATTTTTCCCCAACACGAGATTGATAAGTTGTCACGACTGTGCGACGTGGCCATGGGTGAGTCTGTCAAAACAACACTGACACGCCTGTGTCTAGAAACCGTGGTTGAAACTGAGAATTTAGCACGGGCGTACGACACGCCTGTGCCCACCACCCGTGCCCACCACCCATGCTCAAAACTGATAAAACAACACAGGCGTGCGCCTATACACACGGGCGTGGGAGAAGCGAACGAAGTAGAACACAGTCGTGTGCATCGACACGCCCAAAGAGCACCGGCATGGGATGAATTTCAGATGCGCCCAAATTTGAAAATCATGATAAACACGGTTGGGGCACGCCCATGTGCCCCAAATTCTATATAAACCCCTCACTATTCATCATCCCCTTCCCTAAAATCTCTAACCCTAGTCGCTGCAACTCTTGCCCATGCCTTCCTGCCACGCCTATGCACCGACCACAACACCACCATCGACGACCCAAGCTCCTCTGTCTACCAAGCCCTTGCATTTGTTCATTCTTTTCTCTTCATTTCATTTACTAATTTGATTTTTCTTGTTTAATTTGACTATTTTCATAGTTCTAATGATAGTTCTTTACCATTTTTTATGATACATTTATTCATTATCATTACCATATATATTTATCCACTAGTTATTTCCCTTAGCATCATTCTCATATTTATATTCATAATAATATTTGATATATCTATTAGGATTTGGATTGTTTTTCAGTAGATTTTTCATTTAGTCAGAAAACCCCTATGAAATAGTGTTATTTAGTTTTAACATTAGTGCATGCCTTTCCATTCGTGGGGATTATTCTTATGACTTCATTATTGATTGGACCGCACTTGAAGAAGTCCAACTGGCTGACGCGGTCAGAGCCCTTATGTCGACTGATCCAGGGGATCTCTTCTTTGGGATCATTGAGCTGACATACCTCGAGCTCACACTAGAAATTTGTTCGACCTTTCACTTCCAAACCGTTATGATAGAGTTTGATGATCCAGGAACGTTCCAGTTCTACCTCGGTGGTTTGGTTTGCCAGTTGAGCGTACCTGAGTTCAGAATTGTACTAGGGCTATATACGGAGGAGTTCATGGATGACAATGAACTTGACACACTCCATCGCCATATCCACTATTCTTCTTCGAAGTGTTGGAGAGTTTTAGTCCGTGACTAGCCCACCAATGACCCCAGCTGCTCCAAGGCATCGACTCTCGCCCTGTCCCTGAGATACCTACACGTTATCCTTACTCTCACCCTAACAAGACGGTGAGAGAGCACCGGCGTCGTCAACACTCAATATGCCTATTTCTTGTGGAGCATGACGAATGGGCACGTCTTCGACATTTGCCCTCGCCATTTTCCATCAGATGGAGAGGCATAGGAGAGGAGTCATCTCCATCGGCCCCTATATGACTAGACTGGCACGGTACTTTGGGCTCCTCAACACAGCAGCATAATCATCCTCCCTCACCCTCATCGGCCATATGTCCCCACAGGGCATCTTCAATATGCTACATATGAGGATGATCGAGAAACAACGTAGAACCTACCCTCCTCAGTACCGCCTCGTCCATTCCCTCGAGGAGGAAGACCCAAAGGACATTACTGATGATGTCCCTCCACAGCAGAAGGACCCACCGTCTCAGCCACCATTCATCCATCGTCCAGTTCATGCGACGGCTTCATACTCTGACATCTCTGAGCGCTTTACTCAATTTGAGCAGCAGTGTTTTCAGCGCTTTGATCACATTGATGCTACTCTTCATCAGATTTGTCAGCACCTTCACATCTCATTGCCGCCACCACCTTACGAACCATCCAGCGATGACAATGTTTAAAGACTTTTTATTTTTTATTTTTATTTTCACATTTATCTTTATTTATCTTCTTTAAGTAATTTTTATTTTATTTTCATTTAATACTATTTTATTTTTAGGTTTTATATTTTTTATTGAACAATTTATAGTTTCAGCTATTTCATTACGAGTAATTATGCTTCTCTATATTTCCTAAAGAGTTCTTGATGTTATCACAGTTATAAAGAGCTCCAAATCTCATCATCACTTAGGAACTCGAAACTCTACTGGAAAAGGTTCTCCACGACTTCCATGTCCTACCTGACCACCACGATAACCTCTTCGCTGGATACTGTGGTTGTGGAACCCAACCTCTACCACCACCGGAGTATCCTCCTCCAATCTTATCATTGCCTTGGCTGATTATTCTCCATGCCTCCAATTCAAGGATTCCATTCAACATTCAAGAAGTTTCACTCCTCTCCCTATCTTATGATTATATATCTATATAATTCAATAAATCTAACTTTGTACATTGAGGGCAATGTACATCTTAAGTGTGGGCGGCCTTTTATATCATTATCAGAAAAATCCTAAAATTTTGTCTTATTCTCAAATAATTTTCTCATATCATCATTAGAATGAGTTTTGATTAATTTATGATTTTTATTAATGTCTTGAATTAAAACATGGGCATTTATGCATTGATTGTTTAAACTTTAAGGAATTAGAGAATCAAGCATGATAAGTTGATTTTTAAGAATTAAAATTTTTTTAGGTTGTTTCCCCAAGTTTAGGTATTATCTTGAGTTAAAATTCATAGGTTTAAACATCAAGAAGCCATAATTTTTTTGAGATCTTGAGCCTTTAGAGCATCTATTATTTCTTTCATGCTCACTTTTATTATTGCTTTGAGTGTGTCAATATTGAATTGTCATTCTAGAACTTGCTTGATTATGCATGTCAAGACCACACCATTTGATTTGGTATGTCGAGATGATAAAGGCACTTAGGTTTAACCCACTCACTCCATAAAAGCCTACCTTCACAGTTAACCCTTAGTGAACCCCATTGAGCCTAACAACCCATTCATTGATTTACCCTCAACATTAACCCTTAACCCATTATTATTGAAATCCCCTAATTAACTTGATCCCTATTTTTGTCGAGATTTGATTTGAATAAATTGCTTAGCTATGTTTTATTTTTGATAGATAGCCTATGTTATTTGACTTGTTCTTAAAAAAAATACAATACATAAATATATTAGTAGTAATTCGTTGTTTTTTGAGCTTAAGTGTTAATTCCATTTTCTGAGAAGAAGTTCACTTGTATTCAATTAATGATTAGTTTTTTTTCTAGTTAGGTAATTGATAATGTGACAGTCCTAAATTGACCCTAGTCGGGAAGTGGTTTTGGGACCACAAAACCTAGTTAAAAATCTTGTAAAATATTAATTTCAGTGTTTTTGTTATGTGAATTACCTATTGTGAAAGTTGGGTGGTCTAATTTAGTTAATTGGATGCCAAATTATTTAGTTGGGATTTGATTGTATAAAGGAAAATTTTAGAAGTCTTTTTCTTAAAGTGGCCAATTGTTAACATGGCTAAAATGTGGGGCTTGCATGTCAATTAGACCCCTTTTATTTTAGTGGACGACAATGATGAAGGGAAATTTGTATCTTTGTGCTGTTTATATTAGTAAAATAATGATAATTGGTTTTATAATATGAAATGAATATAAATATTATAATGAACACATGGTGATAAAAACAAAGCTATATGTTATTTCTTCTCACCTTTGCCGAGAATAAAGAAAGAAACTAAGGAAAGAAGGCTTTGGATAATCAACCATGGAGGTCTAAAATTCAAGGTAATTTCTTGATTATTTGAGCTTCATCTTGATGAATTGAGTTCCTTGCTTGGTACCCTCCTTGACCCATGTTTCTACTTATTTTATCTTTGAAAGTGATGTCTTGGGAACATTCGGTTATAGGGTGGAGTTTTGAATGTGAAAGCTGTACTAGAAATGGAATTTGGAGTGTTTAATGGACTCCATGTTGCTAAAATTTACATGAATAGAAATTTCTAAGCTTAAATTGTAAGAATTTGAGTTGTGTGGTTTAAATTGTCAAAGATGCATTTGGCAATTGATTATAATTTGTTAAAGGGTGTAAAGTATTGATAGTTCTAAATGGTACATAGTTAAATGAAGATGGAAGCTTGATAAAATTTTATTTAGAATGAAAGTAGGAGAAATGTGTATTGGCCATGTTGTGATGAGTTGAATTTGAATGGTTGATGCTTTAGTTTATAAATGGTCATTAGATGAGTTTTAAACTTGTTAAAGTTTGATAATTTGGGGGTGTTAAATTGGGGAAAACGTGTAATAAAAATGGGTTGATAATGTTTGTTTGTTAATTGATGTTTGCACTATTGTCGAATGTGCTTAACATTAAGGCATGATTTAGTTAAATGCAAACTAATAGAAGAATGGAATCTAGCTTTGCCGTACATGTGTTAAAATGATGGAATTAGTAGGAAATGGGTATGAGCTTGTCAAATTTTTGAAATTAGGACCTTGTGAACTAAATGATATTCGGCAATGGTACTTTTTACATGAGGAATTCAGTGTTAATTGTATTAAATAAGGTTGAGGTAGTTGCTGAATGTGTTTATAATTAAGTAAGGTTAATAATAGAGCAATGAGTGGCTAGTAGAATCTAGTTAGTCTTCTTGTTATATTCGGCCATGAGTTTGTATAATTGGTTTGTAATAGATTAAATTTGTTTATTCAAGCTCAAGAGCTTAGGGAGTCTAATTCGGATAAGAGAAAAAGCTACCTAATCGAATAGTCGATCTGTAATCGTTCGACAACTTCCGAGGTAAGTTCTTAAGTATTTGAGTTTGATTCCTTTGTAAGTTTTAAGTTTTTAAATGGGATGAATATGAATTAAGTATATACGTTAAGGTCAATGACTTTTCTAAATGATGGCATATATGATATTATGTTTTAAATATGTGAATGAGAACTTTACAGAGTAAATTTGTATAAATCTGCTTGGGACAGCAGTAGTAGTGTGTTTTGGAAAAATTATCATAAATTGTGGGAATTGAGTTAAAGGCTGAATAGATTATGTAATTAAAGCTTGATGCGTCTAGTTTCGTATAAAAGAAATCGTGTAAGTAAAGGGGTTGCCGATAATGAGATTTCTTTTAAAGTTGTGTGAGACAGAGTCATAATGGCTCCGAAATCTCCTGTCCAGTATTTGGAAAATCATTATAAATCGTACAAAAATGATTATAAGATAAGATTTATATGCTTAGACTCCTTAATGAGTCTAGTTTCAAAAAAAATAAACGAAAACATATTTTGAATTCTGTACAATGAGAAATTCAATTCTTAGTGAAGAGTAGTCAGAATAGTCAAGCAGTAAAATAGGGGAAACTTTAAGAAAAATCTGGTATTGATTAGCCAAACCAAAAATTCTGAAAATTTTATGGATAGAAGATATACGAGTCTATTTTCATGGAAAATTAACGGCACATCATTTGGAGTTTTGTAGCTCCAGTTACAAATAATTTAACGACTGTTGCTCAGGAAAACAGCTTGTAGAGAATATGTGATTATGTTGTAAACATTGATAAAACTTGTTTTAGTTGCTCATAAGCTATTGATTAAACCCATACGTGAATTCTAATTTGTGACATTATAAAATGATATATGAGTGTTAGATGGATCTTTGATATTAAAATTGTGAAATTGTAAGTTGATAAGTATTCAAATATGAAATGATAGTATGGCTTGAAATTGAATTATTCATTGGAAAATGATAGATGTAGATTCAGCCAAGACAAAGTGCATACATGAAAGTTTATGTGGTATATGAAGTATATTTGGATAATTGTGATGTGAATATATGAAAATTTATATTTTGATTCAGAATTTTATGTGATGAATGTGAATGTGTATATATGAGATAAGGTAGAATGGCCAATGTGATGAACGTGAAAGTGTATATATATATTGTGGCCAAATGACAAAGCTGTGGAAGGTGTGTTTTATTAGATATTTGATGAGGCAAATGAATTACAAATATGATAGTCGATGTGAATGCTGTAACATCTGAATAAATATGCATGAAACTTTGTGATGTAAATCCGGATTTAAGACCGATGACTATATGTGGTGACTATGTGCAGGTTAAGACCCGTGACTTCGTCTGGAGATTTCATCGAGCTAAAGGTCTCACCGATAATCCGAGTAGAGTTTAAAGCTATAAGACTTTGCAATAAGAATTGCTTATAAATATATTCAATGCGAAAGGTTAAACAGGTATGTACTCCGAGTTTATATGTGAGCTTGATTTGAACTAAATTATAAGGTAGTTATGTGATGCATACGTGAGCAATCTATGAGACTATTCCTATGATTATGTGGCATCGGATCAGTGTGAAAGGTTATGTGAAATTATACAATATATCTATGTTACATGAGCTCACTTTTACGTGAAAGTTTATCTGCCTATTGTATATGATGAGATGTGCATATTCGGTAAAGGGATGATATACCCAAAGGAAGAGTGAAATAAAAATACGAACAACCATGTTATAATTTGATTGTTATCTGTTGACACTGCTTAAAACTTACTAAGCATTGTAATGCTTACTCCGTTTACTTTGTTTCCTCTATTTTATAGATCTCATTTGGAAGCTACAGACTCGGGGATCGTTAGCAACTTGTCACACTATCACTATCCTTTGCTTAATCTTGTTATGTTTTGGGTTATTTTATGGCATGTGTAGAATAGACCAGTGGTAGAAGAATATTTTGGTTAATGTATATAAGCCATGCGAAAATGGCATCTTTTGAATGTGTACTTATAGAAGTTTAAATTGTATCCCTGGCTGTCTTTAGTATTTATCTAAAGGAATGTTCTTTATTTCAAAAAAAAATTCAAAATTTTCTTGTTACGATATGAGTTTCAAGTCCGGTAATGCCCCTTTACCTATTCCGGCACGGATACGGGATAGGGGTGTTACAGATAAACCGTAATTTATACATATTTTTATCCCATGCTTAACACATTTATGGACGGTTTCTCCTTAGAATTGGTGAATTCGATGCTCCTAATCCTTTAATTTCATGTTTTATACTTACGCGAGCATAGGAGAGTAAAAAGAGTGAGAAACGGGTCGAAAACAGAGAAAATAGACCCACGTGGGAAATCAACACGGCCTGGACTTTCTCACACGGTGTGTCACACGGCCGTGTCCCTTTGGCAGGATTGAAGCATGACTTACACGGGTATACTACATGCCCGTGCCTGTTCAACAGCCTTGACCACGAGCTAGAGTAATCATACACGGGCGTGTCCCTACTGAGCCCAAGTATAACCCTATTCGAAAAAGGCCAATTTTGGGGGGACTTAGGCATTCTAAAGCCTATTTAAACACCTGAGAAGGCACTTAGAAGAGGGACCCAGTGTAGGAAGTAAGGAATTACTCAAGGAAAGCCGATTGATCCATCTCAGAAGCCGGATTCATCATCAAGACTGAAGATCTCCCTTCAAGTTCCTTCAGGAGTTTTGGGTTTTCTTATGTTTTGTTATCTTTATGCTTTTGAGATGTTTTATTTCATAAGTATGAACTAAACCCCCTAAATACCTAAGGGGAATGAAACCTAATACGGATCTTGTTATTATTATCTAAATTGTATGATAAATATTTGACTTGTTCTTAATTATGTGTTCTTAATTCTTGTCTTGAAATTCCAGGATATTGATTCAAGTTAAGCTCTTATTCAGAGGAGGAATAGACCCTGTCTAAGAGTAAATTTGTCATAATTAAGCGGAGTTGATTGCACGCCTAGAGATAGGGTGATAAGATTTTGTTGAATTAGGGTCCATAGATCAAGTTAATGCAATTCTAAGGTGTTAATTAGAAAGAGATTTCAATTATTCAACCTAGGGTTAGACGTTATTAGTCTCGAGAGAGATGATAATATAACTTAGGGATTTCCACGGATCAAGTCAAATGAATAAATCATCTGATTCAGAGTCAAATAATAAGTGAAGTCTAGGTGGATTTTTCCTTAGGTATTGTCTTAATCAATCGAATTTTCCCAAAAGTATTTTCCAAAATTTTCTTTCTGTGCATTCTTAGTTAGTAATTAGTTTAGATAACCAAACCTCTTAATTTTTAGACTAGATAATAAAAAGGAAGTAAATACTAGTACTCGTAGTTCCTTTAGGTTCGACAATCTAGTCTTGCTGAACTATACTACTGTTCGATAGGTACACTTGCCTTAATCGTGATAATAAGTTAATCTCAAGAATGATTCTTTCATAAATCTTTAAAACCTGTCACAAATATCACGTACCAAGTTTTTGGCGTTGTTGCTGGGGAACTAGGATATTAGGAACACTCGATTTTTATTACTTTGGCTATTTTACTTTTATTGCAATTTATATTTTTTTTTCTTTTCTAATTCTTCATTTATTTCAGGACCATTACTATTTGATAGTGAGCTCGATGGTGCAGTTTGTAGAAACTGAAGATAAATAAGGTGAAGCTTACGATACACAGAAGAGAAAGAGGACGATACTTCAACCATAATCGAGGAGATGGCTGAAAACCAAGAAAATCTGCTACCTATTGCGATTGTTGTTAATTAGAATCCTGCTCTATGCTCTAAGTATGATTATGCTAAACCTTCTTTAACAGGAACTGAATCGAGCATAGTTAGACCTGCTGTAGCTGTAAATACTTTTGAATTGAAACCTAACACAATTCAAATGATACAGCAATTTGTTCAGTTTGATGGTTTGCAGGACGAAGATCCCAACGCTCAAATGGCAAACTTTTTTGAACTATGCGATACATTTTTAAAATTAATGGCGTCTCTGATGACGCCATTCACCTTCAGTTATTCCCTTTTTCAGTGAGAAACAAAGCTAAACAGTGGTTGAATTCGTTACCACGGGGGTCAATCACTACTTGGGAACAAATGACTAAAAAGTTTTTATTAAAACATTTTCCACCGACTAAAATAGCTAAATTACGTAATGATATCTCTTCTTTTGTGTAGATGGATTTAGAAACACTCTACGATGCATGGGAGAGATACAAGGACCTTTTACGAAGATGCCTTCACCATGGGTTACCACTCTAGCTACAGGTCCAAACGTTTCATAATGGCCTGAACCCTTCGACTCGGCAGATGGTTGACGCAGCTGCTAGCGGAACCATCAATAATAAGACACCTTAAGATGCCTATGAATTTATAGAGGAGATGTCACTAAATAACTATCAGTGGTAATTCATGAGGATAAAGCCAATGAAAACAGCTGGCGTTTATAACGTCGATTCGGTCACCATGCTCTCTAATTAGGTAGAACTCTTCGAATAAGAAAATTGATGGTTTTCTTAGTTCTTTACAAGTTCACTCAGTAATGCAGTGTAAAGCAAGTGGAGGTGGATCAATCAGTTTAGAATACCCACCTTATGGCCACAACATGGAGAACGAGCAGTTAAATTACATGGGTAACAATCCTCAATCTCAAAACAATCGTTATAGCAATACTTACAATGCAGGTTGGAGGAACCACTCAAATTTTTCATGAGGAGGGCAAGGAAATCAGAGACCACCACCCCATCTAGGCTTTCAGCAACCACCGTACCAGCAGGAGAAAAAGCCAAACCTTGAGGAGATGCTAACCAAATTTATCTTGGTTTCAAAAACTTGTTTTCAGAATACTAAGACGACACTCAAAAATAAACAAGCATCAATCCAGGGGCTCAAAACTCAGATTGGACAGCTCGCCAAGTTGATTTCCAAACAACCACATGGTAGCCTGCCAAGCAACACTGAATCTAACCTAAGGGAGAAAGTCAACGTGATTGCCATTCAATATGAGGAAGGGTTAGTTGCAGAACCAAGGCCAGAAACGGTGGTAAGCAAAGGTAAGAATGAGGTAGGCCAAAATGACCTAAAGCCGGTGAGTACAGAAATAAACCTCGTGTGCCATACCCCAATGCGACAAGGAACGACCGATCAGATGAACAATTTGGTAAATTCCTTAAACTTTTAAAGAAACTACATATTAACTTACCGTTTATTGAAGCCCTTTCGTAGATGCCAAATGTAGTCAAGTTTTTAAAAGAGCTTTTAACAAATAAATGAAAGTTGGATGAGAAGTCGCATGTCGAGTTGAATGCAGTTTGCTCAGCCATATTACAGAATAAGCTACCCAACAAATTGAAGGATCCATGGAGTTTTACGATTCCTTGTTTAATTGGTAGTTTAGATGTTCATAATGCATTGGCTGACTTAGGGGCAAGCGTTAATGTTATGCCTTATAAAATGTTTAAACAGCTAGGTCTTGGGAAACCCAAACAAACTAGGATGAGCATTCAATTGGCTGATAAAACCATTAGATTTTCTAGGGGTATCATTAAAGATGTTCTTGTTAAGATCAATAAATTTATATACCCAGTCGACTTTGTTGTTCTAGACATGAAAGAGGATAGTAACGCACCTTTAAGTTTAGGACGACCCTTTTTAGCGACTGCTAGAACTATTATTGATGTTGGTATAAGTGAACTCACACTTCGTGTGGGAGACGAAACAATCACCATTCAAGCTCGTAATTCGAGTAACACATCAAAAATTGAAGGTGGTTGTATAAATCATTCTACTAGTACTGATATGTGGTGACACTTTTTATGCAGGAAATAGTTTCAAAGAATACATATGAGCCGTGTTCAAACAACAACAAAGGACCTATCTATGAAGAACGAAGGCTACAAATCGAGGAGCTATATGAATGGCAGACACAAAAATCGAGAACACCTGATAAACTGAAACCGAGCCAAGACAAGATTAATACCTCACCAAATCAACTTAAGGTTGGAGACAAAGTACTACTAGATGCAGCAAATCCTCGCATTGCCACTCCTGAACCTAATGAAGAAATTCCTCTTATGGTACACAGTATTTTCCCATATAGTACAGTCAAGGTAATTCATCCCAAATTCGGCACATTTAAGGTAAACAACACCCGTCTTAAACCTTATGTTGATAAAGTTGATAGCAGGGATGAGGAGTGTAAACTCCTCGCACCACCTTAACCACACAGAAGAGAGGTAAGTCGAGCTTAGACTATAAATAAGCGCTTCTCGGGAGGCAACTCGAGCACTAACAATGTTAATTTCTTTAAATTTTAGTTTTTATCATCTAACATACTAACCAAATCATGGAACGCAGGCTTGCTAAAGCCCACACGGCCAGGTACACGGGCGTGCATTAGGCCTTGCGAAAACAGGGCAAGATTATTTCCCCAACATGGGATGCGATAAGTTGCCATGACTGTGTGACATGGCCGTGGGTGAAACAGCCAAAACAACATGGGCGTGAGACAAGCTCGTGCCTTGAAACCGTGGTAGAAATTGAGAATGTAACACGGGCGTGCGACACGCCCGTGCCATCCACCTGTGGTCGACACTGTCAAAACGAACATTGGCATAAACCTATATATACAGGCATGTGCACCCACATGCCCAAGCAACACGGGCGTGGGCTGAATGTCAGACGCGCCCAAATTTAAAAATCGCGAAACACACGGCCAAAAATTAGGGCACACGAGTGTGTCCCACGGCCGTGTGCCCCAAATCTATATAAACCCCTCACTATTCATCACCTCCCTCCCTAAAAATCCCTAACCCTAGCCACTGTAACTCCACACACCCTACACCCCACGCCCGTACGCCGCCAATAACACCGTTTCTGACACCCTAAGCTCCTTCCTTTTGCGTTTATTTACTCTTTTCTCTCTATTTTCTTTAAATATGTTTCTTATTTCATGATTTCTCTGTTCTATTGAACTATTTTGAATGAATATTCATCGTTAGAATATTAAAATACTCATGCTTGTTTTATAAATTTTTTTTCATTTTAATTACTATATTATGCTATACTCTTTCACTTTTCCTTGTTTCCATGAAATTTATGCTTACCCACATGCATTCATTCATTATTCCTATAATCCTATAACTTGATATATTTAGTTATTTTAGTTTGTACCATCTAGTACATAAATATCATGAAATATTCATATTTATTCTTGATTTTCCATACTATTCTTGAGGTATATTGGTTGAACTTCGATTTTTCAATGCAGGTATAATGTCATCTTCACATGGTAATAAGACTGCTGCTCCCACCCCGAAGAAGAGGAAAGGAGCAACGTCATCCTCAGGTTCTACCACGAAGATTAGGCACCCGTTCCTCTAGGTTCCCTTGGGACATCAGGAGGAATTATATCAGATATTATGGGCCCGACCCCTACGTGTGAGCCACTGCATTGATTGGGCCGCACTCGAACAGATTCAATTGGATGACGCGGTCTGAGCCCTCCTGACGACTGACTGTGGGGGCTCTTCTTTGAAATCTTCGAGCCGACGTATCTCGAGTTCACATTGGAACTCTTCTAGACGTTCCATCTTCAGACCGTCATGACCAACTTCGATGATCCTGGAATGGTCCAGTTCCACCTCGGTGGTCTAGTATGCCAGTTGAGCGTACCAGAGTTCGGGATTGCACTAGGGCCATACACAGAGGAATTCATGGACGATAATGAACTCAACACCCTCCACCGCCACATCCACTACTCCCCCTCAAAATGCTAGAGGGACCTCGTCCCTGCCTCGGCCACCTACGATCCTAGCCGCTCCAAGGCATTGGCTCTCCCTCCATCCTTGAGGTATCTACACGCCATCTTGGCTCACACTCTGATAGGGAGATGAGAGAGCACCGGCGTCGTCACCACCCACGACGCCTATTTCTTATGGAGTATGGTGAATGGGTACGTCATCGACCTTGCCTACTTTATTGCCCTCGCTATTCAACACCATTCGCTCCTCAACATAGCAACCCAATCATCCTCCCTCACTCTCATCGGCCAGATGTCCCCATAGGGCATCTCGAGCATGCTAAGTATGAGGATAAGCGAGAAACGACTTGGCACCTACCCTCCTCAGTACTAGCTCGTCCATTCCACTGAGGAGGAGGATCCAGAGGACATTACTGATGATGTCCCTCCACATCATGAGGACCCATCGTCTCAGCCACCACCCCCTCTCGTCCAGTTGATGCGGCGACTTCATACGCTAACATCTCTGAGCGCCTTACTCGATTCAAGCAGCAGTGTTTTCAGTGCTTCAATAACATTGATGCTACTCTACAACAGATTTGTCAGTACTTCCACATCTCATTGCCACCCCCACCTCGCGAACCTTCTAGCGATGAAGATGTTTAAAAACATTTATTGATTATTTTATATTGTTACTTTTATTCTATTTTAAGACTACTTTTTATTTTTCTTTAAGCTTATTATCATTAGGTTTTATAATTATTATTTTACAATTTTTCATTTTGGCTATTTCATTACGAGTAATTATTCTTCTTTATATATTTCCTAAAAAAGTTCTTGATTCTATCATAGTTATAAAGAGCTCCAAAGCTCACTATTACTTAGGAACTTGAAACTCCACTGGGAAAGGTTCTCCACGACTAGCATGCCTTGCTCGACCATGACCATAGCCAAATGAGATATAATATTCTTTTGGAGCAGCATTTGTGGAACCCAACTTCTACCACCACCGGAGTATCCTCCTCTACCCTCATCATTGCTTTGGCCGTTTATTCTCCATGACTCCAATTTAAGGAGTTCATTCATCATTCAGGAAGTTCCACTTCTCTCCCTATCTTATGAGTATAAATCTATCTTTGTCAATATATCTTTCTTTGTACATTGAGGGCAATGTACATCTTAAGTGTAGGGGGTCTTTTATATCATCATTAGAAATCTCTGAATTTTGTTTTATTCTCACGTGAATCACTCATATCACTATTAGAATGAAATTTGATTAATTTATGATTTTTATTGATATGTCTTGGATTAAAACATAGGTATTTATGCATTGATTGTTTAAACTTTAAGACATTAGGGAATTAAGCATGATAAGTTGATTTTTGAAGAATTAAAAACTTTTAGGTTGTTTCCCTAAGTTTAGGTATTATCTTGAGTTGAAATTCACAAGTTTGAACATCAAAAAGCCATAATTTTTGTGAGATCTTGAGCCTTTAGAGCATATTTTACTCATTTCATGCTCACTTTCATTATGAGTGCGTCAGTTTTGATTTGTTATTCTAGAACTTGTTTGATTATGCATATCAAGACCACACTATTTGATTTGATATGTCAAGATGATAAAGGCACTTAGGTTTAACCCACTCACTCCACAAAAGCCTACCTCCATAATTAAACCTTATTGAACCCTTTTTGAGCCTAACAAACCATTAATTGATTTACCCTCAATATTAACTCATAACCCATTATTGTTGAAATCCCCTAATCTGATCCTTATTTTTGTCGAGATTTGATTTGAACAAATTGCTTAGTTATGTTTTGTGCTTCTAAATATTTGACTTGTTCTAAAAGAAAAAAAAACAATACTTACATACATATTAGTAGTAATTTGTCATTTTTGAGCTTGAGTGTTAATTTCATATTCTGAGAATAAGCTCACTTGTATTCAACTGATGACTAGTTATTTTTCTAGCTAGGTAATTTTTCAATTCAATCTTGATTCTAACATCTTCTTTCAGCTTGTGACCACCCCCTAACCAAAGCCACGTTACAACCCTCTAAAAAGACCCTTTTGATTGATGTATCAGCTCAATATATAGTGGTGGAGATTTGATTTTCACGCAAGCCTATGGTAATAACTTTTCATATTGACTAATGCGTACTTTTATTGATGTCCTTAAACACCTTGAGTGATTTGAGTGAATCTTTAGTGAGGATGTTAAATTGTGTGATATTTTGATCAAAGGTAATCAGTTAGATGAGGGGAGACACCTATGATTTCGTGATAAAATGCTCAACTTGGAATGTTTGAAACTTTGATGTACTTTTAGTTGAATTTTCAATGTATGAGTACTTATGGATTATTTTGAGATATTATTGATAGGGATTATAAATTGAAAAGAATTTATTTTGATTATGAGTTGAGGATTTTTGCTTGAGGACAAGCAAATGCTTAAGTGTGGGGGTATTTGATAAACCGTAATTTATACATATTTTTATCACATGCTTAGCACATTTATTAATGGTTTCTCCTTAGAATTGGTGAATCCAATGTTCCTAATCCTTTAATTTCATATTTTATTCTTAGCAAGCATAGGAGAGTAAAAAGAGCGAGAAACGGGCCGAAAACAGAAAAAATGGACCCACGTGGGAAATCAACATGGCCTGGACTTTCTCACACGGGCGTGTCACACGATTGTGTCCATTTAACAAGATTGAAGCATGACTTACGCGGGTATACTAAATGCCTGTGCCTGTTCAACAACCTTGAGCACGGGCTAGAGTAATCGTATACAGGCGTGTCATAAGGACGTGTCCCTACCGAGCCCAAGTATAACCCTATTCAGAAAAGGCCAATTTTGGGGGCTCTTAGGCATTCTAAAGCTTATTTAAATACTTGAGGAGGCACTTAGAAGAGGGACACAGAGTAGGAAGCAAGTAATTACTCAAGGAAAGCTGATTGATCCATCTCAGAAGCCGGATTCATCATCAAGACTGAAGATCTCCCTTCAGGTTCCTTTAGGAGTTTTGGGTTTTCTTATGTTTTGTTATCTTTATGATTTTGAGATATTTTCTTTCATAAGTATGAACTAAACCCCCTAAATACCTAAGGGGAATGAAACCTAATACGGATCTTGTTATTATTATCTGAATTGTATGATAAATATTTAACTTGTTCTTAATTATGTGTTATTAATTCTTGTCTTGAAATTCCAGGATATTGATTCAAGTTAAGCTCTTATTCAGAGGAGGAATAGACCCTGTCTAAGAGTAAATTTGTCATAATTAAGCGGAACTGATTGCATGCCTAGAGATAAGGTGATAAGATTTTGTCGGATTAAGGTGAAACCTAATAAGGGAATCCATAGATCGAGTTAATGCAATTCTAAGGTGTTAATTAGAAAGAGATTTCAATTATTCAACCTAGGTTTAGACGTTATTAGTCTCGAGAGAGATAATAATATAACTTAGGGATTTCTACGGATCAAGTCAAATGAAAAAATCATCTGATTCAGAGTCAAATAACAAGTGAAGTCTAGGTGGATTTTTCCTTAGGTATTGTCTTAATCAATCGAATTTTCCCAAAAGTATTTTCCCACATTTTCTTTCTGCATTCGTAGTTAGTAATTAGTTTATATAACCAAACCTCTTAATTTTTAGGCTAGATAATAAAAAGGAAGTAAATACTAGTACTCATAGTTCCTTTGGGTTCGACAATCCGGTTTTGCTGAACTATACTACTGTTCGATAGGTACACTTGCCTTAATCGTGATAATAAGTTACTCTCAAGAATGATTCTTTCATAAATCCTTAAAACCTATCACGAATATCACATACTAGTAATTTTTGTATTCAATCTCGATTCTAACCTTTTCTTTCAACTTGTGACCACACCCCCTAACCAAAGCCACGTTACAACCCTCTAAAGCCCTTTTGATTGACGTATCATCTCAATATATAGTGGTGGAGATTTGATTTCCAAACAAACTTATGGTAGTAACTTTTCATATTGACTAATGAGTGCTTCATTTGTTGTTTTTAAACACCTCGTGTGATTTGAATGAATCTTTAGAGAGGATGTTAAACTTTGTGATGTTTTGAATCAAAGGTAATCACTTAAATGAGGGGAGACACCTATGTTTTCGTGATAAAATGCTCAACTTGGAATGTTTAAAACTTTGATGTTGTTCTAGTTGAATTCTCAATGTATGATTACTTACGGTTTTTTTTTGAGATATTATTGATAGGGATTATAAGTTGAGAACAATTTATTTTGATTGTGAGTTGAGGATTTTGCTTGAGGACAAGCAAACGCTTAAGTATGGGGTATGTGATAAACCGTAGTTTATACATATTTTTATCGCAAGCTTAGCACATTTATGGGTGATTTCTCCTTAGATTTGGTAATTTGATGCTCCTAATCCTTTAATTGCATGTTTTATACTTAGATGAGCATAGGAGAGTAAAAAGAGTGAGAAACTGGCAAAAAAAGAGAAAACGGGCTAACATGGAAAATCAACATGGCCTGGACTTCCTCACACGGGTAGGCCACACAGCCGTGTCCATTTGGTAGAATCGAAGCATGACTTACACGGGTAGACCACACACCCATGCCTATTTATCAACCTTTACCACAGCCTGAAGCAATCGCACACGGGCATGTCACACGGGCGTGTCCCTATCGAGCCCAAGTGTAGTCCTATTCAGAAAAGGCCACTTTTAAGGGCTCTTAGGCATTCTAAAGCCTATTTAAACACCTAAGAAGACACTTAGAGGGGACACACACGGAGTAGGAGGCAGGGAATTACTCAAAGAAAGTCGATTGATCCATCTCAGAAGCCAGATTCATCGTCAAGACTGAAGATCTCCCTTCAATTTCCTTTAGATGTTTTGGGTTTTCTTTATGTTTTGTTATATATCTTTATTCTTTTGAGATGTTTTCTTTCATAATTATAAACTAAACCCCCTAAATACCTAAGGGGAATGAAACCTAAGGTGGATCTTATTATTATTATTATCTGAATTGTATGATAAATATTTGACTTGTTCTTAATTATGTGTTCTTAATTCTTATTTTAATATTCCAGGATATTGATTCAAGTTAATGCGCTTATTCAGAGGAGCAAAAGTCCCTGTCTAAGAGTAAATTTGTTGTAATTAAGCGAAGTTGATTGCACGCCTAGAGATAGGGTGACAAGATTTTACTAGATTAGGGTGAAACCTAGTAAAGGAATCCATAGATCGAGTTAATGCAACACTAGGGTGTTAATTAGAAAGAGATTTCAATTAATCAACCTAGGGTTAGATGTTATTAGTCTCAAGAGAGATAATAATATAACTTAAGGATTTCTACGGATCAAGTCAAATGAATAAATCGTCTGATTTAGAGTTAAATAACAAGTGAAGTCTAAGTGGATTTTTCCTTGGGTATTGTCTTAATCAATTGAGTTTTCCCAAAAGCTTTTCCCCAATTTCTTCCCTGTGCACCCTTAGTTTAGTTAATTAGTTTAGATAAACAAATCCCTTAATTTTTAGGCTAGATAATATAAACAAAGTAATTTGTAGTACTCTTGGTTCCTTTGGGTTCGACAATCCGGTCTTGCTAAAGCTATACTACTGTTCAATAGGTACACTTGCCTTTATCGTGATAATAGTTAGTTTCAAGAATGATTAATTATAAATTTTTAAAACCTGTCGCGAATATCACATATCAGTACACAAATCCTTTTATAGTATTACCCTTTTGGTTAACATTCCTTTTGATAATGAGATCAAAAGATTATCCTTTTGGAACAACCTTTACTGCAACATATGCAGGATCTCATATACACAGTAATCACTTGTCCAATCAGAAATCAATATTCAAACGGATTCATGTAATATTTCATCATTTACATGTAAATTACAAATCAACATTGGTTTATTACATGTACATACCAATTACAAATCATGATGCACATAATTCAACAATCAATTCAACATATTTACATGCTTAATTTAGTTATACGAACTTACCTTGACAATTGATCGTATCTACTAATCTGAAACATTTTCTTTCCCTCGATCTTTTTTTTTTGTTCGACACTTCCGGATCAAGTCAAGCTTGAGAAATTTCCTTTCTTTCTCCTAGGGCTTCCATGTATTTTATAGGGAAGATGATGATATAAAATAAGTTTTATTCTATTTAATCTTTTATCGTATATTAATTTATTCACTTTCCAATTTTGTCTTTGCATCATTTCAATTTTCCATGGATGAGTCACTAAAAATATCTACATGTTTTTCATAAATGGCCCAATTGCCATATAAGGACCTCATATTTTGAATTCTCTAGCTATATAATCCCTATAGCTATTAATATACAACTTTAACATTTTATTCAATTTAGTCCTTTTTGCAATTAGACACATAATTGATTAAGTTTTTCTAAAAAAAATTTCATGCAATATTCCTATCATAATACCTATCATTTTATGAAATTTAAATAATTTTATTTCTCGAACTCGAATTTGTGGTCCCGAAACCACTATTCTGACTTCATTGAAATTGGTTTGTTACATCGACCATCGGGGATCATCGGGAACCATCATCACACTATCGACTACTTGCTTGTATTTTTGGATGCTTGTAAATTTGGTATATGACATGTATAGGCTAGTGAGTTGATAATATGTTTTATGGCTTGATATTGCGATGAGATTGGGCTTGCTTTTGTTAGAAATGTTGGTATGTATATGGCCATTTAAGTTGGTTTAAAATTACGTTTTGGATAAGTGTTATATATGATGTATATAATGTCTTTTATTTTGGCATTGTTTGCCATGGTTATTGATATGACTATATGGTTACTCATTTGGCTAGTTATAAATGTTTAAGGAATGGTATATTATGGTATGGTTTATAGATGATGAATTGATATGTTTGAGAGGCATGATTTAGTTGATGGTAAGGTGATGAAAATACATTTAAAAGTTATGTTAATTTGGTGATTTTGGCATAATGTTTTGGTATATTTTGAATATGGAATTGAGTAGTTGAAATGGCTGAGATCAGATGGCATAATATGCGTATGAATTGGCATGTTTTGACTGCTTATATATGTATTGAAATGGTATTATTTGGCTGTTTTATGTGCATGAGAAAAAGGGTGGAATTTGACTTTACAAATAGCCTATTTTTGTCCACACAGGCAGAGACACGGGCGTGTGTCTCAGCCGTGTGTGACACACAGTCGTGCTGCATGGTCATGTGTCCCCTAGGGTACCCTTTCAAATTAAAGTTAGTATTCCCTACAAGTTTGGCATGGCCTAGATAAACGTTCGTGTCTACTAGCCGTGTGTGACACACGGGCTAGCACATGGACATGTGGCCGGCCATGAGGCACAAGTCAATAACCCCTCTAGTTTCGTACAGTCGTGGCACACGGACATGTCCTCGACTATGTGGTGCAAGTCAGTATGTATTCCCTGTTTTCACACGGTATGTGACACGGGTGTGTCTAGTGACTGTGTGAGGCACACGCCCTGTTCACACGAGCATGTGACCCTTATATGTTTGAAAATTTTTTAAAGTTTTTTAAAGTTTGCAAATGTTACCAGTTTAGTCCTGAACCACTTCTAAGCATGTTTTAAGGTCTTTTAGAGCCTTACAAGGGACATTGTGAATGCTTTGAATGGATTTTGAGTATGAATGTATAATTGTATGTGAATAAGGTGTGTTATTTGGTAATGCCTCGTAACCCTATTCTGGCGACGGATATGGGTTAGGGTGTTATATTTAATTGGTATCAGAGTTATGGTTTAATCGATTCTAGGACTAACATCGCATGTGAATGTCTAGCTGTACATGACACATATATATAAACTGTGATAGTGTGATGATTTCTGAGAGTTAAAATGTGTTTTTATATAGCAAATAGATCTTGAGAAAGCCGTAGCTGACGATGTGGAAAGTAATGTGCCCTTTCTTGCTCAAGGGACAACGCCAGCTGATTCTAGGCTGATTACTAGTAGTCATGAGGAAAAGCTAAAGCAAGCTTTCTTCCAAATAATGAATGAGTGGTTTACGGAATTCGTTCGAACAAATCCTACTGCTCAACAACCTCCACCCCCACCTATTTCTCAACAAGTCCCAGTTGTGCCACAAGTGATAGATTTGATTCAATTGAGTAAGCCACCTATTGATAAGATTAGAAAACAAGGGGATGAGGAGTTTCGAGCTACAATTGATGATGATGCTAAAAGAGCTGAGTTTTGGCTTGAAAACACGATTTGAGTATTCAAAGAATTGTACTATACTTCAGAAGAATGTATCACATGTGTGGTATCTTTACTCAGAGATAATGCATACTATTGGTGGAGAACATTGACATCAGTGGTTCCTAAAGAACGAGTTACCTGGGAATTCTTTCAATTTGGGTTCCGAAAAAAGTACACGAGTCAATGATTTTTGGATCAAAAGCATAAAGAGTTTTTAGAATTGAAACAAGGCATATTAGAATTGGATCAATGAAGATATTAAACTTTTGGACGGGATATTAGATTTGGAAGAATTCGTTGTGCTAGTTGAACGGGCATGCAAAGCTGGAGATTTTATCCCAGAAAAGAGAAAGGTTGATTCAGAGGCAAAAGATTTGAGGAAGAGATCGAAGACTAAATCTTATCATTCCTCGTCGAAGAAATCTAGAGACTATTTTAATGGATTGATAGCTTCAGCGGGATATCAGAATAGAGATCGCGGAAAGCAATACACCAACCGTAAAGGTCAAGCCACATCGGTATCGAGTGTTGGTGATGTAAAAGATGTTAAACCCGAGCGTCAACAATGTGGAAGACGACATTTTAGAGATTGCCGGTTGAAAAAATAATAATAGAACTTGTTAGAGTTGTGGTTCATGAGATCATTTTATTAGAGATTATCCTGAGTTAATTGAAAAAGATAAATCTCAGAATGTAAAATCGAACAACACAGTTACTCGAGGGAGGCCTCCAAGAAATACGGGAAATGCAAGTGGTAACCTTGATACAACGAGAGATTCTATAGAGAGATTTAAGGCCAGAGCACCTACTAGAGCCTACGCTATTCGCGCACGCGAAGAAGCGTCATCTCCGGATGTCATTACTGGTACTTTGACTTTTTATGATACTAATGTGATTGCACTGATAGATCCAGGATCTACTCATTCGTATATATGTGCGAATTTAGTATCCAGTAAGAATTTACCTATAGAGTCTATTGAATTTGTAATTAGAGTATCAAACCCCTTAGGCAAGTGTGTGTTGGTTGATAAAGTGTGTAAGAACTGTCCGTTGATGATTTGAGATTTCTATTTTCTAGCTGATCTGATGTTATTACCATTTGATGAATATGATATAATTCTTGGTATGGATTCTTAACACTGCATGATGCTATTGTGAATTGCAAACGAAAAATGATTGATTTGAGATGTTAGAGTAATAAGATTATTCGGATTGAGTCAGATGATTTGAATGGCTTGCCAGCAGTGGTTTCATCGATTTTAGCTTAGAAACATGTGAGAAAGGGTTGTGAAGCTTATTTTTCTTATTTTTTTGATACAAAAGTGACTGAAAAGAAGATTGAATCGGTGCCAATTGTGTGTGAATATCCGGATGTGTTTCCTGAAGAGTTACCGAGTTTACCACCAATCTGAAAGGTTTGAGTTTGGCATTGAGTTAGTGCTAGGAACTACGCCGATATTGATAGATCTGTATCGAATGGCACAGACAGAGTTAAAAGAATTGAAAGCTCAATTGCAAGAGTTGGTGAATAGAGGTTTTGTAAGACCGAGTTTCTCGCCTTGGGGTGCTCCTGTGTTGTTTGTGAAAAAAAAGATGGCACGATGAGAATGTGTATAGACTACCAACAGCTTAAGAAAGTGACGATCAAGAATAAATATCCTCTGCGCAGAATAGATGAGTTGTTTGATCAGTAAAAAAGGGCTATAGTATTTTCAAAGATGGATTTGAGATCGGGTTATTACCAGTTACGAGTTAAAGACTCTAATGTCCCAAAGAAAACTTTTTGAACAAGGTACGGACACTATGAATTCTTAGTTATGCCTTTTGGACTAACGAATGCTCATGCAGTCTTTATAGATTTAATGAATCAAATTTTCAGATCGTTCCTAGATCGATTTGTTGTTGTGTTCATTGACGATATATTGATATATTCATGAAATGAATTCGAGCATGCCGAGCATTTGAGAATTGTATTGCAGAATCTACGTGATAAGCAGTTATATGCAAAATTCAGTAAATGTAAATTCTGGTTACATGAGGTTGGTTTTCTAGGGCATATTGTGTCAGCATCGGGTATTCGAGTCAATTCAAACAAGATTTTATCAATAAAGGATTGGCAGCCTTCGAGAAATGCATCTGAAGTTCGTAGTTTACTGGGAGTAGCAGGTTATTGTAGACTATTCGTGAAAGGCTTTTCAATGATTGTGACTCCGTTGACGAGATTGCTTCAGAAAAATCTAAATTTTGAATGGTCCAAGAAATGTCAGAAAAGTTTTGATCAGTTGAAAGTTCTTTTGACTGAAGCTCTAGTGTTAGTACAACCAGAATCAGGTAAAGAGTTTGTAATCTATAGTGATGCATCGTTGAATGGTCTGGGATGGGTTTTGATGCAGGAAGGCAAAGTTATAGCTTATGCCTCGAGACAGTTGAAGCCATATGAAAAGAATTATCCGACGCATGATTTAGAGTTAGCAGCTATTGTGTTTGCGTTAAAGATTTGGCATCAGCTATTGTGTTTGTGTTAAAGATTTAGCATCATTATCTATTTGGTGAGACATGCCATGTTTATCCAGATCACAAGAGTTTGAAATATCTGATGACTCAAAAAGATTTGACTTTGAGATAGCGGAGATGGTTAAACGATTACGAGCTAGTAATTAACTACCATTCAGGAAAAGAAAATGTTGTTGTTGATGCATTAAGCCGAAAATCATTGTTTACTTTACGTGTAATAAATACTCAGTTGGCTCTATTTGATGATGGCTCAGTTGTAGCTGAATTGAAAGCGAGATCGTTGTTTATACAACAGATTTATGAAGCTCAGAATATTAATAATGAAATGTTAGCTAAAAGAGTTCAATGTGATTCGAACCCTAACTCAGAATTTCAAGTTGATTCCTATGACTGTTTAAGACTCAAAGGCCAAATATGTGTTCCGAGAAATTCAAAGTTGATTCAGATGATTTTGAACGAAGCACACAGTAATCGTTTATCTGTTCATCCGGGAAGCACAAAAATGTATAATGACTTGAAACAACTTTATTGGTGGCATGGCATAGATATCTCAGAGTTTGTTTCTAAATGTTTAAAAATGTTTAATTTGTCAGCAAATTAAAGCTGAGCATTAGGTACCATCTGGTTTACTACAGCCGATTATGATTCCCAAGTGGAAATAGGGTAGAGTGAATATGGATTTTGTGTTAAGATTGCCTCTATCTCTGAGAAAGAAATATGCGATCTGGGCTATTGTAGATATTAACGAAATCATCTCATTTCATTCTGGTACGAATGGATTATTCGCTTGAAAATTTAGCTGAGTTGTATATCTCCGAGGTTGTGAGATTACATGGAGTACCTGTTTCTGTTGTTTTAAATAGAGATCCAAGATTCACATCGAGGTTTTGGAAGAAACTACAAGATGCATTGGGTACAAAACCACATTTTAGTACCGCATTTCACCCGTAGATAGACGGTCAATCCAAGAAAATTATTCAAATACTCGAGGATATGTTGAGATGTTGCATTCTTGAGTTCAAAGGTACGTGGGAAGTGTATTTTCCATTGGTTGCATTTGCGTACAACAATAGTTTTCAATCTAGTATTAAAATGGAACCTTACGAAGCTTTATACGGTCAAATGTGTCGAACACCATTGTACTGGACTAAACTTAGCGAGAAAAAGATTCGCAGGGTTGATCTGATTAGAGAAACAGAAGAAAAAGTGAAAGTAATTCGTGATAGTCTAAAAGCAGCATCAGATTGTCAGAAATCATACGCAGACTTGAAATGGAACGATGTTGAGTTTCAGATCAGGGATGGAGTGTTTTTGAAAGTATCTTCATGGAAGAAAGTACTTTGATTTGGTCATAAAGGCAAATTGAGTCTGAGATTCATCCGGCCGTATAAGATTATCGAGCGAGTCAGACCAACTGCTTATCGGCTAGCATTACCATCTAAGTTAGAAAAGATTCACAATGTATTCCATGTATCGATGCTAAGAAGATACATATCTGATCCTTCACATGTTATTTCCCCGACCGAAGTTGAAAGTCAGTCAGATTTATTGTAAAGTGAAGAACTGATTCGAATTCTAGCTCGTGAGATCAAAGAGCTGAGACATAAAAGAATTGCACTAGTGAAAGCTTTATGGCATCGACATGGGGTAGAAGAAGCTATGTGGGAAATCGAGGATGCTATGAGAAAGCAATATCCAAACCTATTCACTAGTAAGATTTTCGGGGATGAAAATCTCTAAGGGGAAGAGTTGTAACAGTCCGGTTGTAGCTAAACCAGAATAGTGGTTTTGGAACCACAAATTCGAGGTTGTAAAATTATTTTAATATTATTTTTGGTGTTTATAGCATGTGATTATACATGTGTGAAAATTTTGTGAGCTAATTTTATCGTTTAATAGCTCAATTTGAGAAACAGGACTTAATCGCATAAGAAGCAAAAGTTACATTCTATTTGATAAAGGTTTCTAATTGCTATGGCTTATTAAATGTGAAGTCCTTATGTTGTAAATAGACCATGGATAGTGAAAATTGACATGAATAGTTTTTAAATGATATGAAATAAGGTCATTTTGGTAATTGGTTAAATAAATCATAATTAAACAAAAACAAAGTTAAAATTTGTTCATATTTTCCATTTCCAACAGGAAAACAAAAGAAAATAAGGGTTTTGAGAGCTTCAAAGGTTTGGCCCTTGTTCATCTTGATTGAGGTATGTTTTGAGCTCGATTTTTTGATGATTTCTATGTTTTTTTGTGATCGTTGCTTTGAGTACTAGCTAGCCCATGCCTTCATTTGTGAATTTGTTGATGATCTTGTGAAGTGAAATTGATTAATGCTTGAGCTCTTGAATGTTTGATGATGAAAAATGAATAATTGTTGATAGATTTTAATGTTTTGTAAAGTGATTTTTAGTGAAATTGCATAAAAGGAATTAATTTGTGGAATGATGTAAATGTGTGGTTTAATGTGTTAAATATTGATAAATATGGGCTGTTATGGAGCCTATAGAAATTCAGCTAGCTTGAGTTTAGTTGAAATTGTTGTAAATTGTGTTTTTGTGAAATAGGAACTAAATTGAATAAATGTGGAACTATAGGGGCTAAAGCGCAAAAATGCCTAAATATGTATTTGTGGACTAAATTGAATGGTTTGGTGAATAAATGAGTTAATTTTGAATGTTTTTAGATCAAGAACGAAAGAAATCGAACTTAGATCGAGGCAAGAACAAAGTACTCGACTAATCGACTAGTTTCATCATTTTTACGTCTGAGATAAGTTCGTACATGATAAACATTGTTACAATTATGTTTTTAATGCTTTAATATTGCATAAATTATATATATGAGACGCTGGTTGGGTACGACGACGAATTGATTATGTTTGGCACTTAGTGTGCGTATAGAGATAGCCTCGGCTATATAAAACAGTTAGTGTGCAAATCGGAATAGCTTCGACTATATATGGCACTTAGTGTGCGAGACTGAGATAGCTTTGGCTATGAAAGGCACTTAGTATGAGAGATTATAATAGCTTCAACTATGCTATGGCACCTAGTGTGCGAGAGATCAAGTATTTGACAGTATCATGTAAAGGTATGTGTTCGATATGAATTTGTACAGTTATGTACATATAAAGCATGAAATCCAAATAGAAGAAGTTATGAACTTGTTCATAAACACTTGAGTAAGTATGAGGAAAGTTTGTTGGTCACCATGATTTAGATATTAAATTGTACGAATTGATGATCTGTATATTATGAACTGTTAAGTATATTTAGTACGAACTTACTAAGCTATGAAGCTTACTGTGTGTTATTTGTTTATGTTTTGTATAGAATCAAAGCTAACTCGGACATCAAGGATCATCAGGAACCCATAGGGTAAAATGATTGAAATACCTTTATAGGGTAAAATGACCAAAATACCCCCATAGAGTAAAATTACCGAAATACCCTCATAGGGGTAAAATGACTATAATACCCCTATAAGGTAAAATGAATGTTTTGCCCTTATGTGTTAAAATGACAGTTTTGCCCTTATGTGGTAGAATGACGGTGTTGCCCTTATGAGGTAAAATAACTATTTTGCCCTTATGTGGTAGGATGACTGTCTTGCCCCTATGTGATGTATGTTTACATTTTAGCATGCTATGTGTAACTGTATTGAGTACATGTTTAATATTATGATATGGACATGTTGCATGATGCATTGCATGGGGATGGGCTTATATATGATTGGAGGAAGTGTACTATACTGGCAGCTCTGCTGCAAATCACAATGGCTCTAAGCCTATTATACTAGCAGCTCTGTTGCAAATACTATTTAGTGCCGCAACCGATGCTAATTCTAGAGTGTAGGGATGGGTGGGTTGATTATATCCCCACATGGAGTGTAGGGTTGGATGGAGATGGAGTGTAGAGGCTGGATGGGTAGCACTTGCATACTGCTTACTATTATTACACTGATTACTGTTACTGCAATGGGCCAAGGCCCAAACACATGACTATTTCTGTACTGAGATGGGCTAAAGCCCAAACTGATCTTGTCACTATTACTCAAAAGGGGCTTAGGCCCAGACTATTTTTGTTGTCTGATTGATTGCTTATATGGGATTACACACTGAGTTTTCGTAAACTCACCCATCTATTTTAACTGTTCATCCCCAGTCTTATGCAGATTGGTGCTGCGAGGGACTCAAAGGTAGCCACAGAACCGATCTTACTTCCTCATTGGATTTTTAATTTATAAGTAGTTCTATTTGGGTATTTTTATGTAATACAGCCTCTATAATTTTTAATTTTTGGGTTTTTATTTACTTTGATTTATATCTGCTAGTAGTAGGATGCAGGTTTACAAAAAATATACATGATTTATCAAAATACCACGAATACACAAAACCGTTTCAAAAGCTTCCGCGATAAATGAGATTTTGAAATTAATAACGTTTTAAAGTAAATGCTTTTGATAGTGACGCAAGGTTTAAAATTATTTTCTAGATCACACAAAGAGGCTAAATAAACATTGGGCTTTCAAACAATATCATGTTTTACAAAAAAACACTCCAATGTGACACCGCCAGGTTTGGCCATAACATCTAGGTCAGGTTTAGGGTGTTACAGATAGCCTCGGTGGAAACACACTCTCAACCATATTTACTAAGTCTGAAAAATTCTCGTTCATATTTTTTCATTGACATTCGACCCTGTCTCAACTCAAGAAATTCCTTATGTTTCTAATCGATGAACCGTTGACTAATATATTTCTTTCGAAACTCCTCTTGAAAGAATTCCCATGTAAGCCTCTCTCTTGGTACCATCGATACTAGTGTATTCCACTAGTGATATTCAGAATCTCTCAAAAGTGAGATGACACACTTTAAACACTCGTCTAGTATGCAAGACAACTCATCAAATACTCTGATAGAGTTCTCGAGCCAAAACTTGACTCTCTCGAGATCATCATCCACATTAGATTTGAAATCTTCAACCCCATACTTTCGAATCTTATCAACTAGGGGATTATTCATTCTTACAAATTCTATACCTTGTGGAGCTAAAATAACTGGTTGAAGAATAAGTAGAGGTGGAGGAGGTTGGGCATTCAGGTTTGTTTGAACAAACTTCGTATACCTCTCATTCATCATATGGAGGAAGGCTTCCCTACCCCCTTCTCCCTGACCAACTGTTGGAGGTCTACTATCAAACGGCGCTACCCCTTGAGCAGGAGCTGGCACGTTACTTTCAATATAATTAGCCTCAGCTCGATTGGGATCCATTTACTATATGAAAACACAAATTAAAATTGTCAGGAGTCATCACACTATCACAGTTCATTTATAACATGTATAGCTAGACTCTTACACATGCTACATTAGTCCAATAATCGATTAAACCATAGCTCTGATACCATAAAATGTAACACCCCTTGCCCGTATCCAATGCTGGAATAAGTTACAAGGCATTAACGGACTTATACACAAGTAATCATATAAAATCGAGATGTAAATTTCCATCCAAATTTATAACTTTTAGCTAATATTTTCACATTATCCCTTCACTACCAGAAGTTAATTCAGAAAAGCTTCTAGCTAATATTTTCTTTAGATAACATCCTTGAATAAGTCGTTTAATCGGAGTTAATTTCTTCTGTAACAGTGACTTTTCATAATTTGGATGGTCTTCAGAACTTTTCAATATCTCCTTTAATACTATCTTCATTTGCTGGTTCATTCACTTTTCTGACCACATTATTAATCTTCCGAGCACGGACTTTTATAGTTCCACACTCGTAGGCTTATTCAACCCAAATCTTACTTACAAATTTCATAGTAACATTTTACTAATAAGGGGGGGTGAGGTTAGTAAAGCCTCAAATTCAACTCACACATAAATGCACATAACACATACTATCACAATTAGCCAATTCATTACTGATTTCAATTTCTCAAATCATTTAATAAACATTTGCTTATAATGACTTTTGTTCTTAACACGTAGTTCTTATGCAAACTCAAATCACTAATTCACAATCAAAATTCTCATATAGAATCATAACTCAATTGTCATAACTCATATGCTCATATAATTATAACATTTATCGGTAACAAAAATGTCATACTCTTTGATCCATACCTTTATGAGTTTCAACTCATAACCACCACATTTCCATTCAAACATTTGAGTACACATTTCGTACTATAAGAATTAACTCGGTTGGAAAACATATTTGTGTCATCAAAACAATTTTCGTCAGAGTTGAGAGATATCATATTATTATAGGTTAAATATGGCATGTATAGCTAGACTCACATACGCTATGTTAATCCTAAAATTAACTAAACCATGGCTCTGATACCATCTAAATGTAACACCCCTAACCCGAATCTGTCACCTAATTAAGGTTACGAGACATTTCGGACAAAAACACATTTCTCATAATTCTCAAGCTCAAATAGCATCTCACCACTGATTCATAAATGTCAAGTCATTACATAAATATATATATCACATATCCAATTAAATAAATCATGAGTCATTTATGAACCAAGTAGCCTTAATTCACTTAATCACATAAATCAAAATTTCACAATATAAACCATGCTCCAAAACTCGACCAAGCCATTACCATTTACTTATTCAAATATTCGAATCAAATAAGTAATATTTCTTATACTTCATAAATTCAATGTTCAAAGCATAAATCCATTATGTCATGGCATTTGAATACCAACTTGAAAATTAAACATATAGACCATTTAACCAATGAAAATTAAACATGCTTTACTACTATAATACATATACTTTATTACTCCAATTTGACCATAAACATTATACATATGCATGTTAAACCAATTTGACCATATCATCACGACTTAATATTCATTTGCATATATAATCTAAAGTAACTTTATATCGTAACTAACTAAACTTTTAACATTGGCATACCATGCGCATAACACCCTAAAATCAAAAGCCATTTCTAGATACAATTACCAAAACGTAGCATATTAACCTTATAACCTTTTTGCACATTTTACCAAATCAAATTTAAACATTTTTTAACACAATTGTCTAGTCATACCATACCTAATTCGCAAACTCAATAACATATTTATCTATGTCGTATTCAACCACACACATGGACCACATACCAAAGCTGAATTTATTACCACATATATATCACACATTTTTTTAAGCAAATATTATATAAGCAATTTCACCATTACTTGTCAACTCACCCAAAATTCGTGACATAAGCATAGATTTTATTTAACTATCATCAGCCAAATATAATAGATCATCAGTTATCATTTCCAAACCAATACATAAACAAATTTTGCATCAAAATAGAGATTAATAATAAACCACACTAAATACCCAAATTCACATAGCTTAGCATAATAATTACATAGTAAATATAAACACATACCAACATTATCATATAACCAAATCATTAACCACATTACAATCACTCAATCTTTTAAGCTAAATATGGTATCTCATAACTTAATATCAAAATATAAATACCAACATTAGCATCATGATCAAGCCATTTTCGCATGGCTATACATATACAAATTTTAAAACCAAATATATCAAAACTAGCTTATACATGCCACATAACCAAATTTCAAGCATTTATTTACCAAAACAAATACTGGATAATGTGATGAGGTCTCCCATGACTTCCAACCCGAGCAAGTCTCTGAAAATCTATAAGTATAAAAAAAAATACACAGAGTAAGTTTTGATAGCTTAGTAAGCCATAAGCAAATAATTCATCACTAGAACATATATAATTCAACCCAAATAGGCCAAATTTAGTTAATTCCATATACATATGCAATCACTTTTTTCATATAATACATATAACTACCTTAAGAAATTTCACTTATCTTATTTATCCATGAACATATAAACCTTGCTTTCAAATTCGAGTAATAACCATTAGCTCAATTATATAAATCAAGTTTGCACATATTCATTACCTAACCAACCAAAACATGTGATGCTTCACTAGCCAATTTACATATATACAAACCATACATCATAACACCACTGTCTCGATATCTATTTTTGTAACGCCCTGAATTTTTGGTCTAGAAGTATTAGGTCTTGAGCAACGGAACAGTTAGGAGGTAGCACATAAATGTTTAGTTGTGCAAGTAAGTGACACAACTATGTATCTATTTTAGTGGTTAAGTGTTTTGGGAAGTGTCTGAGAAGTCTTGGGTCCAAGCCTTAGCTTGTGCAAATATTTTGTTTCATACTTGAATTAACCCTGTCTCTAGTCAGTAGGCTTCTTAAATGGGTGAAGCATGACATAAAAGCCTACTGGTCTAAGGGGTAAGTGGCATGTTACCTATGCCAGAGGGCTGAGGTTCGAATCTTGGTGAAGGTAGTGGAGTGTTTTATTTTGCTGCTTTTGTCATGTGAGTAGTTGAGGTTGACCGAAACTCTGCTGAGTTGTGAAGAGTTTGAATTGGTGATGGAGGAGATATTGATAGAGTATTTTTAGGAGAAAATTGTGGAGATTTGTGGTTGGAGAAGAATTGGTGCCGAATGGGGAACTGTGGTACAGAATTTGTAGAAGGAAATAGTGGGATATGGGAGGTTATCACATTTTGGGGAGAAAGGGAAGGGATTTGAGTTTAGTGGGAAAGTTGAGCCGATTTGATGGAGAGTATGAGGGAGTGGGATGTGTTTGAGCCAGAATTGAATTCTGCCTTCTCAAAGTTTCAGCATCCTCTTCCCAATTTTCCAAAATTCTGATGGCAAAACCCTTTTGTTCCCTTGTAGCCGAAATCTTTTTTGGCAATTCGGCTTTAGTTGGTTTTCTTTTCTTTTTCTCTAGAAATTTTAGTGACTGTGTTCTTTTCTTCTGTTTATTCCTATCTTCCTTTCCACTTTACTGCTTTTATTTTTCACAAGCTCTCTTTTATTGCCAAAGTGTAATTGGTGTTTGGCTCGATCCTCTAGCCGAACCTTAACTGGTAGCTCTCAATTTTGTTTTGGATTCTCGTTTCCCATAATTCTCTGTCGATTGTTCATTGTTGTTGGTACCGATTGTTGCTTTTGATTTATCAATTTCCTCCCTTTTTCTATCACCCTCATTATGCTGGATTCTTTTTTTCTGCTCTCTCCCTCTCTGCCAATTCGTGTACTATTCCTACTCTGTTATTTTGCAATTTCAGTAAGTCTGTATTTTCATTTAGAGATAAAACTATGGTTATGAATAGTTGTTAATGAGGGTTCTAATTTGTTTGCAGATAATAACCGAAGAAGGGAGAAATCATTTTTGATCAAAGGTTTAGGTGTGTGTAAGGGCTTGGGGGTTCGAATCAAGGTATGTGACAATTGATCTTTGGAAAAGTGTTTTAGAAAGGAGTAGTATTAATTTGTTTGCCTCGTGACTAATTGAATCAAGGGCTACGCGTGTGTTTCTGTAAGCAGGCGTGTAAAACACTACCTCTATTCATAACTCGGCAAAAGCCGACAAATGTAACTATTATCGCTATACGGGCATACGCTCACTCGTGTGGTAAATCGAACGCATAAACATGGGCGTTTGATCATAAAGGCCACAATGAGCAACTTCGTGGGCTTAGGCTATTTTGGGCCATGTTGGGCTGACACGGGTCGTGTGGCCCCCATGGGCTTGTAGGCCCTACACAGGTAAACCACATGGATGTATGGATATTATCGGGCCAGGCTGTGTAGTTCACAAGGTGAAGACCATTTTTTGGGCTTTGCGGGCCACACGAGTGTGTGGGCCCGCATTATGGGCCTTGGGCCCATTTTTACTGTTTGACTGTTAATGTTACACAGGTCACCCGAGACGATTGTGGGCCTACTATTGGATCAATAAGTATGCCTAGACCCTAAATTAATAAAATGACTATTTTTCTCTTATAGGGTAAAATGATTGTTTTGCCTTTATGAGGTAAAATGATTATTTTGCCCTTATGTGGTAAAATGACTATTTTGCCCTTGTAAGGTAAAATTACTATTTTGCCCTTATGAGGTAAAATGACTATTTTTGCCCTTATGTGGTAAAATGATTGTTTTGCCCTTTTATGGTAAGATGATTGTTTTACCCCTATGTGATGTATGTTTATATTTTAGCATGCTATTGTAACTGTATTGAATATATGTATAATATTATGGACTGTTGCATGATGCATTGCATGGGGATGAGTTTTTATATGATTGGAGGAAGTGGACTATACTGGCAGGTCTGCTGTAAATCACTGATGGCTCTAAGCCTATTATACTGGCAGCTCTGCTGCAAATACTGTTTAGTGCCGCAACAGGTGCTATTTTGGAGTGTAGGGATGGGTGGGTTTATTTTATCCCCACTTGAAGTACAGGGCTATACGGAGTGGAGTGTAGATGCTAGTTGGGTAGGACTTGCATACTGTTCAAAGTAGTACTACTCTGATTACTGTTGCATGACTGTTTCTGTACTGAAATGGGATATAGCCCACATTGATACTGTTATTGTAATGGGCTAAGGCCCTAACTGAAACTGAACTGTTATTGATACGGGCTTAGACCCCGACTGTTTTGTTCACTATATGATTGACTGTTTGCTTATTAAGAGATTACACACTAAGTTTTTGTAAACTCGCCCTTCTGCTTATCTGTGGAGGTAACCCTTAGATGGATTAGTGCTGCGAGGGACTCAAAGGTAGCCACACAACCGCTCATGCTTTCATTTTTGCCTTTTTATTTAAATAATTTAATTTGGGTATTTTTTTGTAGTAAGGCCTCTTTAAAGTTTTAACTTTTAATTTGGGAATTTTACTTGTATTGACATAAGCAACTAGTTGTAGAAAAAAGGCAGGTTTTCAAAAAGGTAACTGTTTTCAAAAACATCACATTTACGCAACATATTTTAAAAGCTTCCGCAACAAACAATGTTTTAAAAAGTAATAAAAATTGTAATATGATTAGCATTTTGCTAAACGACTTGAGTTTTAAACTAAACGAACCTCTATGAAACCACACAAAGAGGTTAAATATTTAGTAAGAGTTTTCATCGATATAACATTTTACAAAAAACACCCGATGTGACATCGCCAAATTCAGCCGTAATGTCTAGGCCAGGTTTGAAGTGTTACAATTTCATATCCAATTTTCAAATCAAAACAGTATATCTCAAAACCATGTTTCTTGTTTCATATTTCTCATGTTCGAATCATAGAACCACAAGGTCATATAACGAGCACATATAACACACATTCATTTGTATAAATTTCTTTCATTCATGATAATATATTTCACATATCGTCATTAGAAACATAGTCACCTTCCATTTCTAAATTTCATATACAATTCACACATATCAGAATCATATATGGCAAAACATAATTACCATTTCACATTTCTCATATAATTCATTTGATTATAGTTCTCTTGCTATTAACCACATCTCATTTTCACATAGATCATAATCATTCTCACTTTCATTGCTCAATTTCATATACATTGCAACATACCTGAATCAGATGCACATTCATATACTCATTTATTTCTCGGAATGCCCATTGAACCATTCGGAATCAATAAGGATACTCGGATAGCTCTAGAAACTTGTTCAATGCCAACGTTTCAGACGTGGTCTTACATGTAATCAAATATTGATGCCACTATCCCAGACAAGGTCTTACACAAAATTAAATACGATGCCAATGTCCCAAAACTGGTCTTACACATAAATCTCAAATCAATGCTAACGTCCCAGAAGTGGTCTTACACGAAATCATATATAGATGCCACTGTCCCAGACAGGGTCTTACATGATATCTCACATCTCGGAAGCTCACATGTTATGAACCAGTATTCTGTATAATTCTTAAAGTTTGATTGGGACTTTGAACTGCATAATTAAATCAACTCATGCTCGAAATAAGTCATCAAATGCTTAATTACATTCGGTCGTATACATATAAATACAAAATAATTCGGCACATATAATACATTTACATTTCAATTTAACAACATTTATTTACTTATGAACTTACCTCGTACGGACAAGAACGGACCGGACGATTATTTGACAATTTTCTATTTTTCCCCGATCCAAATCTGATTTCCTCTTTTCTTGAACTAATTCAATACAAATGTGGCTTGTTTAATAACATATTCATTCAATTTCATCCAAAAATACATAATTTGGGCATTTTGCATTTCAGGCTCTAATATTTCACATTTTCAAAATTTAATCCCTATTTCAAAACACCACAAAATACTCAAAATTTCACTATGCCCATGTTAGGCCGAATTCACCTTGGGTCCCTAGCAGCCCATTAATTCAATTTATTTCTCATTTTCACCCCTCAATTTAGAAATTTCTCAATTTAGTACTTAGTACACATTTTTATCAAAAATCACTTAATTAAACATAATAATCTATTAACAAAGATTTATTTTTCATCATCAAACAACAAATTCATCACATTATCAACCATGGTAAATCTCAAATTCATCATCAATTCTGAAAATTGAAACATGGGCTCGGTAATAGATGAAACAACGATCTCAAAAATGTAAAATTTATCTAAAACCGACTAAAATCCATACCTTAATTTAGCTTGAAGAAAGGCCGAACATTAAAAACCTTCAAATGTTTTCTTTCTTTCTTCCATTTGGCCACAAAAAGATGAATGATAATGGCAATTTTGTTTTACTTTATTTTATTATATATTAATACACCATTTACAAAAATAACCTTTGAAATTTAATTAGAAAGCCATATATTAATGTCCATTACCGTCCACGATTTAGTTCCATGGTCAAATTCCATTTTAAGGACTTCATATTTAACTAATTAAAGCAAATAGGCACTTTAACTTATAGCATGCTACTTTTACATTTTACGCGATTAAGTCATTTTTCCAAATTAAACGTTCAAACGGTAAAATTAATTCATGCAATTTTCTCACATATCAAATAATATCTGTAAATACCAAAAATGTTATTAAAATAATTTTACGACCTCAGATTTGTGGTTCTGAAACAACTATTTTGACTGTAACGCCCCTATCCTGTACCCGTCGCCGGATTAGGATTATGAGGCATTACCGACTAACATATATCTCAGATCAACTTCTATCGTAAATTAACTAATATAATATTAAATCAACTCTCATGCTTCAATTTAATATTACATAAGAATATAGAATTAAAATAATCAAATAATGCCAACAAGGAAACATGAAACATTTTTTTTTAAAAAAACTTTTATAACCTTTGAGCAGTATATGTGTAAAATGTTTTATAACTATACAAGCATCATACGCATACCATGAGCAAGCAACCACACATTATTTTCTTACAAATAAATAAATAGTCTATAATAGTCTTTGTTAATCTATTTGTGACATTTACATATCATAAACAAATATTCATAACAATAGCTCAAACAATTAAACTACTCGAGTAATCCATAAATATTATAGTAATATATATCATGAGAGATCAGCACAAAACCATGTTTACCTTCCATCTAATTAACTAACAAAGATTACCTTTTCCGAAACACAAGTGAAAATAAACCTAACACATGAATATATATTTTTCTTGAAAGCACGTATATGCATATTACAATGTCACATTATAAATCAAAACATTATCCTGGCAACTATCAAGTCACAAGGCAAGTCATTTCATCATAAGCATAAATAGCTATACAAGCATGTACCGAATCTCAATTTAGCTAAACCATTTCATCCAAACTCATCCTATAACCGAACATACTAAAACATCATTGAAATAGTCTTCTAGACCAATCATGTAGCAAATTATACATCACCAGTATAAGTCTTTAACCACATTCATCACTTACCCTTTTAACAACCGAACATATCAAGCTAATATATAAATGTCATCACTTTAACTATCATATTTAATAATTCCTTCATAAATTGACTATTATATCTAAAATAAATCATACTTATTATCTATCATAGCCAAAGCATATTATTTAAAACCACATACACACCCAAAATTTCCATCACCGAATTACCAAAGCCAAACTAATCAAAAATTATAATAAAGAACATATTAGACTAAATCTAAGCAATATAAGCAAGCCATTCTCAAGCATATAATACTTATCACAAACATTATATATTCATAACACATAGCCATAAAACCAAGATAAACATAACCCATGCCTAACATAACTGAATTTATATAATAAAATTTAGCCATCTTCGCATGGCTTTTATATATACATTCATTTCCAAAATATTTAACCTTAGAACCAGCCTATACATGCCATAATTCAAGTTTAGTTTAAAGCTACCAAAGCTGTAGATAGTGTGACGAGCTTGGCTGACAATCCCCAAGTTTGTAGCGTGACTTCAAAATCTATAAAACAGAATAAACATAACACAGAGAGTAAGCTCTCAAAGCTTAGTAAGTCATAAGCAAATAAACAACTCAATGACTTATTCATCTTAATTAAATTAAACTAGGTCATTATATCATTTCACATTTAATTCCAGGCGCATATATATATACATATTATATTCATATAATAATAATTTTGTATTCAATGATATTATTGCCTTACCCGAATGCTTATATAATCAATTTGACAAATCATTCTTTAACCTTCAAGGCCGAATGATCATTAGATACCTAGTTCACATACTCATAAATACATAAGCTCATAGATCATAATATAGTCTCATGTATATATATTAATCACTTGGCCAAATACCCAAAAAATACACATGCACAAAATTAACACTCATTCAATGATATGCAATAGGTCGAATACGCTTACCTTATTCTTGTTAATAATCGAACTAACTCATACCTGACCATTTAGCTCATATTATACAATCTGTACACGATTACATTTGCCCGATGAACCATTTGGAATTGGTTAGGACACTCAGATAATCATATAAATCGTACAATGCCAACGTCCCAGACGTGGTCTTACATGTAGCCATATATCGATGCCACTGTCCCAGTAGGGTCTTATTCGTAAACATATATCGGAACCACAAGTCGATGCCATGGACTTACTCGCACACATATATCAGAATCCTATGTCATGACATTTGTATCCTAGCTATTCCTAAGGTTCATACGGGGCTTTCGGACGTTGCAACTCGATTGGAACGAACTCAAAAACGTAGTAACCAAGCCTTTTTATATTCGGCTATATCAGACAGAAATTCTAATATTTCATAACAGCGTGTATATTTTATATTTAGTCACAATTAAACACGTCTATTTGCTTAAAAACTTACCTCAGACGTTGTAAAATGGAACGGGGCTGGTAGTCGACAACTTTTGTTTTTCCTCGATCCAAATCTGATTTCTTTGGTTCTTGATCTAAACACATTCAAATTAGACTCATTAAAACATATTTTCATTCAATTTAGTCCAAAAACACATAAATAGGAAAATTGTCATTTTATCCTCACATTTACAATTTTTACAATTTAGTCCCAATTGCACAAAACACAAAATACATCAAATTTCTCCATACCCAAGCTAGGCCGAATATTACCCATGTCTATATAAGTCCATATAATTCATTAATTTCACATTTTAGTCCCTCAAATTATTATTTTTACAATTAAGTCCTAATTACTCAAAATCATCAAAAAGTCCAATACATAATATGTTAATCTAAAACATATCATTCATTTTTCATCATCAAACAACAAAAATCATAAGTTATCAAAAATGGCACAACTCAAAATATTTATCACAATAAAAAATTCAAGCATGGGTTTTGTAGTACTCGAAGCAACGATCTCAAAAACGTTATAAATAATCGACAAGAAAACGAACCTTGATTGAGCTAAATAGATGGCCGAACCCTAGGTGGTTATTCTTCTCTTGAGTTTTGACAATTAGGAGATGAAATAAAATGATGAGAATGATTTTATTATATGTTATAATATGCATTTTTATTTCATTTCCATTTTTACCCTTAATGAAATAACAATAATATCATATAACCTAAGTCCATTACCATCCAACACCATATATAATGGTATAATTTCATCATAACTACTCCCATTTAGAAAGCCATCAACAAATAAGCCCTTTACAGAATAAACTACCCACTTTTCAATTTACGCGATTAAGTCCTTTTATTTAATCGGACACTTACACAACAAATTAAATTACAAAAATTTCACAGATAAAAATTACAAAATAAACACAGAAAATAATTTTTAAATATTTTTTGACTCGGATTCGTGGTCCTGAAACCACCATTCTGATTAGGGTCTAAATCAGGTTGTTACAACTCTCCCCCTTAGGGATTTTTGTCCCCGAAAATCTTACCAGTGAATAGGTTCGGATAGCATTCTCTTATTGTATCCTCCGGTTCCCATGTTGCATTCTTAACTCTGTGCTTATGCCACAATACTTTAACTAACAAAATCTTCTTATTCCGCAACTCTTTAACTTCAGGAGTTAAAATGCGAATCGGTTCTTCTTCATAGGTCATATTAGGCTGAATTTCAATCTCAGACGGGCTAATCACATGTGAAGGATCAGATCGATATCTATGAAGCATCGAGACATGGAATACATTGTGGATCTTTTCTAACTTAGGTGGTAATAATAGTCTGTAAGCAACTGGTCCAATATGTTCTATTACTTCATACGGCCCAATAAACTTTGGACTCAATTTGCCTTTACGATTGAATCTAAGTATTTTCTTCCGCGGTGAGACTTTCAAAAAGACTTTATCTCTGATCTAAAACTCTATATCTTTATGTTTCAATTCCACATAAGATTTCTGTCAATCAGACACTGCCTTCAAACTTTCACGGATCACTTTCACTTTCTATTCAATCTCTCTAATTAAGTCAACCCCGTGTATCTTATTTTCACTAAGCTCAGTCCAGTACAATGGCGTGCGACATTTTCGACCATACAAAGCCTCATTAGGTGCCATTTTGATACGTGATTGATAACTGTTATTATACGAAAATTCAATCAGCGGTAGATATCATTCCCACGTACCTTCAAACTCGAGAATGCAACATCTCAACATATCTTCAAGTATCTGAATGATTCGCTCAAATTGGCCATCTGTTTACGGATGGAAGGCAGTACTGAAATGTAATTTCGTACCCAGGGCATATTTGTAACTCCCTGATTTTCAGGATTTTTTCGGGTTTCTACGATTTTTGGTAAATTTTGGAATTTTGGTGTTCTGAATATTGGAATTGTGTTTAAATGTGTTAGTAGGTCTTTAGAAGGCCTAAGCCTAGCTTAAACATGGTAAAATATCAAGGTTGGATTTTAAGTGAATAGGAGACTGGGTTAAGTGGGCTTTAAGAAGAACTTCGTAAGTCATGACACAAATAAGGCTTTGGTAAAGTGGCAAGGTGGCGCCACTAGATACCTAAAAAAATGGTGCCTGGGAAGGAATTGAAGGTCCAAGGTTCGAGTCGCAAGGTAGGCATGTAGTTACTTTTTAATTTTGGACATGTGTTGGGCAAATGATCACTCAAGAGAATTTTGGCAAGGGCCTTAGGGAGGTTGGGCCGATTGCTTTAGTTGATATTAGGGTTAGGTTCTTTTCTTTTTCTGTCTTGAGGATTAGGGTTAGCCACCTGAAAGTTTTCATTCATTCATTCTGAGTTCTCATAAAAGCCGAAAACGCAAGTTCTTCTTCTTGATGCCGAATTTTCTCCCTCTCTTTTTCTCTATTTTCTTTCTTCCCTTATTCTTCTTCTATTAGCCAAAACCTTCTGATCATCCTACTCACCTTCTCTGTCGATCCCATCCTCCAAAAAACCTCCATAGCCGATTGCCATAAAAGCCGAATCCCGAAACTCACTACTTGTGCCAATTTCTCCAAAGCCAAAATCCTTCGGTATTTTTGTTCCTCTTGGTCAACATTAATCTTCTCTAAACCCTTGGTACCGGTCGGCAGCATTATTCCAAGGTTATAGCCTCCAATCATCATCTTCTTCACCACTTAAAAAGCTAAAATACCCTAAGACTTAGGGGCTTATAGTCGAAACATCAAATCTCCTGGATTCGGGTTTTGCCATCATTTAGAGGATAGATATACATCAGATCTGCATGGTAATCAAAGAGGAATAAGTGGTAAGTGCTCATTACTTCAGATCTAGTCTTATTTCTTTCAAGTTAGAAAAAGCCGAAGTCCCTAAAGGTTAGGGAGGCTGTCGATTTGAGCTTGTAGCTCTAAGGGTTGTTATATTTGTTTTATTTTGATAATAGTGTGATCTAGAGGCTGCTGATTAAAGGCTTGGACAAGTGGAACGACTGGATCTAAACCTAATCGCTAATTTCGGCAAAGGCAGGATCGCTAGTGCCTAAGGTGCTTTTGGCCGAATATGGTAAGGGGGTTAATACGTAGTTCGTTTTGATAGTTAGATTAACGTGTTAGTAATCCAATTGTAGGCAGTTCGTGTGTGTGGATCTCGTCAGCATATCGTCGAAACAGGTGTGTAACTAATACCCTTTCATAGTCTAGATCGGTAAAAGTCGAAAAGCCGAAATGTCAAAAAATCGATATTTTATGGACTTACGAGTGTGCGAATGCTCGTGAGGTAAATCGATTAATATTTTTGGTAAACTACAATGTTTAGACTGCAGAGTGCATGATTTCTGTGCCTTCAATATTTTTAGGCTTAATGGGCCAAAATTGGGATAGTGGGTCAACGGGCCCAATTCAGTAAGAACCCTCGGTAAGTGTTTCTGTTAGTACGTGAAAGGTGGGAATATGCATGAATAACCCTAAAATAGGTAAATTATTGAAATACCTTTATAGGTGGAAAATTTACAGATTTACCCCTAGGAGTAAAATAACTGATTTACCCCTAGGGTTAAGGTTGACCTGAATGCATGTTTGACTGCTATTATTTAATGCATGCCATGTTATTATTATTATCTGATGCATGGGACTGAGATATTGATGGAGGAAGTACTGAAAGTGGCTTGTCCACGTGCTAGAGGCTTTGCCTCAACTCACTGATAACTGAGTAGCAATGCTGCAATTGTGGAGTGTAGGGCTGGGTGGGTTGAGCTATTCCCCACATGGAGTGTAGGGCTGGTACAGGTGGAGTGTAGCGGTTGGTTATAGGCTGGGTTGGGCTTGCATACACGAATATGTTTGTTCTGTTCTGGAATGGGCCCTGGAATGGGCCTATGGGCCATACTATTATCTGAAAAAGGGGCTAAGGCCCAGTTTATTGTATTCTGAAAAGTGCTTCGGCCCAATACCCACTGTTATATAAATGGGCTTAGGCCCAATGAGCTTGAGCTAACTTGGGCTTTAGATGGGTTTTCCTTACACACTGAGTTTTCCAAACTCACCCCTTTCTCTTCCATCCTTGTAGGTGAGCCCTAGTTGGTGGACTTGGAGCTGGGAGGGATTCAGAGTGGCCACGAAGATTAATTTCTATTTTTTTTTTAAGTTTCGCAATTATTATTTTGAGTATTTTGTTTCTAGTTTAAGTTGTAATAAGGCCGCTCTTTTTATTAATTTATTTATTTTGGGTTATTAAATTAGTTAGATTTAGGATGCGTCTTATAAAAGTTTCTTATTTTCTAAATATCACGATAACCGAGCAAAGCTTCTGCAATGTAAATGTTTTCAAAGGAATTGAATATTTTAAATAGTTTTAAACTTAATTATTTATACGTGGACAAGTAATAGGTTTAAAGTGTGGCAATGGATGTGTGCATGTCTAGGATTAGATCCGTGAAGGGCTTGGTACTTAAGCAGTCCAACAGACTCACTTCCTCTTTTCTGGCTTCCTACCTGGTACACAGCTTCCATTCACTTAAACTTAAAACAAAACATCCCTCAAACCCTAAGAAAGATTTTTGGATAAAACATAACTTCTTTAGTAACATTCTCCATGTAACACGCTGAATTCGGCCGTAACGTCTGGGCCGGGTTTGGGGTGTTACATTTAGTGGTATCAGAGCCTGGTTGCAACAACTCGGCTGTGAATCGGGTCCAAAAAGGTTTTCAAAACTTTAAGCCCAAAGAGGGTATTTATGGAAAAAATCTGACTTTTGAAAATAATTTTTTTGTTGAAAGGAGATAATTTCCAAACTTTTTTTCTTTAAATCAAATGTGTGAGAAATGGATTTCAAAAAGGCTTAAATCTTTTGAGTTTGTCTGAAAACTGATGAGGTGGCACACTGAATCCCCGGTGCCAAGTTTGTAAGTATCTTTCAGTTTTATGTACTGAACTGTACCGTAGATAGTACTGAGCCTTAGAGATAGTACTATAGATAATGTAGCATTAAGGCTACAAAATTGAGACTGTAGGGTAAACTAAGCCCTAGGGAACTGAAACAGTAGCTAAACTGCGGTCGCTCGAGAACAACTTTGAAACTTTATCTGTTCATAAGATATTCTGTAATAAATAGTGGAAATAGTAAACTAACGGCATAAAATTCGTAATCAGATAAATCGATATGAGTACGAAAGCTACTCGGGGAAGAGGCCGTGGTCGAGGCCGAGGTAGTACTAAAGCTGGATCTTCGTCTTCCGAACACATACCAGTTCGCGAGGCACGACCACCACCGGTGGATGAAAATGGGCCGTATGATCGGGCCGCGGGGGACGACGCTCTGTCCCAGGCCATGTTGAGAGTTTTGAAAAGGGTGGCCGGAGCTAATATCGGGCCCATGAATAGGGGGTCAATTTTTGAGCGACTCCGGGCCAACGGAGCGGAGGCTTTTAAGGGTATATCTGGAGTAGCCCCAAATGTGGCTGAGTACTGGCTGGAAGCCACGGAGCGAATTATGGATGACCTGGACTGCTCAGTGGAGCAGAAGTTAAAAGGGGCTGTGTCATTACTGCGGGACGAGGCGTATCAGTGGTGGATCACTATGAGAGAGGGTACCCCAGCTGAGAGAGTAACATGGGAGTTGTTCAAGCAGTCCTTCAAGGCGAAATATGTCGGGGCTAGCTATGTGGATGCACGAAGAAAGGAATTCCTGAACCTGACCCAAGGTAGTAAGACCGTTGCTGAATATGAGGCAGAGTTTCTGCGATTGAGCCGGTACGCTAGTGGCATTGTTCCCACTGAATATGAGCGCAGTGTTCATTTTGAGGATGGCCTCAGGGATGATCTAAGTGTTCTCATAGCTCCACAGAGAGAGCGTGATTTTGCTGCACTGGTAGAGAAGGCTAAGACAGCTGAAGAGGTGAAGCAAGCCAAACGAAAGAACCATGACAGGATCAAACCGATTCGGGAGGGATCTTGGACCACCGGTGGTCTTTGCAAACCAAAATGTTAAGAGAGCTAGGATGGAGGAACCAGTTCGAGTAGTTTCGGTGAACACAGTTAGACCACAAGCTTGTGGAGATTGTGGTAGAATGCATCTGGGGGAATGCTGGAAGCTTTCTGAGGCTTGTCTTCGTTGTGGATCAAAGGAACATAGGATCAGGGATTGTCCTAGGAGGCTAGCTCAGACTCAAGTGGCTGAACAAAGGGCTGTGCAACTTGTCCAACCAGCGTAAGGTGGACCACCGCCGCCGAGAGGTCGTGGCCAAGGTCACGGTGGCAATAGCCGTGGACGTGGGGCACTTGGCAAGGGTACTGTTAATGTTGAGGCTCGTCAGCCAGCCTTGGTATATGCTGCTCGTCGTCGCGAGGAGGGTGACGCACCTGATGTCATAACTGGTACGTTTTTTATCTCTGGCGTACCTTATACTGCTCTGATAGATGTGGGGTCAACTCATTCGTATGTTGCATGTGACATTTCTGGGGCATAGGGTGTTCACTTTGAGGAGACTGTGTATGGGGTAACTGTGATAAGTCCTTTAGGTCACTCGGTTAAAGTAGAGAAACTCATTAGGGAGGTGCCTTTAGAGACTCAAGGTAGGATTTTCTGTGGAGACTTAATGGAGTTACCGTTCGGAGAATTCAATTTGATCCTAGGGTTGGATTGGTTGACCAAGCATAGGGCAACGCTGGATTGTGCAGCTAAGAGGATGGTCTTAAGGACTGTTGAGGGTAAAGAGGTAATGATTATTGGAGAACGAAGAGATTACTTGTCTAATGTAGTATCCGCTTTGAGGGCTGAGAAACTGATGCGTAAGGGATGCGAGGCATATTTGGATTTTGTAAGCCAAGTTGAAACTGAGGATCTGACTGTGGAGACCGTCAGAACTGTTAGGAAATTCTGGGGTGTTTTCCCAGAAGAGCTTCCTGGATTATCTCCGAATCGGGAGGTTGAGTTTGGAATCGATTTGCTGCCTGGAACAGCTCCAGTATCCATTGCACCCTATAGGATGGCACCAAAGGAGTTAGTGGAACTGAAAGCTCAAATCCAAGAGTTGTTGGATAGAGCCTTCATTAGACCTTGTGTGTCTCCATGGGGAGCACCAGTCCTGTTTGTGAAGAAAAAGGACGGGACAATGCGCATGTGCATCGATTATCACCAGTTGAACAAAATGATGACAAAGATCAAATACCCACTACCAAGAATTGATGATTTATTTGACCAACTTAGAGGAGCTTCGGCATTTTCCAAGATTGACCTACGATCTGGATACCATCAGCTAAGGGTAAAGGAAGTGGATATTCATAAGACAGCATTCAGAACTCGATATGGTCATTATGAGTTCCTGGTTATGCCGTTTGGGTTAATGAACGCACCTGCCGCTTTCATGGATTTGATGAATCGGGTATTCCAACCTTACTTGGACCGATTCATGGTAGTTTTCATCGATGATATTTTGGTATATTCAGAAACCAAGGAGAAATATGAGGAGCATCTACGTATTGTCTTTGTAAGTCTTTGAGAGAGAAGCAATCACGAAGTTTAGTAAGTGTGAATTCTAGTTGCGAGAAGTGGGTTTTCTAGGTCATGTGGTTTCTGCTGAAGGAATTAGAGTGGATCCTCGAAAAATTGAGGCAGTTCTGGGATGGCAACCACCAAAGTCAGTATTGGAAATTCGGAGTTTTCTGGGTTTGGCAGGCTATAACTGAAGGTTCGTAGAGGGATTTTCTCGATTCTTTGCACCATTAATGGCTCATAAGGAAAGGGGTAGCATTTGTGCGGACCGAGAAGAAAACAAAAAGCTTTTGACCATTTCAGAAAGGTATTGATTGAAGGGCCAGTGTTGATTCAACCGGAGTCTGGAAAGGACTTCACTGTGTACAGCGATGCGTCACATGTGGGGTTAGGATGTGTACTGATGCAAGAGGGTAAGGTGGTTGCTTATGTTTCGCGATAGCTTAAGCCTCATGAAATGAACTACCCTACGCACGATTTAGAGCTAGTAATAGTGATCTTCACGTTGAAAATCTGGAGACATTACTTATATGGAGAAAAGTGTATTATATACACAGACCATAAGAGCCTAAAGTATCTGTTGACTCAGAAGGAGTTAAACCTTAGGCAACGAAAATGGGTAGAGTTGCTTAAGGATTACGACTGTTCGATTGAGTACCACCTAGGTAAGGCTAACGTGGTGGCTGATGCATTGAGTCGAAGGGTTGTTACTGATTTGAGAGCCTTGTTTGCACGGTTGAGTCTGTTTGACGATGGAAGTCTGTTGGCAGAATTGCAAGTGAGGCCTACTTGGACTGAATAGATTAAAGAAAAACAGTTGAAGGATGATTCGTTAGTTCTTCGGTTTTGGCAAGTTGAGAATGGTAAGAATGAGGATTTTGGACTGAACACTGATGGAGTTCTGTGCTTTCGTGGAAGAGTTTGTATTCCAAAAGACCCTAAATTGAGGCGGTTAATTTTAAAGAAGGCTCATGGTGGACCCTGTGCCATGCATCCTGGAGGGAATAAGTTATATCGAGATCTGCGAGAGGTGTACTGTTGGCCTGGACTGAAACGGGAGGTGACTGAATTTGTTGGGAAATGTCTGACGTGCCAACAAGTTAAGGCCGAGCACCAATTGCCTTCTGGGTTACTGCAACCGGTGAAAATTCCACTATGGAAGTGGAAGAGGGTAACTATGGACTTCGTGAGTGGGCTACCTTTGACACCCACCAAGAAAGATTCTGTGTGGGTAGTTGTGGATAGGTTAACAAAATCTGCACATTTCATACCAGTTCGTACTGATTACTCACTGCAAAAATTGGCCAGGTTGTATGTGGCAGAGATAGTGCGACTGCACAGAGTGCCAGTGTCAATTATTTTTGATCGATACCTTAGGTTTACATCTCGGTTCTAGCAAAAGTTGCAGGAGGCATTAGGTACACAATTGGATTTCAGTACTTCCTTTCACCCTCAGACAGATGGACAGTCGGAAAGGGTTATTCAAATTTTGGAGGATATGTTAAGATGTTGTATCATCGATTTTCGTGGTAGTTGGGAGGACTACTTGCCAGTGGTGGAGTTTGCATACAACAACAGCTACCAAACAAGTATTCAAATGGCTCCATATAAGGCACTTTATGGGTAGAGATGTCGTACGCCTACGTGTTGGACAGAGTTGGGTGAACGACAAGTGCTTGGTCTGAAGTTAGTGGCAGAAACTGAAAGTAAGGTTAAGTTGATAAGAGATCGATTAAAGGAGGCATCTGATAGACAGAAGTCGTATGCGGATCTAAAGCGCAAGGAGATTGAGTTCGCTGTTGGGAATATGGTTTTCTTGAAGGTTTCACCTTGGAAGAAGATCTTGAGGTTCGGCAAGAAGGCAAATTGAGTCCGCGGTTTATAGGGCCTTATTGGGTTCTTAAACGGGTAGGGCCAGTAGCGTATCAGTTAGAATTACCACCAGAGTTGGACAGAATCCATGACGTCTTTCATGTGTCTATGTTGAGACGATATCGATCGGATCCTTCACATGTCGTGCCAGTGGAGGAGATTGAAGTAAAGACTGATTTGACCTTTGAAGATTAACCCGTACAAATTTTAGTTCGAGAGGTTAAAGTTTTAAGAAGGAAGTCGATTCCATTAGTAAAAGTACTGTGGCGTAATCATGGAAGGGAAGCGGCTACTTGGGAGTTAGAAGAGACAATGCGTCAAAAATATCCTCAATTATTTAGATCAGGAAAATTTCGAGGCCGAAATTTCTTTAAGGAGGGTAGAGTTGTAACGCCCTGATTTTCGAGATTTTTTCTGGTTTCTGTGATTTTTGGTAAATTTTGGAATTTTGGAGTTCTGAATATTGGAATTGTGTTTAAATGTGCTAGGTCTTTAGAAGGCCCAAGCCTAGGTTAAATATGGTAAAATATCAAGGTTGGATTTTAATGAATAGGAGACTGGGTTAAGTGGGCTTTAAGAAGAACTTCGTAAGTCATGACACAAATAAGGCTTTCGTAAAGTGGCAAGGTGAATGGCGCATGGGAAGGAATTGAAGGTCTAAGGTTTGAGTCGCAAGGTAGGCATGTAGTTACTTTTTAATTTTGGACATGTGCTGGGCACATGATCACTCAAGAGAATTTTAGCAAGGGCCTTAGGGAGGTTGGGGCGATTGCTTTAGTTGATATTAGGGTTAGGTTCTTTTCTTTTTCTGTCTTGGAGGATTAGGGTTAGCCACCTGAAAGATTTCATTCATTCATTTTGAGTTCTCATAAAAGCTGAAAACACAAGTTCCTCTTCTTCATGCCGAATTTTCTCCCTCTCTTTTTCTCCATTTTCTTTCTTCCCTTATGCTTCTTCTGTTAGTCGAAACCTTCTGATCACCCTACTCACCTTCTCTGTCGATCCCATCCTCCACAAAACCTCCATAGCCGATTGCCATAAAAGCCGAATCTCGAAACTCACTACTTGTGCCGATTTCTCCAAAGCCAAAATCCTTCGATATTTTTGTTCCTATTGATCAACATTCATCTTCTCTAAATCCTTGGTACCGGTTGGCAGCATTATTCCAAGGTTATGGCCTCGAATTGTCATCTTCTTCACCACTTAAAAAGCCGAAATACCTTTAGACTTAGGGGCTTATAGCCGAAACTTCAGATCTCCTGGATTCGGGTTCTGCCATCATTTAGAGGATAGATATACATCAAATATGCATGGTAATCAAAGAGGACTAAGTGGTAAGTGTTCATTACTTCAGATCTAGTCTTATTTCTTTCAAGTTAGAAAAAGCCGAAGACCCTAAAGGTTAGGGAGGCTGTCGATTTGGGCTTGTAGCTTTAAGGGTTGTTATAATTGTTTTATTTTGATAATAGTGTGATCTAGAGGCTTCTGATCGAAGGCTTGGACAAGTGGAACGACTGGATCTAAACTTAGTCACTAATTTCAGCAAAGGTAGGATCACTAGTGCCTAAGGTGCTTTTGGCCGAATATGGTAAGGGGGTTAATACGTAGTTCGTTTTTGATAGTTAGATTAATGTATTAGTAATCCAATTGTAGGCAGTTCGTGTGTGTGGATCTCGTCAGCATATCGTCGAAACAGGTGTGTAACTAACACCTTTGCGAGAGTGCGAATGCTCGTGAGGTAAATAGATTAACATTTTTGGTAAACTACAATGTTTAGACTGTAGAGTGCATGATTTCTGTGCCTTCAATATTTTTGGGCTTAATGGGCCAAAATTTGGATAGTGGGCCAACGGGCCCAATTCAGTAAGAACCCTCGGTAAGTGCTTCTGTTAGTACGTGAAAGGTGGGAATATGCATGAATAACCCTAAAAGGTAAATTACTGAAATACCTTTATAGGTGAAAAATCTACAAATTTACCCCTAGGAGTAAAATTACTGATTTACCCCTAGGGTTAAGGTTGACCTAAATGCATGTTTGACTGCTATTATTTACTGCATGCCATGTTATTATTATTATCTGATGCATGGGACTGAGATATTGATGGAGGAAATCTGAAGTGGCTTGTCCACGTCTTGGAGGCTTTGCCTCAACTCATCGATAAGCGAGCGACAATGCTGCAATTGTGGAGTGTAGGGTGGGTGGGTTGAGCTATTCCCACATGGAGTGTAGAAATTTGATGCATGTGGAGTGTAGCGGTTGGTTATAGGCTGGGTTGGGCTTGCATACACGAATATGTTTGTTTTGTTCTGGAATGGGCCCTGGAATGGGCCTATGGGCCATACTATTATCTGAAAAAGGGGCTAAGGCCCAGTTTATTGTATTTTGAAAAGGGCTTCAGCCCAATACCCACTGTTATCTGAATAGGCTTAGGCCCAATGGGCTTGAGTTGACTTGGGCTTTGGATGGGTTTTCCTTACACACTGAGATTTCCAAACTCACCCCTTTCTCTTCCATCCTTGCAGGTGAGCCCTAGTTGGTGGACTTGGAGCTGGGAGGGATTCAGAGTGGCCACGAAGATTAATTTCTGGTTTTTTTAAGTTTCGCAATTATTATTTTGAGTATTTTGTTTCTGGTTTAAGTTGTAATAAGGCCGCTCTTTTTATTATTTTATTTATTTTGGGTTATTAAATTAGTTAGTTGTAGGGCGCGTTTTATAAAAGTTTTTTATTTTCTAAATATCACGATAATCAAGCAAATCTTCGACAATGTAAATGTTTTCAAAGGAAATGAATATTTTAAATAGTTTTAAACTTAATTATTTATACGTGGACAAGTAATAGGTTTAAAGTGTGGCAATGTATGTGTGCATGTCTGGGATTGGATCCGTGAAGGGCTTGGTACATAAGTAGTCCAACAGACTCACCTCCTCTTTTCTGGCTTCCTACCTGGTGGACAACTTCCATTCACTTAAACTTAAAACAAAACATTCCTCAAACCCTAAGAAAGATTTTTGGATAAAACATAACTTCTTTAGTAACATTCTCCATGTAACACGCTGAATTCGGCCGTAACGTCTGGGCCGGGTTTGGGGTGTTACAATCTTGCAATTTCTTGCAAAACTGCGATGTAAACCTTGGATCTCTATCTGAAACAATAGATATAGGCACACCATGTAATCTCACAATCTGAGAAACATACAATTTAGCCAGTTTATCCAGTGAGTAGTCTGTACGTATCGGAATAAAATGAATCGATTTAGTCAATCTATCAATATCAACCCAGATTGCATCTTTCTTGTTCGGTGTTAACGATAAATCAAATACAAAATCCATCGTATCTCTATCCCATTCCCATTCAGGTATCATGATAGGCTGAAGTAATCCTGAAGGCATCTAATGTTCAGCTTTTACTTGTTGATAGACTAAACATCTTGCAAAAAAGTCTGAAATGTCTCGTTTGATATCATGCCACCAGTAAATCTGTTTCAGATCATTATACATCTTTGTACTACCTGTAACACCCCGTACCCGATACCGTTGCCGGAGTCGAACGCGAGGTGCTAACAGACTTAATTACTTTGTTTTCACAGTCCATTTAAAAAAAAAAATTCCAGACAGGCTGGCTAACTGCGTCACTGTCGCCTTAAAAATCATATCTCGAGTTTCAAAACTCTAAAACTGATTTCGTAAATTTTCCCTGAAATTAGACTCATATATCCATCTGTGGATTTATTTCTAGGATTTTTGGTCGGGCCAATTGGTACAGTTTATTATTTAAAGTCTCCCCGATTTCGGGTTCGACTACTCGACATTCATGTATTACGACTTGGATATCTCCTGCATGAGCTTCAATACTCATGCCGTTTATTTCTAATGAAACTAGACTCAAAGAGGAATCTATACTCATCAAGGTTCGATTACATAATTTATTCACTATTTAATTCCATTCCTACAAATTTTAGTGATTTTCAAATCCACACCTTCTTCTTTGTCAAGATCTGTTTTCAAGGTAAGCTTTACCTATTTCATGGTTTCCATGGACCAACTAGAGTTTTGTCATACATAGGTCCACATATGATCATATTTAGCCATTCCAATGGCTGATCATTTGCCCAACACTTCCATTCCAGTCCATAGTCACATCATGAAACCATATATATATACATAAACACAAATGGTCTAATGCCATACTCCACTTCTACGAGCCATTTTCGCATGGATGTACACACATACATCACAAAAAGTACTTGAAAAACAACAAAGGGTAGTCCTATACATGCCATATCCGAGTTCAACTAAAAGAGTACCAAAAGGGCTTTGATAGTGTGGATGACTTGACTTGATGATCCCGAATTCGATAGCTAACGAACAAAATCTAGAAAACAAAGAGCCAAAGCAACGGGGTAAGCATTTTAATGCTTAGTAAGTTTCAAGTAATGAAATTGGCTTTGACTAAAGTATTACGTTCACATAGCTAAATGAATCACTTTATTAATACACATTCTCATAAACATACTTACTTCACACTTCATCAACATATACACACACAAGGTATCAACCTATCTAAGAGCCGAAAGTTCGTTAGTCGATTGAACGAATACTATTTCAAACGAATCGACTTTTCCGATGCACATGCAAACATACCTTATCGTTTGGGTTTTTTCGAGCGTATTAATTGAATTTATTACAGCACAAAACGCTCACCTTCAAACCAAGTTTCTTTGGAATTTAGCCGGATATAACCACAAGCACAATTGCCTTCGGGTCTTAACCCGGGTATAGCAACTCGCACAAATGCCTTCGGGTCTTAGCCCGGATATAACAACTCGCACAAATGCCTTCGGGTCTTAGCCGGATATAACAACTTCGCACGAATGCCTTGGTCTTAGCCGGATATAACAACTCGCACAAATGCCTTGGTCTTAGCCGGATATAATCACTAGCATAAATGCCTTGGGACTTAGCCGGGTATCATTCAAATGCTCATGCACACATATATCAATAATCATGACACATCCATATTTCAATTTCGTTACTAAGGCTCAAACACAAAACATTTATCAAACCTTTCCAATTTCGCTCAATAGCCACACACAAAGAGCATGATTTCAATTGACTTTATAACGTAGTCCCTACGCACATTCGGCTATCCGCCATAATATGACAAATCATTTCAATATAATTCAAGTAGGGTCATTACTCGAAGACTTACCTCGGATGTTGTCGAACGATTTCGACGGCTATTCGATCACTTTTTCCTTCCCTTTATCCAACTTTGGTCCTCTAAGCTCTTGAGCTAATTCAAACAAATTTACTTCTCAATCAAACACATACATACGGCTACCATATACAATTCAAAACCAATTCATTCAGATCATTTGTCCATATTTTAGCTTTTAGCATATTTGGTCATTAGAGCGACCTATTTAATCTTCCAAGCATTCATTTCAAATTTTAATTAAACAATGTTGAATGCCATTAAATTACTAATGCTACACACAAACATATGCATAAAATTCATCCATACATAACCTATTGCTCATTCGGTCATTCATCTCTCAAACTTATCAAAGCTTCATATCAAACCTCCTAGCCGATTATACGTATAAGCACATAATGCGATTTAGCATTTTATTTACTTCATGATACATTCGCCTTGGCATAATTTCATTAAAATCCCTATTAGCCACTTCACCAATCAATCATATCATCCCTAGCCGAATACACATTTTTTTTCATTCATCCTTAACAAAATCTTATCAAGCTTAAATCCCCATTCCATCACTTTCAAAATGCCAATGTTACAAGAAATGTTACCTAAATTCACATTCGGCAACTACACATACACAAGCCGATTTTCTTCCTATCATCCAATTTAACATGAATCACAAACCTAAACCCTCAATAGCTACTATGGCCGAAAGTCCTAGTCATGCAAAAATCAAAATTCCTAGCATGGGCTACCTAAAGAACTTGATAACTAGTTCAAATCTCAAACCATCTAACATACTTATCAAGTGTATACAACATTACCACCATTTTATCTCAAGTCATACTCATAAGCACATCCATCCAAACACATTCGTACTTAAACATCATTTCGGCTTAACACCCATATCACATTTACTCATTAAAACATGAAGAAGGTAATCAAATTTCTTCACTAACAACCATGGCCGAATGCTTCATTCACCACCCAAGTCCAAAATTTTAACATAGGCTAATTAAATAACTTAGTAATTAACTTAAATTAAGCTAAAATTCCAAAATCTAACATGAATTACTAACCTTGTTTTGAGCTTAAGACAACCGAATGCTATATCCCTTTCTTCCTTTAAGTTTCGCCAAGCTAGAACCAAGGATACAAGCTTTGTTTTCATTACCCTTTTCTTTTTCTTTCTTTTATTTATTTCCTTTCTTTTGCATAAAATAATAGTCATTTAATTAAGATTTAATACATATTATATATATGTGACCATCATGGCCGCCACCACTTATAAAAAGAAGGGTATTTGACATGCAAAACCATTGTTTTGCATGCATGATTCAATTAGTCATCACATTTCCTATCCTACTTTCAAAGTTTACTACTAGGTCCTTTTAGTGAAATTCACATTTATAACTCTAAATCAAAACATCAAAAATGTCACACACGAATTAACACATATTATAGGCATCAAAATGAATATTAAATTATTTTTATGCCTCGATTTTGTGGTCCCGAAACCACATTCTGAATAGGGTCGTTTTAAGGCTGTCACACTACCTGGGTGAACAGATAACCGACTACTATGTGCTTTATTCAAAATCATCTGAATCAACTCTAAATTCTTCGGAATGCATATCCAGTCTCTGAATCTCAAACAGTCATCAACATCAACTCTGAAATCTGAATTAGCATCCGTCTCACACTCGTTTTGCAATCAATTCATTATCAACCTTCTGGGCATCACATATTTATTTAACAAATAATGGTCTAACTTTCAATTGAGCTACTATCGAACCATCATCAGACATGGCCATATGCGTATTTATTGCACGTAAAGCAAACAATGACTTCTGGCTTAAAGCATCAGCAACAACGTTAGCCTTTCCCGGGTGATAGTTAATCACAAGCTCGTAGTCTTTTAGCAACTCTAACCATCGATGTTGTCTCAAATTCAAATCTTTCTGAGTCATCAAGTATTTCAGGCTTTTGTGATCAGAATAAACATGACATTTCTCACCGAACAAATATTAGCGCCATATCTTTAATGCAAACACAATAGTTGCCAATTCTAAGCCGTGTGTCGGGTAGTTTCTTTCATGTGGCCTTAGTTGTCTCGAGGCATAAGCTATCACTCTGTCTTCCTGCATCAAAACATAGTCCAAACCATTTAAAGATGCGTCACTATAAATAAAAAATTCTTTACCTGATTTTGGCTGAACTAATACTAAAGCTTCGGTCGAAAGGGTTTTCAACTGATCAAAACTTTTCTGGCACTTCTCTGACCACTCAAATTTAACATCTTTTTGTAATAGCTTCATCATCGGAGCTGCAATCATTAAGAAACCTTTCACGAACCGTCTATAATAACCAGTAAGTCCCAGAAAGCTTCGAACTTCAGAAACATTCTTCAGAGGTTTCCAATCCAGTATAGATAAAATTTTGCTCGGATCAACCCGAATACCTGATGCTAATACTACATGACCTAGAAAAATAACTTCACTTAACCAGAACTCACATTTATTAAATTTCAGATACAACTGCTTATCTCGCAATGTCTGCAATACAAGTCTCAAATGTTCGGCATGTTCAGCTTCACTACGAGAGTAGATTAGAATGTCATTTATAAACACAACCACAAACCGGTCTAGATACGGTCTGAAAATTTGATTCATTAAATCCATGAAAATGGCAGGTGCATTAGTGAGTCCGAAAGGCATAACCAAAAGCTCATAGTGTCCGTACCTTATTCAGAAAGTAGTCTTTGGCACATCTAAATCTTTAACTCACAATTGATAGTAGCTTGATGTAATATCCTGATTTTGGGCCTAGTCAGAATAGTGGTTTCGTGACCACAAAATCCGAGATATAAATAATTATTTTATGATTATTTTAAGGTCTATGATATGATTGCATGATTGTGTGAAAATTTCGTGAAGAAATTTTATGCATAAAGTGCTTAATTTGAAATTTGGGACTAAATTGAATAAATTGCAAAACTTGTGTTCTAGAAGTATTTTGCATAAAATTGAATTAGATTATTAATTAGAGGTCCTTAAAGAGTAATTTTACCAATTTCTAAGTCTATGGACAAAATTGGACATGGATGGAATTTTGGAAAGTTTAGTAGTAAGGGCATTTTGGTCATTTAGGGTAAAATGAATTAAAATACAAAATTAAAAGCCAATTTTGCTCATCTTCAACCCCATGGCCGAATATAGCAAGGAGAAACCATGGCTAGGGTTTTCAAGCTTCCAAGCTCGATTGTAAGTCCGTTCTAGCCTCGCTTTTAATGATTTTACGTTTTGGAGTCCCGTAGCTCGATTTAGCTTATGCTAGCAATAATTTAACCTAGGGTTTATATTTGGAAAAATACCCATAGGTGAAATTTGTGTATTTTGGTGTTTTATGATAGAATTTGAGGTTTTAAATTATGTTAGACAACTTGTGCTACTCGGTTTTAAGTGAAAACGAGCAAAAGGGCTTAATCGGTAAAAATACCTAATAGTCATAAGTACATGTTAGAGTGAGAATTTGATGTTGCCATAGAAGGGAAAAATGATCAGCATGTCATAAAACATAAGAAAATAGGCTGAATTTTAATTTACGAGCTTTGGGGCAAAAGCGTAAATATGCAAAAGTTTAGGGGCAAAATTGTAATTTTTCCAAAATATGATTTTGGGTCAATTTGAATAATGTGAGTCCTAATTAGACTATATTTTAAATGATAGAGCAAGGAAAACTGAAATTGGCTAAAATGGGGAAAATACCAAGTTGTGGACGAAATGGTAAAATAGCCATTTTCGCATACGAGGTAAGTTCATATGTAAATGTTGGTAACATAGTTATTATTTTAAATGTTTTAATGTTTTTAAATGATATGATAATTATTATGAAATATTATACTTGTGATAATTGTTTGATAATATGTCAAATTATGTGATATACTTGGAAAATATGAAATACTACCGAGTATCGATATCGGCATTCCGTAGAAGATGGTTGAGACACATGATTGGGAAAAAGGTCCGTTGAACCTTAGGAATGGATTAGGATACAAGTGACATGTCACTGGGATATTTGGGCATCCGAACTCGTTGAGTTGAGTCCGAGTTCACTTATGGATGCGAGCGTCCGAACTCGTTGAGTTGAGTCCGAGTTCGTGAGATGTAACTAGGCATCCGAACTCGTTGAGTTGAGTCCGAGTTCACTTATGGATGCGAACGCCCGAGCTCGTTGAGTTGAGTCCGAGTTCACTTATGGGCGGGTTACATGGTAGCTTGGCTACATATGTGGCACTTATGTGCAAACTTTCCATGTATCCGAATTATATTCCGATGTGTTCAACGGGTAAAGTTCTACTCAAATGGAGGAATACTCAAGATGAAAGGGACGTATTGGTAAGTGTTGTGAAATGGATAATTTGAACAGGTATGTACTTAACCCTCGGGTTGAAAACTCGATATAACAACAATATGGTAAGATGATAAATGAAAAGGTGATATGAATGTCTTGGTGATGATTATGCAAATGATGTTTTATGTTTGCTTATATGGTTATGTTACTTGCTATTTGCATGTGAGCTTACTAAGCATTTATGCTTACTCCTCCTTTTCATTCCTTGTAGTGTTGACAAGCCAGCTCGGAAATCGCATAAACGGTCGGAGGCACGCTCACACTATCCGTATACCATCTTGACATAATGGCTTGTATATTTTGAGTATGGCATGTATAGCATTATAATCATTTTGTATATATGGTCTTATGATATGGTTATTGAGTGGTATGGAGATAGAAATGCTTGGTAATGATTAGCCATTGGAATGGCTAATCATGATCATATTTGGTATTATGTATGTCAAATTGCTAGCTAATCCATGGAAACCATGAAATAGGTAAAATTTACCATAAAATAGATTCAGACAGCAGCAGTGACGTGAGTTTGAAAAATCACTAAAAATAGTATAAATAGAATTAAATAATGAATAAGTTATGGAATCGAAGCTTGATGAGTCTATTTTCATATGGAATAAGCGAAACAGGTATATGAGCTATATTTTATGAGATGTTTAAATTTTTGTGAAACAGGGCCAGAGTGATTTCTGGATCCCCTGTTCTGACTTTGGAAATTCACCATAAATTTTACAAAGATAATTAGAATTCACACTTTATATGTACAGATTCCTTATTGAGTCTAGTTTTATTAGAGACAAACGGCATAGTTATTTAAGCTCTGTACAGGGAGATATCTGATTCGTAATACACTGAGGTCAGAGTAGTTGAACCCTGAAACAGGGGAGACTTTAACTAATAAACTGTACTAATTGGCCCAACCAAAAATTCTAGAAAAAAATTAGTAGATATATATATGAGTCTAGTTTCAGGAAAAATTTACGGAATTGGATTTCGAGTTTCGTAACTCGAGATATGATTTTTAAAGCGACAGTGATGCAGTTAGCCAGCTTGTCTGGAAATTTTAAAATGAATTGTATGAGCTGTTTAATTAATGAATTAAGTCCGTTAACACCTCGTGTTCGACTCCGAAAACGGTCTCGGGTACGGGGTGTTACACTTGATCTCAAATCTATCTTCTAAAATATTGTGGCCCCTTTCAGTTGGTCAAACAGATCATCAATCTGTGGCAACGGATACTTATTCTTTATAGTCACCTTATTCAGTTGTCTGTAATCGATGCATATTCTCATAGTTCCATCTTTCTTTTTCACAAACAACACAAGTGCACCCCACAGAGAGAAACTTGGTATCTGTCAATTCTTGCAACTGAGCTTTCAAATCTTTTGATTCTGTAGGTGCCATTCTGTAAGGAGCTATAAATATCGGAGTCGTCCCAGGCATTAACTCAATACCAAACTCCACTTCCTGAATAGGTGGCAAACCCGGTAATTCTTCTAGAAATACATCCAGATACTCACATACAACAGGTACTGATTCAATGTTTCTTTCAGCCGCTTTACTGTCGAGCACATAGGAAAAATAAGCTTCACACCCTTTTCTCACATATTTCTGAGCTACCATCGAAGAAGTCATTGCTGGTAAACCATACAAATCACTAGATTCAATCCGAACAATCTCATCATTCTAACTCCGTAGATCAATGGTTTTTCTTTTGCAGTTCATAACAACATCATATGATGTTAACCAATCCATACCCAGAATTATGTTGAACTCATTAAATGGCAGCAACATCAAGTCAGGGGGAAAGATCAGATCTCGAACCATCAAGGGAAAATTCTTACACACTTTATCAACCATAACACACCGGCCCAAGGGGTTTGACACTCTAATCACAAACTCAGTAGACTCAACAGGCAGAGTCTTGCTGAATACTAATGTCTCACATACATAAGAATGAGTAGAACCAGGATCAATCAATGCAATTACATTACTATCATAAAGAGTAAATATACCAGTAATAACATCTAGGGATGAAGCCTCATCTCGTGCACGTATAAAATAGGCTCTGGCATGTGCACAAGCCTCAAATCTGATTGCCGCATCTTTAGTCTCCCTCTGACTGCCACTCGTATTACCAGCATTTCTGGGTGGTCTACCTTGATCTACAGTGTTACTTGATCTCGTATTCTGCACTGGATTTTCCTCAGCTAACATTGGGCAGTCTCAAATATAATGATCTGTCGATCCACATTTAAAACAGTCTCGATCATGAAACCTGCAACTATCGGGATGTCGTTTACCACACTGCTTACACTTAGGTTGATTTGATCTGACATTACGCACACTCGCTACTGAGGTAGCTTTGGAGCTCATTGGTGGTCTATTCTGATCCCGTCTGGAGTAACCTGAAGTGGCTTTAGAATGGATAAAATCATCTCAGAACTTCTTTGATGCCGACTGGAATGACTTACCAGATGTTCTTTTGCGTGTATCTTTAGCTTCAAAGGTAGCTTTTCTTTTCTCTTTCTCGAGCTCTTAGCTTTGCAGGCTCGCTCAACAAGTACCACAAACTCTTTTATCTCAAATATTCCAACTAACAATTTGATATCTTCATTCAGCCCATCTTCAAATCTTTTACACATTATGGCTTCAGTGGAAACACTCTCTCGGGCATACCGGCTGAGTCTCACGAATTTCTGCTCATACTCTGTCACTGTCATCCTACCCTGTTTCAGCTTGAGAAATACTTTACGCTTCTGGTCGATAAAGCTCTGACTTATATATTTCTTATGGAACTAAGTCTGAAAGAATTCCCAGGTCACCTGCTCTCTTGAAACTACTGATACTAGGGTATTCCATCAGTGATATGTTGTGTCTCGAAGCACGGATATAGCACATTTTAAACATTCATTTGAAGTACAGGACAACTCATCAAACACACGGATGGTATTATCAAGCCAGAACTCAGCCCGCTCAGCATCATCACCATTAGTGGCTTTAAACTCTTTAACTCCATGTTTAGTGATTTTATCAACAAGTGGTCTACTCAATTGTAACGAATCACTTACTTCAGGTACAACAGGCACGAGAGATGGATTAGTCGGGGGTGGAGGTTGTTGTGCAGTCGGGTTAGTCCGGATATATTGAGAGAACCAGTCATTCATCATTTGATAGAAAGCTTGTTTAGCCTTAATTTCTTGATAACCCAAAGTCAGTCGAGAATCAGCCTGCGCTATCCCTTGCACGGGAGCAGTGCTACACTCTCGACATCATCAGCTATAGCTCTGTCGGGACCCATTTACTATATGAAAACACGTTTCAAATGTCAGAAGTCATCACACTATCACAGTATATAATTATGGCAAGTATAGCTAAACTCACACAAGCTACGTTAGTCCTAGAACCGACTAAATCGTAGATCTGATACCAATAAAATGTAACACCATTATCCCGTACCCGTCGCTGGATTGGGGTTATGAGGCATTATCGACTAACATATATCTCAGATCAATTTCTATCGTAAATTAAATAATATAATATTAAATAAACTATCATGCTTCAATTTAATATTACATAAGAATATAGAATTAAAATAATCAAATAATGCCAACAAGGAAACATGCAACATTTTTTTAAACTTTTATAACCTTTGAGCAATATATGTGTAAAATGTTTTTTAATTATTCAAGCATCATACGCATACCACGAGCAAGCAACCACACATTATTTTCGTACAAATAAATAAATAGTCTATAATAGTCTTTGTTAATCTATTTGTGACGTTTACATATCATGAACAAATATTCATAACAATAGCTCAAACAATTAAACTGCTCGAGTAATCCATAAATATTATAGTAATATATATCATGAGAGATCGATACAAAACCATGTTTACCTTTCATCTAATTAACTATCAAACATTACCTTTGCCGAAACACAACTAAAAATAAACCTAACACATGAATAGATATTTTTCTTGAAAGTGCATATATGCATATTACAATGTCACATTATAAATCAAAACATTATCTAGGCAACTATCAAGTCACAAGGCAAGTCATTTCATCATAAGCATAAATAGCTATACAAGCATGTACCGAATCTCAGTTTAGCTAAACCATTTCATCCAAACTCATCCTATAACCAAATATGCCAAAACATCATTGAAATAGTTTTCTAGACCAATCACATAGCACATTTTACCTCACCAGTATAAGTCTTTAACCACATTCATCACTTACCCTTTTAACAACCGCACATATCAAGCTAATATATAACTGTCATCACTTTAACTATCATATTTAGTAATTCCTTCATAAACTGACTATTATATCTAAAACAAATCATACTTAATATTTATCATAGCCGAAACATATTATTTAAGACCACATACACACCCAAAATTTCCACCACCGAATTACCAAAGCCAAACTAATCAAAATTATAATAAAGAACATATAATACTAAATCTAAGCAATATAAGCAATCATATAATACTTATCACAAACATTATATATTCATAACACATAGCCATAAAACCAAGATAAACATAACCCATGCCTAACATAACACAATTTATATAATAAAATATAGCCATCTTCGCATGGCTTTTATATATACATTCATTTCCAAAATATTTAACCTGAAAACCAGCCTATACATGTCGTAATTCAAGTTTTGTTTAAAGGTACCAAAGCTATAGATAGTGTGACGAGCTTGGCTGACAATCTCCAAGCTTGTAGTGTGACTTCAAAATCTATAAAACAGAATAAACATAACACAGGGAGTAAGCTCTCAAAGCTTAGTAAGTCATAAGAAAATAAACATCTCAATGACTTATTCAGCTTAATTAAATTAAACTAGGTCATTATATCATTTCACATTAAACTCCAGGCACATATATATATTCATATTATATTCATATAATCATATACATTTGTGTTCAACGATATTATTGCCTTACTTGAATGCTTATATAATCAATTTAACAAATCATTCTTTAACCTTCAAGGCCGAATGATTATTAGATACCTAGTTCACATACTCATAAATACATAAGCTCATAGATCGTAATATAGTCTCATGTATATATATTAATCACTTGGCCAAATACCCAAAAATACACATGCACAAAATTAACACTCATTCAATGATATGCAATAGGTCGAATACGCTTACCTTATTCTTGTTAATTATCGAACTAACTCATACCTGACCATTCAGCTTATATTATACAATTCCTACATGATTACATTTTCCCGATGAACCATTCAGAATTGGTTAGGACACTCTGATAATCACAGAAATTGTACAATGCCAACGTCCCAGACATGGTCTTACATGTAGCCATATATCGATGCCATTGTCCCAGATAGGGTCTTACTCGTAAACACATATTGGAACCACAAATCAATGCCATGGACTTACTCGCACACACATATCGGAATCCTATGTCATGACATATGTATCCTAGCTATTCCTATGGTTCATACGGGGCTTTCAGACGTCGTATTTCAGTCGAGTCGAACTCAGAAGTGTGGTAACCATATACAAACACATTCGACCATACCATAATTTAATCTTATCCTTTCAAAACAGCATGTAAACATAACATTAAATTATCAATAAACACGTCTATTTGCTTATAAAACCTACTTTGGACGTCGTAAAACGGCACAGGGCTGCTAGACCACCATTTTCGTTTTTCCCCGATCCAAATTTGACTTCTTTGGTTCTTGACTTAAACATATTCAAATTAAGCTCATTCAAACATATTTTCATTCAATTTAGTCCAAAAATAATCACCATTTTACCCCTCACATTTACAATTTTTACAATTTAGTCCCTATTGCACGAAACACAAAATACACCAAATTTCTCCATACCCAAGCTAGGCCGAATATTACCCATGTCTATACAAGCCCATATAATTCATTAATTTCACTTTTTAGTCCCTCAAATTATTATTTTTGTAATTAGGTCCTAATTACTCAAAATCATCAAAAATTGCAATCCAAAATATGTTAATCTAAAACATATCATTCATTTTCATCATCCAACAACAAAAATCACAAGCTATCAACAATGGCACAACTCAAAATATTTACCAAAATAAAAAATTCAAGCATGGGTTTTGTAGTACTCGAAGCAATGATCTCAAAAATGTAAAAATTATCAAAAACCGACAAGAAAACGAACCTTGATTGAGCTAAATAGATGGCTGAACCCTAGGTGGTTATTCTTCTCTTAAGTTTTGGAAATTAGGAGATGAAATAAAATGATGAGAATGATTTTATTATATGTTATAATATGTTATAATATGCCTTTTTGTTTCATTTCCATTTTTACCCATAATGAAATAATAATAATATCATATAACCTATGTCCATTAACGTCCAACACCATATATAATGGGCTAATTTCATCATAACTATTCCCATTTAGAAAGCCATCAACAAATAAGCCCTTTACAAAATAAACTACCCATTTTTCAATTTACACGATTAAGTCCTTTTATTTAATCGGACACCTAAACGACAAAATTAAATTACGAAAATTTCACAGATATAAAATTACACAAAATAAACACAAAAAATAATTTTTAAATATTTTTTCTGACTCCGATTCGTGGTCCTGAAACCACTGTTTTGATTAGGGTCTAAATCGGGCTATTACACTGACTAGGATCTAAACTGAGCTATTACAACTCTCCCCCCTTAAGGGATTTTCATCCCCAAAAATCTTATCAGTATGTAAATTAAGGATTTTTTTTTACAAAGTACATTTCAAATTCACATATAGCTTTGGATTTCATATCTCTTTAATCTCACAATTAAGATTCTGATCTACTTTTCGCTATACGTCATATCCACACTTTATTTCTATAATCAACAAAGACAGAAATATCACATTTCACACTCAATCATCGACATCATATCTCGAGCTATTGTGCATCTTGTTAATCCCTTATGAACAGATAAACTACCACAAAGAGTTTCTTGTAGCAGTTGTCGTATATTCGTAGAGCTTTTCAGTATACACATTTCATCTCGAAATAACAAATAATCATCGATACCACATCTAATGTTCTGAATCAGAAATCAATTTATGTTGAACCCCTTTTTAACTTATAATTCGTTGACACATTTCTGAATTTCACAACTTCACTAAATAAACATTTATTTAACCTTTAATTCAGCTAACAGCTGTTCATTACCTGATAAGATTAATCACATATTCATTACTCAAAAAGCACACAAAAGTTTCCCATTCAAAATATCCAAAACTATAATCATTTTCCTCGAATAAGAATCATTTACAACTCAAAAGATTTTCGACGATTCGAGCTAACATTGCTGTGCCAAGTTCTGATCTTTCTCTGACATTAAACATTTTAAACTCTTATAGTCATCATATATATCACATAACTCTTTATTCAACTCAGGAAAAACCAGAACTGACATTTCGATTGATAATGTCTTCGTGCAAAAGAACGCTTCAACATTTGAACTAACTTTAATTTACCACAACATTTCTCAGATAGAACTACTCCAATAGATATAATTTTGTATTAAATCTTCAAGAATACAAATTATTCTTCTAAACTCTCCCTCAAATCACACATGTACATTCAAAGTTTATTTCCAGTTCAGTGGATAGATTCAAACACATATAACTCAATCATCTTTGTAATCAAATAATTCAAGTCAGACTAAATCACTGAATCAGCCTTTTCAAAGAAATCTTTTCTTCTCGTTAGAAGGATAATTCCAGACATATCACTAAATAGATTTGATATTAATCTTCTATCACTTTCATTTTTATCGATGTCAAACCTTTCACAAGAACTAGAAAAGAGTTTATAACAAAACTGTCTCATATATTAATCATCAAAGTTCTGAATTATATAAAAGTCACCTTCATCAGATAGAAATTATTGGGCCTTAGTAAGAACGATGTCTCAACACTATAGCAACTATTAGTCCAGCTTTTAATGGAGCATTTGATCACAGAAAAGAATCAAATATGGTTTAAACATCAATCAATGCAGAAACACAACTTTTATAATTCTGATAAAGGTACCACTATACCCTCACATTTCGAACCAAAAATTATAATCATAATAGACATAGTCATCTCTATCAAATAGAGATCTCTTGCAGGTAATCAATGGAATCATAAGAAAACCAGAATAGCGAAATTTCAATGTTTGAAGCTGCACAGAATATCAGAAAGTTACAACCCATATAGAATGATATCAATTTCGATGATATCCCAAATAACGTCCAGAAAGAACAATGTCACTCATAAATATTGAAATCCACAGTAACAGAAGAAATATAATCTTGACGTATATTCATTAGAACAATAGTCAGTAGAAGTAGAGTATTAGCATCATATAGATTTTACTGTCGATTTTCATTTCAAAAAGGGAATAAATACCAGAGAAATACATAGCAATGTCGAACATAACTCAAACAGGCCAATAATACTTTCATTTCTTAATATGTTTAACTAATGTTCTCATATGATAAGAATTCCTTCTGAAACTAAACAATCACATATACTTCTGAGGATAAATGTACACACAGAATGCCTAGAAGGAATCATAGTATCGTTGCACTCATCCATCAATACAATTCAATCATTAGTCAACTATCTAATTCTGTCATAAAAAATATTCAAATTATCCCTTCACTAACAAAAGTTTATTCAGAAAAGCTACTAGCTAATATTTTCTTTAGATAACATCCCTAAATAGGTCATTTAGTCAGAATTAATTTTTCTGTAATAGTTACTTGCATAATTTGAATAGTTGTAACACCCCAAACCTGGCCTGTAACACCCCAAACCCGGCCCAAACGTTATGGCCAGATCCGACATGCCACATCAAAGCGTTCAAAACATTTTTGTATTGTTGATCTAGAAGAAATTACTTAGTGTTTTAAAAGATAATTTCATTGTAGGTTAAAGTGAATGGAAGCTGTGCACCAGGTAGGAAACCGGGAAAGAGGAGGTGAGTCCATCGGACTGCTTAAGTACCAAGCCCCCTTCGGATCCAATCCTAGACATGCACATTACCATTGCCACACCTTAACTTTATGTATATTTCCAGGAAACCAATTCGATTAAGTACTTTTTAGGAAAAATGATTAATTTTGGAAAATATTTTCAAAATTGGAAGCTTTGCTTGTTGTCGTGTTATTTTTGAAATCAATTATTGTTTTTGAAAACACCCCCTAAAGCTATCCAATTTCAACAGTTAAATATAAGTAATACCTACCTTAATAAAACATATTAAAACCATCAAAAATAATTAAGGGGCCTTATTACATTTAAAAAAACCCAAAACCTTAAACGTAAATAAAAGGATGTCCAGTTCACCAGAAGAAAATCAAACTTGCAGAATGTGTGGCCACTCCGAATCCCTCGCAGCTCTAAGCCCACTATGGTTGGGGATTACCTGCGTGGATGAAAATAAAAGGGTGAGTTTGGGGAAACCCAGTGTGTAAATTAACCCAACCATAGCCTATATCGGCTCAAACCACAGAAACAGAATAAATTGGACTTAGCCCAGAACAGAAGTCAGAATAGAGCCATAGGCCCATAACAGAACAGATATCACATGTTTATGCAAAACCCAACCCATATCCAACCACATGCACCCCCATACCAACCTTTCACCATGTGGGGAGACTACTCGACCCACCCAACCGCTACACACCACAGAAATATGCAGCATGGCTGCCAGAATAGATAATGTGACAAAGTCACCAGATACAAATAATCGTGGCAGAGCCACCAGAACAGATATATGTGGCAGAGCCACCAGATCAGATAATTGTGGCATAGCCACTAGGACGCTTCCTCCATAATATAACCCATGTCCCCATGCAACAGATATACAATTATGGCATACATCAAACGGGATCAGATCATCATGCTTTTCTGTCAAAAGTAACCCTAGGGGTATAATGGTAATCTTGTACTTAGGGGTATAATAGTAATTTTCCATACATTGGGGTATACAAGTAATTTAACTATTCTTAAGGTTTTCATGCATAACATAGTCATTTACGTACAACCAGAAACAGTTACCGCGTTTTCTTACTGAATTGGGCCCGTTGGCCCATTATCCCGATTTAGGCCCATTAAGCCCAAAAACATCGAAATGCACAGAATCGTGCACTTTGAAACCTTATCACTTTAATTTACCATATACATCAAATTATTAATCTCACGAGCATTCGTACACTCGCAAGTTCACAAGATACTGCCTTTTTAGCATTTCGGCTTTTCGGCTTTTGCCATCTAGTCTATAAAAGGGTGTCAGTTACACACCTGTTTGCGACGATATGCTGACGAGATCCACACACGAACTGCCTTCTTGCTGAAATATGGATTAGATCCAAGGATCCAACCGAATAGTCTTCAAGTCCTTTGCTGCATGCTTCCTTGTCCATGCTAATGCTTACACATTCAAATAAGAAAGAGGCATAATGCCCTTAGTTCAAACGTTAGCCACCCCTTAAGGGTTTCGACTTTTTCTTAAAACAGGTATGTTTAACGCAAATTATTTCAACAACTTACCTATCGTTGTTCGGCTTAAAAGAGTGCGCCTATCCGTGATCCTATCCCCGATCTACCGTACTCGTGAGAAGAAACAGATTCCAACAACTTAAGTTTTGGCTTCCTCCACCACAGGTTTATAGATTTCAGTTTTTATAAGTAAGTAAGAGAAGAGAAGTTCGGCTACCACAAGATTCGGCTCTTGGAGAATATGGGAGATGGTAACAATAATGGATGCGACAGAGAAGGAAGGGTATGAGTTCGATTATGAGAAAAAAAGAAGATAGAAGAAGGAGAAGGATGAGAAAAGAGGTAGTATTCAGCTATGGAGAAAACGACACAGTGAGGGGTTTCCAGGTTCGGCTAAAAGAAAAAGAAAAGATGAGCAGAAGAAAAGATGAGCAAAGAATTCGATTTTGTGGTTGGGAAGTCGGCATAGGGGTAGTCTTCGTTTTTTAGCAAAAATAAAAGGGAAGAGAAGAGAAGAGAAACCTAATCTTCGGCAAAACAAGCTAAATAACCTAGTCCCGAAATACAAAAGAATTCGGCAGCCCTAGACCAAATGCCAAAATTCCCAACATAAGGTGCCCTAGCCGAATGTGCACTTGCAGAGTCCCCTATATGGCCAACTCCTACTTGATACTCGGATTCCTTGATTATCTCCCCTTATCAGCTCCTAAATCCTCTCCCTTATCCCCTCCTTACTCAATCACCTGAGCAACTCAAACTCCTCCTGATAGTCTTTTACTTGAGTTCCATTGCTTACCCTTTCTAAACATAAAAATAATTCCCTTGATATGCTCCCATTGTGACTTGAACCTTGGTTCTCCCTAGCATCCACACGCCACTTTTATAGCCTTCCCAGTGGCGTCACATGCCACTTTGCCACCAGCTTCCTTGTGTTTTATTTTGCCCAATTAATACTTAAAAGCCTAGTTAACCAGAACCCCTTTTTCTTATGGAACTAAAATTAACTAAAGTTACCGAGTTTTAACTTAAGCTTGGGCCTTCTAGAGGCCCACTAACATAATTAAACCTACCCCAAATAGACAGAACACAGGAATTTTAAATTGCCAACATACACAGAAAACCTAAAAATTGGGGCGTTACATGGCCTAGACGTTATGGCCGAATCTGGGATGTCACATTGGAGTGTGTTTTGGAAATACTTAATTTCATTGTAAAGTCCGTTTTGTATTAAAACTCATTACGGTCTTTAAGAGTAGTTAACATTCCTTGTTTGTTAATAGAACATAGGTTGGCTTAGCAAAACATATGTCATATTAAATTGTTATTACATTTGAAAAACGTTGCTCATCGTGAAAACTTTTAAAACGAGTAACGTGGTCGTTGAAAAATCATTTATCTTTTGAAAACCCTATTCCTACCGCTAATAGATATAAACCAACTTAATAAATCCCCAATTAAAAATAAAACTTAAAGCGGCCTTTTTACATAAAATATACCCAAATAAAACTACGATTACTAAATGGTCAAAAACGAAAACATAACTAGCAGTGTGGCCATATCAGTGTCCCTCACAGCACTGTCCCGCTAAGGATTACCTGCACAGATAGGCAGGAAAGGTGAGTTTATGAAAACTCAGTGTGTAACCCATATTTATCAAACAATCAATTATACAGTGTTGAACAGTCTAGGCCTAAGCCCATATCAGTTGTAATATCAGTGTGGGCCTTAGCCCATTACAATAACAACATCAGTGTGCATACAAAGATCCTGCCTATCCATCCTCTACACTCCACTCCGTCCATCCCTACACTCCATGTGGGGGTAAATAAGATGGCATGCTCAAACATTCAGATAACACATAAGGGTATTTCTGTCATTTACCTCATAGGGGTATAACAGTCACAACACCAATTAGGGTCTAGGTGTACTTATCGACCCAACAGTAGGTCCAAAATTGTCTCGTGCGACCCGTGCAACCTTCACGGTTAAACAACGAATATGGGCCCAAGCCCGTAATACGGCCTATCTGGGCCCATACGCTCGTGTGGCCCAATAAGCCCAAATAATGGCCTTGGCCGTGCAAACCACACAGCTGGCCCAAAAATCTCCACACATTCGTCGGTTTGCTTCTGCGGGGCCCACGAGCTCATAGAGCCCACACAGCCCATTTTGGCCCATTGTGGCCTAAAATCAGCCTACACTCATTCATGGTGGCCTATTCGTTCAAATGCCTATGTTTTGTGCATTCAGCTCACCACACGAGCGTGCTCATGTAGTGTCAACAGTCGTACATTTTCAGTTTTTTCCGATCTATGCTAATAGCAGTGTGATTACACACCTGGTTGTAAGACAAGTGAATAGCCCACGCGCACCCAAAACCTACATTCAACCAAGGTATTCTATTAGTCATTTGTCAATAGAGTAAACGACCTCCCTTAATACAATCCCAACTAAGTATAATGCTTGCCTTGATTGAACAAGTATGGCTTAGATCTTTTAAATCGTTTAACTAAGATTGATCACACGCTCGTCACTGAAACCTGCATTATCAGTGAAATCCATTAGTATGGTTGCTTAAACACACGGATTGAGACATCATGCACTACCTTAAAGAAAACAAAAAAAAAATCCAATAGTAGGGGAAAGGAGCATTCGGCCAACACCCAGGAATGCAAGCCAACATGCCTCCATTCAAAGCATAGTAACTACAAACAGAGTTACCTTCAACCGACAGATGAGGGAAAGGTTTCAAACGCTTTTAGTTATCCCTTGTAAACTCTTTCACTCCTCAAGAAGCTCTAGGAACCAAAAGAACCACCACAAGAATGTTCGGCAATAAGAGGAGAATGTTCGGCTCCACTAGAATGATAAAAGGGAGGCTTGATAATTGTTGAAAGAGAAGAGAAAACAAGAAGAATAGTGAACTTACCGATTGTCAAAGAATAGCAACAAGCCAAAGAAAGATAAAGATAATAAGGGATAAAGTATTCGGCTGGGGTACCAAAAACACAATACTCGACAAACAATAGACCAAAAAGGGGAGAGGGAGAAGAGCAACATCTAAAGAACCCACAATAACCCCTACAATATTCGACCAAGGCTTGGGGTAGAACAAGAGAATCGGTTGGTCCTAAAAGCAAAATCTGATCAATTCTAAGAAGGGAAAAGGAAGAAATCGGCCAAGGAGAGAAAGGAAAAAAAACCCGAAATGCAAATCTCGAAAGCACAATTGAATGACACTACAACACTCCCTAAGCCCCCATCAGTTTCCACAAAAAGAAAGCAGCAAAACCAAATGCCAAACTTACCAAAACCAAATTCCCTGAGTGCCTAGCATCCCTATACGGCACCAACACTCTCCCCTCAACACATCTCCTTAATTTTCTCCTAAAACCTCTCCACAACATCCTCAAATTGAACACTGTCCAAATCCCGCTTTTCATTCCTAATAATTTGGCCACATGATCCCCTACTCCAGTCAAACACCCCAACCATCCAAGTAGTAGAGTCCCCCTATCATACAATCATCCATTTAGCCGTTTGCAAAATAAAACACACTAGCACACTACAAGACTCGAACCCCGATCTTCTAGTAAACAGTAACACGCTACTATCCCCTACACCACTAGGCTTTTTTTGTGACTTGATTCCCCAATGTTTTTAAGAACCCAACATATAGCAGTAAAGGTTTAGTTCAGAAAAAACCAAAAATTTTTGCTAAAGCCTAGGTTTGAACCCAGATCTTCTCACACTACTCAGGACCCTTAACCATCATAGCAAGTAAGCCAACATGCAATATAACTCAATTAAATTACTAAAGATTTGGGGCATTACAATAGTCTTTAGAACTTTTCAATATCTCTTTTAGTACTATCTTCATTTGCTGGTTCATTCACTTTTCTGACCACATTATTAATCTTTAGATTACAAACTTCTGTAATTCCACACTCGTAGGCTTATTCAACCCAAATCTTACTTACAAATTTCATAGTAACATTTTACTAATAAGGGGGTGAGGTTAGTAAAGCCTCAAATTCAACTCAAACATAAATGCACATAACACATACTATCACAATTAGCCAGTTCATTACTGATTTCACTTTCTCAAATCATTTAGTAAACATTTGATTATTATCACTTTTGTTCTTAACACATAGTTTTTATGCCAACTCAAATAACTAATTCACAATCGAAATTCTCATATAGCATCATAACTCAAATTTCATAACTCATATGCTCATATAATTATAACATTTATCGATAACAAAAATGTCATACTTTTTGATCCATACCTTTATGAGTTTCAACTCATAACCAACACATTTCCATTCAAACATTTGAGACATTCCATACTATCAAAATTAACTCAGTTGGAAAACATATCTATCTTATCAAAACAATTTTCGTCAGAGTCGGGAGATATCACACTATCACAGGTTAAATATGGCATGTATAGCTAGACTCACATACGCTATGGTACTCCTAGAACTGACTAAACAATGGCTCTGATACCAACCAAATGTAACACCCCTAACTCGAATCCTTTGTCAGTTAGGGTTACGAGGATTATCAGAAAAAAACACATTTCTCATAATTCTCAAGCTCAAATAGCATGTTGACACTCATTCATAAATGTGAAGTCATTACATAAATATATATATCATATATCCAATTAAATAAATCATGAATCATTTATGAACCAAGTAGCCTTAATTCACTTAATCACATAAATCAAATTTTCACAATACAAACCATGCTCCGAAACTCAACCAAGTCGTTACCATTTACTTATTCAAATATTCGAATCAAATAAGTAATATCCATATCCTATTTCTTATACTTCATAAGTTCAATGTTCAAAGCATAAATCCATTATGTCATGGCATTTAACTTGAATAGAATCCATTTTTCAATCCATAAATATCAAATGCGCACATATGGACCATTTAACCAATGAAAATTAAACATGTTTTACTACTATATATTCAGCATACAGGACATTCAAACTTCTATTTAATAATCAACCATGTCAATTCATAACATTATACATATGCATGTTAAACCAATTTGACCATATCATCACGGCTTAAGATTCATTTGCACATATAATCTTAGGTAACTTTATATCGTAAGTAACTAAACTTTTAACATTGTTATACCATGTGCATAATACCCTAAAATCAAAAGCCATTTCTAAATACAATTACCAAAACGTAGCATATTAACCTTATAACCTTTTTGCACATTTTACCAAATCAAATAAACATTTTTTAACACAATTGTCCAGTCATACTATACCTAATTCGCAAACTCAATAACATATTTATCTATGTCGTATTCAACCACACACATGGACCACATACCAAAGCTGAATTTATTACCACATAAATATCACACATTTTTTAATCAAATATTATATAAACAATTTGACCATTACTTGTCGAATCACCCAAAATTTGTGACACAAGCATAGATTTTATTTAACTATCATCAGCCGAATACAATAGATCATCAATTTTCATTTCCAAACCAATACATAAACAAATTTTTCATCAAAATATAGATTAATAATAAACCACACTAAATACCCAAATTCACATAGCTTAGCATAGTCATTACATAGTAAATATAAACAAATACCAACATTATCATATAACTGAAACATTAACCACATTACCATCACTCAATCTTTTAAGCTAAATATGGTATCTCATAACTTAACATCAAAATAATATATCAATTCTAGTTATTCAAATGACCATCAAACATACCCAAAATATAATCGCCATTTTACCATATTACTAAGCCAAATTATACCATTTTCCATGCCTCTAAAATGAGCTACTAATAAGCCGAATATACATCCTACTTACCATTCCTCATTGCTGAATCATATAACCAACATCAAGACCCAATATAAATACCAACATTAGCATCATGATCAAGCCATTTTCGCATGGCTATACACATACAAATTTCAAAACCAAATATATCAAAACTAGCCTATACATGACACATAACCAAATTTCAAGCATTTAACCAAATTTCAAGCATTTATTTACCAAAACAAATACTGGATAGTGTGATGAGGTCTCCCATGACTTCCAACCCAAGCAAGTCTCTAAAAATCTATAAGCATAGAAAAAAAATACATAGAGTAAGCTTTGATAGCTTAGTAAACGATAAGCAAATAATTCATCACTAGAACATATATAATTCAACCCAAATAGGCCAAATTTAGTTAATCTCATACACATATACAATCACTTTTCTCATATGATACATATCAATACCTTAAGAAATTCTACTTATCTTATTTATCCATGAACATATAAACCATGCTTTCAAATTCGAGTAATAACCATTACCTCAATTATATAAATCAAGTTTGCACATATTCATTACGTAACCAACCAAAACATGTCATGCTTCACTAGCAAATTTACATATATACTAACCATACATCATAACACCACCATCTCGATATCTATTTCATATCCAATTTTCAAATCAAAACAGTATATCTCAAAACCATGTTTCTTGTTTCATATTTCTCATGTTCGAATCATATAACCACAAGGTCATATAACTAGCACATATAACACACATTCATTTGTATACATTTCTTTCATTCATGATAATATATTTCACATATCGTCATTAGAAATATATTCACCTTCCATTTCTGAATTTCATATACAATTCACACTTACCAGAATTATATATGGCAAAACACATTTCTCATTTAATTCATTTGATTATAGTTCACTTGCTATTAACCACATCTCATTTTCACATAGATCATAATCGTACTCACTTTCATTGCTCAATTTCATATACATTGCAACATACCTGAATCAGATGTACATTCATATACTCATTTATTTCTCAGAATGCCCATTGAACCGTTTGGAATCAATAAGGATACTCGGATAGCTCTAGAAACTTGTACAATGCCAACGTCCTAGATGTGGTCTTACATGTAATCAAATATCGATGCCACTGTCCCAGACAGGGTCTTACATGAAATTAAATACGATGCCAATGTCCCAGACATGGTCTTACACGTAAATCTCAAATTGATGCCAACGTCCCAGACGTGGTCTTACGTGAAATCATATATTGATGCCACTGTCCCAGACAGGGTCTTACACGATATCTCACACCTCGGAAGCTCACATGTTATGACACTGGTATTCTGTACAATTCTTAAAGTTTGATTGGGACTTTCAACTGCATAATTAAATCAACTCATGCTCCAAATATGTCATGAAATGCTTAATTCCATTCGGCCATATACATATAAATACAAATTAATTTGGCACATATAATACATTTACATTTCAATTTAACAACATTTATTTACTTATGAACTTATCTCGTACGGACACGAATAGATTGGATGATTTGTGACACCCCAAACCTGGCTTGGACGTTATGGCCGAATTCGGCGTGTCATATTGAAGTGTTTTAGCGAAAACAGTGTTTTCATTGAAAACCCTTCTTAAAATAAAAGAAACCCTAATTAACAAAAAAAACCTTTCAGTTACGAAAGCCTTGATTAAAACATTTCATTTTAAAAAAAAACCTAGTTACAGAAACATAGAAAACATACTATAATTTAAGAAATCCATGTTCAACTTCTCGTAATTAGAATGAAAATAATAATAATAATAATAATTCAAGTAATAATAACATAATGAAAACCTTATTACAATCTGGTCTTAACAACTTAAAATGAAATAAAAACTTAAATGCTTCAAAAAACCAAGTCCGAATTATCTTGCTAGCCAGCCACGCAGAGTCCCTCTAAACATCGAACCTTCTATTGAGCATCACTTAAAAATAAAATAAAAGAGGGGGTGAGTTTTCGCAAACTCAGTATGTACAACTCTCGACGAGAAACAAGCATTCAAAGAGAAACCATCAAACATGCAATGTAATCCCATCCAAATTATCCATCCACTACACACCAGCTCCGTCCCCCGTCACACCATGTGGGGATATAAATATCGACCCACCCAACCCACACACCAATGGTAGCCCGGTTACGAAACTACCTTTATTTACATATTGGGCTTTAAAAGCTGTCGGTGGATCCACGATTGACAAGCAACCATGCGATCCTCTTATACTTCCTATATTCCATAGTTCCCACCCCATATGTAACCTAAGGAGAATGTCATATGTATGCATGGTACATCCATAAAACTTACATTCAACACCTAGGGGTATTTTGGTCATTTTTGCCCTTAGGAGCATTTTGGTAATTTTCCCTTAATTATGATTTTCACTTACCTTGGCCCATGAACAAGTCCCGCGAGCTAAGATGAACGAATACTATGCACCGGGTAGGATTCCAGAGAAGAGGAGGTGGGTCATTAAGACCGCTTAAGTACCAAGCTCTCCCTAGATACAATCCTAGACATGCATATACCCGTTGCCACACCTTAACCCTATGACTTGTTCACGGTGGCAATATATTAATTAATTCTTATGTAGTTGTCATATACTAGGCCCAAAAATCCTTACAAAGCCCCAAACAAATTCACATACCTGTATCTAGCCCATTAAGTCCATTCATATTCATATGACCTATTAGGCCCTAATCACCTTATATGGCCCATTAGGCCCAAATCACATTTATATGGCCCACTAGGCCCAGTCACATTAATATTCATGCTCACATACAAATTCCTATCACATAGCATCAATATTCAGTTTTTGCCTATTATGGCCCAACAGCCCATTAAGCCCATTTAGCCCATTCTGGCCCGTATGGCCAAATCACAACCCAAGTCCACGGAATCGCTCGTGGGTCTCAGGTAACCAATTGGTCTTCCCCTTACAAGTGTTCGCGCACTCGCAAGACTACCGTAGCCAAACTTTCAGCTTTTCGGCATTTCAGCTTTTGCCGATTCATAGTGTGTGTATAGTGTTTGTACACACTTGGTACGCAAGTGTGACGCGATCTCCTTAGCCCAAACCTACAACGATATCACCCTTCCATTAATCATAAGCTTAATCCATATTCTACCCAAAAGTCGAAACCTCACCTTAACCTTACCTTGAACACCAATCCTTAATAGCTTTCCTTGATCACGTACTCCCTAGATTTGCATTAATCTTACTTATTAAAACCATAATAATAGATGACTCGTACCCAACACAAGTCCCATTACCTTAACTATGAGCATTCGGCCACCTTGGCCAATGGGAGAGGAATACTTACCAATACCACAACACCTAAGAAGCAATTCGGCAATGAGCTAAGATCCAAGATTTGATACTAATTCCCTACCACAGTTGAGTAGAAAGAGTGAGGGACAATATTCGATACTTAGCAAAGAAAACCAATTGGAAGAGTACCACTTACACTAGATTCGGTCAAAGAGTATTCGGCTCTAGAGATTTGAATGGCAACAATTGCTTATTCGGCACCAAGGGAGAGAGAAAAAAGAATCGGGTAAACCTAAAAGTGAAACAAAGAAATCGGCACAAGGAAAATAAAAAGGAAAACAAGGGTTTTCGACTTTTGGAGAAATCGGCAGAAAGAAAATGAAGAAAACAAAAGGGTTTTCGGCTTTTAGGGAAGAGGGTTTCTGGCAATAAGGTGAGAAAAAGATTTCGGCATTAGCCTCATACCCTTGCATTCGACACCTATTTATAGCCACTATAACCGAATTTCTCATGCCCAATTCCCCTTCGGCTCCACCATTTCTCCCTTCTCATCTCCTCATTTTTCTCCCTGATAACCCCTTGATCCTTTCCTTAATTTTCTCTCCTGAACACTTCCCTTGGAGTCCACTTTCACGCTACTTCAATCCTTCTAGAAGGTCAAAATTAAACTTCTAAAAACACTAAGCTAGGATTCGAACCTTGGACCTCCTTGCTAGCTATTAACGCCACCTCCCTACACTCTGAATGGCGTCACTTAGCCACTCCACTACTAGGCTCTTTGCTGCTATTTTCCCCTATCTTTATTTAAAAGCCCAACTACTTGCCAACCCTGATTCTTTTAATAATTAACTTATAATTTCTTCTACCCCTTAATTTGAACTCAAACCTTGACCAAGACCTACCTTTGCGTAATTAGCACTTATTCAGAATTATTAAGCACAAAAAGAAAATTTCAAGATTTTAGGATTTTTGGATTTCGAGATTTTTGGGGCGTTACACGATTATTTGACAGTTTTCTATTTTTCCCTGATCCAAATTTGATTTCCTCTTTTCTTGAACTAATTCAATACAAATAACATAGTCATTCAATTTCATCCAAAAATACATAATTTGAGCATTTTTCATTTTAGCCTCTAACATTTCACATTTTCACAATTTAATCCCTATTTCAAAACAACACAAAATACTCAAAATTTCACTATGTCCATGTTAGGTCGAATTCACTTTGGGTCCCTAGTAGCCCATTAATTCAATTTATTTCACATTTTGACCCCTCAATTTATAAATTTCTCAATTTAGTACATAATATAGATTTTTATAAAAAATCACTTAATTAAACATAATAATCTATCAACAAAGATTTATTTTTCATCATCAAACAACAAATTCATCACACTATCAACCATGGAAAATCTCAAATTCATCATCAATTATGAAAATTGAAACATGGGCTAGGTAATAGACGAAACAACAATCTCGAAAATGTAAAAAATATCGAAAACCGACAAAAATCCATCCCTTAATTTAGCTTGGAGCAAGGCAGAACCTTAAAAACCTTCCATTGTTTTCTTTCTTTCTTCCATTCAGCCACAAAAAGATGAATGATAATAGCCATTTTGTTTTACTTTATTTTATTATATATTAATACACCATTTACAAAAATAACCTTTGAAATTTAATTAGAAAGCCATATAATTAATGTCCATTACCGTCCATGCTTTACTTCAATGGTCAAATTCCACTTTAAGGACTTCATATTTAACTAATCAAAGCAAATAGGCACTTTAACTTATAGCGTGCTACTTGTACATTTTAGGCGATTAAGTCCTTTTTCCAAATTAACAGTTCAAAAGGTAAAATTAAGTCACAAAATTTTCTCACATATCAAATAATATGTTGTAAATACCAAAAATAATATTAAAATAATTTTACGGCCTCGAATTTGTGGTACCGAAACCACTGTTCCGACTAGGTTCTAAACCCAACGTTATAGTTTTTGCCCCTAAACTTTGACCCTAGGCTCGTAAATTGAAATAAATTCAATTTCTACATTACCCAAGCCTAGCCGAATACTAATGGAGCTCATAACAGCCCTCATTTTTCATTTAATCACACCTTTACTACCCATTTTGTGACCTTTTACAAATTGGTCTTTTTAACATTTTCTTCAAAAATCACCTAGCAAAAGTTGTTTATCTTACATCTAACATACATTTTGTACCATTAGACATCAAAATGCACAAATATTCTTCATCAGTAAATTTTAGACCATTAGACATCAAAATGCAGAAATATTCTTCATCAGTAAATTTTAGACTTTGATTTTCTTACAAATTAGTCCTTGAAATAGCTAGGTTAGGTTACAAGGATCTCAAAAACATAAAAATCATTAAAAACGAGGCTAGATCAGACTTACAATTGAGCTTGGAAGATGAACAAACCCTAGCTATGGTTCCCTCTTGAGAATTTCAGCCATGGGAAGAAGATGGACAAAATTTGGCTTTTAATTTGATTTTTAATTCATTTATTAGCCAAATGACCAAAATGCCCCTAACTTAAAACATAAAATTTCTCTTACCTCATGTCCATTTTTGTCTACTAACTTAAAAAATGCTCTAATTACCATCTAAGGACCTTCAATTTAAAATCTCATAGCATTTAGACACCTCTAGCATGTAGAACTCAACTTTTGCACTTTTTACAATTTAGTCTTTTTGACCAAATTGAGTGCCCAAACGTCAAAATTTTCAAACGAATTTTTCACGGAATCATTCCATAAAACTGTAGACCATGAAAATTTAATAAAAACCAATTTCACTATGTCAAATTCGTGGTCTCGATACCACTGTTCCGACTAGGCCCAAAATTGGGCTGATACAAATTAAACCTTTCCAAACATGCATCACTATTCACCAATTCACAATCACATAACTTCCCAATTATCAACCAATTAACGTTCAAATTACCTATTAACAATAAGCATCATGAATCCAACCTCAATCACACAACATAGGTCATTTGTATACGTATAAACATAACCAAAATCAACCAAAATAAGCCAACTCACATGGCCAAATATACAAATAAAACCTTACACATTTACAAGCCAATTCAAATGGAAAAAATCATAACCAAAACATATCCAATATGAAAAAAACCCTATACATGCCATATACTTAAAATACCAAAGTTCATAGGTACCAAGTGATAGGTGGATAGTGCGAAGCGATATTCGACGATCTTTGAATCCAAGCTAGCTTGATGACACTATAAAACATGCGCAAATAAACAAAGTAAGCTTTAAATCTTAGTAAGCTCGTATAAAGTAAACTCAACTCAGTCTCAAGATTACAATTCAACAATTTGAATATATATATATATATATATATCAACATTTAGCATATATTAGCTAACAAACCTCTCATTTACACAATTATGATATCAATCACATTCTTCACAAGTTTCTTCGAACTAAACCTTATACATGTCATGTACGTACCTGTACCATCTTATATCATTCTCATACTCAATCACATCTTTCGTTTACCCGTTGAACCATTCAGAAAAAAATTAGATACTCAAGAGTCTCGTAAGTACCTATACTATGCCCCGAATCCAAATCAAGGAAGCTTATATTCGAAGTATGGCCCGAAGCCAAATCATCTGATATTTATGGTCTGAAGCCAAATCGGTATAACTCGCACCCAAAGAGCTAATATCATGGCCCGAATCCAACTCAATGTATCCCCTAATGACATGTCACTAGTATCCTAAACTATTCATAAGGTTCAACCGGGATTTTGAATGTCGAATTTGTCGTTGAATCACTATCGAACATATTCATATTCTTGTATTCATAATTTATGCAATATCAAAGCATATGAAATACACTTGTACCAAAACTTATAATATACGAACATACCTCGGATGTTAAAATGATGAAATAGGTTGATTAGTCGATAACTTTAGTTTTTCTTCGATCAAGATCCGAACTTTGCTTTTCTTAATTTAAATATATTCAAAATTAATTTATTTAATAATCTCTCTATTCAATTTAATCAAAACCACGCATTTAAGCACATTTACACTTTTACCCCTAGAATTTCACAACTTTTACAATTTAATCCTTATTTCACAAAATCATACATTCATGAATTTCAAGACTAACCCATACTTGCCGAATTTCTCTAGTACTCATATCAGCCTATATTTTTCATTTATTTCACATTTTAACCCTTAAATTTGTACATTTCACAATTTATCCCCTAATTTGCATTTTCATTAAAAATCACTTAACAAAACTTGTATATCTATCAACAATGTAACATCTCTAACCCGTAACCGTCGCCGGACTAGGGGTATGAGGCATTACCTGACATATCGAAATATTTTATAATCTATTCACAAATATCATCCACACATTATAGCACCATAGTCAAACATCATGTCAAAGTCCCTTTCTTACGTCAACGAGACCTTAAACATGCTTTAGGAAGGGTCGGGACTAAACCAACCACATACAAAATTTTTCCAAAACTTAACAAATTTTTTTCAAAGTTATAGAGGTCACATGCCCGTGTGAACAAACTGTTGCCTCACACAGCATTAGACACGCCGGTGTTTCTAAGCCGTGGCTAAACAGGGCATGCATACTAACTTGTCCACATGGCCGGAGACATGCCCGTGTGCCTTGGCCGTGGTCAAAACTGACTTGGGTCAGACAACTAGCAACATGCTCGTGTGCCTAGGCCGTGCTGGAGACTAACTTTAAATTGTAGGACTACCGTAGGGGACATACAGCCATTTAACATGACCGTGTGTCGCACATGGCTAAGACACTCGCCCGTGCCTCTGCCCGTGTGGAAAAAAAATAGGCCATTTGAAAAGCCAATTTGCCACCCTTAATGGTCATCCTTACACGTCCAAAATCAAAGCACAAATGCACCATAATTTCAACCAATGTCAATCACAAAACATACATTTTTAATGTCACCAAACAATATCATCCTTATCATCCAATTCAAAACATACCAAAATCACATACTAAACTCATTCATTCATACATGTCATTACCTCAATTTTTCACATCCATTTTTCATATCAAAATCATACCATTTCCATAACTAATTCAAATAACTAACTTACCAATTAACCATTTCTCACTAGGCCAATTATGCACTTCAAAACATACCAATTCTTAGCACAACTTATATACCAAAAACCAAACCAAATAGCAACTTTAATCTAGCCATATCTGTAACACCCCGAACCCGAGACCGTTGCCGGTGTCGGACACGAGGGGTTAACAAGCCAAAACCACTTATGGCACCGACCAATTTGACATTCCCAGGCAAGCTGGAAAACTGCATCGCTGTCGCCTTGAAAAGTATATCTCGAGTTTCACAATTCGGAAACTGATTCCGTAAATTTTCCCTGAATTTAGACTCATATATCCATCCATGGATTTAATTCTAGAATTTTTGGTCGGGCCAATTGGTACAGTTTATTAGTTAAAGTCGCCCATGTTACAGGGGTCGACTACACTGACCTTCGCGTGTTACAACTTGAATATCTCTCTGTACAGGGTTTCAATACTGATACCGTTTGTTTCCAATGAAACTAGACTCAAAAAGGAATCTGCACATATAAGGCATGACTTCTAATTCATTCTGGATAATTTATGGAAAATTTTCAAAGTCGCGACAGGGGACCCAGAAACCGTTCTGGCCCTGTCTCACGAGAACTTTAATATCTCTCGGTATACTGATCATATGATCGTTTAGTTACTTTCATATGAAAATAGACTCGTCAAGGTTCGATCACATAATTTATTCACTATTTAACACCATTCCTACAAATTTTGGTGATTTTTCACATCCACGTCACTGCAGCTGGCAGCCTCTGTTTTTAAGGTAGGCTTTACCTATATTGTAGTTCCCATGGACCAACTATAGTCTAGTCATACTTAGGTCCACATATGATCATATTTAGCCATTCCAATGGCTGATCATGTGACCAACTCTCTCATTCCAAACAATAATCACATCATGAAACCAAATATAATTACAAACCACATATGGTCAAATTCCATACTCCACTTTTACGAACCATTTTCGCATGGCCGCATACATATACATCACAAGTACTTAAAAATAACCGAGGGTAGTCCTATACATGCCATATCCAAAACTCAACTAAAGGAGTACCAAAAGGGCTTTGATAGTGTGGTTGACTTCAACTTCTATGATCCCGAATCCGATCACTAACGAGCAAAATCTATAAACAGAGAAACAAAGAAACGGAGTAAGCAATTTATGCTTAGTAAGTTTTGAGCCATAATATACACACAACCAAAGCATAGCATTCAAGTAGCTAAACAATAATTCATATGCACAATTTCTCAAAGACATGCTTACTTCACAATCCCAACTCTTATATTCATACACAAATAACGGCCTAGTTAATGCCGATAGCTCATTTATCATTAGAGCGAATATTCATACGACTTACTCATAGTGTGCAAAGCACACACAAAACATACCTTGTTGTTGGGAATTTCACAAGTGCATTAACTGAAAATTTTACAGCAAGCTTATAATTTTCAAATCACATACCTTCAGAGTTTAACCGGATATAGCTACTGCTCAAAACACCTTCGGACATAGCCCGTTATGGTAACCCGCACAAATGCCTTCGGACTTAACCCGGATATCACAATTCGCACAATTGCCTTCGGGCTTAGCCTGGATATCATAGCTCGCACAATTGCCTTCGGGCTTAGCCCGGATATCACAATTCGCACAATTGCCTTCGGGCTTAGCCCGGATATCACAATTCGCACATTCATTCACATCTTTGTTTCAATTTCATAACAAACTTTTATGCACATTTTACTTAATCAAAATATCATTTCGCTCAATGGCCATATACAAGGGCACCATTTCGATTGCTTATTACTTCATTCAATCGAATCAAAATCTAAGTTTCGATACTCAAAACTTACCTCGGATGTTGTCGAACGATTCCGATGGCTATTCGACTACTTTTTCCTTCCCTTTATCGGATTTGGTCCCCTTTGCTCTTGAGCTTAATTTAACAAATAATTTGATTCAATCATTTGGGTATCGAAAAGAAGAACTCAAGGCACTTAGCCCACATATATTCACTAGACATTAAAGTCACATAAGTACGAAATTCATGAATCGACTCAACACACAAAGCCTTCAAAGATGCTTACTCATGGCGAACAACACAACCTCTTAGGTACTCATTCATGGCCGATTATGCATGTTGATGTTGAGGCCAATTACATGTTTAACACCACACATGAATGGCACACATTTTACTAGCTAATGCTTTACATATTGTAGCTCAATACTTATAATATAGCATCAAGCACTCATATGGCCGATTATACTTAGTCATTCTTGCACCAAATCAACAATAAATTCCAAGATTTTCACATCATATGTGTACTAGGCCGAATGTACTTGCAATTTCACAACCATTCTTCAACATTTTCTTCTTTAAACAAACATATTTATCACTTACTTCATAACCAAAACATCATGTGCAAACATATACACACATATAGGTGCAAGGTCAATCTCAAGGGTTCATACCCATCCAAACACAAATTTTTACCAATCAAGTAACAAGCATAAATCATGCTCATGAATGCACCATGGCCGAATACATCACAACCATACCCTTTTAACTTTGATCATGGTTAAACAAAGAATTCAATGTCCTACTCAAGAATACTAAAAAGAAATTTCAAGAGTAGTCAATCCTTCATTACATGCATCATCAACAAGCTTCACATTTAGCATGCAATGGCTTTAACACAATATCAACCTTGGCCAAACACCATTTTCATGGCATAACAAGGATTTGAACCATGGCTAACATGCACATCAAGTTAGCAACCAAAACAAGCATGAATCTCATGACACAACCTCAAGCATACCTTAATCTTGATGCAAGTATGACCAAATCTCCTTCTAGTTCTCTTCCAAGCCAAGCATGAAGCAAAACTCCTATCTTCTCCCTTAGTATTTTCGGCCAAGAAGGAAAGAACAAGGATGAACAAATTTTTTTCTTGTTTTTCTTTCACATACACGGCAATGGGGGGGGGGGAAATGCCACACTCACACACATTTTTTTTTTCTTCTCTTCCCACAACTTAATTATTAAATCATTTCCCTCATCATCCATTAACAAAACATGTTTCAACATGTTTTCTTTGCCCATAACCCTTGTCATGGCCGGCCACTAAGCTTCCTTTTGGGGAAATTTGACATGCAAATTCCTTATTTTTGCATGCATGATTAACTAGTCATCACACATTCCCCCATCATACTTTCAAAGTTTACTACTAGGTCCTTTCTAGTGAAATTCACCTTTATAACACTAAATCGAATCATCAAAAATGCCACACACAAATTAACACATATCATAGGCATTAAAATAAATTTTAAATTATTTTTATGCCTTGATTTTGTGGTCCCGAAACCACATCCGGACTAGGGTCAATTTTGGGCTGTCACAATATCACATGGAATGATATACACTTCACAATTCATTTTTGTAACACCCCAAACCCGGCCCAGACATTATGGCCAGATCTGACATGTCACATGGACTTACGACTTAGTATGCATTCGTTGGTTTAAGTGATTGGGGTGGTCTTTGTAAAAACAACGGTTTGAATGAAAAGTCAGTTTATCAATCTTTAGGCTATCCATTTGTTGTGCTTGTTGAGTTTTGAAAACTTTCAGTAATTTTGAAAACCCGCGCAGCCTAACACTAGCAGTTTCGACATAGTATAAATATAATCAGAAAATAAAACCATAGCAGAAAAAGAAATTTAAATAGCAGCCTTATTACAACTTAAAACCTAAAATTAAATCAGAATATAAAAATAATAAAAATAAACTAACTTAGAAAAACCAACTTTGCAAATGATGTGGCCACTTCGAATCCCTCACAGCTCCAAGCCCACTATGGTTGGGGATATCCTACAGAGATGAAAATACAAGGTGAGTTCGATAAACTCAGTGTGTAACATAACCCAACCATAGCCCAAAACAAGTCAAACCTCAGAGTCAGACTTATCTGGGCCTTGGCCCAGTACAGAAATCAGAATGAAACCCATAGGCCTATAGCAGATATAGAACAAATATATCATGAATGCAGAAATCCCAACCTAGAGCCATCCATAACACCCTCGTACCAACCTTACACCATGTGGGGAGACTACTCGACCCACCCAACCGCTACACACCACAGAAATTGCAGCGAGGCTGCCAGATATTGTGACGAAGTCACCAGAAACAGATATTGTGGCTAGGCCACGAAAACATATATATATATGGTAAAGCCACCAGATTGCAGCGAGGCTGCCAGATATTGTGACGAAGTCACCAGAACAGATATATGTGGTAAGGCCACCAGATTGCAGCGAGGCTGCCAAAATGCTTCCTCCATCAATATAAACCCATGTCCCATGCAACAGAAATAATATGTCATGGCATACGTATACAGAAATAGAACATCATGCTTTTCAGAAAAGAAATAACCCTAGGGGTAAAATCGTAATTTTTCATGCATAAGGGTATTTCAGTAATTATTACCTATTGCTAAGGTTTCATGCTCATTCTAACGTTTACCAAGTAATCAAAAGTACTTACCTCGTCTTTTTACCAAAGTGGGCCTGTTGGCCCATTGGCTCATTTTCGGCCTATTAAGCCCAAAAATACCGTTGTGCACGAAAATGCACACTCTGCACTCTAATCATCCAAATGCACCATATTCATTAACAATTGTCTCACGAGCGCTCGCACGCTCGTGAGTTCACAAAATACCAACGTTTTAGTATTTCAGCTTTTACCGATTAGTCTAAGGGAGGGTATCGTTACACACCTGGTTGATGACGATTGATGACGATATCTCCCACACGATAATCTTACAATCGATCACTAACACATTAGACCTACGAATTAACGACAACTAACATAAATCCACGTCAACTAACCCAATCATCACACAGGTTAGTCATTTACGCACGAGGGGCAAAATAGTCATTTTACCCTCCAGGGGTAAATCGGTAGTCCTACCCTACAGGGGTATTTTAGTAATTCTACAACTTATCCACTTGGGCCTACATACCCATTGGGACCACATGGCCCATTTCAGCCCATTATGCCCGAAATAGCCGCCCCATCGCTAGAGTAATGAGAAATACACACCGTTAGGAGACTGCATTAATCCAGTATCTAAATACTCTTAGCTGACGCCCAACCCAAACGAGCACGTCACAAAGCGAAAGGGATCAGCCAAGAAAGGTATGCCTACTCTCCTCATGGTTTGCTCTATTTAAAGCCAGCTCTCCATCTACTCTTATGTTAGCTTCCCGTTGTGGGATCCCTCCATCACCAGAGTTTAAAACCAACACCAACTCTTGCTGTCCCAACATAGCAAAATAATCAACCTTTGCATGCCAAGGGATTTGAACCAAAGTCCTCTCACATGCCAACTCACGCCACAACCACTACTAGGCCATCAACTCATTTGTGTCCTAAACCCAACACATTAAACTTTAAAGCGCACCTACTTGCTTCCAGATTTATTGAAAAGAAAAACCAAAATATATTGCAAGAGCCAAAACTTGAACCTTGGACCCCTTGCTTCCTCTATGGCGTCACTTCCTTGTCCCCTAATTGGCGCCACCTTGCCACTACACCACACTCCTTTTTGTGTCATCTTTTACCCCTTTACACTTAAAAGCCCAAACGCCAATTGCATCACCTATTCATAAAATTAAAATTTCAAAGACTACCACAGATTTAACTTAAGTTTGGGCCTTCCAAAGGCCCACTAACCTACTAAAATATATATTTTAACCAACCAGAACACACACAAATTTTAAAAATCACAGAAACACAGAAAACCCGAAAATTGGGGCGTTACAATTTAAATTCATGAATTTTCCCCAAACTAGACTCAGATATATTCTTACTAATTTTTTCCGAATTTTTGTCTAGCCAATTAGTACAGCTTTATTAGTTAAAGTTTCCCTGTAATCGCTTGACTACTCTGACCTCTCCTCACTACGAATCAATTTTCTCCCTGTACAGAATTCAAATAACCATTCCATTTGTTTCTCTTGGAATTATATTCACTAAGAAATATAGAAATATAAACTATAACTCCTAATTCTTTTTGTAAAATGTTGAGTGACTTTATAAATTTAGAACAGGGGATTCAGAAATTGCTCTGACCCTGTCTCACTAAAATTCAAATATCTCTTAATATACACTTCTTTTGCTTACTCTATTTCTTTCATATCAAAATAGACTCAATAAGCTTTAATTCTATCTCTTATCCATCACCTAATTTCATTTCTACTATTCTTGGTGATTTTTCAAGATCACGTCACTGATGCTGTTCAATACTATTTTAATGCTAATTTCACTTTTTCATGATTTCTTTATATTAACTACATTTAGGCATACATAACACCGAAACATGTTCTTCATTAGCCATTTCAATAGCTAATCACTATCAAATATTTATATACCATTCTTTAGCCGTATCATAAAGACATACACACAAAATGGCCAAGTCCCTATACATGCCATAAACTAGAGCGTTTGTAAACGAAGATACCCATTTGGTAACTTGATAGTCGATAGTGTGAAGTGATCTCCGACAACCTCCAACCCAAGCTTGCTTTTAAGTACTCTGAAACATGGGAAAGGTGAAAGAAGTAAGCTTATAAAGCTTAGTAAGTTCACATGTAAAATAATAAGCATTAGCAATCAATTTAGCTTAATTTGCTTAAATAATGTTTAGTTCTTACTTTTCCATCTTACTCATCGGTAACCTTACCAAAGGCTCAAGATACAAAAGGCACCTTACTTAATAGCTTGCTTACATGCCTACAACATCTCACTTAACACATGAGTACTCTTTCATAATATAGGCATATTGCCAATCATGTCATAAAGTGTCACAAGCATAATTGAAAACTCATCACATACTTAATACTTGATAATCTCAATTACTTACAATCTCAATATTAAATAAGCCTTAAATGCATACCTGTACTCTTTCTTCATGTTCTCACCTTGTCGTTTCTTTGACTTACTCTTTGGATTACTCGGGAACCTTTTCCTTTTTGAACTTTCCATTGCCATGTCTTGACATGGTCTTACGTGGTATCCTTGCCTTATGAACTCAACAATGCCATGCCTTGGCATGGTCTTACGTAGGACCTTTGCCTTATAGTAACTCATCAATGCCATGTCTTGACATGGTCTTACATGATTTCCTTGCCTTATAGAACTTATCAATGCCATGCCTTGGCATGGTCTTACATGATATCCTTATCTTACCAAATGCCATGTTCCAAACATGGTCTTACATGGTATCCTTGTCTTAGTGCAAATGCCACATCTTGATGTAGTCTTACATGGAGTTCTTAATCAATGCCGATGCCATGTCTTGACATGGTCTTACACAGGATCCTTGCCTTACCAATGCCATGTCTTGAAATGGTCTTACATGGTATCCTTAACCGTCAATTCCTCCTTAAATGCCATGTTATGAACATGGACTTTTCCGTCAATTCTTCGTTAATTGCCACAGTACAACCATGGAATTTGACATATCAATGCCTTGTCAAGTCATAGCTGAAACATACTTGCCCAAATTCTCAAGGTCAGTTGCATAACTCAATAATAACAATACTAATAACAATAATTGCATAATAATAAAATGCTACTCAACTTACATACTTACATTCTCAATCTCATCAGATCATCAACTTAACTTATTCTCATCAAACTATGTTAGTCAATACTTTCTTGTTATCATACAAAGCCATAATACAAAATATGGTCTTACATATAAATTATACAAGTTCTCTTTCCAATATCGAATTATTATCGAACATTAATCATTATATCTGAAACAGAATACTAAAGTGTTTATGGCCAAAATATCAATTTATCATTCAAATATGCATAATCAGATGCTTATTAAACATATGAACTTACCTCGATACCAAAATGACCATTTTACCAACTTTCTCAATTTTCCGTTTTTCTCCTATTCTAGGTCCAAATCTCACTTTTTGGGATATAAAACATCATATTTCACTTATTTAATTAATTTCCTATTCAAAACATTCCCTACCTCAAACTTTGGAAAAATTACAATTTTGCCCCTACACCTTTACAGAATTACGATTTTGCCCCTAGGCTCGAAAATTAAAACTTATCCATTTTTCTTATGTTTCATGATACGCTGAACATTTTTCCCTTCTATGGAAACATCAAATTCCCACTCTATCATGTACGTATGAGCATTAGGTATTTTTACCGATTATATCGTTTTACTCGTTTTCACTTAAAATCGCTTTGCAAAAGTTGTTTAACATAATTTCAAGCTTCATATTCTACCATAAAACATCAAAATAAACACATTTAACCAATGGGTATTTTTCCAAATATGAACGCTAGCATGAATTATTGCTAGAATAAGCTAAATCAAGTTATTAGGACCCCAAAAACATAAAAAAAAATTAAAACCGAGGCTAGAACGGACTTACTATTGAGCTTGGAAAGCTTCGAAACCCTAACTGTAACACCCCTATCCCGTAACCATCGCCGGAATAAGTAAGGGGCATTACCGGACTTGTAACTCATGACAGAACGGTAAAACTTTTTTTTTTTTTTTAGGATCATTCAATTGGATAAACACTAAACACAGCCAGGGATAAAATGTAAACTTCTATAGGTAAACATCCAAAAGATGCCATTTTCATATGGCTTATATACAATAGTCAAAATATCATTCTACTATATTGTCTATCCTATACATGCCATAAGCTAAGTTTAATTACATAGTTGCCGTAATGGTAGATAGTGTGACGAAGTGCTGATGATCCCCGAACTGGTAGTCAGAATCCACAACCTATAAACCAAAACATGATCGAACGGAGTAAGCTTTTGTAAGCTCAGTAAGTTTTAAGCAAAACAAAGTGTTCTCATTCACTATCATTGGTCATTCATTTCAACTGTTCGATGAAGTTAATCTAGAGCTTCATCTCGAACTATAATATCAATAAACGCATCACTTGGCTGTCACATATATACTTTCGAATGATAATGACCTAGATGGTCAAATATTTCCAAAGCACCTTCTTCATCAATTATCAACTTTCAATAATCCTTTCCACTTGTTCATAATCACATCCATATTTCCAAAGTACTAAATTACCGTAGGCACATAAAGAACCAAACATATTCCTTATCACATATACGTAAGCTTACAAAACATAATCCTTACCTTGAACTGGCACATCTAGCTGAACCCAACCCATACTCAAATCATAAGGCTTTTGGGTAGAATATGCACTAATACATAAGAATATTTCATCACATAATTCATTATACAAGCATACCATTACCAATTAGATCATTCTCATATTTGGAGTTATAATATTAATCACATTTACCTACCTCTTTGATACTGACAATTCACCTCGAAATCACTCCACCGATGAGTAAGTAATACGTACCTGAACATCTTAAATACATAATACTTATTTGATGGTAACTTATTGCAGATACTCAATACCAAAGTCTTACTTGAATCCTAGCATTTAGCCGTCGGGTCTTTAAAGCTCGGATATAGTACGAGCACGAAGCCTACGGACATTAATCAGGATAATATTCTCGCATAAAGCCTGCGGGGTTTTAACCCGGATATAGTACTGACACAAATGCCCTTCGGGACTTATCACATTTATACACTTTCACATCCATCACATTGGCCATTTAGCCTTATCACATATATACACCTTCACATCCATCACATCGGCCATTAGGTCTTATCTCATATATACACTTTCACATTCATCACGTTGGCCACTCGGCCTTATCATATATATACACTTTCACATTCATCACATTGGCCATTCGGCCTTATCACATATATACACTTTCACATTCATCACATCGGCCATTAGGCCTTATCACATATACACACTTTCACATTCATCACATCGGCCATTAGGCCTTATCACATATACACACCTTGTACACCAATTTCATCATAACAAAATTGACTAGGTATACTAGTCATTTACGGCTTATAGCTTCACTTTAATACGGATTTGGTACTTTGATTACCAATATTTAATCGATAGCTTATAAGCAACTCAAATAGTTTTATTAAGGTTTACAACATAATCACAAATTCAGCACAAGCTGTTTTTCCTGAGCAACAGTCATTAAATTATTCGTAAATGGAGCTACGAAACTCTAAATGAAGTGCCGTTAATTTTCCCTGAAAATAGACTCATACATATTTTACCCAACAAATTTTCAGAATTTTTGGTTTGGCCAATCAATGCCAGATTTTTCTTTAAGTTTCCACTATTTCACTGTTTGACTATGCTGACCACTCTTCACTACGAATAAAATTTGTCATTGTAAAAAATTCAAAATACGTTCTAGTTTATTTCATTTGAAACTAGACTCACTAAGGCATTTAGAAGATAAATTTTGTCTTTTAAAATTTTTTTTACAATTTATAATGATTTTCTAAAAACAGAACAGAGGATTACAGTGTCATTCTGCACTATCTCACACAACTTTAAATATCTCATTATCGGAAATTCCTTTGCTTACACGGTTTCTTTTATAAGAAACTAGACTCATTAAGCTTTAATTTCAGGTTTCATTCAGCCTCTAATTCAAGTCCATAAATTTATGGTGATTTTCTAAAGTCACATTACTGCTGCTGTCCTAAGCAGACTATTTCAAATTACACTTAAATTCCCAAGCTCAAACACTTAAGAACTTACCATTTGAGCTTAGAACATAACATGGCCACATCATATCTTATTAAATCAACTCATCATGTCCTATTATGATTGAATTTACTCAACGTTTAATCACTTAAAACTTACCTTGGAAGTTGCCGAACGATTACGACGGCTCTTCGATCACTTTTTCCTTTCCCTTATCCAACTTTGATCCTCTAGGCTCTTGAGCTAAATCAAACAAATTTACTTCTCAATCAAACACATACATACGACAACCATATACATTTCAAAAACCAATTCATTCGTATCATTTGTCCATATATTAGCTTTTAGCATATTTGGTCATTAGAGCGACCTATTTAACTTTCAAGCATTCATTTCTAATTTTAATTAAACAATGCCGAATGCCATTAGCTACTAATGCCACACACACACATGTGCATAAAATTCATCCATACATAACCTCTAGCTCATTCGGTCATTCATCTCTCAAACCTATCAAAGTTTCATGTCAAACTTCCCGGCGAATACACATATAAGCACATAATGCACATTTAGCATTTTTATTTACTTCATGATACATTCGCCTTGGCAAAATTTCATTAGAAATCCTATTAGCCACTTCATCAATCAATTATATCATCTACTTAATATTTCATAACTTATCATGCTAGCTGAATATTATTTATTCAAGTTCATCATCTTCATATTCGGCATTAGCATCAAATATAATAGCCCATTTCTTCCCACTTTGAATCTATGCATCCATTTAATCATAGTTTGTTCAAGCACTCATACAACAAGATTCATCCAATTTAACAAGAAACAAAAACTTTATTCCTCCATAGCTACAATGGCCGAAAGATCTAGACATCTCAATACCGAAATTTCTAACATGGGTTGCCTAAAGAATTTGGTAGGGAGTTCAAATTTATCTAACATTTCAAGTAACTTAACAGATCCATATAGCTAACATGCTAGTAGTATCAAGGCATCAACTAAAATTTTGAAGCCTCTTAGCCGAATCCTAACTCTCCAACAACTCCAATTTCATCCATGAGATAAATAGTTTAACATTTTAATCACTTGGACATTTGCCTATCATATTTTTAAAGTTTCTCAAATATGCCCTTTTTAGCTAAATTTCACATCCAAATGACAAAATTAAAGCATGAAATTTTCACACATACTTATTCACAAATAATAAGCATAGAATATAACAATTAATTATTTTTGTAACTCGGTTTTGTGGTCCCGAAACCATTTTCCGACTAGGGTCAAATTAGGGGTGTCACACTAACCATGGCTTCCCCCATGCTATATTCGGCCTCCATGAAGAATATGGACCAATTTTGGCTTTATTTTCCCTTTTTAATTCTTTTAATTATTAAATGACCAAAATGCCCTTAAAGGCATTTCTTTCAAATTTGTCCTATTCTTGCCCATTTTTGTCCAAACTTAAATATAATGGTCTAATTGATAAATAAGGACCTCCACTTTAAGAACTCATTTCAATTAAATCCCCTTTATTATCTAGAACACATATTTTGCTAATTTTACAATTTAGTCCTAATTATCAAATTAGGCACTTATACATAAAATTTCTTCACGAAATTTTCATACAATTATTCAATCAATGAGTAAACCTTAAAACTTAATCGAAATAATTTTTTTTTGACCTTGAATTCGTGGTTTTGCAACCACTATTTCGTTTAGGCCCTATTTCGAGATGTTACACTTATTCTCACTGAGCTTAGTCCAATACAAAGGTGTACGACATTTTCTACCATATAAGGCTTCATGCAGTGCCATTTTAATGCTTGATTGAAAACTATTATTATAATCGAATTCAATCAATGGTAAATACTGTTCCCACGTACCTTCAAACTCAGGAATGCAACATCTTAACATATCCTCGAGTATTTGAATAATTCGCTCAGATTAACCACCATCTGTAGGTGAAATACAGTATTGAAGTGAAATTTCATACCTAAAGCCTCTTGTAGTTTCTTCCAAAACCATGAAGTGAATCTCAGATATCTATCTAACACAATAGATAATGGCGCATGGCACCCCGTGCAATCTCACAATATCGAAAATGTATAACTCAACTAATTTATCAAACGAGTAGTTAGCTCGTACTGGAATAAAAAAAGCTGATTTCATCAATAGGTCAACCACAACCCAAATCACATCTTTCTTTCTCGGAGATAGGGGCAAACTGAAACAAAATCCATCATTATTGTAACACCCCTTACCCGTGTTCAACACTGGGATAGGATACGAGCCATTACCAGACTTAAACATACACATACATGTAAAATCGGGACTTAAAATTTTAACCGATTTAAAAACATTCAAACACATGCATATCGTCCCTTATACGGATTTATGAGGCCCAAAACACACATCGAGGTTGGTTCAGGACTAAACCAAGTACTTCTAAAAATTTTACAACACTTAGAGAAATTTTCCATGTTTAGAGAGTCACACGCCCGTGTGGATTAGGCCGTATGGTCACACACACTCGTGTGGCTTGGGACACGCCCATGTCCTCAGCCCATGTAACTCTCTGTTTATGACGTCAGCAACAAAAGGGGGACTTACATCCACACGACTGAGACACACGGCCGTGTCTCTGCCCATGTGGCCAACACTTAGGCTATTTTCCAAGCCTTGGTCAACCATAATCCCTCAAACATTTATACAACATCAAGGATACATAACATGCCATCCATTTAATGATTAAACATCCTCAATTAAGTCACAAACATTGTGTTTCTCATACTCATTTTATATCAAGTCTAGACATACCAAAGCATATTCATTTGGCCTTGCCATCTTCACTACCACATATACCCTTATACCATGGTTGTCTTCATGCTAATATTCTCAACTTAGTCATCTAGCATTCATATTCATGTCTAATTCATATCCTTAATGTCACTTATCACACACTCACTTTAACATATTTCCATAAGGCATTCCACACTAATTCCATTCTTCATTAACATTATTAACTTACTTTAAATTTACACTTTTATACTAAAAATATGGTCGCATCTATTGATTAAAGTTCATCCATCAAATATGCATACCATATCATACATTCATCGATACCAAGCCATCACAACATGCACATCATCAAGACATTAGATCAATCATGCAAAATCAATTAGGTTTACAACGCAAAGATCAAATATGAGTCATATCTCATGGCTCTATACAAATGAATCATTATAAACCAACTCATTTGGCCAAATCATGAAACACATATCATAAAGTACTAAGTCTCTATACATGCCACTCACTTCAAAGAACTTAAGGCTTATTAATACCCCAACCTGATAATTTGATAGTGTGATGCTACCTCCAACGTTCTCCAACCCTGAGCTAACCTGACAACACTAAAGAAGTGGAAATGAGGGGTAAGCTTTATAGCTTAGTAAGTCCGTACGAAAATAATAATAAGCAATTTATTAACATGCTTTTTCCAAGTTCTTACAACATATTCTCATGTTAACACAATCGAAGTTGCACATAATTCCATTATTTTTTCATATTTTAGTCAAGCTGTCTATTCAAGTCATAGTCACTAAATTATTAACATCTTGAGCTAAGAAACTCCAAATTAAGATCCACTAATTTTCCTTGAAGCTAGACTCACATATATTCTTACCATAAAATTTCAGAATTTTTGGTCTAGCCAATAAGTACAGTTTAATCTTTAAATTCTCCCCTATTTTGCTGTCTGACAGTTCCGCCCCCTCTTCACTAAAAATTAGTTATCTCCTTATACGAGATTTGGATGATGTTCTCGTTTGTCTCTTTTGAAAATAGACTCATTAAGGATTTTAAATATATAAATTATAACCCATAATTATTCTTGAAAAATTTTTAGTCATTTTCCAAAGTTAAGATAGAGCACGAAGTCACTCTGACCCTGTCTCACAAAATTTCAAATATCTCATAATATGAAATTCCTTTGCTTACACCGTTTCCTCTATTGAAACTACACTCAATAAGATTTAATTTCATATTTTATTCAGTCTCTAATTATATTTCCAAAATTTTTTGTGGATTTTCAAAGTCGAACTACTGCTACTGTCCAAAATTGTTTTAGTGCAATATGATGATAACTATCATAAGTTAAATTTCAACTAATCATGAACTCACCATATCATAGATTCCATGTTCAATTACACAATGTAAGTTTGCATGGTATTGCAACAAAATTCATAATCATAATTCATACATCTTATCTCACTGAGGTCTCGACATTTCATAGTCTCAATAACCATAAGCTTGGTGTTCATACCTGTACCTTTTCAATACTTTTCACTTATTACTCTACTTCATAACCATAATCTTGAATGGCCCGTTGAACCATCAAGAATACTGAAGGACGTTCGGAATCATCATACACCAAATAAAGTACCAAAGCCATGTCCCAGACATGGTCTTACATGGATCCACATGTCGACACCATATCACAGATATGGTTTTATACGAAGTCTCATATCCATGTCAATGCCATGTCCCAAACATAGTCTCACACTAGCACACATATCATCATCGATGCCATGTCCCAGACATAGTCTTACACTGGCACACATAGCAATGCTAATGCCATGTCCCAGACATGGTCTTACACTGGCACACATATCAACGCCGATGCCATGTCCCAGAGATGGTCTTACACTGGCTCTTATCTCAAACGTCGATGCCATGTCCAAGACATGGTCTTACACGGGTTCTCATTAACCATGGTGTCATCATATATGAATCCTAATCATTCCTTAGGGTCACCTGGGGCTTTTTCCAATACACATCTCATCGAAACTTGTCCCTAGGACCGAATCATATATCTCATGATGGTAATTAAGCTCATGATTTTACATAATGTTAATAATCATGATAATCGCTTTTTAACACAAATCACAATTCATCACATTGTCATCACAGATCATAGACATATTGTAGATCACTTCTTATGCATAGCATACAATAGCCTTTAACTCAACAAGTTCAAATCAACTTCCCAATTTAGATTCAGTCACAATCAACGATAACATTATCATAGGTACTTACTGGTCAAATTCTCATCGTATGCATCCGTATGACAACTGTTCAATTTATTAGACAATAATATAATTTACAATTAAAGAATGACATTGCATTATTATTATTATTATCTCACGAACTTACCTCGAATCCGAGCACGGTAATTATTCCATTTTAGTCCATAATCTCGTACCTTCCTGATTTAAGTTCAAATCTTGTTTTCCTTGATCTATAATATCACATTTAACCTGCTAATTAGTCAGATTATTCATCGTGACCCAAAAATCATATTATGGAAAAATTATGTTTTTGCCCCTAAACTTTATCATATTTATACTTTTGCCCCTAGGCTCGTAAAATGATTTTTATTCAATTTTTTTGAAGTTTACGCTTAATCGAATCATTTTCATAACTATAGTAGCCCACAATTTCCACTAAATCACACTTTTATGACATTTTTATAATTTTTTACAAAATGGTCCTTTTAGACATTTTTCACCGAAAATCACTTAGTAAAAGTCGTTTATTTAACACCTAACATTCATTTTCTACCACTAGACATCAAAAAACATGCATATTACTCATGGGTAAAATTTTAAATATAAATCCTAGCTTAAAATAATGGTAGAAATAGGTAAATCGAGTTATAGGGACTTTAAAAATGTATAGAACATTAAAAACGGGTCTAGGATACGCTTACTATGCAGCTTGGAAGCTTGAACCAAACCCTAGCCATGGCTTCCATGGTAGATTTGGCTGGAACAAGAAGAAGATGGAAATTTGGCTTATTGTGGCTTTTTAACTCTTTTAATTATTAGATTACCATAATGCTCCTAACTTAAACATATTTTATTTCACCTATTCCATGCCCATTTTTGTCCAAAAAATTAACCAATGGTCTAATTACCATATAAGGACCTCCAGTTTAAAGTTTCATAACTTTTGAACTTTTTACGATTTAGTCCTTTTGACTAAATTGACTGCCCAAATGTCAAAATTTTCGAACGAAATTTTCACGAAATCATCCTATGAATTTTAGACCATAAAAGTAAAATAAAAATAAATTTTCTTATGTCGAATTTGTGGTCCCAAAACTACTGTTCTGACTAGGACCAAAATCGGGCTGTTAAACTATCCCCCCTTTAGGGATTTTCGTCCCCGAAATCTTACGGAAATGAGGTTTGTTTTTCGTATAAGCACCTTTATTCATAACATCATTAGAGAACCTTTACTAATACTAAACTTTTAGTTCCTAACACTTCAGTCCTTCGTTCCAAGGTCATGAGCATTTCTTCATTATACAACACATCAACTGAATCTTGACTTATGTCGAAGAACTCATATACATGAAGAATCTGATCCATACCGTCATAACACACATACACATAACATACTTGAATCCTTTCGAATTTGAAGGGTGAAACTAGCCAGTTCATCACGGCTTTATATTCTCTATAATTTCATATGGCTCTATAGTTTGCGAATTTGATCTCTTAGTTGTCTGTAAATTTTCAGAGCTTCCTTTAACTCTCCCAATAAATTACGATATAAACCTTGGATCTCAATCCGATCATTGAAGACTAGCATTCAAAGAAATCTAACAACTTCAAAGACACATAATTCCATTTACCTATCAAGTGCGAATTCTATACATGCCAAAATGATTTGCAATTTCACTAAATAGAGGACAACAATTCACATAACATATCTCTGATTTAGTGACGGGGATAATTCAGATATGAAATGTGACAGCCCGATTTAGGGCCTAACGAATAGTGGTTTTGAAACCACAAATCTAAAATAGAACTATTTATTTTATAATTATTTTGAGGTCTATGATGTGGTCGCATGATTGTGTGAAAATTTCGTGAAGAAATTTTATGCCTAAAGTGTCCAATTCGAAATTAAGGACTAAATTGAATAAGTTGCAAAACTTGCATTCTAGAAGCTTTTAGCATGAAATTGCTTAAATATTAATTATAAGTCCTTAAATAGGAATTTGACCAATTTCTATGATTTTGGAAAAAAATGGACTTACATGGATAAAAATTGAATGTTTAGTAAAAAGGGCATTTTGGTCATTTAGTTAATAAATGAATTAAAAAGGGAAAAATCAAGCAAAAATTTGCTCATCTTCTTTATTAGGCCGAAATTTCAAGGATTTTCCATAGCTAGGGTTTGTTTCAAGCTTCCAAGCTCCATAGTAAGTGATTCCAAGCCCTGTTTTTAATGTTCTTTACATTTTTAGAGTCCCAGTAACTTGATTAAGCTTATTCTAACAATAATTTAACCTACGGTTTATATTTGGAAAAATACCCATAGGTGAAATGTGTTTATTTTGATGTTTTATGGTATAATATGAAGCTTTAAATTGTGTTAAACAACTTTTTCTAAGCGATTTTACGTGAAAACGAGTAAAACGACATAATCGGTAAAAATACCTAATGTTCATAAGTACATGTTAGAGTGTGAATTGGATATTGCTATAGAAGGGAAAAATGATCAACATGTCATAAAGCATAAGCAAATAGGATGAAGTTTAATTTTTGAGCCTAGGGGCAAAATCATAATTTTGTGAAACTCTAGGGGTAAAATTGTAATTTTTGCCATAGGATGTTTTTGGAGTAATTTGAGTAATGTGAGACATTAATAAGTCAAATGTGTTATTATAGATCAAGAAATACATGGAATCGACCTTGATCGGGGAAAAGAAAAGATTTCGGACTAAATTACAACATTTCTATATTTTCCACCGAGGTAAGTTTGTACGTAAATAATTTATCGATTCTTTTTATTTTATTATATTTTGTTATCATATGAAATGTGGCTACCTATAGAATGATTATTTGTTGTAAATTGCAAATTGAAAAAGGACTATGAATAAATTGTAACTTGTTGGAAAGTGAGGAATTTCCTGGATGAGCCTCTGAAATAGAAATGATACGAATGATCTATTGTGAGGTCACGTGTGTAGTACTAAGTGCAGGCTACTACGTGTACCAAATTATGGGTCACATGTGTAGTACTAAGTGCAGACTACTATGCGGACCCGATAACTTCGATCACATGTGTAGTACTAAGTGCAGGCTACTACGTGTATCAGATGGTTAGGTCACATGTGTAGTACTAAGTGCAGGCTACTATGTGACAGTCCTAAAGTGACCCTAGTCAGAAAGAGGTTTCGGGACCGCTAAATTGAGTCACCAAATTATTTGAATATGATAATTATTGTCTAAAATATGTGAATATGAATGTTTGAAAGTTTTAAGCTTCGATTTAGTTAATTGCATGTGAATTTAGTTAATAGAACTTATGTGAGAAAATTTAGAAATGTGCTAGGCTACTGTAAGTGGCCTATTAATGCATGTTATAAAGGTGATAGGTTTGCATGTCAAATTACCCAAAATTTCACTAGTGGCCGGCCATGCTATGGGATAAAAGGTATTATAAACCTTTTATGTTAGTGTTTTATGTTAGGAAAAATAAAATAAGAAGCATGGGAAATAAAATAATAATGGTTAGTAGGATGATGAAAAAAAAAAAAGAAAAAAGGTTCTCATTTGTTTCTTCTTGACCGAAAAATCAAAGGAAGGAGGGGAAGAAAAGGTTGAAGAGGTTCGGCCATACTTGTATCTAGATTAAGGTATGTTTGATGATGTTCCATGAGATGCATGCATGTTTTAGTTGTTAGCTTGAGTTCTACCTAGCCCATGGTTTAAATCTTTGCTATGTGATGGAGATGATATTCGGCCATGGGTGTTGTCTTCTTGGTTGGTGTTTGATGTTGGTGATGATGCATGAAGATGAGTTAAGTTTCGGCTAAGGTGGATTTGTGTTTATGTCATTTGCATGCTAAATGTGAAGCTTTGTGATGATACACATGATGGTGGATTGATGCCTCTTGGATTTTCTTTTTAGCATTTTTTTTTGAGTTAGACATTAGGTTCTTTGTTTAACCCATGACCAAAATTGAAATGGTATGGTGTCTTGATGCATTCGACCATAGTAGGAAATATGGTTGTTGTTCATGTTATTTGCATGAGAAATGGTAGTAAGGTGTAGTGCAAATATTAGTATTTGAATACTAGTGTACATATGTGTAGTAACCGAGTTTTGAACTTGAAACAAAATGGTATGTAGTTAATACAAGTAACCATATTTGTAGGAAGTATTAAGCATATAATTGGCCTCAACATAGACATGCATATTCGGCCACATGAGATAGATTGGTGTTGCATGTATTCGGTTAGGGGCAAAGCATATTGATGCTTTTATCTTGACTTAGATAATCGGCTCAAGGAGAATTTGTTAAAGTGCTTAGTTAATTGATATTAGGTTAATGATGTGTGTATTCGGTCATGAAGGTGCACATGAGGAAATGTTAGATTAATTGTATTAAATTGCTCAATGTGATTAAAAATGCGTATGACCACTTTGTATTTGAGCTAAAGGTGGCCATATGACCTATCAACTCCTTGTCATATTCGGCCATAAGCTAGCATAATGAGACTTTAATAAGTTAAATTTGCTTGAATTAGCTCAAGAGCTTAGAGGACCAAATTTGGACAAGGGAAAGGAAAAAGTGATCGAATAGCCGCCGAAATCGTTCAACAACATCGAGGTAAGTCTTCGAGTAATGAAACTTAGTTTACGATTTGATTAAGTCATGACGTATAATCATAACCAAAGTACGGTGATATAATGATTCTACTTGAATTATATGTTGAGTTATTAGTCTATACGTATGATGGGTAGCCGTATGTGCATAGAGATCATGTCATAAAGCAAGTCAAAATCGTGCTCTTTGTATGTGGCTATTGAGCCGAAATTAGTAAGTGTGATAAGTGTCTTGTGTTTGAGCTTTGGTAATAAAAATGAAATATGGATGTGTCATGATTATTGATATATGTGCATGGTTATTCGAATGATATCCGGGCTAAGTCCCGAAGGCTTTTATGCTAGTGACTATATCTGGACTAAGATCCGAAGGCATTTGTGCGAGTTGCTATATTCGGGCTAAGACCCGAAGGCTTTTGTGCTAGCGATTATATCCAGGCTAAGTCCCGAAGGCATTTATGCTAGTGACCATATTCGGGCTAAGACCCGAAGGCCTTGTGCAAGTGGTTATATCCGGCAAAATCCCGAAGATACTTGGGTTTGGGAATGAGCGATCTTGCTGTAATAATTTCAATTAATACTCTCGTAAAATCCCAACGATGAGGTATGTTTTGTATGTGCATTGAGAAAATTGATTCCTTCCAAATAGTATTTGCTCAATCGACTAACAAGCTTCCGGCTTTTAGACAAGTTGATTTCTTACGTATGAATATAAGGGTTGGAAATGTGAAGTAGGTATGATTGTGAGAATATGTGTATATAAAATTATTCGTTTAGTCGTATGAATGCTATACTTCAGTTGTGCATGATTTCATTGCTCAAAACTTACTAAGCATTAAATGCTTACTCGTTCTTTGAATCTCTTTTATAGATTTTGGTTCGTCACCTATCGGACTCGGGATTGTCGAAGTCGAAGTCGTCCACACTATCAAAGCCCTTTTGGTACATTTTTGGTTGAACTCTGAAAATGGCATGTATAGGACTACCCTCTTTGTTGTTAGTCATGTACCCTTTGGTTTTGTATAAATTTGGATAGCCATGCGAAAATGGCTTATATATACTTTGAGCATAGCATTATAATCGTTTTGTATGTTGTTCATTGAGAGGTATGGAAATGTTTGGTAACGATTAGCCATTGGAATGGTTAATCATGATCATTTTGGTGCTTTTTATGACAAATTCTAGTTGATTCATGGAAAACCATGAAATAGGTAAAGTTTACCTTAAAAACAGATGCTGACAACAGCAGTGGTGTGGATTTGAAAAATCACTAAAAATAGTAGGAATGGAATTAAATAGTGAATCAATTATGTAATCGAACCTTGATGAATCTACTTTCATATGGAAGAAACGAAACGATCATATGAGTCTTATTTTACGAGATATTTAAGCTTTCGCAGAATAGGGCCAGAGCAATTTCTGGATCACCTGATCTGACTTTGGAAATTCACTATAAATTAACCAGAGATAATTAGAAGTCATGCCATATATGTATAGATTCCTTTTTGCGTCTAGTTTCATCAGAAACAAACAGCATAAGTATTAAATACCTGTACAAGGAGATATCTAAGTCATAATGCATGAAGGTCGGAGTAGTCGAACCCTGAAACAGGTGAGAGTTTAACTAATAAACTGTGCTAATTGGCTCGACCAAAAATTCTAGAAAAAAATTTGTAGAAGGATATGTGAGTCTAGTTTCAGGTAAAATTTATAAAACTGGTTTTCCAGTTTTGGAACTCAAGATACGGTTTTAAGGTGACAGTGATGCGTTAGCCACTTGTCGGAAAATTTTAAAATGGATTGTGAAAATCAATGAATTAAGTCTGTTAGCACCTCATGTTCGACTCGCAACGGTCTCTGCACGGGGTGTTACAATTTTATTGGTATCAGAGATACGGTTTAGTCGATTCTAGGACTACCGTAATACGTTTGGGTCTAGCTATACATGCCATTATGTGATTATTTGATAGTGTGGTGATTTTTGACAATTGAAAATGTGTTTATTTATAGTAATGGATCCCGATCCCAACCGAAGCGGTAGTGATGATCTTGAGAGTGTAGCGCTGCTCCAAGACAAGGGACAGCGCGGCGGACTCTCAACCTATTGCTAGTAATCCGAATGATTAGGCTAGACAAGCTTTTTATAGCGTGATGAATGATTGGTTCAACCAATACATTCGAACTAATACGACTGCTCCACAACCTCCATTCCCGACTAATACCACCTCAAGACCTACAATACCTTTGACAATCGACCAAATAAGGTCAAATAAGCCCCAGTTGATGTAATCTAAAAACACGGGCTACTAAATTTAAAGCTACAGACGTTGATGATGCCGAGCAAGTGAATTTTGGTTGGACAACACTATTCGGTACTCGATGAGCTATCTTGCACACCGATGAGTGCCTAAAGTGTACTATCTCCTTGCTACGTGATTCTGCCTACTATTGGTGGAATACGATGACTTCTGTTGTGCCCAGAGAGCAAGTAACTTGGGAGTTTTTCCAAACCGATTTTCAGAAAAAGTATATCAGTCAGGGATTCATGGATCAAAAACGGAAGGAATTTCTTGAACTTAAACAAGGTTCCATGTCGGTTACCGACTATGAACGAAAATTTGTGAGGCTTAGCCGGTATGCATGAGAATGCATTTCTTCAGAAGCTGTGATGTGTAAACGTTTCGAAGATGGACTGAATGATGATATAAAGCTGTATGTTGGCATTTTAGAAATCCGAGAATTTGTGGTACTTGTCGAGTGAGCTTGCAAAGCCGAGGAGCTCAGTAAGGAGAAAAGGAAAGCTGGTATGGGAGCAAAGGAGTTTCGTAAGAGATCTTCGGGAAAGCCCTTTCAACAGTCATCAAAGAAATTTAGAGATGATTTAGGCCGATCAAGAGACACTTCGGGCTTTTCTAGACGAGATCGTGATCGACCCCCTGTGAGTGCACGAGTCACTTCGGTCGCCAGTGTTGGAAATGATCGTCGAGACAGAACGGAGTGTCAGTATTGTGGTAAATGGCACTCAGGGAGTTGTAGATTCCATGACCGCTCCTGTTACAAGTGCGGATGCTGACCACTTTATTAAAGATTGCCCGAGATTGTCTGAACAGAACGTAAATTAGAGTGGGAAACCTGGTGCTACTACTGCTCGGGGTAGACCATCTAGGAATACGGGCAATGCTAGTGGCGGTCAAAGAGGATCTAGAGATGCTACAACCAGATCTGAGGCTCGTGCTCCTGCTAGAGCTTATGCCATATGCGCACGCAAGGATGCTTCTTCGCCAGATGTCATTACCGGTACTTTTACTCTCTTTGATACTAATGTGATTGCTTTGATTGACCCTGGTTCTACTCATTCTTATATATGTGAAACCTTAGCATCCAAAGAAGACTCTACTGTTTAGTCTCTCGAGTTTGTAATTCGGGTGTCAAATCCTTTGGGTCGTTACGTGCTTGTCGACAAAGTGTGCAAGAAATGTCCCCTAGTAATCCGAGGTTCCTGTTTTCCGGCCGATTTGATGCTTTTACCGTTTGACGAATTTGATGTTATCCTCGGTATGGATTGGTTGACCGTACATGATGCAATTGTAAATTGCAAAAGAAAAACCATCGATTTAAGGTGTGTAAATAACGAGATAATTCGAGTTAAGTCTACTGACTTGAATAGGTTGCCAGTTGTAATATCATCGATGTTGGCTCAGAAATATGTAAGAAAGGGGTGTGAAGCATACCTTGCGTATGTACTTGATGACAAAGAGTTAGAAAAGAAGCCTAAATCTGTGCCAGTGGTTTGTGAATACCCGGATGTTTTTCCCGAAGAATTACCGGGTTTACCACCTGTTCGGGAGGTAGAGTTTGGTATCGAGCTTATACCTGGGACTACACCGATTTTGATAGCTCCGTATCGTATGGCACCAACCGAGTTAAAAGAGTTGAAGGCCCAGTTGCAAGAGTTGACGGATAGGGGTTTCGCTCGACCAAGTTTCTCACCTTGGGGTCCACCAGTATTGTTTGTGAAAAAGAAGGACGGAACCATGAGGTTGTGCATCGACTATCGTCAGCTGAATAAGGTGACAATAAAGAATAAATATCCGATACCGCGCATTGACAATTTGTTTGATCAACTAAAGGGAGCCTCGGTGTTTTCAAAGATAGACTTGAGATCGGGTTATTATCGATTCATAATTCGAGATTTGGATATACCCAAAGCGCTTCGAGCGAGATACGGTCACTACTGAATTCTTAGTGATGCCGTTTGGGCTCACTAATGCCCCCGCGGTATTCATGGATTTGATGAATCGGATCTTCAGACCGTATTTGGATCGATTTGTAGTTGTGTTTATCGACGATATTTTGATATTCGAGAAATGAAACCGATCATGCTGAACACCTGGGATTAGTGTTGCAAACTTTACGGGATAAGCAATTATATGCTAAGTTCAGCAAGTGTGAGTTCTGGTTAAGAGAGGTTAGCTTCTTGGGTCATGTGGTATCTGCGTCGGGTATTCGGGTTGATCCGAACAAAATTTCAGCCATACTTAACTGGAAGCCTCCGAGAAATATTACTGAGGTTCGGAGCTTTTTGGGACTTGTTGGTTACTACCGACGGTTTGTAAAAGGTTTCTCGATGATAGCTACACCAATGACGAAACTACTTGTAAAGATGTTAAGTTTGAATGGACGAAAAGTGTCGAAAAGTTTCGATCAATTGAAAACTCATTTGTGGAAGCTCGAAGACTACTGCGTTCCGAATCGTGCAAGGAGTTCGTCGTTTATAGTGATGCATCCTTACTTGGGTTGGGTTGTGTATTGATGCAAGAAGGTCGAGTTGTAGCTTATGCGTCGAGGCAGCTGAAGCCACATGAGAAAAATTATCCAACCCATGATCTCGAACTAGCTGCCATCGTATTCGTTTTGAAAATATGGCGACATTACTTATTTGATGAGAAGTGCCATGTATATTCGGATCACAAAAGTCTCAAATATTTGATGACTCAAAGAGACTTGAATCTGCGACAAAGGCGTTGGCTTGAGTTGTTGAAAGATTATGAGCTTGTCATTGATTATCACCCGGGAAAGGCTAATGTGGTTGCGGACGCCTTAAGCGAAAATCACTTTGCTTGTTTTCTGAGCGATGGATGTACACTTGTTGCGTTTCTACCCGACAATGTGTTAGTACCTGAATTAAAGGCCAAACCATTGTTGATTCATCAAATTCGTGAAGCTCAGAAAGTCGATGATGAATTGGTTGTAAAACGGGCTGAATGTGCTTCGAATATGGATCAGAGTTTTCAAATTGATGATGACGATTGTTTGAGGTTCAGAAATCGTTTGTGTGTTCCAAGAAGTTCAGAACTTACTTTGATGATTCTGAATGAAGCTCATTGTAGCCGAATGTCAATTCACCCGGGGAGTACGAAAATGTACAACGATCTGAGATGTCAATTTTGGTGGCATGGTATGAAACGAGACATTTTCGATTTTGTTTCGAAGTGCTTAGTATGTCAGCAAGTGAAGGCGGAACATCAAGTGCCTACGGGTCTACTTCAGTCGATCATGATACCTAAATGGAAATGGGATCGAGTCACGATGGATTTTGTATTTGGGTTGCCAGTGTCGGCAAGTAAGAAAGATGCGATTTGGGTTGTTGTTGATAGACTGACTAAATCAGCTCACTTTATCCCCGTACGCACGGATTTTTCATTGGATAAACTAGCTGAATTGTATGTTTCTCAGATTGTGAGATTACACGGGGTACCTATTTCTATTGTGTCGGATAGAGATCCGAGATTCACCTCACGATTTTGGAAGAAATTGCAAGAAGCTTTGGGTACCAAGTTGCATTTTAGCACCACTTTTCACCCCCAAACTGATGGTCAATCCGAGCGGATAATTCAGATACTTGAGGATATGTTGAGATGTTGCATCCTTGAGTTTAGTGGTTCATGGGAGCAGTATTTACCTTTGATTGAATTCGCTTACAATAATAGTTTTCAATCAAGTATTAAGATGGCACCTTACGAGGCTTTGTACGGTCGTAAATGCCGTACACCATTGTTTTGGACCGAGCTCGGTGAAAGTAAAATTTTCAGAGTTGATTTGATTAAAGATGCTGAGCAGAAAGTAAAAGTAATCCGTGAAAGTCTGAAGGCAGCCACAGATCGTCAGAAGTCGTACGCAGATTTGAAACGAAAGGACATTGAGTATCAGGTGGGAGACAAAGTGTTTCTTAAAGTTTCACCTTGGAAAAAGATACTCAGATTTGGTCGTAAGGGCAAATTGAGTCTGAGATTCATTGGGCCGTATGAAATCTCCGAACGAGTTGGTCCAGTTGCATATAGGTTGCTTTTACCCCTTGAACTTGAAAGGATCCACAACGTTTTTCATGTTTCAATGCTTCGACGTTACAGATCTGATGCTTCGCACATAATAAGTCCCTCCGAGGTTGAAATTCAAGCCGATATGAGTTATGAAGAAGAACCAATTCGTATCCTAGCTCGTGAAGCAAAAGAGTTGCGAAACAAAAAGGTTCCTTTAGTAAAAGTGTTATGGCTCAAACACGTGATGGAAGAAGCTACTTGGGAACCCGAGAACTCTATGAAACAACGATACCCAAAGCTATTTACCGGTAAGATTTTCGGGGACGAAAATTTCTTAAAGTGGGGGAGAGTTGTGACAGTCCTAAAGTGACCCTAGTCGAAAAGCGGTTTCGGGACCGCTAAACCGAGTCACCAAATTATTTGAATATGATAATTATTGTCTAAAATATGTGAATATGAATGTTTGAAAGTTTTAAGCTTCGATTTAGTTACTTGCATGTGAATTTAGTTAATAGGACTTATGTGAGAAAATTTAGAAATGTGCTAGGCAAATGTAAGTGGCCTACTAATGCATGTTATAAAGGTGATGGGTTTGCATGTCAAATTACCCAAAATTTCACTAGTGGCCGGCCATGCTATGGGATAAAAGGTATTATAAACCTTTTATGTTAGTGTTTTATGTTAGGAAAAATAAAATAAGAAGCATGCGCAATAAAATAATAATGGTTAGTAGGATGATGAAACAAAAAAAAGAAAAAAGGTTCTCATTTGTTTCTTCTTGACCGAAAAATCAAAGGAAGGAGGGGAAGAAAAGGTTGAAGAGGTTCGGCCATACTTGTATCTAGATTAAGGTATGTTTGATGATGTTCCATGAGATGCATGCATGTTTTAGTTGTTAGCTTGAGTTCAACCTAGCCCATGGTTTAAATCTTTGCTATGTGATGGAGATGATATTCGGCCATGGGTGTTGTCTTCTTGGTTGGTGTTTAATGTTGGTGATGATGCATGAAGATGAGTTATGTTTCGGCTAAGGTGGATTTGTGTTGATGTCATTTGCATGCTAAATGTGAAGCTTTGTAATGATATACATGATGGTGGATTGATGCCTCTTGGATTTTCTTTTTAGCATTTTTTTTTGAGTTAGACATTAGGTTCTTTGTTTAACCCATGACCAAAATTGAAATGGTATGGTGTCTTGATGCATTCGGCCATAGTAGGAAATATGGTTGTTGTTCATGTTATTTGCATGAGAAATGGTAGTAAGGTGAAATGCAAATATTAGTATTTGAATACTAGTGTACATATGTGTATTAGCCGAGTTTTGAACTTGAAACAAAATGGTATGTAGTTAATACAAGTAACCATATTTGTAGGAAGTATTAAGCATATAATTGGCCTCAACATAGACATGCATATTCGCCACATGAGATAGATTGGTGTTGCATGTATTCGGTTAGGGGCAAGCATATTGATGCTTTTATCTTGACTTAGATAATCGGCTCAAGGAGAATTTGTTAAAGTGCTTAGTTAATTGATATTAGGTTAATGATGTGTGTATTCGGTCATGAAGGTGCACATGAGGAAATGTTAGATTAATTGTATTAAATTGCTCAATGTGATTAAAAATGCGTATGACCACTTTGTATTTGAGCTAAAGGTGGCCATATGACCTATCAACTCCTTGTCATATTCGGCCATAAGCTAGCATAATGAGACTTTAATAAGTTAAATTTGCTTGAATTAGCTCAAGAGCTTAGAGGACCAAATTTGGACAAGGGAAAGGAAAAAGTGATCGAATAGCCGACGAAATCGTTCGACAACATCGAGGTAAGTCTTCGAGTAATGAAACTTAGTTTACGATTTGATTAAGTCATGACGATAATCATAACCAAAGTACGGTGATATAATGATTCTACTTGAATTATATGTTGAGTTATTAGTCTATACGTATGATGGGTAGCCGTATGTGCATAGAGATCATGTCATAAAGCAAGTCAAAATCGTGCTTTTGTATGTGGCTATTGAGCCGAAATTAGTAAGTGTGATAAGTGTCTTGTGTTTGAGCTTTGGTAATAAAATGAAATATGGATGTGTCATGATTATTGATATATGTGCATGGTTATTGAATGATATCCGGCTAAGTCCCGAAGGCTTTTATGCTAGTGACTATATCCGGACTAAGATCCGAAGGCATTTGTGCGAGTTGCTATATCCGGGCTAAGACCCGAAGGCTTTTGTGCTAGTGATTATATCCGGGCTAAGTCTCGAAGGCATTTATGCTAGTGACCATATCCGGGCTAAGACCCGAAGGCCTTGTGCGAGTGGTTATATCCGGCAAAATCCCGAAGATACTTGGGTTTGGGAATGAGCGATCTTGCTGTAATAATTTCAATTAATACGCTCGTAAAATCCCAACGATGAGGTATGTTTCGTATATGCATTGAGATAATTGATTCCTTCCAAATAGTATTTGCTCAATCGACTAACAAGCTTCTGGCTTTTAGACAAGTTGATTTCTTACGTATGAATATAAGGGTTGGAAATGTGAAGTAGGTATGATTGTGAGAATATGTGTATATGAAATTATTCGTTTAGTCGTATGAATGCTATACTTCAGTTGTGCATGATTTCATTGCTCAAAACTTACTAAGCATTAAATGCTTACTCCGTTCTTTGAATCTCTGTTTTATAGATTTTGGTTCGTCAGCTATCGGACTCGGGATTGTCGAAGTCGAAGTCGTCCACACTATCAAAGCCCTTTTGGTACATTTTTGGTTGAACTCTGAAAATGGCATGTATAGGACTACCCTCTTTGTTGTTAGTCATGTACCCTTTGGTTTTGTATAAATTTGGATAGCCATGCGAAAATGGCGTATATATACTTTGAGCATAGCATTATAATCGTTTTGTATGTTGTTCATTGAGAGGTATGAAAATGTTTGGTAACGATTAGCCATTGGAATGGTTAATCATGATCATTTTGGTGCTTTGTATGACAAATTCTAGTTGATTCATGGAAAACCATGAAATAGGTAAAGTTTACCTTAAAAATAGATGCTGACAGCAGCAGTGGTGTGGATTTGAAAAATCACTAAAAATAGTAGGAATGGAATTAAATAGTGAATAAATTATGTAATCGAACCTTGGTGAATCTACTTTCATATGGAAGAAACAAAACGATCATATGAGTCGTATTTTAAGAGATATTTAAGCTTTCGCGGAACAGGGCCAGAGTGATTTCTGGATCCCCTGATCTGACTTTGGAAATTCACTATAAATTAACCAGAGATAATTATAAGTCATTCCATATATGTGTAGATTCCTTTTTGAGTCTAGTTTCATTAGAAACAAACGACATAAGTATTGAAGCCCTGTACAAGGAGATATCTAAGTCGTAATGCATGACGGTCGGAGTAGTCGAACCCTGAAACAGGTGAGATTTAACTAATAAACTGTACTAATTGGCTCGACCAAAAATTCTAGAAAAACATTTGTAGAAGGATATGTGAGTCTAGTTTCAGGTAAAATTTACGAAACTGGTTTTCCAGTTTTGGAACTCAAGATACGGTTTTTAAGGTGACAGTGATGCAGTTAGCCAGCTTGTCTGGAAAATTTTAAAATGGACTGTGAAAATCAGTGAATTAAGTCTGTTAGCACCTCGTGTTCGACTCCGGCAACGGTCTCGGGTACGGGGTGTTACATACTATGCGTACCAGATAGCTTTGGCTACAAGTATGAAAATATGTGCAGGCAACTGAGTATCAGTTATTATTCCGAAGAATTCAACGGGAAAATCGATTAAGTAAAAATACATATGAACATGATTATATGATGAATATGTGCAGGTATATGTTTAAGAAAATTTTGAGTAGTATACTCGATATTTGAGTGAACTTCAATAAGACAAAATGGATTAAATGAAATTATGTAAGAGTGAATTTTAGTAGCAAAACAGTGTTGGATAGCAGTAATTTGGTGACTTTGAAAATTCACCAAAAATTGTTTAAGTTGAATTAAATTTAAAATAAATTATGAAATTAAAGCTTAATGAGTCTATTTTCATATAAAAGAAACATGGGGAGCAAAAGAGTTCTATAGTATGTGATATTCTAATTTTTGTGAGATAGTGTCAGAATGAATTCAAGATCCCCTGTTCTGACTTGGAAAAATTGTTAAAAATTGTAGAAAATAATTATGGGTTATAATTTATATGCATAGAATATTTGATTAGTATATTTTTAATAGAAACAAATGGGAACATTATCCGTGTTCTGTACTATGAGATATTTAATTTTTAGTAAGAGGTCAGAACTGTCGGACAGTGAAACAAGAGCAACTTTAATGAATAAACTGTACTAATTGGCTAAACCAAAAATTATGAAATTTTTATGGTAAGAAATTATATGAGTCTAGTTTTCTGGAAAATTAATAGATTTAAATTTTGAGTTCCGTAACTCCATATATAAATGATTTAGTGACAGTGACTCAAGAAAATAGCTTGACCTGAACATGAGATTATGTACTATTATGATTTTTTTATTTTGAGAAATATGTTGATAAATTGTATATCACTTACGAACTTACTTACTACGCTTTACGCTTACTCTCTTTTCTTTCTCTTGTCTTATAGTGTCACTAGGCAGCTCGGGATTCGGAAGATCGTCGGAGATCCATCCGCACTATCAATACTTTTTGGTATTTTGTAAACATTATTTTGGAGTTATGGCATGTATAGATGACTTGGTTATTTTTGTTATATGTCATAATTAAATTGGCCTAAAATGTTGGTCTTCAAAATTTATTTTATTAGTTCATTTTGTATATGCTCGTTGATGTTAATTAATATTGTTCAGATTATAGGACATGAAAATGTATGTTAGAAATAAAAAAAATTCTATGTCATGATTTCGTACGTTTGCATGTATTATGTTTCGGTAATGTCTCGTACCCTGTTCCAGCTTAGAACACAGGTAAGGGGTGTTACATTTTTATTGGTATTAGAGCCAAGGTTTAGGCGATTCTCGGATCTACGTACTATGTATGGAAGTCTATCTATACATGCCATAAATATATTGTGATAGTGCGATGACTCTTGACAATTTAAATTGTGTTTTCATATAATAAATTTATCCCTACCGAGCTATAGCTGATGATGTAAAAAGTAATGTGCCGGCTCCCGCACAAGGGACTGCGCTAGCTGAGAGTAGGCCTGAGACACATGATCAGGGAGATGGGGCTCGGGAAGCCTTTCTCCGTATGATGAGTAATTGGTATATAGAATTTGTTTGAGCAAATCCGAATGTTAAGCCTCCTCCACCCCTCCTATTCCCCAACCGGTTTCTGTAGTTCCTCAAGGTGTCAAAATGGTAAGATTGAGCAAGCCCCAGTTGATAAAATTTGAAAGCAAGGGGCTGAAGAATTCAGGGCTAATATAGATGATGATCCCGATAAAGAAGAGTTTTGACTTAAGAATTCTATCAGAGTATTTGATGAGCTCGCTTGCACTCCCGAAGAATGTTTAAAATATGTTATATCTTTACTGAGAGATTCAGCATATCATTGGTGGAAGACATTGGTATCCGTGGTTCCGATAGAAAGGGTTACATGGGATTTTTTCCAAGAGGAGTTTAGAAAGAAATACATAAGCCAGCAGTTCATTAATCAAAAACGGAAAGAGTTCCTCAAGCTAAAGCAAGGTAAAATGTCTGTGGCAAAATATGAACGTGAATTTGTTAGACTCAGTAAGTATGCCCAAGAGTGTGTGTCTACGGAAGCTATTATGTGTAAGAGGTTCGAGGATGGGTTAAATAAAGACATCAGGCAATTAGTTGGGATCTTAGAGTTGAAAGAGTTGGTAGTATTGGTCAATCGAGCTTGTAAAGCCGAAGAACTGAACAACGAAAAGAGAAAAGTTGTGAGTGAAGCCAGAGATGCAAGAAATAGGCCAATGAGTAAGTCATTCCAATTCCAGTCAAAGAAGTCTAAAGAAATGAATCCTCTATTAACTGTTTTAGCTATATATCCGCACCAAGATCATGAGAGATCATATTTGGGTTCAAAAGCTCAAGCTACTTCAATGGAAAGTGTGGGTAATGTGAGATCTAATAGACCTGAGTGTCAGCATTGTGGTAAGCAACATTTTGGTGAGTGTTGGGTGATTAGCAGGGCTTGTTTCAAGTGTGGTTCTTGAGAACATTATATTAAGAATTGCCCAAAAAGGGTTGAAGAAGAAAAATTTCAGAGTGTCAGACAGACTAGTGCTGCTAATAGAGGTAGACCTCCAAGAAATACTGGAAGTGGAACTAGCAATACAAGTGTGACAAAGGATTCAACTGGGAGACCAAAAGCTAAAGCACCTGCTAGAGCTTATGCCATACGTGCTCGTGAAGAGACGTCATCTCCCGATGTGATCATCGGTACATTTTCTCTTTATGATACTATTGTTATTGCATTGATTGATCCTGGATCTACTCATTCTTATGTTTGTGAAAATTTAGTATCTAGTAAGAGCTTGCCTGTAGAATTTACTGAATTTGTGATTAAAGTGCCAAACCTTTTAGGCAAATATGTGTTAGTAGATAGGGTTTGTAAAAATTGTCCTTTAATGATTCAAGGTTACTATTTTTTGGCTAATCTGATGTTGTTACCATTTGATGAGTTTGATGTTATTCTGGGTATGGACTGGTTAACTTTAAATGATGCCAGAGTAAATTGCAGACAGGAAACCCTTGAGTTGAAATGTGAAAATGGTGAAATTCTTTGGGTTGAAACAAATGAATCAAAATAAATTGCCTATGGTGATTTCGCACATGTCTGCTCAGCGATATATAGGAAAGGTGTGTGAAGCTTACCTTGCATATGTATTTAATACCAAGATGTTTGAATCAAAGCTCGAATTAGTGCCAGTAGTCTGTGAATTCCCGGATGTATTTCTAGAAGAATTGCCTGGGTTGCCTCCAATCAGAGAGGTAGAGTTTACCATTGATTTGTTACCTGGAACTGCACCAATTTCAATTTCTCCTTACAGAATGGCTCCGAATGAAATGAAATAATTAAAGGTTCAGTTCCAAGATTTAATAGATAAGGGTTTTGTGAGACTGAGTTTCTCTCCCTGAGGTGCTCCCGTGTTGTTTGTAAAGAAAAAGGATGGATCTATGAGACTTTGTATTGACTATCGAAAGCTCAACAAGGTGACTATAAAGAACAAGTATCCATTGCCGAGAATTGATGATTTGTTCGACCAGTTGAAAGGGGCGATAGTGCTTTCAAAGATCGATTTGAGATCCGGTTACTATCAGTTAAGAGTTAAAGAGTCGGATGTGCCAAAAATTGCTTTCAGGATGAGGTATGGACACTATGAATTTCTTGTGATGCCTTTCAGTTTAACTAATGCTCCGGCTATCTTTATGAATTTGATGAATTGAATCTTTTAGCCATACTTGGATAGGTTTATGGTTGTGTTAATAGATGATATTTTGATTTATTCTCGAGATGGGTCCGAGCATGCTGAACACATAAGAACAATATTACAGATATTAAGAGAAAAGAAATTGTTTGCTAAATTTAGTAAAAGTGAATTTTGGCTTCATTAAGTCAAATTTTTGGGGCATATAGTTTCGGGTGATGGTATTCAGGTCAATCCAAGCAAAGTTTCGGCAATTGTTGATTGGAAACCGCCAAAGGATATATCCGAGGTTAGCTTTTTGGGCTTAGCTGGATATTATCGACGCTTTTTTGAGGGATTTTCAATGATTGCCTCTATGACTAAGTTGCTACAAAAGAATGTTAAGTTCGATTGGACTGAAAAGTGTCAACAAAGTTTTGAGAAGTTGAAAGCGTAGTTGACCGAAGCACCAGGGTTAGTACAACCCGAGTCGGGAAAAGAGTTTGTGATCTATAGTGATGTAGCATCAATTGGTCTTGGATGTGTGTTGATGAAAGAAGGTAAAGTGGTAGCTTATGCCTCAAGACAGTTGAAACCACATGAGAAGAATTACCTGACGCTTGATTTGGAAATGGCCGCCATTGTCTTTGCTCTAAAGATTTGGCATCATTATTTGTACAGTGAGAAATGCCGAATCTTTGCTAATCATAAAAGTTTGAAATATCTAATGAATCAAAAGGATTTGAATTTACAACAACGGAGATGGCTTGAACTATTGAAAGATTATGAACTAATAATTGACTATCATCCTGGGAAAGCGAATGTAGTCGCAGATGCCTTGAGTAGAAAATCCTTATTTGCTTTGAGAGCTATGGGTACAAACTTGGCTATGTCTAATGATGGTTCGATTTTGGCCGAGTTGAGGGCTAGGCTGTTATTTCTTTAGCAAATTTGTGAAGCTCAGAAGAATGACAGTGAATTGCAAGCCAAGCGAGCTCAGTGTGAATCGGGCTGTAAATCAGATTTTCAAATCGGAGCTGATGATTGCTTAATGTTCCATGAACGAGTATGTGTACCGAAAGATGCTGAATTGGTTCAGAAGATTTTACATGAGGCACACACTAGTTGTTTGTCAGTTCATCCCGTTAGTACGAAAATGTACAATGACTTGAAGAAAGTATATTGGTGGAATGGTATGAAAAGAGATATTTCTGAGTTTGTATCGAGATGCTTAATTTTTCAGCAAGTGAAAGTTGAACACCAAGTACCTTCAGGTTTACTTCTGTAACACCCCGTACCCGAGTCCGTTACCGGAGTCGAACACAAGGTGCACACAGACTTAACTTAATTGTTTTCACAGTCCATAAAAAAAAAATTTTCCAGACTAACTGGTTACTGCATCACTGTCACCTTAAAAATCATATCTTGAGTTTTAAAGCTCAACAATCAGTTTTGTAATTTTTCCCTGAAACTAGACTCATAAGTCCATCAACATATTTTTTTCTAGAATTTTTGGTCAGGCCAATTAGTACAGTTTATTAGTTAAAGTCTCCCCTAATCCAGGGTTTGACTACACTGACCTTCACGCATTACGAATTGGATATCTCCCTGTACAGGGCTTCAATACTGATGCCGTTTGTTTTTATAGAAACTAGACTCAGAGGGGAATCTATACATATATGGCATGACTCCTAACTATCTCTGGTTAATTAATAATGAATTTCCAAAGTCGGAACAGGGGATCCAGAAACCGTTCTGGCCCTGTTTCACAAGAACTTTAATATCTCCTAACATATAACTCATATGACCATTTCGTTTCTTCCATATGAAAGTAGATTCATCAAGGTTCATTTAAATAATTTATTCACTATTTAATTCCATTCCTACAATTTTTAGTGATTTTTCAAATCCACACCACTGCTGCTGTCAGCATCTGTTTTCAAGGTAAACCTTACCTATTTCGTGGTTTCCATGGACCAACTAGAGTTTTGTCATACATAGGTCCACATATGATCATATTTAGCCATTCCAAGGGCTGATCATTGCCCAACACTTCCATTCCAGTCCATAGTCACATCATGAAACCATATATATATACATAAACACAAATGGTCTAATGCCATACTCCACTTCTACGAGCCATTTTCGCATGGCTGTACACACATACATCACAAAACGTACTTAAAAAAAAACAGCAAAGGGTAGTCCTATACATGCCATATCCAGAGTTCAACTAAAAGAGTACCAAAGGGCTTTGATAGTGTGGATGACTTCGACTTCAATGATCCCGAATCCGATAGCTAACGAGCAAAATCTATAAAACAGAGAGCCAAAGCAACAGGGTAAGCATTTTAATGCTTAGTAAGTCTCAAGTAATGAAATCAGCTTTGACTAAAGTATTTGTAACACCCCAAACCCGGCCTGGATGTTATGACCGGATCTGATGTGCCACATTGGTGCGTTCAAAACACTTAGTTTGGAAAAGCTGAGTTGGTGTTGTAAAAGATACTTTTAAAAGAAGGTTAAAGTGAATGGAAGCTGCGCACCAGGTAGGAAACCAGGAAGAAGAGGAGGTGAGTCCGTCGGACTGCTTAAGTACCAAGCTCTTCCCGGATCCAATCCTAGACATGCACACATCCATTACCACACTTTATCACCTCGTATAATTTTGAGAAAACCGTTTGGTTATGCCCGTCTTAAGAAAATGATTAAGTTTGAAAACGTTTGTTTAAAATATTTATTTTCTTGGAAAATCATTACTTTGCGGAAACTTTCCGCGTCATCGTGATCTTTTATAAAAACGAGTAGTTTTTTTTTTATAAAACGAACCCTAATGCTAGCCAGTTTAATAATCCCCAAAATAAAAGTAATTAAAAAGAGCGGCCTTATTACAACTTTAAGCATAATAAAAATAATCCAAAATAAATGCTAAACTTATTTAAAATCGGCAATCAATCTTCATGGCCACTCTGAATCCCGCCCAGCTCCAAGTCCGCCAACTAGGCCACCAACTCATTTGTGTCATAAATCCAACACATTAAACTTTAAAGTGCACCTACTTGCTTCTAGATTTATTGAAAAGAAAAACCAAAATATATTGCAAGAGCCAAGACTTGAACCTTGGACCCCTTGCTTCCCCTATGGCGTCACTTCCTTGTCCCCTAAGTGGCGTCACCTTGCCACTACACCACACTCCTTTTTTGTGTCACAATTTCTCCAACAATATTCTTAAGGTCTACCTACTACACCTGTGGTTTGATCTACCTTAAATTTTTACTAGAGTCCGGTTTGAACCCAAGACTTCTCCAACACTTCTCAAAGACACTTAACCACTAAAACAAGCCTTCATTAACAAAATTTACATGCACAACAAAATATTAAAAGCTGCCTTCAATCGCTCCCATGCTCAAGGCCCAAAACTTCTAGGCCCAAATTCAGGTGTTACAACTCTACCTCCTTAAAGAAATTTCGTCCTCGAAATTTCCATTTAATGAGTAGTCATCTAACATCTACCCCACTACGCTATCAGCAAGACTCGATCTAAATAATTTTAATACGATGCGAACATCTAATTATCGAAATAAAGAAACGTTTATCAAGCACGCATTCAATTCGTAACACACACTTAAATAGGATAAACTTGGCAATCCCGAGCTCGATGCTCCTTGGACCCACATCTAAAGCATCCTCCCATCTTCCTAAGGCATTTACCAGTATGACGCCCGTTGCAGTCTTTGCAGGTTGGAAAGTTTGGTCGTGCCTTAACATGTTTCACAGAACAAAGCTTGGTCTTCTGAGAACTAGAATCCTTTCTCTTCTTACTTGTAAGCACCACGCTTGAAGCGCTTCCTAATTTCCTTAATTTTGTATCCAATACTTCCTCTACCACTTTCCTTACTAACTCGGCGATTGCCTCAAAGACCAAGCTCCGAAGTTACCGCAACCAAGTTGGTAGACTTTGCTTACCCTCGAATCCATATCAATACTCTACATTACCAAGTACACATATCAATTAACTACAAAGATCTCAAAATTTTACTATTTATTCATATGTCTTATGCAGAGATAGTATTTTAAAGTTTCTATTTTCACGTAATCATAGCCTAGCTACGATCTCGGTATTCTAGAGTTTTAGGGTTGCCCTAGTTATAATGTCATGATATGGTCTCGTTCTATCTACAGTAATATCTTAATACTGGTGTAATATGAGGCGAAATACTTACAGACTTGGTGCGTGGATTCAGTCGCCACTTCTTTCTCAATCCATTTAAACTTGAAAACCATGTTTTTGACCACCGAAAAAAAAAAACTTTGATTTGAAAACACCCTTTATTTTGAAACTCTTGATTTAAAACAGAAAAACTTGGACCATTTTAACATATATACTCCGCAAAACATCTTTAAAATGAACTTTTCAAAAACCATTTAAAAATACCCTTCTTAGGCCTAAATTTTCGAAAAATTTCGGACCCGATCCACAGCCGAGTTGTTGAAACTTAGCTCTAATACCACTAAATGTAACACCCCAAACCCGGCCTGGATGTTATGACCGGATCTGATGCGCCACATTGGTGCGTTCAAAACACTTAGTTTGGAAAAGCTGAGTTGGTGTTGTAAAAGATACTTTTAAAAGAAAGTTAAAGTGAATGGAAGCTGCGCACCAGGTAGGAAACCAGGAAGAAGAGAAGGTGAGTCCGTCGGACTGCTTAAGTACCAAGCTCTTCCCGGATCCAATCCTAGACATGCACACATCCATTACCACACTTTATCACCTCGTATAATTTTGAGAAAACCGTTTGGTTATGCCCGTCTTAAGAAAATGATTAAGTTTGAAAACGTTTGTTTAAAATATTTATTTTCTTGGAAAAACATTACTTTGCGGAAACTTTGCGCGTCATCGTGATCTTTTATAAAAACGAGTAGTTTTTTTTATAAAACGAACCCTAGTGCTAGCCAGTTTAATAATCCCCAAAATAAAAGTAATTAAAAAGAGCGGCCTTATTACAACTTTAAGCATAATAAAAATAATCCAAAATAAATGCTAAACTTATTTAAAATCGGCAATCAATCTTCATGGCCACTCTGAATCCCGCCCAGCTCCAAGTCCACCAACTAGGCCACCAACTCATTTGTGTCATAAATCCAACACATTAAACTTTAAAGTGCACCTACTTGCTTCTAGATTTATTGAAAAGAAAACCAAAATATATTGCAAGAGCCAAGACTTGAACCTTGGACCCTTGCTTCCCTATGGCGTCACTTCCTTGTCCCTAAGTGGCGCCACCTTGCCACTACACCACACTCCTTTTTGTGTCACAATTTCTCCAACAATATTCTTAAGGCCTACCTACTACACCTGTGGTTTGATCTACCTTAAATTTTTACTAGAGTCCGTGTTTGAACCCAAGACTTCTCCAACACTTCTCAAAGACACTTAACCACTAAAACAAGCCTTCATTAACAAAATTTACATGCACAACAAAATATTAAAAGTGCCTTCAACCGCTCCCATGCTCAAGGCCCAAAACTTCTAGGCCCAAATTCAGGGTGTTACAGTATTACATTCACATAGCTAAATGAATCACTTTAGTAATACACATTCTCATAATCATACTTACTTCACACTTCATCAACATATACGCACACAAGGTATCAACCTATCTAAGAGCCGAAAGTTCGTTAGTCGATCGAACGAACACTATTTCAAATGAATCGACTTTTCCGATGCACATGTAAACATACCTTATCGTATGGATTTTTCGAGCGTATTAATTGAATTTATTACAGACACAAAACGCTCACCTTCAACCGAGCTTCTTGAATTTAGCGGATATAACCACAAGCACAATTGCCTTTGGTCTTAACCGGATTTGGTAACTTGCACAAATGCCTTGTGTCTTAGCTCGGATATAACAACTCGACGAATGCCTTGGTCTTAGCCCGGATATAATCACTAGCATAAATGCCTTCGGGACTTAGCCCGGTATCATTCAAATGCTCATGTACACATATATCAATAATCACGACACATCCATATTTCATTCTCGTTACTAAGGCTCAAACACAAAACATTTATCAAACCTTTCCAATTTCGCTCAATAGCCACACACAAAGAGCATGATTTCAATTGACTTTATAACTTAGTCCCTACGCACATTCGGCTGTCCGCCATAATATGACAAATCATTTCAATATAATTCAAGTAGGGTCATTATCAAGACTTACCTCGGACGTGGTCGAGCGATTTTGACGGCTACTCGACTACTTTTTCCTTCCCTTTATCGGATTTAGCTCCCCTTTGCTCTTGAGCTTAATTTAATAAATAAATTGATTTAATCATTTGAGCATCGAAAGAGGAATTCAAGGTACTTAGCCCACATATTTTCATTAGACATTAAAGTCACATATGTACGGAAATCATGAATCAAACTCAACACATTAGTTAGTACTCTCCTCAGTCGAATTTTCTAAGCCAAGAATAGGCATCAATATGCTTGCCTCTAACCGAATGCATGCACACCAATTCCCCTCATGTGGCCGAATATGCATGTCCATGTTGAGGCCAATTATACACTTAATACCACACAAAAACAGCATACATTTTACTAACTAACGCATTCCATATTGTAACTCAATACGCATCAATCATTTATTTCATAACCGAAACATCATTATATGCAAATATATACCTTGAGATGGTATATATGTCATACCAATACATCATGTGCAAACATGTATATACATATATATATGCTAGAGCCGAATCTCAAGTTGATTGTAACTAAACATGAACATAAATCCAAAACACAAATCTTACTTTCCATGCAATGAGCATAAATCATACTTATGGATGTACCATGGCTGAATACATCACAACACCATAATTTTTGGTCATGATTAAACAAAGAACTTAATGTCTTACTCAAAAATACTAAAAAGAAAGTCCAAGAGCCATCAATCCACCATCACATGTATCATTAGCAACCTTCATATTTAACATGCAATGGCATTAACACAAAAAACTCCACCTTGGCCAAATACCATCCCCATGATATAACAAATATTTGAACCATGGGCTAATAAGAGCATCAAGCTATCAACTAAAAACATGCATGAATCTTATGGCACAACCTTAAACATACCTTAATCTAGGTACAAGTATGGCCAAACCTCCTCCTAATCCTCTTCCAAACCAAGCATGAAGCAAAACTCCTTCCTTATTCCTTAGTATTTTCGGCCAAAAGGAGTGAAAGGATGAACAAATTTTTTTTTCTTTTCTTTTCTTCAGCTCACGGCAATGGGGAGGGAGAGAAGCCTTCACACACATTTTTTTTTTCATTTTTTTTATTACCCATGCACCTTATTTTATTTATTCCAACATGAAACACTTATAAAACATGTTTCATGACATGTTTTGCCCATACTCCCTTGTCATGGCCGGCCACTAGCAATTAGGGGGGAAATTTGACATGCAAGTCCTCCCTTTTGATTACATGCACTATTAGGTCCTTATAGATTAGCCTATCACATTTCAAAAGTGTCACACAAGTCCTATTGACTAAATTCACATGAAATTTACTAAATCGAAACTTGAAATTTTCACACATTCACATATACATATTCTAGACAATAAATATTACGTCCAAACATTTCGGTGACTCGGTTTAGCGGTCCCGAAACCACTTCCCGACTAGGGTCAATTTTGGGCTGTCACAACTTCAACCAGTGATGGTTCCCAAGTGGAAATGGGATAGAATCATGATGGATTTTGTGACAGGTTTGCCTCTGACTCCGAAAAAGAAAATTGCCGTCTGGGTTGTGGTTGATAGATTAACAAAATTGGCTCACTTTATACCAGTATGTACCGATTACTCACTTGATAAGTTGGCTGAATTATATATTTCTGAAATTGTGAGATTACAAGGAGTACCTATGCCTATTATTTCGGACAGAGATCTGAGATTTACTTCGAGGTTTTGGAAAAAGTTGCAAGAAGCTTTAAGTATGAAATTGAATTTTAGTACCGTATTTCACCCACAAACTAACGGTCAATCTGAAAGGGTAATTCAAGTACTCGAAGATATGCTCTGATGTTGTGTTTTAGAATTTGAGGGTGATAGGATCCGCCTCGGGTGAGTCGAGTCATATTAGTGATTGCCCGATCGTCGACAAGAAGTTACGTTAGGTTTAGTTGAGTTGAAGGAATGGCCGAAGAAGAAAGAGGGGTATGAACGAAATGGTAGGAATGAAATGGTATGAACGAAGGGATATGAACTAATCAAAATGAGAAAACTTCAGTATATGAATTTTTTTTGTAGTAACAGCAACAAACTAATCAAAATGAGAAAACTTCAGTATATGAATTTTTTTTTCTATACTCTTTTTTTTTCGGATCCTACTTACTTGCATACACTTGGACTAGCTCGGGGATGATTTCGTTGCACGAACTTCTTGTTTTAGTAGCTCTGATACCAGAAGATACGATCCGTCTCGGGTGAGTCGAGTCGTATTAGTGATTGCCCGATCGTCGACAAGAAGTTACGTTAGGTTTAGTTGAATTGAAGGAATGGCAGAAGAAGAAAGAGGGGTATGAACGAAATGGTAGGAATGAAATGGTATGAACGAAGGGATATGAACGAATTGGTCGGTTTAGGTTCGATTTGGTAAAGAAAAAATGGGTTTAAAAGAAATATGGATTGAACAAAAAGTGCAAACAAGAACCAATACCGATATGGTATCGACCCGTTGTTTATAGGCCCTTTGAGTTCGGTTTAGGTTTGGTGAAGGAAACCTCGACCCACTATCTAACAAGATAGGAACCTCGGTATTGTTCGAACGCCGCACTACGAGTAGTGATAAGTTCGGGTTCGACAAAGGAAACGGTTGACGCAGCTAGATTGCTAGGAAAGCCAATCGAATCTTTGAATGAAATGGAGAAAAAGTTGCCTCAAAATTTTGGCAGCATAACATTAACAAAGAGTCAAAAGTTTTTTTTACAAAGAAATGAACTACCTATTTATAGCATTTAGAAGGCTAGCCGAATAGCCAACTTAAGCTAGCTGAACAGCCTTTGTTTTTAGCCTAATTAAGTTAGAAAATTCCAAAATATATTTAGGAAAATTCCTTGAAACTTCTCAGCCATGGAAAACGTCAATGGATAGCCTATTGAAGCTTCTAGTAGCGGAACAGATATGGAGGAGCTAAAATGAGCTGAATGGGCAAGCTTGAATTTGGCCAAGGGGGTGTACTTCATTAATTGGACAGCCTTGGTTAGCTGAAAAGTGTTGAGCTAATTAAAGGCAACTTGGAGCACCTCAGTAGACCTTTAAGTGTGAAACTAAATGTGAGCAGCCTCCCTTGTATGAACACACTAAACCGAACAGCCTATAGGTGTGAAAGAAATGTTCAGCAAATGTGAAAACATTCAAATTGCTTTGGAGAGCTAACCGGACACTTTGAAAAGAGCAAATAGTAGGTTAAGGTGGCTGTTGCAATAACCGAACCATCATGCCTCTTGAAGAAGAGAAAACAGCAGCTATCTAGCTTTAATGTCATCCCTACAATGTACTTGCACCTAAATTAATTTAGCTCATTAATTCAACTTAGACACATTAATTCCGGTAGCTCAAAGACACATTTAAATCATGTAATAAGCTAGGACAAATTAAAAACATGCTGGAACTAAGACACATTAAATTCGGCTGCACTAAATAACAAGAAATAAGTTCGTCCTAATTTAGACACTTTAAATTGCTGTAGCATAACACATTAATTTCATGTTCTGATTTTTGGACAAATTAAATACTTTAATATTTTTTGAGCTAAAAGTAACGTGTAATTTATTTAATTAATTAAAATGCAAAGCTGGAAAAATAAAAAGGAGCTCAATTGCGCTGAAACGAGATATAGGTGCATGAGCTAGTGATGAGCTGGAGGTAAGCTTGTGAGCTAAATCCGAGCTAGGTTCGGATTCGTAAGCTAGACTCGAGCTGGGGAGCTGGACATGAGCTGAATTTGAACTAGTAGCAAGTTGCGAGGTGAACTGGAAGAATTATTATAAGCTTCCTCGCTGCGGCTGGGCTGAGTTTCATCCCAAATTCGAGCTACAAGAGCTGAAATAGAATCTTTGAAAGCCTTAGCTCAAGCTCGGGTGATAGGGCCTTGTGGTAGCGTCAGATGATCTTTACTCGAACTAGCTGAACCTTGGGCGCGCTCGCATCATTCCCCCCATTCAAAACGACTTGTCCTGTAACACCCCATATCCCGTATCCGTCGCCGGAATAGGTAAAGGGGCATTACCGGACTTGAAACTCATATCAGAACAGTAAATTTTTTTTTTTGAACATTCCTTTAGATAAGTACTAAAGACAGTCAGGGATACAATTTAAACTTCTATAAGTACACATTAAAAAAAAATGCCATTTTCGCATGGCTTATATACATTAACCAAAATATTCTTCGGCCACTGGTCAATTCTATACATGCCATAAAATAATTCTATAAATAACAGTAACAAACAGTGGATAGTGATAGTGTGACTAGTTGCTGACGATCCCCGAGCCTGTAGCTTCGAAATAAGATCTATAAAACAGAGAAAATAAAGTAAACGGAGTAAGCATTACAATGCTTAGTAAGTTTTAAGTAGTGTCAACAGATAACAATCAAATTATAACATAGTTGTTCGTATTTTTATTTCACTCTTCCTTCGGGCCTACCATCCCTTTACCGAATAAGCACATCTCATCATATACAATAGGCAGATAAACTTTCACATAAAAGTGAGCTCATGTGACATGGATATATTGTATAATTTCACATAACCTCTCACACTGATCCGATGTCACATAATCATAGGAATAGTCTCATAGATTGCTCTCGTATGGATCACATAACTACCTTATGATTTAGTTCAAATCAAGCTCACATATAAACTTGGAGTACATACTTGTTTAACCTTTCGCATTGAATATATTTATAAGCAATTCTTATTACGAAGTCTTATAGCTTTAACCTCTACTCGAATTATCGGCGAGACCTTTAGCTCAGATGAAATCTCCACACGAAGTTATCGGGTCTTACCCAGACAAAATCTCCACACGTAGTCATCGGGTCTTACCCGGAATATATTTCCAAGTTTCATGTACATTTAATCACATGTTACAACATTCACATCGACTGCCATATTTGTAATTCATTTCCCTCATCAAATATCTAATAATACACACCTTTCACATTGGTCATTCGGCCACAATATACACACATCGCCTACATATTTCACACTAGCCATTCGGCTTTACCACATATACATATCTCATACATATTTCACATTAGCCATTCGGCTTTACCACATATACATATCTCATACATATTTCATATTAGCCATTCGGCTTTACCACATATACTTATCTCATACATATTTCACATTAGCCATTCGGCTTTACCACATATACTTATCTCACATATACTTATCTCATACATATTTCACATTAGCCATTCGGCTTTACCACATATACATATCTCATACATATTTCACATTAGCCATTCGGCTTTACCACATATACTTATCTCATACATATTTCACATTAGCCATTCGGCTTTACCACATATACATATCTCATACATATTTCACATTAGACATTCGGCTTTACCACATATACATATCTCATACATTAATTTCCGCAACAGCTTATAAGCAACTCAATTAGTTTCATCAATGTTTACAACAAATTCACATATTCACTACAAGCTATTTTCCTGAGCAATAGTCACTAAATTATTTATAACTGGAGCTAAAAAACTCAAAATCAATTGCCGTTAATTTTCCCTGAATATAGACTCATATATCTTCCATCCATAAAATTTTCAGAATTTTAGGTTTGGCCAATCAATACCAGATTTTTCTTAAAGTTTCCCCTATTTCACTGTTTGACTAATGTGACCACTCTTCACTACGAATCAAATTTCTCATTGTACAGAATTAAAAATGTGTTCTATTGGATTTCATTTGAAACTATACTCATTAAGGAGTCTAAGCATATAAATTTTATCTTATAACCATTTTTGTACAAATTATAATGATTTTCTAAAAACCGAATAGGGGATTTCGGAGTCATTCTGACACTATCTCACTCAACTTTAAATATCTCTTTATAGGAAATTTCTTTGCTCAAACGGTCTCTTTTATAAGAAACTAGACTAATTAAGCTTTGATTACATATTTTATTCAGCCTATAATGCCACACCATCAATTTATGGTGATTTTCTAAATTCACGTTACTGCTGCTGTCCTAAGCAAAATATTACAATTTGCTCTTAAATTTCCAAGTCCAAACACTTATGAACTCACCATTTGAGTCTAAAACATATCATGGCCACATCATATCTTATTAAATCAACTCATTGTGTCCTATTATGATTGAATTTACTCAACGTTTAATCACTTAAAACTTACCTCGGAAGTGGTCGACGACTAGATATCCACGGCTATTCATTTACTTTCTCTTTTCCCTTATCCGACTTTGATCCTCTAAGCTCTTGAGCTAAATCAAACAATTTACTTCCCAATCAAACACGATCACACGACATCCATATACATTTTAGAACCGTTCTTAACATATTTACTACTCATTTACAAACAAAATACTCATATCACATTTATAAAACTACCTTTCATAAACACTATGTATAAATATGCATTTCTTCACTATTTACTAAGTCAAGCCAAACCAAATGATTCATTAATCGTTAATATATGTATATGTATACAGCATTAACAACTTCACTTAAGCTTAAGTATAAAATTTGGTCTTACCAAATTTTGCACATTTTACCAAAATAATAACTACCAATTTTACACATAAGTGCCGAATCAAATCATGCCATAGTTACAATATCACTTGACTAATGAAATATCCAAAATATCAATCTATCATTTACCAAATTCATAAACCACATATAAGACACATTTTAAACTCAAGCATGTAACTTAACAACTTAACCATTAGTTGCCTAACCACAAACAAAACATATCATAGGCATGTAAAAACATATTTTACCAGTTGATAGCCAAATATAAATATACAACCCTTTACCATTTCCAAAATACATATGCATGGCCAACCTTTTAACCATTTATTCGGTCATAAAACTTATTCTTTAATAATTCAACCAATTTCACAATTTAAATCAAAACTAATTGCATCATTTATAACCGTACCTAAATGAACATCAAATAGTATACAAAACATATTCATCGTTAATATCTCAAACCTTACCTTAACAACCAATATGCAAGATATCACATATTCAGTAACTTAGCTTATGAAAGCATATGTATTATATCATAAACACATCTTTTACCAATTACCTTACTTAAGCCAAATTTTATAATCAACCCCACAAAATATACCACAAATCATACTTCCAAAATGAGCTACTTCCATGGCCGATTATATTTCATCATTAACATATCTCATTTTCAATCATATAATCAACATCACAAGCACATCACCAAAACACAAATCATACCTATCATATAACAAGCATAACAAAATAAACCAACCATGTCAAATATAACCATAATTTGATCAAACCTTGAAACCGAACTTAACCAAATAAACAAGCCATTGAATGATTAGAACTTGAACTAACCACCTTCTTTATACATAATTTTCCAAGAATTTCAAGGTACTTACCTCTTCCAAACCTCCTCCAAGCCGAACATGAAGCAAGAGAACTCCTCTCTTCTTCCTTTGATTTTTCGGTCAAGAAGAAAAAGAGGATGAAGCCTTTTTTTTTTTTTTTTCTTCTAGGTACTAAGAAGGGGGGGAGCAAGGATGAAACAACTTTGGTTTCTCCTCCCACCCCTCATATTTTATTGTTCTTCCCACAACATGTTATCACAAATTGTTTATATTATGTTTTACCCATCCCATTTTGTCTATCCTCAATGTCATGGCCTACCACTACTAATTAAGTGGGGAATTGACATGCAAGTCCACCCTTTGATTTCATGCACTAATTGATCCTTATAGATTAACCTATCACATTTCAAAAGTGTCACACATAAGTCCTATTAACTAAATTCACATGCAATTAACAAAATTCAAATATGAAATTTTGACACATGCATATATACATATAATAAGCATCAATTATGACGGTTAATTATTTTTATGACTCGGTTTTGTGGTCCCGAAACCACTTCCCGACTAGGGTCACATTAGGGTGTCACAACTCTTCCCCCCTTTAGGGATTTTCGTCCCCGAAAATCTTACCGGCAAATAGGATAGGGTAACTTTCTCTCGTTGAGTTCTCTAGATCCCACCTAGTTTCCTCAACTCCGAACTCACGCTTCAGTGCTTTAACTAAACAAACTTTCTTAGTTTGATCATAATAATTCACAGAGATCCACAAAATTGACACTTACTCACTTACTTTTCATTTCGGTAATAACACACATAGGTATAACACAATTTACTCATCGGTCTGAACCCACTAGGTATAGGCTCGAACCCCACGCACAGGTTCTAGCCTACTTAACCCAAAGTCCAAATAGACTCGATAACCATCAACTAATTAGGCTATTAGCCTATTATACACTTCACCGGTCCCAAATCTACTAGGCACAAGGCCTGAATAACTCAAATATCCAAAATTATCACCATTCATCAGAAATTCTTACCAACTTTCAAATGTCGAAACTTAGTCAAAATAATTTCTTGAACATGATTAAAAAAATAGTGTTTATTCACAATAGCACATATAACTGCATATACCGAGAATCTCATATTCGTAATGTATATATATATCACGTACCTTGTCAATTTAATGTCTCGAACTTATTTCATTACCAATTTAGCACAATGTTGTATAATCTCCGACTCTAATTAGTTCACCAGTGTTTAGTCCGTTTAACGAATTTTCTCTTTAGGTCTTACTTACTATTACAAATCAATGCCATCGTCTCACACGAGGTCATACATGAAACACACTTCGCATACACAGTGCCCACTGACTGATTTCGCACACATAGCGCTCGATTAAAGAACTCGCACACATAGTGCCTCAATTACCAATCTCTCACACATAGTGCTCAGTTGAAGAACTCGCACTCTCAGTGCCTCTAATCATTTGCACACATAGTGCCCCTATTCATTTGTTGTTGCACATTGAAATGACTTAACCAAGTCTATAAACATCATGTACGTACGCTTTTAAACATATCCTTTCATTTAAATTTGAATTCGTATAGTAATGAACAATTAAACTTTGCTCAAATTATCGGCACGAAGCCTACTAGGCACGAAGGCCCGAATACACATCACCAGTATGATTGTTCTTCGGGACCTAGCCCGGTTATAACACCAGCACGAATGCTCTTCGGGACTTAACCCTGATATAGCTCTAGCACAAATGCTTTTTGAGACTTAGCCCGGATATAACACCAGCACAAATGCTCTTCGAGACTTAGCCCGGATACATCACTAGCACGAATGCTCTTCGAGACTTAGCTCGGATATAACACCAGCACAAATGCTCTTCGGGACTTAGCCCGGATACATCACTAGCATGAATGCTCTTCGGGACTTAGCCCGGATACATCACTAGCACGAATGCTCTTCGAGACTTAGCCCGGATATAACACCAGCACAAATGCTCTTCGGGACTTAGCCCGGATATATATAACTCTCGATTCTCATGTATATATATATATAAAACAATGCACATTAGCATATCATTTACATTACTTGAATACAAACACAACATGCTTATTGACCATTCATCTTTCAATTCGATAGCCACATACAAAGATCACATTTATAGTCATAACACTCTTTCAAAATTGCATCACTTATACCCTTATAATTCAATCCAAATCAAAATTCAAATACAAGTACATGATACGTACCTGATCAACTTAATAATTTAAGCATATCCAAGTGAAGTTTTATCGCAAATTCTCATAGTCAGAAGCTTGCTACAGCTCGATCGGGATCAAGATTCATTACAATACAACAAACACATTTTAATAGTCAAAAATCATCACACTATCACTTTATCACTTTATGGCATGTATAAATAGACTCACGCGTGCTACGTTAGTCCTAGAATCGACAAAACCGTAGCTCTGATACCAATAAAATGTAACACCCCAAATCCCGTATCCGTCGCCGGAATAAGCAAAAGGGCATTACCGGACTTGAAACTCATATCAGAATAGTAAATTTTTTTTTTGAACATTCCTTTAGATAAGTACTAAAGACAGTCAGGGATACAATTTAAACTTCTATAAGTACACATTAAAAAAAATGCCATTTTCGCATGGCTTATATACATTAACCAAAATATTCTTTGGCCACTGGTCTATTCTATACATGCCATAAAATAATTCTAAAAATAACAGTAACAAACAGTGGATAGTGATAGTGTGACTAGTTGCTGACGATCCCCGAGCCTGTAGCTTCGAAATGAGATCTATAAAACAGAGAAAACAAAGAAAACGGAGTAAGCATTACAATGCTTAGTAAGTTTTAAGCAGTGTCAACGGATAACAATCAAATTATAACATAGTTGTTCGTATTTTTATTTCACTCTTCCTTCGGGCCTACCATCCCTTTACCGAATAGGCACATCTCATCATATACAATAGGCAGATAAACTTTCACATAAAAGTGAGCTCATGTGACACGGATATATTGTATAATTTCACATAACCTCTCACACTGATCCGATGTCACATAATCATAGGAATAGTCTCATAGATTGCTCTCGTATGCATCACATAACTACCTTATGATTTAGTTCAAATCGAGCTCACATATAAACTTGGAGTACATACCTGTTTAACCTTTCGCATTGAATATATTTATAAGCAATTCTTATTACGAAGTCTTATAGCTTTAACCTCTACTCAAATTATCGGCGAGACCTTTAGCTCAGATGAAATCTCCACACGAAGTTAACGGGTCTTACCCGAACAAAATCTCCACACGTAGTCATCGGGTCTTACCCAGAATATATTTCCAAGTTTCATGTACATTTAATCACATGTTACAACATTCACATCGACTGTTATATTTGTAATTCATTTGCCTCATCAAATATCTAATAATACACACCTTTCACATTTGGTCATTCGGCCACAATATACACACATCGCCTACATATTTCACACTAGCCATTCGGCTTTACCATATATACATATCTCATACATATTTCACATTAGCCATTCGGCTTTACCACATATACATATCTCATATATATATTTTACATTAACCATTCGGCTTTACCATATATACATATCTCATACATATTTCACATTAGCCATTCGGCTTTACCACATATACATATCTCATACATATTTCACATTAGCCATTCGGCTTTACCACATATACTTATCTCATACATATTTCACATTAGCCATTCGGCTTTACCACATATACATATCTCATACATATTTCACATTAGCCATTCGGCTTTACATTAGCCATTCGGCTTTACCACATATACTTATCTCATACATATTTCACATTAGCCATTCGGCTTTACCACATATACATATCTCATACATATTTCACATTAGCCATTCGGCTTTACCACATATACATATCTCATACATCAATTTCCGCAACAGCTTATAAGCAACTCAATTAGTTTCATCAATGTTTACAACAAATTCACATATTCACTACAAGCTATTTTCCTGAGCAATAGTCACTAAATTATTTATAACGGAGCTAAAAAACTCAAAATCAATTGCCATTAATTTTCCCTAAATATAGACTCATATATCTTCTATCCATAAAATTTTCAGAATTTTAGGTTTGGCCAATCAATACCAGATTTTTCTTAAAGTTTCCCATGTTTCACTGTTTGACTAATCTGACCACTCTTCACTACGAATCAAATTTCTCATTGTACAGAATTAAAAATGTGTTCTATTGGATTTCATTTGAAACTAGACTCATTAAGGAGTCTAAGCATATAAATTTTATCTTATAACCATTTTTTTACAAATTATAATGATTTTCTAAAAATCGAACAGGGGATTTCTTAGTCATTCTGACACCGTCTCACTCAACTTTAAATATCTCTTTATAGGAAATTTCTTTGCTCACACGGTCTCTTTTATAAGAAACTAGACTAATTAATCTTTGATTACATATTTTATTCAGCCTATAATTCCACACCATCAATTTATGGTGATTTTCTAAAATCACATTACTGCTGCTGTCCTAAGCAAAATATTACAATTTGCTCTTAAATTTCCAAGTCCAAACACTTATGAACTCACCATTTGAGTCTAAAACATATCATGGCCACATCATATCTTATTAAATCAACTCATTGTGTCCTATTATGATTGAATTTACTCAATGTTTAATCACTTAAAACTTACCTCGGAAGTGGTCGACGACTAGATATCCACGGCTATTGGTTTACTTTCTCTTTTCCCTTATCCGACTTTGATCCTCTAAGCTCTTGAGCTAAATCAAACAATTTACTTCCCAATCAAACACAATCACACGGCATCCATATACATTTTAGAACCGTTCTTAACATATTTACTACTCATTTACAAACAAAATACTCATATCACATTTATAAAACTACCTTTCATAAACACTATGTATAAATATGCATTTCTTCACTATTTACTAAGTCAAGTCAAACCACATGATTCATTAATCGTTAATATATGTATATGTATACAGCATTAACAACTTCACTTAAGCTTAAGTATAAAATTTGGTCTTACCAAATTTTGCACATTTTACCAAAATAATAACTACCAATTTTACACATAAGTGCCGAATCAAATCATACCATAGTTACAATATCACTTGACTAATGAAATATCCAAAATATCAATCTATCATTTACCAAATTCATAAACCACATATAAGGCACATTTTAAACTCAAGCATGTAACTTAACAACTTAACCATTAGTTGCCTAACCACAAACAAAACATATCATAGGCATGTAAAACATATTTTACCAGTTGATAGCCAAATATAAATATACAACCCTTTACCATTTCCAAAATACATATGCATGGCCAACCTTTTAACCATATATTCGGTCATAAAACTTATTCTTTAATAATTCAACCAATTTCACAATTTAAATCAAAACTAATTGCATCATTTATAACCGTACCTAAATGAACATCAAATAGTATACAAAACATATCCATACGTTAATATCTCAAACCTTACCTTAACAACGAATATGCAAGATATCACATATTTTTAACTTAGCTTATGAAAGCATATGTATTATATCATAAACACATCTTTTACCAATTACCTTACTTAAGCCAAATTTTATAATCAACCCCCCAAAAAATATACCACAAATCATACTTCCAAAATGAGCTACTTCCATGGCCGATTATATTTCATCATTAACATATCTCATTTTCGAATCATATAATCAACATCACAAACACATCACCAAAACACAAATCATACCTATCATATAACAAGCATAACAAAATAAACCAACCATGTCAAATATAACCATAATTTGATCAAACCTTGAAACTGAACTTAACCAAATAAACAAGCCATTGAATGATTAGAACTTGAACTAACCACCTTTTTTATACATAATTTTCCAAGAATTTCAAGGTACTTACCTCTTCCAAACCTTCTCCAGGCCGAGCATGAAGCAAGAGAACTCCTCTCTTCTTCCTTTGATTTTTCGGTCAAGAAGAACAAAGAGGATGAAGCCTTTTTCTTTTTTTTTCTTCTAGGTACGGAAAAAGGGGGGGAGCAAGGATGAAACAACTTTGGTTTCTCCTCCCACTCCCCTCATATTTTATTGTTCTTCCCACAACATGTTATCACAAATTGTTTATATTATGTTTTACCCATCCTATTTTGTCTATCCTCAATGTCATGGCCGGCCACTACTAATTAAGTGGGGGAATTGACATGCAAGTCCACCCTTTTGATTTCATGCACTAATTGATCCTTATAGATTAACCTATCACATTTCAAAAGTGTCACACATAAGTCCTATTAACTAAATTCACATGCAATTAACAAAATTCAAATATGAAATTTTGACACATGCATATATACATATAATAAGCATCAATTATGACGGTTAATTATTTTTATGACTCAATTTTGTGGTCCCGAAACCACTTCCCGACTAGGGTCACATTAGGGGTGTCACATGTCCTCAAGTCGGAATCTGCATCAAAAGGGGATAAATCTGAAACATTGAAAGTAGTGCTAACATTGTAGTCACTTGGTAGATCAACTTTATAAGAATTGTCATTTATTCGTTCAAGAATTTGAAAAGGTCCGTCTCCGCGAGGTAGTAGCTTAGATTTACGTTGGATCGGAAAGCGTTCCTTGCGCAAGTGAACCCAAACCCAATCTCCGGGTTCAAAGACCATCCATTTTCGGCCTTTGTTAGCATTTCGCACATAGGACTCAGTCCTAGCCTCAATATTTGCTCTCACCTTTTGGTGTAAATCTTTGACAAAATCTGCCTTTTTCTTAGCATCTGCATGAACAAACTGATCAGTAGGCAATGGCAATAAGTCTAAAGGTGTCAAAGGGTTAAATCCATATACAATCTCAAAAGGTGAAAATTTTGTCACGGAATGGACGAAACGATTATACGCAAACTCAATATGTGGAAGACAATCCTCCTACGACTTCAAATTTTTACACACGATGGCCCGGAGTTAAGTGGATAAGACTCGGTTGACGACCTCCGTTTGGCCATCAGTTTGGGGATAGTAGGTAGTCGAAAATAGAAGTTTGGTTCCTAATTTCCCCTACAAGGATCTCCAAAAGTGACTTAAAAATTTAGCATCTCGATCCGACATAATGGTGTGAGGGATGCCATGGAGTTGTACTATGTCCCTGAAAAACAAGTTTGCAACATGAACAGCATCGTCAGTCTTAGTACAGGAAATAAAATGAGACATTTTTTAGAATCTATCAACAACTACAAAGATAGAGTCCTTCCCCGTTTTTGTGCGCGATAGTCCAAGAACAAAGTCCATAGAAATGTCGACCCACAACGCTTCAGGGGTGGGTAGTGGCGTGTATAAGCCATGGGGTTGAACCTTTGATTTAGCTTGCTTACATGCTATCCACCTCTCACAGACCCGCTCCACGTCCTTTCGCATTCGTGGCCAATAGAAGTGTTCGTGGAGAGTGGCAAGCGTCTTATTGACTCCGAAATGGCCCATAAGCCCGCCACTATGTGCCTCGTGCACTAGTAAGTCTCGAACAGATCCACAGGGAATGCATAATTTACCTTCCTTGAAAAGGAAGCCCTCGTACCTATAAAAAGTGTCAAAAACACCATTTTCGCAACGTAGATCTCACCAAAATCAGAGTCATTAGCATAAGTATCTTTCAATAAAGCAAAACATAGAATTTTGGAATCCAAATATGATAACAAGGTATACCTTCTTGAGAGCGCATCAGCCACTATATTATCTTTACCTTTCTTGTGCTTGATGACATATGGAAATGACTCGAGATATTCAACCTACTTCGTGTGGCGGCGGTTCAATTTATGTTGGCCTTTGATATGCTTCAAGGATTCATGATCGGAATGTATGACGAACTCCTTTGGCCACAAATAATGTTGCCACGTCTCAAGTGCCCATATGAGTGCGTACATCTCTTTGTCTAAAGTTTCTTGTTCATCACTCCAATGGAAAGAGGAATTCTTTTTGATGACGCTTGTAAGAGGAGCAGCAATAGTGCTAAAGTTTGGTACGAAGCGTCGGTAAAAACTCACAAGTCTATGAAAACTCCTGACTTGAGTGACACTCATAGGTCTTAGCCAATCTTGAATGGCCTTAATCTTCTCTTGATCTACCTCGAGACCATTCGCGCTAACCATGAAACCTAGGAAGACAACTTTATCAGAAAAAAAATGAACATTTTTTTAGGTTAGCATATAATGTCTCTTTTTGCAAAACTTCTAAAACAGATTTCAGAGGTCTTACATGCTCGTCAACAGATTTTCTATAGATCAATATATCGTCAAAATATACAACACAAAACTTACCGATAAAGGACCTTAATACGTAATTCATTAACCTCATAAACGTGCTAGGCGCATTGGTAAGACCAAAAGGCATAACCAACCACTCGTATAACCCGTATTTGGTCTTGAACGCCGTTTTCCATTCATCGCCCTCTCGCATTCAGATTTGGTGGTAGCCACTTTTCAAGTCGATTTTTGAGAAAACTATGGCTCCACTAAGTTCGTCTAACATGTCATCTAAGCGAGGAATGGGATGACGATATTTGATTGTAATTTTATAGACGGCTCGGCAATCAACTCACATCCGCCATGTCCCATCTTTCTTCGGCACCAACAGAATAGGAACAGCGCAAGGGCTAAGTGTGACAGCCCTAAAGTGACCCTAGTCGGAAAGCGGTTTCGGGACAGCTAAATCGAGTCACTAAATTATTTGAATATGATATTTATTGTCTAAAATATGTGAATATGAATGTGTGAAAGTTTTAAGCTTTGATTTAGTTAATTGCACGTGAATTTAGTTAATAGGACTTATGTGTGACACTTTTGAAATGTGATAGGTTAATCTATAAGGATCTATTAGTGCATATAATCATAAAGGTGGACTTGCATTTCAATTTTCCCCCTTAAATAGTAGTGGCCGGCCATGACAAGGTGGATAGACAAATTGTGATGGGTAAAACATATTATGAAAAGTTTATGACAACATGTTGTGTTAAGAACAATAAAATATATGGGGAGTGGGAGGAGAAACCAAAGTTGTTTCATCCTTGCTCCCCATTTTGTCAAACTAGAAGAGAAAAAAAGGCTTCATTCTTTGGTTCTTCTTGGCGAATTGAAAAGAGGAAGAAGGGATGAAGCAATCGGCCATCTTAGGTGAATATTAAGGTAAGAAAGTTTATGCTAGTCCTTGAAATTTTAGTTGATATTGAGTGAGTTATCAAGTTATTTTTGGTAACCCATGTTGAAATTTTGATTCGGATTGAGTAAGGTTTTCGCTATGGAGATTAATAAGGGTGATGGTTATGTTTCATGCTAAATCTAGATGAACAATGGTAGATGCTTACACCTTGATATTTATGAGTTCCTTTCTTGGTTCTACCTTAGATCCATGAAGTATATTTTCATTTGGTGTTGTTGGAGATTTCGGTCATGGGTAGAAAAAAAGGAACTATAGATTTTGAGATTTATGTTAGAAGCTAATGAGTGAGAGTTGGATGAATATTAGGAGGTTATAATTCATGGGATTATAAGCTTGTAAGCTTGATGAGGAAATTTATGCTTTGTGAGGGTAAATGGTTTAAAAGGAGCATTCAGCCATGATGTAAGATTATGATGAAGTGATGTTAAATGCTTTGAATATTGAGTATATATTGTTATAAGTTGAATTTGAGGTTTGTTAAGTTGTCTTTGTCATTGCCGAATGTGTGTATAGTTAAAGAAAACTTGTTAAAGTGCTTAGTTAAGTGATATTAGGTTAATGATATGTGTATCCGGTCATAAAGGTGTACATGAGGAAATGTTAGATTAATTGTGTTAAATTGCTCAATGTGATTAAAAATCCGTATGATCATTTTGTATTTGAGCTAAAGGTGGCCATATGACCTATCAAACTCCTTGTCATATTCGGCCATAAGCTAGCATAATGAGACTTTAATAAGTTAAATTTGTTTGAATTAGCTCAAGAGCAAAGGGGAACTAAATCCGATAAAGGGAAGGAAAAAGTGGTCGAATAGCCATCGAAATCGTTCGACAACATCTGAGGTAAGTTTTCGAGCAATGAGACTTAGTTTATGATTTGATTAAGTCATGATGTATGATCATAACAAATATACGGTGATATGATGATTCTACTTGAATTATATGATGTGTTAATTAGTCTATACGTACGACGGTAGCCGTATGTGCATAGAGATCGTGTCATAAAGCAAACTAAACCATGCTGTTTGTATGTGGCTAGTGAGCCGAAAATGGGATTGCTTAATACGTGACGTGTGTTTGAACTCCAATTATGAAAATGAAATATAGATGTGTCATGATTTATTGATATGTGTATGAATATTTGGATGATAACCAGGCTAAGTCCCGAAGGCATCTGCGCTAGTGACTAGTTCCGGGCAAGTCCCAAAGGCATTTGTGCGAGTTACTAAATTCGGGCGAAGTCCCGAAGGCATTTGTGCGAGTTACAAAATCCGGGCTAAGTCCCGAAGGCAATTGTGCGAGTTACTCTAACCGGGCTATGTCCCGAAGGCATTTGAGCGAGTAGCTATATCCGGTTAAATTCCGAAGGTACGTGATTTGGGAATGAGCAATCTGTTGTGAAATGTGAAGTAGGACTGATTTTTGAGAATATATGTGTATATGAAATTATCCGTTTAGTTATATGAATGCTATACTTGATTGAGCCTAATTCCATTGCTCAAAACTTACTAAGCATTAAAAGCTTACTCGTTTCTTTGATTCTCTTTTATAGATTTTGGTTCGTCACCATCGGACTCGGGATTATTTAAGTCGAAGTCTCCCACACTATCAAAGCCCTTTTGGTACACTTTTGGTTGAACTTTGAAATGGCATGTATAGGACTACCCTTTTGTTGTGGGTCATGTACCCTTTGGTTTTGTATAAATTTGGATAGCCATGCTAAAATGGCTTATATATATTTTGAGCATAATGTTATAATCATTTTGTATGTATATGGTTATTGAGAGGTGTGGATATGCTTGGCAATGATTGGCCATTGGAATGGTTAATCACGATCATACTTTGTGCTATATGCTAAAGGGTTAGTTGAATCATGGAAACTATGTAATAGGTAAAGTCTACCTTAAAGGCGAATCTTGACAAAGAAGTGGTGTGAATTTGAAAAATCACTAAAAATAGTAGGATGGAATTAAATAGTGAATAAATTATGTAATCGAACCTTGATGAATCTACTTCCATATGGAAGAAACGAAACAGTCATATGAGTCGTATTTTAAGTGATATTTAAGTTTTCGCGGGACAGGGCTAGAGCGATTTCTGGATCCCCTGATCTGAATTTGGAAATTCATTATAAATTAACCAGAGATAATTAGAAGTCATGCCATATATGTATGGATTAATTTTTTAGTCTAGTTTCATTAGAAAGAAACGGCATAAGTATTGAAGCCCTGTATAAGGAGTTATCTAAGTCGCAATGCAGGAAGGTCGGTGTAGTCGAACCCTGTAACAGGGGAGACTTTAACTAATAAGCTGTACTATTTGGCTTGACCAAAAATTCTAGAAAAAAATTTGTGGATGGATATATGAGTCTAGTTTTAGGGAAAAATTACGAAACTGATTTTCGAGTTTTAGAACTCAAGATATGATTTTTAAGGTGACAGTGACGCAGTTAGCCAGCTGTCTGGAAAATTTTTAAAATGGACTGTGAACATACATGAATTATGTCTGTTAGCACCTCGTGGTCACTTCCGAAAACGGTCTTGGGTATGGGGTGTTACAATTTTATTGGTATTAGAGCTACGGTTTAGTCGATTCTAGGACTACCGTAATACGTTTGGGTCTAGCTATACATGCCATTTTGTGATTATTTGATAGTGTGGTGATTTCTGACAATTGAAAATGTGTTTATTTATAGTAATGGATCCCGATCCCGATCCCGATCGAGCGGTAGCTGATGATCTTGAGAGTGTAGCGCCTGCTCCCGCACAAGGGACAGCTCCGGCGGACTCTCAACCTATTGCTGGTAATCCGAATGATGAAGCTAGACAAGCTTTCTATAGCGTGATGAATGATTGGTTCAACCAATACATTCGAACTAATACGGCTGTTCCACAACCTCCATTCCCGACTAATGCCACCCCTACACCTACAATACCTCTCGCAACTGACCAAATAAGGTCAAATAAGCCCCAGTTGATGTAATCCAAAACACGGGCTATCAATTTAAGGCTACGGATAGCGATGATGCCGAGCAAGCTGAATTTTGGTTGGACAACACTATTCGGGTACTCAATGAGCTATCTTGCACACCCGATGAGTGCCTAAAGTGTACTATCTCCTTGCTATGTGATTCTGCCTACTATTGGTGGAATACGTTGACTTCTGTTGTGCCCAGAGAGCAAGTAACTTGGGAGTTTTTCCAAACCGAGTTTCGGAAAAAAGTATATCAGTCAGAGATTTATGGATAAAAAACGGAAGGAATTTCTTGAACTTAAACAAGGTTCCATGTCGGTTACCAACTATGAACGAAAATTTGTGAGGCTTAGCCGATACACACGAGAATGCATTTCCTCAGAAGCCGTAATGTGTAAACGTTTCGAGGATGGACTGAATGATGATATAAAGCTGTATGTTGGCATCTTGGAAATCCGAGAATTTGTGGTACTTGTCGAGCGAGCTTGCAAAGCCGAGGAGCTCAGTATGGAGAAAAGAAAAGCTGATATGGGAGCAAAGGAGTTTCGTAAGAGGTCTTCAGGAGGCCCTTTCAACAATCATCGAAAAAGTTTAGAGATGATTTGGGCCGATCTAGAGACACTTCGGGTTTTTCTAGACGAGACCGTGATCGACCCCCTGTGAGTGCACGAGTCACTTCGGTCGCCAGTGTTGGAAATGACCGTCGAGACAGAACAGAGTGTCAGTATTGTGGTAAATGGCACTCGGGGAGTTGTAGATTCCATGACCGCTCCTGTTACAAGTGCGGGTCAGCTGACCACTTTATTAGAGATTGCCCGAGATTGTCTGAACACAACGTAAATCAGAGTGGGAAGCCTGGTGCTACTATCGCTTCGGGGTAGACCATCTAGGAATACGGCAATGCTAGTGGCGGTCGAGAGGATCTAGAGATGCTACAACCAGATCTCGAGGCTCGTGCTCTCGCTAGAGCTTACGCTATCGCCAGCACGCGAGGATGCTTCCTCGCCGATGTTATTACCAGTACTTTTACTCTCTTTGATACTAATGTGATTGCTTTGATTGACCCTAGTTCTACTCATTCTTATATATGTGAAACCTTAGCATCCAGTAAGACTCTACCTGTTGAGTCTACTGAGTTTGTAATTCAGGTGTCAAATCCTTTGGGTCGTTACGTCCTTGTCGACAAAGTGTGCAAGAAATGTCCCCTATAATCCGAGGTTCCTGCTTTCTGGCTGATTTGATGCTTTTACCGTTTGACGAGTTTGATGTTATCCTCGGTATGGATTGGTTGACCGTACATGATGCAATTGTAAATTACAAAAGAAAAACCATTGATTTGAGGTGTGTAAATAACGAGATAATCCGAGTTGAGTCTACGGACTTAAAGGGGTTGCCAGCTGTAATATCATCAATGTTGGCCCAGAAATATGTAAGAAAGGGGTGTGAAGCATACCTTGCATATGTACTTGATGACAAAGAGTTAGAAAAGAAACTCGAATCTGTGCCGGTGGTTTGTGAATACCCGAATGTTTTTCCCGAGGAATTACCAAGTTTACCACCTGTTCGGGAGGTAGAGTTTGGTATTGAGCTTGTACCTGGGACTACGCCGATTTCGATAGCTCCGTATCATATGGCACCAACCGAGTTAAAAGAGTTGAAAGCTCAGTTGTAAGAATTGACGGATAGAGGTTTCGCTCGACCAAGTTTCTCACCTTAGGGTGCACCAGTATTGTTTGTGAAAAAGAAGGACGGAACCATGAGGTTGTGCATCGACTATCGTCAGCTGAATAAGGTGACAATAAAGAATAAATATCCGATGCCGCGCATTGATGATTTGTTTGATCAACTAAAGGGAGCCTCAATGTTTTCAAAGATAGACTTGAGATCGGGTTATTATCAGTTGCGAATTTGAGATTCAGATATACCCAAAACTGCTTTCAGAACGAGATACGGTCACTACGAATTCTTAGAGATTCCGTTTGGGCTCACTAATGCCCTTGCGGTATTTATAGATTTGATGAATCGGATCTTCAGACCGTATTTGGATCGGTTTGTAGTTGTGTTTATCGATGATATTTTGGTCTATTCGAGAAATGAAACCGATCATGCTGAGCACCTGAGATTAGTGTTGCAAATTTTACGGGATAAGCAGTTATATGCTAAGTTCAGTAAGTGTGAGTTCTGGTTAAGAGAGGTTAGCTTCTTGGGTCATGTGGTATCCGCATTGGGTATTCGAGTTGACCCGAGCAAAATTTCAGCCATACTTAACCGGAAGCCTCAGAAATATTATCGAGGTTCAAGCTTTTTGGGACTTGCTTACATTACCGACGATTTGTAAAAGGTTTCTCGATGATAGCCACACCAATGACGGCTACTTCAAAAGATGTTAAGTTCGAATGGACGGAAAAATGTCGAAAAGTTTCGATCAATGAAAACTTATCCGATCGAAGCTCAATTCTAGTGCAGCCGAATCGTGCAAAGAGTTTGTCATTTATAGTGATGCCTCCCTACTTAGGTTGGGTTGCGATTGATGAAAGAGGGTCGAGTTGTGGCCTATGCGCCGAGACAATTAAAGCCACATGAGAAAAATTATCCGACCCATGATCTCAATTAGTCGCCATCGTATTCGCTTTGAAAATATGGCGACATTACTTATTTGGTGAGAAGTGCCATGTATTTTCGGATCACAAAAGTCTCAAATATTTGATGACTCAAAGAGACTTGAATCTGCGACAAAGGCGTTGGCTTGAGTTGTTGAAAGATTATGAACTTGTCATTGACTATCACCCGAGAAAGGCTAATGTGGTTGCGGATGCCTTAAGTCGTAAATCACTGTTTGCTTTACGAGCGATGAATGTACACTTGTCCGTTCTATCTGACAATGTGTTAGTGGCAGAATTAAAGGCCAAACCATTGTTGATCCATCAAATTCGTGAAGCTCAGAAAGTCGATGATGAATTGGTTGCAAAACGGGCTGAATGTGTTTCGAACATGGAATCAGAGTTTCAAATTGACGATGACGATTGTTTGAGGTTCAGAAGTCGTTTGTGTGTCCCAAGAAATTCAGAACTTATTACGATGATTCTGAACGAAGCTCATTGTAGCCGAATGTCAATTCACCCGGGGAGTACGAAAATGTACAACGATCTGAGACGTCAGTTTTGGTGGCATGGTATGAAACGAGACATTTCCAATTTTGTTTTGAAGTGTTTAATATGTCAGCAAGTGAAGGCGGAACATCAAGTGCCTACGGGTTTACTTCAGCCGGTCATGATACCTGAATGGAAATGGGATCGAGTCACGATGGATTTTGTATCTGGGTTGCCATTGTCGGCAAGTAAGAAAGATGCGATTTGGGTTGTTGTTGATAGACTGACTAAGTCAGCTCATTTTATCACCGTACGTACGGATTTTTCATTGGATAAACTAGCTGAATTATATGTTTCTCAGATTGTGAGATTACACGGGGTACCGATTTCTATTGTGTCGGATAGAGATCCGAGATTCACCTCGCGATTTTGGAAGAAATTGCAAGAAGCTTTGGGTACCAAGCTGCATTTTAGCACCACTTTTCATCCACAAACCGATGGTCAATCCGAGCGGATAATTCAGATACTTGAGGATATGTTGAGATGTTGCATCCTCGAGTTTAGTGGCTCATGGGAGCGGTATTTACCTTTGATTGAATTCGCTTACAACAATAGTTTTCAATCAAGTATTAAGATGGCACCTTACGAGGCTTTGTACGGGCGTAAATGCCGTACGCCATTGTTTTGGACCGAGCTCGGTAAAAGCAAAATTTTTGGAGTGGATTTGATTAAAGATGCTGAACAGAAAGTAAAAATAATTCGTGAAAGTCCAAGGCGAGATCGATCGTCAAGTCGTATAATGGATTTAAAACGAAGAAATATTGAGTATCGTGGGAGACAAAGCGCTTAAGGTTTCACCTTGGAAAAAGATACTCGATTTGGCCGAAGGACAAATTGAGTCCGAGATTCATTGGGCAGTATGAAATCTCCGAACGAGTTGGTCCGATTATGATAGATTGATTTTGCCCCCTAAACTTGAAAAGATTCACGATGTCTTTCATGTTTCGATGCTTCGACGTTATAGATCTGATCCATCGCACATAATTAATCCATCAAAGGTTGAAATTCAACCTGATATGAGTTATGAAGAAGAACTGATTCGTATCCTGGCTCGTGAAGTGAAAGAGTTACGAAACAAAAGGGTTCCGTTAGTGAAAGTGTTATGGCTCAAACACGGGATTGAAGAAGCTACTTGGGAAACCGAGAATGCCATGAAAGAACGATACCCAAACCTATTTACCGATAAGATTTTCGGGGACGAAAATTTCTTAAGTGGGGGAGAGTTGTGACAACCCTAAAGTGACCCTAGTCGGAAAGCGGTTTCGGGACCGCTAAACCGAGTCACTAAATTATTTGAATATGATATTTATTGTCTAAAATATGTGAATATGAATGTGTGAAAGTTTTAAGCTTTGATTTAGTTAATTGCACGTGAATTTAGTTAATAGGACTTATATGTGACACTTTTGAAATGTGATAGGTTACTCTATAAGGATCTATTAGTGCATATAATCATAAAGGTGGACTTGCATGTCAATTTTCCCCCTTAAATAGTAGTGGCCGGCCATGACAAGGTGGATAGACAAATTGTGATGGGTAAAACATATTATGAAAAGTTTATGACAACATGTTGTGTTAAGAACAATAAAATATGTGGGGAGTGGGAGGAGAAACCAAAGTTGTTTCATCCTTGCTCCCCATTTTGTCAAACTAGAAGAGAAAAAAGGCTTCATTCTTTGGTTCTTCTTGGCGAATTGAAAAGAGGAAGAAGGGATGAAGCAATCGGCCATCTTAGGTGAATATTAAGGTAAGAAAGTTTATGCTAGTCCTTGAAATTTTAGTTGATATTGAGTGAGTTATCAAGTTATTTTGGTAACCCATGTTGAAATTTTGATTCGGATTCAAGAAGGTTTTCGGCTATGGAGATTAATAAGGGTGATGGTTATGTTTCATGCTAAATCTAGATGAACAATGGTAGATGCTTACACCTTGATATTTATGAGTTCCTTTCTTGGTTCTACCTTAGATCCATGAAGTATATTTTCATTTGGTGTTGTTGGAGATTTCGGTCATGGGTAGAAAAAAGGAACTATAGATTTTGAGATTTATGTTAGAAGCTAATGAGTGAGAGTTGGATGAATATTAGGAGGTTATAATTCATGGGATTATAAGCTTGTAAGCTTGATGATGAAATTTATGCTTTGTGAGGGTAAATGGTTTAAAAGGAGCATTCGGCCATGATGTAAGATTATGATGAAGTGATGTTAAATGCTTTGAATATTGAGTATATATTGTTATAAGTTGAATTTGAGGTTTGTTAAGTTGTCTTTGTCATTGCCGAATGTGTGTATAGTTAAAGAAAACTTGTTAAAGTGCTTAGTTAAGTGATATTAGGTTAATGATATGTGTATCCGGTCATAAAGGTGTACATGAGGAAATGTTAGATTAATTGTGTTAAATTGCTCAATGTGATTAAAAATGCGTATGACCATTTTGTATTTGAGCTAAAGGTGGCCATATGACCTATCAAACTCCTTGTCATATTCGGCCATAAGCTAGCATAATGAGACTTTAATAAGTTAAATTTGTTTGAATTAGCTCAAGAGCAAAGGGGAACTAAATCCGATAAAGGGAAGGAAAAAGTGGTCGAATAGCCATTGAAATTGTTCGACAACATCCGAGGTAATTTTTCGAGCAATGAGACTTAGTTTATGATTTGATTAAGTCATGATGTATGAGCATAACAAATATACGGTGATATGATGATTCTACTTGAATTATATGATGCGTTAATTAGTCTATACGTACGACGGTAGCCGTATGTGCATAGAGATCGTGTCATAAAGCAAACTAAACCATGCTGTTTGTATGTGGCTAGTGAGCTGAAAATGGGATTGCTTAATACGTGACGTGTGTTTGAACTCCAATTATGAAAATGAAATATAGATGTGTCATGATTTATTGATATGTGTATGAATATTTGGATGATAACCGGGCTAAGTCGCGAAGACATCTGCGCTAGTGACTAGTTCCGGGCAAGTCCCGAAGGCATTTGTGCGAGTTACTAAATCTGGGCTAAGTCCCGAAGGCATTTGTGTGAATTACTAAATCCGGGCTAATTCCCGAAGGCATTTGTGCGAGTTACTAAATCCGGGCTAAGTCCCGAAGGCAATTGTGCGAAGTTACTCTAACCGGCTATGTCCCAAGGCATTTGAGCGAGTAGCTATATCCGGTTAAATTCAAGGTACATGATTTGGGAATGAGCAATCATTGTAATAATTTCAATTAATACGCCAGAAAACTCAACAACAAGGTATTTGTTGTACATGCATTGGATTAATTGATTCCTCTTAAATAGTATTCGCTCAGTCGATTAAGGAGCTTCCGGTTTTGGTTAAGTTGATCCCTTATGTATGAATATAAGGGTTGGAAATGTGAAGTAGGACTGATTTTTGAGAATATATGTGCATATGAAATTATCCGTTTAGTTATATGACTGCTATACTTCAGTTGAGCCTAATTCTATTGCTCAAAACTTACTAAGCATTAAAAGCTTACTCCGTTTCTTTGATTCTCTGTTTTATAGATTTTTGTTCGTCAGCTATCGGACTCGGGATTATTGAAGTTGAAGTCTCCTACACTATCAAAGCCCCTTTTGGTACACTTTTGGTTGAACTTTGAAATGGCATGTATAGGACTACCCTTTTGTTGTGGGTCATGTACCCTTTGGTTTTGTATAAATTTGGATAGCCATGCGAAAATGGCTTATATATATTTTTGAGCATAATGTTATAATCATTTTGTATGTATATGGTTATTGAGAGGTATGGATATGCTTGGCAATGATTGGTGTAACACCCCGAATTTGGGCCTAGAAGTATTGGGCCTTGAGTTTGGGTCCTTAAAGAGGTTTTATATAGGTATTTAATTGTGCAATGAAATAACACAATTAAATTTTTGCTATTAGTGGTTAATGGCTTTGAGAAGTGTTGGAGAAATCTTGGGTTCAAACTTGGGCTTTAGTAAAAATTTTGGTATTAAGTGAAAAAAAAAACTTGGATGCTTGGATGAGGGTTTTTAAATTATTGTGTTAAATAAATGACACAAGGAAGCTTGTAGTCTAGTGGTTGTGGTGTCATTAAGGTTGTATGGGAGCCTGGGTTCAAGCCTTGGCTCTTGCAATTTATTTTGGGTTTTTTAAAAGGAACCTGGACTTTGGCCTTTAGACCTTATAATTAATTGGGATAAAATATGACACAAAAAGCCTTGTGGCTTAGTGGCAAGTAGCATGTGGAGCATTTAAGGGGAGGCATAGGTTCGAATCCCATGGCAAGCAAAGAGCATTTATTTTGCTAACAGGGGCAAGAGTTGGTGTTGAATTTAAACTCTAATGTTGGAGGATCCCACATCGAAGCTAATATAAGAGTGGTTGTGAAGTCGGCTTTAAATAGAGGAACCATGAAGAGAGTAAATGTACCTTTCTTGGTCGATCCCTTTCACAGATAAGCGTGCTCATTTGGGTTGGGCATCGGCTAAGAGTGCTCGAGTGTGGATTAACTCCAGTCTCCTATCGTGTGTATTTCTTACTACTCTAGTCTGTAGGATGGCTACTTGAGTCGCGATGGGTCGAAAGGGGTCATGTGGGCCTAATGGGCCTACAAGCCCAATTGGATAAGTTGTTTGATTGTGTAGTAAATTTGGGCTAGGCTAGGTGAATCTAATATTTGTGGCTAGATTTGGGCTAAAAGGGCCACACGAGTGCAGGGCCCATTTAAGAGAATGGGCTTTAGAGCCATTAGTATTGTTATCCATGTTTAAAATACTTTGGTTTACAAAATTACCAAAATACCTCGCTTTGTAAAATTACTAAAATACCCTTGGTTTATAAAATTACCAAAATACCCCTAGTTTGTAAAATTACCAAAATACCCCTAGTTTGTAAAATTATCAAAATACCCTTAGTTTGTAAAATTACCAAAATACCCCTAATTTGTGAAATTCTTGAAATACCTCGACCAGTAAAATTATTGAAATACCTCGACTTGTAAAATTACCAAAGTACCTCGATTTATAGAATTACTGTTTTACCTCGATTTGTAAAATTACCGCTTTTACCTCGATTTATAGAATTACCGTTTTACCCTCCGGTTTATGAAATTACTATTTTACCCTCGATTTATAGAATTACTGTTTTACCCCTAATTTACATAATTACCATTTTACCCCTGATTTACATAATTATCGTTTTACCCTCGATTTACAGAATTACCGTTTTACCCTCGATTTACAGAATTACCATTTTACCCTCGATTTATAGAATTACTGTTTTACCCTTGATTTACAGAATTACTGTTTTACCCTTGATTTACAAAATTACTGTTTTACCCTCGATTTACAAAATTACTAAAATATCCTTGGTTTGTGAAATTACCGCAATACCCTCAATTTGTAAAACTACCAAAATACCTCAGTATGGTAAAATGACGAATATGCCCTTATGTTAGTATGGTGATGTGCTTAGGATTTACATATATTGATATTGGAATAGTTAAGTTTGAGTGATGTGGTGGTTATCGAGGCGATTGACTTTGGAAACGTTTCAACTTCAACCCATAATAGGTGTGTACTAACGCCGTAATAGCTTAGATTAATATTTCTTTGAAAAGTCGAAAGCTTCATACTTTAGTGATTCGGAATTAATATTTAGATCTATTTTCACGCATGTTTAAGTTGGATTCACAATGATATGGGGTAGGAAGGTATTTGGAACGTTCTTCAACGAGTAGATCTCTTGGTAAGTATTCAACCTTCTTTCCATTTGTATCTTGTGGTTTAAGAAAAGTCGAAAACCCTCCGTCGACTAAGGCTAAAAGGGTTTTTGGTGTTATTTGGTTTGTTGGTGCTAGTGAGGATTAAAGGCTACCGATCGAGGAGTGTGTGAAAAGCTTGGATCATCGGAGTGACTAAATCTAGTCATCAACTTTGCAAAGGTATGAACCCAAGGGCCATTGTGGATGGTGGTAGAATGTGTAAGTGATGATAATAGGTAGTTTTCGATTTGGTTTAATATTAACATGGTCTAATCTATAAGTGGTTGATTATAGGAGAAATCGCATAGGAGATCTCGTCAAGGAATATCGCAAATCGTGTGTAACTAACCCTTTTCATAGCTTAAAGCGATAAAATGCCGAAAAGTAAATGCCAAATTCGGCATTTCGAGGACTTGTGAGCAAGGAAACGCTCACTAGTTAGTTAGAATCGATGAGACGATGATCGAGAATGATGGAAACGGTAAGAATGTGATTTTGGCGTTCTTGGTAAGTTGGGCCTCGAGGGGTCAAGTGGGGCCCATTGGGCTTTCGGGCCCATTTGGGAAAAAATTGGTAGAAAACGGAAATCATATATGGCATGATAAGACTGTTAAAACTGTTATGGAATATAGGCTAAATGGGCCTAGATGACGAAATTGGCTAAGTAGGCCCATTAGGGTTTTAGGCCCAATAACTCGATTTCGCTAAAATGGGCCGTAATCACTGTTTGCACCCATGGATTGTTAGTAATCGTTAATGAACATGGAAACCCTAATTTTGGTAAAATTATGAGATTACCCTTATACCATGAAAATGACCGTTTTGCCCCTAGGTAAAATGACCATTATACCCCTAGGGTTTATGTATGATTTTAATACATGGGATGTTGATAAATATGGTATGTATGAGATGCACATGACATGTATGATATGCACATGATATGTATGATATGCACATGATGTAATCATAACCGCATTGGGTTGGGTTTTATATGGATGGAGGAAGTGCAAAAGGGCTTATGCCCTGATTATTAAAGGGCTTATGCCCCGATTATTAAAGGGCTTATGCCCCGCTTATTAAAGGGCTTATGCCCCAGTTATCAAAAGGGCTTATGCCCGATTATTAAAGGGCTTATGCCCTGATGATCAAAAGGGCTTACGCCCCGATTATTAAAGGGCTTTTGCCCTGCTTATTAAAAGAGGCAAGGCCTCCAGTTATATAAAGCAAACTATCTTTGCCAAGGAGAGTTATGGCGGGGTGGGTCGAGTTAATCCCACATGGTGTGCTGGTTGGTAACGGTGGAGAGTAGCGGATGGTGGGTTGAGTAGTCTCCCAAATGGGTTTGCATACATTCATTGGTATTTCATGTGATATTGAAATGGGCTTGCATTCTTTCATTGAAATTATATGTGACATTGAAATGGGCCTAAGGGCCATACCGCTTACTGAGAAAGGCTTCGCCAAGAATATGAAATATGAAAAGGCTTCGCCCAAGAATATGAAATATGAAAAGGCTTCGCCCAAGATATGAAATATGAAATATGAAAAGGGCTACTACCAAATGCATGATTGAGATTGATTTGGGCTTAGACCCAACAGCCGTTATTGTTTTGGGCTCGAAAGGGCTTGTTGCACATCGAGTTTCCAAACTCACCCCTTTCCTTAACCTTGTGTGAACCTTAATATGGGGACTTAAATAAGAGGATTCAGAGTGGCCACGGTGATTGTCTTTGGACTTTTAAATAAGTGTTGGTTTTCATTTAATTTCCTTTAATTATTATTTATTTTTGGGTTGTAATAAGGCCAATTTTAACTTTCCTTTTATTTCTTTTCGGAATTATTTTAATTTTAATAACTTTAAAAATTGGTTAATAATTATTCAAATGGTCTAGACTTAGGACGTGTTTTCAAAATGATACTTGTTTTCAAAATATCTCAACACCACGATTAATCGATTTATCAAAGACGTCCACTTAAACAAACTTAAACTCGATATAACAAAGTGTGGCTATGGTTGTGGGCATGTCTAGGATTGGATCCAATCAAAGAGCTTGGTACTTAAGCAGCCTTCATGGCTCACCTCCTCTGTCTCGGATACCTACCTGGTGCCCAGCTTCCATACACTTTGTTAACTCAATAAAATGTATGGTTTTAAAACACTAAAACGGAACGTGGGTTTTCAACTCCAATGTGGCACGTCAGATTCGGCCATAACGTCTGGGCCGGGTTTGGGGTGTTACAATTGGCCATTGGAATGGTTAATCACGATCATACTTTGTGCTATATGCTAAAGGGTTAGTTGAATCATGGAAACTATGTAATAGGTAAAGTCTACCTTAAAGGCAGATGCTGACAGCAGCAGTGGTGTGAATTTGAAAAATCACTAAAAATAGTAGGAATGGAATTAAATAGTGAATAAATTATGTAATCGAACCTTGATGAATCTACTTCCATATGGAAGAAATGAAACAGTCATATGAGTTTTATTTTAAGTGATATTTATGTTTTCGCGGGATAGGGCCAGAGCGATTTCTGGATCCCCTGATCTGAATTTGGAAATTCATTATAAATTAACCAGAGATAATTAGAAGTCATTCCATATATGTATAGATTCATTTTTCAGTCTAGTTTCATTAGAAAGAAACAGCATAAGTATTGAAGCCCTGTATAAGGAGTTATCTAAGTCGCAATGCAGGAAGGTCAGTGTAGTCGAACCCTGTAACAGGGGAGACTTTAACTAATAAACTGTACTATTTGGCTCAACCAAAAATTCTAGAAAAAAATTTATGGATGGATATATGAGTCTAGTTTCAGGGAAAAATTACAAAACTGATTTTCGAGTTTTGGAACTCAAGATATGATTTTTAAGGTGACAGTGACACAGTTAGCCAGCTGTCTGGAAAATTTTTAAAATGGACTGTGAACATACATGAATTATGTCTGTTAGCACCTCGTGGTCACTTCCGAAAACGGTCTCGGGTACGGGGTGTTACACTAAGGCTCTCGCGTATGTAGCCTTTTTCCATCAACTTTTGATTTGCCATTGTAATTCTTTATTTTCCTCCGAATTGGCTCGGTAGGCAGGTCAGTTTGGAATTACAGCTCCCGGCATAAAGTCTATTTGATGTTCGATCCCACGAAGTGGTGGGAGACCACTTGGGACTTCTTTCAGGAAAATGTCTTTGTAATCCTGCAACAAAGAAAGAACAGGAGAGGGAAGGGTGTCGGGAAAATCGTTAGTAGTAATCAAAGTTTCATTGTACAGAAGTACAAGAACAGGTTATCTCATCATCAAAGCTTTTCTCACGTCACTAGCTTTTGGAAAAACACTCATTTTCTTGGTTTTCTTTTCTTTTTCTTCTTTTTCTTTGTTGTTTTTCTTTTCACTCTCTTTTGTTTTCTTTTTCTTATTTTTTTCTTCTTTTGTTTTTTACAATCTTCCTTTTCTTTCTCTCTCATTTGTTCGACAGAAACTTTTAATTTCATTTGCTCTTCGTACACTTGTTTGGGAGATAATGGTGCCAAGGTTACGTTCTTTCCATGAACTTGAAGGTATATCGATTAGTGTACCCATCATGTAGCACCCGCCGGTCAAATTGCCACGGGGGACCAAGAAGTAGATGCCCCTCATGCATCGGGACAACGTCGCAAAGTACTTCGTCCATATACTTACCAATGGTGAATGAAACAAGTACTTGCTTTGTTACCTTAAGTTCTCCGCCGTCGTTGAGCCATTGAAGTTTGTAGGGGCTCGGATGCTTGGTAGTAGGCAAACCAAGTTTTTCGACCATCATGGTACTTGCTACATTGGTACAGCTGCCTCCATATATAATGACGCTACAGACTTTGCCTCCGACTTGACAACAAGTATGAAGTATATTTTCTCGTTGGAGATCATTTTCTGTGCCTTGGAGACTTAGACTTCGCTTCACAACAAGTAATTCGCCTTTCATGGGCTGTTCTAAGTCCTCCTCGACTTCAGAAGTCGATTCGAATTCTTTCTCTTCATCGTCCTCCATTTCAACTTCGCCATCAGCTCGCAACACCATGGTTCTTCGATTCGGACACTGACTGGCTATGTGTCATCTTCCGAGACACTTGAAACATTTGATGTCCCGATTTTGATAGAGTGATGTTTCCAGTGCCTTGCCTTTGTTAATTTTGATATTCAGTTTGTTTCTTTTCGGAGGGGCAGTGGATTCTTTTCCTTGAAAGGCTAGAAGGCCTTTACTCGAACTTTGGCCCCACTTTGAAGTGTTAAAAGTGGAGAATCCTCGACTTGGGCCTTTTCACTTGAGTTGTTTTTCTACCTTGATGGCCATATGGACCATGTCAACCACTTCAAGGTAGTGTTTCAATTCCACTATGTTTGCTATATCTCGATTTAGACCAGCCAGGAATCGCGCCATCGTTGCTTCAGGATCTTCTTGAACATCCGCCCGAATCATCGCAATTTCCATCTCTTTGTAGTAATCTTCGACACTTTTGGATCCTTGTGTGAGATTTTGGAGTTTTTGGTGCAACTCCCGATGGTAGTATGAAGGAATAAACCGTCGCCTCAACACCGCCTTCATCTCGGTCCACGTAGAAATTGGACGTTCTACGTTTCACCTCCGACTAGTGGTTAGTTGATCCCACCAGATCATGGCGTAGTCCAAAAATTCTATAGCTGCGAGTTTCACCTTTTTATTCTCGGAGTAATTGTGACAATCGAACACCAACTCTATCTTTTTTCCCACTCAAGATAGGCCTCCGGATCCGATCTACCTTGGAACGGTGGAATGGACAGCTTGATGTTCTTGAGATCGTCATCTTCTCGCCTTCGACCTCGTTGCCGTGGTTCCCTTCGACGAAAACTAGCAGTGGACTCTTGTTCACTCTCAAGATCACTAAGATTGTTTGCTTCATCGTCTTGGACCCTTCGTCTTCCCTGATTCTGATTTGACCTCTCCCGTCTTGGTCTAACCCCCTCGGGTGTTCTTTCACGTTGGCCATTCGTTGGCCATTCGTTTCAACTTGGAACAAATGGTCTTCGATAGGATTGAAACGCCTATCACCATTTGTTTCACAGGTTGTCTTGCCGGACGATCTTCCATGTTGTGATCTGACTCTTGTGACATTAAAACTTTGTTAAAGTAAACCTCACCACAAAACCTCACAATCTCTCGAAAAGGAAAAGAAGATGTTTCTCTCACACTCGTGTTTATACTCGAGATTAGGCTTTTACCTCCACTCGTTTGCACTTACAACTCTCGTGCCTTTTACCTCTCTTAACCTTTTCTCGTGATTTCGTAAGTAGATTCGTTAAGGCTTAGTCCTTGGTCTAGGTGGTCGGTTCAAAAGGGGTAACAAGTGATTGATGTACTCAGTTTAGGGTAGGCTGAAAGAGTAGGGAATTAGGTTAAAGGTGTGGCGTGTATATGATTAGGGATAGTAGAATAAAAGATGGATCGGGACTGAATTACAATAGAACAAGTTTTCACTTCAATTTTTTTTCAGATTTTTTTTCGAAATTTTTTTTCAAACTTGTATAATTTTTTTTGTACTATATCAGCAAACTAAATACAATAGGAACACTTCTGTACGCGATTTTTTTTCTTCGGCTGAGTAGATTGTTTTTTGTAGTAACACAACAAACTAATCAAAATGAGAAAACTTCAGTATATGAAATTTTTTTTCTATACTCTTTTTTTTTGGATCCTACTTACTTGTGTACACTTGGACTAGCTCGGGGATGATTTCGTCGCATGAACTTCTTATTTTAGTAGCTCTGATACCAGATGATACGATCCGCCTCGGGTGAGTCGAGTCGTATTAGTGATTGCCCGATCGTCGACAAGAAGTTACGTTAGGTTTAGTTGAGTTGAAGGAATGGCAGAAGAAGAAAGAGGGGTATGAACGAAATGGTAGGAATGAAATGGTATGAACGAAGGGATAAGAACGAATTGGTCGGTTTAGGTTCGATTTGGTAAAGAAGAAATGGGTTTAAAAGAAATATGGATTGAACAAAAAGTGCAAACAAGAACCAATACCGATATGGTATCGACCCGTTGTTTATAGGCCCTTTGAGTTCGGTTTAGGTTTGGTGAAGGAAACCTCGACCCACTATCTAACAAGATAGGAACCTCGGTATTGTTCGAACGCCACATTACGGGTAGTGATAAGTTCGGGTTCGACAAAGGAAACGGTTGACGCAGCTAGATCGCTAGGAAAGCCAATCGAATCTTTGAATGAAATGGAGAAAAAGCTACCTCACAATTTTGGCAGGATAACATTAACAAAGAGTCAAAAGTTTTTTTTACAAAGAAATGAAATAGCTATTTATAGCATTTAGAAAGCTAGCCGAATAGCCAACTTAAGCTAGATGAACAGCCTTTGTTTTCAGCCTAATTAAGTTAGAAATTTCAGAATATATTTAGGAAAATTCCTTGAAACTTCTCAGCCATGGAAAACGTCAATGGATAGCCTCTTGAAGCTTTCAGTAGCTGAACAATTATGGAGGAGCTGAAATGAGCTGAATGGGCAAGCTTGAATTCGACCAAGGGGGTGTACTTCATTAATTGGACAGCCTTGGTTAACTAAAAACTGTTGAGCTAATTAAAGGCAACTTGGAGCACCTCAATAGACCTTTAAGTGTGAAACCGAATGTGAGCAGCCTCCCTTGTATGAACACACTAAACCGAATAGCCTATAGGTGTGAAAGGGATGTTCAGCAACTGTGAAAACATTCAAATTGCTTTAGAGAGCTGACCGAACACTTTGAAAAGAGCAAACAGCAGGTTAAGGTGGCTGTTGCAATAACCAAACCATCATGCCTCTTGAAGAAGAGAAAAAAATAGCTATCTAGCTTTAATGTCATCCCTACAATATACCTGTACCTAAATTAATTCAGCTCATTAATTCAACTTAGACACATTAATTCTAGTAGCTCAAAGACACATTTAAATCATGTAATAAGCTAGGACAAATTAAAAACATGCTGGAACTAAGACACATTAAATTCGGCTGCACTAAATAACAAGAAATAAATTTGTCCTAATTTAGACACTTTAAATTGTTGTAGCATAACACATTAATTTCATGTTTTGATTTTTGGACAAATTAAATACTTTAATATTTGTTGAGCTAAAAGTAACGTGCAATTTATTTAATTAATTAAAAATGCAAAGCTGGAAAGATAAAAAGGAGCTCAATTGAGCTGAAACGAGATATAGGTGCATGAGCTAGTGATGAGCTGGAGGTAAGCTCATGAGCTAAATCCGAGCTAAGTTCAGACTCGTAAGCTGGACTCGAGCTGGGGAGCTGGACATGAGTTGAATCTGAACTAGTAGCAAGTTGCGAGGTGAACTGGAAGAGTTAATATAAGCTTCCTCGCTGCGGTTGGGCTGAGTTTCATCCCAAATTCGAGCTACAAGAGCTAAAATAGAATCTTTGAAAGCTTTAGCTCAAGCTCGGGTGATAGGGCCTTGTGGTAGCATCAAATGATCTTTACTCTAACTAGCTGAACCTTGGGCGCGCTCGCATCAGAGGGCAGTTGGGAGAAATATCTACCTTTGGTCGAGTTTGCCTATAACAATAGTTTTCAATCGAGTATACAGATGGCACCATACGAAGGATTGTATGGTCGCAAGTGTCAGACTCCTTTGCATTGGACCGATCTTAGTGAGAAACAGATTCACGGAGTTGATTTGATTGGGGAAAATGAAGAGAAAGTGAAAGTAATTCATGATTGTCTGAAAGCTACTTTAGAACGACAAAAGTCATATGCGGATTTGAAAAGAAAAGAGATCGTGTTCCAAGGGGGTGATAAAGTGTTTCTAAAAGTATCTCCGTGGAAGAAAATTCTAAGGTTTGGCCGAAAAGGCAAGTTGAGTCTTGCGTTTCATTGGGCCATATGAGGTTATTGAAAGAATTGGACCAGTGGCATATCGGTTAGCTTTGCCAACCGAGTTGGAAAAGATTCATAATGTGTTTCATGTGTGGATGCTGTGACGTTACCGTTCTGATCCTTCACATCTGATTCCTCTGACAAAGATTGAGCTTCGACCGGATATGACCTATGATGAGGAACCAATAAAGATTTTGGCTCGAGAAGTTAAACAGTTGAGAAATAAAAGTATAGCCTTAGTGAAAGTATTGTGGCATAGACACAGAGTAGAAGAGGCTACATGGGAACCGAAGGAATCCATGAGGAAACAGTACCCAAACCTCTTTACTGGTAAGATTTTCGGGGACGAAAATCCCTAAAGGGGGGAGAGTTGTGACAGCCTGATTTAGGGCCTAAATGGAATAGTGGTTTCTAAACCAAAAATTTGAGATAGAACTAATTATTTTCTAATTATTCTGAGGTCTATGATGTGGTTGCATGATTGTGTGAAAATTTCGTGAAGAAATTTTATGCCTAAAGTGTCCAATTCGAAATTAGGGACTAAATTGAATAAGTTGCAAAACTTGCATTCTAGAAGCTTTTAGCAAGAAATTGCTTTAGAATATTAATTATAAGTCCTTAAATAGCAATTTGACCAATTTCTATGATTTTTGACAAAAATAGACATATGGATAAAAATTGAAAGTTTAGTAAAAAGGGCATTTTGGTCATTTAGTTAATAAATGAATTAAAAAGGGAAAAATCAAGTAAAAATTTGCTCATCTTCTTCATTAGGCCAAAATTTCAAGGGTTCTCCATAGCTAGGGCTTGTTTCAAGCTTCCAAGCTCTATAGTAAGTGATTCCAAGCCCTGTTTTTAATATTCTTTACATTTTTGAAGTCCTGGTAACTTGATTAAGCTTATTCTAGCAATAATTGAACCTAGGTTTTATATTTGGAAAAATACTCATAGGTGAAATGTGTTTATTTTGATATTTTATGGTAGAATATGAAGCTTTAAATTGTGTTAAACAACTATTGCTAAGAGATTTTACGTGAAAACGAGTAAAACAACATAATCGATAAAACTACCTAATGTTCATAAGTACATGTTAGAGTGTGAATTTGATATTGATATAGAAGGGAAAAATGATCAACATGTCATAAAACATAAGCAAATAGGATGAAGTTTAATTTCTGAGCCTAGGGGCAAAATCGTCATTTTATGAAACTTTAAGGGTAAAATTGTAATTTTTTCCATAGGATGTTTTTGGAGTAATTTGAGTAATGTGAGACATTAATAAGTCAAATGTGTTATTATAGATCAAGAAAGACGTGGAATCGACCTTGATCGGGGAAAAGAATTGATTTCAGACTAAATTGCAACATTTCTATATTTTGCACCGAGGTAAGTTTGTACATAAATAATTTATCGATTCTTTTTGTTTTATTATATTTTGTTATCATATGAAATGTGGCTGCCTATAGAATGATTATTTGTTGTAAATTGCAAATTGAAAAAGGACTATGAATAAATTGTAACATGTTGGAAAGTGAGGAATTTCTCGGTTGAGCCTTCAAAATAGAAATGATACGAATGATCTATTGTGAGGTCACGTGTGTAGTACTAAGTGCAAGCTACTACATGTACCAAATTATGGGTCGCATGTGTAGTACTAAGTGCAAGCTACTATGCGTACCCGATAACTTCGATCACGTGTGTAGTACTAAGTGCAGGCTACTACGTGTATCAGATGGTTGGTCACGTGTGTAGTACTAAGTGTAGGCTACTACGTGTACCGGATAATTGGTCACATGTGTAGTACTAAGTGCAGGCTACTATGCGTACCCGATAACTTCGATCACGTGTGTAGTACTAAGTGCAGACTACTACGTGTATCAGATGATTAGGTCACGTGTGTAGTACTAAGTGTAGGCTACTACGTGTACCAGATAATTGGTCGCATGTGTAGTACTAAGTACAGGCTACTATGCGTACCAGATAGCTTTGGCTACAAGTGTGAAAATATATGCAGGCAACTGAGTATCAGTTATTATTCCGAAGAGTTCAATGGGAAAATCGATTAAGTAAAAAAATACATGTGAACATGATTATATGATGAATAAGTGCAGGTATATGTTTAAGAAAATTTTGAGCAATATGCTCGATATTTGAGTGAACTTCGATAAGAAAAAATGGATTAAGTAAAATTACGTAAGAGTGAATTTTAGTAGTAAAATAGTGTTGGACAGCAGGAATTTCATGACTTTGAAAATTCACCAAAAATTGTGTAAGTTGAATTAAATTTCAAATAAATTATGTAATTAAAGATTAATGAGTCTATTTTCATATAAAGGAAACGGGGGGAGAAAAAGAGTTCTATATTATGTAATATTCTTATTTTTGTGAGACAGTGTCAGAATGAATTCGAGATCCCCTGTTCTAACTTGGAAAAATTGTTAAAATTGTAGAAAAATAATTATGGGTTATAATTTATATGCCTAGAATATATGATTAGTCTAATTTTAATAGAAACAAACAGGAACATTATCCAAGTTCTGTACTATGAGATCTTTAATTTTTAGTAAGAAGAGGTCGGAACTGTTGGACAGTGAAACAGGAGAAACTTTAATGAATAAACTGTACTAATTGCCTAAACCAAAAATTCTGAAAATTTTATGGTAAGAAATTATATGAGTCTAGTTTTTGGTAAAATTAATGAATTTAAATTTGGAGTTCCGTAACGCCAGATATAAATGATTTAGTGATAGTGACCCAAGAAAATAGCTTGACCTGAACATGAGATTATGTACCATTATGATTGTTTTATTTTGAGAAATATGTTGATAAATTGTATATCACTTACGTACTTACTTACTAAGCTTTACGCTTACTCTCTTTTCTTTCTCTTGTCTTATAGTGTCACTAGGCCAGCTCGGGATTTGGAAGATCGTCGGAGATCCATCCGCATTATCAATACTTTTTGGTATTTTGTAAACATTATTTTGGAGTTATGGCATGTATAAATGACTTGGTTATTTTTGTTATATGTCATAATTAAATTGGCCTAAAATGTTGGTCTTCAAAATTTATTTTATTAGTTCATTTTGTATATGCCCGTTGATGTTAACTAATATTGTTCAGATTATAGGACATGAAAATGTATGTTAAAAAAAAATTCTATGTCATGATTTAGTACGTTTGCATGTATTATGTTCCAGTAATGTCTCGTACCCTGTTCTAGATTCGAACACGGGTAAGGGGTGTTACATGAAATCTATAGTAGCTCTTTCCCATTTCATTCTAGTATCAATATTGTACTCCCTTAGTTCACGAATTACTAACGCATTTCCCAACTACACAGACTTACAATAAAACTTCAATTTTCAGTCTTGAACCCAGCTAAGACCGAACTGTCGATAGACGAGATCAACCGTATAACTATCATTCTCAATGAAATCAAGGATTTTCAACCCCGATACTAGTAGCTGCATTTCATTGTTCTCAAAGATCAAATAATAACTAACTCATCATCTTTCAATAGTTCAAATCATCTATGCTATCTCAGATTCAGATCTTTCCTTAACATCAGATACTTTTAGCTATTATGTTGCTTTCTAGCCTTGAAATTCATCCCAATTTATTCAATATCGTATCTCGAAAAATCAAGAACACCATGCCCAAGGCAGGCTGTTTCAAATCTAATATTTTGATTAACAATACTTCCAACCATTTGAAGCTTACTAGTATGTAACAGACATCCAAATTTTCATGAAGGCAATAACTTTATCCATCATTATGATTTCGACTGGTAATAATGTCTTTTAAAACATACTTTCTTCATTCTGAATACCCGTCTTTTACTTATAAAGAAATGAAATTTGTTTCCAGACATGGGAATAGACTCGGATATAAATATCTCATTTAATCTTTCAAACAAATAACCCATACAGTTTGAAAAACCGAGTTGATCTTAATTATCAATCAATAATAATTCAAGTATTCCCCTCACATTGATGGTAGAACAATTCAAACATACTATCTTTTATAATTCTTTCACAACACAAGTCAAAATTCTTTATAAACTGTTTCAGCTCAAACAGAACATAAAGCTTTCTAATCCAATAGAAATCAAGATTACCGGTAAAAATGAAAACTAATATACAATCTGAACTCGAACTGTCGCAATCTATCCTTTGGCCAATTTCAACCATTTTTTTTTATAAAGACTAGAAAACCTCATATCAGTATCACTGTGTTCCCATGATCAGACTAGAGATATAGCCATATAGACATATTTAGTTCCGACCCGTGGATATCCCACACAAAGAAATCAAGTTTTATACCTTTCAATATTAGGAATAACAAGAAAACCAAGACATTGGCATTCAAAACATGTAGACATACAGAATTTCTGAGAACACAGCCCAAATGAAATAATAAATATCTCTATGATCCTCTCAAAGAAAAGAAATCTAGAAGAAAATACCATTCAGACTTGCTGAAACGAAATGATACAAGGACAATGCATTTTCCATAAATATACCGAATAGAGCAACAATTATTAGAATCAGAATCATAGCATCATATGTATTTTCTCATCGATTTCCAATAGACGGATGGTAATAGAATACTAGGGAGAATTAAAGCAATGCAAATTATAGACCATTCAAACTAATAATGCTTTTGTTTGCTATCATGTTTATAAAACATTCCCCTACAATAAGGACTTGATCAGAAGATAGATAGCCATATGACTTCCTTTGGGAACAATTGAACACATAGAATACCCCAGAAGAGATGGTCATAATCTGCTCAATTGCAACTGTCATACTCAGACACCTTACTATACAAACATTATTACTTTCACTATTTCTGATCACTTTTATATTTATTCTACCACTGAACTCTTTAGTTTCTCAATGGGGAACTCATTCAGCAAAATTCTCATGAAATTTCACCATAAGACACCTCATTGGTAAGGGGGTGAGGTCGTAAAGCCTCTAACTCGACTCTCATATATACACATATGTAACTTAACATTCATCATCATTATAATAATGTCATCACATTTATATTATAAATCGTTATTCATACATTTATAAGCCTCAATTCATCATAAGTATACTCTGCTCAAATAATTTAGCATCACTACCAACATGATCAGGTGGAGCTCGATTGGAGAGTATCTCTGTCTAAGCTAGATATGTGACACCCTTAAAACGACCCTAGTCGGAATGTGGTTTCGGGACCACAAAACCGAGGCATAAAAATAGTTTAATATTTATTTTATTGCCTATAATGTGTGTTAACTCATGTGTGACATTTTTGATGTTTTGATTTAGAGTTATAAATGTGAATTTCACTAGAAAGGATCTAGTAGTAAACTTTGAAAGTATGATGGGAAATGTGTGATGACTAGTTGATCATGCATGCAAAAAATGAGGGGTTTGCATGTCAAATTTCCCCATTTAAGAGCTAGTGGCCGGCCATGACAAGGGGGGATGGGCAAAACATGTCATGAAACATGTTTTGTAAGTGGGTTATGTTGAAATAAATAAAATAAGGAGTATGGAAAAAAAAATGTGTGTGATGGCTTCTCCCCCCTCCCCATTGCCGTGAATGAGAGAAAGAAAACAAAAGAAAGAAAAAATTTTGTTCATCCTTTCTTTGAGCCAAAACTAGGAAGAAAATACAAAGAGAAAAGAAAAGCTTCATCCTTTGGTTCATCCTTGGCCGAATAGAGGAAAGAAAGGAAGGGGAGGAGCTTGAAACAATCGGCTATGGTGATTGTTAAACTAAGGTATGTTTGATGTTGTCCATGAGATGCATGCATGTTTTAGTTAGTAGCTTGAGTTCTACCTAGCCCATGGTCTAAATCTTGTTAGGTGATGGAAATGACACTCGGCCATGGATGCATCATTCTTGCTTGGTGTTGATGTCATTTACATGCTAAAAATGAAGCTTGATAATGATACATGTGATGGTGGATTGAGGACTCTTAGATTTTCTTTTAGCATTTTTGAATGAGATACTAAGTTCCTTGTTTAACCATGACCAAATTGAAAAGGTATGGTGTTGTGGTGTATTCGGCCATGGTATATCCTTAAGTATGATTTATGCATATTGCATGGTAGGTAAGATTTGAGCTTTGGATATGTGTTTATATTTGGATATAAGCAACTTGAGATTCGGCCCTTGCACCTATATGTACATATGTTTGCATATGATGTATTGGCATGACATATATACCATCTCAAGGTATATATTTGCATATGATGATGTTTCAGTTATGAAATAAATGATTGATGCGTATTGAGTTACAATATGGAATGCGTTAGTTAGTAAAATGTATCTTTGTTTTCGTGTGGTATTAAGTGTATAATTGGCCTCAACATGGACATGCATATTCGACCACATGAGGGAATTGGTGTGCATGCATTCGGTTAGAGGCAAGCATATTGATGCCTATTCTTGGCTTGGAAAATTCGCTAAGGAGAGTACTAACTAATGTGTTGAATTCGACACGTGATTTCGCATACATGTGACTCTAATGTCTAATGTATATAAGGGCTAAGTACCTTGAGCTTCACTTTGATGTTTGAATGAATTGCTTGTTGTGATTAAAAATGTGCATGACCATTGTGTATTTGAGCTAAAGGATGGCCATATGACCATTTAAACTCCTTGTCATATTCGCCATAAGCTATCATAATGAGATTTTAATAAGTTAAATTTGTGTGAATTAGCTAAAGAGCTTAGAGGACCACAGTTGGATAAGGGAAAGGAAAAGTGATCGAATAGTCAGTCGAAATCGCTCGACAACATCCGAGGTAAGTCTTGAGTAATGACCCTACTTGAATTATATTGAAATGATTTGTCATATTATGGCGGACACCGAATGTGCGTAGGGACTAAGTTATAAAGTCAATCGAAATCATGCTCTTTTGTGTGGCTATTGAGCGAAATTGGAAAGGTTTGATAAATATTTTGTGTTTGAGCCTTAGTAACTAAAAATGAAATATGGATGTGTCGTGATTATTGATATATGTATACATGAGCATTTGAATGATACCCGGGCTAAGTCCCAAGGCATTTATGCTAGTGAATATATCCTGCTAAGTCCCGAAGGCATTTATGCTAGTGATTATATCCTGCTAAGACCAAGGCATTTGTGCAAGTTACCAACCGTTAAGACCAAGGCAATTATGCTTGTGGTTGTATCCGCTAAATTCAAGAAGCTCGGTTTGAAGGTGAGAGTTTTGGTGCTGTAATAAATTCAATTAATACCGAAAAACCCATACGATAAGGTATGTTTACATGTGCATCGGAAAAGTCGATCCGCTTGAAATAGTATTCGCTCAATCGACTAACGAACTTTCGGCTCTTAGATAGGTGGATACCTTGTGTGTATATGTTGATGAAGTGTGAAGTAAGTATGATTATGAGAATGTGTATTAATAAAGTGATTCATTTAGCTATGTGAATGTAATACTTTAGTCAAAGCTGAATTCATTACTTGAGACTTACTAAGCATTAAAAATGCTTACCCCGCTGCTTTGGCTCTCTTTTTATAGATTTTGCTCGTTAGCTATCGGATTCGGGATCATCAAGTCAAGTCATCCACACTATCAAAGCCCTTTGGTACTCTTTTAGTTGAACTCTGGATATGGCATGTATAGGACTACCCTTTGCTGTTTTTTTTTAAGCACGTTTTGTGATGTATGTGTGTACGACCATGCGAAAATGGCTCGTAGAATTGGAGTATGGCATTAGACCATTTGTGTTTATGTATATATATATGGTTTCATGATGTGACTATGGACTGGAATGGAAGTGTTGGGCAATGATCAGCCCTTGGAATGGCTAAATATGATTATATGTGGACCTATGTATGACAAAACTCTAGTTGGTCCATGGAAACCACGAAATAGGTAAAGTTTACCTTGAAAACAGATCTTGACAAAGAAGAGTGGTGTAGATTTGAAAAATCACTAAAATTTGTAGGAATGGAATTAAATAGTGAATAAATTATGTAAATGAACTTTGATGAATCTAATTTCATATGGAAGAAACGAAACGGTCATATGAGTTATATGTTAAGAGATATTAAAGTTCTCGTGAAATAGGGCCAGAACGGTTTCTGGATTCCCTGTTCCGACTTTGGAAATTCATTGTAAATTAACCAGAGATGATTAGGAGTCATCCCATATATTTATAGATTCCTTTTTGAGTCTAGTTTCTAAAGAAACAAACGGCATCAGTATTGAAGACCTGTATCGGAAGATATCCAATTCGTAATCCATAAAGGTCAGTGTAGTCAAACCCTGGAATAGGGGAGACTTTAACTAATAAACTGTACTAATTGGCTCGACCAAAAATTCTAGAAAAAATCTGTAGATGGACATATGAGTCTAGTTTAAGGGAAAAATTACGAAACTGATTTTCGAGCTTTCAAACTCAAGATATGATTTTTAAAGGCATAAAGTGACGCAAAGAATCAAATTTTGTCCGAAATTTCTAAATGGACTGTGAAAATAGTTAACTTAAGTCTGTGTGCACCTTGTGTTCGATTCCGGTAACGGACTCGGGTACGGGGTGTTACAATTTTTTTGGTATCAGAGCTACGGTTTAGTCGATTCTAAGACTACCATAATGCGTTTGGGTCTAGCTATACATGCCATTTTATGTGATTATTTGATAGTGTGGTGATTTCTGACGTTTGAATTTGTGTTTATCCATAGTAATGGATCCCGATCCCAACCGAGCGATAGATGATGATGTGGAGAGTGTGGCACCTGCTCCCACACAAGGGACAGTGCCGGTGGACTCTCAACCTATTGCTAGCAATCCGAATGATGAGGCTAGGCAAGCTTTTTATAGCGTGATGAATGATTGGTTCAACCAATACATTCGAACTAATACGGCTGTTCCACAACCTCCATTCCCAACAAACACAACCCCGCACCTACAATGCCTCCCAGAATCGACCAAATAAGGTCGAATAAGCCCCAGCTGATGAATCCAAAACATGGGGCTACTGAATTTAAGGCTACGGATAGCGGCGATGCCGAGCAACTGAGTTTTGGTTGGACAACACTATTCGCACTCGATGAGCTATCTTGTACACCGATGAATGCCTAAAGTGTACTATCTCCTTGCTACGCGATTACGCCTACTATTGGTGGAGTACTCGACTTCACAGCCCACAAGTAACTTGGGAGTTTTTCCAAACCGAGTTTGGAAAATGTATATCATCGAGATTTGTTGATAAAAACGGAAGGAATTTCTTGAGCTTAAGCAAGGTTCTATGTCGCCATCGACACGAGCGAAAATTTGTTAGACTTAGTAGATACACTCGGGAATGTATTTCGTCCGAGGCTATCATGTGTAAATGCTTCGAGGATGGGCTGAATGAAGATATAAAATGTTCGTTGGCATTCTTGAAATACGAGAGTTCGTAGTACTTGTCGAGCGAGCTTGTAAAGTCAAGAGCTTAGAAAAGAAAAACGAAAAGTTGATGTGGGAACTGGAAAGTTTCAGTAAAAGATCCTCGGAAAGTCTCTTCAATGTGCATCAAGAAATTTCGTGATGATGTTGGCGGTCTAGAGGCACTTCGGGCCTTTTAGACGAGATCGTGATCGACCCCTGTGGGTACACGAGGCGCTTTGGCCGCCAAAGTGTTGGGAATGAACGTCGAGACGAAGCGAGTGTCGACATTGTGGCAAATGGCATTTCGAAGTTGTAGATTCCGTGACCGCCTCGTTACAAGTGCGGATCAGTTGACCACTTCATTAAAGATTGCCCGAGGTTGTGCAATGCAGAATGTAGATCGAGTGGGAAACCGGCGCTACCAACGCCGAGGTAGACCATCTAGAAATACGGGCAATGCTAGTGGTGGTCGAGAGGATCTAGAGATGCTACGACTAGATCTCGAGGCTCGCGCTCTGCTAGGGCTTATGCTATACGCGCACGCCGAGGATGCTTCCTCTCCGGATGTTATTACCGGTACTTTCACTCTCTTTGATACTAATGTGATTGCTTTAATTGACCACGGTTCTATTCACTCTTATATATGCGAAACCTTAGCATCCAAGAAGACTTTACCTATTGAGTCTCATCGAGTTCGTAATTCGGTGTCAAATCCTTGGGTCGTTACGTGCTTGTCGACAAAGTGTGTAAGAAATGCCCCTAGTAATTCGAGGTTCTGCTTCCGGCGGACTTGATGTTGTTGCCGTTTGACGAATTTGATGTTATCCTCGGTTTAGATTGGTTGACCGTGCATGATGTTGTTGTGAATTGCAAAAGCAAGACTATGGATTTGAGGTGCACAAATAACGAGATGATCCGAGTTGAGTCTACGAACTTAAAGGGGTTGCCAGCTGTAATATCATCAATGTTGGCCCAGAAATATGTAAGAAAGGGGTGCGAAGCATACCTTGCGTATGTACTTGATGATAAGGAGTTAGAAATAAAACCGAATCTGTGCGGTGGTTTGTGAATACCGGATGTTTTTCCCGAAGAATTACCGGGTTTGCCACCTGTTCGGGAGATAGAGTTTGGTATTGAGCTTGTACCTGGAACCACACCGATTTCGATAGCTCCGTATCGTATGGCACCAACGGAATTAAAGGAGTTGAAAGCTCAGTTGCAAGACTTGGTGGATAGAGGTTTTGCTCGCCCGAGTTTTTCACCTTGGGGTACACCAGCGTTGTTTGTGAAAAAGAAGGACGGAACCATGAGGTTGTGCATCGACTATCGTCGACTTAATAAAGTGACAATAAAGAACAAATATCCATTACCGCGATCGATGATTTGTTCGATCAACTCAAGGAGCCTCGGTGTTCTCAAAATAGATTTGAGATCGGGCTATTATCGATTGTAATTCGAGATTCGGACATACCCAAAACCGCCTTGTAAGCGAGATATGGTCACTACGAGTTCTTAGTGATGCCGCTTGGGCTCACTAATGCCCTCGCGGTATTTATGGATTTGATGAATCGGATCTTCGCACCATATTTGGATCGGTTCGTAGTTGTGTTCATTGACGACATCTTGGTCTATTCAAGAGATGAGACCAACATGCGAGCACCGAGATTAGTGTTGCAAATTTTACGGATAAGCGGTTATATGCTAAGTTCAGCAAGTGTGAGTTCGGTTAAGAGAGGTTAGTTTCTTGGGTCATGTGGTATCTCGCATTGGGTATTCGAGTCGACCGAGCAAAATTTGACCATACTTAACTGGAAGCCTCCAGAAATATTATCGAGGTTCGAGCTTTTTGGGACTTGGTTACTACCGACGGTTTGTAAAGGATTCTCGATGATAGCCACACCCATGACTTAAACCGCTTGTAAAGATGTCAAGTTTGAATGGACGGAAAAGTGTCGAAAAGTTTCGATCAATTGAAAACTCATTTGACTAAGCTCCAAAGATTAGTGCAGCCCAAATCGCAAAGAGTTTGTCATCTATAGTGACGCCTCCCTACTTGGGTTAGGTTGTGTATTGATGCAAGAAGGTCGAGTTGTGGCCTATGCGTCGAGACAATTAAATCCACATGAGAAAAAATTATCCGACCCATGATCTTGAATTGGCTGCCATCGTATTCACCTTAAAGATATGGCGACATTACTTATTTGGTGAGAAGTGCCATGTGTATTCGGATCACAAAAGTCTCAAATATTTGATGACTCAAAGAGACTTAAATCTGCGACAAAGATGTTGGCTCGAGTTGTTAAAAGATTATGAGCTTGTTATTGATTATCACCCGGGAAAGGCTAATGTGGTTGCGGATGCCTTAAGCCGGAAATCACTGTTTGCTTTACGAGCGATGAATGTGCACTTGTCTATTCTACCCGACAATGTGTTAGTAGTGAATTAAAGGCCAAACCATTGTTGACTCATCAAATTCGTGAAGCTCGTAAAGTTGACGATGAGTTGGTTGCAAAACGAATTTGAGTGTGTTCAACAAGGAATCGGAGTTTCAAATTGATGATGACGATTGTTTGAGGTTCGAAGTCGTCTGTGTGTTCCAAGGAATTGAACTCATTTCGATGATTCTAAACGAAGCCCATCAGAGCCGAATGTCAATTCACCCGGGAGTACGAAGATGTACAACGATTTGAAACGTCGGTTTTGGTGGCATGGTATGAAACGAGACATCTTCGACTTGGTTTGAGATGTTTAATATGTCAACAAGTGAAAGCGGAACATCAAGTGCCTTGAGGTTACTTCACCGATCACGATACCCGAGTGGAAATGGGATCGAGTCACAATGGACTTTGTGTCCGGACCGCCATTGTCGCAAGTAAGAAGGATGCGATTTGGGTTGTTGTTGATAGATGGACTAAGTCGGCTCACTTTATCCTCGTATGCACGTATTTTCATTGGATAAACTCTTTGAATTGTACGTTTTCGATTGTGAGATTACACGGGTACCTATTTCAATTGTATCGGATAGAGATCCGAGATTCACCTCGCGATTTTGGAAAAAATTGCAAGAAGCCTTGGGCACCAAGTTGCATTTTAGCACCGCTTTTCACCCCCAAACCGATGGTCAATCCGAGCGGATAATTCAGATACTTAAGGATATGTTGAGATGTTGCATCCTCGAGTTCAGTGGTTCATGGGAACGGTATTTACCTTTGATTGAATTCGCTTACAACAACAGTTTTCAATCAAGTATTAAGATGGCACCTTACGAGGCTTTGTACGGGCGTAAATGCCGTACACCATTATTTTGGACCGAGCTCGGTGAAAGTAAAATTTTCGGAGTGGACTTGATTAAAGATGCTGAACAGAAAGTAAAAGTAATATGTGAAAGTCTAAAGACGTACCGCAGATCGTCGTAAATCGTGCGGATTTGAAACTAAAAGACATTGAGTATCGTGGGAGATAAAGTGTTTCTTAAAGTTTCGCTTGGAAAAAGATACTCAGATTTGGCCGTAAGGGCAAATTGAGTCCGAGGTTCATCGGGCCATATGAAGTCTCCGAACGAGTCGGTCCAGTTGCATATCGATTGATTTTGCCTCCTGAACTTGAGAAGATTCACGACGTCTTTCATGTTTCGATGCTTCGACGCTATAGATCTAATCCATCGCACGTAATTAGTCCATCAGAGGTTGAAATTCAAGCCGATATGAGTTATGAAGAAGAACCGATTCGTATCCTAGCTCGTGAAGTGAAGGAGTTGCGAAACAAAAGGGTTCCGCTGGTGAAAGTGTTATGGCTCAAACACGAGATAGAAGAAGCTACTTGGGAACCCGAGAACTCTATGAAAGAGCGATACCCAAATCTATTTACCGGTAAGATTTTCGGGGACGAAATTTCTTAAGTGGGGGAGAGTTGTGACAGCCTTAAAACGACCCTAGTCGGAATGTGGTTTCGGGACCACAAAACCGAGGCATAAAAATAATTTAATATTTATTTTATTCCCTATAATGTGTGTTAACTCATGTGTGACATTTTTGATGTTTTGATTTAGAGCTATAAATGTGAATTTCACTAGAAAGGATCTAGTAGTAAACTTTGAAAGTATGATGGGGAAATGTGTGATGACTAGTTGATCATGCATACAAAAATGAGGGTTTGCATGTCAAATTTCCCCATTTAAGAGCTAGTGGTAGCCATGACAAGGGGATGGGCAAAACATGTCTTGAAACATGTTTTGTAAGTGGGTTATCTGAAATAAATAAAATAAAGAGTATGGAAAAAAATGTGTGTGATGGCTTCTCCCCCTCCCCATTGCCGTGAATGAGAGAAAGAAAACAAAAGAAAGAAAAAATTTTGTTCATCCTTTCTTTGAGCCAAAACTAGGAAGAAAATACAAAGAGAAAAGAAAAGCTTCATCCTTTGGTTCATCCTTGGCCGAATAGAGGAAAGAAAGGAAGGGGAGAAGCTTGAAACAATCGGCTATGGTGATTGTTAGACTAAGGTATGTTTGATGTTGTCCATGAGATGCATGCATGTTTTAGTTAGTAGCTTGAGTTCTACCTAGCCCATGGTCTAAATCTTGTTAGGTGATGGAAATGACACTCGGCCATGGATGCATCATTCTTGCTTGGTGTTGATGTCATTTACATGCTAAAAATGAAGCTTGATAATGATACATGTGATGGTGGATTGAGGACTCTTAGATTTTCTTTTAGCATTTTTGAATGAGATACTAAGTTCCTTGTTTAACCATGACCAAATTGAAACGGTATGGTGTTGTGGTGTATTCGCCATGGTATATCCATAAGTATGATTTATGCATATTGCATGGTAGGTAAGATTTGAGCTTTGGATATGTGTTTATATTTGGATATAAGCAACTTGAGATTCGCCCTTGCACCTATATGTACATATGTTTGCATATGATGTATTGGTATGACATATATCTTGTCTCAAGGTATATATTTGCATATGATGATGTTTGGTTATGAGATAAATGATTGATGCGTATTGAGTTACAATATGGAATCGTTAGTTAGTAAAATGTATGCTGTTTTCGTGTGGTATTAAGTGTATAATTGGCCTCAACATGGACATGCATATTCGCCACATGAGGGAATTGGTGTGCATGCATTCGGTTAGAGGCAAGCATATTGATGCCTATTCTTGGCTTGGAAAATTCGCTAAGGAGAGTACTAACAAATGTGTTGAATTCGACACGTGATTTCGCACACATGTGACTCTAATGTCTAATGTATATAAGGGCTAAGTACCTTGAGCTTCACTTTGATGTTTGAATGAATTGCTTGTTGTGATTAAAATGTGCATGACCATTGTGTATTTGAGCTAAAGGATGGCCATATGACCATTTAAACTCCTTGTCATATTCGCCATAAGCTATCATAATGAGATTTTAATAAGTTAAATTTGTGTGAATTAGCTCAAGAGCTTAGAGGACCACAGTTGGATAAGGGAAAGGAAAAGTGATCGAATAGCCGTTAAATCGTTCGACAACATCCGAGGTAAGTCTTCGAGTAATGACCCTACTTGAATTATATTGAAATGATTTGTCATATTATGGCGGACAGCCGAATGTGCATAGGGACTAAGTTATAAAGTCAATCAAATCATGCTCTTTGTGTGTGGCTATTGGTAGAAATTGGAAAGGTTTGATAAATATTTTGTGTTTGAGCCTTAGTAACGAAAATGAAATATGGATGTGTCGTGATTATTGATATATGTATACATGAGCATTTGAATGATACCCGGCTAAGTCCGAAGGCATTTATGCTAGTGAATATATCCTGCTAAGTCCCAAGGCATTTATGCTAGTGATTATATCCTGCTAAGACCAAGGCATTCGTATGAAGTTGTTATATCCGGCTAAGACCCAAGGCATTTGTGCAAGTTACCAAACCGGGTTAAGACCCAAGGCAATTATGCTTGTGGTTGTATCCGCTAAATTCAAGAAGCTCGGTTTGAAGGTGAGCGTTTTGGTGCTGTAATAAATTCAATTAATACGCTCGAAAAACCCATACGATAAGGTATGTTTACATGTGCATCGGAAAAGTCGATCCGTTTGAAATAGTATTCGTTCAATCGACTAACGAACTTTCGGCTCTAAGATAGGTGGATACCTTGTGTGTATATGTTGATTGTAACACCCCGAACCCGAGACCATCGCCGGTGTCGGACACGAGGGGTTAACAAGCCAAATCCACATATTTCACCCACCAATTTGACATTTCCAGACAGGCTGGAAATCTGCGTCACTGTCACCTTAAAAATCATATCTCGAGTTTCAAAACTCGGAAACTGATTCCGTAAATTTTCGCTGAATTTAGACTCATATATCCATCCATGGATGTTTTTCAAAAATTTTTGGTCGGGCCGATTGGTACAGTTTATTAGTTAAAGTCACCCATGTTACAGGGATCGACTGCTCTGACCTTCGCGCGTTACAACTTGAATATCTCTCTGTACAGGGCTTTAATACTGGTGCAGTTTGTTTCTAATGAAACTAGACTCAAAATGGAATCTGTAAATATAAGGCATGACTCCTAATTCTTTCTGGATAATTTATAATAAATTTTTAAATTTGCGACAGGGGACCCAGAAACCGTTCTGGCCCTATCTCACAATAGCTTTAATATCTCTTAACATGTAACTCCTATGACTGTTTCGTTTATTCCACATGAAAGTAGACTAATTAAGGTTCATTTACATAATTTATTAATTATTTAATACCATTCCTACAAATTTTGGTGATTTTTCAAAACCACACCACTGCTGCTGCCAGCATCTGTTTTCAACGTAACCATTACCTATTTCATGATTTCCACGATTCAAATGGCCCTTTTTGCACACATAGCACAAAGTGTGATTATGATTAACCATTCCAATGGCTAATCCTTTCAGACAATTTCATACCCCATAATGAATATCATACAAACTATTATAGAATCATACTAAAACGATATAAGCCATTTTCGCATGGCTATCCAAGCTTACACAAAACCGAAAGGTACATGACCTTCAACATTAGGGTAGTCCTATACATGCCATTTCAAAGTTCAACCAAAATTATACCAAAATGGAGGCTTTGATAGTGTAGATGACTTCGACTTTAATGATCCCGAATCCGATCGCTAACGAGCAAAATCTATAAAACAGAGAGCCAAAGCAACGGGTAAGCATTTTTATGCTTAGTAAGTCTCAAGCAATAAAATCAGCTTTAACTAAGGCATTACATTCACATAGCCAAATGAATCATTTCATTAATACACATTCACATAATCATACTTGCTTCACACTTCATCATTGTATACTTTCACAAGATATCAACCAATTCAATAGCTGAAAATTCGTTAGTCGATTGAGCGAATGTTACTCAAACATATCGACTTTTCCAATGCACATATAAACATACCTTTTCCTTTGGGCTTTTCGAGCGTACTAATTAAATTTATTACAGCAACCAACACTCACCTTCAGCCCAAGCTTCTTCGGAATACAACCGGATATAACCACATGCACGAATGCCTTGGTCTTAGCCCGGATAGAACGACTTGCACAAATGCCTTTGGTATTAGCCGGATTTAACAACTTGCACGAATGCCTTGGTCTTAGCCCGGATGTGGTCACTAGCACAATGGCCTTGGGTCTTAACCCGGGTATAATTACTAGCATAAATGTCTTCGGGACTTAGCCCGGATATCATTCAATTGCTCATGCACACACATACATCAATAATCATTACACATCCATGTTTCATTTTCGTTACTAAGGCTCAAACACAAACATATCACTTGCATAATCACCTTGGGACTTAGCAGGGTATCATTCAAATACTCATACACACATAAATCAATAATCATTACACATCCATATTTCATTTCACATAATTCGAGTAGGGTCATTTCTTGAGGACTTACCTCGGATGTTGTCGAACGGCTTCGACGGCTAATCGATCACTTTTCCTTCCCTTATCCAATTGTGGCCCTCTAAGCTCTTGAGCTAATTCAAACAAATTCAATTCATTAAAGTCTCGCTTGCTAGCCTTGGCGAATACACATATCATTGACTCAACATCACATAACTAAGCACTTTAGTCAATTTTCTTTAATTACGCACACATTCGGCCTTAGCTCACAACAAGGTAGCCGATTACCTAAGTCAAGAATAGGCATCATTAAGCTTGCCTCTAACCGAATGCATGCACAATAATTCCCCATGTGGCCGATTATACTTAGTCATACTTGCACAAAATCAACAATAAATTGCAAGATTTTCACATCATATGTGTACTAGGCCGATTGTACATGCAAATTTCACAACATTCTTCAACAAATTTCTTCTTTAAACAACATATTTATCACTTTCTTCATAATCAAAATATCATGTGCAATCATATATACACATATAGGTGTAAGGTCAATTTCAAGGTGTCCATAGCCATCCAAAACACAAATTTTACTAACATGCAAGAAGCATGAACCATGCTCATGAATGCATCATGGCCGAATACATCACAATCATGCCCTTTCAACTTCAATCATGGTTAAACAAAAGAAAACTCAATGTCTTACTCAAGATGGCTACAAGAAATTTCAAGAGTAGAAAATCCATCATTGCATGCATCATTAGCAAGCTTCACATTTAGCATGCAATGGCTTTAACACATTAACAACTTTGGCCAAATACCATTCCCATGGCATAACAAGGATTTGAACCATGGCTAACATGAACATCAAGTTAGCAACTAAAACATGCATGAAACTCATAACACAACCTCATACATACCTTACTCTTGATGCAAGTTTAGCCAAATTTCCTTCTAGATCTCTTCTAAACAAAGAAAATGAAGCAAAATCCTTCCTTTTTCCTTAGTATTTTCGGCCAAAGAAGAGAAAAATAGATGAACAAAATTTTTTTCTTTGCTTCTCTTTCACTCACGGCAAAAGGGGGGAATGGATGAGCAAATTTTTGATTTTTTTGTTTCTCTTCCTACATGCTTAATTTTTTATCATTTATCACATCATGCATTAACAAAACATGTCATAACATGTTTTCCTTGCCCATATTCCCTTGTCATGGCCGCCACTATACCATCTTTGGGGAAATTTGACATGCAAATCCCTTATTTTGCATGCATGATCAACTAGTCATCACACATTTCCCCATCATACTTTCAAAGTTTACTACTAGGTCCTTTCTAGTGAAATTCACATTTATAATTCTAAATTGAAACATCAAAATGTCATACACAAATTAACACATATCATAGGCATCAAAATAAATTTTAAATTATTTTTATGCCTCGCTTTTGTGGTCCCGAAACCACATCCCGACTAGGGTCAATTTTGGGCTGTCACATTGATGAAGTGTGAAGTAAGTATGATTATGAGAATGTGTATTAATAAAGTGATTCATTTAGCTATGTGAATGTAATACTTTAGTCAAAGCTGAATTCATTACTTGAGACTTACTAAGCATTAAAAATGCTTACCCCGTTGCTTTGGCTCTCTGTTTTATAGATTTTGCTCGTTAGCTATCGGATTCGGGATCATCGAAGTCGAAGTCATCCACACTATCAAAGCCCTTTGGTACTCTTTTAGTTGAACTCTGGATATGGCATGTATAGGACTACCCTTTACTGTTTTTTTTCAAGTACGTTTTGTGATGTATGTGTGTACAGCCATGCGAAAATGGCTCGTAAAAGTGGAGTATGGCATTAGACCATTTGTGTTTATGTATATATGTATGGTTTCATGATGTGACTACGGACTGAATGGAAGTGTTGGGCAAATGATCAGCCATTGGAATGGCTAAATATGATTATATGTGGACCTATGTATGACAAAACTCTAGTTGGTCCATGGAAACCACGAAATAGGTAAAGTTTACCTTGAAAACAGATGCTGACAGCAGCAGTGGTGTGGATTTGAAAAATCACTAAAATTTGTAGGAATGGAATTAAATAGTGAATAAATTATGTAAATGAACCTTGATGAATCTACTTTCATATGGAAGAAACAAAACGGTCATATGAGTTATATGTTAAGAGATATTAAAGTTCTCGTGAAACAGGGCCAGAACGGTTTCTGGATTCCCTGTTCCGACTTTGGAAATTCATTGTAAATTAACCAAAGATGATTAGGATTTATGCCATATATGTATAGATTCCTTTTTGAGTCTAGTTTCTAAATAAACAAACGGCATCAGTATTGAAGACCTGTACCGGAAGATATCCAATTCGTAATGCATAAAGGCAGTGTAGTCGAACCCTGGAATAGGGGAGACTTTAACTAATAAACTGTACTAATTGGCTTGACCAAAAATTCTAGAAAAAAATCTGTAGATGGAAATATGAGTCTAGTTTCAGGGAAAAGTTACGAAACTAATTTTCGAGCTTTGAAACTCAAGATATGATTTTTAAGGCGACAGTGATGCAGTAACCAGCTTGTCTGGAAATTTCTAAATGGACTGTGAAAATAGTTAAGTCTGTGTGCACCTTGTGTTCGATTCCGGTAACGGACTCGGGTACGGGGTGTTACAAGATAAATCTCATCCACGTCGGGAGACATCACACTATCACAGATTATATGTGGCATGTATAGCTAGACTCTCACACATGCTAGGTTAATACGAGAATCGACTAAATCATAGCTCTGATACCACTAATTGTAACACCCCTTACCCGTGTCTGACACCGAGACAGGATACGAGGTATTACTGGACTTAAATATAGCCATAAAATTTCAACTGATTCAAAAACATTCAAACACATGCATATCGTCCCTTATACGAGCTTATGAGGCGCAAAACACACATCGGGGGTTGTTCGGGACTAAACCAAGAACTTTTAAAAATTTTACAACACTTAGAGAAATTTTTCATGTTTAAAGAGTCACATGCCCGTGTGTATTAGGCCGTGTGGTCACACACGCCCGTGTGGCTTGGGACACGCCCGTGTCCTCAGCCAGTGTAACTATTTATGACATCAGCAACGAAATGGGGTCACACGGCCAACTTACATGCCTATGTGCTAAGGCCATGTTCCCCACACGGTTGAGACACACAGTAGTCTCTTTGCCTGTGTGGCCAACACTTAGGCTATTTTCCAAGCCTTGGTCAACCATAATCCCTCACACATTTATACAACATCAAGGATATATAACATGGCATCCATTTAACGATTAAACATCCTCAATTAAGTCACAAATATAGCATTTGCATGTCATCATACTTGTGTTTCTCATGCTCATTTTATATCAAGTCTAGACATACCAAATCATATTCATTTGGCCTTGTCATATTCACTAACACATAAATCCTTATAACATGGTTGACTTCATGCTGATATTCTCAACTTAGTCATCTACCATTCATAGTCATGTCTAATTCATATCCTTAATGTCACATATCACACATTCATATTAACATGTTTCCATAAGGCATTCCACACTAATTCCATTCTTCATTACATCATTAACTTAATCTAAATTTACACTTTCATACTAAAAAATATGGTCACATCTATTGATCAAAGTTCATCCATCAAATATGCATATTATATCATACATTCATCGATACCAAGCCGTCACAACATGCACATCATTAAGACATTAGATCAGTCATGCAAAATCAATTAGGATTACAACCCAATGACCAAATATGAGTCATATCTCATGGCTCTATACAAATGAATCATTATAAGCCAACTCAATTGGCCAAATCATGAAACACATATCATAAAGTACTAAGTCTCTTTACATGCCACTCACATCAAAACACTTAAGGTTTATTAATACCCCAACTTGATAATTTGATAGTGTGATTCTGCGTTTAACGATCTCCAACCCCGAGCTAACCTGACAACACTAAAGAAATGGAAATGAGGGGGTAAGCTTTACAGCTTAGTAAGCCCGTACGAAAATAATAATAAGCAATTTATTAACATGCTTTTTCCAAGTTCTTACAACATATTCTCATGGTAACACAATTGAAGTTGCACATAATTCCACTATTTGCTCATATTCCAATCAAGTTGTCTACTCGAGTATAGTTACTAAATTATTAATATCTTGAGCTACGAAACTCAAAATTAATATCCGCTAATTTTTTCTAAAACGACACTCACATATATTCTTACATAAAAATTTCAAGATTTTTGGTCTAGCCAATAAGTACATTTTATTCTTTAAATTCTCCTCTGTTTTGCTGTCTGATAGTTCCAACCCCTCTTCACTAAAAATTAATTTTCTTCTTATACGGGATTGGGATGATGTTCCCATTTCTTTATTTTGAAAATACACTCATTAAGTATATTAAACATATAAATATAAACCATAATTATTATTGTACAATTTTTAGTGATTTTCCAAATTTAAGATAAGCGAGCACAAAATCACTCTGACCCTGTTTCACAAAATTTCAAATATCTCATAATATAAAATTTGTTTGCTTACAACATTTCCTCTATTTGAAACTACACTAAATAAGCTTTAATTTCATATTATAATCATTCTCTTGTCCAATTTCCACAATATTTGGTGGATTTTCAAAGTCAGGCTACTGCTACTGCCCAAAATTGTTTTAGTGCAATATGATGGTGACTATCATAAGTTCATTTTCAACTAATCATAAACTCACCATATCATGGATTCCATGTTCAATTGCACAATGTAAGTTTGCATGATATTGCAACAAAATTCATAATCATAATTCATACATCTTAGCTCACTGAGGTCTCGACATTTCACAGTCTCAATAACCATAAGCTTGGTGTTCATACCTGTACCCTTTCAACACTTTTCACTTATTACTCCACTTCTTAACCATAATCTTAAATGGCCCATTGCACCACCCGGAATATTAAAGGACGGTCAGAATCATCATACACCAAATAAAGTACCAAAGCCATGTCCTAGACATGGCCTTACATGGCTCCACATGTCGACGCCATATCGCAGATATGGTCTTATACGAAGTCTCATATTAGTGCCGATACCATGTCCGTCTTACACTAGCACACATATCATCGCCGATGCCATGTCCCAGACATGGTCTTACACTGGCACACATATCAATGCCGATGCCATGTCCCAGACATGGTCTTATATTGGCACACATATCAACGTCGATGCCATGTCCCAGACATGGTATTACACTGGCTCTCATCTCGGATGCCGATGTCATGTCCTAGACATGGTCTTACACGGGATATCATTAACCATGGTGTCATGATATCTGAATCCTAAGCATTCTTCAAGGTCACCCGAGGCTTCTTCGAATACACATATCGTCAAGATTTGTCCCTAGGACCGAATGATATATCTCATGATGATAATTAAGCTCATGATTTCACATAATGTTAATAATCATGATAATCGCTTTTTAACACAAATCACAATTCATCACATTGTCATCACAAATCATAGACATATTGTAGATCACTTCTTATGTATAGCATACAATAACCTTTAACTCAATAAATTCAAATCAACTTACCAATTTAGATTTAGTCACAATCAACGATAACATTATCGTAGGTACTTACTTGTCAAATTCTCGTCGTATGCTTCCATATGACAACTCATTCAATTTATGAGACAATAATATAATTTACAATTAAAGTATGACATTGCATTATTATTATTATTATTATTATCACACGAACTTACCTCGAATCCGAGCACGGCTAATTATTCCATTTTAGTCCATAATCTTGTACCTTCTCGATTTAAGTACTAATCTCGTTTTTCTTGATCTATAATATCACATTTAGCTTGCTAATTAGCCACATTATTCATCGTGACCCAAAAATCATATTATGGCAAAATTAAGTTTTTGCTCCTAAACTTTTTCATATTTACACTTTTTCCCCTAGGCTCGTAAAATGATTCTTATTCAATTTCTTTGCACTTTAAGCCTAACCGAATCATTTTCATAACTATAGCAGCCCACAATTTCCACTAAATCACACTTTTATGACATTTTTATATTTTTTTATAAAATGGTCCTTTTAGACATTTTCACTGAAAATCACTTCGTAAAAGTCGTTTATTTAACACCCAACATTCATTTTCTACCATTAGACATCAAAACACATGCATATCACTCATGGGTAAATTTTTAAACATGAATCCTAGCTTAAAATAAAGGTAGAAATAGGTAAATCGAGTTACCGGGACTTCAAAAATGTATTAAAAACAAGGCTAGGATGCACTTTCTATGGAGCTTGGAAGCTTGAACCAAACCCTAGCCATGGCTTCCATGGTAGATTTGGCAGGAACAAGAAGAAGATGGACAATTTGGCTTATTTTGGCTTTTTAATTCTTCTAATTATTAGATTACCAAACTGCTCCTAGCTTAAAAATATTTTATTTCACCTATTCCATGCCCATTTTTGTCCAAAAAATTAACCAATGGTCTAGTTATATATAAGGACCTCCAATTTAATGTTTCATAACAATTGGACACCTCTAACATGTAGAACTCAACTTTTGCACCTTTTACGACTTAGTCCTTCTTACTAAATTGAGTGCCCAAACGTCAAATTTTTCGAACGAAATTTTCATGAAATCATCCCATGAATTTGGAGACCATAAAAATATAACAAAAATAAATTTTCTTTCGTCAGATTTGTAGTCCCAAAAGCACTGTTTTGACTAGGCCCAAAATCGAGCTGTTACAGTTATTCTATCCCATTTTCACTTCGAAATCATAATCGATTGTAACAAACTAGATGGCACTTGATGTTCAGCTTTAACTTCCTAACAAATCAAACATTTCAAAACAAAGTCAGAGATATCTCTTTTCATTCTAGACCACCAGTAATGCTGTTTCAAATCATTATACATTTTCGTACTACCCGGATGTACTAATAGATAACTGTGATGTGCTTCTTTCATAATCATCTGTATCAACTTTGGATTTCTCGAAACACAAATATGATCTCAGAATCTCAAAAAATCATCGTTATCAATTTGATATTTAGATTCAGAATCAAAATCACACTGAGCTCGTTTTGCTATAATCTCATTGTCAACCTTCTAAGCTTCGTAAATCTGCTGAATAAATAACGGTCTCGTTTTCAATTCGGCTAATACCAAACCATCATTGGATAGAACTGAATGAGTATTCATCATACGCAATGTAGATAATGATTTCTGACTCAAAGCATCAGTAACAATATTTGTTTTTCTCGGATGATAATCAATAACAAGCTTGTAGTCTTTTAGCAATTCTTAACATATTCTCTGTCGCAGGTTCAAATATTTCTAAGTCATTAGATATTTCAAAATTTTATGATTAGAATATACGTGATATTTCTCACCAAACAGATAGTGTCGCCAGATTTTTAAAGCAAATACAGTAGCAGTTAATTCAAGGTCATGCATCGGATAATTCTTTTCATGTGACTTTAACTGTCTCGAAGCATAGGCTATAACTTTGCCTTCTTGCATCAGAACACAACCTAAATATTTCATCGAAGCATCACTGTAAATAATAAATTCTTTACCTGATTCTGGCTATACTAACACTGGAGCTTCGGTTAATAAGGCTTTCAACTAATCAAAACTTTTCTGACACTTTTCAGACCATACAAATTTCACATCCTTATGAAGCAATTTCGTCAACGGAGTCACAATCATAGAAATTGGTAATAACCAGCAAGTCTCAAGAAATTTTAGACTTCAGAAACATTTCTCGGAGGCTTCCAATCTAAGATAGCTGAAATCTTGCTCAGATCAACTCGGATACTAGATGCTAATACATTTTGGCCCAAAAAACCAACTTCGTGTAACTAGAACTCACATTTACTGAATTTCACGAATAGTTGCTTATCACACAAAGTTTGTAGCACAACTCTCAAATGCTTGGCATGCTTAGTTTTATCAGGCGAATAAATTAAAATGTCATCAATGAATACAACAACAAATTGATCTAAATACGATCTAAAAATTTTGCTCAACAAATCCATAAAAACAGTAGGTGCATTTGTTAAACCAAAAGGCATAACTAAAAACTCATAGTGGTCATACCTCGTTCAGAAAGCAGTTTTCAGAATGTCTGAATCCTTTACTCTCAACTGATAATAGCCTGATCTTAGATCTATCTTTGAAAACACAGTAGCTCCTTTCAACTGATCAAACAAATCGTCAATTTGGGGTAGAGAATATTTGTTCTTGATAGTCACTTTATTCAACTGACGATAATCAATACACTTTCTTATCGTTCCATCTTTCTTTTTCACAGATAGAATAGGAGCACCCCAAGGTGAGAAACTCGGTCTTGCGAATCCTCTATCGGTTAACTCTTGCAAATGAGACTGTAATTCTTTTAACTCGGTCGGAGCCATTCTATACGAAGCTATCAAAATCAGATTAGTCCCTAATACTAATTCAATGGCAAATTCAACCTCTCGAATCGAAGGTAGTCTCAGGAGTTCTTCAGGAAACACATCAGGGAATTCACAGACAACAGGCATTGATTCTATTTTCTTTTCTGTCATTTTTATATCTAACACATAAGTAAAGTAAGCTTCATAACCCTTTCTCACATATTTCTGAGCCAACATCGACAAAATCACTAATGGCAAGCCATTTGAATCATTAGACTCAATTCGAATAATCTCATCATTCTAGCATCGCAAATCAATAGCCTTCCGTTTGTAGTTTGCAATAGCATCATGCAAAGTTAGCCAATCCATACCCAGAATTATATCAAATTCGCCAAAAGGAAATGACATCAGATCAGCTGAAAAGTAATTATCTCGAATCATCAACGGACAGTTCTTGCATACTTTATCAACCAAAACACATCTGCCTAAGGGGTTCGATACTCTAATCACAAATTCAATAGACTCTACAAGCAAAGTCTTACTATATATTAAAGTATCACATACATAAAAATGAGTTGATCCAGGATCAATCAATGCAATCACAGAAGTATCATAAAGAGTGAAAGTACCAGTAATAACATTTAGAGACGAGGCTTCCTCACGAGCGCGAATAGCATAAGCTCTGGTAGTTGCTCGAGCCTCAGATCTAATAGTGGTGTCTTTAGTCATTCTCTGTGTGCCACTCACATTACCTGTGTTTCTGGGTGGTCTACCTCGAGTTGTATTACCACTCGTCCTTAGATTTTGCACAATCTCTTGCTCTACAGACTCAAGACATTCACGGATACGGTGATTTAAGGATCTACATCTAAACCAAGCTCGGTCATTCAATCTACAACTTTTTGGATGTCTTTTACCACAGTGTCTACACTCAGTTCGATCAAATCAGACATTTCCAACACTTGCAATAGAAGTTGCTGGAGCTCTGAAGCACGAATGTGATCTAGTACGATCTCTACTCGAATGTCAAACTTTAGCCTTTGAACGGCTATAACCATCTCAGAATTTCTTTGATGCTGACTAAAATGACTTATTCGATGATATTTTTCACACATCTTTAGCTTCTAAATTAGCTTTTCTTTTCTCTTTCTTGAGTTCTTCAGCTTTACATGCTGGTTCAACAAGCACAACAAACTCTTTTATTTCTAAAATCCCAACTAACAATTTGATGTCTTCATTCAAGTTATCCCCGAATCTCTTGCACATAATTGTTTCAGTTGAGACACATTCTCGTGCATACTGGCTCAATCTCATGAATTCTTGCTCATATTCCGTAACAGACATACGGCCCTATTTCAACTCCAGAAACAATTTGCATTTCTGATCGATGAATCTTTGACCGATGTACTTCTTTGTAACTTCAGTCTGAAAGAACTCCCAAGTGACTCGTTCTTTCGAAACCACTAATATCAACGTTTTCCACCAATGATATGCCGTATCTCTCGAAAGCAAAACAGCACATCTAAGGCATTCATCGAGAGTACATGACATTTAATCAAATGCCCGTATTGTATTCTCGAGCCAAAAATAAACTCTCTCAGCATCATCATCAGTAGTAGCTCAAAACTCTTCAGCCCCATATTTTCTAATCTTAACAACTGGTGGCTTATTCAGACGAATCAGATCTGCCACTTATGGAGCTACGGGAACTTGCGGGGTGGAGGTTGGGGAGCTGTCAGGTTTGTTCTAGCATACTAAGTGAACCACTCATTCATCATTTGGAAGAAAGCTTGCTTAGCCTCTCCCTCGTGGCTACTAGTAATAGGTCTAGAATCAGATTGCACTGCCCCTTAAGTGTGAGTGGGTGCATTACTTTCAACATCATTAGCTACGGCTCGTTCGAGATCCATTCAAACATTTTTTGATGACATCATAAATAGAGAGTTACATAGGTTAGGGACACGGTCGTGTGTGACCACACGGCCTGCCCACATGGGTGTGTCCCAAGCCACACAAGCATGTAACCCCTGTTTTAGCAAAAATTCTCTAAGTGTCGTAAAATTTTTTAAAGTTCTTGGTTTAGTCCCGTGTCACCTCAAAAGCATGTTTTGAGCCTTGTAGGCTTTTATTAGGGACTTTATGAGTATTTGAAAAAATTTTAATTTGGACAAAAATTTATGACTAAAAAATGTACTTTTGCTAATGTTTAAGTCCGGTAATGCCTCGTACCTTGTTCTGGTGATGAATACGAGTAAGGGTTATTACATTTAGCGGTAACAAGTTATGGTTTAGTCGATTCTCAAACTAACATAGCGTACGTCAGTCTAGCTATACATGCCTTGTTACCACTTGTGATAGTGTGATATCTCCCGACTTTGACGAGAACTGTCTTGCTGAGACAGAGATGCTTTCCAACCGAGCTATTTTCGATAGTGCTAAAACTGATATTGAGATATTTGAAATGTGTTTATGATGAAACGGAACTTAGAAAGGTATAAGTAGAAGTTCATGATATGTATGTGACAATGTACGAAATGAGATAACCATAAGTTGAGAGATGTGGAAACTTGTAATGAAATGAAAGTTTACATGGTGATAAGCCCATCCATGTCTTTTTGGTAATCATATGATTTTTTGTGCCCAACATATTTCATTAAGTGAATATGATAAGTATACTTACACAAATTGATGGAATGTGTGTTTACGTACACTTGTTTGAATAAGTGTGATCAGTGTGATCATATGGTTGAATCTTATGTTTAATCATTAAATTAGAGATAATATAATGTTTTGTTTTATGTCTTTGTTATTGAACCATGAATTTTATAATAAAATGAAAATTGAATTGGAAAATCAAATTGAGTAGAACGCAAGAAATGAGTACGATCATTCAATGATGAATTGACGGATAAGACCATGGTTGGACCATGGCAAAGTATTGAATGTAAGACCATAGCCGAGCTATGGCATTCTAGTGAAATGAGCATAACTGGGTTATGGCATTGTGGTACATGTAAGATCCTGGTAGGGCCATGGCAAAATATGTGTAAGGCCATAGTTGGACTATGGTGTCAAGTAAACAATGTACTCAATCCCGTAAGACGTTCTCTAATTTCACAAGTGTTGGTAAATGATACTAAAGTTAAGTGTTGGAATTTAATTAGATATTGATATTGAATTTAATTAAGTAAATTCGTCGTTTGAAATTGATGATGACAGAAAATATTTGTAAAATAAATAAGTATATTAATTTGTTTAAAGTGAATTATGTAACTATGCTGATATTTATGTTGATGATGAATACAAAGTCATATGTGTGTATTTATGAGAGCCAAGTTAAAGGCTTTACGACCTCACCCCTACACCAGTGTTGCTTAATAGTGAAAATTCATGAGAATCATGTTGAATAAATCCATAAGTGTGAAACTAAAGAGTTCAGTGTTAAAATAATTAGTAATGCATATAGAGATGAGAATAGTTTGGAAAGTGAAAATAGTTTTGGAAGAATATCATAATTTTTCAAAGATTATATAGATTATGCAATGTCACGGATAAAGAAGAAGTTAGTCTCGGCTAATCGACTCAATTAAGTATGAAGTCTAAAGATATGTTTGCTGAAATTTCTCCCGAATTGGTTTTCGTTAGTGAGCAAAATAATACGGGGTTCATGATAAAAGAATTAGTCAGAGAAATTATGTTTGAATTGTAAAGATGTCTGAGTATAAAAATTATGGTTGAATAGATTACAATGATCTCTTCTGATTACTCTGTATATAAATTTACTCATCCTTAGGGGTTTATGTGATTGTCCATTTTCTGATGAAATCCTTATCGAGTGAGAATGTTAGCTAACTCTAATGTTAGATGAAAGAACTGATGGTCTGTTTATTTTATGATTGGCATTACCTTATCTCTTCGGGATTCTATTCTAATATGTTAGAGTAAAGATGATGGTGAAAATTTATGTAAGGTTATTCTTTCGCTTCTACTGGATGTTGTTCTATTTTATATATAAATATTGGGAAAGTGTATTAATTCTGTTACGATGGAATTCTAGAGCTGGTAACTATAGTTTTTCTTCTAATTTTCTCTGAACAATTATCCAGATCTTCATTATTATTTTCTTATGAGTTATGTTCTCAGTCTTCCAGTATGGTATCGTATTTAGGTTTTCTTATCATCCTTATTGTGTAAATTATTGGACATGGCTCATCTTCAGAGTATGTTCCTTAGTATATGATGGCTATTTTTATATGATTGTATTTCTGGATTCGATAATAAGAATGTGGTGATTCTGGTATCAAGATTTCTCTAATTTTCATAGAAGAAATTAACATAGGCAAGGGTATAAATGATGAGAGCACAAGCTTAAATTGTATAATGGTTTCCTTTTCTCAGGTAAGTTTAACTATGGTCGATGAGTTAAATCGGATATTTTATCTTCTTAAGCTAATGTGGTTCCAAAGATCTTTGATTAGCATGTTAAAAGAATTTTGAAAGATTGTGTGTTTGAATTGTCTTCTCAGCATGAAGAAGATAGTATTTTGATATGTTATTATTCGATAGATGAGATCGACTTAGTTGTTTAAGATAGTATTTTGTTATGTTATTATTCGATAGATGAGATCGACTTAGTTGTTTAAGATAGTATTTTGTTATGTTATTATTCGATAGATGAGATCAATTTAGTTGTTTTTTTCAGAGCAAGTTGGTCAGTTGAAATGTGATTTGAATTATATGTATTTAAAGTATCCTCAAGTATAGTAATGAATTTTGTGCATTCATGTGTATGTAAATGGACAGTCTGAATGAAGAATTAATATTCTAGAAAGTATGATATAGAGAATTACTTATTGGATTGCTCTAATCGAACGATGTTATTACGAGTTAAAGTTATTCTGATTTGAAAGGTTATCGCATTTCTGAAAGTTTGAGTGGTCGGATTTGTAACGCCCTAATTTTCAGGATTTTTTTCGGGTTTCTATGATTTTTGGTAAATTTTGAAATTTTGGTGTTCTGAATATTGGAATTGTGTTTAAATGTGTTAGTAGGTCTCTAGAAGGCCCAAGCTAGGTTAAACATGGTAAAATATCAAGGTTGGATTTTAAGTGAATAGGAGACTAGGTTAAGCGGGCTTTAAGAAGAACTTCGTAAGTCATGACACAAATAAGGCTTTGATAAAGTGGCAAGGTGGTGCCACTAGATTCCTAAAAAAATGGTGCATGGGAAGGAATTGAAGGTCCAAGGTTCGAGTCACAAGGTAGGCATGTAGTTACTTTTTAATTTTGGACATGTGCTGGGTACATGATCACTCAAGAGAGTTTCAGCAAGGGCGTTAGGGAGGTTGGGCCGATTGCTTTAGTTGATATTAGGGTTAGGTTCTGTTCTTTTTCTGTCTTGGAGGATTAGGGTTAGCCACTTGAAAGTTTTCATTCATTCATTCTGAGTTCTCACAAAAAATCGAAAACGCAAGTTCCTTTTCTTGATGCCAAATTTTCTCCCTCTCTTCTTCTCCATTTTCTTTCTTCCCTTATGCTTCTTCTGTTAGCCGAAACCATCTGATCACCCTACTTACCTTCTCTGTCGATCCCATCCTCTACAAAACCTCGATAGCCGATTGCCATAAAAGCCGAATCCCGAAACTCACTACTGGTGCCAATTTCTCTAAAGCCAAAATCCTTCGGTATTTTTGTTCCTCTTGACAAACATTCATCTTCTCTAAACCCTTGGTACTGGTCAGCAGCATTATTCCAAGGTATAGCCTCGAATCGTCATCTTCTTCACCACTTAAAAAGCCGAAATACCCTAAGAATTAGGGGCTTATAGTCGAAACTTCATATCTCTTGGATTCGGGTTCTGCCATTATTTAGAGGATAGATATACATCAGATCTGCATAGTAATTAAAGAGGAATAAGTGGTAAGTGCTCATTACTTAAGATCTAGTTTTATTTCTTTCAAGTTAGAAAAAGCCGAAGTCCGTAAAGGTTTAGGGAGGCTATCGATTTGGGCTCTGTGGCTCTAAGGGTTGTGACAACTATTTTATTGTGATAATAGTGTTATCTAGAGGCTGTTGATCGAAGGCTTGGACAAGTGGAATGACTGGATCTAAACCTAGTCGCTAATTTCGGCAAAGGTAGGATCGTTAGTGCCTAAGGTGCTTTTGGCTGAATATGGTAAGGGGATTATTACGTAGTTCATTTTTGATAGCTAGATTAACATGTGAGTAATCCGATTGTAGGCAGTTTGTGCGTGTGGATCTCGTCAGCATATCGTCCAAACAGGTGTGTAACTAACACCCTTTCATAGTCTAGATCGACAAAAGCCGAAAAGCCGAAATGCCAAAAAACTGGTATTTTATGGACCTGTGAGTGTGCGAATGCTTGTGAGGTAAATCGATTAATGTTTTGGTAAACTAAAATGTTTAGATTGCAGAATGCATGATTTTCTGTGCCTTCGATATTTGGGGCTTTAAGGGCCAAAATTGGGATAATGGGCCAACAGGCCCAATTCGGTAAGAGCACTCGATAAGTGTTTCTGTTAGTACGTGAATGGTGGAAATACGCATGAAAACCCTAAAATAGATAAATTACTAGAATACCCCTAAGTATGGAAAATTACCATTATACCCCTAGGTGCAAAATGGCCATTTTACCCCTAGGGTTAATTATGACTGAAATGCATGTTTGACTGTTACTATTTACTGCATGCCATGTTATTATTATTATCTGATGCATGGGACTGGGTTATTGATGGAGGAAGTACTGAAAGTGGCTTGACTACGTACTGGAGGCTTTGCCTAAATTTACTGATATCTGAGCAATTATGTTGCAACTGTGGAGTGTAGGGCTGGGTGGGTTGAGCTATTCCCCACATAGAGTGTGGGGCTGATACGGGTGGAGTGTAGCGGTTGGTTATAGGCTGGGTTGGGCTTGTATACACGAATATGTCTGTTCTGTTCTGGAATGGGCCAATAGGCCATACTGTTATCTAAAAAGGGGCTAAGGCTCAGTTTAGTGTATTCTGAAAAGGGCTTGTACCCACTGTTATCTGAATGGGCTTAAGCCCAATGGTCTTGAGCTGACTTGGGCTTTGGATGGGTTTTCCTTATACACTGAGATTTCCAAACTCACCCCTTTCTCTTCCATCCTTGCAGGTAAGCCCTAGTTGGTGGACTTGGAGCTGGGCGGGATTCAGAGTGGCCACGAAGATTAAATTCTGGTTTCTTTTTAGGTTTCGCAATTATTATTTTGAGTATTTTGTTTCTGGTTTAAGGTGTAAAAAGGTCGCTCTATTTATTATTTTACTTATTTTGGGTTATTAAATTAGTTAGTTTTAAGGCGCGTTTTATAAAAGTTTCTTATTTTCAAAATATCACGATAACCGAGCAAAGCTTCCGCAATGTAAATGTTTTCAAAGGAAATGAATATTTTAAATAGTTTTAAACTTAATTATTTATATGTGGACAAGTAATAGGTTTAAAGTGTGGCAATGGATGTGTGCATGTCTAGGATTGGTTTAAGTGAAGAGCTTGGTACTTAGCGGTCAATAGACTCACCTCCTCTTTTCGGCTTCCTACACAGTACTGACTTCCATTCACTTTAACTTATAACAAAACATTCTTCAAACCCTAAGAAAGATTTTTGGATAAAAGCGTAACTTCTATAGTAACATTCTCTATGTGGCATCTTGAATTGGTAGTAACGTCTGGGCGAGTTTGGGGTGTTAAATTTAGTGGTATCGAGCCGGTTGCAACAACTCGGTACGTGGATCGGGTCCAAAAGGTTTTCAAAACTTTGAGCCCAAAGAGGTATTTTGAAAAAATCTGATTTTTGAAAACAAATTTTTTGTTGAAAGGAGATAATTTCCAAACCTATTTTCTTTAAACCAAAGGTGTGAGAAATGGATTTCAAAAAGGCCTAAATCTTTTGAGTTTGTCAGCGATGAGGTGGCACATTGAATCCCGGCATCAAGTCTGTAAGTATCTTTACTTTTTATATTGAATGCATCTTGTAGATAATCTTGAGCCTTAGATATAGTACAATAGATAATGTAGCATTAAGGCTATAAAAGCTGAGGCGTAGGGTAAACTAAGCCCTAGGAGGCGAGGCAGTAGCTAAAGCGTGGTTCTTGCGAGAACAACTCGAAACTTTATCTATTCATAATATATTACGTAATAAGCAGTGGAAGCGATAAACTAACGACATAAAATTCGTGTCGGATAAATAGATATGAGTACGAGAGCTACTCAGGGAAGAGGCCGTGGTCGAGGCCGAGGTAGTACTCAAGCTGGATCTTTGTCTTCTGAACACATACCAGCTGGCGAGGCACGACCACCATCGGTGGATGCTAATGGGTCGTATGATCGGGCCGCGGGGGACGACGCTCTGTCCCAGGCCATGTTAAGAGTTTGGAAAGGGTGGTCGAAGCTAATGTCGGGCCCATGAATAGGGGGTCCATTTCTGAGCGACTCCGGGCCAACAAAGCAGAGGTTTTTAGGGGTATACCTAGAGTAGCCCCAAATGTGGCTGAGTATTGGCTGGAAGCCACGGAGCAGTTTATGGATGACCTGGACTGCTCGGTGGAGCAGAAGTTAAAAGGGACGATGTCATTACTACGGGACGAGGGGTATCAGTGGTGGATCATTGTGAGAGAGGGTACCCCAGCTGAGAGGGTAGCATGGGAGTTGTTCAAGCAGTCCTTCAAGGCGAAATATGTCAGGGCTAGCTATGTGGATGCACGAAGAAAGGAATTCCTGAACCTGGCCCAATGTAGTAAGACCGTTGCTGAATATGAGGCAGAGTTTCTGCGATTGAGCTGGTACACTAGTGGCATTGTCCCCACCGAATATAAGCGCAGTGTTCGTTTTAAGGATGGCCTCAGGGATGAGTTGAGGCTGCTCATAGCTCCATAGAGAGAGCACAATTTTGCTGCACTAGAAGAGAAGGCTAAGATAGCCGAAGAGGTGAAGCAAGTGAGCGAAAGAAGCTATGACGAGGATCGGCTGGTTCGGGAGGGTCTTTGGACCGGTGGTCTTCTAGCTGAAATGTTAAGAGAGCTAGGACGGAGGAATCAGTTCGAGCGATTTCGGTGAACACGATTAGACCACTAGCTTGTGGAGATTGTGGTAGAATGCATCTGGGGGAATGCTGGAAGCATTCTAGGGCTTGTCTTCATTGTGGATAAAAGGAACATAGGATCAGGGATTGTCTTAGGAGGCCAGCTCAGACTCAAGTGGCTGAACAAGGGGCTGTGAAACCTGTCCAACTAGCGCGAGGTGGACCGCTGCCGCCGAGAGGTCGTGGCCAAGGTCGCGGTGGCAATGGCCGTGGACATGGGGCACCTAGCAGGGGTACTATTAATGCTGAGGCTCGGCAGCCAGCTTTGGTTTATACTGCTCGTCGCCACGAGGAGGTGGCCTTTTGATGTCATAAGCGATGCGTTTTGATCTCTGGCGTACCTTATACTACTCTGATAGATGTGGGGTCAACTCATTCGTATGTTGCATGTGACATTTCTGGGGCATTGGGTGTTCACTTTGAGGAGACCGTGTATGGGGTAACTGTGATAAGTCCTTTAGGTCACTCGGTTAAAGTAGAGAAACTCTTTAGGGAGGTGCCTTTAGAGACTTAAAGTAGGATTTTCTGTGGATACTTGATGGAGTTACCGTTCGGAGAATTCGATTTGATCCTAGGGATGGATTGGTTGACCAAGCATAGGGCAACGCTGGATTGTGCAGCTAAGAGGATGGTGTTAAGGACTATTGAGGATGAAGAGGTAATAATTATTGAAGAACGAAGAGATTACTTATCCAATATAGTATCGGCTTTGAGGGCTGAGAAACTGATGCGTAAGGGATGCAAGGCATATTTGGCTTTTGTAAGCCAAGTTGGAACTGGGGATCTGACCGTGGAGACCGTCAGAACTGTTAGGGAATTCTAGGATGTTTTCCCAGAAGAGCTTCCTGGATTACCTTCGAATCGGGAGGTTGAGTTTGGAATCGATTTGCTGCCTGGAATAGCTCCAGTATCCATTGCTCCCTATAGGATGGCATCGAAGGAGTTAGTGGAACTGAAAGCTTAAATCCAAGAGTTGTTGGATAGAGGCTTTATTAGACCTAGTGTGTCTCCATGGGGAGCACCGGTCCTGTTTGTGAAGAAAAAAGACGGGACGATGCACATGTGCATCGATTATCGCCAGTTGAACAAACTGACGATAAAGAACAAATACCCACTGCCAAGAATTGATGATTTATTTGACCAACTTAGAGGAGCTTCGGTATTTTCCAAGATTGACCTTCAATCTAGATACCATCAGCTAAGGGTAAAGGAACTGGATATTCATAAGACAGCATTCAGAACTCAATATGGTCATTACGAGTTCCTGGTTATGCTGTTTGGGTTGACGAACACACCTGCCGCTTTCATGGATTTGATGAATCGGGTATTCCAACCTTACTTGGACCGATTCGTGGTAGTTTTCATCGATGATATTCTGGTATATTTGGAAACTGAGGAGAAACATGAGGAGCCTCTACGTATTGTGCTGCAAGTGCAGAGAGAGAAGCAACTGTATGCGAAATTTAGTAAGTGTGAGTTCTGGTTTCGAGAAGTGGCTTTTCTAGGTCATGTGGTTTCTGCTGAAGGAATTAGAGTGGATCCTCAAAAAATTGAGGCAGTTCTGGGATGGAAACCACCAAAGTCAGTATCGAAAATTTAGAGTTTTCTGGGTTTGGCAGGCTATTACCGAAGGTTCGTGGAGGGATTTTCTCTGATTGCTGCACCATTGCCGAAACTGTTAAGGAAAGGGGTAGAATTTGTGTGGACTAAGAAACATCAAAAAACTTTTGACCAGTTGAAAAAGGTATTGATTGAAGTGCCAGTGTTGATTCAACCGGAGTCTAAAAAGGACTTCATTGTGTACAGCGATGCGTCGCATGTGGGGTTAGGATGTGTACTGATGCAAGAGAGTAAGGTGGTCGCTTATGCTTCACGACAGCTTAAGCCTCATGAAGCGAACTACCCTACATACGATTTAGAGCTAGCAGCAGTGATCTTCGCATTGAAAATCTAGAGACATTACTTATATGGAGAAAAGTGTATCATATACACAGACCATAAGAGCCTAAAGTATCTGTTGACTCAGAAAGAGTTAAACCTTAGGCAACGAAGATGGGTAGAGTTGCTTAAGGACTACTTCTGTTCATTGAGTACCACTCAGGTAAGGCTAACGTGGTGGCTGATGCTTTGAGTCGAAGGATTGTTACTGATTTGAGAGCCTTGTTTGCATGGTTGAGTCTGTTCGACGATAGAAGTCTGTTGGCAGAATTGCAAGTGAATCGTACTTGGACTGAGCAGATTAAAGAAAAATAGTTGAAGGATGATTCGTTAGTTCTTCTGTTTTGGCAAGTTGAGAATGGTGAGAATGAGGATTTTGGACTGAACACTGACGGAGTTCTGTGCTTTCGTGGAAGAGTTTGTATTCCGAAAGACACTAAATTGAGGCGGTTAATTTTAAAGGAGGCTGATGGTGGACCCTGTGCCACGCATCCTAGAGGAAATAAGTTATATCGAGATCTACGAGAGGTGTATTGGTGGCCTGGACTGAAACGGGAGGTGACTGAATTTGTTAGGAAATGTCTGACGTGCCAGCAAGTTAAGGCCAAGCACCAATTGCCTTCCGGATTACTGCAACCAGTGAAAATTCCACTATGGAGTGGGAGAGAGTAACTATGGACTTTGTGAGTGGGCTACCTTTGACACCCACCAATAAAGATTCTGTGTGGGTAGTTGTGGATAGGTTAACAAAATCTGTACATTTCATACTAGTTCGTACTGATTACTCACTGCAAAAATTGGCCAGGTTGTATGTGGCAAAGATAGTGCGACTGCACGGGGTTCCAGTGTCAATTATTTCTGATCGAGACCCTAGGTTTACATCTAGGTTCTGGCAGAAGTTGCAGGAGGCATTAGGTACACGATTGGATTTCAGTACTGCCTTTCGCCCTCAGACGGATGGACAGTCAGAAAGGGTTATTCAAATTTTGGAGGATATGTTAAGAGGTTGTATCATCGATTTTCGTGGTAGTTGGGAGGACTACTTGCCATTGGCGGAGTTCGCATACAACAACAGCTACCAAACAAGTATTTAGATGGCTCCATATGAGGCACTTTATGGGCGAAGATGTCGTACGCCTACGTGTTGGATAGAGTTGGGGGAATGACAAGTGCTTGGACCGGAGTTAGTGGCAGATACTGAAAGTAAGGTTAAATTGATAAGAGATCGATTAAAGGAGGCATCTGATAGACAGAAGTCGTATGCGGATCTAAAGGGCAAAGAGATTGAGTTCGCGGTTGGGGATATGGTTTTCTTGAAGGTTTCACCTTGGAAGAAGATCTTGAGGTTCGGCAAGAAGGGCAAATTGAGTCCGCGATTTATAGGGCCTTATTGAGTTCTTAAAAGGGTAGGACCAGTAGCGTATCAGATAAAATTACCACCGGAGTTGGACAGAATCCATGACGTCTTTCACGTGTCTATGTTGAGACAATATCGATCGGATCATTCACATGTTGTGCTAGTGGAGGAGATTGAAGTAAAGACTGATTTGACCTTTAAAGAAGAACCCGTACAAATTTTAGATTGAGAGGTTAAAGTTTTAAGAAGGAAGTCAGTTCTATTGGTAAAAGTATTGTGGCGTAATCATGGAAGGGAAGAGGCTACTTGGGAGTCAGAAGAGACTCTGCATCAACAATACCCTCAATTATTTAGATCAAGTAAATTTCGAGGCTGAAATTTCTTTAAGGGGGTAGAGTTGTAACGCACTAATTTTCAGGATTTTTTTCGGGTTTTTGTGATTTTTGGTAAATTTTGAAATTTTGGTGTTCTGAATATTGGAATTGTGTTTAAATGTGTTAGTAGGTCTTTAGAAGGCCCAAGCCTAGGTTAAACATGGTAAAATATCAAGGTTGGATTTTAAGTGACTAGGAGACTGGGTTAAGCGGGCTTTAAGAAGAACTTCGTAAGTCCTGACACAAATAAGGCTTTGATAAAGTGGCAAGGTGGCGCTAATAGATTCCTAAAAAAAAGGCGCATGGGAAGGAATTGAAGGTCCAAGGTTCGAGTCGCAAGGTAGGCACGTAGTTACTTTTTAATTTTGGACATGTGCTGGGCACATGATCACTCAAGAGAGTTTCGGCAAGGGCCTTAGGAAGGTTAGGCCGATTGCTTTAATTGATATTAGGGTTAGGTTCTTTTCTTTTTCTGTCTTGGAGGATTAGGGTTAGGCACCTGAAAGTTTTCATTCATTCATTATGAGTTCTCACAAAAGCCGAAAACGCAAGTTCCTCTTCTTGATGCCGAATTTTCTCCCTCTCTTCTTCTCCATTTTCTTTCTTCCCTTCTGCTTCTTTTGTTAGCCGAAACCTTCTGATCACCCTACTCACCTTCTCTGTCGATCCCATCCTCCACAAAACCTCGATAGCCGATTGCCATAAAAGCTGAATCCCGAAACTCACGACTGGTGCCGATTTCTCCAAAGCCAAAATCCTTCGGTATTTTTGTTCCTCTTGACCAACATTCTTCTTCTCTAAACCCTTGGTACCAGTCAGCAGCATTATTCCAAGGTTATAGCCTCGAATCGTCATCTTCTTCACCACTTAAAAAGCCGAAATACCCTATGACCTAGGGGCTTGTAGCCAAAACTTCAGATCTCTTGGGTTTGGGTTCTGCCATCGTTTAGAGGATAGATATACGTCAGATCTACGTAGTAATCAAAGAGGAATAAGTGGTAAGTGCTCATTACTTCAGATCTAGTCTTATTTCTTTCAAGTTAGAAAAAGCTGAAGTCCCTAAAGGTTTAGGGAGGCTATCGATTTGGGCTCTATGGCTTTAAGGGTTGTGACAACTGTTTTATTGTGATAATAGTGTGATCTAGAGGCTACTGATCGAATGCTTGGACAAGTGGAATGACTGGATCTAAACCTAGTCGCTAATTTCGGCAAAGGTAGGATCGCTAGTGCCTAAGGTGCTTTTGGCCGAATATGGTAAGGGGGTTATTACGTAGTTCGTTTTTGATAGTTAGATTAACGTGTTAGTAATCCGATTGTAGGTAGTTCGTGTCTGTATATCTTGTCAGCATATCATCCAAATAGATGTGTAATTAACACCCTTTCATAGTCTAGATCGGTAAAAGCCGAAAAGTCGAAATGCCGAAAAATCAGTATTTTGTGGACTTGCGAGTGTGCGAATGCTCGTGAGGTAAATCGATTAACGTTTTGGTTGTAACATCCCGAAATAGGGCCTAAACGGAATAGTGGTTGCGAAACCACAAATCCAAGGTAGAAAATTTTATTTTATTATTATTTTGAGGTTCATGATATGATTGCATGATTGTGTGAAAATTTCGTGATGAAATTCTATGCATAAAGTGCTTAAGTTGAGATTAGGGACTAAATCGAATAATTTGCAAAACTTGCATTCTAGAAGTTTTTAGTATGAAATTGCTTTGGAATATTAATGAGGAGGTCTTAAATAGCAATTTGACCAATTTCCAGGTCTATGGACAAAAATTGGACATGGATGAAATTTTTGGAAAGTTTAGTAGTAAGGGCATTTTGGTCATTTATTTATTAAAATGAATTAAAAACAAAATTAAAAGCCAATTTTTGTCCATCTTCTTCATTAGCACGAAATTTCAAGGGTTCTCCATAGCTAGGGTTTGTTTCAAGCTTTCAAGCTCTATAGTAAGTGATTCCAAGCCCCGTTTTTAATGTTCTTTACGTTTTCGGAGTCCCAGTAGCTCGATAAAGCATATGCTAGCAATAATTTAAGTTAGGGTTTATATTTGGAAAAATACCCATAGGTGAAAAGTGTTTATTTTGATGTTTTATGATAGAATATGAGGTCTTAGATTATGTTAGACAACTTGTGCTACTCGGTTTTAAGTGAAAACGAGTAAAATAGCTTAATCGGTAAAAATACCTAATAGTCATAAGTATATGTTAGAGTGAGAATTTGATTTTCCTATAGGAGGGAGAAAACGATTAGTATGTCATAAAACATAAGAAAATAGGCTGAAGTTTAATTTACGAGATTTGGGGCAAAAGTGTAAATATGCAAAAGTTTAGGGGCAAAAATGTAATTTTTCCAAAGCTTGAGTAAAGGAATGTTTTGATAAATTTGAATATTAAATAAGATAAATTTGCTATTATAGATCAAGAAGAGCGAAATTCGGGAGTAGATCGGGGAAAAGAAAAAGTAAAGGACTAAATTGTAAAGTTTAGTCACATTTTGTATCGTGGTAAGTTTACAGTAAATAAATGCAATATTCTTTTATTCTACATTATTATTGTCAACTTCCAGCATTTACATACTTATTTTTTTGAGAATATTTAAAGTCGAATTAAAGGCGAAGTGACAGAGAAAAAGCATTAGGAAGCCCCGTTTGAACCTTAGGAATGTTAGGATATTAGGGTTGACAGGACAGGACAGGACAAAAATGAGCCATGCAAGTCCATACCAGATATATGGCTTTGGAGATAGGAATGAGCCATGCAAGCCCATATTAGATATATATATGGCATTGGAGCAGAATAATTCATGTAAGTCCATGTCGAAGACATGGCATTAGCGAGATATTAATAGGCGAGAAGCGACCCTAGTATCCTTAGTATTCCAAGTGGTTCAACGGGTCATTGTACACGTTAAATTACAGTGAATTATCAGCAAAAGGGAAGGTAGATTATATTTATGAATAGTGAAAGGTCAGGTAAGAAAGAAGGTAAGTGAGTAAAGAAGAAGGTAGAAAGTGAGAAGTAAAGAAAGTTTATGAGGCTAGGTGACATTATGTATAATTATTCATTATGTTGAATGTTGAAATTTATTTTCTTGTAAGCTTACTAAGCCTAGTGCTTACTCTCTTTATTTTCTTTTTCTTATAGTTTTTATCAAGCCACTCGGGGATCGAAGGAAACGTCGGAGACCTGATCACACTATCGAAGAAATCACATTAGTATAGTTAGACGTTTCGTTTTGTGTATGGCATGTATAGGAACTTGGTTTCTTTTGATACGATATGATCAATGAATGATGTGTAAATACTTGCTAGTGATTAGCTAATAGAATGGCTGATGATATACATGTTTAATAGTATGTATGATTAAATAGTAACTATCACATGAAAACTATAAAAAAATGTGAAAGTAACTTAAAAACGGATTCAAGTATCAGAAATAACTTGAGTTTGAAAAATCACAAAAAAAAAATTGTAGAGACATGGTTTGATAGTGAATAATATACGAAATTAAATCCCATTGTGTCTATTTTCATATGGAATAAGCAAAACAGGTAAAGGTTTTGTATTTTATAAGATATCTGAGTTTTAGTGAAATAGGGCCAGAGCGATTTCTGGATCCCCTTTCCAACTTTGGAAATTCACCATAAATTTTAAAAAAATAATTAGGTGGTTTACTATATATTTTTAGAATCCTTATTGAATCTAGTTTTAATAGAAACAAACGGTATAGTCATATGAATTTTGTACAGGTAGAAATGTGGTTCGTAGTAAGTAGAGGTCAGTGTAGTCGGATTCTAAAACAGGGGTAACTTTAACTAATAAACTGTACTAGTTGGATAAGTAGAAAATTCTAGAAAAAAATTAGTAAATATATATATGAGTCTAGTTTCAGGAAAAATTTTTGGATCTTAATTTTGAGTTTTGAAACTCGAGAAATGAATTTTTAAGAAACCATGATACAGAAAAATAGTTTATTCCGAAAATTAAAATAAGTGGTTTAGAGTTGTTTAAAAGGTAAGATAAGTTTAGTAACACCTCAAGCTTGACTCCGGTGACGGTTTCGAGCATGGGGGCGTTACATTTATTTGGTATCAGAGCAAGTTTAGTCAGTTCTCAGAACAGTTAGTATGAGTAAAAGTCTAGCTATACATGCCATACCTGTATTTTGATAGCGTGACGACTCCTGACGATTTTTAAATATTTTGTTTTATAGTAATGGATCCCGAGCGAGCTGGTGATGATGATGTAGAAAGTAATGCGCCTGCTCCCACGAAAGGGGCAGCGCCATTTGAGAATGGGCCAGTAACAGTTGATTAGGGAGGAGTGACTCGAGAAGCTCTCTTCCAAGCTTTAAATGATTGGTTTGCCGAGTTCGTTCGTACGAATCCGGCAGTTAGACCTCCACCCCCTCATGATTCTCAGGCTACCCATGTATCTCATGCTCCCCCAGTCATAGGTATAGTGATAAGAGAAAAGCCATCAGTTGATAGAATCAGGAAACAAGGGGCAGAAGAGTTCCGAGCAACAAAAGATGATGATGCAGAAATAGCAGAATTTTGGTTAGAAAATACTATCAGAGTCTTTGACGAATTATCTTGTACACAGGAATGTATGAAATGTGTAGTATCACTTCTTAGAGACTCGACCTACCACCCGGTGGAAGACACTTGTATCAATTGTACTAAAGGAGAGGGTCACTTGGGATTTCTTTCAGGAGGAATTTCGTAAAAAGTACATCAGTCAGAGGTTTATTGACCAGAAGAGAAAGGAATTCCTGGAATTTAAACAAGGTAATATGACGGTGACCAATTATGAGCGCGAATTTGTCAGGCTTAGTAAATATGCTCGAGAATGTGTGTCCACAGAGGCTATCATGTGTAAAAGGTTTGAGGATGGGTTAAATGATAATATCCGACTATTAGTGGGTGTCCTAGAAATAAAAGAGTTCGTTATTTTAGTTGAGAGAGCACTGTAAAGGCGGAGGAGTATTAAAAAGAAAAGGCAAAGTTGAGACAGAGACACAAGATACAAGGAAGAGGCAGATGAGCGAGGTCATTCGGGCTACATCCAAAAGGCCAAAGGAGTTTTCTACCAGATCTAGTTTCTCAGTCGGGTATTCTAGTCAGAATAGAGGCAGCAGATTTAAGGATCTGAAGGCTCAGACCACCTCAATTGCGAGTGTAGGTAATGTTGGACAGAGTAGATCAGGGTGTCCACAGTGTGGTAGACTTCATTATGGTCCTTGTCGGGTAGGTGAAAATGTTTGTTATAAATGTGGTGCTCTAGATCATTTTGTACGAGAATGTCCAGAAGTGGCTAATCGAGAGATAACACAGAGTGCTAGATCCGGAAATACTTCTACTAGAGGCAGATCACCGAGGCAACCAGGAGTAGGAGCAAGTAACAGAGGTACCTCAAGAGATTCGGCTGTGAGACCAGATGTTAGAGCTCCTGCAAGGACTTATGCTATTCGTGCACGCGAAGAGGCATCCTTCCTCGATGTGATTACGGGTACATTTTCTCTACATGATATTAATGTCATTGATTTGATTGATCCGGGTTCAACTCATTCATATGTTTGCATGAAATTGATGCCTAGTATAAGTATGCCTATAGAATCTACAGAATTTGTGATTAAAGTATCGAATCTATTAGGCAAGCATGTATTAGTAGATAAAGTATGTAGAAATTGCCCTTTGATGATTAGAGGCTACTATTTTCCGGCCGATCTCATGCTATTGCCATTTGATGAGTTTGATGTGATTCTTGGTATGGATTGGTTGACTACACATGATTTAGAGCTAGCTGCCATTGTTTTTGCACTGAAGATTTGGAGACATCATTTGTACGGTGAGAAGTGCCACATATTCACTGATCACAAAAGTTTGAAATATTGGATGACTCAAAAAGATTTGAATTTGAGGCAAAGAAGATTGTTAGAGTTGATTAAAGATTATGAGCTAGTGATCGATTATCACCCAGGTAAGGCAAACATTGTTGCTGATGCTTTGAGTAGGAAATCTTTACTTGCATTAAGAGCTTTGAACACTAGTCGAGCCTTATCAGATGATGGTTTTATCTTAGCTGAGTTGAGAGCTAAACCGATGTTTCTTGAAGAAATTTGTGAAGCTCAAAAAAATGACAGTGAGTTGTTAGCCAAAAGAGATCAGTGTGAGTCGGATATAGAGTCAGATTTTCAGATCAGTTCTGACGGTTGTTTGATGTTTCGAGACAGGGTATGCGTACCGAAGAATGATGAGCTTATTCGAAAGATCTTACGGGAAGCACATAGTAGTTCTTTGTCTATTCATCCAGGTAGTACAAAGATGTATAATGATTTGAAGAAAATGTACTGGTGGGTAGGAATGAAAAAGGACATTTCAGAGTTTGTTTCTAGATGCTTGATCTGTCAGCACGTAAAGGTCAAACATCTGGTACCTTCAGGTTTATTGCAGCCTGTGCTAGTCCCTGAGTGGAAATGAGATCGAGTTACTATAGATTTTGTGACAGGATTGTCGTTGACACCAAGAAAGAAAGATGCAATATGGGTTGTGATTGAAAAATTAATGAAGTCGGCTCATTTTATCCCAGTTCGTATGGATTATTCACTAGACAAGTTGGCCGAGTTGTATATTTCAGAGATAGTCAGACTACACGGAGTACCATTATCGATCATTTCAGACAGAGATCCAAGATTTACTTCACGGTTTTGGAAGAAATTACAGGAGGCTTTGGGCACTAAATCGAGTTTTAGTATAGCTTTCCATCCTCAAACCGACGGTCAGTCAGAGAGAGTTATTTAGGTACTTGAAGATATGCTTAGATGCTGTGTATTGGAATTTCAAGGCAGTTGGGAAAAATATTTACCATTAGTAGAGTTTGCCTACAATAATAGTTTTCAGTCGAGTTTGAAGATGGCACCTTATGAAGCTTTGTATGGGCGTAAATGTCGCACACCTTTGTATTGGACAAAGCTTAAGGAAAATCGATTCTGAGGTTGATCTAGTTAAGGAAGCAGAAGAGAAAGTAAAATCATCGAGATTGCTTGAAAGCGACTTGGACAAACAAAAGTCGTATGCAGATTTGAAGAGAAAAGAGATTGAGTATCAAGTTGGTGACAAATTTTATTTGAAAGTATCCCCGTGGAATAAAGTTCTCAGATTTGGCAAGAAAGGCAAACTAAGTCCACGTTTTATTGGACCGTTTGAAGTGATTGAGAGAGTTGGACCATTAGCATATCGGTTAGCTTTGCCGATTGAGTTAGAGAAGATTCATAATGTATTTCATGTGTCTATGCTACGTCGTTATCATTCAGATCCGTCACATGTGATTTCTCAGACAGAGGTTGAGATTCAGCCAGACATGACTTACGGTGAAGAACCGGTAATGGTTCTAGCTCAAGAGGTAAAGCAATTAAGGAACAAAAGTATTGCACTTGTGAAAGTACTATGGAATAGACATGGGGTAGACGAGGCTACATGGGAGCCCGAAGAGGCTATACGAAAATAGTACCTGTGACAACCCGAATTAGGGCCTAATCGGAATAATGGTTTCGTGACCACAAATTCGAGATAGAAATAATTGTTTTATAATTATTTTGGGGTTTATGATATGATTGCATGATTGTGTGAAAATTTCGTGATGAAATTCTATACCTAAAGTGCTTAAATTGAAAGTAGGGACTAAATCGAATAAGTTGCAAAATTTGCATCCCGGAAGTTTTTAGTATGAAATTATTTTGGAATATTAATTAGGAGGTCTTAAATAGCAATTTGACCAATTTTAAGTTCATGGAAAAATTTGGACATGGAAGGAATTTTGAAAGTTTAGTAAGGAGGGCATTTTGGTCATTTGGATATTAAATGAAATAAAATGGGAAAAATAACACAAAATTGATCATCATCCTCCTTAGTTGCTGCGAATTCTCCTCTCTCCATAGCTAGGGTTTCTTCAATTTTCAAGCTCCATAGTAAGTGATTCCAAGCCCGTTTTTAATGTTTTTACGTTTTGGAATCCGGAAGCTCGATTAAGCTTATGCTAGTAATAATTTAACCTAGGGTTCATATTTGGAAAAATACCCATAGGTGAAATTTGTGTATTTTGATGTTTTATGATAGAATATGAGGTTTTGAATTATGTTAAATAACTTGTGCTACTCGGTTTTAAGTGAAAGCGAGTAAAAGCGACATAATCGGTAAAATACCTATTGTTCATAACTATATGATAGAGTGAGAATTTGATGTTGTTGTAGAAGAGAAAATGTTCAGCATATCATAAAACATAAGAATAAGGGCTGAAATTAAATTTCGAGCCTAGGGGCAAAATTGTAATTTTGTAAAAGTTAGGGGCAAAATGTAATTTTTCCATGATGTAATTTTGGATTGAAATAAATAGTATGAGTATTAAATGAGCTAAATGTGTTATTATAGATCAAGAAAGAGGCGGAATTGATCTTGAGCGGGGAAGGAAAAAGTTTTGGACTAAATTGCAAAATTTCCACATTTTGCACCAAGGTAAGTTGTATGTAAATATTACAATAATTTCATGTACATTCTTATATTTCAGCCTATTATATAAATACACTAGCTGATGTTAAAATATAAATCGACTATTGGAAGAATGGAAATAAATATAGAGAGAGATCCGGTTGAACATTGGAGAGATCGAATGAAATAGAGGGCGTAGCTAGGTCACATGTATGATCTGAGTGCACATCATGTGTACAAGAAAGCTACGAGACACCATGTAGTAGCTAGGTCACATGTGTGATACGGGATGTATCCCATGTAGACAAGAGAGCTACGTGAAAGATAAATGTAGCTGGGTCGTATCGTGATTCCAAGTGACGGACACCATGTAGACAAGAGAGCTACGAGACAAATCGGCTAGGTCGCATGAGTGGTACTAAGTGTTCACCATGTGTACAAGAGAGCCGAACTAAGCGAAGTATGATGGTGGGGTGTGTCTTTGAAACCATTAAATATCGAGGATTGATCCGAATTGTTCAACGGGATGGTTTTGTGGTGATATTGTGGTTTGGACCTACACTTATGGTGAATGAAATGTGGTGAAAATGATTTGTGGTATATACATATATAAGATAAAATGAGGTTAGCATAAAGAATTTGTGAAAGAGTGAAATTAGCATTAAAAGCTGTTTTTAGATGGTAGCAGTGATGTGATTTTGAAAAATCACCAAAAATAGGAGGAATATAATTAGAGGTTGAATGAGATGTGAAATTAAAGTTTAATGAGTCTACTTTCATATAAAAGAAACAGAGCAAGCAAAGGAATTCTATATTTTGAGATATTTACAATTGTATGTGACTCGCTCAGGATGAATACGTGATCCCCTGTTCCAACTTTGAAAATCATTAAAAATTGTACAAAGCAAATTAAGAAATATAGTTTACATGCCTAAATTCCTTATTGAGACTAGTTTTAAATGAACCAGACATCAGGGTTGTTTGAATTGTGTACTAAGAGAAATTCAATTCGTAGTGAACAGAGGTTAGATCGGTCGAAATGTGTAATAGGGAAACTTTAACTAATAAACTGTACTAATCGGCTGAACCAAAATTATAGAAAAAGTTAGCAAAAATCTTTATGAGTCTAGATTCAGGAAATTTCATGGATTTGAATTTCGAGTTTTGTAACTCGAGTTATGATTTATTTAGTGAATATGACGCAGTGAGACAAACTTAATCAAAGTGGAATGAATAGTGAAGTTAAAGTAGATATACTTGAATTGTTGTGTAAACATGTTAGATTTTTTTAATCAGTATTTACATACTTACTTACTAAGCTATAAGCTTACTTTGTTTCTCTCTTTTGTCTTATAGTGTTCTTGACTTGCTCGGGAGTTAAGGATCGTGAAGATCTACCCACTATCATACTTTAGGGTATTTGAACTAAATGTTTTGAATTATGGCATGTATAGTAGGCTTAATTATTTTGTTACGTGTCATATTTCTCTAGGTTTAAAATATTAGTTACAGATTTACTCGACCGACTACTTTGTACAAGCCATTAAAGTTGGCTAATATTGTTCAAGACATATGTTATCGATGCACTATCAAATTGGATGACATATTTATATCTCGGTTATGTTTAATGGTATGTGTTATGTTACGGTAATACCTTGTATCCTGTTCGGTGATGGTAACAGGTAAGGGTGTTACATTTAGTGGTATCGAGCCATGGTTTAGTCGGTTCTCGGACTAATAAAGTGTGTGTAAAAGTCTAGCTATACATGCCATAAAAATATTGTGATAGTTTGGTGACTCTGATTATTCTAAAGCGTGTTTTGTTTTAATATAGTAATGGATCCTGAAGGGCTGCGGTGATGATCTTGCTAGTAATGGACCGGCTCCGCACAAGGGACCGCGCTGTGGAAAGTAGACACGAGACATTGAGACAAGGAGATGAGGCTCGGGATGCCTTTCTCCAAATGATGAACAATTGGTATCTTGAATTTATTCGAGCAAATCCAAATACTCAACCTCCTCCACCCCTCCTATACCTCGGGCGATTCTGTCAGCTGCTCAAGGTATAAATTTGGTAAGAATGAACAAGCCTCGGTTGACAAGATTGAAAACAAGGGGTCAAGAGTTTAGAGCAAAGGTTGATGATGATCTGAGAAAGCGGAATTCGGCTTGAAAATTCTACCGTGTATTTGATGAGCTCTCATGTACACCGAGGAATGCTTAAAGTGTCTTGTATCACTTTTGAGAGATTGACTTACCACCGGTGGAAGACTTTGGTTGCAGTGGTGCCAAAAGAAAAAGTTACTTGGGATTTCTTCCAGGAAGAATTTAGAAAGAAATACATAAGTCAGCGATTTATTGATCAAAAACGGAAGGAATTCCTTGAATTGAAGCAGGGGAAAATGTCTATAGCAGAGTATGAACGCAATTTTGTAAGACTCAGCAAGTATGCCCAGGAATGTGTGTCCACCGAGGCCATTATGTGTAGAAGATTTGAAGATGGGCTGAATGAAGACATTAAAGTGCTTGTAGGAATTTTGGAGTTGAAAGAATTTGTAGTATTGGTTGATCGAGCTCTTAAAGCCGAAGAATTGAACAAAGAAAGAAGAAAAGCTGCTATTGAGGCTCGAGATGTCAGAAAAAGACAGATAAGCAAGCCATTTCAATCTCAACCAAAGAGGTCCAAAGAGACAAACCCTCGAATGACAGTTTCAATTGGGGATTCACACAGAGATCGTGGTAGAGCATATTCGGGGTCTAAAGCTCAAGCTACTTCAGTGGCAAGTGTGGGTAATGTGCGACCTAGAAAGCGAAAGTGTCGACAATGTGGCAGGCAACATTATGGTGAGTGTTGGGGGACCGAGCGAGCTTGTTTCAGGTGCGGTTCTCGCGAGCATTTTATTAGAGATTGTCCGGAGAAAGTTAAAGAAGAAAGATTTCAGAGTGCTAGACAAAATACCACCGCTAGTAGAGGTAGACCACCGAGAAATACTGGAGGTGGGACTAGTAGTAAAACTGTGATGAAAGATTTAACGGCAAGATCAGAAGCTAGAGCACCTGCTAGAGCTTATGCTATACGTGCCCGAGAAGATGCATCATCTCCCGATGTCATTACTGGTACATTTTCTCTCTATGATACTATTGTTATTGCATTGATTGATCCCGGGTCCATTAATTCCTATATTTGCATGAATTTAGTATCCAATAAAATGTTGCTGTTGAATTCTTGAGTTCTGATTAAAGTGTCGAACCCTTAGGCCAATATGTGCTAGTTGACAAGGTTTGCAAGAATTGCCCATTAATGATTCAAGGTCACTTTTTTCCGCCAACTTGATCTTTGTTACCATTTGGTGAGTTTGAGTTTGGCGTTATCTTGGGAATGGGTGGTTAACATTGTATGATGCTAAGGTAGATTGTAAACAAAAGACACTAGAGTTGAAATGTGAAAATGGAGAAATTCTGTGGGTTGAAACAGATGAATCAAATAAATTGCCTATGGTGATTTCGCACATGTCTGCACAGAAATACATGAGAAAAGGTGTGAAGCTTATTTGGCTTATGTAATGATTGAGTTGCCTCAACTGAAATTTGAATCGTCTGGATAGTCTGTGAGTTTCGGATGTATTTCGGAGGAATTGCACAGGTTGCCTCCGAACAGAGAGATAGATTTTGCCATTGATTTGTTGCTTGCATCTTGCACCGATCTCGATTGCTCCATATAGAATGGCTCCGACTGAATTAAAAGAATTGAAGGCTCAGTTGCAGGAGTTAACAGACAAGGGATTTGTGAGACCGAGTTTCTCTCCCTGGGGTGCTCCTGTATTATTCGTAAAGAAGAAGGATGGTTCAATGAGACTTTGCATTGATTACCGTCAGCTTAATAAGGTGACTATAAAGAACAAGTACCTATTGCCGAGGATTGATGATTTATTCGATCAGTTAAAGGGGGCCACAGTGTTTTCAAAGATTGATTTGAGGTGCGGTTACTACCACCGGTGAGAGTTAAGGAGTCGATGTCGAAAACCGCCTTTAGGACAAGGTATGGACATTATGAGTTTCTTGTGATGCCTTTCGACAACAAATGCTCCAGCTATATTTATGGACTTAATGAATCGGATCTTAGGCCATATTTGGATAAGTTTGTAGTAGTGTTTATAGATGACATTTTAATTTATTCTCGAGATGAGTGCGAACATGCGAACACTTGAGAACTATATTGCAGATCTTGAGAGAAAAGAAACTGTTTGCCAAGTTTAGTAAAAGTGAGTTCTGGCTTTGTGAAATCGGATATTTGGGGCATATAGTCTCAGGTGATGGTATTCGGGTGGATCCAAGCAAGATTTCTGCGATTGTTGATTGGAAACCGCCCAAGAATGTATCCAAGGTTAGAAGCTTTTTAGGCTTAGCCGGGTTTTGTTGAAGGATTTTTGATGATTGCCTCTCCTATGACTAAGTTGTTGCAAAAGAATGTTAAGTTTGAATGGATGATAAATGTCAACAAAGTTTTGAAAAGTTGAAAGCACGATTAGTGAAGCACCAATTTTAGTACAACTTGAGTCGGGAAAGGAGTTCGTAATTTATAGTGATGCATCATTGATGTGCCTTGGATGTGTGTTGATGCAAGAGGGTAAAGTGGTAGCTTATGCTTGAGGCAGTTAAAACCGCATGAGAAGAACTATCCTACACATGATTTGGGCCTGGCCGCTATTGTTTTTGCCTTGAAGATTTGGCGACATTATTTATGCGGTGAAAAATGCCGAATTTTCTTGATCACAAAAGTTTGAAGTACTTGATGAATCAAAAGGATCTGAATCTGCGACATGAAGATGGCTTGAATTATTAAAGGATTATGATCTAGTGATTGATTATCATCGGGAAAAGCAAATGTAGTTCTTGGCCTTGAGCGAAAATTTCTTTTTACTTTGAGAGCCATGAACACGGGTTAGCATTGTCGATGATGGGTCAATCTTAGCATAGATGAGAGCTAAACCGTTATTTCTCCAGTTGATTTGTGATGCTCAAAAGAATGATAGTGAGTTGTGGATTAAGAGAACTCAATGCGAATCGAGTTTCGACTCAGATTTTCGAGTTGGACGGATGACTGTTTGATGTTTCGAGACAGGATATGTGTGCCGAAAAACGATAAATTGATTCGAAAATATTACATGAGGCGCACAATGGCTGCATTTATCAGTTCATCTGGTAGCACAAAAATGTATAATGATTTAAAGAAGTCAGTATTGGTGGCGGTATGAAAAGGACATTTCGAATTTGTAACCAAGTGTTTGATCATCAACAAGTAAATTTGAACATCAAGTGCCTTGAGGATTACTTCAACGGTAATGGTGCACGAGTGGAATTGGGACAAGATTACCATGGATTTTGTAACCGGTTTGCCTTTAACTCCTAAAAAGAAGGATCTTTGTTTGGGTAGTGGTTGATAGATTAACAAAGTCACCCACTTTATACCGAAGACGCACTGATTACTCACTTGATAAATTAGCGAATTATATATTCTGAAATTGTGAAGTTGCACGAGTACCTATGTCTATAATATCGGATAGAGATCCAAGATTTACCTCGAGATTTTGGAAAAAGTTACAAGAAGCTTTGGGTACAAAATTGAACTTTAGTACCGCATTTCATCCACAAACAGATGGTCAAGCGGAAAGAGTAATCCGGTACTCGAAGATATGCTTAGATCTTGTGTTTTAGAATTTGGAGGTAGTTGGGAGAAATATCTATCTTTGATTGAGTTTGCCTACAATAACAGTTATCAATCAAGTATACAAATGGCACCGTCTGAAGCCTTGTATGGTCGTAAGTGTCGAACTCCTTTATATTGGACCGAGCTTAGTGAGAAAGCAGATTCATGGAGTTGATCTAGTTAAAGAAACCGAAGAGAAAATAAAAGTAATTCAGGATTGCTTGAAAGGCGCTTCAGATCGACAAAAGTTATATCTGATTTAAAAAGAAAAGAGATTGAATTTCGTGGGTGATAAAGTGTTCTTGAAGGTGTCACCATGGAAAAAGATTCGAGATTTAGTCGAAAAGGCAAGTTGAGTCCGCGTTTTATTGGCCCGTCTGAGATTCTTGAGAGAATTGGACCGATGGCATATCGGTTGGCCTTCTTGGCGAGTTAGAAAGAATTCATAACGTGTTTCATGTATCAATGTTGCGACGTTATCGTTCGATCCTTCACATGTGATTTCCCAACGAAATTGAGATTCGATCGGATATGACCTATGAGGAGGAACCAATAAAGATTTTGGCTCGAGAGGTTAAGCAGGTTAAGAAATAAAAGTATAGCTTTAGTGAAAGTATTGTAGCACAGACATGGGATAGAAGAGGCTACGTGGGAACTGAGGAAGCTATGAGGAAACAAGTGCCCAAACCTCTTACTAGGTAAGATTTTCGGGATGAAAATCTCAAAAGGAGGAGAATTGTGACAACCCGAATTAGGGCCTAATCGGAATAGTGGTTTCGTGATCACAAATCCGAGATAGAAATAATTGTTTTATAATTATTTTGGGGTTTATGATATGATTGCATGATTGTGTGAAAATTTCGTGATGAAATTCTATACCTAAAGTGCTTAAATTGAAAGTAGGGACTAAATCGAATAAGTTGCAAAATTTGCATCCGGAAGTTTTAGTATGAAATTGTTTTGGAATATTAATTAGGAGGTCTTAAATAGCAATTTGACCAATTTTAAGTTCATGGACAAAATTTGGACATGGAAGGAATTTTGAAAGTTTAGTAAGGAGGGGCATTTTGGTCATTTGGATATTAAATGAAATAAAATGGGAAAAATAACACAAAATTGATCATCATCCTCCTTAGTTCTTTAGAATTCTCCCTCTCTCCATAGCTAGGGTTTCTTCAATTTTCAAGCTCCATAGTAAGTGATTCCAAGCCCGCTTTTAATGTTCTTTACGTTTTGGAATCCGGAAGCTCGATTAAGCTTATGCTAGTAATAATTTAACCTAGGGTTCATATTTGGAAAAATACCCATAGGTGAAATTTGTGTATTTTGGTGTTTTATTATAGAATATGAGGTTTTAAATTATGTTAAATAACTTGTGCTACTATATGATAGAGTGAGAATTTGATGTTGTTGTAGAAGAGAAAAATGTTCAGCATATCATAAAACATAAGAATAAGGGCTGAAATTAAATTTCCGAGCCTAGGGGAAAAATTGTAATTTTGTAAAAGTTAGGGGCAAAATGTAATTTTTCCATGATGTAATTTTGGATTGAAATAAATAGTATGAGTATTAAATGAGCTAAATGTGTTATTATAGATCAAGAAAGGCGGAATTGATCTTGAACGGGGAAGGAAAAAGTTTTGGACTAAATTGCAAAATTTCCACATTTTGCACCAAGGTAAGTTTGTATGTAAATATTACAATAATTTCATGTACATTCTTATATTTCACCTATTATATAAATACACTAGTGATGTTAAAATATAAATCGACTATTGGAAGAATGGAAATAAATATAGAGAGAGAGATCCGGTTGAACATTGGAGAGATCGAATGAAATAGAGGGGCGTAGCTAGGTCACATGTATGATGCTGAGTGCACATCATGTGTACAAGAAAGCTACGAGACACCATGTAGTAGCTAGGTCACATGTGTGATACGGGATGTATCCCATGTAGACAAGAGAGCTACGTGAAAGATAAATGTATTTGGGTGCATGGGTGATTCCAAGTGACGGACACCATGTAGACAAGAGAGCTACGAGACAAATCGGCTAGGTCGCATGAGTGGTACTAAGTGTTCACCATGTGTACAAGAGAGCCGAACTAAGCGAAGTATGATGGTGGGGTGTGTCTTTGAAACCATTAAATATCGAGATTGATCCAAATTGTTCAACGGGATGGTTTTGTGGTGATATTGTGGTTTGGACCTACACTTATGGTGAATGAAATGTGGTGAAAATGATTTGTGGTATATACATATATAAGATAAAATGAGGTTAGCATAAAGAATTTGTGAAAGAGTGAAATTAGCATTAAAACTGTTTTTAGATGGTAGCAGTGACGTGATTTTGAAAAATCACCAAAAATAGGAGGAATATAATTAGAGGTTGAATGAGATGTGAAATTAAAGTTTAATGAGTCTACTTTCATATAAAAGAAACAGAGCAAGCAAAGGAATTCTATATTTTGAGATATTTACAATTGTATGTGACTCGCTCAGGATGAATACGTGATCCCCTATTCCAACTTTGAAAAATCATTAAAAATTGTACAAAGCAAATTAAGAAATATAGTTTACATGCCTAAATTCCTTATTGAGACTAGTTTTAAATGAAACAGACATCAGGGTTGTTTGAATTGTGTACTGAGAGAAATTCAATTCGTAGTGAACAGAGGTCGATCAGTCGAGTTGTGTAACAGGGAAACTTTAACTAATAAACTGTACTAATCGGCTGAACCAAAATTATAGAAAAAATTAGCAAAATATTTATGAGTCTAGATTCAGGAAATTTTACGGATTTGAATTTCGAGTTTTGTAACTCGAGTTATGATTTATTTAGTGAATATGACGCAGCAGAGACACTTAATCAAAGTGGAATGAATAGTGAAGTTAAAGTAGATATACTTGAATTGTTGTGTAAACATGTTAGATTTTTTTAATCAGTATTTACATACTTACTTACTAACCTATAAGCTTACTTTGTTTCTCTCTTTTGTCTTATAGTGTTCTTGACTTGCTCGGGAGTTAAGGATCGTGAAGATCTACCCGCACTATCATACTTTAGGGTATTTGAACTAAACGTTTTGAATTATGGCATGTATAGTAGGCTTAATTATTTTGTTACGTGTCATATTTGTCTAGGTTTAAAATATTAGTTCTGATACTCGACCAGCTACTTTGTACAAGCCATTAAAGTTGGCTAATATTGTTCAAGACATATGTTATACGATGCACTATCAAATTGGATGACATATTTATATCTCGGTTATGTTTAATGGTCGTGTTATGTTACGGTAATACCTTGTATCCTGTTCGGTGTGATAGCGGGTAAGGGTGTTACTGAGACCCAAATCTCTTCATAGGTAAGATTTTGGGGCGAAAATCCCTAAAGGGGGAGAAATGTAACATCCCGAAATAGGGCCTAAATGAATAAGTGGTTATGAAACCACAAATTCGAGGTAAAAAATTATTTTATTATTATTTTGAGGTTCATGATATGATTGCATGATTGTGTGAAAATTTCGTGATGAAATTCTATGCATAAAGTGCTTAAGTTGAGATTAGGGACTAAATCTAATAATTTGCAAAACTTGCATTTTAGAAGTTTTTAGTATGAAATTGCTTTGGAATATTAATGAGGAGGTCTTAAATAGCAATTTGACCAATTTCTAAGTCTATGGACAAAAATTGGACATGGATGGAATTTTTGGAAAGTTTAGTAGTAAGGGCATTTTGGTCATTTAGTTATTAAAATGAATTAAAAACAAAATTAAAAGCCAATTTTTGTCCATCTTCTTTATTAGCACGAAATTTCAAGGGTTCTCTATAGCTAGGGTTTGTTTCAAGCTTTCAAGCTCCATAGTAAGTGATTCCAAGCCCCGTTTTTAATGTTCTTTACGTTTTCAGAGTCCCGGTAGCTCGATAAAGCTTATGCTAGCAATAATTTAAGTGAAAACGAGTAAAATGGCTTAATCGGTAAAAATACCTAATAGTCATAAGTATATGTTAGAGTGAGAATTTGATTTTGCTATAGGAGGGAAAAAACGATCAGTATGTCATAAAACATAAAAAAATAGGCTGAAGTTTAATTTACGAGATTTGGGGAAAAAGTGTAAATATGCAAAAGTTTAGGGATAAAAATGTAATTTTTCCAAAGTTTGAGTAAAGGACTGTTTTGATAAATGTGAATATTAAATAAGTTAAATTTGCTATTATAGATCAAGAAGAGCGAAATTCGGGAGTAGATAGGGGAAAAGAAAAAGTAAATGACTAAATTGTAAAGTTTAGTGCAATATTCTTTTATTTTACATTATTATTGTCAATTTCCAGCATTTATATACTTATTTTTTTGAGAATATTTAAAGTCGAATTAAAGGCGAAGTGACAGAGAAAAAGCATTAGGAAGCCCCGTTTGAACCTTAGGAATGTTAGGATATTGGGGTTGACAGGACAGGACAGGACAGGACAAAAATGAGCCATGCAAGTCCATATCAGATATATGGCTTTGGAGACAGGAATGAGCCATGTATGTGACAACCCGAATTAGGGCCTAATCGGAATAGTGGTTTCGTGACCACAAATCCGAGATAGAAATAATTGTTTTATAAATATTTTGGGGTTTATGATATGATTGCATGATTGTGTGAAAATTTCGTGATGAAATTCTATGCCTAAAGTGTTTAAATTGAAAGTAGGGACTAAATCGAATAAGTTGCAAAATTTGCATACTAGAAATTTTAGTATGAAATTGTTTTGAAATATTTATTAGGAGGTCTTAAATAGCAATTCTACCAATTTTAAGTTCATGGACAAATTTAGGACATGGAAGGAATTTTTGGAAAGTTTAGTAGTAAGGGTATTTTAGTCATTTTGATATTAAATGAAATAAAATGGGAAAAATAACACAAAATAGTCATCTTCCCCATTTAGTTGCTGCGAAACTTCACTCTCTCCATAGCTAGGGATTCTTCAACTTTCAAGCTCCTAGTAAGTGATTCTAAGCCCGTTTTAATGTTCTTTACGTTTTGGAATCCGGAAGCTCGATTAAGCTTATGCTAGTAATAATTTAACCTAGGGTTCATATTTGGAAAAATACCCATAGGTGAAATTTGTGTATTTTGATGTTTTATGATAGAATATGAGGTTTTAAATTGTGTTAAATAATTTGTGCTACTCGGTTTTAAGTGAAAACGAGTAAAAGCAGCATAATCGGTAAAAATACCTAATGTTCATAACTATATGATAGAGTGGGAATTTGATGTTGTTGTAGAAGAAAAATGTTCAGCATATCATAAAACATAAGAATAAGGGCTGAAATTAAATTCCGAGCCTAGGGGCAAAATTGTAATTTTGTAAAAGTTAGGGGCAAAAATGTAATTTTTCTACAATGTGATTTTGGATTGAAATAAATAGTATGAGTATTAAATGAGCTAAATGTGTTATTATAGATCAAGAAAGGCTGAACCGACCTCGAGCACGGGAAAGAAAAAGTTTTGGACTAAATTGCAAAATTTCCATATTTTGCACCAAGGTAAGTTGTATGTAAATATTACAATAATTTCATGTACATTCTTATATTTCAGCCTATTATATAAATATACTAGCTGATGTTAAAATATAAATTGACTATGGGAAGAATGGAAATAAATATGAGAGAGAGATCCGGTTGAACATTGAGAGATCGAATGAAATAGAGGGCGTAGCTAGGTCACATGTATGATCTTGAGTGCACATCATGTGTACAAGAAAGCTACGAGACACCCTGTAGTAGCTAGGTCACATGCGTGATACGAGATGTATCCCATGTAGACAAGAGAGCTACGTGAAAGATAAATGTAGCTAGGTCGCATGCGTGATTCCAAGTGAAGGACACCATGTAGACAAGAGAGCTCTGAGACAAATCGGCTAGGTCGCATGAGTGGTACTAAGTGTTCCCCATGTGTACAAGAGAGCCGAACTAAATGAAGTATGATGGTGGGGTTTGTGTCTTTGAAACCGTTAAATATCGAGGATTGATCCGAATTGTTCAACGGGATGGTTTTGTGGTGACATTGTGGTTTGGACCTACACTTATAGTGGATGAAATGTGGTGAAAATGAATTGTGGCATATACATATATACGATAAAATGAGGTTAGCATAAAGAATGTGTGAAAGAGTGAAATTAGTATTAAAACTGTTTTTAGATGGCAGCAGTGACGTGATTTTGAAAAATCACCAAAAATAGGAGGAATATAATTAGAGGTTGAATGAGATGTGAAATTAAAGCTTAATGAGTCTACTTTCATATAAAAGAAGCAGGGCAAGCAAAGGAATTCTATATTTTGAGATATTTACAATTGTAACTGACTTGCTCAGGATGAATACGTGATCCCCTGTTTCCACTTTGAAAAATCATTAAAAATTGTACAAAGCAAACTAAGAAATATAGTTTACATGCCTAAATTCCTTATTGAGACTAGTTTTAAATACAACAGACTTCAGGGTTGTTTGAGTTATGTACTGAGAGAAATTCAATTCGTAGTGGACAGAGGTCAGGCCAGTCGAGCTGTGTAACAGGGAAACTTTAACTAATAAACTGTACTAATCTGCTGAACCAAAAATTATAAAAAAATTTAGCAAGAAGCTTTATGAGTCTAGATTCAGGGAAATTTTACGGATATGAATTTCGAGTTTTGTAACTCGAGTTATGATTTATTTAGTGAATATGACACAGCAGAGACAACTTAATCGAAGTGGAATAAGTAGTGAAGTTAAAGTAGACATACTTGAATTGTTGTGTAAACATGTTAGATTCTTAAATTAGTATTTACATACTACTTACTAAGCTATAAGCTTACTTCGTTTTCTCTCTTTTGTCTTATAGTGTTCTCCAACTTGCTCAGAGTCAAGGATCGTGAAGATCTACCGCACTATCATACTTTGGGGTATTTGAACTAAATGTTTTGAATTATGGCATGTATAGTAGGCAAAAATTATTTTGTTATGTGTCATATTTGTCTAGGTTTAAAATATTAGTTACTGAGACTCGATCGATTACTTTGTACAAGCCATAAAAGTTGGCTAATATTGTTCAAGATATATGTTATACGATGCATTATCAAATGGGATGACATATTTCTATCTTGGTATATGTTATGTTCGGTAATACCTTTTATCTGTTTAAATGACGATAACGGGTAAGGGGTGTTACATTTAGTGGTATCGAGCTATGGTTTAGTCGGTTCTCGACTAATAAAGTGTGTGTAAAAGTCTAGCTATACATGCCATAAAAATATTGTGATAGTGTGGTGACTCGATTATTCTAAACTGTGTTTTGTTTTAATATAGTAATGGATCTCAAGGAAGGCTGCGGTGATGATCTTTGCTAGTAATGCGCCGGCTCTGCACAAGGGACCGCTACTGTGGAAAAGTAGACACGAGACATTGGGACAAGGAGATGAGGCTCGGGACGCCTTTCTCCAAATGATGAACAATTGGTATCTTGAATTTATTCGAGCAAATCCAAATGCTCAACCTCCTCCACCCCTCCTATACCTCGGACGATTCTCAGAAGTGCTCAAGGTATAAATTTGGTAAGAATGAACAAGCCTCCGGTTGACAAGATTCGAAAACAAGGGGCGAAGAGTTTAGAGCAAAGGTTGATGATGATCCCGAGAAAGCGGAATTCGGCTTGAAAATTCTACCGTGTATTTGATGAGCTCTCATGTACACCGAGGAATGCTTAAAGTGTCTTGTATCACTTTTGAGAGATTGACCTACCACCGGTGGAAGACTTTGGTTGCAGTGGTGCCAAAAGAAAAAGTTACTTGGGATTTCTTCCGGGAAGAATTTAGAAAGAAATACATAAGTCGCGATTTATTGATCAAAAGCGGAAGGAGTTCCTTGAATTGAAGCAAGGAAAATGTCATCATGCAGAGTATGAGCGAATTTGTAAGACTCAAACAAGTATGCCTGGGAATGTGTGTCCACCGAGGCCATTATGTGTAAAAGATTTGAAGATGGGCTGAATGAGGACATTAAAGTGTTTGTAGGGATTTTGGAGTTGAAAGAATTTGTAGTATTGGTTGATCGAGCTCTTAAAGCCGAAGAATTGAACAAAGAAAGAAGAAAAGCTGCTATTGAGGCTCGAGATGTCGAAAAAGACAGATAAGTAAGCCATTTCAATCTCAACCAAAGAGGTCCAAAGAGACAAACCCTCGAATGACAGTTTCAATTGGGGATTTACAGAGATCGTGGTAGAGCATATTAGGGGTCTAAAGCTCAAGCTACTTGGTGGCAAGTGTGGGTAATGTGCGACCTAGAAAGCCAGAGTGTCGACAATGTGGCGAGCAACATTATGGTGAGTGTTGGGGACCGAAAGCGAGCTTGTTTCAGTCTGGTTCTCATGAGCATTTTATTAGAGACTGTCGGAGAAGGTTAAAGAAGAAAGATTTGAGTGTTAGATGAATACCACCGCTAGTAGAGGTAGACCACCGAGAAATCTTGGAGGTGGGACTAGTAGTAGAACTGTGATGAAAGATTTAACGGCAAGATCGAAGCTAGAGCATCTGCTAGAGCTTATGCTATACGTGCTCGAGAAGATGCATCATCTCCGATGTCATTCTTGGTACATTTCTCTTTATGATACTATTGTTATTGCATTGATTGATCCGGGTCCACCCATTCCTATATTTGCATGAATTTAGTATCCAATAAAAAGTTGCTTGTTGAATTCTTGAGTTTACGATTAAAGTGTCGAACCCTTAGGCCAATATGTGCTAGTTGACAAGGTTTGCAAGAATTGCCCATTAATGATTCAAGGTCACTGTTTTCCCGCCAACTTGATGTTGTTACCATTTGGTGAGTTTGACGTTATCTTGGGAATGGGTGGTTAACATTGTATGATGCTAAGGTAGATTGTAAACAAAAGACACTAGAGTTAAAGTGTGAAAATGGAGAAATTACGTGGGTTGAAACAGACGAATCAAATAAATTGCCTATGGTGATTTCGCACATGTCCGCATTGAAATACATGAGAAAAGGGTGTGAAGCTTATCCGGCTTATGTAATGAATGTTGAGATGTCTCAACCGAAATTTGAATCGATACCTATAGTCCGTGAGTTTCGGATGTATTTCGGAGGAATTGCAGGTTGCCTCCAAACAGAGAGATAGATTTTGCCATTGATTTGTTGCTGCAGGCATCTTGCACCGATCTCGATTGCTCCATATAGAATGGCTCGATGAATTAAAAGAATTGAAGGCTCGATTCTGGGAGTTAACGGACAAGGGATTTGTGAGACCGAGTTTCTCTCCCAGGGTGCTCTGTATTATTCAGAAGAAGAAGGATGGTTCAATGAGACTTTGCATTGATTACCGTCGACAATAAGGTGACTATAAAGAACAAGTACCCATTGCCGAGGATTGATGATTTATTCGATCGGTTAAAGGGGCCACGGTGTTTTCAAAGATTGATTTGAGGTCTGGTTACTATCAGCTGAGAGTTAAGGAGTCAGATGTGCCGAAAACCGCCTTTAGGACAAGGTATGGACATTATGAGTTTCTGGTGATGCCTTTTGGCTTAACAAATGCTCCAGCCATATTTATGGACTTAATGAATCGGATTTTCCGGCCATATTTGGATAAGTTTGTAGTAGTGTTTATAGATGACATTTTAATTTATTCTCGAGATGAGTTTGAACATGCCGAACACTTGAGAACTATATTGCAGATCTTGAGAGAAAAGAAACTGTTTGCCAAGTTTAGTAAAAGTGAGTTCTGGCTTCGTGAAGTCGGATTTTTGGGGCATATAGTCTCAGGTGATGGTATTCGGGTGGATCCAAGCAAGATTTACTGCGATCGTTGATTGGAAACCGCCAAGAATGTATCTGAGGTTAGAAGCTTTTAGGCTTGGCCGGGTATTATAGGCGTTTTGTTGAAGGATTTTCGATAATTACCTCTCCTATGACTAAATTGTTGCAGAAGAATGTTAAGTTTGAATGGATGATAAATGTCAACGAGTTTTGAAAAGTTGAAAGCACGATTGATGAAGCACCAATTTTAGTACAGCCCGAGTCGGAAAGGAGTTCGTAATTTATAGTGATGCATCATTGATGTGCCTTGGATGTGTGTTGATGCAAGAGGGCAAAGTAGTAGCTTATGCTTGAGGCGTTAAAACCGCATGAGAAGAACTATCCTACACATGATTTGGAATCGTCATTGTTGTTTTTGCCTTGAAGATTTGGCGACATTATTTATACGGTGAAAAATGCCGAATTTTACCGATCACAAAAGTTTGAAGTACTTGATGAATCAAAAGGACCTAAATTTATGACGGCGAAGATGGCTTGAATTATTAAAGGATTATGATCTAGTGATTGATTATCATCCGGAAAAGCAAATGTAGTTCGACGCCTTAAGCGAAAATTTCTTATCACTTTGAGAGCCATGAATACGGGTTAGCATTGTCGATGACTGGGTCAATTTTAGCAGAGATGAGAGCTAAACCGTTATTTCTCCAGTTGATTTGTGATGCTCAAAAGAATGATAGTGAGTTGCGGATCAAGAGAACTCAATGCGAATCGAGTTATGACTCGATTTTCGAGTTGGACGGATGACTGCTTGATGTTTCGAGACGAATATATGTCTTAGAAAAATGATAAATTGATTCGAAAATATTACATGAGGCGCACAATGGCTGTTTATCAGTTCACCCGGTAGCACAAAAATGTATAATGATTTAAAGAAGTCAGTATTGGTGGCGGTATGAAAAGGACATTTCTGAATTTGTAACTAAGTGTTTGATCGTCAACAAGTAAAAGTTGAACATCAAGTACCTTCAGGATTACTTCAACCGGTAATGGTGCCTGAGTGGAAATGGGACAAGATTACCATGGATTTTGTAACCGGTTTGCCTTTAACTCCTAAAAAGAAGGATGCTGTTTGGGTAGTGGTTGATAGATTAACAAAGTCAGCCCACTTTATACCAGTACGTACCGATTACTCACTTGATAAATTAGCGAATTATATATTGCTGAAATTGTGAAGTTGCACGAGTACCTATGTCTATAATATCGATAGAGATCCAAGATTTACCTCGAGATTTTGGAAAAAGTTACAAGAAGCTTTGGGTACAAAATTGAACTTTAGTACCGCATTTCATCCACAAACAGATGGTCAAACGGAAAGAGTAATCCAGGTACTCGAAGATATGCTTAGATGCTGTGTTTTAGAATTTGGAGGTAGTTGGGAGAAATATCTATCTTTGATTGAGTTTGCCTACAATAACAGCTTATCAATCAAGTATACAAATGGCTCGTCTGAAGCCTTATATGGTCGTAAGTGTCGGACTCCTTTATATTGGACCGAGCTTAGTGAGAAACAGATTCACGGAGTTGATCTAGTTAAAGAAACCGAAGAGAAAATAAAAGTAATTGGGATTGCTTGAAAGTCGCTTCAGATCGACAAAAGTCATATCGATTTAAAAAGAAAAGAGATTGAATTTCAAGTGGGTGATAAAGTGTTCTTGAAGGTGTCACCATGGAAAAAGATTCTGAGATTTAGTCGAAAAGGCAAGTTGAGTCCGCATTTTATTGGGCCGTACGAGATTACTGAGAGAATTGGACCAGTGGCATATCGGTTGGCCTTACCGGCGAGTTAGAAAAGATTCATAACGTGTTTCATGTATCAATGTTATGACGTTATCGTTCGATCCTTCACATGTGATTTCCCCAACAGAAATTGAGATTCGATCGGATATGACCTATGAGGAGGAACCAATAAAGATTTTGGCTCGAGAAGTTAAACAGTTAAGAAACAAAAGTATAGCCTTAGTGAAAGTTTTGTGGCACAGACATGGGATAGAAGAGGCTACGTGGGAACCTGAGGAAGCTATGAGGAAACAGTACCCAAACCTCTTTACCGGTAAGATTTTCGGGGACGAAAATCTCTAAAGGGGGGAGAATTGTGACAACCTAATTAGGGCCTAATCGGAATAGTGGTTTCGTGACCACAAATCCGAGATAGAAATAATTGTTTTATAAATATTTTGGGGTTTATGATATGATTGCATGATTGTGTGAAAATTTCGTGATGAAATTCTATGCCTAAAGTGTTCAAATTGAAAGTAGGGACTAAATCGAATAAGTTGCAAAATTTGCATACTAGAAATTTTAGTATGAAATTGTTTTGAAATATTTATTAGGAGGTCTTAAATAGCAATTCTACCAATTTTAAGTTCATGGACAAATTTAGGACATGGAAGGAATTTTTGGAAAGTTTAGTAGTAAGGGTATTTTAGTCATTTTGATATTAAATGAAATAAAATGGGAAAAATAACACAAAATAGTCATCTTCCCCATTTAGTTGCTGCCGAAACTTCACTCTCTCCATAGCTAGGATTCTTCAACTTTCAAGCTCCATAGTAAGTGATTCTAAGCCCCGCTTTTAATGTTCTTTACGTTTTGGAATCCCTAAGCTCGATTAAGCTTATGCTAGTAATAATTTAACCTAGGGTTCATATTTGGAAAAATACCCATAGGTGAAATTTGTGTATTTTGATGTTTTATGATAGAATATGAGGTTTTAAATTGTGTTAAATAATTTGTGCTACTCGGTTTTAAGTGAAAACGAGTAAAAGCAAGCATAATCGGTAAAAATACCTAATGTTCATAACTATATGATAGAGTGGGAATTTGATGTTGTTGTAGAAGAGAAAATGTTCAGCATATCATAAAACATAAGAATAAGGGCTGAAATTAAATTCTGAGCCTAAGGGCAAAATTGTAATTTTGTAAAAGTTAGGGGCAAAATGTAATTTTTCTACAATGTGATTTTTGGATTGAAATAAATAGTATGAATATTAAATGAGCTAAATGTGTTATTATAGATCAAGAAAGGCGCTGAACCGACCTCAAAGCGGGGAAAGAAAAGTTTTGGACTAAATTGCAAAATTTCCATATTTTGCACCAAGGTAAGTTGTATGTAAATATTACAATAATTTCATGTACATTCTTATATTTCAGCCTATTATATAAATATACTAGCTGATGTTAAAATATAAATTGACTATGGGAAGAATGGAAATAAATACTGAGAGAGAGATCCGGTTGAACATTGGAGAGATCGAATGAAATAGAGGAGCGTAGCTAGGTCACATGTATGATCTTTGAGTGCACATCATGTGTACAAGAAAGCTCTGAGACACCCAGTAGTAGCTAGGTCACATGCGTGATACGAGATGTATCCCATGTAGACAAGAGAGCTACGTGAAAGATAAATGTAGCTAGGTCGCATGCGTGATTCCAAGTGAAGGACACCATGTAGACAAGAGAGCTACGAGACAAATCGGCTAGGTCGCATGAGTGGTACTAAGTGTTCCCCATGTGTACAAGAGAGCCGAACTAAATGAAGTATGATGGTGGGGCTGTGTGCTGAAACCGTTAAATATCGAGGATTGATCCGAATTGTTCAACAGGATGGTTTTGTGGTGACATTGTGGTTTGGACCTACACTTATAGTGGATGAAATGTGGTGAAAATGAATTGTGGCATATACATATATACGATAAAATGAGGTTAGCATAAAGAATGTGTGAAAGAGTGAAATTAGTATTAAAACTGTTTTTAGATGGCAGCAGTGACGTGATTTTGAAAAATCACCAAAAATAGGAGGAATATAATTAGAGGTTGAATGAGATGTGAAATTAAAGCTTAATGAGTCTACTTTCATATAAAAGAAGCAGGGCAAGCAAAGGAATTCTATATTTTGAGATATTTACAATTGTAACTGACTTGCTCAGGATGAATACGTGATCCCCTGTTTCCACTTTGAAAAATCATTAAAAATTGTACAAAGCAAACTAAGAAATATAGTTTACATGCCTAAATTCCTTATTGAGACTAGTTTTAAATACAACAGACTTCAGGGTTGTTTGAGTTATGTACTGAGAGAAATTCAATTCGTAGTGGACAGAGGTCAGGCCAGTCGAGCTGTGTAACAGGGAAAATTTAACTAATAAACTGTACTAATCTGCTGAACCAAAATTATAAAAACATTTAGCAAGAAGCTTTATGAGTCTAGATTCAGGAAATTTTACGGATATGAATTTCGAGTTTTGTAACTCGAGTTATGATTTATTTAGTGAATATGACACAGCAGAGACAACTTAATCAAGTGGAATAAGTAGTGAAGTTAAAGTAGACATACTTGAATTGTTGTGTAAACATGTTAGATTCTTAAATTAGTATTTACATACTACTTACTAAGCTATAAGCTTACTTCGTTTTCTCTTTTGTCTTATAGTGTTCTCCACTTGCTCAGAGCCAAGGATCGTGAAGATCTACCCGCACTATCATACTTTGGGGTATTTGAACTAAATGTTTTGAATTATGGCATGTATAGTAGGCAAAAATTATTTTGTTATGTGTCATATTTGTCTAGGTTTAAAATATTAGTTATAGTACTCGATCGATTACTTTGTACAAGCCATAAAAGTTGGCTAATATTGTTCAAGATATATGTTATACGATGCATTATCAAATGGGATGACATATTTCTATCTTGGTATATGTTATGTTCGGTAATACCTTGTATCCTGATCGCAGCGTGATAGCGGGTAAGGGTGTTACATTTAGTGGTATCGAGCTATGGTTTAGTCGGTTCTCGGACTAATAAAGTGTGTGTAAAAGTCTAGCTATACATGCCATAAAAATATTGTGATAGTGTGGTGACTCTGATTATTCTAAAGCGTGTTTTGTTTTAATATAGTAATGGATCTGAAGGAGCTGCGGTGATGATCTTTGCTAGTAATGCACGGCTCTCGCACAAGGGACCGCTTTGTGGAAAGTAGACACGAGACATTGGGACAAGGAGATGAGGCTCGGGACGCCTTTCTCCAAATGATGAACAATTGGTATCTTGAATTTATTCGAGCAAATCCAAATGCTCAACCTCCTCCACCCTCCTATACCTCGACGATTCTCCTGAGCTGCTCAAGGTATAAATTTGGTAAGAATGAACAAGCCTCCGGTTGACAAGATTCGAAAACAAGGGGCGAAGAGTTTAGAGCAAAGGTTGATGATGATCCGAGAAAGCGGAATTCGGCTTGAAAATTCTACCGTGTATTTGATGAGCTCTCATGTACACCGAGGAATGCTTAAAGTGTCTTGTATCACTTTTGAGAGATTGACCTACCACGGTGGAAGACTTTGGTTGCAGTGGTGCCAAAAGAAAAAGTTACTTGGGATTTCTTCGGGAAGAATTTAGAAAGAAATACATAAGTCAGCGATTTATTGATCAAAAACGGAAGGAGTTCCTTGAATTGAAGCAAGGAAAATGTCTGTCGCAGAGTATGAACGCGAATTTGTAAGACTCAAACAAGTATGCCTGTGAATGTGTGTCCACCGAGGCCATTATGTGTAAAAGATTTGAAGATGGGCTGAATGAGGACATTAAAGTGTTTGTAGGGATTTTGGAGTTGAAAGAATTTGTAGTATTGGTTGATCGAGCTCTTAAAGTCGAAGAATTGAACAAAGAAAGAAGAAAAGGCGCTATTGAGGCTCGAGATGTCGAAAAGACAGATAAGTAAGCCATTTCAATCTCAACCAAAGAGGTCCAAAGAGACAAACCCTCGAATGACAGTTTCAATTGGGGATTTACAGAGATCGTGGTAGAGCATATTCGGGTCTAAAGCTCAAGCTACTTGATGGCAAGTGTGGGTAATGTGCGACCTAGAAAGCCCGAGTGTCGACAATGTGGCGAGCAACATTATGGTGAGTGTTGGGGACCGAAGCGAGCTTGTTTCAAAAAGTTCTCGCGAGCATTTTATTAGAGACTGCTCGGAGAAGGTTAAAGAAGAAAGATTTGAGTGTTAGATGAATACCACCGCTAGTAGAGGTAGACCACCGAGAAATACTGGAGGTGGGACTAGTAGTAGAACTGTGATGAAAGATTTAACGGCAAGATCAGAAGCTAGAGCATCTGCTAGAGCTTATGCTATACGTGCTCGAGAAGATGCATCATCTCCCGATGTCATTACTGGTACATTTTCTCTTTATGATACTATTGTTATTGCATTGATTGATCCCGGGTCCACCCATTCCTATATTTGCATGAATTTAGTATCCAATAAAAAGTTGCTTGTTGAATTTACTGAGTTTACGATTAAAGTGTCGAACCCCTTAGGCCAATATGTGCTAGTTGACAAGGTTTGCAAGAATTGCCCATTAATGATTCAAGGTCACTGTTTTCCGGTCAACTTGATGCTGTTACCATTTGGTGAGTTTGACGTTATCTTGGGAATGGACTGGTTAACATTGTATGATGCTAAGGTAGATTGTAAACAAAAGACACTAGAGTTAAAGTGTGAAAATGGAGAAATTTCGTGGGTTGAAACAGCATTTAATCAAATAAATTGCCTATGGTGATTTCGCACATGTGCGCATGAAATACATGAGAAAAGGTGTGAAGCTTATCGGCTTATGTAATGAATGTTGAGATGTCTCAACTGAAATTTGAATCAATACCTATAGTCTGTGAGTTTCGGATGTATTTCGGAGGAATTGCCAGGTTGCCTCCAAACAGAGAGATAGATTTTGCCATTGATTTGTTGCCTGCATCGCACCGATCTCGATTGCTCCATATAGAATGGCTCAATGAATTAAAAGAATTGAAGGCTCGATTCAGGGGGAGTTAACAGACAAGGGATTTGTGAGACCGAAGTTTCTCTCCCTGGGTGCTCTGTATTATTCAGAAGAAGAAGGATGGTTCAATGAGACTTTGCATTGATTACCGTCGACTAATAAGGTGACTATAAAGAACAAGTACCCATTGCCGAGGATTGATGATTTATTCGATCGGTTAAAGGGGCCACAGTGTTTTCAAAGATTGATTTGAGGTCCGGTTACTATCACCGAGAGTTAAGGAGTCGATGTCGAAAACCGCCTTTAGGACAAGGTATGGACATTATGAGTTTCGGTGATGCCTTTTGGCTTAACAAATGCTCCGACCATATTTATGGACTTAATGAATCGGATTTTCCGGCCATATTTGGATAAGTTTGTAGTAGTGTTTATAGATGACATTTTAATTTATTCTCGAGATGAGTTTGAACATGCCGAACACTTGAGAACTATATTGCAGATCTTGAGAGAAAAGAAACTGTTTGCCAAGTTTAGTAAAAGTGAGTTCGGCTTCGTGAAGTCGGATTTTGGGGCATATAGTCTCGGTGATGGTATTCGGTGGATCCAAGCAAGATTTCTGCGATCGTTGATTGGAAACCGCCAAGAATGTATCCGAGGTTAGAAGCTTTTAGGCTTGGCCGGTATTATAGGCGTTTTGTTGAAGGATTTTCGATAATTACCTCTCCTATGACTAAATTGTTGCGAGAAGAATGTTAAGTTTGAATGGTGATAAATGTCAACAGAGTTTTGAAAAGTTGAAAGCACGATTGATGAAGCACCAATTTTAGTACAGCCGAGTCGGGAAAGGAGTTCGTAATTTATAGTGATGCATCATTGATGTGCCTTGGATGTGTGTTGATGCAAGAGGGCAAAGTAGTAGCTTATGCTTCGAGGCGCTTAAAACCGCATGAGAAGAACTATCCTACACATGATTTGAACCGGCATTGTTGTTTTTGCCTTGAAGATTTGGCGACATTATTTATACGGTGAAAAATGCGAATTTTTACTGATCACAAAAGTTTGAAGTACTTGATGAATCAAAAGGACCTAAATTTGCGACAACAAGATGGCTTGAATTATTAAAGGATTATGATCTAGTGATTGATTATCATCCGGGAAAAGCAAATGTAGTTTCTTGACGCCTTAAGCGAAAATTTCTTATCACTTTGAGAGCCATGAATACGGGTTAGCATTGTCGATGACGGGTCAATTTTAGCGAGATGAGAGCTAAACCGTTATTTCTCCAGATTGATTTGTGATGCTCAAAAGAATGATAGTGAGTTGCGGATCAAGAGAACTCAATGCGAATCAAAGTTATGACTCGATTTTGAGTTGGACCAGATGACTGCTTGATGTTTCGAGACGAATATGTGTGCGAAAAATGATAAATTGATTCGAAAATATTACATGAGGCGCATAATGGTCATTTATCGTTCACCCCGGTAGCACAAAAATGTATAATGATTTAAAGAAGCTGTATTGGTGGCCAGGTATGAAAAGGGACATTTCTGAATTTGTAACTAAGTGTTTGATCTGTCAACAAGTAAAAGCTGAACATCAAGTACCTTCAGGATTACTTCAACCGGTAATGGTGCCTGAGTGGAAATGGGACAAGATTACCATGGATTTTGTAACCGGTTTGCCTTTAACTCCTAAAAGAAGGATCTTTGTTTGGGTAGTGGTTGATAGATTAACAAAGTCAGCCCACTTTATACCAGTACGTACCGATTACTCACTTGATAAATTAGCCGAATTATATATTGCTGAAATTGTGAAGTTGCACGGAGTACCTATGTCTATAATATCAGATAGAGATCCAAGATTTACCTCGAGATTTTGGAAAAAGTTACAAGAAGCTTTGGGTACAAAATTGAACTTTAGTACCGCATTTCATCCACAAACAGATGGTCAAACGGAAAGAGTAATCCAGGTACTCGAAGATATGCTTAGATGCTGTGTTTTAGAATTTGGAGGTAGTTGGGAGAAATATCTATCTTTGATTGAGTTTGCCTACAATAACAGTTATCAATCAAGTATACAAATGGCTCCGTACGAAGCCTTATATGGTCGTAAGTGTCGGACTCCTTTATATTGGACCGAGCTTAGTGAGAAACAGATTCACGGAGTTGATCTAGTTAAAGAAACCGAAGAGAAAATAAAAGTAATTCGGGATTGCTTGAAAGCTGCTTCAGATCGACAAAAGTCATATGCAGATTTAAAAAGAAAAGAGATTGAATTTCAAGTGGGTGATAAAGTGTTCTTGAAGGTGTCACCATGGAAAAAGATTCTGAGATTTAGTCGAAAAGGCAAGTTGAGTCCGCATTTTATTGGGCCGTCATTGAGATTCTTGAGAGAATTGGACCAGATGGCATATCGGTTGGCCTTACCGGCAGAGTTAGAAAAGATTCATAACGTGTTTCATGTATCAATGTTATGACGTTATCGCTCGATCCTTCACATGTGATTTCCCAATGAAATTGAGATTCGATCGGATATGACCTATGAGGAGGAACCAATAAAGATTTTGGCTCGAGAAGTTAAAGCAGTTAAGAAACAAAAGTATAGCCTTAGTGAAAGTTTTGTGGCACAGACATGGGATAGAAGAGGCTACGTGGGAACCCGAGGAAGCTATGAGGAAACAAGACCCAAACCTCTTTATCGGTAAGATTTTCGGGACGAAAATCTCTAAAGGGGGAGAATTGTGACAACCGAATTAGGGCCTAATCGGAATAGTGGTTTCGTGACCACAAATCCGAGATAGAAATAATTGTTTTATAAATATTTTGGGGTTTATGATATGATTGCATGATTGTGTGAAAATTTCGTGATGAAATTCTATGCCTAAAGTGTTCAAATTGAAAGTAGGGACTAAATCGAATAAGTTGCAAAATTTGCATACTAGAAATTTTTAGTATGAAATTGTTTTGAAATATTTATTAGGAGGTCTTAAATAGCAATTCTACCAATTTTAAGTTCATGGACAAATTTAGGACATGGAAGGAATTTTTGGAAAGTTTAGTAGTAAGGGTATTTTAGTCATTTTGATATTAAATGAAATAAAATGGGAAAAATAACACAAAATAGTCATCTTCCCATTTAGTTGCTGCGAAACTTCACTCTCTCCATAGCTAGGATTCTTCAACTTTCAAGCTCCATAGTAAGTGATTCTAAGCCCGCTTTTAATGTTCTTTACGTTTTGGAATCCGGAAGCTCGATTAAGCTTATGCTAGTAATAATTTAACCTAGGGTTCATATTTGGAAAAATACCCATAGGTGAAATTTGTGTATTTTGATGTTTTATGATAGAATATGAGGTTTTAAATTGTGTTAAATAATTTGTGCTACTCGGTTTTAAGTGAAAACGAGTAAAAGCAGCATAATCGGTAAAAATACCTAATGTTCATAACTATATGATAGAGTGGGAATTTGATGTTGTTGTAGAAGAGAAAATGTTCAGCATATCATAAAACATAAGAATAAGGGCTGAAATTAAATTCCCGAGCCTAGGGGCAAAATTGTAATTTTGTAAAAGTTAGGGGCAAAATGTAATTTTTCTACAATGTGATTTTGGATTGAAATAAATAGTATGAGTATTAAATGAGCTAAATGTGTTATTATAGATCAAGAAAGGCTGAACCGACCTCGAGCAGGGGAAAGAAAAAGTTTTGGACTAAATTGCAAAATTTCCATATTTTGCACCAAGGTAAGTTGTATGTAAATATTACAATAATTTCATGTACATTCTTATATTTCAGCCTATTATATAAATATACTAGCTGATGTTAAAATATAAATTGACTATGGGAAGAATGGAAATAAATACAGAGAGAGATCCGGTTGAACATTTGGAGAGATCGAATGAAATAGAGGGGGCGTAGCTAGGTCACATGTATGATCTTTGAGTGCACATCATGTGTACAAGAAAGCTACGAGACACCCTGTAGTAGCTAGGTCACATGCGTGATCTGAGATGTATCCCATGTAGACAAGAGAGCTACGTGAAAGATAAATGTAGCTAGGTCGCATGCGTGATTCCAAGTGAAGGACACCATGTAGACAAGAGAGCTACGAGACAAATCGGCTAGGTCGCATGAGTGGTACTAAGTGTTCCCCATGTGTACAAGAGAGCCGAACTAAATGAAGTATGATGGTGGGGCTATGTGCTGAAACCGTTAAATATCGAGGATTGATCCGAATTGTTCAACGGGATGGTTTTGTGGTGACATTGTGGTTTGGACCTACACTTATAGTGGATGAAATGTGGTGAAAATGAATTGTGGCATATACATATATACGATAAAATGAGGTTAGCATAAAGAATGTGTGAAAGAGTGAAATTAGTATTAAAACTGTTTTAGATGGCAGCAGTGACGTGATTTTGAAAAATCACCAAAATAGGAGGAATATAATTAGAGGTTGAATGAGATGTGAAATTAAAGCTTAATGAGTCTACTTTCATATAAAAGAAGCAGGGCAAGCAAAGGAATTCTATATTTTGAGATATTTACAATTGTAACTGACTTGCTCAGGATGAATACGTGATCCCCTGTTTCCACTTTGAAAAATCATTAAAAATTGTACAAAGCAAACTAAGAAATATAGTTTACATGCCTAAATTCCTTATTGAGACTAGTTTTAAATACAACAGACTTCAGGGTTGTTTGAGTTATGTACTGAGAGAAATTCAATTCGTAGTGGACAGAGGTCAGGCCAGTCGAGCTGTGTAACAGGGGAAACTTTAACTAATAAACTGTACTAATCTGCTGAACCAAAATTATAAAAAAAATTTAGCAAGAAGCTTTATGAGTCTAGATTCAGGAAATTTTACGGATATGAATTTCGAGTTTTGTAACTCGAGTTATGATTTATTTAGTGAATATGACACAGCAGAGACAGCTTAATCAAGTGGAATAAGTAGTGAAGTTAAAGTAGACATACTTGAATTGTTGTGTAAACATGTTAGATTCTTAAATTAGTATTTACATACTACTTACTAAGCTATAAGCTTACTTCGTTTTCTCTCTTTTGTCTTATAGTGTTCTCCAGCTTGCTCAGAGTCAAGGATCGTGAAGATCTACCGCACTATCATACTTTGGGGTATTTGAACTAAATGTTTTGAATTATGGCATGTATAGTAGGCAAAAATTATTTTGTTATGTGTCATATTTGTCTAGGTTTAAAATATTAGTTACTGAGACTCGATCGTTACTTTGTACAAGCCATAAAAGTTGGCTAATATTGTTCAAGATATATGTTATACGATGCATTATCAAATGGGATGACATATTTCTATCTTGGTATATGTTATGTTCTGGTAATACCTTGTATCCTGTTCCGGCGACGGTAACGGGTAAGGGGTGTTACAATGTAAGCCCATATTAGATATATATATGGCATTGGAGACAAGAATAATTCATGTAAGTCCATGTCGAAGACATGGCATTGGCAGGATATTGATAGACAGGAACGACCCTAGTATCCTTAGTATTCCGAGTGGTTCAACGGGTCATTGTACACGTTAAATTACAGTGAATTATCAGCAAAAGGGAAGGTAGATTATATTTATGAATAGTGAAATGTTAGGTAAGAAAGAAGAAAAGTGAGTAAAGAAGAAGGTAGAAAATGAGAAGTAAAGAAAGTTTATGAGGCTAGGTGACATTATGTATAATTATTCATTATGTTGAATGTTGTAATTTATTTGCTTGTAAGCTTACTAAGCCTAGTGCTTACTCTCTTTATTTTCTTTTTCTTATAGTTTTTATCAAGCCACTCGGGGATCGAAGGAAACGTCGGAGACCCGATCACACTATCGAAGAAATCACATTGGTATAGTTAGACGTTTCGTTTTGTGTATGGCATGTATAGGAACTTGGTTTCTTTTGATATGATATGATCAATGAATGATGTGTAAATACTTGCTAGTGATTAGCTAATAGAATGGCTGATGATATACATGTTTAATAGTATGTATGATTAAATAGTAACTATCACATGAAAACTATGAAAAATGTGAAAGTAACTTAAAAACGGATTCAAGTATCAGAAATAACGTGACGTTGAAAAATCACAAAAAAATTATAGAGACATGGTTTGAAGGTGAATAATATATTAAATTAAATCTCATTGTGTCTATTTTCATATGGAATAAGCAAAACAGGTAAAGGCTTTGTATTTTATAAGATATCTGAGTTTTAGTGAAATAGGGCCAGATGGATTTCTGGATCCCCTGTTCCAAATTTGGTAATTCACCATAACTTTTACAAAAATAATTAGGTGGTGTCCTTTATATGTTTAGAATCCTTATTGAATCTAGTTTTAATAGAAATAAACGGTATAGTTATATGAATTTTGTACAGGTAGAGAAGTGGTTCGTAGTAAGTAGAGGTCAGTGCAGTCGAGTTCTGAAACAGGGGTAACTTTAACTAATAAACTGAACTAATTGCCTAAGTCAAAAATTATAGAAAAACATTAGTAGATATATATATGAGTCTAGTTTCATGAAAAATTTACGGATCTTAAATTTGAGTTTTGAAACTCGAGAAATGAATTTTTAAGCAACCATGACGTAGAAAAACAGTTTATTCCGAAAATTAAAAAAGTGGTTTAGAGTTGTTTAAAAGGTAAGATAAGTTTAGTAACACCTCAAGCTTGACTCTGGTGACGGTTTCGGGCATGGGGGCGTTACATTGGTAAACTACAATGTTTAGACTGCAGAATGCATGATTTCTCTGCCTTCGATATTTTTGGGCTTTAAGGGCCAAAATTGGGATAATGGGCCGACAGGCCCAATTCGGTAAGAGCACTCGGTAAGTGTTTCTATTAGTACATGAATGGTGGAAATATGCATGAAAACCATAAAATAGATAAATTACTAGAATACCCCTAAGTATGGAAAATTACCATTGTACCCCTAGGTGCAAATGACCCCTAGGGTTAATTATGACTGAAATGCATGTTTGACTGTTACTATTTACTGCATGCCATGTTATTATTATTATCTGATGCATGGGACTGGGTTATTGATGGAGGAAGTACTGAAAGTGACTTGACCACGTACTGGAGGCTTTGCCTCAATTTACTAATATCTGAGCAGTTATGCTACAACTGTGGAGTGTAGGGCTGGGTGGGTTGAGCTATTCCCCACATGGAGTGTAGGGTTGGTACGGGCGGAGTGTAGCAATTGGTTATAGGCTGGGTTGGGCTTGTATACACGAATATGTCTGTTCTGTTCTGGAATGGGCCTATGGGCCATACTGTTATCTGAAAAGGGACTAAGGCCCAGTTTACTGTATTCTGAAAAGGGCTTCGGCTCAATACCCATTATTATCTGAATGGGCTTAGGCCCAATGGGCTTGAGCTGACTTGGGCTTTGGATGGGTTTTCCTTACACACTAAGTTTTCCAAACTCACTCCTTTCTCTTCCATCCTTGCAGGTGAGCCCTAGCTGGTGGACTTGGAGCTGGGCGGGATTCAGAGTGGCCACGAAGATTAAATTCTGGTTTCTTTTTAGGTTTCGCAATTATTATTTTGAGTACTTTGTTTCTGGTTTAAGTTGTAATAAGGCCGCTCTTTTTATTATTTTACTTATTTTGGGTTATTAAATTAGTTAGTTTTAAGGCACGTTTTATAAAAAGTTTATTATTTTCAAAATATCACGATAACCGAGCAAAGCTTCCGCAATGTAAATGTTTTCAAAGGAAATGAATATTTTAAATAGTTTTAAACTTAATTATTTATACGTGGACAAGTAATAGGTTTAAAGTGTGGCAATGGATGTGTGCATGTCTAGGATTGGATCCGTGAAGAGCTTGGTACTTAAGCAGTCCAATAGACTCACCTCCTCTTTTCTAGCTTCCTACCTGGTGCACAGCTTCCATTCACTTTAACTTATAACAAAACATTCTTCAAACCCTAAGAAAGATTTTTGGATAAAACATAACTTCTATAGTAACATTCTCCATGTGGCACGCTGAATTCGGCCGTAACGTCTGGGCCGGGTTTGGGGTGTTACAGGATTCGTGTTAGTAAAGTTCCAAACAGTTGAAGGTATTATTAACTGAAGCAATGGTTCTAAGTTCAGTCTGAATTGAGAAAAGAATTTGTGATTTTTCAGTGATGTACTATTGAATATATTGGAATATGTTTTAATACAAGAATGTAAAGTGATAGTTTGTACTTTCAGACGGTTAATGTCACATTAAAAAGAACTATTCGACTAGTGACTTAGAGATGGCCGCTTCTATGCATGTGTTGTGAATTTGATGACTTAGTGTGTTCGACGGGAAATGTCACGTAGTTCTTGGTCCAGAGGGTTAAGTATCTTATGTTGCAGAAAGATCTGAATTTAAGACAGCGTGAAGGCTTTGAGATGTTAAAGGACTGTGAGTAGGTGTCAGTTAACCTTTGGGAAAGCAAGTATAATTACAGATGCCTGAATTGAAAATTCTTTATTTATTTTGTGTGTACTGGTTACATGACTAATCTTATTGATGATGGTCTAATTCTAGCTAAGCTAAAAGCTAAATCAGTGCTTTCCTTACGAGTTTGAGAAGCTCAGAAATGTGTTTGTGAATGGTATGCTAAATAAGTACAGTATGAGTCAATTTTCAATTCTGAATTTTAGGCCTGACCTTATGACTGATGTTATTGTTTTGAGATAGAAATTGCATACAAATGAATCCAGAGCTTATTCAGAAGTTTTTGTATGAGGCTCAATAGTAGCATATCTATTCATCCAAGAGTAATAAAGTGTGTAGTTATATAAAGTAGACGCTACGGTGATTGCGTATGTACCATGATATTTTTGAATTTATGTTCAAATGTTTATTTGTTAGCAAGTAAGCCAAACATCAATAGCATACAAGACTATTGCAATTAATGATAATACTAGTGTGCTATGAGATAGAGTCCCTATATATTTCGTATCGAGACTACCTCTATCACCGAAATGGATGATGTTATTTGAATGTTTCAATTGAAAAAATCCGCATGATTGTTTCAGTATGTATCGAGTTCGTATTTGACAGATCAACTAAGTATATGTGTTCCTGAGAGAGTAATTTAGATCTTTGACGATATGCTCCAACATTGTGTGCTAAAGTTTAAAGGTTATTGGAAAGAGATATACGAGGTTAAATCGATTTGTGATTTTGAGAAGTTAGTGAATGTGTTTCATGGGAGTTGGAAACAACTTCTTCTGGTAAGATTTTCGGGGACGAAAATCCCTAAAGAGGGAAGAGTTATAACAACCCAATTTTAGGCCTAGTCGAAACAGTTGTTTTGGGACCACAAATTTGACATATTAAAATTTATTTTTGTTATATTTTTATGGTCTACAGTTTTATGGATTTTTTTGTGAAAATTTCGTTAAAAAATTTTGACGTTTGGGCACTTATTTTAGTCAAAAGGACTAAACTGTAAAAAGTGCAAAACTTGAGTTCTAGAAGCTAGAGGTGTCTAATTGCTATGAAATTTTAAATTGGAGGTCCTTAAATTGTAGTTAGACCATTGGTTAAGTTGGTGGACAAAAATGGACATGGTTTGGTAAATTTCTAAAGTTTTTCATTAATGGCAAATTGGTCATTTGGTAATTAAAATGAATAAAAACAAAATTAAAAGCCAATTTTTGTCCATCTTCAACCCCATGGCCGAATTTTACAAGGGGAAACCATGTTTAGGATTTTTCAAGCTTCCAAGCTCGATTGTAAGTCCGTTCTAGCCGCGTTTTTAATGATTTTGACGTTTTTGAAATCCTCGTAACAAGATTTATCTATTTCTACCATTAATTTGAAATATAACCTAGGGTTTTGGCCCATGATGAATATTTGTGTATTTTTATGTTTGGTGGTAGAAAGTTCATGTTTATGGTTTGTTAAATGACTTTTGCCAAGTGATTTTTGATGAAAATGCTTAAAAGGACTAATTTGTAAAAGTTATAAAATATGTAGTAAAAGTATGTTTTAATGGAAGTTGTGGGCTGCTATAGTTATGAAAATGATCCGGCTAGGCTTGTATGTTAAAGAAATTGAATAAATTTCATTTTTCGAGCTTAGGGGCAAAAATGTAAATATGTCAAACTTTAGGGACAAAAATGTAGTTTTGCCATAATATGATTTTTTTGGTCACATTGAATAATTTGACTAGTAAATAAGCTAAATGTGATATTATAGATTAAGAAAAATGAAGTTCGAGTGTAGATCGTGGGAAAAACAAATATTGGACAAATAGGTCTTTTTCGCCGTTGTCGCATTCGAGGTAAGTTCGTGTGTAAATAAAGGAAATGTTATATTTTTATATTTTTTATATATGTTTTATTATGCATGAATTGTATAAATGACAATATGGATACGTTCGACGACGAAATGACAAGTGAGAAACCCTGTTTGAACCTTAGAAATAGATGAGGATATGAGTGACATGTCACTAGGAACCCATGTGATAAATGTGATTTATGTGATTTATGTGATCTGGGTGCTGGTCTCGTACGTTTACTAGTGGTTAGGTAGTCCGACATGTGTTGCGGATACCTGTCAGCTTGTATGAGCAGCATTGCGTAGTTACGTCTTGACTGACAGCTTGTGTGAGCAGGACTGTGATTAGCTCGAGAGCAAGCCCCTATGTGTTATGAGATATGAGGTAGCATTAGCTAGGTATGTGGCACTTATGTGCAAGACTTTCCGTGTATCTGATTAATATTCCAAGTGTTCAACGGATATGTCAAAGACGTGAAAGAGCATGATATGTTACGAATTTGTACAGGTATGTACATAAGTTTATAAGCATGGATTTCTTGATATCGTGAGTTCATGATTTCCATGAAATGTTTTGTGAAAGATTGTGATTTTGGCCTATACTTGTGATATATGAAATTCGTGATAAATTTGGTTGAGTATCATGTGATTGGCTTTAGGGCCAAATTGAGCTATGATATAGCATGTTATATTCACACAAATTGTGATTTATCGGATATGAGAAAAAGGAATGTAACAGTCCGATTTAGACCCAAATCAAAACGGTAGTTTCGGCACCACGAATTTAAGTTAGAAAAATATTTAAAAATTATTTTCTGTGTTTATTATGTGTGAATTTGTGTGTGTGAATTTTTTTTTGCTTTAATTTTGTCGTTTGAGTGCCCGATTAAATAAAAGGACTTAATTGCGTAAGATGAAAATTTGATGGTTAATTGTAAAAGGGCCAAATTGTTGTTGTCTTTTTAAATTGAGGTATTTATGTTGCAATTTGACCATATGTATTAGTCATGGACGGTAATGGCCATGATTTATAATGATTTCATAATTTATAATAAGGTTAAATATGTAATTAAATAATATGTTAATATATGTTATAATATAACATAAATTAAAAGCCATAGGTGTTTATGTTCTTTTTGACCGAAACATAAAAAAAGAAAAGAAAAGAAAGAAACAAGTTTAGGGTTCATCCATTAGTAAAGCTCAATCAAGGTATGCAACTAGCTCGATTTTTGATAATTTTTACATTTTTGAGATTGTTGCTATGTTATCTACAAAGCCCATGCTTGAATTTTTTTTTTATGAATATTTTGAGTTATTCCATTGATGAATATTTGAGGTATGTGATGTTAGTTGATGAAATATGAAAGATATGTTTTTGATTAACATGTTTTGTATTGGAATTTTTTATGATTTTTAGTAATTAGGACTAAATTACAAAAATAAATTGAGGGACTAAAATGTAAAATAAATGAAATATATAGACTTGTATAAACACAAGGAAGATTCGGCCTAAGCATGGTATACTCAAAATTTGCATGTGTTTGTGTTTTGTGCAATTTGGACTAAATTGTAAAAAGTGTAAAATGTCAGGGGTAAAATGGTAATTTTCCCATTAATGTGTTTTTGGACCAAATTGAGTGAAAATATGTTTGAATGAATTTAATTTGAATATGTTTAGATCAAGAACCAAAGAAATCAGATTTGGATCGAGGGAAAACTAAAGTTGTCGACTAGTTGTCCCGTTTCGATTTTTATCATCCGAGGTAAGTTTATAAGCAAATAGATTTTGTTAATTTTAAATAAATATGAGTTTTATATGCTGAAATGAATTATTCGAAAATATATATATGTTAGCTGAATGTAAATAAGTGCTTGGGAGCTATGTTAACAAATTTGTTTCGACTGAGTTATGACATCCGAAAGCCCCGTACAAACCATAGGATTCCGATGTGTTTTCGTGTCAGACCACATCTGGGACGTTGGCATCGATATATGTGTTTTTGTGTAAGGCCACGTCTAGGACATTGGCATCAATATGTGGTTACTAGTAAGACTATGTCTGAGACATCGGCATCATATTTGATTCGTGTAAGACCCTATCTGGGATAGTGGCATTGATATGAGATAACATGTAAGACCACGTCTGGGATGTTGCCATTGTATGATATATGTGATTTTCTGAGTATCCTATTCAATTCTGAATGGTTCAATAGGCAATGATAAGTTATGAATGAAGGTGTAAAACAAGTTAAAACGATCAGGTATGAGATAGTTGATAAGTTGGCCATTTGATATGTGATGCAAATTATATAAGTTATTAATGTGAACATATGTGCACTTGCAAATTATGTTTGGCTATAGGTTATGTATATGTATGTGATGTTGTATTTTGGTTCATAAGTACATGTATACGTGTGTGAACACATTCAATTATATAATGATGTTATGTCTTTGAAATTTAATAATGCTTTGAATGTGTATATATAAACAATCGGTTAAGATAAGATTATTTATAAAAGTATATGTTAAATATGAATTGTTGAGCTTGATATTATATGTAACTATGATAGTATAAATTGGTTTGGTTAAAATAAGTTGACAATGTTATTGGGTTGTTATTTGATTATGACTTACTAAGCTTAAATATCTTATTGTGTGTTATGTTTACCTCTGTTTTATAGATTTCGAGATCTAGTTACGAGCTCGAGGATCGTCAGCAAAGTCTATGACACTATCGACTATCTTCGGTATTTTATAAGCTGAATTTTCGAAACTACGGCATGTATAGGCTGGATTATATTTTGAAATGTTTGATTTTGGTTTATTACTTTGTTATGTTTGGATTTAATGCTTCATTTTAATGATGGTCATGTTTGATTTTGATGTTCAACTATTGCTTATATGTATATATATATATGTGAATCTTGGTTGATATGCTTTAATAAGGTTTTGTTATGTGACTTAATATTAAAGCTTTCATTCATTCGGTTTTGGCATAAGAATGTTAACAGGGTATATTATGATAGGTATGTTTTATGATATATTTGAAATGAAAATTAGGTAAGATATGAAATGTTATGGACAGATCTTCTTATCAAATAAATATGTATGTTATATATATATATGATGGTAATCATGGATGTATATGTGATTGATTTGGCGATGGGTTATGCATAGATGAAATATACATGTGATGTAACACCCGTATAACCCGTGTCTGTCACCGGGGGGTTATGAAGAGTTACTGATCCAAAATTTAATATTTTAAAAACATACACAATAAAAATAAAATATACATCTCCAAACTCAGTTAAAGATCGAAATTCAAACTTGTATCGACATTCAAAAGTAGCCATATTCACATGGCCTATATATATAAATACATCTCAAAATATCATTCGCTTAAGTCTATTTCATACATGCCATACTAGCTCCAAAATATAATAGTACCCCAAAAATGATAGATACTGTGACGAGTAGCTGACGATTCCCTTTTCGAGTAGGTAACTGGAATCAACAATCTATAAAATAGAGAACGTAACAAATGAAGTAAGCTTTCAAAGCTTAGTAAGTTTTAAGCATCACAAACAATTAAAGACTTATGAAAATCGAAACATTCATTTAAACAGACTTATTCTCAATTCAAATTGCTTCATGGCCGAATACACATAAACATATACATAGATTTCTCAGCACATATTTTTCTTCTACTTAAAATTCATATGATGCATTTAAATCAAATAATCTCATATATTAACAACATTTGACCGAATAAGTCATTGTTTTACTCGTAGGTATAACAATCATTCACACTTAAGTATCATTCTTTAATACTAATAATTCACAAAATAATTGACTGAATGTACATGAGTACATAAAGAAATTTTAACATATAATTCATATAAAATATACCATGACCGATTTAATCATTCTCATATTCGCAAATATAACCATCAATCATATTTACATATATATATTCTTCTGTGATGCTAATGATTCACTTCGAAATCAATTCACCGATGAGTAAGTAATACGTACCTGAACATTTTAAATGTATAGTACTTACTCGATGTTGGTTTACTGAGAACATTCAATATCGTAATCTTACTTAACTTACTGGCATTAAGCCTATCAAGTCTTAGGACTTGAAACCAATTACCAGCACAAGCCTACGGGAATTTAAACCCGGTATAACACCAGCTCGAAGCCTACGGGACTTTAGCCCGGACATATTTCTAGCACGTAGCCTGCGGACCTTAAGTCCGGTTATAATTCTAGCACATAGCCTGCGGACCTTAAGTCCGGGTATAATTCCAGCGCATAGCCTGCGGACCTTAAGTCCGGTTATAATTCCAGCATATAGCCTGCGGACCTTAAGTCCGGTTATAATTCCAGCATATAGCCTGCGGGTCTTTAAGCCCGGATACACATCAAATATCATGCATATTTAATCATATATTAGCACAACTATTTCAACATATCAAGGCATCATCAATTATATACTAAAGGTGACTACTCAAAACTTTCCTCGAATATTTTCGAACAGTCTCGGATCGGTTATTCAACTACTTTCTCTTTTCCCTTGTCCAACCTTGGTTCTCTATGCTCTTGAGCTTAAATTCAACAATTTTAAACTAGTCATTATTCGACTATTCAAGCATTACTTTCAGAATATAATATATATATATATATACAACTTTCACACATATAGATAATAGTAAGTTTATAAGAAAACATTAAGCAACTCGTTAACAAATTTTTATCAATATTTACCACATAATCACAAATTCACAATAAGCTGTCTTCCTGAGCAACAGTCACTAAATTATTTATAATTGGAGCTACGAAACTCAAAATCAATTTCTGTAAAATTTCCCTGAAAATAGACTCATATATCTTTCATCCATAATATTTTCAGAATTTTTAGCTGGGCCAATCAATACCAGATTTTTCTTAAAGTTACCCCTGTTTCACTGTTTGACTAATCTGACCACCCTTTACTTCGAATCAAATTTCTAATTGTACAGAAGTCAAAATATGTTCTTGTTGATTTCATTTGAAACTAGACTCATTAAGCTTTAATTACATAGTTTATTCAGCTTCTAACTCCACTCTCAAAATTTATGGTGATTTTCCAAAATCACATTACAGCTGCTGTCCCAAGAAGATTTACTACAATTTACTATTTCACAACTCTTTGCATTCATATCATTTAAACATGTATAGTTATGCAATCAAAACACAAATCATACATACCTTATACTATGCATATCAAAATAACTCCAACCATGATTGGATATAACCGAATTTAAACATGAAAATTAAACCATTTTCAAACTCCTATAGCTCATTTGGCAATTTACAAAATCATACCATTAGAATTCATGTACAATACCGAACCTTTAGACATTCAAACATCTACCCTTTTCTTTTCAAATCATCTAAACGGCAATACTCATATTTTAGCATTTAACTTCAAAACATTTATTCAAGTAACTAAACAAGTCCAAGTTCGGCTATTACACATATAAATACTATCAAATTTAACTTTTAACTAGTTCAAACTTCTCTCATCAATATTTATTCATCAAAACATAAAGAAAATAATCCAATCTCTTCATTAACAACCATGGCCGAATGCTCCATTCACCACCCAAATCCAAAATTTTAACATGGGCTAAGTAAGAAACACGATTATTAACCTAAAACAAGCTAGAATTTAAAAAAAAAAATCTAACACAATTTACTAACCTTCCTTATGATTCAAATGGCCGAATGTCTTGCTCCATTTTTTCTTTCTTTAGATTCGGCTAAGAAGAACAAAGCTGAGACTTTGTTTTCTTCACCATTCTTTCTGTTATTATTTTATTTTATTCATCTATATTATAAAGTATAAAGACATTTAACTAATAATTAATACATATATTTAATATAAAAGCATCATCATGGCCGGCCACTATAAACAAAAATGTATATTTGACATGCAAGTCCAAACCTATAGTTATTTTTATGACTCGGTTTTATGGTCCCGAAACCACTTCCCGACTAGGGTCAAATTAGGGCTGTCACATGTGAAATTAGTTGTTAGTTCGATTAAGGTATTATACATGACTTGGTATTAAAGGATATTGGTAATAATCAATTTGGTGATTCGGCACTTGCGCATATATCTATATATATACATATACTTGCGCATATATCAATTTGGTTATGTGTTTTGGTTGGATTTAAGCGCGTAAGTTTGTGGAATATGAAATTTATATACTTGTTAACTTTAACTTATTTTTGACATTTTATATATACATAAATGAAATAAAATTTGTTTGATTCATAGTTATATTTTTGAATACCATAGTTATTAAGTAACCATATGATTTGATTGTTGGTAACCATGGAGTATGTACAATTTGTTGTTAGTATGTGCATGAGCAGTAGCTATGAAATTGTTTTGATAATCAGTTAATAAGTGGATTGGTTGGTAAATGCTTGGTATATGATATGTATTTGTAATTAAAATTTGAAATCTTAAATAAGATGAGAGTATTCATGTGATTGATTCACGAAGCATAAATTATTTTAATTGCCTGTCTTGAGTTGTGTTTTGATCAGTAATGCCTCGTAACCCTAGTCTGGCGACAGATATGGGTTAAGGCTGTTACAAGGAATGATTGGCATAATTTCCTATTAAAAATGACTATGGAAGTATGGGAAGAAATGAACTTTAACAATTGAAAGGTGTTAAAATATATTCTTGAATAGTGAATACTCATAATTTAATATGCATGTTTACTGTGAGGTTTGAAAAGATTTGTTAATTGTTGTAATATGTTATAAAGAAGAGATCATGGTTGTTAGGCTTAAGCCAAAATATGTTAAATTATGCTCATAAGTGGAAAGGGGTATGTATTGAGACTGAATAAAATTATAACCATGAGATTATGGTAGATTATCATAATTTGTGTTCTCATTGTTGAATATGATAAACACTTGGTAAGATATGAATAAGTAAGTTATATTTATGAGACTTAAATGAATGTTAATTGTATGATATATGTATGGTTGAGGTTGCTTATTGTTTACATATGAGCTCACTAAGCTATATTATATACCTTACCCTGCTTCCTTTCCCATATCTTTTAGGGTTATTAAGCTAGCTCGGGTTAGAGATCACTAGAGATACTAAGTTAACATTTTGGGTATAAAGGAATTCAAGTACTTTAAGATTATGGCATGTATAGGAACTTCGTCATTTGTTATATGTGGCATTATTAATGTGGCCAAATGTGTTAGCCTATAATGGATTATTGTTCCAATTGTATATAGCCATGAATGATGGCTTATGTTGATTACAAGTTTATTCATGAGTTAATGCCCTCTTGTGAATGTGATGTTAATATTTTTTAATGGGCTAAGTATGATATGTATTGTACCTTTGAATTGATATGAGTGCATGTGACAGCCCTAAATTGACCCTAGTCGAAAAGTGGTTTTGGGACCACGAAACCAAGTCATAAAAATAATTTACAGTCATGTTTGATGCTCATTATATATGAATAAGCATGTGTGAAAAATTCATGCTTAAATTATGTGTATATGGTGCGAAATTTATTAAATAGGACTTGTGTGAGAAAATTTAGAAATGTGTTAGGCAAATGTTAAAGTGGCCTATTAATGCATGTTAGAAAATGCTTGTACTTGCATGTCAAATTAGCCAAATTCTAGATGGTGGCCGACCATGTTATGGACTAAAACATATTATAATTATTTTATGTTAATATTTTATGTTAAAAAAAATTATGGATAATAAAAAAATGTTGAATTGTGGGAGGAGAAACCAGAGTTTCTCCATCTTTGCTCCTCATTGCCGTAACTAGAAGAGAAAAAGCTTGGAGAAATTCGGCTATGGTGGTTAGCTAAATGAAGCTCAAGAGCTTAGAGGATCAAAGTTGGATCGGGGAAAGGAAAAAGTGATCGAATAGCCGTTGAAATCGTTCGACACCATCCGAGGTAAGTCTTTGAGTAATGGAACTTAGTTTATGATTTGATTAAATCATGACATATATTTGTAACAAATAAACGGTGATATAATGATTCTACTTGAATTATATGTCGGGGTAATTAGTTTATACTTATGACTGGTAGCCGAATGTGCATAGAGATCATGTCATAAAGCAAATCAAAATCATGCTCTTTGTATGTGGCTATTGAGCCGAAAATGGGAATGGTTGATAAGTGTCTTGTGTTTGAGTTCTAGTAATGAAAATGAAATACAGATGTGTTATGATATATATTGATATATGTGCATGATTATTCGGATGATAACCGGGCTAAGTCCCGAAGGCAATTGTGCTAGTTACTATAACAGGGCTAAGTCCCGAAGGCAATTGTGCTAGTTACTATATCCGGGCTAAGTCCCGAAGGAAATTGTGCTAGTTACAATAACCGAGCTAAGTCCCAAAGGCAATTGTGCTAGTTACTATATCCGGGCTAAGTCCCGAAGGCAATTGTGCTAGTTACTATATCCGGCTAAGTCCCAAGGCAATTGTGCTAGTTACTATATCCGGGCTAAGTCCTCAAGGCAATTGTGCTAGTTGCTATATCCGCTAATTCTCAAGGTACTTGGGTTTGGAAATGAGCGATCTTGCTGTAATAACTTCAATTAATACGCTCATAAATCCAAACGATAAGGTATGTTTCGTATATGCATTGGAAAGGTTGATTCCTTTTAAATAGTATTCGCTCAATTGATTAACAACCTTAGGCCTTTAGTTAGGTTTGATCCGAGTGTATGAATAAAATGGTTGAAGCGAAGTAAGTATGATTTTAGGAATATGCGTATATGCAATTATTCATTTAGTCATACGAACGCTATACTTTAGCTATAAATAATTTCATTACTTAAAACTTACTAAGCATCAAAATGCTTATTCTGTTGCTTTAATTCTCTGTTTTATAGATTTTGTTCGTCAGCTATCGGACTCGGGAGTGTCAAAGTCGAAGTCGTCCACACTATCTAAGCCCTTTTGGTATATTTTAGTTGAACTTTGATAATGGCATGTATAGGGCTGACCCTTGTTGTTAATTAAGTATCTTTTGGTAATGTATATTCGTATAGGCATGCGAAAATGGCTTGTATATTTTGAGTATAACATTATGGTCAATTTGTATATATGGTCTTATGATATGGTTATTAAGTGGTGTGGAAATGTTTGGTAATGATTAGCCATTGGAATGGCCAATCATGGTCCTATTGGTGCTGCGCACGTCATGGCTAATCGTGATTATACTTGAAAATAATGTATGTTAATTTACTAATTGATTCATGGAAAATTATGAAACAGGTAAAATTTACCTTAAAATAGATGCTGATAGCAGCAGTGATGTGAATTTAAAAAATCACTAAAAATAGTAGGAATGGAATTAAATAGTGAATAAATTATTTAATCGAATCTTGATGAGTCTATTTTCATATGAAAGAAACAAAATGACCATATGAGTCGTATTTTATGAGATGTTTAAGTTTTCGTGAAATAGGGCCAGAGTTTTTTCTGGATCCCCTATTCTGATTTTGAAAATTTACCATAAATTAACCAGAGACAATTAGAAGTCATGATTTATATGTAAAGATTCCTTTTTGAGTCTAGTTTCGTTAGAAGCAAACGACATAAGTATTGATGCTCTGTAGAGGGAGATATCTAAGTCGTAATGCATGAAGGTCAGAGTAGTCGAACCCTGAAACAGGGGAGACTTTAACTAATAAACTGTACTAATTGGCCCGACCAAAAATTCTAGAAACAAATTTGTAGATGGATATATGAGTCTAGTTTCAGGAAATATTTACGGAATCAGTTTTTGAGTTTTGGAACTCGAGATATGATTTTTAAAGTGACTGTGATGCAGTTAGCCAGCTTGTCTGGAAATTTGAAAATGAACTGTGTAAGTAAATGAATTAAGTCCGTTAACACCTCGTGTTCGACTCCGGCAACGGTCTCGGGTACGGGGCGTTACAATTTTATTTGTATCAGAGCTATGATTTAGTCGATTCTAGGACTACCGTAATATGTTCGGGTTTAGCGATACATGCCATTATGTGTTTATTTGATAGTGTGGTGATTTCTAACAGTTAAAAATGTGTTTACTTATAGTAATGGATCCCGATCCCAACCGAAGCGGTAGTGATGATGTTGAGAGTGTAGTGCTGCTCGCGCAAGGGACGCCGGTGGACTCTCAACCTATTGCTAGTAATCGAATGATGAAGCTAGACAAGCTTTTATAGCGTGATGAATGATTGGTTCAATCAAGATATTCAAGTAATACTACTGTTCCACTACCCCACTCCCGACTAATACAACCCCAAGACTGCGATACCTCCCAGAATCGACAGATGAGGTTAAATAAGCCCTCAGTTGACAGAATCCGAAAACACAGGGCTACTGAATTTAAAGCTACAAACAGCGATGATGCCGAGCAAGCTGAATTTTGGTTGGACAACACTATTCGGGTACTTGATGAACTATCTTGCACACCCGATGAATGCCTAAAGTGTACTATCTCCTTGCTACGTGATTCTGCCTACTATTGGTGGAATACGTTGATTTCGATTGCGCCCAAAGAGCAAGTAACTTGGGAGTTTTTCCAAACCGAGTTTCGAAAAAAGTATATCAGCCAGAGATTCATTGATCAAAAACGGAAAGAATTTCTTGAACTTAAACAAGGTTCCATGTCGGTTACTGATTATGAACGAAAGTTTGTAAGGCTTAGCCGATACGCTCGAGAATGCATTTCCTCAGAAGCTCTAATGTGTAAACGTTTCGAAGATGGACTAAACGAAGATATAAAACTGTATGTTGGCATTTTAGAGATCAGAGAATTTGTGGTACTTGTCGAGCGAGCTTGCAAAGTCAAGAGCTCAAGAAGGAGAAAAGAAAAGGCGATATGGGAGCAAAGGAGTTTCAGAAGAGATCTTCGGAAATCCTTTCAACATCTTCAAGAAAGTTAGAGATGATTTAGGCCGGTCTAAAGGCACTTCAGGCTTTTCTAGACGAGATCGTGATCGACCCCCTGTGAGTACGCGAGTCACTTCGGTTGCCAGTGTTGGAAATGATTGTCGGGACAGGACGGAGTGCCAGTATTGCAGTAAATGGCATTCGGGGAGTTGTAGATTCCATGACCGCTCCTATTATAAGTGCGGATCAGCTGACCACTTTATCAAGGATTGCCCGAGACTGTCTGAACAGAATGTAAATCAAAGTGGGAAATCGGGTGCTACTACTACTCGAGGTAGACCATCTAAAAATGCGGGGAATGCAAGTGGCGGTTAGAGAGGATTAAGAGATGCTACAACCAGATCTGAGGCTCGTACTCTTGCTAGAGCTTATGCTATACGCGCACGCGAGGATGCTTCCTCGCCAGATGTTATTACCGGTACTTTCACTCTCTTTGATACTAATGTGATTGCTTTGATTGACCCTGGTTCTACTCATTCATATGTATGTGAGACCTTAGCATCTAGTAAGACTTTACCTGTTGAGTCTACTGAGTTCGTAATTAGAGTGTCGAATCCCTTGGGTCGTTAAGTGCTTGTCGACAAGGTGTGTAAGAAATGCCCCTTAATAATCCGAGGCTCCTGTTTTCCGGCTGACTTGATGCTTTTACCGTTTGATGAATTTGATGTTATTCTCGGTTTGGATTGGTTGACCGTACATGATGCAGTTGTGAATTGCAAAAGTAAGACTATTGATTTGAGGTGTGCAAATAATAAGATAATCCGAGTCGAGTTTTGAATGGATTGCCAACAATAATATCCTCGATGTTAGCTCAAAAATATGTGAGAAAGGGGTGTGAAGCGTATCTTGCATACGTATTTGATAATAAAGAACTAGAAAAGAAACTTGAATCGGTACCAGTGGTTTGTGAATATCTGGATGTTTTTCCCGAAGAATTACCGGGGTTACCACCTGTTCGGGAGGTAGAGTTTGGCATCGAACTTGTACCTGGGACTACACCGATTTCGATAGCTCGTATCGTATGGCACCAACGAAATTGAAGGAATTGAAAGCTCAGTTGCAAGAGTTGATGGATAGAGGTTTCGCTCGACCAAGTTTCTCACCTTGGGGTGCACCAAGATTGTTTGTGAAAAGAAGGACGGAACCACGAGGTTGTGCATCGACTATCGTCGGTGAATAAAGTGACAATAAAGAATAAATATCCGTTACCGCGTATTGATGATTTGTTTGATCAACTAAAGGGAGCCTCAGTGTTTTCAAAGATAGATTTGAGATCGGGCTATTATCAGTTGCGAAGTCGAGATTTGGATATACACAAAACTGCTTTCAGAACGAGATACGGTCACTATGAGTTCTTAGTGATGCCGTTTGGGCTCACTAATGCCCTTGCGGTATTTATGGATTTGATGAATCGGATCATCAGACCGTTTTTGGATCGGTTTGTAGTTGTGTTTATCGATGATATTTTAGTCTATTCGAGAAGTGAAACCGATCATGTTGAACACCTGGGATTAGTGTTACAGATTTTACGGGATAAGCAGTTATATGCTAAGTTCAGTAAGTGTGAGTTCTGGTTAAGAGAGGTTAGCTTCTTGGGTCATATGGTATCTGCATCGGGTATTCGAGTTGATCTGAGCAAAATTTCAGCCATACTTAACTGGAAGCCTCCGAGAAATATTACTGAGGTTCGGAGCTTTTTGGGACTTGCTGGTTACTACAGACGGTTTGTAAAGGGTTTTTCGATGATAGCCACACCAATGACGAAACTGCTTCAGAAAGATCTTAAGTTTGAATGGACAGAAAAATGCCAGAAAAGTTTCGATCAACTAAAAACTTACTTGACTGAAGCTCCAGTGCTAGTGCAGCCTGAATCAGGCAAAGAGTTTGTCAATTACAGTGACGCATCCTTACTTGGGTTGGGTTGTGTATTGATGCAAGAAGGTCGAGTTGTAGCTTATGCGTCGAGGTAATTGAAGCCACATGAGAAAAATTATCCAACCCATGATCTTGAATTAGTCGCCATCGTTTTCGCTTTGAAAATATGGTGACATTACTTATTTGGTGAGAGGTGCCATGTATTTTCGGATCACAAAAGTCTCAAATATTTGATGACTCAAAGAGATTTGAATCTGCGACAAAGATGTTGGCTTAAGTTGTTAAAAGATTATGAGCTTGTCATTGACTATCACCCGGGAAAGGCTAATGTGGTTGCGGATGCTTTAAGTCGTAAATCACTGTTTGCTTTACGACGATGAATGTACACTTGTGCATTCTATCGATAATGTGTTAGTAGCAGAATTAAAGGCTAAACCATTGTTGATTCATCAAATTCGTGAAGCTCAGAAAGTCGAGGATGAATTGGTTGCAAAACGGGCTGAATGTATTTCAAATATGGAGTCAGAGTTTCAAATAGATGATGACGATTGTTTGAGGTTCAGAAGTCGATTGTGTATTCCAAGAACTTCAGAACTTATTTCGATGATCTTGAGCGAGGCTCATAGTAGCCGAATGTCTATCCACCCGGGTAGTACAAAAATGTACAATGATTTGAAACGTCAGTTTTGGTGGCCTGGTATGAAACGAGACATTTCTGACTTTGTTTCGAGGTGTTTAATATGTCAACAAGTGAAAGCGGAACATCAAGTGCCTACAGGTTTACTTCAGCCGATCATGATACCTGAATGGAAATGGGATCGAGTCACGATGGATTTTGTATCTGGGTTATCATTGTCGGCAAGTAAGAAAGATTCGATTTGGGTTGTTGTTGATAGACTGACTAAGTCGACTCATTTTATTCCCATACGCATGATTATTCTTTGGATAAACTAGCTGAATTGTATGTTTCTCAGATTGTAAGATTACACGGGGTACCTATTTCTATTGTGTCGGATAGAGATCCGAGGTTCACCTCTCGATTTTGGAAGAAATTGCAAGAAGCTTTGGGTACCAAGTTGCATTTTAGCACTGCTTTTCATCCCCAGACAGATGGTCAATCCGAGCGGATAATTCAGATACTCGAGGATATGTTGAGATGTTGCATCCTTGAGTTTAGTGGTTCATGGGAGCGGTATTTACCTTTGATTGAATTCGCTTACAACAATAGTTTTTAGTCAAGCATTAAGATGGCATCTTACGAGGCTTTGTACGGTCGTAAATGCCGTACACCATTGTTTTGGACCGAGCTCGGTGAAAGTAAAATTTTAGGAGTTGATTTGATTAAAGATGCTGAGCAGAAAGTAAAGATAATTCGTGAAAGTCCAAGGCGACATCGATCGTCGAGAAGTCGTACGCGGATTTAAAACGAAAAGATATTGAGTATCAGGTAGGAGACAAAGTGTTTCTTAAAGTTTCACCTTGGAAAAAGATACTCAGATTTGGCCGTAAGGGCAAACTGAGTCCGAGGTTCATAGGGCCGTATGAAATATCCGAACGAGTTAGTCTAGTGGCATATAGATTGATTTTACCCCCTGATCTCGAAAAGATTTACAACATTTTTCATGTTTCGATGCTTCGACGTTACAGATCTGATCCTTCGCACATAATTAATCCCTCAGAGGTTCAAATTCAATCCGATATGAGTTATGAAGAAGAACCGATTCGTATCCTAGCTCGTGAAGTGAAAGAGTTGCGAAACAAAAGGGTTCCATTAGTAAAGGTGTTATGGCTCAAACACGGGATCGAAGAAGCTACTCGGGAAACCAAGAACTCTATGAAAGAACGATACCCAAACCTATTTACCGGTAAGATTTTCGGGGACGAAAATTTCTTAAGTGGGGGAGAGTTGTGACAGCCCTAAATTGACCCTAGTCGGAAAGTGGTTTCGGGACCACGAAACCAAGTCATAAAAATAATTTACAGTCATGTTTGATGCTCATTATATATGAATAAGCATGTGTGAAAAATTCATGCTTAAATTATGTGTATATGGTGCGAAATTTATTAAATAGTACTTGTGTGAGAAAATTTAGAAATGTGCTAGGCAAATGTTAAAGTGACCTATTAATGCATGTTAGAAAATGCTTGTACTTGCATGTCAAATTAGCCAAATTCTAGATGGTGGCCGGCCATGTTATGGACTAAAACATATTATAATTATTTTATGTTAATATTTTATGTTAAAAATAAAAATATGGATAATAAAAAAATGTTGAATTGTGGGAGGAGAAACCAAAGTTTCTCCATCTTTGCTCCTCATTGCCGTAACTAGAAGAGAAAAAGCTTGGAGAAATTCGGCTATGGTGGTTAGCTAAATGAAGCTCAAGAGCTTAGAGGATCAAAGTTGGATAGGGAAAGGAAAAAGTGATCGAATAGCCGTTGAAATCGTTCGACAACATCCAAGGTAAGTCTGGAACTTAGTTTATGATTTGATTAAATCACGACATATATTTGTAACAAATAAACGGTGATATAATGATTCAACTTGAATTATATGCCCAGGTAATTTTTTTATACTTATGACTGGTAGCCGAATGTGTATAGAGATCATGTCATAAAGCAAATCAAAATCATGCTCTTTGTATGTGGCTATTGAGCCGAAAATGGGAATGGTTGATAAGTGTCTTGTGTTTGAGTTCTAGTAATGAAAATGAAATACAGATGTGTTATGATATATATTGATATATGTGCATGATTATTCGGATGATAACCGGGCTAAGTCCCGAAGGCAATTGTGCTAGTTACTATAACCGGGCTAAGTCCCGAAGGCAATTGTGCTAGTTACTATATCCGGGCTAAGTCCCAAAGGCAATTGTGCTAGTTACTATAACCGGGCTAAGTCCGAAGGCAATTGTGCTAGTTACTATATCCGGGCTAAGTCCCGAAGGCAATTGTGCTAGTTACTATATCCGGGCTAAGTCCCGAAGGTAATTGTGCTAGTTGCTATATCTGGCTAATTCCCGAAGGTACTTGGGTTTGGAAATGAGCGATCTTGCTGTAATAACTTCAATTAATACGCTCATAAATCCAAACGATAAGGTATGTTTCGTATATGCATTGGAAAGGTTGATTCCTTTTAAATAGTATTCGCTCAATTGATTAACAACCTTCCAGCCTTTAGTTAGGTTTGATCCTGAGGGTATGAATAAAATGGTTGAAGCGGGAAGTAAGTATGATTTTAGGAATATGCGTATATGAAATTATTCATTTAGTCATACGAACGCTATACTTTAGTGTAAATAATTTCATTACTTAAAACTTACTAAGCATCAAAATGCTTATTCATTGCTTTAATTCTCTTTTATAGATTTTGTTAAATCACCATCGGACTGGAGTGTCAAAGTCAAAGTCGTCCACACTATCTAAGCCCTTTTGGTATATTTTAGTTGAACTTTGATAATGGCATGTATAGGGCTGACCCTTGTTGTTAATTAAGTATCTTTTGGTAATGTATATTCGTATAGGCATGCGAAAATGGCTTGTATATTTTGAGTATAACATTATGGTCAATTTGTATATATGGTCTTATGATATGGTTATTAAGTGGTGTGGAAATGTTTGGTAATGATTAGCCATTGGAATGGCCAATCATGGTCCTATTGGTGCTACGTACGTCATGGCTAATCGTGATTATACTTGAAAATAATGTATGTCAATTTACTAATTGATTCATGGAAAATTATGAAACAGGTAAAATTTACCTTAAAATAGATGCTGACAGCAGCAGTGATGTGAATTTGAAAAATCACTAAAAATATTAGGAATGGAATTAAATAGTGAATAAATTATGTAATCGAATCTTGATGAGTCTATTTTCATATGAAAGAAACGAAACAACTATATGAGCCCTATTTTATGAGATGTTTAAGTTTTAATGAAATAGGGCCAGAGCGTTTTCTGGATCCCATGTTCTGATTTTGAAAATTTACCATAAATTAACCAGAGACAATTAGAAGCCATGATTTATATTTACAGATTTCGTTTTGAGTCTAGTTTCATTAGAAACAAACAGCATAAGTATTGAAGCTCTTTAGAGAGAGATATCTAAGTCGTAATGCATGAAGGTCAGAGTAGTCAAACCCTGAAACCGGGGAGACTTTAACTAATAAACTGTACTAATTCGCCCAACCAAAAATTCTAGAAAAACAATTTGTAGATGGATATATGAGTCTAGTTTCAGGAAAAATTTACGGAATCGGTTTTCGAGTTTTGGAACTCGAGATATGATTTTTAAAGTGACTGTGATGCAGTTAGCCAGCTTGTCTGGAAATTTTAAAATGAACTGTGTAGGTAAATGAATTAAGTCCGTTAACACCTCGTGTTCGACTCCGGCAACGGTCTCGAGTACGGGGTGTTACAGTGCACATGTGAATAAGGGTGGCAAATGTCTTGGTAAATAGCCTTGTTTTTGTCCACACGGGTAGACACACGGGCGTGTGTCTAAGCCCTGTGTGACATGGTCCGCCCATAGGCTTAATTGTTGCAAAATAGAATGCTCAGTATTGAGCACATGGTAGAGACATGGGCGTGTGTCTCAGTCATGTGAAGGACACGGCCTAAGCACACGAGCATGTGACTTGGCCGTGTGACTTCAATTTGTTGACAATGTCATAAACAGAGAGTTACACGAGTTAAGGACACGGTCGTGTGTGACCACACGGGCATGTCCCAAGCCACATAGGCTTGTGATCCCTGTTTCAGCAAAAATTCTCTAAGTGTCGTTAAATTTTCTAAAGTTCTTGGTTTAGTCCCGAACAGCCCCAAAAGCATGTTTTGAGCCTTGCAGGCTCGTATCAAGGACTTTATGAGTATTTACAAAAAAATTAATTTGGACGAAAATTTATGACTCGATTGGAGAGTCAACACACTATCAACTAGATATAAAGACTTTGTTTGTTTTGTTTAATGGCATGTATAGTATTTTTTTGAGTATTTTGTTATATGCGTCATTTGATTTGCCAAATGAAGGCATGTATGAATATGTTTATCTCTTTGTATATGGCCATGAAAATTGGCTTAATTGAAGTAGGCTATGACCTATGAATTTATGCATGGTTTTATTTACAAGTGATGGGTCATTACCAATTGGCAATGAGTCACATGAACGAGCAAATTTTGGATGAATTAAAGTGACATGGGACCCATAAACATTAAGTGGGAAAATAACCCATCATGTATGAAACCAATGATACGAGGTTTCCATACATCTAGTTTAATCAAGATTATTTACAAGTGTATAATTGTGTTTTACTTTGAATTTGGTAACCACTAAGCTCAAGTAGTAGAAGGGGTGACTAAAGGCTTGGAAAATAGCCTATTAGAGTCCACATGGTTGACACATGGGCATGTATCTAGGTCGTGTATGACACAAGGTTCCCTCCCATGGGCGTGTGCTATATCCGTGTGTCCCCTACACTTAAAATTTTAGCTCAAAGTTGTACACGGGTAGGCCACATGGGCATGCACCATGGTCGTGTTAAAAAGACAGTGTCGTCCACGGGAAGGCAGCACGGGTGTGTGCCATGGCCGTGTTGATAAGTCAGTGTTGCCCACGGCTGAAGGCTATGGGCTTACCCCAAGTCACACGGGCATGTGAGTCCACACATCCCACCTACATGGGTGTGTGACACCTTATGATATGGAAAATTTTCTTAAGGAGCCCAAGGTTTATCGAACGTACCCGAATTTGTCCCGTACTGTCTCTAGGTATGTTATAGGCCTCGAAGGCCTATATAAAGGATGAGTTGTTCATGGATGAAAAGCTTAAAATTTGAGTAAAACTCAGTGACCCAATTTGGTACATTTCAAAATGTAAAGTCCTGGTAATGCCTCGAACCCTATCCTGGCATCAGGTACGGGTGAGGGGTGTTACATTTATTGGTATCAGAGGTACGATTTAGTCAGTTCTAGGACTACCGTAGAGGATGTTAAAGTTCACTATACATGCCATTATTCGAATGTTGATAGTGTGACGTCTCCTAATTGTTTAAACTATTTTGAATATAGTGAATGTCTTCTAATCGAGCACAAGATGAGTCCGAGGGTAATGGTAGCCGATGTGCCATTATTCTGACGGTAATGCTAGCCGATATGCCACTGGCCCTATTCTTTCAATGATCTCATACATCCTGATGAAACATGGACCCAACTTGCCTTTGCGACCAAAACGAAGAATTTTCTTCTATGGAGATGCTTTCAGAAACACTTTATCACCGATTTGAAATTCAATGTCTTTCCGTTTCAAATTCGCGTATGATTTCTGTCAATCTGAAGCTACTTTCAAATTGTCTCAAATTACTTTCACTTTCTCTTCATTCTCTCAGATCAAATCAACCCCGTGAATCTTTTTCTCACTAAGTCTGGTCCAGTTCAATGGAGTTTTGCATTTGTGACCATACAAAGCTTCATACGGTGCCATTCTAACACTCAATTGAAAGTTGTTGTTATACGCAAATTCAACTAACAAAAAATATTTCTCCCAATTGCCTTCGAACTTTCAAACAAAACATCGGAGCATATCTTCAAGAATCTAAATTACTCTTTCAGACTAACCGTCAGTTTGCGGATGAAATGCAGTACTAAAGTTTAACTTTGTACCCAGAGCTTCTTGCAATTTCATCCAAAATCGCGATGTAAATCTCGGATCTCTATCCAAACAAATAAAAAATGTCACCCCGTGTAATCTAACAATCTCAGCAATGTACAATTCTGCTAATCTATTGAGTGAATAGTCTATACGTACAGGTATAAAATACGCCAATTTCATCAATCTATCAACTAAAACCCAAACAACATCTTTCGTTTTTGGAATCAAGGGTAACCCCGTTACGAAATGCATTGTAACTTTGTCCCATTTCCACTATGGTATCATCACAGGCTGAAGCAAACACGAAGGCACTTGATGCTCGACTTTCACTTGTAGACAAATCAAACACCTCGATACAAATTTTGAAATATCTCGTTTCATGCCTGGCCACCAAAATAATTGTTTCAGATCATTGTGCATTTTAGTACTTCCCGGGTGAATAGATAAACAACCACTATGTGCTTCATGCAAAATTTTCTAAATGAGCTCAGAATTCTTTGGTACACAGATTCTGTTTTGGAATATTAAAAAATCATTGGCTCCGATCTAATAATCTAAATCACTATTCCACTCACATTGCAGTCTTTTAGCTCGTAACTCGGTATCGCACTTTTGAGCTTCACAAATTTGCTGAAGAAAAATCGATTTAGCTTTCATTTTGGCTAATATCAAACCATCATCAAACATAGTCAATCTCGTATTCATCGCTCTCAAAGCAAACAAAGATTTTCTACTCAAAGCATCTGTGACAACATTAGCTTTCCCCGGATGATAATCTATTACTAACTAATAGTCTTTTAGTAACTCGAGCCATCTCTATTGTCACAAATTCAAATCTTTCTGAGTCATAATATACTTTAAGCTTTTATGATCAATAATGATGTGAAATTTTTCACCGTACAAATGAAGTCGCCAAATTTCAAATGCGAAAACAATAGCAGCCAACTCTAAATGTGTCAGATAGTTCTTTTCATGTGGCTTCAATTATCTCAAGGCATAAGTTATCACTTTTCCGTCATGCATCAACACACAACCTAAACTATTCAATAACACGTCACTATAAATCACAAACTCTTTACCGACTCAGGTTGAACCAAAATTGGTGCTTCGATTAACATTACTTTCAACTGATCGAAACTCTATTGACATTTCTCAGACCACTTGAATTTCACATCTTTTTGTAACAGTCTAGTCACTGGTATAGCAATCATCGAGAATCCTTTGACAAATCGTCAATAATAACCAGCTAACCCCATAAAATTTCTGACTTAGGATACATTTCTCGGTGGTTTCCAATCAACAATTGCCGAAATCTTACTCAGATCAACTCTTATACCTTCCGCTGAAACAATGTGCCCCAAAAATCCAACTTATCTAAGCCAAAACTCACATTTACTGAATTTAGCATACAATTTCTTATCTCTCAAGGTTTGCAACACAATCCTCAAATGCTTGGTATGCTCAGACTCATCTCATGAATAGATCAGAATGTCGTCAATGAACACAACAACAAATCTATCTAAATACAGTCTAAATATCCGATCCATCACGTCCATAAAAACTGCAGGAGCATTAGTTAATTCAAAAGGCATAACAAGGAATTCATAATGTTCGTACCTCGTTCTGAATATAGTTTTTGGAACATCTGAATCTTTAACTCGTAACTAATCATAGCTAGATCTTAAGTCAATCTTTGAAAACACTATTGCCCCTTCCATCTGATAAAAAAAATCATCAATTCTCGGTAATGGATACTTATTCTTTATTGTAACTTTGTTGAGCTGTCGATAGTCAATACACATTCTCATTGACCTGTCTTTCTTCTTTACGAACAAAATTGGTGCACCCCTGGGTGAAAAACTAGATCATGCAAAACCTCTATCTGTTAACTGTTGCATCTGAGATTTTAATTCTTTCAATTCTATTTGAGTCATTTTGTATGGAGCTATTGATATCGATGATGTTCCTGGTACTAACTCAATAGCAAACTCAACCTCTCTGATCGGTGGTAATCCAGAAAACTCTTCTAGAAACACATCTAAAAATTCATATACTATTGGTATTGGTTCAATTTTTGATTCAGACACATTTGTATCCAGTATATAAGCAAGATAAGCTTCACAACCTTTTCTCACACATTTCTGAGCTAGTATAGATGAAATCACTACATGTAATCCACTCAACTCATTTGATTCAATTCAAAGGATTTCACCATTCTGACATTTTAATTTAATTATCTTTACAACGGCATAATATAGAGTCAACCAATCCATACCCAGAATTACGTCGTATTCATCAAATGGTAATAGCATTAAATTAGGTGGAAAATAGTAACCCCCAGTCATTAAAGAAAAATTATTGCAAACTTTATCAACTAGAACATACTTGCCTAAGGGGTTCGATACCTTAATCATAAACTCAGTAAATTCAACAGGCAATTTCTTACTAGACACTAAATTCTCACAACCATACTAATGTGTCAATCCAGGATCAATTAAAATAATCACATTAGTCTTATAAAGAGAAAAGGTACCAGTTATAACATTAGGAGACGACACCTCTTCACGAGCACGAATGGCGTAAGCTCTAGCAGGTGCTCTCGCTTTAGATCTCATAGTCGAATCCTTTATCACGCCTTTACTACTGGTCACGTTTCCAATATTTCTCGGTTGCCTCCTTCTAGTGGCTGTGTTACTCAGTCTTACATTTTGAAATTTATCTTTCTCAGCTAACTGAGGGAAATCTCAAATAAAATGATCTGGTAAACCACATCTGAAACAAACTTTATTACTTTTATTCCTACATTCTCTAAAATGTCTTCTTCCACATTGTTGACACTCAAGTTTGTTGTTTTTCACATTGCCAACACTCGAGATGAAAGTAGATTTTGAGCTTTAGGACTCATATGTTGATTTCCACGATCTCTATTTTCATATCCCATTGAAGCATACGATTGACTATACAAATCTCGAGATTTCTTTGATGAGGAATGATAAGCTTTACTCATCGACCTCTTTTTCAAATCTGTAGTCGCTGAATCAACTTTCTTCTTTTCTTTACTAAGTTCTTCGGCTTTGCAAGCTCTATCAACCAGGACAACAAACTCTTTCAAATCTAAAATTTTGACCAGAAGTTTAATCTCTTTATTCAAACCGTTAACAAGCCGCTTACACATAATTCCTTCGGTAGAAACATATTCTCGAGCATATTTACTCAACTACACAAATTCTCTTTCATATTTAGTCACAGTTATACGACTCTATTTTTAGTTCTAAAAATTCTTTGTGCTTTTGATCGAGGAATCGCTGGCTTATATATTTCTTTCGAAATTTAGTCTGAAAGAATTCCCAAGTGACTCTCTTTGTCGATACTACAGACACCATAGTATTCCACCATTGATATGTTGTGCCTCTTAACAAAGAAATGGAACACTTTAAACATTTAGCTAGTGTGCACGAAAGTTCATCAAATACCTGAATAATATTTTCAAGCCAAAATTTAGCTCTCTTGAGATCATCATCAGTACTAGCTCTGAACTCTTCGGCCTTGTGTTTATGAATCTTATCAACTGGCGGCTTATTTATTCGTTGAAGTTCCACAACTTGAGGAGCTAAGGGAACAGGTTAAGGATTAGATAGGGGTGGAGATTGTTGAGTAGCCAGATTTGTCTGGACATATTGTGTGAGCCACTCATTCATCATTTGGAAAAAGGCTTCTTTAGCCTCTCCCCCGTGACTACTCGACATAGGTCTAGAACCAGTCAACGATGCCCCTTAAGTAGGAGCTGGCGCGTTACTCTCTACATCGTCAGTTACAGCTCGATCGGGACCCATTTACTAAACCAAAACATATTTTAAAATGTCAGGAGTCATCACACTATCACAGGCTATATATGGCATGTATAGCTAGACTCTCACACTCGCTACGTTAGTCTGAGAATCAACTAAATTATAGCCTATGAGGCCCTAAACATACACTGGTAGTGATTCCAGACTAAACCATAACTTAGGAATTTTTTCTTAAAAAACTTAGAAAATTTTCCAAACTACAGGGGTCACACGCCCGTGTGCCCCGGCCGTGTCTCTCACACAGCCACCAGACATGCTCGTGTCACAAGCCGTATGGATATACGAAATGGGAGCATATGGACGTGTCCCAGCCCGTGTCCAACCCTGTGTAACTCTCTGGCTTGGGTCACAAGGCCAACACACACACCCATGTTGCTAGCCCCCATACCCTAAAAATGGCCATACACGCCCGTGTGCCAGGCCGTGCCAAACCTCTAGGGTATACAAACTTATGCCACACGGCCAAGTCACATGCCTGTGTGTGAGGCCGTGTGGAGCATACTGACTTGATTTCAATTTCAACACCAAGGGACACATGGCCATGTAAAATAACCGTGTGTCATACATGACTGAGACATATGCTCGTGTTTCTGCCCGTGTGGACAAAAATAGGCTATTTACCAAGAAATTTGCCACCTAAATTTGTGCACACCTACACAATTCAAATGGTACTCATTCATAGCAGAAATGGACATCCAATTCAACCACAATCAAAGCTAAATATCAACAACTAACATGCTTATTATCTCATGTTTTACTCATTCAAATCATAGCAACTTCACGTATTCAAATCAACTAATTAAACCTTTCCAAACATGCATCACCATTCACCAATTCACAAGCACATATCTTCCCAATTATAAACTAATTGACATCCAAATTACCTATTAACAATAAGCATCATGAATCCAATCTCAATCATACAACATAGGTCATTTGTATATATATAAACATAACCAAAATAAACCAAAATAAGCCAACTCACATGGCCAAATATACAAATCAAACTTTAGACATTTACAAGCCAATTCAAATGGCCAAAATCATGACCAAAACATAACCAAAATGACCAAAGCCCCTATACATGCCATATACTTAAAATACCAAAGTTCATAGGTACCAAGTGATAGGTGGATAGTGTGAAGCGATCTCTGACAATCCCCGAATCTGAGCTAGCTTGATGACACTATAAAACATGAGAAAATAAACAAAGTAAGCTTTAAAGCTTAGTAAGCTCGTATAAAATAAACTCAATTCAATCTCAAGATTATAATTCAACAATTTGAATATATATATCAACATTTAGCATATATTAGCTAACAAACCTCTCATATATACAATTATGATATTAATCACATTCTTCACAACTTTCTTCGAACTAAAGCTTATACATGTCATGTAAGTACCTGTACCATCTTATATCATTCCCATACCCAATCACATCTTTCATTTACCCATTGAACCATTCGGAATAGAAGTCGGATACTCAAGAGTCTCGCATAATAAGTACCTATACCATGGCCCAAAGCCAAATCAAGGTAGCTTATATTCGAAGTATGGCTCGAAGCCAAATTAGCTGATATTCATGGCCCGAAGCCAAATTAGTATAACTCGCACTTGAAGTGCTAATATCATGGCTCAAAGCCAACTCAATGTATCCCCTAATGACATGTCACTAGTATCCTAAACTATTCCTAAGGTTCAACCGGGATTTCGAATGTTTAATTTGTCGTCTAATCACTATTGAACATATTCATAGCCTCATATTCACAATTTATGCAATATAAAAGCATATGAAATACATTTCTATTAAAACTTATAATATATGAACTTACCTCTGATGTGAAAACGATGAAATAGGTCGATTAGTTGATAACTTTAGTTTTCCCTCGATTTAGATCCGAATTTCACTTTTCTTGATCTAAATATATTCAAAATTAACCTATTTAATAATCTCTCTATTCAATTTAATCCAAAACAAACATTTAAGCACATTTACACTTTTACCCTAGAGTTTCACAACTTCTACAATTTAATCCTTATTTCACAAAATCATAAATTCATGAATTTCAAGACTAACCCATGCTAGTAGAATTTCTCTAGTACTCATATATTCCCATATTTTTCATTTATTTCACATTTTAACCCCTAAATTTTCACATTTGACAATTTAGCCCCTAATTTGTATTTTCATTAAAAATCACTTAACAAAACTTGTTTATCTATCAACAAGCATTCAAAATCTATCATCAAACATCAAAACACACATGTATTCATCAATGCAATCATTCAAAATCTTTAATAATTTTGCAAAATAGTCCCTAGGTGTAACAACCTGATTTTAGCTAAATCAGAATAGTGGTTTTGAAACCACAAATATGAGGTCGTAAAATCATTTTGATATTATTCTTGGTGTTTGTAGCATGTGAATTTGTATGTGTGAAAATTTCATGAGCTAATTCTATCGTTTAATAGCTCAATTTGAGAAAAATTGCAAAAGTTTCATTCTACTTGTTTAAAGTGCTTAATTGCCATGGCTTATTAAATGGGAGGTCCTTATGATGTGATTAGACCATGGTTAGTGGAATTTGTCATAAATGACCAACTATTATGTGTTTTATTAATGTATTAATAAAGGTTATTTTTGTAATTGTAAAATTAAGTTTAATTAAACAAAATCAAAACAAAAGATGATTGATTCATTCATCTTTTCGATCAAAAGCAAAAGAAAATAAGGAATAGGAAGCTTTGATGCATTCAACACTTTAATAGCTAGATTAATGTATGCATTTTGCTCGGTTTTTGATGATTTCTATGTTTCTGTGATCATTATTTTATGTTCTACCCAACCCATGCCTTAATTTTTGAAAGCAATGATGATTTTAAAAGTTTCTATTGATGAATTCACGTGTTTTTGGATGTTTGATGATGAAATATGAAAGCTTGGTGTTTGATATACATGTTTCGTAAAGTGATATTGAGTAAAAGTGCATATTAGGGATTAAATTGAAAAAAGTGTAAATTAAGGGGTTAAATTGTGAAATAAATGAAACATATAGGCTGCTAGGGACCTATAAAGAATTTAGTTAAGCATGGGAAGCATGGGTCTTTTGAGTTTTGTGAATTTGGTGTATTTTTTTTTGAAATAGGGACTAAATTGTGATAAATATGAAAGTTTATGGCCAAAGTGTAAAGTAGCTTAATTATGCGTTTTTGGATGAAATTGATTGAATTGGTGATTAAATGGATTGATTTTGAATACATTTAGATCAAGAAAGAAGGAATTCAGATCTAAACTGGGGAAAAACTAAAGTTATCGACTAAATGATTTGATTCATCATTTTAGTATTCGAGGTAAGTTTGTACGTGTTAAACATTGTTACAATTATGTTTTAATGCTTTATTAATTGCATAAATTGTATATATGAGACTACGATTGTGTACAATGATAAATTGACTATGTTGGTGCTTAGTATACGTTTCGAGATAGCTTCGGCTATATATAGCACTTAGTGTGCATATCAGAATAACTTCAGTTATATATGGTACTTAGTGTGTGAGACCAAGATAGCTTTGCCTATGAAAGGCACTTAGTGTGCGAGATTATAATAACTTAGGCTATGTTTTGGCACTTATTGTACGAGATATCGAGTATTCGACAGTATCACGTAAAGGTATGAGTTTGGCATGAATTTGTACTGGTATGTACATATAAAGCATGAAATCCAAATAGAAGAAGTTTTGAACTTGTTAATAACACTTGAGTAAGTATGAAGAAAGTTTGTTGGTTACCATGATGTAGACATTAATTAGTTCAAATTGATGATTTGTATATTATGAACTGTTAAGTATATTTAATACGAACTTAACAAGCTTTATAGCTTACTTCATTTGTTTCTTCCGTGTTTTATAGTGATTCTAAAGCTAGCTCAGACTCGGGAATCATTGTGAATCATCATCAAACTATTGATCATATTTTTGGTACTTTTGAAGCTTTGTATATGGTATATGGCATGTATAGGCTAGTGTCATCTTGGTATGTTTTGAGTTGTGATATTAGCCATGAGATTTGGCTTGTAAATATTGGTATGTATGGCCATTTAAGTTGGCTTGAATTGTGTTTGGTAAGTGTTATATATGTGACGTATTTAATGCCTTATATGTTGGCTTGTTTGGTATGGTTATGTATTGGCTATTATGGATAGTTGTAAGTTGGGGTATTAATGCTTAAGGAATGGTATATTATGCTATGTTTTATAGATAATGAATTTATATGTTTTGAGTATGGAATTGAGTAGTTGAATTGGTTGTGGAAAGATGTCATGATATATGTATGGAATAGCATATTTTGGGTTGCTTAAATATGTATTGAATTGGTACCATTTTGGTTACTATGGTGCATGAGAGAAGTGTGGCAAATTGGCTTTACAAATGGCCTATTTTTTCCACATGGGCGATGTAACACTCCGTACCCGAGACCGTTGCCGGAGTCGGACACGAGGGGTTAACGGGCTTAATCCACTTACTTGCACAGTTCATTTTAAAAATTTCCAGACAGCCGGCTAACTGTGTCACTGTCACCTTAAAAATCATATCTTGAGTTCCACAACTCAAAAATCAGTTTCGTGATTTTTCCCTGAAACTAGACTCATATATGCATCTACAAATTTTTTTCTAGAATTTTTGGTTGGGCCAATTAGTACAGTTTATTAGTTAAAGTCCCCCATGTTACAGGGATCGACTACACTGACCTTTCCGCATTACGACTTGGATATCTCCCTGTACAGGGCTTCCATACTGATGCTGTTTATTTCTACAGAAGCTAGACTCGAAAAGGAATCTGTACATATATTGCATGGCTTCTAATTATCTCTGGTAAATTTATAATGAATTTCCAAAGTCGGAACAGGGACTCCAGAAACCGTTCTGGCCCTGTCTCACGAAAACTTAAATATCTCTTAACGTACTATTCATGTGATCGTTTTGTTATTTTCCTATGAAAATAGACTCGTCAAGGTTCGTTTACATAATTTATTCACTATTTAATTCCATTTTTACTATTTTTAGTGATTTTTCACATCCACGTCACTGCAGCTGTCAGCATCTGTCTTTAAGGTAGGCTTTACCTATTTCATAGTTTCCATGATTCAACTAGCCCTTTAACATAAATAGCACAAAATATGATCATGATTAACCATCCCAATGGCTAATCGTTTCCAAACATTTCCATACCTCTTAGTGAACAACATACAATGATTATAATACCATGCCCAAAGTATACTTAAGCCATTTTCGCATGGCTATCCAAATTTACACAAAACCGAAAGGTACATGACCTACAACAAAAGGGTAGTCCTATACATGCCATTTCAAAGTCCAACCAAAAATATACCAAAAGGAGCTTTGATAGTGTGGGCGACTTCGACTTCAAAAATCCCGAGTCCGATAGCTGAAGAACCAAAATCTATAAAACAGAGAATCAAAGAAACGGAGTAAGCATTTAATGCTTAGTAAGTTTGAGTCATGAATTTAGACACAACCAAGGTATAGTATTTATGTAGCTAAACAGATAATTTCATATGCACAAATTCTCAATATTATACTTACTTCACATTACCAACCCTTATATTCAAACACAAAGATCAACTTAGCCAAAGGCGGTAGCTCATTTATCAACTGGCGAATACTTATTTGTAAGGGCTCAACTAATTCAAAGCACATACTGAAACATACCTCATTGTTGGGATTTCAAGCGTATTAACTAAAATTTTACAGCAAGTTCATTCATTCCCAAATCACGTACCTTCGAGTTTAACCGGATATAGCTACTCGTTCAAATGCCTTCGGGACATAGCCCGGTTATAGTAACTCGCATGATGCCTTCGGACTTAACCCGGATTTAGTAACTCGCACAAATGCCTTCGGATCTTAGTCTGGATTTAGTAACTCGCACAAATGCCTTCGGACCTTAGTCCGGATTTAGAAACTCGCACGAATGCCTTCGGATCTTAGTCCGGATATAGTCACTTAGCACAAAGCCTTGGGACTTAGCCGGACATCATTGAATAACCAAGCACAATTATCGATAAATCATGACACATTCAGTATTTCATTTTCATTAGCAAAACTCAAACACAAGACACTTATCACACTTGCAATTTCGGCTCAATAGCCACACACAAAGAGCATAATTTTGATTTTGCTTAAAACATGATCTAATCAAATCATAATCCAAATTCCATTACTCGAAAACTTACCTCGGATGTTGTCGAACGATTTCGATGGCTATTCGACCACTTTTTCCTTCCCTTTATCGGATTTAGTTCCCCTTTGCTCTTGAGCTTAAATTGACAAATAAATTGATTTAATCATTTGAGTATCAAAAAGAGGAACTCAAGGTACTTAGCCCATATATATTCATTAGACATTAAAGTCACATATGTACGAAATCATGAATCTAACTCAACACAATAGTCCACACTCTCTTTTAGCCGATTATCTAAGCCAAGAATAGGCATCAATATGCTTGCCTCTAACCGAATGCATGCACACCAATCCACCTCATGTGGCCGAATATGCATGTCCATGTTGAGGCCAATTATATACTTAATACCACACATAAATGGCATACATTTTACTAACTAACGCATTACATATTGTAACTCAATACGCATCAATCATTTACTTCATAACCGAAACATCATCATATGTAAATATATACCTTGAGATAGTATATATGTCATACCAATACATCATGTGCAAACATATATATATATATATATATATATATATATGTGCAAGAGCCGAACCATAAGTTGATTATAACCAAATATAAACATATATCCAAAACACAAATCTTACCTATCTTGCAATAAGCATAAATCATGCTTATGGATATACCATGACCGATACTTCCAACAACACCAAATAAAAATATACTTCATGGATCTAAGGTAGACCCAAGAAAGGAACTCATAATCATCAAGATTTAGCATGAAACACAACCATCACCCTTATTAATCTCCATAGCCGAAAACCTTACTTATTCCAAAATCACAATTTCAACATGGGTTACCAACAATAACTTGATATCTCACTCAAAATCAACTAGGATTTCAAGAACTAGTATCAACTTCCTTACCTTAATATCGACCTAAGATGACCGATTGCTTCACTCCTTTCTTCCCCTCTCAAATCGGCCAAGAAGAACCAAAGAACACAACTTGTTTTCTTTCTTCCTTAAAATTTTCAGCCAAAAGAAGTGAAAATGATGGACACTTTTTTTCTTCTTTCCTCAACTCACGGCAATGGGGGGACACTTACAAGATTCCTTTTTTTCCCATTTCTTTATTACCCATACTCCTTATTTTATTTTTCCTAACATACACCATTGTCACAACATGTTTTATGACATGTTTTGCCCATCACCCTTTGTCATGGCCGGCCACTAGCAATTAAAAAGGGAAATTGACATGCAAGTCCACCCGTTGATTACATGCACTAATAGATCCTTATAGATTTACCTATCACATTTCAAAAGTGTCACACATAAGTCCTATCGACTAATTTCACATGCAATTTACTAAATCAAGCTTAAAACCTTCACACATTCATAATCACATATTTTAGACAATAGATATCATATTCAAATAATTTGGTAACTTCGGTTTAGCGGTCCCGAACCGCTTTCGACTAGGGTCACTTTAGGGTCATCACAAAGTAGAGACAGCGCGTGTGTCTTAGCCGTATGTGACACACGGTCATGCTACACAGCCGTGTGTCCCCTGAGGTACCCTTTTGAATTAAGTCAGTATACCATACAAGTTTGATACGGACTAGACACACGGGCATGTCAACTGGTCGTGTGTGGCACACGGGTTGGCATATGGGCGTGTGGTTGGTCGTGTGACCGAAGTCAGTAACCCCTATAGTTTTCCCACGACCAAGGCACACGGGTGTGTCCCTGGTCGTGTGGTACAATTTAGTATGTATGCGCTATTTTCACATGGTTATGTCTGGTGGCTGTGTGAGGCACACAGCCTGTTCACACGGGTGTGTGACCCTTAAATGTTGAAAAATTTTATAAGTTTCTCAAAGTTTGCAAATGTTATCAGTTTAGTCCCAAACCACTTTTAAGCATGTTTTAAGGTCTCGTAGAGCCTTATAAGGGAAAATGTGAATGATTTGAATGGATTTTTATTATGAATGCTTAAATTTATATAAATAAGGTGTATTATCCAGTAATGCATCTTAACCTTATTCTGGCAACGGATACGAGTTAGGGGTGTTACACTAGGCTAGCTAAACCTAGTTGCAATGATCTCAAAAATGTAGAAAACATTAAAAACGAGATGAAAAATGGACTTACATGCAAGATTGAACTATGGCCAAATGTTTTGTGTCCTTTAATGGCTTCACTTTCTTCAACAATCGGTTGAGAAATATGAACATGCACATTTTTCTTTTATTTTATTTACTTTAATAACTTTTAATTATAAATTACAATATTAACCTTACTAGTAACCTTTAAAAATTCACCCAACCATTCCCATAATTACAATAGAAGGACCTTGGCTTTAAGGTTCTATAGCTATTTAATACCTTTAGCTATTAGAACATCACTTTTGTACTTTATGCGATTTAGTCCTTTTTATCAAATTGACTAACCAAATGATAAAATTTCTAAACGAAACTTTCATACTATCATATATTCATACTGTAGATATTAACATAATAATAAAATAAATATTTTAACCTCAGATTTGTGGTCTAGAAATCACTGTTCCAATTTGACTAAAAACGGGTTGTTACAGTTTAGGTTTTCGTGGATGATTTTCTATTTTTGTAACATTTATGACATTTGTTTAAGTAATTTGACTAAGGTACTAAAGAGATGCGACGAGACGGATCTTTTCCTTAATTGAGAGAAATGGCATTTTATGGTTAAGGAGGGAATTGTCTTAGAACATAAAATTTCCAAGAACGAAATTGAAGTGAATAAAAAAAAGGTGGACATAATTGAAAGATTACCACCTCTAATTAGTGTGAAAGGAGTTATAAGTTTCTTAGGTCATGCTAGTTATTATCGTAGATTTATCAAAGGTTTTCCAAAACTTTCTAAACCTTTGTGTATGCTTTTAGAAAAACATATTGTTTTTATTTTAACAAAGCATGTTTAGAAGCTTCTCCAAGATTAAAAAGCCAGCTAATCTCAGCCCCAATAATTATTACACCTGATTGGAACTCACTTTTGATTTGATGTGTAATGTAAGCGATCTTGCTGTTGGAGTTGTAACGCCCCGAATTTTGCACCTAAAAGAAGTGGGCTTCGAGTATCAGAATAATTGGAATTTAGTTGTGCAAGAAAATTTTACAAATGGATTGTCTGCTGTAATGGCTAAGTGTTTAGGCATAGTTAGGAGTGTTAGAGAAGCCTGGGTTCAAGTTCTTGCTTTTGCAAAAGTTTTAGTTTTTACTCTTAAGTGAATTTGGATGTTAGCTTTTACACCTTATATTTAAATGTGAGGGATTTTTGTCACAAAAAGCCTTGTGGCTTGGTGGCAAGTGGCGTGACTTGGTAACTGGGAGAACTTAGGTTCGAATCTCATGGCATACAAGGTGTATTTATTTTATTGCCATAAGGTGAGAGAGGTAGAGTTGGATTGAAATCTACTGAGGTGGTTGTGGACTTGGTCACGGGAGAGAATCAAGGGTTTGGATGATGGTTGTTATGGATATGGAGGAGATTTTGGTGGAGAAAATCGTGGAGTTTGACAAGGGGTGGAATTGGCCAAATTTTTTAGTCTATGGGTGCCTATTCAGTTTTGACTTAGTGCCGTTTTGGTAAGGGAAAAACATAGGAATTCACCTAGGTGGGTTCTCTTTCACTTTTGGTCATTTTCTTTATTTCTGAATTTCTGAGTTCCTAATCTCCTTTTCTCTCTTTTCTCTCTAGTGCCGAAATTGCAAGTAACCATTTGTGCCTTTTCTTTTCGTTTCATTGAGATTCTATTTGTTTTGCAACTATTCAGCAAATGTACCGAAACCTTTAATTGTCAAAATACCAAAGCCTTGTGTTGTTTTGCCTAAGTCTCTTGCCAAATCACTCAATTGTGAGTTATCTCTTCTTTCGTTGGCCTAATAGTGTTAGGACTCTACCTTGTTTTCTTTCAAATTTTTTCATAGCCGAATTCCCCATCTTTCCTCCTTTAATTTATTTTCTGTTCTTCTTTCTTCAGTTGATTCTCCTCTTGACTGAGTACTTTTTTCTCCATTTTCTCTCAGTCAATTTTTTTTGTTGGCCGAATATTCCTGGTAAGTGTTTCTTCGATATCTGGTTCTTCTCTTTTTCTCTTTATCGACACTCATTTTGCTTTTCTCTTCGATAGGGTCTCATTTCGTTAACACCTTCTTATTTTGTCCTTGCTCGAATAGGGATACCCTCGGTGTGTGTTGTCTCTGCTACTTCTAATATGTTTGGTTTAAGCTTGTGAAAGGGTGTAGGCCAACTCCTCCTTTCATCAAATCTTGGACAATTCCGCTGCCTGTAAGTGTTGAACCGAATGGTATTTTCTTTTTGGAGAAGGATTTTCATGCTCTTTCGTTAGACTATTATCTGTTTAACCATGATTATAGTCAATAACAATGGATGGATTGCACTTGTGATTCAGTTAATCTGCAAGGGACATGTGGGTAGTTATAGTTAGTGCCCTAAGGCAAACAAACCAATTTTTAGCCGATCAAGGAGAGTAGGAGTTGGCGTTTTGGGTCGATTGGTTGTTAAATCAATTGGTGAGAGTATATCTTGTTTGTAGCAGGGTTTAGAGCTCATGGATCTTAGCTCAAGTTCGTAGACAGGTGTGTAATCGTACACCACTCAATTACTATCAAAGCCAAAAGAGGTGTATAATCACACCCCTGTTAAACTGTGATTCGGAAAAAGCAAAAGCTGAAATGCTGAAATGTCAGCATTCGAGGCCTCACGAGTGTCCGAACGCACATGGGGCGATAGGCTGAAGAGGCCACCATGTGCGTTTTCATGAACTTGGGCCGTTATTGGCCCGATGGGTCAAAATGGGACATGTGGGCCCAACGGGCTTGTGGGCCTCACACGGGTGAAATCCTCGATAAGAGATAGTTAATGGATTGGACTATGAGGCTAGTGTTGACTTGTCTAAATTTGGGCTAGATAGGCCACACGAGTGTGTGGGCCTACTTGGGCCTAATAGTAGGTTTTTGTCCCATATACACTATTCTGGCCATGTAGGTTATCTGAGTCGCTCGAGGTGACAGTAGACCCTCTGAGAGGTCGTAATATGTATCGAGACACCAAAATTAGCTAAATGACCAAAATACCCCTGAGGGGTAAAATTACAATTTTACCCCTAATTGTCGAAACGACCATTATACCCCCAAAGGTAGATTGACTGATGAATATTTGGTTTACGCCTGACTGTGGTTGAGTATGATCTTTTATATGCACAATATATTTATGACATGACATTCTTCATGGGGTTGGGGTCCGATTTGGAGGAAGTTCTGTACTAGTGGATTTGCAACGTATTCTGATTCTAGTGGCTCCACCTCGTTTTCTATTATTAGCAGCTTCGCTACGTTATTGATGTGTTGGCTGGGTGGGTCGATCGAATCCCTACATGGTGTGTTGGCTAGTACGGGTGGTGTGCTGGTTGGATTGGGTTGGGATACTTATTTGCTCTGTATTGATTCTATTTTGGGCTTGGGCCCACTCTGCTGCTCTATAAGGCTAAATCCCAGACTGCTCTGTTACTGAATATGGCTATGGCCCAGATTGTTTTGCATATTCTAATTTTTGTTGTCTGTTAAGGGATTACACACTGATTTTCTGTAAACTCACCCTTTCTTTCTAACTATACAGGTAATCCCCAGCCTTAAATGATTTGGAGTTGTGAGGGACTCGGAGGTGGCCATATGAATACTGCTATTTCGATTTGATTTTAATTATTTCAAAATTTCAGTTTGGGTTTTTAATTTTGTAATAAGGCCTCTCTAAATTTTCTAGCTTTTAATTTGGGACTTTTGATTATTATGTTTTATACCTGCTAAGAGTAGAACGCGGTTTTTCCAAAATGATAACTGTTTTCGAAACACTATGTTTTTGCAACACTTATGAAATGCTTCCGCAACAATCAATGTTTTAAAAGTGATGACAATTTAAAATGAATAACGGATTTTAGAATGATTCGAGTTCTAACTAAGAGGTTTTAAATTTCCAAACGGGTTTTCGTATGTAAGAGCAAGTCTTCGAAAAGAACTCCAATGTGACACCGCCAGATTCGGCCATAACGTCTAGGCTGGGTTTGGGGTGTTATAGAGTTGTAATGGGTCAAAGAAGAAACAAAGTGTTTCATCCTATCTACTATGCAGGCAGAACTTTGACAGGAGCCCAGCTCAATTATATGGTAACTGAAAAAGAACTCTTTGCTATAGTTTTTGCTTTTGACAAGTTCTTTTCATATCTTATAGGTACAAAATTACAGTGTTTACCGACTTGTGGGTATTAAGTGTTTACTCGCGAAGAAAGATACTAAATCGAGGCTAATTTGTTGGATACTTTTACTCCAAGAATTTTACCTTAAGATTCAAGATAGAAAAGATGTTTAAAATCAAATATCTGATCATCTATCGATGCTAGAACAAAATGAGGTAACTTCTTCACTTGTTCCAATTAATGAAAGTTTTCTTGATTAGCATATCTTCGAGGTATGTCGAATCTATGAAACACCTTGGTTTGCTAATTTTGCTATTTATTTAACATGTGGAATAATTCCTTGAGAAGTGACATACCAACAAAGGAAGAAATTCCTTCATGATAGTCGGTATTATTTTCGAGAGGATCTATTTTTTTAAACAATGTACAGATAACATAATTAGGAAGGGTGTAACTACTAGTGAAATTGACGAGATTTTGTACCACTATCATTCATCTCTGAATAGGGGACACTTTGGTGGTTCCCGCACTACAGTGAAGATTTTACAAATAGGATTCTTTTGGCCTACAGTGTTTAGGGGTGCGTATGGTGTGATAGATGCCAAATAACCGAAAACATATCCAGGAGGAATGAGATGCCCTTGAAAAATATTTTGGAGGTAGAACTATTTGACATATGGGGCATTGATTTTTTAGGCCCATTTCCTTCTTCTTATTGGAACAAGTATATTTTTGTAGTTGTGGATTACGTATCCAAGTGGGTTGAAGCCGAGGCATACCCAACAAAGGATGCTAAAGTAGTCTTGTGATTCCTACATAAGCATGTATTTACAAGGTTTAGGACTCCTAGAGCTATAATTAGGGATGAAGGATCTCACTTTGTAAATAGGTGGCTTAAGTGGTTGCTTGACAAGTACGATGTGAATCATAGGATTGCTACTACCTATCTCACCCACAGTCAAATGGGAAAGTTGAAAGGGTGAATCAAGAAATCAAAGGTATCACTGAGAACGTGGTGCACCCTAACAGAAAAGATTGGTCTCGAAGGCTCGATGATGTTCTATGGGCCTATTAAACTGTTTTTAATACACCATCAGGAATGACTTCCTATCGGTTAGTTTTTGGAAAGACATGCCATTTGCCAATCGAAATGGAGAATAAAGCTTAATAGGATTTGAAAGAATTAAATTTGGATCTTAAACAAGCCGGTGAGAGAAAAATGTTAGAACTTGATGAGTTGGAAGAGTTGAGGTTATTTTCATACAAGAATGCCTAAGATGTGTTAAGAAAAATATAAAAGGTGGCATGATAATCGTATACAACCTCGTGAATTCAAAAAAGATCAGAAAGTGCTATTGTTTAATTCGAGGCTAAGGTTATTCCTTGGGGAGCTCAAATGCCAATGGAAAGAACCTTATACCATCTATAAACTTTATCCTTATGGAGTTGTAGAATTGTATGACAACCATGGAGGTACCTTTAAAGTTAATGGTCAATGTCTCAAGCATTATTGAGATGGTGAAGTTGAGTGAATTAAAACCTCGTTCAAATTAATAGAACTTTAATCTTTATAATCTTACTCTTTAATAAATAATTAGAAATTATTTTTCTTAAATTAGTACATTTAATTAATTATATTTAAGGAAATTGGAACTTAAGCGGGATCGTTGTGACCCTTCCAACCTTTTCCTAGGAATTAATTGAATATAATTTTTTGAGAAGAAATTTTCTAATTAATTTTAAAATTTTTATTTTCCACTTTAATTCCTATTTTTAATGTTAGTTTTAATGTTCAATAAAGGGTCAAATTGGCCAAGTACTGATAAGTTTATTTTATTTTAAGTAGTCTAGTTTGTAAATACAGTTGGCTCAAGACCTAAAACAAGAAAGAGGAGAAATTCACCCCATATTGCCGTCCATAGGGTTCCCCAAAACCTTAATATTGTCACCATCTATTCTTGTTGCCCAAGTCACTTAAGTAGATAAAATTTTGCTACAAGTTTGTCATAATTCATCACTATATAAACCCCTCTCTACCACTATAAATTTGACAACCCTTCAAGCAATTAGTTTAAACTCTAGCCACACATTCTTTTTCCTCTTAGCCGTCGGTCTAAATCCCAAAGAATCTCCCTAAATTTCTTCCTTGTCGCAAAACCCTAGCTATTGCCATCGCGAGCCTTCTAGAGGAGCAACCGTATCACCACCACATTCCTATTGCTGCAGTAAGCCATCCACCACCGCAAACTTATCGTTGCCACAAGCTTATCACCGCCACGAAATCCCTTGTTTCATCCATTACAAAAAATTTGCCTATTTTTTGGGAGAAATCACCATGTCTCATAAAAGAACTAGACCTTCTAAGACCTCTGCTAAAAATCCCATTGTGACTCAAGGTAAGGAAGTGAAAGAAAGGTTTGATTCCATCTTCAAAAATCAGCCTATGATGTCGGAAAAAGGTGTCAACTTGGAAAGTAATGATAAGATGGTCGTGCCTTTGCCGATTCAAAAGATGATTGATGCCCTCAATTGGAATTATTTTTGCGATGCACAATTGTTGCGTGTAAATATGTAATACAAATGTGCAAGTGTACATGTCGATTCAAGTAATATAATGATGAGTGAGTATCATATCTACAGGGATCGAAAATTAATTACTTGGAAACAAATAGATTTAACTAATTAAACTGTGCAAAAGAAATAGCGTATAAATTGATGAAGGGAATTAATGAATGAACTAATAAAAATAGTTATAACTAAAAACAAATGAAGATGCAATCTAAATATCATGGCAATTCGTAAAGAATAAGTAGAGAGTATTTCTGCTATTGAATGATAAAGGTTTGAATTACTTAGGGAATATTTTCATAACATAATTCATACATCTTAGCTCACTGAGGTCTCGACATTTCATAGTCTCAATAACCATAAGCTTGTGTTCATACCTGTACCCTTTCAACACTTTTCACTTATTACTCAACTTCTTAACCATAATCTTGTATGGCCCATTGCACTATTCGAAATATTAAAGGACGCTCGGAATCATCATACACCAAATAAAGTACCAAATCCATGTCCTAGACATGGTCTTACATGGATCCACATGTCGACGCCATATCCTAGATATGGTCTTATACGAAGTCTCATATTAGTGCCGATGTCGTGTCCCAGACATGGTCTTACATTAGCACACATATCATCACCGATGCCATGTCCCAGACATGGTCTTACAGTGGCACACATATAAATGTTGATGCCATGTCCCAGACATGGTCTTATATTGGCACACATATCAACGTTGATGACATGTCCCAAACATGGTCTTACACTTGCTCTCATCTCGAATGCCGATGTCATGTCCTAGACATGGTCTTACACGGGATCTCATTAACCATGGTGTCATGATATCTGAATCCTAAGCATTCTTCAAGGTCACCCAGGCTTCTTTGAATACACATCTTGTCGAGACTTGTCCCTAGGACCGAATCATATATCTCATGATGGTAATTAAGCTCATGATTTCACATAATGTTAATAATCATGATAATCGCTTTTTAACACAAATCACAATTCATCACATTGTCATCACAAATCATAGACATATTGTAGATCACTTCTTATGCATAACATACAATAACCTTTAACTCAATAAATTCAAATCAATTTACCAATTTAGATTCAGTCACAATCAACGATAACATTATTGTAGGCACTTACTTGTCAAATTCTCATCGTATGCTTCCGTATAACAACTCATTCAATTTATGAGACAATAATGTAATTTACAATTAAAGTATGACATTGCATTATTATTATTATTATTATTATTATTATTATTATTATTATTATTATCACACGAACTTACCTCAAATCCGAGCACGGCTAATTATTCCATTTTAGTTCATAATCTTGTACCTTCCCGATTTAAGTATGAATCTTGTTTTTCTTGATCTATAATATCATATTTAGCTTGCTAATTAGCCACATTATTCATCGTCACCCAAAAATCATATTATGGCAAAATTAAGTTTTTTCTCCTAAACTTTGTCATATTTACACTTTTGCCCCTAGGCTCGTAAAATAATTTTTATTCAATTTCTTTGCACTTTAAGCCTAACTGAATCATTTTCATAACTGTAGCAGTCCACAATTTCCACTAAATCACACTTTTATGACATTTTTATATTTTTTTTACAAAATGGCCCTTTTAGACATTGTCACCGAAAATCACTTAGTAAAAGTCGTTTATTTAACACCCAACATTCATTTTCTACCATTAGACATCAAAACACATGCATATCACTCATGGGTAAATTTTTAAACATGAATCCTAGCTTAAAATAAAGGTAGAAATAGGTAAATCGAGTTACAGGGACTTAAAATATGTAAAGAACATTAAAAATGGGGCTAGGATGCACTTTCTATGGAGCTTGGAAGCTTGAACCAAACCCTAGCCATGGCTTCCATGGTAGATTTGGTAGGAACAAGAAGAAGATGGACAATTTGGCTTATTTTGGCTTTTTAATTCTTCTAATTATTAGATTACCAAAATGCTCCTAACTTAAAAATATTTTATTTCACCTATTCCATGCCCATTTTTGTCCAAAAAGTTAACCAATGGTCTAATTACATATAAGGACCTCCAATTTAAAGTTTCATAATAATTGGACACCTTTAACATGTAGAACTCAACTTTTGCACCTTTTACGATTTAGTCCTTCTTACTAAATTGAGTGCCCAGACGTCAAAGTTTTCGAACGAAATTTTCATGAAAGCATCCCGTGAATTTGGAGACCATAAAAATATAAAAAAAAATTTATTTCGTCGGATTTGTAGTCCCGAAAGCCCTTTTTTAACTAGGCCCAAAATCGAGTTGTTACAGTTATTCTATCCCATTTTCACTTCGAAATCATACTCGATTGTAACAAACCAGGTGACAACTGATGTTCAGCTTTAACTTGCTAACAGATCAAACATTTCGAAACAAAGTCGAAGATATCTCTTTTCATTCTAGACCACCAGTAATGCTATTTCAAACCATTATACATTTTCGTACTACCCGGATGTACTAATAGATAACTGTGATGTGCTTTTTTCATAATCATCTGTATCAACTTTGGATTTCTTGAAACATAAATCTGATCTCAGAATCCCAAAAAATCATCATTATCAATTCAATATTCAGATTCAGAATCAAAATCACACTGAGCTCGTTTTGCTATAATCTCCTTGCCAAACTTCTAAGCTTCGTAAATTTGCTGAATAAATAACAGTCTCGCTATCAATTCGGCTAATACCAAACCATCATCGGACATAACTAAATGAGTATTCATCGCACGTAATGTAGACAATGATTTCTGACTCAAAGCATCAGTAACAACATTTGTTTTTCCCGGATGATAATCAATAACAAGCTCGTAGTCTTTTAGCAATTTTTGTCATATTCTCTGTCGCGGGTTCAAATATTTCTAAGTCATTAGATATTTAAAAATTTTATGATTAGAATATACGTGATATTTCTCACCAAATAGATAGTGTCGCCAGATTTTTAAAGCAAATACAGTAGCAGCTAATTAAAGGTCGTGCGTCGGATAATTCTTTTCATGTGGCTTTAACTGTCTCGAAGCATAGGCTATAACTTTGCCTTCTTGCATCAGAACACAACCTAAACATTTCATCAAAGCATCATTGTAAATAACAAATTCTTTACCCGATTCTGGCTGTACTAACAATGGAGCTTCGGTTAATAATGCTTGGCATGCTCAGTTTCATTAGGCGAATAAATCAAAATGTCATCAATGAATACAACAACAAATTGATCTAAATACGATCTGAAAATTTTGCGCATCAAATCCATAAAAATAGCAGGTGCCTTTGTTAAACCAAAAGGCATAACTAAAAACTCATAGTGGTCATACCTCGTTCAGAAAGTAGTTTTCGGAATGTCTAAATCCTTTACTCTCAACTGATAATAGCCCGATCTTAGATCTATCTTTAAAAACACAGTAGCTCCTTTCAACTGATCAAACAAATTGTCAATTCGGGGTAGAGAATATTTGTTCTTGATAGTCACTTTATTCAACTGACGATAATCAATACACTTTCTCATCGTTCCATCTTTCTTTTTCACAAACAGAATAGGAGCACCCCAAGGTGAGAAACTCGGTCTTGCGAATCCTCTATTGGTTAACTCTTGCAACTGGGACTTTAATTCTTTTAACTCAGTCAGAGCCATTCTATACGGAGCTATCGAAATCAGAGTAGTCCATAGTACTAATTCAATGGCAAATTCAACCTCTCGAATCGAAGGTAATCTCGGGAGTTCTTCAAGAAACACATCAGGGAATTCACAGACAACAAGCACTGATTCAATTTTCTTTTCTGTCATTTTTGTATCTAACACATAAGTAAAGTAAGCTTCATAACCCTTTCTCACATATTTTTGAGCCAACATCGACAAAATCACTAATGGCAAGCCATTTGAATCATTAGACTCAATCCGAATAATCTCATCATTCTAGCATCGTAAATCAATAGCCTTCCGTTTGCAGTTTGCAATAGCATCATGCAAAGTTAGCCAATCTATACCCAAAATTATATCAAATTCGCCAAAAGGAAATGACATTAGATCAGCCAAAAATCTATTATCTTGAATCATCAACGGACAGTTCTTGCATACTTTATCAACCAAAACACATCTGCCTAAGGGGTTCGATACTCTAATCACAAATTCAGTAGACTCTAAAAGCAAAGTCTTACTATATACTAAAGTCTCACATACATAAAAATGAGTTGATCCAGGATCAATCAATGCAATCACAGAAGTATCATAAAGAGTGAAAGTACCAGTAATAACATTTGGAGATGAAGCTTCCTCGCGAGCGCGAATAGCATAAGCTCTGGTAGTTGCTCGAGCCTTAGATTTAACAGTTGTGTCTTTAGTCATTCTCTGTGTGCCACTCATATTACCTGTGTTTCTGGGTAGTCTACCTTGAGCTGTATTACCACTTGGCCTCGGATTTTGCACAATCTCTTGCTATATAGACTCAAGACATTCATGGATAAAGTGATCTAAGGATCTACATCTAAACCAAGCTCGGTCGTTCAATCTACAACTTTTCGGATGTCTTTTACCACAGTGTCTACACTCGGTTCGATCGGATCAGACATTACCAACACTTGCAATAGAAGTTGCTGGAGCTCTGAAGCACGAATGTGATCTAGTACGATCTCTACTTGAATGTCCCACATTAGCCTTTGAACGGCTATAACCATCTCAGAATTTCTTTGATGCTGACTAAAATGACTTATTCGATGATAATTTTCACACCTCTCTAGCTTCTAAATTAGCTTTTCTTTTCTCTTTCTCAAGTTATTCAGCTTTACATGATCGTTCAACAAGCACAACAAACTCTTTTATTTCCAAAATCCCAACTAACAATTTGATGTCTTCATTCAAGTCATCCTCGAATCTCTTGCACATAATTGTTTCAGTTGAGACACATTCTCATGTATACTGGCTCAATTTCAGGAATTCTTGCTCATATTCCGCAATAGACATGCGACCCTATTTCAACTCTAGAAACAATTTGCATTTCTAATCGATGAATCTTTGACTGATGTACTTCTTTCTAAACTCAGTCTGAAAGAACTCCTAAGTGACTCGTTCTTTTGAAATCACTAATATCAACGTTTTCCACCAATGATACGCCGTATCTCTCAAAAGCAAAATAGCACATCTAAGGCATTCATCGAGAGTACATGACATTTCATCAAATGCCCGTATTGTATTCTTGAGCCAAAAATCAACTCTCTTAGCATCATCATTAGTAGTAACTCGAAACTCTTCAACCCTATATTTTCTAATCTTAACAATTGGTGGCTTATTCAGACGAATCAGATTTACCACTTGAGGAGCTACGAGAACTTGCGAGGTGGAGGTTGGGGTGTAACAGCCTAGTTTAGACCCTAGTAAGAACAGTGGTTTCGGGACCACGAATCTGAGTAAAAAATATATATATATTTTAATATTATTTTCTGTGTTTAAAGTATGTGAATTGACATGTGTGAAAATTTGAGATTGTTAATTTAGCCTCATGAATGTGAATTTCATTTGATTGACTTAGTTGAGAACTTAAGAAAATATGATAGGTGAATATGTAAGGACCAAATAGTATTAAAATAGGGAGGTTTGGGTTTGCATGTCAAATGCCAAGTTTATACAAAGTGGCCGGCCAAGTAAGGATTTTCTCCACTAAGTTTATATTATTTATAATTAAATATTGGTAAGTAATTTAAAATAGATGAAAAATAAAGATTAATAAAAGAGAAAATAGAAGAGGGGTGTTCATCTTCTTCTCCACCTTGCCAAAACCGAAACAAAAAGGATGGAAATAGGGAAGTTTTCATTAAGGAAATTCGGCAACCCTTTTTTCTAGTTGGAGGTAAGTTTTGAAATGTTGGTTTTAACTTCCTTTGTATGTTGAGCTAATTGTTAAAATGCATTTCGGCAATGTCATGAAAAATCAAACTTTTATGGTGGTTTGGGCATTAAGCTGTATATCAAGAGGTTAGGAGTAGAGGTTGTTTCATGTTGTATTGAATAAGTAGAGATTATTATGAGGTTGAAATTTTTGGAATTTTAGTTAAGTAATGCTTGGTACATTCGGCCATAGGGGTTAATGGAATGTTTATTTTATTTGTTAATTTCTTTTATGAGAAATGGGTAATTGTTAAAGCCGAATGAGATAGGATGGATAGGAGACTACAAAATTTATGTTATGTGATAATTTAAGTAGTTGACAGAGACATGGAAGAAGGAATAAATTGATATTCTTATGATTTGAGAGTGAAAGGTCTAATGAAGATATAGTAAATTTAAATGCATATTTTAGTTTAAATGTTAAGTAGAATTTGGTTAAAATAGCTTGATATATGTGTGTTTGCCGATTATTTTGTTTATCAAGATAATTGAGTGACCAAATTTTTGTATTTGAAATTTTGTTTGATTAATTAAAATGGGCATTAAGATGTCGAATTCATGAAATTAGAAGTTTATGAGTTTGATAGATTTTAAATGATTGCCACTAAAATATGAAAACGTGAGTTACCGAAGTTGATCTTGTAATGTGTCGAATTATTAGAATAGATGAAAAGTATGTTTGGATATGCATTAAGTTTAAAAGTTAAATTTTAAATTATGTATGGGCAAATACCGAATCTCTGTGTGTGTGACTATGAGAAAGAAGTATAAATTAGGGTTATGATGATTGAGTTATTTTATTTGCTTAGCTGGAGTTGAAATTCAAGATCGGAGGAGCCAAGTTCGTTCAAAGGAAAGCGAAAGCGGTGGAGTAGCCGATCGAGTTGTTCATCCGATTAAAAGGTAAGTCCTTAAGTAATTAAAGTTGATTTCTTTGCGCTTAAGATTATATAATATGATAAGTAATTATTTGACCTTTACAAGCTCGATTTGCAATAAGTATATTGAATTTCGGCTATAAAGCCGAATATGAAATGGAAGATTTATGTATATAATGTGGCCGATTGACTATTAAGTGATGATGTGAAAGTGTGTAAAATGTGTATACAATTTTATTGTACTTGTTTGTATAAAGTCGAATGTGAATTGAATGGTATATATGTGGTGACCGAATAGCTATTATGAAACAAAGTCAAAGAATGGGATATTTGTATAATGGATGAATTGTGACTATTGTTCCTACTTGATCGAGGTTGTGTGTGAAATAATTTGTGAATATGGCATATAGCCGAATGGTTATTAAAAGTGAAACTGGGATAATGAAAAGATTATGTGTTCTTTGTGTATGATTATTAAACCGAAAGTTAAAGGGTAGGTGTACATTTTGTGCTTATATTCGAATGAAGCGATTGAATTGCTAATGTGATATGTTATGTGAAATGTGTTAACATGTGAATAAATATGCAAGACACTAGAAATGTATCTGGGCTAAAGTCCCGCAGGCTTCGTGCTAGAAATGTATCCGGGCTAAAGTCCATGAGCTTCGTCTTTGAAATGTATCCGAGCTAAAGTCCCATGAGCTTCGTGCTAGAAATGTATCCGGGCTAAAGTCCCGCAGGCTTCGTGCTGGAAATGTATCCGGGCTAAAGTCCCGTAGGATTTGTGCTAGTAATATAATTTCGTGTTTTATACCTAGCAGGCCAAGTGCCGATGAATTTGATAAAAGTATACAATTACAAGATCCTACACTAAGTTGACAAATTGAATGTGCATTACATATTAAGTTGGCCAAGTATGTATCATGTACTCGTATGCGATTTTGATTTGAATTAAATTATAAATATATAAAGTGATGCATCTGTGAATAAGTGTTATGACTATAAATGTGATCGTGATATATTTGGTAAATGTGTGAAGTTATGTGAAGTGATTCTATGTTTATATTCAAATATAAACACTTGGTCCTTGTGTAAAGGTTTGTGGAAGTATATGATTTTATTTTTAGGAGATTACGATCATAGAAAATTAAATGTGAATATGATATTGTATTTTATTTGTTTCAATTGAACTAAAGCTGATAGTGAAGCATTTTAATGCCTATGTTATATGAGTTCGATTTTGAATGACATGATATACATGTTTAGATAATTTGAATGCAAGGAATGTGTGAAAGAGCAAATTTGTAATAAATCGCTTGGGACTGAGAATGATGGCGTGATTTTGGAAAATCACCATAAATTGTGGAAATTGAATTAGAAGCTGAATAAATTATGTAATTAAATCTTAATGAGTCTAGTTTCTTATAAAAGAAACAGTGTAAGCAAAAGAATTGTAGATAATGAGATATAGATAATGAGATATTTGAAGTGGCGTGAGATAGAGTCAAAATGACTTTGAAATCCCCTATTCTGTTTTTAGAAAATCATTGTAAATTGTACAATGATGATTATAAGATAAAATTTATATTCCTAGACTCCTTAATGAGTCTAGTTTCAAATGAAATAAACGATAACATATTTCAATTTCTGTATAATGAGAAAATTGATTCGTAGTGAAGAGTGGTCAGAATAGTCAAACAGTGAAACAGGGGAAACTTCAATAAAAATCTGGTATTGATTGGTCAAACCAAAAATTCTAAAAATTTTATGGATGGAAGATATATGAGTCTATTTTCATGGAAAATTAATGGCACCTGATTTGTAGTTTCTTAGCTCCAGTTATAAATAATTTAGTGACTATTGTGCAGGAAGACTGTTTGTAGTGAATTTGTGATTTTGTTGCAAACATGGTTAAAACTAGTTAATAAGATACTTTTTGAGTTCTTATGATCTTATTTGTGATTTCAATATTTGGTTTTAATTGAGTTCATATTCAAGTGAGGTGAATTTGCTAAATATGCATTATGTTCATGGATACTTGGCCAAAATGGCAATTACCTAGGAATGATTTCTTGAAAATTTGAAATAATCGATCTATAAGTAAATTAATTGTTTGCATTGCTTAAAACTTACTAAGCATTGAAGCTTACTCCGTGTTCTCTTTTCCATTTCTTATAGGTTTATCCTTTAGCTCGAGTTGGAAGAGCCGGAGATATCATCACACTATCAAGTCTTTATGTGAGTTGAGAAGATTGTATATCATCATGGTTTAAGGCATGTATAGGATAGACTATAGGTAGAATGATATTTCGACTTTGTATACATTATAACCATGCGAAGATGGCTTGCTCATGTTGTTTAGAGAAGTCTTATAATTGAACTAATGTGTTGAAATGTTTTAGTTATAACTTGATAGTAGTTAATTTGTTATTAGATATTCGGTTATGTTTTGATAGTGAGTCATTTTGCAAATTTATAAGAGCTCTTATGGAAATTCAATGAGACAGGTTTGCATTGTTGATAATTTATGTCTGGTAAGTATCTTTGACCTTATAGAAGTTTTCTTCAGTCAAGTAATACCTCATAACCTTATTCCGGTAACGGATACGGGTTAGGAGTGTTACATGGGGAGCTGTCAGGTTTGTTCTAGCATACTAAGTGAACCACTCATTCATCATTTGGAAGAAGGCTTGCTTAGCCTCTCCCTCGTGGCTACTAGTAACAGGTCTAGAATCAGATTGCACTGCCCCTTGAGCGGGCGTGGGTGCATTATTTTCAACATCATTAGCTACGGCTCGTTCGAGATCCATTCACACATTTGTTGATGACGTCATAAACAGAGAGTTGCATAGGTTAGGGACACGGTCATGTGTGACCACACGGCCACACGGGCGTATCCCAAGCCACACAGGCATGTAACCCCTGTTTTAGCAAAAATTCTCTAAGTGTCGTAAAATTTTTTAAAGTTCTCGATTTAGTCCCAAATCGCCCCAAAAGCATGTTTTAAGCCTTGTAGGCTTGTATTAGGGACTTTATGAGTATTTGAAAATTTTTTAATTTGGACGAAAATTTATGACTAAAAAATGTACGTTTGCTAATGTTTAAGTCCGGTAACGCCTCGTACCTTGTTCTGGCGTTGAATGCGAGTAAGGGTTGTTACATTTAGTGGTAACAAGTTATGGTTTAGTTGATTCTTGGACTAGCATAGCGTACATCAGTCTAGCTATACATGTCTTGTTACCACTTGTGATAGTGTGATATCTCCCGACTTTGACAAGAACTGTCTTGCTGAGGCAGAGATGCTTTCCAACTGAGCTATTTTCGATAGTGCTAAAACTAATATTGAGATATTTGAAATATGTTTATGATGAAACAGAACTTAGAAAGGTATGAGTAGAAGTTCATGATATGTATGTGACAATGTACGAAATGAGATAACCATAAGTTGAGAAATGTGGAAACGTGGAATGAAATGAAAGTTTATATGGTGATAAGCCCATCCATGTTTGTTTGGTAATCATATGGTTTTTTGTGCCCAACATATTTCATTAAGTGAATATGATAAGTACACTTACACAAATTTATGGAATGTGTGTTTATGTACACTTGTTTGAATAAGTGTGATCAATATGATCATATGGTTGAATCTTATGTTTAATTGTTAAATTAGTGATAATATAATGTTTTGTTTTATGTCTTATTCTAAGTATGGCTGAGCAAACTGCATTTAACTCCACATGCGATGCCTCATCTAACTTCCGCTTATTTGCTAAAAGCTCCTTTAAAAATTTGACTGCATTCAGCATCTACGAAAGAGCTTCAATAAATAGTAAGTTAATATGTAATTTCGTTAAAAGTTTAAGGAATTTACCAAATTGTTCATCTGAGTGGTCTTTCCTTGTCACATTTGGGTATGGTACACATGGTTTGTACTCTTTACTTACCTGTTTTTGGTCATTGTGGTCCACCTCACCTTTAACTTTACTTACCACAGTTTCTTGCCTTAGTTCTGGTTCAGGTGCAACTAACCCTTCCTCATCTTGAATGGTAATTGCATTGAGCTTCTCCCTTGGGTTAGATTCAGTGTTTCTCAACAGGCAACCTTGTGGTCGTTCAGATATTAATTTGGCGAGCTGTCCTATCTGAGTTTCGAGCCCTTGGATCGACACTTGTTGATGCTTAAGTGCTGTCTCGGTATGCTGAAAATGAGTTTCTGTCACCAAGATGAATTTTGTTATCATCTCCTCAAGGTTCGGCTTTTTCTCTTGTTGGTAGGGTGGTTGTTGGAAGCCTGGAGGAGGTGGTGGTCTCTGATTTCCTTAGCCTCCCCATGAAAAATTTGGGTGGTTCCTCCAACCTACATTGTAAGTGTTACTATAAGGATTATTTTGAGATCAAGGATTATTATCCATGTAATTTAACTGCTCGTTCTCTATGTTGTGGCCATAGGGTGGATATTCTGAAATGCTTGATCCACCTTCACTTGCTTTGCACTCATTACTAGGTGAACCTGTGAAGAACCAAGAAAACTGTCAATTTTTCTATTCAAAAGTTCTACCTGATTAGAGAGCATGGTGACCGAATCGACGTTAAAAACACCGGCTATTTTCGTTGGTTTTATCCTCATGACTTGCCACTGATAATTATTCAGTGACATCTCTTCTATAAATTCATAAGCATCCTTAAGTGTCTTATTATTGATAGTTCCTCCAGCAGCTGCTTCAATCATCTGTCTAGTCGAAGGATTAAGGCCATTGTGAAACGTTTGAACCTATAGCGAGAGTGGTAACCCATGGTGAGGGCACCTTCGCAAAAGGTCATTGTATCTTTCCCATGCATCATAGAGTGTTTCTAAATCCATCTACACAAAAGAGGACATACCATTACGTAATTTGGCTATTTTAGCCAGCGAAAAATATTTTAATAAAAAATTTTCGGTCATTTGTTCCCAAGTAGTGATTGACCCTCGTGGTAACGAGTTCAACCACTGTTTAGATTTGTTCTGCAATGAAAGATGGAATAACTGAAGGTGAATGGCATTATCAGAAATGCCATTGATTACAAAAGTTTTGCAAAACTCTAAGAAATTCACCAAATGAGCGTTTGGGTCCTCGTCCTGCAAACCATCAAACTGAACAAACTATTGGATCATTTGAATGGTGTTAGGTTTCAGTTCAAAATTATTTGCAGCAACAGCAGGCCTAACTATGCTTGATTCAGTTCCTGTTAAAAAAGATTTAGCATAATCATACATAGTACGCAGAGCAGGATTCTGATTTACTGGATCAGTGGAAATCGCAGGAGGTAGCGGATTTTCTTGGTTTTCAGCCATCTCCTCAATTGTGGTTGAAGTATCGTCCTCTTGCTCTTCCTCTGTGCATCTTAAGCTTTGTCTTATTTCTCTTCGATTTTTGTGAACTGTGCGATCGATCTCACTATCAAATAGTAATGGTCCCGATGGGTTTCTTCTAGTCATACACTATAAAAACCTGCTAGGAGCGAACAAAAGAAAAAACTTAAAAAAAGAAAATAAAAATTTAAATTGCAAATAAAGTAAAATGGCTAAAGTAATAAAAATCGAGTGTTCCTAATATCTTGGTTCCCTAGCAATGGCGCCAAAAAATTGATACATGATATTCATGACAGGTTTTAAAAATTTATAATTAATCATTCTTGAAACTAACTATTATCACGATGAAGGCAAGTGTACCTATCGAACAGTAGTATAACTTCAGCAAGACCAGATTGTCGAACCCAAAGGAACCAATAGTACTAGTAATTACTTTCTTTTTATTATCTAGCCTAAAAATTAAGGGATTTGTTTATCGAAACTAATTAACTAAACTAAGAGTGCACAGAGAGAAATTGGGGAAAAGCTTTTGGGAAAATTCGATGATTAAGACAATACCCAAGGAAAAATCCACCTAGACTTCACTTGTTATTTGACTCTAAATCAGACGATTTATTCATTTGCCTTGATCTGTAGAAATCCCTAAGTTATATTATTATCTCTCTCGAGACTAATAACGTCTAACCCTAGGTTGATTAATTGAAATCTATTTCTAATTATCGCCCAAATGTTGCATTAACTCAATCTATGGATCCCCTTCTTAGGTTTCACCCTAATCCGGCAAAATCTTGTCACCTTATTTCTAGGCGTGCAATCAACTCTGCTTAATTATGACAAATTTACTCTTAGACAGGGACTTTTGCTCCTCTGAATAAGCGCATTAACTTGAATCAATATCCTGGAATATTAAGACAAGAATTAAGAACACATAATTAAGAACAAGTCAAATATTTATCATACAATTCAGATAATAATAACAAGATCCGTCTTAGGTTTCATTCCCCTTAGGAATTTAGGGGGTTTAGTTCATAATTATAAAAGAAAACATCTCAGAAAAATAATGAATACAAAACATAAAGAAAACCCAAAACCCCTAAATGGAAATTGAAGGGAGATCTTCAGTCTTGACGATGAATCTGGCTTTTGAGATGAACAATCACCTTCCCTTGAGTAATTCCTTGCCTTCTACTCCGTGTATGTGTTCTAAGTGCCTCCTTAGGTGTTTAAATAGACTTTAGAATGCCTAAGAGCCCTCAAAAGTAGCCTTTTCCAAATAGGACTATACTTGGGCTCGATAGGGACACGCCCGTGTGACATGCTCGTGTGCGATTGCTCCAGCCCATGGTCAAGGCTATTAAATAGGCATGGGTGTGTAGTCTACCCGTGTAAGTCGTGCTTCGATCCTGCCAAATGGACACGACTGTGTGGCTTACCCGTGTAAGGAAGTCCAGGCCGTGTTGATTTCCCATGTGGGTCAATTTTCTCCGTTTTTGGCCCGTTTTTCGCTCTTTTTACTATCCGATGCTCGCCTAAGTATAAAACATGAAATTAAAGAATTAGGAGCATCGAATTCACCAAATCTAAGGAGAAACCATCCATAAATGTGCTAAACATGGGATATTATAAATTACGATTTATTAGTGTAATTGGTTATATGATTTGGCTTGAGCATTGAGGTGAAATATTGGATGTATTTTTGACTTATGGTTCATATTCCTATAAGTAAAATGATGAGTATAACATTGATGATGCATTAGTGATTTGAATATTGTTTAAAAAGGAAAATAATATGATATGTATAGATATATATATGTGTATATATGGCCAAGTGAAATGGTCATTTTGGTATGTTCATAGTTGAGAATTTGGGTAATGTTTGATATATGATTTTAGTATGTTTTGATATAGAGAATGAATATAAAATTGGTTCATGATATTATGAATTGATTGATACATGTTTGGATTTGAATTTGGCTGAAAAAGTTGCATATATAATGCTTAATTTTGGAATTGTAGGGAGGACCCAAATGGGGGGTATATTGGCCTTGTAGATGGCCTATTTTTGCCCACACGAGTAGGGACACGGGCATGTGTCTCTGCCGTGTTGCTCGAGGGCCATTTCAAAATAAGCCTGGGCAGATCACACAGTTGCACACACACGGGCATGTGCCAGGCCGTGTGGCCAAGTCAGTTTTGACCATAGGCTAAACATACGGGCGTGTCTTGTGGCCGTGTGGATAAGTCAGTATGTATGCCTTATTTTGCCATGGTCTATTCACACAGGTGTGTGACCTTTATAACTTAGAAAAATTATTAAGTTTTGGAAAAAATTTGCATGTGTTCGGTTTAGTCCCGAACTCTTCCTAATGTATGTTTATGGTCTCATTGACCTAAGAAAGGAAGTTAATGTGAATGTTTGACTATGATATGATGATGCATGACTTTTGATTGTGAAATGATTGTGAAATGTTCTGATATGTACAGTAATGCCTCTTAACCCTAGTTAGGCGATGGATACAGGTTAGGGGTGTAACACCCCGTACCCGAGACCATTGCCGGAGTCGAACACGAGGTGTTAATAGATTTAATTCATTACTTAAACAGCTCATACAATTCATTTTAAAATTTCCAGACAAGCTGGCTAACTGCATCACAGTCGCTTTAAAAATCATATCTCAAGTTACGAAACTCGAAATCCAATTCCATAAAATTTTCCTGAAACTAGACTCATATATCTATCTATTAATTTTTTTCTAGAATTTTTTGTCTGGCCAATTAGTACAGTTTATTAGTTAAAGTCTCCCCTGTTTCAGGGTTCAACTACTCTGGCCTCTGTGTATTACGAATCAGATATCTCCCTCTACAGAGCTTCAATAACTATGGCGTTTGTCTCTAATAAAATTAGACTCAATAAGGAATCTTTACATATAAAGCATGACTTCTAATTATCTTTGTAAAATTTATGGTGAATTTACAAAGTCAGAACAGGGGATCCAGAAATCGCTCTGTCCCTGTTTCACAAAAATTTAAACATCTCATAAAATATAACTCATATACCTGTTTTGTTCCATCCATATGAAAATAGACTCATAATTCTTCAATTCCATATATTATTCATCATCTAATTGTATCTATACTATTTTTAGTGATTTTTCAAACTCACATCACTGGCACTGTCTGAATCTATTTTATGGTAAATTTTACCTATTTCATGGTTTCCATGAATTAGCTAGCAATTTAGCATACATAACACCAAATATGATCATGATTAGCCATTCCGATGGCTAATCATTACCAAGCATTTCCATACCACTCAATAACCATATCATAAGACCATGTATACAAAATGATTATAATGCTATACATGCCATACTCAAAATATACAAGCCATTATGCCAAGATGGTATACGGATAGTGTGAGCGAGCCTCCGACCGTTCGATTTACGAAAGTGGCTTGTCAAAACTACCAGGAATGAAAAGGAGGAGTAAGCATAAATGCTTAATAAGTTCACATGCAAATAGCGAGTAACATAACCATATAAGCAAACATAAAACATCATTTGCATAATCATCACCAAGACATTCATATCACATTTTCATTTATCATCTTACCATATTGTTGTTATATCGATTTTTCAACCCGAGGGTTAAGTACATACCTGTTCAAAGTATCCATTTCACAACACTTACCAATACGTCGCTTTCATCTTGAGTATTCCTCCATTTCAAGAGAACTTTACCCGTTGAACACATCGAATATAATTGGATACATGGAAAGTTTGCACATAAGTGCCACATATGTAGCCAAGCTACCATGTAACCCGCCCATAAGTGAACTCGGACTCAACTCAACGAGCTCGGGCATTCGCATCCATAAGTGAACTCGGACTCAACTCAACAAGCTCGGATGCCTAGTTACATCTCTCGAACTCGGACTCAACTCAACGAGTTCGGACATTCGCATCCATAAGTGAACTCGGACTCAACTCAACGAGTTCGGATGCTCAACCATCCTAGTGACATGTCACTTGTATCCTAATCTATTCCTAAGGTTCAAACGGGCTTTTTCCTCGATCTCACATCTTTCCGTCTTCCACGGAATATCGAACCGATACTCGGTGATAGTTCATCTTGATCAAGTAATTCACATAATTACATATTATTCAACAATAACCACAAAACATAACGTTTCATGATAATAATAAGCATCATATCATATAAACAACATTAAATTCCTTAAAACAACAATTATGTTACTACATTACACATGAACTTACCTCGTATGCGAAAATGGCTACTTTTACCATTTCGTCCACAACTTGGTATTTTCCCCATTTTAGCCTGAATTTCAGTTTTCCTTGCCCTATCATTTAAAATATAGTCTAATTAGGACTCACATTATTCAAATTGACCCAAAATCATATTTTGGAAAAATTACAATTTTGCCCCTAAACTTTTGCATATTTACACTTTTGCCCCTATGCTCGGGAATTAAACTTTATTCCTTATTCTTATGTTTTATAACATGCTGGTCATTTTTCCCTTCTATGGCAACATCAAATTCTCACTCTAACATGTACTTATGACTATTAGGTATTTTTACCGATTAAGCCCTTTTGCTCGTTTTCACTTAAAACCGAGTAGCACAAGTTGTCTAACATAATTTAAAACCTCATATTCTATCATAAAACACCAAAATACACAAATTTAACCTATGGTTATTTTTCCAAATATGAACCCTAGGTTGAATTATTGCTAGCATAAGCTTAATTGAGCTACCGGGACTCCAAAACGTAAAAATCATTAAAAGCGGGCTTGGAATCACTTACTATGGAGCTTGGAAGCTTGAAACAAACCCTAGCTATGGAGAAACCTTGAAATTTCGGCCTAATGAAGAAGATGGACAAAATTGGCTTTTAATTTTGTTTTAATTCATTTTAATAACTAAATGACCAAAATACCCTTACTACTAAACTTTCCAAAAATTCCTTCCATGTCCTAATTTTGTCCATGAACTTAAAATTGGTCAAATTGCTATTTAAGACCTCCTCATTAATATTCCAAAACAATTTCATACTAAAAACTTCTAGAATGCAAGTTTTGCAACTTATTCGATTTAGTCCCTACTTTCAATTTAAGCACTTTAGGCATAGAATTTCATCACGAAATTTTCACACAATCATGCAATCATATCATAGACCTTAAAATAATCATAAAATAATTATTTCTATCTCGGATTTTGTGGTCACAAAACCACTATTCCGACTAGGCCCAAAATCAGGATATTACAACTCTCCCCCCTTCAAGGATTTTTGTCCCCGAAAATCTTACCAGAAAAGTGGTCTTCACTTTTAATCTCATATTCGGTGCCGAAGAACTTGCACTTAAACTATACCTCCAATACATCTCTTCAATTTCTCATATGATCTAAAAGCTTACAGTCTCAACTCTCAACTGTTCTTAAACTTTCAACCCTTCTAGTTTCCCATGATATCATGACATAAAACCCGGATCTCAACTTGATTTAATGGAGACCGGAATTCCAAGAAATCCAACAATCAAAGAGACCTGAAATTCCATGAATCTGATGAGTAGGAATTCATTCAATACAGATATGATTTATAGATCTCGCCAAACATTTAATAATAGGATACATCACATTTTCCTCTTTCCGCCATAGAAATAATTCTGATATGGCCTCAAGAATAATCCTTCTCATTTCCATCCCAATATCAACACTGACAAGGATAATTTTGATAGATCCCAATGCTCGGCTTTAACCCCTTTAACAACTCTGATTTTATGTAACATCGGATGCTCTAAACTATCACATTACCTCACTGTCTTGAAACACATCACAATTCATACAACAGTACATTACTGAAAGTCAGGAAGTCTTTACTCAATGTATACTAGTCTAGTTCAGACGCTTCAGTTACCAATATTCTCATCTATCTGAACTCTGTCAACACGTAATAAACTTTTTAGCTTTCACAAGATGGAAACCTTATCATTCGTAGTGACATTAAGTAATATCCAACTCTTTTCTAATAAATATACACTTCTCGTTCAGACTATTTACTCTTTTATCCGTACAAAATGAAATTCTATTATCGACTTGGGAAAATAATCCTAACATAATTGTCACATGAAATCTTTCAAATAAATAATTTACCATCTTCGATGAAACTCGCGCTTTTATCACCTATGCCTTTATCGATGTCAAATCCTTACGTAAATTAGAAAAAATCCCAATACTAAAATCACCACATTACTAAGATCAAATTAGAAGTATAGTCATATTTGACATGATTATCACGAGTGAAGAACGACTTGAACACGAGTCATAATTGAAAAATTATGGTACAAAGATAACAAGGAAACCGAATAAAGAAATCCAAGATAGAAATCCGAATAAAGAAACCCAAGATACGATACTATGCCGGAGAATCGAAAACCAAACTCATAGAGAAAATACAGAATACCCGATAATTCTTCAAAGAAAGAAAGTCCGAAGAAAACATCATTTAATCCCATGAAATCAAATATAACAAGATCAATATATCTTCCCATACATATATATCGATGAAGCATCAAGTAGAAGAAACAGAATCATAATATCATACGTATTCTCTCATCAATTCTTATAAGACGAAATGAAATAGAATACCGATGAAATAGAGCAATATAAATTATAAACCATCAGGACTACCAATGCTTTCATCCAACACGAATTAGAAGACATTCCCATATAACAAGAATTTCTTCGAAGATCAATAGCCATAGAAATATTTACGAGTGCGGGTAAACACATAGAACATCTCAAAAGAGACGCTAAATCTGTCTAGTCATAAGCTGTCACACTCGAGATAGTTCACATTTCAATTATCATTTCCCCAACTAGTTTTGCCGTCACAAATTTCATATTAAACCATTCACTAAAGAAGGCCAATTCGAATAAATTTCGATTTACACTTTTCTCGACCTTGCACCGAGTAATTCGGTTTACCAAGGAGAATTCCTTTTCTAATCGGGACAATGCATAACTCCAATAATCTTTACGTCAATCCGATACTTTCTTGGCTCGACTTTACTTATCAGCTCATTTTCAATCTCTAATCATACTTATAATTATTCAATCTTTGTACTCTTTGGGTTCTCAACCGAAACTTATTCAATACAAATCTCATAAAATTCCATTATAAGTACCACTTGGTAAGGGGAGGGTTGTAGGACCTCGACTCGACTTTCTTATACATACACATATGACACAACTTCCATCATCATAGTAACATCATCAAAATCATGTCATTCATTCATGTTGGCTTACACCAATTTTCCTATTGTCCCATTTAGACAATATACTTATGCATACATTCTATGTTTTCTAGATGACTTTACTTATCCATTCATTTAATTAAATTAATTCATGCTCGTGACATTATATAAGGCCAAACAAACATAGATATTTGCATCATAATCACAACTTTCATTTCGTGCATCATCATGTACATATCATTACAATCATATAATTAGGTCCAACAATTTAACATAGATAAGTTCATTTCATTATAATCCTTTATCTCATAAAATTATATATCATTAACATTTATCAACATTCGACGTCCAAATCAAGACAATGACATTTTCACTTGTATCATAATATTATGACCTTTATTCATACCTCTACTACTTTCTATTTATTCCGTTCATCTTATCAAGTAAGCCACATACACTACATCATATGAGAATTAAGCAAATATGAATATTTATCACAACATGAACTTTCATCTCACATATTATCACATATGTATCATAAACTTTTATTCATACTTTTCTGAACCGAGACTTATCATAATCATAACTTTACTCAAATACCTTCACATAACATTGAACATGGTCGGCATAGCTCGGTTGGAGAGTACCCTGTCTAAATAAGACGGTACTCATACGCGTCGGAAGACATCACACTATCACAAATCAGTGGCATGTATAGCTAAACTTTTACACATGCTCGGTTAGTCCGAGAACCGACTAAACCTGCTCTGATACCACTAAATGTAACGCCCGCACCGAGACCATTGTTTGAGTCGAACACGAGGTGTTAATAGACTTAATTCATTACTTAAACATTTCATACAATTCATTTTAAAATTTCAGACAAGTGGCTAACTGCATCACAGTCGCTTTAAAAATCATATCTCGAGTTACGAAACTCAAAATCCAATTCCGTAAAATTTTCCTGAAACTAAACTCATATATCTATCTACTAATTTTTTTCTATAATTTTTTTGTCTGGACAATTAGTACAGTTTATTAGTTAAAGTCTCCCTTGTTTAAGGGTCCAACTACTCTGACCTCTGTGTATTACGAATCAGATATCTCCCTCTACAGAGCTTCAATAACTATGGCGTTTGTCTCTAATAAAACTAGACTCAATAAGGAATCTTTACATATAAAGCATGACTTCTAATTATCTTTGTAAAATTTATGGTGAATTTACAAAGTCAGAACAGGGGATCCAGAAATCACTCCGTCCCTGTTTCACAAAAATTTAAACATCTCATAAAATATAACTCATATACCTGTTTTGTTCCATCCATATGAAAATAGACTCATAATTCTTAAATTCCATATATTATTCATCATCTAATTGTATCTCTACTATTTTTAGTGATTTTTCAAACTCACATCACTGGTGCTGTCTGAATCTATTTTATGGTAAATTTTACCTATTTCATGGTTTCCATGGATTAGCTAGCAATTTAGCATACATAACACCAAATATGATCATGATTAGCCATTCCAATGGCTAATCATTACCAAGCATTTCCATACCACTCAATAACCATATCATAAGACCATATATACAAAATGATTATAATGCTATACATGCCATACTCAAAATATACAAGCCATTATGCCAAGATGGTATATGGATAGTGTGAGGAGCCTCCGACCGTTCCCGATTTCGAGTGGCTTGTCAAAACTACAAGGAATGAAAAGGAGGAAGTAAGCATAAATGCTTAATAAGTTCACATGCAAATAGCGAGTAACATAACCATATAAGCAAACATAAAACATCATTTGCATAATCATCACCAAGACATTCATATCACATTTTCATTTATCATCTTACCATATTGTTGTTATATCGATTTTTCAACCCGAGGGTTAAGTACATACCTGTTCAAAGTATCCATTTCACAACACTTACCAATACGTTCCTTTCATCTTGAGTATTCCTCCATTTCAGTAGAACTTTACCCGTTGAACACATCAGAATATAATTCGGATACATGGAAAGTTTGCACATAAGTGCCACATATGTAGCCAAGCTACCATGTAACCTGCCCATAAGTGAACTCGGACTCAACTCAACGAGCTCGGGCGTTCGCATCCATAAGTGAACTCGGACTCAACTCAACGAGTTCGGACATTCGCATCCATAAGTGAACTCGGACTCAACTCAACGAGTTCGGATGCTCAACCATCCTAGTGACATGTCACTTGTATCCTAATCTATTCCTAAGGTTCAAACGGGCTTTTTTCCTCGATCTCACATCTTTTCCGTCTTCCACGGAATATCGGAACCGATACTCGGTGATAGTTCATACTGATCAAGTAATTCACATAATTACATATTATTCAACAATAACCACAAAACATAACGTTTCATGATAATAATAAGCATCATATCATATAAACAACATTAAATTCCTTAAAACAACAATTATGTTACTACATTACACATGAACTTACCTCGTATGCGAAAATGGCTACTTTTACCATTTCGTCCACAACTTGGTATTTTCCCCATTTTAGCCTGAATTTCAGTTTTCCTTGCCCTATCATTTAAAATATAGTCTAATTAGGACTCACATTATTCAAATTGACCCAAAATCATATTTTGGAAAAATTACAATTTTGCCCCTAAACTTTTGCATATTTACACTTTTGCCCCTAGGCTCGGAATTAAACTTTATTCCTTATTCTTATGTTTTATAACATGCTGGTCATTTTTCCCTTCTATGGCAACATCAAATTCTCACTCTAACATGTACTTATGACTATTAGGTATTTTTACCGATTAAGCCCTTTTGCTCGTTTTCACTTAAAACCGAGTAGCACAAGTTGTCTAACATAATTTAAAACCTCATATTCTATCATAAAACACCAAAATACACAAATTTCACCTATGGGTATTTTTCCAAATATGGACCCTAGGTTGAATTATTGCTAGCATAAGCTTAATTGAGCTACCGGGACTCCAAAAACGTAAAAATCATTAAAAACGGGGCTTGGAATCACTTACTATGGAGCTTGGAAGCTTGAAACAAACCCTAGCTATGGAGAAACCTTGAAATTTCGGCCTAATGAAGAAGATGGACAAAAATTGGCTTTTAATTTTGTTTTTAATTCATTTTAATAACTAAATGACCAAAATACCCTTACTACTAAACTTTCCAAAAATTCCTTCCATGTCCTAATTTTGTCCATGAACTTAAAATTGGTCAAATTGCTATTTAAGACCTCCTCATTAATATTCCAAAACAATTTCATACTAAAAACTTCTAGAATGCAAGTTTTGCAACTTATTCGATTTAGTCCCTACTTTCAATTTAAGCACTTTAGGCATAGAATTTCATCACGAAATTTTCACACAATCATGCAATCATATCATAGACCTTAAAATAATCATAAAATAATTATTTCTATCTCGGAGTTTGTGGTCACAAAACCACTATTCTGACTAGGCCCAAAATCAGGATATTACAAGGGGTGTTACAACTAACTAAAAGCAGGGGTTAACTTCCTAAAAACAATTTTTTTGCAAAAGCCCAAGCTTGAACCCAAGACCTCTCAGGCGCTTCCGAGGACACTTAACCATTGAGACAAGCATACATTTGAGCTACACAACATATAGAAAATAAGTACCTATATTTTAGGGCGTTACAAGGCTATTTACCAAGTCGTTTTGCTCACCCAAATTTCATACGCCTACACCAAACCAAATGGCACTAAAACATGGCACAAATAAACACTCATCCAATCTCAAATAAGCTTAATTTATACTATATCAATACCAACAACACAAAGTACATAAATACCACAATGTGTCATTCAATTTCATAACAAAACTCATAATCTCAAATTATCAATAAGGCCACATTTATTTAACCATCATCTTACCTAAAATCACAAACATACCAAACTCAAATGTCAACCTTTTAATACTCCAACTACAAATTCACATCAACCATACTCTACAAGCATTAATATAGCATTTACCAAGATGCATAACAAAGGCTATATACACACACGCATATATATACACAACTAAATCAACCAAAATAAGCCAAATCACATGGCCAAAAACATAACAAACCATTCATCATATGCAAGCCAACTTAAATGGCTAAATCCATTTTCAAACTATACCAAAATGACCAATTCCTATGCATGCCATATAACCAAAATACATAGATTCAAAAGTACCAAAGTAGAAGCTAGATATTGTGATGCAACCTCTGACGACTCCCAATCTGAACTAGCTTAGAAATTCACTATAAAACATGGAGAAATAAACAAAGTAAGCTATAAAGCTTAGTAAGTTCGTATAATAATAAACACATTTTACCATACACACGCAAATTAAGCAATTTAACATATCAAGATATAATTCATATTAATACACAAACCTATCACACATTTATTCACAAGGTTAAATATGAATTTCACAATTTCTTTTATTCATTCTATTATTGTTCAAGTACATACCTGTACCATCTCGTATCATTCTCATACTTATCTGTATCTCTAATATACCATGAACTATTTGGAATACTATCGGATACTCAAGAATCTCACACCCTAACTGCCAACACATAGCCGAAGCTATGTCAATCTCATATCACATAAGATGCTCACTCTTGAGCTATCAACGGGTCTGCTCACACAAGCTGACAGTCATGACGTAGCTACACAGTGCTACTCACACAAGTTGCAAGTATTTGCAACACATGCCGGATAAGTTAGCCACCAATAGGACGTAAGGACCAACACCTAAATCACATAAACCCGAATGACATGTCATTTGTATCCTAATGTGTACCTAAGGTTCAACCGGGATTTCTCAATGTTGAATCTTCGTTGATTATATTCGCAAGGTTGTATTCACAAATAATTCAATAATAAAGCATTTAAAACACAATTATACAAATGCTTATTAACATACAAACTTACCTTGATTGCAAAAAAGGGTGAAATAAGTCGATTAGTTCGAAACCTTTTTTTTTCCCCCGATCTAAATTTGAATTTCACTTTTCTTGATCTAAATGTAATCAAAATTAACTTATTTAATTATCATTCTATGTAACACCCCAAACCTGGCCTAGATGTTATAACTGATCTGTGATGTCACATAGGAGTATGTTTTGTCTAGCAAAACATGTTTCAAACTAAATCGTTATTACAACTTAAAACCTCATTCGTTGCTGAACCTTTTAAAACAAGTTACGTGGTATGGTAGTTGAAAATCATTTACATTTTGAAAACCCGCGTCCTATTGCTAATAGATTTAAGTCAATTTAAATAAATCCCTCAATAAAAATAAAAACTTAAAACGGCCTTATTAAATAAAATTTACCCAATAAAACTACCTTATTAGAAATCAAATGCGAAAAACATAAACAGTGGTGTGGCCATCTCTGAGTCCCTAGCAGTACTGATCCGCCTAAGGATTACCTGTGCAGATAAGCAGAAGAGTGAGTTTATGAAAAACTCAGTGTGTAATCCCTATTTATCAAGCAGAAAATCATGTAGTACAAACAGTCTGGGCCTAAGCCCTTAACAGTAGCAATATCAGTATGGGCCTTAGCCTACTATAGTAGTAGTATCAGTATCAGTCTGGGCCTTTGCCCAACTCAGTATAGTATAAGAAATGCATATAGATATCCTACCCATCCATCTTCTATACTCCATTCTGTCCAGCACTACACTCCATGTGGGGCTAAAATTGAACCCCCTATCCCTACACTCCAGAATATGGTACCGGTCTCGGCACTAACAGTATTTGCAGTAGAGCTACCAGTATAGGCTTATAGCTTTTCAGTACACTTTCTCCAATATCATATATCCCACCCCATGCAATGCAACATAATATAAATGTTCATACAATAAAGATGGCACGCTCAACAATCATACAACATACAGGGTTCTATCCGTCATTTACCTCATAGGGGTATAATAGTCATGATATAAATTAGGGTCTAGCTATACTTATCGACCCAACAGTAGGTCCACAGTCGTCTTGCGCGACCTGTGCAACCTTAACAGTCAAACCGCGATATTAGGCCCAAAGCCCATAACACAGCCCATATGGGCCCACTCGGTCGTGTGACCCATTAAGCTCGATAATGGCCTTGGCCATATGAACTACACAGCCTAGCCCATTATACGCCACTCATCTGTGTGATTTACCTGTGTGGGGTCCATAAGGCCCCTTCCGACCCAACGTGGCCCAAAACGACCGAAGTCTACGAAATCGCTCGTGGTGGTCTCCCCAATCACATGCTCACGCTTTTAGCATTTAGGTGACCACATGAGCGAGCGCATGCCCGTGTGGCATCAATGATACCAATTTTCCAGCTTTTTCCGTTTCACAATAGAAGTAGTGTGATTACACACCTTTTCCATCAACATATTCCATTAGTTAATAACAATAGGATTAACATCCCTTCTCATACTTATCATAATTACTTCACTAATACTTGCCTTTATCACACCAAAGAAAATTCCACCCTCAAACCAATACACATCCTGATTACAAACTCCTTTAAAGATCACCTGCGTTTCAAATGAACATATTACTAACATAAAACACGCACATAAATCAAACCAAGCACGTCATCACTTACCAAAGATGTAAAACTAAAACTAAGGAAGGCAATAATCGGTTCACAATACCAAAAGAAAGTCACCACAACAAGGCAAGACTAGAGTAGAACCTCCCCTAACAATCGCCAGCAAGAAAAGAAGATATTATGAAGAGAACTAAAGATTCGGAAGGGTGGAAAAAGGTGAACAAAACAAAATTAAAATAACTGCACTTACCACCACAATTGGCAAAGAAGAATCACAAGAAAATTCGACACACAGAAGGTAAATGAGGGGGAATATTCGTGTAACACCCCTTACCCGTACCCGAGGACAAGATAAGGTACGAGGCGTTACCGAACAAACATACAAACATTAAACTAAAATACGGGCCATAAAATTTCATTCATATTTCAAAACGTTCATTCACTTACACATAGTCCCTTATTTGAGTCTACGAAGCCCAAAACATACTTTAGAAAGGGTTCGGGACTAAACCAAGAACATACGAATCTTGAAAATTTCATGCTTTAAGGCTCTACACGCTCGTGTCCCAAAGTCGTGTTCCATACACGGTTGAGACACATGGTCGTGTTTCTGCCTGTATGGAATATACCTAGGCTATTTTCCAAGCTTTGGTCAACCTTAATCTCTTACACACTTATACAAAATCAAAAGCATATAACATGGTATTCATTTAATGAATAAATATTCTCAATTAAACCACAAACATAGCATTTGTATGTCATCATACATGTGTCTCTCATACTCATTTTACCTTGTTTATTATAGTACCACTTATACATTTATACCAAGATTATCATCTTACCAAATATCTTCAGCTTAATTATCAAGCATTCATATTTAAAACTAGATAATATCTTTATAAAATACCACAATTCAGATGCATAAAATAACACGTTTGCCTGAAACATTTCAATTCAACTCCATACCCAACAAGCATTACATTCAGACTAGTCATATATATATACATGTCATGATACATATCATTCTCTTTCTGTTTTCTTATAAACACATATCATTTATTTCATTATATCAATATCTCATATACCATAGTTTCCATGTATTCCACATATATTTACTTTCCTCCTACTCCTCTCCATTCCACATCCTTAATGTATATAGCATCCTTGTAAGTACGATTTCACAATTTACTAATAAATTCTCACATCAAACTGTCCACATGAGTAATAGTAACTTAATTATTTATAATTCGAGATACAGAGCTCCAAATTAAGATCCGTAAATTTCCCCTGAAACTAGACTCACATATCTTTCTACCATAAAATTTTCATAATTTTTGGTTTAGTCAATTAGTACATTTTATTCATTAAAATTTCCCTGTTTCACTTTTCTCGATAGATTCGACCTCTCTTCACTAAAATTAATTATCTCATAGTACGAACTCGGATAATGTTCTTGTTGATTTATCTTGAAAATAGACTCATTAGGGATTTTAAAAATATAAGTTTAATCCTATAATTATTTTTATCCAAATTTTTTTGATTTTCCAAAGTCAGAATAGGGGGTCACGTAATCATTATTAACCAGTCCCACAAAAACATAAATATCTCAAAATATAGAACTTTTTTTCTTGCTCTGTTTCTTATATGAAAACAGACTCATTAAGCTTTAATTTGATATCTCATTAAGTCTCTGATTCAATTTCTAGTATTTTTGGTGATTTTTCAAAATCACATCACTGTTGCTGTCCAAAACAGTTTTATTGCTAATTCAGTCTTTCACACTTTCTTTGTATTAACCTCATTTTAACATACATATCACAAATCATTTTCACCACATTTCATATATCACAAGTATAGGCCCATGATTACAAGGTCACCATAAAATCTTACTCATGTATAACTTACTTGTTTATAACATTACCACCTCCTGGTCACTTAATGAACAAATCATTCACATAACCAAGTTCCTGCACTTATTCATAACAAAACTCACAAAGCAATACATAGAGAGTCTCCCGTTGAGCACTTCGGATCAGTCCTCGATACTTGGTGGTTTCAGAAAATAGCTCCACCTTCAGCTCTCTTGTACACATGGTGAACACTCAGTACCATCCATGTGACCTAGCCAATTTATCTCGTAGCTCTCTTGTCGACATGGTGTCCTTCACCTGGAACCACGCATGCGACCTAACTACATATATCCTGTAGCTCTCTTGTCTACATGTTGTACACATAGTATCACCCATGCGACCTAGCTACATCATAATGTCTTGTAGCTCTCTTGTACACATGATGTGCACACAGCACCATACATGTGACCTAGCTACATACTATCTGTATCATCCAATCTTTCCGAAGGTTCAACCAGGATTTCTCTCTCTTTTCCAACAATTTCACCAATCAAGTAATTATCCACAAACATATTTCCAATATTATTATAAAATATCATAATACAAGTAATATTGATGTATTACATACATATAAGCTTACATCTCATTTAATATCAAGGCAATAACATTAAATTACACATGGCCTTATTAAAAATCATATGAACTTACAATTTCCTATAATATCCATAATCATAGAAATCACATTTATGTATGATAATTCAATGCACTTCATGTACCATAGACATATTTTTAAATCAATTCATAAACTTGGCACCATAATCATTTAATTTAACATAATTCAATTAATTCACTAAATTTAACTTTCAAATATAAATTACAGCATTATTGTTGTATTATTATCATACCAACTTACATACATTCAACACCTCGGAAATCATAATAAATATATCAATTTTACATTGAAACATGCGCAAATTAAGGCTTATTATACATATGAACTTACCTCGATACTAAAACGACCATTTTACCAACTTTTCCAATTTTCGATTTTTCTCTCATTCTAGGTTCAAATCTCGTTTTTCGGGATCTAAAACATCATATTTTATTTATTTAATTAATGTACTATTCAAAACAGTCCTTAACTCAAACTTTTCAAAATTACAATTTTGCCCTAAACTTTGCATATTTACACTTTTGCCCTAGGCTCTGGAATTAAACTTCATCCCTTATTCTTATGTTTTATGACATGCTTATCACTTTTCCCTTCTATAGAAACATCAAATTCTCACTCTAACATTTACTTATGACTATTAGGTATTTTTACCGATTAAGCCCTTTTACTCGTTTTCACTCAAAACCGAGTAGCACAAGTTGTCTAACATAATTTAAAACCTCATATTCTGTCATAAAACAGCAAAATAAACACATTTCACCTATGGGTATTTTTCCAAATATGAACCCTAGCTTAAATTATTGCTAGAATAAGCTTAATCAAATTACCGGGATTCCAAAAACGTAAAAAACTTGAAAAACAGTGTAACACCCCTTACCCATACCCGAGGCCAGGATAAGGTACGAAGCGTTACCAGACAAAAATACAAACATTAAACTAAAATACGGGCCATAAAATTTCATTCATATTTCAAAACGTTCATTCACTTACACATAGTTCCTTATTTGAGTCTACGAAGCCCAAAACATACTTTAGAAAGGGTTCGGGACTAAACCGAGAACTTACGAAAATCTTGAAAATTCCATGCTTTAAGGCTCCACACTCCCGTGTCCCAAAGTCATGTTCCATACAGGGCTGAGACACATGGTCGTGCCTCTGCTTGTGTGGAATATACCTAGGCTATTTTCCAAGCTTTGGTCAACCTTAATCTCTTTCTATTTTCTTATAAACACATATCATTTATTTCATTATATCAATATTTCCTATACCATAGTTTCCATGTATTCCACATATATTTATCTTCCTCCTCCTCCTCTCCATTCCACATCCTTAATGTATGTAGCATTCTTGTAAGTACGATTTCCCAATTTACTAATAAATGCTCACATGAAACTGTCCACACAAGTCATAGTCACTTACTTATTTATAATTCGAGCTACAGAGCTCCAAATTAAGATCTGTAAATTTCCCCTGAAACTAGACTCACATAAATTTTCATAATTTTTGGTTTAGCCAATTAGTACAGTTTATTCATTAAAATTTCCCCTGTTTCACATTCTGACAGTTTTGACCTCTCTTCACTAAAAATTAATTATCTCACAATACAGAAATCGGATAATGTTCTTGTTGATTTGTATTGAAAAATAGACTCATTAGGGATTTTAAAAATATAATTTTAAGCCTCTAATTATTTTTATCCAAATCTTTGCGATTTACCAAATTTAGAACAAGGGATCACATAATCATTCTGCACCAGTATCAAAAAACATAAATATATCAAAATATAGAACTCCTTTTCTTGCTCTGTTTCTTTTATATGAAAATAGACTCATAAACTTTAATTTAATATCCCATTCAGTCTCTGATTCAATTTATACTATTTTTGGTGGATTTTCAAAATCTCATCACTGCTAGTGTCCAAAACAGTTTTTTTGCTAATTGACTCTTTCACACTTTCTTTGTATTAACCTCATTTTAACATACATATCACAAATCATTTTCACCACATTTCATACATCACAAGTATAGGCTCATGATCACAAGTTCACCATAAAATCAGCCTCATGTATAACTTACTTGTTTATAACCTTACCACATCCTGGTCACTTAATGAACACATCATTCACATAACCAAGTTCATGCACTTATTCATCACAAAACTCACAAAGCAATATATAGAGAGTCTTCCGTTGAACACTTCGGGTCAATCCTCGATACTTGGTGGTTTCAGCACATAGCTCTACCCATCGTAGATTTCGGCTCTCTTGTACACATAGTGAACACTCAGTACCACCCATGTGACCTAGCCAATTTATCTCGTAGCTCTCTTGTCTACATGGTGTCCTTCACCTGGAGCCACGCATGTGACCTAGCTACATATATCCCGTAGCTCTCTTGTCTACATGGTGTACACATAGTATCACCCATGCGACCTAGCTACATCATAATGTCTTGTAGCTCTCTTGTACACATGATGTGCACTCAGGACCATACATGTGACCTAGCTACATACTATCTGTATCATCCAATCTTTCCGAAGGTTCAACTGAGATTTCTCTCTCTTTTCCAACAATTTCACCAATCAAGTAATTATCCACAAACATATTTCCAATATTATTATAAAATATCATAATACAAGTAATATTGATGTATTACATACATATAAACTTACATCTCATTTAGTATCAAGGCAATAACATTAAATTACACATGGCCTTATTAAAAATCATATGAACTTACAATTTCCTATAATATCCGTAATCTTAGAAATCACATTTATGTATGATAATTCAATGCACTTCATGTACCATAGACATATTTTTAAATCAATTCATAAACTTGGCACCATAATCATTTAATTTAACATAATTCAATTAATTCACTAAATTTAACTTTCAAATATAAATTACTGACATTATTGTTGTATTATTATCATACCAACATACATACTTTCAACACCTCGAAAATCATAATAAATATATCAATTTTACATTGAAACATGCATAAATTAATGCTTATTATACATATGAACTTACCTCGATGCTAAAACGATCATTTTACCAACTTTCCCAATTTTCAATTTTTCTCTCATTCTAGGTTCAAATCTCGTTTTTCGAGATCTAAAACATCATATTTTATTTATTTAATTAATGTACTATTCAAAACAGTCCTTAACTCAAACTTTTCAAAATTACAATTTTGCCCCTAAACTTTTGCATATTTACACTTTTGCCCCTAGGCTCGGGAATTAAACTTCATCCCTTATTCTTATGTTTTATGACATGCTTATCACTTTTCCCTTCTATAGAAACATCAAATTCTCACTCTAACATATACTTATGACTATTAGGTATTTTTACTGATTAAGCCCTTTTACTCGTTTTCACTCAAAATCGAGTAGCACAAGTTGTCTACCATAATTTAAAACCTCATATTCTATCATAAAACAGCAAAAGAAACACATTTCACCTATGGGTATTTTTCCAAATATGAACCCTAGCTTAAATTATTGCTAGAATAAGCTTAATCAAATTACCGAGATTCCAAAAACGTAAAGAACTTGAAAAACAGTGTAACACCCCTTACCCGTACCCGAGGCCAGGATAAGGTACGAAGCGTTACCGGACAAAAATACAAACATTAAACTAAAATATGGGCCATAAAATTTCATTCATATTTCAAAACGTTCATTCACTTACACATAGTTCCTTATTTGAGTCTACGAAGCCTAAAACATACTTTAGAAAGGGTTCGGGACTAAACCGAGAACTTAAGAAAATCTTGAAAATTTCATGCTTTAAGGCTCCACACTCCCGTGTCCCAAAGTCATGTTCCATACATGGCTGAGACACATGGTCGTGTCTCTGCTTGTGTGGAATATATCTAGGCTATTTTCCAAGCTTTGGTCAACCTTAATCTCTTTCTGTTTTCTTATAAACACATATCATTTATTTCATTATATCAATATTTTATATACCATAGTTTCCATGTATTCCACATATATTTATTTTCCTCCTCCTCCTCTCCACTCCACATCCTTAATGTATATAGCATTCTTGTAAGTACGATTTCGCAATTTACTAATAAATGCTCACATCAAATTGTCCACACAAGTCATAGTCACTTACTTATTTATAATTCGAGCTACAGAGCTCCAAATTAAGATCTGTAAATTTCCCCTGAAACTAGACTCACATAAATTTTCATAATTTTTGGTTTAGCCAATTAATACAGTTTATTCATTAAAATTTCCCCTGTTTCACATTCTGACAGTTCTGACCTCTCTTCACTAAAAATTAATTATCTCACAATACAGAAATCGGATAATGTTCTTTTTGATTTATATTGAAAATAGACTCATTAGGGATTTTAAAAATATAATTTTTAGCCTCTAATTATTTTTATCTGAATTTTTGTGATTTTCCAAATTCAGAACAAGGGATCACATAATCATTCTGCACCAGTATCACAAAAACATAAATATATCAAAATATAGAACTCCTTTTCTTGCACTGTTTCTTTTATATGAAAATAGACTCATTAACCTTTAATTTAATATCTCATTCAGTCTCTGATTCAATTTATACTATTTTTGGTGGATTTTCAAAATCTCGTCACTTCTAGTGTCCAAAACAGTTTTATTGCTAATTGACTCTTTCACACTTTCTTTGTATTAACCTCATTTTAACATACATATCACAAATCATTTTCACCACATTTCATACATCACAAGTATAGGCTCATGATCACAAGTTCACCATAAAATCAGCCTCATGTATAACTTACTTGTTTATAACCCTACCACATCCTGGTCACTTAATGAACACATCATTCACATAACTAAGTTCATGCACTTATTCATCACAAAACTCACAAAGCAATATATAGAGAGTCTCCCGTTGAACACTTCGGATCAATCATCGATACTTGGTGGTTTCAGCACATAGCTCTACCCATCGTAGAGTTCGGCACTCTTGTACACATGGTGAACACTCAGTACCACCCATGTGACCTAACCAATTTATCTCGTAGCTCTCTTGTCTACATGGTGTCCTTCACTTGGAGCCACGCATGCGACTTAGCTACATATATCCCGTAGCTCTCTTATCTACATGGTGTACACATAGTATCACCCATTCGACCTAGCTACATCATAATGTCTTGTAGCTCTCTTGTACACATGATGTGCGCTCAGCACCATACATGTGACCTAGCTACATACTATCTGTATCATCCAATCTTTCCGAAGGTTCAACCGGGATCTCTCTCTCTTTTCCTACAATTTCACCAATCAAGTAATTATCCACAAAATATTTCCAATATTATTATAAAATATCATAATACAAGTAATATTGATGTATTACTTACATATAAACTTACATCTCATTTAATATCAAGGCAATAACATTAAATTAAACATTGCCTTATTAAAAATCATATGAACTTACAATTTCCCATAATATCCATAATCATAGAAATCAAATTTATGTATGATAATTCAATGCACTTCATGTACCATAGACATATTTTTAAATCAATTCATAAACTTGGCACCATAATCATTTAATTTAATATAATTCAATTAATTCACTAAATTTAACTTTCAAATATAAATTACTGACATTATTGTTGTATTATTATCATACCAACTTACATACTTTCAACACCTCGAAAATTATAATAAATATATCAATTTTAAATTGAAACATGCATAAATTAATCCTTATTATACATATGAACTTACGTCGATACTAAAACGACCATTTTACCAACTTTCCCAATTTTCAATTTTTCTCTCATTCCAGGTTCAAATCTCATTTTTCGGGATCTAAAACATCATATTTTACTTATTTAATTATTGTGCTATTCAAAACAGTCCTTAACTCAAACTTTGGGAAAATTACAATTTTGCCCCTAAACTTTTGCATATTTACACTTTTGCCCCTAGGCTCGGGAATTAAACTTCATCCCTTATTCTTATGTTTTATGACATTCTGATCAGTTTTCCCTTCTATGGAAATATCAAATTCTCACTCTAACATATACTTATGACTATTAGGTATTTTTACCGATTAAGCCCTTTTACTCGTTTTCACTCAAAACCGAGTAGCGCAAGTTGTCTAACATAATTTAAAACCTTATATTCTATTATAAACCGAATGCAAGCTTTGCAACTTATTCAATTTAGTCCCTAACTTCAAATTGAGCACGTTATGCATAGAATTTCTTCACGAAATTTTCACACAATCATGCAATCATATCATAAACCTCAAAATAATCATAAAATAATTATTTTTATCTCAGATTTTGTGGTCCCGAAACCTCCGTTCCAACTAGACCCAATTTTGGGCTATTACAAACGGGGTTAGAACGGACTTACTATTTAGCTTGGAAAGCTTGAAAACCCTAGCCATGGCTTCCCCCATGCTAATTTCGGCCTCCATGAAAAAGATGAGTCAATTTTGGCTTTATTTTCCCTTTTTATTTCTTTTAATTACCAAAAATGACCAAAATGCCCTTCCGTACTAAACTTTCAAAAATTCCATCCATGTTCGATTTTTGTCCATCACTTAAAAATTGGTCAAATTGCTATTTAAGACCTCCTAATTAATGTTTCAAAGCAATTTCATACTAGAAATTTCTAGAATGCAAGTTTTGCAACTTATTCAATTTAGTCCCTAACTTCAAATTGAGCACTTTATGCATAGAATTTCTTCACGAAATTTTCACACAATCATGCAATCATATCATAGACCTAAAAATAATCATAGAATAATTATTTCTATTTCGGATTTTGCAGTCCCGAAACCTCTGTTCCAACTAGACCCAATTTTGGGCTATTACAATTCCACCAACAGGGAGTAATTGCACTTGAGAGAAGAGGAAAGAAAAAAAAGACGGACTAGATCACCCCAGGTAAACCCAAAAGATTTGAAAGGTAAGGGAGCAACAGGTGTTGGGTCACAAGGGAAACCGTTGAGAAAGGATGTAGGAGAGAAGTAACAGTTTGGAGAGAAAAGTAGAGTCGCACTCACTAACACCGAAGAGTACTTTTAGAACAAACACACAACTTGGCTTCAGAACAAAAGAAAAAGGACACCTTAATGTCAAAAACCCGAAAGAAAGAAAAAAATAGGGAGGAAAGTGACAAAAGAAACAACAGCTAGCACAAATTGGGAAGCAAAAATTCGGCACCCACAAGCCTATGACCAAATTTGCACACCAAGCTACCCACTTTTGGCATGACACTACCTCACACCCTAACCTCCCCTATTTCCTCCTAAAATCTCTCCCCTTATCTCTCCCCAAATCCCTCAAACCACCAATTCAAACTCTTTTCAAACTCCCCCCAACAACCGGCCACACACACAACTTTCCCTCAAACACTCTAACCAACAGAGTTTCGGTCAACCCCAACCACCAACCTTGTGAGAGCAGCAAAATGTAACTCCTTTATGCATAGGGTAGCTCGAACTCAAGACCCCTAGACACACCCACACGCCACTTACCATCAAGCTAACAGGCGTTACATTGCCAAGTTTTGCTTATTTTAATTTAAGAGTCCATTAACAACATGCAAGGGTTTATTTAACAAAAAGACAAAAATTTTGCTGAAGCCTAGGTTTAAACCTAGGGCCTCTCACACAACTCAGGACCCTTAACCATCACAGAAAGTAAGCCAACATGCAATATAGCATGCAATAAAATTACAAAGGATTTGGGGCATTACAACTCTACCCCCTAAAAGCGAATTTTGGCCTCGAAATTTACCTAATCAAAACAGATAAGGGTATTATTAGCGCATCGCCTCCTCGGGTTCCCATGTGGCTTCCTTAAAACTGTGATTACGCCATAGCACCTTAACCAGTGGAACCGACTTCCTTCTCATAACTTTCACATCGCAATCTAAAATCTGGATCGTCTCTTTCTTAAAGGTCAGATTTGGTCTAACCTTAATCTCCTCAGTTGAGACAATACGTGCAGGATCAGAATGATATTGCCTCAACATAGAGATGTGGAACACATAATGAATCTGGTCCAACTTTAGAGGTAACTCAAGTTGATATGCAACCGGTCCTACACGTTTCAGTATAGGGTAAGGCCTAATGAACCTAGGGTTTAACTTGCCCTTTTGACCAAACCTCAATATTTTCTTCCAAGGCGGGACTTTGAGAAAAGCCAAATCCCCCATAGAATACTCAATTTCCTTACGCTTCAGATCCGCATATGACTTCTATCTATCAGACGCCACCCTCAGTCGATCTCAAATTAATCTAACTTTATTCTCCGTATCAGAAATCAATTCAAGACCCAGAACTCGCCACTCACCCAACTCAGTCCAACATGTAGGAGTATGACACTTACGACCATATAATGCCTCGTAAGGTGCCATCTGAGTGCTGGACTAGTAGCTATTATTGTACGGAAACTCTGCCAATGGCAGATAATCCTCCCAACCTCCCTGGAAGTCAATCACACAACTCTTTAACATATCCTCCTGTATCTGAATCACCCTCTCTGACTGACTGTCAGATTGAGGATGGAACGCAGTACTGAAGTCCAATCTTGTACCCAATACTTCATGTAACTTCTTTCAGAACCGCGACATGAAGTGAGGATCTCTATCGAAAATGATGGAAACCGGTACCCCATACAGTTGCACTATTTTAGACACATACAACTTAGCCAGTTTCTGTAACGAGTAATCAGTATGAACATGTATGAAATGGGCAGATTTAGTTAGTCGTTCCACAATGACCCATACCGAATCCTTCTTAGAAAGCATTAAGGGTAGCCCACTAACAAAGTGCATAGCTACCCTCTCCCACTTCCAAAGCGGAATCTTAACTGGCTGAATCAACCCTAAAGGCAATTGATGCTCTGCTTTAACCTGATGACAAGTCAGGAACTTACTCACAAAATCAGTAACTTCACGCTTAAGCCTTGGCCACCAATACAACTACTGAAGGTCTCGGTACATCTTATTCCCGCCAGGATGCATAGCATAAGGACTACTATGCACTTCTTGTAGTATAGACTTCCTCAAATTAGTATCTTTCGGCACACAGACTCTCCCACGAAAACAAAATACCCATTCACTATTCAGTCCAAAATCTGAAGTTTCCCTATTCTCTATGTAACGCCCCGTACCTGAGACCATTTCCGGAGTCGAACACGAGGTGTTAACGGACTTAATTCATTACTTAAACAGCTCATACAATTCGTTTTAAAATTTCCAGACAAGCTGGCTAACTGCATCACTGTCGCTCCAAAAATAATATCTCAAGTTCCGAAACTCAAAATCCAATTCCGTAAATTTTTCCTGAAACTAGACTCATATATCTATCTACTAATTTTTTTCTAGAATTTTTGGTCAGACCAATTAGTACAGTTTATTATTTAAAGTCTCCCCTGTTTCAGGGTTTGACTACTCTAACCTCTGTGTATTACGAATCAGATATCTCCCTGTACAGAGCTTTAATGACTATGCCGTTTGTCTCTCATAAAAATAGACTCAATAATGAATCTGTAAATATAAAGTATGACTTCTAATTATCTTTGTAAAATTCATGGTGAATTTCCAAAGTCAAAACAGGGGATCCAGAAATTTCTCTGGCCCTGTTTCACAAAAATTTAAACATCTCATAAAATATAGCTCATATACCTGTTTCGCTTCTCCCATATGAAAATAGACTCATCAAGCTTCGATTCCATAACTTATTCATTATTTAATTCCATTTCTACTATTTTTAGTGATTTTTCAAATTCACCTCACTACTGCTGTCTGAATCTATTTTATGGTAAATTTTACCTATTTCATGGTTTCCATGGATTAGCTAGCAATTTGACATACATAACACCAAATATGATCATGATTAGCCATTCCAATGGCTAATCATTACCAAGCATTTCCATACCACTCAATAACCATATCATAAGACCATATATACAAAATGATTATAATGCTATACATGCCATACTCAAAATATACAAGCCATTATGCCAAGATGGTATACGGATAGTGTGAGCGAGCCTCCGACTGTTCCCAATTTCCGAGCTGGCTTGTCAAAACTACAAGGAATGAAAAGGAGGTAGTAAGCATAAATGCTTAATAAGTTCACATGCAAATAGCAAGTAACATAACCATATAAGCAAACATAAAACATCATTTGCATAATCATCACCAAGACATTCATATCACATTTTCATTTACCATCTTACCATATTGTTGTTATATCGATTTTTCAACCCGAGGGTTAAGTACATACCTGTTCAAAGTACCCATTTCACAACACTTACCAATATGTCCCTTTCATCTTGAGTATTCCTCCATTTCAGTAGAACTTTACCCGTTGAACACATCGGAATATAATTCGGATACATAGAAAGTTTGCACATAAATGCCACATATGTAGCCAAGCTACCATGTAACCCGCCCATAAGTGAACTCGGACTCAACTCAACAAGCTCGGTCGTTCGTATCCATAAGTGAACTCGGACTCAACTCAACGAGCTCGGATGCCTAGTTACATCTCTCGAACTCGGACTCAACTCAACGAGTTCAGACGCTCGCATCCATAAGTGAACTCGGACTCAACTTAACGAGTTCGGATGCCCAAATATCCCAGTGACATGTCACTTGTATCCTAATCCATTCCTAAGGTTCAACGGACATTTTTCCCAATCATATGTCTCAACCATCTTCTATGGAATGTCGATACCGATACTTGGTAGTATTTCACATTTTCCAACTATCACATAATTTGACATATTATCAAACAATTGTCACAAGTATGATATTTCATAATAATTATCATATCATTTAAATAACATTAAAACATTTAAAACAATAACTATGTTACCAACATTTACATATGAACTTACCTCGTATGCTGAAAATGGCTACTTTTACCATTTCGTCCACAACTTGGTATTTTCCCATTTTAGCCCAATTTCAGTTTTCCTTGCTCTATCATTTAAAATATAGTCTAATTAGGACTCACATTATTCAAATTGACCCAAAATCATATTTTGGAAAAATTACAATTTTGCCCCTAAACTTTTGCATATTTACACTTTTTCCCAAAGCTTGTAAATTAAACTTCAGCCTATTTTCTTATGTTTTATGACATGCTGATCATTTTTCCTTCTATGGCAACATCAAATTCTCACTCTAACATGTACTTATGACTATTAGGTATTTTTACCGATTAAGCCCTTTTACTCGTTTTCACTTAAAACCGAGTAGCATAAGTTGTCTAACATAATTTAAAACCTCATATTCTATCATAAAACACCAAAATACACAAATTTCACCTATGGGTATTTTTCCAAATATAAGCCCTAGGTTAAATTATTGCTAGCATAAGCTAAATCGAGCTACCGGGACTCCAAAAACGTAAAAATCATTAAAAACGAGGCTAGAATGGACTGACAATCGAGCTTGGAAGCTTGAAAAACCCTAGCCATGGTTTCTCCTTGCTATATTCGGCCATGGGGTTGAAGATAAGCAAAATTGGCTTTTAATTTTGTATTTTAATTCATTTTACCCCTAAATGACCAAAATGCCCTTACTACTAAACTTTCCAAAAATTCCATCCATGTCCAATTTTTGTCCATAGACTTAGAAATTGGTAAAATTGCTATTTAAGGCCTCCTAATTAATATTTCAAAACAATTTCATACTAGAAACTTCTAGACTACAAGTTTTGCAAATTATTTGATTTAGTCCCTAATTTCAATTTAAGCACTTTATGCATAAAATTTCTTCACGAAATTTTCACAGAATCATGCAATCATATCATAGACCTTAAAATAATCATAAAATAATTATTTCTATCTCGAATTTTGTGGTCACGGAACCACTATTCCGACTAGGCCCAAAATTAGGATATTACACTCTATCTGTCTGAAAAGAGAACCCGATGATTCATCCTCCAACTGCTTACCTTTAATCTGTTCAATCCACCTCGGTTTAACTTGAAGTTCAGCCAGTAAACTACCATCATCGAATAAACTGAGACGAGCAAACATCACCCTTAAATCAGTAACAACCCTATGGTTCAGTGCATCAGCTACCACATTAGCCTTACCAGGATGGTATTCAATCGAACAATCATAATCCTTAAGCATTTCAATCCATCTATGCTGCCTTAGGTTCAGCTCCATCTGAATGAGGAGATACTTGAGGCTCTTGTGATCCGTGTATATGATACACTTCTCACCGTATAGGTAATGCCTCAAAATTTTTAGTGCGAACTCCACTACGACCAACTCCAAGTCATGCGTCGGATAATTTGCCTCATGTGTCTTAAGCTGACGAGACACATAAGCCACTACCTTACCCCCTTGCATCAACACATATCCTAAACCAACATGTGATGCATTGCTATAGACAGTGAATTCTTTTCCAAACTTTGGTTGTATTAAGACAAGGGCCTCAGTCAGAACTTTCTTGAGTTTCTCAAAACTTTCTTGTTACTTATCAGTCTAGTTAAACGGTACTCCTTTACGCAATAGCTTAGTCAGAGGTGCAGTAATAAATGAAAGCCCCTCAACAAAGCGTCTATAATACCCTGCCAAACCTAGAAAACTTCGAATCTTAAGTACTGTCTTAGGCTGTTTCCAATCCAGAACTGCCTCAATTTTCTAAGGATCAATCCTAGTCCCCCCTGCAAACACCACATGACCCAGAAAAGTTACCTTTCATAGCCAGAATTCACACTTATTGAATTTAGCGTATAATTGTTTCTCCCTAAAAAATCTGTAGAACAACACGGAGATGTGCATCATGATCCTTCTCAGTCCTCGAATACACCAGAATTTCATCTATAAACACCACTACGAATCGGTCCAGATAGGGCTGGAACACTCGGTTCATCAAATCCATAAAAGCTGCTGGTGCATTCGTCAGTCCAAACGGCATCACTAGAAACTCATAATGACCATAACGAGTCCTAAAGGCTGTCTTGTAAACATCCATCTCCCTGACCCTTAGTTGATGGTACCCTGATTGGAGATCAATTTTAAAGAAGACTGAAGCTCCTCAAAACTAGTCGAATAGATAGTCAATCCTCGGTAGGGGTACTTATTCTTGATAGTCAATTTTTTCAGTTTCCGATAGTTAATACACATATGCTTGGTTCCATCCTTCTTTTTTACAAATAAAATCGGTGCTCCCCACGGAGACAAACTAGGAAGAATAAACCCTCGATTCAGTAACTCTTGAATCTGCACTTTAAGCTCCTCAAGCTCCTTCGGTGCCATTTTATAAGGGGCGATAGACACTGGAGCTGTACGAGGCAAGAGCTCTATCCTGAACTCAACTTCACAGTTAAGAGGTTACCCAGTAACTCATTACGAAAGACATATGAGAAATCCTTAACTTTTTGATATCTTTCATAGACGAAACCTCAGAACTCGAAGCACTGACGTAGGCTACATATGCCTCACAACCCTTACACACCAACTTCTCAGCTCTAAGTGCAAAAATCACATTTGACAGACAATTCCGGTGCTCCCCAATCACAATTACCTCATCACCCTTTTTAGGTTTCAGTATCATCTGCTTCGCAGCACAATCCAAATTTGCCTGATGCTTAACTAGCCAGTCCATACTCAATATTATATCGAACTCCCCAAAAGGAAGTTCTATTAAGTCTACTAAAAAGATCATTCCTTGAACCTCCAAAGGTACATCCTTAAACAATTTGTTCACTCTCACTGACTGCCCTTATGGACTCGACACGGTAACCTCACTTGAAGTGTTTTCAACCATCATACCCAAAGTCTTAGACACAGTACATGCTATATAAGAGTGTGTAGATCCAACATCAATCAATGTAGTATAGGGTATATTATGAATAAAGAATGTATCCGCAATAACATCTGGGGCGTCTCTGTCCTCTCGATAATGTGCAATGTAAAGCAGTGACGGTTGCCTCAACATAACCACCACCTTTGCCCGGTGCTCTACGACCTCGGCCCATACCATTTCCACCTCTAGTCTGACTACGGCCTCTTGGTGGCTGTTGAAAACCTCTCTGCGGATGAACAGTACCCCTACCAGTATCTTGCATCTGATCGAGCCTTCGTAGACAATCCTTGATACGGTGCTCCATAGATCTGCACCTCAAACATGCCCCTATCCGAACCCAGCACTGCCCTGATGGCGTTTCCCACAAACAGTATAAGGCTGCAACCCAAAAGTAGCAACAGGGGGCCCAACTCTGACAAGCCCATCAACTATTGCCTTTTTCTTAGGCTTCAAAGCTAAACTTGAGGGCTCCCAAACCCTCTTGTTCCTTCCCCTGTCCGCCTCACAATTCTGGCGCTCAGCGCGTTTCACATCTACGGTGATCTTTACCTTTTCCACTAACATAGCAAAATCTCGCTCCCTCTGAGGAGCTATCAAAACTCGTAGATCATCTTTGAGACCGTCCTCAAAACGCACACATCGTTCATACTCAGCTGCAACCATGCCTCACACATAGCGGCTTAATCGCAAAAATTTTGCCTCATATTTAGCGAAAGACTTATACCCCTGGGTCAGATTCAGAAACTTCCTCCCACGGGCATCCACATAGCTAGCGCCCACATATTTCCCTTGGAATGCATTATTGAAAAACTCCCAAGTCAATCGATCAGGCGGAGTACCCTCTTTCACAGTAAGCCACCACTGATAGGCTTCATCTCTCAACAACGACACTGCGCCTTTTAGTTTCTGCTCTGGGGTATAGTCAAGGTCATCTATGATCCTCTCTGTGGCCTCTATCCATTATTCAGCCATATTAGGGGAAACTCTAGCGATACCCCTAAAGATCTCAGCCTCATTAGATCTGAGTCATTCCATTACCGGCCCACGGGGCACAGTACCAGTATTGGGCCTAGCGACCCTTTCTAGAATTTGTAGCATAGCTTGGGACAATGTGTCGTCCCCAACTACCCGATCATGTGACCCAGTTTCAGTCACAGGTGAAGTTGGTGCCTCTCTTGCCTCAACGTTAGGCATATAGACCGATGCCGAAGACCCAGCCCGAACACCTCTACGACCTCCGCTGTGGCCTATCGTACCCCTTCCAAAAGTACTTTTGGTGCTCATATCGATTTGCGTATTTTCTGTATTAACAGTTTTATGCATTAGTTTTATAGTTCCAATGTTTATTAATGGATGTTTTATAAAAAGTTAGCATCAATAATTTAGAGTTGTTTTGTTTTCGCTAATCGTAGTCTGACTACAGTTTTAGGTTACCTTAATAAAGGTTTCAATACAGTCTATTATCTATGGTAATCTCAATATTTTAATTAAATCAATCAGTAGTTTTAGAAAACTTACAGAATTGGCGCCAGAGACTCGGTAGATGACACATTCAGAAACAGCACCTCAAAATATTTTTCAGTCATTTGAAACAATTCTTTTAATATTTACGTTTTTAAGAAAAACCCAAATCCACAGCTGAGTTTTGTAACCTGGCTCTGATACCACTAAATGTAACACCTTAAATCTGGCCTAGACGTTACGGCCACTCTGTGATGTTATATAAAAGTGTGTTTTGAAAAGCGTGGTTCTAATAGAAAAGTCCGTTCTACGTTAAAACCTTGTTTGTAATCTTTATGAGAAGCCAACTTATTATTCATTAGTTAAGTTACAGGTTTGTCTAGCAAAACATGATTCAAACTAAATCGTTATTACACCTTAAAACCTTGTTCGTTGCTAAAGCTTTTAAAACAAGTTACGTGGTATGGTAGTTGAAAATCATTTACCTTTTGAAAACTCGCGTCCGATTGCTAACAGATTTTAGTCAATTTAAATAAATCCCAAATAAAAATAAAAACTTAAAACGACCTTATTACATGAAATTTACCCAATTAAACTACCTTACTAGAAATCAAATACGAAAAAAATAAATAGCGATGTGGCCATCTCCGAGCCCCTCACAGCACCGATCTGCCTAAGGATTACCTGCGCATATAAGCAGAAGAGTGAGTTTATGAAAAACTAAGGGTGTAATCCCTTATCAGGAAGTAAATCATGCAGTGAAAATAGTCTGGCCTAAGCCCTTAACAGTAGCAATATTAGTGTGGGCCTTAGCCCGCTACAGTAGCAGTATCAGTCTGGGCTTTAGCCCAACTCAGTATAGTATCAGAAATGCATACAGAGATCCTACCCATCCATCTTCTACACTCCACTCTGTCCAGCCTTACACTCCATGTGGGGATAAAATTGACCCACCCATCCTTACACTCCAGAATATGGTACCTGTCTCGGCACTAATAGTATTTGCAGCAAAGCTTCCAGTATAGGCTTATAGTCTTTAGTACACTTCCTCCAATATCATATATCCCACTCCATGAAATGCAGCATAATATAAATGTTCATACAATAAAGATGGCATGCTCAACAGTCATACAACATACAGGGGTCTATCCGTCATTTACCTCATAGAGGTATAATAGTCATGATATAAATTAGGGTCTAGGTGTACTTACCGACCCAATTGTAGGTCCACAGTCGTCTTGCGCGACCTGTGCAACCTTAACAGTCAAACAGTGATATTGGGACCAAAGCCCATAACATAGCCCATGTGGGTCTACTCGGTCGTGTGACCCATTAAGCTCAATGATGGCCTTGGCCGTGTGAACTACACAGCCTGGCCCATTATACGCCACTCATCCGTGTGATTTACCTGTAACACCCCGTACCCGAGACCGTCGCCGGAGTCGGACACGAGGGGTTAACGGGCTTAATCCACATACTTGCACAGTTTATTAAAAAATTTCCGGACAGCCGGCTAACTGTGTCACTGTCACCTTAAAAATCATATCTTGAGTTCCACAACTCGAAAATCAGTTTCGTGATTTTTCCCTGAAACTAGACTCATATATGCATCTACAAATTTTTTTCTAGAATTTTTGGTCACGCCAATTAGTAAATTTTATTAGTTAAAGTCCCCCATGTTACAGCTATTGACTACACTGACCTTTGCGCATTACGACTTGGATATCTCCCTGTACAGGGCTTCAATACTGATGCCGTTTGTTTCTACAGAAACTAGACTCAAAAAAGAAACTGACATATATGGCATGACTTCTAATTATCTCTGTTAAATTTATAAAGAATTTCCAAAGTCGGAACAGGGACTCCATAAGCCGTTTTGGCCCTGTCTCACGAAAACTTAAATATCTCTTAACATACTGTTCATATGATCGTTTAGTTACTTTCCTATGAAAATAGACTCGTCAAGGTTCGTTTACATAATTTATTCACCATTTAATTCCATTCCTACTATTTTTAGTGATTTTTCAGATCCACGTCACTGTAGCTGTCAGCATCTGTCTTTAAGGTAGGCTTTACCTATTTCATAGTTTCCATGATTCAACTATCCCTTTAACATAAATAGCACAAAATATGATCATGATTAACCATCCCCATGGCTAATCGTTTCCAAAAATTTCCATACCTCTTAATGAACAACATACAATGATTATAATACCATGCCCAAAGTATACTTAAGCCATTTTCGCATGGCTATCCAAATTTACACAAAACCGAAAGGTACATGACCTACAACAAAAGGGTAGTCCTATACATGCCATTTCAAAGTCCAACCAAAAATATACCGAAAGGAGCTTTGATAGTGTGGGCGACTTCGACTTCAAAATCCTCGAGTCCGATAGTGAAGAACCAAAATCTATAAACAGAGAATCAAAGAAACGGAGTAAGCATTTTATGCTTAGTAAGTTTGAGTCATGAATTTAGACACAACCAAAGTATAGCATTCATGTAGCTAAACAGATAATTTCATATGCACAAATTCTCAATATCGACTTACTTCACATTACCAACCCTTATATTCATACACAAAGATCAACTTAGCCAAAGGCGGTAACTCATTTATCAACCGAGCGAATACTTATTTGTAAGGGCTCAACTAACTCAAAGCACATACTGAAACATACCTCATTGTCGGATTTCACAAGCGTATTAACTGAAATTTTTACAGCAAGTTCATTCATTCCCGAATCACGTACCTTCAGAGTTTAACCGGATATAGCTACTCGTTCAAATGCCTTCGGGACATAGCCCGGTTATAGTGACTTGCACAAATGCCTTCGGGACTTAACCTAGATTTAGTAACTCGCACAAATGCCTTCGGGACTTAACCCGGATTTAGTAACTCGCACAAATGCCTTCGGATCTTAGTCCGGATATAATCACTTAGCACAAAGCCTTCGGGACTTAGCCCGGACATCATTCGAATAACCATGCACATTTATCAATAAATCATGACACATTCGTATTTCATTTTCATTAGCAAAACTCAAACACAAGGCACTTTTCACACTTGCAATTTCGGCTCAATAGCCACACACAAAGAGCATGATTTTGATTTGCTTAAAACATGATCTAATCAAATCATAATTTAAGCTCTATTACTCAAGAACTTACCTCGGATGTTGTCGAACGGCTTCAACGGCTATTCGATCATTTTTCCTTTCCTTATCCAACTGTGGTCCCTAAGCTCTTGAGCTAATTCAAACAAATTTAACTTATTAAAGTCTCATTTTGCTAGCTTATGGCGAATATGACAAGGAGTTTGATAGGTCATATGGCCACCATTTAGCTCAAATACACAATGATCATACACATTTTTAATCACATCAAGCAATTTAATACAATTCATTCGAACATCAAAAGAGAAGCTCAAGGTACTTAGCCCATATATACATTAGACATTAGAGTCACATATGTACGAAATCACAAATCGAATTCAACATACTAGCTAATATTTCCCTTAGCCAATTTTCTAAGTCAAGCTAAAGCCATCAATAGGCTACCTATGGCGAACATACCCATCAGCTCATGTACTCATTTATGTGGCCGAACATACACATCTATGCTAAGGCCGATTGCAACACTTAATACACTCTACAAGTATGGTCACTTGTATTGACTAAACACCATTTGTTTCAAGTTAAAAACTTGGCTAATACACATATATACACCATTAAAGCATCCTCTCCCTTTCCATTGATTTAACACATGCATTACCCATAATATACAAAATCTCTCCCCTTATCTCTCCCCAAATCCCTCAAACCACCAATTCAAACTCTTTTCAAACTCCCCCCAACAACCGGCCACACACACCACTCTCCCTCAAACACTCCAACCAACAGGGTTTCGGTCAACCCCAACCACCAACCTTGTGAGAGCAGCAAAATGTAACTCCCTTACGCATATGGTAGCTCGAACTCAAGAACCCTAGACACACCCACACGCCACTTACCATCAAGCTAACGGGCATTACATTGCCATGTTTTACTTATTTTAATTTAAGAGTCCATTAACAACATGCAAAGGTTTATTCAACAAAAAGACAAAAATTTTGCTAAAGCCTAGGTTTTATCCTAGGGTCTCTCACACTACTCAAGACCCTTAACCATCACAGCATATAAGTCAACATGCAACATAGCACGCAATTAAATTACAAAGGATTTGGGGCGTTACATTCTATTCAATTTAGCCTAAAATACACATTAAGGCAACTTTACACTATTGCCCCCAATATTTTAATATCTTTACAATTTAGTCCCTATCTTATAAAAATACAAATTCATGAAATTCAATTTCTACCCATGCTAGCTGAATTTCAATTAAGTCCGTAGCAGTCCAAAATTTTCATTATTTCACACATTTCACCATGAATTTTACACATTTCTCAATTAAATCCCTAACTGGAAATTTTATCAAAAATCACTTTACAAATGTTGGTTATCTAACAACAAGCATACATTTTCGATCATCAAACTTTAAAATACACGCATATTCATCAATGGAAAGGCCTTAAACATTTAACAATTTTGCAAATTAGTCTCTGGGCTAGCTAGATTAAGCTGCAACGATTTCAAAAACATAGAAATTAATAAAAACGGGACAAAAGTCACTCACTAATTAAGCAATGAAGTAGTTGAACCCTAAATGAAGAAAAATGAATTCTTTCCCCTTGAATAATTGGTTAAATAAGATGAATGGGAAAGAATTTGTTTTGTTTTATTTTATTAACCTTAATTACTAAATACCAAAATTAACCTTATTACTTAATCAAAATTTCAATAATGCTAAGCCATTATCATCCACTATCTAATTAATGGGGTATTTACCACATAAGGACATTCACTTTAATATTTCATAGCTATTAGACACCTTTATCTAATAGAATACAAGTTTTACACTTTATGCGATTTGGTCCTTTTTTTTCCAAATTAAGCACTCAAACGATGAAATTTCTTAATGAAATTTTCATACAATCATATTATCATGCTGTAGACATTAAAATAATAATAAAACAACTATTTCGACCTTGGATTTGCTGTCCCAAAACCACTGTTCTAATTTGACTTAAAACGGGCTGCTACAACTCTCCCCCTTAGGAATTTTTTGTCCTTGAAAATCTTACTAGAAAACAAGTTAGGGTACTGTTTTCTCATAGCTTCCTCGAGTTCTCATGTGGCTTCTTTTACACCATAACATTGCCACAAAACTTTTTCCAAAGCTATGCTCTTATTTCTTAATTATTTAACCTCTCGAACTAAAATTTTAATCGGTTCTTCATTATACGACATATCGGGTTGAATTTCAATCTCTGTCGGAGAAATTACATGCGATGGATCTGATCTATGTCCATGCAACATTGAAACATGAAACACATTGTGGATCTTTTCTAACTCTGACGGTAAAGCTAGCATATATGCCACTGACCTTATTTTTTCGATATTCTTATATGGCCCAATAAATCACAGACTCAATTTGCCTTTGTGACCAAATCGAAGAATCTTCTTCCACAAAGACACTTTCGAAAATACTTTGTCACTGACTTGAAATTCTATGTCTTTACGTTTTAAATCTGCATAAGATTTATGTCGAACTGAAGCTACTTTCAAACTATTGCGAATTACTTTCACTTTATCTTCGGTCTCTCTAACCAAATCAACCCCGTGAATCTTTTTCTCACTAAGCTCAATCCAGTATAACAGAGTTCAACATTTGCAACCATACAATGCTTCATACGGAGTCATCTTTATGCTCGATTGAAAACTGTTGTTATATGCGAATTCAACCAATGGTAAATATTTCTCCCAGTTGCCTTCAAACTCTAAAACACAACAACAAAGCAAATCTTCGAGAATCTAAATTACTCTCTTAGACTGACCGTCAGTTTACGGATGAAATGCAGTACTAAATTGCAACCGTGTACTCAAAACTTCTTGTAATTTCTTCCAAAATCACGACGTAAACCTCGGATCTCTATCTGAAATAATAGAAATTGGCACCCCGTGCAATCTAACAATCTCAAAGATGTACAACTCAGCTTGTCTAATAAGAGAAAAGTTTGTACGTACCAGAATGAAATGTGCAGATTTCGTCAATCAATCACCGACAACCCAAACAACATCTTTCTTTTTCGGAGACAGGGGTAAGCCTGATACGAAATCCATCGTAACTCCATCCCATTTTCATTCTGGTATCATCACTGGTTGTAGTTATCCTGAAGGCACTTGAGGTTCGGCTTTGACTTGTTGGCAAACCAAGCACCTCGACACAAACTTTAAAATGTCTTGTTTCATGCCCGACCACCAATACAATTGTTTCAAATCATTTTACATTTTAATACTTCTCGGATGAACAGATAAACAACCACTGTGTGCTTCGGGTAGAATTTTCTGAATAAGCTCAAAATTCTTTGGTACACATATTCTCTCTCAGAACATTAAGCAATCATCGGATCCGATCTGGTAGTCTAAATTAGTAGTTGACTCGCATTGCATTCTTTTAGTTTGCAATTCATTATCACACTTTTGAGCTTCACAAATTTGCTGAAGAAATAAAGGTTTAACTATTAATTCAGCCAAAATCAAACCATCATGTGACAAAGTTAACTGTGTATTCATTCCTCTAAAGCAAATAAAGATTTTATACTCAAAGCATTCGCAACTATGTTCACTTTCCCCAGATGATAATCAATTACTAACTCATAATCTTTTAACAACTCGAGCCATCTTCATTGACGCAAATTCAAATCTTTTTAAGTCATTAAATACTTCAAACTCTTGTGGTCAGTAAAGATATGGCACTTCTCACCAAATAGATGATGTCACCAAATTTTCAATGCAAAAAAAATAGCGGCCAACTCTAAATCATGCGTCGAATAATTCTTTTCATGCGGTTTCAATTGTTTGGAAGCATAAGCTATCACTTTACCCCCTTGCTTCAAAACACAACCCAAACCGTTCAATAACACGTTGCTAAAAATCATAAACTCTTTACCCGACTCAGGTTGAACCAAAACTGGTGTCTCCGATGACAATGCTTTCAACTATTCAAAACTCTATTGACATTTCTCTGACCACTCAAATTTCTCATCTTTCTGTAACAATCTAGTCATTAGTGTAGCATCATCGAGAATCCTTTAACAAAATGCTGATAATAGCGAGCTAATCCCAAAAAGCTTCTGACTTCGGATACGTTTCTTGGTGGTTTCTAGTCAACAGCTGCTAAAATCTTACTCGGATCAACTTGAATACCTTCCACTGAAACAATATGTCCCAAAAATCGAACCTCTCATATCCATAACTCACATTTACTGAATTTAGCAAACAATTGCTTATCTCTCAATGTTTGTAACAAAATCCTCAAATGTTCAGCATGTTCTGACTCATCTCGGGAATAGATCAGAATGTCATCAATGAATACAATAATAAATCTGTCTAAATACGGTCTAAAGATCCAATTCAACAAATTCATAAAAACTGTATGAGCATTAGTTAATCTGAAAGGCATAACAAGAAACTCATAATGTCCGTACCTTATTCTGAACACAGCCTTCGGTACATCAGAATCTTTAACTCGCAACTGATAATAACCAGGTCTTAAATCAATCTTTCAAAACACTGTTGCTCCTCTCAATTGATCAAACAAATCATCAATTCTTGGCAACGGATACTTATTCTTAATCGTAACCTTAGTGAGTTGATGATAATCGATACACAATCTCATCGACCCATCTTTCTTCTTTACAAACAACACTGGTGCACCCCACGGTGAAAAACTAGGTCGTGTAAAGCCTCTATTTGTTAACTCTTGCAATTGAGATTTAAACTCTTTCAATTCTAGCGGAGCCATTCTGTATGGAGCTATCGGTATCGGTGATGTTCCCGGCACTAATTCAATAGCAAACTCAACCTCTCTGATCGGTGGCAACCCTGGTAACTCTTTTGGAAACACATCTGGATACTCACAAACCACTAGTACTAATTTGATCTTTGATTCGAACACTTTTGTATCCAGTACATATGCAAGGTAAGCATCACAACCTTTTTTCACATATTTCTAAGCTAACATCAATGATATCACAACAGGCAATCCACTCAACTCATCAGATTCAATTCAAAGGATTTTATTATTCTGACATTTCAATTCAATAGGCTTTCGTCTACAATTCAGAACAGCATCATGCAGAGCCAACCAATCCATACCCAAAATCACATCGAATTCATCAAACGGTAAAAGCATCAAATTTTCCTGAAAGCAGTAACCTCGAATCAATAAAGGATAGTTCTTGCAACCTTTATCAACTAGGACATACTTTCCTAAAGGGTTCAATGCTTTAATCACAAATAGGCAAACTCTTACTAAACACTAAATTCATACAGACATATGAATGAGTTGATCCAAGATCTATCAAAGTAATTACATTAGTGTCATAAAGAGAAAATGTACCGGTGATAACATCTGATGACGATGTATCTTCACGAGAGCGAATAGTGTAAGCTCTGGCTGGTGCTCTAGCCTCAGATCTCATAGCAGAGTCCTTTGTCACTCTTGTGCTACTAGTCACATTTCCCGCATTTCTAGGTGGTCTCCCTCTAGTAGTTGTATTATTCGATCTTGTATTATGATATCTATCTTTCTCGAATAACTTAGGACAATCTTGAATAAGATGATCTTGATAGCCACATTTGAAACAAGCTTTATTATTCATCCAGTAGTCTCCAAAATGTCATCGTCCATACTGTTGACACTCAGGTTCATTGTTTCTCACACCACCAACACTTGACACCGAAGTAACATGAGCCTTAGGACATTGCTTCCCACGAACTCTATTAGGATATCCTATTGAAGCATTAGAACGACTACACTAATCCCGTGATTTCTTTGACGAAGATTGATATGGTTTACTCATCAATCTCTTTCTCGAATCTCTAGCCTCAAAATCATCTTTTCTCTTTTCTTTTCCAAGTTCCTCAGCTTTGCAATATCGGTCCACTAGCACTCAAATTCTTTCAACTATAGAATCTCGACTAGCAATGTAACACCCCTAACCCGTATCTGTCGCCGAAATAGGTTACAAGATATTACCAGATGAGACATAGCTTTTAGACAATCACAAACATGCTCACATTGTAATTACATTTCAAATCAAATATATATCATATATATACAAGTTAACCCAAATATTTATAAAAAATTTTACCATTTCAATAAACAAACTGAATCACCAATCTATATATATACAAGTTTTAACTACAATAAGTGATACACCTTTCACTAATTACACCAAGCAATAATCACATCTAATTATACACATAAATATTTCATAACCGAATATGCCAAACACATCCAAATATTTACACCACATCATTTAATCAAAACATAAACCCATATTTAACAAATGAACAAGCCATAGACAGCTCAAACAGAATTATTCATATCTCTTAACACATAATCGAATGACCTTACTTCATTTACAGATATTTAACTAACATATATACTTTCAGATTAATAGTATATATATTGCCATATCAATTAAAAGCCATATCATGACAGAATTATTTCATGTTCGAACATAATAATCAACTTGTAAGCATTGAAACAATTATAATTCATTGACTTAAAACAACCACCTCAATCACTTATAACATATTCTATAAATTCCTTAGCCGAAACACTCATATATTCATTCAAAATCATTAACCATTTCCAAAACATAAAATACCTACCATGAACAACATCATTTTATATCACATAGTAATATAACCAAAACAGTTTCAAGTCATAACCAAACATAACCGAAACCAAGCATAGAAAATTTAGCCATTTTCGCATGGCTTTATACATAAACCAAAATACAGCATTCCAAAACACATTCTAGCCTATACATGCCATAGTTCCAAAATACAACTTATAAAATACTGAAGACGGTTAATAGGGTGATAGACTTTGCTGACGATCCCCGAGCTTGTAACTTGAATCCAAAATCTATAAAACAAAATGAACATGAAAACACAAAGTAAGCTATAATAGCTTAGTAAGTCATAAGCAAATAAACATCCCATTCTTATAATCAACTCATTTTAAACTAATCCAAATTTCATTATCATTATCAAGCTTAACCTCAAACCTACAAATGAGATAAATAAAACATTTTCATACACAAAATCTACCTTGGCCAAATGCTCAGTTAACCAATTTGACCTAATATTACTCATCTTTCAAAGCCAAAATGTCTTAATATAATCAAACATACACATACGTATTTATATAAGCTCAAGAACCATAATATAACATCATGTACATATACCACTTATATGGCCGCATTTACATGATCACATATATGTACATTTCCAAGAATCAATTCTACAATATTCATACTATTTATTTACAAGGCCGAATACACATACTAAATTCACATGTAATCTTCATTTGTATCACACATAATTAGTAACAAATATCAAGTTACTTATTTACCTTATCTCAAGTAAACAACAAGCTAACTCGTACGTGATCATTTAACTGGTTTAGCGTATTCAATTACCATATCAGCATAAAGTCTTTTACGCATAAACTTATAATAATTCACCCAAGATAAAGCCCTGCTAGGCCTAAGCTCAGATTTCAGACCGCACAAGGCCTACTAGACTCAAAGTCTGATTTTTATACACCGGCAATAAGCCTCCTAGGCATAAGCCCAATTTAATTCACCAGCACAAGGCTTGCTAGGCTCAAAGCCCAAATATCACTATTATAAAGCTGTCTCACAAACAATTTATATATCGAAAAATCCAGATATTCCATATAGTTCATACGAACTTTCAAATGTTATAACTCAGTCGAATTAAACTCAAATACATTATTTTCATGCTTAATCATATTCGGCTAACTCTACTATAGTTCTATGAATTCCAAATCAGCATATTAAACTAATTTACATTCAAAATTTATGATGTTTAATTGCTTAAAGACTTACTTCGGATATCGACGAACAATGTAAGTCGACTATTCGACTATTTTTGCTTTTCCTCGATCCAAGTCTGATTTCTTTTGTTCTTGATCTATAAAATTTCAAATTAATCTCATTCAAATAGAATTGCATTCAATTTAATCCAACAACACATAAATGGGAAAATTACCATTTTACCCCTGATATTTCATACTTTTACAAATTAGTCCTAATTGCATAAAACACAAAATACACAAAATCTCACAACAACATAGTTAGGCCGAATCTTCTTTATATTTATACTAGTCCATATATTTCATTTATTTCATTTATTTCACATTTTAGTCCCTTAATTTGTTATTTTTACAATTTAGTCCTAATTACTCAAAATCATCAAAAACTCCAATACAAAACATGTTAATCTAAAACATATCTTTCATATTTCATCATCAAACAACAAAACCCTCAAGTTCTCATCAATGGCATAACTCAAAATATTCATCAAAATCAGAAATCCAAGCATGGGTCGGATAGTATTGGAAGCAACGATCTCAAAAACATAGAAATTATCAAAAACCGAAACCAAACTAACCTTGAATCAAGCTTGAGAATGGTCGAATATTACAAAGCTTTTGTTTCTTTTTCTTTTGTTTAGTTTCGGTGATGAGAGAATGAATGAAAAATAAATTTATTTTTATGTTTTATTATAATATATGTTAACTTTTAACTTAATTACTTATTTATCCTTTATATTAAAATAGAAAACAATTATAAACATGGGCACAACCGTCCATCACAATTGTTTATGGTTTATTTTCAACATAAATACTCCAATTTAAAAAGCCACTAACAATTCAGCCCTTATGCTTTAAACTATCAAATTTTTAATTTACGTGATTAAGTTCTTTTATTAAATTAAGCCCACAAACGATAATTTTTTCATACGAAACTTTCACACATGCAAATTCACATATAATAAACACAGAAAATAATATTTAAATATTTTTTGACTCAAATTCATGGTCTCAAAACCACCGTTCCGACTAGGGTCTAAATAGGGTTGTTACAAGCAATCTGATATCTTCGTTCAACCTATCTTCAAATCGTTTACACATTATTGCTTCAGTGAAAACAAATTCTCGAGCATATTTACTGAGTCTTACAAACTCTCTCTCGTATTCGGTTATAGACATTTGACCTATGTATTTCTTTCTTAATTCATCTTGAAAGAATTCCTAGGTGACCCTTTCTCTTAATACCACAGATACTACAGTATTCCATCACTGATACGCTGTGTCTCTCAAAAGTGAAACAACATATTTTACACATTCAGTTGGTGTGCATGATAGTTCATCAATTACTCTGATAGTATTCTCGAGCCAAAACTCAGCTCTCTCAGGATCGTCATCAATAGTAGCTCTAAATTCTTCAGCCTTATATTTTTTGATTTAATCAACAAGCGACAGATTCAATCATAGAGGTTGCAAACCCTGAGGAGCTACGGGAACCAGTTATGGATTAGATGGGTTTGGAGGTTGCTGAGCAACTGGACTTGTAAGAACAAACTCTGTAAACCACTTATTAATCATCTAGAAGAAGGCTTCCCTAGCTCACCTCCGTGACTACTCGATACAGGTCTCAACTCAAATTTTGCTACTCCATGAACGGAAGCTGGCACATTAATTTCAACATCATCAGCTATAGCTCGATTAGGATCCATTTACTATATGAAAACATGATTTAAAACTGTCAAGAGTTATCACACTATCATTGGTTATATATGGCATGTATAGCTAGACTCTAACATATGCTATGTTAGTCCTAGAATCAACTAAAGTGTGACTCTGATACCAATAAATGTAACACCTCTCACCTGTATTCAAAACCGAAATAGGGTTACAGAGCATTACCAAACTTATTTAAATTCCAAATAAACATCATTCAAAATCATTCACATTGTCCCTAATACGAGCTTACAAGGCCCTAACATGCATTCTAAGTGGTTTGGGACTAAACCGATAACTTAAGAATTTTTTGGAAAACTTATAAAATTTTGCAAAATACAGGGGACACACGCTGGTGCAGCCCGACAGTGTGTCTCACACGGCCTAAGAGACGCCCGTGTCACAGGCCGTATGGACATTCGAAATGGGATCACATGGCTATGTCTCAACTCGTGTTCAACCCCGTGTAACTCCCTGATTTGGGTCACACGGCCAACCACAAGCTCGTGTGACTTGCTCGTGTGCTAGGCCGTATGGTAGGCCATGCTAGACCTACAGGATATAGTGAGTTATACCACACGACCAAATCACACGCCCGTGTGTTGGGCTGTGTGGAGCATACTGAATTGATTTCTAAATTAACAAAAGGGGACACACAACCGTGTCACCGGACCGTATGTCACACATGGCTAAGACACACACCTATGTCTCTGCCTGTCTGGACAAAAATAAGCTATTTACCAAGCCATTTTGCTCATCCACATTTCATACACTTACACCAAACCAAATGGAACCAAAACATGGCAAAAATAAACTTCCAACCAATCTCAAATAAGCTTAATGTATACTATATCAATACCAACAACACAAAGTACACAAATACCACAATGTGCTATTCAATTTCATACCAAAACTCATAATCTCAAATCATCAATAAGACCACATTCATTTAAGCATTATCTTACCTAAAATCATAAACATACCAAACTCAAATGTCCACTATTTAATACTCCAACTACCAATTCATATTAACCATACTCCACAAGCATTTATATAGCGTTTACCAAGATGCATAAGAAAGACCATACACACACATATATATACACAACCAAATCAACCAGACTAAGCCAAATCACATGGCCAAAAACATAACAAACCATTCTTCATATATAACCAACTTAAATGGCTAAATCCATTTCCAAACTATACCAAATTGACCAATTCCTACACATGCCATAAGACCAAAAATACATAGATTCAAAAGTACCAAAGTAGAAGGTCGATAGTGTGATGCAATGTCCGACTACTCCCTTACCATAATACAAAAATTAAACAATTTAACATATCATAATATAATTCATATTAATACACAAACCTATCGTACGTTCATTCATAAGGTTAAATATGAATTTCACAATTTCTTCGATTCAATGCTAGTACTGTTCAAGTACATACTTGTACCATTTCGTATCAGTCTGACACTCATCCGTATCTCTAATATACTCATTGAACCATTTGGAATACTATTGGATAGTCAGGAATCTCACACCCTAAGTGCCAACACATAGCCGAAGTTATCTCAATCTCATATCACATATAATGCTCACTCTTGAGCTATCAACGGGTCTGCTCACACAAGTTCACGGTCATGACGTAGCTACATAGTGTTGCTCACACAAGCTGATGAGTATCCACAACACATGCCAGATAATACAACCTCCAGCAGGACGTACGGACCAGCACCCAAATCACATAACCATAATGACATGTCATTCGTATCCTAATATATTCCTAAAGTTTAACCGGGATTTCTCAATGCCGAATCTTCATCGATTATATCTGCAAGGTCGCATTCACAAATAATTCAATAATAAATCATTTAAAACAAAATTATACAAATGCTTATTAACATATGAACTTACCTGATTGCAAAAACAGCAAAATAAATTGAGTAGTCTGAAACCTTGTTTTTCCCCCGATATAAATCTAAATTTTGCTTTTCTTGGTCTAAATGTAATCAAAATTAACTTATTCAATTATCAATCTATTCAATTTAGTCTAAAATACACATTAAGGCAACATTACACTTTTTCCCCAATATTTTAACATATTTACAATTTAGTCCCTATCTCAAAAAAATACAAATTCATGAAATTAAATTTATACCATGCTAGCCAAATTTCAATTAAGTCCCTAGTAGTCCAAAATTTTCATTATTTCACACATTTCACCATGAATTTTACACATTTCTCAATTAAATCCCTAATTGGAAATTTTATCAAAAATCACTTTACAAATGTTGTTTATCTAACAAAAAGCACACATTTTTTATCATCAAACTTCAAAATAAAAACATATTCATCAATGGCAAAACCCTAAACCTTTAACAATTTTGCAAACTAGTCCTTGGGCTAGCTAAATTAAGCTGTAATGATCTCAAAAACATAGAAATCGTTAAAAACGAGATAAAAATCACTCACCAATTAAGAAATGAAGTAGTTTAACCCTAGATGAAGAAAAATGAATTCTTTCCCCTTGAATAATCGGTTGAAGAAGATGAATGGGAAAGAATTTGTTTTGTTTTGTTTTGTTAACCTTAATTACTAAATACCAAAATTAACCTTATTACTTAATCAAAATTTCAATAATGCTAAGCCATTATCATCCACCATCTAATTAATGGGATATTTACCATATAAGGACCTTCACTTTAATATTTTATCGCTATTAGACAGCTTTAGGTAATAGAACACAAGTTTTACACTATACGCGATTTGGTTCTTTTTTTTTCCAAATTAAGCACTCAAACGATAAAATTTCTTAACAAAATTTTCATACAATCATATTACCATGCTGTAGACATTAAAATAATAATAAAATAATTATTTTGACATTAAATTTGTGGTCCCAAAACCACTGTTCTAATTTGACTTAAAACGGTCATTATAGGACCAAATTGCATAAAATGCAAAAGTTGAATTCTAATAGTTATAAGTATCAAATATCTATGGAATTCAAAACTTGAGGTCCTTATATGGCAATTAGATCATTAAATAAAGTAAATAGATATTTATGGTAATTCATCCATGGAAATTTAATTAAAGAAAAGGATGAAATTGGAAAGTTGAAAAATTTAAAGATGATAATTAAATTAAAAGACAAAAATATCATATTATTATCATATTTTCCCCCAAATTTCTATGGAAACCCTAGGAAAGAGAAAATAATTCAAGCAAGCTTAATTAGGTAAGCAATCTTGTCTCATTTTTAGTAATTTTTCCATTTTCGATATCATAATAACCTAATCTATCTATTTTGGGGATCAATTTGTAAAGATATTAAAGTATTGAAATTTTATCCTCGATGAATATGCTAAAATTTAAAAAATATTTGGTAGAAATTGAAAGGTTGTTGATAGATAAACAACTTTTGTAAAGTGAATTTTCATAAAATTGTGATTTAGGGACTAAATTGTAAAGATGTAAAATTCATGTAAAATTTCTGATATTTGTGAAATACATGAGCTGTAAATGTATATGAAAATTCAGCTAGGCTTGGAATAAGGATTAAATTGCATGAATTTCATTTTCTGAGCGTAGGGACGAAATTGGAATTAATGAAAAGTATAGAGGCAAAATGGTATTTTTGCCTAAGATATGAATCCGAATGATTTGATTGTGAAATGTAATAAATTGATGATTAAATTCATTTATATAGATCTGGAAATACCAAATAAGGAGTTAGATCGAGGGAAAAAAATAGTTTCGGATTAGTAGATTCTCATATACGAACAATTATCGAGGTAAGTTCGTGTAACTAAATTATGTAGATTTATATGTTTAAATTAAATGCTGTATACGTGAATTATATTATTTTAATGTATATGAAATTTGATTGAATATTCAATAATACCCGAAAAATGTTAAGTTCTATTTGGACAAATGAAAATCGATGGATGCAAGTTTCCCATATTGGTTGTAGTCCTGCATATGTTGCGGACACACCATAGCTGAAAAAAGCATCCTGTTATTAGCTCTTATGAGCATCCCGATATATGGCCCTCTCGAGCTTCACGTTATATGGTTGAGTGAGCTTCCCATTAATTGGCTCTTTGTGAGCTTCCCGATAGTGCGCGCTTGAACTTTCCCATGTATGGCTATCTAGAGCTCCCGTTATATTTCTCTTTGTGAGCTTCTTGATATGGTTCCTTGTGAACTTCCTGATTATGGCTCTTATGAGCTTCCCGATATATAGACCGAACAAGCTTTTCGATTAAAGGCTCTTTATGAGCTTCTCGTTATAAGGCTCAAGAGTGTGCTTCTCAATTATGTGCTTTAATGAGTATCCCTGTATATGAATTGATGGATCATTGACAAGTACACATTGTGTGTACTACCCGAGTACTACCGATTTTTCAATGATTGAACGGACAAAACTCTTGATGTGAGAAAATATGAGAATTAAATAAATTATATTTTGAATATCCTTGAAATACCTGGAAATGGTTACATGATGAGCTTATATTTATTTTCTTGATATTCATGTAAATTTCATGACTAACTTATTTGATAAGAGCATATGTCTAGGTAATCGGCCACTATGTTTTGGATGCATGTTTGTAAACTTACTTTAAATTAATATGATTGGTAAGTTAAATTCTTGTTATACGAACTTACTAAGCATTAAACGCTTACTTTTTTTATTTTCCTCTGTTTTATAGGACTCGGAAGCTCATGAAGTTGGAACTTGGTTAGAGACACATCACACTATCCCTCGGACTTCTCGGTATATAAAATAAGCAAATTTTTGGTTTTGGTATAATGGCATGTATAAGCTAAGTAGGTATAATGATGAAATGTTTTGGTTGTAACTAGCCATTGGAATGGCTAGTGTTAATCATATTTTGATGTAGTTATATAAGGCATTATCATGCTTGATGTGTGTAATGAAATGGTTGAATTATGGAAGATATATAAATATATTAATCGTTGTATGAATGGGTAAAATATATTCAAATGTTTATATGGTCAATTAGGTTAGATCAAATATTTTGTTAAATGGGATGTTATGACATGTATGGAACTTGAAATTGGCTAGAATTGAAGTTCTATTATAACTTGTAATGGTACAAAAATTGGTTGAATATGTTACATTCAGGTTGGGTGAGAAATAAGGCTTGGAAGTAGTCTTATTTTGTCTATATAGGCAGGCACATGGGGGTGTGTCTCAGTCCTATGTGACACTCAACCCTGTGCATAGACATGTGGTTTGGCCATGTGTCCCCTGTATCTTAAAAATTGAGAAACAAAATGCTCAAAATTGGTCACATGGCAGAGACATGAGTGTGTGTCTCAGTCGTGTGAAACACATAGCCCAACGCACAGGCTTGTGTCTTGGCAGTGTAAAGCCTGCACTTAATTTTTGAAAATTAAATTTTACACACGGTCTAGTACAAGGGCATGTGGCTGGCTGTGTGACCCAAGTTAGAGAGTTACACGGGTATAAATACGGCCGCATGCCTTACAGCGAATGGCCACACGGCCTAGGACACGGGTGTGTCATTTGGCTGTGTGATCCACACGGCCTACCCACACGGGTGTGTCCCCTGCACCTAGAAGAAATTTTTAAAATTTTGCGAAAACTTCTCTAAGTTCTTGATTTAGTCCTGACATATTTCTAGCTAATGAATTGGGCCATGGAAGGTCAATTTAAGGGACAATATGATTGAATATGATTGGATTCAGATATGATTAGTAAATGACATGAATTAATTATATTTGTTCTGTAAACTCTGGTAATGCTCTATAACCCTGTTATGGCAATGAATATGGGTTAAGGGTGTTACAGAAATAACAATGGCAACGCCTTTTCTTAATAATAAAGGTATAATGAATATGTGATTACAATCATGTCATGATTGGTCTTTGGGCATACTCTAACAATCTCCCACTAGAACTAAGACCAATCACTCAAATATCTAATACCAAGTGACTTAGTATGACGATCATACTTCTGCTATGTAAAAGGTTTCGTTAGTGGATTAATAATATTATCTGTTGGTACTATGCAAATTTCCACATCTCCTCAATTTCTCGAGTAAGCACCTAAGTATATGTTTGGATTGCTGTGAGATCTGGGTTCCTTTGCCTATACAATGGCTCCATTGTTGTCACAGCGAAGTTCTATAGCATCTGTTATGCTAGGCACAACCCCTAGTTCAGATATGAATTTCTTGATCCAAATAGCCTCTTTTTTAGCTTCACTAGCTACAATATACTCGGCTTCTATTATAGAATCAACAATTGTACCTTGCTTTAAACTTTTTTAGCTCACAACACCACTATTAAGGCAAAACACAAAACTCGATTAGGATCGTGAATCATCCTTGTCTGTTTGGAAGCTAGCATTAGTGTAACCTTTTACACATAGCTCTTCCTCATCTCTATATATAAGAAATGTATTCTTAGACCTTCTCAAGTACTTAAGGATATTTTTAACTGCTACCCAATGACCTTCACCAAGATCTACTTGATACTGACTCGTCATGCTTAAAGCATACGATAAATCTAGATGAGTACATAACATGTAATACATGATAGACCCAATAGTTGAAGCATATGGAATCTTACTCATTCAGTCTCTCTCTTGTGGAGTTGAAGGACATATTTCTTTCGAAAGTGAGATACTATAACAACCAGTTTTTCAGTGGTGTCGAAAATAGTAGTTTCAGCACTAGCAAATTCGACAAGTAAGTTTGTAAATATTTTATTTAATATTTATGAGTTAATTGTGATTTTAAAAAGGTTTTTGATATTGGGATTTTTGTTTTATAAGTGATTTATTAAGTTCAAGTGGTTTTAGAAATTGAGGTATCAGGACCTCGTTTCTATAAATCGAGCTGTAAATATTTTTATAAATGTTTATGAAGTGCAATTAAGGTGGTATTAAAGTTTTGTTGAAAAACTTTATAATTTCAATAGTTAATTAAGCAAAAAGGACTAAATCGCATAAAATGCAAAAGTTGTGTTCTCTAAGCTAAAGGCATTAAATAGCTATGGAACTTTAAAGTGGAGAGCCTTATATATAATTACACCATTAAATGAGTTAGTGGATGTGCATGGCTTGGTAATTATGTAAATTTTAAAATTAGGTAAGGGTAATTTTGTAATTAAGTAATAAAAGATAAATTAAATGAAAGAAAACAAATTATCATCTTTTTGTTTTTCATTCTCAACCGATTGTAAAGAATAGAAGCCATGGAAGAAGCTTTAAAATTTCGGCTAGTGCATGATCAAGATCGGGTGGAAAATCGAGGAAAATGGAAAATTACCAAAATGCCTTTGAACTTTGGTATTTCTATAATTTAGGCAGGTAAGTTCGTATGTTTAATAAGCATTAAATTATATGTGTTTGAATGATTAATTGATATAATTGAGATGATATAACACTACGAAAATTCTCGTTGAGTTATTGGCAATGTATAAATCCGGTTGAACCTTCGGAATAGATAGGATACAAATGACATGTCATTAGGGGTTGCCTTGTTTTGAGTGCTGGTCCGTACGTTCTACCGGTTGCTGAGATTTTAGCATGTGTTGCGATTACTCATCAGCTTTTATGAGCAGCACTGTGTAGTTACGCCTTGACCAACAGTTTATCTGAGCAGACCCAAGATAGCTCAAGAGGGAGCATTTATACAAGATATGAGATAGTGATGGTTTCGACCATGTATTGACACTTAGTGTGTGAGATTCCTGAGTATCTGATAGTATTCCAAATGGTTCAATAGGTATATTGATGGTATGAAAGAATAAGAGAGTGATATGTATCATTACAACTATGTATGTGAATCATAAAAGCATTGAAGCTATGAAATTTTTGAATTTTATGTTTAACTTTGTGGATGAATATGTGTTAGGTTTGTTGATTAAATTGAGTTGTATTATGCCATGTTTAATCACTTAAATTATGATTATATGGTAAGTTATATTTATTAACCATACGAGCTTACTAAGCATTCATTGCTTACGTAGTTGTTTTTCTTAACTTTTCAGACTATCAGAAGTTCGATCGGGTTGGAAGCTAGTCAGAGTTATATCACATTATCCATCAGTTCTATCAGTACTTTCAAATGTTTTGATTTTGGTTATAATGGCATGTATAGGTATTCTAATTAATACTGGTCTATGTGTTTGAATGTCGAAATGGCCATTTGACTTGGTTGAGTTTTGGTATATTGATGGTATAATGGAAAAGTTTGGCATGTATGAGTTGTAAAACCCCTAACCTGTATCCATCGCAAGACTAGAGTTAAGAGGCATTACCGAACATATCGGAACATTTCACAATCAAAAGTTATACATTATCATATCAAAGTCGAATATCAAAGGTCAACGAGACCTAAACATGCATTAGGAAGAGGTCAGGACTAAACCGAACACATACAAAATTTTTTGAAACTAAACAATTTTTCTAAGTTGCAGAGGTCACACGCCTGTGTGAATAGGCCGTGTGCCGCACACGGCATTAGACAGGCCCATTTGTCTAGGCCGTGGCGAAACAGAGCATACATACTGACTTGTCCACACGGCCACAAGACACACTCGTGTGCCAGGCCGTGTGAAAATTAGGGAGGCTACTGACTTGGTTCACACGGCCAGGCACATGCCCGTGTGTCTAGCCTGTGCTCAAAACTGACTTGGCCACAAGGCTTGGCACACGCCCGTATGTGCGACCGTGTGGTCTACCTATGCTTATTTAAAAATGGCCATCGAGCAACATGGTAGAGACACACGCCCGTGTCTCTGCCCGTATGGGCAAAAATAGGCCATTTACAAGGCCAACTTGCCACCCTAATTTTGGGTCCTCCCTACAAGATCAAAACCAAATCATTTCATACCAAATCCCAACCAATACATAACCAAAACATACACCATTCATACCATATCATTAATAACCAATCTTATGCTTATATCCATACCAAATCATGCCAATTCATAAGCTAAAGTCATAACAAAACATATATTATGTAACCTCAATTTACTCATTCAATCTCATGCCATAATCTTACCAAATTGACCAATTCTCTTTGGCCATCTAAGAACACATCATATTGGCAATATTGCATCATATAGATTATATTCCAAAGGCATTTATAAATACAATGAAAACTATGCCATATCACATGGCTAAATATTCATAACTCAAAAACATATCTTAATTCATCTAGACTATACATGCCATACTTTAATATTTACACTTTCAAAAGGTACCAAAGATAAGTTTGATAGTGTGGTGATGATCCTTAACGATCCCTGAGCTCTTGGTAGGTTCGATATCCATAAAATAGAAGAAAAACACACAAAGTAAGCTTTCAAAAGCTTAGTAAGCCATATACAAATAACTTATCACATAACACATTTCTAGAACCAATTCATTCAAATAACTTATGGAAAAATATACTCACATATCCATAAGCCTCATATAGCTCTTATATAGTTCATTTAACCATAATTCTCTTACATATATCATATGTACACAATTGTACAAATACTTACCTTTCATTCTCAATCATGTTATACATTTCAAATGTACCTAAATCGGATATACATTCACATAGTTATTCATTTCTCGGAGTACTCGATGAACCATTCGAAATCATTAAGGATATTCAGATTGTAACACCCCGAACCCGAGACCATTGCCGGTGTCGGACACGAGGGGTTAACAAGCCAAGTTCACATGGTTTGCCCACCAATTTGACATTTCCAGTCAGGCTGGAAGACTGCATCACCGTCGCCTTAAAATCATATCTCGAGTTTCAAAACTCGAAACTGGTTTCGTAAATTTTCCTGAATTTAGACTCATATATCCATCCATGGATTTATTTCTAGAATTTTGGATGGGCCAATTGGTACAGTTTATTAGTTAAAGTCACCCATGTTACAGGGATCGACTGCTCTGACCTTCGCGCGGTATAACTTGAATATCTCTCTGTACAGGGCTTTAATGCTGGTGTCGTTTGTTTCTAATGAAACTAGACTCAAAATGGAATCTGTACATATAAGGTATGTCGCATAATTCTTTCTGGATAATTTATAGTAAATTTTAAAGTTGCGACAGGGAACCCAGAAACCGTTCTGGCCCTGTCTCACAATAGCATTAATATCTCTTAACATGTAACTCCTATGACCATTTCGTTTCTTCCATATGAAAATAGACTCATCAAGGTTAATTTACATAGCTTATTCACTATTTAATTCCATTTCTACGAATTTTGGTGATTTTTCACATTCACGTCACTGCAGCTGGCAGCATCTGTTTTAAGGTAGGTCTTACCTATTTGGTAGTCTCCATGAACCAACTAGTCTTTGCCATACATAGGTTCATATATGATCATTTTAACCATGCCAATGGCTGATCATATGACCAACATTCCCATTTCCAAGCCATAGCCACATCATGACACCAAATATATACATACAAACCACAATTATTCTAAGTTCATGTTCCTTTTGAGCCATTTTCGCATGGCCGTACATACTTACATCACCACATATTTAACAAACAAGGGTAGTCCTATACATGCCATTTCAAGTTCAACCAAGAATTTATACCAAAATGGGGGCTTGATAGTGTGGATGACTTCGACTTCAACGATCCCGAATCCGATTGCTATCGGCGAAATCTAGAAAACCGAGAGCCAAAGCAATGAGTAAGCATTTTTATGCTTAGTAAGTCTCAAGGAATATAATCAACTCTAATTACAGCAATACATTCACATAGTTAAATGCATCATTTCATTAATGCGCATTCACATAATCATACTTACTTTACCATCCCAACTCTTATGTTCATACACAAATAACGGCTTCATTAAGGCCGATAACTCGCTCCATCATAGGAGCGGATATTCATACGCTCTTACTCCTAGCGCGCAAAGCACACACCGCACTTACCTTATCATTGGGAAATTTCACAAGTGCATTAGCTGAAATTTTCCAGCAAGCTCATAATTTTCAAATCACATACCTTCGAGTTTATCCGGATGTCGGTACTGCTCAATCGCCCGGGACATAGCCCGGTTATGGTAACCCGCACCAAGGCCAACGGACTTTACCCGGATATCACGATTTGCACAAATGCCTTGGTCTTAGCCCGGATTTAACAACTTGCACGAATGCCTTCGGTCTTAGCCGGATATAGCTACTAGCACAATTGCCTTGGTCTTAACCCGGATATAAATTTCAGCATAATTGTCTTCGGGCTTAGCCGGATATCATTCAATTTCTCATGCACACATACATCAATAATCATTGGACATACATATTTCATTTTCGTTACTAAGGCTCAAACACAATTATAATCATTAGCATATTCGCGCCGGGACTTAGCCCGGTGGAATTCAAATACTCATACACACATGATCAATAATCATACACATCCATGTTTCATCTTACATAATTCAAGTAAGATCACTTCTTGAGGACTTACCTCGGATGTTGTCGAACGGCTTTTTTGGCTATTCGATCACCTTTTCCTTCCCTTGTCCAATTGTGGCCCTCTTAGCTCTTGAGCTAATTCAAACAAATTCAATTTATTAAAACCTCATTGTGCTTGCTTATGGCCGAATATGACAAGGATTTTAAATGGTCATATGGCCACTCTTTAGCTTGAATACACAATGGTCATGCACATTTTATACTACATCAAGCAATTCAATACAATTTATTTGAGCATCAAGGAAATGCTAAGGCCTTCAATAGGCTACCCAAGGCCGAATATTCATGTACATGTTGAGGCCAATTATGCACTTAATACCTCACAAAAACAGCATGCATTTTACTAGTTAATGCTTTGCATATTGTGGCTCAAAACTTATAATATAGCATCAAGCACTTATATGTGTGCTAGGCAATTGTGCTTGAAATTTCACAATTATTCTTCAACATCTTCTTCTTTAAACCAACTTATTCATCACTTACTTCATAGCCAAAACATCATGTGCAAACATATATATACAATATGAGCATGGCGAATTTTCAAGGTGTCCATAGCCATCCAAAATACAAATTTTAACTAACATGCAAGAAGCATGAACCATGCTCATGAATGGTCGAATATGAAAATCATGCTCCTTTTCAACTTCAATCATGATAAATCAAAAGAAGGCTCAAATCTTGCTCAAGAGTAGACAATCCATCATTGCATGCATCATCATCAAGCTTCACACTTAGCATGCAATGGCTTTATCACCATAACAACTTTGGCCAAATACCATTTCCATGGCTTAACAAAGATTTGAGCCATGGCTAACATGCACATCAAGTTAGCAACCAAAACATGCATGAAACTCCTAACACAACCTCATACATACCTTAATCTTGATGCAAACTTGGCCAAATCTCCTTCTAGATCTCTTCCAAACCAAGCATGAAGCAAAAATCCTCCTTCTTCCTTAGTTTTGGCTCAAAGAAAGGATGAACAAAATTTTTTCTTTCCTTCTCTACAACTCACGGCAATGGGGGATTACCACACTCACACACATTTTTTTTTCATTTTTTTATCACCCATACACCTTTGTTTATTATTTCACCCTAATGCACCAACAAAACATGTTTCATGACATGTTTAGCCCATCCTCCCTTGTCATGGCCGGCCACCACCTATAAAAGGGGGAATTTGACATGCAAGTCCATTATTTTGCATGCATGCTTTAATTAGTCATCACACATTTCCCTATCATACTTTCAAAGTTCATTACTAAGTCCTTTCTTGTGGAATTCACCCTTATAACACTAAATCAATCATCATAAAATGTCATACATGAGCACACTCATATTATAGGCATCAAAATAAATTTTTAATTATTTTTATGCCTCGGTTTTGTGGTCCCGAGACCACCTTCCGACTAGGGTCAATTTTGGGCTGTCACAACTCTCCCCCACTTAAGAAATTTTCGTCCCCGAAAATCTTACCGATAAATAGGTTTGGATATCGCTCTTTCATAGAGTTCTCGGTCTCCCAAGTAGCTTATTCTATCCCGTGCTTGAGCCATAACACTTTTACTAGCGGAACCCGCTTGTTTCACAACTCTTTCACTTCTCGTGATAGGATACGAATCGGTTCTTCCTCATAACTCATATTAGCTTGAATTTCAATTTCTGATGGACTAATCACGTGCGATAGATCGGATCTATAGCGTCAAGCATCAAACGTGAAAGACATCGTGAACCTTTTCGAGTTCAGGGGGCAAAGTCAAACGATATGCCACTGGATCGACTCGCTCGGATATCTCATATGGCCCAACAAACCTCGGGCTCAACTTGCCCTTACGGCCGAATCTGAGTATCTTTTTCCAAGGCGATACCTTGAGGAACACTTTATCACCCACCTGATACTCGATATTCTTACGCTTCAGATCCGCGTACGACTTCTGACGATCGGAGGTTATCTTCAGACTTTCACGGATTACTTTCACTTCTGCTCAGCATCCCTAATCAAATCCACCGAAAATCTTGCTTTCACCGAGCTCGGTCAAAACAATGGTGTACGGCATTTACGACCGCATAAGGCCTCGTAGGTGCCATTTTAATACTTGATTGAAAGTCGTTGTTGTAAGCGAATTCAATCAACGGCAAATACCGTTCCCATGAACCACTAAACTCGAGGACGCAACATCTTAACATATCCTCAAGTATCTGAATTATCCGCTCGGATTGACCATCGGTTTGAGGGTGAAAGGCGGTGCTGAAATGCAACTTGGTACCCAAAGCTTCTTGCAACTTTTTCCAAAATCGCGAGGTAAATCTCGGATCTCTATCTGACACGATGGAAATAGGCACCCCATGTAATCTCACAACTGAGAAACGTACAATTCCGCTAATTTGTCCATTGAAAATCCGTGCGACGGGGACAAAGTGGGCCGACTTAGTCAATCGATCTACCACGACCCAAACCGCATCCTTCTTACTTGTCGACAATGGCGGTCCGGATACAAAGTCCATTGTGACTCGATCCCATTTCCACTCGGGTATTGTGATTGGTGAAGTAATCCTCAAGGCACCGATGTTCCGCTTTCACTTGTTGACATATTAAACATCTTGAAACAAAGTCGGAGATGTCTCGCTTCATACCATGCCACCAAAACCGACGTTTCAAATCATTGTACATCTTCGTACTCCCGGTGGATTGCCATTCGGCTACAATGGGCTTCATTGAATTATCGAAATGAGTTCAATTCTTTGGGACACACCGACGACTTTTGAACCTCAAACAATCGTCATCGTCGATTTGAAACTCCGAGTCCTTGTTCGAACACACGCAGCCCGCTTTGCAACCAACTCGTCGTCGACTTTCTCGAGCTTCTCGAATTTGGTGTGTCAATAATGGTTTGGCTTTCAATTCAGCCACTAACACACCGCCGGATCGGACGAGACAAGTGCACATTCATCGCTCGTAAAGTGAATAACGATTTACGACTCAAGGCATCCGCAACCATATTCGCCTTTCCGGGTGATAGTCAATGATCACTCATAATCCTTTAACACTCGAGCCAACGTCTTTGTCGCAGATTTAAGTCTCTTTGGGTCATCAAATATTTGAGACTTTTGTGATCCGAGTATACATGGCACCTTTCACCAAATAAGTAATGTCGCCAAATCTTTAAGGCGAATACAATGGCGGCCACTCGAGATCATGAGTCGGATAATTTTTCTCATGTGGCTTTAATTGCCTCGACGATAGGCCACAACTCGACCTTCTTGCATTAATACGCAACCTAACCCAAGTAGAGAGGCGTCGCTATAGATGACAAACTCCTTGCGGACTCGGGTTGCACTAGAATTGGGGCTTCAATCAAATAAGTTTTCATTGATCGAAACCTTTTGGCATTTCTCATCCATTCAACTTAACGTCCTTTTGGAGTAAGCTTCGTCATCGGCGTGGCTATCGTTGAGAAGCCTTTACAAATCGTCGGTAATAACCGGCAAGCCCCAAAAGCTCGAACCTCGGTAATATTTCTGAGGCTTCCAATTAAGTATGGCTGAAATTTTATTCGGTCGACTCGAATACCCGATGCAGATACCACATGACCCAAGAAGCTAACCTCTCTTAACCGTAACTCACACTTGCTTGAACTTAGCATATAATTGCTTGTCCCGTAAAATTTGCAAGACTAACCGTAGGTGTTCAGATGTTCGGTCTCATTTCTTGAATAGACCAAGATGTCATCAATGAACACGACTACGAATCGATCCAAATATGGTCTAAAGATCCGATTCATTAAATCCATAAATACCGTAGGGCATTAGTGAGCCCAAACGGCATCACTAGGAACTCATAGTGACCATATCTCGCTCAAGGCGGTCTTGGGCACGTCCGAATCTCGGATTCGCAATTGATAGTAGCCCGATCTCAAATCTATTTTCGAGAACACCGAGGCTCCCTTCATTGATCGAACAAGTCGTCAATACGTGGCAACGGATATTTGTTCTTTATCGTCGCTTTATTAAGTCGACGATAGTCGATCACAACCGCATGGTTCCATCCTTCTTTTCACGAACAACACCGGCGCACCTAAGGCGAAAAACTCAGGCGAGCAAAACCTCTATCCACCAATTCTTGCAATCGAAGCTTCCAACTCCTTTAATTCGTTGGTGCCATACGATACGGAGCTATCGAAATTGGAGTGGTACCGGTACCAATTCGATGCCAAATTCTATTTCCGAACAGTGGTAAACCCGCAATTCTTCAGGAAAACATCCGGTATTCACAAACCACGCACAGATTCGGGTTTCTTTTCGATTCCTTGTCATCGAGCACGACGCTGTACGCGCCGACTCTTTTCTTACATATTTTCGGGCCAACATTGCGATATTACGGTGGCAACCCCTTTAAGTCCGTAGACTTAACCCGAATTATCTCGTTATTCGCAAGACCTCAAATCGATAGTCTTGCTTTTGCAATTTACGATCGCATCGTGCATGGTCAACCCATCCAAACCAAGAATAACGTCGAATTCATCGAACGGCAAAAGCATCAAGTCCGCCGGAAACAAGAACCTCGGAACACTAGGAGACTTTTCTTGCACACTTTGTTGACAAGCACGTAATGACCCAAGGGTTTGACACCGAATTACAAACTCGAGAGACTCAATAGGCAAAGTCTTTATGGATGCTAAGGTTTCACATATATAAGATTGAGTAGAACCAGGTCAATCAACGCAATCACTTTAGTATTGAAAAGGGTGAAAGCACCAGTAATGACATCTGGAGAGGCAAGATCCTCGCAGGCGCGATGGCATAAGTCCTCGCGGAGCACGAGCCTCAGATCCGATGGTAGCATCTCTAGATCCTCTCGACCGCCAATCGACATTGCCCATATTTCTAGGTGGCCTACCTCGGCAAATGGTAGCACCCGAGTTTCCACTCGACTCACATTCTGTTCAAGCTTCCTCGGGCAATCCTTCCTAAAGTGGTCGGCCGATCCACACTTATAGCAGGAGTGATCACGAAACCAACAGCTCCCGAATGCCATTTGCCACAATGTTGACACTCCGCCCTCTCTCGGCGATCATTTCCACCATCGGCGATCAAGTGACTCGTGTGGTCACAGGGGTCGATCGCGTCCTCGCCTAAAAAGCCCAAAGCGCCTCTAGACCGGTTCACATCATCTCGAAATCTCTTGGTGCTGTTGAAGAGACTTTCCGAGGACCTCTTCGAATTCTCCAGTTCCCACATCACTTTTTGTTTCTCCTTTCTAAGCTCTTCGACTTTACAAGCTTGCTCAACAAGTACTACGATCTCTCGTATTTCGAGAATGCCAACGAACATCCTTATATCATCATTCAGCCCATCCTCAAGCTTTTACACATAATAGCTTGGACGAAATGCATTCTCGCTGTATCGCCTAAGCCTCACAAATTTTCGTTCATAGTCAGAACCGACATAGAACCTTGCTTAAGATCAAGAAATTCCCAAGTCACTTGCTCTCTAGGTACCACAGAAGTCGAGTACTCCACCAATAGTAGGTGGAATCACGTAGCAAGGAGATGGTACACTTTAAGCATTCATCGGTGTACAAGATAGCTCATCGAGCACCGGATAGTGTTGTCCAACCGAAATTCAGCTCGTTCGGCATCATCATCATCCGTAGCTTTAAATTCAGTGGCCCCATGTTTTGAATCCTATCGATTGGGGCTTACTTGACCTTATTTGGTCGATTCGGAGGTATTGTAGGTCTTGGGGTTGCATTTGTCGGGAATGGAGGTCGTGGGACAGCCGTGTTAGTTCGAATGTATTGATTAAACCATTCGTTCATCACACTATAAAAGGCTTGCCTAGCCTCATCATTCGGATTGCTGGCCATAGGTTGAGAGTCCGCCGGCGCTGTCCCTTGTGCGGGAGCAGCGCCACACTCTCCACATCATCAGCTATTGCTCGGTTGGGATCGGGACCCATTGCTATAAACAAACTCAAAGTCAAATTGTCAGAAATCACCACACTATCGATTCATCATTTAATGGCATGTATAGCTAGACCCCAAACACCTCACGGTAGTCCTAGAATCGACTAAACCGTGGCTCTGATACCATAAAATTGTAACACCCGAACCCGAGACCATTGCCGTGTCGGACACGAGGGGTTAACAAGCCAAGTTCACATGGTTTGCCCACCAATTTGACATTTCCAGTCAGGCTGGAAGACTGCATCACCGTCGCCTTAAAATCATATCTCGAGTTTCAAAACTCGGAAACTGGTTTCGTAAATTTTCCTGAATTTAGACTCATATATCCATCCATGGATTTATTTCTAGAATTTTGGATGGGCCAATTGGTACAGTTTATTAGTTAAAGTCACCCATGTTACAGGGATCGACTGCTCTGACCTTCGCGCGGTATAACTTGAATATCTCTCTGTACAGGGCTTTAATGCTGGTGTCGTTTGTTTCTAATGAAACTAGACTCAAAATGGAATCTGTACATATAAGGTATGTCGCATAATTCTTTCTGGATAATTTATAGTAAATTTTAAAGTTGCGACAGGGAACCCAGAAACCGTTCTGGCCCTGTCTCACAATAGCATTAATATCTCTTAACATGTAACTCCTATGACCATTTCGTTTCTTCCATATGAAAATAGACTCATCAAGGTTAATTTACATAGCTTATTCACTATTTAATTCCATTTCTACGAATTTTGGTGATTTTTCACATTCACGTCACTGCAGCTGGCAGCATCTGTTTTAAGGTAGGTCTTACCTATTTGGTAGTCTCCATGAACCAACTAGTCTTTGCCATACATAGGTTCATATATGATCATTTTAACCATGCCAATGGCTGATCATATGACCAACATTCCCATTTCCAAGCCATAGCCACATCATGACACCAAATATATACATACAAACCACAATTATTCTAAGTTCATGTTCCTTTTCGAGCCATTTTCGCATGGCCGTACATACTTACATCACCACATATTTAACAAACAAGGGTAGTCCTATACATGCCATTTCAAGTTCAACCAAGAATTTATACCAAAATGGGGGCTTGATAGTGTGGATGACTTCGACTTCAACGATCCCGAATCCGATTGCTATCGAGCGAAATCTAGAAAACCGAGAGCCAAAGCAATGAGTAAGCATTTTTATGCTTAGTAAGTCTCAAGGAATATAATCAACTCTAATTACAGCAATACATTCACATAGTTAAATGCATCATTTCATTAATGCGCATTCACATAATCATACTTACTTTACCATCCCAACTCTTATGTTCATACACAAATAACGGCTTCATTAAGGCCGATAACTCGCTCCATCATAGGAGCGGATATTCATACGCTCTTACTCCTAGCGCAAAGCACACACCGCACTTACCTTATCATTGGGAAATTTCACAAGTGCATTAGCTGAAATTTTCCAGCAAGCTCATAATTTTCAAATCACATACCTTCGAGTTTATCCGGATGTCGGTATTCGCTCAATCGCCTTGGGACATAGCCCGGTTATGGTAACCCGCACCAAGGCCAACGGACTTTACCCGGATATCACGATTTGCACAAATGCCTTGGTCTTAGCCCGGATTTAACAACTTGCACGAATGCCTTCGGTCTTAGCCCGGATATAGCTACTAGCACAATTGCCTTTGGTCTTAACCCGGATATAAATTTCAGCATAATTGTCTTGGGGCTTAGCCGGATATCATTCAATTTCTCATGCACACATACATCAATAATCATTGGACATACATATTTCATTTTCGTTACTAAGGCTCAAACACAATTATAATCATTAGCATATTCGCCTTCGGGACTTAGCCCGGTGGAATTCAAATACTCATACACACATGATCAATAATCATACACATCCATGTTTCATCTTACATAATTCAAGTAAGATCACTTCTTGAGGACTTACCTCGGATGTTGTCGAACGGCTTTTTCGCTATTCGATCACCTTTTCCTTCCCTTGTCCAATTGTGGCCCTCTTAGCTCTTGAGCTAATTCAAACAAATTCAATTTATTAAAACCTCATTGTGCTTGCTTATGGCGAATATGACAAGGATTTTAAATGGTCATATGGCCACTCTTTAGCTTGAATACACAATGGTCATGCACATTTTATACTACATCAAGCAATTCAATACAATTTATTTGAGCATCAAGGAAATGCTAAGGCCTTCAATAGGCTACCCAAGGCCGAATATTCATGTACATGTTGAGGCCAATTATGCACTTAATACCTCACAAAAACAGCATGCATTTTACTAGTTAATGCTTTGCATATTGTGGCTCAAAACTTATAATATAGCATCAAGCACTTATATGTGTGCTAGGCGAATTGTGCTTGAAATTTCACAATTATTCTTCAACATCTTCTTCTTTAAACCAACTTATTCATCACTTACTTCATAGCCAAAACATCATGTGCAAACATATATATACAATATGAGCATGGCCGAATTTTCAAGGTGTCCATAGCCATCCAAAAATACAAATTTTAACTAACATGCAAGAAGCATGAACCATGCTCATGAATGGCCGAATATGAAAATCATGCTCCTTTTCAACTTCAATCATGATAAATCAAAAAGAAGGCTCAAATCTTGCTCAAGAGTAGACAATCCATCATTGCATGCATCATCATCAAGCTTCACACTTAGCATGCAATGGCTTTATCACCATAACAACTTTGGCCAAATACCATTTCCATGGCTTAACAAAGATTTGAGCCATGGCTAACATGCACATCAAGTTAGCAACCAAAACATGCATGAAACTCCTAACACAACCTCATACATACCTTAATCTTGATGCAAACTTGGCCAAATCTCCTTCTAGATCTCTTCCAAACCAAGCATGAAGCAAAAATCCTCCTTCTTCCTTAGTTTTGGCTCAAAGAAAGGATGAACAAAATTTTTTCTTTCCTTCTCTACAACTCACGGCAATGGGGGATTACTACACTCACACACATTTTTTTTTTCATTTTTTATCACCCATACACCTTTGTTTATTATTTCACCCTAATGCACCAACAAAACATGTTTCATGACATGTTTAGCCCATCCTCCCTTGTCATGGCCGCCACCACCTATAAAGGGGGAATTTGACATGCAAGTCCATTATTTTGCATGCATGCTTTAATTAGTCATCACACATTTCCTATCATACTTTCAAAGTTCATTACTAAGTCCTTTCTTGTGGAATTCACCCTTATAACACTAAATCAATCATCATAAAATGTCATACATGAGCACACTCATATTATAGGCATCAAAATAAATTTTTAATTATTTTTATGCCTCGGTTTTGTGGTCCCGAGACCACCTTCCGACTAGGGTCAATTTTGGGCTGTCACACAGATAGCTCGAAAAACTCGTACAATGCCAACGTCCCAGACGTGATCTTACATGTAATCAAATATCGATGCCACTGTCCCAGACAGGGTCTTATACGAAATCAAATACGATGTCGATGTCTCAGACATGGTCTTACACATAAATCTCAAATCAATACCAGCGTCACAGATGTGGTCTTGCACGAAATCACATATCGGAATCCTATGTCATGACATATGTATCCTAACTATTCCTATGGTTCGTATAGGGCTTTTGGACATCATTACATTATAGAAACTTACTCCATTTCACATATTCAGCTTCTATAATCATTCATCTCATTTCAATATCATATAAACATGAAAAATCAATTCCAACATATTTATTTGCATATCGACTTACCTCGTACGGAAACGAACGGTTAATCAACGACTTTCGACTTTCCCTGATCTAATTCCGTTTTCATTGGCTCTTGATTTCAATTGTCCAAGATTAGTGCCAAACCCTAAAGAACCTTTTTCTCTTCTTTTTCTTTTGATTTTCGGTTGATGAAGAGGATTATGAAGCCATATTTCATTTTAATTTATTAAATTATAACTTATTAATTCAATTACCAAATTAAACTTACTTAAAACATTATAAAATCATTTAATAGATGGCCATTAATGTCCATTAACCTTAGTTATGGTCTAATTGCATCATAAGAACCTCTCCTTTAATAAGACATGGCATTTAAGTACTTTTAGCAAATAGCTAGCCACTTTTACATTTTACGCGATTAAGTCTATTTTCTAAATTAAGCACACAAACGATCAATTTTTCACACGAAACTTTCACAGATATCAATTCACATATTACAAGTACGAAGAATAATATTAAAATAGTTTTTTGACTCAGATTTGTGCTCCCAAAATCACAGTTCCGACTAAGGTCTAAATCCGACTGTTACAACTCTCCCCTCTTAGGGATTTCGTCCCCGAAAATCTTCCCGTTGAATAGATTTATATATTGTTGTCTCATAGCATCTTCGGGCTCCCACGTAGCCTCTTCAACACCATGTCGGTGCCATGTTACTCTTTCTAACAGAATTTTCTTACTTCTCAATTCTTTAATCTCGTGAGCCAAGATAAGGATCGGTTCTTGTTCATAGGTTATATCGGACTGAATTTCTATCTCAGATGGAGAAATCACATGCGAGGGACCAGATCTATATCGTTGAAACATCTATACGTCAAATACATTTTGAATCTTTCTAGCTCAGGTGGTAATAATAATCTATATGCAACCAGTCTGATGCACTCTATAATCTCATACGGCCCAATGAACCTTGGACTCAATTTGCCTTTTCTGTCGAATCACAGTACTTTCTTCAACGGAGACACTTTCAGAAAGACTTTGTTGCCGATCTCAAATTCAATATCTTTTCGTTTCAAATCTAAATATGATTTCTGATGATTGGAAGCTGCTTTCAGACTATCTCAGATTTTTTTTACTTTATGTTCAGTCTCTTTTATCAAATTAACCCCGTGAATCTTATTTTCACTGAGCTCTGACCAATACAATGGTGTACAACATTTTCTTTTCGTACGGTGTCATTTTAATGCTTGATTGAAAATTATTATTATAAGCAAATTCAATCAATGGCAAATATTGTTCCCACGTATATTCAAACTCAAGAATTCAACATCTCAACATATCCTTGAGAATCTGAATAGTCCGCTCAAATTGACCATTCGTCTGCGGGTGAAAAGCAGTACTGAAGTGTAATTTCGTACCTAAAGCCTCTTGTAATTTCTTCCAAAACCGGGAAGTGAATCTATGATCTCTATCTGACACAATAGACAATGGCACCCCGTGTAACCTTACAATATAAAAAATGTATAACTCAGCTAATTTATCAAGCGAGTAATCAGATTGTACCAGAATAAAATGAGTTGATTTCATCAATCGGTCAACTAGAACCCAAATTGCATCTTTCTTTCTTGGAGATAAGGGCAAACCTGAAACAAAATCCATCTTTATTCTATCCCATTTCCACTCTAGAATCATAATCGGTTGTAACAAACCAAATGGCACCTGATGTTCAGCTTTAACTTGCTGACAGATCAAACATTTCAAAACAAAGTCAGAGATATTTCTTTTCATTCCAGACCACCAGTAATGTTTTTTTAGATCATTATACATTTTCGTACTACCATGATGTACAAATAAATGACTGTTGTAAGCTTTATTCAAAATCATCTGCATCAACTCTGAATTTCTCAGAACACAAATCAGACATCAGAATCTCAAACAATCGTCATTATCAATTCGATATTCAGAATCAGAATCTAAATCACACTGAGCTCGTTTCACTATTATCTCATTATCAACTTTCTAAGCATCAATAATCTACTGTAAAAATATCGGTCTCTCTTTCAATTCGAATAAAACTGAACCATCATCGGACAGAACTAAATGAGTATTCATCGCACGCAATGCAAACAATGATTTCTGACTCAAAGCATCAGCAAAAGCATTTGCTTTTCACTGATGATAATCGACAACAAGATCATAATCTTTTAGAAGTTCTAGCCATCTTCTCTGTCGCAGGTTCAAATCTTTCTGAGTTATTTGATATTTCAAACTTTTATGATTAGAATAAACATGACATTTCTCACCAAACAGATAGTGGCGCCAAATCTTCAAAGCAAACATAATTGTTGCTAATTCCAAATCGTGTGTCGGATAATTCTTGTCGTGCGGCTTTAACTGTCTCGAGGCATAAGCTATGACTTTGCCTTCCTGCATCAAAATGTAGCCTAGACCATTCAACGATGCATCACTATATATTACAAATTCTTTACCCGATTCTGGTTGTACTAACACTGGAGCTTCTGTCAATAGGGCTTTCAACTGATCAAAGCTTTTCTAACACTTTTCAAACCATTCAAATTTCACATCTTTCTAAAGTAATTTCGTCAACGGCGTAGCAATCATAAAAAAGCCTTTCACAAATCGTTTATAATAACTGGCAAGTCCTAGAAAACTGTGAACTTCAAAAATATTTCTCGAAGGCTTTCAATCCAAGATAGCTGAAATTTTGCTCGGATCAACTCAGATACCAGATAATGACACAACATGTCCCTGAAAACCAACTTATCGTAACCAGAATTCACATTTGCTAAACTTCGCATACAACTGCTTATCACGCAAAGTCTGTAATACTATTCTTAAATGTTCGGCATGCTCAGATTCATCATGAGAATATATCAAAATGTCATCAATGAATACGAAAACAAATCGATCTAAATACGGTCTAAAAATTTTGTTCATCAAATCCATAAAAATATCAGGTGCATTCATTAATCTGAAAGGCATAACTAAAAACACACAGTGTCTGTACGTCGTTCGGAAAGCAGTTTTCGGAATGTCTAAATCTTTTACTCTCAACTGATAATAACCTGATTTGTGATCTATATTTGAAAACACGGTAGCTCCTTTCAACTTATCAAACAAAGCATCAATTCTAGGCAGAGGATATTTATTCTTTATAGTCACTTTTTCAACTGATGATAATCAATGCACATTCTCATAGTACCATCTTTCTTTTTCACAAACAGAACAAGAGCACCCTAGGGAGAAAAGCTCAGTCTTACGAATCCTCTATCAATTAACTCTTGCAACTGAGATTTTAATTCTTTTAACTCGGTCGGAGCTATTCTATACGGAGCTATCAAAATTTGAATAGTCCCTGGCACTAATTCAATGCCAAACTCAACTTCTCGAATCAGAGGTAATCTTGGAAATTCTTCAGGAAACACATTAGGCGATTCACAGACAGCAGCCACTGATTCAATTTTATTTTTTTGTCACTTTCGAATCAATTATATAAGCAAAGTAAGCTTCACGACCTTTTCTCACATATTTTTGAGCTAACATTGAAGAAATCACTGCCGGTAAACCATTCAGATCATTAGACTCAATCCGAATAATCTCATCATTCTGACATTTCAAATCAATAGTCTTCCGTTTACAGTTTACAATAGCATCGTGCAAACTTAACCAATCCATACCCAGAATTATATCAAATTCGTCGAATGGTAATAATATCAAATCCGCCAGAAATCATGAATTTTGAATCATCAACAGACAATTCTTACACATTTTGTCAACCAAAACACACTGACCTAAGGGGTTTGATACTCTAATTACAAATTCAATAGACTCAGTAGGCAAAGTCTTACTACTTACTAAGTTCATGTATATATAAGAAAGTGTTGATCTCAGATCTATCAATGCAATCACAGAAGTATCGTACAGTGTAAAAGTACCAGTTATAGCATCAGGGGACAAAGCTTCTTCACAAGCTCGAATGGTGTAGGCTTTGGCAGGTGCTCTAGCCTCAGATCAAACAGCTGTATCTTTAGTTCCCATCTGGCTGCCACTCACATTACCCATATTTCTGGGAGGTCTACCTCGAGCTGTATTGCCACTCAGTCTCAGATTTTGTACAATCTCTTGCTCTACAGACTCAGGACATTCACGGATAAAGTGATCTAAGGATCCACATCTAAAGCAATCTCAGTCATTCAATCTACAACTTCCTGGATGTCTTTTACAACAATTTCTACACTCAGGTCGACCAGATCAGACATTTCCAACACTTGCAACAGAAGTAGTTAGAGCTCTGAAACTCGAATGCGATCTAATACGATCTCTACTTGAATATCCCACATTAGTCTTTGAACGGCTAAAATCAACTTGAAATTTCTTTGATGTTGAATGAAATGACTTGCTCGATGATCTTTTTGGCACTTCTCTAGCTTCTGAGTCGGCTTTTGTTTTCTCTTTCCCGAGTTCTTCAGCTTTAAATGCTAGTTCAACAAGCACAACAAACTCTTTTATCTCCAAAACTCCAACTAATAAGCGAATATCTTCATTTAAGTCATCTTCAAACCTTTTACACATTATTGCTTTGATTGAAACACATTCTCGTGCATACTGGCTCAATCTCACAAATTCTCACTCATATTCTGTAACAGACATACGGCCCTATTTTAATCAATAAACTCTTTATGTTTGTCTCAAGAATCCCGACTAACAAACAAATATCTTCATTCAAACTGTCTTTAAATCTTCTGCACATTATTGCCTCAGTAGATAGACATTCTCTAGCATATTAACTCAATCTTACAAATTCTCGCTCGTATTCTGTAACAGACATACGACCTTGTTTCAATTCGAGAAATGCGTTACGTTTCTAGTCGATAAATCTCTGATTGATGTATTTCTTTCAAAATTCAGCTTGAAGAATTCCCAGGTGACTTGTTCTCTCAGAACCACCGATATCAACGTCTTCCAAACATGATACGCCTTATCTCTCAGAAGTGAAACGACACATTTTAGACATTCTTCGGGAGTAGATGACATTTCATCAAACACTCATATCGTATTCTCTAGCCAAAATTCAACTCTCTCAGCATCATCATTAATAGTAGCACGAAACTCTTCGGCCCCATATTTTCTAATTTTATCAACAGGTGGCTTACTCAACTGAATCAGATTAGCTTGTGGCATGACAGGAACTTGTGGAGGATTTAGCGGGGGTGAAGGTTGTGGCACAGTCGGATTGGTTCTAATATACTGAGTGAACCAATCATTCATCATTTGGTAAATGTAACAACCCAATTTAGACCCTATTAGGAATGGTGGTTTTGGGACCATGAATCTGAGTCAGAAAAATATTTAAAAATTATTTTTATTGTTTATTATGTGTGAATTTATATGTGTGAAATTTTTGTGATTAAATTTTGTCATTTGAGTGCCGATTTAGTAAAAAGGGCTTAATTGCGTAAAATGAAAAATTGATGGTTTAATTTGTAAGGATTGAATTGTTGTTGTCTTTAAAAATGGAGGCATTTATAATGCAATATTACTATGTTATTTTAAGGTGGACGCTTATAGCCATTAAATATAATGGTTTTAAATTTTATTATAAAGGTTATTTATGTAATATGTGTAATAATATATATTATTATAAAACCAAAGCATAAAATAAAGCCATTATGCTTCATATTTGTTGAATTCATCAAAGAAAATAAAGAAAAAAATTAGCTTAAGGTTTCGACTATGGTCTGGCTAGATTAAGGTATGATTTTTTACTCTCTTTTTGATAATTTTTACGTTTTTGAGATCGTTACTATGTTATCTATCAAGCCCATGTCTCAATTTTTGAATTTGATGATGATTTTGTATTTTTCCATTATTGAAAGTTTGTGATTTTTGTTGTTTAAAGCTAGAAAATAAAAGATATGTGATAGATTAACATGTTTTGTATTTGAATTTTTTATGATTTTGAGTAATTAGGACTAATTTGTAAAAATAATAAATTAAGGGACTAAAATGTGAAATAAAATGAAATGTATGGACTTGTATGAACACAAGGAACATTCGGCCTAAGCATGGTATGTGCCAATTTTGCATGTTTTGTGTTTTGTGTAATTTGGACAAAATTGTAAAAAGTGTAAAATATTAGGGTAAAATGGTAATTTGCACATTTATGTGTTTTTGGACTAAAATGAGAGAAAATATGTTTGAATGAGTTTAATTTGAATATGTTTAAATTAAGAACCAAAGAATTCAAATTTGGATTGGTAGAAAAACCAAAGTTGTCGAATATCCGTCTCGTCTCAATTACCATTGTCTGAGGTAAGTTTATAAGCAAATAGATGTTGTTAAATTTTAATATAGGTGATTTATAAATAATTGTAATAGTTAGTAATAAATTACTAATCAACATTGAATAAAGAAAAATAATTTATGTTTGATGATAAAGTAATGAATAAGTTTTGGTGTTCGAAGTGATGACATGAACTATACATGTCAAAGTGTTGATTATATGTATATTAATTGCAAATCTATATTCGCTAAATGATATATGTATGTGATATTAATGTGTGAATCATGAGTATATATATTCGACTATATGATGATATTGTGACCTTGTAAGTGAATGATAATTTGGTTAATGAACATAAGTGTATTTTGGTCAAGTTAAAGTTAATACATGGATATATATGTGACATCGATATGTGAATATGAGTAAGACCACATCTGGGACGTTGGCATCGATATGTGATTTTGAGTAAGACTACGTCTAGGACGTTGGCATCGATATGTGATTACGAGTAAGACCAAGTCTAGGACATTGGCATCGATATGTGATTACGTGTAAGACCACGTCTGGGACGTTGGCATCGATATATGGTTACGTGTAAGACCATGTCTGAGACATCGACATCATATTTGATTAGTGTAAAACCTGTCTAGGACAGTTGCATTGATATAAGATAGCATGTAAAACCACGTCTGGGACGTTGGCATTGTACAATATATACGATCATCCGAGTATCCTATTCAATTCCAAATGGTTCAACGGGCAATGATAAGTTATGATTGAAGGTGTATAACAGACTAAAGTGATCAGGTATGTAATATCTTCTTTCCTATTCGAAATAAGGTATGTTACTTATTTGATATGTGATGCAATTTATTACATGATGCTAATGTAAATGTAAGTATATTTGTGAAGTATATTCGGCTCCATGATAAGTATAAGTATGGGATATTAAAGTTTAATTCAAGAATATATGTTTATGAGTATCTATATATTTGATTATAGAATGGTACCATTGTTTTGAAATTGAATGTTACCTTGATAATAGATATAGTACATTTGGCCAAAGGTTATGTATAATGATGTTATATTTGTGACCTATGTGCAAACATATATAAACGATTATGTACGGCCTTAAAGATATAAAATAAGAATATTTATGAAATGATCCATGAATATATGTATATGAGATTATGTATATTCGGTTAAATAATGACATTATGGCTTTGAGTTTGAATGATATTTTGATATTGGATGTATGTATATTAGGTAAAATAAAAGTATATGTATTATATGAAACTGTAAGTTTGAAATTAAATGTGATTATGATAGTATGAATTGGTTTGGAAATTGAATTAATATTGTTATTGAGTCGTTAATTTACTTATGGCTTAGTAAGCTTTTAAAGCTTACTCAGTGTGTTTTTCCTATGTTTATAGAGTTTCGGAGAATTGCTCGAGTTGGGAGTCATAGGAGATTTCATCACACTATCTAATTTTTGCTTTGGTAAATAAATGCTTTGAGATTTGGTTATGTGGCATGTATAGGCTTGTTTTGATATATTTGGTTTTGATATTTGTATATGATATTGTATATATATATATAGCCATGCGAAAATGGATTGTTAATGAGGTTAATGTTTGTGTATATTCAGGCATGCTATAAGTTTATTTTGGGAAGTATGTTTCATAGTATGTATGTATGGTGTTTTGGTTACAAGTTTTAGTTTAGTAATGATTCAATTGATGGATATGTTTTTGCTATAATGCATATGTGTTCATGAAGCTTAAGTCCAAGTATATTTGATTAGGGTATTTTGGTTATATGTAATGATTGGGTATGTCACGAATGACTTATAAATTAGCTCACTTTAGTAAGCTTGATATTTGGTTTATCAATTTGTGATGTTTGGGTATATGATTTGACAATGAAAAATGGTAAGTATGGTTTCATTCGGTTTAGATAATGAAGTAAATGATGAATGCATGTTTTAGTAATGATATATCATATTTTGATTAATTACTGTTTATGTCATATGTGTGTGTACTTGTTTTGATCATTTTGTGAGATAAGAATTAGGTTATACAATGCATAATTATATTCGACTAGACATAGTAAAAATATGTGTATGCTTATGAGACAATCACTTGTGAGTTAGTTTTTTTTTTAGATTTGGTTTGTGATGGTAAGTTTGTTTATATACATCATAATTAAATGGTTGGTATTTAGGTTCAGATTTTTTACGTTCCAATTGATGTTGTAAGAGTGATGTTTAGATATAATTATAGTATGTGAAGTAGACATGATATACTTCCGTATGGATGTTCAAAAAATGGTTTAGATTGTTATGTCATATGCGCATAAATTTGTAATGTGAGAGGAGGCATATTTAATCTGGAAATAATGATAGTTATTATCTTTCATGTTATTGAAAATTTAATCATGTGTTATGACCGAGTAGGTCTATGTTTAAATGACCAAATTTTATATTATTTGTAATGGGTATAAATTTTATAAGTTAATGTACTAGCCGAATATTTTATGAAATAAATGACTACGTATATGTAGTCCGTTTGGTTATAATATGCATAGTGCAGAAATTATGAATTAATATGATACTATTCAGCTAACGAAATGGCTGTTTTGACATATGCTTGGTATATATTATCTAAGGATATATGCTTGAATAATAGTTGAGTATTTGAATAATGATATAAGTTGATGATATTGATGTGATTGAAATTTGAAGCATGAACTGTTTATGAATTATAAGAAATAAATTATGATTGATTTTAGTTGATTAAGTGGTCAGTATATGCAAATTTGACTATATGAATGAATATATGGTTGTTATTCGATTGAAAAGTTTTGTAAAAAAAAAAAAAAGAAAGTTGATATATTCTTAATCATGAAATCAATTATATGAATGTGCTGAATTGTGCTTTGTCAGGTGATACCTCGTAACCTTAATTCGGCTACGGGTTTGGGTTAGGAGTGTTATAGTAAAAGGCTTGCTTAGCCTCTCCCTAGTGGCAACTAGTCATGGGTCTAGAATCAGATGGCACTACCCCTTGAGCAAGAGCAAGCGCATTACTTTCAACATCGTCAGCTACGACTCGTTCGGGATCCATTTACTATATAAAAACACATTTACATTGTTAGGAATCATCATACTATCATAGTTCATATATGTGGCATGTATAGCTAGACACACATACGCTACATTAGTCCTAGAATAGACTAAACCATAGCTCTGATACCAACCAAATGTAACACCCTTAAACTATATCCGTCGTCGGACTAGGGTTAAGAGGCATTATTGAACATATCAGAACATTTCACAATCAAAAGTTATACATTATCATATCAAAGTCAAATATCAACATAAAGTCTCTTTCTTAGGTTAACGAGGTCACATGCCCGTGTGTCTAGGCCATGGCGAAACAGAGCATACATACTGACTTGTCCACACACCCACACGCCCACAAGACACTCCCGTATGCCAGGCCGTGTAAAAATTAGGGAGGCTATTGACTTGGTTCACACGGCCAGTCACACACTCGTGTGTCTAGCCCGTGCCCAAAATTGACTTCCACATGGCTTGGTACACGCCTATGTGTGCGACCGTGTGGCCGACCCAAGTTCATTTCAAAATGGCCCTCGAGCAACACGGCAAAGACACACGCCTGTGTCTCTGCCCGTATGGGAAAAAATAGGCCACTTACACGGCCAACTTGCCACCCTAATTTTGGGTCCTCCCGAAAAGATCAAAACCAAATCATTTCATACCAAATCCCAACCAATACATAACCAAAACATACACCATTCATACCAAAAAACATACACCATTCATACCATATCATTAACAACCAATCTCATGCTTATATTGTAACGGCCCAAGTTTAGGCCCAGCCAGAACAGTGGTTTTAGGACCACTAATCTGAAGTTGAAGAAATTATTTTATTATTATTTTAGATTTATAACATGTTTATATTAGTGCATGAAAATGTTGGTGAAGTAATTCTAGCAATTTCATGCTTAATTACGAAAAAGGACTAAATCGCATATAGTGCAAAAGTCTTGGTTTGATAGCTAAGGGTCTTAAATTTCAATGAAACTTAAATTGGGGGTCTTTAAAGGGAAATTAGACCCTTTAGAGAGGATTGGCCGACCATAAGACAAAGAAAATAAAATAGTCAAAGTGTTAGGTATTTGATGACCTAATGTGTGATAAAGTAATACCCTAAAGCCTAGCCTTCATCTTTTTCATTCATCCTTTCTTCTTGACCTAAAATATCAACCATGGGAGAGTTTTGGAAGCTTGAAAAATTTCAGCCACCTAATCTCCCTACAAGTAAGTGGTTTTGATGACTTTTCTTGATAATTTTTGTATTTTTGTAAACTTTGTAGTATGAACTTTCAAATGAGGGGACTATTTTGCAAAATGGTTGAAATTCTAAGGTTTTACCATGAGTTTGTTCATGTTTTCTTCTGAAATTTTATGGAAGAATATGTGTTATGGTTGTGAAATAAACAACTTTTGTGAAGTAGTTTTCATGAAACCCTAACTAAGGACCATTTTGCATAAGTTGTAAAATAGGTGATAAATGTGTGAAATAGTTAGAATTTTGGGCTGCCTCTAGTGTAAAAAGTATTCGGCTAAGCTTGGTTAGTGAGAAAATGTGATAAAAGTTGATTTTCAGACCTAGGGGTAAAATGGTCATTTTGCGAAAGTCTAGGGGCAAAATGGTCATTTTGCCCAATTATGAATTTTCGAGTATCTAGGTCTATATACTGATGAAATGAATGAATTTCTATCATTTTAGGTCAAGAATTACAAAATCTGGGCCTAGACCGAGGAAAAGCAAAACAAGTGGACTAAGCCAAACAAGTGGACTAAGCCGAACTAGTCGTTTACATTTTATAATCCTAGGTAAGTTGTATGTAAATAATAGAACTACATTGTTATTATATATGTTTGAATTGATATAGCATAAATTGATTGTTTGTGGAAATGATTATGTATGATGAATATTGAAATAGTAGAACTCCCGTTTGAACCTTAGGAAATAAATCGGATACTCATGCCATGACATTCGGGTTATTTGTGTGCTAGTGTAAGACATGTCTGGGACATGCATCGGCCACATTATGAGAGCCAGTCTAAGACCATGCCTGGGACATGGCATCGGCCTTGAGACGAGAGCTAGTGTAAGACATGTCTGGGACATGCATCGGCCTCGAAATGTAAGCCAGTGTAAGACATGTCTGGGACATGCATCGGCCTCGAGATGTAAGCCTGTAACGCCCCTTACCCGTGTTCCATATCGAAACAGGGTACAAGGTATTACTAGCTCATAATATATATCATTAAACGAAACCGAAATAGAAATATGTCATCCAAATAGATAATGTATCATTATAACATATGTCTTGAACAATATTAGCCAACTTCAATGGCTTATACAAAATAATTTGGTTAAATGATGTAACCAATATTTTAAACCTAGGCAATTATGACACATAACAAAATAACGAAGCCTACTATACATGCCATAATTCAAAAGAAATATTTAGTTCAAATACCCAAAAGTATTGATAGTGTGGCAGATCTTCAACGATCCTTAACTCCCGAGCAATGTCGGATGACACTATAACACAAAAGAGAGAAAATAAAGTAAGCTTATATAGCTTATTAAGTAAGTATATAAATAATAATTAAAGAATCTAATATGTTATACACATTAACTCAAGTGTATCTACTTTTAATTTCAATATTTACTCCACTTTAATTGAGTTGTCTCTCCTGCGTCATGTTCACTAAATAAATCATAACTCGAGTTACAAAACTCAAAATTAAAATCCCTAAAATTTTCCTGAAACTAGACTCATATAAATTCTTACTAAAATTTTTTTAGAATTTTTGGTCCAGCCAATTAGTACATTTTATTAGTTAAAGTTTCCCCTATTATACAGTACTACTGATCTGACCTCTATTCACTACAAGTTGAATTTCTCCCAGTACACAATTTAAATACCCGTGAAACATGTTTCATTTAAAACTACACTCAATAAGGAATCTAGAAATATAAAATATATTTCTTAATTATTTTTTTACAATTTTTAATGATTTATCAAAATAAGAATAGGGGATCACATAGTCAATCTGGACAAGTCACACACAAGTATAAATATCTCAAAATATAGAGTTTCTTTGCTTTCTCTGTTTCTTTTATATGAAAAAAGACTCATTGAGCTTTAATTTAATATCTCATTCAGCCTCTAATTAATTTATACTATTTTTGGTGATTTTTCAAAGTCATGTCACTGCTACTGTCCAAAACAGTATTATTGCAAATTCACTCTTTCACACTTTCTTTGTATTAACCTCACTTAGCATACATATCACAATTCATTTTCACCACATTTCATACATCACAAGTATAAGTCCATGATTACAATGCCACCGTAAAATTATCCCGTTGAACAATTTGGATCAATCCTCGAAACTTGATGGTTTCAGCACACTGCCCCACTATCATATTTCGTATAATTTGGCTCTCTTGTACACATGGTGAACACTTAGTACCACCCATGTGACCTAGCCAGTTTATCTCGTAGCTCTTTTGTCTACATAGTGTCCTTCACTTGGAATCACACATGCGACCTAGCTACATTTATCTCTCCCGTAGCTCTCTTGCCTACATGGGATACATCCCGTATCACACATGTGACCTAGCTACTACATAGTATCTCGTAGCTTTCTTGTACAAATGATGTGCACTCAGCACCATACATGTGACCTAGCTACATAGTATCTCTCTATTACTTATTTCCATTCCTCCAATAGACGATTTATGTTTCAAAATTAGCTAAAATACATATAATAGGCTGAAATATAAAAATGTAAATGAATTTAATGTATTATTTACATACAAACTTACCTCGGTGCAAAATATAGAAATTTTGCAATTTAGTCCAAAACCTTTTCCTTCCTCCGTTCGAGATCGATTCCACGCCTTTTTTGATCTATAACAACACATTTAGCTCATTTAACACTCATACTATTTATTTCAATACAAAAATCACATTATGGAAAAATTACATTTTTGCCCCCTAACTTTTACAAAATTATGATTTTGCCCCTAGGCTCGGGAATCTAATTTCAGCCCTTATTATTATGTTTTATGACATGCTAATCATTTTTCCCTTCTGTGACAACATCAAATTCTCACTCTAACACATAGTTATGAACAATAGGTATTTTTACCAATTATGTTGTTTTGCTCGTTTTCGCTAAAAATCGCTTAGAAAAGATCGTTCTCCTAACTTCAAACATTCATATTCTACCATAAAACATCAGAATACATGCATATCATTCATGGGTAAAATTTTAAACATAAACCCTAGCTCGAAATAATGGTAGAAATAGGTAGACCGAGCTACGACGATTTCGAAAATGTAAAGAACATTAAAAACGGGGCTTGAATGCACTTACTATTGAGCTTGAAAGCTTGGGAAAAACCCTAGCTATGGAGAACATGTAAGTTTCAGCCAAGCTTGAATGAAGATGAACACATTTTTGTGTTATTTTTCCCATTTTATTTCATTTAATATACAAATGACTAAAATGCCCTTACTACTAAACTTTCTTAAAATTCCATCCATGTCCTAATTTTTATCCATATAAAGTATAATGGTCTAATTTCCATTTAAGGACCTCTACTTAAAACCCCCATCTCAATCAAGTACTTTATGAACGAGAACACACATTTTTTTACCTATTTCAATTTAGTCCTAAATATCAAATTAAACACCCAATCGATAAAATTTTGCAACGAAATTTTCACACAATTATGAAATCATAATATAAACACTAAAACTTAATCAAATAATTTCTTTCAACCTCGGATTCATGGTTTCGAAACCACTATTCCATTTTGGCCCTAAATCGGGCTGTTACAAAGCCAGTGTAAGACATGTCTGGGACATGCATCGGCCTCAAGATGTAAGCCAGTGTAAGATATGTTTGGTACATGCACCGGTTACGAGATGTGTCAGTGTAAGACCATGTCGGGACATGGCATCAGCACGTATAGAGGTGTCAGTGTAAGACCATGTCTTGGACATGGCATCGGCACGTATAGAGGTGTCGGTGTAAGACCATGTCTGGGACATGGCATCAGCACGGATATGTGAGAGCTAGTGTAAGACCATGTCTGGGACATGGCATCGACTTGATGGATGAGCCAGTGTAAGACTATGTTTGGGATATGGCATCGGCATTATACCCTAAGTTTAAGGCTTAGTGAATATCCGCTAGCATTCCAAATGATTCAACGGTGAGAGTGACAGTTTAAGTTAAACGAGAAAAGTATAACCATGTTGTGAGTGGTATAGGTACCTATTTGAAATGTATGAGATGTGAGATCAAATTATGCTATGTGAATTGTATTGGATAGTGATGAATAAGTTGTGCTTATGCCTACTTTTGTATTATGAGCATGATAATGAATGGTAAATTTGTTGTTATATTTATTTGCATGCAACTTACTAAGATTTATGCTTACTTCCTCTCCTTTCCATTTTCTTATAGTGTCGCCTAATTAGCTCGAGGATCATCGAACCTCGGAGGCATCGAGCACACTATCAACCGAAGCATCTGGTATAGTTGGTTTTATTATTTTTGAATATGGCATGTATAGGGCTTAGATTTTTGAGTTTTGTATCAATGTTAATTTGGCCAAATGTGTTGGCTTGGGATAAATCCCTTCATTTCGTATAAGGCCTTGGATAATGGCTAATGATAGTTATTGATATATGCAAATGATGATATTTTCATGGATGAGTAAATTACATGAATGAGATAATGCCTTTTGTGGCTGATTAGACCTTGTATTGTTGTGTGGATTTGTCATGTTAGATGTTCTGTAGGTTAGTGCAAGGTGGCAAAAAGGCTTGGTAAATCGCCTTATTTTTTCCACACGGATAGACACACGGGTGTGTCTAGGCTGTGTGTGACACATGGTCAGCCCCATGGTCATGTTGCTTGGTCGTGTGTCCCCTGCATGTAAAATTTACAAGGTACTATACATGGTTGTAAACACACGGATAGAGGCACGGCTGTGTGTCTCAGACGTGTGGAGGACACGACCTCTGGCCATGGGAGTGTGCCTTGGCTGTGTGCCCTAAATTGGATGCTGACGTCATAAATAGAATGTCAAGGTTTTTAGACACAGGCTAGGGCACGGGTGTGTCATGGCCGTCTGAGGAACATGGGCTATAGACGCGACCGTTTGTTAAGCCGTGTGAAAACCCCTGTAGGTTCGAATTTAGAATTTAATTCACACAGGCATGGGCCACAGGCGTGTCCCTAGATGCTTAGGTCGTGTGTGTCACACGGGCCATCAGCACGGCCGTGTCATAATGACCACATAGGCGTGTTGCCCTTCCATACGGGCACGTACCCTATTTTAAGGGTCATCTGAATTAAGCCAGTTTAAGGACCCGAGTTGGTTTCGAATGGCTTCCAATGGATGTTTGGGTTCTCGTAGGCCCATATTAAGGAGTTTAAACAAAGTTCGAAAAATTTTTAAATTTGATCAAGTCTTGGTGACTCGGAAACGTTTGAGTCCGTGTGATTTAGTTTAGTTACCCCTCGTATTCCGTCCCGGCGTAGAGTACAAGTGTGGAGTGTTAAATATATCCATACCAAATCATGCCAATTCATAAGCAAAAGTTATAACAAAACATATATTACATAACCTTAATTTACTTCATTCAATCTCATGTCATAATCTTACCAAATTCACAGATTCTCTTTGGCCATCCAAGAACACATAATATTGGCAATATTACATCACATAGATTATATTCCAAAGGCATTTATAAACACAACCAAAACGAAGCCATATCACATGGCTAAATATTCATAACTCAAAAACATATTTTAATTTATCTAGACTATACACGCCATACTTTAATAATTACACTTTCAAAAGGTACCAAAGATAAGTTTGATAGCGTGGTGATGATCCTTAACGATCCCCGAGCTCTCGGTAGCTTTGATATTTATAAAACAAATGAAAAACACACAAAGTAAGCTTTCAAAAGCTTAGTAATCCATATAAAAATAACTTATCACATAACACATTTCCAGAACCAATTAATTCAAATAACTTATGGAAAAATATACTCATATATCCATAAGTCTCATATAGCTCATTTAACCATAATTCTCTTACATATATCATATGTACACAATTGTACAAATACTTACCTTTCATTCTCAATCATGTTATATATTTCAAACATACCTGAATCAGATATACATTCACATAGTTATTCGTTTCTCGAAGTGCCCAATGAACCGTTCGAAATCATTAAGGATACTCGGATAGCTCAGAAAACTCGTACAATGCCAACGTCCCAGAGTGGTCTTACATTTAATCAAATATCGATGCCACTGTCCTAGACAGGGTCTTACATGAAATCAAATATGATGCTAATGTCCCAAACATGATGTTACACGTAAATCTCAAATTGATTCCAACATCCAAGACATGGGCTTACACAAAATCACATATCGGAATCCTATGTCATGACATATGTATCCTAACTATTCCTATGGTTCGTACAGGGCTTTTGGACGTCATTACATTATAGAAACTTTCTCCATTTCACATATTCAACTTCTATAATCATTCATCACATTTCAATATCATATAAACATGAAAAATCAATTCCAACACATTTATTTGTATATCAACTTACCTCGTACGGAAATGAACGAAAATGAATGATTAATCAACGGCTTTCGACTTTCCCCAATCTAATTCCGTTTTCTTTGGTTCTTGATCTCAATTGTCCAAGATTAGTGCCAAACCCTAAAGACCCTTTTTCTCTTCTTTTTCTTTTGATTTTGGTTGATGAAGATGATTATGAAGCCATATTTCATTTTGTTTTATTAAATTATAACTTATTAGTTCAATTACTAAATTAACCTTACTTAAAACATTATAAAATCATTTAATGGATGGTCATTAATGTCCATTAACTTTAGTTATGGTCTAATTGCATCATAAGGACCTCTCTTGTGACAGCCCAAAATTGACCCTAGTCGGGATGTGGTTTGGGGACCACAAAACCGAGGCATAAAAATAATTTAAAAATTTATTTTGATGCCTATGATATGTGTTAATTTGTGTATGACATTTTGATGTTTCAATTTAGAATTATAAATGTGAATTTCACTAGAAAGGACCTAGTAGTAAACTTTGAAAGTATGATGGGGAAATGTGTGATGACTAGTTGATCATGCATGCAAAAATAAGGGATTTGCATGTCAAATTTCCCCAAAGATGGTATAGTGTCCGGCCATGAAAAGGGAATATGGGCAAGGAAAACATGTTATGACATGTTTTGTTAATGCATGATGTGATAAATGATAAAAAAAATTAAGCATGTAGGAAGAGAAACAAAAAAATCAAAAATTTTCTCATCCTTTCCCCCCTTTTTGCCGTGAGTGAAAGAGAAGCAAAGAAAAAAATTTTGTTCATCCATTTTTCTCTTCTTTGGCCGAAAATACTAAGGAAAAAGGAAGGATTTTTGCTTCATGCTTGGTTTAGAAGAGAACTAGAAGGAGATTCGGCTATAATTGCATCAAGATTAAGGTATGTTTGAGGTTGTGTCATGAGGTTCATGCTTGTTTTGGTTGCTAACTTGATGTGCATGTTAGCCATGGTTCAAATCCTTGTTATGCCATGAAAATGGTATTTGGCCAAGGTTGATATTGTGTTAAAGCCATTGCATGCTAAATGTGAAGCTTGTTGATGATGCATGTAATGATGGATTGACTACTCTTGAAATTTCTTTTAGTATTCTTGAGTAGGACATTGAATTCTTTGTTTAACCATGACCAAAGTTAAAAGGGTATGGTTGTGATGTATTCGCCATGGTGCATTCATGAGCATGATTTATGCTTGTTACTTGATTGGTAAAATTTGTGTTTGGATGGGTATGAACCCCTTGAGATTCGCCATGGACCTATATATATATATATGTTTGCACATGATGTGTTGGAATGACATATATACTACCTCAAAGTATGTATTTTCATGTGATTGTGTTTTGATTATGAAGCAAATGATAGATGTGTATTGAGCTACAATATGTAAAGCATTAGCTAGTAAAATGTGTGCCATGCATGTGTGGTATTAAACATGTAATTGGCCTCAACATCAACATGCATAATCGGCCCATGAATGAGTACCTAAGAGGTTGTGTTGTTCGCCATGAGTAAGCATGTTGAAGGCTTTGTGTGTTGAGTCGATTCATGAATTCCGTACTTATGTGACTTTAATGTCTAGTGAATATATGTGGGCTAAGTGCCTTGAGTTCCTCTTTTGATACTCAAATGATTGAATCAATTTATTTGCTAAATTAAGCTCAAGAGCAAAGAGGACCAAATCCGATAAAGGGAAGGAAAAAGTAGTCGAATAGCCATCGGAATCATTCGACAACATCCGAGGTAAGTTTTGAGTATCGAAACTTAGATTTTGATTCGATTGAATGAAGTAATAAGCAATCGAAATTCGCCCTTGTATATGGCCATTGAGCCGAAATGATATTTTGTTAAGTGAATTGTGCATAAAAGTTTTGTTGTGAAAATGAAACAAAGATGTGTATGAATGTTCGAGTGATATCGGGCTAAGCTCAAGGCAATTGTGCGAGCTATGATACCGGGCTAAGCCCAAGGCAATTGTGCGAGCTATGATACCGGCTAAGCCCAAGGCAATTGTGCGAGTTGTGATATCCGGGTTAAGTCCCCAAGGCATTTGTGCGGGTTACCATAACCGGGCTATGTCCGAAGGTGTTTTGAAGCAGTAGCTATATCCGGATAAACTCCAAGGTATGTGAATTGAAATTTATAAGCTGCTGGAAAATTTTCAGTTATTGCACATGTGAAATTCCCAACAACAAGGTATGTTTTGTGTGTGCTTTGCACACTATGAGTAAATGCGCATTTAATATTCGCTCTAATGATAAATGAACTATCGGCATTAACTAGGCCGTTATTTGCATATGAATATAAGAGTTGGGATTGTGAAGTAAGCATGTCTTTGAGAAATTGTGCATATGAATTATTGTTTAGCTACTTGAATGCTATGCTTTGGTTGTGTGTATATTATGACTCGAAACTTACTAAGCATAAATTGCTTACTCCGTTTCTTTGTTTCTCTGTTTATAGATTTTGCTCGTTAGCGATCGGATTCGGGATCATAGAAGTTGAAGTCAACCACACTATCAAAGCCCTTTTTGGTACTCCTTTAGCTGAGTTTTGGATATGGCATGTATAGGACTACCCTCGGTTATTTTTAAGTACTTGTGATGTATATGTGTACGGCCATGCGAAAATGGTTCGTAATAGTGGAGTATGGAATTTGACCATATGTGGTTTGTAATTATATTTGGTTTCATGATGTGATTATGGTTTGGAATGAGAGATGTGGTCACATGATCAGCCATTGGAATGGTTAAATATGATCATATGTGGACCTAAGTATGACTAGACTATAGTTGGTCCATGGGAACTACAATATAGGTAAAGCCTACCTTAAAAACAGAGGCTGCCAGCTGCAGTGACGTGGATGTGAAAAATCACCAAAATTTTTAGGAATGGTGTTAAATAGTGAATAAATCATGTGATCGAACCTTGACGAGTCTATTTTCATATGAAAGTATCGAAACGATCATATGATCAGTATACCGAGAGATATTAAAGTTCTCGTGAGACAGGGCCAGAACGGTTTCTGGGTCCCTTGTCGCGACTTTGAAAATTTTCCATAAATTAGCCACAATGAATTAGAAGTCATGCCTTATATGTGCAGATTCCTTTTTGAGTCTAGTTTCATTGGAAACAAACGGTATCAGTATTGAAACCCTGTACAGAGAGATATTCAAGTTGTAACGCGCGAAGGTCAGTGTAGTCGACCCCTATAACATGGGCGACTTTAACTAATAAACTGTACCAATTGGCCCGACAAAAAATTCTAGAAATAAATCCATGGATGGATATATGAGTCTAAATTCTGGTAAAATTTACGGAATCAGTTTCCGAGTTGTGAAACTCGAGATATACTTTTTAAGCCGACAGCGACGCAGTTTTCCAGCTTGCCTGGGAATGTCAAATTGGTCGGTGCCATAAGTGGTTTTGGCTTGTTAACCCCTCGTGTCCGACACCGACAACGGTCTCGGGTTGGGGGTGTCACAATTTTATTGGTATCAGAGCTACGGTTTAGTCGATCCTAGGACTACCGTGATATGTTTGGGGTCTAGCTATACATGCCATTAAGTGATAAATTGATAGTGTGGTGATTTACGACAATCAATTTGTGTTTGTTTATAGCAATGGATCCCGATCCCAACCAAGCAATAGCTAATGATGTAGAGAGGCGGCGCTGCTCCGCGCAAGGGACAGCGCCGACGGACTCTCAACCTATTGCCAGCAATCCGAATGATCAGGCTAAGCAAGCCTTTTATAGTGTGATGAATGATTGGTTTAACCAATACATTCGAACTAACACTACTGTTCCACGACCTCCATTCCCGACTAATGCAACCCCGCACCTACAATACCTCCCAGAATCGACCAAGTAAGGTCAAGTAAGCCCAATCGTAAATCGAAAACATGGGGCTACTGAATTTAAAGCTACGGATAGCGACAATGCCGAGCAAGCTGAATTTTGGTTGGACAACACTATCCGGGTGCTCGATGAGTTATCATGTACACCCGATGAATGCTTAAAGTGTACTATCTCCTTGCTACGCGATTCCGCCTACTATTGGTGGAGTACTCGACTTCGTGGTTTCTAGAGAGCAAGTAACTTGGGAGTTCTTCCAAACCGAATTCGAAAGAAGTATATCATCGAGATTTATGGACCAAAAACGAAAGGAATTCCTTGATCTTAAGCAAGGTTCTATGTCGATTCATCGACACGAACGAAAATTTGTGAGGCTTAGTGGTATGCTGCAGCGAATGCATTTCTTCGAAGTCGTGATGTGTAAACGCTCAAGATGGACTGAACGATGATATAAGGTGTATGTTGGCATTTTGGAAATCGAGAGTTTGTGGCTCTTGTCGAGCGGCGTGCAAAGCCGAGGAGCTCAAGATGGAGAAAAGAAAAGTGAAGTGGGAGCAAGGAGTTTCAGAAGAGGTCTTGGGAAGCCCTTCCCACGTCATCAAAGAAATTTAGAGATGGCTTAGGCCGGTCTAGAGACATTTCGGGCTTTTCTAGACGAGACCGCGATCGACCCCCTATGGGCACGCGAGTCACTTGATCGCCGGTGTTGGTAATGATCGTCGAGATGTAAGCGGAGTGCCAATATTGTGGCAAATGGCATTCGGGAGTTGTAGATTCCGTGACCGCTCTGTTACAAGTGCGGATCATCGATCATTTCATTAAGGATTGCCCGAGTTTATCCGAACAAAACGTAAATCAAAGTGGGAACCCGGTGCTACCACAACTCGAGGTAGGCCGTCTAGAAACACGGCAATGCTAGTGGCGGTCGAGAGGATCTAGAGATGCCACCATCGATCCGAGGCTCGTGCTCGCTAGGACTTATGCCATACGCGCAGACGCGAGGATCTTTGCCTCACCGGATGTTATTACCAGTATCCTCACTCTTTTCGATACTAATGTGATTGCTTTGATTGACCCGGTTCTACTCATTCTTATATATGCGAAACCTTAGCATCCAAAGAAGACTTTGCCCATTGAGTCTCTCGAGTTTGTAATTCGGTGTCAAACCCTTGGGTCATTACGTGCTCGTCAACAAAGTGTGTAAGAAAAGTCCCCTAGTATTTTGAGGTTCTTGTTTTCCGCGGACTTGATGCTTTTGCCATTCGACTAATTCGACGTTATTCTTGGTTTGGATTGGTTGACCATGCACGATACGGTTGTAAATTGCAAAAGCAAGACTATTGATCTGAGGTGCACGAATAACGAGATAATTCGAGTTGAGTCTACGGACTTAAAGGGATTGCCAGCTGTAATATCAGCAATGTTGGCTCCGAAATACGTAAGAAAGAGGTGTGAAGCATACCTTGCGTATGTTCTAGATGACAAGGAGTTAGAAAAGAAACCCGAATCTGTGCCAGTGGTTTGTAAATACCCGGATGTTTTCCCTGAAGAATTGCCGGGTTTACCACCTGTTCGGGAAATAGAGTTTGGCATCGAATTGGTACCTGGTACCATTCCAATTTCGATAGCTCCGTATCGTATGGCACCAACGGAATTAAAGGAGTTGAAAGCTCAGATGCAAGAATTGGTGGATAGAGGTTTTGCTCACCCGAGTTTTCGCCTTGGGGTGCGCTAGTGTTGTTTGTGAAAAAGAAGGATGGAACCATGAGGCTGTGCATCGACTATCGTCAGCTTAATAAAGCGACGATAAAGAACAAATATCCGTTACTGCTGCATCGACGATTTGTAAAAGGTTTCTCAACAATAGCCACGCCAATGACGGCTACTCCAAAAGGATGTTAAGTTCGAATGGATGGAGAAATGTCGAAAAGTTTCGATCAATGAAAACTTATTTGATGAAGCCCCAATTCTAGTGCAACCCGAATCGGCAAAGAGTTTGTCATCTATAGTGACGCCTCCCTACTTGGGTTAGGTTGCGTATTGATGCAAGAAGGTCGATTTGTGGCCTATCGTCGAGGCAATTAAAGCCACATGAGAAAAATTATCCCACCCATGGTCTCGAATTGGTCGCCATCGATTCGCCTTAAAGATATGGCGACATTACTTATTTGGTGAGAAGTGCCATGTGTATTCGGATCATAAAAGTCTCAAATATTTGATGACTCAAAGAGACTTAAATCTGCGATAAAGACGTTGGCTCGAGCTGTTAAAGGATTGTGAGCTGGTCTTTGACTATCACCCGGGAAAGGCGAATGTGGTTGCGGATGCCTTGAGTCGTAAATCATTATTAGCTTTACGAGCGATCAACGTGCACTTGTCCGTTCGACCCGACAATGTGTTAGTAGCTGAATTAAAAGCCAAACCATTATTGATACATCAAATTCATGAAGCTCAGGAAGTCGACGATGAGTTGGCTGCAAAACAGGCTGAGTGTGTTCCGAACAAGGAATCGGAGTTTCAAATCGATGATGACGATTGTCTGAGGTTGAGCAATCGTCTGTGTGTTCCAAAGAATTCGGAACATATTTCGATAATTCTGAAAGAAGCCCATTGTAGCCGAATGGCAATCCACCCGGGGAGTACGGAAATGTACAATGATTTGAAATGTCGGTTTTGGTGGCATGGTATGAAACGAGACATCTCCGACGTCGTTTTGAGGTGTTTAATATGTCAACAAGTGAAAGCGGAACATCAAGTGCCTTCAGGATTACTTCAGCCGATCACGATACCCGAGTGGAAATGGGATCGAGTCACAATAGACTTTGTATCCGAACTGCCATTGTCAGCGAGTAAGAAAGATGCGATTTGGGTCGTTGTAGATAGATTGACTAACTAGCCGTACGTACAGATTTTTCAATGGACAAACTAGCCGAATTGTACGTTTCTCGGATTGTGAGATTACACGGGGTGCCTATTTCCATCGTGTCGGATAGAGATCCGAGATTTACCTCGCGATTTTGGAAGAAGTTGCGAGAGGCTCTGGGTACGAAGTTGCATTTTAGCACCGCCTTTCACCCTCAAACCGATGGTCAATCCGAGCGGATGATTCAGATACTTGAGGATATGTTAAGATGTTGCATCCTCGAGTTCAGTGGTTCATGGGAACGGTATTTGCCTTTGATTGAATTCGCTTACAACAATAGTTTTCAATCAAGTATTAAGATGGCACCTTACGTGGCCTTGTACGGGCGTAAATGCCGTACACCATTGTGTTGGACGGAGCTCGGTGAAAGCAAAATTTTCGGTGGACTTGATTAAAGATGCTGAATGAAAGTGATAGTGATCCGTGAAAATCAAGATAGCCTCCGATCGTCGAAGTCGACGCGGATCCAAGCGTAAAGACATCGAGCATCGTGGGAGATAAAGTGTTTCTCAAGGTTTCACCTTGGAAAAGATACTCGATTCGGCCGTCGAGGCAAGTTGAGCCCGAGGTTCATTGGGCCATATGAGATATCCGAAGCGAGTCGGTCCAGCTTGCATATCGTTTGATTTTGCCCCGAACTCGAAAAGATTCACGATGTCTTTCATGTTTCGATGCTTCGACGCTATAGATTTGATCCATCGCACGTAATTAGTCCATCAGAGGTTGAAATTCAATCCGATATGAGTTATGAAGAAAAACCGATTCGTATCCTAGCTCGTGAAGTGAAGGATTTGCGAAACAAAAGGGTTCCGTTAGTAAAAGTGTTATGGCTCAAACACGGGATTGTAGAAGCTACTTGGGAACCCGAGAGCTCTATGAAAGAGCGTTACCCAAACCTATTTACCGGTAAGATTTTCGGGGACAAAAATTTCTTAAGTGGGGGAGAGTTGTGACAGCCCAAAATTGACCCTAGTCGGGATGTGGTTTGGGGACCACAAAACCGAGGCATAAAAATAATTTAAAAATTTATTTTGATGCCTATGATATGTGTTAATTTGTGTATGACATTTTGATGTTTCAATTTAGAATTATAAATGTGAATTTCACTAGAAAGGACCTAGTAGTAAACTTTGAAAGTATGATGGGGAAATGTGTGATGACTAGTTGATCATGCATGCAAAAATAAGGGATTTGCATGTCAAATTTCCCCAAAGATGGTATAGTGGCCAGCCATGACAAGGGAATATGGGCAAGGAAAACATGTTATGACATGTTTTGTTAATGCATGATGTGATAAATGATAAAAAAATTAAGCATGTAGGAAGAGAAACAAAAAAATCAAAAATTTTCTCATCCTTTCCCCCTTTTGCCGTGAGTGAAAGAGAAGCAAAGAAAAAAATTTTGTTCATCCATTTTTCTCTTCTTTGGCCGAAAATACTAAGGAAAAGGAAGGATTTTTGCTTCATGCTTGGTTTAGAAGAGAACTAGAAGGAGATTCGGCTATAATTGCATCAAGATTAAGGTATGTTTGAGGTTGTGTCATGAGGTTCATGCTTGTTTTGGTTGCTAACTTGATGTGCATGTTAGCCATGGTTCAAATCCTTGTTATGCCATGAAAATGGTATTTGGCCAAGGTTGATATTGTGTTAAAGCCATTGCATGCTAAATGTGAAGCTTGTTGATGATGCATGTAATGATGGATTGACTACTCTTGAAATTTCTTTTAGTATTCTTGAGTAGGACATTGAATTCTTTGTTTAACCATGACCAAAGTTAAAAGGGTATGGTTGTGATGTATTCGCCATGGTGCATTCATGAGCATGATTTATGCTTGTTACTTGATTGGTAAAATTTGTGTTTGGATGGGTATGAACCCCTTGAGATTCGCCATGGACCTATATATATATATATGTTTGCACATGATGTGTTGGAATGACATATATACTACCTCAAAGTATGTATTTTCATGTGATTGTGTTTTGATTATGAAGCAAATGATAGATGTGTATTGAGCTACAATATGTAAAGCATTAGCTAGTAAAATGTGTGCCATGCATGTGTGGTATTAAACATGTAATTGGCCTCAACATCAACATGCATAATCGGCCCATGAATGAGTACCTAAGAGGTTGTGTTGTTCGCCATGAGGAAGCATGTTGAAGGCTTTGTGTGTTGAGTCGATTCATGAATTCCGTACTTATGTGACTTTAATGTCTAGTGAATATATGTGGGCTAAGTGCCTTGAGTTCCTCTTTTGATACTCAAATGATTGAATCAATTTATTTGCTAAATTAAGCTCAAGAGCAAAGAGGACCAAATCCGATAAAGGGAGGAAAAAGTAGTCGAATAGCCATCGGAATCATTCGACAACATCCGAGGTAAGTTTTGAGTATCGAAACTTAGATTTTGATTCGATTGAATGAAGTAATAAGCAATCGAAATTCTGCCCTTGTATATGGCCATTGAGCGAAATGATATTTTTGTTAAGTGAATTGTGCATAAAAGTTTTGTTGTGAAAATGAAACAAAGATGTGTATGAATGTTCGAGTGATATCGGGCTAAGCCGAAGGCAATTGTGCGAGCTATGATACCGGGCTAAGCCGAAGGCAATTGTGCGAGCTATGATACCAGGCTAAGCCGAAGGCAATTGTGCGAGTTGTGATATCCGGTTAAGTCCCCAAGGCATTTGTGCGGGTTACCATAACCGGGCTATGTCCCAAGGTGTTTTGAGCAGTAGCTATATCCGGATAAACTCGAAGGTATGTGAATTGAAATTTATAAGCTGCTGGAAAATTTTCAGTTATTGCACATGTGAAATTCCCAACAACAAGGTATGTTTTGTGTGCTTTGCACACTATGAGTAAATCGTCTGAATATTTGCTCTAATGATAAATGAACTATCGGCATTAACTAGGCCGTTATTTGCGTATGAATATAAGAGTTGGGATTGTGAAGTAAGCATGTCTTTGAGAAATTGTGCATATGAATTATTGTTTAGCTACTTGAATGCTATGCTTTGGTTGTGTGTATATTATGGCTCAAACTTACTAAGCATAAATTGCTTACTCCGTTTCTTTGTTTCTCTGTTTATAGATTTTGCTCGTTAGCGATCGGATTCGGGATCATAGAAGTTGAAGTCAACCACACTATCAAAGCCCTTTTGGTACTCCTTTAGTTGAGTTTTGGATATGGCATGTATAGGACTACCCTCGGTTATTTTTAAGTACTTGTGATGTATATGTGTACGGCCATGCGAAAATGGTTCGTAATAGTGGAGTATGGAATTTGACCATATGTGGTTTGTAATTATATTTGGTTTCATGATGTGATTATGGTTTGGAATGAGAGAGTTGGTCACATGATCAGCCATTCGAATGGTTAAATATGATCATATGTGGACCTAAGTATGACTAGACTATAGTTGGTCCATGGGAACTACAATATAGGTAAAGCCTACCTTAAAAACAGAGGCTGCCAGCTGCAGTGACGTGGATGTGAAAAATCACCAAAATTTGTAGGAATGGTGTTAAATAGTGAATAAATCATGTGATCGAACCTTGACGAGTCTATTTTCATATGAAAGTAACGAAATGATCATATGATTAGTATACCGAGAGATATTAAAGTTCTCGTGAGACAGGGCCAGAACGGTTTCTGGGTCCCCTGTCGCAACTTTAAAAATTTTCCATAAATTATCCAGAATGAATTAGAAGTCATGCCTTATATGTGCAGATTTCTTTTTGAGTCTAGTTTCATTGGAAACAAACGGTATCAGTATTGAAACCCTGTACAGAGAGATATTCAAGTTGTAACGCGCGAAGGTCAGTGTAGTCGACCCCTGTAACATGGGCGACTTTAACTAATAAACTGTACCAATTGGCCCGACCAAAAATTCTAGAAATAAATCCATGGATGGATATATGAGTCTAAATTCTGGTAAAATTTACGGAATCAGTTTCTGAGTTGTGAAACTCGAGATATACTTTTTAAGGCGACAGCGACGCAGTTTTCCAGCTTGCCTGGGAATGTCAAATTGGTCGGTGCCATAAGTGGTTTTGGCTTGTTAACCCCTCGTGTCCGACACCGGCAACGGTCTCGGGTTCGGGGTGTCACATCTCCTTTAATAAGACATAGCACTTAATTACTTTAAACAAATAGCTAGCCACTTTTACATTTTACGCGATTAAGTCCTTTTTCTAAATTAAGCACACAAACGATCAGATTTTCACACAAAACTTTCATAGATATCGATTCACATATTATAAGCATGAAGAATAATATTAAAATATTTTTCTGACTTTGATTTGTGGTCCCAAAACCACTGTTTCGACTAGGGTCTAAACTGGGCTGTTACATGAGTAGCTTTATTATGGTTAATGTTTGGCTTGTTTGTTTGAATGATTAAAGATGAAATGGTAGTTGAATATGCATATGGTATAGGTGCTTTATGATATGTGGTATATGTGGTGATTTGGTACCTTGTTATGTATAATTATTTAGTTAATTGATATTAGTTAAAGAATGGCATTTTGGAACCAAATGGTTTGTGTTTTGGTAAGTAAGATTTATGGTATGTATGGATGCAAATCAAATTGGAAGTTAGTTTTTTATTTTGACCAAGTGGAGTACTTGGTGATACATGTTTATAAATTGTTATTTGAGATGCCTATGTGCATATTGGTTGAGTATGTTATACTATATGTATAAAGCTAGATTATGCATGATTTTGGTCTCTTTCGAGGGCTTAAGTATATGTGCAAAAGGGATTATAGGTACAATGTTGAAAAGGGTGAGAAAAATGGCTTGTAAAATGGCCTATCAACGTCCACACGGGCAGAGACATGGGCGTGTGTCTCAGTCGTGTGTGACACATAGCTAGGTAGCACGACCGTGTGTCCCCTGTAGTTTTCAAAAGGTTGCAGTTCAGGATTTACACGGCCTAGCACACAGCCAGGTACACGAGCGTGTGAGGTTATTTCGAAGGGTACACAACTTGGCACACGGGCATGTGGTTTGGCTGTGTGACCCAAGTCAGTGAGTTACACGAGCACGGGCACAGGCTGGGACATGACTGTATGTCCTTATTTTGAATACCTACATGACCTAAGACACGGGCGTGTCTCTTGGTCGTGTGAGTCATACGGTCTGGCCACACGGCCGTGTGACCCCTGCAGTTTGTAAATTTTCATCTTTTCCCTGAAATTTCTATATGTTTCTGTTTGAGTCTCGATTTGTTTCTAATGTGTTTTTAGGGCCTCGAGGGCTCGTATAAGTGACAATATGTATGCTATTGATTAGTTTTGTTGTAATTAATGATATGAATTAAATGTTTTAAAATTTTTGATAGTTCTAAAATGTAAACTCCGATAATGCTTCATAACCCTATTCCGACGACAAATACGGGTTAGGGGTGTTGCAGATACCATGTCTAATAGTTAACAATCCTCTCTTAGGTTCTTCCATACTAAACATTTTCAGTACTTTATCTATGTATGTACTTTGGCTTAGACCTATAAGTCGCATTGATCTATCTCTATAGATTTTGAATCCTAAAATGTATGTGGCCTCACCCAAGTCCTTCATAGAAAAACAATGTCCTAACCAAGTCTTAACAAACTGTAGGGTAGGTATGTCATTTCCTATGATAAGTATGTCATCTACATACAGTACCAAGAATACAATAGTACTCCCACTAACTTTCTTGTAAACACAAGGTTTTGATAAAACCAAGCTCTCCGATTACATCATTAAAATGAAGATTCCAACTTCGAGAAGCTTTCTTCAATCTATAAATGGATCTTTGTAGCTTGCATATTTTTCCAGCATTTTTTGGATCGACAAAACTTTTAGGTTGTGTCATGTACACATCCTCTTCCAGATTCCCTTTAAGAAAGTTGTTTTGACTTCCATCTGCCAAATTTCATAAACATGAAATTTAGCTATTACGAGCAAAATCCAAATGGATTTAAACATAGCAACAAGAGAAAAAGTTTCATAATAGTCGACACCATGAACTTGGAAAAAACCTTTAGTGACCAATCGCCCTATGTATGTTTGTACATTACCATCCGTGTCAGTTTTCTTTTTGAAAACCCACTTGCACCCTATGAATTTAGCCACTTTAGATGGGTTAATCAAGATCCATACTTGGTTTTCTAACATGGGATCCATCTTAAACCTCATGGCCTCTATCCATTTATTAGAGTTTGGGTTCACTACCTCTTGTTGTTAAGTCCTAGGCTCATCTTGATCCATAAGCAGAACATCACCATGTGTTGTAATAAGAAATCCATATCTCTCAGGTACATAACATTCTCTTAAAGATGTTCATGGTGGGAGTGTTTCCACAACCATTGATTGTTTCGCAACAACTTGTAGAACCTATTATTGTTCAATCTCCGGTTCAATGGTCTATTGTTGTTCTCAAATTTCACAGGGTTCAATTTTTCTACGACTTCCTTTTCTAGAGACAAATTATCTTTCTAGGAAGACTCCTGGCTAAGCAACAAACACTTTGTTCTCAGTAGGATTGAAGAAATAATATCCTTTAGTTTCCCTAGGATATCCTACAAAGATGCATTTTTTAGATTTGCTTTCAAGCTTTATAGATATCTGACATTTAACATAAGCTTCTCAACCCCAAATCTTCATAAAAGTCATACTAGGATGTTTCCCAGTCCACATCTCATAAATGGGCATATCTTGATCTAAAATATAGAGGCCATTAACTAATTGTGCCGAACCATAGAAAACATTATCGACATTAAATGAACAACAATTATTCTTAATAATTATCTCAAGACCAATTCTGTCTAAAAACGAAATTGAAATAATGTGTTTAGTCCTACTGGGCACAAAATAACAATCCTCCAAACATAAATCAGGTCCAGTAGGTAAGGATAAAATAGATATTCCTACAACTAATTCAGCAATTCTTGCTCCATTTCCAACTCGCTAGTCCACATCTCTTTTACCTAAATTCCTACTCCTTTGCAATTTCTGTAAAAAGGTACAAATATGATAACCACAATTAACAGCTAATACCCAAGAAGTAGAAGTTGATAAATTAATATCAATGACATAAATACTTGAAATGGACGCTCTGCTTCCTTTTACCTTCTTGACCTCTTCAAGATAGATAGGGTAGTTCATCTTCCAATGACCAGTCTCATTGCAATGAAAACATTTTCCTTCCTTAGCAACTCCTCTTTTAGGTTTCAATGTAACCTTTTGTTGGGTTTGTCCTTGCCGTTGTCCTTAGCCTTATGCTTTCATTTTCCCTTGTTCTTGCGAATCTTCAAAATGGGCTTAGGTCTAACCTATTTCATGTTACTTTCAACAGTTCGTAACATATTAAATAATTGTGGCAAAGTCTTATTAATCTCATTCATATTGAAATTAAGGACAAATTGGCTAAAACTATTTGGCAACGATTACAGAATAACATCGATGTCAATTCCCTAACTGGAAGGAGTCCAAGCTTTTCAAGGCTTTTTATATAGCCTATCATTTTGAGAACGTGAGTTCCCACAAGAGTTCCCTCCACCATTTTGCATCGAAACAAAGCCTTCGATGTCTCGTACCCCTCTTGACGTGCTTGCCCCTCATATAATTCCTTGAGGTGTTGGATCATATCATAAGCAACCATATCATCATGTTGCTTTTGAAGCTCAGGAGTCATAGTAGCAAGCATTAGCTGTCCTATGCCTACCATGTCATCAAGATGCTTCTTATACTCATCCTTTTCAGCTCTAGAGGCATGAGTTGTTGGTTCATTAGGAACGGGTTCTTCAATGACATACAATTTATGTTATTGCCTGAGGACAATCCTCAAGTTACAGAGCCGGTTAAGGAAGTTTAAGTCATTCAACTTGTCCTTCTCAAGGACAGATCGTAGTGATAATGAATTTGTGTTGTTTGCCATAATAATCTACAAGAGTGAAATAGGTGCATGAGTAAATTTACCAAGTTTATTATAATCAATAAAAGGACTTTATTAAATGATACTCCCACTATTTTATTCAAAATTAATAATCCTCATGTATTAATTTTAGAAAATCCTTTCTCTAAAGTTTTTCTAACTGGTAAGGATCTATAATTTACTTCCTCTTAAGTAAGTTTTAGCTTTACTCTCAAGATTATGGTTATTTAGGTAAGCAACACTTGCTAATTACATCATACGTAACTCCGTACTAGTTAGTGGACAACTTTTATTCCAATCATCTCATGATTATCCAAATCTCTTGCCTCTAGGTTTCTAATCCTATTAGAGTAACCTAGTTAAGTTATTAAATTATCACTTATTCTTCATGTTGGACCAAGATAGATACAAGTACTTCAATTTAGCATAACCCACATTGTATTGATCGAGGCTTTAACAAGGATAAATATTGGTAGGCTATCTTAACTTAATATTTTATTGAGGGTTTTCAATAATAATTATCTCACCATTAATAGTCAATTTGGCTTATTAATATTTTAATTGATCTCATCGATTTTAATAACATACATGCTAATATATCATCCATTGCATCACATACATGAAAAATATAAAACAGCAAATAAAATGCAATAGTTATAGCCCATAAAACTAATGGGGTTCCTCCCAAGCCAATGGGAGAACCGAAAGGAATCCTAAGGGGGCAAGATGCTTCTCAAGCTTCTTCTCCACATTAGGCAGCTCTGCCTTCAACTCCTTTAGTCCATAACAGCTCAAACAAATTTACAAATTATAAAAACTCGTTTTACATATGCGAGAGTAAGATGAGAAAAGAAATACAATAAAAAGTATAGAAAGTGATGACATTCATGTTGTATTTACAAATTTACAACCTTTGTAAATAATAAAATAAATGGATTATCGAGCTATAACCAGGAATTCCCAAACATCGTGGAAATCAACCATAACATACAACATACTTGTAAAATAAAAATACATTATGTTTTATTCTTTAGTCAATTGTTAAAATTAGAAAAATGGTAAATCTAGGGATCTATGTGTGTTGAGAAGGGCTGAGTAGCAGCCACAGATCCCCACCAGTCTGCCCCCGCGAAACGGACCTTGTCGCAGAAGTGAAATTCCTAATAGGATTTTTTTTTCATGACCTTTCTTACTGGAACAACCATTGTTCCCTTTCGAAAATAACAATAAGTTAACTGTTAACTTCAATTAAAACCCCACTACTCCTAAACATATTCATTATCCCTTAACAAACATTGTATTAATCAATCGCATTTTGTTAAATAGATTACATGCATTAGATATACATATAAAAAATTGAACAAATCAAAACGAACAACATGTATATCATACAATTGCATCAACCATTGAATTTAATCCCGAATCTGTATCAAACAAGTGCTCTAATACCACTGTTGGGTCACTAAGACGCCCCGTGGTACAACGAAAAAATTATTCTAGTGATCCAAAATAGGAATCCATGCATGAGGAACAAATTCAGAGGGAAAGGTTTGAAAATATACCTTTTGAAATCTAATAAATATGAAGGAACCACTACTGGTTTAATCCGCTTCACATGCTGTCGATCCAAAGCTGCAACAGAATCATCCCAGACTCTACGTAGTCCACCCAGTTGCTAATGGACAAACAAAAACTCTCTCTAAACATTTCAGAAAGTTTATTTTGAAAAAACAATGCGGTTGCTATAGCTAGGTTTCTTTTCCTTTTCGTGGTTAATGTTGGTAGCACTCTCTCACCTTAGGGTTTTTATGATTCTTTTTTAATTTTTAATATCCATATTAAATTGAGAATCAAGCCTTTTTGGTACTAGAAAATATATGGAAAATATCATAATGTAATATCCTTTCCAAAAAAGATATTAATTTCCGTATATTTTATGTTTGACTAGAATTATTATAACACTTTATTTTAATAATTTCGATAAACAATACATAATTAATATTTTCTATGAATCAAATTCATACATTTATTTTAACTATGTTCTCTATTCTTGTACAATGAATTTGTACATATACTATGTTTATTATTTAACTGTCAAATTAAATTAATTCAATAATTAATATAATTTTCGTGACACTTAAATTTAATACCAACTATTTTTAGATTCTGTTCGTTTCAACCATAGGGTGTGACCTTGTAGGCTTTTGTAACATTGGTGGTAGTACTAGAATACTTCTAATGTTACGAGCAATGAGTGGCATCTAACAATGCATCATCACTACCCAAGTTACAAGAAGCCGTGGTTTGACATAACCTTTCTATGATGAATTTTCATGTATTATATCCTTTTGTCCTTTATATCCCAATTGGACACAAGTCATGGAATAGTCACACTTACAAAGTCCAATCTCATGATTCTTGATACCCGAAGTAGACTACAATAAATAAATAAGTGTAATATCTTGTATTAACTTATTTGAGCATGGTTATGCATTTCTAGTCTCACTTCATCAAGACGCCTAACTGTTTCATATTCACACATAATCCCGACATGATACATAGCTGACTTTACCATTTTTTATATCAAACACTTAAGTTCAATATATTACAAAGCACACAAGCATTAAGGGTTTCAAATATAGCAAACCATCAATAAGTTATACAAGTAATTTGATTATCCTAGCAAAATATAAATAGTCAAAAATGCAATTATTCAGTATGACGTCAATTCATAAATAAGTCTACCTAGATCACATAGGGCGTTTCGGCTTATAATTTTCTAAGACTTAGGATAGGTATGGAATTCATGAATAGTTAGCATCAAATAGTTTCAAGCATAAAAATAGTTTGACATATCATACTGTTCCCTATTCTTCCCTCTTAGCGACCCTTACCCAATCACCCCCTAATTTCTCCTTCTCTCACCTTTCTTGTCTCTCCATATATAGAAATCATAACATGTCATAGTTACTACGGCTAGCCTAAAAGTTTTTGTGCACTAATGAATGAGTCTTTCTATCTTTTGAGACTTTGTCACTTTTCTTTTTCAACTTATCTCACTTATGAATGCTTTTTTATTTTTCAAGAACTTTTTCTACTCGTATTACTTTTTCTACTTGAATTTCGCTTTTGTTTGCACTTATATGCTAACCTATTGTTCCCATATCACACTAATATTTCCTATTCCACTCTATTTTTGTAACATCCTGAATTTGGGGCCTAGAAGAGTTGGGTTTTGAGTCTGGGATTCGAATAGAAGAAAACCTGAATAATTAAGAAGTTTTAAATATTATCGTTTGAGAAAAAATTTTATTGTATTAAATTACCACTAGAAAATTTTTCTTGTATTTATTATTACGGATATTTTAAATTTTTATGAAATTTTAATTAGTATTATGAGATAAAATTATTATTATTAGAAAAATATTATTGTATGTATGTTTGAAAATTTTTATGAAAATTATTATTATTTCTTGTATTATTGATATTTGAAATTTTTATTATTAGATATATTTATAAAATTATTATTATTATTGGAAAGGAAAAAAAATATTAGTTGTAACACCACGATTTTCGGGATTTTTTTGGGTTTTGTGATTTTAGTAAATCTTGAAATTTTCATGTTCTAAATATTAGAATTATGTTTAAATGTGTTAGTAGACCTTTAGAAGGCCCAAGACTAAGCTAAACACGGTAAAATATCAAGGTGGGATTTTTAAGTGAATAGGAGATTTGGTTAAGTGGGCTTTTAAGAAGAACTGCGTAAGTTATGACACAAATAAGGCCTTGGTAAAGTGGCAAGGTGACACCACTAAGTTCCTAAAAAGTGGCGCTGGGAAGGAATTGGAGGTCCAGGTTCAAGTTGTAAGGTAGGCATATTGTTTTTCTTTTAATTTTTAGGCATGTACTAGCCATGTGATCACACAAGTAAATTTCGACAAGGGCCTTAGGGAGATGGGCGATTGCTCTAATTTAATATTAGGGTTAGGTTCTTTTCTTTTCTATCTTGGAGAATTAGGGTTAGCCACTGAAAGCTTTCTTTCATCTTTTTCGAATTCTCACAAAAGCCGAAAACACAAGTCTATTTCTCATTGTGCGAATTTTCTTCTTCTCTTTTCCTCCATGTTTTCTCTTCCTTTATGCTTCTCCTTCTAGCGAAACCTTGACCATCTTATTCACCTTCTTTGTCGATCCCATCTTCCATTAAACCTTCATCACCAATCGCCATTAAAAGGTCGAAATCCTGAAAACTCACTACTTGTGCCGATTTCTCCAAAGCCAAATCCTTCAGTATTTTTGTTCCTTGTGATCAACATTCATCTTCTCTAAACCCTTAATATCGTCGGCATCGTTACTCCAAGGTTATAGCCTCAAACCATCATATTCTTCATCACCTAAAAAGCGAAATACCATAGATTTAGGGACTTCTAGCGAAACTTCAGATCTTCTAGATTCGAGTTCTACCATCATTTAGAGGATAAATCGCATCGATCTGCGTAGAAATCAAAGAGGAACAAGTGGTAAGTGCTCATCACTTCAGATCTAGTCTTATTTTACAACTTGAAAAGTCAAGTCCCTAAAATCTAGGGAGGTGTCGATTTGGGCATATGGCTCTAAGGGTCTTTAACTCGATGTTTTCTTTTGGTGACTAGAGTCTTCTTAAGCGTTGAATCTAAGGCGTGGTTCATTGGAGCAATCGAATTGAGCTAACTATCGATTTTGGCAAAAGGTAAGGTTTCAAAGGTTTTAGGGATATGGTTCGATCATGGATAAGTAAGTTTTGGGGTTTAGTGATTATAGTTTGTAAATAAGAACTGTGCTAATAAATTGTAGGACATCGAAGGGATCTTGGAAGCGATAATCGTGCAAATCGGTGTGTACTGAACACCCTTTCTTAGTTCAATTTAAAAAAGCGAAATGTCAAATTCCGGCATTTCATGGTCATGTGAGTATGCGAATGCTCTCAAGGCATAAAGTAATTGTTAGATCCGGCACGGCAAGGTGGTAAGCACGTTCGTGGACGTTTTAGCGTATTTCGAAAAAAGGGCTCGATGGGCCAAAAGCGGGCCCAATGGGCTTACTGGACCAATATGGGTACGAGATGGGCAAATTAGCTCGTTAGGTAGATGGTGGAATCAAATTGCATAAAACTGATAAAAATTACTGAATTAGCTTGTGCGAGAGCGTAGATCACGAAATTACCCTAAAGAGCAAAATTACCAAATTACCCTAAAGAGTAAAATTACCGATATACCCTAGGGTTTTAAATTGGCTGAATCGCTTGATTGATTACTACTGTATTTTGCATGATATGCATTTATTAATATCTGTTGCATGGGATTGGGGTATTAATGGAGGAAGTATCGAAAGTGGTTCATCCACGTCTTGGAGGCTTTGCCTCAATCGATCGAATTTGAGTGCGTTCTTTGCAAGCTGTGTGTGTGTGAAATTTGGGTGGGTTGAGATATTCCCACATGGTGTGTAGGGTTGGTGCAGGCGGTGTAGCGGTTGGTGGGTTGAGTAGTCTCCCGGATGGGCTTGCATTCATTATTACCGTTGTTACTCATATTATCGAATCGGGCCTATGGGCCACTGTTATGTAAAAAGGGCTAAGGCCTTGCTATGTGATTCGAAAAGGGCTTGACCTCTCGTGTCTTGTTATCTGAATAGGGCTTAGGCCCAATGGGCTCAAGCTGAATTGGGTGTGGATGGGTTTCTGTATACACTGAGTTTTCCCAAACTCACCCCTTCCTCTTCCATCCTTGGTGAGCCCTAGAATTGGTGGACTTGGAGTCAAGGATTCAGAGTGGCCATGAAGAGTGATTGCCGACTTTAAATAAGTTTAGCGTTTATTTTGGATTATTTTTATTATGCTTAAAGTTGTAATAAGGCCGCTCTTTTTAATTGATTTTATTTTGGGGAATTATTAAACTGGTTAGCACTAGGGTTCGTTTTCTAAAATCTACTTGTTTTTTTAAAAAGAATCACGATGACGCGCAAAGTTTCCGCAAAGTAAATGTTTTCCCAAAAAAAATAAATATTTTTAAGCAAACGTTTTGCAACCTTAATCATTTTCTTAAGATGGTCATAATCAAACGGTTTTCTCAAAATTATACGAGATGTTGGAGTGTGGCAATGGCGGTGTGCATGTCTAGGATTGGATCCGAAGGGAGCTTGGTACTTAAGCAGTCCGATGACTCACCTCCTCTTCTTCCTGGTTTCCTACCTGGTGCACAGCTTCCATTCACTTTAACCTACTTTTAAAAGTGTCTTCTACAACACCAACTAAGTTTTCCACCTAAGTAATACGGAATGTTTTGAACGCTTCAATGTGGTACGTCAGATTCGGCCATAACGTCTGGGCCGGGTTTGGGGTGTTATAATTTTTACAAACTCCACCATGATCTATCTACTTAAGCCTCAATACATATGGCTAGACATCTATAATTGTGTAGTACAGGACCAAAGAAAAAAGGCAAATACAAATTGATGTTTTCAAGCTCAGGGCTTGTAATGTGGTTCATCAAGAAGTGTCAACAGGCTCAAAATTTAATACTAAAGATGAAATATAATAGGAAAAATTTTTGGCTCTGGATGTGTTTCAAACAATGCCTTAGATCATCCCTAAATTTCTCAACATACACAAATTTAATCAACCAAACAACTCAAATTCAACCATCTATCATTCATACTAGCATGCTCGTTTCCTTGTATTGTCCATATCACTTGGTACAGTTGATTGCTTAATGTCTATTTACAGTGTAACATATAGAACTTAGTAGTCTAATAATAAAAAATTTAAAATAACTTATCACCACACCACATTTATTCATAACTACAAGTAACCTATGTACATGCTCCTAACCAATCACTTGTATTTCCACAAGCTCAAGCATACAAAAGACAAGAAAAATCAAAGAAAATGAAAAAATTTTAAGTAAATTTTCTATGTTACCCCCAACACTTTAGTTGACACATTGTCTTCAATGTGTAGCCTGTAACACCTCTAACCCATAACCATAGCTAGAATAGAGTTACGAGGCATTATCGATCCATCACAACATATATCATACATATATGCATTCATAATCAAAATTCATTCAACACATTCACATTTTCTCTTACAAGGCCCTACGAGACCTTAAAACATGCTTAAAAGAGGATCGGGACTAAACCAATAACATTAGCAAACTTTAGGAAACATTGAAAATTTTCTTGCATTTAAGGGTCACATGCCTATGTGAACAAGCCGTGTGCCTCACATGGCCACCGGACACGCCCTTGTCACAAGTCGTGAGAAAACAAGGCATAGATACTGACTTACACCACATGGCTAAGGACACGCCTGTGTGTCATGGCCGTGTGAAAACAGGAGAGGTTACTGACTTGGGTCACATGGTCGGCCACACGTCTGTGTCTCTACCCATGTGGACAAAAATAGGCCATTTTCCAAGCCAATTTGCCACCCTTTTCTCATGCACACCTAGCAACCAAAATGGTACCATTTCATTACATTTATAAGCAGCCAAAACATGCCAATTCATACACAATTCATGCCAACTATCCTCAACCATTTCAACTACTAAACTTCATATTAAAAACATACCAAATCATTATGCCAAAATCATCAAAACTTACATAAATCCCAAATGCATTTACTCATCATCTTATTATATAATTCATATTTCAAAATAACACCAATTCAATACCTTATTCTCATATCATGCTAGGCCAAATTCACAAGGCATGCTATTCACATTACATAGCAAATATAAACACATTCAATAAGTAAAATTCACATCACACAACTTTCAATCCAAATCACATGGCTATAATTTCATAACACAAAATGTAACATAATGGCACTAGCCTATACATGCCATATACCATATATACAAAGCTTCAAAAGTACAAACCAAAATGATCGATATTGTGATAACATTTCCCGATGATCCCTGAGTCCAAGCTAGCTTCGATAATCTATAAAACATAGACAAATAGCACACAGTAAGCTTCATAGCTTAGTAAGCTTGTAAGTGATTAACTCAACTCATCAAATAAATGTAATTCAACCATTTTCACATTACCAAATCAAATTCACATTAACTACAAACCATTCTCATGTCTCAAAACATGATCCAATATAATCTCATTGAACTTTCTCAATGTAATATTCGAATCGGTTCCATATGTACTTGTACCACCTCGTACTAACCTTTTCCTCCACTACATCAGTCATTACCTGTTGAACCATTTCAAATAGAAGTTGGATACTCAAGATCTCAATCGATAAGTACCTATACCATGGCCCATAGCCAAATCAATGTAACTTATACCGTGGCCCTTAGCCAAATCAAGGTATTATTCGCACCCGAAGTGTCGATATCGTGGCCTGAAGCCAACTCATCCAATATGCATGGCCCGAAGCCAACTTGGTATATCAACTTATAACATTTCACAAATATCCAATTCTATTCCTAAGGTTTAACCAAGCTTTCATGCCTCTCGTTTCTATCATCAAATGCATTCGTAGAGTCATTTTCACTATTCAACACTATCCATAATCTCATAATCACAGTTTATGCGATATCAAATTATTTAACATGCATTTATAATGAAATTACGACATACGAACTTACCTCATATTACTCGATAACCTTCGATTTTCCCCGATCTAAATTCGAGTTCTTTCTTTCTTGATCTATATGTATTCAAAATTAACTCATTTAATCACCAACTCAATCAATTTCATCCACAAACACATATTTTAGCCAATTTGCACTTTGGCCCTAAACTTTCACATTTCTTACAATTTAGTCCTTATCTCATAAAAAAACAATTTACAATAATTTCAACTAAACCCAAGCTAACCGAATTTCTATACGCTCCATAACAGCCCATATTTATCAATATTTCACACATTTAACCAGACATTTTCATATTTTCACAAATTAATCCCTTTTATGAAATTTTACTAAAAATTACTTTACAAAACATGATAATCTATCAACAAATACTCATTTTCCATCCTCAAACATTCAAGAACTCAAGCATTCATCAATGGCACTTCACAAAATCACTAACAAACTCAAAAATTAAGGCACGGGCTAGCTAGAACATAAAGCAACGATCACAAATACATAGAAACCATCAAAAACTGAGCTCAAAACATACCTCAACCAAGCTAGAAAGTGCCAAAATTCAAAGCCCTATTTTTTTCTTTTTCTTCTTTGTTATTTCAGTTGAGATGAAAAGAAATTAAAGATGAAATAGTTTTTGTTTCATTTTATTAACATTAATAATCATTTTACAAGTTTAACCTTAACTAAACCATTTAAAAACAACTTAATGGATGGCCATTTATGACAATTTCCACATTGAATGGTCTAATAACAACATAAGGACCTTTTATTTAATAAGCCATAGCAATTAGACACCTTTTTCAAATAGAATGCAACTTTTACATCTTACACGATTTAGTCCTTTTCTTAAATTTATCACTTAAACGATAAAATTAGCACACATATCTAATTTCATGCCATAAACATCAAAAATAATATTAAAATAATTTTATGACCTCAGATTTGTAGTTTCGAAACCACTGTTCCAATTTAGCTAAAACCGGGCTGTTACAACTCTCCCCCCTTAGGGATTTTCATCCTTGAAAATTTTACTAGTGAATAGGTTTGGATATTGCTTTCTCATAGCATCTTCAAGTTCCCACATAGCTTCTTCAACCCCGTGTCAATGCCATAATACTTTAACTAATTAAATTTTCTTATTTCTCAGCTCTTTGATCTCATGAGCTAGAACTTGGATCGGTTCTTCACTATGATAAATCTAACTGAATCTCAACTTTGGTCGGTGAAATAACATACAAAGGATCAAATCAGTATCGTTGAAGCATAGACACATGAAATACATTATGTATCTTTTCTAACTCAGACGGCAATGCTAATGTAATATCCCGAATTAGGGCCTAATCGGAATAGTGGTTTCGTGACCACAAATCTGAGGTAGAAAATTTTATTTTATTATCATTTTAATGTCTATGGCATGATTGCATGATTGTGTGAAAATTTTGTTTAGAAATTTTATCGATAGAGGGTCCAATTTGATATTTAGGACTAAATTGCAAAAGTTGTAAAATGTGTGTTCTAGTTCACAAAGGTATTAAGTACTTGTGAGTAATGGGTTTTTAAAGTGTAGGTCCTTGGATAGTAATTAGACCATTATACTATTTTGGACAAAAATACCTAAAGGAAGATAAAACACCATAGTTTTTAACTAAGGGCATTTTGGTCATTTAGTTATTAAAATGAATTAAAAACAAAATTAAAAGCCAATTTTTGTCCATCTTCTTCATTAGGCCGAAACTTAAAGGGTTCTCCATAGCTAGGGTTTGTTTCAAGCTTCCAAGCTCCATAGTATGTGATTCCAAGCCCCGTTTTTAATGTTCTTTATGTTTTTGCAATCCCGGTAGCTCGATTTAGCTTATGCTAACAATAAGTCAACCTAGGATTCATATTTGGAAAAATACCCATAGGTGAAATTTGTGTATTTTTGTGTTTTATGATAGAATATGAGGTTTTAAATTATGTTAGACAACTTGTGCTACTCGATTTTAAGTGAAAACGAGTAAAAGGGCTTAATCGGTAAAAATACCTAATAGTCATAAGTACATGTTAGAGTGTGAGTTTAAGGTTTCCATATAAGGGAAAAATGATCAGCATGTCATAAAACATAATAAGATAGGATGAGTTTTAATTTACGAGCCTTGGGGCAAAAGTGCAAATATGTGAAAGTTTAGGGGCAAAATGGTAATTTTTCCAAAGTTCATACTAGGGGCTGTTTTGATGAATGTATGTATTAAATAAATTAATTTGGTATTATAGATCAAGAGAAACAAGATTCAAGTCATGATCGAGGGAAAAACAAAGTTTATGAGGAATAGGCTAGATTGCTAAAATTTTGTATTGAGGTAAGTTCATGTGTAAATAAGGTAACATAATTCTTATTTTAAGTTATTTAATGATATTTGTATGATATGATATTTATTATCATGAAATATTATGTTTTGTGAATTATTATTTGGTAATATGCAAATTATGTGAACAACTTGATAAGTATGATATGCTAGCAAGTATCGGTTTCTATATTTCGAAGAAGACGATAAAAATGTGTAATTGAGAAGAATCCCATTTGAACCTTTGGAATAGATTAGGGTACAAGTGACATGTCACTAGGATGGTTGAGTTATGAACTCGGTGAGTTGAGTCCGAGTTCGTGAGATGTAACTAGGCATCCGAGCTCGTTGAGTTGAGTCTGAGTTCACTTATGGATGCGAACGCCCGAGCTCATTGAGTTGAGTTGGAGTTCGTTTATTGGCGGGTTACATGGTAGCTTGGCTACATAGATTTCAAAAGCTATTGAGCTTGTTTAGCTATGAGTATAGCACTTATGTGCACATTATCCGTGTATCCGAAATCATATTATGATGTGTTCAACGGGAGATCTCTAATAGAATAAGGAGAATGCCTAATACGAAGGTGACATGTTGGTAAGTGTGATGAATAAGAAAATTTGAGAGGTATGTGTTTAAACCCTTGGGTTGAGAACTTAGTATGATGAAATTGTAGTAAGATATTAAATGCAAATGTAACATGAATGTCTTGGTGTTGTTTATGCAAATAATGTTTATGTTGAATGGCATGAGTATGTTACTTGTTATTTGCATGCGAACTTACTAAGCATTTATGCTTACTCCCTCCTTTTCATTCATTGTAGTTTTGACAAGCCGGCTTGAGTATCGGGATAGGTCGAAGGCTCGTTCACACTATCCAAAGACCTAAATTGGTAAAATGGCTTGTATATTTTGAATGTGGCATGTATAGCACTATACTCACTTTGTATAAATGATCATATGATATGGTTATGGTTTAGTAAGAAAAGGGTTTGTAAATGATTAGCTATTGGAATGGCTAATCAAGTTTATATATGATAACATGTATGCTTTATGTCTTAACTAAGCCATGAAAATCCTTGGAATGGTAAAATTGGCCATAAAATAGTGTCATACAGCAGCAGTGATGTGAATTTGAGAACTCATTAAAAATAGTAGAAATGGAATTAAATGATGAATAAGTTATTAAATTGAAGCTTTATGAGTATATTTTCATATGGATGGAACAAAATAGGTAAATCAGTTACATTTTATGAGATATTTAAGTTTTGGTGGAACAGGGTCATAATGGTCTCTGAATCCCCTATTCTTAATTTAAAAATTTACCAAAAATTGTAAAAAATAATTTGAAGTCATGATTTATATTTAAAGATTCCTTATTTAGTCTAGTTTTATGAGAAACAAACATAATAATCATTGAAACTCATGACAGGAGATATCGATTAAGTAATACGAGGGTCGAGTAGTGAACCCTAAAACAGGAGAGATTTTAACTAATAAACTGTACTAATTCTCTTGATTAAAAATTATAAAAATAAATTAGTAGATATATATATGAGTCTATTTTTAGGGAAAATTTACGGAATTGGATTTTGAGTTTTGTAACTCGAGATATGAATTTTTAAGCGACTGTGACGCAGTTAGCCAGCTTGTCTGGAAATTCTAAAATAAATTGTTTAAGCTGTTTAATTAATGAATTAAGTTTAGTAACACCTCGTACTCGACTTCGGTGATGGTCTCGGGTACGGGGGTGTTACAGCTAACCGATAAGCAACTGGTCTGACTCACTCAATAATCTCATACGATCTGATGAATCTCGGACTTAATTTGCCTTTACGACCAAATCAAAGTATTTTCTTCCACGAAGATACTTTCAAAAACACTTTATCCCCAATCTAAAATTCAATATTTTTCTGTTTCAGCTTTGCGTATGATTTTTGATGATTAAGTCTGCGTATGATTTTTGATGATCTGATGCTACTTTGAAACTATCACGAATCAATTTCACTTTTTCTATAGTCTCTCTAATCAGATCAACCCTGTGGATCTTATTCTCGCTAAGTTCAATCCAGTACAACGGTGTTCTGCATTTACAACCGTATAAAGCTTTGTATGGTGCCATCTTTATACTCGATTGGAAGCTATTGTTATACGCAAATTCAATCAACGACAAATACCTTTTCCACGTACCTTCGAACTCAAGAATGCAACATCTCAACATATCCTCGAGCATTTGTATAACTCATTCAGATTGACCATCCGTCTGCGGGTGAAATGTGGTACTAAAATGTAGTTTTGTACCCAGTGCATCTTGCAATTTCTTCCAAAACCTTGATGTGAACCTCGGATCTCTATCCAAAACAATAGAAATAGGTATTCCATGTAATCTCACAACCTCAGAGATATACAACTCAGCTAACTTTTCAAGCGAATAGTTCATTCGTATCGGAATGAAATGAGTCGATTTTTTCAATCTATCAACTATAACCCAGATCGCATCTTTCTTTCTCGGAGATAGGGGCAATCCCAACACAAAATCCATAGTCACTCTATCCCATTTCCACTCGTGAATCATAATCGGCTGTAATAAACTAGACTGTACCTGATGCTCAACTTTAACTTGTTGATAAATCAAATATTTCGAAACAAATTTTGAAATATCACGTTTCATGCCATGCCACCAATAAAGTTGTTTCAAATCATTATAGAGTTTCATGCTTCCCGGATGAACAGATAAACGAATACTATGTGCTTTGTTCAAAATCATCCAAATCAGCTCTGAATTTCTCGGATCACATATTCGACCTCTGAATCTCAAACAGTAATCAGCGTCAGCTTGAAATTCTGAATCAGGGTTCGAATCACATTGAGCTCTTTTAGCTAACATTTCATTATCAATCTTTTGAGCTTCAATAAATTTGTTATATAAACAACGGTCTCACTTTCAATTCAGCTACAACCGAACGAACATCAGATAGAGCCAATTGAGTATTCATTGCACGTAGAGTAAACAAAGATTTTCGGCTTAATGCATCAGCAACAACATTTGCTTTTCTCGGATGGTAGTCAATTACTAGCTCGTAATCTTTTAGCAATTCTAACCATCTCCACTGTCTCAAATTGAAATATTTCTGAGTTACAGATATATCAAACTCTTGTGATCTGAATAAACATGACATTTCCCATCGAACAGATAACGGCGCCAAATCTTCAATGCAAACACAATGGCTGCTAACTCTAAATCGTGAGTTCGGTAATTCTTTTCATGCGACTTCAACTATCTCGAGGCATAAGCTATTACTTTGCTTTCCTGCATCAAAACGCAGCCCAAACCACTCAACAATGCATCATTAAAGATCACAAATTCTCTACCCAATTCTGACTGTACTAACACTACAGCTTCAGTCAAAAGAGCTTTCAATTGATCGAAACTTTTTTGACACTTCTCTGACCATTCAAACTTTACATCTTTCTAAAGTAATCTCGTCAATGAAGTAGAAATCATCGAGAAGCCTTTCAAAAATCATCTATAATATCCCGCTAATCCTAGATAACTACGTGTAACACCCTTACTCTTATCCGAGACTGGGACAATGTGACAGCCTTAAAACGACCCTAGTTGGAATGTGGTTTCGGGACCACAAAACCGAGGCATAAAAATAATTTAATATTTATTTTATTGCCTATAATATGTGTTAACTCATGTGTGACATTTTTGATGTTTTGATTTAGAGTTATAAATGTGAATTTCACTAGAAAGGACCTAGTAGAAAACTTTGGAAGTATGATGGGGGAATGTGTAATGACTAATTAAAGCATGCATGCAAAACAATGGCCTTGCATGTCAAATATCCCTCTTTTATAAGAGGTGGCGGCCATGACAATGAGGATGGGCAAAACATGTCATAGACATGTTTTGTTGGTGCATTAGGGAGAAAAGAAATAAACAAATAAGCATGGGTAATAAAGAATGAAAAAACAAATGTGTGTGAGTGAACCCCGCTATTGCCGTGTATTGAAGAAAAGAAAAGAAAAAAAAATTGATCATCCCTTCATTCTCTCTTGACCGAAAATCCTAAGGAAGAAGAGGGAATTTTTTCTTCATGTTTGGTTTGGAAGAGGATTAGGAAGGGGTTTGGCTATACTTGCATCAAGATTAAGGTATGTTTGAGGTTGTGCCATGAGATTCATGCATGTTTTTAGTTACTAGCTTGATGTTCTTATTAGCCCATGGTTCAAATCTTTGTTATATCATGGGGATGGTATTTGGCCAAGGTGGATTTTGTGTTAATGCCATTGCATGTTAAATATGAAGCTTGTAAATGGTATATGTGATGGGGGATTGATGGCTCTTGGACTTTCTTTTTAGTATTTTTGAGTAAGACATTAAGTTCTTTGCTTAATCATGACCAAAATTATGGTGTTGTGATGTATTCGGTCATGGTATATCCATAAGTATGATTCATGCATGTTGCATGGTAGGTAAGATTTGAGCTTTGGATATGTGTTTATATTTGGACATAAACAACTTGAGATTTAGCCCTTGCACCTACATGAATATGTGTTTGCACATGATGAATTGGTATGACATATATACTATTTCAAGGTGTATATTTGCTTATGATGATGTTTCGGTTATGTAGTAAATGAGAGATGTGTATTGAGCTACAATATGTAATGCGTTAGTTAGTAAAATGTATGCTGTTTTTTTTTGTGGGGTATTAAGTGTAAAATTGGCCTCAACATAGACATGCATATTCGGCCAAATGAAGTAGATTGGTGTGCATGTATTCGGTTAGAGGCAACCGTATTGAAGCCTTATCTTGGCTTAGATAATTGACTAAATGGGTAATAAGTGAGGATGGTTGCCGAATATACAAACATACATATGCATGTGTAATTGAATTATGAATGTTTAGCAAGATGGTTAAACTAGTTGATTTATTGATTAAGCTCAAGGAGTTAAAGAAGGAAAATCAAGCAAGGGAAAGACGAAGGTCATCGAGTAGCCGACTTGGACTGTTTTACCCAACACAAGGTAAGTCACTAAGCATATATTTTGTATTGATTTGAATAGGCATAATGTCTATGTAATTATGCTGAAAGGAATGATGAATTTATATACATGTGTGTATGTGGTGATGGAAGTATTGAATGGAAGGAAAAGAGGTGAGATGTATTGAGTTGTTGATTTCGGCACTAAGTGTGCGGGTATAAACATTTGTGATCATGAGAATGGCACTAAGTGTGCGGGTTTAAAACTTGTACAGCACTAAGTGTGCGAGTTTGATCATGTAGCACTAAGTGTGCGAGTTGATTATATAGCACTAAGTGTGCGGACACACTATATGCTTTTGAATCACTATTGACACTGAGTGTGCGACACTATTGAGTTGATCACGGATAACGGATCAGGTAAGTACCTTGAGTTCATGGCTAATAGGCGCTATGTTTATATTTGGGGTCGAGCTTGGTAAGTTTGAACCTATGTGACAATGTAAATTGAAGTCACGTACATAAGAATTATTGCGGAATGAGTGAAAGGTCATGTAGATGTATGATTGAATCGAAAGGTCTAAGGAACTATGGTATAGTTCGGTTTGAATGGAGTAATTAGCCTCGTTCCATTTTGTTTCCTCTTGCGATAATGTTATTAATGGTTGTTAGTGCATTGCTTATGACTTACTGAGTTATATACTCATTCGGTGTTTGCTTGTCACCTATTTTAGGTTTCTTGGACTCGACTATTTGCGTATTCGGGACTGTCATCGAAGTCATCACACCGGCTAACAACTTTTGGTATTTTCTTCGTAGTTGGTCTTGGAGTACATTTCGGCATGTATAGGCTATTATGTTTTGTTGAACTTGGTATGTAAAATTTTGAATAGCCATGCGAAAATGGCTTATAAATGTTTTGAGCATAATGTTATAATCATTTGGTATGTATATGCTCATTAAGAAGCACGGAAATGTTTGGCAATGACCAGCCATTAGAATGGGTCATCATGATTATATTTTGGACTATATATGTAAAAGGGTGGTTGAATCATAGAAACTATGTGTTAGAGAAAGTCTACCCTAGAAATAGATCTTTGGCGACAATAATGGCGTGGATGTGAAAAGTCACTAAAAATAGTAGGAATGGAATTAAATATTGAATAAATTATGTAAATGAACCTTGATGAATCCATTTTCATATGGAAGAAACGAAAGCGGTCATATGAGTTGTATGGGTTTTAGTGAAAGCAGGGGCGAACGGTTTCGGATTCCCTGTTCCGACTTTGAAAATTCATTATAAATTAACCAGAGATAATTAGGATTCATACCATATATGTATAAATTCCTCTTTGAGTCTAGTTTCTATAGAAACAAACGGCATCAGTATTGAAGCCCTGCACAGGGAGTTATTCGAGTTGTAACGCACGAAGGTCAGTGTAGTCTACCTCTGTAACATGGGAGACTTTAACTAATAAACTGTACTAATTTGCTTGACCAAAAATTCTAGAAAAAAATCTGTAGATGGACATATGAGTCTAGTTTCAGGGAAAAATTACGAAACTGATTTTCGAGTTGTAAAACTCAAGTTATGATTTTTGAAGCGACTAGTACACAGATTGGCGACTTATGCAGGAAATTCTCAATAAGTGGTTTGAAGTCCGTTAACACCTCGTGTTCGACTCGTGACGGTCTCGGGTTCGGGTGTTACAATTTTATTGGTATCGAGCTATGGTTTAGTCGGTTCTAGGACTACCATAGCACGTATGAGTCTAGCTATACATGCCTTAATGTTAATGTTTAAATGTGTGATGACTTGACGGTTAAAATTATTGTTTTGATTTGTAAATGGATCCGGTGTAGAGAGAACCTTGGCGGATGACGTTGAAAGTGTAGCGGCTGCTCTCGCACAAGGGACGCCGCTGTTGAACCTTAATCATCTGCGAATAATCGGGGTGAGGGGCTAGACAAGCCTTCTTTACCATGATGAAGGAGTGGGTCGCATAATATGCCCGAACCAATCCGGCTGTCCAACAATTCAATTTGAATAATCCACCCCAAGAGCCCGTAATGCCATCGATTCGACCTGTGAGGTGAGTAAGTCACCTGTAGACTTGATTAGGAAGCGGGGCTGAAGAGTTCAGGCCATAGTTCTTGATGATGCCGAAAGGGCCGAGTTACGCTTGATAACACCATTCGGTGTTTGATGAACCGCCATGCACACTCGATGAATGTCTAAAGTGTCTTGTATCCTTGTTCGAGACTCGACCTACTATTGGTGGAGGACCTTGATTTCCATAGTTCCAAACGAGCGAGTTACTTGGGATTTCTTTCAAACGGAGTTTGAAAGAAATATATTAGTCAACAGTTCATCGATCAAAAGCGTAAGGAATTCTTGGAACTCAAGCAAGGCCGTATGACAAGATCTGAATCTGAACATGAGTTCGTAAGACTCGATCGGTATGCCCGGAGTGTGTGGCTGATGAGGTTGCTATGTGCAAGAGGTTTGAAGAAGGATTGAATGAAGATCTAAAGCTACTAGTGGGTATTTTGGAGATAAAAGAATTAGTAACACTAGTTGAACGAGCACGCAAGGCGGAGGAACTTGGAAAGGAGAAGAAGAAGGCTGAATTTGAAGCTAGAGACTATCGCAAAAGATTGACGGGTAAAGCTCCATTCTCGGCTGTAAAAAGTTCGTGGAGGACACCAATAAATCGAGGACGATGCGGGAATTTCCATTAGAGCACGACCATTGGCGGACTCCCGAGCTACTTGGTAGCTAGTGTGGGCAATAACCGTCAAGAGAAACTGAATGCCCCCAATGTGGGAGAAGACACATAGGTGAATGTTGGGGTAAGTCTACCAATAGGGCTTGTTACGGATGCGGTTGAAGGACCACTTCATTAGAGATTGCACGGAGCTTGATGAGAAGAATAGGATGCAAGGTGCAAGACCTAGTGGAATGACAACTAGAGGTAGACCACCAAGAATTTCAGGAGGTAGGGGTGGTAGTCGAGAGAGGGCCACCGACACGGTACTGTTCGATCTAAGACCAGTACTCTGCTAGGGCATATGCCATCCGTGCACGAGAGGAAGCATCCTCCCCGATGTTGTCCTTTGGTACTTTCACTCTCTTTGATACTAATGTGATTGCTTTGATTGACCTGGTTCTACTCATTCTTATATATGCGAAACCTTAGCATCCAAGAAGACTTTACCTATTGAGTCTCTCGAGTTCGTAATTCGGTGTCAAATCCCTTGGGTCGTTCGTGCTTGTCGACAAAGTGTGCAAGAAATGTCCCCTAGTAATCCGAGGGTCTTGCTTTCCGGTGGACCTGATGCTTTTGCCGATTGATGAATTTGATGTTATTCTTGGTTTGGATTGGTTGACCGTGCATGATGCGGTTGTGAATTGCAAAAGCAAGACTATTGATTTGAGGTCGCGAATAACGAGATAATCCGAGTTGAGTCTACGGACTTAAAGGGTTGCCGGTGTAATATCAACAATGTTGGCCCGAAACATGTAAGAAAGGGTGCGAAGCATACCTTGCGTATGTACTTGATGATAAGGAATTGGAAAAGAAACCGAATCGGTGCGGTGGTTTGTGAATACCGGATGTTTTTCTGAAGAATTACCGGGTTTACCACTGTTCGGGAAGTAGAGTTTGGTATTGAGCTTGTACTGGACTACGCCAATTTCGATAGCTCATGATCGTATGGCACCAATCGAGTTGAAGGAGTTGAAAGCTCAGTTGCAAGAGTTGACGGATAGAGGTTTCGCTCGACCAAGTTTTTCACCTTGGGGTGCACCTGTGTTGTTTGTGAAAAAGAAGGACGGAACCATGAGGTTGTGCATCGACTATCGTCAGCTTAATAAAGTGACAATAAAGAACAAATATCCGTTACCGTGTATCGATGATTTGTTCGATCAACTGAAGGGAGCCTCAGTGTTCTCAAAAATAGATTTGAGATCGGGCTATTATCAGTTGCAAATTCGAGATTCAGACATACCCAAAACTGCCTTCAGAACGAGATATGGTCACTACGAGTTCTTAGTGATCCCCTGCGATATTTATGGATATGATGAATCGGATCTTCAGACCGTATTTGGATCGGTTCGTAGTTGTGTTCATTGACGACATCTTGGTCTATTCAAGAGATGAGACCGAACATGTGGAGCACCTGAGATTAGTGTTGCAAATTTTACAAGGTAAGCAGTTATATGCTAAGTTCAGCAAGTGTGAGTTCTGGTTAGAGAGGTTAGCTTCTTGGGTCATGTGGTATCTCGCATCGGGTATTCGAGTCGACCGAGCAAAATTTCAGCCATACTTAGCTGGAAGCCTCCAAGAAATATTACTCGGGTTTGGAGCTTTTTGGGACTTGCCGGTTACTATCGACGGTTTGTAAAAGGATTCTCGATGATAGCCACACCCATGACTTAAACCGCTTGAGAAAGATGTCAAGTTTGAATGGACGGAAAAGTGTCGAAAAGTTTCGACCAATTGAAAACTCATTTGACGGAAGCTCGAAGACTAGTACGGCCCGAATCGGCAAAGAGTTTGTCATCTATAGTGATGCCTCCCTACTTGGGTTAGGTTGCGTATTGATGCAAGAAGGTCGAGTTGTGGCCTCACGCGTCAAGACAATTAAAGCCACATGAGAAAAATTATCCGACCCATGATCTCGAATTAGTCGCCATCGTATTCGCCTTGAAAATATGGCGACATTACTTATTTGGTGAGAAGTGCCATGTATTTTGGATCACAAAAGTCTCAAATATTTGATGACTCAAAGAGACTTAAATCGAGACAAAGACGTTGGCTTGAGTTGTTGAAAGATTATGAGCTGGTCATTGATTATCACCGGGAAAGGCTAATGTGGTTGCGGACGCCTTAAGCGGAAATCACCTTTGTTTGCTTTACGAGCAATGAATGTACACTTGTCTATCCTACCCGACAATGTGTTAATAGCCAATTAAAGGCCAAACCATTATTGACTCATCAAATTCGCGAAGCTCGAAAGTTGACGATGAGTTGGTTCCAAAACGAAATTTGAGTGTGTTCGAACAAGGAATCGGAGTTTCAAATTGATGATGACGATTGTTTGAGGTTCGAAATCATTTGTGTGTTCCAAGAAATTCAGAACTCATTTCAATGATTACGAACGAAGCTCATTGTAGCCGAATGTCAATTCACCCGGGAGTACGAAGATGTACAACGATTTGAAATGTCGGTTTTGGTGGCATGGTATGAAGCGAGACATCTCCGACTTTGTTTGAGATGTTTAATATGTCAACAAGTGAAAGCGGAACATCAAGTGCCTTGAGGTTACTTCAACCGATCATGATACCCGAGTGGAAATGGGATCGAGTCACAATGGACTTTGTGTCCGGCCGCCATTGTCACTAGTAAGAAGGATGCGATTTGGGTTGTTGTTGATAGACCGACTAAGTCGGCTCACTTTATCCTGTGTGTACGGATTTTCATTGGATAAACTAGCTGAATTGTATGTTTCTCAGTTGTGAGATTACACGGGTACCGATTTACATTGTGTCGGATAGAGATCCGAGGTTCACCTTGCGATTTTGGAAGAAATTGCAAGAAGCTTTGGGTACCAAGTTGCATTTCAAGACCGCCTTTCACCCCAAACCGATGGTCAATCCGAGCGAAAAATTCAGATACTTGAGGATATGTTGAGATGTTGCATCCTCGAGTTCGATGGTTCATGGGAACGATATTTACCTTTGATTGAATTCGCACAACAATAGTTTTCAATCAAGTATTAAGATGGCGCTTACGAGGCCTGTATGCGGGCATAAATACCGTACACCATTGTTTTGGACCGAGCTCGGTGAGAGCAAAATTTTCGAGTGGATTTGATTAAAGATGCTGAACAGAAAGTAAGAGTAATCCGTGAAAATCTGAAGATAGCCTCCGATCGTCAGAAGTCGTACGCGGATCTGAAACGAAAAGACATTGAGTATCAAGTGGGAGATAAAGTGTTTCTTAAAGTTTCGCCTTGGAAAAAGATACTCAGATTTGGGCGCAAGGGCAAATTGAGTCCGAGGTTCATCGGGCCATATGAGATATCCGAACGAGTCGGTCCAGTTGCGTATCGTCTGATTTTGCCCCCTGAACTTGAAAAGATTCACGACGTCTTTCATGTTTCGATGCTTCGACGCTATAGATCTGATCCGTCGCACGTAATTAGTCTATCAGAGGTTGAAATTCAAGCCGATATGAGTTATGAAGAAGAACCGATTCGTATCCTAGCTCGTGAAGTGAAGGAGTTGCGAAACAAAAGGGTTCCGCTAGTGAAGGTGTTATGGCTCAAACACGGGATAGAAGAAGCTACTTGGGAACCCGAGAACTCTATGAAAGAGCGATACCCAAATCTATTTACCGGTAAGATTTTCGAGGACGAAAATTTCTTAAGTGCGGGAGAGTTGTGAAAAATCACTAAAAATAGTAGGAATGGAATTAAATAGTGAATAAATTACATAAATTAACCTTGATGAATCCATTTTCATATGGAAGAAACGAAACTGTCATATGAGTTGTATGTTAAAAGATATTTGGGTTTTCGTGAAACAGGGCCAGAACGGTTTCTGGATTCCCTGTTCCGACTTTTAAAATTCATTATAAATTAACCAGAGAGAATTAGGATTCATACCATATATGTATAAATTCTTCTTTGAGTCTAGTTTCTATAGAAACCAACGGCATCAGTATTGAAGCCCTGCACAGGGAGTTATTCGAGTTGTAACGCACGAAGGTCAGTGTAGTCTACCTCTGTAACATGGGAGATTTTAACTAATAAACTGTACTAATTTGCTTGACCAAAAATTCTAGAAAAAAATCTGTAGATGGACATATGAGTCTAGTTTCAGGGAAAAATTACGAAACTGATTTTCGAGTTGTAAAACACAAGTTGTGATTTTTGAAGCGACTAGTATACAGATTGGCAGCTTGTCTGGGAAATTCTCAATAAGTGGTTTGAAGTCTGTTAACACCTCGTGTTCAACTCCGGCGACGGTCTCGGGTTCGCGGTGTTACAGACAAAGTACGAGGTGTTACCAAACACAAACTCAGACACTTTTAGAAAATACGGGTTATAAAATCTCATTCTAATTTAAAACTGACCAAGTAACATCATAGTGTCTACAAGGTCCAAAACATACATTAGAAGCGATTTGGGACTAAACCGAGAACTATAGAAAATTTTAGAAAAGTTGCTAGGGTTATGCCTGGAAAAGCACACACCTGTGTGTCCCACCCGTGTTGAATTATTTGAATTTATTTTTCATTTCGAACCTACAAGGATTTTCACACGGCCAAGCACACGCCTGTGTCCCTCACATGGCCTAGACATGCCCGTGTCATCGTCCGTGTTCAAAAACCCGAACATTCTGTTTATGACGTCATCATTCATTTTAAGGCACATAACCAAGGCACACGCCCATGCGCTAGGTTGTGTCCTCCACACGGTTGAGACACACAACTGTGTCTCTATCTATGTGTTTACAACCATGAAAACTGACCTAAAATTTTAAGCTCAGGGTACATAGCTAGGCAACACGCCCATGGTGCTGATTGTGTGTCACACACGGCCTAGACAGATGCCCGTGCATCTACCCGTGTGGACCTTTTTAAGGTTAATTTCCAAGCCTTTGGTCACCCTTTTTCATCAAATACACTTTGAGACTACAATGGTATTTAACATAGCCTAATTATACTCTTAAACAACCTTGACATAACTCATTGCATGTTAACCTCATCTAATGGGTTTAGTACATGCTAAATTATCCTTGTCATATTAGGGATTAACATAGCACATTTTACATTTTACACTTAGGCCATATTATAACCATATACCATTATATGCTATGTCCATTCTCAAATTATTAGGTCTCATTTCAATCATCCATTCATGATAAGCCTCATCAACATATCTCATGAAACATTTAAACATAGACATGCATCACTAGTAGGTTTACAACCAACATCAAAATGAGCCATATCTCATGGCTATATACAAAAGAATAAGTAAACCATTTAGGCCCTTATATTGGCTAGCCAAATGACATATATAACAAAATAACCAAAAATCCTGTACATGCCATTAAACAAAATAAAAGTATCTATATACCAAAGCAGAAAAAGTCGATAGTGTGTTGATTCTCCAACCGTCTTCCAGTCATCACTAGTCCACGAGCTCTGTAAGACAACGAAAGGAGAAGGGGGTAAGCATTTATATGCTTAGTAAGTCCGAATAACTGGAAAGTAAACTTATCGGTTAATTAGCATAGAACCACATTTAAGCAATAATTCCAATAAGCATGAAATAGTTTCCCTATAACATATACACAATCATCAAGTTAGTCTCATAACAATACATCATGTCATTAGTCTTAGATGAGCTCATCAATTCAATATTTTCATTTCTATTTCTCATGTTAATCCCGTTGAATTCCTTAAAAATCTCAATTGATAGCCTAATTACCGTCAAGTCATACAAGTGATCATCTCGAGTACGCATTCCTTAAACCTTATATCTCACGGCAGGATTACCAGTCTAGGCTAAATCTCCCGTAGAGTAACTCATAGAGCAATGTCAGGATTACCAGTCCAGGCTAAATCCCTTTCAACAACAGTTGCTCTCATAAGCTCGGATTTGATTTGCCAATCCAGGCTAAATTCAGTCCTCAATCGGATTACCCGTCTGGGCTAAATCCTTAATGCGCCATATTCTTCGGGTAACACCCGTCCGGGCTAGATCCTTTCAATTTTGAGATCATCGAGTTACTTGTCTGGGCTAAATCCTTTTCTGCAACACATGCAGGATCTCATGTCATGTAAGTTATAATTTATCCATCGGATTTCCCTTTCTATTTCAACCAGAAAATTTATCATCCTTTTCAATTACACCACCACATTTCTTGGATTTTCATGCAATGAATATCTAAATTTTCATACATTCAAGAACATACCTATTTAAGTATATTAAGAGTTTACTTCGGGTTATACGAACTTACCTGGTAGTCGTTTTGGATTTGTGTCTCGGTTATTCTAAAACCTTTCGTTTTCCACAGTCGACTTTCAAATTTGGTTCCTCAAGGTCTGTAACATCCTGATTTTCGGATTTATTCGCGGTTTTCAATATTTGGTAAAGATTTTAAAATTTTGTATTCGGATGTGAAATTAATATTGTGAGTAGGTAAATGGGCTTATGGAAGGCCCATGTGTTGGCCAAAACCCGATTGAATTTTTGAATTTTTGGACTTAAAAGGTTAGGGGTTCTGGCTAAGTGGCCCTTAAGTGGAGTGATGGGTAAATTGCATCACAAATGAGCCTCTGGTAAAGTGGCAAGGGTGACACCACTAGGTTCCTAGAAAAGTGGCGTGTGGAGCATTGGGGAAGGCATGGGATCGATTCCCTGTATTGGCAAATGGATGCATTTATTTTTAAGTGCAGGAGAGGTAAGTGTTGGAGTCCAGGTGGATTCTACTAAAGGAAAGTTTGAATCAGTCCAAATGCAGGAATTAAGGAGTGATAAGGGGAGAGATTTAAGGGATTGGGTGAGAGACTGAGAGTTGGCCGAATTTAGGGAATTGAAGAGGGAAAATTCGGCAGAGGGATTAGGTTAACATTTCGGCACGTAGGGCTTTGTGAGGTGCCGTTATCTTCTGCTCAGGCACCACAAGGGTTTTCTTTTTCTCTCTTTTCCTCTCTAGCCGAAACTTTCACCTATCCTGTTCTTCTTTCTCTACTTTCTTCTCCAAAGTCGTCCATCAAACCTGCGATTCATCAGCACCTTTGCCGAAGTCGCAAAAGTCAAAATCCTGTGACCATTGCTTGTGCCGATTTCTTCAAAGCCAGGTCCTTCTATGTTCTTTTGTTTTTATTAATCTACGATTATCTTTTCTTAATCTTAGATACCTGACGGCAATTCTACTTCAAGGTCATAGTCTCACATCGTCATCCCCTTCACCACCCAAAAGCCGAAAGTACCATTGGTTTAGGGGCTTATAGCCGAAACTTCTTCAACCCCTGGATTCAAGTTTTACCATTGTTCTAAGGATAAATCTACACCGAATTGCGTGGAAATCAAGTAGGAGTAAGGGGTAAGTACTTACCATCTCAGATCTGTTCTTATTTTACGATGTTAGGAAAAGTCGAAGTCCCTAAAAAAATTAGGGAGGCTGTCGATTTGAGCATAAGGCTTTAAGAGTTGTAACTGATGTTTTCTTTCGGTGATTAGAGTCTTGTTAATCTTTGGATCAAAAGCGTGAATCATTGGAGCAATCGAATTCGGAGCTAGCTATCGATTTTGGCAAAAAGGTAAGGGTTCAAAGGCTTTTTAGGAACATGGTTCGACTTTGGTTGAGCAAGTTTTGGGTTTAGTGATTACGATTTGTAAATAAGAATTGTACTAATCAATTGTAGGAAATTGGAAGAGATCTCAGTAGCGGTCGTCGCGAATCAGGTGTGTACCGAACACCCTTTCTTAGTTCAATTCGGTAAAAGCCGAAATGCCGAAATTTCGGCATTTCATGGGCTTGTGAGTATGCGAATGCTCTCAAGACGTGGAGTAATTGTTAGATATAGCACCGCAAGGTGGTAAGTAAGTTTTTGTGACGTCTTAGCGTACTTCTGGAAAAGAGGGCCTCGATGGGCCAAAACTAGGCCCAATGGGCTTACGGACCAATATAGGTAAGAGATGGGCAAAGTAGCCTGTTAGTTAGATGGTGGAACCAAATTGCATAAAACTGCTAAAATTACTGAAGTAGCTTGTGTAGTTGCGTAAGTTACGAAATTACCCCTAAAGAGCATAATTATCGAAATACCCCTAGGGTTTAAATTGGCTAAACTACATGACTGATTGATACTGTATTTTGCATGATATGCTTTTATTAATATCTGTTGCATGGGATTGGGGTATTGATGAAGGAAGTATTGAAACTGGTTTATCCACGTACTGGAGGCTTTGCCTCAACTCACTGATATTTGAGCAGCGTTGCTGCAACTGTGGAGTGTAGGGCTGGGTTGGTTGAGATATTCCCCACATGGAGTGTAGGGCTGGTACGGGGCAGTGTAGCGGTTGGTGGGTTGAGTAGTCTCCCCAGTTGGGCTTGCATTCATTACTACTATTGTTACTTATGTTACTGAACTAGGCCTATGGGCCACACTATTATGTAAAAAGGGGCTAAGGCTGTAATACCCCTAACTCGTGACCGACGCCGGTGTCGGACACGAGGGGTTAACGGCCAAACCCTCTCAAGATACCAACCAATTTGACGTTACCAGTCAGGCTGGAAAACTGCATCACCGTCGCCTTAAAAATCATATCTCGAGTTTCAAAACTCAGAAACTGGTTTCGTAAATTTTCCCTGAATTTAGACTCATATACCCATCCATGGATTTATTTTTAGAATTTTTGGTTGGGCCAATTGGTACAGTTTATTAGTTAAAGTCACCCATGTTACAGGGACCGACTGCTCTGACCTTCGCGCGTTACAACTTGAATATCTCCCTGTACAGGGCTTTAATACTGGTGCCGTTTGTTTCTAATGAAACTAGACTCAAAATGGAATCTTTACATATAATGCATAACTCCTAATTATTTCTGGATAATTTATGGTAAATTTTCAAAGTCGCGACAGGGGACCCAGAAACCGTTCTGGCCCTGTCTCACGAGAACCTTAATATTTCTCAGTATACCGCTCATATGGTCGTTTCGTTTCGTCCATATAAAAATAGATTCATCAAGGTTCAGTTCCATAATTTACTCACTATTTAATTCTACTTCTACTATTTTTAGTGATTTTTCAATCTCATCTCACTGCTGCTGTCCGCAACAGTTACTGCAGTAGACTATGCCAATTTCATGAATTTTTCCTTGGCCTTAATCATCCATCATACATGACACAAATTATGGCCACCTTATCAAAATTTGAGTTTCTAAGACTCGTGGCTATAGGTTCTAGCATCCCACTCGACGACCACATAGGCCATTTTCACATGGCTTAAAGTTTACAACCCACAATTCGACAAAATATAATAGCCTATACATGCCAAATGTTCTTCAACAACAAAAACAATACCACAAGATTTCAGCCGGTGTGATGACTTCAACGACGGTCCCGATCACGCAAACAATACGAGTCCGAGAGACCTAAAATGGGTGACAAGAAAACACCGAGTGAGTTTACAACTCAGAAGTCGTAAGCATTCATCAATCCACCGATAAAGTTACTACAACATGAAACAATAAACGAGGCTAGGTACTCATCCATATCGAATCTATACCATAATTCCTCGGACCTTTCGGTCCAATCTCATACCAAGTCATACATCCACATTTCATATTCTACACAACAAGATATTTGAGGCATTTTCACACACTAACTCATTTCCACCACAATCATACAATTTCAATCATCACATAGATTTAAGACTTACCAAATTCAACCCCGAGCATGAACATATTTTCTATTCGTCATGAGCTCGAGGTACTTACCCGATCCGCTGTCCGGGATTAGCTCGATAATGTCGCACACTCAGTGCCAATTGTAATGCAAGAGCATATAGTGAATCCGCACACTTAGTGCTATATGTATTCAACTCGCACACTTAGTGCTATGTAATCAAACTCGCACACTTAGTGCTGTACAATTTTAAACCCGCACACTTAGTGCCAATCTTGTCACCGTGTCCATTTATACCCGCACACTTAGTGCCGAGACCAATACCTTATGTATTTTGCTGCCTTTATACATTCAACAATGGCATCATTCCATACACATACATTTCCATTTACACACCAACTCATTTAAACACATTTGCATATATATATTGATCATTTAAATCAACACCAAATATACGCTTAATGACTTACCTTGTGTTGGGTAAAACAGTCCAAGTCGGCTACTCGATGACCTTCGTCTTTCCCTTGCTTGATTCTCCTTCTTTAACTCCTTGAGCTTAATCAATAAATCAACTAGTTTAACCCTCTTGCTAAACATTCATAATTCAATTACACATGCATATGTATGTTTGTATATTCGCAACCATCCTCACTTATTACCCATTTGGTCAACAATCTAAGCCAAGATAAGGCTTCAATATGGTTGCCTCTAACCGAATACATGCACACCAATCTACTTCCTTTGGCGAATATGCATGTCTATGTGGAGGCCAATTTTACACTTAATACTACACAAAAAAAACAGCATACATTTTCCTAATTAACGCATTACATATTGTAGTTCTATACACATCTCTCATTTATTTCATAACCGAAACAACATCACAAGCAAATAGACACCTTAAAATAGTATACATGTCATACCAATTCATCATGTGCAAACATATATTCATGTAGGTGCAATGGCCGAATTCTCAAGTGGCTTATATCCAAATATACACACATATCCAAAGCTTAAATCTTACTTACCATGCAACATGCATGAATCATACTTATGGATATAACATGGCCGAATACCACAACACCATACCGTTTCAATTTGGTCATGGTTAAACAAAGAACTTAGTATCTCATTCAAAAATGCTAAAAGAAAATCTAAGAATCCTCAATCCACCATCACATGAATCATTATCAAGCTTGATATTTAGCATGCAATGGCATTAACACCATATTCACTTTGGTCAATTTCATTCCCATGACATAACAAAGATTTGAACCATGGGCTAACAAGAACATCAAGCTAGCAACTAAAATATACATGAATCTCATGGCAAAACATCAAACTTACCTTAATCTAGGTACAAGTATGGCCAAACCTCCTCCTAAACCTCTTCCAAACCAACATGAAACAAGAATTCCTTCCTTCTTCCTTAGAATTTTCAGCCCAAAGGAAATGAAAAATGATGAACAAAAATTCTTCTTTCTTTCTCCACACTCACGGCAATGGGCATGCATGAGACCATTTTTCTCTTTTTTTTTTTGTTCCCTTTCATTATTAAATTCCCATGCTCACTATTTTATTTTTTTCTTACATACACCATTGTCCCAACATGTTTTATGACATGTTTTTACCCATAATCTCTTGTCATGGCCGGCCACTAACTATTAGGGGGGAAATTTGACATGCAAGTCCTCCCCTTTGACTACATGCACTATTAGGTCCTTATAGATTAGCCTATCACTTTTCAAAAGTGTCACACAAGTCCTACTAACTGAATTCACATGCTATCGGCTAAATCGAAGCTTGAAATTTTCACACATTCATAATTACATATTCTAGACAATAAATATTACGTTCAAACATTTCGGTGACTCGGTTTAGCGGTCCCGAAACCACTTCCCGACTAGGGTCAATTTTGGGCTGTCACAACTCTCCCCCACTTAAGAAATTTTCGTCCCAGAAAATCTTACCGTAAATAGGTTTGGGTAACGCTCTTTCATAGAGTTCTCGGGTTCCCAAGTAGCTTCTTCCATCCGTGTTTGAGCCATAACACTTTTACTAATGGAACTCTTTTGTTTCGCAACTCCTTCACTTCACGAGCTAGGATACGAATCGGTTCTTCTTCATAACTCATATCGGCTTGAATTTCAACCTCGATGGACTAATTACGTGTGACGGGTCGATCTATAACGTCAAGCATCGAAACATGGAAGACGTTAGAATCCTTTCAAGTTCGGGGCAAAATCAAATGATACGCGATCGACCGACTCGTTCAGATATTTCATATGGCCCGATGAACCTCGGGCTCAATTTTCCTTACGGCCAAATCTAAGCACCTTCTTCCAAGGTGAAACTTTGAGAAAGACCTTGTCTCCAACCCGATATTCAATATCTTTTCTTTTCAAATCCGCATACGACTTTTGGCGACCAAGCGACTTTCAAACTTTCACGAATTACTCGAACTCTTTGCTCGGCATCCTTAACCAAATCAACCTCGAAGAATTTACCTTCACTAAGTTCAGTCCGAATAATGGGGTACGGCATTTACGATCGTATAAAGCCTCGTAAGGCGCCATCTTAATACTTGATTGAAAGCTATTGTTGTAGCGAATTCAATCAAAGGCGATACCGCTCCCATGAACCACTAAACTCAAGGATACAACATCTCAACATATCCTCGAGTATTTGAATTATCCGTTTGGATTGACCATCGGTTTGGGGGTGAAAGGCGGTCTTGAAATGCAACTTGGTACCCAAAGCTTCTTGAAATTTCTTCCAAAATCGCGAGGTAAATCTCGGATCTCTATCCGACACAATAGAAATCGGTACCCGTGTAATCTCACAACTGAGAAACGCATACAATTGGCTAGTTTATCCAATGAAAAATCCGTGCACGACGGGGATAAAGTGAGCCGACTTAGTCGGTCTATCAACAACAACCCAAATCGCATCCTTCTTACTAGTCGACAATGGCGCCCGGACACAAAGTCCATTGTGACTCGATCCCATTTCCACTCGGGTATCGTGATCGGTGAAGCAATCTCAAGGCACTTGATGTTCCGCTTTCACTTGTTGACATATTAAACATCTCGAAACAAAGTCGGAGATGTCTGTTTCATACCATGCCACCAAAACCGACGTTTCAAATCGTTGTACATCTTCGTACTCCCGGGTGGATTGCCATTCGGCTACAATGGGCTTCGTTCAAAATTATTGGAATAAGTTCAATTCTTTGGGACACACAGACGACTTCGAACCTCAAACAATCGTCATCATCGATTTGAAATTCCGAGTCCTTGTTCGAACACACTCATCCCGTTTGCAACCAACTCATCGTCGACTTTCGAGCTTCACGAATTTGACGTATCAATAATGGTTTGGCTTTCAATTCAGCTACTAACACATTGTCGGGTAGGATAGGCAAGTGTACATTCATCGCTTCATAAAGCAAATAGTGATTTCCGCTTAAGGCATCCGCAACCACATTAGCCCTTCCCGGTGATAATCAATGACGAGCTCATAATCTTTTAACAACTCGAGCCATCGCCTTTGTCGCAGATTTAAGTCTCTTTGGGTCATCAAATATTTGAGACTTTTGTGAACCGAATACACATGGCACTTCTCACCAAATAAGTAATGTCGCCATATCTTTAAAGGCGAATACGATGGCGACCAATTCGAGATCATGGCTCGGATAATTTTTCTCATGTGGCTTTAATTGCCTCGACGATAGGCCACAACTCGCCCTTCTTGCATCAATACGCAACCCAACCCAAGTAGGGATGCGTCACTATAAATGACAAACTCTTTGCCCGATTCGGGTTGCACTAGAATTGGGGCTTGATCAAATAAGCTTTCAGTTGATCGAAACTTTTTCGACATTTCTCCGTCCATTCGAACTTAACATCCTTTTGGAGTAAGCCGTCATTGGCGTGGCTATCGTCGAGAAACCTTTACAAATCGTCGGTAATAACCGCAAGCCCCAAAAAGCTCCTAACGGTAACATTCCTTGGTGGTTTCCAATCGACTATGGCGAATTTTGTTGGGTCCACCCGACACCGATCACGGACACCACGTGCCCCAAAAGCTAACCTCTTTCAACCAAAATTCACATTTCTTGAACTTTGCGTATAATCGCTTATCTCGTAAGATTTGCAACACTAGCCTCGGTGTTCAAAGCATGCTCGGTTTCATCTCTCGAATAGACCAAAATGTCATCAATAAATACAACTACGAACCGATCCAAGTATGGCTGAAAATTCTATTCATTAAATCCATAAACACCGCGAGGGCATTAGTGAGCCCAAACGGCATCACCAAGAATTCGTAGTGACCGTACCTCGTTCTAAAAGCGGTTTTGGGTATGTCCGATTCTCGGACCCTCAACCGATAGTACCCGACCTCAAATCTATCTTTGAAAACACCGAGGCTCCCTTTAATTGATCAAACAAATCGTCAATTCGTGGCAATGGATATTTATTCTTTATCGTCACTTTATTGAGTTGACGATAGTCGATGCACAACCTCATGGTTCCGTCCTTCTTCTTCACAAACAATACAAAGCGCCCCATGGAGAAAAACTCGGTCGGCGAAACCTCTATCGTCAATTCTTGCAATTGAACCTTCAATTCCTTTAATTCCGTTAATGCCATACGACACGGGGCTATTGAAATCGGCGTAGTACCGGTACAACCGATGTCAATTCCACTTCTCGAACCGGTGGCAATCCGGTAACTCCTCAGAAAAACATCTGAATACTCACAAACCATCGGTACCGATTCGAGTTTCCTTTCCGTCTCTTTACTTCCAAACACATACGCAAGGTATGTTTCACACCCCTTTTCACATACCTCCGGCGGTCATAGAAGATATTATCGCTGGCGCTCCTTTTAAATCAGTAGACTCGACTCGGACTACCTCATTATTTGCACTCCTCAAATCAATGGTTTTCCTTTTGTAGTCCACCACTGCATCATGTACGGTCAGCCAATCCATACCAAGAATAACATCGAATTCATTAAATGGTAAAAGCATCAGATCTGCCGGAAAACAGGATTCTCGAATTATTAGGGGGCATCTCTTGCACACTTTATCAACGAGCACGTATTGACCCAAAGGGTTTGACACTCGAATTACGAACTCAGTAGACTCAACAGGTAGAGTCTTACTGGATGCTAAGGTTTCACATACATATGAGTGAGTAGAGCCGGGGTCAATCAATGCAATCACAATAGTATCAAAGAGAGTAAAAGTACCAGTGGTAACGTCAGGGGAGGATGCCTCCTCTCGTGCGCGGATGGCATATGCTCTAGCAGGAGTACGGGTCTCGGATCGGACAGCCATATTAGAGGCTCCTCTCTGATTACCACCCCTACCTCCAGAGATTCTCGGGGGCCTACCTCCAGCCGTCGTTCCACTAGGTCTTGCACCTTGCGTCTTATTCCTCTCATCTAGCTCCGTGCAATCTCTAATGAAGTGGTCCTTGAACCGCATCCATAACAGCCCTATTAATGCAGACTTACCCCAACATTCACCTAGGTGTCGTCTTCCACATTGGGGGCATTCAGGTCTCTCTTGACGATTATTGCCCACACTAGCTACTGAAGTAGCTCGGGAGTCCGTCAATGGTCGGGCTCTAATGGAAATTCCCGCAGTCGTCCTCGACTTACTGGTGTCCTCCCTGAACCTCTTTACAGCCGAGAACGGAGCTTTACTCGTCGATCTTTTACGGTAATCTCTTGCTTCAAATTCAGCCTTCTTCTTCTCCTTCCCAAGTTCTTCCGCCTTGCGTGCTCGTTCGACTAGTGTCACGAACTCCTTTATCTCCAAAATTCCCACTAGTAACTTTAACTCTTCATTCAATCCTTCTTCAAATCTTTTGCACATCGCAACCTCATCAGCCACACACTCCCGAGCATACCGACTAAGTCTTATGAACTCATGTTCAGATTCGAGACACGGTCATCCGCCTTGCTTGAGTTCCAAGAATTCCTTACGCTTCGATCGATGAACCGTTGACTAATGTATTTCTTTCGAAATTGGATTGGAAGAAATCCCAAGTAACTCGTTCATTTGGGACTATGGAAATTAAAGTCCTCCACCAATAGTAAGTCGAGTCTCATAACAAGGATATAGCACACTTAAGACATTCATCGGTGTGCATGACAGTTCATCTAACACTCTAATGGTGTTATCGAGCGAACTCGGCCTTTTCGGCATCATCGGTAACTATGGCCTTGAACTCCTCGGCCCCACGCTTCCTAATCAAGTCCACGGTGGTTTACTCACCTCACAGATCATCCTTTGGAGGCATTGCGGGCTCTTGGGTGGAGTATTTAAATTCGGAATGGTTGGACAGCGGGTTGGTTCGGGCATATTGCGCGACCCACTCATTCATCATGGTGAAGAAGGCTTGTTTCGCCTTCATTTTGATTATTCGCGGATGATGAGGCTCAACAGGCGGTGTCCCTTGCGCAGAGCAGCCGCTACACTTTCAATGTCATCCGCCAAGGGTCTCTCTACCGGGTTCCATTGCTAATCAAAACAAAAATTCCAACCGTCAAGTCATCACATTATTAAGCGCTAACAATTTGGCATGTATAGCTAGACTCACGCGCTATGGTAGTCCTAGAACCGACTAAACCATAGCTCTGATACCAATAAAATTGTAATACCCCTAACTCGTGACCGACGCCGGTGTCGGACACGAGGGGTTAACGGCCAAACCCTCTCAAGATACCAACCAATTTGACGTTACCAGTCAGGCTGGAAAACTGCGTCACCGTCGCCTTAAAAATCATATCTCGAGTTTCAAAACTCGGAAACTGGTTTCGTAAATTTTACCTGAATTTAGACTCATATACCCATCCATGGATTTATTTTTAGAATTTTTGGTTGGGCCAATTGGTACAGTTTATTAGTTAAAGTCACCCATGTTACAGGGACCGACTGCTCTGACCTTCGTGCGTTACAACTTGAATATCTCCCTGTACAGGGCTTTAATACTGGTGCCGTTTGTTTCTAATGAAACTAGACTCAAAATGGAATCTTTACATATAAGGCATGACTCCTAATTCTTTCGGGATAATTTATGGTAAATTTTCAAAGTCGCGACAGGGGACCCAGAAACCGTTCTGGCACTGTCTCACGAGAACCTTAATATTTCTCAGTATACCGCTCATATGGTCGTTTCGTTTCGTCCATATAAAAATAGATTCATCAAGGTTCAGTTCCATAATTTACTCACTATTTAATTCTACTTCTACTATTTTTAGTGATTTTTCAATCTCATCTCACTGCTGCTGTCCGCAACAGTTACTGCAGTAGACTATGCCAATTTCATGAATTTTTCCTTGGCCTTAATCATCCATCATACATGACACAAATTATGGCCACCTTATCAAAATTTGAGTTTCTAAGACTCGTGGCTATAGGTTCTAGCATCCCACTCGACGACCACATAGGCCATTTTCACATGGCTTAAAGTTTACAACCCACAATTCGACAAAATATAATAGCCTATACATGCCAAATGTTCTTCAACAACAAAAACAATACCACAAGATTTCAGCCGGTGTGATGACTTCAACGACGGTCCCGATCACGCAAACAATACGAGTCCGAGAGACCTAAAATGGGTGACAAGAAAACACCGAGTGAGTTTACAACTCAGTAAGTCGTAAGCATTCATCAATCCACTGATAAAGTTACTACAACATGAAACAATAAACGAGGCTAGGTACTCATCCATATCGAATCTATACCATAATTCCTCGGACCTTTCGGTCCAATCTCATACCAAGTCATACATCCACATTTCATATTCTACACAACAAGATATTTGAGGCATTTTCACACACTAACTCATTTCCACCACAATCATACAATTTCAATCATCACATAGATTTAAGACTTACCAAATTCAACCCCGAGCATGAACATATTTTCTATTCGTCATGAGCTCGAGGTACTTACCCGATCCGCTGTCCGGATTAGCTCGATAATGTCGCACACTCAGTGCCAATTGTAATGCAAGAGCATATAGTGAATCCGCACACTTAGTGCTATATGTATTCAACTCGCACACTTAGTGCTATGTAATCAAACTCGCACACTTAGTGCTGTACAATTTTAAACCCGCACACTTAGTGCCAATCTTGTCACCGTGTCCATTTATACCCGCACACTTAGTGCCGAGACCAATACCTTATGTATTTTGCTGCCTTTATACATTCAACAATGGCATCATTCCATACACATACATTTCCATTTACACACCAACTCATTTAAACACATTTGCATATATATATTGATCATTTAAATCAACACCAAATATACGCTTAATGACTTACCTTGTGTTGGGTAAAAGCAGTCCAAGTCGGCTACTCGATGACCTTCGTCTTTCCCTTGCTTGATTCTCCTTCTTTAACTCCTTGAGCTTAATCAATAAATCAACTAGTTTAACCCTCTTGCTAAACATTCATAATTCAATTACACATGCATATGTATGTTTGTATATTCGCAACCATCCTCACTTATTACCCATTTGGTCAACAATCTAAGCCAAGATAAGGCTTCAATATGGTTGCCTCTAACCGAATACATGCACACCAATCTACTTCCTTTGGCGAATATGCATGTCTATGTGGAGGCCAATTTTACACTTAATACTACACAAAAAAAACAGCATACATTTTCCTAATTAACGCATTACATATTGTAGTTCTATACACATCTCTCATTTATTTCATAACCAAACAACATCACAAGCAAATAGACACCTTAAAATAGTATACATGTCATACCAATTCATCATGTGCAAACATATATTCATGTAGGTGCAATGGCGAATTCTCAAGTGGCTTATATCCAAATATACACACATATCCAAAGCTTAAATCTTACTTACCATGCAACATGCATGAATCATACTTATGGATATAACATGGCGAATACCACAACACCATACCGTTTCAATTTGGTCATGGTTAAACAAAGAACTTAGTATCTCATTCAAAATGCTAAAAGAAAATCTAAGAATCCTCAATCCACCATCACATGAATCATTATCAAGCTTGATATTTAGCATGCAATGGCATTAACACCATATTCACTTTGGCGAATTTCATTCCCATGACATAACAAAGATTTGAACCATGGGCTAACAAGAACATCAAGCTAGCAACTAAAATATACATGAATCTCATGGCAAAACATCAAACTTACCTTAATCTAGGTACAAGTATGGCCAAACCTCCTCCTAAACCTCTTCCAAACCAACATGAAACAAGAATTCCTTCCTTCTTCCTTAGAATTTTCAGCCCAAAGGAAATGAAAATGATGAACAAAAATTCTTCTTTCTTTCTCCACACTCACAAGCAATGGGCATGCATGAGACCATTTTTTTTCTTTTTTTTTTTTGTTCCTTTCATTATTAAATTCCCATGCTCACTATTTTATTTTTTCTTACATACACCATTGTCCCAACATGTTTTATGACATGTTTTTACCCATAATCTCTTGTCATGGCGGCCACTAACTATTAGGGGGGAAATTTGACATGCAAGTCCTCCTTTGACTACATGCACTATTAGGTCCTTATAGATTAGCCTATCACTTTTCAAAAGTGTCACACAAGTCCTACTAACTGAATTCACATGCTATCGGCTAAATCAAGCTTGAAATTTTCACACATTCATAATTACATATTCTAGACAATAAATATTACGTTCAAACATTTGGTGACTCGGTTTAGCGGTCCCGAAACCACTTCCGACTAGGGTCAATTTTGGTGTCACAACTCTCCCCACTTAAGAAATTTTCGTCCCAAAATCTTACCGTAAATAGGTTTGGGTAACGCTCTTTCATAGAGTTCTCGGGTTCCCAAGTAGCTTCTTCCATCCGTGTTTGAGCCATAACACTTTTACTAATGGAACTCTTTTGTTTCGCAACTCCTTCACTTCACGAGCTAGGATACGAATCGGTTCTTCTTCATAACTCATATCGGCTTGAATTTCAACCTCGATGGACTAATTACGTGTGACGGGTCGATCTATAACGTCAAGCATCGAAACATGGAAGACGTTAGAATCCTTTCAAGTTCAGGGGCAAAATCAAATGATACGCGATTGGACCGACTCGTTCAGATATTTCATATGGCCCGATGAACCTCGGGCTCAATTTTCCTTACGGCCAAATCTAAGCACCTTCTTCCAAGGTGAAACTTTGAGAAAGACCTTGTCTCCAACCCGATATTCAATATCTTTTCTTTTCAAATCCGCATACGACTTTTGGCGACCAAGCGACTTTCAAACTTTCACGAATTACTCGAACTCTTTGCTCGGCATCCTTAACCAAATCAACCGAAGAATTTACCTTCACTAAGTTCACCAGAATAATGGGGTGCGGCATTTACGATCAGTATAAAGCCTCGTAAGGCGCCATCTTAATACTTGATTGAAAGCTATTGTTGTAAGCGAATTCAATCAAAGGCGATACTGTTCCCATGAACCACTAAACTCAAGGATACAACATCTCAACATATCCTCGAGTATTTGAATTATCCGCTTGGATTGACCATCGGTTTGGGGGTGAAAGGCGGTCTTGAAATGCAACTTGGTACCCAAAGCTTCTTGAAATTTCTTCCAAAATCGCGAGGTAAATCTCGGATCTCTATCCGACACAATAGAAATCGGTACCCGTGTAATCTCACAATCGAGAAACGTACAATTGGCTAGTTTATCCAATGAAAATCCGACGCGACGGGGATAAAGTGAGCCGACTTAGTCGATCTATCAACAACAACCCAAATCGCATCCTTCTTACTAGTCGACAATGGCGGCCGGACACAAAGTCCATTGTGACTCGATCCCATTTCCACTCGGGTATCGTGATCGGTGAAGCAATCTGAAGGCACTTGATGTTCCGCTTTCACTTGTTGACATATTAAACATCTCGAAACAAAGTCGGAGATGTCTGTTTCATACCATGCCACCAAAACCGACGTTTCAAATCGTTGTACATCTTCGTACTCCGGGTGGATTGCCATTCGGCTACAATGGGCTTCGTTCAAAATTATTGGAATAAGTTCCAATTCTTTGGGACACACAGACGACTTCGAACCTCAAACAATCGTCATCATCGATTTGAAATTCCGAGTCCTTGTTCGAACACACTCATCCCGTTTTGCAACCAACTCATCGTCGACTTTACGAGCTTCACGAATTTGGCGTATCAATAATGGTTTGGCTTTCAATTCAGCTACTAACACATTGTCGGGTAGGATAGGCAAGTGTACATTCATATTTCATAAAGCAAATAGTGATTTCCGCTTAAGGCATCCGCAGAACCACATTAGCCCTTCGGGTGATAATCAATGACGAGCTCATAATCTTTTAACAACTCGAGCCATCGCCTTTGTCGCAGATTTAAGTCTCTTTGGGTCATCAAATATTTGAGACTTTTGTGAACCGAATACACATGGCACTTCTCACCAAATAAGTAATGTCGCCATATCTTTAAAGGCGAATACGATGGCGACCAATTCGAGATCATGGCTCGGATAATTTTTCTCATGTGGCTTTAATTGCCTCGACGATAGGCCACAACTCGCCCTTCTTGCATCAATACGCAACCCAACCCAAGTAGGGATGCGTCACTATAAATGACAAACTCTTTGCCCGATTCGGGTTGCACTAGAATTGGGGCTTCGATCAAATAAGCTTTCAGTTGATCGAAACTTTTCGACATTTCTCCGTCCATTCGAACTTAACATCCTTTTGGAGTAACCGTCATTGGCGTGGCTATCGTCGAGAAACCTTTACAAATCGTCGGTAATAACCGCAAGCCCCAAAAGCTCCTAACTTCGGTAACATTCCTTGGTGGTTTCCAATCGACTATGGCGAAATTTTGTTGGGTCCACCCGACACCGATGCGGACACCACGTGCCCCAAAAGCTAACCTCTTTCAACCAAAATTCACATTTCTTGAACTTTGCGTATAACTCGCTTATCTCGTAAGATTTGCAACACTAGCCTCGGTGTTCAAAGATGCTCGGTTTCATCTCTCGAATAGACCAAAATGTCATCAATAAATACAACTACGAACCGATCCAAGTATGGCACGAAAATTCTATTCATTAAATCCATAAACACCGCAGGGCATTAGTGAGCCCAAACGGCATCACCAAGAATTCGTAGTGACCGTACCTCGTTCTAAAAGCGGTTTTGGTATGTCCGATTCTCGGACCCTCAACCGATAGTACCCGACCTCAAATCTATCTTTGAAAACACCGAGGCTCCCTTTAATTGATCAAACAAATCGTCAATTCGTGGCAATGGATATTTATTCTTTATCGTCACTTTATTGAGTTGACGATAGTCGATGCACAACCTCATGGTTCCGTCCTTCTTCTTCACAAACAATACAGTGCGCCCCATGGAGAAAAACTTCGGTCGAGCGAAACCTCTATCCGTCAATTCTTGCAATTGAACCTTCAATTCCTTTAATTCCGTTAATGCCATACGACACGGGGCTATTGAAATCGGCGTAGTACCGGTACAACCGATGCGAATTCCACTTCTCGAACCGGTGGCAATCCGGTAACTCCTCGGAAAAACATCCGAATACTCACAAACCATGGTACCGATTCGAGTTTCCTTTCCGTCTCTTTACTTCCAAACACATACGCAAGGTATGTTTCACACCCTTTTTCACATACCTCCGAGCGGTCATAGAAGATATTATCGTTGGCGCTCCTTTTAAATCGATGAGACTCGACTCGGACTACCTCATTATTTGCACTCCTCAAATCAATGGTTTTCCTTTTGCGTCCACCTTGCATCATGTCTGATCACCAATCCATACCAAGAATAACATCGAATTCATTAAATGGTAAAAGCATCGGATCTGCTAGGAAAACAGATTCTCGAATTATTAGGGGCATCTCTTGCACACTTTATCAACGAGCACGTATTGACCCAAAGGGTTTGACACTCGAATTACGAACTCAAGAGACTCAACGGTAGAGTCTTCTTGGATGCTAAGGTTTCACATACATATGAGTGAGTAGAGCGGGGTCAATCAATGCAATCACAATAGTATCAAAGAGAGTAAAAGTACCGGTGGTAACGTCGGGGAGGATGCCTCCTCTCGTGCGCGGATGGCATATGCTCTAGCAGAGTACGGGTCTCGGATCGGACAGCCATATTAGAGGCTCCTCTCGATTACCACCCCTACCTCCGAGAGATTCTCGGGGCCTACCTCCACCGTCGTTCCACTAGGTCTTGCACCTTGCGTCTTATTCCTCTCATCTAGCTCCGTGCAATCTCTAATGAAGTGGTCCTTGAACCGCATCCATAATGAGCCCTATTAATGACTTACCCCAACATTCACCTAGGTGTCGTCTTCCACATTGGGGCATTTGGGTCTCTCTTGACGATTATTGCCCACACTAGCTCTGAAGTAGCTCGAGTCCGTCAATGGTCGGGCTCTAATGGAAATTCCCGCATCGTCCTCGACTTCTTGGTGTCCTCCACGAACCTCTTTACAGCCGAGAACGGAGCTTTACTCGTCGATCTTTTACGGTAATCTCTTGCTTCAAATTCAGCCTTCTTCTTCTCCTTCCCAAGTTCTTCCGCCTTGCGTGCTCGTTCGACTAGTGTCACGAACTCCTTTATCTCCAAAATTCCCACTAGTAACTTTAACTCTTCATTCAATCCTTCTTCAAATCTTTTGCACATCGCAACCTCATCAGCCACACACTCCCGAGCATACCGACTAAGTCTTATGAACTCATGTTCAGATTCGATATCTGATCATCCGGCCTTGCTTGAGTTCCAAGAATTCCTTACGCTTCGATCGATGAACGTTGACTAATGTATTTCTTTCGAAATTGGATTGGAAGAAATCCCAAGTAACTCGTTCATTTGGGACTATGGAAATTAAAGTCCTCCACCAATAGTAAGTGAGTCTACTTAACAAGGATATAGCACACTTAAGACATTCATCGGGTGTGCATGACAGTTCATCTAACACTCTAATGGTGTTATCGAGCGAACTCGGCCTTTTCGGCATCATCAAGAACTATGGCCTTGAACTCCTCCACGCTTCCTAATCAAGTCCACGGTGGTTTACTCAAACCTCACAGGATCGATCCTTTGGAGGCATTGCGGGCTCTTGGGGTGGAGTATTTAAATTCGGGAATGGTTGGACAGTAGGGTTGGTTCGGGCATATTGCGCGACCCACTCATTCATCATGGTGAAGAAGGCTTGTTTCGCCCTTCATTTTGATTATTCGCGGATGATCGAGGCTCAACAGGCGGTGTCCCTTGCGCAGAGCAGCCGCTACACTTTCAATGTCATCCGCCAAGGGTCTCTCTACCGGGTTCCATTGCTAATCAAAACAAAAATTCCAACCGTCGAAGTCATCACATTATTAAGCGCTAACAATTTGGCATGTATAGCTAGACTCACACGCGCTATGGTAGTCCTAGAACCGACTAAACCATAGCTCTGATACCAATAAAATTGTAATACCCTAACTCGTGACCGGCGCCGGTGTCGGACACGAGGGTTAACGCCAAACCTCTCAAGATACCAACCAATTTGACGTTACCAGTCAGGCTGGAAAACTGCGTCACCGTCGCCTTAAAAATCATATCTCGAGTTTCAAAACTCGGAAACTGGTTTCGTAAATTTTACCTGAATTTAGACTCATATACCCATCCATGGATTTATTTTTAGAATTTTTGGTTGGGCCAATTGGTACAGTTTATTAGTTAAAGTCACCCATGTTACAGGGACCGACTGCTCTGACCTTCGTGCGTTACAACTTGAATATCTCCCTGTACAGGGCTTTAATACTGGTGCCGTTTGTTTCTAATGAAACTAGACTCAAAATGGAATCTTTACATATAAGGCATGACTCCTAATTCTTTCTGGATAATTTATGGTAAATTTTCAAAGTCGCGACAGGGGACCCAGAAACCGTTCTGGCACTGTCTCACGAGAACCTTAATATTTCTCAGTATACCGCTCATATGGTCGTTTCGTTTCGTCCATATAAAAATAGATTCATCAAGGTTCAGTTCCATAATTTACTCACTATTTAATTCTACTTCTACTATTTTTAGTGATTTTTCAATCTCATCTCACTGCTGCTGTCCGCAACAGTTACTGCAGTAGACTATGCCAATTTCATGAATTTTTCCTTGGCCTTAATCATCCATCATACATGACACAAATTATGGCCACCTTATCAAAATTTGAGTTTCTAAGACTCGTGGCTATAGGTTCTAGCATCCCACTCGACGACCACATAGGCCATTTTCACATGGCTTAAAGTTTACAACCCACAATTCGACAAAATATAATAGCCTATACATGCCAAATGTTCTTCAACAACAAAAACAATACCACAAGATTTCAGCCGGTGTGATGACTTCAACGACGGTCCCGATCACGCAAACAATACGAGTCCGAGAGACCTAAAATGGGTGACAAGAAAAACACCGAGTGAGTTTACAACTCAGTAAGTCGTAAGCATTCATCAATCCACTGATAAAGTTACTACAACATGAAACAATAAACGAGGCTAGGTACTCATCCATATCGAATCTATACCATAATTCCTCGGACCTTTCGGTCCAATCTCATACCAAGTCATACATCCACATTTCATATTCTACACAACAAGATATTTGAGGCATTTTCACACACTAACTCATTTCCACCACAATCATACAATTTCAATCATCACATAGATTTAAGACTTACCAAATTCAACCCCGAGCATGAACATATTTTCTATTCGTCATGAGCTCGAGGTACTTACCCGATCCGCTGTCCGGGATTAGCTCGATAATGTCGCACACTCAGTGCCAATTGTAATGCAAGAGCATATAGTGAATCCGCACACTTAGTGCTATATGTATTCAACTCGCACACTTAGTGCTATGTAATCAAACTCGCACACTTAGTGCTGTACAATTTTAAACCCGCACACTTAGTGCCAATCTTGTCACCGTGTCCATTTATACCCGCACACTTAGTGCCGAGACCAATACCTTATGTATTTTGCTGCCTTTATACATTCAACAATGGCATCATTCCATACACATACATTTCCATTTACACACCAACTCATTTAAACACATTTGCATATATATATTGATCATTTAAATCAACACCAAATATACGCTTAATGACTTACCTTGTGTTGGGTAAAACAGTCCAAGTCGGCTACTCGATGACCTTCGTCTTTCCCTTGCTTGATTCTCCTTCTTTAACTCCTTGAGCTTAATCAATAAATCAACTAGTTTAACCCTCTTGCTAAACATTCATAATTCAATTACACATGCATATGTATGTTTGTATATTCGCAACCATCCTCACTTATTACCCATTTGGTCAACAATCTAAGCCAAGATAAGGCTTCAATATGGTTGCCTCTAACCGAATACATGCACACCAATCTACTTCCTTTGGCGAATATGCATGTCTATGTGGAGGCCAATTTTACACTTAATACTACACAAAAAAAACAGCATACATTTTCCTAATTAACGCATTACATATTGTAGTTCTATACACATCTCTCATTTATTTCATAACCGAAACAACATCACAAGCAAATAGACACCTTAAAATAGTATACATGTCATACCAATTCATCATGTGCAAACATATATTCATGTAGGTGCAATGGCGAATTCTCAAGTGGCTTATATCCAAATATACACACATATCCAAAGCTTAAATCTTACTTACCATGCAACATGCATGAATCATACTTATGGATATAACATGGCCGAATACCACAACACCATACCGTTTCAATTTGGTCATGGTTAAACAAAGAACTTAGTATCTCATTCAAAATGCTAAAAGAAAATCTAAGAATCCTCAATCCACCATCACATGAATCATTATCAAGCTTGATATTTAGCATGCAATGGCATTAACACCATATTCACTTTGGCGAATTTCATTCCCATGACATAACAAAGATTTGAACCATGGGCTAACAAGAACATCAAGCTAGCAACTAAAATATACATGAATCTCATGGCAAAACATCAAACTTACCTTAATCTAGGTACAAGTATGGCCAAACCTCCTCCTAAACCTCTTCCAAACCAACATGAAACAAGAATTCCTTCCTTCTTCCTTAGAATTTTCAGCCCAAAGGAAATGAAAATGATGAACAAAAATTCTTCTTTCTTTCTCCACACTCACGGCAATGGGCATGCATGAGACCATTTTTTCTTTTTTTTTTTTTGTTCCCTTTCATTATTAAATTCCCATGCTCACTATTTTATTTTTTTCTTACATACACCATTGTCCCAACATGTTTTATGACATGTTTTTACCCATAATCTCTTGTCATGGCGGCCACTAACTATTAGGGGGAAATTTGACATGCAAGTCCTCCCTTGACTACATGCACTATTAGGTCCTTATAGATTAGCCTATCACTTTTCAAAAGTGTCACACAAGTCCTACTAACTGAATTCACATGCTATCGGCTAAATCGAAGCTTGAAATTTTCACACATTCATAATTACATATTCTAGACAATAAATATTTCGTTCAAACATTTCGGTGACTCGGTTTAGCGGTCCCGAAACCACTTCCCGACTAGGGTCAATTTTGGGCTGTCACAAAGGCCTTGCTACTGTATTCTGAAAAGGGCTTTGGTCCATTGTGTACTGTTATCTAGATAGGGCTTAGGCCCAATGGGCTCGAGCTGATTTGGGCTTTGGATGGGTTTCTGTATACACTGAGTTTCCCAAACTCACCCCTTCCTCTTCCATCCTTGCAGGTGAGCCCTAGTTGGTAGACTTAGAGCTGGGCGGGATTCAGAGTGCCCATGAAGATTGATTGCTGGATTTAATAAGTTTAGCATTTAATTTGGATTGTTTTTATTATGCTTAAGGTTGTAATAAGGCCGCTCTTTTTAATTAATTTTATTTTGGGGATTATTAAACTGGTTAGCACTAGGGTTCGTTTTATAAAAACTACTTGATTTTAAAAGATCACGATGACGCGCAAAGTTTCCGCAAAGTAAATGTTTTTCCAAGAAAATAAATATTTTAAGCAGACTTAAACTTGTTTTAGTGTTCGTAGACACGTAACCCGTTTAAAGTGTGGCAATGGATGTGTGCATGTCTAGGATTGGATCCGGGAAGAGCTTGGTACTTAAGCGGTCCTATTAGACTCACCTTCTCTTTTCTGGCTTCCTACTTGGTGCACAGCTCCCATTCACTTTAACTTAAAATAAGAACAGATTTTTGCTAAACTCTAAACAAAGAATTTAGATAAACACATGTTTTTTTCTTTTTTGACACATCTCCATGTGACATACTAAATTCGGCCGTAACGTCTGGGCCGGGTTTGGGGTGTTACATTTAGTGGTATCAGAGCCTGGTTGCAACAACTCGGCTGTGGATCGGGTCTGAAAATCTTTTAAAAAACTTAGGCCTAAAAAGGGTATTTGTGGATATGGTAAGTTTTTCGAAGAATGTTCAAGTTTTTTTTAAACAGGGTTAAATCAATAGTTTTAAAATAAAAGCGTTTTCAAATCAAACCCTTTTATTTTCGGTAAACAAAAACATGGTTTTTAATTTTTACGTGGACTGATAAGGAAGTGGCACACTGAATCCCCAGCACCAAGTCTGTAAGTGTTCTTTTTCTGCTTTAAATATTTATGGAACTGGACTGGAAATAATACTGTAGATAGTACTAAGCCTTAGAGATAGTGCTATTGATAATATGATATTAGGGCTACAAAATTGAGACCGTAGCTAAATTGTGATTGTACGAAAATAACTCTGAAACTCTATCTGTTCATAAGACATTCTGTAATAAACAGTGAAACCAATAAACTAATGTCATAAAATTCGTAATCAGATAAATCGTTATGAGTACAAGGGTTACTCGAGGAAGAGGCCGTGGATGAGGCCGAGGTAGCACTCAAGCTGGATCTGCGTCATCTGAACACATACCAGCTGGCGAGGTACGTCCACCACCGGTTAATGAAAATGGGCCGTATGACCGGGCCGCAGGGATGGCGCCTGTCTCGTGCCATGTTGAGGGTTTTGGAAAGGGTGGCCGAGCTAACATCGGGCCCATGAATAGGGGTCCATTTCGACGCATGCCAGCCAACTGAGTGAGATTTTTAGGCGATCTGGAGTGGCCCCAAATGTGGCTAATCTTGGTTGGAAGCCACAGAGCGGATCATGGATGACTGGGACTTTCGAGAGAATGTAAATTGAAAGGGGCGGTGTCGTTGCTGAGGGATGAAGCGTATCAGTGGTAGATTACTGTGAGAGAGGGAACCCCAGCTGAGAGGGTAACATGGGGAGCTGTTCAAATAGACCTTTAAGGCAAAATATGTTGGAGCTAGCTATGTGGATGCACGCAGAAAGGAGTTCTTGAATCTGACTCAGGGGAATAAGACCATTGCTGAATATGAGGCGGAGTTTCTTCGATTGAGTCGGTATGCTAATGGCATCGTTTCCACTGAATACGAGCGCAGCGTTCGTTTTGAGGATGGTCTCAGAGATGAGTTAAGGGTGCTCATAGCTCCGCAGAGAGAGTGAGATTTCGCTGTACTGGTAGAGAAGGCTAAGATAGTCGAGAAGGTGAAACAAACTGAACAGAAGAATCGTGATAGGGATCGGAATCGGTTCAAGAGGGATACTGGACCAGCGAGTGCTGTAAATCGAAATGCTAAGAGAGCTAGGATAGAGGAACCGGTTCGAACAGTTCCGGTGAACACAAGTAGACCGTAAGCTTGTGGGGATTGTGGCAGAATGCATCAAGGAGAGTGCTGGAAGCGTTCTGGGGCTTGTCTTCGTTGTGGGTCTAAGGAGCATAGGATTAAGGATTGTCCTAGGAGGGCCACTCAGGCTCAGGTGGCCGAACAAGGGGCTGTGCAACCGGCTCAACCTGTGAGGGATGGACCGCCGCTGCCAAGAGGTCGTGGACAAGGTCGTGGTGGTAATGGCCGTGGACGTGGGGCACCTGGCAGGGGTATTGGTAACGCGGATGCTCGTCAGCCAGCTTTGGTGTATGCTGCTCGTCGCCACGAGGAGGGTGACGCAGTTGATGTCATAACTGGTATTTTTTTTTATCTATGGTGTACCTTATACTGCTCTGATTGATGTGGTATCAACCCATTCATATGTGGCATATAACATTTCTGGGGCACTGGGTGTGTACTTCGAGAAGACTGTATGTGGGGTGTCGGTGATAAGTCCTTTAGGTCATTCGGTTAAGGTAGAGAAACTCTTTAAGGAGGTACCTCTGGAGATTCAAGGCAGGGTTTTCTGTGGGGATTTGATGGAGTTACCGCTTGAAGAATTTGATTTGATACTAGGGATGGATTGGTTGACCAAGCATAAGGCAACTTTAGATTGTGCAGCTAAGAGGATGGTGTTAAGGATTGTCAATGATGAAGAGGTAATGATTATTGGAGAACGAAGGGATTACTTATCCAATGTAGTATCGACGTTGAGGGCTGAGAAACTGATGCACAAGGGCTGCGAGGCATATCTGGCTTTGGTAAGCCAAGCTGGAATTGAGGATCTGACTGTGGAGACCATCGAATCGTTAGGGAATTCGGGATGTTTTTAGGAAGAGCTTCTGGATTACCTCCGAATCGGAAGTTGAGTTTGGAATCGATTTGTTCAGGGAACGACTCCAGATCTATTGCACCCTATAGGATGGCACGGAAGGAGTTAGTGGAACTGAAGGCTCAAATTCAAGAGTTGTTAGATAGAGGCTTCATTAGGCCTAGTGTGTCTCCTTGGGGAGCACCGGTCCTATTTGTGAAGAAAAAGGACGGAACGATGCGCATGTGCATCGATTATCGCCAGTTGAACAACTGACGATTAAGAATAACTACCCACTACCAAGGATTGACGATCTGTTTGATCAGCTTAGGGGAGCTTCGGTATTCTCCAAAATTGATCTTCGATTCGGATACCATCGCCTAAGGGTAAAGAAGGGATATTCATAAGACAAACATTTTGAACTCGATATGGACATTATGAGTTTGTGGTCATGCCGTTTAGGCTGACGAACGCACCTGCAGCTTTTATGGATCTGATGAACCGAGTATTCCAACCTTACTTGGATCGATTCGTAGTCGTCTTTATCGATGACATCCTGGTATACTTTGAAACGGAGGCGAAGCATGATGAGCATCTCCGTATTGTACTGCAAGTGTTAAGGGAAAAGAAGCTCTATGCGAAATTCAGCAAGTGTGAATTCTGGTTGAAGGAGGTAACCTTCCTAGGGGATGTGGTCTCTGCCGAGGGGATTAAGGTGGATCCTCGTAAAATTGAAGTGACTCTGGAATGGAAGCCACCTAGGTCAGTATCGAAAATTCGGAGTTTCCTAGGGTTGGCAGGTTACTACAGAAGGTTTGTGGAAGGTTTCTCGGTGATGGCGGCACCCTTGACAAAACTCATAAGGAAAGGAGTACTATTTGTGCGGACCGAGATACAAGAAAAGCTTTTGACCGGTTGAAAAGGTATTGATCAAGCGCCGGTGTTGATTCAACCGGTGTCTGGGAAGGACTTTAGTGTATACAGCGATGCGTCGCATGTGGGGTTAGGTTGCGTACTGATGCAAGAGGGCAAGGTGGTCGCTTATACATTGCGACAGCTTAAGGCTCATGAGGTGAATTACCCTACGCATGATTTGGAGCTAGCAGCGGTGATTTTTGCATTAAAAATTTGGAGACACTACTTATATGGGGAAAAGTGCATCGTATACACAGATCATAAGAGCTTAAAGTATCTGTTGACTCAGAAGGAGTTGAACCTTAGGCAACGGAGATGGGTGGAGTTGCTTAAAGACTACGACTGTTTGATAGAGTACCACCCAGGAAAGGCCAATGTGGTGGCGGATGCGTTGAGTCGAAGGGTTGTTACTGATTTGAGAGCCTTGTTCGCACGTTTAAGTCTCTGCACGACGATGGAAGCTTGTTGGCGAATCGCAAGTAAGGCCTACGGACCGAAAGGAGTTAGGGAAAAACAGTTAAAGGACGATTCATTAGCTCTTCGGTTCTAGCAAGTTAAGAATGGTGAGAACGACGATTTTGGGTTGAACATTGAGGGAGTTCTGTACTTTCGTGGAAGGGTTTGTATTCCAAAGGACCCTGAATTGAGGCAGTTAATTCTGAAAGAGGCTCATGGTGGACTCTGTGCCATGCATCCTGGAGGGAATAAGTTATATCGAGACTTGCGAGAGATGTATTGGTGACCCGGATTAAAACGTGAGGTGACTGAATTTGTTGGGAAATGTTTGACGTGCCCGCAGGTTAAGGCTGAGCACCAATTACCTTCGGGATTATTGCAACCTGTGAAAATTCCGCTATGGAAGTGGGAAAGAGTGACAATGGACTTTGTGAGTGGGTTACCTTTGACATCCACCAAGAAAGATTCGGTGTGGGTGGTTGTGGATAGGTTAACAAAATCTACTCATTTCATACCTATTCGTACCGACTACTCACTGCAAAAGTTGGCCAAGTTATATGTGGCGGAGGTAGTGCGACTGCATGGGGTGCCAGTGTCGATAATTTCTGATCGAGACCCTAGGTTTACATCTCGGTTTTGGCAAAAGTTGCAGGAAACGTTGGGTACAGATTGGATTTTAGCACCGCTTTTCACCCACAGACAGATGGACAGTCAGAAAGGGTTATTCAGGTTCTGGAGGATATGTTGAGGGGTTGTATCATTGATTTTCGTGGAAGTTGGCAGGACTACTTGCCATTGGCAGATTTTGCTTACAATAACAGCTATCAAGCAAGTATTTAGATGGCACCATATGAAGCGCTTTATGGGCGAAGATGTCGTACGCTGACGTGTTGGATAGAGTTGGGTGAACGACGAGTGCTTGGATCGGAATTGTTGGCAGACACTAAAAGCAAGGTTAGGCTGATAAGGGATCGATTAAAGGAGGCATCTGATAGACAGAAGTCGTATGATCTGAAGCGCAAAGAGATTGAGTTCGCTGTTGGGGATATGGTTTTCTTGAAGGTTTCCCCTTGGAAGAAAATTTTGAGATTTGGTAAGAAGGGTAAGTTGAGCCCACGGTTTATTGGGCCTTACCGAATTGTTAAGCGGGTTGGACCAGTGGCTTATTAGCTAGAGTTACCACCGTAAGCGCATCATATCCACGACGTTTTCATGTATCCATCTTTGAAGCGGTATCGATCGACCCAACTCATATCATACCGATTCATGTAAATCGAGGTGCGATCGATTTAACTTCAAGAGGAACTCGTGCAAATACTTGATCGTGACGTCAAGGTGTTGAGATGGAAATCAGTTCCACTAGTGAAAGTACTTTGGAGGAACCATGGCAAAGAAGAAGCTACTTGGGAGACTGAGGAGGCTATGCGTCAACAGTACCCTCAACTGTTCTAATAAGGTAAAATTTCGAGGTCGAAATTTCTTTAAGGAGGGTAGAGTTGTAACAGCCTGATTTTCGGATTTATTCGCGGTTTTCAATATTTTGTAAAGATTTTAAAATTTTGTATTCGGATGTGAAATTAATATTGTGAGTAGGTAAATGGGCTTATGGAAGGCCCATGTGTTGGCCAAAACCCGTTGAATTTTTGAATTTTGGACTTAAAAGGTTAGGGGTTACGCTAAGTGGCCCTTAAGTGGAGTGATGGGTAAATTGCATCACAAATGAGCCTCTGGTAAAGTGGCAAGGGTGACGCCACTAGGTTCCTAGAAAAGTGGCATGTAAAGCATTGGGGAAGGCATGGGATCGATTCCCTGTATTGGCAAATGGATGCATTTATTTTTAAGTGCAGGAGGGGTAAGTGTTGGAGTCGGTGGATTACGCTAAAGGAAAGTTTGAATCACCCAAATGCATGAATTAAGGAGTGATAAGGGAGAGATTTAAGGGATTGGGTGAGAGACTGAGAGTTGGCCGAATTTAGGGAATTGAAGAGGGAAAATTCGGCAGAGGGATTAGGTTAACATTTCGGCACCTAGGGCTTTGTGAGGTGCCGTTTTCTTCTGCTCAGGCACCACAAGGGTTTTCTTTTTCTCTCTTTTCCTCTCTAGCCAAAACTTTCACCTATCCTGTTCTTCTTTCTCTACTTTCTTCTCCAAAGCCGTCCATCAAACCTGCGATTCATCAGCATCTTTGCCGAAGTCGCAAAAGCCGAAATCCTGTGACCACTGCTTGTGCCGATTTCTTCAAAGCCAGGTCCTTCTATGTTCTTTTGTTTTTATTAATCTACGATTATCTTTTCTTAATCCTAGATACCTGACGGCAATTCTACTTCAAGGTCATAGTCTCACATCGTCATCCCCTTCACCACCCAAAAGCCGAAAGTACCATTGGTTTAGGGGCTTATAGCCGAAACTTCTTCAACCCCTAGATTCGGGTTTTAACATTGTTCTAAGGATAAATCTGCACCGGATTGCGTGGAAATCAAGTAGGAGTAAGGGGTAAGTACTTATCATCTAAGATCTGTTCTTATTTTACGATGTTAGGAAAAGCCGAAGTCCCTAAAAAAAATTAGGGAGGCTGTCGATTTGAGCATAAGGCTTTAAGAGTTGTAACTGATGTTTTCTTTCGGTGATTAGAGTCTTGTTAATCATTGGATCAAAAGCGTGAATCATTGGAGCAATCGAATTCGGAGCTAGCTATCGATTTTGGCAAAAAGGTAAGGGTTCAAAGGCTTTTTAGGAACATGGTTCGACTTTGGTTGAGCAAGTTTTAGGTTTAGTGATTACAGTTTGTAAATAAGAACTGTGCTAATCAATTGTAGGACATCGGAAGAGATCTCAGTAGCGGTCGTCGCGAATCAGGTGTGTACCGAACACCCTTTCTTAGTTCAATTCGGCAAAAGCCGAAATGCCGAATTCCGGCATTTCGTGGGCTTGTAGTATGCGAATGCTCTCAAGACGTGGAGTAATTGTTATATATAGCACTGCAAGGTGGTAAGTAAGTTTGTGTGACGTCTTAGCGTACTTCGGGAAAAGAGGGCCTCGATGGGCTAAAATTGGGCCCAATGGGCTTACGGACCAATATGGGTAAGAGATGGGCAAAGTAGCCTGTTAGTTAAATGGTGGAACCAAATTGTATAAAACTGCTAAAATTACTGAAGTAGCTTGTGTAGTTGCGTAAGTTACGAAATTTCCCCTAAAGAGCATAATTACCGAAATACCCCTAGGGTTTAAATTGGCTAAACTACATGACTGTTTGATACTGTATTTTGCATGATATGCTTTTATTAATATCTGTTGCATGGGATTGGGTATTGATGGAGGAAGTATTGAAACTGGTTTATCCACGTACTGGAGGCTTTGCCTCAACTCACTGATATTTGAGCAGCGTTGCTACAACTGTGAAGTGTAGGGCTGGGTGGGTTGAGATATTCCCCACATGGAGTGTAGGGCTAGTACGGGGCAGTGTAGCGGTGGTGGGTTGAGTAGTCTCCCCAGTTGGGCTTGCATTCATTACTACTATTGTTACTTATGTTACTGAACTGGGCCCATGGGCCACACTGTTATGTAAAAAGGGGCTAAGGCCTTGCTACTATATTTTGAAAAGGGCTTCGGTCCACTGTGTACTGTTATCTGGATAGGGCTTAGGCCCAATGGGCTCGAGCTGATTTGGGCTTTGGATGGGTTTCTGTATACACTGAGTTTCCCAAACTCACCCCTTCCTCTTCCATCCTTGCAGGTGAGCCCTAGTTGGTAGACTTGGAGCTGGACGGGATTCAGAGTGGCCATGAAGATTGATTGCCGGATTTAATAAGTTTAGCATTTATTTTGGATTATTTTTATTATGCTTAAGGTTGTAATAAGGCCGCTCTTTTTAATTAATTTTATTTTGGGGATTATTAAACTGGTTAGCACTAGGGTTCGTTTTATAAAAACTACTTGTTTTAAAAGATCACGATGACGCCGCAAAGTTTCCATAAAGTAAATGTTTTTCCAAGAAAATAAATATTTTAAGCGACTTAAACTTGTTTTAGTGTTCGTGAACACGTAACTCGCTTAAAGTGTGGCAATGGATGTGTGCATGTCTAGGATTGGATCCGGAAGAGCTTGGTACTTAAGCGGTCCTATAAGACTCACCTCCTCTTTTCGCTTCCTATCTAGTGCATGACTTCCATTCACTTTAACTTAAAACAAGAATGATTTTTGCTAAACTCTAAACAAAGAATTTAGATAAACACATGTTTTTTTTTTTTGAAACATCTCCATGTGACATACTAAATTCGGCCGTAACGTCTGGGCCGGGTTTGGGGTGTTACAAGGTCTATATCAATAAAAATAAATTATTAATACCTCCCATTGTTCATTTCTGGCTTAAGACTCACCCCCGGGAAAAATGACCAATTTGCCCCTAACCTTTCACACTTTTACAATTTAGTCCTAAGGCTTGTATAGTGAAATGCATGAAATTTCTAAGTTACCCAAGCCTAGCTGAATATTTTTCTTGCCTATAGCAGCCCACATTTTCTTTCATTTCACATTTGTCTAACCATTTTCACAACTTTTACAAAATAGTCCCTTAAGCCATTTTCATGAAAAACTACTTAGTAAAAGTTGTTTACTATCCATTAAACTCTCATATTCGTCCATAAATCATCAGAACACAAACATCTCATGCATAGGTAAATTTTTGAACATGAACCCTAGCTTGAAATATAGGTAGAAATATAGAGAGCATGTTACAAGGATCTCAAAAATACGAAGAACATTAAAAATGGGCCTAGGGAGCACTTACTATTGAGCTTGAAATGTTGGAAACCCTAGCTATGGAGAGCACACAAATTTTGACAGCATGGAGAAGATGAGTGACATGATTTTGGCTTATTTTTCCCTTTTTATTCTTTAATTAACCAAATGACCAAAATGCCCTTCATTACTAAACTTCCAAAATTTTTCATGCATGCCCATTTTTGTCCAAAAACTTAGAAATTGGGAAAATTACTCTTTAAGGACCTCTAATTAAAAATCCATAGCAATTTCATACTAATTGTTCTAGAACCTAAGTTTTGCAATTTATTCAATTTGGTCCTTAATTCCCAATTGGACACCTTACACACAAAATTTCTTCATAAAACTTTAACACATGCTTATTTTCATATCCTAGACTTCGTAATGATCATAAAATAATTATTTTAATTGTAATGATCATAAAATAATTATTTTAACATCATATTTGTGGTCCCGAAACCACTATTCTGACTAGACCCTAATTTGGGATGTTACATTTCTCCCCCTTAGGAACTTTCATCCTCGAAAGTCTTACTAGTAAGCAGGTTCGGATATTAACTTCTCATGGTTTCCTTGGGTTCCCATGTGGCCTCTTCTACTCCATGTTTATGCCATAAAACTTTCACCAAGGCTATATTCATATTCCTCAATTATTTGACTTCTCGAGCCAAAATCTTAACCGGTTCTTCACCATAGGTCATATCCAGTTTAATCTCAATTTCTGTGGGTGAAATCACATGGGAGGGGTCTGATCGATATCGTCGCAACATGGATACATGGAATACATCATGAATGTTTTCCAATTTGGACAGCAGTGCTAAGTGGTATGCCAACGTCCAACTTTCTCAGTAATCTCGTAGGGTCCAATAAATCTTGGACTCAATTAGCCTTTTTGACCAAATCTCAAGACCTTTTTCCATGTAGATACTTTCAAGAACACTTTTTCTCCAACTTGAAATTCAATGTCCTTTCTTTTCAAACTAGCATATGAATTTTGCCTATCCGATGCCACTTTTAAACAATCACGCATCACTTTAACTTTTTCTTCAGTTTCCTTGATCAAATCAACTCCATATGTAACACCCCTAACCCGAGACCGTCGCCGGAGTCGAACACGAGGTGTTAACAAACTTCAAACCACTTATTGATAATTTCCCAGACAAGCTGCCAATCTGTGTACTAGTCGCTTCAAAAATCATAACTTTGAGTTCTACATCTCGAAAATCGGTTTTGTAATTTTTCCTGAAACTAGACTCATATGTCCATATCTGATTTTTTCTAGAATTTTTGGTCAAGCCAATTAGTACAGTTTATTAGTTAAAGTCTCCCATGTTACTGTGGGTCGACTACACTGACCTTAGTGCGTTGCAACTCGAATAACTCCCTGTGAAGAGCTTCAATACTAGACTCAAAAATGAATCTATACATCTATGGCATGATTTCTAAATGTCTTGGGTTAATTTATAATGAATTTTCAAAGTCGAATAGGGAATCCGAAACTATTTCGCCCTGTTTCACTAAATCCCAAATTTCTCTTAACATATAACTCATATGATGCTTGCGTTTCTTCCATATGAATACTGATTCATCAAGGTTCATTTACATAATTTATTAACTATTTAATTCCATTCCTACTATTTTTAGTGATTTTTCACATCCACATCATTTATTCTGTCAAGATTCATTTCTAGGGTAGACTTTCTCTAACACATAGTTTCTATGATTCAACCACCCTTTTTCATATATAGTCCAAAATATAATCATGATGACCCATTCTAATGGCTGGTCATTGCCAAACATTTCGTGCCTCTTAATGAGCATATACATACCAAATGATTATAACATTATGCTCAAAACATTTATAAGCCATTTTCGCATGGCTATTCAAAATTTTACATACCAAGTTCAAACAAAACATAATAGCCTATACATGCCGAAATGTTCTCTTAGACCATCTAAGAAGAAGATACCAAAAAGTCACTAGTCGGTGTGATGACTTCGATGACGGTCCCGAATACGCAAAAAGTCGAGTCCAAGAAACCTAAAATAGGTGACAAGCAAACACCGAATGAGTATATAACTCAGTAAGTCATAAGCAATGCACTACCAACCATTAATAACATTATCGCCAAAGGAAACAAAATGGAACGAGGCTAATTACTCCATTCAAACTGAACTATACCATAGTTCCTTAGACCGTTCGATTCAACCACATACCAAGTTACACATTCACATTCCATATACTAATCAATAGGATATTTGAAGCATTTCTATACACCATTTTGTTTTCGTCACAATCATACATCTACATGACCTTTCACTCATTCCACGATAATTCTTATGTACGTGACTTCAATTTACATTGTCACATAGGTTCAAACTTACCAAGCTCAACCCCAAATATAAACATAGCGCCTATTAGCCATGAACTCAAGGTACTTACCCGATCCGCTGTCCGTGATCAACTCAATAGTGTCGCACACTCAGTGTCAATAGTGATTCAAAAGCATATAGTGAGTCCGCACACTTAGTGCTATATAATCAACTCGCACACTTAGTGCTATATGATCAAACTCGCACACTTAGTGCTGTACAAGTTTTAAACCCGCACACTTAGTGCCATTCTCATGATCACAAATGTTTATACCCGCACACTTAGTGCCGAAATCAACAACTCAATACATCTCACCTCTTTTCCTTTCATTCAATACTTCCATCACCACATACATACATGTATAGAAATTCATCATTCCTTCGGCATAATTATATAGACATTATGTCTATTCAAATCAATACAAAATATATGCTTAGTGACTTACCTTGTGTTGGGTAAAATAGTCCAAGTCGGCTACTCGATGACCTTCGTCTTTCCCTTGCTTGATTCTCCTTCTTTAACTCCTTGAGCTTAATCTTGATGCAAGTATAGCCAAATCTCTTCCTAATCCCTTCCAAACCAAACATGAAGCAAAAATTCCTTCCTTCCTCTTTGGTATTTTCGGTCAAGAGAGAATGAAATGGATGAGCAAAATTTTTTCTTTTCTTTTCTTCAATGCACGGCAATTGGGGGGTTCACTCACACATTTTTTTTCTTTCTTTATTTCCCATACTTATTTGTTTATTGTTTCTCCCTAATGCACCAACAAAACATGTTTCATGACATGTTTAGCCCATACTCCTTGTCATGGCCGCCACCTCCTATAAAAGAGGGATATTTGACATGCAAGGCCATTGTTTTGCATGCATGCTTTAATTAGTCATCACACATTTCCCATCATACTTTCAAAGTTTTCTACTAGGTCCTTTCTAGTGAAATTCACATTTATAACTCTAAATCAAACATCAAAAATGTCACACACGAATTAACACATATCATAAGCATCAAAATGAGCATTAAATTATTTTTATGCCTCGGTTTTATGGTCCCGAAACCACATTCGACTAGGGTCAATTTTGGGTGTCACAACTCTCCCCACTTAAGAAATTTTCGTCCCGAAAATCTTACCGTAAATAGATTTGGGTATCGCTCTTTCATAGAGTTCTCGAGTTCCCAAGTAGCTTCTTCTATCCCGTGTTTGAGCCATAACACTTTCACCAGTGGAACCCTTTTGTTTCGCAACTCCTTCACTTCACGAGCTAGGATACGAATCGGTTCTTCTTCATAGCTCATATCGGCTTGAATTTCAACCTCTGATGGACTAATTACGTGCGATGGATCGATCTATAGCGTCAAGCATCGAAACATGAAAGACATCGTGAATCTTTTCAAGTTCAGGGGCAAAATCAAACGACACATAACCGGACCGACTCGTTCGGATATCTCATATGGCCCGATGAACCTCGGACTCAATTTGCCTTTACGGCCAAATCTGAGTATCTTTTTCCAAGGCGAAACTTTAAGAAACACTTTATCTCCCACCTGATACTCAATGTCTTTTCGCTTCAAATCCGCGTACGATTTCTGACGATCTGTGGCGCCTTCAGACTTTCACGGATTACCTTTACTTTCTGTTCAAAGCATCTTTAATCAAATCCACTCCAAAATTTTACTTTCACGAGCTCGGTCCAAAACAATGGTGTACGGCATTTACGCCCGCATAAGGCCTCGTAAGGCGCCATCTTAATACTTGATTGAAAACTATTGTTGTAGCGAATTCAATCAAAGGTAAATACCGTTCCATGAACCATCGAACTGGGGACGCAACATCTCAACATATCCTCAAGTATTTGAATTATCCGCTCGGATTGACCATCGGTTTGTGGATGAAAAGCGGTGCTAAAATGCAGCTTGGTACCCAAAGCTTCTTGCAATTTCTTCCAAAATCGCGAGGTGAATCTCGGATCTCTATCCGACACAATGAAATTGGTACCCGTGTAATCTCACAACTGAGAAACGTACAATTCAGCTAGTTTATCCAATGAAAAATCTATACGCACGGGATAAAGTGAGCCGACTTAGTCGATCTATCAACAACAACCCAAATCGCATCCTTCTTGCTCACGACAATGGCGGTCCGGACACAAAGTCCATTGTGACTCGATCCCATTTCCACTCGGGTATCATGATCGGTTGAAGTAACCTCAAGGCACTTGATGTTCCGCTTTCACTTGTTGACATATTAAACATCTCAAACAAAGTCTGAGATGTCTCGTTTCATACCATGCCACCAAAACCGACATTTCAAATCGTTGTACATCTTTGTACTCCCCGGGTGAATTGACATTCGGCTACAATGAGCTTCGTTCAGAATCATCGAAATGAGTTCTGAATTTCTTGGAACACACAAACGATTTCTGAACCTCAAACAATCGTCATCATCAATTTGAAACTCTGATTCCTTATTCGGAACACATTCAGCCCGTTTTGCAACCAACTCATCGTCAACTTTCTGAGTTTCGCGAATTTGATGAGTCAATAATGGTTTGGCCTTTAATTTGGCTATTAACACATTGTCGGGTAGGATAGACAAGTGTACATTCATAGCTCGTAAAGCAAATAGTGCTATATGATGCTTAAGGCGTCCGCAACCACATTAGCCTTTCCCGGGTGATAATCAATGACAAGCTCATAATCTTTTAACAGCTCGAGCCAACGTCTTTGTCGCAGATTTAAGTCTCTTTGAGTCATCAAATATTTGAGACTTTTGTGATCCGAATACACATGGCACTTCTCACCAAATAAGTAATGTCGCCATATCTTTAAGGCGAATACGATGGCAGCCAATTCGAGATCATGGGTCGGATAATTTTTCTCATGTGGCTTTAATTGTCTCGACGATAGGCCACAACTCGACCTTCTTGCATCAATACGCAACCTAACCCAAGTAGGGAGGCATCACTATAGATGACAAACTTTTGCCGATTCGGTCAGATTAGTATCGAGCTTCCGTCAATTGAGTTTTCAATTGATCGAAACTTTTCGACACTTTTCCGTCCATTCAAACTTGACATCTTTCTAAATCGGCGTCATGGGTGTGGCTATCATCGAGAATCCTTTTACAAACCGTCAAGAGTAAGTAAGCAAGTCCCAAAAGCTCGAACCTCAAGAATGTTTCTGAGGCTTCCATTAAGTATGGCTGAAATTTTGCTCGGTCGACTCGAATACCGATGCAGATACCACATGACCCAAGAAGCTAACCTCTTAACCGTAACTCACACTTGTGAACTTAGCATATAACCGCTTATCCCGTAATATTTGCAACACTAATCTCGGTGCTCGCATGTTCGGTCTCATCTCTTGAATAGACCAGATGTCGTCAATGAACACAACTACGAACCGATCCAAATATGGTCCAAGATCCGATTCATCAAATCCATAAATACCGTAGGGCATTAGTGAGCCCAAACGGCATCACTAAGAACTCGAGTGACCATATCTCATTCTCAAGGTAGTTTTGGGTATGTCCGAATCTCGATTCAAGAATCGTAATAGCCCGATCTCAAATCTATTTTGAGAACACTGAGGCTCCCTTCAGTTGAACGAACAAATCATCGATACGCAGTAATGGATATTTGTTCTTTATTGTCACTTTATTAAGCTGACGATAGTCGATGCACAACCTCATGGTTCCGTCCTTCTTTTTCACAAACAACACTGGTGCACCCCAAGGTGAAAAACTTGGTCGAGCGAAACCTCTATCCGTCAACTCTTGCAACCGAGCTTTCAACTCCTTCAACTCGGTTGGTGCCATACGACACGGAGCTATCGAAATTGGCGTAGTCCTGTGTACAAGCTCAATACCAAACTCTACTCCCGAACAGTGGTAAACCCGTAATTCTTGGGAAAAACATCCGGTATTCACAAACCACCAAACAGATTCGTGTTTTATTTCTAACTCCTTATCATCAAGTACATACGCAAGGTATGCTTCGCACCCTTTTCTTACATATTTCGGGCCAACATTGATGATATTACAGTTGGCAACCCTTCAAGTCCGTAGACTCAATTGAATCATCTCGTTATTTGCGCACCTCAAATCAATAGTCTTGCTTTTGCAATTCACAACCGCATCATGCACGGTCAACCAATCTAAACCGAGTATAACATCAAATTCATCAAACGGCAAAAGCATCAGGTCCGCCAGAAAGCAGGACCCTCGGATTACTAGGGGACATTTCTTGCACACTTTGTCGACAAGCACGTATTGACCCAAAGGGTTTGACACTCGAATTACGAACTCAGTAGACTCAACAGGTAGAGTCTTACTAGATGCTAAGGTTTCACATACATATGAATGAGTAGAGCCAGGGTCAATAAACGCAATCACACTAGTATCAAAGAGAGTGAAAGTACCAGTGATAACATCAGGGGAGGATGCTTCCTCTCGTGCACGGATGGCATATGCCCTAGCAGGAGTACGGGTCTCAGATTGAACACCAGTCGGTGGCCCCTCTCGACTACCACCCTACCTCCTGAAATTCTTGGTGGTCTACCTCTAGCTGTCATTCCACTAGGTCTTGCACCTTGCATCCTATTCTTCTCATCAAGCTCCGTGCAATCTCTAATGAAGTGGTCCTTCGAACCGCATCCGTAACAAGCCCTATTGGTAGACTTACCCCAACATTCACCTATGTGTCTTCTCCCACATTGGGGGCATTCAGGTTTCTCTTGACGGTTATTGACCACACTAGCTACCAAGTAGCTCTCGAGTCCGTCAATGGTCGTGCTCTTATGGAAATTCCTTGATCGTCCTCGATTTATTGGTGTCCTCCCGAACTTCTTTACACCGAGAACGGAGCTTTACCCGTCGATCTTTTGTGATAGTCTCTAGCTTCAAATTCAGCCTTCTTCTTCTCTTTTCCAAGTTCCTCCGCCTTGCGTGCTCGTTCAACTAGTGTTACTAATTCTTTTATCTCCAAAATACCCACTAGTAGCTTTAAATCTCCATTCAATCCTTCTTCAAACCTCTTGCACATAGCAACCTCATCAGCCACACACTCCCGGGCATACCGACTGAGTCTTACGAACTCATATTCGTATTCAGATACTGTCATACGGCCTTGCTTGAGCTCCAAGAATTCCTTACGCTTTTGATCGATGAACCACGACTAATATATTTCTTTGAAATTCTATTTGAAAGAAATCCCAAGTAACTCGTTCATTTGGGACTATGGAAATCAAAGTCCTCCACCAATAGTAAGTCGAGTCTCGCAACAAGGATATAGCACACTTTAGACATTCATCGGTGTGCATGATAGTTCATCAAACACCGAATGGTGTTATCAAGCGTAACTCGGCCCTTTCGGCATCATCAAGAACTATGGCCTGAACTCTTCAGCCCGCGCTTCCTAATCAAGTCTGGTGGCTTACTCACTTCACAGTGGTCAAGAATCGATGGCATTACGAGCTCTTGGGGTGGATTATTCAAATTCGGAATTGTTGGACAGCCGGATTGGTTCGGGCATATTATGCGACCCACTCATTCATCATGGTAAAGAAGGCTTGTTTAGCCCCCTCACCTTGATTATTCGCAGATGACTGAGGTTCAACAGGCAGCATCCCTTGTGTAGGAGCAGCCGCTACACTTTCAACGTCATCCGCCAAGGTTCTCTCTACATCGGGATCCATTTACTAATCAAAACAAAAATTTTAACCGTCAGAAGTCATCACACATTTAAACATTAACATTAAGGCATGTATAGCTAGACTCATACGTGCTATGGTAGTCCTAGAACCGACTAAACCATAGCTCTGATACCAATAAAATTGTAACACCCCTAACCCGAGACCGTCGCCGGAGTCGAACACGAGGTGTTAACAAACTTCAAACCACTTATTGATAATTTCCCAGACAAGCTGCCAATCTGTGTACTAGTCGCTTCAAAAATCATAACTTGAGTTCTACAACTCGAAAATCAGTTTTGTAATTTTTCCCTGAAACTAGACTCATATGTCCATCTACAGATTTTTTTCTAGAATTTTTGGTCAAGCCAATTAGTACAGTTTATTAGTTAAAGTCTCCCATGTTACAGGGGTCGACTACACTGACCTTCGAGCGTTGCAACTCAAATAACTCCCTGTGCAGGGCTTCAATACTGATACCGTTTGTTTCTATAGAAACTAAACTCAAAAAGGAATCTATACATATATGACATGATTTCTAAATGTCTCAGGTTAATTTATAATGAATTTTCAAAGTCGGAACAGGGAATCCAGAAACCGTTCTGGCCCTGTTTCACAAAAACCCAAATATCTCTTAACGTACAACTCATATGACCGTTTCGTTTCTTCCATATGAATATAGATACATCAAGGTTCATTTACATAATTTATTCACTATTTAATTTCATTCCTACTATTTTTAGTGATTTTCCACATCCACATCACTGTTGCTGCTAGTATCTATTTCTAGGGTAGACTTTCTCTAACACATAGTTTCTATGATTCAACCACCCCTTTTTCATATATTGTCCAAAATATAATCATGATGACCCATTCTAATGGCTGGTCATTGCCAAACATTTCCGTGCCTCTTAATGAGCATATACATACCAAATGATTATAACATTATGCTCAAAACATTTATAAGCCATTTTCGCATGGCTATTCAAAATTTTACATACCAAGTTCAAACAAAACATAATAGCCTATACATGCCGAAATGTTCTCTTAGACCATCTAAGAAGACGATACCAAAAAGTCACTAGTCGGTGTGATGACTTCGATGACGGTCCCGAATACGCAAATAGTCGAGTCCAAGAAACCTAAAATAGGTGACAAGCAAACACCGAATGAGTATATAACTCAGTAAGTCATAAGCAATGCACTACCAACCATTAATAACATTATCGCAAAAGGAAACAAAATGGAACGAGGCTAATTACTCCATTCAAACCGAACTATACCATAGTTCCTTAGACCGTTCGATTCAACCACATACCAAGTTACACATTCACATTCCATATACTAATCAATAGGATATTTGAAGCATTTCTATACACCATTTTGTTTTCGTCACAATCATACATCTACATGACCTTTCACTCATTCCACGATAATTCTTATGTACGTGACTTCAATTTACATTGTCACATAGGTTCAAACTTACCAAGCTCAACCCCAAATATAAACATAGCGCCTATTAGCCATGAACTCAAGGTACTTACCCGATCCGCTGTCCGTGATCAACTCAATAGTGTCGCACACTCAAGGTCAATAGTGATTCAAAAGCATATAGTGAGTCCGCACACTTAGTGCTATATAATCAACTCGCACACTTAGTGCTATATGATCAAACTCGCACACTTAGTGCTGTACAAGTTTTAAACCCGCACACTTAGTGCCATTCTCATGATCACAAATGTTTATACCCGCACACTTAGTGCCAAATCAACAACTCAATACATCTCACCTCTTTTCCTTTCATTCAATACTTCCATCACCACATACATACATGTATATAAATTCATCATTCCTTTCGGCATAATTATATAGACATTATGTCTATTCAAATCAATACAAAATATATGCTTAGTGACTTACCTTGTGTTGGGTAAAATAGTCCAAGTCGGCTACTCGATGACCTTCGTCTTTCCCTTGCTTGATTCTCCTTCTTTAACTCCTTGAGCTTAATCAATAAATCAACTAGTTTAACCATCTTGCTAAACATTCATAATTCAATTACACATGCATATGTATGTTTGTATATTCGCAACCATCCTCACTTATTACCCATTTAGTCAATAATCTAAGCCAAGATAAGGCTTCAATATGGTTGCCTCTAACCGAATACATGCACACCAATCTACTTCATTTGGCGAATATGCATGTCTATGTTGAGGCCAATTTTACACTTAATACTACACAAAAAAAGCATACATTTTACTAACTAACGATTACATATTGTAGCTCAATACACATCTCTCGCTTACTTCATAACCAAACAACATCACAAGCAAATATACACCTTAAAATAGTATATATGTCATACCAATACATCATGTGCAAACATATATTCATGTAGGTGCAAGGGCCGAATCTCAAGTTGTTTATATCCAAATATAAACACATATCCAAAGCTCAAATCTTACCTACCATGCAACATGCATGAATCATACTTATGGATATACCATGATCGAATACATCACAACACCATAATTTTGGTCATGATTAAGCAAAGAACTTAATGTCTTACTCAAAAATACTAAAAAGAAAGTCCAAGAGCCATCAATCCACCATCACATATACCATTAGCAAGCTTCATATTTAACATGCAATGGCATTAACTCAAAATCCACCTTGGCCAAATACCATCCCCATGATATAACAAAGATTTGAACCATGGGCTAATAGGAACATCAAGTTAGCAACCAAAAACATGCATGAATCTCATGGCACAACATCAAACATACCTTAATCTTGATGCAAGTATAGCCAAACCCCTTCCTAATCCTCTTCCAAACCAAGCATGAAGCAAAACTCCTTCTTTATCCTTAGTATTTTCGGCCAAAAAGAGAGTGAAATGGATGAACAAAATTTTTTTGTTTTCTTTCCTACCTACACGGCAATGGGGAGGGAGAGAAGCCTTCACACACACAATTTTTTGTTTATTCCATACTCCTTATTTTATTCATTCCAACATAACCCACTTACCAAACATGTTTCATGACATGATTTTGCCCATGATTCCTTGTCATGGCCGGCCACTAGCTATTGGGGGGGAATTTGACATGCAAGTCCATTGTTTTGCATGCATGCTTTAATTAGTCATCACACATTTCCCCATCATACTTTCAAAGTTTTCTACTAGGTCCTTTCTAGTGAAATTCACATTTATAACTCTAAATCAAACATCAAAAATGTCACACACGAATTAACACATATCATAAGCATCAAAATGAGCATTAAATTATTTTTATGCCTCGGTTTTGCGGTCCCGAAACCACATTCCGACTAGGGTCAATTTTGGGCTGTCACACCATAAGTTTGGTGTTCTTTGAGTTCTATCCAGTACAATGGTGTCCGACATTTCCAGCCATACAATGCCTCATAAGGTGCCATTTTTTAACTCGTCTGGAAATTATTGTTGTAGACAAATTCCACCAATGGTAAATATTTTTCCCAACTGGCTTGAAGTTCAAGGACACAACACCTAAACATGTCCTCAAGAGTCTGAATCATCTGTTCAGACTGGCCATCTATCTGTGGGTGGAATTTTGTACTAAAACTCAACTTTGTACCCAAAGCTTCTTGCAACTTCTTCTAGAAGTGAATCTTGGATCCCTATTTGAAATGATCGACAATGATACCCCGTGTAGTCTCATAATCTCAGACAAGTTGGTCAATCTGTCAAGAGAGAAATCTATCCGTACAGGAATAAAAAGAGCCTACTTCATTAGTCTATCAACTATAACCCAAATGGCATCTTTCTTCTTCGGTGTTAATAGCAATCCTATCACAAAACCCATAGTAACCCTGTCTCATTTCCATTCAGGAACCATCATGGGCTGTAATAAACTTGAAGGTACTTAGTGTTTAGCCTTAACTTGTTGACATATCAAGCATTTTGATACAAATTCGGAGATGTCTCTTTTAATGCCATTCCACCAATACATTTTTTTTCAAATCATTGTGCATCTTGGTACTTCCCGGATGAATAGATAAATAGCTATCATGCACCTCTTGAAAAATTTTTCAAATCATCTCATCGTCTCTCGGTACACAGACCCTATCTCTAAACATCAAGCAACCGTCGAAACTAATCCAAAAATCTGATTCAGTGCCTGACTTGCATTGAGCCCCTTGGCTTGCCAGTCACTATCATTGATCTGAGCATTACAAATTTATTGTACAAACGTTGGTCTGGCTCTTAACTCTGCCAAAACTAAACCATCATCTAACAAGGCCAACTGTGTGTTCAAGGCTCTCAAGGCAAACAAGGATTTTCTGCTTATTGCATTTGCGACCACATTCACCTTTCTCGAGTGGTAGTCAATGATCAGTTCATAATATTTAATCAACTCTAACCATCTCCGTTGTCTCAGATTCAATTCTTTTTGAGTCATCAAATATTTCAAACTCTTGTGATCTGTGAATATACGGCAAGTTTTACCATACAAATGGTGTCTCCAAATCTTCAGGGCAAATACAATGTCAGCTAGCTTCAAGTCATGTGTTGGATAATTTTTCTCGTACGGCTTTAGTTGTCTCAAAGCATATGTTATTACTTTTCCCTCTTGCATAAGCACGCAACCTAGTCTATTTAAGGACGTATCACTATAGACCATGAATTCCTTTCCCAGCTCTGGTTGCACTAAAACTAGAGCTTTGGTTAGTAACGTTGTGACAGCCCTAATTTGACCCTAGTCGGAATGTGGTTTCGGGACCACAAAACCGAGTCATAAAATTTAGTTAAAATTTTATTTGCATACCTTATATGTGTGGTAGTACTTGTATAAAAATTTGATGTTTTAATTTTTATCTTAGGAATGTGAATCTTGCTTGAAAGGATTTAGTTGAGAGACTTAGAAAATTTTGATAGGTAAATAAGTAAGGACCAAATAGTATTGAAATATGAAAATTTGGGTTTGCATGTCAAAATGCCCAAATTATGTTGAGTGGCCGGCCAAGCATGGCTTCATTCTTCCAAGATTATGTTGTTTATTATTTAATATTGGTAAGTAATTAAAATAGAGGAGAAATAAAGATTAATAATAAGAAAATGAACAAAAAAAGGGTGTGTTCATCCTTGCTATCCTTTAGTAGAAAAACCAAGTAAAAGAAAGAGAGAAAAGCTTTGGAGAAGTTCTACCATACTTGTATCTAGGTTGAGGTATGTTGAAGTTATTCCTTTAAATTCATGTATATTTTTGGTTGTTAGTTTGAATTCTATCTATCCCATGGTTGGATTTGGGGTTGTTGGAGAGTTGGGATTTGACAAAGAAGCTTAAAATTTTAGTTGATACCTTGATGCTATTAACATGTTAGTTATATGGATGTGCTAAGTTGCTTGTTATGTTAGCATGAAAGTTGAAGTTGTTAAGTCATTTTGTTGGAGGTGCCGAATTTAGGACTAAGAAGAGAATGAGTATTCGGCTAACATAGTTGAAAGGGGATGTTGCCGATTTTTAGATTTAGATTATGGGAGTGGCTATAATGGGCATTAAGATGTTGAACTTAAGAAATGTAATATCTTGATTTTGGGCCTAGTCGGAATAGTGGTTTCGTGACCACAAAATCCGAGATATAAATAATTATTTTATGATTATTTTAAGGTCTATGATATGATTGCATGATTGTGTGAAAATTTCGTGAAGAAATTTTATGCATAAAGTGCTTAATTTGAAATTTGGGACTAAATTGAATAAATTGCAAAACTTGTGTTCTAGAAGTATTTTGCATAAAATTGAATTAGATTATTAATTAGAGGTCCTTAAAGAGTAATTTTACCAATTTCTAAGTCTACGGACAAAATTAGGACATGGAAGGAATTTTGGAAAGTTTAGTAGTAAGGGCATTTTGGTCATTTAGGGTAAAATGAATTAAAATACAAAATTAAAAGCCAATTTTGCTCATCTTCAACCCCATGGCCGAATATAGCAAGGAGAAACCATGGCTAGGGTTTTCAAGCTTCCAAGCTCGATTGTAAGTCCGTTCTAGCCTCGCTTTTAATGATTTTACGCTTTTGGAGTCCCTAGCTCGATTTAGCTTATGCTAGCAATAATTTAACCTAGGGTTTATATTTGGAAAAATACCCATAGGTGAAATTTGTGTAATTTGGTGTTTTATGATAGAATATGAGGTTTTAAATTATGTTAGACAACTTGTGCTACTTGGTTTTAAGTGAAAACGAGCAAAAGGGCTTAATCAGAAAAATACCTAATAGTCATAAGTACATGTTAGAGTGAGAATTTGATGTTGCCATAGAAGGAAAAATGATCAGCATGTCATAAAACATAAGAAAATAGGCTGAATTTTAATTTACGAGCTTTGGGGAAAAAGTGTAAATATGCAAAAGTTTAGGGCAAAATTGTAATTTTTCCAAAATATGATTTTGGGTCAATTTGAATAATGTGAGTCCTAATTAGACTATATTTTAAATGATAGAGCAAGGAAAACTGAAATTGGGCTAAAATGGGGAAAATACCAAGTTGTGGACGAAATGGTAAAATAGCCATTTTCATGACACGAGGTAAGTTCATATGTAAATGTTGGTAACATAGTTATTATTTTAAATGTTTTAATGTTTTTAAATGATATGATAATTATTATGAAATATTATACTTGTGATAATTGTTTGATAATATGTCAAATTATGTGATATACTTGGAAAATGTGAAATACTACCGAGTATCAGTATCGGCATTCCGTAGAAGATGGTTGAGACACATGATTGGGAAAAGGTCCCGTTGAACCTCGTGAATGGATTAGGATACAAGTGACATGTCACTGGGATATTTGGGCATCCGAACTCGTTGAGTTGAGTCCGAGTTCACTTATGGATGCGAATGTCCGAACTCGTTGAGTTGAGTCCGAGTTCGTGAGATGTAACTAGGCATCCGAACTCGTTGAGTTGAGTCCGAGTTCACTTATGGATGCGAACGCCCGAGCTCGTTGAGTTGAGTCCGAGTTCGCTTATGGGCGGGTTACATGATTGCTTGATTGAATATGTGGCACTTATGTGCAAGTTATCCATGTATCCAATTATATTCCGATGTGTTCAACGGGTAAAGTTCTACTCAAATGGAGGAATACTCAAGATGAAAGGGACGTATTGGTAAGTGTTGTGAAATGGATACTTTGAACAGGTATGTACTTAACCCTCGGGTTGAAAACTCGATATAACAACAATATGGTAAGATGATAAATGAAAAGGTGATATGAATGTCTTGGTGATGATTATGCAAATGATGTTTTATGTTTGCTTATATGGTTATGTTACTTGCTATTTGCATGTGAGCTTACTAAGCATTTATGCTTACTCCTCCTTTTCATTCCTTGTAGTGTTGACAAGCCAGCTCGAAATCGGAAACGGTCTGAGGCACGCCACACTATCCGTATACCATCTTGGCATAATGGCTTGTATATTTTGAGTATGGCATGTATAGCATTATAATCATTTTATATATATGGTCTTATGATATGGTTATTGAGTGGTATGGAAATAGAAATGTTGGTAATGATTAGCCATTGGAATGGCTAATCATGATCATATTTGGTATTATGTATGTCAAATTGCTAGCTAATCCATGGAAACCATGAAATAGGTAAAATTTACCATAAAATAGATTCAGACAGCAGCAGTGACGTGAGTTTGAAAAATCACTAAAAATAGTAGAAATGGAATTAAATAATGAATAAGTTATGGAATCGAAGCTTGATGAGTCTATTTTCATATGGAATAAGCGAAACAGGTATATGAGCTATATTTTATGAGATGTTTAAATTTTTGTGAAACAGGGCCAGAGCGATTTCTGGATCCCCTGTTATGACTTTGGAAATTCACCATAAATTTTACAAAGATAATTAGAAGTCACGCTTTATATGTACAGATTCCTTATTGCGTCTAGTTTTATTATAGATAAACGGCATAGTCATTGAAGGTCTGTATAGGAGATATCTGATTCGTAATACACAGAGGTCAGAGTAGTTGAACCCTGAAACAGGGAGACTTTAACTAATAAACTGTACTAATTGGCCCAACCAAAATTCTAGAAAAATATTAGTAGATATATATATGAGTCTAGTTTCAGGAAAAATTTACGGAATTGGATTTCGAGTTTCGTAACTCGAGATATGATTTTTAAAGCGACTGTGATGCAGTTAGCCAGCTTGTCTGGAAATTTTAAAATGAATTGTATGAGCTGTTTAATTAATAAATTAAGTCCGTTAACACCTCGTGTTCGACTCGAAACGGTCTCTGCACGGGTGTTACATTTAGTGGTATCAGAGCAGGTTTAGTCGGTTCTCGGACTAACCTAGCATGTGTAAAAGTTTAGCTATACATGCCACTGATCTGTGATAGTGTGATGTCTTCCGACGCGTATAAGTACCGCCTTATTTAGACAGGTACTTCCAACCGAAATGTGCCGACCATGTTCAATGTTATGTGAAGGTATTTGAGTAAAATTATGATTATGATAAGTCTCGGTTCAGAAAAGTATGAATAAAGGTTTATGATACATATGTGATAATATGTGAGATGAAAGTTCATGTTGTGATAAATATTCATATTTGCTTAATGCTCATATGATGTAGTGTATGTGGCTTACTTGATAAGATGAACGGAATAAATAAAAAGTAGTAGAGGTATGAATAAAGGTCATAATATTATGATACGAATGACAATGTCCTTGTCTTGATTGGATGTCGAATGTTGATGAATGTTAATGGTATATAATTTTTATGAGGTAAAGGATTATAATGAAATGAACTTATCTATGTTAAATTGTTGGACTGAATTATATGATTGTAATGATATGTACATGATGATGCACGAAATGAAAGTTGTGATTGTGATGCAAATATTTATGTTTGTTTGGTCTTATATAATGTCATGAGCATGAATTAATTTAATTAAATGAATGGATAAGTAAAGCTATCTAGAAAACATAGAATGTATGCATAAGTATATTGTCTAAATGGGACAATAGGAAAATTGGTGTAAGCCAACATGAATGAATGACATGATTTTGATGATGTTACTATGATGATGGAAGTTGTGTCATATGTGTATGTATAAGAAAGTCGAGTCGAGGTCCTACAACCCTCCCCTTACCAAAGTGGTACTTATAATGGAATTTCATGAGATTTGTATTGAATAAGTTTCTGTTGAAAACCCAAAGAGTTCAAAGGATAGAATAATTATAAGTATGATCCGAGATTGAAAATGAGCTGATAAGTAAAGTCGAGCGAAAGTATCCGATTGATATAAAGATTATTGGAATTATGCATCGTGTCGATTAGAGAAGGAATTCTCTTTGGTAAATCGAATTACTCAAGTGCAAGGTCGAGAAAAGTGTAAATCGAAATTTATTCAGAATCGACATTCTTTAGTGAATGATTTAATATGAAATTTGTGACGCAGAACTAGTTGGGGAAATGATATTTCAAATGTGAATTATCCGAGTGTGACAGATTATGACCGATTGATTTAGCGATCTCTTTTGAGATGTTCTATGTGTTCACCCGTTCTCGTAAATATTTCTATGGCTATTAATCTTCAAGAAATTCTTGTTATCTGGGAATGTCTTCTAATTTGGTGTTGGATGAAAGCATTGGTAGTCTGACTGGTTTATAATTTATATTGCTCTATTTCATCGGGTATTCTATTTCATTTCGCTCGATAAGAATTGATGAGAGAATTCATATGATATTATGATTCTGCTTTCTTCTACTTGATGCTTCATCCGATATATATGTATGGGAAGATATATTGATCTTGTTATATTTGATTTCAGTGGGATTAAATGATGTTTTCTTTTGGACTTTCTTTCTTTGAAGAATTATCAGGGTATTCTGTATTTTCTCTATGAATTTGGTTTTCGAGTCTCCGGCATAGTATCGTATCTTGGGTTTCTTTATCCTGGATCTCTTTATTCTTGATTTCTTTATTCTGGGTTTCTCTATCTTGGATTTCTTTATTCGGTTTTCTTGTTATCTTTGTTCCATAATTTGTTAATTATGACTCATGTTCGAAGTACGTTCTTCAGCTCGTGATAATCATGTCAAATATGACTATACTTCTAATTTGATCTTGGTAATGTGGTGATTTTAGTATTGGGATTTTTTTCTAATTTCTGTGTAAGGATTTGACATCAGTAAAGGCATAGGTGATAAAAGCGTGAGTTTTAGTCGGTATGGTAAATTATTTATTTGAAAGATTTCATGTGACAATTATGTCAGGATTATTTTTCCCAAGTTTGATAATAGAATTTCATTTTGTACAGATCAAAGAGTAAATAGTTTGAACGAGAAGTCTATATTTATTAGAAAGAGTTGAATATTAGTTTAAGTCACTACGAATGATAAGGTTTCCATATTGTGAAAGCTGAAAAGTTTATTACATGTTGACAGAGTTCGGATAGATGAGAATATTGGTAACCAAGCGCCCGAACTAGACTAGTCTACATTGAGCAAAGACTTCGACTTTCAAGAATGTATTGTTGTATGAATTGTGATGTGTTTCAAGACGGTGAGGTAATGTGATAGTTTAGAGCATCCGATGTTACATAAAATCGGAGTTGTTAAAGGGTTAAAGCCGAGCATTGGGATCTATCAAAATTATCCTTGTCAATGTTGATATTGGGATGGAAATGAGAAGGATTATTCTTGAGGCCATATCGAATTATTTCTATGGCGGAAAGAGGAAAATGTGATGTATCCTATTGTTAAATGTTTGGCGAGATCTATAAATCACATCAGATTGAATGAATTCCTACTCATCGATTCATGGAATTTCGTGTCTCTTTGATTGTTGGATTTCTTGGAATTCGGTCTCCATTAAATCAAGTTGAGATCCGGTTTTATGTCATGATATCATGGGAAATTGAGAAGGGTTGAAAATTTAAGAACAGTTGAGAGTTGAGACTGTAAGCTTTTAGATCATATGAGAAATTGAAGAGATGTATTGGAGGTACAGTCTAAGTGCAAGTTCTTGGCACCAAATATGAGATTAAAAGTGAAGACCACTTTTTCGGTAAGATTTTCGGGACGAAAATCCTCAAGGGGGAGAGTTGTAATATCTTGATTTTGGGCCTAGTCGGAATAGTGGTTTCGTGACCACAAAATCCGAGATATAAATAATTATTTTATGATTATTTTAAGGTCTATGATATGATTGCATGATTGTGTGAAAATTTCGTGAAGAAATTTTATGCATAAAGTGCTTAATTTGAAATTTGGGACTAAATTGAATAAATTGCAAAACTTGTGTTCTAGAAGTATTTTGCATAAAATTGAATTAGATTATTAATTAGAGGTCCTTAAAGAGTAATTTTACCAATTTCTAAGTCTATGGACAAAAATTAGGACATGGAAGGAATTTTGGAAAGTTTAGTAGTAAGGGCATTTTGGTCATTTAGGTAAAATGAATTAAAATACAAAATTAAAAGCCAATTTTGCTCATCTTCAACCCCATGGCCGAATATAGCAAGGAGAAACCATGGCTAGGGTTTTCAAGCTTCCAAGCTCGATTGTAAGTCCGTTCTAGCCTCGTTTTTAATGATTTTTACGCTTTTGGAGTCCCTAGAGCTCGATTTAGCTTATGCTAGCAATAATTTAACCTAGGGTTTATATTTGGAAAAATACCCATAGGTGAAATTTGTGTAATTTGGTGTTTTATGATAGAATATGAGGTTTTAAATTATGTTAGACAACTTGTGCTACTTGGTTTTAAGTGAAAACGAGCAAAAGGGCTTAATCGGTAAAAATACCTAATAGTCATAAGTACATGTTAGAGTGAGAATTTGATGTTGCCATAGAAGGAAAAATGATCAGCATGTCATAAAACATAAGAAAATAGGCTGAATTTAAATTTACGAGCTTTGGGGCAAAAGTGTAAATATGCAAAAGTTTAGGGGCAAAATTGTAATTTTTCCAAAATATGATTTTGGGTCAATTTGAATAATGTGAGTCCTAATTAGACTATATTTTAAATGATAGAGCAAGGAAAACTGAAATTGGCTAAAATGGGGAAAATACCAAGTTGTGGACGAAATGGTAAAATAGCCATTTTCAGACATACGAGGTAAGTTCATATGTAAATGTTGGTAACATAGTTATTATTTTAAATGTTTTAATGTTTTTAAATGATATGATAATTATTATGAAATATTATACTTGTGATAATTGTTTGATAATATGTCAAATTATGTGATATACTTGGAAAATGTGAAATACTACCGAGTATCAGATTCGGTGATTCCGTAGAAGATGGTTGAGACACATGATTGGGAAAAAGGTCCCGCTGAACCTCGTGAATGGATTAGGATACAAGTGACATGTCATGGGATATTTGGGCATCCGAACTCGTTGAGTTGAGTCCGAGTTCACTTATGGATGCGAATGTCCGAACTCGTTGAGTTGAGTCCGAGTTCGTGAGATGTAACTAGGCATCCGAACTCGTTGAGTTGAGTCCGAGTTCACTTATGGATGCGAACGCCCGAGCTCGTTGAGTTGAGTCCGAGTTCGCTTATGGGCGGGTTACATGATTGCTTGATTGAATATGTGGCACTTATGTGCAAGTTATCCATGTATCCAATTATATTCCGATGTGTTCAACGGTAAAGTTCTACTCAAATGGAGGAATACTCAAGATGAAAGGGACGATTGGTAAGTGTTGTGAAATGGATACTTTGAACAGGTATGTACTTAACCCTCGGGTTGAAAACTCGATATAACAACAATATGGTAAGATGATAAATGAAAAGGTGATATGAATGTCTTGGTGATGATTATGCAAATGATGTTTTATGTTTGCTTATATGGTTATGTTACTTGCTATTTGCATGTGAGCTTACTAAGAGTTTATGCTTACTCCTCCTTTTCATTCCTTGTAGTGTTGACAAGCCAGCTCGGAAATCGGAAACGGTCGGAGGCACGCCACACTATCCGTATACCATCTTGGCATAATGGCTTGTATATTTTGAGTATGGCATGTATAGCATTATAATCATTTTATATATATGGTCTTATGATATGGTTATTGAGTGGTATGGAAATAGAAGTGTTAGTAATGATTAGCCATTGGAATGGCTAATCATGATCATATTTGGTATTATGTATGTCAAATTGCTAGCTAATCCATGGAAACCATGAAATAGGTAAAATTTACCATAAAATAGATTCAGACAGCAGCAGTGACGTGAGTTTGAAAAATCACTAAAAATAGTAGAAATGGAATTAAATAATGAATAAGTTATGGAATCGAAGCTTGATGAGTCTATTTTCATATGGAATAAGAGAAACAGGTATATGAGCTATATTTTATGAGATGTTTAAATTTTTGTGAAACAGGGCCAGAGCGATTTCTGGATCCCCTGTTATGACTTTGGAAATTCACCATAAATTTTACAAAGATAATTAGAAGTCACGCTTTATATGTACAGATTCCTTATTGAGTCTAGTTTTATTAGAGATAAACGGCATAGTCATTGAAGGTCTGTATAGGGAGATATCTGATTCGTAATACACAGAGGTCAGAGTAGTTGAACCCTAAAACAGGGGAGACTTTAACTAATAAACTGTACTAATTGGCCCAACCAAAATTCTAGAAAAAATTAGTAGATATATATATGAGTCTAGTTTCAGGAAAATTTACGGAATTGGATTTCGAGTTTCGTAACTCGAGATATGATTTTTAAAGCGACTGTGATGCAGTTAGCCAGCTTGTCTGGAAATTTTAAAATGAATTGTATGAGCTGTTTAATTAATGAATTAAGTCCGTTAACACCTCATGTTCGACTCCGGAAACGGTCTCGGGTACGGGGTGTTACAAGAAATGTAGTCACATGTGGATTTATATGATATTACAAATAGAGGTGAAGCTATGCTAGATTGGGAAAAAGTCGATCAAGTGTGCATGAGAAGAATTTAGGTGTTTAGATGATGTTATAGATGACCTTGTACATGTATATATATATTCGGACATCAAAGTGAGTATGTAGGTGATGTTGAATCAAATTTTTGGTGCACATTCGGTTATGTATATATATATATATATACATAAGTATGCCCATTCGTGATGTTACCTTTAATTATGTGAATAATCGACTAAATGGGTAATTAGTAAGAGTGGTTGCCGAATATACGGACATACATACGCATGTGTAATTGAATTATAAATGTTTAGCAAGATGATTAAACTAGTTAATTTATTTATTAAGCCCGAGAAGTTAAAGAAGGGGAATCAAGCAAGGGCAAAGCCAAGGACATCAAGTAGCCGGGTCGGAACCGTCATACCCAACACATGGTAAGTCCTTAAGCACTTTTTGTGAGAACTCCTTGGATAGATATTTTTCAGAGTGATTCTCCTACTTATTAATATGACCATATGTACAACTTGAGTTAAGTAAATTGCTTTACCATGATGAAACAACATAGGGCACTATGTGTGCAAAATTATGTGGCACTATGTGTGCCGATTGGGAGGTTGAAGCATGAGGGAATCTCAAATGCACTATGTGTGCGATTTACTATGGCACTATGTGTGCGATTTACTATGGCACTATGTGTGCGAACATAATAAGCACTATGTGTGCAACATTCGGTTGTTGATATAAATTGTGCATGAACGAGGTAAGTGATTGAGCTACTAACTAAATATCGAAATTGAGGTTGTGCGGTGTATGCATAAATTTATCTAGTGCATCGTTGTTCCAAACTTGAGGAAATGGATCTAAATCGATTGGGCTGACTTGGCATTTGATTTGATTGAAGGACTTGGCATGAGATCGAACCAAAATTTAAGAAATTGTAGCATAGTTTGTTATGGTTGGAAAAAATTGATTTTGTATTATTTGTTTTTCACTTATGATTATTATTGATGGACGGTAGAGTAGTGCTTATGACTTACTGAGTTATGTACTCATTTGGTGTGCTTATTTGTTGCTTATTTAGGTTCTTGATCCATTTTGTGTGCTCGGGACCGTCGTCAAGTCATCACACCGCTAGCAACTTTTGGTATTTTCTTCTTATTTGGTCTAGGAGAACATTTCGCATGTATAGGCTATTATGTTTGTTTGAATTTTGGTATGTAACCTTTTAGCCATGCGAAAATGGCATAAATGTTCGGTTGGATTTGGTTTTATGATGTTTGGTCACAAGTCTTAGTAATTCGGTTTTGGTTGAGTATTGGTTGAGGTCTACTCGATTATTACGCCATATGTCGTGGCTGATTTATTTTCGGTGCTATACTCATGACATAGCTATAGTGTAGTAGGGAGATGGTCGGTGATGATTAGCCTCTGGCATGGCTAGTCATGGTCATAATTGGTGACATGTATGATGAATTACTAGTTAGACCAAGGAAAATCATGAAATAGGCATAGTTCACTCTAGTAACAGATGCAAACAGCAGCAGTGATGTGAGATTGAAAAATCACTAAAAATAGTAGAAATGAAATTAAATAATTAATAAATTATGTAATCGAATATCGATGAGCCTATTTTCATACGGAAGAAACGAAACAACCATATGAGCTATATGTTAAGAGATGTTTAAATTCTTGCGAAGCAGGGCCAGAGCTATTTCTGGATCCCCTGTTCTGACTTAGGAAATTTACCATAAACTTTATCGAGATAATTAGAGGTCGTACCTTATATGTACAGATTCATCATCGAGTCTAGTTTCATTAGAGACAAACGGTATAGGCATTGAAGCCCTGTACAGGGAGATATTTAAGTTGAAATGCACAGAGGTCAGTATAGTGGAACCTTGAAATAGGGGAGACTTTAATGAATAAAATGTACTAATCGGCCCAACCAAAAATTCTTCAAAAATTATACCATAGAGATATATGAGTCTAGTTTCAGGAAAAATTTACAGAATTGGATTTTGAGTTTCACAACTCAAGATATGATTTTTAAAGTGACTACGATACGCTTAGCCAAAGATGCCTGAAAAAAAATTTTGGGGAAATAAATGAAGTAAGCTCGGTAACACCTCGTGTTCGATTTCAGGTAACGGCCACGGGATCGGGGTGTTACATTTTATTGGTATCAGAGCTATGGTTTAGTCGGTTCTAGGACTACCATAGCGCGTATGAGTCTAGCTATACATGCCTTAATGTTAGTGCTTAATAATGTGATGACTTCTGACGGTTAAAATTTTTGTTGTGATTAGCAAATGGAACCCGGGGTAGAGAGACCCTTAGCGGATGACGTTGAAAGTGTAGCGGCTGCTCCTGCGCAAGGGACACCGCCTGTTGAACCTCAGTCATCTGCAAATAATCAAGATGAGGGGGCAAAACAAGCCTTCTTCACCATGATGAATGAGTGGGTCGCGCAATATGCCCGAACCAATCCGGCTGTCCAACCATTCCTGAATTTGAATAATCCACACCAAGAGCCCGTAATGCCATCAATTACTGATCCTGTGAGGCTAAGTAAACCACCAGACTTGATTAGGAAGGGCTGAGGAGTTCAAGGTCATAGTTATCGATGATGCCGAAAGGGCCGAAGTTCGCTTGATAACACCATTCGGGTGTTTGATGAACTGTCATGCACACCCGATGAATGTCTAAAGTGTGCTATATCCTTGTTGCGAGACTCAGCTTACTATTGGTGGAGGACTTTGATTTCCATAGTCCCAAACGAACGAGTTACTTGGGATTTCTTTCAAATGAATTTGAAAGAAATATATTAGTCAATGGTTCATCGATCAAAAGCGTAAGGAATTCTTGGAACTCAAGAAAGGTCGATGACAAGATGTCGAATATGAACATGAGTTCGTAAGACTCGATCGGTATGCTCGGAGTGTGTGGCTGATGAGGTTGCTATGTGCAAGAGATTTGAAGAAGGATTGAATGAAGATTTAAAGCTACTAGTGGGTATTTTGGAGATAAAAGAATTCGTAACACTAGTTGAACGAGCCTGCAAGGCGGAAGAACTTGGAAAGGAGAAGAAGAAGGCTGAATTTGAAGCTAGAGACTATCGTAAAAGATCGACGGGTAAAGCTCCATTCTCGGCTGTAAAGAAGTTTAGGGAGGACACTAATAAATCGAGGACGACTGCGGGAATTTCCATTAGAGCACGACCATCGACGGACTCTGAGCTACTTCGGTAGCTAGTGTGGGTAATAACCGTCAAGAAAAACTGAATGCCCCAATGTGGAAGAAGACACATAGGTGAATGTTGGGGTAAGTCTACTAACAGGGCTCATTACGGATGCGGTTCAAGGACCACTTCATTAGAGATTGCACGAGCTTGATGAGAAGAATAAGATGCAAGGTGCAAGACCTAGTGGAATGACAACTAGAGGTAGGCCACCGAGAATTTCAGGAGGTAGGGTGGTTATCGAGAGGGGCCTCGATACTACTGTTCGATCCGAGACCAGATTTCGCTAGAGCATATGCCATTCGCAGACGAGAGGAGGCATCCTCCCCGATGTTATCACCGGTACTTTCACTCTCTTTGATACTAGTGTGATTACGTTGATTGACCCTGGCTCTACTCATTCATATGTATGTGAAACCTTAGCATCCAGTAAGACTCTACCTGTTGAGTCTACTGAGTTCGTAATTCGAGTGTCAAACCCTTTGGGTCATACGTACTTATTGATAAAGTGTGTAAGAGATGCCCTTTAATAATCCGAGAATCCTGTTTTCCGGCCAATTTGATGCTTTTACCGTTTGACAAATTCGATGTTATTCTTGGTATGGATTGGTTGACCGTACATGATGCAGTGGTGAACTATAAAAGGAAAACCATTGATTTGAGAAGTGCAAATAATGAGGTAGTCCGAGTTGAGTCTACTGATTTAAAGGGGGTGCCAGCGATAATATCTTCAATGACCGCTTAAAGATATGTGAAAAAGGGGTGTGAAACATACCTTGCGTATGTATTTGATAGCAAAGAGGCGGAAAGGAAACTTGAATCAGTACCAGTGGTTTGTGAGTATTCAGATGTTTTTCCTGAGGAGTTATCGGGGTTGCCACCGGCTCGAGAAGTGGAATTCGGCATTGAAATTGTACCTGGTACCACGCCAATCTCAATAGCCCCGTATCGTATGGCATTAACGGAATTAAAGGAATTGAAAATTCAATTGCAAGAATTGATGGATAGAGGTTTCGCTCGATCGAAGTTTTTTCTATGGGCGCACCGTATTGTTTGTGAAAAGAAGGATGGAACCATGAGATTGTGCATTGACTATCGCCGTTGAATAAAGTGGCAAGAAGAATAAATACCCGTTGCCACGTATTGATGATTTGTTCAATCAATTAAAGGAGCCTCAGATTTTCCAAGATAGATTTGAGATCCGGTTATTATCGCTGAGGGTTCGAGACTCGCACATACCCGTAATTACTTTTAGAACGAGGTACGGTCACTCACGAATTCTTAGTGATGCCGCTTGGGCTCACTAATGCCCTCGCGGTATTTATGGATTTAATGAATCAAGTTTTCAGGCCATACTTGGATCGGTTTGTGGTTGTGTTTATTGACGATATTTTAGTTTATTCACAAGGTGAAGCTGAACATGCCGAGCATTTGAGACTAGTATTACAGATTTTACAAGAGAAGCAGTTATACGCAAAATTCAGTAAATGTGAAATTTGGTTGAGAGAGGTTAGCTTTTTGGGACACGTGGTGTCCGCATCGGGTGTCAGAGTGGACCCGAACAAAATTTCGGCCATACTCGATTGGAAACCTCCAAGGAATGTTATCGAAGTTAGGAGCTTTTTGGGACTTGCCGGATACTACCGACGTTTTGTAAGGGGTTTCTCGATGATAGCTGCACCGTTGACAAAACTACTCCAAAAAGATGTTGAGTTTGAATGGACAGAAAACTTTCAGAAAAGTTTCGATCGACTAAAGACCTGTTTAACCGAAGCTCCAAAGGCTAGTACAAATGAGTCCGGCAAAGAATTTGTCATTTACAGTGATGCATCCTTACTTGGGCTAGGTTGTGTGTTGATGCAAGAAGGTCGAGTTGTGGCTTACGCGTCGAGACAATTAAAACCGCATGAGAGAAACTATCTGACCCATGACATTGAATTAGCGGCCATAGTGTTCGCCTTGAAAATATGGCGGCATTACTTGTTTGGAGAAAGGTGTCATATTTATTCGGACCACAAGAGTCTTAAATATTTGATGACTCAAAGAGATCTAAATCTGCGACAAAGACGTTGGATTGAGTTGTTTAAAGACTATGAACTTGTCATTGATTATCACCCAGGGAGGGCTAACGTGGTGGCCGATGCTTTGAGTCGTAAAGCACTGTTTGCTTTGAGAGCGATGGATGCTCACCTATCCGTTTCGCCCGATGAGGTGCTAGTAGTTGAATTAAAGGCCAAACCATTATTGATTTATCAAATACTTGAATCCCAGAAAGTCGACGCTAAATTGGTCGCTAAACGAGCTGAATGTGCCTCGAATGAGGAATCGGAGTTTCGGATTGACAACAATAATTGCTTGACGTTCAAGGGTCGGTTATGTGTCCCAAGAAATTTGAAACTTATTTCGATGATTTTGAATGAGGCTCATAGTGGCCGAATGTCTATCCACCCGGGTAGTACTAAAATGTACAACGATCTCAAACGTCAATTTTGGTGGCGGGTATGAAACGAGACATTTCGAATTTGTTTCAAGGTGTTTGATATGTCAACAAGTAAAAGCGGAGCACCAAGTGCCATCAGGATTACTTCAGCCAATCATGATACCCGAATGGAAATGGGATCAAGTGACAATGGACTTTGTATCTAGGTTACCTTTGACTCAAAGTAAGAAAGACTCGGTCTGGGTTATTGTTGATAGATTGACCAAGTCTGCTCATTTTATCCCTGTCCGTACAGATTTTTCACTCGATAAATTGGCAGAATTATACATCTCCCAAATTGTTCGATTGCATGGGGTACCTATTTCTATCGTGTCGGATAGAGACCCAAGATTTACATCGCGATTTTGGAGGAAGTTACAAGAAGCGTTGGGTACTAAGATGCATTTTAGCACCGCATTTCATCCCCAGACTGATGGCCAATCTGAACGAATAATTCAGATACTCGAGGATATGTTGAGATGTTGCGTCTTAGAGTTTTGTGGTTCATGGGATGATATTTGCCTTTGATTGAATTCGCCACAACAATAGTTTTCAATCAAGCATTAAGATGGCACCTTACGAGGCTTTATACGGTCGTAAATGCCATACCCCATTATTTTGGACTGAACTTAGCGAAAGTAAAATCTTTGGGGTTGATTTGATTAAGGATGCTAAGCAGAAAGTTCGAGTAATTCGTGAAAGTTTGAAAGCTGCTTCGGATCGCCAGAAGTCGTATGCGGATTTGAAAAGAAAAGCCATTGAATATCAGGTTAGAGACAAAGTATTTGTCAAAGTTTCACCCTGGAAGAAGGTGCTTAGATTCGGTCGTAAGGGCAAATTGAGTCTGAGGTTCATCGGTCCGTATGAAGTATCCGAACGAGTTGGACCAACAGATACCGATTAATTTTGCCCCGAGCTCGAAAAGATTCATAACGTTTTTCATGTCTCGATGCTTTGACGATATAGGTCCGATCCATCGCACGTAATCACTCCATCTGAGATCGAGATTCAGCCTAATTTGAGTTATGAAGAAGAGTCGGTTCGCATTTTGATGCGTGAAGTAAAAGAGTTGCGAAATAAGAAAATCCCATTAGTGAAGGTGTTGTCGCATAAACATGGAATCGAAGAAGCCACTTGGGAACTTGAGGACTTTATGAGGGATCGTTATCCGAACTTATTCACTGGTAAGATTTTCGGGGACGAAAATTCCTTATGTGGGGGAGAGTTGTGATAGCCCTAATTTGACCCTAGTCGGAATGTGGTTTCGGGACCACAAAACCGAGTCATAAAATTAGTTAAAATTTTATTTGCATACCTTATATGTGTGGTAGTACTTGTATAAAAATTTGATGTTTTAATTTTTATCTTAGGAATGTGAATCTTGCTTGAAAGGATTTAGTTGAGAGACTTAGAAAATTTTGATAGGTAAATAAGTAAGGACCAAATAGTATTGAAATATGAAAATTTGGGTTTGCATGTCAAAATGCCCAAATTATGTTGAGTGGCTGCCAAGCATGGCTTCATTCTTCCAAGATTATGTTGTTTATTATTTAATATTGGTAAGTAATTAAAATAGAGGAGAAATAAAGATTAATAATAAGAAAATGAACAAAAAAAGGTGTGTTCATCCTTGCTATCCTTTAGTGAAAAACCAAGTAAAAGAAAGAGAGAAAAGCTTTGGAGAAGTTCGCCATACTTGTATCTAGGTTGAGGTATGTTGAAGTTATTCCTTTAAATTCATATATATTTTTGGTTGTTAGTTTGAATTCTATCTATCCCATGGTTGGATTTGGGGTTGTTGGAGAGTTGGGATTTGACAAAGAAGCTTAAAAATTTTAGTTGATACCTTGATGCTATTAACATGTTAGTTATATGGATGTGCTAAGTTGCTTGTTATGTTAGCATGAAAGTTGAAGTTGTTAAGTCATTTTGTTGGAGGTGCGAATTTAGGACTAAGAAGAGAATGAGTATTCTGCCAACATAGTTGAAAGGGATGTTGCCGATTTTTAGATTTAGATTATGGGAGTGGCTATAATGGGCATTAAGATGTTGAACTTAAGAAATGTAGTCACATGTGGATTTATATGATATTACAAATAGAGGTGAAGCTATGCTAGATTGGGAAAAAGTCGATCAAGTGTGCATGAGAAGAATTTAGGTGTTTAGATGATGTTATAGATGACATTGTACATGTATATATATATTCGCCATCAAAGTGAGTATGTAGGTGATGTTGAATCAAATTTTGGTGCACATTCGGTTATGTATATATATATATATACATAAGTATGCCCATTCGTGATGTTACCTTTAATTATGTGTATAATTGACTAAATGGGTAATTAGTAAGAGTGGTTGCGAATATACGAACATACATATGCATGTGTAATTGAATTATAAATGTTTAGCAAGATGATTAAACTAGTTAATTTATTTATTAAGCCCGAGAAGTTAAAGAAGGGAATCAAGCAAGGGCAAAGCCAAGGACATCGAGTAGCCGGTCTGAATGTCATACCCAACACAAGGTAAGTCCTTAAGCACTTTTGTGAGAACTCCTTGGATAGATATTTTTCAGAGTGATTCTCCTACTTATTAATATGACCATATGTACAATTTGAGTTAAGTAAATTGCTTTACCATGATGAAACAACATAGGGCACTATGTGTGCAAAATTATGTGGCACTATGTGTGCCGGTTGGGAGGTTGAAGCATGAGGGAATCTCAAATGCACTATGTGTGCGATTTACTATGGCACTATGTGTGCGAACATAATAAGCACTATATGTGCAACATTCGGTTGTTGATATAAATTGTGCATGAACGAGGTAAGTGATTGAGCTACTAACTAAATATCGAAATTGAGGTTGTGCGGTGTATGCATAAATTTATCTAGTGCATCGTTGTTCCAAACTTGAGGAAATGGATCTAAATCGATTGGGCTGACTTGGCATTTGATTTGATTGAAGGACTTGGCATGAGATCGAACCAAAATTTAAGAAATTGTAGCATAGTTTGTTATGGTTGGAAAAATTGATTTTGTATTATTTGTTTTTCACTTATGATTATTATTGATGGACGGTAGAGTAGTGCTTATGACTTACTGAGTTATGTACTCATTTGGTGTGCTTATTTGTTGCTTATTTAGGTTCTTGATCCATTTTGTGTGCTCGGGACCGTCGTCGAAGTCATCACACCGGCTAGCAACTTTTGGTCTTTTCTTCTTAGTTGGTCTAGGAGAACATTTCAGCATGTATAGGCTATTATGTTTGTTTGAAATTTGGTATGTAACCTGTTAGCCATGCGAAAATGGCATAAATGTTCGGTTGGATTTGGTTTTATGATGTTTGGTCACAAGTCTTAGTAATTCGGTTTTGGTTGAGTATTGGTTGAGGTCTACTCGATTATTACGCAATATGTCGTGGCTGATTTATTTTCAGTGCTATACTCATGATATGGCTATAGTGTAGTAGGGAGATGGTCGGTGATGATTAGCCTCTGGCATGGCTAGTCATGGTCATAATTGGTGACATGTATGATGAATTATTAGTTAGACCAAGGAAAATCATGAAATAGGCATAGTTCACTCTAGTAATAGATGCAAACAGCAGCAGTGATGTGAGATTGAAAAATCACTAAAAATAGTATAAATGAAATTAAATAATGAATAAATTATGTAATCGAAGATTGATGAGTCTATTTTCATACGGAAGAAGCGAAACGACCATATGAGCTATATGTTAAGAGATGTTTAAATTCTCGCGAAGCAGGGCCAGAGCGATTTCTGGATCCCCTGTTCTGACTTAGAAAATTTACCATAAATTTTATCGAGATAATTAGAGGTCGTACCTTATATGTACAGATTCATCATCGAGTCTAGTTTCATTAGAGACAAACGTTATAGGTATTTAAGCCCTGTACAGGGAGATATTTATGTTGAAATGCATAGAGGTCAGTATAGTCAAACCTTGAAATAGGGGATAATTTAATGAATAAACTGTACTAATCGGCCCAACCAAAAATTCTACAAACATTCTACCATATAGATATATGAGTCTAGTTTCAGGGAAAATTTACAGAATTGGATTTTGAGTTTCAGAACTCAAGATATGATTTTTAAAGTGACTACAATACAGTTAGCCAGCATGCCTGAAAAAAAAATTTGGGGGAAATAAATGAAGTAAGCTCGGTAACACCTCGTGTTCGATTTCCGGTAACGGCCACGGGATCGGGGTGTTACAAACGTCTTCAATTTCTCAAAACTCTACTGACACTTCTTCGACCATTCAAACTTAACATCTTTCTGCAGCAACCTCGTTAAAGGTGTAACACCCTGAATTTTAGGCCTAGAAGTAATGGGCCTTGAGTTTGGGATCGGTTAGAAGGTAGCTTAAATAACTTAAATGTGTTCAAATATTTTATAATTGCATGTTTAGCTTAACTGTTAAGTGATTTAGGAAGGGTTGGTAGTGTGGAAAAAGTCCTGGGTTCGATCCAAGGCTTTAGCAAAATTTTGCATTTTTTTTAAAAGACCCTGAGCATTAGGTGGAAGGCTTATTAATAAGACCTAGTAAAATCTAACACAAGGAAACGCTTGGCCTAGTGGCAAAAGGCGTTCGTAGCAAGCAGGAAGTCCAGGGTTCAAGTCCTAGCCTTGGAGAAATTTTTTATTGCGCATATGATTAGTAGGGAAGCTAGCGTTTAGGCCTTATAAATATGTTTGGTGGAAATATGGCACAAGAGTGCCTGAGGGCCAGTGGCGAGAAGCATGCTATGGATCTGAGAGGTTGCAGGTTCGAATCCCAGGCCTGGCAAAGCTTTAAATTTTCATTCTTTAAGGAAACTGAGACTTAGGCATATAAGCCTTATAGTTAACTGTGATCGAATGGTAGCACAAGATAGTGTAAGAGTATGCCTAAAGATCATTCATGAGATGGTTGTAATAACATACTTGATTTACCATGTTTATTAATATAAGGCGTTGCAATTATTATTTCAGTTTCTTTTCTATGTGTATAAATAAACTATTTTATAATAATGTCCTGAAAATAATATGATTATTCTTAAAAAGTCCTTAGTCATGTATTATTGTTGACTAGGACAACAATAATGCATTAAGACTAACATGTAGTTGATTGATGATAAAGAGTTGTCATTGACATGGAGTGTCAGAATCAATTTATGAATATGTGTGTTAGAGAATAACATATTGGACTGACCCGCTATGAGTATGTTTTTTGGATTATTATGTAATTGTCACAACACTACTCATAGTGATTAATATGAATATTGTAACACCCCTCGCCCGTATCCCTCGCCGGAACAGGGTTCGAGGTGTTGCCCGACTTAAACTCAGTCAATCACACAAAAACAGTGCCGAAAAATTTCAATCAGTTTAAAACTTTTCTTTTCACATGCAATCTATCCCATATATGGGCTTACGAGGCCCAAAACATCACTAGCCAACGCCTTTGGCTAAATTATAATATCACATACTCAACATTAAAACCCTATACATGCCATAGACTCGAAATACTAGGATTTACTTACACCAATAGCGTGAGCTCGACAGTGTGATAATATCTCCGGTGAACTCCAACCCGAGCAGGTAACCGAAGTCAACAATCTATAAAACAGAGGAATGTAACAACGGAGTAAGCTTTCATAAGCTTAGTAAGTCTTAAGCAATGCAAACAAATAAACGCAATTATACTTCGATTATTCAATTTCTTAAGTGGCCATATTCTAGGTATATTGCCATTTGGCCGAATACACACAAACACATAATGCACGTTCAACATTCTTATCACACTTAATCTGAATTTGTATAACATAATTAAATCGAATACTTTCACATACTTTCACACCCTGACCCGGTGTATCATGATCATAGATATAGTTATAACATTTATTCACGTATGTATCACAATGCACGCTTATGATTCATTGCAGATCAAACTCACATATGAGTACATAATGCGACTGCCCACTTAACGTCATGAATGTATTCATTTGTCAAACTAACATGAGGTACCTTAGTCATGGACTTTTCTCAAATCACCAGCATTTCGCTGTTAGGCTCGAGGTCCGATATCAGTTCACCAAAGATTATAGCTCGCTAGGCTCAAGGTCCGAATAGTATCTCACCGGCATTATAGTTTGCTAAGCTCAAAGGTCCGAATAATCAAGTCAACAAGTTCCATATAACATATTCATATCAATTAAGTACTAACATCATTCGAACATTTATAATTATACATCTCAAGCACTTTTCTTTCATCTCATTTTCACACTTAGCATTTGATAGCTTATGCATAACATTTCACTCACGTTCATTTCAAACTTATCATTTGATTATAAAAGCATATTGCATTTTTACCAACATGTTATACTTGCCATTATGCCATATAAGCATGATACAATACATTATCATTTCATCTTTAACATTCGCTAAACCCTTATCTTACAAGGAACACGAATTCACATAACATATCATTTCACCGGCATTACGCTGCTAGGCACGAAGGTCGAATACACATCATCGCACGAAGCTCGCTAGGCTCAAGGCGAATACACATCACCAAGACGAAGCTCGCTAGGCACGGCGTCGAATACACATCACCAAGACGAAGCTCGCTAGGCACGGCGTCTTAATATAATACCAAAGACTAGGCTCGGGATTTATCCGGATATAATACCAAAGACGAAGCTCGGGATTTAACCCGGATATTTTACCAGCACGAAGCCTGCGGGATTTAACCTAGATATACATCGAATATCATGCATATTTAATCATATTTTAACACCTCTCATTCAACATATCACATTAGTAGTCGTTTGCTACATTCGGATATAAGCTCCTTATGAACACCATCATTTACATTTCGGTTCAAAAGTCATACGTAAATATCACATATCCATTTCACCATTCAAACTTAACCCATAGTGACCATTCGACTCTAAGTCATATACATAAATTATTTATCGCACAACTTAATTCAAGTAGAACCAAAAGGTCACAATTCATCTAATATGTACATATTGCTCACTGATTCGTACACAACCTTTCAAATTAGCAATTATAAGATGGTTCCGCACATAGCCCATCCTTATCGATAATTTACGATGGTTTTACCCTTACTCACATATAGGCATTTTTACCTATGCTTCTCAATTCACATTTGTGATTCAATTCCAATCTATTTAACATGCATAAGTACATATCGCATACCTGACCAACTTAATGTATTTGAACGAATTCGATTGTCGATTTAACACAAGGTCTCATAGTTGAACATAAACATGAAACCATTTCTTATATGTTCGATTCACATCAATCATCAAATTCATTTAATTTACATGTACTTAATTAGGTTGTTCGTACCTGAATAATTTACTATACGGAATGAATCCACATATCGTATTAGCCCATAGTCTTATAGCACCACACTTTTAATAGTTTATCGGCAATTTGCCTGCTAGGTAATAACCTGATTTCATCACCGGCCATAAGCCTGCTAGACCTTTAAGTCCGATGTCATTTCACTGGCATTACGTCTGTTAGGTTTGAAACCCGAATATATATTATAATGCATAACTTATATCATCGATCACTAACAGTTACCTCATCGAAGTTCACATTTAATCACTTTAGTACCAAGCCACCTTCGGCTACCACAACGGACTAAATATAATAATTGTATACACATCATGGTTTCCTTTAGATATTCAATAATCACAATCGCGATATCTCCACCAGCACATATACGGCATAGTTTATTCATTGTAACACTCATTTAGTGCATCAAATTTCCAAATCCAATTCAACTTAGGCATAATAGCCATAATCGGCTTATAGCCTTAAATCATTACATATTTGGCACATTAACTAAATAAAATTTACATTACCTTTACCATATTAATTTAACTCTTAGGCATATAAAAAGGAATCAAGCTTAAACACTTAAGAACTTACCTTGAATGTTGCCGAACGATTACAACGGCTATTCGATTACTTTCTCTTTTCCCTTATCCGCATTTTGCCCCTCTATGCTCTTGAGCTTAAATTCAAAGATTTTAAACTAGTCATTATTCGACTATTCGAGCATCACTTTCAAAATATAATATATAAATATATATATATTCAACTTTCACACCTACTGATCATAGTAAGCTTATAAGAAATCAATAAGCAACTCATTAACAAATTTTTGTCAATGTTTACCACATAATCATAATTTCACTGCAAGCTGTCTTCCTGAGCAACAGTCACTAAATCATTTATAACTGGAGCTACGAAACTCCAAATCAAGTACCGTTAATTTTCCCTGAAGATAGACTCATATATATTTCATCCATAAAATTTTCAGAATTTTTGGTTTGGCCAATCAATACCAGATTTTTCTTAAAGTTTCCCCTGTTTCACTATTTGACTAATCTGACCACTCCTCACTACAAATCAAATTTCTCATTGTACAGAATTCAAAATATGTTCTCATTTATTTAATTTGAAACTAGACTAATTAAGGAGTCTAAGAATATAAATTTCATCTTATGAACATTTTTTTACAATTTATAATGATTTTTATAAAGACAGAACAGAGGATCTAGAAGTCATTCTGACCCTATCCCACATCACTTCAAATATCCCATGATCGGAAATTCTTTTGCTTACACGGTTTCTTTTATAAGAAGCTAGACTCATTAATCTTTAATTACATAATTTATTCAGCTTCAAACTCATCTCCCAAAATTTATGGTGATTTTCCAAAATCACGTTACTGCTGCTGTCCCAAACAGATTTATTACCAAATCACTCTTTCACACATACCTTGCATGCATGTTATTTAAACATGCATATCACCAATCAATCATCACATATCTATAATTTTACTTAAGCATAATCTTCATTTCATCATTTTAAAGCAAAACATGTTAGCCGATTTTTCCCTTAGCATCTAAGGCACATGCATGCTTATTTCAACTTCACCTATCTTCCATTTTTCATCAAAAGGACATGAAACAACAACCATTTCCTTCATTTTAATTCATGATCGAATGCTCACAACACAACCAAAAATCAAAATATGCTTCATGAGTTAGGGTAGAATCAAGAAGAACTCATGAACATCAAGATAAAAGCAAACTACCATGAACTTACCTTGGATTTTTCTTCCCCAAGTGACCGAACATTCAAGAGCTCTTTTCCTCTCCTTTCTCTTCTATTTTCAGCTTTCATGAACAAGAATGAACAAAAACCTTCCTTTTCTTCCTTTTTTTTTATTCTATTACTAAACATTTTATGACACAAAATAACATATATTATTTGTGCCATACTTATGCCATAACTTCAATAAAAAAATTTGCACATGTTGTCTACCATTAACACCATGGCCGGCCACTACACACAAAATGGGGAGTTTGACATGCAAATCCTCCTATTTTGCACTACTATTTATTAAGCCACTACATATTAGCCTATAGCATTTTCAAAAATTTTCACATAGGTCCTATTTCATAATTTCACTCACAAATGGCAGAATCAAAGCATGAGATTTTCACACATGCACTTTCACATGAAATAAACACATAATATAACATTTGATTATTTTTGGGACTCGGTTTTGTGATCCCGAAACCACTTTCCGACTAGGGCCAAATTAGGGTGTCACATATATGATCCTCGGACTTGAGATCATCATTATCCCAACATCGTGAATTGTATATTTTGATACAGTCAAGCGTACACCGTAACTGGTTGTTTTATAAAGGCTAATGTTGGATATACCACAATCTATGTAGAGGGATATGGTTGATCAATATAGGATAAGTCCCTCCTACATAATGGGAGTAATATCTTAAGCCACTTGATTGAGTGAGACTAGAAATGCATGGCCATGCTCAAATAAGTTGATATGAGATGTCATACTTATTTGTGTATCATAGTCCACTCAAGGTATCAAGAAACATGGGATGGACTATGCAAGTGTGACTATTCCATGACTTGTGTCCATTCGAGAGATAAAGGACTTAAGGATTAATGCATGAAAGGTTAATCACAAAAGGTTATGTCGAATCATGACTTCTTGTAACTTAGGTAGCAATGATGCATTGCTAGATGCCATTCATTGTTTGTAACATTAGAATCTTTCTAGTATTACTGCTAACGTTACAAGAACTTACAAGGTCACACCCTATGGTTGAAATGAACGGAATAAATGTGACAGCCCTAATTTGACCCTAGTCGGAATGTGGTTTCGGGACCACAAAACCGAGTCATAAAATTTAGTTAAAATTTTAATTGCATATCTTATATGTGTGATAGTAGTTGTATAAAAATTTGATGTTTTAATTTTATCTTAGGAATGTGAATTTTGCTTGAAAGGATCTAGTTGAGAGACTTAGAAAATTATGATAGGTAAATAAGTAAGGACCAAATAGTATTAAAATATGAAAGTTTGGGTTTGCATGTCAAAGTGCCCAATTCATGTTAAGTGGCCAGCCAAGCATGGTTCCATTCCTCCAAGTTTATGTTGTTTATTATTTAATATTGGTAAGTAAATTAAAATAAATTAAAGAAAGGAATTAAAAGGAAAAGATGAATAAAATAAGGAGGGAAGAGGAGTGTTCATCTTTTTTTCTTCTTTGGCTATTGCCGTGAGTGAGGAGAAGGAAGGGAGATTTGGTTATTTGATTTTGGCTTGGAAGATGGCTAGAATGAGGTATGTATTGAATGATTCTTGAAAATCTATGCATGTTTGAGATGGTTAGTTCAAATTCTACTCATCCTATAGATTAGACTTAGGATTTTGAGGTTGAAATTCGCCAAGAAGCTTGAAACTCTTAGTAGATGTGTTAATGTCATTAAAATGGATAGTAATGTAGGATATGGTGAGTGGTTAATTGCTTTTAACTTGAAAGTTGAGGTTAAAATGGGTTAAGTGATTGCGAATCTAATTTAGGGTGGAGGATTGTGTTCAAGTTATATTGGATAGGTAGAGGTTGTAATGAGGTTGAAATTGTTGAATTGTTAGTTGGGTAACAAATGAAGCAATCGGCCATATGGGGTAAAAATGGGATGTTCATTTTAGTTGTTGTTTCATTTTGTGAGAAATGGGTCAAGTGTTCATGAGATGAAATTTTGTGATTAGATGAATTAAAAGTAATAGTATAGTTGATATATATATATATATAGATATAGATATACATATTCGCCATCACTTAGAGCTTATGTGATGTTGAGTTTAAGCTTTGCATATTCGGCTATATATACATATATATGTAAGCCCATTCGTGATATTACCTTAGGACTATGTATATATAACCAACAAAAAAAATGGGAAAAACTAGCAAAGGTGATTGCCGAATGTCCAAGTATACATATGCATGTGTGATTGGATTATTGAAAGTATGGTAATTGCATAAGGTTATTAGCGAATAGCTAAGAACATAAGGTAGCAAGATAAAAATTTTACCATGCCGTTCGTATGTCATAAAATCATTAAAATGTGAATACCAATATATGTAGCAAAGCGGTTGAATGAGTTAATTTATTTGTTTAAGCTCAAGATCCTAAAGGAGAGGCGTCCAACAAGGGGAAATCGAAGGTCATCGAGTAGCCGACTTGGAATTATTTTACCCAACACAAGGTAAGTCATTAAGCATATAGTTGGTATTGATTTAAATGATCGTAATACCTATGCAATTGTGTTTAATGAGATGAAATGTATACAAATGACTTGTTGTAGTATTCGATCCCACTATCAAAAGATTATTGAGTATAGTGAAATTGTTATTTTGAGTGTGGCATGTATAGGACACTTGGTTACTTTGTGATATGTGTCATGCTATTTGGCCAAATTGTGAAGGCCTATGATGTTGATGATTCATTTTGTAATGGCCATGTGATATGGCTGATATTTGATCATTGGGTTGTAATCTAATTACCCATGCATTCCTGTGTTAATGCCTTGATGATGTGATATGTTATTGCTTGGTGAATGTATGATAAAGTATGGATTCGATGCTAAAAGATAAGGGATGACTTAATGGCTTAAAATGACTATAGTCATGAATGCATAATTTGAAGTTATAGTAACAAGTTTAATAATGCATGAAATCGGTGTGGTATGCTCCTAAATGGTGTAACAAAATAATATGCAATAGGATGACATTATGAAGATGTGAGAGTGACATGGTGTTGAATATTTGAGTGTCTAAATATGTCATGTTGCATGCTATTAAATATGTTTGAATGTATGAATGATTGAGGGTGACAATTCGCTTGGAAAATAGCCTTTAAATGGTCTACACAGGTAGACACACGGGCATGTGTCTAAACTGTGTGTAACACACAGTCTACCCCACGGGCGTGTTGGATGGTCGTGTGTCCCCTGCACCCTAATTTTTGCAATTCAGTATGCCCAGTAGTAAACACACGGGATAAGACATGAGTGTGTGTCTTGGCCGTGTGAGAGACACGGCCTACGTACATGGACGTGTACTCTGGCAGTGTGAAGTCTGCACCTTTTCATGAAAAATTCATTTAATTTTAATTGACCGTACAGTCTGGCCCCATTGGCTTGTGATGTGGCCGTGTGACCCTAAATTGATGCTGACGTCATGGTCAGAGAGTTACACGGCTAGAGGACATGAGCGTGTCGAGAGCACACGGGCGTGTCCCCTGTCTCACACGGGCGTATGACTCTGTATTAGGGAAAATTTCTCAAACTTTTCTAAATTCTTCGATTTAGTCCCGAATCCCTTCCAATGGTGGCCTCACAGGCCCATATCAGGGACAAATTGTGTATGTATGAATGAAGTTGTTTTAAAGAAAAAATTTTATAGCCCGATTTTTGCATGAATGACTGTATATGTGTCCAGTAATGCCTCGTATCCTATCCCAGCCTTAGGTACGTGTAAGGGGTGCTACGTTTAGTGGTATCAGAGCTACGATTTAGTTAATTCTCAGACTATGTAGCATGTGTTTGAGTCTAGCTATACATGCCATACATATGTTATGATAGTGTGATGACTCTTGATAAATTTTAAAATGTGTTTTCATAAAGAAAATGGATCCCAATAGAGCAGTGGCGGATGATGTAGAAAGCAACGCGCCTACTCCCGCTGAAGGGGCAGTGCCAACATAGAGTAGACATGAAACTATTAGTAGAGGAGAAGGAGGCAGAGAGGCCTTTTTCCACATGATGAATGCATGGTATACGGAGTTCGTTTGAACGATCCTGAATGCTCAACCTCCCCTACCTCCCCCAAATCCTCAACCCGTACCTATGATGCCTCAACGTATGGATTTCATGAGATTTGCTAGAACACTTGTTGATAAAATTCGGAAACAAGGTGCTGAGGAATTTAATGCAAATACCAATGATGACCCTGAGAAAGTAGAGTTCTAGTTAGAGAACTTGATACGGGTATTTGATGAATTATCCTGTACACCCGATGAGTGCCTAAAATGTGCCATATCTTTATTGAGAGATGAGGCGTATCACTGGTGGAGAACGTTGATATCTATGGTACCACCGGAGAGGGTTACTTGGGAACTCTTTCAAGAGGAATTTCAAAAGAAATACATTAGCGAACGATTCATCAATCAGAAGCATAAGAAATTTTTGGATTTGAAACAGGGTCGTATGACAGTTAGTGAATATGAGAGAGAATTTGTTAGACTCAGTAAGTACGCTCGGGAGTGTGTATCCTCCGAAGCTAAGATGTGTAGAAGATTTGAAGATGGACTTAATGATATTAATACATTAGTGGGTATTCTTGAGTTGGAAGAATTTGTGGTACTCGTTGAACGGGCTTGTAAAGCCGAGTCTAAGGCAAGAGATACAAGAAAGAGATATATGAGTAAGTCATTGCCATCTCAGTCTAAGAAATCTAGAGAGGTGTACTCTTGTTCACATGTGTCAGTCGGACATTCATACGGGAATCTTAGAAAGCAGAATTTGGGTTTTAGATCTCAGGCTACATCCGTGGCACGTGTGGGTAACGCTAAAACTTCCAAGCCTGAGTGCCAACAATGTGGTAAATGTCATTGTGGCATCTGTAGGGTGAGTGTGGGATCTTGTTTCAAGTGTGGTTCCCAATACCACTATATTAAGGAATGCCCCGAGATGGTAGAAAAAGAAAGATTTCAGAACTCGAGGCCGAGTGGCACAGCTTCTAGGGGAAGACCCTCAAGAAAAGTCAGGAATAGGTCCAGTAGTAAGAATGTGACACGAGATACAACAGTGAGATCGGAAGCTAGGGCTCCGGCTAGAGCCTATGCCATATGCGCAAGTGAAGATGCATGTAACACCCCTAACCCGGGTTAGACGCCAACACTGAGTACGAGGCATTACCGTTCACAAATCACATATATACGTACAAGTTGAATTATACGAGCCCGTTAAAACTTAAAACATTTTCAATCTTTGTCCAAAACTTCTTATCTTGGGACTATAAGGCCCAAAACACCTCTTGGAAGCTACTCGGGACCCACTCAGGTCCTTTAACCAACACTAGAAAAATGACCTTTAAAACAGGGCACACGCCCGTGTGGATGGGCAACACAGCCGTGTGGAACTTGAACATGGTCGTGCTGATGGCCCGTGTGACACGTATGGCCTAAGCACCTAAGGACACGCCCGTGTCCTATACTTGTGTAGATTTATTTTTCAATTTGAACCTACAGGGGTTTTCACATGGCCTGGCACACACCCGTGTCCATTGCCCGTGTCTCAGCCCGTGTTCGAAAACCTTGACATTCTGTTTCTGACGTTAGCAATCCTTAAGGGTTACACGGCCAAGGCACGCGCCCTTGTGCTAGGCCGTGCCTTTCACACGGATGAGACACATGGCCATGTCTTTGCCTGTGTGTTTACTACCATGCATACTGACTTGGAATTTTTACGTGCAGGGGACACACGGCCGAACAACATGCCAATGGGGCTGGCCGTGTGTGAGACACACGCCCGTGTGTCTATCCGTGTGAATAATATGAGGCTATCTACCAAGCCTTTTGTCACCCTAAAACACAATCTAATGCCAACCAACATATCAAAATCTAACTTAATATGATTTCTCGACCAAACAACCATAGCTAAGGCTTATATACATTTCGTGTACCCAAACATGCTAGCAATTTCACATTCATGAAAGACTATCTTGTATTCATGTAAAAACCTTCAATATTAGCCATTTTTTCATGGCCTTATACAAAATGAATCAAATGCTGAGGTAAGCCATCACATTTTGCCAATTAACAATGACAGAAAACTCAAAATTCTAAGTTCCTATACATGCCATATTCAAAATGATAAATCTAATTATACCAAGTGCTTCAGCTGATAGTGTGATCGATGCCTCTGACGTCTGTTGATCCTCGAGCTAGTTAGGCGACACTATAAGAAAATGGAATAGAGAGGGAGTAAGCATAAAGCTTAGTAAGTTGCATGCAAATAAATATAATAGCAACTTTACCATTCATCATCATGCTTATAATACAAAAGTAGTCATAAGCATAACTTACTCGTCCCTAACCAATACAATTCACATAGCATATATGTTGAGCTCACGTCTCATACATTTCAAATAGGTACCTTTACCACTCACAATATGGTTATACTTTTCGCGTTTAACTTAAACTATAACTCTCACCGTTGAACCATTTGGAAGGCTATCGGATATTCACTAAGCCTCAAACATAGGGTATAATGCCGATGCCATGTCCCAGACATGGTCTTACACTATCTCATCCATCAAGACGATGCCATGTCTCAGACATGGCCTTACACTGACTATCGAAATCGAGGCCGACGCCATGTCCCAAACATGGTTTTACACTATCTCTCACATATTTGTGCCGATACCATGTCCCAGACATGGTCTTACACTGACACCTTTATACGTGCCGATGCCATGTCCCAGACATGGTCTTACACTGACACATCTCGTAGTCGATGCATGTCCCAGACATGTCTTACTCTGGCTTACATCTCGAGGCCGATGCATGTCCCAGACATGTTTTACACTAGCTCTCATCTCAATACCGATGCCATGTTGTATACATGGTCTTACACTGGCTCTCATAATGCAACCGATGCATGTCCCAGAGATGCCTTACACTAGCACACAAATAACCTGAATGTCATGGCATGAATATCCGATTTATTTATTAAGGTTCAAACGGGAGTTCTACTATCACAATATTCATCGTACATAATCATTTCCACAAACAACCAATTTATGTTATATCAATTCAAGCACATATAATAACAATGTAGCTGTATTATTTACACACAACTTACCTCGAATTACAAAATGTAAACGACTAGTTCGGCTTAGTCGACTTGCTTTGCTTTTTCCCGGTCTAGGCCCGGATTTTGTAATTTTTCATCTATAATGATGAAAATTCACACATTAATCATTTTATTAATCTAGTTAATCAACAATTTGAAAATTGGGCAAAATGACCATTTTGCCCCTAAACTTTTACAAAATGACCATTTTACCCCTATGTCCAAAAATCGATTTTTATCGAACTTCTTCATATCTTAAGCCCAACCAAACCCTTTTTACTCTTATAGTGATCCCAAATTTCCATTATTTCACAATATTACTATTTATTTTGCAAACTTTACAAAATGGTCCTATTAGGGTTTTTCATGAGAAGTCCCTTCACAAAAGTTGTTTATTTCACAACCATGATTCATTTTCTTCCATAAAATTTCAGAAAACAACATAAACACTCTCATGGTTAAACCGTAGACTTTCAATCATTTTGCAAAATAGCCCTCTTGTTACAAAGCTGATTCTACAAGGATCTCAAAAGTACAAAATTATTCAAGAAAAGCCCTCAAAGTCACTTACTTGCAAAGGCTTTAAGTTGCTAAAATTTTTCAAGCTTCCGTGGCCATTTTCTTGGAGGAAAAACGATAGAGAAGAAGGAGCAAAAACAAAAAGATAATAGCCTTTTTCTTAGTTTTCTTTTTAGTCAATTTAGGCCACCTAACTTTGACACCTTTAGCAATCAAAATAGGACTTTTGCACTTTATGCAATTTAGTCCTTTCTCACAATTAAGCATGAAATCGCTAAAATTAATTCACCAAAATTTTCATACTCTCATATAATCATGCCACAACACATAAAATAATATTAAAAGTAATTTCTCCGCCCTTGGATTAGTGGTCCCGAAACCACTATTCCGGCTGGGCCCAAAATCAGGCCGTTACAATGCAACTTCTTCTGATGTGATCACTGGTAATTTTTCTCTCTATGATACTAATATTATTGCTTTGATAGATCCTGGCTCTACTCATTCATATGTGTGTATGAAATTGGCATTTAATGTGAATATACCTATTGAGTCTACTGAATTTATGATTAAAGTGTCAAATCTGTTAGGAAAGCATGTGATAGTTGATAAAGTATGTAAGAGATGCCCTTTGATGATTAGAGGTCATTGTTTTCTGGTTGACTTAATGTTGTTACCATTTGATAAATTTGATGTCATACAAGGTATGGATTGGTTGACACTACATGATGCTATAGTGAATTGTAGGCAAAAAGTTATTGAATTGAATGTGAAAATGATGAGGTTCTTCGAGTTGAATCAGATCACGCGATAAGTCGCCAAATGTAATTCTTTGATGATTGCTCAGAAATGTATAAGAAAAGGGTATGAATCTTATTTGGCTTACAAATTGAATACAAACGAATCCAAATTGAAAACCGAATCAGTGTCAGTTGTATGTGAGTATGTAAAAGTATTCCTGGAGGAATTACCAGGTTTACCTCCAATTAGAGAAGTTGAATTCGGTATTAAGTTAATGCCAGGGACAACACTTATTTCTATTGCTCTGTATAGGACGACCTTGACTAAGATGAAAGAATTGAAGTTGCAGTTGCAAGAGTTGACTGACAAAGGTTTTGTGAGACCAAGCTTTTCGCTATGGGGTGCTACCATACTATTCGTGAAAAAGAATGATGGTTCTATGAGATTATGCATTGACTATCGGTAGCTCAATAAGGTGACAATAAAAAATAAGTATCCTCGTCCAAGGATTGGTGACTTGTTTGACCAACTGAAATGAGCTACATGGTTCTCTAAGATAGACTTGAGGTCTAGATATTACCAGTTACGAGTTAAAGAGTCTGATGTGCTTAAGACTGCCTTTAGAACGAGGTATGGCCACTATGAGTTTCTTATTATGCCATTTGGATTAATGAATGCTCTTGTCGCATTTATGGATTTAATGAACCAAATTTTTTGGCCATATTTGGATAAGTTTGTTGTGGTGTTTATCAATGATATTCTGATTTATTCTAGAGATGAGACAGAGCATATGGAACGCTTGAGAACTATTTTGCAGACTTTGAGGGACAAACAGTTGTATGCTAAGTTTATTAAAAGTGAGTTTTGGCTTTGAGAGGTCGAGTTCTTAGGCCACATTATTTTAGGAGATGGTATACGAGTTGATCCCAGTAAGATTTCTACTATTGTCGAATAGAAGCTGCCAAGGAATGTAACTGAAGTTAGGAGCTTTTTGGGTTTAGCCAGTTATTACAGATGGTTTATAAAAGGGTTCTCTATAATAGCCACTTCTATGACGAGACTACTTCAAAAAGATGTCAAGTTTGAATGGTCAGAAAAATGTCAGCAGAGCTTTGAGAAGTTGAAAATGTTATTGACCAAGGCACCAGTGTTAGTACAACCAAAATCAAGGAAAGAATTTTTAATTTATAGTGATGTGTCCTTGAGTGAACTAGGTTGTGTGCTTATGCAAGAAGGCAAGGTAGTAGCTTCTGCTTCGAGGCAACAAAAGCCCCATGAGAAAAACTATCCTACGCATGATCTAGAATTAGCCGCCATTGTATTTGCTTTGAAGCTTTGGTGACATTACCTATTTGGGGAGAAATGCCATGTCTATACAGACCATAAAAGTATTAAATATCTGATAACCCAAAAGGACTTGAATTTGAGGCAACGAAGATGGCGTGAATTGTTAAAAGACTATGAGCTTGTAATTGATTATCACCCTAGTAAGGCAAATGTGGTTGCCAATGCCTTGAGCAGAAATTCTTTATTTGCTTTGAGAGCTATGAATGCACAGCTAACCCTATCTCATGATGGGGCAATTCTAGCAGAGTTAAGAGCTAGAACGACTTTTCTTCAACAGATTTGTGATGCTCAGGAAGCTGATAAAGAGTTACAAGCTAAGAAAGCTCAGTGTGAGTCGAGCAGTGGATCAGATTTTTAGAGAGATTTTGATGGTTGTTTGAGGTTTCGTGGAAGGATTTTTGTCCCGAAGAATGCTAAGTTGATTCAGAATATTTTGCATGAGGCTCATAAAAGAGGTTTTTTAGTTCACCCGGGTAACACGAAAATGTACAATGATTTAAAGAAAATGTATTGGTGGAATGGCATGAAAAGAGATATATCCGGGTTTGTGTTGAGGTGCTTGATTTGTCAACAAGTAAAGCCTAAACACCAGGTACCTTGAAGTTTACTCTAGCCTATTTTAGTTCCGAAATGGAAATGGGACCGAATTACTATGGACCTTGTAACAGGCTTGCCGTTGACACCAAGAAAGAAAGATGTCATATGGGTTGTGGTTGATAGATTGACTAAATCAACTTATTTTATACCGGTACGCGTTGATTATTCACTTGATAAGTTAACCGAATTGTATATTTCTGAGATTGTGAGACTTAATGGAGTACCTTTATCGATTCTTTCGGATAGAGATTTGAGTTTCGCTTCACAATTTTGGAAGAAATTACAAGAAGCTTTGGGTACAAAGCTAAATTTTAGTATCGCTTTTCATCCACAAACTGATAGACAATCCAAGAGAGTAATTTAGACACTTGAAGATATGCTCAAATGTTGTGTTCTTGAATTCCAAGTAATTGGGAAAAGTACTTACCTTTGGTTGAATTTACTTACAACAATAGTTATCAGTCGAGCTTGAAGATGGCACCCTATGAGGCATTTTATGGGCGTAAATGCTGTACACCTTTGTACTGGACTGAACTTAAGGAGAATAAGATACACGAAGTTTATTTGGTTAAAGAAATAGAAGAAAAGGTGAAGGTAATTCCTGATTGTTTAACATCGGTATCGGATAGACAAAAGTAGTACGCAGACCTAAAAAGAAAGGAAACTGAGTATCTAGTCAGTGATAAAGTATTCTTGTAACACTCCGTACCCGGCCCAGACGCTATGGTCGAATCTGACGTGTTACATTGAAGTGTTTTAACGAAAACCGTGTTTTCATTGAAAACCCTTCTTGAACAAAATAAACCTTAATAAACACACCTTTCAGTTGTGAAAGTTTTGTTTTAAGCATTTGATTTAAGAAAACTTATCATTTAGAAATTAAGTTGCGGAAAAGTAGAAAACATACAATAATTTAGGAAACCCATGTGGAACTTCTCGTAATTATAATGGAAATAATAATACTTCAAGTAATAATAGCATAATGAAAACCTTATTACAATTTGGTCTGAAACATACTTAATAAAATAAAACTTATAAGCTTAAAAAAAGTCCAAATTTGTCTTTCTAGCTGGCCACCAGAGTCCCTCCAAACATCGAACCGTCTACTGAGCATCACCTGAAAATAAAAGAAAAGAGGGGATGAGTTTTCGTAAACTCAGTGTGTACAACCCTTGACGGAAAATAGGCATTCAAAAATCATCGTACATCAAACATGTAATGCAATCCCATTCAAATTATCCATCCGCTACACACCAGCTCCGTCCCCCATCACACCATATGGGGATATAACTATCGACCCACCCAGCCCACACACCAATAGTTGCCTTGCGGAACTACCTTCATTTACATATTGGGCTTTAAAAGCCTTCGGTGGATCCATGATTGTTAGGCAACCATGCGATCCTCATATACTTCCTCTGTACCATAATTCCCACCCCATATGCAACCTAAGCAGAACATCATAGGTATGCATGTCACATCCACAAAACTTACATTCAACACCTAGGGGTATTCTGGTCATTTTTTCCCTTAAGGGCATTTCGATAATTTTCCCTTAATTACGGTTTTTACTTACCTTGGTCCATGAACAAGCCCTGCGAGCTAAGGTGAATGAATACTATGCACCAGGTAGGATTCTAGAAAAGAGGAGGTGGGTCATTAAGACCACTTAAGTACCAAGCTCTCCCTAGATCCAATCCTAGACATGCATATACCCGTTGCCACATCTTAACCCTATGACTTGTCCACGGTCTCAATTAATTAATTAAGTTTTATGTATTCATCATATACTAGGCCCAATACCCCTACATACATGCATATGGCCCACTAGGCCGAATCTTATTCAAATGGCCCATCTGGCCCAGTTCATATTCTTATGGCCCACTAGGCCCAATTCACCTTCATATGGCCCATTAGGCTCAAATCATATTATACTCATGCTCACATACAAATTTTCTAACACATAGCATCACTTATCAATCTTTGCCTATTATGGACCCAACAGTCCATCAGGCCCATTTAGTCCATTCCGGCCTATTTGGCCGATTCTCAACCCAAGTCCACAGAATTGCCCGTGTTCCTCAGGTAACCTATCGGTTTCCTCTCCACGAGTGTTCGCGCACTCGTGTGACTATCATAGCCTAACTTTTGGCTTTTCGGCATTTCGGCTTTTGCCGATTCATTGTGTGTGTGCAGTGTATCTACACACCTGATAAGCAAGCGTGATGCGCTCTCCTTAGCCCAAACCTACAATCGATATCACTCAAAGATTAATCTTACATACTTATCGAATACTTTACCAAGAGCCAGAATCTCACCTTAACCTTACCTTGAACACAAAAATTCCAAATAGCTTCGCCTTGATCACTGATCGCGATTTTCGTGACAGGTAAGTTTTATATATTTATAATTAATCATTCTTGAAACTAACTATTATCACGATGTAGGCAAGTGTACCTATCGAACAGTAGTATAGTTTTAGGAAGACCGGATTGTCGAACCCAAAGGAACTAAAAGTACTAGTAATGACTGTCTTTTTATTATTTGGCCTAAGAATAAGGGGGTTTTCTTTTAACTAACTAATTATCTAAACTAAGAATTCACAAAAAATAGAATTGGGGAATTACTTTTGGAAAAACGATTGAATTAAGACAATACCTAAGGAAGAATCCACCTAGACTTCACTTGTTATTCTAACTCTGAATCGGATGATTTATTCATTTAACTTGTTCCATAGAGATCTCTAAGTTATGTTATTATCCCTATTCAAGACTAATAACGTCTAATCCCTATATTGAGTAATAGATACTTTTCTCTAATTAACACCCTAGGGTTGCATTAACTTGATTATGGATCCCCTTATTAGGTTTCACCCTAATTTGGCAAAATCTTGTCACCCTATCTCTAGACGCGCAATCAACTCTGCTTAATTATGAAAAATGTACTCTTAGATAGGGTCTATTCCTCCTCTGAATAAAATCTTATCTTGAATCAGTATCTTCGGATATCAAAACAAGAATTAAGAATACAAAATTAATAACAAGTTAAATATTTATCATACAATTCAGAAAATAATAACAAGATTCGTCTTAGGTTTCATTCCCCTTAGGTATTTAGGGGATTTAGTTCATAACTAAAAATGAAAACGTCTCAGAAGAATAATGAATACAATACATAAAGAAAACCCAAAACTCCTGAAGGGAAATTGAGGGGAGATTTTTAGTCTTGATGGTGCCTTCTGAGATGGATCAGTCGGCTTCCCTTGAGTAGTTCCCTGCCTCCTTTTCTTCACGTGTCCTTTCCTCTTCCTTTAGGGTGTATTTATAGGCTTTAGAATGCCAAAAAACCCTCAAAATAAGCCTTTTCCAAATTGGACTCAACTTGGGCTCTGCAGGGACACGCCCGTGTGACACGCCGGTGTACAACTACTTCAAGCCGTGCTCAAACCTATTAGAATGGAACAAGCGTGTGTTGTAACGCCCCCACACCCGAGACCGTCGCCGGAGTCGAGTATGAGGTGTTACTAAGCTTAGTTTAACATTTTTAGAACTTTGAATTATTTGTTTCTACATTCACAACTTTTAAGCTACTTGCGTCACAGTTACAAGAAAAATCATATCTCGAGTTACGAAACTCGAAATTAAGATCCGTAAATTTTAGCTGAATCTAGACTCATAAAACTATCTACTAATTTTTTTTTAGAATTTTTTGGTTGGGCCAATTAGTACAGTTTATTAGTTAAAGTTACCCCTGTTTCAAGACTCGACTGGTCTGACCTCTATTTACTACGAACCACATTTCTCTCTGTACAAAATTCATATGACTATGAGGTTTGTTTATACTAAAACTAGACTCAATAAGGATTCTGAGGATATAAAATACACCACCTAATTATATCTTTACAATTTATGGTGAATTTATAAAGTAGGAACAGGGGATTCAGAAACTGCTATGACTCTGTTTCACTAAAATTAAAATATCTTCTAACATATACTTCCTTTACTTGTTTCATTTGTTTCATGTGAAACTAGACATAATAAGCTTCAATTTGATATGTATTTCACCACCAAATTAAATTTCTATGATTTTTAGTAAATTTTCAAACTCGCGTTAGTATTGCTGCGGTATTACATTTATGGTAAATTTCATCCTTTTATGAGTTTTATGCACTAAGTATCTTAATAGTTTTCCTTAACATCAAACATAATCTAAACTAACCATTTTCATAATTTATCATTATCAAGCATTTCCTCAACCATTTCACAACCATACCATAAGATCATTTACACAAAATGGGTATATTGCTATACATGCCATACTTAAATTTACAAGCCATTTACCAAAAATCTTCGGATAGTGTGGTGAGCCTTCGACCTATCCCGACTCCTGAGCTGGCTTGTCCAAAACTTGGTACCAAAATACAAAGATTTTGCAATTTAGTCCACAATCTTTTCTTTTCCTCGATTGAGGTCGATTCCACGTCTTTCTTGATTATGGAGCTTGGAAGCTTGAAACAAACCCTAGCTATGGAGAACCCTTGAAATTTCGGCCTAATGAAGAAGATGGACAAAAATTGGCTTTTAATTTTGTTTTTAATTCATTTTAATAACTAAATGACCAAAATACCCTTACTACTAAACTTTCCAAAAATTCCTTCCATGTCCTAATTTTGTCCATGAACTTAAAATTGGTAAAATTGCTATTTAAGACCTCCTCATTAATATTCCAAAACAATTTCATACTAAAAACTTCTAGAATGCAAGTTTTGCAACTTATTCGATTTAGTCCCTACTTTCAATTTAAGCACTTTAGGCATAGAATTTCATCACGAAATTTTCACACAATCATGCAATCATATCATAAACATCAAAATCATTGTAAAATAATTATTTCTATCTCGGATTTGTGGTCACGAAACCACTATTCGATTAAGCCCTAATTTAGGATATTACAACTCTCCCCTTTTAAAGATTTTCGTCCTCGAAAATCTTACCCAAACAGTGTGGGTATTGGTTTCTCATAGTTTCTTCAGTTTCCCATGTAGTCTCTTCTACCCCATGCTTTTGCCACAACACTTTCACAAGTGTAACACTTTTATTTCTTAGTTGTTTGACTTCTCGAGCTAAAATCTTAATCGGTTTTTCTTCATAAGTCATATCGGTCGCAGTTCAATTTCATCGGTGAAATTATATGTGAAGGATCCGAACGATACCGACGTAACATAGATACGTGAAACACATCATGAATCTTTTCTAATTCGGTGGTAAAGCTAGCCGATATGCTACTGAGTCCAACTTTTTCAATTATTTCATACGGTCCAATAAAACGCGGACTTAACTTGCCCTTTCGTCCAAATCTAAGGATTTTCTTCCATGGAGACACTTTCAAAATACCTTATCACCAACTTGAAACTCAATGTCCTTTCGCTTTAGGTCCGCATAAGATTTACATCTATCTCAAGCGACTTTCAAACAATCTCGAATTATCTTCACTTTTCTTGATTTCTTTTATTAAATCAACTCCATAAATCTGATTTTCCTTGAGTTCATCCAATACAAAGGCGTTCGACACTTGTGACCATACAATGCTTCATAAGGTGCCATTTTCAAGCTCGTCGATAGCTATTGTTGTAAGCAAATTCTACCAACGGCAAATATCTTTCCCAACTTCCTTGAAATTCCAATACACAACATCCGAGCATGTCTTCAAGAATCAATTACTCTCTCGATTGTCCATCGGTTTGTGGATGAAAAGCAAGATTAAAATTTAACTGTACCTAACGCGTCTTGCAACTTTTGCCAAAACCGCGAGGTAAACCTTGGATCTCTATCTGAAATAATCGATAATGGTATTCCGTAATCTAACAATTTCTTTAATATACGATTCAGCCAACTTGTTAAGAGAATAATTAGACGCGTCTTAGGGATAAAATGAGCCGACTTAGTTAATCATCAACTATTACCCAGATGGCATCTTTCTTTCCGAGTCAATGGCAATCCTGAAACAAAATCCATAGTAATCCGATCCCATTTCCATTCAGAACCATAATAGGTGGAGTAATCTCAAGGTACTTGGTGTTCACTTTCACTGTTGACAAATTAAGCATTTGGACACAAACTCGATATATCTCTTTTCATTCCATTCCACCAATACATTTTCTTCAAGTCATTATACATTTTCGTACTACCGGATGAATCGAGAAATAACTACTATGTGCTTCTCAGGATCTTTTGAATCAATTCCTCATTCTTGATTTTACAAATCCGATCTTTAAACATTAAGCACCCATCGAACCAATTCGAAATCGATCCCGTGTCGTTTCACTTTGCTTTTCTTTTGGCTAGCAAATCTTGATCATTTTTCCGAGTTTCGAAATCTCTTGTAAAAACATTGGTTTTGCTCTTAACTCGCTAGAATCGAACCATCATTTGACACTTTCAACCGAGTGTTCATAACTCTCAAAGCAAACAACAACTTTTCGCTCAAAGCATCAAGAACCACATTCGCTTCCGGATGATAATCAATAACAAGCTCGTAATCTTTCAACAACTCCAACCATCTTCGTTGTCTCAAATTCAAGTCTTTTGTGACATCAAGTACTTAAGACTTTTGTGGTCGGTATATACCCGACATTTTTCACCATACAAATAATGTCGCCAAATTTTCAAAGCAAACACCACCGCACCAATTCCAAATCGTGAGTAGGATAATTCCTCTCATGAGGTTTTAAGCGCCTCAAGCATATGCCACCACTTTTCCTTCTTGCATGAGCACACACCCCAAACCATTTAGAGAAGCATCACTATACACCACAAATTCTTTACGATTCGGTTTGTACTAACACCTGGTGCCTCTGTTAATAACTTTTTCAATTCTTCAAAACTCGTTGACATTCTTCCGTCCATTCAAATTTAACATCCTTTCTGAGTAATCTAGTTATAGGAGCAGCAATTATAGAAAATCCATTTACAAACCGCCGATAATACCCACTAGCCCCAAGAAACTTCTAACTTCGCCACGTTTTTTGGTGGTTTCAATCAACAATGGCTGAAATTTTACTAGGATCAACCCGTATACCATCACACGAAACAATATGACCCAAAAATCCAACTTCCGGAGCCAAAATTCACTTTTACTAAACTTAGCATACAGTTGCTTATCTCTCAAAGTTTGCAAAACTATCCTCAAATGTTCAGCATGTTCATCTCATCTTTTGAATAAATTAAAATATCATCTATAAACACCACAACAAATTTGTCCAAGTATGGCGAAATATGCGATTCATTAAATCCATAAACACAAGCAGGAGCATTTGTCAATCCGAATGGCATAACTAAAAATTCATAATGACCATACCTTGTTCTAAAAGCGCTTTTAGGTACATCCGACTCCTTTACCCGCATTGGTAATACCGGATCTCAAGTCAATCTTTGAAAACCATGTCGCTCCTTTTAGCCGATCAAACAAATCATCAATTCTCGAACGGATACTTGTTTTTGATTGTCACCTTGTTTAACCGCCGATAATCAACACATAATCTCATAGAACCATCCTTCTTTTCACAAATAACACGGAGCACCCCAAGGTGAAAAACTTCGGTCTCACAAAGCCTTTATCACCAACTCTTGCAATCTGCGACTTTAATTCTTTCAACTCTGTTGGTGCCATTCTATATGGAGCAATCGAGATCGGAGCTGTTCTCAGATCAAATCAATACCAAATTCTACTTCCGACGGAGGCAAACCCGCAATTCTTCCGAAATACGTCGCAAATTCACAACCCAAGACCGATTCAACTTTCTTTTCAACTTCTTTTGTATTAATTACATACGCCAAATAAGCTTCATAACCCTTTCTCGAGATATCTTTGAGCCGACATTGAAGAAATCACACTAGGCGATGCCTCGATTTATCCGATTCAACCCGCAGAGTTTCACTATTTCCACACTTTAATTCTATAACCTTTTCTTTGCAATTTACTATAGCATCATGCAATGTCAACCAATCCATACCCAAAATAACATCAAATTCATCAAACGGCAACAACATCAAGTCGGCGGAAAGTAATGATCCTGAATCATTAAAGGACATTTCTTACATACTTTATCAACAAATACACATTTGCCTAACGGATTCGACACTCTAATCATAAATTTCAGATTCTCAACGGTATATTCATACTAGACACCAATTTCATGCACACATATGAATGAGTAGAACCGGATCAATCAAAGCAATAACATTAACATTATAGAGAAAATGTACCGTAATCACATCGGTGAGGAAGCATCTTCACGCGCTTTAATAGCATAAGTTCTAGCCGGAGCCCTTCCTTCAGGTCTAACCGGTGCATCCCTGGCTACATTCTTACTACTTGTTTCACTTCCAACTTTTCTCGGATACCTTCCTCGAGTCCGCACCACTAGCTTTTACATTCGAAATTTTTCTTTCTCACTCTCTCAGGCGTCTCTAATAAAATGATCCGGAGAACCACATCGAAAACATTCATTTGCTCTGACGGACCAAAATGATTTCTACCACACACGGCACTCGGGTTTAACAAATCTCGTATTTCCCACACTAGCCGCAGTATAGTCCGAGATTTAGGACCCACATTTCGCTTCTTAAAATTTCCATATGATTGCCCAAATTGAAACTTGGGAACGAGGATTCATATTTCTTGACTTTCCGGTTTGCTGTGAGGGTGCATTACTCATTGGTCTTTTCTTCCAATTTCGTGTTTCAAATTCTACCTTTTTCTTTTCCTTCAGTAATTCTTCAGCCTTGCAAGCTCGATCGACAAGTACCACCATTTCTTTTAGTTCAAGGATCCCAACAAATACCTTAATGTCTTCGTTAAGCCCGCCTTCAAATCGTCGGCACATCTTAGCTTCAGAGGAACATATTCCCGCATACTTACTTAATCGAACAAACTCTCTTTCATATTCGAGATCTGTCATGTTACCTTGCTTCACTCAAGAAACTCTTTACATTTCGATCAATAAATCTTTCACTAATATATTTCTTCCAAACTCTTCTTGAAAGAATTCCCGTGTTACCTCTCTTTCGGTACCACCAAATCAAAGTCTTCCACCAATTATAGGCTGAATCTCTCAACAAAGATGTAGCACATTTCAAACATTCTTCGTGTACAAGATAATTCATCAAATACCGGATAGAATTTTCAAGCCGTAACTCGCTTTCTCGCATCATCATCAATATTTGCTCTAAATTCTTCAGCCCCTTGTTTACTTAATTCTATCAATGGGGTTCTGTGAAATTTTATCATATCCACTCCTTGAGGTATTGGAGGCATAGGTTGAGGAATTGGGGAGGTGGGGAGGTCGACATTTGGGTTCGTCGAACGAACTCAGTGTACCATGCACTCATCATTTGGAGAAAGGCTTCCGATCCCTTTCCTCCTCCCGACCAACAGGGGTGGGTTTCATCGGCGCTGCTCCATCAGCCGAGTGGCGCATTACTCAGACTTCATCTCGCCACAACTGGATCGGGATCCATTTACTATATAAAAAAATTCATTTAAAAGGTCAAGTCGTCACACTATCACAATTCATACATATGGCATGTATAGCAAAATCCGTACATACAACACGAGTCCGAGAACCGACTAAACCTGCTCGATACCACTAATGTAACGCCCCACACCCGAGACCGTCACGAGTCGAGTATGAGGTGTTACTAAGCTTAGTTTAACATTTTAGAACTTTGAATTATTTGTTTCTACATTCACAGCTTTTAAGCTACTTGCGCCACAGATTACAAGAAAATCATATCTCGAGTTACTTAAACTCGAAATTAAGATCCGTAAATTTTAGCTGAATCTAGACTCATAAAAATATCTACTAATTTTTTTAGAATTTTTTGGTTGGGCCAATTAGTACAGTTTATTAGTTAAAGTTACCCCTGTTTCAAGACTCAACTGGTCTGACCTCTGTTTACTACGAACCACATTTATCTCTGTACAAAATTGATATGACTATGAGGTTTGTTTATACTAAAACTAGACTCAATAAGTATTCTGAGGATATAAAATACACAACCTAATTATATCTTTACAATTTATGGTGAATTTCTAAAGTAGGAACAGGGGATTCAGAAACTGCTATGACTCTGTTTCACTAAAATTAAAATATCTTCTAACATATACTTCCTTTACTTGTTTCATTTGTTTCATGTGAAACTAGACATAATAAGCTTCAATTTGATATGTATTTCACCACCAAATTAAATTTCTATGATTTTTAGTAAATTTTCAAACTCGCGTTAGTATTGCTGCGGTATTCTGTTTATGGTAAATTTCATCCTTTTTATGAGTTTTTATGCACTAAGTATCTTAATAGTTTTCCTTAACATCAAACATAATCTAAACTAACCATTTTCATAATTTATCATTATCAAGCATTTCCTCAACCATTTCACAACCATACCATAAGATCATTTACACAAAATGGGTATATTGCTATACATGCCATACTTAAATTTACAAGCCATTTACCAAAAATCTTCGGATAGTGTGGTGAGCCTTCGACCTATCCCGACTCTCGAAGTGGCTTGTCCAAAACTTGGTACCAAAATACAAAGATTTTGCAATTTAGTCCACAATCTTTTCTTTTCCTCGATTGAGGTCGATTCCACGCCTTTCTTGATTATGGAGCTTGGAAGCTTGAAACAAACCCTAGCTATGGAGAACCCTTGAAATTTTCGCCTAATGAAGAAGATGGACAAAATTGGCTTTTAATTTTGTTTTTAATTCATTTTAATAACTAAATGACCAAAATACCCTTACTACTAAACTTTCCAAAAATTCCTTCCATGTCCTAATTTTGTCCATGAACTTAAAATTGGTAAAATTGCTATTTAAGACCTCCTCATTAATATTCCAAAACAATTTCATACTAAAAACTTCTAGAATGCAAGTTTTGCAACTTATTCGATTTAGTCCCTACTTTCAATTTAAGCACTTTAGGCATAGAATTTCATCACGAAATTTTCACACAATCATGCAATCATATCATAAACATCAAAATCATTGTAAAATAATTATTTCTATCTCGGATTTGTGGTCACGAAACCACTATTCCGATTAAGCCCTAATTTAGGATATTACATGTTTTCTACCCCTGTGAGTCGTGCTTCGATTCTACCAAATTGACACGACCATGTGGTCTACCCGTGTGAGGAAGTCCAGGCCGTGTTGATTTCGTACATTGGCCCATTTTCTCCATTTTTGGCCTGTTTCTCATTCCTTTCGCTCTCCTATGCTCACCTAAGTATAAAACATGAAATTAAAGCATTAGGAGCATCGAATTCACCAATTCTAAGGAAAAATCATCCATAAAATATGTTAAGCATGGGGTAAAAATATGTATAAATAACGGTTTATCAAATACCCCCAAACTTAAGCATTTGCTTGTCCTTAAGCAAAATCCTTAGCTCATAATCAAAATAAATCCTTCTCAACTTATAATCTCTATTGAAAATATCTCAAAATAATCCACAGACAATCATACATTGAGAATTCAACTAAAAGAACATTAGAGCTTCAAACATTCCAAGTTGAGTATTTAATCACACAAAACTTAGTTATCTCCCCTTATCTAAGTGGTTACCTCGATTTGAAATCTAACGGAGTTTAACATCCTCACTAAAGATTCACTCAAATCATTCAAAGTGTTTAAAGACAATGAAAGTGGCACTCATAAGTCAATATGAAAAGTTATTACCATAAGCTTGCATGAAAATCAAATCTCCACCACTATAAATTGAGATGAGACATCAATCAAAAGGTCTTTAGAGGGTTGTAAGGTGGCTTTGGTTAGGGGGTGTGCTCACAAGCTGAAAGAAACGGTTAGAATCGAGATTGAATTAAAAAATCACTTAACTAGAAAATGATTTAATCATCACTTGCGTACAACAAAGCTTCTTCTCAGAGTATGGAATTTAAATACTTAAGCTCAAAAACAAAAGATTACTACTAATGTGTATACACATTTTTTTTATGAACAAGTTAAATAACATAGAGTAACTATTAAGAACAAGACATAGCTGAGAAACTATTTCAATTCAAATCTCGACAAAAATAGGGATCAAATTTAATTTAGGGATTTCAACAATAATGGGTTAAGGGTTAATATTAAGGGTAATATAAGAAATGGCTTGTTAGCTTAACGGGGTTTACTAAGGGTTAATTGTGGAGGCAGGCTTTTCATGAAATGAGTGGGTTAATCCTAAGTACCTTAATCATTTTGACATATCAAATCAAATGGTGTGGTCTTGACATGCATAATCAAGCAAGTTCTAGAATAACAGTTCAATACTGACACACTCAAAGCAATAATAAAAGTGAGCATGAAAGAATTAATAGATGCTCAAAAGGCTCAAAAAATCTCAAAAAAATTATGGCTTTTTGATGTTTAAAACATGTGAATTCCAACTCAAAGTAATACCTAAACTTTGGGGAAACAACCTAAAATTTTAAATTCTTAAAAATCAACTTATTATGCTTGATTCTCTAATGTCTTAAAGTTTAAACAATCAATGCATAAATGCCTATGTTTTACTTCAAGATATATCAATCAAAATCATAAATCAATCAAAATTTATCCTAAATATGATATGAGAGCTTTTCAAGAGAATAAGGCAGTCATTCAGGGATTTTTCTGATAATAAAATGAATACCCCCCACACTTAAGATGTACATTGTCCTCAATGTACAAAGATAGATATTTTGACAAATGTAAGTGTAAGTTCATAAGATAGGGAGAAAAGTAAAACTTCCTAAGTGATGAATGAATTTCCATGAACTGGAGTTTCAGAGAATAATCAGCGTAAGGGTGGAGGAGGATACTCCAGCGGTGGTAGAGGTTCATTAGTCCATAAGTCCTGCGCATTATATATGAAGTTGGTTATGGTCGTGGTCGAGTAGGACATGGCAGTCGTGGAGAACCTTTCCTAGTAGAGTTTCGAGCCCTTGAGTAATAATGAGCTTCGGAGCTTTTTATAATTATCATAGCATCAGGAACTCTTTTAGAAAATATATAAGGAAGAATGATTACTCGGTAGGAAATAGCTGGAATTCAAAATTTTTAAATAAAAAATATAAATCCTAATAAAAATAAGATGAAAGAAAAATAAAAAGTAGTCTTAAAATAAAATAAAAATAAAAACATAAAATAATAAATGAAAGTTTTTAAACATCTTCATCGCTAGATGGTTTGCGAGGTGGGGGTGGCGATGAGATGTGGAGGTGTTGACAGATCTGCTGTAGAGTAGCATCAATGTTGTCAAATCGCTGAAAACACTGCTACTCGAATCGAGTGAGGCATTCAGAAATGTCAGCATATGAAGCCGCCGCATGAACTGGAGGAGAGGGTGGTGGTGGCTGAGACGGTGGGTCCTTGTGCTATGGGGGAACATCATCAGTAATGTCCTCGGGGGCCTCCTCTTCGGTAGATTGGGCGAGACGATATTGAGGAGGGTAAGTTCCTCGGTGCTTTTTGATCATCCTCATGCTTAGCATGCTCGAGATGCCTTGTGGAGACATTTGGCCAATAAGGGTCAATGATGATTCCTGGGCCGCGGTGTTGAGGAGCCCAAAGTGTTGAGCCAACCAAGTAACATAGGGGCCAATGGAGATGACCCCCTTCCTATGCCGCTCCGCCTGGTGTTGAATGGCGAGGGTAATGAAATAGGCAAGGTCGATCACATGCCCGTGTGACATACACCATATAAAGTAGGCGTCATGAGTGCTAATGACGCCAGTGCTCTCTCGCCTTTCTGCTAATGTGTGAGCCAAAATGGCGTGTAGGTACCTCAGAGATGGAGGGAGAGCCGATGCCTTGGAGTGGCTAGGATTATAGATGGCTGAACTTGGTACTAGTGCGTCTCAGCACCATGAAGGAGAACGATGGATATGGCGGTTGAGAGTATCTAAGTCATTCTCCTCCTTGAACTCCTCCATATATAAGTCCAGTGCAGTACCGAATTCTGGGACGCTGAGCTAGTGGACTAATCTGCCTAGGCAAAATTGCACCATGCCGGGATCATCATAGTTCGTCATTATGGTCTGAAGATGAAACGTTGAGCATGGTTCCATCGTGAGCTCGAGATATGTTGGCTCGATGATCCCAAAAAAAATTTCTCAAGGATCGGTGGTTAGGAGGGCCCGAATTGTATCACTAATCGAACTTGTTCGACTCTGACCCGATCGATGCAAAGACCTGTAATTAGAGGTCGGGCCCGGAGTATTTGGAAAAGTTCTTCTTGGGGCCCGATGGAGAATTGCAGGAAATGGTGGCAAATTTCTGCGGTAGGACCCGAAGAAGATGATGCTCCCTTCCTTTTCTTTGAAGCAAGGACAGCAGTTTTCTTTCCTCGTGAAGACGACATGGTAACCCTACAAGCAAAGCCATTATTTTGTCGTGAGGAATGTTCAAGGTAAGACGAAAGCAAATCCAAAAAGGCAGAAGTCATAAATTAGAATTAATAATCTCAGTCACAACTACTAGCAACTTAATCAAAAACAATTTGGTAGCATAATTTCATGACATTAGCATGGTAATAACATGAGAATGAGCATAGCAATGGCATAAGTATGACAAGAGAATTAGGCTTTCTTAATGACGCAGGTCAACATGCAATGTATACTAAGTAACCTATGAATGCAAATTAAATGATAGAATAATGAGCAAAAATGAAAATAGTACAAGAAAACTGAAGACTATTTTGATAATAAGCATTAGAAATAAGTAAAATAGAAGTGAAAAGAGTAAACAAACGCTAAGGGAGAGAGATTGGGCATCAAAAATAGAGTGGGAAGCGGCGCACAGGCGTGGTAGGGAGGGTGTGTGGACTTGCAGTGGCAAGGGTTAGGGTTTTTGGGTGAAGAAGACAATGAATAGTGCAGCCTATTTATAGATTTTGGGGCACACGGCCAGGGAACATGCCTGTGTTCCCCAATTTTTTCCCGTGTGACTCCCAAATTTTGAATTTGGACGCTTCTGACATTTTGTCCACGCCCGTGTCCCTTGGGCGTATGGGTGCACACAGCTGTGTCACACGGACATGTCTGGATTCATTCGCTTCTCCCACGCCTGTGTATGTAGGCCCACGCCCATGTTAATTTAACAGGTTTGGCCACGGGTTTAAGGTTAGGGCGTGTCGCACGCCCGTGCTATTTTGGCAGGTTCGCGTACGACCATGTCGTATTGCCGTGGCGATTTGTCGTAGCCCGTGTTGGGGAAATCTTTGCCCAGTTTTCACACGTCATAATCACACCCGTGTATTTGGCCGTGTCTGTGTGGTAAACCTGTATTCAAGAGCTCCGTTAGTAAGTTAAGTGTTAAATAGTAAACTTCAAAGAAGTTAATACAGTTAGTGCTTGGGTTGCCTCCTGAGAAGTGCTTATTTATAGTCTAAGCTCAACTTACCTCTCCATTGAATTGTCATGGTGGTTTGAGGAGTTTATACTCCTCATTCCTGCTATCATTCTCATCAAAATAAGGTTCTAGATTGGTGTTATTTACCTTAAAAGTGCCGAACTTGGGATGACTTACCTTGACTGTGCCGAATGGGAAAATGCTAAGTATCGTAAGAGGGATTTCTTCATTCAGTTTGGTAGTGACAATGTGAGGATCTGCGGCATCTAATAATACTTTATCTCTAACCTTAAGATGATTTGGGAAGATATTGAACTTGTTCTGGCATAGTTTTGGTTTATCATGTGTTCTCGGTTTATGCGTCTGCCATTCATCTAGCTCCTCGATTTGTAGCCTTCAATCTTTATGACTAGATCCTTTGCTATTGCTTGAGAATGGTTCATGTACTTCCTTCAAACTCATTTCCTGTAAAGTAGGTTGTACCATATTGTCAGTTTTAGTAGAATGGTTTAGACGATCACCTTCAATTTTTGATGTGTTTCGAAAATTGCAAGCTTGAATGGTGATTGTTTTGTCTCCCACACGAAGTGTGAGCTCACCTGTGCCAACATCAATAATCATTTTAGTAGTTGCTAAAAAGGGTCATCCTAAAATCAAAGGAGTGTTGCTATCCTCCTCTATGTCTAGAACAATGAAGTCAACGGGAAATATAAATTTATCGTTTTTAACTAACACATCTTCAATAATACCCCTAGGAAATATTATAGTTTTATCTACTAATTGAATGCTCATCCTAGTCTATTTGGGGCTTCCCAATACCTAATTGTTTGAATATTTTGTAGGTCATGACATTAATACTAGCCCTTAAATTAGCTAATGCATTATTAACATCTAAACTACCAATTAAGCAAGGAATCATAAAACTCCCTGGATCTTTTAGTTTGTTGGGTAGTTTATTCTGGAGAATAGCTGAGCAAACTGCGTTTAGCTCCACATGCGATGCCTTGTGCAACTTCTGTTTATTTGTTAAAAGCTCCTTTAAAAATTTCATTGCGTTTGGCATCTGTAATAGAGCTTCAATAAATGGTAAGTTAATATGTAATTTTTTTAAGAGTTTAAGGAATTCACCAAACTGTTCATCTAAGCGGTCTTTCCTTGTCGCGTTGGGGTATGGCACACGAGGTTTATATTCGACATTCACTAATTTGTTTTTATTATGACCTACCTCACCTTGATCTCTGCTCACCATAGTTTCTTGCTTCAGTTCTGGCTCAGGCTCAACGAATCCTTCTTCATTTTCTCTAACATTAATCGTGTTGAGCTGTTCCCTTGGGTTGGGTTCAGTATTACTTGGCAAGCTACCTTGTGGTCGTTCAGAGATTAGTTTGGAAAGCTAGCCTATCTGAGTTTTGAGCCCTTGGATCGACATTTGTTGATTTTTAAGTGCTGTCTCAGTGTTCTGGAAATGGGTTTCTGACACCAAGATAAATTTAGACAGCATCTCTTCAAGGTTCAGTTTCTTTTCCTATTGATAGGGTGGCTGTTGAAAACCTGGAGGATGTTGTAGTCTTTGATTTCCTTGCCCAGCCCACGAGAAATTGGGATGGTTCCTCCAACCTGCATTATAAGTGTAACTATATGGGTTATTTTGGGATCTAGAGTTATTGTTACCCATAGATTGGACTTGTTCCTCCTCGATGCTAGTGTTGAAGGGTTGATACTCTGTGCATGCTCCTCCTCCATTCGTCTTGCACCTCATTACTGGATGTACCTGAGTAGAACCAAGTAAACCATCAATCTTTTTATTTAGAAGTTCTACCTGGTTTGATAGCATAGTAACCGAATCAACATTATAAATGCTTGCTGTTTTAGTTGGCTTAGTCCTCATGACTTGCCACTGATAGTTATTCAGTGACATCTCTTCAATAAATTCGTAAGCCTCTTCAAGTGTTTTGTTGTTGATGGTTCCCCCGGCTATTGCATCAATCATTTGTCCTCGTTGAGGGGTTCACACCATTGTAGAATGTTTGAACTTGTAACCATAGAGGTAATCTATGGTGAGGACACCTTCGCAGTAGGTCCTTGTATCTCTCCCATGCATCGTAAAGAGTTTTTAAGTCCACCTGCACAAACGAGGAGATATCATTACGTAATTTGGCTGTTTTAGCCGGCGGAAAATATTTTAATAGAAATTTTTCGATCATTTGTTCCCAAGTAGTAATTGACTGTCGTGGTAACGAGTTCAACCACTATTTAGCTTTGTTCCTCAATGAAAAAGGAAATAACCGAAGATGAATGGCATCATCAGAAGCGCTATTAATTTTAAATGTATCGTAGAATTCTAGGAAATTTGCCAAGTGAGTGTTTGGATCCTCATCCTACAAACCATCAAATTGAACAAATTGCTGTATCATTTGAATAGTGTTAGGTTTTAGTTCAAAATTATTTGCAGCAATAGTAGGCCTACCTATACTTGACTCAGTTCCTATTAAAGTATGTTTAACATAATCATACATTGTACGAGGAGCAGGATTTTGATTTGCTAGTTCAACGGGTATTGCAAGAGGTAGCTGATTGTCTTGGTTTTCAGCCATCTCCTCGGTTTGGGTTTGAATATCATCCTTTTGCTGGTTCTCTGTGTATCTTAAGCTTCGCCTTATTTCTCTTTGGTTTCTGCGACCTGTGCAATTGATTTCTTTGTCAAAAAGTAGTGGTCCTAACGGGTTTCTTTTAGTTATAAACTATAAAAAAACCTGCCAAGATAAAGAAAAAGTAAATTAATAAATAAAAATAAAATAGAATTAACTTGAAAGAAAAATAAATGGCTAAAGTAATAAAATTTGAGTGTTCCTAATATCTTAGTTCCCCGGCAACGGTGCCAAAAACTTGATCGCGATTTTCGTGACAGGTAAGTTTTATATATTTATAATTAATCGTTCTTGAAACTAACTATTATCACGACGTAGGCAAGTGTACCTATTGAACAATAGCATAGTTTTAGCAAGACCGGATTGTCGAACCCAAAGGAACTAAAAGTACTAATAATGACTGTCTTTTTATTATCTAGCCTAAGAATAAGGGGGTTTGTTTTAACTAACTAATTATCTAAACTAAGAATTCACAGAAAATAAAATTGGTGAATTACTTTTGGAAAAATGATTGAATTAAAACAATACCTAAGGAAGAATCCACCTAGACTTCACTTGTTATTCTGAGTTCGAATCGGATGATTTATTCATTTAACTTGTTCCATAGAGATCCCTAAGTTATGTTATTATCCCTATTCAAGACTAATAACGTCTAATCCATAGATTGAATAATTGAGACTTTTCTCTAATTAACACCCTATGGATCCCCTTATTAGGTTTCACCCTAATCTAGCAAAATCTTGTCACCCTATCTCTAGGCGCGCAATCAAATCCGCTTAATTATGACAAATGTACTCTTAGACAGGGTATATTCCTCCTCTGAATAAGAGCTTATCTTGAATCAGTATCCTGGGATATCAAAACAAGAATTAAGAACAGAAAATTAAGAATAAGTTAAATATTTATCATACAATTCAGAAAATAATTACAAGATTCGTCTTAGGTTTCATTCCCCTTAGGTATTTAAGGGATTTAGTTCATAACTAAAAAGGAACACATCTCAGAAGAATAATAAATACAAAACATAAAGAAAACCCAAAACTCCTTCTGGGAAATTGAGGGGAGATCTTCAGTCTTGATGGTGAATCTGCCTTCTGAGATGGATCAATCGGCTTCCCTTGAACAAGTCTCTGCCTCCTTTTCTCGGCGTGTCCTTTCCTCTTCCTTTAGGGTGTATTTATAGGCTTTAGAATGCATAAAAACCCTCAAAATTAGCCTTTTCCGAATTGGACTCAACTAGTGCTCGGCAGTGACATGCCAATGTGACAAGCTCGTGTGCAACTACATTAGGTCATGCTCAAACCTGTTAGAATGGCACGGGCATGTGTTTTACCCGTGTGAGTCATTCTTCGATTCTGTCAAATTGACACGGCCGTGTGGTCTGCCCGTGTGAGGAAGTCTAGGCTGTGTTGATTTCGTACGTTGGCCCATTTTCTCTGTTTTTGGCCCCTTTCTCTTTCCTTTCGCTCTCCTATGCTCACCTAAGTATAAAACATGAAATTAAAGCATTAGGAGCAACGAATTCACCAATTCTAGGGAAAAATCATCCATAAAATGTGTTAAGCATGGGGTAAAAATATCTATAAATTACGGTTTATCAATCACGTACTCCTTAGATCTACATTAATCTTAAATATTAAACCGGAATAATAGATGACTCATATCCAACACAAGTCCCCTTACCTTAACTATGAACATTCCGCCAACCAAGATCAAGAGCACTTACCAAAGTCTCTCACCGGAGGAGCAAATCGGCAGAGATCCAAGGACTGAGATTTGTTACCTATTCCTACCCAAAACCGATTAGAAAAAGTGAGGGACTATATACTCAATACTTAGCAAAACCCGATTATGAGAACAAAGCACTTAACTAGGCTTGACTGATTAGAAAGGGTACTAGCGGCACCAAGAGTATTCGACCAAGAAGGTTTTTGCCCATGCAATTTGTATGGTAAAAGAGAGTTAGTCGGCTCTGAGGAAAAAGAAAGAAAAGTCAGCAATGAGGTAGAGGAAGAATTGAATTCGGCACAAGGAAGAAGAAAAAGAAACGAAAGCAGAGGGTTTTCAACTTTTAAAGAAAAGAGTTTCTAGTAACAGGGTGAAGGAAATTCGGCATTAGCTTCATACCCTAGCATTTGGCACCTATTTATAAGCCTTATAGCTGAATTTTCCCATGCCCAATTCCCTATTCGGCTCCATCACTTCTCCCTTCTCATCTCCTCGTTTTTCTCCCTGATAACCCCTTGATCCTTTCCTTAATTTTCTCTCCTAAACACTTCCCTTGGAGTCCACTTTTACACCACTCTCATCCTTTTAGAAGGCCAAAATTAAACTTCTAAAAACACTAAGCTAGAATTCGAACCTTGGACCTCCTTGCTAGCTATTAACGCCACCTCCCTACACTCTAAGTGGCGTCACTTAGCCACTCTTCTACAAGGCTTTTTGATACTATTTTCCCCTAACTTTATTTAAACGCCCAACTACTTGCCAACCCTAATTCTTTTAATAATTAAATTATAATTTCTTCTACCCCTTAATTCGAACTCCAACTTGACCAAGACCTACCTTTGCATAATTAGAACTTAATCGGAATTATTAAGCAAAAAAAGAAAAATTCAAGATTTCAGGATTTTTTTTGGATTTCAGGATTTCTGGGGCGTTACAACTCTACCCTCTAAAAGAAATTTCGTGCTTGAAATTCATACCTGATTCAAACAATTGAGGATATTGATGTCGCATCGCTTTCTCAGGTTCCCAAGTAGCCTCCTTAACCTTGTGATTCCACCAAAGTACTTTGACAAATGGAACGGACTTCCTTCTCAATACTTTGACATCTCGATCAATTATTTGTATGGGCTCTTCCTCGAAAATTAGGTCTGGCCTAGCCTCAATTTCTTCAACCGCCACGACATGTGAAGGATCCGAGTGATATCGCCTTAGCATAGAAACATGAAACACGCATGGATCTGGCTTAGTTCAGGAGGTAACTCCAGATGATAAGCGACTGGCCCAATCCGCCTTACCACCCGATATGGCCCGATAAACCTTGGGCTTAGCTTTCCCTTCCGTCCGAACCTTAATACCTTCTTCCACAAAGAGACCTTAAGAAAAACTAAGTCTCCCACTGCAGACTCTATCTCTCATCGTTTAAGGTTAGCATACGACTTCTGCCTATCTGAGGCCTCCTTTAAACGATCCCGAATCAATTTCACCTTATCTTCAGTATCTGCTACTAACTCAGGGCCCAAAACTCTTCGTTCGCCCAACTATGTCCAACAAGTTGGAGTTCGACACCTTTGCCCATACAGTGCTTCATATGGAGCCATCCCAATGCTTGCTTGGTAGCTATTATTGTACGTGAATTCGGCTAACGGTAAATAGTCCTCCCAACTACCTTGGAACTTAATCACACATCCCCTCAACATATCTTCCAATACTTGAATCACCCTTTCCAACTATCTATTAGTTTGAGGGTGGAAAGTCGTATTGAAGTTCAACCTAGTACCCAACACCTTATACAGCTTCTTCCAAAATTACGAAGTGAAACGTGGGTCCCTGTCCGATATTATGGAGACTGGCACTCCATGCAATCACACAATCTCCGCCACATACAACCTCGCCAGCCTTTGTAACGAGTGATTGGTGCAAATCAGTATAAAATGGGTAGACTTGGTTAACCGATCCACTATAACCCATATCGAGTCTTTATTAGTAGGCGTTAAGGGTAGCCCACTAACAAAGTCCACAGTTATCTTTTCCCACTTCCAGAGTGGAATCTTCACTGGCTAAAGCAATCCAGAAGGCAACTGATGTTCCGCCTTCACCTTCTGACAGACCAAACACTTACTTACAAAATCCACAACCTCGCGCATAAGTCCAGGCCACCAATAAAGCTCATAAAAATTCTGATACATCTTGTTTCCGCTAGGATGCACAGCATAGAGATCGCTATGTGCTTCCTACAGAATAGACTGCCTTAGATCATCGTCCTTTGGTATACACATTCTCCCACGAAAGCACAATACCCTTTCACTATTTAGCCCAAAGTCCAATGTCTCCCCACTCTCTACTTGTCTAAAACGAGCACCTAAGATCTCATCCATTAACTGCTTACTCCTTATCTGCTTAACCCATACCGATTTTACTTGAAGCTCTACTAACAAGCTACCATCATCCAACAAGCTTAAACGAGTGAGCGTAGCTCTCAAGTCTGAGTTAACCCTACGACTCAACGCGTTGGCTACCACATTCGCTTTGCCAAGGTGGTATTCTATCGTGCAATCATAATCCTTTAATAATTCCACCCACCTATGTTGCCTAAGGTTGAGCTCCTTTTGGGTAAGGAGGTACTTCAAACTCTTGTGGTCCGAATAAATTATACACTTCTCCCAGTATAAGTAATGCATCCATATCTTTAGTGCGAAAACCACCGCAGCTAGCTCTAAATCGTGGTTTGGGTAATTTGCCTCATGAGTCTTAAGTTGTCGTGACGCATACGCAACAACCTTTCTTTCTTGCATCAATACGTATCCTAAGCCCACAAGCAACGCATCACTATAAACCATAAACTCCTTTCCAAGCACTGGCTGAATCAACACAGGGGCTTCCGTTAATACTTTCTTGAGTTTTCCAAAACTCTATTGTTGCTAGTCTGTCCAAACAAACGGTACCCCTTTCCTCAACAACTTCGTTAGAGGTGCAGCAATTACTGAAAAACCCTCGAAAACCGCCTATAGTATCCTGCCAAGCCCAGAAAACTTCAAATTTTTTATACCGACTTGCGTATTTTCCATTCTAATACCGCTTCAATTTTTCGGGGATCCACCTTAATCCCCTCAGCTGACACCACATGTCCTAGGAAAGTAACCTCCCTTAGCCAAAATTCACACTTATTGAGTTTGCCATACAGCTGCTTCTCCCTCAAAGTCTGCAACACAATCCTTAAGTATGTATCATGCTTATCATTGTCTTTTGAGGACACCAAAATGTCATCTATAAAAACTACCACGAACCGATCCAAGTACGGTTGGAAAACCCGATTCATGAGATCTATAAAAGCAAAAGGTACGTTCGTCAGCCCAAATGGTATCACCAAAAACTCGTAGTGTCCATAATGAGTTCTGAAATCCATCTTAAGGATATCCACCTTCTTCACCCTCAATTGGTGATATCCCAAACGTAAATCAATCTTCGAGAAAACTGAAGCTCCCCTAAACTAATCAAAAAGATCATCGATTCTTGGTAGAGGATACTTGTTTTTAACAGTTAACTTGTTTAACTGTCGATAGTCAATGCACATTCGCAAAGTTCCATCCTTCTTCTTCACGAATAACACTGGTGCTGCCCATGGAAACCCACTTGGTCGGATGAATCCTCAATCCAACAATTCCTGAATCTGTGCCTTAAGTTCCACCAACTCCTTTGGGGCCATCCGCTAAGGATCGATAAACACTGGAGCCGTCCCAGGCAACAACTCGATTCCAAATTCTACCTCTCTGTTGGGTGGCAACCCAGGCAGCTCCTCAGGAAAGACATCTAGAAATTCCCTAACTATTCTCAACTCCTTAATAGCAGGGCTCTTAGCCTTCGTATTACTAATATAGGGCAAAAAGGCTTCGCATCCCCTTCGTACTAACTTCTCAACCCTTAATGCCAAAATCACATTCGACAGATAATTCTGATGTTCACCAATCACCACTACATCCTTATCCTTTGCCGTTCTTAACACCATTCGCTTTGCAGTGCAATCCAAGGTGGCTCGGTGCTTCACCAGCCAATCCATACCTAAGATTAAGTCGAACTCGCTAAACAGCAGCTCCATCAAGTCCGCTAAAAAGGTAACCCCTTGGACTACTAAGGGTACCTCCTTAAACAACTTATTCACACTTGCAGACTGCCCTAATAGACTTATCACAGTCATCTCATTTGTAGTAATTTCAAAAAAATCACCCAAAGACTCAGTCTTATTGCATGCAACATATGAAGGAGTCGATCCAATATCAATCAAGGCTGTGTAAGGTAACTCATATATAAAGAACATACCCGTTATCACATCTGGGGCATCCGCGTCTTCTCGGCATTGAGCAGCATAAACCAAAGCTGGCTGTCTCGCCTCAGCATGGCCCACAATTTCGCCTGGCACTCCGCGTCCATGTCCATTACCGTTACTGCCCATGACCTGTCCACGACCCCTTGGCGACAACTGTCCACCCCGTGGCGACTGAACACCACCTTGGCCTACTACCGGCGCTCGACCTAACGTTCGGAGGCAATCCCTGATCCTATTTTCCAATGACCCACAAGCAAAACAGGCCCCCATCCTCTTCCAACACTCGCCTCTAGGGCTTCTCCCACAGTCAGCACAATGTGGCACCCCTAGATTAGTAGCAGGGGGCACTACTTTAACTGGCCCATTAACTCTGGCCCTAGCCCTAGGCCTCTGTCCAACACCAGAAGTCTTAGCCTCCCTTTTATTCCTACCCCTTTCTTTTTCCCGATTTAAGCGCTCAGTGTGCTTAACCTCCTCTGTTATCTTTGCCTTTTCCACAATTTCGAGAAATATCACTCCTATTATGGAGCTATCAATACTGTAAGGCTATCTCTAAGTCCATCCTCAAACCTCACGCAACGCTCATACTCCATTGCAACCATTACTCTTGCATACCTACTAAGGCGTAGAAACTCTACCTCATACTCTGCCACCGATTTGTTTCCTTGGGTCAGGTTCAGGAATTCCTTCGTTCTAGCATATACATAGCTTGCACCCACATACTTCCCTTGGAATGTAGCTTTGAAGAACTCCCAAGTGACTCGCTCCGGCTAGTTGCCCTTTTTCACCGTCAACCACCACTGGTAGGCTTCTTCGCTAAGCAGTGACACTGCTCCTTTTAGCTTTTGCTCAGGTGAGCAGTCCAGGTCCTCCATTATCCTTTCAGTGGCCTCCACTCAATATTCCGCCACATTAGGAGCCATGCCAGCCACACCCTTAAAGATCTCAGCCCTGTTCGATCGAAGTTGCTCCGAATGGATCCCCGATTTTTGCTGCCATTATTGGGCTTAGCGACCCTCTCCAAAATTCTCAGCATTGCCTGCAACAATGCATCTTCTCCCGCAGCCCGATCATATGGTCCATCCCCAGCCACAGGTGAGGTCGGAGCCTCTTCAACTCCAATATTGGGCACATGGCCCAATGCCGATGATCCAGCGCTAAAACTTTCGCGGCCTCAGCCACAGCCCTTTGCACCTCTTCTAGCACTCATCATCGATTAGCGTATTATCTGGAATAGAAATTTTATAAGTTTTAGCTAGTTTAATAATTAACCCGATGTTTTATGGAAGTAATTAAAGAGAAGACTGTTTTCTGAATTCCTCTACAGTTTCAAGTTCCTGCGGGCTTTGGTTCTCTTCTAACAAAATCATCTAAACTAGCCTTCTAACTATCTACTGTATAACAAGACTTCCTCTTTTCTAAAACATTGTAAAAAAATTAAAACACAAAAAGAAACCAAGTAATAAGGCCCAAGTCACAGCCCGAGTTTTGCAACCTAAGCTCTGATACCATTAAATGTAACACCCCGTACTCGACCCAGATGCTATGGCCGAATTTTACATGTTACAATGAAGTGTTTTAACGTAAACCGTGTTTTCATTGAAAACCCTTCTTGAACAAAAGAAACCTTAATAAACACACCTTTCAGTTGCGAAAGCCTTGTTTTAAGCATTTGATTTAAGAAAACTTATCATTTAGAAATTAAGTTGCGGAAATGTAGAAAACATACTATAATTTAGGAAACCCATGTGCAACTTCTCGTAATTACAATGGAAATAATAATACTTCAAGTAATAATAGCATAATGAAAACTTTATAACAACAGTGCGAAACATACTTAATAAAATAAAACTTATAAGCTTAAAAAAAGTCCAAATTTGTCTTGCTAGCTGGCCACCCAGAGTCCCTCCAAACATCGAACCGTCTACTGAGCATCAACCGAAAATAAAATAAAAGAGGGGGTGAGTTTTCGCAAACTCAGTGTGTACAACCCTCGACGAAAAACAAGCGTTCAAAAATCATTATACATCAAACATGCAATGCAATCCCATTCAAATTATCCATCCACTACACACCAGCTCTATCCCCATCACAACATATGGGGATATAAATATCGACCCACCCAGCCCACACACCAATGGTTGCCCGGTAGCGAAACTACCTTCATTTACATATTGGGCTTTAAAAATCGTCGGTGGATCCACGATTGTCAGGCAACCATGCGATCCTCATATACTTCCTCCATACCATAACTCCCACCCCATATGCAACCTAAGCAGAACATCATATGTATGCATGTCACATCTACAAAACTTACATTCAACACCTAGGGGTATTTTGGTCATTTTTTCCCTTAAGGGTATTTCGGTAATTTTCCCTTAATTACGGTTTTTACTTACCTTGGCCCATGAACAAACCCCGCGAGCTAAGGTGAACGAATACTATGCACCAACTAGGATTTTAGAGAAGAAGAGGTGGGTCGTTAAGACCGCTTAAGTACCAAGCTCTCCCCAGATCCAATCCTAGACATGCATATACCCGTTGCCACACCTTAACCCTATGACTTGTCTAGGGTCTCAATTAATTACTTAACTTTTATGTATTCATCATATACTAGGCCCAATACCGCTACATACATGTATATAGCCCACTAGGCCCAATCTTATTCAAATGGCCCATCTGGCCTAGTTTATATTCTTATGGCCCACTAGTCCCAATTCACCTTCATATGGCCCATTAGGCCTAGATCATATTATACTCATGCTCACATACAAATTTTCTAACACATAACATCACTTATCAACCTTTGCCTATTATGGGCCCATCAGGCCTATTTAGCCCATTTAGCCAATTCTCAACCCAAGTCCACAGAATCGCCCATGGGCCTCAGGCAACCTATCGGTTTCCTCTCCACGAGTGTTCGTGCACTCATATGACTATCGTAGCCCAACTTTCAGCTTTTCGGCATTTCAGCTTTTGCCGATTCATTGTGTGTGTGCAGTGTATGTACACCCCTGGTAAGCAAGCGTGATACGGTCTCCTTAGCCCAAACCTACAATCGATATCACTCAAAGATTAATCTTACATACATATCGAATACTTTACCAAGAGCCTAAATCTCACCTTAACCTTACCTTGAACACAAATCCCAAATAACTTCTCCTTGATCACGTACTCCTTAGATCTACATTAATCTTAACTATTAAACCAGAATAATAGATGACTCGTATGCAACACAAGTCCCCTTACCTTAACTATGAACATTCGGCCAACCAAGATCAAGAGCACTTACCAAAGTCTCTCACCGGAAGAGCAAATCGACAGAGATCCAAGAACTAAGATTCGTTACCTATTCCTACCCAAAACCGATTAGAAGAAGTGAGGGACTATATACTCAATACTTAGCAAAACCCGATTACGAGAACAAAGTACTTACACTAGGCTTGACCAATTAGAAAGGGCACTAGCGGCACCAAGAGTATTCGGCCAAGAAGGTTTCTGCCCATGTGATTTGTATGGTAAAAGAGAGTTATTCGGCTCTGAGGAAAAAGAAAGAAAAGTCAGCAATGAGGTAGAGGAAGAATTGAATTTGGCACAAGGAAGAAGAAAAAGAAACGAAAGCAGAGGGTTTTCAGCTTTTAGAGAAAAGAGTTTCTGGTAACAGGGTGAATGAAATTCGGCATTAGCTTCATACCCTAGCATTCAGCACCTATTTATAAGCCTTATAGCCAAATTTTCCCATGCCCAATTCCCCATTCGGCTCCATCACTTCTCCCTTCTCATCTCCTCGTTTTTCTCCCTGATAACCCCTTGATCCTTTCCTTAATTTTCTCTCCTGAACACTTCCCTTGGAGTCCACTTTCATGCCACTTCCATCCTTCTAGAAGGCCAAAATTAAACTTCTAAAAACATTAAGCTAGGATTCAAACCTTGGACCTCCTTGCTAGCTATTAACGCCACCTCCCTACATTCTAAGTGGCGTCACTTAGCCACTCTTCTACAAGGCTTTTTTATACTATTTTCCCCTAACTTTATTTAAAAGCCTAACTAACTGTCTACCCTAATTCTTTTAATAATTAACTTATTATTTCTTCTACCCCTTAATTCAAACTGAAACTTTGACCAAGACCTACCTTTGCGTAATTAGCACTTAAACGGAATTATTAAGCACAAAAAGAAAAATTCAAGATTTCAGGATTTTTGGGGCGTTACAATTCTTGAAAGTGTTTTCACGGAAAAAGGTTTTGAAATTCAGAATAAAATGCAAGTTGAGTCCTCATTTTATAGGATCGTATAAGATTACCAAAAGCTTAGGGCCTGTTGCTTATCAATTGGCCTTGCCGTCTGAGTTAGAAAAGATTCATGATGTATTTCATGTTTCCATGTTGCTCCGATATAGATCCAATCCTTCTCATGTGATTGTACTGAAACAAGTTGAAATTAGATAGGATTTGACTTATGGTGAGGAACCGGTTAAGATCTTGGCTCAGGACGTCAAACAATTGAGAAACAAAAGTGTTGCTCTAGTGAAAGTTTTATGGCAAAGACATGAGGTTGAAAAGGCTACATGGGAGATTGAGGAGGCTATAAGGATACAATACCCAAACCTTTTTACCAGTATGATTTTCGGGAATGAAAATCCCTAAAGGGGGAAGAGTTGTGACATCCTAAATTAGGGCATAGTCAAAATAGTGGTTTTGACACCACAAATCTGAGATAGAAATAATTATTTTATGACTTTTATGAGGTCTATGATATGAATGCATGCTTATGTGAAAGTTTCGTGAAGAAATTCTATGCATAAAATGTCTAATTGAATTTTAGGGACCAAATTGAATAAAATACAAAACTTGCATTCTAGAAGCTTTAAGCATGAAATTGCTTTAGATTATGAATTAGAGGGTCCTAATTAGCAGTTTGACCAATTTTTATGATTTTGGACAAAAATGGACATGCATAGGAAAAATTTGAAAGTAAGAGTCTGAGGGCATTTTGGTCATTTCGTAATTAAAAGAATAAAAAGGGAAAATCAAAGAAAAAATGTGTCCATCTTCTCCATGTCCAAGTCGAATTTCTCAATAGTCATAACTAGGGTTTTGTTCAACATTTTCAAGCTTGATTGTAAGTGCTCCCTATCCCCGTTTTTAATGTTTTTTGTATTTTTGAAGTCTTTGAAGCATAATCTACCCATTTCTAGCTATATTTTGAGCTAACGTTCATGTATGAAATTTGACGCATGTGTAACATGCATGTATTTTGATGATTAATGGAGGAATATGAATGTTAGATGCATGATAAACATCCTTTACTAGGTGATTGATACACCATAATTTATACATATTTCTATCCCATGCTTAGCACATTTTATGGATGATTTTTCCTTAAACTTGGTGATTTCAATGCTCCTAATGCCTTAATTTCATGTTTTATACTTAGGTGAGCATAGGAGAGTGAAAGGAACGAGAAACGGGCCAAAAATAGAGAAAATGGACCAATGTACGAAATCAATATGGCCTGGACCTCCTCACACAGGCAGACCACACGGCCGTGTCAATTTGGCAGAATCGAAGCACGGCTCTCACGAGTGGACCACACGCCAGTGCCTCTTTAACAGGCTTGACCACAGCCTGAAGTAAACGCACACGAGTGTGTCACACGGACGTATCCTTGCTGAGCCCATGTTTAGTCCAATTCAGAAAAGGCCAAATTTGAGGGTTTTTAGGCATTCCAAAGCCTATAAATACACCCTATAGGAGGAGGAAAATGGGACACACAGAGAAAGAAATAGGGAACTACTCAAGAAATGCCGATTGTTCTATTTCAGAAGCCAGATTCATCATCAAGACTGAAGATCTCCCCTCAATTTCCCTCCAAGAGTTTTGGGTTTTTCTTTATGTTTTGTATTCATTATTCTTTTGATATGTTTACTTTTTTAGTTATTAACTAAAACCCCTAAATACCTAAGGGGAATGAAACCTAAGACAGATCTTGTTATTATTATCTAAATTGTATGATAAATATTTGACTTGTTCTTAATTATGTGTTCTTAATCTTGTTTTGATATTCCATGATTTTGATTCAAGTTAAGCTCTTATTCAGAGGAGGAATAGACCCTGTCTAAGAGTACATTTCTCATAATTAAACGGAGTTGATTCCGCGCCTAGAGATAGGGTGACAAGATTTTTCGGGATTAGGGTGAAACCTAATAAGGGGATCTATAGATCGAGTTAATGCAACCCTTGGGAGTTAATTAGAAAGAGATTTCAATTATTCAACCTAGGGTTAGACGTTGTTTCTCTCGATAGGGATAATAATATAACTTAGGGATTTCTACAGATCAAGTCAAATGAATAAATCATCTAATTCAGAGTCAAATAACAAGTGAAGTCTAAGTGGATTTTTCCTTAAATTCAATCGTTTTTCCAAAAGTAATTCCCCAATTCTATTTTCTGTGAATTCTTAGTTTAGCTAATTAGTTAGTTAAAACAAACCCCATTATTCCTAGGCTAAATAATAAAAAGACAGTCATTACTAGTACTTTTAGTTCCTTTGGGTTCGACAATCCGGTCTTGCTAAAGCTATACTACTGTTCGATAGGTACACTTGCCTTCATCGTGATAATAGTTAGTTTCAATAACGATTCATTATAAATATTTAAAACCTATCACGAATATCACGTATCAAGTTTTTGGCGCTGTTGTCGGGGAACTAAGCTATTAGGAACACTCGATTTTTATTACTTTAGCCATTTACTTTTACTGCAATTTAAATTTGTTTCTAATTTTTATTAGTAATTCTTCTTTTTCCCTTTTTCTGGCAGGTTCTTATAATTTATGACTAGAAGAAACCCGTCAGGACCATTGCTTTTTGATAGTGAGATCGATCACATAGTTCACAGAAACCAAAGAGAAATAAGGCGAAGTTTAATATACACAAATAATGAGCAAGAGGACGATATTCATACCCAACCGAGGAGATGGCTGAAAACCAAGAAAATCTGCTAGCTCCTGTTATTTCTGTTAATCAGAATCCTGCTCCGTGCACTATGTATGATTATGCTAAACCTAATTTAGCAGGAACTGAGTCAAGTATAGTTAGACCTACTATTGCTGCAAATAATTTTGAACTGAAACCTAACACAATTCAAATGATACAACAGTTTGTTCAGTTTGATGGTTTGTAGGACGAGGATCCCAACCTCACTTGGCAAATTTCCTAGAATTTTGTGAAACCTTTAAAATTAATGGCGTTTCTGATGACGCCATCCATCTTTGGTTCTTTCCCTTTTCATTAAGGAATAAGGCTAAAAAGTGGTTGAACTCGTTACCACGAGGGTCAACACTACTTGGGAAGAAATGACCGAAAATTTTTTATTAAAATATTTTCCATCGGCCTAAACAGCCAAATTACATAATGATATCTCTTCTTTTGTGCAGATGGATTTAGAAACACTCTATGATGCATGGGAGAGATACAAGGACATTTTGAAAAGGTGCCTTCACCATGGGTTACCGCTTTGGCTATAGGTTCAAACGTTCCACAATGGCCTGAATCCTTTGACTCGGCAGATGATTGATGCAGCTACTGGAGGAACTATCAATAATAAAACATCTGAGGTGGCTTACGAATTTATTGAGGAGATGTCACTGAATAACTATCAGTGGTGAGTTATGAGAACCAAGCCGACAAAAATAGCCAGTGTTTTCAACCTCGACGCGGTTACTATGCTATCTAACCAAGTAGAACTCTTAAATAAAAAGATTGACGGCTTGTGTGGTTCTACTCAGGTACATCCAGTGATGAGGTGAGATTCAAATGGAGGAGAAGTGTGTACAGAATATCAACCCTTCAACCCTAGCATCGAGAAGGAACAAGTCCAATATATGGGTAACAATAACTCTAGATCCCAAAATAACCCATATAGTAACATTTATAATGTAGGTTAGAGGAACCATCCCAATTTCTCGTGGGGCGGTCAAGGAAATCAAAGGCCACAACATCCTCCGGGTTTTCAACAACCACCTTACCGGTAAGAACAGAAGCCGAACCTTGAGAAGATGCTAACTAAATTCATCTCGGTGTCACAAACCCGTTTTCAAAATACCGAGACAGCACTTAAGAATCAACAAGCATCGATCCAAGGGCTCGAAACTCAGATTGGATAGCTTGCCAAGTTGATTTCTGAACGACCACAAGGTAGCTTGCCAAGCAACACAGAATCTAACCCAAGGAAGCAACTCAACGCGATTACTAGTCAAGATGAGGAAGGGTTAGTCACACTTGAACCAGAACCAAGGCAAGAAACTGAGATAAGCAAAGGCAAAGGTGAGGTAGACCACAATGAGCATAAACCGGTAAGTACAGAATATAAACCTCGTGTGCCATACCCTAATGCGACAAGGAAAGACCGCTCAGATGAACAATTTGCTAAATTCCTTAAACTTTTAAAAAAATTACATATTAACTTACCGTTTATTGAAGCTTTATCACAGATGCCAAACGCAATGAAATTTTTAAAGGAGCTTTTAGCAAATAAGCAGAAGTTGGATAAGGCTTCGCATGTGAAGCTAAACGTAGTTTGCTCAGCTATTCTACAGAATAAACTACCCAACAAATTGAAAGATCTAGGGAGTTTTGCAATTCATTGCTTAATTGGTAGTTTAGATGTTAACAATGCATTAGCTGATTTAAGGGCTAGTACTAACGTCATGCCTTACAAAATGTTTAAACAACTAGGTCTTAGGAAACCCAAACAGACTAGGATGAGCATTCAATTAGTAGATAAAACTATAAGATTTCCTAAGGGTATTATTGAAGATGTGTTAGTTAAAATCGATAAATTTATATTTCCCGTGACTTCGTTGTTCTAGACACAGAGGAGGATAGCAACACTCCTTTGATTTTAGGAAGGCCGTTTTTAGCAACTGCTAGAATGATCATTGATGTTGGCACAGGTGAGCTCACACTTCATGTGCGAGATGAAACAATTGCCCTTCAAGCTCACAATTCCGGTAACACATCGAAAATTGAAGGTGATTGTCTAAACCATTCTACTAAAACTAACAATATGGTACAACCTACTTTGTAGGAAATGAGTTTGAAGGAAGTGCATGAGCCATTTTCAAGCAATAGTAGAGGACCTATTCATGAAGAACGAAGGCTACAAATCGAGGAGCTAGGTGAATGGCGGACACATAAACCGAGAACACATGATGAACTAAAACTACACCAGAACAAGCTCAATTCCTTTCCAAATCAACTTAAGGCTAGAGATAAAGTTTTATTAGATGCCGCAGATCCTCACATTGTCACTGCCAAACCAAATGAAGAAATTCCTCTTACGGTACTTAACATTTTTCCATTCGATACAGTCGACGTAAGTCATCCCAAGTTCAGCACTTTTAAGGTAAACAATACCCGCCTAAAACCTTATTTTGATGAAATTCACAGCAGGAATAAGGAGTATAAACTCCTCGAACCACCATGACCATTCAATGGAGAGGTAAGTCAAGCTTAGACTATAAATAAGCACTTCTCGGGAGGCAACCCGAGCATTAACTGTATTAACTTTTTTAAATTTTAGTGTTTAAACACCTAACTTACTAACTGAGCTCTTGAATACAGGTTTCCCACATAGACACGACCTAACACACGGGCGTGCCTTAGGCCGTCTGGAAATAGGGCAAAGATTTTTCCCAACACGGGCTACGATAAATTGCCATGATCGTGCGACATGGTCGTGGATGAACCTGCTAAAACAACACGGGCGTGCGACACGCCCATGCCTTGAAACCGTGGCCCAACCTATCAAATTAACACGGATGTGCAACACGCCCGTGCCAAGCAACCATGGTTGAACCTGTTAGATTAACACGGTCGTGGGACTACCTACACGGGCGTGGGAGAAGCGAACGAAGACAGACATGGCCGTGCGACACGGCGGTGTGCACCCATGCACCCAAGGAACACGGGCGTGGGCTAATTGTTAGACGCGTCCAAATTTAAAATTCGCGAATCACACTGGCAAAAATTAGGGAACACGGGCATGTTCCATGGTTGTGTGTCCCAAAATATATAAATATCCTGCACTATTCATTGTCTTCTTCACTCAAAATCCCTAACCCTAGTCGTTGCAAATCCACACTGCCTCCCTACCATGCCCGTGCGCTGCTCCCTACTCTATTTTTTGATGCCTAATCTCTCTCTCTTAGTGTTTCTTTACTCTTTTCACTTCTATTTTACTTATTTCTAATGCTTATTATCAAAATAATCTTCATTCTTCTCATAATATTTTCATTTTGTACATTATTCTATCATTTAATTTGCATTCTTAGGTTATTTATCATACATTTCATGTTGAATCAAGTTGTTAGGAAAACCTCATTCTATTGTCATACACATGCCATTACTATGCTCATTCTCATGCTATTACCATGCTAATGTCAAGAAATTATGCTATGAAATTGATTATTCTGGTTGAGTTTGGTTAGTATTAGTAGTTTTGGCTGAAATTGTTAGTTCAAATTCATGGCTTTTCCCTTTTCAAATTTGTTTACCTACTATTATTCTTTATTATATTGCAGGTACACCATGTTATCTTCACCAGGAAAGAAAACCGTCGTCCCTGTTTCGAAGAAAATGAAGGGAACGTCATCTTCCTCAGGTCCTACTGCAGAAATTCGTCACCCTTTCTTGCAGTTTCTCATTGGGCCCCAAGAAGAACTTTTCCAGATTCTACGGACCCAACCCTTGGAAGTGGGCCGCTGTATAGACTGGGCCACGCTAGAACAAGTCCAACTCACGGATGCAACTCGGGCCCTCCTCACCATCGACCCTTGGGGGCTTTTCTTTAAGATTGTCTAGCCAACATATCTCGAACTCATGATGAAACTCTGCTCAACGTTCCATCTTCAGACCGTGATGGCCCATTTTGATGACCAAAGAATAATCCAATTTTGCCTCAGCGGACTAGTCCACCAATTGAACGTCTCGGAGTTCAGAACCGCTTTGGGTCTATATACAAAGGAGTTTAGGGATGAGAACGACCTCGGCACTCTCCACCGCCACATCCACTACTCTCCCTCGAAGTGCTGGGAAGCCCTCACCCCGGCGCTGCCTCCTACAATCCTAGCCGCTCTAAGGCATCGGCTCTCCCTCCATCTCTGAGGTACTTACACGCTATTTTGGCTCACACGTTAACAAGAAGGAGAGAGAGCACTGGCGTCGTCAACACTCACGAAGCCTACTTTCTATGCTGTATGTCGCACGGGCACGTCATAGACCTTGCTTATTTCATTGCCCTCTCCATTCAACATCAGAAGGAGTGGCATAGGAAGGGGGTCATCTCCATTGGGCCCTATCTAACATGGTTGGCTCGACATCTCGGGCTCCTCAACACAGCAGCCCAATCATCCTCCCTCACTCTTATGGGCCAGATGTCCCCACAGGACATCTCGAGCATCCTAAGTATGAGGATGATTGAGAAATGATGTGGCACCTTCCCTCCTCAGTACCGTCTCGCCAATCCACCCAGGAGGAGGCCCCCGAGGACATTACTGATGATGTCCCTCCACATCACGAGGACCCACCCTCTCAGCTACCAACACCCTCTCGTCTAGTTCATGCGACGGCTTCATACGCTGACATCTCTGAGCGCCTAACTCGATTCGAGCAGCAATGTTTTCAGTGCTTCGATCACATTGATGCTACACTACACCAGATTTGTCAGCACTTCCACATCTTATCACCACCCCCATATCGCGAACCATCTAACGATGAAGATGTTTAGAAACTTTTGTTTATTATTTTATGTTTTTACTTTTATTCTACTTTAGGACTATATTTTATTGGACTATATTTTATTTTTCTTTAAGCTTATTTTTATTAGGTTTTATAATTTTTATTTAACAATTTTGAATTTTGACTATTTCCTATCGAGTAATTATTCTTCCTTATATATTTTCTAAAAGAGTTCCTAATTCTATCACAGTTATAAAGAGCTCCAAAGCTCACTATTACTCAGGGACTCAAAACTCCACTGGGAACGGTTCTCCACGACTGCCATGTCCTGCTCAATCACGACCATAACCAACTTCAGATATAATATTCTTTTGGCATATGACTTATGGACTAATGAACCTCTACCACTGCCGGAATATCCTCCTCTACCCTCACGCCGATTATTCTCCAAAACTCCAGTTCAAGGAGATTCATTCATCACTCAGGAAGTTTCACTTCTCTCTTTATCTTGTTTTTATATTATTTTCTATATATCCATCTTTGTACATTGAGGGCAATGTACATCTTAAGTGTGGGAGAGTATTCATTTCATTATCAGAAAAATCCCTGAATGATTGTCTTATTCTCTTGAAAAGCTTTCATATTATGTTTAGGATAAATTTTGATTGATTTATGATTTTTATTGATATATCTTAACTTAAAACATAGGCATTCAAGCATTGTTTATTTAAACTTTAAGACATTGGAGAATTAAGCATGATAAGTTGATTTTTAAGAATTTAAAATTTTAGGTTGTTTCCCCAAGTTTAGGTATTACCTTGAGTTGGAATTCACAAGTTTGAACATCAAAAAGCCATAATTTTTGTGAGATCTTGAGCCTTTAGAGCATCTATTATTTCTTTCATGCTCACTTTCATTATGAGTGTGTTAGTATTGAATTGTTATTCTAGAACTTGCTTGCATGTCAAGACCACACCATTTGATTTGATATGTCAAAATGATAAAGGCACTTAGGTTTAACCCACTCACTCCATAAAAGCCTTCCTTCACAATTTACCCTTAGTGAACCCCCTTGAGCCTAACAACCCATTCATTGATTTACCCTCAATATTAACCCATAACTCATTATTGTTGAAATCCTCTAAATTAATTTGATCCCTATTTTTGTCGAGATTTGAGTTGGAATAATTGCTTAGCTATGTTTTAACCTATTTTGTAATTTGACTTGTTTAAAAAAAACAAAAAAATGTATACGTATTAATAGTAGTGATCTTTTGAGCTAAAAAAGTTAAATTCCATATTCTGAGAAAAAGCTCTGTTGTACATAATTGTTGACTAGCCATTTTTCTAGCTAGGCAATTTTTCAATTCAATCTTGATTCTAACCCTTTCTTTCAGCTTGTGACCACACCCTCTAACCAAAGCCATGTTACAACCCTCTAAAGACCTTTTGATTGATGTTTCATATCAATTTATAGTGGTGGAGATTTGATTTTCATACAAGCCTATGGTAATGACTTTTCATTATTGACTATTGAATGCTTCATTTATTGTCCTTAAACACCTTGAGTAATTTGAGTGAATCTTTAATGAGGATGTGAAACTCTGTGACATTTTGAATCGAAGGTAATTACTTAGACAAGGGGAGACACCTATGTTTTCATGATAAAATACTCAACTTGGAATGTTTGAAACTTTGATGTTCTTTCAGTTGAATTTTCAATGTATGATTACCTATGGATTATTTTGAGATATTATCGATAGAAATTAAAAGTTAAGAAGAATTTATTTTGATTATGAATTGAGGATTTTGCTTGAGGACAAGCAAATGCTTAAGTGTGAGGGTATTTGATAAATCGTAATTTATACATATTTCTATCCCATGCTTAGCACATTTCATAGATGATTTTTCCTTAAAATTGGTGAATTCGATGCTCCTAAAGCCTTAATTTCATGTTTTATACTTAGGTGAGCATAGGAGAGTTAAAGGAACGAGAAACGGGCCAAAAACAGAGAAAATGGGCCAATGTACAAAATCATCATGGCCTGGACCTCCTCACAGGGTAGACTACACGGCTGTGTTAATTTGGCAGAATCGAAGCACGACTCACACGGGAGGACCACACGCCCGTGCCCCTTTAACAAGCTTGACCATGACCTGAAGTAATCGCACACGAGCGTGTCCTTACTGAGCCCAAGTTTAGTCCAATTCAAAAATGGCCAATTTTGAGGGTTCTTAGACATTCCAAAGCCTATAAATACACCCTAGAGGAGGAGGAAAAAGGGGCACACAGAGAAGGAAGCAAGGAACTGCTCAAGGAAAGCCGATTGTTTCATCTCAGAAGTCAGATTCATCATCAAGACTGAAGAGCTCCCCTCAATTTCCCTCTAGGAGTTTTGGGTTTTTCTTTATGTTTTGTATTCATTATTCTTCTGAAATGTTTACCTTTTTAGTTATGAACTAAAATCCCTAAATACCTATGGGGAATGAAACTTAAGACAGATCTTGTTATTATTATCTAAATTGTATGATAAATATTTGACTTGTTCTTAATTATGTGTTCTTAATTCTTGTTTTGATATTCCAGGATTTTGATTCAAGTTAAGCTCTCATTCATAGGAGGAATAGACACTATCTAGGAGTACATTTGTCATAATTAAGAGAAGTTGATTGCACGCCTAGAGATAGGGTGACAAGATTTTGCCGGATTAGGGTGAAACCTGATAAGGGGATTCATAGATTGAGTTAATGCAACCCTACAGAGTTAATTAGAAAGAGATTTCATTTATTCAACCTAGGGTTAGACGTTGTTAATCTCGAGAGGGATAATAATATAACTTAGGGATTTCTATGGATCAAGTCAAATGAATAAATTGTCCGATTCAGAGTCAAATAACGAGTGAAGTCTAGGTGGATTTTTCCTTAGGTATTGTCTTAATTCAATCGTTTTTCCAAAAATAAATTCCCCAATTCTATTTTCTGTGAATTCTTAGTTCAGTTAATTAGTTAGTTAAAGCAAACCCCATTATTCCTAGGCTAGATAATAAAAAGACAGTCATTACTAGTACTTTTAGTTTCTTTGGGTTCGACAATCCGATCTTGCTAAAGCTATACTACTGTTCGATAGGTACACTTGCCTTCATCATGATAATAGTTAGTTTCAAGAACGATTCATTATAAATATTTAAAACCTATCACAAATATCACGTATCAGTGATGTTTAATGAAAACACCTAAAAAGGGGGACTTGTTTGTAAAAATGTAAAAGTGGGTAGTAATAATGTGAAATAAAGGAAAATGTCGGCTGATATGAACATGGTATAGGTTCAGCTAGGCTTGGGTAACAAAGAAAATGCATGCATTTCATTTTATGAGCCTAGGAACTAAACCATAAATAAGTGAAAAGTTAGGGGTAAAAAGTTAATTTTACCAAAGCATGAATTATGGATTGATTTGAATAATGTGATTAATAAACAAGTTAAATTTGGCACTAGAGATCAAGAAAAACGTGAACCGAGTCTTGATGGAGGAAAGAATAAAGTATACAACGATTAGGCTTGATTATCATCATTTTGTACCGAGGTATGTGCATATGCAAATAATGTGGTGTTGTATCATGTTTTTAATGTTTTGATATTATGTGATAAATTTTTTCTTATTATTATGAGTTATATACTTATTGGTTGTTATGAAAGTATAAATGATAATTGGCCATTACATACGACATCACGAACAAGTACGACAAATTATGCCTTTTGCAAAGGAGGAAAATCTCGTTTGAACCTTAGGAATAGTCTAGGATATAAGTGACACGTCACTATGAATTTAGAAATCCAAACTAATTGAGTTGGTCTGGGTTCGTGATATGTATGAGGCATCCGAGCTCGTTGAGTTGGTCCAAGTTCATTATGGATGCGAGCATCTAAGCTCGTTGAGTTGGTCCAAGTCCATTATGGATGCGATACATGTAATTAGGTTCCGGGCAATCGTCTTGTATGTCCTACCGGTGGCTATGTAATCCTTGAGTTGGTTGGAGACCTAACAGCTTGTGTGAGTAACCTGTGTAGCTACACCTTGACCGATAGCTTTTATAAGCAAGCTCGTGAGTAGCTCCATTGTGAACGTTACATGTTATGAGGTAGCTTTGGCTACGTATGTATATGTGGCACTAATATGCAAGTTTTCCGTGTATCCAATAGTATTCTAAGTGTTCAACGGGTAATGCAAATGATGTGATGAAAGTCTTGAGGATGGCATGTTAAAGAGGCATAGTTATAAGATATAGTAGGATGAGTACATGTATGTATGCTAAACCTATGAATAATGCCTTGGTAAAAAATGATTTGTGATGAGAAAGTATATGTGCACATATGATAAGTAAGTCAAGAGGTTTAAGTGATGAATAATCTTTATGTATATATTACTATGTCTTTGCATGTTGATTGCTTAATACCACTGCATATTATTTGCATGTGGACTTACTAAGCATTAATGCTTACCCCCGTTTCCTTTCCATCCTTTGTAGTTCTGCCAAGCTAGTTCAGGGATTGGAACCTATTGTTGTGACAGCCCTAAAGTGACCCTAGTCGAAAAGCGGTTTCGGGACCGCTAAACCGAGTCACCAAATTATTTGAATATGATATCTATTGTCTAAAATATGTGATTATGAATGTGTGAAGGTTTTAAGCTTCGATTTAGTAAATTGCATGTGAAATTAGTCGATAGGACTTATGTGTGACACTTTTGAAATGTGATAGGTAAATCTATAAGGATCTATTAGTGCATGTAATCAAAGGGGTAGACTTGCATGTCAATTTCCCCCTTTTTAATTGCTAGTGGCCGGCCATGACAAAGGGTGATGGGCAAAACATGTCATAAAACATGTTGTGACAATGGTGTATGTTAGGAAAAATAAAATAAGGAGTATGGGTAATAAAGAAATGGGAAAGAAAAGGAATGGTGTGAGTGTTCCCCCTCCCCCATTGCCGTGAGTTGAGGGAAAGAAGAAAAAAAAAGTGTCCATAATTTTTCACTTCTTTTGGCTGAAAATTCTAAGGAAGAAAGAAAACAAGTTGTGTTCTTTGGTTCTTCTTGGCCGATTTGAGAGGGGGAAGAAAGGAGTGAAGCAATCGGTCATCTTAGGTCGATATTAAGGTAAGGAAGTTGATACTAGTTCTTGAAATCCTAGTTGATTTTGAGTGAGATATCAAGTTATTGTTGGTAACCCATGTTGAAATTGTGATTTTGGAATAAGTAAGGTTTTCGCTATGGAGATTAATAAGGGTGATGGTTGTGTTTCATGCTAAATCTTGATGATTATGGGTTCCTTTCTTGGGTCTACCTTAGATCCATGAAGTATATTTTATTTGGTGTTGTTGGAAGTATCGGCCATGGTATATCCATAAGCATGATTTATGCTTATTGCATGATAGGTAAGATTTGTGTTTTGGATATATGTTTATATTTGGTTATAATCAACTTGTGATTCGGCTCTTGCACATATATATATATATATATATGTTTGCACATGATGTATTGGTATGACATAAATACTATCTCAAGGTATATATTTACATATGATGATGTTTCGGTTATGAAGTAAATGATTGATGCGTATTGAGTTACAATATGTAATGCGTTAGTTAGTAAAATGTATGCCATTTATGTGTGGTATTAAGTATATAATTGGCCTCAACATGGACATGCATATTCGCCACATGAGGTGGATTGGTGTGCATGCATTCGGTTAGAGGCAAGCATATTGATGCCTATTCTTGGCTTAGATGATCGGCTAAAGAGAGTGTGGACTATTGTGTTGAGTTAGATTCATGATTTCGTACATATGTGACTTTAATGTCTAATGAATATATATGGGCTAAGTACCTTGAGTTCCTCTTTTGATACTCAAATGATTAAATCAATTTATTTGTCAATTTAAGCTCAAGAGCAAAGGGAACTAAATCCGATAAAGGGAAGGAAAAAGTGGTCGAATAGCCATCGAAATCGTTCGACAACATCCGAGGTAAGTTTTCGAGTAATGGAATTTGGATTATGATTTGATTAGATCATGTTTTAAGCAAAATCAAAATTATGCTCTTTGTGTGTGGCTATTGAGCCGAAATTGGAAGTGTGATAAGTGTCTTGTGTTTGAGTTTTGCTAATGAAAATGAAATACGAATGTGTCATGATTTATTGATAATTGTGCTTGGTTATTCGAATGATGTCCGGGCTAAGTCCCGAAGGCTTTGTGCTAAGTGACTATAGCCGGACTAAGATCCGAAGGCATTCGTGTGAGTTACTAAATCTGGACTAAGATCCGAAGGCATTTGTGCGAGTTACTAAATCCGGACTAAGATCCGAAGGCATTTGTGCGAGTTACTAAATCCGGGTTAAGTCCGAAGGCATCTGCGAGTTACTATAACCGGCTATGTCCCAAGGCATTTGAACGAGTAGCTATATCCGGTTAAACTCCGAAGGTACGTGATTCGGGAATGAATGAACTTGCTGTAAAAATTTTAGTTAATACGCTTGTGAAATCCCAACAGTGAGGTATGTTTCGTATGTGCTTTGAATTAGTTGAGCCCATACAAATAAGTATTCGCTCAGTTGATAAATGAGCTACCGGCCTTTGGCTAAGTTGATCTTTGTGTATGAATATAAGGGTTGGTAATGTGAAGTAAGTATGATATTGAGAATTTGTGCATATGAAATTATCTGTTTAGCTACATAAATACTATACCTTGGTTGTGTCTAAATTCATGACTCAAACTTACTAAGCATTAAATGCTTACTCCGTTTCTTTGATTCTCTGTTTTATAGATTTTGGTTCTTCAGCTATCGGACTCGGGATTTTTGAAGTCAAAGTCACCCACACTATCAAAGCTCCTTTTGGTATATTTTTGGTTGAACTTTGAAATGGCATGTATAGGACTACCCTTTTGTTGTAGGTCATGTACCTTTCGGTTTTGTGTAAATTTGGATAGCCATGCGAAAATGGCTTAAGTATACTTTGGGCATGGTATTATAATCATTGTATGTTGTTCATTAAGAGGTATGGAAATTTTTGGAAACGATTAGCCATTGGGATGGTTAATCATGATCATATTTTGTGCTATTTCTGTTAAAGGGCTAGTTGAATCATGGAAACTATGAAATAGGTAAAGCCTACCTTAAAGACAGATGCCGACAGCTGCAGTGACGTGGATGTAAAAAATCACTAAAAATAGTAGGAACGGAATTAAATAGTGAATAAATTAAGTAAACGAACCTTGACGAGTCTATTTGCATAGGAAAATAACGAAATGATCACATGAACAGTATGTTAAGAGATATTTAAGTTTTCGTGAGACAGGTCCAGAACGCTTTCTGGAGTCCCTATTCTGACTTTGGAAATTCATTATAAATTGACCAGAGATAATTAGAAGCCATTCCATATATGTACAGATTCCTTTTCGAGTCTAGTTTCTGTAGAAACAAATGGCATCAGTATTGAAGCCCTGTACAGGGAGATATCCAAGTCGTAATGCGGAAAGTTCAGTGTAGTCGATCCCTGTAACATGGGGGACTTTAACTAATAAACTGTACTAATTGGCTGGACAAAAAATTCTAGAAAAAAATTTGTAGATGCATATATGAGTCTAGTTTCATGGAATAATCACGAAACTGATTTTCGAGTTATGGAACTCAATATATGATTTTGAAGGTGACAGTGACACAGTTAGTCGGCTATCTGGAAATTTTTAAAATGAACTGTGCAAGTAAGTGGATTAAGCCCGTTAACCCCTCGTGTCCGACTCCGGCAACGGTCTCGGGTAAGGGGTGTTACAGTTTTATTGGTATCAGAGCTACGGTTTAGTCGATTCTAGGACTACCGTAATGCGTTTGGGTCTAGCTATACATGCCATTTTATGTGATTATTTGATAGTGTGGTGATTTCGACATTTGCAAATGTGTTTGTTTATAGTAATGGATCCCGATCCCGACCGAAGCGGTAGTGATGATCTTGAGAGTGTAGCGCTTGCTCCGCGCAAGGGACAGCGGCGGACTCTCAACCTATTGCTAGCAATCCGAATGATGAGGCTAGGCAAGCTTTTTACAGCGTGATGAATGATTGGTTTAACCAATACATTCGAACTAATACGGCTGTTCCACAACCTCCATTCCCGACAAATACCACCCCCGCACCTACGATGCCTCCCAGAATCGACCAAATAAGGTTAAATAAGCCCCAGTTGATAGAATCCGAAAACACGGGCTATTGAATTTAAGGCTACGGATAGCGATGATGCCGAGCAAGCTGAATTTTGGTTGGACAACACTATTCGGTACTCGATGAGCTATCTTGCACACCGATGAGTGCCTAAAGTGTACTATCTCCTTGCTACGTGATTTCGCCTACTATTGGTGGAATACGTTGACTTGTTGTGCCTAGAGAGCAAGTAACTTGGGAGTTCTTCCAAACCGAAGTTTGAAAGAAGTATATCATCGAGATTCATTGACCAAAAACGGAAAGAATTTCTTGAACTCAAACAAGGTTCCATGTCGGTTACCGACTATGAACGAAAATTTGTTAGGCTTAGCCAGACGCGACGAGAATGCATTTCCTCGAAGTCGTAATGTGTAAACGTTTTGAGGATGGACTAAATGATGATATAAAGTCGTATGTTGGCATCTTGGAAACCGAGAATTTGTAGTACTTGTTGAGCGAGCTTGCAAGGCCGAGGAGCTCAAGATGGAGAAAAGAAAAGCTGAGGTGGGAGCAAGGGAGTTTCAGAAGAGGTCTTCGGGAAGCCCTTCCCACGATCATCGAAGAAATTTAGAGATGGCTTGGGCCGGTCTAGGGACACTTCGGGCTTTTCTAGATGAGATCGCGATCGACCCCCTTTGAGCACATGAGTCACTTCGATCGCCAGTGTTGGAAATGACCATCGAGACAGAGCAGAATGCCATTATTGTGGTAAATGGCATTCAGGGAGTTGTAGGTTCCATGACCGCTCCTGTTACAAGTGCGGGTCAGCCGACCACTTTATCAAAGATTGCCCGAGATTGTCTGAACAGAATGTAAATCAGAGTGGGAAACCGGATGCGACCACTGCTCGGGGTAGACCATCTAGGAATACGGGCAATGCTAGCGGCGGTCAGAGAGGAACTAGAGATGCTACCACCAGATCTGAGGCTCGTGCTCCTGCTAGGGCTTATGCCATACGCGCACGCGAGGATGCTTCCTCGCCAGATGTTATTACCGGTACTTTCACTCTCTTTGATACTAATGTGATTGCTTTGATTGACCCTGGTTCTACTCATTCTTATATATGCAAAACCTTAGCATCCAGTAAGACTTTACCTATTGAGTCTACTGAGTTCGTAATTCGAGTGTCAAATCCCTTGGGTCGTTACGTACTTGTTGACAAAGTGTGTAAGAAATGCCCCCTAGTAATTCGAGGTTCCTGTTTTCCAGCGGACTTGATGCTTTTGCCGTTCAATGAATTTGATGTTATTCTTGGTTTGGATTGGTTGACCGTGCATGATGCGGTTGTGAATTGCAAAAGCAAGACTATTGATTTGAGGTGCGCAAATAACGAGATAATCCGAGTTGAGTCTACGGACTTAAAGGGGTTGCCAGCTGTAATATCAGCAATGTTGGCCCAGAAATATGTAAGAAAGGGGTGCGTAACATACCTTGCATATGTACTTGATGACAAGGAATCGGAAAAGAAACCTGAATCTGTGCCGGTGGTTTGTGAATACCCAGATGTTTTTCCCGAAGAATTACCGGGTTTACCACCTGTTCGGAAGTAGAGTTTGGTATTGAGCTTGTACACGGACTACGCCAATTTCGATAGCTCCGATCGTATGGCACCAACCGAGTTAAAAGAATTGAAAGCTCGATTGCAAGAGTTGACGGATAGAGGTTTCGCTCGACCAAGTTTCTCACCTTGGGGTGCACCAAGATTGTTTGTGAAAAGAAGGACGGAACCATGAGGATGTGCATTGACTATCGTCAACTCGAATAAAGTGACGATAAAGAATAAATATCCGTTATCAGCGTATTGATGATTTGTTTGATCAACTAAAGGGAGCCTCAGTTTTTCAAAGATAGATTTGAGATCGGTATTACCGACATGAATTCGAGATTCGGATATACCTAAACCGCTTTCGAGCGAGATAAGGCCACTACGAGTTCTTAGTGATGCCGCTTAGGCTCGCTAATGCCCTGCGGTATTTATGGATTTGATGAATCGGATCTTCAGACAGTATTTGGACCGGTTCGTAGTTGTGTTCATTGACGACATCTTGGTCTATTCAAGAGATGAGACCGAACATGCTTTGAGCACCGAGATTAGTGTTGTAAATTTTACGGGATAAGCGGTTATATGCTAAGTTCGAGAAGTGTGAGTTCTGGTTAAGAGAGGTTAGCTTCTTGGGTCACGTGGTATCCACATCGGGTATTCGAGTTGACCCGAGCAAAATTTCAGCCATACTTAACTGGAAGCCTCCGAGAAATATTACCGAGGTTCGGAGCTTTTTGGGACTTTCCAGTTACTACCGACGGTTTGTAAAAGGTTTCTCGATGATAGCCACACCCATGACGAAGCTACTTCAAAAAGATGTTAAGTTCGAATGGACGGAAAAATGTCAGAAAAGTTTTGATCAACTGAAAACTTATTTGACGGAAGCTCAATTTTAGTGCGGCCGAATCGGGCAAAGAGTTTGTCATCTATAGTGACGCCTCCCTACTTGGGTTAGGTTGCGTATTGATGCAAGAAGGTCGAGTTGTGGCCTATTCGTCGAGACAATTAAAGCCACATGAGAAAATTTATCCGACCCATGATCTCGAATTAGCTGCCATCGTATTCGCCTTGAAAATATGGCGACATTACTTATTTGGTGAGAAGTGCCATGTATTTTTGGATCACAAAAGTCCCAAATATTTGATGACTCAAAGAGACTTGAATCTGCGACAAAGGCGTTGGCTTGAGTTGTTGAAAGATTATGAGCTGGTCATTGATTATCACCCGGTAAAGGCTAATATGGTTGCGGACGCCTTAAGCCGGAAATCACTGTTTGCTTTACGAGCAATGAATGTACACTTGTCTGTTCTACCCGACAATGTGTTAGTAGCCAAATTAAAGGCCAAACCATTATTGATTCATCAAATTCGTGAAGCTCAGAAAGTCGACGATGAGTTGGTTGCAAGACGGGCTGAATGTGTTCCGAATGTGGAATCGGAGTTTCAAATTGATGATGACGATTGTTTGAGGTACAGAAATCGGTTGTGTGTTCCAAGAAATTCAGAACTCATTTCGATGATTCTGAACGAAGCTCATTGTAGCCGAATGTCAATTCAACCGGGGAGTACAAAAATGTACCACGACCTAAGACGTCAGTTTTGGTGGCATGGTATGAAACGAGACATTTCCAATTTTGTTTCGAAGTGTTTAATATGTCAGCAAGTGAAGGCGGAACATCAAGTGCCTACGGGTTTGCTCCAACCGATCATGATACCTGAATGGAAATGGGATCGAGTAACGATGGATTTTGTATCTGGGCTGCCAGTGTCGGCAAGTAAGAAAGATGCGATTTGGGTCGTTGTTGATAGATTGACTAAGTCGGCTCACTTTAACCCCGTACGCACGGATTTTTCAATGGATAAATTAGCTGAATTGTATGTTTCTCAGATTGTGAGATTACACGGGGTACCTATTTCTATAGTGTCGGATAGAGATCCGAGATTCACCTTGCGATTTTGGAAGAAATTGCAAGAAGCTTTGGGTACCAAGCTGCATTTTAGCACCGCTTTTCATCCACAAACAGATGGTCAATCCGGCGGATAATTCGGATACTTGAGGATATGTTGAGATGTTGCATCCTCGAGTTTAGTGGTTCGTGGGAACGGTATTTACCTTTGATTGAATTCGCACAACAATAGTTTTCAGTCAAGTATTAAGATGGCACCTTACGAGGCTTTGTACGGTCGAAAATGTAAATGCGCCATTGTTTTGGACCGAGCTCGGTGAAAGCAAAATTTTGAGTGGATTTGATTAAAGATGCTGAGCGAAAGTAAGAATAATTTGTGAAACTCAAGGCGACATCGGATCGTCGAAGTCGTCGCGGATTTAAAACGAAGAGATATTGAGTATCGTGGGAGACAAAGTGTTTCTTAAGGTGTCGCCTTGGAAAAGATACTCGATTTGGCCGTAAGGGCAAATTGAGTCCGAGATTCGTTGGTAGTATGAGATCTCCGAACGAGTTGGCCCGATTGCATATAGGTTGCTTTTACCCCCGAACTCGAAAGGATCCACAACGTTTTCATGTTTCGATGCTTGACGTTCTGATCCGATCCTTCACACGTAATAAATCCTCCGAGGTCGAAATTCAAGGCGATATGAGTTATGAAGAAGAACCGATTCGTATCCTAGCTCGTGAAGTGAAAGAGTTATGAAACAAAAAGGTTCCGTTAGTAAAAGTGTTATGGCTCAAACACGGGATGGAAGAAGCTATTTGGGAACCCGAGAACTCTATGAAAGAGCGATACCCAAACCTATTTACCGGTAAGATTTTCGAGGACGAAAATTTCTTAAGTGGGGGAGAGTTGTGACAGCCCTAAAGTGACCCTAGTCGGAAAGCGGTTTCGGGACCGCTAAACCGAGTCACCAAATTATTTGAATATGATATCTATTGTCTAAAATATGTGATTATGAATGTGTGAAGGTTTTAAGCTTCGATTTAGTAAATTGCATGTGAAATTAGTCGATAGGACTTATGTGTGACACTTTTGAAATGTGATAGGTAAATCTATAAGGATCTATTAGTGCATGTAATCAAAGGGTGGACTTGCATGTCAATTTCCCCTTTTTAATTGCTAGTGGCGGCCATGACAAAGGGTGATAGGCAAAACATGTCATAAAACATGTTGTGACAATGGTGTATGTTAGGAAAAATAAAATAAGGAGTATGGGTAATAAAGAAATGGGAAAAAAAAGGAATGGTGTCGTGTTCCCCCCATTGCCGTGAGTTGAGGAAAGAAGAAAAAAAGTGTCCATCATTTTTCACTTCTTTTGGCTGAAAATTCTAAGGAAGAAAGAAAACAAGTTGTGTTCTTTGGTTCTTCTTGGCCGATTTGAGAGGGGAAGAAAGGAGTGAAGCAATCGGTCATCTTAGGTCGATATTAAGGTAAGGAAGTTGATACTAGTTCTTGAAATCCTAGTTGATTTTGAGTGAGATATCAAGTTATTGTTGGTAACCCATGTTGAAATTGTGATTTTGGAATAAGTAAGGTTTTCGGCTATGGAGATTAATAAGGGTGATGGTTGTGTTTCATGCTAAATCTTGATGATTATGAGTTCCTTTCTTGGGTCTACCTTAGATCCATGAAGTATATTTTTATTTGGTGTTGTTGGAAGTATCGGCCATGGTATATCCATAAGCATGATTTATGCTTATTGCATGATAGGTAAGATTTGTGTTTTGGATATATGTTTATATTTGGTTATAATCAACTTGTGATTCGGCTCTTGCACATATATATATATATGTTTGCACATGATGTATTGGTATGATATATATACTATCTCAAGGTATATATTTACATATGATGATGTTTCGGTTATGAAGTAAATGATTGATGCGTATTGAGTTACAATATGTAATGCGTTAGTTAGTAAAATGTATGCCATTTATGTGTGGTATTAAGTATATAATTGGCCTCAACATGGACATGCATATTCGGCCACATGGGGTGGATTGGTGTGCATGCATTCGGTTAGAGGCAAGCATATTGATGCCTATTCTTGGCTTAGATGATCGGCTAAAAGAGAGTGTGGACTATTGTGTTGAGTTAGATTCATGATTTCGTACATATGTGACTTTAATGTCTAATGAATATATATGGGCTAAATGCCTTGAGTTCCTCTTTTTGATACTCAAATGATTAAATCAATTTATTTGTCAATTTAAGCTCAAGAGCAAAGGGGAACTAAATCCGATAAAGGGAAGGAAAAAGTGGTCGAATAGCCATCGAAATCGTTCGACAACATCCGAGGTAAGTTTTCGAGTAACGGAATTTGGATTATGATTTGATTAGATCATGTTTTAAGCAAAATCAAAATTATGCTCTTTGTGTGTGGCTATTGAGCCGAAATTGGAAGTGTGATAAGTGTCTTGTGTTTGAGTTTTGCTAATGAAAATGAAATACTAATGTGTCATGATTTATTGATAATTGTGCTTGGTTATTCGAATGATGTCCAGGCTAAGTCCCGAAGGCTTTGTGCTAAGTGACTATATCCGGACTAAGATCCGAAGGCATTCGTGCGAGTTACTAACTCCGGACTAAGATCCGAAGGCATTTGTGCGAGTTACTAAATCCGGGTTAAGTCCCGAAGGCATCTGTGCGAGTTACTATAACCGGGCTATGTCCCGAAGGCATTTGAACGAGTAGCTATATCCGGTTAAACTCCGAAGGTACGTGATTCGGGAATGAATGAACTTGCTGTAAAAATTTTAGTTAATACGCTTGTGAAATCCCAACAGTGAGGTATGTTTCGTATGTGCTTTGAATTAGTTGAGCCCTTACAAATAAGTATTCGCTCAGTTGATAAATGAGCTACCGGCCTTTGGCTAAGTTGATCTTTGTGTATGAATATAAGGGTTGGTAATGTGAAGTAAGTATGATATTGAGAATTTGTGCATATGAAATTATCTATTTAGCTACATAAATACTATACCTTGGTTGTGTCTAAATTCATGACTCAAACTTACTAAGCATTAAATGCTTACTCCGTTTCTTTGATTCTCTGTTTTATAGATTTTGGTTCTTCAGCTATCGGACTCGGGATTTTGAAGTCGAAGTCGCCCACACTATCAAAGCTCCTTTTGGTATATTTTTGGTTGAACTTTGAAATGGCATGTATAGGACTACCCTTTTGTTGTAGGTCATGTACCTTTCGGTTTTGTGTAAATTTGGATAGCCATGCGAAAATGGCTTAAGTATACTTTGGGCATGGTATTATAATCATTGTATGTTGTTCATTAAGAGGTATGGAAATGTTTGGAAACGATTAGCCATTGGGATGGTTAATCATGATCATATTTTGTGCTATTTATGTTAAAGGGCTAGTTGAATCATGGAAACTATGAAATAGGTAAAGCCTACCTTAAAGACAGATGCTGACAGCTACAGTGATGTGGATGTGAAAAATCACTAAAAATAGTAGTAATGGAATTAAATAGTGAATAAATTATGTAAACGAACCTTGACGAGTCTATTTTCATAGCAAAATAACAAAACAATCACATGAACAGTATGTTAAGAGATATTTAAGTTTTCGTGAGACAGGGCCAGAACTGTTTCTGGAGTCCCTATTCCGATTTTGGAAATTCATTATAAATTGACCAGAGATAATTAGAAGCCATTCGATATATGTACAGATTCCTTTTCGAGTCTAGTTTCTGTAGAAACAAACGGCATCAGTATTGAAGCCCTGTACAGGGAGATATCCAAGTCGTAATGTGCAAAGGTCAGTGTAGTCGATCCCTGTAACATGGGGGAATTTAACTAATAAACTGTACTATTTGGCCCGACCAAAAATTCTAGAAAAAAATGTTTAGATGCATTTATGAGTCTAGAGTCAGGGAAAAATCACGAAACTGATTTTTGAGTTGTGGAACTCAAGATATGATTTTTAAGGTGACAGTGACACAGTTAGCCGGCTGTCTGGAAATTTTTAAAATGAACTGTGCAAGTAAGTGGATTAAGCCCGTTAACCCCTCGTGTCCGACTCCGGCAACGGTCTCGGGTAAGGGGTGTTACAATTGTAGTATTCGATCCCACTATCAAAAGATTATTGGGTATAGTGAAATTGTTATTTTGAGTATGGCATGTATAGGACACTTGGTTACTTTGTGATATGTGTCATGCTATTTGGCCAAATTGTGAAGGCCTATGATGTTGATGATTCATTTTGTAATGGCCATGTGATATGGCTTATATTTGATCATTGGGTTGTAATCTAATTACCCATGCATGCCTGTGTTAATGCCTTGATAATGTGATATATTATTGCTTGGTGAATGTATGATAAAGTATGGATTCGATGCTAAAAGATAAGGGATGACTTAATGGCTTAAAATGACTATAGTCATGAATGCATAATTTGAAGTTATGGTAACAAGTTTAATAATGCATGAAATTGGTACGGTATGCTTCTAAATGGTGTAACATTATGAAGATGTGAGAGTGCCATGGTGTTGAATATTTGAGTGTCTAAATATGTCATGTTGCATGCTATGAAATATGTTTTAATGTATGAATGATTGAGGGTGACAATTGACTTGGAAAATAGCCTTTAAATGGTCCACATGGGTAGACACACAGGCATGTGTCTAGACTGTGTGTAACACACGTCTGCCTCATGGGCGTGTTGAATAGCCGTGTGTCCCTTGCACCCTAATTTTTTTGAGTCAGTATGCCCAGTAGTAAACACATGGGCTAAGACACGGGCATGTGTCTTGGCCGTGTGAGAGACACGGCCTACCCACATAGGCATGTACTCTAGTCGTGTGAAGCTTGCACCTATTTATGAAAAATTCATTTAATTTTAATTGACCACACGTCTGGCCACATGGGCGTGTGATGCAGCCGTGTGACCCTAAATTGATGCTGATGTCATAGTCAGAGAGTTACACGTGTAACACCCCGTACCCGAGTCCGTTACCGGAGTCGAACACAAGGTGCACACAAACTTGACTTAATCATTTTCACAGTCCATTTAAAATTTTCCAGACAAGCTGGTTACTGCATCACTGTCACCTTAAAAATCATATCTTGAGTCTCAAAGCTCGAAAATCAGTTTCGTAATTTTTCCCTGAAATTAGACTCATATGTCCATCCACAAATTGCTTTCTATAATTTTTGGTCGGGCCAATTAGTACAGTTTATTAGTTAAATTCTCCCCTGTTACAGGGATCGACTACACTGACCTTCGTGCATTACAACTTGGATATCTCCCTGTAAAGGGCTTCAATACTGATACCGTTTGTTTCTATAAAAACTAGACTCAAATAGGAATCTATACATATATGGCATGACTCCTAATTATCTCTGGTTAATTTACAATTAATTTCCAAAGTCGGAATAGGGGATCCAGAAACCGCTCTGGCTCTATTTCACAAGAACTTTAATATCTCTTAACATATAACTCATATGACCGTTTCGTTTCTTCCATATGAAAGTAGATTCATCAAGGTTCATTTACATAATTTATTCACTATTTAATTCCATTCCTACTATTTTTAGTGATTTTTCACATCCACATCACTGCTGCTTTCAGCATCTGTTTTCAAGGTAACCTTTACCTACTTCATAATTTCTTTGATTCAACTAGCCCTTTTAGCATACATGGCACAAGGAATGATCATGATTAACCATTCCAATGGCTAATCGTTTCCAAACATTTCCATACCTCTTAATGAACAACATACAAAATGATTATGATACCATGCCAAAGTGTATATAAGCCATTTTCGCATGGCTATCCAAATTTATACAAAATCAAAGGGGTCTATGACCAACAAACGAAAAAGTAGTCCTATACATGCCATTTCAAAGTTCAACCAAAATTTGTACCAAAAAGAGGGCTTTGATAGTGTGGATGACTTCGACTTCGATGATCCCGAATCCGATAGCTAACGAGCAAAATCTATAAAACAAAGAGCCAAAGCAACGGGGTAAGCATTTTAATGCTTAGTAAGTCTCAAGTAATGAAATCAGCTTTGACTAAAGTATTACATTCACATAGCTACATGAATCACTTTAGTAATACACATTCTCATAATCATACTTACTTCACACTTCATCAACATATACACACACAAGGTATCAACCTATCTAAGAGCCGAAAGTTCGTTAGTCGATCGAACGAACACTATTTCAAACGAATCGACTTTTCCGATGCACATGTAAACATACCTTATCATATGGGTTTTCGAGCGTATTAATTGAATTTATTATAGCACCAAACGCTCACCTTCAACCGAGCTTCTTGAATTTAGCGGATATAACCACAAGCACAATTGCCTTGGTCTTAACCCGGATTTGGTAACTTGCACAAATGCCTTGGTCTTAGCCGGATATAACAACTCGCACGAATGCCTTGGTCTTAGCCGGATATAATCACTAGCATAAATGCCTTGGGACTTAGCCGGATATAATCACTAGCATAAATGCCTTGAGACTTAGCCCGAGTATCATTCAAATGCTCATGTACACATATATCAATAATCACGACACATCCATATTTCATTCTCGTTACTAAGGCTCAAACACAAAACATTTATCAAACCTTTCCAATTTCGGCTCAATAGCCACACACAAAGAGCATGATTTCAATTGACTTTATAACTTAGTCCCTACGCACATTCGGCTGTCCGCCATAATATGACAAATCATTTCAATATAATTCAAGTAGGGTCATTACTCGAAAACTTACCTCGGACGTGGCCGAACGATTTCGACGGCTATTCGATCACTTTTCCTTCCCTTATCCAACGGTGGTCCTCTAAGCTCTTGAGCTAATTCACACAAATTTAACTTATTAAAATCTCATTATGCTAGCTTATGGCCGAATATGACAAGGAGTTTAAATGGTCATATGGCCACCCTTTAGCTCGAATACACAATGGTCATGCACATTTTTAATTACATCAAGCAATTCAATACAATTCATTCAAACATCAAAGAGAAGCTCAAGGTACTTAGCCCATATATCCATTAGACATTAGAGTCACATGTGTACGAAATCACGAATCGAATTCAACATACTAGCTAATATTTCCCCCTTAGCCAAATTTCTAAGTCAAGCTAAAGCTATCAATAGGCTACCTAAGGCCGAATATACACATCAACATATGTATTCGTTCATGTGGCCGAACATACACATCTATGTTGAGACCGATTTCAACACTTGATACATTCTACAAGTATGGTCGCTTGTATCGACTAAACACCATTTTGTTTCAAGTTCAAAACTAGGCTAATACGCACATATACACTAGTAAATCAAACACTAACATTTGTACTTCACCTTACTAGCACTTCTCATTCAAATAACATGAACAACGACCATAGTTTTCTTTTACTTCCTACCATGGCCGAATGCCATACAACACCATACCATGCATCATTACAAGCTTTACTTTTAGCATGCAAATGACATCCACAAATCCACCTTAGCCGAACATTATCTCCATGACATAGTGAAGATTTGAACCATGGGCTAGTTAGAACTCAAGCTAACTACTAAAACATGCTTGAATCTCATGGCACAACATCAAACTTACCTTAACTTAGATGCAAATATGGTCGAATATCTTCAACTTTTCTCCTTTCAAACCGGCCAAGAAGAACCAAAGGATGAAGCTTTTCTTTTCTCTTTGTATTTTCTTCCTAGTTTTGGCTCAAAGAAAGGATGAACAATTTTTTTTCTTTCTTTTCCTTCAACTCACGGTAATGGGGGGGATCACACACCTTCTCTCTCTTTTTTTTTCATTTCTTTATTCCTCACCTTAGTTTAATTTTTCCTCCCATATTGCACCAACAAAACATGTCTATGACATGTTTTGCCCATCCTCCCTTGTCATGGCCAGCCACCACTTATAAAAAGAGGGGTATTTGACATGCAAGACCATTGTTTTGCATGCATGCTTTAATTAGTCATCACACATTTCCCTATCCTATTTTCAAAGTTTACTACTAGGTCCTTTTTAGTGAAATTCACATTTAAAACCCTAAATCAAAACATCAAAAATGTCACACATGAATTAACACATATTATAGGCATCAAAATGAATATTAGATTATTTTTATACCTCGGTTTAGTGGTCCCAAAACCACTTCCCGACTAGGGTCAATTTTGGGCTGTCACAACACGGCTAGAGGACATGGGCATGTCAAGAGCACACGGGCGTGTCCCCTGTTTCACACGAGCGTGTAGCTTTGTTTTAGGAAAAATTTCTCAAACTTTTCTAAAGTCTTCGATTTAGTCTCGAATCCCTTCCAATGGTTGTTTTGGGCCTCGCAAGCCCATACCAGGGGCAAATTGTGTATTTATCAATGAAGTTGTTTTAAAGAAAAAAAATTTATAGCCCGCTTTTTGTATGAATGACTGTGTATGTGTTCGGTAATGCCTCGTATCCTATCCCAGCCTCGGATACAGGTAAAGGGTGCTACAACACCTGTGTGAATAGGTTGCATGCCTCACATGGCCACCAAACACGCCCGTGTCACAGGCCGTGTGAAAATAGGGCATACATACTGACTTACCACACGGCTGAGGACACAGCCGTGTGCCATGGCAATGGGAAAACTGGAGGGGTTACTGACTTAGGTCACACGGCTCGCCACATGCCCATATGCCAACCCATGTGCCACACACAGCCAGTAGACATGCTCGTGTGTCTAGGCCGTGCCAAACTTGTAGGGTATACTGACTTAATTCGAAAGGGTATTACAGGAACACACGACTGTGTAACGTGACCCTGTGTCATACATGGCTGAGACACACGCCCGTGTCTCTACCCGTGTGGACAAAAATAGGCCATTTGTCAAGCCAATTCGCCACCCTTTTCTCATGCACACCTAGCAACCAAAATGGTACCATTTCATTACATTTATAGGCAGCCAAAACATGTCAATTCATACATTCATGCCAACTATCCTTAACCATTTCAACTACTAAATTTCATATTCAAAACATACCAAATCATTATGCCAAAATCATCAAAACTTACATAAGTTCCAAATGCATTTACTCATCATCTTATCATCTAATTCAAATTTCAAAATAACACCAATTCAATACCTTATTCTCATACCATACTAGGCCAAATTCACAAGGCATACCATTCACATTACATAGCATATGTATACACATTCAATAAGTAAAATTCACATCCCACAACTTTACCAAATACAAGCCAAATCACATGGCTATAATTTCATAACACAAAATGTACCATAATGACACTAGCCTATACATGCCATATACCATATATACAAGGCTTCAAAAGTACCAACAAAAATGATTGATACTGTGATGACGTTTCCCGACAATCCCCGAGTCCAAGCTATCTTCGATAATATATAAAATATAGACAAATAGCACACAGTAAGCTTCATAGCTTGGTAAGCTCGTAAGTGATTAATTCAACTCATTAAATAAATGTAATTCAACCAATTTCACATTACCAAATCAAATTCACATTAACTACAAGCCTTTCTCATGTCTCAAAACATGATCCAATATAATCTCATTGAACTTTCTCAATGTAATATTCGTATAGGTTCCGTACATATCTGTACCACCTCGTACTAACCTCTTCCTCCAATACATCATTCATTACCCGTTGAACCATTTGGAATAAAAGTTAGATACTCAGGGTCTCAATCGATAAGTACCTATACCATGGCCCGTAGCCAAATCAAAGTAACTTATCCCGGAGTTCCTATACCTTGGCCTGTCGCCAAATCAAGGTATTATTTGCATCTGAAGTGCCGATATCATGGCCTGAAGGCAACTCATCCAATATGCGTGGCCCGAAGCCAAATCAGTATATCAACTTATAACATTTCACAAATATCCAATTCTAGTCCTAAGGTTCAACCGAGATTTCACACCTCTCGTTTCTATCATTGAATGCATTCGTAGAGTCATTTTCACTATTCAACACTATCCGTAATCTCAGAATCACATTTTATGGGATATCAAAGAATTTAACATGCATTTATAATGAAATTACCATACACAAACTTACCTCGTACTCGAAATTGACGAATCGGATCGATTACTCGATAACCTTCGATTTTCCTCGATCTAAATCCAAGTTCTTTCTTTCTTGATCTATATACGTTCAAAATTAACCCATTTAATCAACAACTCAATCAATTTCATCCACAAACACATATTTTAGCCAATTTGCACTTTGGCCCTAAGCTTTCATATTTCTTACGATTTAGTCATTATCTCATAAAAACACAATTTACAACAATTTCAACTAAACCTAAGCTACCCAAATTTCTATAGGCTCTATAGCAGCCCATATTTATCAATATTTCACACATTTAACCACACATTTTCATCTTTTCACAAATTAATCCCTTTTTTGAAATTTCACTAAAAATTACTTTACAAAACATGATAATCTATCAACAAATACTCATTTTCCATCATCAAACATTCAAGAACTCAAGCATTCATCAATAGAACTTCACAAAATCACTAACAAGCTCAAAAATTAAGGCACGGGCTAGCTAGAACACGAAGAAACGATCACAAAAACATAGTAATCATCAAAAATTAAGCTCAAAACATACCTCAATCAAGCTAGAGAAGTACCAAAATTCAAAGCCCTGTTTTTTTCTTCTTCTTCTTCTTTGTTATTTCGATTGAGATGAAAAGAAATTAAAGATGAAATAGTTTTTTTTTTGTTTTATTAACATTAATAATTATTTTACAAGTTTAACCTTAATTAAACCATTTAAAAACAACTTAATGGATGCCCATTTATGCAAATTTCCATATTCAATGGTCTAATAACAACATAAGAACCTTTCATTTAATAAGCCATAGCAATTAGACACCTTTATCAAATAGAATGCAACTTTTGCATTTTACGCGATTTAGTCCTTTTCTCAAATTAATCACTTAAACAATAAAATTAGTACACAAAAATTTCACACATATCTAATGCCATAAACATCAAAAATAATATTAAAATAATTTTATGACCTCAAATTTGTGTTTCCAAAACCACTGTTTCGATTTAGCTAAAACTAGGTTGTTACATAGCCTGTAAAAAGATAAAGGAAAGAAATTACCTAATTGATTTTAGTCTCTTTGACATCTAATGGCGGGTGCTTCCTCCTTTGATTGTGTGAAGCTTGAATTGTTTGTGTCTCCTCTATGTTGGATTCCTATTGTAACATCTCGAAATAGGGCCTCGTCGGAACAGTGGTTTTGGGACCACAAATTCGACATTGAAATATTTATTTTATGATTATTATGAGGTATAGAATATGAAAATATGCATGTGTTAAAGTTTCATGAAGAAATTCTATGAGTAAGGTGTCCAATTGGAAAATAAGGACGAAATTGAATAAATTGCAACACTTGGATTCTAGAAGCAATTTGTATGAAATTGCTTTAGATTATTAATTAAAAGTCCTTAAAGAGAAATGTTTCCAATTTCTAAGTTTTTGGACAAAAATGGGCATGTATGGATAAAATTTGAAAGAAAGGGAAAATAAGCCAAAAATCAGCTCATCTTCTCCACCTTGCTACCTAAATTTGAGAGCCACCATAGCTAGGGTTTCTTCACTTTTCAAGCTCAATAGTAAGTGCTCTCAAGCCCCATTTTTAATGTTCATATTTTTGAAATCTCGTTAACTTACTCTCTCTATTTCTACCCATATTTTGAGTTAGGGTTCATGTATGTAAAGTGACCCATGTGTGACATGTTTATTCTTTATTGATTTATGGAGGAATATGAAAGTTGGATGTGTGTTAAACATCTTTTTCAAGGTGATTTTCATGAAAAACCCCTAAAAGGACATTTTTGTAAAAGGTGTAAAATATGTTGTAGAAAGATGAAATAATGGAAAAAATATGGGCTGTCATAGAGGAAAGAACATTCGGATAGCTTTGGGTAATGTAGAAAATTCATGCAATTCATCATACGAGCCTAGGGACTAAATCATAAATAATGTGAAAGGCTAGGGGTAAAACTGTCATTTTGTCTGGGGGTGAAATTTAGACTCGAAAAGAATAATGTGGGGTATTAATGATTCATTTTTATTGTTGTAGACCTCAAGGAACAAATTCGAGAGGTTAATCGAGGAAAACGAAAGGTTTTGGAATAACCGAGACGCAAAATCGAAACGGATACCAAGTAAGTTCGAATAACTTTAAGTAAACTATTAATATGTCTAATTGCATGTTTTATGAATGTATGATAATTGGTTATAATGATGGCATGAAAATCGATGAAATGTGTTAATAATAATGATATGATAATAAATGTCCCGGTTGAAGTCAAAAGGGAAATTTGATGGATAAACCATGGCTTACATGACTCGAGATCCTGCATGTGTTACAGAAAAGGATTTAGCCTGGACGGGTGTTCCTTGAGTGATTGAGCCTCCTGAAGAATATGTATAGATTGTGGATTTAGCCCGAACAGGTAATCCAATTAAAGTCTAAATTTAACCTGGACTAGTATTTCAGATCCGAGCTCATTACGGGTGTTTGTCGCTACAAGGGATTTAGCCTGGAATGGTAATCCCGACATCACCCTATGAGTTTACATTTTGAGGGATTTAGCCTGGACTGGTAATCCCGCCATAAGATGTGAGGTTCGTGGGAGTGCGTACTTGAGATGATCGCTCTTCTGACTTAACGGTAAATGGATAATCCATCGAGACTTCCGAGATACTCAACGGGATTAACATGAGATATGAAAATGAAAATTTTGAATAATGAGCTCATCTAAGACAAATTACATGGTCTATCATTATGGAACTAACTTGTCGGTTTGAGTGCATGTGATAGGGAAACTATTTCATGCTTGTTGGTTTTATTGCCTAATATGGATGCATGCTAATTAATCGGTAAGTTTACTTTCCAGTTATTCGGGCTTACTAAGCATGTAAATGCTTACCCCTCTCTATTCCCTATCTTACATGCTCGTGGACTCGCGAAGATTGGGAGACGGTTGGAGAGTCAACACATTATCATCTTGTCTAGTTTTGGTATATAGATATTCTTATTTTGTTCAATGGCATGTATAGGGCTTTTGTTATTTTGTTATATGTGTCATTTGATTAGCCAATATGAAGGCTTATAAAAGTATACATATTCACTTGTATATGGCCATGGAAACTGGCTCATTTTGGTGTAGGTTATGACCTACCAAAATGTGTATGTTATGTTCCAATGTTCTTGTGATGATTAACTATGGTGTGATATAATTAGTCATATATAATATGACCAAATCACATGGGGTGGTTAGGCCACAATTTGGCAATGAGTTAAGATAACGAGCCAAGCTTATTTGAGTTACAAGTCATAGAAATTCTTAATATAAAGGGGATAACCTAGCATGTTAAAAACCGATGAGATGAGTCTTACATGCAATGAAGCATATTAAGGTCATTTAAGAGTATAATTACACCATGTCAAGTGTTATTGAAAACTATAAGTGGTTATGCATATTAGAGGGTGACTAAAGGCTTAGAAAATAGCCCTACAAAATCCATACGGGTAGACACAAAGGCGTGTGTCTAGGCCGTATGTGACACACGGATAGCCCCATGGGTATGTGAAATGGACGTGTGTCCCTTGCACCTAAAAATATTAAGTCAGAATACATGGTAGTAAACACACAGGTAAAGACATGGCCATGTGTCTCAACCATGTGGAGGGCACAGCCTAGCATACAGGCGTGTGTCTTGGCCGTATGCCCCTAAATGCATACTGACGTCATAAACAGAATGCTCGAGTTTTTAGACACGGGAGACCGCACGGGCGTGTTTAGGCCGTGTAAAGGACATGAGCCAGAGACACGAGTGTGTGCTTGGCTATGTGAAAACCCCTGTAGGTTTGAAATAGAAAATAAATTCAATTAATTCCACACGGGTAGGGGACATGGACGTGTCCCAAAGCACACGGGCGTGTGCATTGCATCTACACGGGCGTGTGAGGCTTAACTTATAAAATTTTTCAGGAACTTTATCAGGTCCTCGGTTTAGTCTCGGACCTCTCTCAATGTATGTTTTGGGCCCCGTACGCCCATAATAGGGACACTAAGATGTTGTTTGATTAGGTTCAAATTGGAACGAAATTTTATAACCCTTATTTACTGAAAATGTTCGAGTACATGTCTGGTAACGTCTCGTATTGGTCCCAGTCTCGGGTACAGGTAAGGGGTGTTACACCTATATAGAAAATTTAACAAAGTCCAATAAAAAGAAAAATCCGTTTATTATTCCTACTCCTACAAAGTCTAAATTAAAATCATCAAAAAATTAATACAAGTCTTTATAAAATTAAAATAGTTCAATCGTCCTCCTCATCAATCTCCTCACTCCCATCATTCTCTTCATCTTCTCCTTCCTCGTCGCTTTTATGTACTTCTTCTTCTTGTTCCATATTCGTTAGCTTGAACATGTCAGGTGTATAATTGGGGACCTGGATAGTATTTTTCCTTGCAAATTATTGGAATATTGGTCTCGACTCTTGTATCCATTGTATCATCCAATCAGGCTTTGGATGACTACTTTCATCGGCATCTTGTTGAGCATGTGTCAACCTCTGTGATGAAGCTAGTGTAGCCATCGCTTCTTGTTGTCACTTATTCCAATCCTTCATTTGTTTGGCTCAGAGTTCGATGTATTGTTGGAAAAAGGTATTGACAATAATACTTTTGGAAGGTTTCAGCGACTGCTCAGTGGATGTTATAGGTACACCACCTTTTTGCATAATGCTATCACTAGGTAGGGTGTAACCCCTCAAACCAAGCCTAGACATTACGACCCAATCTGAGCAATTACACGAAACATGAAGAACGGCTAAAATGTTTTTTATAAGAAAATCCATTTACTCTTAAAAACACATCTTTTAGAAAAATTATGTTCTTTAAAAAAAAACTATTTAATCCTTTTATAAAAAAATACTTGTAATATAACTTAGTTTTGAAAACATATTTGCAGCGAATAATATTTCTTAAAATCATTTAATGATCATTTGAAATAATAATTCCAACATAAGCAATCCATGCAATAGTTCTAAAACATTAAAAAGAAATCTCCATGCCACAATCTACAATTATAATAAAGTCCCAAAAAGTTATAAAAACAATCCCAAATCAAAGTCCATATAAATTCATAAAAAGGAATTAAGTTCAATATTTTATTAAAGATTTAATTCCAAGAGCATCACCGAAAACCCGTATCTTAGTCCTAATTACGAGGATTACTTGAGACACACGAGTAATATGGGTGAGTTTTAAAAGGCTCAATGTGAAATCAAAACATAAATTATATATATGATATACATGTTTTTCAACATATCGAATAAACACATCCAAATCAAAATATATACCATTTTTATAGAAATCTCATATCATCAATATTACACATATACATAAATGTCGAGACATGCTTATATAACAATGCACATTTTGAAAAATTTCCTACCCATCTTCACTGCACACCAATATCGAGTTCCCCAGAACTCGTCCATCCAATAACTCACAATTTATGGACAAGCCACCACATAAATGCGAATTAACAGCTACATAACATATGTAGACAAGCCACCACATAATTGTCGATAATGACCACATAATCGAAGATAAATTGCCACATAACTTCCACCTTTCACAAGACCCTCCCCGTGCATGTGATATGGCCATTTTAACTGTAACACCCCAATACCCATAACCCACGCTAGAATAGAATACGAGGCATTACCTAACTCGATCTCAATGCCAATGCCATGTCCCAGACATGGTTTTACACTGGCTCTCATAATGTGGCCGATGCATGTCCCAAACATGTCTTACACTAGCTCACACAAGTGACCCAAATGTTATGGCATGAATATTTGATTTATTTCCTAAGGTTCAATGCGGAATTCTACTATCTCTATTCTCATCACATTTTCTCATTTCTACAATCAAGCAATTTATGCTATAATAATTCCAATATAATTCAAACACATATATTATCAATGTAGTTGTATTATTTATATACAACTTACCTCGGATTACAAAATGTGGCGACTAGTCGATTTAGTCGATTTGTTTGGCTTTCCCTCGGTCTAGGTTCGAATTTGGTATTTCTTGATCCATAATACAAAAATTTACTTATTTAGTCACTAATTAAAATTAGGCAATCGAAAATTTCACTTCTTCGGTGAAATGACCATTTTGCCCTTAGACTTTGACAAAATGACCATTTTACCCCTAGGTTCGAAAATTGATTTTTTTCAAATTTCTTCTTATCTTAAGTCTAGTCGAACCCTTTTTACTCTTATAGCAACTCCAAATTCCAACTATATCAAACATTTATCATCTATTTTACAACTTATGCAAAAAAATCCTTTTAGGTGTTTTCATGCTAACACCTTTCACAAAAGTTGTTTATTAGACACCCAAGACTCATTTTCTTCCTTAAAAACTCAGAAAAAATTACAAATATTTTCATGTAAAAACCTTAAACTCTTAATCATTTTGCAAAATAGTACCCTCATTTGAAATCTTTTGCTTCAAGGGTCTCAAAAAATGTAAAAATCATCAAGAAAAACTATCAAAATCACTTACTTGTGAGGATTACAAGTTGATGAAATTTTTAAGCTTTCAAACCCCCTTCAATGGCTGATTTTCGATGGAGAAAGAAGATGAAAAAGGGATGATATCATCTTTCCTTTATTTACTCCTATTTTAGTCAAAATAAGCCACCTAACTTACCAAATTTTGAAATTTTGACCAAATTTGTCTCCTATGGCCGGCCATGCCTCCCTAAAGGGTCTAATTTCCCTTTAAAGACCCCAATTTAGGTTCTCTATCTATTTGGCACTTTTATTTATAGGACTTTTGCATTTTATGCGATTTAGTCATTTTTCACAATAGGGCTCACAAACGTCATAATTAACTCACCAAATTTTTCATGCACTCTTAAAAATATCTATAACATATAAATAATTATAAAATAATTTATTCGACTCCGAATTTGTGGTCCCAAGATCACTATTCCTACTAGGCCCTAAACCGGGCTATTACATTAACACATAATTCAACTTTCACATTTTTTGTATAATCATGCTCATATTCTCACATAACACATATTTCTCGATTTTACATATTTTCATGTAAATATGGTCATATAATCACATATCACATATTATTCACTTTTATTTCACTTTGGCATGTTTTAATATATACATTTATATTAAATCATGGATCTCATCACAAATATTTATGCACACGTCATCATCACATATATCAACACATCACAATTCGTAATTTTCATGAAACAATGATTTAGGATCACTTACTTAGGTTTCCCTTTTATGGATTTCTCAATTCGGCTTTGAATACTTAGTCTACTCTCAATTATTTGTTTAATAACATATAATTAAAAATTAAAGTGACATTTTATACTCAAACTAAAGATGTAGATCCCACACCTTATTTAAAAGATCTGATTGCTTCAATTTTATTAGTGATTTCACTCGATCTATCTTGCAAGACAATCTAACAAAAAAATTACATTTCTTAATTAATATCTCTTGATAATATTTTCGTCACTTTAAAGATCACTAAATAAAAGTCTCATCAATAGTTACCACACAATCTAAGACTCTCAAAAGAAGGATTTTCAAATGTGGAATTAGGGATCTCCCCTTTGAATATCATCCGGCCCTTCAAGTTGATATAAAATCATATTAGTATGATAATAATCAAATAATAAAATATTATGATGACACTATGGCACTATACCAATCGCCCAAGTTGCGAAGTCCCTAAGAGAAGGATTTACGATCCAATATTTTACTATACTCCTATAAGACATTTGTTAACCCCCTAATTTTACATATGAAGTCTAAAACCTCCACTAACAATGTACTAGATAATTTCACCTTATTATAATTGCTACATGCTATTTTACCTATTTTTATTTTTAAATTAACATTATAGTTAACTTTTATATTATTAGAAAATTAAAAGAAATAGATAATACTAATTAAAAATATTTTATTTAAAATTAATTAAAAATGTAAATTTACATGCAATGAAACTAAATCATTTAAATTAGAATTAACTAATTAATAAAATAGCTTTGCTGCCCTGATGAGTTGCATATGGATACTAATTCAATCTGTGAGTCATCAAGTAGGCGAAACATTTTAAATATAATTTCAAAATTACATAAAATATTTTTTGGGTGGATAAAATAGTTTTTGTTTTTAGTGGAATGAGATTTTTTTTATGTTTTTCGATTTTGGTATACTACAAAATTTAAATTATCAGCAAGTTAACATGTAAACTAACCCTTTAAATATATAGCATCTAAACATTAAAAAAAAACTAAACTAAAAATAGTTAATACAATATTTAAAAAAAAATTATTTCTAAGCAAGTAGAGGACAGATAATAGATTTTAAGTTACCATCGACCAATTTAAATACATCTTTAAAAATTCATGAATAAAATATTTTTATGAAAAATATCGATTTTCAAACAACTGGTAAATTATCGTCGAAATAAATTTCTTTAAAATGAAATGATTAAAACATAAAATAAAATATTAACTACAAATCTAAACGTAAGAATTAAAATTAAAAGTTGCCATCTGTCAAGCAATGGAACATGAAGTGTTCAAAAAAAAACCTAAAAGGATTTATTTTTTTAGTGGATTCTTTCAAACATATTTTCTATTATAAATTTATTTATAAAAACACCAAAGAACTAAATAAGCCTCTAGGAACATAAATTATACCATTTGCATAAATAATCAAAGAGGTATACAAAATGTATACAAAAATGTTCTTCGAATGAGATTGTTAATTCTTTTCCAAAATAAAATTTGTTTTAAAATAAAAATATTAAAATATTTGAATATATATATTTGAAATTAGAAGTTTACCAAAGAGTTATAGTCACTATCAATAAACCGAATGCTTTTGTATAAGTACTTCAATTAAAATATATGTAGACACTAAGTAACTAAAATGTAAGATTTTAAAATTTACAAAATTCTAGTTATTTAGCCGCTTGAATTCCTTTCCTAAAAAATTATACTTAGTAAAACGATACATAAATTATTACTTATCGTTACACCGTTAATCTGACTCAAAACAGAGTTTTGGTTCATTGAATCAATGAGAAAGTTGGTTTCTTATGGAGAAGAATTTTGTTTGCTACATGTTAAGGGGAGATAAGTCTCGAACCTCAACGGAAAGTATTGCATTAGTCTCCTGTATTTCAAAGAGAGTCCAATAGATTCACAGAGTTTAGAGAGCATCTCAATTAATGTAGATATATATAGCTTACAAACTCATAGGAGATGTGTTAGTATTACTAGAATTTAATTATGAAAAGTATGTCTTCGTAAGAATGAACCATCAACCAAGGCCTCATATGCCTTACCATAGCATACTTGGTACCACTTGACATATATGATACCATTTGGCTAGTCAAGTGATACTAGGTATGCTAAAGTAAGACATATAAAGCCTTGGTTAATGGTTTGATTCTCCGCAAGTACACTTTGTATAAATAATTTTTAACAATACTGACACTTCTTCTGTGAGTTTGCAAGTCGTTTCTACATCAATCAATATACTCCTTAAAAGGAGACAAAATCCCAAATGAGATAATACCTTACATTGAGGGTTTGAGACCCAACTCCTCTTTCTGATAATGTGAGGATACGTTCGCGGGTTATAATGTTGTATTTCATATTATTATTACATTTTAAATTTTAATATTTTCCCATTCGCAAATAATATTAAAAGATCGTAATATAAAATGTAATCTAATTACTAGTCATTCTAAAATTATTTTGGACGATGTTTATAATATTAAAATTTGGATTAATATATATATTTTTATCTTAATTAATTTAGGTTTTCTTCTCAAATAAAATTTAAGATTAATTAAAAACATAATTTTCTCCTTTTTTTCTTAACAATGAAACAATTTTACAAAAAGAAAACAATGATACTTTAATATTATGAATATTATATTTACTCTAATAATTTATGTAATAATATATTAATTGTTGTTATATGAAATATAATAATTATGATTTATAAATTTATTTCAATATCATATATTTACTTATTAGAATATAAATTTTTATAAAGATTAAAAATTGTAATAATTTATAATAATATTATGAAATTTAAAATTTAAAAATTAAAAGAACTAAAATTATTATGAAGAAACAAAATATATAATAATGACAAATTGGTGCTTCTAGAATTTACACTTCATCACCCAAACATTTGAATGTTAAACTTCAATTAAATAAATTAAATAATATAATATAATACATCACTTGAAATCTTATTAAGAAACTTAAATAAAACGCATATTTAATTTAATTTAATAGAATGGAGGTAGTAGATGTATTTTTAAATTATATTGTGATGCAAAAACATAAAATTGTATTTATCTTACAAACTATTAGGCACGAATATAGATATATTTATTGATTCTGAACTTTTTATGAACACAATATATTTAAGAAATATCAAAATAGTATAACAAATATATTTATATTTAAAGTTTTAACACTTTTAATAATATTTATGTCATGTCGAAATTAACTGTCATCAAACCTAATCTATTAGTCTATGAGAGGGAATCAAAGTTGTATATATATTCGATTCGAGAAAATATTGCTTCCATTTCCTTTTTCTTTTTCAGCTTTCGTATTTCTTTCTTTTTAACGATTCGAATCAGCTGAAGAATGATGAAATAGGGTAGGGTGATTTGCACCAAAAAGAAGAAAAACGTTGCAATCATTAGTGTCTTAATTTAATTTCAGTGTGGATGACAAGGAGACAAAATAATATTATCTTTATTAATTTCGATTATATATACTCAAACCCATCCTACTTTGAAATTTTATTTATACCTTTAGGGTTAGACCCCGTCCCTTGAAATTTACATAATGTTTTTTTAATTAACTTTTACAAAATTAAAACAAATATATACTATATAAATTTAAAAATTGTAATTAAAAGAGATTAGTAAATATAGGGTTGGGGAATATTTTGGGTGGCAGAGTTCCAGCTAAAGAGAATCTGTGGACATAAATTTCATATGTTGCTTTTGTTGGTTACTTTTGACAAAATGTGAAGGATTCTCAATTATATTTGTTTTGTGTTGTACAAGTGATTCTCCGAGCTATAACTTCTTTTAATTGCTTTTCCATCAAATCAAAATTTCAAAACTATCGAAGCAGAAAATATTCTCACGTCAGTTCATCTTTAAATTGTTAACTCTTTCTTATAGTAATCTAGTTTTAGACAGGTAGTATCTCCAAGCTTAAGAAATTCAAACAAGTTTTAATTGTTTATGTTGCTGTATCTGGGATTTTTTCACAAGTCTAATCTTGAAAATTATAGTTAAAGTTATAATGCTGAATATATTGCCTGCAGGACTACCCATTAGATTGTTTATTTTTCTCCCATCTTCATCTAGGCTTTATACACGTGTATTTGAGTTAAGATTTATTTTATTTAATATAATCATAGGCAAATGGTCTACAATTAATTTGGATATGTATTTTCGATCTTATTTTACCTTTCCATTTTAATTCAGATTGTTGATTATGTGGGTTTTGACTCCTCTTGACTCACGACTGTTAAGGATTTTAATTGATTCGGGTTTTCATGCAAAGTTGAATCAATTTCGGGTCATTGTTGGAGTCTGCCTGCTTTAAGGTTTTATCATGAGTTTTTGTGGATTTAATTTAATTTAATTTACATTGGTATCTATTTAATTTTGTTTTATGATTATAATTATTTGGATTTATTATTTATAAAGTTTAAGTCTCTAATGATCGAAAGACAAATAATTATGTCTTTACGTTAATAGAAACTATTAATTAATTGATTTGACCATTAGCAACATTGAAAACAATCACCAAGAGATGGTATGTGATATGCCACATGGAAGGATACTAATGTGGCATATTATGACAATATTTTTTAAAAAATTAATTTTTAAACAATTATAAGAATATTTTAAAATAATTAATGAAAATTACATCTGAATGAACCTAAACAAATAATTGTCTAACTTCATTTGAATATAAACAACTATTTATCCAAATTTATTTTAGATGATTACAAAAAATTTAAAAAATAAAAATAAAAACTATTGACATAAAAAATTCAAATATGAAAAAGTTAAAAATATAAAAAATATTTTAAATAGTTCCAATCTCCAAACGTGCAAGTTGGTAATATTGATATAAAAATAGTTTAAGTTTTACTAAATTTAATAGTCCAATGAGTTCATAATTTTTATGAATTTTATAAATTTTAGAATTATTAATATTTTTATAATTTTATACTCATTCAAAATGAATTTAGATAAATATTATTGAGATTAAAATGAATTTGGATAACTATTTGTCCAAGTTCATTCTAGATGTGCATTTTATTATTTTTATAACATTTATTTATTATTAATATTTTTTTATTTTTTCAATTTTGTTCATATTTCAATTTTTAGATTTTTAAAGTTATTGGTAATTTTTATTTTTTTATAGTTTTGAGCCCATTGAATTAATTTGGACAACTTGTCCAGATTCAAATGAACCTAAACAATTATATATCCAAAGTTACTTTAGATTAAATTTTTATTAACCATTTTATTTATTTATATATATTTTTAAATTTTTATTGATATAACATGCCATGTGTCATCTTCTATTAGTCGTCACCAATCATGTCAGTGTTGTTAAAGAATCTAATTGATTTAATTTTTTTAATAAGATTCTTTTTGACTCTTAAATCTATTTATAAATATAATTGAATATTATATTTATAATTATATTTGTAACGTTTTGAAATGGACATTCAAATTTTGAGACTATATCATAGTATTTTCTTACAATATTACTATGTTCAAGTTTAAATTCAAACTATTTCTAATTTAAGTTTACTTAATTTATTTCTATTCTTATTATTGAATTTTCAAAATAAATTTAGATTAAATTGAGAATAAAAATATTTATGGGTGAAGCCAAATCGTGTCGTATTAATCTCAAATATAATTATTTGGTCTAGCTTAATGTGAATTTTAAGTTTTATCCAAAATTGAGCACGTTTTTAAAGGGTTAATCAAAACCTATTTACATATCTCAAATATTTTTAAAAATTAAAAATATATTTTTTACTTGACATTTAGTAATTGTATATATATGTTTCATTCTAAATATTGTTATAAGTGTATATATATACATATATATTTATTAAATTTCTAAATATAGATAACAAAAAGAATATATATTTTTTAAATTAGATCTTGACTTATATAATAAATTAGCCCTTAAAGGATACTCGTTTTAGAGCTAGCTAGCCCATTCAAGTTGATCCAAAACTAAATCATATGAAATTGGGTTGACTTAAAAAGTCAAAAGTCTAAGCTCAAGAAAATCTAAACTTGAAAAACTCCAAATATGAAAATTTTTAAACCTAGGAAAGTTGGAACCCATGACTAATTTGGTCTACCATGACTAAAATGGAACCCATGACTAATTTGATAATGTTCTACCATAACTTGTTATGGCAAATTAGGTTCTTTTCACTACTTAAGGAACTTGTAATAAAGCATTTTTATGTTATTTTCATTAGTTTTAAGAGTTACTTAGTAGTACCTTCAATTGAACAAAATGAGCTTTTCATGGTGATTTGTGATCAATTAGGCCAATTCGAGCCTAAGGTAGTCTTGAAATGTTGATGAAGTGTGCAAGAAACAACCAAAGAGATGGTGTTGAATCTGGTGCCCAAAGTGTAGTATTTTCATCTAAGTACACTTGTAATTTTTTTGAGTAGATTGGTTCATAAAATTATTCATGAATTACATTAATTCTTTGTATAATTTTCCTCATATGGTTTTTGCACGCAAAATAAAATAGAAGCAAATGTTGCTCACTGGTTATCTAATGTTTAAATAATACTAAGCGGTATTACGTGGTTGGATCGTAGTACATAAAGAAGACTTATATTAGTAGGCAAACCTAAACATATTCATAGTCTAATTAGAAATGAGAAAACTGATTAAAAGACTAATATGTCACCTATGAAGTCTAATTAGGGAGATATTTTGTCTTGGGCATCGGAGCAGATGACTCCTAGAAGATAGAGACATAAATATGATTGACTAGATTGATAGTACATTGAACTAGACCCAAGGAGAATAGATCCTGAATCTATTTATGGATTTATTTACTTGTGATGTTCATAGTGTGATATACCTAAATCTTGAATGGATGACAGACTATGTAGGCGTGATTCGTATACTTTGATGTAAGTAAAAGTCCGAGTTCAAATAGATAATGAACCAAAAGCTGGTGCATTGCGTATATGACTTCTGCAGTATGTAGCGTCATTCATAAAAGTGGAATTCATAGCCCGAGATATGGGGTAAATGATATCCTCTTATTAGTATTTCATGGTAGATGAAAAGTAAACATGGCCATCGGTCGTGCATCTTTGTGATGAATGAATTGATTACTATTTGACAGTAATTTACTTTTATGAAAGAAGATGTAATGATTACTAGTAATAATTTCTTGTATCATGAAGGAATTTCCTTTTTGTTTAGCTATTAAGATCAGGTGGCAGCAGACCGCTTATTAAGAAGTTCACTGTATTTGCATACCAAGGTAATGTTGTGGCAGCTAATAGTTTCTTGTTTGGGAAGTCTTCCTTAATAAGCTTGACATTTCAATCCTCATTCCCAGCTTCTAATCGAGATAGATGGTCTGTTACGTGATTATTTGTTTCTTTTCTGTCTTGAATTTCTAGATCAAATTCTTGTAGCAAAATAATCCACTTGATCAGTCTCGACTTTGTATCTTTCTTGGCTACTAAGTATTTAAATGTAGAGTGATCAGTATATACTATGAACTCAGTACCTACTAGATATGATCTAAACTTATCAAATGCAAACATAACAGCCAATAATTCCTTCTTAGTGGTAGTGTAATTTAGCTGTGCTTTTGTTGAAGTGTGGCCGGTATAGTAAATAATATGAAAAATTTTACATGTTTGCTGCCTAAGCACTGCTCCAACAAGAAAATCACTTGCATCATACATAAGCTCAAATAGCTGAGACCAATCTGAGGCTACTACTATTGGAGAAACCACTAGTCGCTTATTTAGGTCCTCGAAAGTATACATACAAGCGTCATAAAAAAGAAAAGGTTTATTTTGTTCCGACAAGGTATACAAAGGCTTAGAGATCTTAAAGAAATTTTTTATAAATCTCTTATAGAATCCAACATGTCTTAAAGAGCTCCTAGTCTCCTCAACACTCGTCGAAGGTGGCAGTTTCTCAATCACTTCGACTTTTTTCTTGTCAACTTCGATTCCTCTATGAGAGAACTTATGCCCAAGGACAATGCCTTCTCGTACCATGAAATGATATTTCTCCCAGTTTAAAACGAGGTTAGTCCCCTCACAACATTAAAGTACCAGCTCTAAGTTGTGCAAACAATCTCTGAAGTTATTCCCAAACATATCATCCATAAACACTTCAAGGAACTTCTCAACCATATCCGAGAATATTGATATCATGCATCATTGGAATGTTATCAGTGCATTACACAGACCAAAGGGCATTCTTCTAAAGGTAAATGTACCATATGGATAGATGAATGTTGTCTTTTCTTTATCCTTTGGGGCGATTACAATCTAATATTACTCAGAATATCCATCTAAGAAGTAGTAGAAATCCATACCTGTGACACCCCTAATCTGACCCTAGTCGAAAAGTGGTTTCGGGACCACGAAACCAAGTTTTATAAATAATTGAAAGTTATATTCTATGTTCATGATGTGAGTAAATGCATGTGTGAAAATTTCAAGCATTAATTTTGCCATTTGTATGTGAAATCTTGAAATGGGACTTATGTGAAACATTGGTAAAATAGGTTAGGTAAATATATGAAGTGATCTAATAGAGCATGCATTCAAAAATGTGGACTCGCATGTCAATTTGACCAACTTTGAATGTAAATGGCCGGCCAACACATGCATGTGATAATGTGTTCTCTTGTCTCCATTTTCAATTGGTGGGGATTATGTATAATAAGGATATAAATAAACATTGTATTATAAAATGATTTTTATATATTGAAATAATAAATTTATATTAGTAAATGGTGATAAAAACAAAGCTCCATCATCCTTTTTTCACTTGTCAAACCATAAGGAAAAGAAAGGAAAATGGAAGGAAGAACACCTAAGGCATTCGGCCATCTTGTGCTGGAAATTTAGGTATGATTTCATATGTTTTTCTTTGGATTTTGAGAAATTTAAATTTGTTTTGAAGCTCCTAAAATGACCCTGTATATGATTTTGTGTTTGTGATGCATGAAGCATTCGGTATGAGCTCAATGGGTTACATTGTGTATGTTTTGATAATTTGTAAGGAGAAATGTTTCTAATTGAGTATAAACAAACTAAATTACTATGTGTGGCTCAAATGAGCTTGAGTAGTCGGCTAATGGAGTTAGTTGAGTTATAATACTTGCTCAATAATGAAACGAACATGAGCTTAATGCTCAAATAGCATTCGGTTTTGGACCAAGTTAAATTTAAGGTTTGTTAAATTGCACTTATCATTGCCGAATGCGTTTAATGGCTAACGAAAAATTGTTAAGTGCTTAGGTAATGTGCATTCGGTCATTAGGATGAGTATACATTTGATAATGTTTTGATACTTTGAAATGGAATTTAATTATTAAATGAGTTCTAAGCTTGTTGAATTTTGAGATGTGATTGGGAGTAAATTTGACATGAACATATTTTATTAATGACATATTGATAAATGATGAGTTATGATACCATGATATTAACTTAATTATCAAGCTGCTGAATGTACATATAAGTAAGTGAAGTAATGTTATAATTGAACTACGTGTGGCTAGTAAAGCCTATTTAGTCTTCTTGCTATGTTTGACCATAAGTATGATAATGCTATAATGGTAGACTTAATTGGATTTCGGCATTTTGAGTGATGCGTTTGACTCTTGTGTCGATTTGGGACAATATGTGTACTATGTGAAACTAAATGATGTCTATGAAATCCTAATATGCAAGGTATTAAGCTAGTATTATGTTCGATGGGGCATGAGTAGAGCATATGTATAATGCTTGAATAACTAGTTAATAAAATCATTCGCACTTAATTGTATAATATACATGTATTTAATCGAATAGCTAATTTGATAAGTTATTAAATAAGATCTATTTGTTTGAATCAAGCTCAAGAGCTAAGAGGGTCAAAATCAGATAAAGGAAAAGAAAAAAAAAAGCAATCGAGTAGCCTATCCGCAACTATTCAAAATATCCGAGGTAAGTTTTAATCGATTAATCGTTAAGTAAATTCAATCATAATAGGACATAATGAGTTGATTTGATAAGATATGATGTGGCCATGATATGTCTTAAACCCAAATGGTAAGTTCATAAGTGTTTGGACTTGGAAATTTAAGAGCAAATTGTAATAAATTGCTTGGACAGCAGCAGTAATGTGATTTTAGAAAATCACTATAAATTGTTGGTGTGGAATTATAGGCTGAATAAAATATGTAATCAAAGCTTAGTTGGTCTAGTTTCTTATAAAAGAGACCGTGGAAGCAAAGAAATTTTCTATAAAGAGATATTTAAAGTTGTGCGGGGCAGTGTCGGAATGACTCCGAAATCCCCTGTTCTGTTTTTGGAAAATCATTATAATTTGTAAAAAAATGGTTATGAGATAAGATTTATATGCTTAGACTCCTTAATGAGTCTAGTTTCAAATGAAATCAAGTAGAACATACTTTGAATTCTGTACAATGAGAATTTTGATTCGTAGTGAAGACTGGTCAGGTTAGTCAAACAGTGAAACAGGGGAAACTTTAAGAAAAATCTGGTATTTATTGGCCACACCTAAAATTCTGAAAATTTTATGGATGAAAGATACATGAGTCTACATTCGGGGAAAATTAACGGCAATTGATTTTGAGTTTTGTAGCTCCAGTTATAAACAATTTAGTGACTGTTGCTCAGGAAAACTTCTTGTAGGGAATATGTGATTTTGTTGTAAACTTTGATGAAACTATTTGAGTTGCTTATAAGCTATTGCTGAAATTGATGTACAAGAAAAATATGAGATATGTATGAGATATATATATGTGATAAGGCCTAATGGCCGATGTGATGAATGTGAAAGTGTGTATATATGTGATAAGGCCTAATGGCCGATGTGATGAAGGTGAAAGTGTGTATATATGTGATAAGGCCTAATGGCCGATGTGATGAATGTGAAAGTGTGTATATATGTGATAAGGCCTAATGGCCGATGTGATGAATGTGAAAGTGTGTATATATGTGATAAGGCCTAATGGCCGATGTGATGAATGAGAAGGTGTATTTATATGTGATAAGGCCTAATGGCCAATGTGATGAATGTGAAAGTGTATATATGTGATAGGGCCGAGTGGCCAAAGTGATGGATGTGGAAGTGTATAAATGTGATAAGTCCCGAAGGGCATTTGTGTCAGTACTATATCCGGGTTAAAACCCCGCAGGCTTTATGCGAGAATATTATCACTGATTAATGACCGTAGGCTTCGTGCTCGTACTACATCCGAGCTCTAATGACCCGATGACTACGTGTGGAGATTTTGTCCGGGTAAGCCCCGAACTAAAGGTTTTGCTGAAGATTCAAGTAAAGCGTAAGATTATGCGACTTCACAGTGACAATTAGTAATAAATACGTTCAATGTGTTAAGTTGGTCAGGTATGTATTTGAGATTATATTTAAGTTTGACTTAGACTAAATCACAAGGTCGTCATGTGATGCACATGTGAGTAAAGCAATAAGGCTGTTCTATGATTATGGTGCATTTGGTCAATGTGGAAAGTCAGGTAAAAATAGGTAATGTACCTATGATCATAAGAGGTCACCGTCAAGTGAGAATTTATCTGCCTATTACATATGATGAGACGTGCATATTCGGAATAAGGGTTGGTATGCTCGAAGGAAGAGTGAAGTAAAAATACGAACAATTATGTTATAAGTTGATTGTTATCTGTTGACACTGCTTGAAACTTACTAAGCATTTTAATGCTTACTCCGTGTACTTTGTTTCCTCTATTTTACAGATCTCATTTGGAAGCTACAGGCTCGGGGATCGTCAGCAACTAGTCACACTATCACTACCCACTGTTTGGTACTGCTACGTTTTGGAATATCTTATGGTATGTATAGAATAGACTAGTAGTGAGAGGATATTTTGGTCAATGTATAGGACTACCCTTTTGTTGTAGGTCATGTACCTTTCAGTTTTGTGTAAATTTGGATAGCCATGCGAAAATAGCTTAAGTATACTTGATCATAGCATTATAATCGTTTTGTATGTCATCCGTCGAGAGGTATGGAAATGTTGGTACCGGTTAGTCATGGGAATGGTTATTCATGATCACCTTTGGTATATGTATGACAAACTCTAGATGATCCATGGAGGATCATGAAATAGGTAAAGTTTATCTTAAAAATAGATGCTGGCAGCAGCAGTGATATGGATGTGAAAAATCTCTAAAAATAGTAGGAATGGAATTAAATAGCGAATAAATTATGCAATAGAACCTTTATGAATCTATTTTCAAATGGAAAGTAACGAAACATTCATATGAACATTATATTATGAGATGTTAAAGTTTTCGTGAGATAGGGTCAGAACGGTTTCTGGATTTCCTGTTCCAACTTTGGAAATTCATTGTAAATTAACTAGAGATAATTAGGAGTCATGCCATATATGTATAGATTCCTCTTTGAGTCTAGCTTCTATAGAAACAAACGACATCAGTATTGAAGCCCTGTACAGGGAGATATCCAAGTTGTAATGCGCGAAGGTCAGTGTAGTCGATCCCTGTAACATGGGAGACTTTAACTAATAAACTGTACTAATTGGCCTGGCCAAAAATTCTAGAAAAATATTTGTAGATGCATATATGAGTCTAGTTTCAGGGAAAAATCACGAAACTGATTTTCGAGTTGTGGAACTCAAGATATGATTTTTAAGGTGACAGTGACACAGTTAGCCAGCTGGCTGGAAATTTTTTTATGGACTGTGAAAACAATTAAGTTAAGTCTGTGTGCACCTTGTGTTCGACTCCGGTAACGGACTCGGGTACGGGGTGTTACAATTTTATCGGATGTCCCCAAAAACAGAAAGTAACGAAACGTTCATATGAACATTATATTATGAGATGTTAAAGTTTTCGTGAGACAGGGCCAGAACGGTTTCTGGATTTCCTATTCCGAATTTGGAAATTCATTTTAAATTAACCAGAGATAATTAGGAGTCATGACATATATGTATAGATTCCTCTTTGAGTCTAGTTTCTATAGAAACAAACGGCATCAGTATTGAAGCCCTGTACAGGGAGATATCCAAGTTGTAATGCGCGAAGGTCAGTGTAGTTGATCCCTGTAACATGGGAGACTTTAACTAATAAACTGTACTAATTGGCCCGACCAAAAATTCTAGAAAAAAATTTGTAGATGCATATATGAGTCTAGTTTCAGGGAAAAATCACGAAACTGATTTTCGAGTTGTGGAACTCAAGATATGATTTTTAAGGTGACAGTGACACAGTTAGCCAGCTGGCTGGAAATTTTTTTATGGACTGTGAAAACAATTAAGTTAAGTCTGTGTGCACCTTGTGTTCGACTCCGGTAACGGACTCGGCTAGGGGTGTTACAATTTTATTGGTATCAGAGCTACGGTTTAGTCGATCCTAGGACTAACGTAGCACGCGTGAGTCTATTTATACATGCCATAAAGTGATAAAATGATAGTGTGATGATTTTTGACTATTAAAATGTGTTTGTTGTATTGTAATGAATTTTGATCCCGATTGAGCTGTAGCAAGCTTCCAACTATGAGAATTTGCGATATAACTTCACTTGGATATGCTTAAATTATTAAGTTAATCAGGTATGTGTCATGTACTCGTGTTTGAAATTTGATTTGGATTAAATTATAAGGGTATAAGTGATGCAATTCTGAAAGAGTGTTATGACTATAAATGTGATTCTTTGTATGTGGCTATGGAACTGGAAGTTGAATGGTCGATAAGCATGTTGTGTTTGTATTCAAGTAATGTAAATGATATACTAATGTGTATTGCTATATGTGTATATGACCATGAGAATTGAGAGTGATATATCCGGACTAAGTTCCAAAGAGCATTCGTGCTAGTGATGTATTCGGACTAAGTTCCGAAGAGCATTCGTGCTAGTGATGTATCCGGACTAAGTTCCGAAGAGCATTCATGCTAGTGATGCGTCCGGACTAAGTTCCGAAGAGCATTCGTGCTAGTGATGTATCCGGGCTAGGTCCCGAAGAGCAATCATGCTGGTGACGTGTATTCGGGCCTTCGTGCCTAGTAGGCTTCGTGCCTAGTAGGCTTCGTGCCGGTAAATTGAGCAAAGTTTAAGTGTTCATTACTATACGAATTCAAATTTATATGAGACGATATGTTTAAAAGTGTACATACGTGATGTTTATAGACTTGGGTAAGTCATTTCAATGTGTAATAACGAATGAATAAGAGCACTATGTGTGTGAATGATTAGAGGCACTGTGTGTGTAAATCCTTTAACCGAGCACTATGAGTGCGAGATCGGTCGATGGGCACTAAGTGTGTGAAGTGGAATTCATGTAAGACCTCGTCTGGGACGAAGGCATTGATTTGAGATAGTGTGTAAGACCATGTCTAGGACATGGCATCGGCTCGATATGTGAGAATATGTAAGACCATATCTAGGATGTGGCATTGTAAGAGCTATATGTGCTTAATGAGTATCTGTAATGATTTCGAATGATTCAACGGGTATCGTTAACGGTGATTGAATGTGCTAAATGAATTCAATGTTCAGGTATGGGGGAGTTGATTTTTTGTTTGAAATAGGTTAAGTTGAATAGTGAGATATGATGGAGTTATAAAGGGTATTTATTGGGATGTTTGAGTATAGGTGTAATTCCGGTCAGGTTACAGCTTATACGTGAATGAAAATGTGGGTTACAAATATGTGGGTTGATGATGTGAATTATACATGTTAATATGTGTTTGAAATGCATTTGTGAATTAAATTAAGTGATTGTTGCTTATGAAATCAAGAAAATGAGATATATGTGCATACTTGGAGGAATGTTTATGTATTTGTTTTAAGATAAGAAAATGATTTTATAGATCGATGCAAAATCAGTAATGAATTACAATTGCTATCGATGAGCTGATGTTTATATGGATATAATTCAATAAGAAGACGTTATCCTAAACTATGCATCGGTAGAAATTTTCGAGGGCGAAAATCCCTAAAGGGGGGGAGAGTTGTGACAGCCCTAATCTGACCCTAGTCGAAAAGTGGTTTCGGGACCACGAAACCAAGTTTTATAAATAATTGAAAGTTATATTCTATGTTCATGATGTGAGTAAATGCATGTGTGAAAATTTCAAGCATTAATTTTGCCATTTGTATGTGAAATCTTGAAACGAGACTTATGTGAAACATTGGTAAAATAGGTTAGGTAAATATATGAAGTGATCTAATAGAGCATGCATTCAAAAATGTGGACTCGCATGTCAATTTGACCAACTTTGAATGTAAATGGCCGGCCAACACATGCATGTGATAATGTGTTCTCTTGTCTCAATTTTCAATTGGTGGGGATTATGTATAATAAGGATATAAATAAACATTGTATTATAAAATGATTTTTATATATTGAAATAATAAATTTATATTAGTAAATGGTGATAAAACAAAGCTCCATCATCCTTTTTCACTTGTCGAAACCATAAGGAAAAGAAAGGAAAATGGAAGGAAGAACACCTAAAGCATTCGGCCATCTTGTGCTGGAAATTTAGGTATGATTTCATATGTTTTTCTTTGGATTTTGAGAAATTTAAATTGGTTTTGAAGCTCCTAAAATGACCCTCAGATATGATTTTGTGTTTGTGATGCATGAAGCATTCGGTATGAGCTCAATGGGTTACATTGTGTATGTTTTGATAATTTGTAAGGAGAAATGTTTCTAATTGAGTATAAACAAACTAAATTACTATGCGTGGCTCAAATGAGCTTGAGTAGTCGGCTAATGGAGTTAGTTGAGTTATAATACTTGCTCAATAATGAAACGAACATGAGCTTAATGCTCATATAGCATTCGGTTTTGGACCAAGTTAAATTTAAGGTTTGTTAAATTGCACTTATCATTGCCGAATGAGTTTAATGGCTAAAGAAAAATTGTTAAGTGCTTAGGTAATGTGCATTCGGTCATTAGGATGAGTATACATTTGATAATGTTTTGATACTTTGAAATGGAATTTAATTATTAAATGAGTTCTAAGCTTGTTGAATTTTGAGATGTGATTGGGAGTAAATTTGACATGAACATATTTTATTAATGACATATTGATAAATGATGAGTTATGATACCATGATATTAACTTAATTATCAAGTCGTCGAATGTACATATAAGTAAGTGAAGTTATGTTATAATTGAACTACGTCTGCTAGTAAAGCCTATTTAGTCTTCTTGCTATGTTTGACCATAAATATGATAATGCTATAATGGTAGACTTAATTGGATTTCGCATTTTGAGTGATGCGTTTGACTCTTGTGTCGATTTGGGACAATATGTGTACTATGTGAAACTAAATGATGTCTATGAAATCCTAATATGCAAGGTATTAAGCTAGTATTATGTTCGATGGGGCATGAGTAGAGCATATGTATAATGCTTGAATAACTAGTTAATAAAATCATTCGCACTTAATTGTATAATATACATGTATTTAATCGAATAGCTAATTTGATAAGTTATTAAATAAGATCTATTTGTTTGAATCAAGCTCAAGAGCTAAGAGGGTCAAAATCAGATAAAGGAAAAGAAAAAAAAAAGCAATCGAGTAGCCTATCCGCAACTATTCAAAATATCCGAGGTAAGTTTTAAGCGATTAATCGTTGAGTAAATTCAATAATAATAGGACATAATGAGTTGATTTGATAAGATATGATGTGGCCGTGATATATCTTAAACCCAAATGGTAAGTTCATAAGTGTTTGGACTTGGAAATTTAAGAGCAAATTGTAATAAATTGCTTGGACAGCAGCAGTAATGTGATTTTAGAAAATCACTATAAATTGTTGGTGTGGAATTATAGGCTGAATAAAATATGTAATCAAAGCTTAGTTGGTCTAGTTTCTTATAAAAGAGACCGTGGAAGCAAAGAAATTTCCTATAAAGAGATATTTAAAGTTGTGCGGGACAGTGTCGGAATGACTCCGAAATCCCCTGTTCTGTTTTTGGAAAATCATTATAATTTGTACAAAAATGGTTATGAGATAAGATTTATATGCTTAGACTCCTTAATGAGTCTAGTTTCAAATGAAATCAAGTATAACATACTTTGAATTCTGTACAATGAGAATTTTGATTCGTAGTGAAGACTGGTCAGGTTAGTCAAACAGTGAAACAGGGGAAATTTTAAGAAAAATCTGGTATTGATTGGCCACACCTAAAATTCTGAAAATTTTATGGATGAAAGATACATGAGTATACATTCGGGGAAAATTAACGGCAATTGATTTTGAGTTTTGTAGCTCCAGTTATAAACAATTTAGTGACTGTTGCTCAGGAAAACTGCTTGTAGGGAATATGTGATTTTGTTGTAAACTTTGATGAAACTATTTGAGTTGCTTATAAGCTATTGCTGAAATTGATGTACAAGAAAAATATGAGATATGTATGAGATATATATATGTGATAAGGCCTAATGGCCGATGTGATGAATGTGAAAGTGTGTATATATGTGATAAGGCCTAATGGCCGATGTGATGAATGTGAAAGTGTGTATATATGTGATAAGGCCTAATGGCCGATGTGATGAAGGTGAAAGTGTGTATATATGTGATAAGGCCTAATGGACAATGTGAGGAATGTGAAAGTGTATATATGTGATAGGGCCGAGTGGCCAAAGTGATGGATGTGGAAGTGTATAAATGTGATAAGTCCCGAAGGGCATTTGTGTTAGTACTATATCCGGGTTAAAACCCCGCAGGCTTTATGCGAGAATATTATCACCGATTAATGACCGTGAGGCCGTGCTCGTACTACATCCGAGCTCTAATGACCCGATGACTACGTGTGGAGATTTTGTCCGGGTAAGCCCCGAACTAAAGGTTTTGCTGAAGATTCAAGTAAAGCGTAAGATTATGCGACTTCACAGTGACAATTAGTAATAAATACTTTCAATGTGTTAAGTTGGTCAGGTATGTATTTGAGATTATATTTAAGTTTGACTTAGACTAAATCACAAGGTCGTCATGTGATGCACATGTGAGTAAAGCAATAAGGCTGTTCTATGATTATGGTGCATTTGGTCAATGTGGAAAGTCAGGTAAAAATAGGTAATGTACCTATGATCATAAGAGGTCACCGTCAAGTGAGAATTTATCGCCTATTACATATGATGAGACGTGCATATTCGGAAAAAGGGTTGGTATGCCGAAGGAAGAGTGAAGTAAAATACGAACAATTATGTTATAAGTTGATTGTTATCTGTTGACTTTGCTTGAAACTTACTAAGCATTTTAATGCTTACTCCGTGTACTTTGTTTCCTCTGCTTTATAGATCTCATTTGGAAGCTACAGGCTCGGGATCGTCAAGAACTAGTCACACTATCACTACCCTTTGTTTGGTACTGCTACGTTTTGGAATATCTTATGGCATGTATAGAATAGACTAGTAGTGAGAGGATATTTTGGTCAATGTATAGGACTACCCTTTTGTTGTAGGTCATGTACCTTTCGGTTTTGTGTAAATTTGGATAGCCATGCGAAAATGGCTTAAGTATACTTGATCATAGCATTATAATCGTTTTGTATGTCGTCCGTCGAGAGGTATGGAAATGTTGGTAACGGTTAGTCATGGGAATGGTTATTCATGATCACCTTTGGTATATGTATGACAAACTCTAGATGATCCATGGAGGATCATGAAATAGGTAAAGTTTATCTTAAAAATAGATGCTGGCAGCAGCAGTGATATGGATGTGAAAAATCTCTAAAAATAGTAGGAATGGAATTAAATAGCGAATAAATTATGCAATCGAACCTTTATGAATCTATTTTCATAGGAAAGTAACGAAACGTTCATATGAACATTATATTATGAGATGTTAAAGTTTTCGTAAGACAGGGCCAGAACGGTTTCTGGATTTCCTATTCCAACTTTGTAAATTAATTGTAAATTAACCAGAGATAATTATGAGTCATGCCATATATTTATAGATTCCTCTTTGAGTCTAGTTTCTATAGAAACAAACGGCATCAGTATTGAAGCCCTGTACAGGGAGATATCCAAGTTGTAATGCGCGAAGGTCAGTGTAGTCGATCCCTGTAACATGGGAGACTTTAACTAATAAACTGTACTAATTGGCCCAACCAAAAATTCTAGAAAAACATTTGTAGATGCATATATGAGTCTAGTTTTAGGGAAAAATCACGAAACTGATTTTTGAGTTGTGGAACTCAAGATATGATTTTTAAGGTGACAGTGACACAGTTAGCCAGCTGGCTGGAAATTTTTTTATGGACTGTGAAAACAATTAAGTTAAGTCTGTGTGCACCTTGTGTTCGACTCCGGTAACGGACTCGGGTATGGGGTGTTACAATTTTATCGGATGTCCCCGAAAATAGAAAGTAACGAAACGTTCATATGAACATTATATTATGAGATGTTAAAGTTTTCGTGAGACAGGGCCAGAACGGTTTCTGGATTTCCTGTTCCGACTTTGGAAATTCATTGTAAATTAACCAGAGATAATTAGGAGTCATTCCATATATGTATAGATTCCTCTTTGAGTCTAGTTTCTATAGAAACAAACGGCATCAGTATTGAAGCCCTGTACAGGGAGATATCCAAGTTGTAATGCGCGAAGGTCAGTGTAGTCGATCCCTGTAACATGGGAGACTTAAACTAATAAACTGTACTAATTGGCCCGACCAAAAATTCTAGAAAAAAATTTGTAGATGCATATATGAGTCTAGTTTCAGGGAAAAATCACGAAACTGATTTTCGAGTTGTGGAACTCAAGATATGATTTTTAAGGTGACAGTGACACAGTTAGCCAGCTGGCTGGAAATTTTTTTATGGACTGTGAAAACAATTAAGTTAAGTCTGTGTGCACCTTGTGTTCGACTCCGGTAACGGACTCGGCTAGGGGTGTTACAATTTTATTGGTATCAGAGCTACGGTTTAGTCGATCCTAGGACTAACGTAGCACGCGTGAGTCTATTTATACATGCCATAAAGTGATAAAATGATAGTGTGATGATTTTTGACTATTAAAATGTGTTTGTTGTATTGTAATGAATTTTGATCCCGATTGAGTGTAGCAAGCTTCCAACTATGAGAATTTGCGATATAACTTCACTTGGATATGCTTAAATTATTAAGTTAATCAGGTATGTGTCATGTACTCGTGTTTGAAATTTGATTTGGATTAAATTATAAGGGTATAAGTGATGCAATTCTGAAAGAGTGTTATGACTATAAATGTGATTCTTTGTATGTGGCTATGGAACTGGAAGTTGAATGGTCGATAAGCATGTTGTGTTTGTATTCAAGTAATGTAAATGATATACTAATGTGTATTGCTATATGTGTATATGACCATGAGAATTGAGAGTGATATATCCGGACTAAGTTCCAAAGAGCATTCGTGCTAGTGATGTATTCGGACTAAGTTCCGAAGAGCATTCGTGCTAGTGATGTATCCGGACTAAGTTCCGAAGAGCATTCATGCTAGTGATGTATCCGGACTAAGTTCCGAAGAGCATTCGTGCTAGTGATGTATCCGGGCTAGGTCCCGAAGAGCAATCATGCTGGTGACGTGTATTCGGGCCTTCGTGCCTAGTAGGCTTCGTGCCTAGTAGGCTTCGTGCCTAGTAGGCTTCGTGCCGGTAAATTGAGCAAAGTTTAAGTGTTCATTACTATACGAATTCAAATTTATATGAGACGATATGTTTAAAAGTGTACATACGTAATGTTTATAGACTTGGGTAAGTCATTTCAATGTGTAATAACGAATGAATAAGAGCACTATGTGTGTGAATGATTAGAGGCACTGTGTGTGTGTAAATCCCTTTAACCGAGCACTATGAGTGCGAGATCGGTCAGTGGGCACTAAGTGTGTGAAGTGGAATTCATGTAAGACCTCGTCTGGGACGAAGGCATTGATTTGAGATAGTGTGTAAGACCATGTCTAGGACATGGCATCGGCTCGATATGTGAGAATATGTAAGACCATATCTAGGATGTGGCATTCTAAGAGCTATATGTGCTTAATGAGTATCTGTAATGATTTCGAATGATTCAACGGGTATCGTTAACGGTGATTGAATGTGCTAAATGAATTCAATGTTCGTATGGGGAGTTGATTTTTGTTTGAAATAGGTTAAGTTGAATAGTGAGATATGATGGAGTTATAAAGGGTATTTATTGGGATGTTTGAGTATAGGTGTAATTCGGTCAAGTTACGACTTATACGTGAATGAAAATGTGGGTTACAAATATGTGGGTTGATGATGTGAATTATACATGTTAATATGTGTTTGAAATGCATTTGTGAATTAAATTAAGTGATTGTTGCTTATGAAATCAAGAAAATGAGATATATGTGCATACTTGGAGGAATGTTTATGTATTTGTTTTAAGATAAGAAAATGATTTTATAGATCGATGCAAAATCAGTAATGAATTACAATTGCTATCGATGAGCTGATGTTTATATGGATATAATTCAATAAGAAGACGTTATCCTAAACTATGCATCGGTAGAAATTTTCGAGGCGAAAATCCCTAAAGGGGGGAGAGTTGTGACACCCTAATCGACCCTAGTCGAAAAGTGGTTTCGGGACCACGAAACCAAGTTTTATAAATAATTGAAAGTTATATTCTATGTTCATGATGTGAGTAAATGCATGTGTGAAAATTTCAAGCATTAATTTTGCCATTTGTATGTGAAATCTTGAAACGGGACTTATGTGAAACATTGGTAAAATAGGTTAGGTAAATATATGAAGTGATCTAATAGAGCATGCATTCAAAATGTGGACTCGCATGTCAATTTGACCAACTTTGAATGTAAATGGCCGCCAACACATGCATGTGATAATGTGTTCTCTTGTCTCAATTTTCAATTGGTGGGGATTATGTATAATAAGGATATAAATAAACATTGTATTATAAAATGATTTTTATATATTGAAATAATAAATTTATATTAGTAAATGGTGATAAAACAAAGCTCCATCATCCTTTTTCACTTGCCGAAACCATAAGGAAAAGAAAGGAAAAATGGAAGGAAGAACACCTAAAGCATTCGGCCATCTTGTGCTGGAAATTTAGGTATGATTTCATATGTTTTTCTTTGGATTTTGAGAAATTTAAATTGGTTTTGAAGCTCCTAAAATGACCCCTGTATATGATTTTGTGTTTGTGATGCATGAAGCATTCGGGTATGAGCTCAATGGGTTACATTGTGTATGTTTTGATAATTTGTAAGGAGAAATGTTTCTAATTGAGTATAAACAAACTAAATTACTATGCGTGGCTCAAATGAGCTTGAGTAGTCGGCTAATGGAGTTAGTTGAGTTATAATACTTGCTCAATAATGAAACGAACATGAGCTTAATGCTCATATAGCATTCGGTTTTGGACCAAGTTAAATTTAAGGTTTGTTAAATTGCACTTATCATTGCCGAATGAGTTTAATGGCTAAAGAAAAATTGTTAAGTGCTTAGGTAATGTGCATTCGGTCATTAGGATGAGTATACATTTGATAATGTTTTGATACTTTGAAATGGAATTTAATTATTAAATGAGTTCTAAGCTTGTTGAATTTTGAGATGTGATTGGGAGTAAATATGACATGAACATATTTTATTAATGACATATTGATAAATGATGAGTTATGATACCATGATATTAACTTAATTATCAAGCTGCCGAATGTACATATAAGTAAGTGAAGTTATGTTATAATTGAACTACGTGTGGCTAGTAAAGCCTATTTAGTCTTCTTGCTATGTTTGACCATAAATATGATAATGCTATAATGGTAGACTTAATTGGATTTCGGCATTTTGAGTGATGCGTTTGACTCTTGTGTCAATTTGGGACAATATGTGTACTATGTGAAACTAAATGATGTCTATGAAATCCTAATATGCAAGGTATTAAGCTAGTATTATGTTCGATGGGGCATGAGTAGAGCATATGTATAATGCTTGAATAACTAGTTAATAAAATCATTAGCACTTAATTGTATAATATACATGTATTTAATCGAATAGCTAATTTGATAAGTTATTAAATAAGATCTATTTGTTTGAATCAAGCTCAAGAGCTAAGAGGGTCAAAATCAGATAAAGGAAAAGAAAAAAAAAAGCAATCGAGTAGCCTATCCGCAACTATTCAAAATATCCGAGGTAAGTTTTAAGCGATTAATCGTTGAGTAAATTCAATAATAATAGGACATAATGAGTTGATTTGATAAGATATGATGTGGCCGTGATATGTCTTAAACCCAAATGGTAAGTTCATAAGTGTTTGGACTTGGAAATTTAAGAGCAAATTGTAATAAATTGCTTGGACAGCAGCAGTAATGTGATTTTAGAAAATCACTATAAATTGTTGGTGTGGAATTATAGGCTGAATAAAATATGTAATCAAAGCTTAGTTGGTCTAGTTTCTTATAAAAGAGACCGTGGAAGCAAAGAAATTTCCTATAAAGAGATATTTAAAGTTATGCGGGACAGTGTCGGAATGACTCGAAATCCCTGTTCTGTTTTGGAAAATCATTATAATTTGTACAAAAATGGTTATGAGATAAGATTTATATGCTTAGACTCCTTAATGAGTCTAGTTTCAAATGAAATCAAGTATAACATACTTTGAATTCTGTACAATGAGAATTTTGATTCGTAGTGAAGACTGGTCAGGTTAGTCAAACAGTGAAACAGGGGAAATTTTAAGAAAAATCTGGTATTGATTGGCCACACCTAAAATTCTGAAAATTTTATGGATGAAAGATACATGAGTATACATTCGGGGAAAATTAACGGCAATTGATTTTGAGTTTTGTAGCTCCAGTTATAAACAATTTAGTGACTGTTGCTCAGGAAAACTGCTTGTAGGGAATATGTGATTTTGTTGTAAACTTTGATGAAACTATTTGAGTTGCTTATAAGCTATTGCTGAAATTGATGTACAAGAAAAATATGAGATATGTATGAGATATATATATGTGATAAGGCCTAATGGCCGATGTGATGAATGTGAAAGTGTGTATATTGTGATAAGGCCTAATGGCCGATGTGATGAATGTGAAAGTGTGTATATATGTGATAAGGCCTAATGGCCGATGTGATGAAGGTGAAAGTGTGTATATATGTGATAAGGCCTAATGGCCGATGTGATGAATGAGAAGGTGCATATATATGTGATAAGGCCTAATGGCCAATGTGATGAATGTGAAAGTGTATATATGTGATAGGGCCAAGTGGCCAAAGTGATGGATGTGGAAGTGTATAAATGTGATAAGTCCAGAAGGGCATTTGTGTCGATTATATCCGGGTTAAAACCCTTGAGCTTTATGCGAGAATATTATCAGCGATTAATGACCGTGAGGCTTCGTGCTCGTACTACATCCGAGCTCTAATGACCCGATGACTACGTGTGGAGATTTTGTCCGAGTAAGCCCGAACTAAAGGTTTTTTGAAGATTCAAGTAAAGCGTAAGATTATGCGACTTCACAGTGACAATTAGTAATAAATACGTTCAATGTGTTAAGTTGGTCAGGTATGTATTTGAGATTATATTTAAGTTTGACTTAGACTAAATCACAAGGTCGTCATGTGATGCACATGTGAGTAAAGCAATAAGGCTGTTCTATGATTATGGTGCATTTGGTCAATGTGGAAAGTCAGGTAAAAATAGGTAATGTACCTATGATCATAAGAGGTCACCGTGTGACAGCCTTAAAACGACCCTAGTCGGAATGTGGTTTCGGGACCACAAAACCGAGGCATAAAAATAATTTGATATTTATTTTGATGCCTATAATATGTGTTAACTCATGTGTGATATTTTTGATGCTTTAATTTAGAGTTATAAATGTGAATTTCACTAGAAAGGACCTAGTAGAGAACTTTGAAAGTATGATGGGGGAATGTGTGATGACTAATTAAAGCATGCATGCAAAACAATGGCCTTGCATGTCAAATATCCCTCTTTTATAGGAGGTGGCGGCCATGACAAGGGAGTATGGGCTAAACATGTCATGAAACATGTTTTGTTGGTGCATTAGGGAGAAACAATAAACAAATAAGTATGGGTAATAAAGAAAGAAAAAAAATGTGTGTGAGTGACCCCCCATTGCAGTGTATTGAGGAAGAGAAAAGAAAAAAATTGTTCATCCATTTTCATTCTCTCTTGACCGAAAATACTAGAGGGAAGGAGGAATTTTGCTTCATGCTTGGTTTGGAAGAGGATTAGGAAAAGGTTTGGCTATACTTGCATCAAGATTAAGGTATGTTTGAGGTTGTGCCATGAGATTCATGCATGTTTTTAGTGGATGCTCTTGTTAGCCCATGGTTCAAACCTTTGTTATATCATGGGGATGGTATTTGGCCAAGGTGGATTTTGTGTTAATGCCATTGCATGTTAAATATGAAGCTTGCTAATGATATATGTGATGGTGGATTGATGGCTCTTGGACTTTCTTTTTAGTATTTTTGAGTAAGACATCAAATTCTTCGTTTAATCATGACCAAAATTATGGTGTTGTGATGTATTCGGCCATGGTACATCCAAAAGTGTGATTTATGCTCATTGCATGGAAAGTAAGATTTGTGTTTTGAAATTATGTTCATGATTAGTTACAATCAACTTGAGATTCGGCTCTAGCATATATATATGTATATATGTTTGTACATGATGTATTTGTATGACATATATACTATTTCAAGGTGTATATTTGCTTGTGATGATGTTTCGGTTATGAAGTAAACGAGAGATGTGTGTTGAGCTACGATATGTAATGCGTTAGTTAGTAAAATGTATGCTGTTTTGTGTGGTATTAAGTGTATAATTGGCCTCAACATGGACATGCATATTCGCCACATGAGGGAAATTGGTGTGCATGCATTCGGTTAGAGGCAAGCATATTGATGCCTATTCTTGGCTTAGAAAATTCGGCTAAGAGGAATATTAACTAATGTGTTGAGTTCGATTCATGATTTCGTACATATGCGACTTTGATGCCTAATGAGTATATATATTGACTAAGTACCTTGAATTCCTCTTTCGATACTCAAATGATTAAATCGATTTATTTGTTAAATTAAGCTCAAGAGCAAAGGGGAACTAGATCCGACAAAGGGAAGGAAAAAGTGGTCGAATAGCCATTGAAATCGTTCGACGACATCCTAGGTAAGTTCTTGTGTAATAGAGCTTAAATTCTGAATTGATTAGATCATGTTTAAAGCAAATTAAAATCATGCTCTTTGTGTGTGGCTATTGAGCCGAAATTGCAAGTGTGAAAAGTGCCTTGTGTTTGAGTTTTGCTATTGAAAATGAAATACGAATGTGTCATAATTGATTGATAATTGTGCTCGGTTATTCGAATGATGTCCGGGCTAAGTCCCGAAGGCTTTGTGCTAAGTGACTATATCCGGACTAGGATCCGAAGGCATTCGTGCGAGTCACTATAACCGGGCTTCGTCCCGAAGGCATTTGAGCGAGTCGTTATATCCGGTTAAATTCCGAAGGTACGTGATTCGAGAATGAGCGATCTTGCTGTAAAATTTTCAGTTAATACGCTTGAAAAATTCCAGCAATGAGGTATGTTCGTATGTGCTTGAATTAGTTGATTCCCTTCGAATAATATTCGCTCAGTCGAGTAATGAGTTTCCGGTATTTGGTTAAGATGATCCCTTATGTATGAACATAGGGGTTGGAATGTGAAATGAGTAGGATATTGAGAATTTGTGCATATGAAATTATCCGTTAGCTTTACTGAATGCTATGCTTTTGTTGTGCTGAATTTCTTGCTCAAACTTACTAAGCTTAAATTGCTTACTCCGCTTTCTCTGTTTCTTTGTTTATAGATTTTGGCTCGTCAGCTATCGGACTCGGGATTTTTGGAAGTCGAAGTCTCCCACACTATCAAAGCCCCTATTTTGGTACAATTTTGGTTGAACTTTGAAATGGCATGTATAGGACTACCCTTTTGTTGAAGGTCATGTACCTTTCGGTTTTGTGTAAACTTGGATGGCCATGCGAAAATGGCTTATATACGTTTTTAGCATAGTACCATAATCGTTTGTATGTTGATCATTATGAGGTATGGAATTGTTTTGAAACGATTAGCCATTGGAATGGTTAATCATGATCACACTTTGTGCTATGTATGCAAAAAGGGCCAATTGAATCATGGAAATCATGAAATAGGTAAAGCCTACCTTAAAGGCAGATGCTGACAGCAGCAGTGATGTGGATGTGAAAACTCACTAAAAATAGTAGGAATGGTATTAAATAATGAATAAATTATGTAAATTAAATTTATGAATCTACTTTCATATGGAAGAAACGAAACGGTCATATGAGTTATATGTTAAGAGATATTAAAGTTCTCGTGAAACAGGGCCAGAACGGTTTCTGGATTCCCTGTTCCGACTTTGAAAATTCATTATAAATTAACCAGAGATAATTAGGAGTCATACCATATATGTATAAATTCCTCTTCAAGTTTAGTTTCTATAGAAACAAACGGCATCAGTATTGAAGCCCTGCACAGGGAGTTATTCGAGTTGTAACGCACGAAGGTCAGTGTAGTCGACCCCTGTAACATGGGAGACTTTAACTAATAAACTGTACTAATTGGCTTGACCAAAAATTCTAGAAACAAATCTGTAGATGGAAATATGATTCTAGTTTCAGGGAAAAATTACAAAACTGATTTTCGAGTTGTAAAACCCAAGTTATGATTTTTGAAGCGACTAGTACACAGATTGACAGCTTGTCTGGGAAATTCTCAATAAGTGGTTTGAAGCCTGTTAACACCTCGTGTTCGACTCCGGCGACGGTCTCGGGTTCGGGGTTTTACACACCGTCAAGTGAGAATTTATCTGCCTATTACATATGATGAGACGTGCATATTCGGAAAAAGGGTTGGTATGCCTGAAGGAAGAGTGAAGTAAAAATACGAACAATTATGTTATAAGTTGATTGTTATCTGTTGACACTGCTTGAAACTTACTAAGCATTTTAATGCTTACTCCGTGTACTTTGTTTCCTCTGTTTTATAGATCTCATTTGGAAGCTACAGGCTCGGGGATCGTTAGCAACTAGTCACACTATCACTACCCACTGTTTGGTACTGCTACGTTTTGGAATATCTTATGGCATGTATAGAATAGACTAGTAGTGAGAGGATATTTTGGTCAATGTATAGGACTACCCTTTTGTTGTAGGTCATGTACCTTTCGGTTTTGTGTAAATTTGGATAGCCATGCGAAAATGGCTTAAGTATACTTGATCATAGCATTATAATCGTTTTGTATGTCGTCCGTCGAGAGGTATGGAAATGTTGGTAACGATTAGTCATGAGAATGGTTATTCATGATCACCTTTGGTATATGTATGACAAACTCTAGATGATCCATGGAGGATCATGAAATAGGTAAAGTTTATCTTAAAAATAGATGCTGGCAGCAGCAGTGATATGGATGTGAAAAATCTCTAAAAATAGTAGGAATGGAATTAAATAGCGAATAAATTATGCAATCGAACCTTTATGAATCTATTTTCATAGGAAAGTAACGAAACGTTCATATGAACATTATATTATGAGATGTTAAAGATTTCGTGAGACAGGGCCAGAACGGTTTCTGGATTTCCTGTTCCGAATTTGGAAATTCATTGTAAATTAACCAGAGATAATTAGGAGTCATGCCATATATGTATAGATTCCTCTTTGAGTCTAGTTTCTATAGAAACAAACAGCATCAGTATTGAAGCCCTGTACAGGGAGATATCCAAGTTGTAATGCGCGAAGATCAGTGTAGTCGATCCCTGTAACATGGGAGACTTTAACTAATAAACTGTACTAATTGGCCCGACCAAAAATTCTAGAAAAAAATTTTTAGATGCATATATGAGTCTAGTTTCAGGGAAAAATCACGAAACTGATTTTCGAGTTTTGGAACTCAAGATATGATTTTTAAGGTGACAGTGACACAGTTAGCCAGCTGGCTGGAAATTTTTTTATGGACTGTGAAAACAATTAAGTTAAGTCTGTGTGCACCTTGTGTTCGACTCCGGTAACGGACTCGGGTACGGGGTGTTACAATACCAGCTAACTAACCTAACATTTGATCGATGAAGGGCAATGGAAAATGGTCTTTCCTTGTGGCTTTATTAAGCTTGAGATAGTCCATACAGACTCGCCATCTTGTGATAGCTCGTGCAGGTATAAGCTCATTATTATCATTATTGACCATGGTGACACCTCCCTTATTGGCACACATTGGACTGGACTCACTCAAGAGCTGTCTGAGATTGGGTAGATAATGCTCACATCTAACCATTTGATAATCTCCTTTTTCGCCACCTCCTTCATAATGGGGTTCAACCTCCTTTGTTGCTTAATAGAACTGCCATGGTAATTTTCCAAAAAAATTTTTTGCATACATATTGTGGGGTTGATTCCTTTGATATCTACAATTGTCCATCCTTTTTTTTTTTTTGAATTTCCTAAGTACAACTAACAATTGAACCTCTTGCTTATAAGTCAATTCAGCAGATACAACCAGAAGCAGTGTGTTATCCTTCCCTAAATAAGTGTACTTGAACTGTTCAGTTAGAGGTTTCAACTCTAATATGGGTGGTTCATTTCTGGATAGTTTAGCAGGGCCGAAGGTTCGAGTAGATAAATCTAATGTGTTAGACCTCTTTCTAGGCCTATCGATAATTAGTTTGAATGTTAACAACTGCTTGTGGTGTACAAAGGGTCCTTCATCATCAATATCAACTGCATCCAATTCACTATTCTCTTTGTCATGGTTTTTTTTTTTTAATTCCTCTTCCACAATAGAGTCTAACAAACTAACATAATGGTACTCTTGTATATCATCATCACATTCTGGAGCCTGGAAAACATTAAAAGTAATTTGTTGATCGTTTACCCTTATAGTTAACTCACCCTTTTAAACATCAATCACAGTCCTACCTATTGCAAGAAAAGGTCTACCAAGAATAATAGACACATCTTTGTCAGCTTCACAGTCTAATACACTGAAGTTAGTAGGGAAAATAAATTTATCTACCCTTACCAGGATATCTTCTATTTTACCTTCTGGGTATGCATATGATCATCTGCCAATTGCAAGGTCTTGCTTCACCAATTCCAAACTTTTTGAACATAGACATGGGTATAAGGTTTATGCTCGTTCCTAAATTGTACAAGGCCTTCCCAACATATTGGTTACACATTGAGCAAGGTATTGTGAAGCTTTCTGGGTCATTCAACTTTGGAGGTAATTTATTTGTCAGCTTAGCAATGCACCCTTCAGTGAGTGTGATTGTTTCAAATTCTCCTAGTAGTCTCTTCCTTGATAGTATGGCTTTCATAAACTTGATGTAGTTAGACATTTTCTGTAACACCCTAACCCATATCTGTCGCCAAAACAGGGTTACAGTGTATTACCAGAGTTTACATATCAAATACTATTAATTCACGCCATTTACTATTCATATCCGAAATAAATCATGTTTAATCATATTTTCCCTTAAATGGACCCTCGAGGCCCATTTTATACATTATAAACAAATCGAGACTAAATCAAAAACTTAGAGAATTTTTTGCGAGGTTCCAATTTTTTTCCTTAAATACATGGAACACACACCCGTGTAGGTAGGTCGTGTGGCTCACAACGTCAAGTGACACGCTCGTATCTCAAACCATGTAGGCATTCGATGTGAGGCACACAGTCATGTCCCAGCCCGTGTGCATACCCGTGTAACTCCTTAACTTGGGTCACACGGCCAGCAACATGCCCGTGTGCCAGGCCATTAGGACAATTTAATTTTCAAAAATTAGGTGCAAGATTTACACGACCAAGATACACGCCCGTGTCTTCGGCTGTGTGTTTCACATAGCTGAGAACATGCCCGTGTGATCAATTCTGAGCATTCTAATTCTTAATTTTTAAGATGCAGTGAACACATTGCCAAACCACACGCCCGTGCGCATGGCCGTGTGTCACACACGGCTGAGACACACACTCGTGTCTCTACCTGTGTGGACAAAATAAAGCTATTTCTAAGCCTTATTTCTCACCAAAACTTATTTTCCACCTACATAAATGTTCCAACACACATGCACCAACCAATCCAAGACATTAAAACCAAGTCAAAACCAATCTTATGCATGATACACTACTACATATGTTCAAGTATCCATTTTACTTTTTTTTGATCAAACATTCATTTAAATATGCTTGTACCTATTATACCACTTAATGCATAATCATATCAACATAGTACAACCTTATGTATATATATGCACAAAATATATCATCACTAGCCATTCCAATGGCTATTTACAACCAAAACATTTCATCATATTTTCTAACTTAGCCTAAACATGCCATTATACCAAAAGTAGTTTTGCTAATTATACCGAATTGAGCTGTAAGATAGTGTAATCTTGCTATGACCCGTTCCAACCTTTTCGAGATTCTGAGAACTATAAAACAAAGGAAATAAACAGAGTAAGCATTTAATGCTTAGTAAGTTCGCGTAACAAGAATTTAACTTACCAATCATGTTCATTCAATGTAAGTATACATACATGCATCCAAAAACATTTTGGCCAATTGCCTAAACACATGCTTTCATCAAACAAGTTAGTCATGAAATTTACATGAATATCAAGAAAACAAATATGAGCTCATCATGTAACCATTTCCAGGTATTTTAGGGATATTCAAGATATAACTCATTTAATTCTTATATTTTTTTACATCGAGAGTTTTGTCCGTTGAATCGTTGAAATATCGATGGATACTTGGGTAGACACACAAGGTGTACTTGTCAATAATTAGTCAATTCATATACAAGGGTGCTCATTAGAGCACATAACTAGGAAGCACACTCTCCAGCCTTATCACAGGAAGCTTATGTGAGCTAGATGTTAGGAAGTTTATCCAGGCTGTACAACGAGAAGCTCATAAGAGCCATAATCGGGAAGTTCACAAAGAACCATATCGGGAAGCTCACGAAGAGCCTATCGGGAAGCTCACAAAAAGCCAGTTTAACAGAAAGCTTGAGAAGGCTAATAATAGGATGCTCTTTTGAGTTATGGTGTGTCTGCAACATATGCAAAACCACAACCAATACTGGAAACTTGCATCCATCAATTTTTATTTGACCAAACGGGACTTAAAATTTACCGAGCATTATCGGATATTAAATCAAATTTCATATTCATGACAAAAATATAATTTACATATACATCACTTAATTTAAACATATAAATGTACATAATTTAGTTACACAAACTTTTCTCGATACTTGTTCGTATATGAGAATCTACTAATTCAAAACTTTTTCTTTCCCTCGATGTAACTCCTTATTTGGTATTTTTGGATCTACATAGATGAGTTTAATCATCAATTTATAACATTTCACATTCAAATCAATCCAATTCACATTTTAGGTAAAAGTACCATTTTACCGTTATACTTTTCATTAATTCCAATTTCATCTCTAGGCACAGAAAATGAAATTCAAGCAATTTAATACTTATTCCAAGCCTAACTGGTTTTTACATATAACATTTACAGCCCATGTAATTCATAAAATTCAAAAAAAATTCATGAATTTTACATATGTACGAATTAGCCCTTAAATCACAATTTCATAAAAATTCACTTTACAAAAGTTGTTTGTCTATCAACAACCTTTCAATTTCTACCATAAATTTCAAATTTTCAACATATACATCCATGGAAAAATTTTAATACCTTAATAACTTTGCAAATTAATCCCCAAAATAGATAGATTAGGTTGTTACGATCTCGAAAATATAAAAATTACTAAAAACGGGACATGATTACTTACCCAATTAGGCTTGCTTGATTTTCTTTCTCTTTCCTAGGGTTTCTATAGAATTTGGGGAATAAGATGATGAAATAAGATGATATTAGGCTATTGTCATCTTTATTTATTTCCAATTCCAATTTTGTCCTTTTCTTTTCTTTAATTTCCATGGATGGATCATCATAAATATCTACTAACTTTTCTTAATGGTTACCGTATAAGGACTTCAAATTTTGAATTCCCTAGCTATTTAATACCTATAGTTACTATGTAACAGGACAGTTTTAGCTAAATCAGAACAGTGGGTTCGGAACCACAAATCCGATGTCAAAAATTTATTTTAATATTATTTTCAGTATTTACAGCATGTTATTTGATATGTATGAAAATTTCGTGAGCTAATTTTATCAATTGGTTGGTTAAATTGATAAAAAAAAAGATTAAATCGCGTAAAATGCAAAAGTTGCATTCTATTTGTTAAAGGTGTTTAATTGCTATGATTTAATAAATCAAATGTCCTTATAATGTTATTAGTCCATGATTAGTGTAAGTGGACAATTATGGCCATCCATTATATGTTTTTATATGTTTATAACAAACGTTATTATAGTAAATTGATAAATTAAGTTAATTAAAATATAGCAAAACATGAATTTGTGTTCATATTATTCCTTGGTGACCTAATAACAAAGTAAAAAGAAAGGTTTTGAAGCTTTCTAAGTTTCGGCACACTCCTAGCTTGATTAAGGTAAGGTTTTAGCTCGGTTTTAGCTCAATCTAGCTACCCCGTACCTTTAATTTCGAAATTGCTAAAGATTTTGAGAGTTGTCATTATTGAATCTATGTGTTTTTTGATGTTTAATGTTGAAATATGAAAGCTTGATGATAGATTTTCATGTTTTGTAAAGTGATTTTTGATGAAAATGCATAATAGGGATTGAGTTGTGAAATGTGTAAATTGCGTGGTTGAAATGTGAAATAAATGAAAGTTTTGGGCTGCTAGGGACCTATAAATAATTCAGCCAAGCTTGGGTTTATTGAAATTATGTGAATTTTGTGTTTTGTGAAATAAGGACTAAATTGTTAAAAGTTTGAAAGTTTAGGGGCTATGTGCAAATAGGCCTAAATGATGTTTTGAACTAAATTGAATGAATGGTTGATTAAATAAGTTAATTTTGAATTCATATAGATCAAGAAAGAAAGAATTCAGATTTAGATCCGGGGAAAAGAAAGGTTATCGAGTAGTCGACTCGATCAGTCAATTCCCAATACGAGGTAAGTTCGTATGTGATGATTACATTATAAATGTATGTTAAAATGATTTAATATTGCATAAATTGTTAAAACGAGATTATGGATAATGTATGAAGTGTGAAAATGACTCTACGAGTGCATTTGATGATCGAAAAGAAAAGTGTGAAAGCCCAGTTGAACTGTAAGAATAGTTTTGGATACTATTGACATGTCAGTAAGTGATACGTTGAGTTGGCTTTGGGCCATGATATTAGCACTTTGGGTGCGTATTTTACCAATTTGGCTTTGAGCCATGCATATCGGATGATTTGGCTTTGGGCCATGATAATAGTTCTTCGGATAAGTTACCGTGATTTGCCTACTGGCCATGGTATAGGTACTTATCGTACGAGACTCCTGAGTATCTAATTTCTATTCCAAACAGTTCAACAAGTAAATGAATGATGTGGTTGAGAAAGAGGTTAGTACGAGGTGATACAAGTATGTGCAGAACCTATTCAAGTATTAAATAGTGAAAGTTCGATGAGTTTGTATTTGATCATGTTTTAAGACATGAGAAAGGCTGTAGTTAATGAGTATATGGTTTTGTCATGTGTAATTGGTTGAATTGCATTTATTCGATAAATTAAGTTATTCACATGCGAGTTTACTGAGCTATGAAGCTTACTTAGTTTTTTTTTTCTATGTTTTATAGTGAATCAAGGGTAGCTCGGATCCGAGAGTCATCGGGAACATCATCACACTATCAAACATCTAAGTTGGTACTTTTGAATTATACATTTATGGTATATGGCATGTATAGGCTAGATGTGGTATTTTGGTTGTGATTATAGCCATGAGATTTGGCTTGTAAATGATGTTAATATTGATGTGTGTTTGGCTATTAGAAATGGCTTGTAAATGTATATGTTTTGGTTTGTATATATAGCCATGAGTGACGGCTTATTTTGGTTTGTTTTGGCATGGTTGTAACCAAGACATTATGGAAGTTAAAATGGTTATGTGAATTATGATAAATGAACCGTATTGTTTGATATTGTTTTGGCATGTATTTGGCTAAGTAAATGGTGGTGTTTTGAGAATTGGCATAGATGAAATTATAATGGTATGAATTGTGCATTTGGTTGATGATTCTGCCTAATTGTATAATGAAATGGTATATTTTTCCTTGTATAGGTACATTGAAGTTGGGGTGGCAAATTGGCATTGCAAATAGCCTATTTTTGTCCACACGGGTAGAGACACAGGCGTGTGTCTTAGCCGTGTGTGACACACGGTCATGTTACACGGCCGTGTGTCCCCTGCTATTGAAATTGAATTGAAGTCATTCTGCTCAACACTGTCACACACGGGCGTGTGACTGGCCATGTTGCATAAGTCAGTATACCCTACAAGTTTGGCACAGCCTAACAGACGGGTGTGTATGGCCACTTCGAAGGGCATACGGGTTAGACACACAGGCGTGTGGTTGGCCGTGTGACCCAAGTTAGTATGTATGCCCCATTTCCACACGGCCAGAGACACAGGCGTGTCTAGAGTCGTGTTAGGCACACGGACTGCTATATGGTTGAAATTTTTCTAAGTTTCCAAAAAATTTCATACGTTATCGGTTTAGTCCCGAACTATTTCTGAAGCATATTTAAGGCCTCGTAGGCCCATATAAGGGACAATGTGATTATGTTGAATGAATTATGAGAATTAATGCTTTATGTTTGATAAATGTATGCTATATGTTGTCAATTGATCGGTAATACCTCGTAACCCTACTCTAGCGACGGATACGGGTTAAGGGTGTTACATACTAGAACTAAACTTTTGTATTTTATGCAATTTGGTCCTTGCTATAATTAAACATGAAATTGGTAAAAAAAATTTATCGAAAATTTCATACATCTTTCCTATCATAATGTGGGCCATGCAATAATATTAAAATAAATTTTCTTTCTAACTCGGATTTGTGGTCCCGAAACCACTATTCCAATTTAACTAAAAACGAGTTGTTACATTCCACTAAATGTATATTGATTGTGGCACCCTAACCCAATCCATTGCCAAAATAGGATTACGGAGCATTACCAGACTTATTTCTAAAACAAACATACATTTCATATGCATTTCCTCAAATCCAAACAAAAATCATTCAAATACAATCATATAGTCTGTAACACGAGCCCTTGGGGCTTAAAACAAGTATTAGAAGTGGTTTGGGACTAAATCAAATACTTAATAAATTTTTAGAAAAACATAGAAAAAATTCAAAGTATAGGGGGCACACGCCTTTGTGGCCAGGTCGTGTGGACATTTGAAATGGGATCACATGGCCGTGTCCCAGTCCGTGTTCGACCCTGTGTAACTCTCTGACTTGGGTCACACAGCCAACCACACGCTCGTGTGACTAGCCTGTGCACCCTTCGAAATGGCCTCACACGCCCGTGTTTTAGGCTTTGTACTAGGCCGTGTGAAAACTATAGGGTATACTTACTTATGCCACATGGCCAAGTTACACGCGCGTGTTCTAGGCCATGTGAAGCTACTGACTTGGTTTCTAAATACGTACCAGGGGACACACGGCCGTGTCACCTAGTCGTGTGTCACATACAGCTATGTGAGACATACGCCCGTGTCTCGGTCCGTGTGGACAAAAATAGGCTATTTTCCAAGCAATTTTTCTCACCCGAATTTGCAACAACCTAAACCCATCAAATAGCATATGGCCATATCATCAATAGGCATTCAAACCAACCATAACCAAGTCCAAATTATGCTATACCACTACCAATAAATAACAATGCTCATAAATATCACAATTTGGCATTCAAAATCATACCCATATCACATCCAAAAAATCACCTAAATGGTCAAATGCATATGTACACTTTTTGTGCCTAGCACACATTCAATATGCCATTTCAATACATACCAATTCACCTTCAAACATTCACCTAAATGATCACTTTCTTTATGCATTAACTTACCTAATACTTAGCATGCTAATACATTCTCAATTTCAACCAATTGCTACCTAATTACCAATTCACAATAAGGCATTCACATATCAATTATAAATCACATAAAAAAGGCCATTCATACATATTTACATATCAAAACATATGACTACTAACAAGCCAATTCAAATGGCCAAAATTTATCAAGACATAAGGCTACATTAGCCAAAAAGACTTATACATGCCATATAACCACACTACTCAAAGTTTAAGAGTACCAAAACAACTGTTGGATAATGTGATAAGATCTCCGACAATTTCCAATCCGAGCAAGCTTCGAAATCACAATAAAACACGAAAAAGTGAACAAAGTAAGCTATTAAGCTTAGTAAGCTCGTATGGCTAATAAATACAACTTACAACATAATCATAATAAACATGGCATAATGCAACTCAATTTAATCCACAAACCTAACACATACTCATCCATAAGGTTAAACATAAAATTTACAAATTTCATAGCTTCAATGCTTTTATGATTCCCATACATACCTGTAATGAAACATATTGATCTTTTATTCTTTCATACCATCAATATACCCATTGAACTATTTGGAATACTATCGGATACTCTGGAATCTCGCACACTAAGTGCCAATACATGGTCGAAACCATCACTATCTTATATTTTGTATAAATGTTCTCTTTTGAGCTATCACTGGGCCTGCTCACACAAGTTGATGGTCAAGATGTAACTACACGGTGTTGCTCACACAAGCTAATGAGTAACCGCAACACATGCTGAAAAACTCAGCCAACGGTAGAATGTACGGACCAGTACCCAAAACAAAATAACCCCTAATGACATGTCATTTGTATCCATATATTCCTTAGGTTCAACAGGGATTTATACGTTGTTGATAACTCGTCGAGAATTTTTGTAGTATTATATCATCTCAATTATAACAATTTAAGCATTCAAACATAAATAATTTAATGCTTATTAAATATGTGAACTTACCTCGAACACAAAAACGACGAAATGGATCGACTTGTCCAAAACTTTATCTTTTCCCCATTCTAAATCTGTACGAGGCTTAAATTGATCTAAATAAATCAAATTCAATCCATTCAGTATTCGTTCTATTCAATTTAGCCCAAAATTCATATTATGAAAAATTACTATTTTGCCCCTAAACATTTAACTCATTACAATTTAGTCCCTAGCTCATAAAAATGCAATTTCATGCAATTTAATCCACACCCATGATAGCCGAATTCTATATAGACTAATAGCAATCCAAAATTTTTGTTATTTCACACATTTCACCATAAAGTTTACACATTTTACAAATAAATCCTTAATTGACATTTCCAACAAAAAGCACTTTACAAAAGTTATTTATTTAACAACAACCATTCATTTTCTTCCATAAAAAATCAAAACACATATAGTTTCATCAATGGTAAAACTCTAGACTTTTAACAGTTTTGCAAATTAGTCCCTGGGCTAGCTAGATTAAGTTACATTGATTCCAAAAACATAGAAATTATTAAAAATGGGAAAAAAATCACTTATCAATTAGACTTTGAAGCTTGACCAAACCCTAGCCCTATTTTCTCCAAGAAGAATCTATTTTTAGTGTGTTTTGAAGAAGATGAACATAATTAAAATTGTTTTGTTTTATGGATATATCATTTAATTACCCATTTACATAATTAACCTATAATATTATTCATAATTTCAATAATACCAATCTCATAATTGTTCACTAACACTTAAATGGTCTATTTACCATCCAAGTACTCATGCATTTACATTCTATAGCCATTTATTGCCTTTAACTAATAAAACTCAAGTTTTGCATCTTATGTGATTTAGTCATTTTTATCGAATTGAGTACACAAACGATGAAATTTCTTAGCGAAATTTTTATATGACACTACTAACATGTTGTAGACATTAGAATAATAATAAAATAAATATTTTAACCTTAGATTTGTTGTAACATCCCAAAATAGGGCCTAAACGAAATAATGGTTGCGAAACCACAAATCCGAGGTAGAAAAGTTTATTCTGATTAATTTTTATAATTTACCGAGTGATTAGATGCATGTGTTAGAGTATCGATGGAAAATTTTATAGATAGCATGCTTAATTTATCTACTAGGGCTTAATTGCAAAAGTTGATAAATATGAGTTTTAGATGATAAAGGATTAAATTGAAGAGTATAATTGAAGTAGAGGTCCTTAAATGGTAATTAGACCATTAGGTTTTTATGGACAAAAATGGACATATATAGATAAAAATAACTATAGTTTTAATGAAGGGTATTTTAGTCATTTGGTAATTAAAAGATTAAAAAAGGGAAAAAGATGGCAAAATGTGCCCATCTTCTTCATTAGGCCAAAATTTCAAGGGTACTTCATAGCTAGGGTTTTTCCAAGCTTCCAAGCTACATAGTAAGTGATTCCAAGTGTAACACCCCAAACCCGGCCCAGACGTTACGGCCGAATCCAGCGTGTCACATTGAAGCGTTACTAAAAAACACATGTTTTATCTAAAATCTTTCTTAGCATTTAGAGGGTATTTTCGCTATAGGTTAAAGTGAATGGAAGCTGAGCACCAGGTAGGGAACCGAAAAAGAGGAGGTGAGTCCATCGGACTGCTTAAGTACCAAGCTCCCTTCGGATCCAATCCTAGACATGCACACCACCATTGCCACACCTTAACTTAGTGTATGTTCTTAGAAAACCAATTCAATTAAGTCCAGTTTAAGGGAAAATGATTAATTTTGGAAAACATTTTCGTTGCGGAAGTTTTGCTTTGTTGTCGTGATATTTTAAAATCAATTACTGTTTTTGAAAATGCGCCCTAAAACTAATCAGTTTCAGCGATTAAGATAATATCATACCTATTCTAGTAAAACATATTAAAACCATTTAAAATAATTAAAGCGGCCTTATTACAACTTAAAACCCAAATCGTAAAAGTAAATGAAAACTAATTAAATTATAAGAAGAAAATCAAGTTTGCAGTACGTGTGGCCACTCCGAATCCCTCACAGCTCCAAGTCCACTATGGTTGGGGGTTACCTACATGGAGAAAATTAAGGGGTGAGTTTGGAAACTCAGTGTATAAATTAACCGAACCATAGTTCAGATCAGTTCAAACCACAGAAACAGATTAAGTTGGGCCTTAGCCCTATACATAATTCAGAATGAAGCCCATAGGTCCATAACAAAAATAGAACAAATATATCAAGCATGCAGAAAGCCCAACCCATATCCATCCGTATACACCCCCATGCCAACCTTACACCATGTGGGGAGACTACTCGATCCACCCATCCATCTACACGTCACAAGTATGCAGCATGGTGCGCGAGCAGAATATTCGACAGAGTCACGGATCTGAGATAATTGTGGCGAGCCACGAAATGATATTTTGGTATGGCCACCAGATCAGATATTTGTGGCATGGCCACCAGAACGCTTCCTCCATCAATATAACCCATATCCCATGCAACAGATATACATGTCATGGCATACAAGAAACAGAATCAGAATATCATGCATTTCAGTCAGAATTAACCCTAGGGGTATAATGGTCTTTTTGCAACTAGGGGTAAAATGGTAATTTTCATACTTAAGGGTATTTTAGTAAATTTACCTATTCCAGGGTTTACATACATGTTACATCCATTAACGCATCAATAGAAACACTTATCGAGCGTTCTTACCGAATTGGGCCCATTGGCCCATTAACCTATTTTCGGTCCATTAAGCCCAAATATACCGAAGTGCACGAAATGGCGCACTCTGCAATCATATTGTAACACCCTGAACCCGAGACCATTGCCGGTGTCGGACACGAGGGGTTAACAAGCCAAAACCACTTATAGCACCGACCAACTTGACATTCCCAGACAAGCTGGAAAACTGCGTCACTGTTGCCTTAAAAAGCATATCTCGAGTTACAGAACTCAGAAACTGATTCCGTAAATTTTCCCTGAATTTAGACTCATATATCCATCCCTGGATGTTTTTCTAGAATTTTTGCTCCGGCCAATTGGTACAGTTTATTAGTTAAAGTCACCCATGTTACAGGGGTCGACTACACTGACCTTCGCGCGTTACAACTTGAATATCTCTCTGTACAGGGTTTCAATACTGATACCGTTTGTTTCGAATTAAACTAGACTGAAAAAGGAATCTGTACATATAAGTCATGACTTCTAATTCATTCTGGATAATTTATGGTAAATTTTCAAAGTCACTACAGGGGACCCAGAAACCGTTCTGGCCCTGTCTCACGAGAACTTTAATATCTCTCAGTATCCTGTTCATATGATTGTTTCGTTACTTTCATATGAAAATAGACTCGTCAAGGTTCGATCACATAATTTATTCACTATTTAACACCATTCCTACAAATTTTGGTGATTTTTCACATCCACGTCACTGCAGCTGGCAGCCTCTGTTTTTAAGGTAGGCTTTACCTATATTGTAGTTCCCATGGACCAACTATAGTCTAGTCATACTTAGGTCCACATATGATCATATTTAGCCATTCCAATGGCTGATCATGTGACCAACACTCTCATTCCAAACCATAATCACATCATGAAACCAAATATAATTACAAACCACATATGGTCAAATTCCATACTCCACTTTTACGAACCATTTTCGCATGGCCGCACACATATACATCACAAAGTACTTAAAACAACCGAGGGTGGTCCTATACATGCCATATCCAAAACTCAACTAAAGGAGTACCAAAAGGGCTTTGATAGTGTGGTTGACTTCAACTTCTATGATCCCGAATCCGATCGCTAACGAGCAAAATCTATAAGCAGAGAAACAAAGAAAGCGGAGTAAGCAATTTATGCTTAGTAAGTTTGAGCCATAATATACACACAACCAAAGCATAGCATTCAAGTAGCTAAACAATAATTCATATGCACAATTTCTCAAAGACATGCTTACTTCACAATCCCAACTCTTATATTCATACACAAATAACGGCCTAGTTAATGCCGATAGCTCATTTATCATTAGGCGAATATTCATACGCACTTACTCATAGTGTGCGAAGCACACACAAAACATACCTTGTTGTTGGGAATTTCACAAGTGCATTAACTGAAAATTTTCCAGCAAGTTCAAAGTTCTCGAATCACATACCTTGGAGTTTATCCGGATATAGCTACTCGTTCAAACGCCTTGGGACATAGCCGGTTATGGTAACCGCACAAAGGCCTTGGGACTTAACCGGATATCACAATTTGCACAATTGCCTTGGGCTTAGCCCGGATATCATCTTCGCATAATTGCCTTGGGCTTAGCCCGGATATCATAACTTCGCACAATTGCCTTGGGCTTAGCCCGGATATCACTCGAACATTCATACACATCTTTGTTTCAATTTCATAACACAACTTTTATGCACAATTCACTTAGCAAAAATATCATTTCGGCTCAATGGCCACATACAAAGGCACAATTTCGATTGCTTATTACTTCATTCAATCGAATCAAAATCTAAGTTTCGATACTCGAAAACTTACCTCGGACGTGGTCGAACAATTTCGACGGCTATTCGACGACTTTTCCTTCCCTTATCGGATTTAGCTCCCTTTGCTCTTGAGCTTAATTTAACAAATAAATTGGTTTTATCATTTGAGCATCGAAGAGGAATTCAAGATACCTAGCCAATATATATGCTCATTAGGCATCAAAGTCGCATATGTACGAAATCACGAATCGAACTCAACACATTAGTTAATATTCCTCTTAGCGAATTTTCTAAGCCAAGAATAGGCATCAATATGCTTGCCTCTAACCGAATGCATGCACACCAATTTCCCCTCATGTGGCGAATATGCATGTCCATGTTGAGGCCAATTATGCATAATACCACACAAAACAGCATGCATTTTACTAACTAACGCATTACATATTGTAGCTCAATACACATCTCTCATGTACTTCATAACCGAAACATCATCACAAGCAAATATATACCTTGAAATAGTATATATGTCATGCCAATACATCATGTGCAAACATGTATACACATATAGGTGCAAGGCTGAATCTCAAGGGTTCATACCCATCCAAACACAAATTTTACCAATCAAGTAACAAGCATAAATCATGCTCATGAATGCACCATGGCGAATACATCACAACCATACTCTTTCAACTTCGGTCATGGTTAAACAAAGAATTCAATGTCCTACTCAAGAATACTAAAAGAAATTTCAAGAGTAGTCAATCCATCATTACATGCATCATCAACAAGCTTCACATTTAGCATGCAATGGCTTTAACACAATATAAACCTTGGCCAAATACCATTTTTCATGGCATAGCAAGGATTTGAACCATGGCTAACATGCACATCAAGTTAGCAACCAAAACAAGCATGAATCTCATGACACAACCTCAACATACCTTAATCTTGATGCAAGTATAGCCAAATCTCCTTCTAGATCTCTTCTAAACTAAAAATGGAGCAAAATTTTCTTCCTTCTTAGAATTTTCAGCCCAAAGAAAATGAGAATGGATGAACCAAATTTTTCTTTTCCTTTCTCTCAACTCACGGCCAAGGGGGGAAGCATGGATGAGACCATTTTTTTCTTTCTTTGCCCATGCTCTTTATTTTATTATTTCACCCTAATGCACCAACAAAACATGTTTCATGACATGTTTTGGCCATCCACTCTTGCCATGGCGGCCACTTCATGTTGGGGGAATTGACATGCAAATCCTTATTTTTGCATGCATGTTCAACTAGTCATCACACCTTTCCCCATCATACTTTCAAAGTTTACTACTAGGTCCTTTCTAATGAAATTCACATTTATAACTCTAAATCGAAACATCAAAATGTCACACATGAATTAACACATATTATAGGCATCAAAATAAATTATAAATTATTTTTATGCCTCGGTTTTGTGGTCCCGAAACCACCTCCCGACTAGGGTCAATTTTGGGTGTCACAACTCTCCCCACTTAAGAATTTTTCGTCCCGAAAATCTTACCGTAAATAGGGTTGGGTATCGCTCTTTCATAGAGTTCTCGGTTTCCCAAGTAGCTTCTTCTATCCGTGTTTGAGCCATAACACTTTCACTAGCGGAACTCGCTTGTTTCGCAACTCTTTCACTTCACGTGATAGGATACGAATCTGTTCTTCCTCATAACTCATATTGGTTTGAATTTCAACCTCTGATGGACTAATCACGTGCGATGGATCGGATCTATAGCGTCGAAGCATTGAAACATGAAAGACATCGTGAATCTTTTTCGAGTTCGAGGGGCAAAATCAAATGATATGCCCTTGGACCGACTTCGCTTCGGATATCTCATATGGCCCAATGAACCTCGGGCTCAACTTGCCCTTACTGTTAGAATCGAGTATCTTTTTCCAAGCGAAACCTTGAGAAACACTTTATCTCCCACGATACTCGATGTCTTTTCGTTTGAGACCCGCGTCGACTTGACGATCGGAGGCTATCTTGAGACTTTCACGGATTACTTTCACTTTCATTCAGCATCTCTAATTAAATCCACCGAAAATTTTGCTTTCACCGAGCTCGGTCCAAAACAATGGTGTACGGCATTTACGACCGTACAAAGCCTCGTAAGGTGCCATCTTAATACTTGATTGAAAACTATTGTTGTAAGCGAATTCAATCAAAGGCAAATATCGTTCCCATGAACCACTTGAACTCGAGGATGTAACATCTTAACATATCCTCAAGTATCTCGAATTATCCGCTCGGATTGACCATCGGTTTGGGGTGAAAGGCGGTCTGAAATGTAGCTTGGTACCCAAAGCTTCTTGCAACTTCTTCCAAAATCGCGAGGTAAATCTCGGATCTCTATCCGATCTGATGGAAATAGGCACCCGTGTAATCTCACAATCGAGAAAGCGTACAATTGGCTAGTTTGTCCATTGAAAAATCCGTGCGTCGGGGATAAAGTGAGCCAACTTAGTCAATCTATCTACCACGACCCAAATCGCATCCTTCTTACTTGCGACAATGGCGGTCCGGATACAAAGTCTATTGTGACTCGATCCCATTTCCACTCGGGTATCGTGGTGGTGAAGTAATCTGAAGGCACTTGATGTTCCGCTTTCACTTGTTGACATATTAAACATCTCAAAACAAAGTCGGAGATGTCTCATTTCATACCATGTCACCAAAACCGAGCGTTTCAAATCGTTGTACATCTTCGTACTCCCGGGTGGATTGCCATTCGGCTACAATGGGCTTCGTTCGAATTATCGAAATAAGTTCAATTCTTTGGAACACACGACGACTTTTGAACCTCAAACAATCATCATCATCGATTTGAAATTCGAGTCCTTGCTCGGAACACGGTCGACCGTTTGCAACCAACTCATCGTCGACTTTTCGAGCTTCACGAATTTGACGTATCAATAATGGTTTGGCTTTCAATTCAGCTACTAACACATTGTCGGGTAGAAACGGACAAGTGTACATTCATCACTCGTAAAGCGAATAATGATTTACGACTTAAGGCATCCGCAACCACATTCGCCTTTCCGGGTGATAGTCAATGACCGATTCATAATCCTTTAACAGCTCGAGCCAACGTCTTTGTCGCAGATTTAAGTCTCTTTGAGTCATCAAATATTTGAGACTTTTGTGATCCGAGATACACATGGCACTTCTCACCAAATAAGTAATGTTGCCATATCTTTAAAGCGAATCGATGGCGGCCAATTCGAGATCATGGGTCGGATAATTTTCTCGTGTGGCTTTAATTGCCTCGGCGCATAGGCCACAACTCGACCTTCTTGCATCAATCGCAACCTAACCCGAGTAGGGATGCGTCACTATAAATAACAAACTCTTTTCCCGATTCGGGTTGCACTAGAATTGGGGCTTGATCAAATAAGTTTTCAGTTGATCGAAACTTTTTTTTTGACATTTCTCCGTCCATTCGAACTTAACATCCTTTTGGAGTAACCGTCATTGGCGTGGCTATCGTCGAGAAACCTCTTACAAATCGTCGGTAATAAGCGGCAAGCCCCAAAAGCTCGAACCTCGGTAATATTTCTCGGAGGCTTCCAGTTAAGTATGGCTGAAATTTTGTTGGTCGACTCGAATACCGATCTGAGATATCACATGCCCCAAGAAGCTAACCTCTCTTAACCGAACTCACACTTCTTGAACTTAGCATATAATTGCTTATTAAGTAAAATTTGCGGCACTAACCTCGGTGTTCAGCATGTTCGGTCTCATTTCTTGAATAGACCAAGATGTCATCAATGAACACGACTACGAACCGATCCAAATATGGTGCGAAGATCCGATTCATTAAATCCATAAATACCGCGAGGGCATTAGTAAGCCCAAGCGGCGTCACTAGGAACTCGTAGTGACCATATCTCGATTCGAAGGCAATCTTGGGTGCGTCGAATCTCGAATTACATGGCGATAATAGCCCGATCTCAAATCTATTTTCGAGAACACTGAAGCTCCTTGAGTTGATCGAACAAATCGTCGTCTGTGATAGCGGATATTTGTTCTTTATCGTCGCTTTATTAAGCGGCGATAGTCGATGCACGACCTCATGGTTCCATCCTTCTTTTCACAAACAACCTTTGGTGCACCCCAAGGTGAAAAATTCGGTGAGCAAAACCTTTATCCACCAATTCTTGCAACTGAGCTTTCAACTCCTTTAATTCCGTTGGTGCCATACGATACGGAGCTATCGAAATTGGGGTGGTACCAGGTACCAATTCGATGCCAAACTCTATTTCCCGAACAGGTGGTAATCCCGGCAATTCTTCAGGGAAAACATCCGGGTATTCACAAACCACTAGCATTGCCCATATTTCTAGGTGGCCTACCTCGAGTTGTGGTAGCACCCGGGTTCCCACTTTGATTTACGTTTTGTTCAGATAAACTCGAGCAATCCTTAATGAAATGATCGGTGATCCGCACTTGTAATGAGGAGGCGGTCACGAGTCTACAACTCCCGAATGCCATTTGCCACAATATTGGCACTCCGTTCATCTCGACGATCATTGCCAACACTGGCGATTGAAGTGACTCGCGTGCCCATAGGGGTCGATCGCGGTCTCGTCTAGAAAAGCCGAAGTGTCTCTAGACCGGCCTAAGCCATCTCTAAATTTCTTTGATGTTGTGGGAAGGGCTTCCCAAGACCTCTTCTGAAACTCCCTTGCTCCCACTTCACTTTTCTTTTCTCCATCTTGAGCTCCTCGGCTTTGCACGCTTCGCTCGACAAGAGCCACAAACTCTCGGATTTCAAAATGCCAACATACTGACTTTATATCATCATTCAGTCCATCTTGAAGCATTTACACATTACTGACTACGAAGAAATGCATTCAGCAGCGTCTGGCTAAGCCTCACAAATTTTCGTTAAGTGAGTCGATGTGCAGACATGGAACCTTGTTTAAGTTCAAGAAATTCCTTTCATTTTGATCCATAAATCTTTGGTGATATACTTCTTTGAACTCGGTTAGAAAGAACTCCCAAGTTACGTGCTCCCTAGGCTGTGAAGTCGAGTACTCCACCAATAGTAGGTGGAATCACGTAGCAAGGAGATAGTACACTTTAAGCATTCATCGGTGTACATGATAGCTCATCGAGCACCGGATAGTGTTGTCCAACCAAAATTCAGCTTGCTCGGCATCGTCGCTATCCGTAGCTTTAAATTCAGTAGCCCCATGTTTTGAATTACATCATTTGGGGCTTACTTGACCTTATTTGGTCGATTCTGGGAGGTATTGTAGGTCTTGAGGTTGCATTAGTCGGGAATGGAGGTTGTGGAACAGTAGTGTTAGTTCGAATGTATTGGTTGAACCAATCATTCATCACGCTATAGAAGGCTTGCTTAGCCTCATCATTCGGATTGCTAGCAATAGGTTGAGAGTCCTTGGCGCTGTCCCTTCTTGCGGAGCAGCGCCACACTCTCCACATCATCAGCTATTGCTCGGTTGGGATCGGGATCCATGGCTATAAACAAACACAAATTTCAAAATGTCGAAATCACCACACTATCAATTATCACTTAATGGCATGTATAGCTAGACCCCAAACATATCACGGTAGTCCTAGGATCGACTAAACCGTAGCTCGATACCAATAAAATTGTAATACCCGAACCCGAGACCGTTGCGGTGTCGGACACGAGGTTAACAAGCCAAAACCACTTATAGCACCGACCAACTTGACATTCCCAGACAAGCTGGAAAACTGCGTCCTGTTGCCTTAAAAGCATATCTCGAGTTACAGAACTCAGAAACTGATTCCGTAAATTTTCCCTGAATTTAGACTCATATATCCATCCCTGGATGTTTTTCTAGAATTTTTGCTCCGGCCAATTGGTACAGTTTATTAGTTAAAGTCACCCATGTTACAGGGGTCGACTACACTGACCTTCGCGCGTTACAACTTGAATATCTCTCTGTACAGGGTTTCAATACTGATACCGTTTGTTTCGAATTAAACTAGACTGAAAAAGGAATCTGTACATATAAGTCATGACTTCTAATTCATTCTGGATAATTTATGGTAAATTTTCAAAGTCACTACAGGGGACCCAGAAACCGTTCTGGCCCTGTCTCACGAGAACTTTAATATCTCTCAGTATCCTGTTCATATGATTGTTTCGTTACTTTCATATGAAAATAGACTCGTCAAGGTTCGATCACATAATTTATTCACTATTTAACACCATTCCTACAAATTTTGGTGATTTTTCACATCCACGTCACTGCAGCTGGCAGCCTCTGTTTTAAGGTAGGCTTTACCTATATTGTAGTTCCCATGGACCAACTATAGTCTAGTCATACTTAGGTCCACATATGATCATATTTAGCCATTCCAATGGCTGATCATGTGACCAACACTCTCATTCAAACCATAATCACATCATGAAACCAAATATAATTACAAACCACATATGGTCAAATTCCATACTCCACTTTTACGAACCATTTTCGCATGGCGCACACATATACATCACAAAGTACTTAAAAACAACCGAGGGTGGTCCTATACATGCCATATCCAAAACTCAACTAAAGGAGTACCAAAAGGGCTTTGATAGTGTGGTTGACTTCAACTTCTATGATCCCGAATCCGATCGCTAACGAGCAAAATCTATAAGCAGAGAAACAAAGAAAGCGGAGTAAGCAATTTATGCTTAGTAAGTTTTGAGCCATAATATACACACAACCAAAGCATAGCATTCAAGTAGCTAAACAATAATTCATATGCACAATTTCTCAAAGACATGCTTACTTCACAATCCCAACTCTTATATTCATACACAAATAACGGCCTAGTTAATGCCGATAGCTCATTTATCATTAGGCGAATATTCATACGCCCTTACTCATAGTGTGCGAAGCACACACAAAACATACCTTGTTGTTGGGAATTTCACAAGTGCATTAACTGAAAATTTTCCAGCAAGTTCAAAGTTCTCGAATCACATACCTTGAGTTTATCCGGATATAGCTACTCGTTCAAACGCCGGGACATAGCCGGTTATGGTAACCCGCACAAAGGCCTTGAGGACTTAACCGGATATCACAATTTGCACAATTGCCTTGGGCTTAGCCGGATATCATAACTTCGCCCAATTGCCTTGGGCTTAGCCGGATATCATAACTCGTACAATTGCCTTGGGCTTAGCAGATATCACTCGAACATTCATACACATCTTTGTTTCAATTTCATAACACAACTTTTATGCACAATTCACTTAGCAAAAATATCATTTTCGCTCAATGGCCACATACAAAGGCACAATTTCGATTGCTTATTACTTCATTCAATCGAATCAAAATCTAAGTTCGATACTCGAAAACTTACCTCGGGCGTGGTCGAACGATTTAACGGCTATTCGACGACTTTTTCCTTCCCTTATCGGATTTAGCTCCCTTTGCTCTTGAGCTTAATTTAACAAATAAATTGGTTTTATCATTTGAGCATCGAAGAGGAATTCAAGATACCTAGCCAATATATATGCTCATTAGGCATCAAAGTCGCATATGTACGAAATCACGAATCGAACTCAACACATTAGTTAATATTCCTCTTAGCCGAATTTTCTAAGCCAAGAATAGGCATCAATATGCTTGCCTCTAACCGAATGCATGCACACCAATTTCCCCTCATGTGGCGAATATGCATGTCCATGTTGAGGCCAATTATGCATAATACCACACAAAACAGCATGCATTTTACTAACTAACGCATTACATATTGTAGCTCAATACACATCTCTCATGTACTTCATAACGAAACATCATCACAAGCAAATATATACCTTGAAATAGTATATATGTCATGCCAATACATCATGTGCAAACATGTATACACATATAGGTGCAAGGCGAATCTCAAGGGTTCATACCCATCCAAACACAAATTTTACCAATCAAGTAACAAGCATAAATCATGCTCATGAATGCACCATGGCGAATACATCACAACCATACTCTTTCAACTTGGTCATGGTTAAACAAAGAATTCAATGTCCTACTCAAGAATACTAAAAGAAATTTCAAGAGTAGTCAATCCATCATTACATGCATCATCAACAAGCTTCACATTTAGCATGCAATGGCTTTAACACAATATCAACCTTGGCCAAATACCATTTTTCATGGCATAGCAAGGATTTGAACCATGGCTAACATGCACATCAAGTTAGCAACCAAAACAACCATGAATCTCATGACACAACCTCAACATACCTTAATCTTGATGCAAGTATAGCCAAATCTCCTTCTAGATCTCTTCTAAACTAAAAATGGAGCAAAATTTCCTTCCTTCTTAGAATTTTCAGCCCAAAGAAAATGAGAATGGATGAACCAAATTTTTTCTTTTCCTTTCTCTCAACTCACGGCCAAGGGGGAAGCATGGATGAGACCATTTTTTTCTTTCTTTGCCCATGCTCTTTATTTTATTATTTCACCCTAATGCACCAACAAAACATGTTTCATGACATGTTTTGCCCATCCTCTTGCCATGGCGGCCACTTCATGTTGGGGGGGAAATTGACATGCAAATCCCTTATTTTTGCATGCATGTTCAACTAGTCATCACACCTTTCCCCATCATACTTTCAAAGTTTACTACTAGGTCCTTTCTAATGAAATTCACATTTATAACTCTAAATCAAAACATCAAAATGTCACACATGAATTAACACATATTATAGGCATCAAAATAAATTATAAATTATTTTTATGCCTCGGTTTTGTGGTCCCGAAACCACCTCCCGACTAGGGTCAATTTTGGGCTGTCACACATATCATTTGAGATTACCAGGATTAACAATCCAAACCATCTCACGAGTGCTCACACGCTCGCAAGTCACCAAAATATCAGCTTTACGGCATTTCAGCTTTTCGGCTTTTGCCGATCTAGTCTATGAGTGAGTGTCGTTTACACACCTGTTTGCGATGAAATGCTGACGAGTTCCACACACACTAGTTGCCTACAGTCAGTTCCAATACGTTAACTATGAATCTATAACAACTTGTATACAAAACTCCCTACCCAAAAGTCAGCCATTAACACTTTAGGCACTAGAGATACTACCTTTTTCCGAATCTAGCGACTAGGTTTAGATCCAGTTGTTCCACTTGTCCAAGTCTTTGATCAGCATCCTCTAGATCACACTATCATCATAATAAAACATTTGTCACAACCCTAAGATCCATAGAGCCCAATCGACAGCCTCCCTAAGCCTTTAGGGGTTTCGACTTTTCTAAAACCCGAAATAAAGAATAGATTCGAAAACTTACCACCGGTCCCTTCAGTTAACGATTCCACTTTAGTTCCTATTCGATTCTAATGCAGATCTACCCCCTCAAATGTTAGCAGAAATCAAATCTTTAAAGGTCTAAAGATTCGGCTATGCCCCGAAGACTATGGGGTTTTCGGTTTTTTTTGAAACAGTGAAGAGAAAGATAAAATATCAGTGTTTTGCAATGGTTTTGTTGACAGGACCTTGGGGTTTAGAGAATGATAGAATCAGCCAAAAAGATGGAGAAGAATCAGAGGGTTTGACTAGAAGAAATCAGCACAGAAGAAAACAGGCTTTCGGGATTTCGGCTTTTATGAAAATCGGTTATAAGGCTTAGAAACAAATGGTAAGGAATTGGAGTTGAGTAGAATGGTAGAAAGATTTGGCTATAGAGGAAAAGAAGAAGAAGAGAAAATAGATGAAGAGAGGAGAAAAGAAGAAGAGAAAAGAATTGTCAGAAACGGCACAACTTTTCCCCAAATGCCGAAATTACAACTATCAATATACCTAGCCGAATTTTTCCTTCTACAGAAACCATTGGCCAGCCAGCTCTTGCTCCTTAAGAGTCCACCATTCAGCCAATACTACACTCCCTAATTAGCTCCTAAATCTTCTCCCTTATCCCCTCCTTACCCAATCCCTTGATCAGCTCAAACTCCTCCACCGATTAGCAGCATCCTTATCCCCCCTTGCACCGCTTTAGCATGCTGCCAAGAGAGTCCATATTAGACTCCAACTCCTTCCCCATGCGTACAGCAAAAACCCAAGCCTTCCATGCTCGAGGTGAAGCTCGAACCCCAGACCTTCGTCCACCCTTACGCCTACGCCCGTGCTACTGGCCACTGCACCATGCTTCCTTCCTTACTAATATAGGGTCACAATTTATTATAAACCTTACCTGCTTCATTTCTAGCCCGCTTTAAAAATAAAACAGAATTCGCCCACGCAAGGACTCGAACCTGCACCCTCTCCACATGCCTAGCACGCTGCTGCCACTGCACCACAGATGCTCCTTGTGTTAAATTATACTCGCAACTCCTCTTAACCCTTTTTCTAACCGCGATATGCATACTAAAAAAAACACCCAAATTGCGTGCGCCATGCCTTGAACCCAGGCACCTCCCACGCCCTCATAGCGTCCTTAGCCACTGAGCTAGGTGCCTGCTTATGCTAAAACTCAGCCCAAATTATGAATAAGGCCTATTGCCCAGATTCCCTTAAGAGGCAAAATTTATGAATTTTGCTAAAGCTATGGGCCGGGCCTTGAACCTTTTTCCCACACCATAACCTTTCGTAATTTATTTAATTGCTACACTAAACATACATAATAATAATAATAAAAAAATAATAATAACATTCAAATTATTCGGGCCGTCTTCTACCCGAACCCAGACTCAAGGCCCATTACTTCTAGGCCCAAAAATCGAGGCGTTACACCAAGCCCCATTTTTAATGTTCTTTACATTTTTGAAGTCCCGGTAACTTAATTTAGCTTATTCTAGCAATAATTTAACCTAGGGTTCATATTTGGAAAAATACCCATAGGTGAAATATGTTTATTTTGATGTTTTATGGTAGAATATGAAGCTTGAAATTATGTGAAATGACTTGAGCTAAGCAATTTTAAGCAAAAATGAGTAAAACGATATAATCAGTAAAAATACCTAATGGTCATAAGTACATGTTAGAGTAGTAATTTGATGTTGCTGTAGATAAATAAATGATCAGCATGTCATAAAACATAAGAATTGGGGATAAAGTTTCATTTTCGAGCCTTGCGGCAAAAGTGTAAATATGTAAAAGTTTAGGGGCAAAATCGTAATTTTGCCAAAGTTAGAGTTAAGGACTGTTTTGATAAATGTGAATATTAAATAACTTAAATTTGCTATTATAGATCAAGACGAACGAAATTCGAGGTTAGCTCGAGGAAAGAAAAAGGTTGAGGACTAAATCAAAATATTTGATCGTATTTTGTATCGAGGTAAGTTTGCTGTAAATAAATGCAATGTTTTATTATTTATAACTAATGATGTTATTTTTCAGCATCTATATATTTATTTTGTAAATTTATTCCTTGATGATTCAAGCAAGAATTGATGGAGAAATGATACTTAAAAGTCCCGGTTGAACCTTAGGAATGTGTAGGATACAAATGTCATGACATTAGGGTTTAAGGATACCAAGTAAGACCATGCCAAGACATGGCATTGGTAAGTTTTACAAGGCAAGGAAATCATGTAAAACCATGTCAAGACAAGGCATTGATAAACTACGATAAGGCAAAGATCCCATGTAAGACCATGCCAAGGCATGGCAATGGTGAGTTGATAAGGCAAGGATACCACGTAAGACCATGTCAAAACATGGAAATGGTAAGTTTAAAAAGGAAAGGTACCTGTGTATGCTTAATATTCCAAGTGGTTCAACGAAAAATTTAAATAGTTTATCAAAGGGAAGGTAAGACAAGTCCATGTTCGAAAGGTTCAGGTTATCTTGCTAATTCATTTAGAATGTTGTTATTTATTTACATGCGAACTTACTAAGCTTTATGCTTACTCCCTTTCTTTACTCTCTTTTTTATAGTATCACAAAGCCAACTCAGAAAATCATAAGGACGTTGGAGATCACCTCACACTATCAGCGAGCTATCTCCGTATTTTGTGACTAGAAATACTTTAAGTTATGGCATGTATAGGGACTTGGCTATTTTGTGTGTACGTCCTTATGATATGATTAAAGAATGGTATGTGAATACTTGGTAATGATTAGCTTATGATATAGCTAAATAAGAACATGTTTTGGTATTATGTATGCCTAAATGAGGTTTGATGCAAAGAAATTATAAAGGAGTAAGAGTTGGCCATGGAACAGTTTGGAAACAGCAGCAGTGACGTGGTTTTGAAAAATCACTAAAAATTTTAGAAATGGAATTAAATGGTGAATGAGAAATAGAATTAAATCTTATTGAGTCTATTTTTATAGGAAAGAAGTAGAGCAAGCAAAGGAAGTCTATATTCTAAGATATTTAAATTTATGTAAGACTGGTTCAGAGTGACTTCGTGATCCCCTATTCCAACTATGGGAAATCACTAGAAATTGTAAAAAAATAATTCTAAGTCATAGTTTATATTTCTATATTCCTTAGTGAGTCTGTTTTCATTAGAAACAAACGGAAATGTTATCCGAATTTTGTATAATGATAATTAGTTTTTAGTGATGAGAGATTAGGTCCACTGAGCTACGAAACGGGGGAACCTTTAATGAATAAACTGTACTAATTGGCCAAACCAAAAATTCTAGAAAAATTATAGTGAAAATTTACAGATTTAAATTTTGAGTTTCTTAACTCCAATTATAATTAATTTAGTGACTGTTACACAAATGGACAGTTTTATTATGAATAGTGAATAAATTGTTTTGATTCGTGTAAGTAATTGGAAAATTTTTAATGTTCCCGATTTGGTCCCGAACCATTCCAATTGCATGCCTCGAAGGCCCTTTTTAGAGATTTATTGGATAAATGCGAGCGAATTAATTTTAAAAAAATTTATGCCCCGAACGAGTAAGATAAGTGTGGTAACACCTTGTGCTCGACTCTAGCGACGGTCTTGAGTAAGGGGTGTTACATTTATTGGTATTAGAGAAATAGTTTAGTCGGTTATCAGAATATTCAGTATAAGTAAGAGTCTAGCTATACATGCCATACTTATATTTTGATAGTGTGACGATTCTTGACGATTTTAAAATGTTTTTCTTTTACAGTTATGGATCCTGAACAAGTTGGTGCAGATGATGTAAAAAGTAATGCGCTCGCTCCCATAGAAGGGACGGTGCCACCAGATAGTAGTCAAAGGTCCGTTACAGTTTGTCAGGGATAAGGGGCTCCAGAAGCCTTCTTCCAAGCTATGAATGAATGGTTTGCCGAGTTCGTTCGTACAAATCCGACTGTTAGACCTCCACCCCCTCATGATCCTCAGACTACCCATGTAGCTTCCTCAGTCATAGATACAGTCAGAAGAGAGAAGCCACTAGTTGATAAAATTAGAAAACAAGGGGCCGAAGAGTTTTGGGCTACTAAAAATGACGATGTAGAGAAAGCTGAATTTTGGCTCGAGAATACTATCAGGGTCTTTGATGAGTTATCCTTTACACCTAAAGAGTGCATGAAGTGTGTTGTATCACTTTTATGAGACTCAGCCTACCATTGGTGGAAGGCACTTGTGTCAGTAGTACCGAAAGAGGGGGTTACTTAGGATTTCTTTCAGGAGGAGTTCCATAAGAAATACATTAGTCAAAGGTTCATCGACCAGAAAAGAAAAGAATTCCTTGAACTAAAGTAGGGTAAGATGACAGTGACTGAATATGAACATGAATTTGTCAGACTCAGTAATTATGCTCGAGAGTGTGTGTCTACTGAAGCTATTATGTGCAAGAGATTTGAAGATGGGCTCATTGATGATATTCGACTGTCAGTCAATGTTTTAGAAATAAAAAAGTTTGTTATTTTAGTTGAAGAGCTTGTAAGGCAGAGGAGTTGCTGAAAGGAAAGAGTAAAGCTGAAATTGAGATGCAAGGCACGAAGAAAAGACAGATGAGCAATTCATTTCAGTCCACATCCAAGAGGCCTAGAGAGTTTTCTACGAGATCTAATTTTTCAGCAGGGTATTCTAGCTGAAACAGAGGTAGAAGATTTATGGGTCAGAAAGCTCAGACCACTTTAATTACTAGTGTTGGCAGTTTTCAGCCTGATAGATCCGAGTGTCCTTAATGTGGTGATGTCATCCAGGTCAATGTCAAGCAACTGAGACTGGTTGTTTCCAATGTGGTGCATCGGATCATTTCATTCGGGAGTACCCTGTGATGGTTAAAAGAGAAGTAATACCGAGTGTAAGGTCAGGCAATGCCCCCGTTAGAGGTAGGCCTCAGAGAAGTTTGCGAATAGGGGCAGGTAGAGGTGCATCTAGAGATTCAGTAGCGAGACTAGATGTTAGAGCACTTGCAAGGACCTATGCTATCAGTGCTCGTGAAGAGGCATCCTCCCCCAATGTAATTATGGGTACATTTTCTCTTCATGATGTTAATGTTATTGCTTTGATTGATCCGGGTTCGGCCCATTCTTATGTTTGCATGAAATTGATGCCTAGTATGAACATGTCCATAGAGTCTACGGGGTTTGTGATTAAAGTATCAAATCCATTGGGTCAGTATGTATTAGTAGACAAAGTATGTAAAAATTGCCATTTGATGATTAGAGGTTACTACTTTCCAGTCGATCTCATGCTATTTCCATTTAATGAGTTTGATGTGATTCTTGGTATGGATTGTTTGATTGCACATGACGTGATAGTGAATTGTGGAAAGAAATTCATTAAGTTGAAATGCAAAAATGGTGAAATTCTTTGGGTTAATTCAGATGAGTCAGATAGTTCAATTGCCATGATTTTTGTTATGTTTGCTCAAAAATGCTTGAGAAAAGGATATGAAGCTTATCTTGATTTAGTGTTGAATACTAAAGATTCAGAGTTGAAAATTGAATCAGTGTCTGTGGTATGTGAGTTTCCTCATGTGTTTTCGGAAGAACTACCAGATTTGCCTCCTATCAAAGAAGTTGAGTTTGGTATTGAATTGGTTTGGGGTACAACACTCATTTCTATTGCTCCTTATAGAATGACTCTAATGGAATTGAGAGAATTGAAAGTTCAATTGCAGGAACTAATAGAGAAAGGCTTTGCAAGACCTAGTTGTTCACCATGGGTTGCATGAGTACTCTTTCTGAAAAAGAAAGATGGTTCGATGAGATTGTGCATAGATTATCGGCAGCTTAACAAGGTGACTATTAAGAACAAGTATACACTTCCTAGAATTGACGATTTTTTTGATCAATTGAAGGTAGCTACTATGTTTTCCAAGATAGATTTGAGATCTAGATATTATCAGTTGCGAGTTAAAGAGTTAGATGTTCTAAAGACTGCTTTCCGGACTAGGTATGGCCATTATGAGTTCCTTCTGATGCCATTTGGCTTGACTAATGCTCCTGCCATTTTCATGGACTTAATGAATCAAATTTTCAGACCTTGGATAAATTTGTAGTTGTGTTCATTGATGATATCTTGATTTATTCTCATGGTAAGACTGAGCATTCAGAGCATTTGAGAATAGTTTTACAGACTTTGAGAGATAATCAGCTTTATGCCAAGTTTAGCAAAAGTGAGTTCTGGTTACGGGAAGTTGGTTTTCTTGGACATATAGTCTCAGGTGAAGGTATTAGAGTTGATCTGAGCAAGATTTCAGCCATTGTTGATTGGAAGCCTCCCAGGAATATATTAGGGTCAGAAGTTTTCTTGGTCTAGCCAATTATTATAGATGATTTGTAGAGGGATTTTCCATGATAGCTACTCTATTGACAGGATTGCTATAGAAAGATGTCAAGTTTGAATGGATTGAAAAGTGTCAGTAGAGTTTTGACAAGTTAAAGGCATTGTTGATTGAAGCTCTTGTCTTAGTACAACCAAAACCGGGTAAAGAGTTTGTGATTTACAGTGATGCGTCCTTGAATGGACTAGGCTGCGTACTTATGCAGGAAGGAAAGGTAATTGCTTATGCCTCTAGACAGCTAAAGCAACATGAGAAAAATTATCCGATACAATTTGCATTGAAAATCTAGAGACATCACTGATATGGTGAAAAGTGTCAAATATTTACTGATCATAAAAGTTTGAAATACTTGATGACTCAGAAAGATTTGAACTTGAGGCAAAGAAGATGGCTAGAGTTGATTAAAGATTATGAACTAGTGATCAATTATCATCTGGGCAAGGCAAATGTAGTTGCTGATGCTTTGAGTAGAAAATCTTTATTTGCATTAAGAGCTTTGAACACTAGTTTAACCTTATCGGATGATGGTTCTATCTTAGCCTAATTAAGAGCTAAGCCAATGTTTCTTAAAGAAATTTGTGAAGTTTAGAAAGATGATAGTGAGTTGCAAGCCAAAAGAGCTCAGTGTGAGTCGGGTATAGAGTCAGATTTTCAGATCAGTTCTGACGGTTGTTTAATGTTTAGAAATTGGATATGTGTACTAAAGAATCATGAGCTTATTCGAAAGATTTTAGAGGAAGCACATAGTAGTTCCTTGTCTATTCATCCAGGTAGTACAAAGATGCATAATGATTTGAAGAAAATGTATTGGTGGGTAGGAATGAAGAGAGATATCTTAGAGTTTGTTTCTAGATGCTTTATTTTTCTGCAGGTAAAACCCGAACATCAGGTACCTTCAGGTTTATTACAACCTGTGTTAGTTCCTGAGTGGAAATGGGACCGAGTTGCCATGGATGTTGTGACATGATTGCTGTTAACACCTAGAAAGAAAAATACAATATGGGTTGTGATTGATAAGCTAATGAAGTCTGCTCATTTTATTCCAGTTCGTATGGATTATTCACTTGACAAGTTGGCCGAGTTGTATATTTCAGAGATAGTCAGACTACATAGAGTACCGTTATTGATTATTTCAGATAGAGACCCGAGATTCACTTCGCGATTTTGGAAGAAGTTACAGGAAGCTTTGGGCACAAAGTTGAGTTTTAGTACAACTTTCCATCCTCAGACTGATGGTCAGTCAAAGAAAGTTATTCAGATACTTGAGGATATCCTCAGATCTTGTGTCTTAGAATTTCAAGGTAGTTGGGAGAAATATTTTCTGTTGGTAGAGTTTACTTATAATAATAGTTACTAGTCGAGTTTGAAAATGGCACCTTATGAAGCTTTGTATGGACGTAAATGTCACACACCTTTGTATTGGATAGAGCTTAAAGAAAATCAAATTTACGGGGTTGATTTAGTTAAAGAAACTGAAGAGAAAGTGAAAGTTATCAGAGATTGCTTGAAAGCAGCTTTAGATAGATAGAAGTCTTGTGCAGACTTGAAAAGAAAAGAGATTGAGTATCAAGTTGGTGACAAAGTGTTCTTGAAAGTATCCCCATGGAAGAAAGTCTTTAGATTTGGCAAGAAAGGCAAAATAAGTCCACATTTTATTGGACCGTTCGAGGTGACTAAAAGAGCTGGACCATTAGCATATCGGTTAGCTTTGCCGCCAGAGTTAGAGAAGATTCATGATATGTTTCATGTGTCCATGTTACGTGTTACCGTTCTGATCCTTCACATGTGATTTCACAGACAGGGGTTGAGATTCAGCAAGATATGACTTATGGTGAAGAACCAGTAAAGATTTTAGCTCAAAAGGTCAGGCAACTGAGGAGAAAAAGTATTGCACTTGTGAAAGTATTATAGAAAAGGCATGGGTAGATGAGGCTACATGGGAGCCTGAAGAGGTTATGCGAAAACAGTATCCAAATCTTTTCACAGGTAAGATTTTCGAGGACGAAAATCCTTAAAGGGGGGGGAAATGTAACATCCCAAAATAGGGCCGAAATAGAATAATGGTTACGGAACCACAAATTCGAGATAGAAAATTTTATTCTGATTAACTTTTATAATTTACCGAGTGATTAGATGCATGTGTTAGAGTATCGATGGAAAATTTTATAGATAGCATGCTTAATTTACCTACTAGGGCTTAATTGTAAAAGTTGATAAATCTGAGTTTTAGATGCTAAAGGATTAAATTGAAGAGTATAATTGAAGTAGAGGTCCTTAAATGGAAATTAGACCATTAGGTTTTCATAGACAAAAATGGACATACATAGATAAAAATAACTAAAGTTTTAATGAAGGGTATTTTAGTCATTTGGCAATTAAAAGATTAAAAAAGGGAAAAAGATGGCAAAATATGCCCATCTTCTTCATTAGGCCGAAATTTCAAGGTTTCTTCATACTAGGGTTTTTTCAAGCTTCCAAGCTTCATAGTAAGTGATTCTAAGTCCCGTTTTTAATGTTCTTTACGTTTTTCAAGTCCCGGTAACTTGATTTAGCTTATTCTAGCAATAATTTAACCTAGGGTTTCATATTTGGAAAAATACCCATAGCTGAAATGTGTTTATTTTGATATTTTATGGTAGAATATGAAGCTTTAAATTATGTTAAACGACTTGATCTAAGCAATTTTAAGCAAGAACAAGTAAAACGACATAATCGGTAAAAATACCTAATGGTCATAAGTACATGTTAAAGTGGGAATTTGATGTTTCCGTAGGTAAATAAGTGATCAGCATGTCATAAAACATAAGAATTAGGGATAAAGTTTCATTTTCGAGCCTTGGGGTAAAAGTGTAAATATGTAAAAGTTTAAGGGTAAAACGTAATTTTTCCAAAGTTAGAGTTAAGGTCTGTTTTGATAAATGTGAATATTAAATAAGCTAAATTTGCTATTATAGATCAAGAAGAATGAAATTCGGGGCTAGACCGAGGAAAGAAAAAGGTTGAGGACTAAATCAAAATATTTGATCGTATTTTGTATCGGGGTAAGTTTACGGTAAATAAATACAATGTTTTATTATTTATAATTAATGATGTTATTTTTCAACATCTATATATTTATTTTGTAAATTTATTCCTTGATGATTCAAGCAAGAATTGACGGAGAAATGATACTTAAAAGTCCCGATTGAACCTTAGGAATGTGTAGGATACAAATGTCATGACATTAGGGTTTAAGGATACCAAGTAAGAACATGCCAAGGCATGGCATTGGTAAGTTTTACAAGGCAAGTAAATCATGTAAGACCATGTCAAGACATGACATTGATAAACTGCAATAAGGTAAAGATCCCATGTAAGACCATGCCAAGGCATGGCAATGGTGAGTTCATAAGGCAAGGATACCACGTAAGACCATGTCAAGACATGGAAATGGTCAGTATAAAAAGGAAAGGTACCCGTGTATCCTTAGTATTTCAAGTGGTTCAATGGAAAATTTAAAGAGTGTACCAAAGGGAAGGTAAGATAAGTCCATGTTCGAAAGGTTCAGGTTATCTTGATAATTCATTTAGAATGTTGTTATTTATTTACATGCAAACTTACTGAGCTTTATGCTTACTCCCTTTATTTTCTCTCTTTTTTATTGTATCACAAAGCAACTCGAAAAATCGTAAGGACGTCGGAGATTGCCTCACACTATCAACGAGCTATCTCGATATTTTGTGACTAGAAATACTTTAAGTTATGGCATGTATAGGGACTTGGTGTGTATGTGCTTATGATATGATTAAAGAATGGTATATGAATACTTGGTAATGATTAGCTTATGATATAGATAAATAAGAACATGTTTTAGTATTATGTATGCCTAAATGAGGTTTGATGCAAAGAATTATGAAGGAGTAAGAGTTGGCCATGGAACAGTCAAGAAACAGCCGGAGTGATTTGGTTCTGAAAATTCACTAAAAATTGTAGAAATGGAATTAAATGGTGAATAAGATATAGAATTAAATCTTATTGAGTCTATTTTCATAAGAAAGAAACAAAGCAAGCAAAAGAAGTCTATATTCAAAGATATTTAAATTTTTGTAAGACTGGTTCAGAGTGACTTCGTGATCCCCTATTCCAAATTTGGAAAATCACTAGAAATTTTACAAAAATAATTATAAGTCATAGTTTATATTTATAGATTCCTTAGTGAGTCTAATTTCATTAGAAGCAAATAGAAACATTATCTGAATTCTGTATAATGACATAATTAATTTTTAGTGAAGAGAGGTCGGGTCCGCTGAGCTACAAAACAGGGGCCAAATTAAAAATTTTGAAAAAATTATCGTAAGAAGATATATGAGTCTAGTTTCAGGAAAAATTTACGAATTTAAATCTCGAGTTTTGTAACTCAAGTTATAATTAATTTAGTAACTACTACGCAAATGAACAGTTTTATTATGAATAGTGAAATAAATTGTTTTGATTTGTATAAGTAATTGGAAAATTTTTAATGTTTCCAGTTTGGTCTCGAACCGTTCCAATTGCACGTTTTAGGGACTCGAAGGCACTTTTTAGGGATTTATTGGATGAATGCGAGCGAATTAATTGTAAAAAAAAATTTATACCTCGAACAAGTAAGATAAGTTTGGTAACGCCTCGTGCTCGACTCTGGCGATGGTCTCGGGTAAAGGGTGTTACATTTGTGGTCCCAAAACCATTGTTCTGATTTCACAGAAAACAAACTGTTACAACTCCCCCCTTTAGGAATTTTTGTCCCTAAAAATCTTACTAGAAAATAGGTTAGGGTACTATTTTCTCATAGCTTATTCGGGTTCCCACGTAGCCTCTTCAACACTGTGACGTTGCCAAAGAACCTTCACTAAAACTTTGCTTTTGTTTCTTAACTCTTTAATCTCACAAGCCAAAATTCTGATCAGTTATTTGCAATACGATATATCGGGTTGAATTTCAATCTCCTCTAGAGTAATTTTATGCGATAGGTCCAATCGGTACCGTCATAACATTGACAAATGAAACACATTATGAATCTTTTCCAACTCTGATGGTAACTCAAGTCCATCAGCTACTAGCCCAATTCTCTCGGTAATCTCGTACGGTCCAATAAATCACAGACTCAATTTCCCTTTGAGACCAAATCTTAGAATTTTCTTCCACAATGATACTTTTAGAAACACTCTGTCGCTGATTTGAAATTTAATATCCTTACGTTTCAAATCCGTATATGATTTCTATCGATCTGAAGCTACTTTCAAACTGTCACAAATTACTTTCACTTTCTCTTTAGTCTCTCTGATCAAATCAACCCCGTGAATCTTTTTCTCACTAAGCTCAGTCTAGTATAATTGAGTTCTACATTTATGACAACATAAAGCTTCATACGGTGCCATCTTTATGACTCGATTGAAATCTATTATTATATGCAAACTCAACCAACGGTAAATATTTTTCCCAATTGCCTTCAAACTCTAAAACATAGCAATGAAGCATATCCTCGAGAATTTGATTTATTCTCTCAGACTGACCATCTGTTTGAGGATGAAATGCAGCACTAAAATGCAACCGTGTTCCCAAAGCCTCTTGCAATTTCTTCCAAAATTTTGACGTAAACTACAGATCTCTATCCGAAATAATGGAAACTGGCACTCCGTGCAATCTGACAATCTCAAAAATATACAACTCAGCTAGTCTGTCAAGTGAGTAGTTTGTACGTACTAGAATAAAATGTACAAACTTAATCAATCAATCAACGACAACCCAAATAGCATCTTTCTTTTTCGGAGATAGAGGTAACCTCAATATGAAATCCATCGTAACTCTATCTCATTTCCACTCAGGTATCATTACTGGCTGTAGTAGTCCCAAAGGTACTTGATGTTCGGCTTTAATTTGTTGACAAACCAAGCATCTCGACACAAATTCTGAAATGTCTTGTTTCATGCCTGACCACTAATACATATGTTTCAAATCACTATACATCTAAGTACTCCCTGAATGAATAGACAAACAACCACTGTGTACTTTGTGTAAAATTTTTTGAACAAGCTCTGAATTCCTCAGCACATAAACTCTACCGTGAAATAGCAAACAACCATCGGATCCGATCTGATATTCTGAATTAGTAGTCGACTCCACTATACTCTTTTAGCTTGCAATTCATTGTCACATTTCTGTGCTTCATAGATTTGCTGGAGAAATACCGGTTTAGCTTTTAACTCAGCTAAAATCAAACCATCATTAGATAATGCGAACTGCGTGTTCATCGCCTGCAAAGTAAACAAAGATTTCCTACTCAAAGGATCTGCGACTACATTCGCTTTCCTCGAATGATAATCAATCACTAGCTTGTAGTCTTTTAACAATTCGAGCCATCTTCGTAGTTGCAAATTCAAATCTTTCTATGACATTAGATACTTCAAGCTCTTGTGGTCGGTAAAAATATGGAATTTTTCACTGAACAAATGATGTCGCCAAATTTTTAATGCAAATACAATAGCAGCCAACTGTAAGTCGTGTGTCGAATAATTCATTTCATGTCGTTTTAATTGTCTGGAAGCATAAGCTATCACTTCGCCTTCTTGCATTAAAACACATCCTAGACCATTCAATGAAGGATCACTGAAAATCACAAACTCTTTACTCGACTCAAGATGAACTAAAACTGGTGCTTCAGTTAACAGTGCTTTCAACTGTTCAAAACTCTGTTGACATTTCTCAGACCATTCAAACTTCACATCTTTTTGTAACAATCGAGTCATCGGTGTAGCAATCATCGAGAACCCCTTTACAAAGTGTCGATAATAACCAACTAATCCCAGAAAACTTCTGACCTTGGATACATTTCTTGGTGGTTTCCAGTTAACAACTGTTGAAATCTTATTCGGATCAACTCTGATACCTTCCACCGAAACAAGATGTCCCAAAAATCCAACTTCTCGAAGTCAAAACTCCCATTTACTAAATTTAGCAAACAATTGCTTATCTTTAAATGTTTGTAACAAAATCCTCAAATGCTCGGCATGCTCATATTCGTCTCAGGAATAGATCAGAATGTCATCAATGAATACAACAACAAATCTATCCAAATACGATCTAATTATTCGATTCATCAAATCCATGAATACTGCAGGAGCGTTAGTTAATCTAAATGACATAATAAGAAATTCATAATGTCCGTACCTGGTCCTGAATACAGTCTTTGGCACATTCGAATCTTTAACCCGCAACTGATAATAACCAGATCTTAGATCAGTCTTCAAAAATACTGTTACTACTTTCAACTGATTGAACAAATCATCAATTCTCGACAAAGGATACTTATTCTTAATCGTAACCTTGTTAAGCTAACGATAGTCGATACACAATCTCATTGATCCATCTTTCTTCTTTACGAACAAAACTGGTGCACCCCAGGGCAAAAAACCAGGTCATGCAAAACCTCTATCTATTAACTATTGCAACTAAGTTTTCAACTCTTTCAACTCTGTTGGAGCCATTTGGTACGAAGTTATCGATATCAGTGATATTCCCGGTACTAATTCAATAGCAAATTCAACCTCTTCAATCGATGGTAACCCGAGTAATTCCCCTGGAAACACATCTGGATATTAACAAACCACTGGTACCGATTCAATCTTTGATTTAGACACTTTTGTATCAAGTACATACGGAAGGTAAGCATTGCAACCCTATTCTGACATTCCAACTCAATAGTCTTTCGTCTATTTTGACATTTCAACTCAATAGTCTTTTGTCTATAGTTCACAACAGCTTCATGCAACATCAACCAATCCATACCCAAAATCACATTGAATTCATCAAATGGTAAAAGCATCAAATCAGCCAGAAAACAGTAACCCTGAGTCATCAAAGGACAATTCTTGCAAACTTTATCAACTAAGACATACTTACGTAAAGGGTTTGATACTTTAATTATGAATTTAGTGGACTGAATAGGTAAACTCTTACTAGACACTAGGTTCATACAAACATATTAATGAGTCAATCCAAGATCAATCAAAGCAATTACATCAGTGTCATAAAGAGAAAATGTACAGGTGATAACATCTAGTGATGATACAGCTTCGCGAGCGCGAATAACATAAGCTCTGGCTGGAGCTCAAGCCTCAGATCTCACAGTAGAATCCCTTGTTGCACCTTTACTATTATTCATATTTTCAGTATTTCTAGGTGGTGTCCCTTTGGTAGCTGTATTACTCAGCCTAGTAGTTAGAAATTTTTCTTTCTCAAGTAACTCAGGACAATCACAAATAAAATGATATTATGAGCCACATCTCAAACAGGCTTTATTTTTCATCCAATAATCTCCAAAATGCCGTCTTCTTTTTGGTGACACTCAAGTTTGTTGGTTTTGATGCTACCAATACTCGATACTGAAGTGGCTTGAGCTTTCGAACTCGTGTGTTGCTTTTTACGATCTCTATTAGAATACCCCACTGAAGTATTCAAACAATTATAAGAATCCCTTGATTTCTTTGAATTGGAATGATAGGGTTTACTCATCGACCTCTTTCTCGAGTCTCTAGCCTTAGAATTGACTTCATTCTTTTCTTTACGATCTTTACTAGAAGCTTAATGTCTTCATTCAACCCATTTTCAAACCGTTTACACATAGTTTCTTCAGTGGAGACGGATTCTCGAGCATACTTACTCAATCTCACGAATTCTCTTTCGTACTCTGTTATAGTCATACAACCCTGTTTCAATTCTAGAAATTCTTTGCGCTTTTGATCAAGAAACCGCTAACTTATATATTTCTTTTTGAACTCAATTTGAAAGAATTCCCATGTGATCTGCTCTCTTAATGTAATAGCCCTAACCTGTATCTATCTTCAAAACAGGGTTTCAGAGTATTACAAAAATATTCAAAACATTTTTCAAATAATTCCTGTAAATTACTATTCATTTCCCGAGATCATTCAAAACTCCTTCAATTGGACCCTCAAGGTCCAATACGAGCATTAGAATTGAGTCGGGACTTAATCGAAAAGTCATAAAATTTTTTGCGACATTTCAAAAATTTTCCAAGGTTACAGGGCTCACACGCCCATGTGGTCTAGGGACACGCCTGTCTGATCAGTCCGTGTGACTACACACATCCATGTCCAAGGCCGTGTCCACCACATAGCTAAGACACACGCCCGCGTCCCTACTCGTGTGCCCGATTCTAAGCTTTTTGTTTCTCATTTTTAAGATTTAAGGGACACATGGCCAGGCCACATGCCCATGAGACAAGCCGTGTGTCACACACAACTAAGACACACGCCTATATGTCTACCTATGTGGACAAAATAAAGCCATTTCCAAGCTTCATTTGTCCCCCAAAACTTACCATTTTCCTGCAACAAAACTCACAAGCACATATCCACCAATCGAACATCATATTTACACAAAATTTGCCATCAGTCATGTGGTATTATCTTATGCATCAAAGGATATAAACCTACTCTTAACATAAACATATATGCTAACATAATTCCAACAAACTAACACATAATAAGCACTTATATGATTAGCAAAATATTACTCCAAAAATAGCCAAACTTAGACCATCATTAGCCACTCCAATGGCTAGATTAGAAAACAACAATTACAAGTCATCATTGGCCAATTAAGCTTATACATGCCATTATACCAAAATGAGATTTCTATTTGTATCAAAATGAGATAATAGATAGTGTGATGACTACTCCGACCGACTTTCAACCTTCACGAGCTTTGAGCACTATAACACAGGGAAAATAAAACGGAGTAAGCATTTTATGCTTAGTAAGTTCGTTAAACAGAAAATAAACTTACCAATCATATTTATCAATACAAGCATACATAGTCATACTTTCCATAAAATTTGGGTGGGTTTACCGAAACTATAACGTCCCAAAAATTCCAAAATCCAAAAATCTCGAAATCTTGAATTTTTCTTTTTGCGCTTAATAGTTCTAGTTAAGTGCTAATTACGCAAAGGCAGGTCTTGGTCAAGGTTTGAGTTCTAATTAAGGGGTAGAAGAAATTATAAGTTAATTATTAAAAGAATCAGGGTTGGCAAGTAGTTGGGCTTTTAAATAAAGATAGGGTAAAATAGCAGCAAAGAGCCTAGTAAAGGAGTGGTTAAGTGACGCCATTTAGAGTGTTGGGAGGTGGCGTTAATAGCTAGCAAGGAGGTCTAAGGTTCGAATCCTAGCTTAATGTTTTTAGAAGTTTAATTTTGACCTTCTAGAAGGATGGAAGTGGAGTGAAAGTTGACTCCAAGGGAAGTGTTCAGGATAGAAAATTAAGGAAAGGATCAAGGGGTTATTAGGGAGAAAAACGAGGAGATGGGAAGAGAGAAGTGATGGAGCCAAATGGAGAATTGGGCATGGAAAAATTTAGCTATAAGGCTTATAAATAGGTGTCGAATGCTAGGGTATGAAGCTAATGACCAAATTTCCTTCACCCTGTTACCAGAAACTCTTTTCTCTAAAAGCCGAAAACCCTCTGCCTTTCTTTTCTTTTTCTCCTTCCTTATGTTGAGTTCTGTTCTTCCTCTACCTCATTGCTGACTTTTCTTTCTTTTTCCTTGGAGCTGAATAACCCTCTTTTTCCATACAAAATCGTAAAGGGCCGAACCTCTTTGGCCGAATAACCTTGGTGCAATCACTATTCCTTCTACTTCGGTCAAATCTAGTGTAAGGGTTGCTCCCCCAATTGGTTTCTTTGCTAAGTATCGAATATTTTCCCTCACTCTTTCTAATCAACTGTGGTAGGGAATTCGTATCGGATCTTGAATCTTAGCTCATTGCCGAATTGCCCTTTAGGTGTTGCAGTTTTGGTAAGTATTCCTCATCCATTGGCTAAGGTTGGCAAAATAGCCATAGTAAGGTAAGGGGACTTGTGTTGGATACGAGTCACCTATTATTCTGGTTTTAATAGTTACGATTGGTGCAGATCTAGGAGTTGATCGTGGTTATACTTATCGCGCAAGGTAAGGTTAAGGTGAGTTTTGACTTTTGGTAAAGTATTCGATAAGGATGTGAGATTAATCTTTAAGTGATATCGATTGTAGGTTTGGGCTAAGGAAATCGCAACATGCTTGTCTACCAGGTGTGTACATATACTGGACACACACAATGAATTGGCAAAAGCCGAAATGCCGAAATGCCGAAAAGTTAAAATATCGAAAAGCCAAAAGTTGGGCTACGGTAGTCACACGAGTGCGTGAACACTCGTGGAGAGGAAACTGATAGGTTACCTGAGGCCCACGGGTGATTCTGTGGACTTGGGTTGAGAATTGGCCAAATAGGCCAGAATGGGCTAAATGGGCCTAATGGGCTATTGGGCCCATAATAGGCAAAGATTGTTAAGTGATGCTATGTGTTAGGAAATTTATATGTGAGCATGAGTATAATATGATTTGGGCCTAATGGGCCATATGAATGTGAATTGGGCCTAGTGGGCCATAAGAATATGAACTAGGCCAAATGGGCCATATGAATGAGATTGGGCCCAGTAGGCCATATGCATGTATGTAGGGGTATTGGACCTAGTATATGATGACTACATAAAACTTAATTAATTAATTGAGACGGTGGACAAGTCATAGGTTTAAGGTGTGGCAACGGGTATATGCATGTCTAGGATTGGATCTAGGGAGAGCTTGGTACTTAAGCAGTCTTAATGACCCACCTCCTCTTCTCTGGAATCCTACCTGGTGCATCGTATTCATTCATCTTAGCTCGTGGGACTTATTAAAGGGTCAAGGTAAGTGCAAGCCATAATTAAGAGAAAATTATCGAAATGCCCGTAAGGGAAAAAATGACCAAAATACCCCTAGATGTTGAATGTAAGTTTTATGGATGTGACATGCATACATATGATGTTCTGCTTAGGTTGTATATGGGGTTGGAAATACGGAACAGAGGAAGTATATGAGGATCGCATGGTTTCCTGACAATCGTAGATCCACCGATGGCTTTTAAAGCCCAATATGTAAATGAAGGTAGTTTTGCAACAAGGCTACCATTGGTGTGTAGGCTGGGTGGATCAATATTTATATCCCCACATAGTGTGTCGGAGGACGGAGCTGGTGTGTAGCGAATGGATAATTTGGATGGGATTGCATTGCATGTTTGATGTATGATGATTTTTGAATGCTTGTTTTCCGTCGAGGGTTGTACACACTGAGTTTGCGAAAACTCACCCTCTCTTCTATTTTATTTTCAGGTGATGCTCAGTAGACGGTTCGTTTTTTTGAGGGACTCTGGGTGGCCAGCTAGCAAGACAAAAATTGGACTTGTTTTTTAAGCTTATAAGTTTTATTTTATTAAGTATGTTTCATATCAGATTGTAATAAGGTTTTCATTATGCTATGGTTACTTGAATTATTATTACTATTTTCATTGTAATTACGAGAAGTTGAACATGGGTTTCCTAAATTATAGTATGTTTTCTACGCTTCCGCAACGGAATTTTTAAATAAGTTTTCTTAAATCAAATGTTTTAAAAAAGGCTTTTGTAACTGAAAGGTGTGTTTATTTCTAAGTTAACTAAGGTTTCTTTTCTTTAAGAAGAGTTTTCAATGAAAACACGGTTTTCACTAAAACACTTCAATGTGACACACCAGATTCGGCCATAACGTCTGGGTCGGGTTTGGGGTGTTACATTTACAAAAACACTTTATCAAACAAGTTAATCGCATAACCACATATAAATATCAAGTAAACATAGATGAGCTCACACACAACAAGCTTCCATTAAAGTTCACCTTTCCACATATAAAAGTACCCATTAGGACACATAATAAAAAGGCACACTCTTGAGTCATACATTTTACAACAAGATTACTATTCCAGGCTAAATCTTACCCATAACATATACTCTAGAGAGCTTAATTTGGATTACCCGTCTGGGCTAAATCTAATTTATAACCTAAGCTCAAGAAGGCTTATGTAAAAGCCTGTTTTTAGGATTAATCAGAACAGTGGTATCGAGACCACGATCCGACATTGAAAATTTTTATTTTATTATTATTTTAATATTTACAGCATGACATTAGAATTGTGTGAAAATTTTGTGAAGAAATTTTACTGTTTTGAATGGTTAATTTGGTAAAAAGGACTAAATTGTGTAAAGCATAAAACTTATGTTCTATTAGTTAAAAGTATCAAATAACTATAGAACTTTGAAGTTAAGGTCCTTATGTGCGTATTAACCCATTTATAAGGTAGTGGAAGTTAGTGGCATGGCATATGGAGTAGTTATTGATGTTCATTAAGGTTATTTTTGTAAAATGGATATTAAAGGTTAATAAAATAAAATAAAATTTAATTTAGTCCATCTTTTCTATCATGCTAGCCAAATGTAATGAAGAAGAAAGCCATAATAGCTTGAAGCATTCAGCCATGGAGAATTGAATGCATGTAAGCTCAATTTTGTTTCGTTTTTAATAATTTTTATGTTTTTGAGTTCGTTGCAGCTTAACCTAGCTAGCCTGTATCTCCGTTTCTGAAATAGTTATAGATTTTGTGAGATTCCATTGATGAATATTCATGCTTTTTGATGATTGATGATGAAATATGGAAGTTGAATGATAGTTTTACATATTTTACAAAGTGATTTTGAGTAAAAATGCAAATTATGTACTAAATTGTGAAATTTTGAAATTATGTGGTTAAAAGTATGAATAAAGTAAAAGTATGAGCTGATTTATGATAGGGTAAAATTTGGCTAGCATGGCTTGTCCTTAATTCCATGAAATTGTGATTTTATGTAATATGGACTAAGTTGCAAAAATGTGAAATAATAGGGGAAAAAGTGTAATTTTTCCAAAATGTGTAAATTGTGTTAAATTGAATGAATTAATGATTAAATAATCTTATTTTGCATATAACTAGATTGACAAAAGCGAATACGGGTTTAGATCGTGGAAAAGATAAAGTATCGAACTAGTCGATCCGTTCCGTCGTTTTAACGATTGAGGTAAGTTCGTTTGCAATAAGCATTGTTATATTTATGCTTTTAATGCTTTGATATCGTATAAATTGTATACACATGATTACTATTATGTTTAATGACATATCTGCTAAATTTGGTACTTAGTGTGCGATTTGAGATAACTTTGGCTATGTACAGTACTTAGTGTGCGAGACATCAACTATGGCACTTAGTGGGAAAAATATTGAGAATGACACTTAGTGTGCGAAATATTGAGAATGGCGCTTAGTGTACGAAATATTGAGAATGGCGCTTAGTGTGCAAAATATCGAATGATTCAATGGCCATAGTCAAGGCAAGAATGATAGTATGATCGAAATAAGTAATACAGGTACGTACAAAACTTAGGAAAGAATCAAATGAAAGTGGTGAGTTATAATGTATCATTTATCTAAAATAAAAAATATCTATGTATAAATACGTTTCATGCCAAAATGCGTTTATTTGGCTATAATAAGGTATGATTTGAATGACATGTGAGATATGAGTTGAAGTTGTGTTAATTAAATATACATATGGCACATATGGTGCTAAATACCGTTATTTGATGATATATATAACATGATTCATATATAACATGAATCAGGTTACTTGTATACGTATTTGTTCATGAATACGTAAATGTGAATGAATTGGTGAGAATATGATAGATCTATATGAGCAATGATACGAGTAAACAAGTGAAACTCTTGATCAACTATGTATGAATTCACGTTATAAAGGTGAAAACATATGAGGACATTATAAGTTATGAAAATGTTTAATATGTGTTTATTCAATAAATTGATTTTATTACCATACGAGCTTACTAAGCTTTATAGCTTACTTTGTGTTATCTTTTCTATGTTTTATAGTGATTCAGACATTCGCTCGGGTTGGAAGTTAGCGGAGATTGCATCACACTATCTGGTTTTGATTTCAGTATTTATACACTTGTGACATGGTTATATGGCATGTATAGGCTTGAGTCTTTTTTATAAAGGTTTTGGTGATATATTTGGTCATTTTATATGGCTTGATAATGACTTGTGTTTGATGTGTAATTTACCTTGTGTAATGGCATAATTTGGTATGGTTGGTGATGTTCAAGATGAACATTTGGTCATTTGGTATATGTTGATAAAATACATATTTGAAATAGATTGAATTAATGAATGTGATATGTGTTTTGGTCTGTGATGGAATAGGTGTAAAATGAGAAATGAATCATGCTAGTTTTGGTATGTGTTTTGTACAGGAAATGGTTATGATTTGAGATGATGAAATGGAGGGAATTGATATAACATATTTGGTGCATAAAATAACATGTTTTGGCTGACTACTAATGTATTGAAATGGTGTAAAATGTTGTGTTTTAGGTATGTATGAGAAGGGTGAGAAATGTGGCTTAAACCAAGCCTATTTCCACTCCACACGACTGAGCACACGGGCGTGTGGCTCGATCGTGTGGGTCTCATGGCCTTGGTACACGGCTGTGTGTCCCCTGGGGCAGCCCTTCGAAGTTAACTCAGTATACCCTACAGGTTTGGCATAGTCAACACACACGAGCGTGTCAACTGGCCGTGTGTGAGGCACACTGGCTGGCACATGGGCGTGTGGCCGACCGTGTGACCCAGGTCAGTAACCCTCTTAGATTTCACATGGTCCAGCAAACGGGCGTGTCCTCGGCCGTGTGGTACAAGTCAGTATGTATGCCCTATTTTTACACGGCCTGTGACACAAGCGTGTTTGGTGACCGTGTGAGGCACACGGGCGTGTCGTGTGAGGCAGACCGACGTGTGACCCTTATATGTTGAAAACTTTTCTAAATTTCTCAAAGCTTGGAAATGTTTTCAGTTTAGTCCCGAACCACTTCTAAGCATGTTTTAAAGTCACGTAAGACCTTATAAGGGACAATCTGAATGATTTGATTTGATTTTGATTATGAGTGCTTAAATGTATGTGAATGAGGTGAGTTATCCAGTAATGCCTCGTACCCTATTTCGGCTACGGATACGGGTTAGAGGTGTTACAGCTTACATTAGAATTACCCATCCGGTCTAAATTCTATCTGCAACATATGCAATATTATTCTTAATCCATTGAAATTCAATATTCAACCGAAACATGATAATTTGTCCATTTTTTTAGAACTTAGGACTATTTCATTTTGTATATATCATCTAACACATATCAACAGTATCATACAATTCAATTCAAGCATATTAACATACATTTTTAAGTTACACGAACTTACCTTGAAAATGGTTCGTATTTGAATTTCAACTAATCCGAAACCTTTTACTTTCCTCGATCTAGCTCCGTGGTTGGTCCTTCCGGATTTATATAGGTAATTTTAGGTTAATCTATCACATTTCATATACATTTTCATCCTATTATATCCTAGGCAAAATTACCATTTTGCCCCTATCTTTTTTTAAAAATTTTGATTTTGTCCTTAGGCTCGGAAAATGAAATTCATGAAATTTAACCCTTTTTCCAAGCCTAGCTAGAGTTTATATATTACATTTACAACACATACATTTCACACAGTTTAGAATTTTCCATGGGTTTTACCACTTTTTCATTTTAGTCCCTAAATTAAGTTTTTATCAAAAATTACTTTGTAAAAGTTGTTTATCTAGGAATAACTTTTCATTTTCTACCATAAATTTCTAATTTTCAGCATGTTCATCCATGACCCAAATTTTATACCTTGATAACTTTTCAAATAAATCCCCTAAATAGGAAGATTAGACTATCTCGATTCCAAAAATATAGAAATTACTAAAAACGTGACTTGTTTTCATACTTTTTTAAGCTTGAAATGTTTTCTTCCTCTCTTCTAGGGTTTCCATAGAAAAATTGGGGAAGATGATATGAAAATAGATTATTTTTTTCTTTTTAATTAATTGTCATCTATTAATTTTATTGATTTCCAATTTAGTCCTTTCTAATTTTCTATGGATGAGTCATTAAAATATCTACTAACTACTCTTCAATGGCTAATTACCATATAAGGACCTTAAGTTTTGAATTCCATAGCTATTTGATACCTAGAGCTACTAGAACCCAATTTTTGTATTTTATGTAATTTATGTAATATCCTGAATTAGGGCCTAATCGGAATAGTGGTTTCGTTCGAGGTAGAAAAATTTATTTTATTATCATTTTACGGTCTATGGCATGATTGCATGATTGTGTGAAAATTTTGTTTAGAAATTTTATCAATAGAGGGTCTAATTTGATATTTAGGACTAAATTGCAAAAGTTGTAAAATGTGTGTTCTAGTTCACAAAGGTATTAAGTACTTGTGAGTAATGGGTTTTTAAGTGGAGGTCCTTAGATAGTAATTAGACCATTATACTAGTTTGGAAAAAAATACCTAAAGGAAGATAAAACACCATAGTTTTTAATTAAGGGCATTTTGGTGATTTAGTTATTAAAATGAATTAAAAACAAAATTAAAAGCCAATTTTTGTCCATCTTGTTCATTAGGCCGAAACTTCAAGGGTTCTCCATAGCTAGGGTTTGTTTCAAGCTTCCAAGCTCCATAGTAAGTGATTCCAAGCCCCGTTTTTAATGTTCTTTACGTTTTTGGAATCCCAGTAGCTCGATTTAGCTTATGCTAACAATAAGTCAACCTAAGATTCAAATTTGGAAAAATACCCATAGGTGAAATTTGTGTATTTTGTTGTTTTATGATAGGATATGAGGTTTTAAATTATGTTAGACAACTTGTGCTACTCGATTTTAAGTGAAAACGAGAAAAAGGGTTTAATCGGTAAAAATACCTAATAGTCATAAGTACATGTTAGAGTGTGAATTTGATGTTTCCATAGAAGGGAAAAATTATCAGCATGTCATAAAACATAATAAAATAGGATGAGGTTTAATTTACGAGCTTTGGGGCAAAAGTGCAAATATGTGAAAGTTTAGGGGAAAATGGTAATTTTGCCAAAGTTTGTACTAAGGGCTCTTTTGATGAATGTATGTATTGAATAAAATTAATTTGGCATTATAGATCAAGAGAAACAAGATTCAAGTCACGATCGAGGGAAAAACAAAGTTTACGAGGAATAGGCTCGAATGCTAATATTTTGTATCGAGGTAAGTTCACGTGTAAATAAGGTAACATAATTTTTATTTTAAGTGATTTAATTTTATTTATATGACATGATACTTATTATTATGAAATATGATGTTTTGTAAATTATTATTTGGTGATATGCAAATTATGTGAACAACTTGATAAGTATGAGATGTTAGCAAGTATCGATTTCTATATTCCGAAGAAGGCGATCGAAATGTGTAATTCAAAAGAATCCCATTTGAACCTTGGGAATAGATTAGGGTACAAGTGACATGTCACTAGGATGGTTGAGTTTCGAACTCGTTGAGTTGAGTCCGAGTTCGTGAGATGTAACTAGGCATCCGAGCTCGTTGAGTTGAGTCTGAGTTCGTTTATGGGCGGGTTACATGGTAGCTTGGCTACATAGATTCAAAAGCTATTGAGCTTGTTCAGTTATGAGTATAGCACTTACGTGCACACTATCCGCGTATCCCAAATTATATTCCTACGTGTTCAATGGGAGAATCCTAAGAGAAAATTGAAGATGCCTAAAATGAAAGTGATTCGATGATGAATGTGTTGAAGAAGTGAAAATGGACAGGTATGAGTTTAATTTTTGGTTGAGAATTTGGTGAGACAAAATTGTGGTAAGATAGTAAGTATTTTTATGTTATGAGTGTTTTAATGATGTTTATGTTGGATTGCATAATCATGTTACTTATTATTTACATGTAAACTTACTAAGCATTTATGCTTACTCCCTCCTTTTCATTCATTGTAGTTTTGACAAGCCGGTTTGAGAATCGGGATAGGTCGAAGGCTCGCTCACACTATCCGAAGACCTAAATTGGTAAAATGGCTTGTATGTTATGAGTGTGGCATGTATAGCAATATACTCACTTTGTATAAATGATCATATGATATGGTTATGGTTTGGTTAGAAAAGGGTTTGTAAATGATTAGCTATTGGGATGGCTAATCAAGTTTACATATGATAACATGTATGCTTTATGTCTTAACTAAACCATGAAAATCCTTGGAATGGTAAAATTGGCCATAAAACAGAGTCATACAACAGCAGTGACGTGAATTTGAAAAATCATTAAAAATAGTAGAAATGGAATTAAATGATGAATAAGTTATGAAATTGAAGCTTGATGAGTATATTTTCATATGGATGGTACAAAACAGGTAAATGAGTTATATTTTATGAGATATTTAAGTTTTGGTGGAATAGGGTCATAGTGGTCTCTGAATTTAAAAATTCACCAAAAATTTTAAAAAAATAATTATGAGTTTTACCTTTTTATGAGAAACAAACGGCATAATCATTGAAACTCTATACAGGGAGATATCTGATCCGTAATACACATGGGTCAGAGTAGTCGAACCCTGAAACAGGGGAGATTTTAACTAATAAACTGTACTAATTGGCTCGACCAAAAATTCTAGAAAAAAAATTAATAGATAGATATATGAGTCTAGTTTCAGGAAATATTTACGGATCTTAATTTTGAGTTTCGAACTCGAGATATGAATTTTTAAGAGACTGTGACGCAGTTGGCTAGCTTGTCTGGAAATTTTAAAAATAAATTGTTTGAGCTGTTTAATTAATGAATTAAGTTTAGTAACACCTCAAGCTCGACTCTGGCGATGGTCTCGGGCGTAAGGGCGTTACAATTTAGTCCTTTCCTTAATTAAACACACAATAGGTAAATTTTCGTACCAAAATTTTCATGTGACCTTCCTATCATGATACCAACCATAAAATAAAAGAAAATAAATTTTTTTGGCTCAGATTTGTGGTCCCAAAACCACTGTTCCAACCTCATTAGAAATGGGCTGTTACAACTCTCCTACCCTTAGAAATTTTCATCCTTGAAAATTCTTACCAGAAAAGAGGTTAGCGTATTGCTTCCTCATGGTATCCTCAGGCTCCCAAGTAGCTTCCTCTAATCCATGCAGTTGCCAGAGAACTTTCACCAATGCCACTTTTTTATTTCTTAGCTCTTTCGTCTCATATGCTAGTATTTTATTCGGTTCCTCATTGTAAGTCATATCAGGTTGAATCTCAACTCCTGTTGGAGTAATAACATGTAAGCAATCTGATCGATATCATCATAGCATGGACACATTAAACATATTATGAAATTTATCAAGCTCCGATGGTAATGCTAACTGATATGTAACAAACCTGCTTCTTTCAATGATCTCATATAGCCCGATGAACTGTGGACTCAGTTTTCCTTTACGGCTAAATCAGAGAACTTTCTTCCAAGGTGACAATTTCAAGAATACTTTATCACCAACCTAAAATTCTATCTCTTTCCGTTTTAAATCGGCATAAGACTTTTGACGGTCTGAGGCCGCTTTTAAACTGTCTGAAATTATCTTCACCTTTTCTTCGGTTTCCTGAATCAAGTCAACTTCGTGTATCTTTTTCTCACTTAACTCTTTCCAATACAATGGAGTTCTACATTTATGACCATATAGAGCCTCATATGGTGACATTCTAATACTGGACATAAAACCATGCATTATTTCATCATCTTTGCCGAAAATTTAAAGGAAAAAGAAAGAAAATAAGCTAGCTACATTCGGCCTTGTACAAGCTTGATTCAAGGTTCATTTTTTCAGTTTTTGATAATTTTTACATTTTTGAGATCGTTGCTTCGTGTTTTATCTAGCCCATGATTTAATTTTTAGAATTGATGATCAATTTGAGATTTTCCATTGTTGAAAGCTTGATGGTTTTTTGTGTTTGATGATGAAAAATAAATATATGTTGTTAGATTTTCATGTTTAATTATGTGATTTTTAATGCCTATTTAGGATTAATTGTGAATTTTGTAAATTGAGGGGTCAAAATATGAAATAAATGAAAGAAATAGGCTACCAGGGACCTTAGTGAAGTTTGGCCAAGCATAGGTGTGGTGAAATTTTGAATATTTTGTGTTTTTTGAAATAGGGACTAAATTATGAAAAATGTGAAATGATAGGGGGAAAAGTTAATTAGCTCATTTATGTGTTTTTGGATGAATTTGATTGAATATATGATTAAATAAGTCAAATTTATATTGAATTAGATCAAGAAAAGAGGAAATCAGATTTGGATCGGGGGAAATCTACAGTTGTCGAATAGTCGTTCCGGTTTATTCGTCTTCGTCCGAGGTAAGTTCATAAGTAAACAAATGTCGTTAAATTTGAATGTTTATGTAATATATGTGCCAAATTAAATTATTATCTATATATGTGTTGATGTTGAATTAGTATAAGCATGGGAGAAATATATACGAGATGGAATCGATTGGTTTACGACATCCAAAAGCCTCGTATGAACCTTAGGAATAATTAGGATACATATGTCATGACATAAGATTTCGATATGTGATTTCGTGTAAGACGATGTCTAGGACGTTGGCATCGATTTGTGATTTACATGTAAGACCATGTCTGGGACATCGGCATCGTATATGAGTTCGTGTAAGACCTTGTCTAGGACAGTGGCATCGAAATGTGATTACATGTAAGACCACATCTGGGACATTGGCGTTGTACGAGCTTTTCGACTATCCAAGTATCCTTATTAATTCCGAATGATTTAACAAGTAATATCGAGTTAAGATCGAATGTGAAGTCGAGCTAAAAGGTTTATGTACGTGCTAAGTTGTATGATTATGAAAGTAAGGTAAGTATATACTTGAGATGAATACATGAATCATGCATGATAAAAGAGAAATTTATATATATGCTTATGAGCATGTTTGTATTCGATCACGTTTAGTATAATATGTTAATGTTTATGTGATGATATATGAATTTGCAACTATGATAAATTTATATGTGATTAAGGTTTGTTTGATTCGGCTTAGTTTAATTGAATTATGTATGTTATTGAAATGTTTTAATAGCTTATGACTTACTAAGCTATTCAAGCTTATTGTGCGTGTGTTCATTCACTGTTTTATAGATTTTGGAAGCTAGTTACGAGCTCAGAGATCGTCAAGGAAATCCATCACACTATCAATCACTATTTTGATATTTTAAAAGCTTGAATTATGAACCTATGGCATGTATAGGCTAGTATTTGTTTTGGTCAATTTTGGATTTGTATATATGAGCAATGCGAAAATGACTTGTAATAAAGCTTATGTTTATGTATTTTCAGTTGTAATATAAGTTCATGTTAGGTATATATATATGTTTTGGCATGAAGTAACCATTTATGGCTTATGTTTAGTTTTTTTGGAAAGCTTGATATATGTGGTTGATGCATGTGTTTGATATATGGATTGTTATTGACCTATTATTGAGATACATAATTCGAAACATGAATCAATTTGGAAATTGTTTATAAGGTAAATTATGTATTTGGTTATGTGATGAAATATAGGTTATGGTTATAAGTTATTTATGATTCGGTGTTGGTGTTTAAATCATGTCATTAAGTGTTTAGTTATATAATAATATTGAATTCATGGTATTGGACATGTGTGGACTAAGTTAGGATATGAAAATTTTGATTAAGAAATATGGTTTTTGCATCGGTTTGAAATGGCATGCTTGCATGGGTGATTTGGTTTTAAATTGATAAATAAGGTGTATTTAAAATTCGGCTAAGGCTTTGGACTCATAATGATAAGTATGTGATATGGTATATATCATAATAATAAGAATATATTATGTATTGAATGTTTTTCATGAATGACCGAATGTATATTCTATGGTTTTTTTGGTTTGATCATAAGAAAACTAGCTTGTGTACCGAATACTTGTTTATTGAATCAACTGTGCATTTGTTCTTTTGATAGTTATAGATCATGCGTATTTGATATACCTATGATGTGATCGTTTGAAGCTTGGCTATTCTAGTTCTATTTGTGGTGGCAAGTATACTTGCATATTAGGCATGATTTGATTTATTATTAATAATTCAAAGTTGGTTCAAATTGATATGGTCTTGTGCGCATAACTTGTGATGAGAAAAGATGTATATATATTTTGGATTTGTCATAATGCATATTTATGTGAACTTATAAATATGTCTAGTATACTGTATGGATGTTTTAGCCTAGAATAATATGCATAATATGTGAATTGGTTTAATTATGAAATAGGAGACAGAACAAGAGTATATTGAATCGACACTTGTGTTTTAAAATAAAATTTCGAATTGGTCAATTGGTAACTATAATATATTTGGCCTTTGTAATGTTATTAAGGTTACATATGTTTTGTTTAGTTTTGAAATATGCATATGTGCATAAGTTTTGAAACGGTATGTTTGACATCCAATTAATTAGATAGATATTTTAACACATGCTTTGTATATGTTATTTACTGATACATGTTTGATTATATATAAATCGAGAAATGGTCCAGATTTTTAGTTTTGTAATGAAAGTCTGTTTGAGTTGTGTTTTGATCGGTAATGACTCGTAACCCCATTCTGACGATGGATACGGGTTAGGGGTGTTACATTTAATTGGTATCAGAGTTATGGTTTAGTCGGTTCTAGGACTAACGTAGCGCGTATGAGTCTAGCTATACATCCCATAGTTATAAACTGCGATGGTGTGATGATTCCTAGCAATTAAAATGTGTTTTTTGTAAATGGATCTCGATCGAGCCGTAGCAGGTGATGTGGAAAGTAATGCACCCGTTCCTACTCAAGGGGCAATGCCGGCTGATTCTAAACCGATTTCGAGTAGTCATGAGGGAGAGGCTAAATAGGCCTTTTACCAGATGATGAACGATTGGTTCACACAGTATATTCGTACAAATCCAGCTGTTCAACAACCCCCACACGGCCTAATCCTCCTTAGATACCTGTAATACCTCAAGTTATTGATCTGATGAGATTAAATAAGCCCCCGATTGATAAAATCAGAAAACACGGGGCTGAAGAATTCAGAGCCACTGTTGATAACGATGCTGAGCAAGCTGAATTCTGACTTGATAATACTATTCATGTGTTTGATGAGCTATCATGTACCCCTGACAAGTGTATTAAATCTTCTGTGTCTTTGCTTCGAGATTATGTGTATCACTGGTGGAATACACTGGTGTCGGTGGTTCCAAAAGAACGGGGTTACCTGGGAGTTCTTTTAGACTGAATTTCGTAAGAAATACATCAGTCAGAGATTCATTGATTGAAAATGCAAAGAATTCCTCGAGTTGAAACAAAGTCATATGACCATAACAAAATATGAACGGGAATTTGCGAGACTCAACATATATGCCCGGGAATGTGTTTCGACTGAAGCTATAATGTGTAAAAGTTTTGAAGACAGGTTGTATGAAGACATTAAGCTGTTAGTCGGGATACTTGAAATAAAAGAGTTCATTGTTCTAGTCGAGCGAGCATGTGAAGCTGAAGAGCTCGGGAAAGAGAAAAGAAAAACTAACTTTGATGCTAGAGATTCATGAAAAGATCATCGGGTAAAACATTTCAGTCGGCATCAAATAAATTTTGAGATGACTTTAGCTGTTCAAAGGCTACTGCAGGTTATTCCAGACGGGGTCGAGATAAACCACCCGTGAGTTCGAGAGCTACCTCAGTAGCTAGTGTTGGTAACATCCGACCGAACCAACCTGAGTGCAAACATTGTGGTAAATGACATCCTGATAGTTGTAGATTGAATGATTGGGCTTGCTTTAAATGTGGATCGATGGATCACTTCATTTGTGAATGCCCTAAGTTGGTTGAGCAAGAAATGAAGCAGAATACGAGGCAGAGTAACACGGCAGCTAGAGGTAGACCACCTAGAAATATGGGTAATGTGAGTGGTAGCAAGAGGGGAACTAAAGACACTACTGTTAGATCTGAGGCTCGCGTACCTGCCAGAGCTTATGCTATTCACGCTCCCGAAGAGGTTTCATCCCCAGATGTTATTACCGGTACTTTCACTCTCTATGATATTAGTGTTGTTGCATTGATTGATCCTGGATCGACTCATTCTTATGTATGTGAGACTTTAGTATCCAGTAAGACTTTGCCTGTAGAGTCTACTAAGTTTGTGATTAAAGTATTGAACCCCTTAGGCCGGTATGTTTTGATTGATAAAGTATGAAAGAATTGTTTGTTGATGATTCAAGATTCATGTTTTAAGGCCGACTTGATGTTGTTTCCATTCGACGAGCTTGATATAATTTTGGGTATGGATTGGTTAATGTTACATGATACAGTTGCGAATTGTAAACAAAAGACTATTGATTTGCGATCTAGAATGATGAGATTATTTGGATTGATTCTAATGATCTGAATGGTTTACTGGCAGTGATTTCTTCGATGTTAGCTCAGAAATATGTGAGAAAGGGTTGTGAAGTTTATTTTTCCTATATGCTTGACTCTAAAGTGACTGAAAAAAAGATTGAATCAGTACCAATTGTGTGTGAGTATCTGGATGTGTTTCTCGAAGAATTACCGGTGATAAACCATAAAAGTAACACATTTTAATCCCATACTTAGCATATTTTTGGATGATTTATCATATAATTTAGTGAATTAGATGCTCCTAATCCTTTAATTTCATGTTTTATACTCAGGAGAGCATAAAGGAACAAAAGGAGCAAAAAACGGGCCAAAAATGGACAAAACGGGCTGATTTAAAGATCCACATGGCCAAGACTACTTCCACACGGGTAGAGTACACGTCCATGTGAGCCATATCAGCCTGTGTCGATATCGCTCCCAGTTTCTCAAATACGCGGAAAAAGCCAATTTTTAAGGTTTTTGAGCATTCTAAATCTATATAAACACAGTAGAAGTAGACCTATGGGGGACACATAGAATAAAAAGCAGAAATTACTCGAAGGAAGCCATTGGAATCGTCTCAGAAGCAGATCCACCTCAAGATTGAATATCTCCATTCAAATTTCTCTCGAAGTTTCTTTGGGTTTTTTATGTCTTATTGTTTTTCTAAATTTGAGATGTTTTCCTTTCACATCATGAACTAAAATCCCTAAATACCTAGGGAGGATGAAACCTATGACGAATCTTATTATTTAATGTTCTGAATTTAATGATAAATACTTTTTCTTGTTCTTAATTATGTGTTCTTAATTCTTGATCTAATATTTCCAGGATATTAATTCAAGTTGATGTGCTTATTCAGAGGAGCAAAAGTCCCTTTTTAAGAGTAGATCTATCATAATTAAGTGGAGTTGCATGCAACCCTAAAAATAGGGCGACATAAATATGCTAGATTATAGTCAAATCTAATAAGGGAATCCATAGATCGAGTTAATACGACAATAGAGGTTTTAATTAGAAAGAGATTTCAATTAATCAACCTAGAGTCAGTTGTTTTTAGTCTCGAAAGAGATATTAACATAATTTAAGGATTTCTACGGATCAAAACAAGTGAATAAATCGTTTGATTCAGAGTCAGAATAATAAGTGAAGCCTACGTGGATTCTTCCTTGGGTATTGTCTTTATTATAGGTTTATTCGATTATTTTCTTCACTCTCTGTCGTGTTTATTAGTTAATTAGTTTAGTTAAATTTAGATTAAAACAAAATCCCTTATTTTTTAGGCTAAATAATAAAAAAGATAGTTAATAATAGTACTTTTAGTCATTGTGGATACGATATTCTGGACTCACAATAACTACACTACCCTTCGATAGGTGCGCTTGCCTTAGTCGTGATCGTGTCTGGTTTAGTGTTTCATAAAATGATCATCAAGTTTTTGGCACTATTTTCGGGGACTAAGATATTAGGAACGCTTGATTTTTATTAATTTTTCCATTTTTATTTTATTACATTTAATTTTTATTTTAGTTTTAGTTTTAATTACTAATTTTCCTTTTGTTTGCTTCTTGCAGGTTCTTGTAGTTTTTGACTAGAAAGAATCCATCAGGACCATTATTATTCAATAGTGAAATTGAAAGTACAACTTGTAGAAATCATAGAGAAATAAGGTGGAGCTCATAGTATATAGAGGAAGAGAAAGATTATGATACCAATACTATCGACGAGATGGCTAAAAATCAGAATAATCTGCTACCGCCTATGGTTGCTGCAAATCTTGTAAATCAGAATCCTGCTCCTCATACTATGTACGACTATGCTAAGCCTAATTTAGCAGGGGCTAAATCGAGTATTGTTAAACCTGCAATTGTTGGAAATAATTTTGAACTGGAACCTAACACTATACAAATGATTCACCAGTTTGGTCAATTTGATGGTTTGCAGGATGAAGACCCGAATACTCATTTGGCCAACTTCTTAGAGTTTTGTGATACTTTCAAAATAAATGGCGTTTCTGATGATGCTATTCACCTTCGGTTATTTCCCTTTTCATTGAGGAACAAAGCTAAACAGTGGTTGAACTCGTTACTACGAGGTTCCAACACTACTTGGGAACAAATGACAGAAAAGTTTCTACTAAAGTATTTTTTGTCAGCTAAAATGACAAAGTTGAGGAATGATATCTCTTCTTTTGTACAGATGGATTTAGAAACTCTTTACGATGCATGGGAAAGGTATAAGGACTTAATGAGAAGGTGCCCTTCCCATGAGTTACCTTTATGGCTACAAGTTCAAACTTTTTACAATGGTTTGAACCCCTCAACTAGGTAGTTAATCGATGCAGCCGCCGACGGGACCCTAAATAACAATACAACTGAGGAGGCTTATGAGTTTATTGAAGAAATGTCACTGAATAATTATCAGTGGCAAGTCATGAGGATAAAGCCGAAAAAAGCCGCTGGTGTTACCTTGACATGGTCACCATGTTATCAAACCAGGTAGAGCTTTTAAATAAAAAGATTGATAGTTTATGTGTCTCTATGCAGGTACATCTGGTGATGCAGTGTGACACAAGTCCAGGAGGAATGAATAATCCAAAATGCCTAGCCTACGACACTAGCAATATGAAAGAACAAGTCAACTATATGGGTAACAATTCTAGACCTCAGAATAACCCTTATAGTAATACTTACAATGCAGGTTGGAGGAACCATCCCAATTTCTCTTGGGGTGGTCAACGCAGTCAAAGACCACAACCCCCTTCAGGCTTTCAACCACCTTACCAGTAGGAAAAGAAGCCAAACCTTGAGGAGATGCTAACGAAAATCATCTCGGTGTCAGAAACATATTTGCAAAACACCGAAGTAGCGCTTAAAAATCAACAAGCGTCGATTCAAGGGCTCAAGAACCAAATAGGTTAGCTTGCTAAGCTAATCTCTGAAAGACCACAAGGTAGCCTGCCTAGCAACACCGAGACTAACCCAAGAGAGCAACTCCATGCGATTACTGTTAGAAATGACGAAGGGTTAGTTGATTCCAACCCAGAACCAAGGCAAGAAGGAATGGTAAGTAAATCTAAGGTGGATAAAAGGCAGAATAAACAAAAATCAGTAAGCAAAGAATATACACCTCGCATGCCATACCCTAAAGCGACAAAGAAAGACCGCACAAATGAACAATTTGATAAATTTCTTAACCATTTAAAAAAATTACGTATTAACTTACCGTTTATTGAAGCTCTTTCGCAGATGCCCAATTCAGTTAAATTTTTAAAGGAGCTTCTGGCAATCAAATAGAAGTTAGATGATTTGTCACATGTGGAATTAAATGTAGTTTGCTCAGCAGTTCTACAAAATAAACTACCTAACGAGTTAAAAGATCCACGAAGTTTTACTATTCTTTATTTAATTGGTAGTTTAGCTGTTAATAATGCTTTGGCTGACTTAGGGGCAAGTATTAACGTCATGCCTTATAAAATGATTAAGCAACTAGGTCTTGGGAAACCCAAACAAACTAGGATGAGTATTCAACTAGCGAATAAAACTATTAGATTTCCTAGGGGTATCATTGAAGATGTACTATTAAAAATTGATAAATTCATATTCCCAATAGATTTTGTTGTTTTAGACATAGAAGAGGATGGTGACGTTCCTTTAATCTTAGGGCGACCATTTTTAGGGACTGCCAGGACTATTATTAATGTTGGTACAAGTGAACTCACACTTCGTGCAGGTGACGAAACGGTTACTCCTCAGGCTCGTGATTTGATTGAGATTCAAGTAATGAAGATGACCTTATAAATCCGATTAATAATACTAATCATGTGGTCTAATCCCCTTTGTAGGGAAAACTTTCGAGAAGCACAAATAAGCCACATTCTAGTTCATGCACAAATAATAGAACCATCCATGAAAGACGAATGCTACAGACAGATGAACTAGACGAATGACCGATTTATGGCAAGGAGGAGCAAAAGCAATACCATGTTGAGTTTAACGAGAGAACCAATCAATTCAAGGTTCGAGACCAAGTTTGGTTAGATAAAAAATACCCTCGAATTATCACTACAGAGCTCAACGCAAACTGAGCGACTCCTTTTACGGTATTCAAAGTCTTTCCATACGGTACAGTCGAGGTAACCCATTCGCATTTCGGCACTTTTAAGGTAAATAGTACTCGACTTAAACCTTATTTAAATAAAGGAATTGACAACGAGAAAGAGGAGATTTGACTCCGTGATCCACCGTGACCATGTGAATACGAGGTAAGTCAAGCTTAGACTCTAAATAAGCATTTCTTGGGAGGCAACCCAAGCACTAACACCACTAACTAGTTTATTTTTATCTATTTTTCATGTTTATATGTAGGATTTTTAACTCACACGGCCTAGACACACGGGCATGTCCTAAGCAGTGGGACTTCATATGGGGACAATAATGAGTTACACGGCCATGTAATGTGGTCGTGACACACACGGCCTGGACACATGGGAGTGTCCTTGGCCATGTGGATTTTGGGACTTAGTTTTTAAAATTTGAAAAATTCGACAGTGAGCTACACGACCTGGTGGCATAGCCATGTGGACCACATGGGCTGGACACAAGGGCATGTCATTGGCCATGTTGATCCTGGAGCTAAATTTTTCCAAATATCGACAGAGACACGGGCTAAAAAGAGGCCACACAGCCTGGACACACGGGTGTGTCCTAGGCAGTGTGAAAACTAGAGCTAAAATTTTCAAAATTTAAACAAGTCGGAGAGCTACACGGGCGAGGCACACGGTCATGTGTTAGGACACACAAGTGTGTGGGATGCCATACAGGCGTGGGAGAAGCGAACAACGAAGCACACGGCCATGAAAACCACACAGCCTAGACACACGAGCGTATCCAAGGCCATGTGACGAATGAGCTATTAATTCCTTGACGAACAAGGGCTAAAAGTCGAGCCATTACACGACCGTGTCAAATTTAAAACCCCCAATCCCTAATTTTCTTTTACTTTTGTCTTCTTCCCCACCTAGCCGCCTCAACACCTCCACCCCCACCGTCCGGCCACCACCTAGCTCCCTCTCCCCTTTCTCTTTCTTTTCTTTTCTTCCTTCCCCCACCCCTTCTTTCCCTTTCTTTCCCTTTTATTTCCTTTTCCCCTCTCTTCTTCCCATTTCCTTTTTCCCTTCCACCACTGTCCCCCCACCAACCCCCCAAGCCACCTCCCCTATCCACCGCAGTCCCCTCGTTGCACGAACCCCAGCCCCAATCCACCACCACCGCACCCTAGCCCGAACCCCCTGACTACCAGTTGCGCGAATTTGTCACCTCTAACCTCCGTTCAGTCGGTTTCCTCTTTAACCCTTTCTTTTGTTTTCTTCATTTATTTATTTATTTCCTTTATTATTATTATTATTATTAGGATTTCTTTCTATATTAATTTTCTTTTTATTATTATTAGTTATTTAGTTGATCATTTTTGGCTATTTTAGATATTTAGTTGAATCTTAATTTTTAATACCTCACTTGCATTTAATCATTATTACTGTTGTTGGTTAGTAGGTTTATAATCATCTTTATGATGCATTCTTTTCTTTTCCTTGCTCTTGAGTTATTTGGCTAAGTGTTGCGTTCTTTATTTCTAGTATTAGGATTATGTATTTGTTTATGGCTGCTTTTACTATTATTTTTAGAATGTCCTGTTCTTTATGGTTTTAGGAGTGAATTTTTATTTAGAAATGTTTGGATTTTATATTCTTGTATAATTGTTTGGTGATGCTTTGTTTATTGAGGCAATCTTTTACTTTTCAGGAACATTATGATGAACACTCGTGGCAAGTCCAAAGTTGCCATCCCCGCTCCGAAAAACTAGAAGGGTCTTGGCGTGACCTCCTCGAGCACCTCTGCCGGGGTTCATCATCCTTACCTCTGATTCTTTGTGGACCCACCTGCGGACTTATTCTAGCTCCTGCGCATGCGACCACTAGGTTTGGGCTGATGCATTGACTGGGCCGTGTTGGAGTAGGTTGGACTAGCTGATGAGGTCCGCGCTTTCATTATTACGGCATTATGGGACCGTTTCTTTGATATCATTGAGCCCACATATATGGAGCTTACTTTGGATTTTTGCTCGACGTTTTACCTTCAGCGAGTGATGCCCACATAGATGGAGCTTACTTTGGATTTTTGCTCGACGTTTTACCTTTAGTGAGTGATGTCATCGTATGACAAGCACGGTACCATTACATTCCGACTTGGTGGCTTGGTGCGACATATGAGTGTCCCTTAGTTTGCGCAGCTTTGGGCATCTACACTGATGAGTTTATGGGTGCCGATAACTTTTTTTACCCCTATCGTCACATCTATTACTCACCTTCATGCTGTTGGACAGATCTCACAGCCAGTCAGATCCCTTACGACACGAGTCGTTCAAAGGCAACATGTCTTTCTCTGGCTCTACGATACATCCACACCTTATTAGCTCACACTTTGACTGGCAGTAGAGAGAGCACAGGAGTTGTAAGCACCACTGGCGCATACTATCTTTGGAGCATGACAACCAGCCACATATTTGACTTAGCTTATTTCATCGCTCTCGCCTTTCGCCATCAGATAGATCGACACAGGAAGGGTCCCATCATCTAGGCCCTTACGCAACTTGCCTTGCTCGACACTTTGGCCTTCTCGATACACTAGAGTAGTCCTCGACTGTAACACCCCAAACCTAGCCTAAAAGTTTGGCTCGAATCTGGCATGTCACATTGATGTGTTTTTTGAAAACCATGTTTCCATTAAAAACCCTTCTTAATAATTAAAAACTAATACCCTTTTTAAACCTTGTTAGAAACCTAAGCTGAATAACATTCTTAACAACTTTGTGAAAATCTTGGCAGTTGCGGAAGCTTGATTTAAAAACAATTGCGGATACGTGATGTTTTGAACAATAGTAGTTGCATTGGAAAACCGTGTTCTAATAGTAGCAATTATAAGAACAATAAATAAAATTCCAAATTTGAAATCCAGAAAATTACAATGGCTTTACTACAACCCACATAAAAACATTTAAAAGTAATAATCAAAACTGTAACATAAACAATGTGTGTGGCTTCCTCCAAGCCCCTCGCAGCTCCGATCCGTCTAAGGCTGGAAATTACCTGAAAGGTTAATAAACAGGGTGAGTTTACGAAAACTCAATGTGAGATCCCCTACTATATAAAAGGAACAGTCAGTCATATAAAAGAATTAAAAGTCCGCCTGACCTTACTCACGAGCCAAGATCAATTGGGCCTTAGCCCACTATAGCAGACAGTACCAGATGGGCTTTAACCCATTACAGAATAAGAAACATTATCAGAACTAGAATCGAATCGAATCGAGATCGATGATCGGTGTGTAATCAAAATCGAATGTGAATGCAATCCCAACCCAATCCAGCTGTATACACTCCCGTACCAACCTTACACCATGTGGGGAGACTACTCAACCCACCCAACCGCTACACACCACAGAAATTACAGCGAGGCTCCAGATATTGTGACGAAGTCACCAGATACAGATATTGTGGCTAGGCCACCAGAATAGATATATATATATATATATGTGGCGAAGCCACCAGATTGCAGCGAGGCTGTCAGAATGCTTCCTCCATCAATATAACTCATATCCCATGCAACAGATATACATGTCATGGCATACAACATACAGAATCAGAATATCATGCCCATATTTGAATCAAACAGTCATAGTTAAGTCATTCATACCACCAACATATATTCACGATCAAATCCGTCAACCACAGAGTCCAAGTCAGTCACTTGCCCACAAGGGCAAAACAATCATTTAACACCCTAGGGGTAAAATGGTAATTTTGCAAATTGAGAGTAAAACAATAATTCTGTAAATCGAGGGTAAAATGGTAATTCTATAAATCGAGGGTAAAATAGTAATTTTGTAAATCGAGGGTAAAATGGTAATTTTGTAAATCAAGGGTAAAACTGTAATTTTGTAAATAAAGGGTAAAACAATAATTTTGTAAATCGAAGGTAAAATAATAATTTTGTAAATCGAGGGTAAAACGGTAATTTTGTAAATCGAGGGTAAAATAGTAATTTTGTAAATCGAGGGTAAAACGATAATTCTATAAATCGAGAGTACTTTGGCAATTTTACAAACTAGGGGTATTTTGGTAATTTTACAAATCGGGGTTATTTTGGTAATTTTATAAACCAAGGGTATTTTGGTAATTCTACCCTACAAGTGCATTTCAGTAATTCTACCCTACAAGGGTATTTCAGTAATGCTATCCTACAGATATGAGATTTACATATTCCAACCCAATATTTACTACACAATCAAACAAGTTATCCAATTGGGCCCGTAGGCCCATTAGGCCCACATGGCCCCTTTCAGCCCATCGCAACCCGAAGTAGCCATCCTACAGCTAGAGTAGTGAGAAATACACACCTGATAGGAGATTGGAGTTAATCCGCGCTCCGAGCACTCTTAGCCGACGCCCAACCCAAACGAGCACGCCATAAAGCGAAAGGGATTAGCCAAGAAATGTACCTTTACTCTCCTCACGGTTCTCTCTATTTAAAGCCAGCTTTGCATCCACTCTTATGTTAGCTTCCCGATGTGGGATCCCTCCATCATCAGAGTTTAAATTCAATACCAACTCTTGCCGCCCCCTGTTAGCAAAATAAATGCTCTTTGCTTACCATGGGATTCGAACCCATGCCTCCCCTTAAATGCTCCACACGCTACTTGCCACTAAGCCACAAGGCTTTTTGTGTCACAATTTGTAACACCCCGTACCCGAGTCCGTTACCGGAATCGAACACAAGGTGCACACAGACTTAACTATTTTCACAGTCCATTTAGAAATTTCCAGACAAGCTGGTTACTGCATCACTGTCGGCTTTAAAATCATATCTTGAGTTTCAGAGCTCGAAAATTAGTTTCGTAATTTTTCCCTGAAACTAGACTCATATGTCCATCTACAGATTTTTTTTCTAGAATTTTTGGTCGAGCCAATCGGTACAGTTTATTAGTTAAAGTCTCCCCTATCCCAGGGTTCGACTACACTGAACTTTGTGTGTTACGAATTGAATATCTCCTTGTAAAGGGCTTTAATACTGATGCCATTTGTTTGTATAGAAACTAGACTCAGAGAGGAATCTATACATATATGGCATGACTCCTAATTATCTCTGGTTAATTTACAATGAATTTCCAAAGTCGGAACAGGGGATCCAGAAACCGTTCTGGCCCTGTTTCACGAGAACTTTAATATCTCTTAACATGTAACTCCTATGACCGTTTCGTTTCTTCCATATGAAAGTAGACTCATCAAGGTTCATTTACATAATTTATTCACTATTTAATACCAGTCCTACTATTTTTAGTGATTTTTCACATCCACATCACTGCTGCGGTCAGCATCTGTCTTTAAGGTAGGCTTTACCTATTTCATGATTTCCATGATTCAACTGCCCCTTTTTGCATACATAGCACAAAGTATGATCATGATTAACCATTCCAATGGCTAATCGTTTCAAAACAATTCCATACCTCATAATGATCGACATACAAACGATTATAGTACTATACTAAAAAACGTATATAAGCCATTTTCGCATGGCTATCCAAGTTTACACAAAACCGAAAGGTACATGACCTTCAACAAAAGGGTAGTCCTATACATGCCATTTCAAAGTTCAACCAAAATTATACCAAAATGGAGGCTTTGATAGTGTGGATGACTTTGACTTCAATGATCCCGAATCTGATAGCTAACGAGCAAAATCTATAAAACAGAGAAAACGGAGTAAGCAATTTATGCTTAGTAAGTTTGAGCAAGAAATTCCAGCACAACAAAAGCATAGCATTCATAAAGCTAACGGATAATTTCATATGCACAAATTCTCAATATCATACTCATTTCACATTCCAACCCCTATGTTCATACATAAGGGATCACCTTAGTCAAATACTGGAAACTCATTACTCGACTGAGCGAATATTATTCGAAGGGAATCAACTAATTCAAGCTCATATGAACATACCTCATTGCTGGAATTTTTTTCAAGCGCATTAACTGAAATTTTACAGCAAGATCGCTTATTCTAGAATCACGTACCTTCAAAATTTAACCGGATATAACGACTCGCTCAAATGCCTTCGGGACGAAGCCCGATTATAGCGACTCGCACGAATGCCTTTGGGACTTAACCCGGGTTTAGTAACTTGCCCAATGCCTTCGGGCTTAGCCCGGATTTATTAACTCGCACGAATGCCTTCGGATCCTAGTCCGGATATAGTCACTTAGCACAAAGCCTTGGGACTTAGCCGGACATCATTCAATAACCGAGCACAATTATCAATAAATTATGACACATTCAGTATTTCATTTTCAATAGCAAAACTCAAACACAAGGCACTTTTTACACTTGCAATTTCGGCTCAATAGCCACACACAAAGAGCATGATTTTAATTTGCTTTAAACATGATCTAATCAATTCGAATTTAAGCTCTATTACTCAAGAACTTACCTCGGACGTGGTCGAACGATTTAAACGGCTATTCGACGACTTTTTCCTTCCCTTATCGGATTTAGCTCCCTTTGCTCTTGAGCTTAATTTAACAAATAAATTGGTTTTATCATTTGAGCATCGAAGAGGAATTCAAGATACTTAGCCAATATATATACTCATTAGGCATCAAAGTCGCATATGTACGAAATCATGAATCGAACTCAACACATTAGTTAATATTCCTCTTAGCGAATTTTCTAAGCCAAGAATAGGCATCAATATGCTTGCCTCTAACCGAATGCATGCACACCAATTTCCCTCATGTGGCGAATATACATGTCCATGTTGAGGCCAATTATACACTTAATACCACACAAAAACAGCATACATTTTACTACTAACGCATTACATATCGTAGCTCAATACACTTCTCTCATTTACTTCATAATCGAGACATCATCACAAGCAAATATACACCTTGAAATAGCATATATGTCATACCAATACATCGTGTGCAAACATATATACATATATATATATGCTAGAGCCGAATCTCAAGTTGATTGTAACTAAACATGAACAAAATTTCAATACACAAATCTTACTTTCCATGCAATGAGCATAAATCACACTTATGGATGTACCATGGCGAATACATCTCAACACCATAATTTTGGTCATGATTAAACAAAAACTTAGTATCTCATTCAAAAATGCTAAAAGAAAATCTAAGAGTCCTCAATCCCCATCACATGTATCATTTTCAAGCTTGATATTTAGCATGCAATGGCATTAACACCACATTTACTTTGGCGAATTTCATTCCCATGACATAGCAAAGATTTGAACCATGGGCTACCAAGAACATCAAGCTAGCAACTAAAAACATGCATGAATCTCATGGCACAACCTCAAACATACCTTAATCTTGATGCAAGTATAGCCAACCTCTTCCTAATCCTCTTCCAAAACAAACATGAAGCAAAATTCCTTCCTTCCTCTAGTATTTTCGGTCAAGAGAGAATGAAAAGATGGATGAACAATTTTTTTCTTTTCTCTTCCACAATGCACGGCAATGGGGGGTTTCACCACACACACACATTTTTTTTCTTTCTTTATTACCCATACTTATTTGTTTATTGTTTCTCCCTAATGCACCAACAAAACATGTTTCATGACATGTTTAGCCCATGATTCCTTGTCATGGCCGCCACTACAACTTGGGGGAATTTGACATGCAAGTCCTCCCTTTGACTACATGCACTATTAGGTCCTTATAGATTAGCCTTTCACTTTTCAAAAGTGTCACACAAGTCCTACTAACTGAATTCACATGCAATCGGCTAAATCGGAACTTGAAATTTTCACACATTCATAATTACATATTCTAGACAATAAATATTACATTCAAACATTTCGGTGACTCGGTTCAGCGGTCCCGAAACCACTTCCCGACTAGGGTCAATTTTGGGTGTCACACAATTTCTCCAACAATATTCTTAAGGCCTACCTACTTCACCCAGGGTTTGATTCACCTTAAACCAAAATTTTTGCTAGAGTCCAGTGTCGAACCAGGATCGCTCCAACACTTCTCAAAGACACTTAACCACTAAAACAAGCCTTCAACTACGAAATTTTCACACACAATGAATATTATAAGTGCCTTCAATCGCTCCCATGCTCAAGGCCCAAAACTTCTAGGCCCAAATTCAGGGTGTTACAACTCTACCTCCCTTAAAGAAATTTCTTCCCCAAAATTTCCATCTAATAGGGTGGTCGTGTAACATCTACCCCACTACGCTACCGCTGCGCACTCTGATCCTACTATCACCATCACACTTCAACTAGAACTTGAAACATCCATACATACAACACTTATTCACTGAAGCGGACACATATTTATCACACATATATACAATTTCTATATCCAAACATCACATCCACATAAAATAAAAACAAAATTTAAATTCAGACCAATATCTAAAGAATCCATAGTATTTTAATTTCTAAAAAGACAAAAGTATTCAGAAGACTTACGAATTCGGCGTCGGAGACTCGGTGTGCCACACTTTTTAGGAGAAATACATCAAACAGACCACGTGGTTGAAAATAATTTTCTGAAATTCAACCTTTGAAAACCCAATCCACAGCCGAGTTGTTGCAACTAGGCTCTGATACCACTAAATGTAACACCCCAAACCCGGCCTGGAAGTTTGGCTCGAATCTGACATGTCACATTGAAGTGTTTTTTGAAAACTATGTTTCCATTAAAAACCCTTCTTAATAATTAAAAACTTATACCCTTTTTAAACCTTATTAGAAACATCAGCTGAATAACATTCTTAACAACTTTGTGAAAATCTTGGTAGTTGCAAAAGCATGATTTAAAAACAATTGCGGATACCTGATGTTTTGAACAACAGTAGTTGCATTGGAAAGCCGTGTTCTAATAGTAGCAATTATAAGAACAATAAATAAAATTCCAAATTTGAAATCTAGAAAATTACAACGGCTTTACTACAACCCACATAAAAACATTTAAAAGTAATAATCAAAACTGTAACATAAACAATGTGTGTGGCTTCCTCTGACCCCTCGCAGCTCCGATCCGTCTAAGGCTGGAAATTACCTGAAAGGTTAATAAACGGGGTGAGTTTACGAAAACTCAGTGTGAGATACCCTACTATATAAAAGGAACAGTCAGTCATATAAAAGAATTAAAAGTCTGGCCCCATTCTTACTTATAGTTTCAGTATCAATTGGGCCTTAGCCCATTATAACAGATAGTACCAGTTGGGCTTAAACCCATTACAGAATAAGAAACATTATCAGAACTAGAATCAGAATCAGAATCAGAATTAGGTGACGTAATCGAATCGTAATCGATGTCGGTGTGATGATCGTAATCGAATGTGAATGCAATCCCATCCCAATCTAGCCGTATACACCCCCGTACCAACCTTACACCATGTGGGGAGACTACTCGACCCACCTAACCGCTACACACCACAGAAATTGCAGCGAGGCTGCCAGATATTGTGACGAAGTCACCAAATACAGATATTGTGGCTAGGCCACCAGAATAGATATATATATGTGGCGGAGGCACCAGATTGTAGCGAGGCTGCCAGAACGCTTCCTCCATCAATATAACCCGTATCCCATGCAACAGATATACATGTCATGGCATACAACATACAGAATCAGAATATCGTGCCCATATTTGAATCAAACAGTCACAGTCAAGTCATTTATATCACCAACATATATTCACAATCAAAACCCTCAACCACAGAGTCCAAGTCAGTCACTTGCCCATAAGGGCAAAACAATCATTTAACATCCTAGGGGTAAAATGGTAAATTTATAAATCGAGGGTAAAACGATAATTCTGTAAATCGAGGGTAAAACGGTAATTCTGTAAATAAAGGGTAAAATAATAATTTTGTAAATCGAGGGTAAAATGGTAATTTTGTAAATCGAGGGTAAAACGGTAATTTTGTAAATCGAGGGTAAAATGGTAATTCTATAAATCGATGGTAAAACAGTAATTCTGTAAAACAAGGGTAAAACGGTAATTTTGGAAATTGAGGGTAAAACAGTAATTATGTAAATCGAGGGTAAAACGGTAATTCTATAAATTGATAGTACTTTAGCAATTTTACAAACTAGGGGTATTTTGGTAATTTTACAAACTGGGGTTATTTTGGTAATTTTATAAACCAAGGGTATTTTGGTAATTCTACCCTACAAGGGTATTTCCGTAATGCTAGCCTACAGATATGAGATTCACATAGTCCAACCCAATATTTACTACACAATCAAACAAGTTATCCAATTGGGCCCGTTGGCCCATTAGGCCCACATGCCCCCTTTCGCCCATCGCGCCCAAGTAGCCATCCTACAGCCTAGAGTAGTGAGAAATACACACGATAGGAGATCTGGAGTTAATTAGCGCTCCGAGCACTCTTAGCCGACGCAAGAACCCAAACGAAAGCACGTCATAAAGCGAAAGGATCACCAAGAAAGGTACTTTTACTCTCCTCATGGTTCTCTCTATTTAAAGCCAGCTTCGCATCCACTCTTATGTTAGCTTCCCGATGTGGGATCCCTCCATCATCAGAGTTTAAATATAACACCAACTCTTGCCGCCCCCTGAGCAAAATAAATGCTCTTTGCTTGCCATGGGATTCGAACCCATGCCTCCCCTTAAATGTTCCACACGCTACTTGCCACTAAGCCACAAGGCTTTTTGTGTCACAATTTCTCCAACAATATTCTTAAGGCCTACCTACTACACCCAGGGTTTGATTCACCTTAAACCAAATTTTTTGCTAGAGTCCAGGTTTAAACCCAAGACTTCTCCAACACTTCTCAGCACACTTAACCACTAAAACAAGCCTTTAACTACGAAATTTTCACGCACAACAGAATATTATAAGCTGCCTTCAACCGCTCCTATGCTCAAGGCCCAAAACTTTTAGGCCCAAATTCAGGGTGTTACAACTCTACCTCCCTTAAAGAAATTTCGTCCCCAAAATTTCCATCTAATAGGGTGGTCGTGTAACATCTACCCTACTACGCTACCGCTGCGCACTCTGATCCTACTATCACCATCACACTTCAACTAGAACTTGAAACATCTCATACATACAACACTTATTCACTGAAGCGGACACATATTTATCACACATATATACAATTTCTATATCCAAACATCACATCCACATAAAATAAAAACCAAATTTAAATTCAGACCAATATCTAAAGAATCCACAGTATTCCAATTTCTAAATAGACAAAAGTATTCAGAAGACTTACGGATTCGGCGCTGGAGACTCGGTGTGCCACACTTTTTAGGAGAAATACATCAAATAGACCACGTGGTTGAAAATAATTTTTTGAAATTCAACCTTTGAAAACCCAATCCACAGTCGAGTTGTTGCAACTAGGCTATGATACCACTAAATGTAACACCCCAAACCCGGCCTAGAAGTTTGGCTCGAATCTGGCGTGTCACATTGAAGTGTTTTTCGAAAACCATGTTTCCATTAAAAACCCTTCTTAATAATTAAAAACTTATACCCTTTTTAAACTTTGTTAGAAACCTCAGCTGAATAACATTCTTAACAACTTTGTGAAAATCTTGGCAATTGCGGAAGCTTGATTTAAAAACAATTACGGATACGTGATGTTTTGAACAACAGTAGTTGCATTGGAAAATCGTGTTCTAATACTAGCAATTATAAGAACAATAAATAAAATTCCAAATTTGAAATCCAGGAAATTACAACGGCCTTACTACAACCCACATAAAAACATTTAAAAGTAATAATCAAAACTGTAACATAAACAATGTGTGTGGCTTTCTCCGATCCCCTCGCAGCTCCGATCCGTCTAAGGTTGGAAATTACCTAAAAGGTTAATAAACGGGGTGAGTTTATAAAAACTCAGTGTGAGATCCCCTACTATATAAAAGGAACAGTCAGCCATATAAAAGAATTAAAAGTCTGGCCCCAGCCTTACTTACAGTTTCAGTATCAATTGAGCCTTAACCCCATCAGAACAGACAAAGCATTGGATGGGCTTTAACCCATTACAAAATAAGGAACATTATCGAACTAGAATCGTAATCGAATCGAATCGAATTAGGTGATGTAATCGAATCGAATCGATGTCGGTGTGTAATCGTAATCGAATGTGAATGCAATCCCAACCCAATCCAGCCGTATACACCCCAGTACCAACCTTACACCATGTAGGGAGACTACTTGGCCCACCCAACCGCTACACACCATAGAAATTGCAGCGAGGCTGCCAGATATTGTGACGAAGTCACCAAATACAGATATTATGGCTAGGCCACCATAATAGATATATATATGTGGCGAAGCCACCAGATTGCAGCGAGGCTGCCAGAACGCTTCCTCCATTAATATAACCCGTATCCCATCCAACATATATACATGTCATGGCATACAACATACAGAATCAGAATATCATGCCCATATTTGAATCAAACAGTCACAGTCAAGTCATTCATATCACCAACATATATTCACAATCAAATCCGTCAACCACAGAGTCCAAGTCAGTCACTTGCCCACAAGGGCAAAACAATCATTTAACACCCTAGGGGTAACATGGTAATTTTATAAATCGAGGGTAAAACGATAATTCGGTAAATCGAGGGTAAAACAATAATTCTGTAAATCGAGGGTAAAATAGTAATTTTGTAAATCGAGGGTAAAATGGTAATTTTATAAATCGAGGGTAAAACGATAATTTTGTAAATAGAGGGTAAAACAGTAATTCTGTAAATCGAGGGTAAAACAGTAATTCTATAAATTGAGGGTAAAATAGTAATTTTGTAAATCGAGGGTAAAACGATAATTCTATAAATCGAGAGTACTTTGGCAATTTTACAAACTAGGGGTATTTTGGTAATTTTACAAATCGGGGTTATTTTGGTAATCTTATAACCAAGGGTATTTTGGTAATTCTACCCTACAAGGGTATTTCGGTAATTCTACCCTACAAGGGTATTTCAGTAATGCTAGCCTACAGATATGAGATTCACATAGTCCAACCTAATATTTACTATACAATCAAACAAGTTATCCAATTGGGCCCGTAGGCCCATTAGGCCCACATGGCCCATTTCGGCCCATCGCCGCCCGAAGTAGCCATCCTACAGCTAGAGTAGTGAGAAATACACACCTAATAGGAGACTGGAGTTAATCCGCGCTCCGAGCACTCTTAGCCAACGCCCAACCCAAACGAGCATGCCATAAAGCGAAAGGGATCAGCCAAGAAAGGTACCTTTACTCTCCTCATGGTTCTCTTTATTTAAAGCCACCAGATCCACTCTTATGTTAGCTTCCGATGTGGGATCCTCCATCATCGAGTTTAAATTCAACACCAACTCTTGCCGCCCCCTGAGCAAAATAAATGCTCTTTGCTTGCCATGGGATTCAAACCCATGCCTCCCCTTAAATGTTCCACACGCTACTTGCCACTAAGCCATAAGGCTTTTTGTGTCACAATTTCTCCAACAATATTCTTAAGGCCTACCTACTACACCCAGGGTTTGATTCACCTTAAGCCAAAATTTTTGCTAGAGTCCAGGTTTGAACCCAGGACTTCTCCAACACTTCTCAGCACACTTAACCACTAAAACAAGCCTTCAACTATGAAATTTTCACGCACAACAGAATATTACAAGCTGCCTTCAACCGCTCCCATGCTCAAGGCCCAAATTCAGGGTGTTACATCGACACTTACCCTCGTTGACTAGATGTCCCTTCAGTGCATCTCTAGCATGATCCACATGAGGATGATCAAGTGGCAACGTGGAGTGGACCCCCCTCAGTACAGACTAGTCCAGTCTGACAATGAGCATGACCCAGAGGACTTCATTGATGATGTTCCTCCCTATCACGAGGACCCACCACAGCCTCCACCATCGAGTCACCGACATGCTCCCTTTACTGCTAGCTCTCGACGAGTCTTCTATGAGGAGTTCATGAGTTTCGTCAGTATTGTACTGAGCAGTTTGACAGTCTTGATGCAACTTTGTAGCAGATCTGCCAGTATTTATATATTTCTCCTCCAGCACCGACAACGTACGCATCTGACAATGAGGACCACTAAGTCCATTTATCTTTATGTCTATTTTTATTTTTATTTTTATTTTTATTTTTATTTTTATGTTTATGTTTATTTTGTTTTCCTATTTTGAACTTTATTTTAATTATTATGGTTGTTTCTTAACGAGTAACCCTTTAATCTTTTTCAGCATTGTGTTTATTTTGTTATCAGTTGCTCAGAATTTTGCACTACCCCTACATTTATCTACAATTCCGCATTTCACTATCCTGAGAAATTCATCCACCATTCAGGGCAGTTTCAATTATCTCCCTATCTTATGATATTTTGTTTCTATTATGATTTATATTTATTTGTACATTGAGGATAATGTACATCTTAAGTGTGGGGAGGTTATTTATATGATTATTTGAAAATCCCTGAATTATGCATTGTGTTTAAGTAATTTTCTCATATTACTTTTAGAAAGAACTCTTATTGATTTATGATTTTCATTGATATGTTTTAGATTAAATTCATAGATACTTATGCATTGATGGTTTAAACTTTAAGATACTAGAGAATCAAGCATGACAAATCTAGTTTTCAGAATTAAAAATTTTTAGCATGTTTCCCTAAATTGAGGTATTACTTTGAAGTTGAAACTTGCAAGATTGACATTAAAAACCATAATTTTTGTGAGATTTTAAGCCTTTAGAGCATACATTCTTCTTTCTTACTTTATTATTGGTTATACGTGTGTCAATATTGAATTGTTATTCTAGAACTCACTTAGATTATACATGTCGAGACCACACCTTTGATTTGATATACTAAGATGATAAAGGCACCTAGGTTTTAACCTATTTGTCCCACAAAAAGCCTACCTTCACAAATTAACCCTTAGTGAACCCCTTTGAGCCTAAAAAACCGTTTCTTAATTTATCCTTAATATTAACCCATACATCATACTTTTTGAGTCATTGAGAATTTTTCCTATTTTATTGACTCTATTTTTGTCGAGATTTGATTTGGTTAATTGCTTAACTCGTTCTTTTATTTTAGTTGTATAATTTTCTCTTATTATTCATTCAGTTAAAAAAAAGAAAAAAATATAATATTTACATACATGTTGATTATTATTAGTTCTTTATCTTGAGCTTAAATAGTTAATTTCATATTCTGAGAAGAAGCTCATGTCTATCTTTAATAAATTCGATTGATGTAATTATTTAAGTATTAGTTTATTTTTCTAGTTAGGTAATTTATCAATTCGATCTTGATTCTAACCTTTTTTTTAGCCTTTATCCACACCTTTAACCCAAGCCCAGTTACAACCCTTTAAAGACCTTTTGATTTGTGTATCATATCATTTTATAGTGGTGAAGATTTGATTTTCATGTAAGCTTATGGTAATAACTTTTCATGTTTGACTCTTGAGTGCTCAATTTTTGAACCTTAAACACTTTGAGTGATTTGAGTGAATCTTTAGTAAGGATACCAATTCTTGTTAATTTTTGAATTAAAGGTAATTATTTAGATAAGGGGAAATACCAATGTTTTCATGCTTTTAATGTTAGACTTGGATTGGTTGTGCATTTAGTGCTCTTTTAGTTGAATTATCAATGTATGATTATTTGTGAAATTATGATAAAACATTATTGATGAGAATAATGAATTGAGGAAGGTTAATTTTAATTGTGAGTTGAGGATTTTGCTTGAGGACAAGCAAACACATAAGTGTGGGGATATTTGATAAACCATAAAAGTAACATATTTTAATCCCATACTTAGCATATTTTTGGATGATTTATCATATAAATTAGTGAATTAGATGCTCCTAATCCTTTAATTTCATATTTTATACTCAGGAGAGATAAGAGAACAAAAGGAGCAGAAAACAGGCCAAAAATGGACAAAATAGGCTGATTTAAAGATCTACACGGCCAATACTACTTCCACACGGGCAAAGCACACACCCGTGTGAGCCACACGGGCTGGCCACACGCCCATGTGCCAGCTCATGTTGATATCATTCCCAATTTCTCAAATATGCAGAAAAAGCCAATTTTTAGGGTTTCTAAGCATTCTAAAGTCTATATAAACAAAGTAGAAGTAGACCTATGGGGGACACATAGAGCAAAAAGCAGAAATTACTCGAAGAAAGCCGTTGGAATCGTCTCAGAAGCAGATCCACCTCAAGATTGAATATTTCCATTCAAATTTCTCTCGAAGTTTATTTGGGTTTTTTATGTCTTGTTATTTTTCTAAATTTGAGATGTTTTCCTTTCACATCATGAACTAAACTCCCTAAATACCTAGGGAGGATGAAACCTATGACGAATCTTATTATTTAATGTTCTGAATTTAATGATAAATACCTGTTCCTGTTCTTAATTATGTGTTCTTAATTCTTGATCTAATGTTTTCAGGATATTAATTCAAGTTGATGTGCTTATTCAGAGGAGAAAAAGTCCCTATTTAAGAGTTGATCTGCCATAATTAAGCGGAGTTGCATGCAACCCTAGAAATAAGGCGACATAAATCTGCCGGATTAGAGTCAAATCTAATAAGGGAATCCATAGATCGAGTTAATGCGACAATAGGGGTTTTAATTAGAAAGATATTTCAATTAATCAAACTAGAGTCAGTTGTTTTTAGTCTCGAAAGAGATATTAACATATTTTAGGGATTTTTACGGATCAAAACAAGTGAATAAATCGTTTGATTCAGAGTCAGAATAATAAGTGAACACTATGTGGATTCTTCCTTGGATATTGTCTTTATTATTGGTTTATTCGATAATTTTTTCACTCTTTGTCGTGTTTATTAGTTAATTAGTTTAGTTAAATCTTTATATTTTAGGCTAAATAATAAAAAAGATAGTTAATACTAGTACTTTTAGTCCTTGTGGATACGATACTCTGGACTCACCATAACTATACTACCATTCGATAGGTGCGCTTGCCTTAGTCGTGATTTTAGTCTAGTTTAGTGTTTCATAAAACGATCATCAATCGGGTTTGCCACCGATTCGAGAGGTACAGTTTGGCATTGAGTTAGTGCTGGGAATGACTCTAATATCGATAGCTTCGTATAGGATGGCACCGACCAAATTGAAGGAATTGAAAGCTCAGTTGCAGGAATTGACAGATAGAGGCTTCCCACGACTGATTTTTTCTCCCTAGGGTGCACAGGTTTTGTTTGTGAAAAATAAAAACGGAACTAGGAGAATGTTCATCAATTATCGACATCTCAATAAAGTGACTATAAAGAATAAATATCCTTTGCCATGAATTAACAACTTGTTCGATCAGTTAAAAGGGGCTATAGTGTTTTCAAAGATAGATTTGAGATCAGATTACTATCAACTGCGAGTTAAAGACTCTGATGTGCCAAAAACTGCTTTCCGAACAAGGTAAGGACATTATGAGTTTTTGGTTATGCCTTTTGGACTTACTAATGCAGCTGTTGCTTTTATGGATCCAATGAATCAGATATTTAGACCGTATTTGGATTGATTTGTTGTTTTGTTCATAGATGACATTTTGATATATTCTCGTGATGAATTCGAGCACCCTGAACATCTGAGAATTATGTTACAAACTTTCTGAGATAAACAGTTGTATGATAAGTTCAGTAAATGTGAGTTCTAGTTGCATAAAGTTGGTTTCTTAGGACATGTTGTATCAGCATCGAGTATTCGGGTTAATCTGAGCAAGATTTCGGCAATACTAGATTGGAAGCCTCCAAGAAATGTATTTTATGTATGAAGTTTTTTGGGACTTGCTGGTTATTACAAACGATTTGTAAAAGGTTTCTCTATGATTGCAACGCCGATGACGAGACTGTTTCAGAAAGATGTTAAGTTCGAGTGGTCAGAAAGTGTCAGAATAGTTTTGAGCAGTTGAAAGTTTTGTTAACCGAAGCTCCGGTACTAGTTCAACCAGAGTCGGGTAAAGAATTTGTCATTTATAGTGATGCATCTTTGAATGGAGGCTATGTTTTGAAGCAGGAAGGCAAAGTCATAGCTTATGCCTCGAGACAGTTAAAGCCGCATGAAAAGAACTATCCGACACATGATCTGGAATTGGCAACTATTGTGTCTGCGTTGAAGATATGGCATCACTGTCTATTCAGTGAGAAATGTCACGTTTATTTTGATCACAAAAGCTTAAAATACTTGATGACTCAAAAAGATCTAAATCTACGACAGCGAAGATGGTTAGAGTTGTTAAAAGATTACGAGCTTGTAATTAACTACCATCTGGGAAAGACCAATGTTTTTGTTGATGCTCTAAGTCAAAAATCTCTGTTTGTTCTGCGTGCAATGAATGCGCATATGACTCTAGCCGATGACATCTGAGTTTAAAGTGAGACTATTATTTATACAGCAGATTCGTGAAGCTCAAAAAGTTGATAATGAATTGTTAGCAAAACGGGCACAATGTGGTTCAAACCTTGATTCCGAATTTCAGATTGATGCTAATGATTGTTTTAGATTCAGAGCCCAAAATTGTGTTCTGAGAAATTCAGAGTTGATGCGAATAATTTTGAATGAAGCTCATAGTAGTCGGTTGTCTGTTTATCCGGGAAGCATAAAAATGTATAATGATCTAAAACAACTCTATTGGTGGCCTGGTTTGAAGCGTGACATCTCCGAATTTATTTCGAAATGTTCAATTTGTCAACAAGTCAAAGGTGAACATCAGGTACGTCTGGGTTACTTTAGCTGATTATGATTCCCGAGTGGAAATGGGACAAAATCACGATGGATTTTGATTGGGTTTGCCTCTACCACTGAGTAAGAAATATGCAATCCCGGTTGTTATTGATATAAAAAGAGAAAATATTAATAATAATTAATAAAAAATAAAAAAATGAATTCTATTTTTTTCATTGTATTTTTTGTAGTCTTTTTTATATTATTTATTCTTTTTTCAACTCTCAACATTTATATTCAAAATTTACAGTCATATTGACAACAGTGTATCGAACAAATATAATTCGATCATAGATAAATAGATCCATTTATCCTCGTTTGATAGACTGACTAAATCAGCTCATTTAATTCTAGCTCACATAGATTATTCACTTGATAAGCTTGCTGAGTTGTACATTTCGCAGATTGTGAGATTGCACGGAGTACCTATTTCTATTATTTCAGATAGAGATATGAGGTTTACATTGCAGTTTTGGAAGAAACTGCAAGTTGCATTGGGTACGAAACTACACTTTAGCACTGCTTTCCACCCACAAACAGATGGTCAATCCGAGCAGATTATTCAGATACTCAAGGATATGTTGAAATGTTGTATTCTTGAGTTTGAAGGTACGTAGGAACGATACTTGCCACTGATTGAATTTGCATATAATAATAGCTTTCAATCAAGTATAAAAATTGCACCTTATGAAGCTTTGTATGGTCGTAAATGCTAAACACCTCTGTATTGGACTAAGGTCAATGAGAATAAGATACACAGGGTCGATTTGATCAAAGAGACTAAACAGAAAGTGAAAGTGATTTGTGATAATATAAAAGCAGTATCAGATTGTCAAAAATCGTATACAGACTTGAAAAAAAAGATATTGAGTTTCAGATCGAGGAAAAAGTGTTTTTGAAAGTCTCACCATGGAAGAAAATACTTCGATTTGATCGTAAAGGCAAATTGAGTCTGAGATTTATTAGGCCGTATGAGATTATTGAACGTATCGGGCCTGTTGCTTACAGACTGTTGTTACCACCTGAGTTAAAAAAGATCCATAACGAATTCCATGTTTCGATACTTCAACAATATCGATCTGACCCATCGCATGTGATTTCCCCGTTTGAGATTGAGCTTCAATCTGATATGACATAAGAAGAAGAACAGATCCGAATTTTAGATCGCGAGGTTAAAGAATTGAGAAATAAGAAAATCTCTTTAGTGAAAGTCTTATGGTAGCGGAAGGGGGTTGAAGAAGCTACGTGGGAGCCCGAGGATGCTATGAGAGAACGTTAACAAAACCTATTCGCCGGTAAGATTTTCGGTGACGAAAATCTCCAAGGGGGGAGAATTGTAACAATCCGGTTTAGGCCCTATTCAAAATAGTGGTTTCAGGACCACAAATCCGTGTCAAAAAATATTTTAATTTTTTTTATTTTTTTGGTATCTACATCATGTTAATTTATGTGTTAAATTTTCATGATTTAATTTTATCGATTGAGTGTTCGATTTAATAAAGGGACTTAATCGCGTAAATTGTAATGGTGGCTAGCTATTTGTTAAAGTGCTTATTTGTTTTGAGGAATTAATTATGGGGTCCTTATGTGGCAAATTGGCCATTAACTAATAGCATGGCCGGTTTTGGGCCTGAAATATATGGTTTACTAATTAAATTTATAAGGTTAAAAAGGTAAATTATGTATTAAAATGTAGTTAAATAAAATAAAACATAAAACCATGCATTGTGTTCATTATCTTTGCCGAAACTTTAAAGGAGAAAGAAAGAAAATAAGCTAGCTACATTCAGCCTTGTACAAGCTTGATTCAAGGTTCGTTTTTTTTTTGTTTTTGATAATTTTTACGTTTTTGAGATCGTTGCTTCGTGTTTTATCTGGCCCATGCTTTAATTTTCAGAATTGATGATGAATTTGAGATTTTCTATTGTTGAAAGCTTAATGATTTTTGTGTTTGATGATGAAAAATAAATATATGTTGTTAGATTTTCATGGTTAATTATGTAATTTTTAGTAAAAATGGCTATTTAGGATTAAATTGTGAATTTTGTAAATTGAGGGGTCAAAATGTGAAATAAATGAAAGAAATGGGCTGTTAGGGACCTTAGTGAAATTCGGCCAAGCATGCGTGTGGTGAAATTTTGAATATTTCGTGTTTTGTGAAATAGGGACTAGATTGTGAAAAATGTGAAATGTCAAGGGAAAAAGTGTAATTAGCCCATTTATGTGTTTTTGGATGAATTTGATTGAATATACGATTAAATAAGTTGAATTTATATTGAATTAGCTCAAGAAAAGAGGAAATCGGATTTGGATCGGGGGAAATCCAAAGTTGTCAAATAGAGGAATCAGATTTGGATTGGATGAAATCTAAAGGTGTCAAATAGTCGTTCCGGTACGTTTGTCTTCGTCTGAGGTAAGTTCATAAGTAAAAAAATGTCGTTAAATTTGAATGTTTAAGTAATATACGTGCCGGATTAAATTATTACCTATATATGTGTTGATGTCGAATTAGTATAAGCATGGGAGAAATATATACGAGATGGAATCGATTGGTTTACTACATCCGAAAGCCCCATACAAACCTTAAGAATAGTTATGATACATATGTCATGACATAGGATTCCGTTATGTGATTTCGTGTAATACCACATATGGGACGTTGGCATCGATTTGTGATTTACGTGTAAGACCATGTCTGGGACATCGGCATTGTATATGAGTTTGTGTAAGACCCTGTCTGGGACAGTGGCATCGAAATGTGATTACATGTAATACCACGTCTGGGACGTTTACATTGTACAAGCTTTTTGACTATTCGAGTATCCTTTTTAATTTCGAATGGTTTAACGGGCAATATTGAGTTAAGATCGAATGTGAAATCGAGCTAAAAGATTCAGGTACGTGCTAAGTTAGATGGTTATGAAAGTAAGGTAAGTATATACTTGAGATGAATACATGGATCATGCATGATAAAAGAGAAATTTATATATATGCTTATGAGCATGTTTGTATTCGGTCAAGTTTAGAATAATATGTTAATGTTTATGTGATGATATATGAATTTGCAAGTATGATAAATGTATATGTGATTAAGGTTTGTTTGATTCGGCTTAGTTTAATAGAATTATATATGTTATTGAAATGTTTTAATAGCTTATGACTTACTAAGCTATTCAAGCTTATTATGTGTGCGTTCGTTCATTGTTTTATAGATTTTGGAAGCTAGAGCTTGGGGATCGTCAAGGAAATCTGTCACACTATCAATCACTATTTCGATATTTTAAAAGCTTGAATTATGAACCTATAGCAGGTATAGGCTAGTATTTGTTTTGGTCAATTTTGAATTTGTATATTTGAGCCATGCGAAAATGGCTTGTAATGAAGCTTATGTTTATGTATATTTAGTTGTGATATAAGTTCATGTTAGGTATATATATGTTTTGGCATGAAGTAACAATTTATGGCTTATGTTTAGTTCTTTTGGAAAGCTTGATATATGTGGTTGATGCATGTGTTTGAGATATGGATTGTTATTGACCTATTATTGAGATACATAATTCGAAACATGAATCAATTTGGAAATTGTTTATAATGTAAATTATGTATTTGGTTATGTGATGAAATATAGGTAATGGTTTTAAGTTATTTATGATTCGGCATTGGTGTTTAAATCATGTCATTAAGTGTTTAGTTATATGTTACTGTTGAATTTGTGGTATTGGACATATGTGGACTAAGTTAGGCTATGAAAATTTTGGTTAAGAAATATGGTTTTTGCATCGGTTTGAAATGGCATGCTTGCATGGGTGATTTGGTTTTAAATTGATAAATAAGGTGTATTGTATATTCGGCTAAGGCTTTGGACTCATAATGACAAGTACTTGATATGGTATATATCATAATAATAAAAATATATTATGTATTGAATGTTTTTCATGAATGATCGAATGTATATTCTATGGTTGTTTTGGTTTGCTCATAAGAGAATCAACTTGTGTACCGAATACTTGTTTATTGAATCAATTTTGCATTTGTTCTTTTGATAGTTATAGATCATGCGCATTTGATATCCCTATGATGTGATCGTTTGAGGCTTGGCTACTCTGGTTCGGTTTGTGGTGGCAAGTATACATATATATTAGGCATGATTTGATTTATTATTAATAATTTAGAGTTGGTTCAAATTGATATGGTCTTGTGCGCATAACTTGTGATGAGAAAAGATGAATATATATTGGTTTTGTTATAATGCATATTTATGTGAACTTATAAATATGTCTAGTATGCTGTGTGGATGTTTTAACCTAGAACAATATGCGTAATATGTGAATTGGTTTAATTATGAAATAGAAGACAAAACAAGAGTATATTGAATCGACACTTGTGTTTTAAAATAAAATTTAGAATTGGTCAATTGGTAACTATAATATGTTCGGCATTTGTAATGTTATTAAGGTTACATATGTTTTGTTTAGTTTTGAATTATGCATATGTGAATAAGTTTTTAAATGGTATGTTTGACATTCAATTAATAAGATAGATATTTTAACAAATGCTTTGTATATGTTATTTACTGATACATGTTTGATTATATATAAATCGAAAAACGGTGCAAATTTTTAGTTTTGTAATGAAAGTCTGTTTGAGTTGTGTTTTGACCGGTAATGACTCGTAACCCTATTGTGACAACAGATATGGGCTAGGAGTGTTACAATGCTTCATTCAAAATCATTTGTACTAGTTCTAAACTTTTTGGTACACATACTCTACCTCTAAATTATAAACAATCATCAGTCCCGACCTGAAATTTTGAGTCAGAAGTCGTTTCACTTTGTATTTGTTTTGCTTGCAACTTACTAACATTTTTCTGAGCTTTAGAGGTCTATTGCAAAAATGTCAGTCTAAATTTTAGCTCAGCTATAATTGAATCGTCATAAGATAGAGACAAGTGGGTGCTCAATGCCCGTAAGGAAAATAAGGATTTTTGGTTCAAGACATCCGCCACTACATTAGCTTTCCTCGGATGGTAATCAATAACGAGATCATTATTTTTCAATAATTCCAACCATCTACGTTGCCTTAAATTCAGTTCTTTCTATGTCATTAAATACTTCAGACTTTTTTGATCCATAAAGATGTGACATTTTTCACCAAAAAGATGATGTCGCCATATTTTTAATGCAAAAACAATAGCTAGTAATTCAAGATCATGTGCTGGGCAAGTTCTTTCATGCTGTTTTAGCTGCCTAGATGCATAAGCCACTACTTTACCAGCTTGCATCAATACACATCCTAAACCATTCAATGAGGCATCGATGTAAACTATAAATTCCTTAACCGATTCAAGTTGGACTAATACAGGTGCTTCCGTCAATGAAGCTTTCCATGTATCAAAACTCTGCTGGCACTTATCAGTCTACTCAAATTTCACTTCTTTTTGCAACAATCGAGTCATCAGAGAAGCTATCATTGAATACCCTTTAACAAATCTCTAATAATATCATGCTAATCCTAGAAAACTTCTGACTTTTGAAGTATTCCTCGGCGGCTTCCAACTTACAGTAGCTGAAATTTTGCTCGGATCCACCCGAATACCTTCTACAGATGCAACATGTCCAAGGAAACTAACTTCCCATAGCCATAATTTACATTTACTAAATTTAGCATACAATTTTTTCTTACACAGAGTTTGCAATACAATTCTTAGATGCTTAGCATGTTCATTCACATCCCGAGAGTAAACCAAAATATCATCAATAAAAATAACCACAAACCTGTCCAGGTATGGTCTGAAAATTCTGTTCATTAAAACCATAAATACCACCAAGGCATTTGCTAATCCGAATGGCATCACCTAAAACTCATAATGCCCATATCTAGTTCTAAAAGCTGTCTTCGGTACATTTGAATCTTTTACTCGTAACTGATAGTAACTAGATTGTAGATCAATTTTCCAAAATACAGTGGCAACTTTAATTGATCAAACAAGTCATCTATACGATGCAATGGGTACTTATTCTTTACTCTGACTTTATTAAGCTGTCTGTAATCGATGCATAATCTCAATGATCTATCTTTCTTCTTTACAAACAATACCGAGGCACCCCATGGTGAAAAGCTGGGTCGGGAAAATCCTATATCAATCAACTCTTACAACTGTACATTGAGCTCTTTCAATTCAGCAAGAGCCATTCTATATGTTGCTATAGATATCAGCGTTGTCCCTAGCATAAGGTCTATGGAAAATTTCACCTCTCTAGCTGGAGGTAAACCAGGTAGTTCTTTTGGAAATACCTCAGGAAACTCACAAACAGCCGGTACTGACTGGATTTTCAACTCTGATACTTTGGCATCCAGTACAATAGCAAGATAAGCCTCATACCCCTTTTTAATATATCTCTGTGCTGATATTGCTGAAATCACATTAGACAACCCATCCAGTTTCTCAGATTCAACTCGGAGTAACTCACTATTCTAACACTTCAATATAATGTATTTATGCTTACAATTTACCACTGCTTCATGTTGGGTTAACCAATCCATTCCCAATATTACATCACATTCATCAAAGGGTAATAACATCAAATTAGCCGGAAAATAGTAACCCTCTATCATCAATGGGAAATTTTTACAAATTTTATCCACCATAACATGCTGACACAAGAAGTTTGAAACTTTAACCATAATTTAGGTGAGTTCAACGATCATATTTTTAACGAACACAAATTTTGTGCATATATATGAATGCGTGGAACCAGGATCAATCAAGGCAATAATATCAGTATCAAGTAGAGAGAATGTACCAGTGAGAACATTTGGTGCCGAAGCATCTTCCCTTGCATGTATTGCATCTGTTCTTACTGGAACCCGAGCCTCGAATTTAGTTGTTGAATCTTTTGTAGCACTACGACTACCACCGAAGTTTTCAAAATACCGTGGTGGTTTACCCCTTGAGACAAGATTACTCGACTTCGGGGTCTATTCAATGTCTTTCTCAACCCTTTCTGGGCAATCTTGAAGAAAATGGTCGAGGGAACCACAGTTAAAGCAAGCCCCACTTCTCATCTGGCACTTTTCAAAATGCAATTTATTACAGATATTGCACTGTGGTTTGGGGTTTCCAACACTCCCAACACTGGTTGTTAAGGGAGACAAAGACCTCGAGTTAGTGCGTTTAGAACTTCCTTCCTTCCCCGAATACTCCCTTGATGTAGCAAAATGCTTATGATAATTCTTTGATTTCTTTGAAGTAGATGATTGCGTCTTGTTCATAAATCTCTTGCTCGAAACCCGAGCTTCCCTTTCCGCTTTCTTCTTTTCTTTGCTTAATTCATTGGCCTTGTGTGCTCGTTCAACCAACACCCCAAATTCTCTTAATTCCAGAATTCCAATCAACAAATTGATATCTTTGTTTACCCCTTCTTCAATTCATTTGCACATTTTGGCTTCAGTCATAACCCATTCACTAGCATACTTGCTCAATCTAACAAATTTTCGTTCATACTCATACACCGTCATATTTCCTTGTTTGAGCTCTAGAAATTCTTTATTTTTCTAGTCCAGGAATCTCTGACTAATATACTTTTTTTAAACTCTGTTTGGAAAAATTCCCATGTAATATTTTCCCTTGGTACCATAGAAGATATGGTTTTCCACCAATGGTAGGCCATGTCTTTCAACAAAGATACCGCACATTTCAGACATTCATTTGGTGTACATGATAACTCATCTAGAACCTGAATAGTATTTTCTAGCTAGAACTCGGCCCTCTCTAGATCGTCATCAGCCATAGCCCTAAATTCTTCAGCCCCATGCTTTCTGATTTTATCTACTAGACCCTTACCAATTCTAACAGGTCTAGCATCCTATGGCATTTCATCATGTTGTAAAGCAGGTGGGGGAGGTCGTTGAACAACAAGGTTTATTCTCACATATTCACTAAACCATTCATCCATCAATTCAAAGAAGGCTGCTTTTGTCGCCTCACTTCGGCCCTAAAATACGGGCCTTCTACTACCACTAGATGCAGCTCGTTGCATGGAAACTTAAGCAGCGCTCTCAGCTTACTCAGTCTCGGATCTAGATTGGTTGGAAGACATTACTATATGAAAATACATTTAAAAGGGGTTGAGAGATATCACACTATCATAATTTATATAATGGCATGTATAGCTAGGCTCATACTTGCTATGCTTGTCTGAGAATCAGCTAAACTGTAGTTCTGATACCATTAAATGTAACACCCCAAACCCGTATCCGTCGTCAAAATAGGGTTTCAGAGTATTATCGAAATATTCAAAACATTTTTCAGATAATTCCTATAAATTACTATTCACTTATCGAGATTATTCAAAATGTCCCTTAATTGGACCCTCGAGGCCCAATACGAGCATTATAATCAATTTGGAACTTAATTAGAAACTCATAAAAATTTTAGCAACATTTTAAAAATTTTCCAAGGTTGCAGGGCTCATGTAACACCCCTTACCCGTGTCCGACGCCGGGACAACATGCGAGGCATTACTAGACTTAAACATAACCAATCATACAAAACCTAGCCATAAAATTTCATTCAATTTATAACCATTCATACACATGCATATCGTCCCTTATACAGGACCACGAGGCCCAAACCATGCATTGGAAGTGGTTTGGGACTAAAATAGAAACTTTGGAAAACTTAGAAATTTTTTCATCAAAACAGGTGTCGCACGCTCGTGTGGCTTGGGAAACACCCGTGTGGGTAGGCCGTGTGGTCACACATGCCTGTGTCCTCAGCCTGTGTAACTCTCTGTTTATGACGTCATACAAATTTGGGGTCATAAGGCCAAGTCACACGCCCATGTCCTGGGGTCGTGTCCTTCACACGACTGAGACACACGGCTGTGTCTCTGCCCGTGTAGCCAAGAAAATGGCTATTTACCAACCATTTTCCACCCTCATTTGCACACTCACATACACACTTTCAATAGCACTTAACATGGCACAATTAAGCTACCAACACAACCATAATCAAGGCTTAAACATATCAAAATAATTAATTACTGTTAATAACAAATTTTTAAAAATATGAATTTGAACCTCAAAGTATTTTCATAAAATTTTTAATGATTTTCCAAATTCAGAACAGGGAAACCCAAAATCATTCTGACCTTATCTCACAAAAATTCAAATATCTCATAAAATGAAATTCTTTTGTTCACACCGTTTCTTCTATGTAAAACTAGACTCAGTAGCTTTAATTTCATATTGTATTCAACCTCTAATTTGATTTTCACAATTTTTGGTGATTTTTCAAAGTTATACTACTGCTGCTATCCAAAACTATTTCAATACTAATTTTACTCTTTCTTGATTTCTTTGTATTAACTTTCATTTAGACATGCAAAAAACCAAAGCATATCCATAACTAGCCATTTGAATAGCTAGTCATTATCAAATATTTACATGCCATTCATTGGCCAATTTGACCTATACATCAACAATAAATCCTTAAACATATCATTTCCTTACCTTCATATACATGTTCATAACATCATACTTTATCAAGTCCACGCATACCAAATCACTTCAACATAACAACTTCCCACATGTGTAACACCCCAAACCCAGCCTGGAAGTTTGGCTCAAATCTGGCGTGTCACATTGAAGTGTTTTTCGAAAACCACGTTTCCATTAAAAACCCTTCTTAATAATTAAAAACTTATACCCTTTTTAAACCTTGTTAGAAAACCTCAGCTAAATAATATTTTTAACAACTTTGTAAAAATCTTGGCAGTTGCGGAAGCTTAATTTAAAAACAATTGAAGATACATGATATTTTGAACAACAGTAGTTGCTTTAGGAAACCGTGTTCTAATACTAGCAATTATAAGAACAATAAATAAAATTCCAAATTTAAAATCCAGAAAATTACAACGGCTTTACTACAACCCACATAAAAACATTTAAAAGTAATAATCAAAAGCGTAACATAAGCAAGTGTGTGGCTTCCTCCGAGCCCCTCGCAGACTCGATCCGTCTAAGGCTGGAAATTACCTGAAAGGTTAATAAACGGGGTGAGTTTAAGAAAACTTAGTGTGAAATCCCCTACTATATAAAAGGAACAGTCAGTCATATAAAAGAATTAAAAGTCTAGCCCCAGCCCTACTTACAGTTTCAGTATCAATTGGGCTTTAGCCCATTATAACAGACAGTACCAGATGGGCCTTAGCCCATTACAGAATAAGAAACATTATTAGAACAAGAATCAAAATGAGAATCAGAATTAGAATTAGGTACCAGAATCAGAATCAGAATCAGAATCAGAATTAGGTGACAGAATCAGAATTAGTATCAGGTAACATAATCAGAATTAGAATGTGAATGCAATCCCAACCCAATCCAGCCGTATACACCCCTGTACCAACCATACACCATATAGGGAGACAACTCGACCCACCCATCCGCTACGCACCACAGAATTTGCAGCATGACTGCCAGAATAGATATTGTGACAGAGTCACCAGATACAGATATTGTAGCAGAGCCACCAGAACAAATATTTGTGGCATAGCCACCAGAATCAGATAATGTGGCAAAGCCACTTAACAGAATACGTGGCACAAAGCCATCGATAACTGTAATAACTTCAGAACATAGCCATCAGAGACGGTAATATAACCGGCACACAGCCTTCGGTAAATATGATTGATACAGAGTCGTCAACAAATATGTTAGGCACATAGCCACAGGTAAATACGTTTGGCACGAAGCCATAGTCAAGATGGCACAAAGCCATATTTAGGTTGGCACAGAGCCATCGATATCGGGTCTATAATCGACACGAAGCCCACAATATCGATACGAAGCCCACAATAACAGCACCCAACATTCGATAACATGATCAAGATTTCACCATCGATCGTCACGATCGTCTCGGGTGACCGTGTGACCTTAATGATCGGACTTCCTCATTTAAATCCCAACCCATGCAACATGTCATGTATACAGAATGTCATGCTCATATTTGAATCAAACAATCACAGTCAAGTCATTCATATTACCAATATATATTCACAATCAAACCCGTCAACCACACAATCCAAGTCACTCACTTGCCCACATGGGCAAAATAGTCATTTAACACCCTAGGGGCAAAATGGTAATTTTACCCCACGAGGGTATCTCGATAATTCTATCCTACAGGGGTATTTTGGTAATTCTACCTTACAGGGGTATTCCAGTAATTCTACCCTACAGGGGTATTTCAATAATTCTACCCTACAGGGATATTTCAATAATTTTGTAAATCGAGGGTAAATTGGTAATTCTATAAATCGAGGGTACTTTGTTAATTTTACAAGTCGAAGGTATTTTAGTAATTTTATAGGTTGAGGGTACTTCAGTAATTTCACAAATTAGGGGTATTTTGGTAATTTTACAAACTAGGGATATTTTGGTAATTTTACAAACTAGGGTATTTTGGTAATTTTTCTAATCGTGGGTATTTCAGTAATTTGGTAAATTAAAGTATTCTAAACAGGGATAACAATACGAATGGACTTAAAGCCCATTCTCGGCCCAAATAGGCGCACACTGTGACATCCCTAATTTAACCCTAGTCGGGAAGTGGTTTCGGGACCGCTAAACCGAGTCACCGACATGTTCAAACGTAATATTTATTGTCTAGAATATGTGAAAATACATGTGTGAATTTTGAATTCTTTGATTTAGTTAATTTGATTGTGAATTGAAAGAAAAGGACTCATGTGAAGGATTTAAATATATGTGGCTATTTTAAGAGGTTAATAAAGAATGAAGTAAAATAAATGGAGTTGCATGTCAAATACTCCATTTATTTTGGATAAGTGGTTGACCATGACAAGTTATAAGGGAGACATGTTTCAAACATGTCTAGCTAATGGATTATGTAAGGAGGAATAAAAAAGAAGCATGGGAAATAAACTAATGAAAATTAAAGGAAGAAAACAAAGAAAAAAATGTGTCCATCATTCTCATGCATGACCGAAAAAAAAAAGGGAGAAGGAAAAGGCTTCATACTTTGGTTCTTCTTAGCCGTGTAGAAGAGGAAAAGAGGAAGAAATTCAGCCACCTTGAGCTGGAAATTAAGGTAAGAATTCAAGTTAGCTCTTTAAATCTTAGCATGGTTTTAAGCTAGATTCTAAGCCCTATTTAACCATGCCGAAATCTTTGAAAAATTATGGTGATATGAACGTTCGCCATGGTAGATGTTAAAGAAGATGGTGGAAATGTTGTACACATTTGATTAGTAAGTTAGATGGATGAAATTTGAACTAGTTATCAAGTTCTTTAGGTAACCCATGTTGAAATCTTGGTTTTTGAATAAGTGAGTTTTTCGCTAGGGTAACTAGCAAGGGTGATGATTGTTGTTTCATGCTAAATCTAGATGAACAATAGTATAAGAGGAGCATTCGCCATGATATGAGATTGTGATGTTAGTGCGAATATGAAGATGATGAACTTGAATAAGAAATATTCGCTAGCATGATAAGTATGGATTATCAAGTAGTTGAGATAATTGATGAGTGAAGTGGCTAATGGGGACTCTTAATGAAATTATGCTAAGGCCGAATGTATCAAATGCTAAATGTGCTTATATGTGTGTGTGTGTCATTAGTAGCTAATGGCATTCGGCATTGTTTAACTAAAATTAGAAATGAATGCTTGAAAGTTAAATATGGTCGCCCTAGTGACCAAATGCGTTAAAAGCTAATATATGGACAAATGATACTGAATAAATTGACCTTTGAAATGTATATGGTTGCCGTGTGTATGTGTCGATTGAGAAGTAAATTTGTTTGATTTAGCTCAAGATCTTAAAGGAGAGGCCCAACAAGGGAAATCGAAGGTCATCGAGTAGCCGACTTGGAACTATTTTACCTAACACAAGGTAAGTCATTAAGCATATATATTGGTGTTGGTTTAAATGATCATAATATATATACAATTGTGTTTAATGATTTGATGTGTAAATGAAAATGTATGTGTATGGAATGATGCCATTGTTGAATGTATGAAGGCAGCAAAATGCATAAGGTATTGGTCACGGCACTAAGTGTGCGGGTATAAATGGACACGGTGACAAGATTGGCACTAAGTGTGCGGGTTTAAAATTGTACAGCACTAAGTGTGCGAGTTTGATTCTATAGCACTAAGTGTGCGAGCTGAAAATATATAGCACTAAGTGTGCGGATTCACTATATGCTCTTGTATTACAATTGGCACTGAGTGTGCGACATTATCGAGTTAATCCTGGACAGCGAATCGGGTAAGTACCTCGAGCTCATGACGAATAGAGAATACGTTCATGCTTGGGGTTGAATTTGGTAAGCCTTAAATCTATGTGATGATTGAAATTGTATGGTTGTGCTGGAACTTGAGTTAATGTGTAAAAATGCTTCGATTATCTTGTTGTGTAGAATATGAAATGTGGATGTATGAATTGGTACGAGATTGGACCGAAAGGTTCGAGGTATTATGGTATAGATTCGATATGGACGAGTACCTAGCCTCATTTGTTGTACATGTAGTAGTAACTTTATCAGTGGATTGACGAATGCTTATGACTTACTGAGTTGTAAACTCACTCGGTGTTTTCTTGTCACCCATTTTAGGTCTCTTGGACTCGTATTTTTGCGTGCTCGAACCGTCGTTGAAGTCATCACACCGGCTGAAATCTTGTGGTATTGTTTTTGTTGTTGAAGAACATTTGGCATGTATAGGCTATTATATTTTGTCGAATTGTGGGTTGTAAACTTTAAGCCATGTGAAAATGGCCTATGTGGTCGTCGAGTGGGATGCTAGAACCTATAGCCACGAGTCTTAGAAACTCAAATTTTGTTAAGGTGGCCATAATTTGTGTCATGTATGATGGATGATTAAGGCCAAGGAAAAATTCATGAAATTGGCATAGTCTACTGCAGTAACTGTTGCGGACTGCAGCAGTGAGATGAGATTGAAAAATCACTAAAAATAGTAGAAGTAGAATTAAATAGTGAGTAAATTATGTAACTGATCCTTGATGAATCTATTTTTATATGGATGAAACGAAACGACCATATAAGCAGTATACTGGGAAATATTAAAGTTCTCGTGAGACAGGGCCAGAACGATTTCTGGGTCCCCTGTCGCGACTTTGAAAATTTACCATAAATTATCCAGAAAGAATTAGGAGTCATACCTTATATGTATAGATTCCATTTTGAGTCTAGTTTCATTAGAAACAAACGGCACCAGTATTAAAGCCCTGTACAGAAAGATATTCAAGTTGTAACGCGCGGAGGTCAGAGCAGTCGATCCCTGTAACATGGGTGACTTTAACTAATAAACTGTACCAATTGGCCCAACCAAAATTCTAAAATAAATCCATGGATGGGTATATGAGTCTAAATTCAGGAAAATTTACGAAACCAGTTTCCGAGTTTTGGAACTCGAGATATGATTTTTAAGGCGACGGTGACGCAGTTTTCCAGCCTGTCCAGAAATGCCAAATTGGTCGGTACTTTAAGAGGATTTGTCTCGTTAACCCCTCGTGTCCGACACCGGCGTCGGTCACAAGTTAGGGGTGTTACACACACGCTCGTGTGGCCCTTTTAGCCGAAATCTAGCCACAGATATGAGATTCACCTAGCTGAGTCCAATATTTACTACACAATCAAACAACTTATTCAATTGGGCCCGTAGGTCCATTGGGCCCACATGGCCCCTTTCGGCCCATCGCGACCCGAACTAGCCATCCTACAGCTAGAGTAGTGAGAAATGCACACCTAATTGGAGACTGGAGTTAATCCGCACTCCGAGCACTCTTAGCCGACGCCCAACCCAAACGAGCACGCCATAAAGTGAAAAGGATCAGCCAAGAAAGGTACATTTACTCTCCTCATGGTTCTCTCTATTTAAAGTAAGCTTCGAATCCACTCTTATGTTAGCTTCCTGATGTGGGATCCCTTCATCATCAGAGTTTAAATTCAACACCAACTCTTGCCGCCCCTATTAGCAAAATAAATGCTCTTTGATTGCCATGAGTTTCGAACCCTGGACCTCCTTGCCAACTCTATGACGCCACCTTCCTGCCTCTTATGTGGCGCTACTTTGCTGCTAGACCACAAGGCTTCCTCGTGGCTTAATTTCTCCAACAATATTCTTAAGGCCTACCAACTACACCCAGGGTTTGATTCACCTTAAATCAAAATTTTTGCTAGAGTCCAGGTTTGAACCTAGGACTTCTCCAACACTTCTCAGCACACTTAACCACTGAAATAAGCCTTCATTAACGAAATTTACATGTACAACAAAACATTATAAGTTGCCTTCAACCGCTCCGATGCTCAAGGCCCAAAACTTCTAGGCCCAAATTTAGGGTGTTACAACTCTACCTCCCTTAAAGAAATTTCGTCCTCGAAATTTCCATCTAACAGGGTAGTCGTGTAACATCTACCCCACTACGCTACCGCTGCACACTCTGATCCTACTATCACTATCACACTTCAACCAGAACTTGAAACATCTCATATATAAAACACTTATTCACTGAAGCAGACACATATTTATCAAACATATATACAATCCAAACATCACATCCACATAAAAAAAAATACAAAATTTAAATTCAGACCAATATCTAAGGAATCCACAGTATTTCAATTTCTAAATAGACAAATGTATTCAGAAGACTTACGGATTCTACTATTGGAGACTTTGTGCCACACTTTTTAAGAGAAATACTTCAAACAGACCACGTGGTTGAAAATAATTTTCTGAAATTCAACCTTTGAAAACCCAATCCACAGCCGAGTTGTTGCAACCTGGCCCTGATACCACTAAATGTAACACCCCAAACTCGGCCTGGAAGTTTGGCTCAAATCTGTCGTGTCACATTGAAGTGTTTTTCGAAAACCATGTTTCCATTAAAACCCTTCTTAATAATTAAAACTTATACCCTTTTTAAACCTTGTTAGAAAACCTCAATGAATAACATTTTAACAACTTCGTAAAAATCTTGGCGATTATGGAAGCTTAATTTAAAAACAATTGAAGATACGTGATGTTTTGAACAACAGTAGTTGCTTTGGGAAACCGTGTTCTAATATTAGCAATTATAAGAACAATAAATAAAATTCCAAATTTGAAATCCAAAAAATTACAACGGCTTTACTATAACCCACATAAAAACATTTAAAAGTAATAATCAAAGCGTAACATATACAAGTGTGTGGCTTCCTCCGAGTCCCTCGCATTCCGATCCGTCTAAGGTGGAATTACGAAAGGTTAATAAACGGGTAAGTTTACGAAAACTCGTGTGAAATCCCTACTATATAAAAATAACAATACCATATAAAAGAATTAAAAGTCTAGCCCAAATTTCTACTTACGGCCAGATCAATTGGGCTTTAGCCCATTATAACAGATAGCACCAGATGGGCCTTAGCCCATTACAAAATAAGAAACATTATTAGAACTAGAATCAAAATGAGAATCGAATCGTAATCGTGATGTAATCAATTAGAATCAGTGTGAGAATCGTAATCGAGATCGTAACATAATCAGAATTAGAATGTGAATGCAATGCCAACCCAATCCAGTCGTATACACCCCCGTACCAACCTTACACCATGTGGGGAGACAACTCGACCCACCCATCCACTACACACAATAGAATTTGCAGCATGGCTGCCAGAATAGATATTGTGATAGAGTCACCAGATACAGATATTGTGGTAGAGCCACCAGAACAAATATTTTTGGCATAGCCACTAGAATCAGATAATGTGGCAAAGCTACTTAACAGAATACGTGGCATAAAGCCATCGATAACTGTAATAACTTCGGCACATAACCATCAGTGACGGTAATATAACTGGCACACAGCCTTCGGTAAATATGATTGACACAGAGTCGTCAACAAATATGTTAGGCACAGAGCCACAGGTAAATACGTTTGGCACGAAGCCATAGTCAAGATGGCAAAAAGCCAAATTTAGGTTGGCACAGAGCCATCGATATCGGGTCTATAATCGGCACGAAGCCCACAATATCGAGCGAAGACCACAATAACGGCACCCAACCTTCGATGACGTGATCGGCACTCAGCCATCGATCTGTCCACAATCGTCTCGAGCGACCTGTGCGACCTTAACAGATCAGATCTTCCTCCGTACGAAATCCCAACCCAAGCAACAGGTCATGTATGCAGAATGTCATGCTCATATTTGAATCAAACAATCATAGTTAAGTCATTCATATTACCAACATATATTCACAATCAAATCCGTCAACCACACAATCCAAGTCAGTCAGTTGCCCACAAGGGAAAAATAGTCATTTAACACCATAGGGGCAAAATGGTAATTTTACCCTACGAAGGTATCTCAGTAATTCTACCCTATAGGGGTATTTTGGTAATTTTACCTTATAGGGGTATTTTAGTAATTCTACCCTACAGGGGTATTTCCATAATTCTACCCTACAGGGGAATTTCAATAATTTTGTAAATTAAGGGTAAAATGGTAATTTTGTAAATCGAGGGTACTTTGGTAATTTTACAACTCGAGGGTATTTCAGTAATTTTACAAGTCAAGGGTATTTCAGTAATTTCACAAATTAGGGGTATTTTGGAAATTTTACAAACCAGGGTATTTTGGTAATTTTGCTAATCGAGGGTATTTCAGTAGTTTGGTAAACTAAAGTATTCTAAATAAGGATAACAATACGAATGGGCCTAAAGCCCATTCTCGGCCCAAAAGGGCCCACACGCTCATATGGCCCTTTTAGCCCAAATCTAGCCACAGATATGCGATTCACCTAGCCTAGTCCAATATTTACTACACAATCAAACAACTTATATAATTGGGCCCGTAGGCCCATTGGGCCCACATGGTCCCTTTCGGCCCATCGCGACCTGAAGTAGCCATCCTATAGCTAGAGTAGTAAGAAATACACACCTGATTGGAGACTGGAGTTAATCCACGCTCCGAGCACTCTTAGCCGACGCCCAACCCAAACGAGCACGCCATAAAGCGAAAGGGATCAGCCAAGAAAGGTATATTTACTCTCCTCATGGTTCTCTCTATTTAAATTCAGCTTCGCATCCACTCTTATGTTAGCTTCCCGATGTGGGATCCCTCCATCATCAGAGTTTAAATTCAACACCAACTCTTGCCGCTCCCTATTAGCCAAATAAATGCTCTTTGATTGCCATGAGTTTCGAACCCTGGACCTCCTTGCCAACTCTATGACGCCACCTTCCTGCCTCTTATGTGGCGCTACTTTGCCGCTAGACCACAAGGCTTCCTTGTGGCTCAATTTCTCCAACAATATTCTTAAGGCCTACCTACTACACCCAGGGTTTGATTCACCTTAAACAAAAATTTTTGTCAGAGTCCAGGTTTGAACCCAGGACTTCTCCAACACTTCTCAGCACACTTAGCCACTAAAATAAGCCTTCATTAACGAAATTTACATGCACAACAAAACATTATAAGTTGCCTTTAACCGCTCCGATGCTCAAGGCCCAAAACTTTTAGGCCCAAATTCAGGGTGTTACAACTCTACCTCCTTTAAAGAAATTTAGTCCCCGAAATTTCCATCTAAAAGGGTAGTCGTGTAACATCTACCCCTAACGCTATCATTGCAAGACTCGATCCTACTATCACTATCACACTTCAACCGAACTTGAAACATCTCATACATAAAACACTTATTCACCAAGGCATACATATTTATCACACATATATACAATCCAAACATCACATCCACATAAAATAAATACCAAATTTAAATTCAGACCAATATCTAAGGAATCCACAGTATTTTAATTTCTAAACAGGCAAATGTATTTAGAAGACTTACGGATTCGGTACCAGAGACTCGGTGTGCCACACTTTTTAAGAGAAATACTTCAAACAGACCACGTGGTTGAAAATAATTTTCTGAAATTCAACCTTTGAAAACCCAATCCACAGCCGAGTTGTTGCAATCTGGCTCTGATACCACTAAATGTAACACCTCAAACCCGGCCTGGAATTTTGGCTCAAATTTGACGTGTCACATTGAAGTGTTTTTCGAAAACCATGTTTCCATTAAAAACCCTTCTTAATAATTAAAAACTTATAACCTTTTTAAACCTTGTTAGAAAACCTCAGCTGCATAACATTTTTAACAACTTCGTAAAAATCTTGGCAGTTGCAGAAGCTTAATTTAAAAACAATTGAAGATACGTGATGTTTTGAGCAACAGTAGTTGCTTTGGGAGACCGTGTTCTAATACTAGCAATTATAAGAACAATAAATAAAATTCCAAATTTGAAATCCAAAAAATTACAACGGCTTTACTACAACCCACATAAAAACATTTAAAAGTAATAATCAAAACTGTAACATATACAATGTGTGTGGCTTCCTCCGAGCCCCTCGCAGCTCCGATCCGTCTAAGGCTGGAATTACCTGAAAGGTTAATAAACGGGGTAAGTTTACGAAAACTCAGTGTGAAATCCCCTACTATATAAAAATAACAATCAGTCATATAAAAGAATTAAAAGTCTAGCCCCAGCCCTACTTATAGGGGCCTTAGCCCATTATAACAGACAGTACCAGATGGGCCTTAGCCAATTACAGAATAAGAAACATTATTAGAACTAGAATCAAAATGAAAATCAGAATCAGAATCAGGTGATAGAATCAAAATCGTAATCGGTGTGATGTAATCGAATCAAGATTGTAATGTAATCGAATTAGAATGTGAATGCAATCCCAACCCAATCCAGACGTATATACCCCCGTACCAACCTTACACCATGTGGGGAGACAACTCGACCCACCCATCTGCTACACACCACAGAATTTGCAGCATGTCTGCCAGAATAGATATTGTGACAAAGCCACCAGATACAGATATTGTGGCAGAGCCACCAGAACAGATATTTGTGGCATAGCCACCAGAATCAGATAATGTGGCAAAGCCACTTAACAGAAAATGTGGCACAAAGCCATCGATAACTGTAATAACTTCGGCACATAGCCATCAGTGACGGTAATATAACTGGCACACAGCCTTCGGTAAATATGATCCACACAGAGTCGTCAACAAATATATTAGGTACATAGCCACAGGTAAATACGTTTGGCACGAAGCCATAGTTAAGATGGCACGAAGCCATATTTAGGTTGGCACAGAGCCATCGATAACGGGTCTATAATCGGGACGAAGCCCACAATATTGATATGAAGCCCGTAATAACGGCACCCAGCCTTCGATAACATGATCGGGACTCAGCCATCGATCGGTCCATAGTCGTCTTGGGCGACCCGTGCAACCTTAACAGATCAGATCTTCCTCCGTACGAAATCCCAACCCATGCAACATGTCATGTATGCAGAATGTCATGCCCATATTTGAATCAAACAATCACAGTCAAGTCATTCATATTACCAACATATAATCAAAATCAAATCCGTCACCCACACAATCCAAGTTAGTCACTTGCCTACAAGGGCAAAATAGTCACTTAACACCCTAGGGGCAAAATGGTAATTTTACCCCACGAGGGTATCTTGGTAATTCTACCCTACAGGGGTATTTTGGTAATTCTACCTGTAACACCCATTTCTCGTATCCGAGGCCGGGCTAAGGTACGAGGCGTTACCAGACAAACATATAAACATTAAACTAAAATACGAGCCATAAAATTTTATTCATATTTCAAAGCGTTCATTCTCTTACACATAGTCCCTTATTTGAGTCTACGGAGCCCAAAACATACTTTAGAAAGGGTTCGGGACTAAACCGAGAACTTACGAAAATCTTGGAAATTTCATGCTTTAGGCTCCACACGCCCGTGTCCCAAAGTCGTGTTCCATACACGGCTGAGACACATGGTCATGTCTCTGCTTGTGTGGAATATACCTAGGCTATTTTCCAAGCTTTGGTCAACCTTGATCTCTTACACACTTATACAAAATCAAAAGCATATAACATGGTATTCATTTAATGATTAAACATCCTCAATTAAACCACAAATATAGCATTTGTATGTCATCATACATGTGTCTCTCATACTCATTTTACCTTGTTTATTATAGTACCACTTATACATTTAGACCAAGATTATCATCTTACCAAATATCTTCAGCTTAATCATCAAGCATTCATATTTAAAGCTAGATCATATCTTTATAAAATACCATGATTCAGATGCACAGAATAACATGTTTGCCTGAAACATTTCAATTCAATTCCATACCCAACAAGCTTTACATTGAGACTAGTCATATATATATATATATATATACATGTCATGATACATAACATTCTCTTTTGTTTTCTTATAAACACATATCATTTATTTCATTATATCAATATTTCATATACCATAGTTTCCATGTATTCCACATTGTGAAAAATAAAATAGAATAAAATAAATAAAATAAAGAACACATAAATTTTACGTGGAAACCCTTTAGGAAAAAACCACAGCAGAGGAGAAGAAAATTCACTATGTCGAAAAATTTTTTACTCAAATACAAGAGGAATAGACTATGTCTATTTATAGGCTTGCAAAGCCATATTCTAGTAGGATTGAAACACCTTATCCTAATCAATATAAAATAGATGGAGTTTAATAAGGTTTAAAACCTTATTCTAAAATAAAATAAAAGAAGTCTAGTTCTATATGGATTTTACTTTTATTTTATTTTCCATCGATTTTATTTAAATAAGAATTTGGGTCACTTAATTCTAACAATCTCCACCTTGACACAAATTCTCAATGAACAAGTTCTTCATCGCGAACTTTCAATAAACAAGTTCTTCACCTCTTCCAAAAACCCTTAAGGGTTTAACTTCAACAATGAACACCAACCAAGTCTAAGCAATGCTCAAACTTGGTTATAGGAAGTGACTTAGTCATCATATCTGCAGGATTTTCATGAGTGCTAATTTTGCTCACAACAATATCACCACGAGCAATAATATCACGAACAAAATGATACCGAATATCAATGTGTTTTGTTCTCTCATGAAACATTTGATCTTTTGTAAGAAAGATGGCACTGATCGTCACAAAATATCGTGCTGATTTGAAGGTCTTCATTGAGTTCACTAAATAGTCCCTTCAACCAAATAGCTTCTTTACAAGCCTCAAGAATCGCCATGTACTCACTTGATTGGTAGACAAAGCGATCAGTAGTTTGCAAAGTGGCTTTCCAACTAATTGCACAACCTCCAATTGTAAAGACGTAACTCGTGAGAGATCTTCTTCTATCAAGGTCTCCAGCAAAATCAGCATCAACATACCCTATAACTCCATCTTTAGTTCTTCCAAACTGTAAGCAAACATTAGTAGTGCCTCGTAAGTATCTTAAAATCCATTGAATCGCTTTCCGTTGTTCTTTACCAGATTCGCCATGTATCGCTAATCGCACCGATCGCATATGATAAATCGGACGTGAACAAACCATAGCATACATGAGAGATCCCTCTGCACTAGAGTATGGAACATGTGACATGTACTCAATCTCATTATCGATTGAGGAGATAAGGCCGATGAAAGTCCGAAATGGTCGCTAAAGGAGTACTAACGAGCTTAGCACTCTGCATATTGAACTCGCAAAGAACTTTCTCAATGTACCCCTCCGACTTAGGTACAATTTACTTGCTTTTCTATCTCGAGAATCTCCATACCAAGTATCTTCTTTGTTGGTCCTAAATCTTTCATCTCAAATTCTTCACTTAGTTGGGCTTTAACCTTTCTTATCTCTCTTTTATCTTTTGTCGCTATCAACATGTCATCAACATAAAGAAGTAGATACACAAAAGAACCATCACTGCTTTTTCTTAAAGTAGACACAACTGTCAAAACTACTTCTTTTGAAATCATGAGAAGTCATAAAGGAATCAAACCTCTTGTACCCTTTGTCTTGGTGATCTGTTTCAAACCGTAAAGGGACTTTTTCACAAGCAAACATAGTCCTCTTTTTCGAGACTATAAAACCCTCTCGGTTGTTGCATGTAAATATCTTCCTCAAGTTCTCCATGCAAAATGCAGTTTTACATCTAACTTCTCAAGCTCCAAATCATGCATGGCCATAATACCAAGCAAAGCTCGAATCGAACTATGCTTAACAACCGGAGAGAACACATCTGTGAAGTCCACTCGAATTTGATCAGAACCCTTTGCAACAAGCCTTGCTTTATATCCGGGTTCTTCAACTCTCGAGTCCTTCTTTCTTTTAAACACCCATTTACAACGAACAGCCTTTTTACCTTTAGGAAGTTTTACAAGATCCCATGTTCTGTTTTTGTGGAGTGATTCCATCTCCTCTTGCATAGCAAACATCCACTTTTCTGAGTCTTCACAGCTAATCGCCTCAGAATAATTAAATGGCTCTTGATTCGCATCTATATCTTCACCACATTTAAAGCATAAGCAACTAGATCAACCTCGGCATACTTCTTTGGAGGTTTAATTTCTCTTCTTGTCCTGTTTTTGGCGATAGAGTATTGCGGTGAAGAAGCAACTCTATTCTCAATTTTGTCTTGGCTTGAGGAGTTGATTACGTATTAATCGATGCTCCACCGCTTTTGGTTTTCTTTATTGGAAGAGTCTTTAAGAGATAAGTTAGGTAGCATAGCGTTTCATCAAAAACAACATCTCGCTAATCACAACTTTTCTATTTTCGGACACCATAACTTATAGCCTTTTACACCACTTTATAACCAAGAAAACGCATTTAATGGATCTCGGTTCCAATTTTCCATTATCAACATGAGCATACGCAGACACCCAAAAATCTTTAAATCGAATAATTAGCGGGATTACGCACCATACCTCTTGTGAGTCTTTTTCTCAATGGCAACGGATGGAGATCGGTTGATCAAAAACATGCGAGAGGTCGTCGCCCAAAATGACTTGGTAAGTTGGCATTTGACAACATACATCGAACCTTCTCCATGATCGTTCGTTCATTCGCTCGCAACGCCGCTTTTGTTGTGGAGTATGACGAATCGTCAAGTGTCTCATGATCCTCCGACTTGCACAATCTATTAAACTCATCGAATGTAACTCTAAGCCATTGTCTGCATGCGGAGGTATTTTATCTGCTTTTCCCGTCATTTTTCAATCATAATTTTCCAAGACTTAAATGTGGAAAACACATCGCTTTCGCTTCGTGAAGAACGCCCAAACTTTTCGGAAAAATCATCAATAAAGGTTAGCATATAATTAGCTCCACCTCTCAAGGCACTCGGACGGCCCCCACGATCGTAATGGATATACTCCAACGCTTCCTTCGTGTTATGGATTCCTCTAGTGAATCAAACTCTCTTTGCTTCCCAAAACACACGGTGCTCAGAAATTCGGTTTGCAAATTCCTTGCCCATTAAGAAGTCCTCTTTGCTTAATTTCGCCATGCCATTCTCACTCATATGCCCAGGCGCATATGCCAAAGTTTAGTAATATCATCATCGACAAGGAAGAGGAAGCGGCAATTGCATCACCGAGAATGATGAGAACCTCAGTAAAACATATAACTTGGCAATCTTTCTTTGCCCTTTCATCACAACAAGGGACCCTTTGAAATCTTTAAAACCCCACTTTCAATTTGTGTATCTGCACTTTTGAATCAAGAGTACTCAACGAAATTAAATTTCTTTTCAATTCGGAACATGCCGCACGTCACTAAGTGTTCGACAACTCCATCAAACATCTTAACTTTAATTGTTCCAACACCGCGATTTTACATGAAGCATTATTTCCCATCAAAACAACACCTTCGATCATCGTTTCATAAGTTGTAAACCAATCCCGATTGGGACTCATGTGGAAGGTGCACTGAATCAAGTATCCACTCCTTGCTTACTTTAGAATCATTGATGAAGCAACTAGAAGTTCACCATCATTGTAGTCTTCTACAACATCACTTCACCGAATTTTTCGTTGTTTTCCTTTTGATTCGCAGCCTCCCTTTTAATCTTATTTTGTAGCTTATAGCACTCAGATTTAATGTGCCCTTTCTTCTTGCGAAGTTGCAAGTTTTACCTCTGCTTGAAGATTTCGATCTACCCTTAGATTTACCACGAGGATTCCGTTCTGTGTTCTACCACGATCATCATCAACATTCGGTCTTGTCTCCCACGAACAATGAGACCCTCTCCCGAGAGTTGGGTTTAACCACAAGATGCTTCATCTTATCATACGAGGTTAAAGAATCATAAACCTCATCAACTTTGAGAGACTCGGCTATATAAAATCGTGTCTCTAAAGGTTGAATAAGATGGGGCAACGAACAAAGTAGAATCAACCCTAGATCTTCCTTATCATCTTGAACCTCCATGGCCTCCAAGTTTGAGAGAATTTCTTTAAACAACGTTAAGTGTTCGTGTACGACGCACCTTCCTCCAAACGATGAGCATAAAGACGCCGCTTCATATGCAACTTGCTTGTTAGAGTTTTCGACATACATATTTGTTCTAGCCTCTTCCATAATGCAATGCAGTTTTCTCTTTCATCACATCCCGCAAAATTTCGTTGGACAAATGCGAGATGTAATTGTGTTAATGCCTTTCGATCCTTACGCTTCTTCTCTTCATCTGTTAATGTCGAAGGCATCTTATCTATCCCTAGCGTGGCATCCTCTAGATCCATCTGTAAGAAGCGCTTGCATCTTAATTTGCCACAACGCAAATCGGTGTTGCGATCCAACAATGAATTTCATACTTCAAAGACGCCATTACCGTGATCGAGATGAATAACCCGGAAGCTCGATACCAATTTGTGAAAAATAAAATAGAATAAAATAAATAAAAATAAAGAACACATAAATTTTACGTGAAACCCTTTCGGAAAAAACCACAGGCAAGAGGAGAAGAAAATTCACTATGTCGAAAAATTTTTTACTCAAATACAAGAGGAATAGACTATGTCTATTTATAGGCTTGCAAAGCCATATTCTAGTAGGATTGAAACACCTTATCCTAATCAATATAAAATAGATGGAGTTTAATAAGGTTTAAAACCTTATTCTAAAATAAAATAAAAGAAGTCTAGTTCTATATGGATTTTACTTTTATTTTATTTTCCATCGTATTTTATTTAAATAAGAATTTGGGTCACTTAATTCTAACACACATATATTTATTTTCCTCCTCCTCCTCTCCATTCCACATCCTTAATGTATATAGCATTCTTGTAAGTACGATTTCACAATTTACTAATAAATGTTCACATCAAATTGTCCACACGAGTCATAGTCACTTAATTATTTATAATTCAAGCTACAGAGCTCCAAATTAAGATCCGTAAATTTCCCCTGAAACTAGACTCACATATATTTCCACCATAAAATTTTCATAATTTTTGGTTTAGCAAATTAGTACAGTTTATTCATTAAAATTTCCCCTGTTTCACTTTCTGACAGTTCAGACCTCTCTTCACTAAAAAATAATTATCTCATAGTACAGAACTCGGATAATGTTCTTGTTAATTTATCTTGAAAATAGACTCATTATTTATTTTAAAAATATAATTTTGAGTCTCTAATTATTTTTTTCCAAATTTTTGTGATTTTCCAAAGTCAGAATAGGGGATCACATAATCATTCTGAATCAGTCTCACAAAAACATAAATATCTAAAAATATATAACTCCTTTGCTTTCTATTTTTCTTTTATATGAAAATAGACTCATTAAGATTTAATTTGATATCTCATTCAGTCTTTGATTCAATTTCTACTATTTTTGGTGATTTTTCAAAATCACGTCACTGCTACTTTCCAAAACAGTTTTATTGCTAATTCACTCTTTCACACTTTCTTTGTATTGACCTCATTTTAACATACATATCACAAATCATTTTCACCACATTTCATACATCACAAGTATAGGCCTATGATCACAAGGTCACCATAAAATCATCCTCATGTATAACTTACTTGTTTATAACCTTACCACATCCTGGTCACTTAATGAACACATCATTCACATAACCAAGTTCCTGCACTTATTCATCACAAAACTCACAAAGCAATACATAGAGAGTCTCCCGTTGAACACTTCGGATCAATCCTTGATACTTGTTGGTTTCAGCACATAGATCCACCCATCATATAGTTCGGCTCTCTTGTACACATGGTGAACACTTAGTACCACCCATGTGACCTAGCCAGTTTATCTCGTAGCTCTCTTGTCTACATAGTGTCCTTCACTTGGAACCACGCATGCGACCTAGCTACATATATCCCGTAGCTCTCTTGTCTACATGGTGTACACATAGTATCACCCATGCGACCTAGCTACATCATAATGTCTTGTAGCTCTCTTGTGCACATGATGTGCACTCAAGACTATACATGTGACCTAGCTACATACCATCTCAGATCATCCAATCTTTCCAGAAGGTTCAATCGGATTTTCTCTCTTTCCAACAATTTCACCAATCAAGTAATTATCCACAAACATATTTCCAATATTTTTATAAAATATCATAATACAAGTAATAGCGATGTATTACTTACATATAAACTTACATCTCATTTAATATCAACGCAATAACATTAAATTACACATTGTCTTATTAAAAATCATATGAACTTACAATTTCCCATAATATCCATAATCATAGAAATCACATTTATGTATAATAATTCAATGCACTTCATGTACCATAGACATATTTTAAATCAATTCATAAACTTGGCACCATAATCATTTAATTTAACATAATTCAATTAATTCACTAAATTTAACTTTCAAATATAAATTACAACATTATTGTTGTATTATTATCATACCAACTTACATACTTTCAACACCTCGAAAATCATAGTAAATATATCAATTTTACATTGAAACATGCATAAATTAATGCTTATTATACATATGAACTTACCTTGATATTAAAACGGCCATTTTACCAACTTTCTCAATTTTTTATTTTTCTCTCATTCTAGGTTCAAATCTCGTTTTCCGAGATCTAAAACATCATATTTTACTTATTTAATTAATGTACTATTCAAAACAGTCCTTAACTCAAACTTTGGAAAAATTACAATTTTGCCCCTAAACTTTTGCATATTTACACTTTTTCCCCTAGGCTCGGAAATTAAACTTCATCCCTTATTCTTATGTTTTATGACATGATGATCACTTTTCCCTTCTATGGCAACATCAAATTCTCACTCTAACAAATACTTATGACTGTTAGGTATTTTTACCGATTAAGCCCTTTTGCTCGTTTTCACTTAAAGCTGAGTAGTACAAGTTGTCTAACATAATTTAAAACCTCATATTGTATCATAAAACACCAGAATACACAAATTTTACCTATGGGTATTTTTCCAAATATGAACCCTAGGTTGAATTATTGCTAGCATAAGCTAAATAAAGTTCTGGGACTCCAAAACGTAAAGAACTTAAAAACAGGTTAGAACGGACTTACAATTGAGCTTGGGAAGCTTGAAAACCCTAGCCATGGAGTCTCCTTGGTATACACGTCCATGGTGAAGAAGATGAGCAAAATTGGCTTTTAATTTTGTATTTTAATTCATTTTACCCCTAAATGACCAAAATACCCTTACTACTAAACTTTCCAAAAATTCCATCCATGTCCAATTTTTGTCCATAAATTAGAAATTGGTCAAATTTCTATTTAAGACCTCCTAATTAATATTTCAAATCAATTTCATACTAGAAACTTCTAGAATGCAAGTTTTGCAAATTATTCAATTTAGTCCCTAACTTCGAATTAAGCACATTATACATAGAATTTTTTCACAAAATTTTCACTTAATCATGCAATCATATCATAGACCTCAAAATAATCATAAAATAATTATTTATATCTCAGATTTTGTGGTCCCGAAACCTCTGTTCCAACTAGACCCAATTTTGGGCTATTACACTACCTTACAGGGGTATTTCAGTAATTCTATCCTACAGTGGTATTTCAATAATTCTACCCTACAGGGGTATTTCAATAATTTTTTAAATCGAGGGTAAAATGGTAATTCTGTAAATCGAGGGTACTTTGGTAATTTTACAAGTCGGGGGTATTTTAGTAATTTTACAGGTCGAGGGTCATTCAGTAATTTTAAAAATCAGGGGTATTTTGGTAATTTTACAAACTAGGGATATTTTGGTAATTTTACAAACCAGGGTATTTTGGTAATTTTGCTAATCGAGGGTATTTCAGTAATTTAGTAAACTAAAGTATTCTAAATAGGGATAACAATATGAATGGGCCTAAAGCCCATTCTCGACGCAAATGGGCCCACACGCTCGTATGGCCCTTTTAGCCCAAATCTAGCCACAGATATGAGATTCACCTAGCTTAGTCCAATATTTACTACACAATCAAACAACTTATCCAATTTGGCCCGTAGGCCCATTGGGCCCACATGGCCTCTTTCGGCACATCGCGACCCGAATTAGCCATCCTATAGCTAGAGTAGTGAGAAATACACACCTGATTGGAGACTAGAGTTAATCCGCGCTCTGAGCACTCTTAGCCAACTCCCAACCCAAACGAGCACGCCATAAAGCGAAAGGCATCAGCCAGGAAAGGTACATTTACTCTCCTAATGGTTCTCTCTATTTAAAGTCAGCTTCGCATCCACTCTTATGTTAGCTTCCCGATGTGGGATCCCTCCATCATCAGAGTTTAAATTCAACACCAACTCTTGCCACCCCCTATTAGCAAAATAAATGCTCTTTGATTGCCATGAGTTTCGAACCCTGGACCTCCTTGGCAACTCTATGACGCCACCTTCCTGCCTCTTATATGGTGCTACTTTGCCGCTAGACCACAAGGCTTCCTTGTGGCACAATTTCTCCAAAAATATTCTTAAGGCCTACCTACTACACCCAGGGTTTGATTCACCTTAAACCAAAATTTTTGCTAGAGTCCAAGTTTGAACCCCGGACTTCTCCAACACTTCTCAGCATACTTAACCACTAAAATAAGCCTTCATCAACGAAATTTACATGCACAACAAAACATTATAAGTTGCCTTCAACCGCTCTGATGCTCAAGGCTCAAAACTTCTAGGCCCAAATTCAGGGTGTTACAACCTTAAAGAAATTTCATACTCGAAATTTTCATCTAACAGGATAGTCGTGTAACATCTACCCCACTAGCTACCGCTGCGCACTCTGATCCTACTATCACTATCACACTTCAACCAGAACTTGAAACATCTCATACATAAAACACTTATTCACTGAAGCAGACACATATTTATCACACATATATACAATCCAAATGTAACACCCCGAACCCGAGACCATCGCCGGTGTCGGACACGAGGGGTTAGCAAGCCAAGTTCATTTCGGTAAATTTGGAAAAAGCTGCGTCACATTGTCGCTTTAAAATCATATCTCGAGTTTCAAAACTCGAAACTGGTTTCGTAAATTTTCCCTGAATTTAGACTATATATCCATCCATGGATTTATTTCTAGAATTTTTAGTCGGGCCAATTGGTACAGTTTATTAGTTAAAGTCACCCATGTTACAGGGATTGACTGCTCTGACCTTCGCGCGGTATAACTTGAATATCTCTCTGTACAGGGCTTTAATGCTGGTGCTGTTTGTTTCTAATGAAACTAGACTCAAAATGGAATCTGTACATATAAGGTATGTCTCCTAATTCTTTCTGGATAATTTATAGTAAATTTTTAAAGTTGCAACAGGGAACCCAGAAACCGTTCTGGCCCTGTCTCACAATAGCTTTAATATCTCTTAACATGTAACTCCTATGACCATTTCGTTTCTTCCATATGAAAATAGACTCATCAATGTTCATTTACATAGCTGATTCACTATTTAATACCATTCCTACAAATTTTGGTGATTTTTCACATTCACGTTACTGCAGCTGGCAGCATCTGTTTTAAGGTAGGTCTTACCTATTTTGTAGTCTCCATGAACCAACTAGTCTTGCCTTACATAGGTCCACATATGATCATTTTAACCATGCCAATGGCTGATCATGTGACCAACATTCCCATTTCCAATTCAGAGTCACATCATGACACCATATATATATATACAAACCGCAAATAGTTTAAGTTGATACTTCACTATTACGAGCCATTTTCGCATGGCCGCATACATATACATCATAACATATTTAAACCAACAAGGGTAGTCCTATACATGCCATTTCAAGTTCAACCAAGAATTTATACCAAAATGGGGGCTTGATAGTGTGGATGACTTCGACTTCAACGATCCCGAATCCGATTGCTATCGAGCGAAATCTAGAAAACCGAGAGCCAAAGCGGTGGAGTAAGCATTTTTATGCTTAGTAAGTCTCAAGGAATATAATCAACTCTAATTACAGCAATACATTCACATAGTTAAATGCATCATTTCATTAATGCACATTCACATAATCATACTTACTTCACCATCCCAACTCTTATGTTCATACACAAATAACGGCTTCATTAAGGCCGATAACTCGTTCCATCATTGGAGCGGATATTCACACGCTCTTACTCCTAGCGCAAAGCACACACCGCACTTACCTTGTCATTGGGAAATTTCACAAGTGCATTAGCTGAAATTTTCCAGCAAGCTTATAATTTTCAAATCACATACCTTCGAGTTTAACGGATGTCGCTACTCGATCAATCGCCGGGACATAGCCTGTTATGGTAACCCGCACCAAGGCCTCACGGACTTAACCGGATATCACGATTTGCACAAATGCCTTGGTCTTAGCCGGATAGAATGACTCGCATACGAATGCCTTGGTCTTAGCCCGGATGTAGCCACTAGCACAATTGCCTTGGTCTTAACCGGTTATAATTTCCAGCATAATTGTCTTCGGGCTTAGCAGGATATCATTCAATTTCTCATGCACACATACATCAATAATCATTGGACATACATATTTATTTTCGTTACTAAGGCTCAAACACAATTATAATCACTAACATAATCGCCGGGACTTAGCCGGGTATCATTCAATACTCATACACACATAAATCAATAATCAATACATCCATATTTCATTCCACATAATTCAAGTAAGGTCACTTCTTGAGGACTTACCTCGGATGTTGTCGAACGGCTTTTACGGCTATTCGATTACTTTTTCCTTCCCCTTGTCCAATTGTGGCCCTTTTAGCTCTTGAGCTAATTCAAACAAATTCAATTTATCAAAACCTCATTGTGCTAGCTTATGGCGAATATGACAAGGAATTTAAATGGTCATATGGCCACCCTTTAGCTTGAATACACAATGGTCATGCACATTTTATACTACATCAAGCAATTCAATACAATTTATTCGAGCATCAAGGAAAAGCTAAGGCCTTCAATAGGCTACCCAAGGCCGAATATACTTGTCCATGTTGAGGCCAATTATGCACTTAATACCACACAAAAACAGCATGCATTTTACTAGTTAATGCTTTGCATATTGTAGCTCAAAACTTACAATATAGCATCAAGCACTCATATGTGTGCTAGGCGAATGTGCTTACAATTTCACAATTATTCTTCAACATCTTCTTCTTTAAACAAACTTATTCATCACTTCCTTCATAACCAAAACATCATGTGCAAACATATATATACATATATGAGCATGGCGAATTTCAAGGTGTCCATAGCCATCCAAAACACAAATTTTAACTAACATGCAAGAAGCATGAACCATGCTCATGAATGCATCATGGCGAATATGACAATCATGCTCCTTTTCAACTTCAATCATGATAAAACAAAAAGAAAGCTCAAAATCTTACTCAAGAGTAGACAATCCATCATTGCATGCATCATCATCAAGCTTCACACTTAGCATGCAATGGCTTTATCACCATAACAACTTTGGCCAAATACCATTTCCATGGCTTAACAAAGATTTGAGCCATGGCTAACATGCACATCAAGTTAGCAACCAAAACATGCATGAAACTCCTAACACAACCTCATACATACCTTAATCTTGATGCAAACTTAGCCAAATCTCCTTCTAGATCTCTTCCAAACCAAGCATGAAGCAAAAATCCTCCTTCTTCCTTAGTTTTGGCTCAAAGAAAGGATGAACAAATTTTTTTTTCTTTCCTTCTCTACAACTCACGGCAATGGGGGATTACCACACTCACACACATTTTTTTCATTTTTTATCACCCATACACCTTTGTTTATTATTTCACCCTAATGCACCAACAAAACATGTTTCATGACATGTTTAGCCCATCCTCCTTGTCATGGCCGCCACCACCTATAAAGGGGAATTTGACATGCAAGTCCATTATTTTGCATGCATGCTTTAATTAGTCATCACACATTTCCTATCATACTTTCAAAGTTCATTACTAAGTCCTTTCTTGTGGAATTCACCCTTATAACACTAAATCAATCATCATAAAATGTCATACATGAGCACACACATATTATAGGCATCAAAATAAATTTTTAATTATTTTTATGCCTCGGTTTTGTGGTCCCGAGACCACCTTCCGACTAGGGTCAATTTTGGGTGTCACAACTCTCCCCACTTAAGAAATTTTCGTCCCCGAAAATCTTACCGTAAATAGGTTTGGATATCGCTCTTTCATAGAGTTCTCGGTCTCCCAAGTAGCTTCTTCTATCCGTGCTTGAGCCATAACACTTTTACTAGCGGAACCCGCTTGTTTCACAACTCTTTCACTTCTCGTGATAGGATACGAAACGGTTCTTCCTCATAACTCATATTAGCTTGAATTTCAATTTCTGATGGACTAATCACGTGCGATGGATCGGATCTATAGCGTCGAAGCATCGAAACGTGAAAGACATCGTGAACCTTTTCGAGTTCAGGGGGCAAAATCAAACGATATGCCACTGGATCGACTCGCTCGGATATCTCATATGGCCCAACGAACCTCGGGCTCAACTTGCCCTTACTACCGAATCGAGTATCTTTTCCAAGGCGATACCTTGAGAAACACTTTATCACCCACGATACTCGATATCCTTACGCTTCAGTCCGCGTCGACTTCTCGACGATCGGAGGCTATCTTCAGACTTTCACGGATTACTTTCACTTTCTCGCTCAGCATCCCTAATCAAATCCACCGAAAATCTTGCTTTCACCGAGCTCGGTCAAAACAATGGTGTACGGCATTTACGACCGCACAAGGCCTCGTAGGGTGCCATCTTAATACTTGATTGAAAGTCGTTGTTGTAAGCGAATTCAATCAACGGCAAATACCGCTCCCATAAACCACTAAACTCGAGGACGCAACATCTTAACATATCCTCAAGTATCTGAATTATCCGCCGGATTGACCATCGGTTTGGGGTGAAAGGCGGTCTTGAAATGCAACTTGGTACCCAAAGCTTCTTGCAACTTTTTCCAAAATCGCGAGGTAAATCTCGGATCTCTATCCGACACGATGGAAATAGGCACCCGTGTAATCTCACAACCGAGAAACGTACAATTCAGCTAATTTGTCAATTGAAAAATCCGTACGTAAGGGGACAAAGTGGGCCGACTTAGTCAATCGATCTACCACGACCCAAACCGCATCCTTCTTACTTGCTGACAATGGCAGTCCGGATACAAAGTCCATTGTGACTCGATCCCATTTCCACTCGGGTATCGTGATTGGTCAAGTAATCTCAAGGCACCGATGTTCCGCTTTCACTTGTTGACATATTAAACATCTCGAAACAAAGTCGGAGATGTCTCGCTTCATACCATGCCACCAAAACCGACGTTTCAAATCATTGTACATCTTCGTACTCCCCGGGTGGATTGCCATTCGGCTACAATGGGCTTCATTCAGAATTATCGAAATGAGTTCCGAATTCTTTGGAACACACAGACGACTTTTGAACCTCAAACAATCGTCATCATCGATTTGAAACTCAATCCTTGTTCGAACACACTCGGCCGCTTTTGCGCCAACTCGTCGTCGACTTTACGAGCTTCTCGAATTTGATGTATCAATAGTGGTTTGGCTTTCAATTCAGCTACTAACACACTATCGGATCGAATGACAAGTGCACGCTCATCGTCAGAAAGCGAATAATGATTTACGACTCAAGGCATCCGCAACCACATTCGCCTTTCCCGGTGATAGTCAATGACCAGCTCGTAATCCTTTAATGGCTCGAGCCAACGTCTTTGTCGAGATTTAAGTCTCTTTGGATCATCAAATATTTGAGACTTTTGTGATCCGAGTATACATGGCACCTTTCACCAAATAAGTAATGTCGCCAAATCTTTAAGGCGAATACGATGGCGGCCAATTCGAGATCATGAGTCGGATAATTTTTCTCATGTGGCTTTAATTGCCTCGACGCATAGGCCACAACTCGACCTTCTTGCATTAATACGCAACCTAACCCAAGTAGAGAGGCGTCGCTATAGATGACAAACTCTTTGCCGGACTCGGGTTGCACTAGAATTGGGGCTTCATCAAATAAGTTTTCATTGATCGAAACTTTTTGGCATTTCTCGTCCATTCGAACTTAACATCCTTTTGGAGTAGCCGTCATCGGCGTGGCTATCGTTGAGAAGCCTTTACAAATCGTCGGTAATAACCAAGCAAGCCCCAAAAAGCTCGAACCTCTGTAATATTTCTGAGGCTTCCAATTAAGTATGGCTGAAATTTTATTCGGGTCGACTCGAAACCCGAAGCAGATACCACATGACCCAAGAAGCTAACCTCTCTTAACCCAAACTCACACTTGCCTGAACTTAGCATATAATTGCTTATCCCGTAAAATTTGCAGCACTAACCGCAGGTGTTCAACATGTTCGGTCTCATTTCTTGAATAGACCAAGATGTCATCAATGAACACGACTACGAATCGATCCAAATATGGTCTAAAGATCCGATTCATTAAATCCATAAATACCATGAGGGCATTAGTGAGCCCAAACGGCATCACTAGGAACTCATAGTGACCATATCTCGTCAAGGCGTCTTGGTACGTCCAATCTCGGATTCGCAATTGATAATAGCCCGATCTCAAATCTATTTTCGAGAACACTGAGGCTCCCTTTAGTTGATCGAACAAGTCATCGATACGTGGCAACGGATATTTGTTCTTTATTGTCGCTTTATTAAGCTGACGATAATCGATGCACAGCCGCATGGTTCCATCCTTCTTTTTCACGAACAACACCGGCGCACCCAAGGCGAAAAACTCGGGCGAGCAAAACCTCTATCCACCAATTCTTGCAACTGAGCTTCCAACTCCTTTAATTCCGTTGGTGCCATACGATACGGAGCTATCAAAATTGGAGTGGTACCAGGTACCAATTCGATGCCAAATTCTATTTCGAACGGTGGTAAACCCGCAATTCTTCGTGGAAAACATCCGGGTATTCACAAACCACGCACAGATTCGGGTTTCTTTTCGATTCCTTGTCATCGAGCACGACGCAAGGTACGCCGCACTCTTTTCTTACATATTTTCGGGCCAACATTGCGATATTACGGTGGCAACCCCTTTAAGTCCGTAGACTTAACCCGAATTATCTCGTTATTCGCGCACCTCAAATCGATAGTCTTGCTTTTGCAATTTACGACCGCATCATGCATGGTTAACCCATCCAAACCAAGAATAACGTCGAATTCATCGAACGGAAAAAGCATCAAGTCCGCCGGGAAACAAGAACCTCGGAACACTAGGGGACTTTTCTTGCACACTTTGTTGACAAGCACGTAATGACCCAAGGGGTTTGAAACCCGAATTACAAACTCAGTAGACTCAATAGGCAAAGTCTTACTGGATGCTAAGGTTTCACATATATAAGATTGAGTAGAACCGGGGTCAATCAAAGCAATCACATTAGTATTGAAAAGAGTGAAAGCACCGTAATGACATCCGGAGAGGCAAGATCCTTGCGTGCGGCAGATGGCATAAGTCCTTGCAGAGCACGAGCCTCGGATCGATGGTAGCATCTCTAGATCCTCTCGACCGCCAACGACATTGCCCATATTTCTAGGTGGCCTACCTAGAGCGATGGTAGCACCGAGTTTCCACTCGACTCACATTCTGCTCAAGCATCCTCGGGCAATCCTTCCTAAAGTGGTCGGCCGATCCACACTTATAGCAGAGCGATCATGAAACCAACAACTCCCGAATGCCATTTGCCACAATGTTGACACTCGCCCTCTCGGCGATCATTTCCACCATCGGCGATCAAGTGACTCGTGTGGTCACAGGGTCGATCGCGTCCTCGTCTAGAAAAGCCCAAAGCGCCTCTAGACCGGTTCACATCATCTCGAAATCTCTTGATTGCTGTTGAAGAGACTTTCCGAGGACCTCTTCGAATTCTCCAGTCCCACATCAGCTTTTTGTTTCTCCTTTCTAAGCTCTTCGACTTTACAAGCTCGCTCAACAAGTACTACGATCTCTCGTATTTCGAGAATGCCAACGAACATCCTTATATCATCATTCAGCCCATCCTCGAGCGTTTACATAATAGCTTCGGACGAAATGCATTCTCGTGTATCGGCTAAGCCTCACAAATTTTCGTTCATAGTCGGTAACCGACATAGAACCTTGCTTAAGATCAAGAAATTCCCTTCGCTTTTGGTCGATGAATCTCGATCGATATACTTTTTTTTTTGAACTTGGTTTGAAAGAATTCCCAAGTCACTTGCTCTCTAGGTACCACGAAGTCGAGTACTCCACCAATAGTAGGTGGAATCACGTAGCAAGGAGATGGTACACTTTAAGCACTCATCGGTGTACAAGATAGCTCATCGAGCACCGGATAGTGTTGTCCAACCAAAATTCAGCTCGTTCGGCATCATCATCATCCGTAGCTTTAAATTCAGTGGCCCCATGTTTTGAATCCTATCGATTGGGGCTTACTTGACCTTATTTGGTCGCCACGGAGGTATTGTAGGTCTTGGGGTTGCATTTGTCGGGAATGGAGGTTGTGGGACAGCCGTGTTAGTTCGAATGTATTGATTAAACCATTCATTCATCACACTATAAAAGGCTTGCCTAGCCTCATCATTCGGATTGCTGGCCATAGGTTGAGAGTCCGCCATGGCGCTGTCCCTTGTGCGAGGAGCAGCGCCACACTCTCCACATCATCGCTATTGCTCGGTTGGGATCGGGATCCATTGCTATAAACAAACTCAAAGTCAAATTGTCAGAAATAACCACACTATCGATTCATCATTTAATGGCATGTATAGCTAGACCCCAAACACCTCACGGTAGTCCTAGAATCGACTAAACCGTGGCTCTGATACCAATAAAATTGTAACACCCCGAACCCGAGACCATCGCCGGTGTCGGACACGAGGGGTTAGCAAGCCAAGTTCATTTCCAGTCAGGCTGGAAAAACTGCGTCACTGTCGCCTTAAAAATCATATCTCGAGTTTCAAAACTCGGAAACTGGTTTCGTAAATTTTCCCTGAATTTAGACTCATATATCCATCCATGGATTTATTTCTAGAATTTTTGGTCGGGCCAATTGGTACAGTTTATTAGTTAAAGTCACCCATGTTACAGGGATCGACTGCTCTGACCTTCGCACGGTATAACTTGAATATCTCTCTGTACAGGGCTTTAATGCTGGTACCGTTTGTTTCTAATGAAGCTAGACTCAAAATGGAATCTGTACATATAAGGTATGTCTCCTAATTCTTTCTGGATAATTTATAGTAAATTTTTAAAGTTGCAACAGGGAACCCAGAAACCGTTCTGGCCCTGTCTCACAATAGCTTTAATATCTCTTAACATGTAACTCCTATGACCATTTCGTTTCTTCCATATGAAAATAGACTCATCAATGTTCATTTACATAGCTGATTCACTATTTAATACCATTCCTACAAATTTTGGTGATTTTTCACATTCACGTTACTGCAGCTGGCAGCATCTGTTTTAAGGTAGGTCTTACCTATTTTGTAGTCTCCATGAACCAACTAGTCTTGCCTTACATAGGTCCACATATGATCATTTTAACCATGCCAATGGCTGATCATGTGACCAACATTCCCATTTCCAATTCATAGTCACATCATGACACCATATATATATATACAAACCGCAAATAGTTTAAGTTGATACTTCCTATTACGAGCCATTTTCGCATGGCCGTATACATATACATCATAACATATTTAAACCAACAAGGGTAGTCCTATACATGCCATTTCAAGTTCAACCAAGAATTTATACCAAAATGGGGGCTTGATAGTGTGGATGACTTTGACTTCAACGATCCCGAATCCGATTGCTATCGGCGAAATCTAGAAAAGCGAGAGCCAAAGCGGTGAGTAAGCATTTTATGCTTAGTAAGTCTCAAGGAATATAATCAACTCTAATTACAGCAATACATTCACATAGTTAAATGCATCATTTCATTAATGCACATTCACATAATCATACTTACTTCACCATCCCAACTCTTATGTTCATACACAAATAACGGCTTCATTAAGGCCGATAACTCGTTCCATCATAGGAGCGGATATTCACACGCTTACTCCTAGTGCATAAAGCACACACCGCACTTACCTTGTCATTGGGAAATTTCACAAGTGCATTAGCTGAAATTTTCCAGCAAGCTTATAATTTTCAAATCACATACCTTCGGAGTTTAACCGGATGTCGCTACTCGATCAATCGCCTTCGGGACATAGCCCGGTTATGGTAACCCGCACCAAGGCCTACGGGACTTAACCCGGATATCACGATTTGCACAAATGCCTTGGTCTTAGCCGGATAGAATGACTCGCACGAATGCCTTCGGTCTTAGCCGGATGTAGCCACTAGCACAATTGCCTTCGGTCTTAACCGGTTATAATTTCCAGCATAATTGTCTTCGGGGCTTAGCCCGGATATCATTCAATTTCTCATGCACACATACATCAATAATCATTGGACATACATATTTATTTTCGTTACTAAGGCTCAAACACAATTATAATCACTAACATAATCGCCTTCGGGACTTAGCCCGGGTATCATTCAATACTCATACACACATAAATCAATAATCAATACATCCATATTTCATTCCACATAATTCAAGTAAGGTCACTTCTTGAGGACTTACCTCGGATGTTGTCGAACGGCTTTTACGGCTATTCGATTACTTTTTCCTTCCCCTTGTCCAATTGTGGCCCTCTTAGCTCTTGAGCTAATTCAAACAAATTCAATTTATCAAAACCTCATTGTGCTAGCTTATGGCGAATATGACAAGGAATTTAAATGGTCATATGGCCACCCTTTAGCTTGAATACACAATGGTCATGCACATTTTATACTACATCAAGCAATTCAATACAATTTATTCGAGCATCAAGGAAAAGCTAAGGCCTTCAATAGGCTACCCAAGGCGAATATACTTGTCCATGTTGAGGCCAATTATGCACTTAATACCACACAAAAACAGCATGCATTTTACTAGTTAATGCTTTGCATATTGTAGCTCAAAACTTACAATATAGCATCAAGCACTCATATGTGTGCTAGGTAGAATGTGCTTACAATTTCACAATTATTCTTCAACATCTTCTTCTTTAAACAAACTTATTCATCACTTCCTTCATAACCAAAACATCATGTGCAAACATATATATACATATATGAGCATGGCGAATTTCAAGGTGTCCATAGCCATCCAAAACACAAATTTTAACTAACATGCAAGAAGCATGAACCATGCTCATGAATGCATCATGGCGAATATGACAATCATGCTCCTTTTCAACTTCAATCATGATAAAACAAAAGAAAGCTCAAAATCTTACTCAAGAGTAGACAATCCATCATTGCATGCATCATCATCAAGCTTCACACTTAGCATGCAATGGCTTTATCACCATAACAACTTTGGCCAAATACCATTTCCATGGCTTAACAAAGATTTGAGCCATGGCTAACATGCACATCAAGTTAGCAACCAAAACATGCATGAAACTCCTAACACAACCTCATACATACCTTAATCTTGATGCAAACTTAGCCAAATCTCCTTCTAGATCTCTTCCAAACCAAGCATGAAGCAAAAATCCTCCTTCTTCCTTAGTTTTGGCTCAAAGAAAGGATGAACAAAATTTTTTCTTTCCTTCTCTACAACTCACGGCAATGGGGGGGGATTACCACACTCACACACATTTTTTTCATTTTTTATCACCCATACACCTTTGTTTATTATTTCACCCTAATGCACCAACAAAACATGTTTCATGACATGTTTAGCCCATCCTCCTTGTCATGGCCGGCCACCACCTATAAAAGGGGAATTTGACATGCAAGTCCATTATTTTGCATGCATGCTTTAATTAGTCATCACACATTTCCCTATCATACATTCAAAGTTCATTACTAAGTCCTTTCTTGTGGAATTCACCCTTATAACACTAAATCAATCATCATAAAATGTCATACATGAGCACACACATATTATAGGCATCAAAATAAATTTTTAATTATTTTTATGCCTCGGTTTTGTGGTCCCGAGACCACCTTCCGACTAGGGTCAATTTTGGGCTGTCACACCAAACATCACATCCACATAAAATAAATACCAAATTTAAATTCAGACCAATATCTAAGGAATCCACAGTATTTCAATTTTTAAATAGACAAATGTATTCAGAAGACTTACGGAGTCGGCGCCGGAGACTCGGTGTGCCACACTTTTTAAGAGAAATACTTCAAACAGACCACGTGGTTGAAAATAATTTTCAACCCAATCCACAGCCAAGTTGTTGCAACCTGGCTCTGATACCACTACATGTAACACCCCAAACCCGGCCTGGAATTTTGGCACAAATCTGGCGTGTCACATTGAAGTGTTTTTCGAAAACCATGTTTCCATTAAAAACCCTTCTTAATAATTAAAAACTTATACCCTTCTTAAACCTTGTTAGAAAACCTCAGCTGAATAACATTTTTAACAACTTCGTAAAAATCTTGGTAGTTGCGGAAGCTTAATTTAAAAACAATTGAAGCTACGTGAAGTTTTGAACAACAGTAGTTGCTTTAGGAAACCGTGTTCTAATACTAGCAATTATAAGAACAATAAATAAAATTCCAAATTTGAAATCCAGAAAATTACAACGGCTTTACTATAACCCACATAAAAACATTTAAAAGTAATAATCAAAACTGTAACATAAACAGTGTGTGTGGCTTCCTCCGAGCCCCTCGCAGCTCCGATCCGTCTAAGGCTGAAAATTACCTGAAAGGTTAATAAATGGGGTGAGTTTACGAAAATTCAGTGTGAAATCCCCTACTATATAAAAGGAACAGTCAGTCATATAAAAGAATTAAAAGTCTGGCCCCAGCCCTACTTACAAGGGCCTTAGCCCATTATAACAGACAGTACCAGATGGGCCTTAGCCCATTACAGAATAAGAAACATTATTAGAACTAGAATCAAAATGAGAATCGGTGTGTAATCGAATCGAATCAGTGATGTAACCGTAATCGATGTCGTAATGTAATCGCACCAATTCACCAGATAGACCCCGTACCAACCTTACACCATGTGGGGAGACAACTCGACCCACCCATCCGCTACACACCACAGAATTTGCAGCATGGCTGCCAGAATAGATATTGTGACAGAGTCACCAGATACAGATATTGTTGCAGAGCCACCAGAACAGATATTTGTGGCATAGCCACCAGAATCAGATAATGTGGCAAAGCCACTTAACAGAATACGTGGCACAAAGCCATTGATAATCGTAATAACTTCGTACATAGCCATCGGTGGCGGTAATGTAATCGGCACACGACCTTCGGTAAATATGATTGACACAGTCGTCAACAAATATGTTAGGCACATAGCCACGTGTAAATACGCTTGGCACGGCCATAGTCAAGATGGCAAAAGCCATATTTAGGTTGGCACAGAGCCATCGATAACGGGTCTATAATCGGGACGAAGCCCACAATATCGATACGAAGCCCACAATAACGGCACACAGCCTTCAGTAACATGATCGGCAGTCAGCCATCGATCGGTCCATAGTCGTCTCGGGCGACCCGTAAGACCTTAACAGATCAGATCTTCCTCCGTACGAAATCCTAACCCATGCAACATGTCATGTATACAGAATGTCATGCCCATATTTGAATAAAACAATCACAGTCAAGTCATTCATATTACCAACATATATTCACAATCAAATCTGTCAACCACACAATTCAAGTCAGTCACTTGCCAAGAAGGGCAAAATAGTCATTTAACACTATAGGGGACAAATGGTAATTTTACCCCATGAGGGTATCTCGATAATTCTACCCTAGAGGGGTATTTTGGTAATTCTACCTTACAGGGATATTTCAGTAATTCTACCCTACAAGGGTATTTCAATAATTCTACCCTACAGGGGTATTTCAATAATTTTGTAAATCGAGGGTAAAATGGTAATTCTGTAAATCGAGGGTACTTTGGTAATTTTACAGGTTGAGGGTATTTCAGTAATTTTACAGGTCGAGGGTATTTAAGTAATTTCACAAATTAGGGGTATTTTGGTAATTTTTCAAACTAGGGATATTTTGGTAATTTTACAAACCAGGGTATTTTGGTAATTTTGCTAATCGAGGGTATTTCAGTAATTTAGTAAACTAAAGTATTCTAAACAGGGATAATAATAAGAATGGGCCTAAAGCCCATTCTCGGCCCAAATGGGCCCACACGCTTGTCTGGCCCTTTTTGCCCAAATCTACCCACAGATATGAGATTCACCTAGCTTAGTCCAATATTTACTACACAATCAAACAACTTATCCAATTGGGCCCGTAGGTCCATTGGGTCCACATGGCCCCTTTCGGCCCATCGCGACCCGAAGTAACCATCCTACAGCTAGAGTAGTGAGAAATACACACCTGATTGGAGACTGGAGTTAATTCGCACTCCGAGCACTCTTAGCCGACGCCCAACCCAAACGAGCACGCCATAAAGCGAAAGGGATCAGCCAAGAAAGGTACATTTACTCTCCTCATGGTGCTCTCTATTTAAAGTCAGCTTCGCATCCACTCTTATGTTAACTTCCCGATGTGGGATCCCTCCATCATCATAGTTTAAATTCAACACCAACTCTTGCCGCCCCCTATTAACAAAATAAATGCTCTTTGATTGCTATGAGTTTCGAACCCTAGACCTCCTTGCCAACACTATGACGCCACCTTCTTGCCTCTTATGTGGCGCTACTTTGCCGCTAGACCACAAGGCTTCCTTGTGGCACAATTTCTCTAACAATATTCTTAAGGCCTACCTACTACACCCAGGGTTTGATTCACCTTAAACCAAAATTTTTGCTAGAGTCCAGGTTTGAACCTAAGACTTCTCCAACACTTCTTAGCACACTTAACCACTAAAATAAGCCTTCATTAACGAAATTTACATGCACAACAAAACATTATAAGTTGCCTTCAACCACTCCCATGCTCAAGGCCCAAAACTTCTAGGCCCAAATTCAGGGTGTTACAACATGTATCATCTAGTCTAATTTCATTAACATACCATTATAAACCACATCACACAATGACATTGGTATAGGCATATGAGTAATTAATATGCTTGCAACTCATTAGCCAATATAAGCCAATTTATGTAGCTACATACCAAATCAAATCTTTAATCATTACAAGCCAATACATTTGGCCATGTCATAATGACACATACAAAAAAATGACGAAGTCCCTAAACATGCCATAGACTCAAGGGTCTGCGCTTATTTACCCAACATGATAGCTTGATAGTGTGATAGCATCTCCGGCGATCTCCAACTCTAGGTAGCATACAACCCTATAAGATATGGGAAAAGAAGGTGAGTAAGCTACAAAGCTTAGTAAGTTCATATGCAAATAATAAGCATCAATAGTCATACATTTTTCGTACAATAATTATAACATAACACAACATAAACGTCATTAAATCTTCATAGGCATAACTTACTCAATCACAATGCTTACCCCTTTCAATTTATAAGCATAATTTAATACATCTTAACATTTTACAACTGATAGTAACCTCTCTAATATAACATACCATAATAATTATTAACAAATCATTTCAAGCCTTATAGTAACATGCACATTAATTATGCGTATTCATATTTTCAAGCCCAGAGCTTAACATCTTTCAATGATTTAAACTCTTAACTTCACATACTTTCATAACCATTTTAATAGGCAATTATGCAAATCTTTCATTTTTTTTTACACATATCCAATGAATCACAAATCAAGTGAACTAAGCATTTTATCTCTCAATTTGATATGGCTCAAAAGCCTAACACATGATTCTAAACTAAATTTACCATGAATTTATACATCATCAACATAAATACTTATTCATAAGATTAACTTAAGGCCACTTTCATAGTGATCATGAACTCATAATATCATGAAGCCAATGCTTATAAACTTTACGTACATACCTTTACGAACTTGTAACACTGTCATATCTTTTCACATCTTTGACATAATCTTTGAATTACCCCCTGAACCACTTGGAATACTAAAGGATACCCAGGAAACCTCATACACATAGTAAGATGCCAATGCCATATCCCAAATATGGTCTTACATGGGATCACATATCGATGCCGATAGCCCAGCTATGGTCTTACACAATGTCTCATATCGATGGCATGTCCCAGACATGGTCTTACACGAAATCACATATCAATGCCATATCCCAGATATGGTCTTACTCAAAATCACACATAACCCTAATGTCATGACATTTGTATCCTATCTATTCCTAATGTTCAACCGGGACTTCTTTGTTATCCTGGCATTATCGAACTTGCTTATAATATCAATCATATAAACCATATAATACTAAAGCAATTTAAAACATAAATATAGCATTGCATTATTCGTATACAAACTTACCTCGATACCAAAAATGGTGAAAAGGACCTAACCGTTAAATAATTGTTTTTCCCTCGTTCTAGGCTCGAATCTCGTTTTTCTTGATCTATAATATCAAAATTAGCTCACTTATTAATCACATTATTCAATGTGACCCAAAAATCATATTATGGTAAAATTAGGTTATTGCCCCTAAAGTTTGACATATTTACATTTTTCCCCTAAGCTCGAAAAATGTAATTTATTCAATTTATTCGATCCCCAAGCCTAGCCGAACCTCTTTTATACTTATAGCAATACACATTTTTCATTAAATCAACCTTTTATGATATATTTTATAACTTTTACAAATTAGTCATTTTAGGCATTTTCTTCAAAAATCACTTAGTAAATGTAATGCCCCGTACCCAAGACCATTGCCGGAGTCGAACACGAGGTGTTAATAGACTTAATTCATTACTTAAACAGCTCATACAATTCATTTTAAAATTTTCAGACAAGCTGGCTAACTGCATCACAGTCTCTTTAAAAATCATATCTCGAGTTCCGAAACTCGAAATCCAATTCTGTAAATTGTTCCTGAAACTACACTCATATATCTATCTACTAATTTTTTTCTAGAATTTTTTGTTGGGCCAATTAGTACAGTTTATTAGTTAAAGTCTCCCCTGTTTCAGGGTTCAACTACTCTGACCTCTGTGTATTACGAATCAGATATCGCCCTCTACAGAGCTTCAATGACTATGCCGTTTGTCTCTAATAAAACTAGACTCAATAAGGAATCTGTACATATAAAGAATGACTTATAATTATCTTTGTAAAATTTATGGTGAATTTACAAAGTCAGAACAGGGGATCCAGAAATCCCTCTGGCCCTGTTTCACAAAAATTTAAACATCTCATAAAATATAACTCATATACCTGTTTTGTTCCATCCATATGAAAATAGACTCATAATTCTTCAATTCCATATTTTATTCACCATCTAATTGTATCTCTACTATTTTTAATGATTTTTCAAACTCACATCACTGCTGCTGTCTGAATCTATTTTATGGTAAATTTTACCTATTTCATGTTTTCCATGGATTAGCTAGTAATTTAGCATACATAACACCAAATATGATCATGATTAGCCATTCCAATGGCTAATCATTACCAAGCATTTCCATACCACTCAATAACCATATCATAAGACCATATATACAAAATGATTATAATGCTATACATGCCATACTCAAAATAGGCAAGCCATTATGCGAAGATGGTATACGGATATAGTGTGAGCATGCCTCCGACCGTTCCGGATTTCCGAGCTGGCTTGTCAACACTACAAGGAATGAAAAGGAGGAAGTAAGCATAAATGCTTAGTAAGCTCACATGCAAATAGCAAGTAACACAACTATATAAGCAAACATAAAACATCATTTGCATAATCATCACCGAGACATTCATATCACATTTTCATTTATCATCTTACCATATTGTTGTTATATCGAGTTTTCAACCCGAGGGTTAAGTACATACCTGTTCAAAGTATTCATTTCACAACACATACCAATACGTCCCTTTCATCTCGAGTATTCCTCCATTTGAGTAGAATTTTACCCGTTGAACACATCGGAATATAATTCGGATACATGGAAAGTTTGCACATAAGTGCCACATATGTAGCCAAGCAACCATGTAACCCGCCCATAAGTGAACTCGGACTCAACTCAACGAGCTCGGCGTTCGATCCATAAGTGAACTCGGACTCAACTCAACGAGCTCGGATGCCTAGTTACATCTCTCGAACTCGGACTCAACTCAACGAGTTCGGACATTCGCATCCATAAGTGAATTCGGACTCAACTCAACGAGTTCGGATGCCCAAATATCCTAGTGACATGTCACTTGTATCCTAATATATTCCTAAGGTTCAAACGGGCGTTTTCCTCGATCACACATCTTTGCCATCTTCCACGGAATATCGAAATTGATACTTCGGTGATAGTTCATACTCATCAAGTAATTCACATAATTACATATTATTCAACAATAACCACAAAGCATAATATTTCATGATAATAATCATCATCATATCATATAAACAACATTAAATTGCTTAAAATGACAATTATGTTACTACATTTACACATGAACTTACCTCATATGCGAAAATGACTACTTTTACCATTTCGTCCACAACTAGGTATTTTCCCCATTTTAGCCCGAATTTTAGTTTTCCTTGCTCTATCATTTAAAATATAGTCTAATTAGGACTCACATTATACAAATTGACCCAAAATCATATTTTGGCAAAATTATAGTTTTGCCCCTAAATTTTACATATTTACACTTTTTCCCCAAAGCTCGTAAATTAAACTTCAGCCTTTTTTTCTTATGTTTTATGACATGCTGATCATTTTTCCCTTCTATGGAAACATCAAATTCTCACTCTAACATGTACTTATGACTATTAGGTATTTTTACCGATTAAGCCCTTTTGCTCGTTTTCACTTAAAACTGAGTAGTACAAGTTGTCTAACATAATTTAAAACCTCATATTCTATCATAAAACACCAAAATACACAAATTTCACCTATGGGTATTTTTCCAAATATGAACCCTAGGTTGAATTATTCTAGCATAAGCTTAATTGAGCTACTGGGACTCCAAAAATGTAAAAATCATTAAAAACGGGGCTTGGAATCACTTACTATGGAGCTTGGAAGCTTGAAACAAACCCTAGCTATGGAGAACCCTTGAAATTTCAGCCTAATGAAGAAGATGGACAAAAATTGGCTTTTAATTTTGTTTTTAATTCATTTTAATAACTAAATGACCAAAATACCCATACTACTAAACTTTCCAAAAATTCCTTCCATGTCCTAATTTTGTCCATGAACTTAAAATTGGTCAAATTGCTATTTAAGACCTCCTCATTAATATTCCAAAACAATTTCATACTAAAAACTTCTAGAATGCAAGTTTTGCAACTTGTTCGATTTAGTCCCTACTTTCAATTTAAGCACTTTAGGCATAGAATTTCATCACGAAATTTTCACACAATCATGCAATCATATCATAGACCTTAAAATAATCATAAAATAATTATTTCTATCTCGGATTTTGTGGTCACGAAACCACTATTCCGACTAGGTCCAAAATCAGGATATTACAGTAAAAGTCATTTCTCTAACCATAAACATTCATTTTCTACATTCATCATGGGTCAAAACCCTAGACTTTAACTATATCTCAAATTAGTGGTAGAAATAGATAGATCTTGTTATGAGGATTTCAAAAACATGAAAATCATTAAAAACGGGGCTAGAACGGACTTACAATCGAGCTTGGAAGCTTGAAAAACCCTAGCCATGGTTTCCCCTTGTGAAATTCGGCCATGGGGTTGAAGATGGAAAAAAATTGGCTTTTAATTTTGTTTTTAATTCATTTTAATTACTAAATGACCAAAATGCCCCTAACTTAAAAATATTCTATTTCACCTATTTCATGTCCATTTTTGTCCAACAAATTAACCAAGGGTCTAATTTCCATTTAAAGACCTCCAATTTAAAATTTCATAGAATTAGACACCTCTAGCTTCTAGAACTCAAGTTTTGCACTTTTTAAGATTTAGTCCTATTGACTAAATTTAGTGCCCAAATGTCGAAATTTTCGAACAAAATTTTCACGAAATCATCCAGTGGAATCGTAGACCAAAAAAATATAATAAAAATAAATTTTTCCTCGTCTAGTTTGTTGTTTCGAAACCACTGTTTCAACTAGGCCCAAAATCAGGCTATTACAGCTCACACACCCGTGTGGTCTAGGGGCACACTTGTGTGATCGGGCCGTGTGACTACACACGCCTGTGTCCAAGACCGTGTCAACCACACGGCTGAGACACATGCCCATGTCTTTGCCCGTGTGCCCAATTCTAAGCATTCTATTTCTCATTTTTAAGATGCAGGGGACACACGGCCGGACCACATCCCCATGGGACAAGCAGTGTGTCACACACAGCCAAGACACATGCCCGTGTGTCTATGTGACAGCCCTAATTTGACCCTAGTCGGAATGTGGTTTCGGGACCACAAAACTGAGTCATAAAATTTAGTTAAAATTTTATTTGCATACCTTATATGTGTGGTAGTACTTGTATAAAAATTTGATGTTTTAATTTTTATCTTAGGAATGTGAATCTTGCTTGAAAGGATTTAGTTGAGAGACTTAGAAAATTTTGATAGGTAAATAAGTAAGGACCAAATAGTATTGAAACATGAAAATTTGGGTTTGCATGTCAAAATGCCCAAATTATGTTGAGTGGCCGCCAAGCATGGCTTCATTCTTCCAAGATTATGTTGTTTATTATTTAATATTGGTAAGTAATTAAAATAGAGGAGAAATAAAGATTAATAATAAGAAAATGAACAAAAAAAAGGGTGTGTTCATCCTTGCTATCCTTTAGCCGAAAAACCAAGTAAAAGAAAGAGAGAAAAGCTTTGGAGAAGTTCGGCCATACTTGTATCTAGGTTGAGGTATGTTGAAGTTATTCCTTTAAATTCATGTATATTTTTGGTTGTTAGTTTGAATTCTATCTATCCCATGGTTGGATTTGGGGTTGTTGGAGAGTTGGGATTTGACAAAGAAGCTTAAAATTTTAGTTGATACCTTGATGCTATTAACATGTTAGTTATATGGATGTGCTAAGTTGCTTGTTATGTTAGCATGAAAGTTGAAGTTGTTAAGTCATTTTGTTGGAGGTGCCGAATTTAGGACTAAGAAGAGAATGAGTATTCGCTAACATAGTTGAAAGGGATGTTGCCGATTTTAGATTTAGATTATGGGAGTGGCTATAATGGGCATTAAGATGTTGAACTTAAGAAATGTAGTCACATGTGGATTTATATGATATTACAAATAGAGGTGAAGCTATGCTAGATTGGGAAAAAGTCGATCAAGTGTGCATGAGAAGAATTTAGGTGTTTAGATGATGTTATAGATGACATTGTACATGTATATATATATTCGGCCATCAAAGTGAGTATGTAGGTGATGTTGAATCAAATTTTTGGTGCACATTCGGTTATGTATATATATATATATATACATAAGTATGCCCATTCGTGATGTTACCTTTAATTATGTGTATAATTAACTAAATGGGTAATTAGTAAGAGTGGTTGGCGAATATACGAACATACATATGCAGGTGTAATTGAATTATAAATGTTTAGCAAGATGATTAAACTAGTTAATCTATTTATTAAGCCCGAGAAGTTAAAGAAGGGGAATCAAGCAAGGGCAAAGCCAAGGACATCGAGTAGCCGGGTCGAACCGTCATACCCAACACAAGGTAAGTCCTTAAGCACTTTTGTGAGAACTCCTTGGATAGATATTTTCAGAGTGATTCTCCTACTTATTAATATGACCATATGTACAATTTGAGTTAAGTAAATTGCTTTACCATGATGAAACAACATAGGGCACTATGTGTGCAAAATTATGTGGCACTATGTGTGCCGATTGGGAGGTTGAAGCACGAGGGAATCTCAAATGCACTATGTGTGCGAACATAATAAGCACTATGTGTGCAACATTCGGTTGTTGATATAAATTGTGCATGAACGAGGTAAGTGATTGACCTACTAACTAAATATCGAAATTGAGGTTGTGCGGTGTATGCATAAATTTATCTAGTGCATTGTTGTTCCAAACTTGAGGAAATGGATCTAAATCGATTGGGCTGACTTGGCATTTGATTTGATTGAAGGACTTGGCATGAGATCGAACCAAAAATTTAAGAAATTGTAGCATAGTTTGTTATGGTTGGAAAAAAAATGATTTTGTATTATTTGTTTTTCACTTATGATTATTATTGTTGGACGGTAGAGTAGTGCTTATGACTTCATCGAGTTATGTACTCATTGGGTGTGCTTATTTGTTGCTTATTTAGGTTCTTGATCCATTTTGTGTGCTCGGGACCGTCATCGAAGTCATCACACCGGCTAGCAACTTTTGGTATTTTCTTCTTAGTTGGTCTAGGAGAACATTTCGGCATGTATAGGCTATTATGTTTGTTTGAAATTTGGTATGTAACCTTTTAGCCATGCGAAAATGGCATAAATGTTCGGTTGGATTTGGTTTTATGATGTTTGGTCACAAGTCTTAGTAATTCGGTTTTGGTTGAGTATTGGTTGAGGTCTACTCGATTATTACGCCATATGTCGTGGCTGATTTATTTTCGTGCTATACTCATGATATGGCTATAGTGTAGTAGGGAGATGGTCGGTGATGATTAGCCTCTCGCATGGCTAGTCGTGGTCATAATTGGTGACATCTATGATGAATTATTAGTTAGACCAAGGAAAATCATGAAATAGGCATAGTTCACTCTAGTAACAGATGCAAACAGCAGCAGTGATGTGAGATTGAAAATCACTAAAAATAGTAGAAATGAAATTAAATAATGAATAAATTATGTAATCGAAGATCGATGAGTCTATTTTCATACGGAAGAAGCGAAATGACCATATGAGCTATATGTTAAGAGATGTTTAAATTCTCATGAAGCAGGCCAGAGCGATTTCTGGATCCCTGTTCTGATTTAGGAAATTTACCATAAATTTTATCGAGATAATTAGAGGTCGTACCTTATATGTACAGATTCATCATCCAGTCTAGTTTCATTAGAGACAAACGGTATAGGCATTGAAGCCCTTTACAGGGAGATATTTAAGTTGAAATGCACAGAGGTCAGTATAGTCGAACCTTGAAATAGGGGAGACTTTAATGAATAAACTGTACTAATTGGCCCAACCAAAAATTCTACAAAAATTCTACCATATAGATATATGAGTCTAGTTTCAGGGAACATTTATGGAATTGGATTTTGAGTTTCAGAACTCAAGATATGATTTTTAAAACGACTACGATACAGTTAACCAGCATGCCTGAAAAAAAAATTTGGGGGAAATAAATGAAGTAAGCTCGGTAACACCTCGTGTTCGATTTCCGGTAACGGCCACGGGATCGGGGTGTTATTGTCTACCCGTGTGGACAAAATAAAGCCATTTCTTAGCTTCATCTGTCACCCAAATCTTACCATTTTCCTCCACAAAACTCACAAGCACATATCCACCAATCCACCATCATATTCGCACAAAATTTGCCATTAATCGTGTGGTATTATCTCATGCATCAAATGATATAAACCTAGTCTTAAAATAAACTTATATGCTAAAATAATTCCAAAAAACTAACACATAATAAGAACTTATGTGATTACCAAAATATTACTCCAAAAATAGCCAAACTTAGACCATCACTAGCCACTCTAATGGCTAGATTACAAAACAACAATTACAAGCCATCATTGGCCAAATAAGTTTATACATGCCATTATACCAAAATGAGATTTCTATTTCTACCAAAATGAGATAATGGATAGTGTGATGACTGCTCCGACCGACTTCCAACCTTCACGAGCTTTGAGCACTACAAAACAAGGAAAATTAAACAGAATAAGCATTTTATGCTTTGTAAGTTCGTATAACAAAAAATAAACTTACCAATCATATTTATCAATATAAGCATACATAGTCATACTTTCCATAAAATTTGGGTGAGTTTACCTAAATACAAACACTTTATCAAACAAGTTAATCGTATAACCACATATAAATATCAAGTAAACATAGATGAGCTCATCACATAACAAGCTTCCATTAAATTTCACCTTTCCACATTATAAGAGTCTTTTCCGTTGAACTATTAAAATTTCGATGGATGTTTAGGTAATATTCTCATATGCAAAAGTACCCATTAGTGAACATAATAAAAAGGCACACTCTTGAGCTATACATTTTATAACAGGATTATCAGTCCAGGCTAAATCCTATCTAAAGCATATGCTCTAAAGAGCTTAATTTGGATTACCCGTCCGGGCTAAATCCAATTTACAACCTAAGCTCAAGAGGGTTTACATTAGAATTACCCGTCCGGGCTAAATTCTATCTGTAGCATATGCAATATTATTCTTAATCCATCGAAATTCAACATTGAACCAGAACATGATAATTTGTCCATTTTTTCAGAACTTAGGACTATTTCATTATGTATATATCATCTCACACATATCAACACAATCATACAATTCAATTCGAGCATATTAACATACATATTTAAGTTACACGAAGTTACCTTGAAAATGGTTCGCATTTGAATTTCAACTAATCTGAAACCTTTTGCTTTCCTCGATCTAGTTTCGTGGTTGGTCCTTCTGGATTTATATAGGTAATTTTAGCCATTAATCTATCACATTTCATATACATTTGCATCCTATTTCATCCTAGGCAAAGTTACCATTTTGCACCTATCTTTTTTAAAAAATTTTGATTTCGTCCCTAGGCTCGGAAAATGGAATTCATGAAATTTAACCCTTTTTCCAAGCCTACCCAGAATTTATATATTACATTTACAGTAAATACATTTCACAAATTTCAAAATTTTCCATTGGTTTTACCATTTTTTCATTTTAGTCCCTAAATGAAGTTTTTATCAAAAATTGCTTTGTAAAAGTTGTTTATCTATGAATAACTTTTCATTTTCCACCATAAATTTCTAATTTTCAGCATTTTCATCCATGACCCAAATTTTATACATTGATAAATTTTCAAATAAATCCCCTAAATAGGAAGATTAAACTATCCCGATTCCAAAAATATAGAAATTACTAAAAACGAGACTTGACTTCATACCTTTTTAAGCTTGAAATGTTTTCTTACTCTCTCCTAGGGTTTCCATAAAAAAATTTGGGAAGATGATATGAAAATAGATGTGTTTTTTCTTTTAAATTAATTGTCATCTATTAATTTTATTGATTGCCAATTTAGTCCCTACCTTTTTATAATTTTTCCATGGATGAGTCATTAAAATATCTACTAACTACTCTTCAATGGTCTAATTACCATATAAGGACTTTAAGTTTTGAATTCCATAACTATTTGATACCTATAGCTACTAGAACCCAACTTTTGCATTTTATGCAATTTAGTCATTTCCCTAATTAAACACACAATCGGTAAAATTTTCGTACCAAAATTTTCATGTGACCTTCCTATCATGATACCAACCATAAAATAAATTTTTATTTTTGACACAGATTTATGGTCCCGAAACCATTGTTCTGACCTCACTGAAAATGGGTTGTTACACTCGGCACCACAGATGTGATACAGTACATTTAACACATTTAGCTGGTGTACAAGATAGTTCATCAAATACCCGGATCGTATTTCTAGCCAAAACTCAGCTCTCTCAGGATCATCATCAACTGTAGCTCTAAACTCTTCAACCCCGTACTTTCAAATTTTACCAACAGGCGTGTAACACCCCGTACCTGAGTCCGTTACCGGAATCGAACACAAGGTGCACACAGACTTAACTATTTTCACAGTCCATTTAGAAATTTCCAGACAAGCTGGTTACTGCATCACTGTCGCCTTAAAAATCATATCTTGAGTTTCAGAGCTCGAAAATTTGTTTCGTAATTTTTCCCTGAAACTAGACTCATATTTCCATCTACAGATTTTTTTTTATAATTTTTGGTCAAGCCAATTGGTACAGTTTATTAGTTAAAGTCTCCCCTGTTGCAGGGATCGACTACACTGACCTTCATGCGTTACGAAATGGATATCTCCCTGTACAGGGCTACAATACTGATTCCGTTTGTTTCTATAGAAACTAGACTTAGAGAGGAATCTATACATATATGGCATGACTCCTAATTATCTCTGGTTAATTTAAAATTAATTTCCAGAGTCAGAACAGGGGATCTAGAAACCGTTCTGGCCCTATTTCACGAGAACTTTAATATCTCTTAACATGTAACTCCTATGACCTTTTCGTTTCTTCCATATGAAAGTAGACTCATCAAGGTTCATTTACATAATTTATTCACTATTTAATACCATTCCTACTATTTTTAGTGATTTTTCACATCCACATCACTGCTGCAGTCAGCATCTATCTTTAAGGTAGGCTTTACCTATTTCATGATTTCCATGATTCAATTGCCCCTTTTTGCATACATAGCACAAAGTGTGATCATGATTAACCATTCCAATGGCTAATCGTTTCAAAACAATTCCATACCTCATAATGATCGACATACAAACGATTATAGTACTATACTAAAAACGATATAAGCCATTTTCGCATGGCTATCCAAGTTTACACAAAACCGAAAGGTACATGACCTTCAACAAAAGGGTAGTCCTATACATGCCATTTCAAAGTTCAACCAAAATTATACCAAAATGGAGGCCTTGATAGTGTGGATGACTTCGACTTCAATGATCCCGAATCCGATAGCTAACGAGCAAAATCTATAAAACAGAGAAACAGAGAAAACGGAGTAAGCAATTTATGCTTAGTAAGTTTGAGCAAGAAATTCCAGCACAACAAAAGCATAGCATTCATAAAGCTAACGGATAATTTCATATGCACAAATTCTCAATATCATACTCATTTCACATTCCAACCCCTATGTTCATACATAAGGGATCACCTTAGTCAAATACCGGAAACTCATTACTCGACTGAGCGAATATTATTCAAGGAATCAACTAATTCAAGCTCATATGAACATACCTCATTGCTGGAATTTTTTCAAGCGCATTAACTGAAATTTTACAGCAAGATCGCTTATTCTAGAATCACGTACCTTGAATTTAACCGGATATAACGACTCGCTCAAATGCCTTCGGACAAAGCCGGTTATAGCGACTCGCACGAATGCCTTCGGACTTAACCCGGTTTAGTAACTTGCACAATGCCTTCGGCTTAGCCCGGATTTATTAACTCGCACGAATGCCTTCGGATCCTAGTCCGGATATAGTCACTTAGCACAAAGCCTTCGGGACTTAGCCGGACATCATTCAATAATGAGCACAAATATCAATAAATTATGACACATTCAGTATTTCATTTTCAATAGCAAAACTCAAACACAAGGCACTTTTTACACTTGCAATTTCGCTCAATAGCCACACACAAAGAGCATGATTTTAATTTGCTTTAAACATGATCTAATCAATTCGAATTTAAGCTCTATTACTCAAGAACTTACCTCGGACGTGGTCGAACGATTTAACGGCTATTCGACGACTTTTTCCTTCCCTTATCGGATTTAGCTCCCTTTGCTCTTGAGCTTAATTTAACAAATAAATTGGTTTTATCATTTGAGCATCGAAGAGGAATTCAAGATACTTAGCCAATATATATACTCATTAGGCATCAAAGTCGCATATGTACGAAATCATGAATCGAACTCAACACATTAGTTAATATTCCTCTTAGCGAATTTTCTAAGCCAAGAATAGGCATCAATATGCTTGCCTCTAACCGAATGCATGCACACCAATTTCCCTCATGTGGCGAATATACATGTCCATGTTGAGGCCAATTATACACTTAATACCACACAAAACAGCATACATTTTACTACTAACGCATTACATATCGTAGCTCAATACACATCTCTCATTTACTTCATAATTGAGACATCATCACAAGCAAATATACACCTTGAAATAGCATATATGTCATACCAATACATCGTGTGCAAACATATATACATATAGGTGCAAGGGCCGATTCTCAAGTGGCTTATATCCAAATATATACACATATCCAAAGCTTAAATCTTACTTACCATGCAACATGCATGAATCATACTTATGGATATACCATGGCGAATACACCACAACACCATACCGTTTCAATTTGGTCATGGTTAAACAAAGAACTTAGTATCTCATTCAAAGGTGCTAAAAGAAAATCTAAGAGTCCTCAATCCCCCATCACATGTATCATTATCAAGCTTGATATTTAGCATGCAATGGCATTAACACCACATTTACTTTGGCCGAATTTCATTCCCATGACATAGCAAAGATTTGAACCATGGGCTACCAAGAACATCAAGCTAGCAACTGAAAACATGCATGAATCTCATGGCACAACCTCAAACATACCTTAATCTTGATGCAAGTATAGCCAACCTCTTCCTAATCCTCTTCCAAAACAAACATGAAGCAAAATTCCTTCCTTCCTCTAGTATTTTCGGTCAAGAGAGAATGAAAAGATGGATGAACAATTTTTTTTCTTTTCTCTTCCACAATGCACGGCAATGGGGGTTTCACTCACACACACACATTTTTTTTCTTTCTTTATTACCCATACTTATTTGTTTATTGTTTCTCCCTAATGCACCAACAAAACATGTTTCATGACATGTTTAGCCCATGATTCCTTGTCATGGCCGGCCACTACAACTTGGGGGGGGCGAATTTGACATGCAAGTCCTCCCCTTTGACTACATGCACTATTAGGTCCTTATAGATTAGCCTTTCACTTTTCAAAAGTGTCACACAAGCCCTACTAACTGAATTCACATGCAATCGGCTAAATCGGAACTTGAAATTTTCACACATTCATAATTACATATTCTAGACAATAAATATTACATTTAAACATTTCGGTGACTCGGTTTAGCGGTCCCGAAACCACTTCCCGACTAGGGTCAATTTTGGGCTGTCACAAGGCGGCTTACTCATACACAAAGGTTCCAAACCTTGAGGAGCTACGGGAATCGGTTGGGGAATAGGTGGGGGTGGAGGTTGCTAAGAAGTCAGATTCGTTTGGACGAACTCAGTGAACCATTCATTCATCATTTGGAAGAAGGCTTCTTTGGCCTCTCCTCCACGACTCTTAGATATAGGTCTCGATTTAGACGGTGCTGCTCTATGAACAGAGGCTGGCGCATGTGTAACACCCCTAACTCGTTTCCGTCATTGAAATCGGATTATGAGGCGTTACCGGACAATACAGAACATTCAAAATCATTTTGTAAACATCGAAATATCATAGATCAAACATCAATATGGAATCCCATGTATAGGTCATTGAGACCTTAAACATGTATTAGAAAGGGGTCGGGACTAAACCGAACACATATAAAAAATTTTTGAAAGCTTAACATTTTTCCAAGGTTTACAGGTCACACGCCCGTGTGAGCAGGCCGTGTACTTGGCCGTGCCAAAACTGTAGGGTATACTGACTTTAATTCTTAGGGTACCCCAGGGGACACATGGCCGTGTAACGTGGCCATGTAACGCGGCCGTGTGTCACACACGACTGAGACACACGCCCGTGTGGAAAAAAATAGGCCATTTGAATAGCCAATTTGCCACCCCAATTGGGTCAAACCTACAAGCACCAAAACTATGCTTAGTACACATACCAAATCATATCAAAAACATATATACAATCAAAAACCAAAACCAAGCCATATCACATGGCTATATATAAATTACATTCATATTGACATAACTCTAGCCTATACATGCCACTTAACCACAAACTCAAAGCTTTTATTTACCGTAATGATAACCGGATAGTGTAATGAGATCTCTTCTGACTTCCAACCCGAGCAAGTTTCCGAAACTCTATAAACAAAGGAAAAACACACAGAGTAAGCTTAGAGAGCTTAGTAAATCATAAGCAATTAAATCTTCACAAAATCATGCATATAGTTCAACTTGATTAATTCCAAATTTTGTTAACTTTATACACATATTCAATCACTTTTCTATATAATCCAACATCGCCACATTAAGTAATTTCGTTACATAACCAACCAAAACATAGTCATTTATTTCATTTCATGCATAAAAATATATAAATTCCTTTTTATGCATTTCAAAACCCGAATAACCATATTCCATTTTTTTTTCATAATTCTTCTGTCCAAAACGTAGGACCACAATTTTATATAACAAGCACATTTATAATACATCGTTCCTTTTCATATATTTCACATATCATCATTTGAATCATGCTCACATTTCATATCAGAATTTCATATATACGTCCCATGTACCTGAATCACATATGGAAAATCACATTTACAATTCTACCTTTCTCATATAATTCATTTGATCATGTAACACCCCTCACCCATATCCGACGCTAAGATAGGGTTCGCGGTGTTAGCTGACTTAAACTCGACCAACTGTATAAAATTGAGCCATGAAATTTCAAACAATTTAAAAGCTTCTCTTTTCACAAGCAATTTGTCTCATATTCAGGCCTACAAGGTCCAAAACATTCATCCGGGGTAGTTCAGAACCCAACCGAGAACTCATGAAAAGCTTAGAAAATTTCATGCATCAAGGCTCCACACGCCCGTGTGGGTATAGAACACACGGTTGTGTGCTAGGGACACGCCCATGTCCCAAACCCATGTCTAGAAACTTAGGCATTCTGTCAAAACCACACGGCCCAAGAACACGCCCGTGTCCTATAACCATGTCCTTCCCACGGTCAAGACACATGGCCATGTCTCTTGTCTGAGTACTACTAGCATGCATACTGACTTTATGTCACGGCCTGGGCACATGCCTGTGTGGCCTGCCCGTGTACTAAAATGACTTTAAAGTTTTAAGTGCAGGGGACGCACGACCATAACACATACCCATGGGGGTGAGCCGTGTGTCACACACGGCCTAGACACACGCCCGTGTGTCTTACCCGTGTGGACAAACTAGGCTATTTCCAAGCCATTTTGTCACCCATTTTGCAGAACCTACACAAGATCATGTCAATATACAAATTTCATCACAATGGACACCAATTCATCCATACAAAGAACATTATATGCATTCATCAAAATGAATAATAGCCATTATTCCAGGCTTGACACAAAGTGAAGGGCTTTTGACTTGAGCCAAAATACATGAATAATTCTCTTAATGCAACATCCTAGTCTAACCCTATACATGCCACCTTCAAAAATATAAATCAAACTACATCGAGTGCTGTGGCTAATAGTGTGATCGATATCTCTGACTTTATGGGATCCTTAAGCTACCCTGGCGATACTAAAAGAAGAGAGAAAGGAAAAAAGAGTAAGCATAAAGCTTAGTAAGTTGCATATAAATAAATATACAACAACAATCTCACCATTTACCATCATGCTTATAGCTCAAAGGTAAACACAACTTAACTTACTCATTATCATCTACTCGAGTCTCATTTTCTAAATTAAGCTCATTACTCATGCTTACCATATAGGTACCTGTAACACTCACAACATGATCATCCTTTCTTTATCAAAATTTAACTATAACTTTCACCATTGAACCGTTTGGAATACTACTGGATATTCTATGAACCTTCAACATGGGATAAATTGCCGATGCCATGTCCCAGAAATGGTCTTACACTGGCTCTCATATATGCATGCTGATGCATGTCTCAGACATGTCTTACACTAGCACAACTCTTAGCCAATACGTGTCCCAAACATGTCTTACACTGGCTATCTCTGTCGAGGCCAATGCATGTCCCAGACATGTCTTACTCTGGTACTCATCTCTATGCCGATGCCATGTCCCAGACATGGTCTTACACTGGCTCTCATAATGTGGTCGAAGCATGTCCAAGACATGTCTTACACTGGCACACAACTCACCCAATGTCTTGGCACAAATATCCAGTTCATATCCTAAGGTTTCAACGGGATATTTCTACTATCTCAAATATTACAAGGCATTCTCAACTTATAACTTAACAATTCGTACAATATCAATTCAATGAAAATATGAATACAAGTATTTATAGTGTAGTTGTATCATTTACATACAACTTATCTCGGTTTACAAAAAGTTCTTGACTAGTCAGCTTATTCGAATTGCTTGGCTTTGCCTCGGTCTAGGCTCGATTTTGACAAATCTTGATCTATAATCACAATATGCATCCATTTAGTCACTAAACACAAAAATTAGGTATTCATAAATTCATAACTCTGGTAAAATGACATTTTGCCCCTAGGCCTTGGCAAAATGACCATTTTACCCCTATGCCCGAAAATCAATTTTTATCGAATTTCTTCGTATTTCAAGCCTAGCTAAACTCTTTTTAATACTAGAGCAGTCCCAAATTCTCACTATTTCACACACTAACCACCTATTTTGCAACTTATGCAAAATAGTCCTTTTAGGTGTTTTCATACTATCACCTTTCACAAAAGTTGTTTATAACACAACTAGGACTCATATTCTTCCATAAAAACTTAGAATACATTACAAATATTTTCACTGCAAAACCCTAAACTTTCCACCATGTTGCAAAATAGACCTCTCATTAGTAAGCCTATGCTTTAAGGAGTCAAAAAATGTAAAAATCATTAATAGAAACTTTCAAAATCACTTACTTGAGAGGCTTAATGTTGCTAAATTTTGAAGCTTTCAAAAACCCCCTATGGCTGGTAAAAATCGGTGAAAGAGAAGAAAATAAAGAAGAAATGACCTTTGTTTTGTTTAATATAAAACTAGTCAAAATTGATGACCTCACTCTCACCTAATTTTAACCTTCTCTCCAATTTGTCTCCCCATGGCTGGCCAATCCAATGCACAAGGGTCCAATTGCCTTTAAATACTCATAATTTCAATTCTCTAGCTACTTGGCACCATTGGGTACTAAAATGTAACTTTTTCCTTTTATGCGACTTAGTCCTTTTTCTTAATCGGGCTTGAAAACATTAAAATTAACTCACCAAATTTTTCATGCACTAATATAATCATATCATAACCTCATGAAAATAATAAAAATAATTTTCTAACTTTAGACTTACTAGTATCCACATCTCGTTTTCACATAGATCATATATTTACGAATCATAATCATACTCGCTTTCATTGCATAATTTTTCATCTACTACATATTTAACATCATCAATCACATAGATTCCGTACATACCTGTACCATTACGTTCTTACCTATCACCTTTATCACTTTAATGCTCAAAGCACCAATTCATTCGATCATCAATGAACACTCAACGAACTCGCACACTTAGTGCCAATTTATTAGCCGAAGCTATAATTATATCGTAAACTTAGTGCCATTACATTACACAGAACTCATATCGATATCGCACACATAGTGCCATTTACTCAGCCAATGCTGTTATAATCTCGCACACTCAGTGCCATTTTAATAGCCTAGCTATTTCATTTATTGCACACTTAGAGCCTCAAATTCAGTTCATATTTTACATACTTCAACTTCACATTTATATTCTTTTACAACTTAATTCAGCATATATATATAATGCACATATATTTCAATTTAATAACATTTAATTACTTATGAACTTACCTTATACGAATACGAAGGGACCAGAACGACTATTCGATAATTTTCAACTTTCCCCGATCCAAATCTGATTTTCTCATTTCTTGATCTAATTCAATGCAAATTCAACTTATTTAATCATATATTCAATCAAATTCATATAAAAACACATAAATAGGCTAATTACACTTTTGCCCCTAACATTTCACATTTTTCACAATTTAGTCCCTATTTCACAAAACACAAAATATTCAAAATTTGACCACACTCATGCTTGACGAAATTTTCCTCTAGTCCTTATAAGCTCATATATACAATTTATTTCACATTTTAGTCCCTCAATTTCTCATTTTCACAAATTAGCCCAGAATATTCAAATGCATCAAAAATCCTAATACAAAATATATTTATCTATCATCAAGCTTTCATATTTCACCATTTATCATCACAAAGCTCACAAAATAAACAATGGCATCTCATGAAATCATCATCAAATTCTAAAATTTAAGCATGGGTTTTGTAAAACACGAAGCAACGATCTCAAAAACGTAAAAATTATCGAAAACCGAGCTTAAAACTTACTTAAATCAAGCCCTAAATGTGTCGAACCCTTAAAACTCTTTTCTCCTATTCTTTCTTTGCATATTCTGCAATAATGAAGCAATATGGTCATACTTTTGTATTTGTTTTATTTATTTAATCTATTATTATTCAATTTACCTAACCAACCTTTAAAACTTATTTTATTTACCAATTTGCCAAGCCACGAATTCCACTAACCCTTATAATGGTCTAATTACATTATAAATGCATCATATTATAAAGACAAGTTCAATTAAAAATTCTCACATTTAACTATCAACTTTTTCTTTTTACACGATTAGGCCCTTTTTACCGAATTAACCACTCAAATGGTAAAATTTCTTTACGAAACTTTCACACATCTCTAATATCATACCGTAGACTTTATTAAAATAATGAAATAAATATTTTAACTTCAGATTATGGTCCCGAAACCACTATTCCAATTAACCCCAAAAATGGGTTGTTACAACTCTCCCCCCTATAGGGATTTTTGTCCTCAAAAATCTTACCAGAAGAAGTTGCTTCCAAACCTTGAATCACTTTCGCTAATTTCTCAGGGTCACAAATCGATTTCAGCCTTGCATATCTTTTTTCCAAATCCTTAGAACTTTAACACACACTGCCAGAGCATCTTGTCAAAATTTTGAATTACTCACTCAAAACGTATAGCTCAGTTGATCTGTCAAATAGGAACTCTGTATATACTGAAACAATCATGCAGATTTTTGGTTAAACAATTAACCACAATACGAATAACATCTCCTTTGTAGTGATAATAACAACCTCAATACGAAGTCTATAATGACTCTATCTCTTTATCACACCCGTACCATCACTGACTGTATTAGACCTGAATACACTTGATCTTTGGATTTAACCTGTTGACAAATCAACATCTGAACCCAGAATTAGAAATATCGGGTTTCATATCCATGCATCAGAACATTTACTTCATACAATTGTACATTTTATTACTCTCGGATAACAGACAAGCTACTACTGAGCCTCATACAAAAACTTCTAAAATTGAGAATCGAAAGTCGATTCACACTGTACCCGTTTAGCTTGCAATTCACTAACACCTTTCTGAACTTTTCAAACTAGCAAAGAAAATATCAATTCAACTTCTTTTATATATATATATAGCTAACATCAAACCATCATCAAATAAGATCACTCGAGTAACCACTCGCACAAAATAAGTAAAGATCTTTCCATTCGGTATCTGTAACTATATCTGCTCTCTCAGAGATTAATCAGTAACCACTTGGAATCTTTCTATATCTCAAGTCATTGATGTTGTCTTAATTTCAAATCTTTGTCGGTAACATTAAATACTTTAACCCATTAGGATTCAGGAAGCATATGACATTTTTTGTTGAACACATGATATCATCAAATTCACACCACAGATATAAAAGTGACTGTCTTTAAATCGATAATCAAACAGTTCTCTTTTATTGTGACTTTAGCCGTCTGAAAGTTCAAACTGTTTCTTTACATTCTCGTATCAAAGCTTATTCCAACCTGTTCAATAGTACATCACTAAAATTCATAAATTCTTTACTCAATTCAAACTAAACTCAGAACTAAAGCTTCGGTTAGTAATACTCTCAATCGTTTTCAACCTTTCTAACATGCCACAGACCATTCCAGCTTTCGTAAATGTGATAGCTTTATCAATCAGAATAGCTTAACTCGTAATAAAATCAGTCAATTAGAATAGTCCAATAAGCATATCTCTGAATCATACTTTTTAGAATATAATTCTTTTCATCCAGACTATCCGTCTACATACTCGTGAATGCACAAAATTCATTACCATACCTGAGGATACTTTAAATACACGTAAATCAATTCATACTTCAATTGACCAGTTCACTCTGATAAAACAACTGTGTTGATCTCAATTGTTGGATAATTACTTATCAAAATACCCTTCTCTTCATGCTGATAAAGCAACTCAAACACACAATCTTTCTAATTTCTCTTAACATGCAAAGCAAAGATCTTGTAACATAATAGCTCAGAGAAACAAAGAACCGATTAACTTTCTCACCTTAGTCATGCTCATCCAGGAAAAGAAAACCACTATGCAATTCAAGCTTGAGCTTCTAATATACATACCTTTGCCAATGACTATTCCTTACATGAGAATCAGAGAAATTCAGTTACCAAATCCACATTCTTATTATCGAATCCAAAAATACTATCATAATAAACATATTCACCACAGATCAAAAAATACACTTTAAAGATGAATCCTGTCATATAATCTACACAATAAAGAAGATAAGAAAACCCAAATACGATGTCATAACAAAAATCCAAGAACGTAACTCATACGAAAATAATTATAAAGATCAGGGTAATTTCCCAGAGAAAACCAGAAGGAAACCGCTATTTACATGCTCTGGAATTCCATTGTAACAGGGATATCATGCTTTCCGTATACACGTAAGTCATATCAACATCCAAAAGAGACAGAAGAACAACCTCACATAAATTTTTTTTTACCCTCATCTTTACCCCAACATAATAGAATGGAGACTCAGAGAAATAAGAAAAATGTCGATTATAATTCAAACAGACTCATAGTGCTTTCATCTAACATACAAATTCAGCCCGTATACTCATACAATGATATCTTCTTCAGAAAACAGACAGTCATATGAGCCCTAGAGGATAAATGAATATATATATATATATAATACTCAAAAGAGATCTTCATAATTTATTCAACTACAACTGTTACACACATGCATATTTAGAATTAGATAATCATTCTTTGACTAATTTCGTTATCATGAACTCTGTATTATACCATTTACTAACTTTGCAACAATATCTTTAGACTTCATACCCGTTTGAGTCAAATAGTTGAGACTAATTTTCTTCTTTAACCATGACATTACATAATCTATATAATCTTTAAAACAATCTAATATTTCTTCTAAAACCGAGTTCATTTGTTACCCTGTACTCTACTCTGTTTGCATTACTAATTATCTCACCATTGAACTCTTTAGTCTTATACTTATGAACTTATTCAATAGAATTTTCGTAAATTTCATCACAAAAGCAACACGAGTAACGGGGAGTTGTAAAGCCTCTAACTTGACTCTTATAAATACATACATATGACTGAACATTCATCGTCAGTATAATATCATCACAATCACATAGTTCACTCCAAGAAATTTAACATACTGACTTATTTAACAAATGTTTATGTTATCCACAATTTCAAATAATAAAGTTTACTTACTCGAGCCCAATATCAGTATCTAATTAAATTTCAACATTTAACTTCAATTTTACTTACCAACATTTGTCAAATTGGAGAGCGTCTTACGGGTCTGAGTACGTCATTTACTTGATGCCATAGTCCAACTATGGTCTTACACAAAGTCTCATACACATAATAAGATGCTAATGCCATATCCCAGATATGGTCTTACATAGGATCACATATCGATGCCAATAGCCCAGCTATGGTCTTACACGTTGTCTCATAATGACGCCATGTCCCAAACATGGTCTTACACTAGCACACATATCAACGCCAATGCCATGTCCCAAACAAGGTCTTACACGGGATCTCACATGTACTACCATGGTCCAACCATGGTCTTATCCATCAATTCATCATCGAACGATCGTTCCTATTCCCTACGTTCCACTCAATTCGATCTGTCAATTTAATTCTCATTCTATCTTGATATTTATGATTCCATAACAAAGCCATAAAACATAACATTATGATATCTTCAATTTAGCAATTTAAACATAAGAGTCAACCATATGAACATACTGATTAGACATCATTCAATAAGTATACATATGCACACATTCCGTCTATGATGTAAATTTTCTTGTCATATTCACAAAATCAAATATGTTGGGCACATAGCATCATATGAACTTCAATCAAACATGGATGGGCTTTTCACTATATGATTTTTCATTTCATTCCTCTTTTCCACAGTCCTCAACTCATGATTATTACATTTCTTACATTAGCACCTACATATCATGAACTTCTATTCATACCTTTCCAATTTCGACACATCATAAGCACATCTCAATCATCTCAATATCATTTTTTAGCATTACTGTAAATAGCTTGGTTGGAGGTCATCTCTGTCTTACAAAAAAATTTCGTTAGAGCCGGGAGATGTCACACTATCGCAGGTTAACTATGGCATGTATAGCTAGACTCACATACGCTATGGTAGTCCTAGAAAGGGGTCGGGACTAAACTGAACACATAAAAAAATTTTGAAATGTGACAGCCCAAAATAGACCCTAGCCGGAATGTGGTTTCGGGACCACTAAACCGAGTCATAAAAATAATTAATTGTTATATTCTATGCTTACTATGTGTGTGCATGCATATGTGGAAATTTCATTCTCTAATTTTACCCATTTGTATGAGAAAGTATTAAATAGGGATCAAAGTGAAACATGGTGAAATATGATAGGCTAATTTTAAATGGCTTGTTAGTACATGTTAACACAAAGGTGGAGTTGCATGTCAAATAATCCCTTCCTAAGGAGGAGTGGCGGCCATGACAAGGTTATGGGCAAGGAACATGTTTCCAACATGTTTTGCTAGTGGTGTATGTAGGAAGTCATAAAATAAAGACTAGCATTAAAGAAAAAAAAAAAAAAAAGAAAAATTGTTCATCCATTCTAAACACTTTGGCCGAATGTCCTAAAGAAAGAAAAGAAAAATTTGTTCATCCTTTCTCATCTTCTTGGCCGAAAATACTAAGGGAAAATGGGGAGGATTTTTGCTTCATGCTTGGGTTGGAAGAGACCTAGAAGGAGATTTGGCTAAGTTTGCATCAAGATTAAGGTATGTATGAGGTTGTGTTGGGAGTTTCATGCATGGTTTGGTTGCTAATTTGATGTGCATGTTAGCCATGGCTCAAATCCTTGTTATGCCATGGAAATGGTATTTGGCCAAAGTTGTTATGGTGATAAAGCCATTGCATGCTAAGTGTGAAGCTTGATGATGATGCATGCAATGATGGATTGTCTACTCTTGAGTAAGATTTTGAGTTTTCTTTTTGTGTTTAACCATGATTGAAGTTGAATGGAGCATGATTGTCATATTCGCCATGATGCATTCATGAGCATGGTTCATGCTTCTTGCATGTTAGTTAAAATTTGTATTTTTGGATGGCTATGGACACCTTGAAATTCGCCATGCTCATATTGTATATATATGTTTGCACATGATGTTTTGGCTATGAAGTAAGTGATGAATATATTGGTTTAAAGAAGAAGATGTGGAAGAATGCTTGTGAAATTGCAAGCACAATTCTACCTAGCACACATATAAGTGCTTGATGCTATATTATAAGTTTTGGGCCACAATGTGCAAAGCATTAACTAGTAAAATGCATGCTGTTTTTGTGAGGTATTAATGCAAAATTGACCTCAACATGTACATGAATATTCGCCTTGGGTAGCCTATTGAAGGCCTTAGCTTTTCCTTGATGCTCAAATAAATTGTATTGAATTGCTTGATGTAGTATAAAATGTGCATGACCATTGTGTATTCAGGCTAAAGAGTGGCCATATGACCATTTAAACTCCTTGTCATATTCGCCATAAGCAAGCACAATGAGGTTTTAATAAATTGAATTTGTTTGAATTAGCTCAAGAGCTAAGAGGGCCACAATTGGACAAGGGAAGGAAAAGGTGATCGAATAGCCGAAAAAGCCGCTCGACAACATCCAAGTAAGTCCTCAAGAAGTGACCTTACTTGAATTATGTGAGATGAAGTATGGATGTGTATGATTATTGATTTATGTGTGTATGAGAAATTGAATGATACCCGGCTAAGTCCCAAGGCGAATATGCTTGTGAATATATGTGCGTTTGAGCCTTAGTAACTGAAAATGAAATATGTATGTCCAATGATTATTGACGATGTGTACATGAGAAATTGAATGATATCCGGCTAAGCCCAAGACAATTATGTTGAAATTATATCCGGTTAAGACCAAGGCAATTGTGCTAGTGGCTATATCCGGCTAAGACCAAGGCATTCGTATGAAGTTATTCTATCCGGCTAAGACCAAGGCATTTGTGCACGTGATTATATCCGGTTATATTCAAGAATCTTGGGCTGGAGGTGAGTGTTGGTTGCTGTAATGAATTCAATTAGTACACTCGAAAAGCCCAAAGGATAAGGTACGTTATATGTGCATTGAAAGTCGACATGTTTGAGCAACATTCGCTCAATCGACTAATGAATTTCAGTTATTGAATTGATTGATACTTTGTGAAAGTATATAATGATGAAGTGTGAAGTAAGAATGTGTATTAATGAAATGATGCATTTGGCTATGTGAATGTATTGCTGTAATTAGAGCTGATTATATTCCTTGAGACTTACTAAGCATAAAAAATGCTTACCCGTTACTTTGGCTCTCTGTTTTATAGATTTCGCTCGATAGCAATCGGATTCGGGATCAATAAAGTCGAAGTCATCCACACTATCCACGCCTCTATTTTGGTATAAATTTTGGTTGAACTTTGAAATGGCATGTATAGGACTACCCTTGTTGGTTGAATATGTTGTGATGTATATATGTACGGCCATGCTAAAATGGCTCGTAAAAGTGAAGTATCGACTTAGACTAATTGTGGTTTGTATGTATATATTTGGTGTCATGATGTGGCTATGGCTTGGAAATGGGAATGTTGGTCATATGATCAGCCATTGGCATGGTTAAAATGATCATATATGAACCTAGGTATGGCAAGACTAGTTGGTTCATGGAGACTACCAAATAGGTAAGACCTACCTTAAAACAGATGCTGCCAGCTGCAGTGACGTGAATGTGAAAATCACCAAAATTCGTAGGAATGGAATTAAATAGTGAATAAGCTATGTAAATGAACCTTGATGAGTATATTTTCATATGGAAGAAACGAAATGGTCATAGGAGTTACATGTTAAGAGATATTAAAGCTATTGTGAGACAGGGCCAGAACGGTTTCTGGGTTCCCTGTCGCAACTTTAAAAATTTACTATAAATTATCCAAAAAGAATTAGGAGACATACCTTATATTTACAGATTCCATTTTGAGTCTAGTTTCATTAGAAACAAACGGAACCAGCATTAAAGCCCTGTACAGAGAGATATTCAAGTTATACCGAGCGAAGGTCAGAGCAGTAGATCCCTGTAACATGGGTGACTTTAACTAATAAACTGTACCAATTGGCCTGACCAAAAATTCTAGAAATAAATCCATAGATGGATATATGAGTCTCAATTAAGGGAAAATTTACGAAACCAGTTTCCGAGTTTTGAAACTCGAGATATGATTTTTAAGCCGACAGTGATGCAGTTTTCCAGCCTGACTGGAAATGTCAAATGGATGGGCAAAACAAGTGAACTTGGCTTGTTAACCCCTCGTATCCGACACCGGCGATGGTCTCGGGTTCGGGGTGTTACATGAAAGCTTAACATTTTTCCAAGGTTTACAGGTCACACGCTCGTGTGAACAGGCCGTGTGCTTGGCCGTGCCAAAACTAGAGAGTATACTGACTTTAATTCGTAGGGTATCCCAGGGGACACACGGCCGTGTAACATGGCCGTGTTTCGTACACGGCTAAGACACACGCCCGTCTCTCTGCCCGTGTGGACAAAAATAGGCCATTTGAATAGCCAATTTGCCACCCCAATTGGGTCAAACCTACTGTAACACCCCGTACCCGAGACCGTCGCCGGAGTCGGACATGAGGGGTTAACGGGCTTAATCCACTTACTTGCACAGTTCATTTTAAAAATTTCCAGACAGCCGGCTAACTGTGTCACTGTCACCTTAAAAATCATATCTTGAGTTCCACAACTCGAAAATCAGTTTCGTGATTTTTCCCTGAAATTAGACTCATATATGCATCTAAAAATTTTTTTCTAGAATTTTTGGTCGGGCCAATTAGTACAGTTTATTAGTTAAAGTCTCCCCTATTACAGGGTGCGACTACACTGACCTTCCTGTATTACGATTTGGATATCTCCCTGTACAGGGCTTCAATACTGATGCCGTTTGTTTCTACAGAAACTAGACTCGAAAAGGAATCTTTAAATATATGGCATGACTTCTAATTATCTCTGTTCAATTTATAATGAATTTCCAAATTCGGAACAGGGACTCCAGAAACAGTTCTGGCCCTGTCTCACGAAAACTTAAATATCTCTTAACATACTGTTCATATGATCGTTTCGTTCCTCTTCTATGAAAATAGACTCGTCAAGGTTCATTTACATAATTTAGTCACTATTTAATTCCATTCCTACTATTTTTAGTGATTTTTCACATCCACGTCACTGCAGCTGTCAGCATCTGTCTTTAAGGTAGGCTTTACCTATTTCATAGTTTCCATGATTCAACTAGCCCTTAAACATACATAGCACAAAATATGATCATGATTAACCATCCCAATGGCTAATCATTTCCAAACATTTCCATACCTCTTAATGAACAACATACAATGATTATAATACCATGCCCAAAGTATACTTAAGCCATTTTCGCATGGCTATCCAAATTTACACAAAACCGAAAGGTACATGACCTACAACAAAAGGGTAGTCCTATACATGCCATTTCAAAGTTCAACCAAAATAGTATACCAAGAAGGAGCTTTGATAGTGTGGGCGACTTCGACTTCAAAATCCCGAGTCCGATAGCTGACGAACCAAAATCTATAAAACAGAGATTCAAAGAACGGAGTAAGCATTTAATGCTTAGTAAGTTTTAAGCAAAACAAAGTGTTCTCAATCACTATCATTGGTCATTCATTTCAACTGTTCGATGAAGTTAATCTAGAGCTTCATCTCGATCTATAATATCATTAAACGCAACACTTGGCTGCCACATATATACTTTCGAATAATAATGACCTAGATGGTCAAATATTTCCAAAGCACATTCTTCATCGATTTTCAACTTTCAATAATCCTTTCCACTTGTTCATAATCACATCCATACTTTTAAGTATTTCAACATGACAAGTACTAAATTACCATAGGCACATAAAGAACCAAACATATTCCTTATCACATATACTTAAGCTTACAAATCATAATCCTTACCTTGTAATTGGCACATCTAGCTCAACCCAACCCATACTCAAATCATAAGGCTTTTGGGCGAATATGCACTAATACATAAGAATATTTCATCGCATACTTTATTATACAAACATACCATTACCAATTAGATCATTCTCATATTTGGAGTTATAATATTAATCACATTTACCTACCTCTTTGATAACGATAATTCACCTCAAATCACTCCACCGATGAGTAAGTAATACGCACTGAACATCTTAAATACATAATACTTATTTTATGGTAACTTAATGCAGATACTCAATATCAAAGTCTTACTTGAATTCTAGCATTTAGCCGTCGGGTCTTTAAAGCTCGGATATAGTACGATAACGAAGCCTCGGACATTAATCAGATAATATTCTCGCATAAAGCTCATGGGGTTTTAACCGGATATAGTATTGACACAAATGCCCTTCGGGACTTATCACATTTATACACTTTCACATCCATCACATTGGCCATTCGGCCTTATCACATATATACACTTTCACATTCATCACATTGGCCATTCGGCCTTATCACATATATACACTTTCACATTCATCACATTGGCCATTCGGCCTTATCACATATACATATCTTGTACATCAATTTCATCATAACAAAATTGACTAGGTATACTAGTCATTTGTGGCTTATAGCTTCACTTTAATACGGATTTGGTACTTTGATTACCAATGTTTAATCGATAGCTTATAAGCAACTCAAATGGTTTTATTAAGGTTTACAACAAAATCCCAAATTCAGCACAAGCTGTTTTTCCTGAGCAACAGTCATTAAATTATTCGTAAATGGAGCTACGAAACTCCAAATGAAGTGCCGTTAATTTTCCCTGAAAATAGACTCATACATATCTTATCCAACAAATTTTCAGAATTTTTGGTTTGGCCAATCAATACCAGATTTTTCTTAAAGTTTCCCCTGTTTCACTGTTTGACTAATCTGACCACTCTTCACTACAAATCACATTTCTCATTGTACGGAATTCAAAATGTGTTCTATTTGATTTCATTTGAAACTAGACTCATTAAGGAGTCTAAGCATATAAATTTTATCTTATAACCATTTTTGTACAAATTATAATGATTTTCTAAAAACAGAATAGGGGATTCCGGAGTCATTCTGACACAGTCCTACACAACTTTAAATATCTCTTTATAGGAAATTTCTTTGCTTCCACGGTCCCTTTTATAAGAAACTAGACTAACTAAGCTTTGAATACATATTTTATTCAGCCTATAATTCCACGCCAACAATTTATAGTGATTTTCTAAAATCACGTTACTGCTGCTGTCCAAAGCAAATTATTACAATTTGCTCTTAAATTTCCAAGTCCAAACACTTATGAACTTACCTTTTGAGTTTAAGACATATCATGGCCACATCATATCTTATTAACTCAACTCATTATGTCCTATTTTGATTGAATTTACTCAACGTTTGATCACTTAAAACTTACCTCGAAGTGGTCGGCGATTAGGTATCCACGGCTATTCGCTTACATTCTCTTTTTCCCCTATCCATCTTTGATCCTCTTTGCTCTTAAGCTAAAGCCGCAGAGCACTTTCGAACACCATCACTCAGCTTGGATTGAAGCATCGGATACAAAAACTTTAACCTTCATGTACAATTAATTTCGGCATTCAATCCCCTTAAATTTCAGCTTGTAAAACAATTAATAGCAGTTTTAGACATCATAGTCTTCATCCATTTAGACAACATTCTTTAACATCTAAATAGCTCATTTATATATCATTTGTTCATTAACAACTTCAACCATTATTAACATAAATTTACAATCACTTAGATAACATTAATTGTTGTCTAAACAACAATTTTTTGCTGCATTAAAACACTAAACAACAGTCCTTAAAACAACATAAATACACGACTATCCGAACGTCATTAACAACACAATATTCAAACAAGATCAATACCACAATCAGATAGCATAAGTAGGGCAGCAATGAACAATACCAACAAGGTAAAATTCGGACAATGATTTAACATTTTCAACAATTGTCAAACACAAGAGAATAAAAGTTCAAGGAAAGCTCACTAAGGTTCCCAACACCGATTCTACCTATTCAATTTGCTCTTTCCTTTTCTACTACAACCTTCTCCTACCTTGTTAGCTAAATACAATCAACCCCAAAGTTACAAAATGGATTATAACAACACAAGCATTCACTAAATTCTTTTAACACAAGTGAGAAACTCTTCATCTACTAGACATGCAACATTTGCAACTAGAAAAGAAAATCTTCTCTTCCCACATATTCGTCAAGCTCAAATCAACAATGCAACCGAATTTGTCAACGAAAAGCTATGGGCAAGGGAGAGTTTAGAAGAGTTACCCTTTACTTGAAAATTTTAACTTCTAAGCAAACAAATTTCATGGTTTTCCACTACATGCAGCTGCCCTCTCCTTTCTAGCTTCATTCCTTTCTTCCCTTTTCATTTCGCCAAGAAGAACCGATTTCTTCTTTTCTTTCCTTCTCAAGTCACGGCAATGGGGGAACATGGATGAGACAACTTTGTTCTCATCACCCTCCCTTTTCATTTCTTTATTACTAACCCTTTATTTTATTCTTTCTCCCATAACACACTAACACAACATGTTTCCAACATGTTTCACCCCATAACATTTTGTCCACTCTCATGCTCATGGCCGGCCACTACTAATTAGGGGGGATTGACATGCAAGTCCACCCTTTTTATTTCATGCACTAATAGATCCTTATGTTTTGACCTATCACATTTCAAAAGTGTCACACATAAGTCCTATTGACTAAATTCACATGCAATTTACTAAATCAAAGCTTAAAACTTTCACACATTCGGTATTCACATATAATAGTCATAAAATATGACGCTAATTATTTTTATGACTCGATTTTGTGGTCCCGAAACCACTTTTCGACTAGGGTCAAATTAGGGTGTCACAACTCTCTCCCCTTTAGGGATTTTCGTCCCGAAAATTTCTACCGATGCATAGTTTAGGATAACGTCCTCTTATTGAATTATATTCATATAAACATTAGCTCATCGATAGCAATTGTAATTCATTATTGATTTCGCATCAATCTATAAAATCATTTTCTTATCTTAAAACAAATACATAAACATTTCTACAAGTATGCACATATATCTCATTTTCTTGATTTCATAAGCAATAATCACTTAATTTAATTCACAAATGCATTTCAAACACATATTAACATGTATAATTCACATTATCAACCCACATATTTGTAACCCACATTTTCATTCATGTATAAGCTGTAACCTGACCGAAAGTACACATATACTCAAACATCCCAATAAATATCCTTTATAACTCCATCATATCTCACTATTCAACTTAACCTATTTCCAATGTAAAATCAACTTCCACATACCGAACATTGAATTCATTTAGCACATTTAATCACCGTTAACGATACCCGTTGAATCATTCGAAATCATTACGGATACTCATTAAGCACATATAGCTCTTACAATGCCATATCCTAGATATGGTCTTACATATGCTCACATATCGAGCCGATGCCATGTCCCAGACATGGTCTTACACACTATCTCAAATCAATGCCTTCGTCCCAGACGAGGTCTTACATGAATTCCACTTCACACACTTAGTGCCCACTGACTGATCTCGCACTCATAGTGCTCGATTAAAGGAATTCGCACACACACAGTGCCTTTAATCATTCACACACATAGTGCTCTTATTCATTCGTTATTACACATTGAAATGACTTAACCAAGTCTATAAACATCATGTATGTACACTTTTAAACATATCATCTCATTTAAATTTGAATTCGTATAGTAATGAATACTTAAACTTTGCACAAATTACCAGCACGAAGCCTACTAGGCACGAAGGTCGAATACTCGCCACCAAAGATGATTGCTCTTCGGGACCTAGCCCGGATATAACACCAGCCCGAATGCTCTTCGGGGTTTAGCATGGATATATCACTAGCACGAATGCTCTTTGGAACTTAGCCCGGATACATCACTAGCATGAATGCTCTTTGGGACTTAGCCCGGATACATCACTAGCACGAATGCTCTTCAGGACTTAGCCCGGATACATCACTAGCACGAATGCTCTTCGGGACTTAGCCCGGATACATCACTAGCACGAATGCTCTTCGGGACTTAGCCCAGATACATCACTAGCACGAATGCTCTTCGGGACTTAGCCCGGATACATCACTAGCATGAATGCTCTTCGGGACTTAGCCCGGATACATCACTAGAGACCTTTAGCTCGGATGAAATCTCCACACAAAGCCAGCGAATTTTAATCCGGACATAATCTCTGTACATAGCCATCGGGTCTTTACCCGGACATAATCTCTTCATATAGTCAGCGGGTCTTTAAACTCGGATTCACATCACTGAGTCTCATACATATTTATTCACATGTTATCATGTTTCACATGGCACAAATCACATTTATAATTTAATCAATTCATTCACATGTAAACATATAACATGATTCTTGACTTTAAGTCGTAAATATCATTCAAATCTAATACATGTATGCTTCTTTTACTAAACTTTCAGCTCAATAAGCAATCACACAAAAGCATATATCCCCAATCTCTTCCTTTGTTCATTTCTCTAATAACATTATTATGATAAGGACAATGGGACATCATTCATCTATCATACATGTATATCATGGCATTTTAAATTAAATACCAAATTCAATTACTCAAAACTTACTTATGTTATACCCTTCTCAATATTGACACATCATAAGCATGTCTCAGTCCTATCAATACCATCTGCTACAGCTCGATCGGGATCGGAATTCATTACAATAAATAAACACATTTTCAATTGTCAGAAATCACCACACTATCAAATAATCACATAATGGCATGTATAGCTAGACCCAAACGTATTACGGTAGTCCTAGAATCGACTAAACCATAGCTCTGATACCAATAAAACTGTAACACCCCGTACCCGAGACCGTCGCCGGAGTCGGACACGAGGGGTTAACGGGCTTAATCCACTTACTTTGCAGTTCATTTTAAAATTTCCAGACAGCCGCTAACTGTGTCACTGTCACCTTAAAAATCATTTCTTAAGTTCCACAACTCAAAAATCAGTTTCGTGATTTTTCCCTGAAACTAGACTCATATATGCATCTAAAAATGTTTTTCTAGAATTTTTGGTCGGGCCAATTAGTACAGTTTATTAGTTAAAGTCTCCCCTGTTACAGGGTGCGACTACACTGACCTTCCTGCATTACGATTTGGATATCTCCCTGTACAGGGCTTCAATACTGATGCCGTTTGTTTCTACGGAAACTAGACTCGAAAAGGAATCTGTACATATATGGCATGACTTCTAATTATCTCTTTTCAATTTATAATAAATTTCCAAAGTTGGAACAGGGACTCCAGAAACCGTTCTGGCCCTGTCTCACGAAAACTTAAATATCTCTTAACATACTGTTCATATGATCATTTCGTTACTCTCCTATGAAAATAGACTCGTCAAGGTTCGTTTACATAATTTATTCACTATTTAATTCCATTCCTACTATTTTTAGTGATTTTTCACATCCACGTCACTGCAGCTGTCACATCTGTCTTTAAGGTAGGCTTTACCTATTTCATAGTTTCCATGATTCAACTAGCCCTTAAACATAAATAGCACAAAATATGATCATGATTAACCATCCTAATGGCTAATCATTTCCAAACATTTCCATACCTCTTAATGAACAACATACACTGATTATAATACCATGCCCAAAGTATACTTAAGCCATTTTCGCATGGCTATCCAAATTTACACAAAACCGAAAGGTACATGACCTACAACAAAAGGGTAGTCCTCTACATGCCATTTCAAAGTTCAACCAAAATAGTATACCAAGAAGGAGCTTTGATAGTGTGGGCGACTTCGACTTCAAAATCCCGAGTCCGATAGCTGACGAACCAAAATCTATAAAACAGAGATTCAAAGAACGGAGTAAGCATTTAATGCTTAGTAAGTTTTAAGGAAAACAAAGTGTTCTCAGTCACTATCATTGGTCATTCATTTCAACTGTTCGATGAAGTTAATCTAGAGCTTCATCTCGATCTATAATATCATTAAACGCAACACTTGGCTGCCACATATATACTTTCGAATAATAATGACCTAGATGGTCAAATATTTCCAAAGCACATTCTTCATCGATTTTCAACTTTCAATAATCCTTTCCACTTGTTCATAATCACATCCATACTTTTAAGTATTTCAACATGACAAGTACTAAATTACCATAGGCACATAAAGAACCAAACATATTGTAATATCCTGATTTTGGGCCTAGTCGGAATAGTGGTTTCGTGACCACAAAATCCGAGATATAAATAATTATTTTATGATTATTTTAAGGTCTATGATATGATTTCATGATTGTGTGAAAATTTCGTGAAGAAATTTTATGCATAAAGTGCTTAATTTGAAATTGGGACTAAATTGAATAAATTGCAAAACTTGTGTTCTAGAAGTATTTTGCATAAAATTGAATTAGATTATTAATTAGAGGTCCTTAAAGAGTAATTTTACCAATTTCTAAGTCTATGGACAAAAATTGGACATGGATGGAATTTTGGAAAGTTTAGTAGTAAGGGCATTTTGGTCATTTAGGGTAAAATGAATTAAAATACAAAATTAAAAGCCAATTTTGCTCATCTTCAACCCCATGGCGAATATAGCAAGGAGAAACCATGGCTAGGGTTTTCAAGCTTCCAAGCTCGATTGTAAGTTCATTCTAGCCTCGTTTTTAATGATTTTTACGTTTTTGGAGTCCCTAGCTCGATTTAGCTTATGCTAGCAATAATTTAACCTAGGGTTTATATTTGGAAAAATACCCATAGGTGAAATTTGTGTATTTTGGTGTTTTATGATAGAATATGAGGTTTTAAATTATGTTAGACAACTTGTGCTACTCGGTTTTAAGTGAAAACGAGCAAAAGGGCTTAATCGGTAAAAATACCTAATAGTCATAAGTACATGTTAGAGTGAGAATTTGATGTTGCCATAGAAGGAAAAATGATCAGCATGTCATAAAACATAATAAAATAGGCTGAATTTTAATTTACGAGCTTTGGGGCAAAAGTGTAAATATGCAAAAGTTTAGGGGCAAATTGTAATTTTTCCAAAATATGATTTTGGGTCAATTTGAATAATGTGAGTCCTAATTAGACTATATTTTAAATGATAGAGCAAGGAAAACTGAAATTGGGCTAAAATGGGGAAAATACCAAGTGGTGGACGAAATGGTAAAATAGCCATTTTCGCATACGAGGTAAGTTCATATGTAAATGTTGGTAACATAGTTATTATTTTAAATGTTTTAATGTTTTTTTAAATGATATGATAATTATTATGAAATATTATACTTGTGATAATTGTTTGATAATATGTAATTATGTGAATTACTTGATGAGTATGAACTATCACCAAGTATCGATTTCGATATTCCGTGGAAGACGGAAAAGATGTGAGATCGAGGAAAAAGCCCGCTTGAACCTTAGGAATAGATTAGGATACAAGTGACATGTCACTAGGATGGTTGAGCATCCGAACTCGTTGAGTTGAGTCCGAGTTCACTTATGGATGCGAGCGTCCAGAACTCGTTGAGTTGAGTCCGAGTTCGTGAGATGTAACTAGGCATCCGAACTCGTTGAGTTGAGTCCGAGTTCACTTATGGATGCGAACGCCTGAGCTCGTTGAGTTGAGTCCGAGTTCACTTATGGGCGGGTTACATGGTAGCTTGGCTACATATGTGGCACTTATGTGCAAACTTTCCATGTATCCCAATTATATTCGATGTGTTCAACGGGTAAAGTTCTACTCAAATGGAGGAATACTCAAGATGAAAGGGACGTATTGGTAAGTGTTGTGAAATGGATAATTTGAACAGGTATGTACTTAACCTCGGGTTGAAAACTCGATATAACAACAATATGGTAAGATGATAAATGAAAAGGTGATATGAATGTCTTGGTGATGATTATGCAAATGATGTTTTATGTTTGCTTATATGGTTATGTTACTTGCTATTTGCATGTGAGCTTACTAAGCATTTATGCTTACTCCTCCTTTTCATTCCTTGTAGTGTTGACAAGCCAGCTCGAAATCGGAAACGGTCGGAGGCACGCTCACACTATCCGTATACCATCTTGACATAATGGCTTGTATATTTTGAGTATGGCATGTATAGCATTATAATCATTTTGTATATATGGTCTTATGATATGGTTATTGAGTGGTATGGAGATAGAAATGCTTGGTAATGATTAGCCATTGGAATGGCTAATCATGATCATATTTGGTATTATGTATGTCAAATTGCTAGCTAATCCATGGAAACCATGAAATAGGTAAAATTTACCATAAAATAGATTCAGACAGCAGCAGTGACGTGAGTTTGAAAAATCACTAAAAATAGTAGAAATGGAATTAAATAAGGAATAAGTTATGGAATCGAAGCTTGATGAGTCTATTTTCATATGGAATAAGCGAAACAGGTATATGAGCTATATTTTATGAGATGTTTAAATTTTTGTGAAACAGGGCCAGAGCGATTTCTGGATCCCCTGTTATGACTTTGGAAATTCACCATAAATTTTACAAAGATAATTAGAAGTCATGCTTTATATGTACAGATTCCTTATTGAGTCTAGTTTTATTAGAGATAAACGGCATAGTCATTGAAGCTCTGTACAGGGAGATATCTGATTCGTAATACACTGAGGTCAGAGTAGTTGAACCCTGAAACAGGGAGACTTTAACTAATAAACTGTACTAATTGGCCCAACCAAAATTCTAGGAAAAAATTAGTAGATATATATATGAGTCTAGTTTCAGGAAAAATTTACGGAATTGGATTTGAGTTTCGTAACTCGAGATATGATTTTTAAAACGACTGTGATGCAGTTAGCCAGCTTGTCTGGAAATTTTAAAATGAATTGTATGAGCTGTTTAATTAATGAATTAAGTCCGTTAACACCTCGTGTTAGACTCCGCAACGGTCTCGGTGCACGGGTGTTACATTTAGTGGTATCGAGCAGGTTTAGTCGGTTCTCGACTAACCTAGCATGTGTAAAATTTAGCTATACATGCCAGCGATGCGTGATAGTGTGATGTCTTCCGACGCGTATAAGTACCGTCTTATTTAGGTGGTACTCTCCAACCGAAGCTGCGCCAACCATGTTCAATGTTAAGTAAAGGTATTTGAGTAAAATTATGATTATGATAAGTCTCGGTTCAGAAAAGTATGAATAAAGGTTTATGATACATATGTGATAATATGTGAGATGAAAGTTCATGTTGTGATAAATATTCATATTTGCTTAACGCTCATATGATGTAGTGTATGTGGCTTACTTGATAAGATGAACGGAATAAATAGAAAGTAGTAGAGGTATGAATAAAGGTCATAATATTATGATACTGAATGAAAATGTCCTTGTCTTGATTGGATGTCGAATGTTGATGAATGTTAATGGTATATAATTTTATGAGGTAAAGGATTATAATGAAATGAACTTATCTATGTTAAATTGTTGGACTGAATTATATGATTGTAATGATATGTACATGATGATGCACGAAATGAAAGTTGTGATTGTGATGCAAATATCTATGTTTGTTTGGCCTTATATAATGTCATGAGCATGAATTAATTTAATTAAATGAATGGATAAGTAAAGCTGTCTAGAAAACATAGAATGTATGCATAAGTATATTGTCTAAATGGGACAATAGGAAAATCGGTGTAAGCCAACATGAATGAATGACATGATTTTGATGATATTACTATGATGATGGAAGTTGTGTCATATGTGTATGTATAAGAAAGTCGAGTCAGAGGTCCTACAACCCCTCCCCCTTACCAAAGTGGTACTTATAATGGAATTTCATGAGATTTGTATTGAATAAGTTTCCGGTTGAGAACCCAAAGAGTTCAGTGATAGAATAATTATAAGTATGATCCGAGATTGAAAATGAGCTGATAAGTAAAGTCGAGCAGAAAGTATCTCGATTGATATAAAGATTATTGGAATTATGCATCGTCTCGAGTTAGAGAAGGAATTCTCTTTGGTAAATCGAATTACTCAAGTGCAAGGTCGAGAAAAGTGTAAATCGAAATTTATTCAGAATGACATTCTTTAGTGAATGATTTAATATGAAATTTGTGACGGCAGAACTAGTTGGGGAAATGATATTTCAAATGTGAATTATCTGAGTGTGTGATTATGACCGGACAGATTTAGCGATCTCTTTTGAGATGTTCTATGTGTTCACCCGTTCTCAGAAATATTTCTATGGCTATTGATCTTCTGAAGAAATTCTTGTTATATGGGAATGTCTTCTAATTTGGTGTTGGATGAAAGCATTGGTAGTCTGACTGGTTTATAATTTATATTGCTCTATTTCATCGGGTATTCTATTTCATTTCATCTGATAAGAATTGATGAGAGAATTCATATGATATTATGATTCTGCTTTCTTCTACTTGATGCTTCATCTGATATATATGTATGGGAAGATATATTGATCTTGTTATATTTGATTTCAGTGGGATTAAATAATGTTTTCTTTTGGACTTTCTTTCTTTGAAGAATTATCAGGGTATTCTGTATTTTCTCTATGAATTTGGTTTTCGATTCTCGGCATAGTATCGTATCTTGGGTTTCTTTATCCCGGATCTCTTTATTCGGATTTCTTTATTCGGGTTTCTCTATCTTGGATTTCTTTATTCGGTTTTCTTGTTATCTTTGTTCCATAATTTGTCAATTATGACTCATGTTCAAGTACGTTCTTCACTTCGTGATAATCATGTCAAATATGACTATACTTCTAATTTGATCTTGGTAATGTGGTGATTTTAGTATTGGCATTTTTCTAATTTCGTGTAAGGATTTGACATCAAGAAAGGCATAGGTGATAAAAGCGCGAGTTTTAGTCGGTATGGTAAATTATTTATTTGAAAGATTTCATGTGACAATTATGTCGGATTATTTTCCCAAGTTTGATAATAGAATTTCATTTTGTACAGATCAAAGAGTAAATAGTTTGAACGAGAAGTCTATATTTAATAGAAAGAGTTGAATATTAGTTTAAGTCACTACGAATGATAAGGTTTCCATCTTGTGAAAGCTGAAAAGTTTATTACATGTTGACAGAGTTCGGATAGATGAGAATATTGGTAACCAAGCGCCCGAACTAGACTAGTCTACATTGAGCAATGACTTCGACTTTCAAAGAATGTATTGTTGTATGAATTGTGATGTGTTTCAAGACGGTGAGGTAATGTGATAGTTTAGAGCATCCGATGTTACATAAAATCGGAGTTGTTAAAGGGTTAAAGCCGAGCATTGGGATCTATCAAAATTATCCTTGTCAATGTTGATATTGGGATGGAAATGAGAAGGATTATTCTTGAGGCCATATCGAATTATTTCTATGGCGGAAAGAGGAAAATGTGATGTATCCTATTGTTAAATGTTTGGCGAGATCTATAAATCACATCTGTATTGAATGAATTCCTACTCATCGATTCATGGAATTTCGTGTCTCTTTGATTTTCAGATTTCTTGGAATTCGGTCTCCATTAAATCAAGTTGAGATCCGTGTTTTATGTCATGATATCATGGGAAATTGAGAAGGGTTGAAAATTTAAGAACAGTTGAGAGTTGAGACTGTAAGCTTTTAGATCATATGAGAAATTGAAGAGATGTATTGAGGTACAGTCTAAGTGCAAGTTCTTGACACCAAATATGAGATTAAAAGTGAAGACCACTTTTTCGGTAAGATTTTGGGGACGAAAATCCACGAAGGGGGAGAGTTGTAATATCCCGATTTTGGGCCTAGTCGAATAGTGGTTTCGTGACCACAAAATCCGAGATATAAATAATTATTTTATGATTATTTTAAGGTCTATGATATGATTTCATGATTGTGTGAAAATTTCGTGAAGAAATTTTATGCATAAAGTGCTTAATTTGAAATTGGGACTAAATTGAATAAATTGCAAAACTTGTGTTCTAGAAGTATTTTGCATAAAATTGAATTAGATTATTAATTAGAGGTCCTTAAAGAGTAATTTTACCAATTTCTAAGTCTATGGACAAAAATTGGACATGGATGGAATTTTTGGAAAGTTTAGTAGTAAGGGCATTTTGGTCATTTAGGGGTAAAATGAATTAAAATACAAAATTAAAAGCCAATTTTGCTCATCTTCAACCCCATGGCCGAATATAGCAAGGAGAAACCATGGCTAGGGTTTTCAAGCTTCCAAGCTCGATTGTAAGTTCGTTCTAGCCTCGTTTTTAATGATTTTTACGCTTTTGGAGTCCCGTAGCTCGATTTAGCTTATGCTAGCAATAATTTAACCTAGGGTTTATATTTGGAAAAATACCCATAGGTGAAATTTGTGTATTTTGGTGTTTTATGATAGAATATGAGGTTTTAAATTATGTTAGACAACTTGTGCTACTCGGTTTTAAGTGAAAACGAGCAAAAGGGCTTAATCGGTAAAATACCTAATAGTCATAAGTACATGTTAGAGTGAGAATTTGATGTTGCCATAGAAGGAAAAATGATCAGCATGTCATAAAACATAAGAAAATAGGCTGAATTTTAATTTACGAGCTTTGGGGCAAAAGTGTAAATATGCAAAAGTTTAGGGGCAAAATTGTAATTTTTCCAAAATATGATTTTGGGTCAATTTGAATAATGTGAGTCCTAATTAGACTATATTTTAAATGATAGAGCAAGGAAAACTGAAATTCGGGCTAAAATGGGGAAAATACCAAGTTGTGGACGAAATGGTAAAAATAGCCATTTTCGCATACGAGGTAAGTTCATATGTAAATGTTGGTAACATAGTTATTATTTTAAATGTTTTAATGTTTTTTTAAATGATATGATAATTATTATGAAATATTATACTTGTGATAATTGTTTGATAATATGTAATTATGTGAATTACTTGATGAGTATGAACTATCACCGAAGTATCGATTTCGATATTCCGTGGAAGACGGAAAAGATGTGAGATCGAGGAAAAAAGCCCGTTTGAACCTTAGGAATAGATTAGGATACAAGTGACATGTCACTAGGATGGTTGAGCATCCGAACTCGTTGAGTTGAGTCCGAGTTCACTTATGGATGCGAGCGTCCAACTCGTTGAGTTGAGTCCGAGTTCGTGAGATGTAACTAGGCATCCGAACTCGTTGAGTTGAGTCCGAGTTCACTTATGGATGCGAACGCCCGAGCTCGTTGAGTTGAGTCCGAGTTCACTTATGGGCGGGTTACATGGTAGCTTGGCTACATATGTGGCACTTATGTGCAAACTTTCCATGTATCCGAATTATATTCGATGTGTTCAACGGGTAAAGTTCTACTCAAATGGAGGAATACTCAAGATGAAAGGGACGTATTGGTAAGTGTTGTGAAATGGATAATTTGAACAGGTATGTACTTAACCCTCGGGTTGAAAACTCGATATAACAACAATATGGTAAGATGATAAATGAAAAGGTGATATGAATGTCTTGGTGATGATTATGCAAATGATGTTTTATGTTTGCTTATATGGTTATGTTACTTGCTATTTGCATGTGAGCTTACTAAGAATTTATGCTTACTCCTCCTTTTCATTCCTTGTAGTGTTGACAAGCCAGCTCGAAATCGGAAACGGTCGGAGGCACGCTCACACTATCCGTATACCATCTTGACATAATGGCTTGTATATTTTGAGTATGGCATGTATAGCATTATAATCATTTTGTATATATGGTCTTATGATATGGTTATTGAGTGGTATGGAGATAGAAATGCTTGGTAATGATTAGCCATTGGAATGGCTAATCATGATCATATTTGGTATTATGTATGTCAAATTGCTAGCTAATCCATGGAAACCATGAAATAGGTAAAATTTACCATAAAATAGATTCAGACAGCAGCAGTGACGTGAGTTTGAAAAATCACTAAAAATAGTAGAAATGGAATTAAATAATGAATAACTTATGTAATCGAAGCTTGATGAGTCTATTTTCATATGGAATAAGCGAAACAGGTATATGAGCTATATTTTATGAGATGTTTAAATTTTTGTGAAACAGGGCCAGAGCGATTTCTGGATCCCCTGTTATGACTTTGGAAATTCACCATAAATTTTACAAAGATAATTAGAAGTCATGCTTTATATGTACAGATTCCTTATTGAGTCTAGTTTTATTAGAGATAAACGGCATAGTCATTGAAGCTCTGTACAGGGAGATATCTGATTCGTAATACACTGAGGTCAGAGTAGTTGAACCCTGAAACAGGTGAGACTTTAACTAATAAACTGTACTAATTGGCCCAACCAAAAATTCTAGGAAAAAATTAGTAGATATATATATGAGTCTAGTTTCAGGAAAAATTTACGGAATTGGATTTCGAGTTTCGTAACTCGAGATATGATTTTTAAAACGACTGTGATGCAGTTAGCCAGCTTGTCTGGAAATTTTAAAATGAATTGTATGAGCTGTTTAATTAATGAATTAAGTCCGTTAACACCTCGTGTTCGACTCCGGCAACGGTCTCGGGTACGGGGTGTTACACATATTCCTTATCACATATACGTAAGCTTACAAATCATAATCCTTACCTTGTACTGGCACATCTAGCTCAACCCAACCCATACTCAAATCATAAGGCTTTTGGGCAGAATATGCACTAATACATAAGAATATTTCATCGCATACTTTATTATACAAACATACCATTACCAATTAGATCATTCTCATATTTGGAGTTATAATATTAATCACATTTACCTACCTCTTTGATACTGATAATTCACCTCGAAATCACTCCACCGATGAGTAAGTAATACGTACCTGAACATCTTAAATACATAATACTTATTTGATGGTAACTTAATGCAGATACTCAATATCAAAGTCTTACTTGAATCCTAGCATTTAGCCGTCGGGTCTTTAAAGCTCGGATATAGTACGAGCACGAAGCCTACGGACATTAATCAGGATAATATTCTCGCATAAAGCCAGCGGGGTTTTAACCCGGATATAGTACTGACACAAATGCCCTTCGGGACTTATCACATTTATACACTTTCACATCTATCACATTGGCCATTCGGCCTTATCACATATATACACTTTCACATTCATCACATTGGCCATTCGGCCTTATCACATATATACACTTTCACATCCATCACATTGGCCATTCGGCCTTATCACATATATACACTTTCACATTCATCACATTGGCCATTCGGCCTTATCACATATACATATCTTGTACATCAATTTCATCATAACAAAATTGACTAGGTATACTAGTCATTTGTGGCTTATAGCTTCACTTTAATACGGATTTGGTACTTTGATTACCAATGTTTAATCGATAGCTTATAAGCAACTCAAATGGTTTTATTAAGGTTTACAACAAAATCCCAAGTTCAGCACAAGCTGTTTTTCCTGAGCAACAGTCATTAAATTATTCGTAAATGGAGCTACGAAACTCCAAATGAAGTGCCGTTAATTTTCCCTGAAAATAGACTCATACATATCTTATCCAACAAATTTCCAGAATTTTTGGTTTGGCCAATCAATACCAGATTTTTCTTAAAGTTTCCCCTGTTTCACAGTTTGACTAATCTGACCACTCTTCACTACAAATCACATTTCTCATTGTACGGAATTCAAAATGTGTTCTATTTGATTGCATTTGAAACTAGACTCGTTAAGGAGTCTAAGCATATAAATTGTATCTTATAACCATTTTTGTACAAATTATAATGATTTTCTAAATACAGAACAGGGGATTTCGGAGTCATTCTGACACAGTCCCGCACAACTTTAAATATCTCTTTATAGGAAATTTCTTTGCTTCCACGGTCTCTTTTATAAGAAACTAGACTAACTAAGATTTGATTACATATTTTATTCAGCCTATAATTCCACGCCAACAATTTATAGTGATTTTCTAAAATCACGTTACTGCCGCTGTCCAAAGCAAATTATTACAATTTGCTCTTAAATTTCCAAGTCCAAACACTTATGAACTTACCTTTTGAGTTTAAGACATATCATGGCCACATCATATCTTATTAACTCAACTCATTATGTCCTATTTTGATTGAATTTACTCAACGTTTGATCACTTAAAACTTACCTCGGAAGTGGTCGACGATTAGGTATCCACGGCTATTCGTTTACATTCTCTTTTACCCTATCCGACTTTGATCCTCTTTGCTCTTAAGCTAAAGCCGCAGAGCACTTTCGAACACCATCACTCAGCTTGGATTGAAGCATCGGATACAAAAACTTTAACCTTCATGTACAATTAATTTTGGCATTCAATCCCCTTAAATTTCAGCTTGTAAAACAATTAATAGCAGTTTTAGACATCATAGTCTTCATCCATTTAGACAACATTCTTTAACATCTAAATAGCTCATTTATATATCATTTGTTCATTAACAACTTCAACCATTATTAACATAAATTTACAATCACTTAGATAACATTAATTGTCGTCTAAACAACAATTTTTTGCTGCATTAAAACACTAAACAACAGTCCTTAAAACAACATAAATACACCACTATCCGAGCGTCATTAACAACACAATATTCAAACAGCATCAATACCACAATCGATAGCATAAGCGAGGCAGCAATGAACAATACCAACAAGGTAAAATTAGGACAATGATTTAACATTTTCAACAATTGTCAAACACAAGAGAATAAAAGTTCAAGGAAAGCTCACTAAGGTTCGCAACACCGATTCTACCTATTCAATTTGCTCTTTCCCTTTCTACTACAACCTTCTCCTACCTTGTTAGCTAAATACAATCAACCCCAAAGTTACAAAAATGGATTATAACAACACAAGCATTCACTAAATTCTTTTAACACAAGTGAGAAACTCTTCATCTACTAGACATGCAACATTTGCAACTAGAAAAGAAAATCTTCTCTTCTCCCACATATTCGTCAAGCTCAAATCAACAATGCAACCAGAATTTGTCAACGAAAAGCTATGGGCAAGGGAGAGTTTAGAAGAGTTACCCTTCTACTTGAAAATTTTAACTTCTAAGCAAACAAATTTCATGGTTTTCCACTACATGCAGCTGCCCTCTCCTTTCTAGCTTCATTCCTTTCTTCCCCTTTTCATTTCGGCCAAGAAGAACCGATTTCTTCTTTTCTTTCCTTCTCAAGTCACGGCAATGGGGGGGAACATGGATGAGACAACTTTCTTCTCATCACCCCTCCCTTTTCATTTCTTTATTACTAACCCTTTATTTTATTCTTTCTCCCATAACACACTAACACAACATGTTTCCAACATGTTTCACCCCATAACATTTTGTCCACTCTCATGCTCATGGCGGCCACTACTAATTAGGGGAAATTGACATGCAAGTCCACCCTTTTATTTCATGCACTAATAGATCCTTATGTTTTGACCTATCACATTTCAAAAGTGTCACACATAAGTCCTATTGACTAAATTCACATGCAATTTACTAAATCAAAGCTTAAAACTTTCACACATTCGTATTCACATATAATAGTCATAAAATATGACGGCTAATTATTTTTATGACTCGATTTTGTGGTCCCGAAACCACTTTTCGACTAGGGTCAAATTAGGGGTGTCACACCTACAAGCACCAAAACTATGCTTAGTACACATACCAAATCATATCAGAAACATATATACAATCACAACCAAAACCAAGCCATATCACATGGTTATATATAAATTACATTCATATTGACATAACTCTAGCCTATACATGCTACTTAACCACAAACTCAAAGCTTTTATTTACCGAAACGATAACTAGATCGTGTGATGAGATCTCCTGTGACTTCCAACCCGAGTAAGTTTCTAGAACTCTATAAACAAAGGAAAAACACACAGAGTAAGCTTAGAGAGCTTAATAAATCATAAGCAATTAAATCTTCACAAAATCATGCATATAGTTCAACTTGATTAAGTCAAAATTTAGTTAACTTCATACACATATTCAATCACTTTTCTATATAATCCGACATCGCCACATTAAGTAATTTCGTTACATAACCAACCAAAACATAGTCATTTATTTCATTTCATGCATAAAAAAATATAAATTCCTTTTTGTGTATTTCAAAACCCAAATAACCATATTCAATTTTTTTTTCATAATTCTTGTGTCCAAAACGTAGGACCACAATTTTATATAACAAGCACATTTATAATACATCGTTCCTTTTCATATAATTCACATATCATCATTTGAATCATGCTCACATTTCATATCAGAAATTCATATATATGTCCCATGTACCTGAATCCTATAAGGCAAATCACATTTACAATTCTACCTTTCTCATATAATTCATTTGATCATAGATAACTTACTAGTATCCACATCTCGTTTTCATATAGATCATATATTTACTAATCATAATCATACTCACTTTCATTGCATAATTTTTCATCTACTACATATTTAACATCATCAATCACATAGATTCCGTACATACTTGTACCATTACGTTCTTACCTATTGCCTTTATCACTTTAATGCTCGAAGCACCAATTCATTCGATCATCAATGAACATTCAAAGAACTCGCACAATTAGTGCCAATTTATTAGCTAAAGCTATAATTATATTGCACACTTAGTGCCATTACATTAAACAGAACTCATATCGGTATCGCGCACATAGTGTCATTTTAATTGCCATAGCTATTTCATTTATCGCACACTTAGAGCCTCAAATTAATTTCATATTTTACATACTTCAACTTCACATTTATATACTTTTACAACTTAATTCAGCATATATATATATAATGCACATACATTTCAATTTAATAACATTTAATTACTTATGAACTTACCTTATACGAATACGAACGGACCGGAATGGCTATTCGATAATTTTTGACTTTCCCCGATCCAAATATGATTTTCTCATTTCTTGTTCTAATTCAATGTAAATTCAACTTATTTAATCATATACTCAGTCAAATTCATCTAAAAACACATAAATGGGCTAATTACACTTTTGCACCTAACATTTCACATTTTTCACAATTTAGTCCCTATTTCACAAAACACAAAATATTCAAAATTTGACCACACTCATGCTTGGCCGAATTTTCCTCTAGTCCTTATAAGCTCATATATACAATTTATTTCACATTTTAGTCCCTCAATTTCTCATTTTCACAAATTAGCCCAAAATATTCAAATTCATCAAAAATCCTAATACAAAATAGATTTATCTATCATCAAGCTTTCATATTTCACCATTTATCATCACAAAGCTCACAAAATAAACAATGGCATCTCATGAAATCATCATCAAATTCTAAAATTTAAGCATGGGTTTTGTAAAACATGAAGCAACGATCTTAAAAACGTAAAAATTATCGAAAACCGAGCTTAAAACTTACCTAAATCAAGCCCTAAATGTGTCGAACCCTTAAAAATCTTTTCTCCTATTCTTTCTTTGCATATTCCGCAATAATGAAGCAATATGGCCATACTTTTGTATTTGTTTTATTTATTTAATCTATTATTATTCAATTTACCTAACCAACCTTTAAAACTTATTCTATTTACCAATTTGCCAAGCCATGAATTCCACTAACCCTTATAATGGTCTAATTACATTATAAATGCATCATATTATAAAGACAAATTCAATTAAAAATTCTCACATTTAACTATCAACTTTTTCTTTTTACGCGATTAGGCCCTTTTTACCGAATTAACCACTCAAATGGTAAAATTTCTTTACGAAACTTTCACACATCTCTAATATCATACCGTAGACTTTATTAAAATAATGAAATAAATATTTTAACTTCAGATTATGGCCCCGAAACCACTATTCCAATTAACCCCAAAAACAGGTTGTTATAGCATGACTTTCTACATCATTAGAAACTGCTCGGTTGGGATCCATTGCTATATAAGAAACATGATTTAAAACTGTTAGGAGATATCACACTATCACAGGTTAAATATGGCATGTATAACTAGATTCACACACGCTACGTTAGTCCAAGAATTGTCTAAACCGTAGCTCTGATACAAATAAATGTAACACCCCTAACCTGCAACCGTCGTCGAAATAGGATTATAGAGCATTACCGAACTTATTTCTATAACAAACATACATTTCATATGTACCAGCCCGATTTAGACCCTCTTCAAAATAGTAGTTTCGGGACCACAAATCTGAGTCAGAAAATTATTTTAATATTATTTTTACTGTTTACAATATGTGAATATGCATGTGTGAAAATTTTGTGAATTAATTTTATCGTTTAATAGCTCAATTTGAGAAAAGGACCAAATCTCGTCAAATGCAAAAGTTGCATTCTATATGATAAAAGTGCTTAATTGCCATGGCTTATTAAATGAAAGGTCCTTATGCTATAATTCAACTAAGGATAGTGGGATTGGTCATAAATGACCTTAAAATGGATGAATTATAAGTTATTAAGCCAAGGGTAAAATAGTAATTGATTTGTTAATGTATATTAAATAAAACAAAACATGAATTTAGTGTTATGTTATTCTATTATTGTCAAAATTGAAGAAAGAAAAGTTAGGGCTCATATGTTTTGATATTTGACTACTTCCAAGCTTGATTAAAGGTTCGTTTTTGTTCGGTTTTTGATAATTTCTATGTTTTTTAGATCGTTGCTTTGTGTTTTATCAAGCCCATGCTTAAATTTCAGAATTTGATGATGAATTTCAGTTATACCATTGTTAATTTTGTAAGCTTTGTGATGTTAAATAGTGAAATATGAAAGCTTGATGATAGATAAATATATTTTGTATTGGCATTTTTGATGAATTTGTTAACTGTAGACTAATTTGTTAAAGTGAGAAATTGAGAGGTAAAAATGTGAAATAAATGAAACACATGGGCTGCTAAGGACCTTAGGAAGATTCGGCTAAGGCATGGTTTTTATGAATTTTGTATATTTGGTGTTTTGTGTAATAAGGACTAAAATGTCAAAATGTGTAACTTTAGGTGCTAAAGTGCAAAAATGCCCAAATATATGTTTATGGATTCAATTGAATGAATTGGTGAATAAATGGGTTAATTTTGAATATATATAGATCAAGAAAGAAAGAATTCGGATTTAGATCGAGGGAGAAAGAAAGAATTCGGATTTAGATCAAGGAAAATCGAAGGTTATAGAGTAATTAACCCGATTCATCCATTCTGAGTACGAGGCAAGTTCGAACATGATAAACTTTGTTATAATTATGTTTTTAATGCTTTGATAATGCATAAATTGTATAATTGCGACTACGACTATGTACGACGACAAGTCTACTATGTTTGGCACTTAGTGTGCGTTTTGAGATAGCTTCAGCTATATACAGCACTTAGTGTGTAACACCCCTAACTATTATCCATCACCAAACTAGGGTTAGGAGGCATTACCAAACATATCGGAACACTTCGAAATCATTTCACCATTAAAAGTCATACATCAACATATCATAGTCAAATATCAACATAAAGTCTATTTCATATGTCAATGAGACCTTAAACATACTTTGGAGAAGGTTTGGCACTAAACTGATCTTGTATAAAAGTTTCCATACACTTAAAAAAAATTTCATGGAATCACAGGTCATACGCCCGTGTGAATAGACCGTGTGCCTCACATGGCCACCAAACACGCCCGTGGCGTAGGCTGTGTGAAAACAGGGCATACATACTAACTTATACAACACGTCCAAAGACATGCTCGTGTGTCTTGGCCGGGGTCGAAACTGACTTGGCTCACATGGCTGACCACACACCTCTGTGTCTAGCCCATGTACCATTCGAAATGGCCACACACGCCCGTGATCCAAGGTTGTCTGCCTCACATGGCCACCAGACACACTCGTGTGTCTAGGCCGTGCTTGAGACTAACTTTAAATTCTAGGACTACCCCAGGGCACACACGACCGTGTAACATGACCGTGTGTCACACATGGCTTGTAGACAAAAATAGGCTACTTGAAAAGCCATTTTGCCACCCTATATACATAAGCTTTTAAGACCACATTTCATAACCCAATACGGAACCAAAACATTTCCAAAACAACCATCATACTTCAATGTCATTAATCATTTCCATACATAATTCCAACTCAAACTTACTAATTCTATGTAACTAATTCATACCTTGAACACATGATTCATATCACATTTATAACCATTTCAATCACAAAACTATCTTACCAAAAAGACAATTTCACTAGGCCATATATATACACCAAATTTACCATTTTTGCATCACATATCATATACCAAAATTAAACCACAAGTTCAACCATAATCAAGCCATATCTCATGGCATGACATACCCATCTCAAAACATACCACATTAATTCTAGCCTATACATGCCATACTTTGATATATATATTTTCAGAAGGTACCAAAATAATATTTGATAGTGTGGTGACGATCCTCGACGATCCCCGAGCTTTCAGTAGCTTCGATATCTAAAACACAATGCAACCACACACAAAGTAAGCTTTCAAAAGCTTAGTAAGCCATATACAAATAAACTTATCATTTTAAGCATATAAGCATCATAAAATACATATAATCCATAGCCAAATACTATCACAAACCACATAGTTCATATACATTTAACATATTCCCAATTCATTTGCACATATAGCATATTTTGTAACACCCCGAAATCGTGGCCGTCACCGGGGTCGAATACGAGGTGTTATCGGGCTTAATTCATCATTTATACAGCTCAAACAATTTATTTTAAAACTCCCAGACAAGTTGTCAATCTGCGTTATAGTCACTTGAAAATTCTTATCTTGAGTTCCGAAACTTGAAATCAAATTTCGTAAATTTTTCCTGAAACTATACTCATATATATATCTAATAAAATTTTTGTAGAATTTTTGGTTGGGCCAATTAGTACATTTTATTTGTTAAAATCTCCCCTGTTTCAGGGTTCGACTACTCTAACCTCTGAGCATTAGGACTTAGATATCTCCCTACACAGGGCTTCAATGCCTGTGCTGCTTGTCTCTAATGAAACTAGACTCAATAATGAATCTTCACATATAAAGTATGACTTCTAATTATCTCTACAAAATTTATGGTGAATTTCAAAAGTCAGAACAGGGGATCCAGAAATTGCTCTGGCCCTATTTCACAAAAATTTAAACATCTCATAAAATATAGCTCATATGGTCGTTTCGTTTCTTCCATATGAAAATAGACTCATCCATATTCGATTACATAATTTATTCATTATTTAATTCCATTTCTACTATTTTTAGTGATTTTTCAATTCCACATCACTACTGCTGTTTGCATCTATTATTAGAGTAAATTTTACCTATTAGAGTAATTTAACATACATATCACCAAGTATGATCATGACTAGCCATACCAAAGGCTAATCATTACCAAGCATTTCCTTACTACTCAATAACCATATCATGAGTGTAACACCGGAAATGATTAGCCATGACAAACGGCATAATAATCAAATAGACTTTAACTATTACTTATAACTAAGTATCATAAGACCAAATCCAACTTAACATTTATGCCATTTTCGCATGGCTAAAAGTATACATACCAAAGTTCAAACAAAACATAATAGCCTATACATGCGAAATGTTCTCTTAGACCAACTAAGAAGAAGATACCAAAAGTTGCAAGCTGGTGTGATGACTTGACGATGGTCCGAGCACACAAAAATGGATCAAAGGAACCTAAATAAGTGACAAATAAACACACCAAATGAGTATATAACTCGATGAAGTCATAAGCATTACATCGCCGTCCATTTATAAAGTATCATAAAAGAAAACAAATAATGTAAGATTAGGTACTCCATCCATACCGACTATGCTATAATTTCACGCACATTTATCATTACATGCTCTCAACTAGCCAAGCCTCCATTGACATCTCGTATGATATTCGATATGATATTTGATGCATTTCCACACATCATTTTATTTTCGTTTAGATTATACTAATAATAGTATTTCATCTATTCCACAATAATCTTATGTTCCTAACTTCAAATATAATCACCACATAGGTTCAAGACTTACCAAGCTCGGTTCCAAATATAAACATAACGTCTATTCCTCATGAACTCAAAGTATCTACTCTTTCCATTTGTCCATGATCTACTCGATAAAGTCGCACACTTAACGTTAATAATTATTCGAAAATATGTAGTAAGTCCGCACACTTAGTGCTTAATAATCAAACTCGCACACTTAGTGCTATACAATTAAACTCGCACACTTAGTGCCAATCTCATTATCGTAAATGTTTATACCCGCACACTTAGTGTCGAAATCAACAACTCAATACATCTCAGTTCTTTTTACACTCGATAATTTTGTCACTACATGCATTTATATATCATTCTATTCGGCATAATTACATAGGTATTATGATTATTTAAATCAATACAAAATATATGCTTAATAACTTACCTTGTGTTGGGTAAAACGGTTCCAACTCGGCTACTCGATGTTCTTTCCTTTGCCTTTGCTTGATTCTCCTCCTTTAACTTCTTGAGCTTAATCAATAAATTAACTAGTTTAACCGTCTTGCTAAATATTTATATCAAAATATTAATGATTTCATCTCATAGGAGATACATGACTAATTCTTATCTTCCTACCTTATGTTTTTGAGCTATTCGGCTAATAACCATATGCTATCACCCTACTATCAATAATCCAATCACACATGCATATATATATATAATTGAACATTCGGCAACCACCCTTGCTAATTACTCATTTTTAGTCGATTATATATATAATCCAAAAGTAATATCACGAATGGGCATACATTTATATATATATATATATATAGCCGAATGTGCAAACTTAGACTCAACATCACCTATGCTCTTAATTTGATGGCCGAATATGCAAATATATATGAAATCAACTATACTATCATCTTTAATTCATCTAAACACAAAATTTCATCTCATGAACACTTGACCGAATTTTTCCTAATATAGCATGGCTTCACATCTATTTGTAACATCCTAAATCCACATATACCACATTTCTACATAAATTTTCTTTCACTTTTCCACTACTTCCATTCCCAACATCAAAAGCACCATACTCTTAGCATTTACCTCTTCCTAACCATATGCCATCTAAGTACCCCTTTAGGTAGAAAATTAAACATATGGGTTGTAATAAGACATTAGCTACTAACTAGATTTTCACAAGAATTTAGTAAAAGTAACATAAATCCTACCTTAATCAACCCCTTTTGAGTTGGTCGAATGTCTAGAGCATTTCTTCCTTCCTTCTCCTAACTCACGGCAATTGTAAAAAAAAAAAAAGAAAGAAGATGAATACTCCCTCTTCCTTCCTTATTTTATTCATCTTTTCTTTTTAATTCCTTTCTTTAATTTGTTTTAATTGTTAACTAATAAAAGAATTGCATTGAAATTCAACCTAGTGGATGGGGCGTCATGGCTTGGCTGGCCACTACTTGGGTTTTTGGGCAATTTGACATGCAAACCCAAGTTTCCTCACTTTGTTATTATTTGATCCTTACATATTCCCCTATCATATTTTCTTCAGTTCTCAACTAAGTCGATCACATGAAATTCACATTCATAAGTCTAAATTAAAACATCAAATTTTCACACATGCACTAATACACATAGAGGATATGCAACCAAATTTTAAATAAATTTTGGGACTCAGTCTTGTGGCCCCGAAACCACATTTTGACTAGGGTCAAATTAGGACTGTCACATATTTTCTCATACTTATATCACATATCATCACTTGCACATATACTTACTTCTCATTAACAAATGTTGAATACATCTCCACATACCTAAATCGGTTATTCATTCATTCAATCACGTATTTTTCAGAATTCTTGTTGAACTGTACAGAATTAAATAGGATAGCGGATAGCTAGTACAATGCCAATGTCCTAGACGTGGTCTTACATGTAATCAAATATCAATGCCACTATCCAAGACAGGGTATTACACGAAATCAAATACGATGCCGATGTCCCAGACATAGTCCTACACATAAATCTCAAACCGATGCCAACATCGCAAACGTGGTCTTACACGAAATCACATATCAGAAATCCTATGTCATGACATATGTATCCTAACTATTCCTATGGTTTGTACAGAGCTTTCGAACGTTGTCACATTATCAAAACTTTCTCAATTTCACATATTCAACTTCTATAACCATTCATGACAATTCAATATCATATAAACATATCAATTCAAACACATTTATCGTACGGAAATGAACGGAAACGAACGACTATTCAACGACTTTCAGCTTTCCCTGATCTAATTTCGTTTTCTTTGGTTCTTGATCTATATAAATTCAAATTTAACTCTTTTATTCAACAAATCATTCAGTTCAATCCATAAACACATATTTAGGGCATTTTACAAATTAGCCCTCATATTTTCACATTTTAATACTTTAGTCCCTATTTTATAAAAACACAAAATATGCATAATTTCCTTTCACACATGCCTAGCCGAATTTTCCTTTAGCTCATATAAGCCCACATGTAACACCCCAAACCCGGCCTGGAAGTTTGGCTCGAATCTGGCGTGTCACATTGAAGTGTTTTTCGAAAACCATGTTTCCATTAAAAACCCTTCTTAATAATTAAAACTTATACCCTTTTAAACCTTGTTAGAAAACCTCAATTGAATAACATTTTTAACAACTTCGTAAAAATCTTGGCGATTATGGAAGCTTAATTTAAAAATAATTGCGGTTACGTGATGTTTTGAACAACGATGAGTTGCTTTGGAAAAGCGTGTTCTAATACTAGCAATTATAAGAACAATAAATAAAATTCCAAATTTGAAATCTAGAAAATTACAATGGCTTTACTATAACCCACATAAAACATTTAAAAGTAATAATCAAAGCGTAACATAAGCAAGTGTGTGTGGCTTCCTCCGAGCCCTCGCATTCGAAGCCGTCTAAGGTGGAAATTACCGAAAGGTTAATAGACGGGTAAGTTCTAAACCGAGTGTGAAATCCCTACTATATAAAAGGAACGATCGGTCATATAAAAGAATTAAAAGTTTGGCCTCACCTTACTTACGATTTCGATATCAATTGGGCCTTAGCCCACTATAACAAACAAAGACGAGATGGGCTTTAACCCATTACGAATAAGAAACATTATCGAACTAGAATCGAATCGAATCGGTGTGAGAATCGAATCGAATCGAATCGGTGACGTAATTAGAATCGAGAATCAAGTAGCAGAATCAAAATCAGAATGTGAATGCAATCCCAACCCAGCCTATAACCAACCGCTACACTTCACCCGTATCGGTAGTACACTCCATGTGGGAATAGCTCAACCCACCCACCGCACTCCACGATTCAAAGCATTCTTTGCTCAGATATCAGTAAGTTGAGGCAAAACCTCCAGAACAGATATTTGTGGCATAGCCACCAGAATCAGATAATGTGGCAAAGCCACTTAACAGAATACATGGCACAAAGCCATCGATAACTGTAATAACTTCGGCACATAGCCATCAGTGATGGTAATATAATTGGCACACAGCCTTCGGTAAATATGATCGACACAGAGTCGTCAAAAAAAATATGTTAGGCACATAGCCACAAGTAAATACGTTTGGCAAGAAGCCATAGTCCAGATGGCACGAAGCTATATTTAGGTTGGCATAGAGCCATCGATAACGTGTCTATAATCGGCACGAAGCCCACAATAACGGCACACAGCCTTCGGTAACATGATCCACACTCAGCCATCGATCAGTCCACAGTCGTCTCGGGCGACCCGTGCGACCTTAACAGATTAGATCTTCCTCCATACGAAATCCCAACCCATGCAACATGTCATGTATGCAGGATGTCATGCCTATATTTGAATCAAACAATCACAATCAGGTCATTCATATCACCAACATATATTCACAATCAAATCCGTCAACCACATAGTCCAAGTCAATCACTTGCCCATAAGGGTAAAACAGTCATTTAACACCCTAGGGGCAAAATGGTAATTTTACCCCACAAGGGTATCTCGGTAACTCTACCCTACAGGGGTATTTCAGTAATTCTACCCTACATGAGTATTTCGGTAATTCCACCCTACAGGGGTATTTCGGTAATTCTACCTTACAAGGGTATATAGATAATTCTACCCTATAGGGGTATTTCAGTAATTCTACCCTATAGGGGTATTTCAGTAATTCTACCTTACATGGGTATTCGGTAATTCTACCCTACAAGGGTATTTCGGTAATTCTACCTTACAGGGGTATTTCGATAATTCTACCTTACAGGGGTATTTCAATAATTCTACCCTACAGGGGTATTTTGGTAATTCTACCCTACAAGGGTATTTCGGTAATTCTACCCTACAGGGGTATTTTGGTAATTCTACCCTACAGGTGTATTTTGGTAATTCTACCCTATAGGGGTATTTCAGTAATTCTACCCTACAGGGGTATTTCAGTATTTCTACCCTACAAGGGTATTTCAGTAATTCTACCCTATAGGGGTATTTCGGTAATTCTACCCTACAAGGGCGGTAATTCTATCCTACAAGTGTATTTCAATAATTCTATCCTACAAGGGTATTTCAGTGATTCTACCCTACAAGGGTATTTCGATAATTCTAGCCTACAGGGGTATTTCGATAATTCTACCATACAGGGTATTTCAAGAATTTACCCTATGTGAGGTATTTGGTAATTCTACCTGCAAGGGTATTTGGTATTTCTACCCTACAAGGGTATTTCGATAATTTTACCCTTGTGGGTATTAGGTAATTCTACCTACAAGGGTATAGGTAATTCTACCTACGTGGGTATTTCACTATTTCTTCCCTACGAGGTATTTTGGTAATTCTACCTATAGGGTATTGCGATAATTCTACCCTACGAGGGTATTTGGTAATTTTACCTACGAGGGTATTTGGTAATTTTACCTAGGGGTATTTCAATAATTCTACCTACGAGGGTATTTGGTAATTCTACCCAACAGGGGTATTCTGGTAATTCTACCCTACAGGGGTATTTCGATAATTTTGTAAATCGATTGTAAAACGGTAATTCTGTAAATCAATGGTACTTTGGTAATTTTACAAGTCGAGGGTATTTCAGTAATTTCACAAATCAGGGATATTTTGGTAATTTTACAAACTAGGGGTATTTTGATAATTTTACAAACCAAGGGTATTTTGGTAATTTTACAAACTAGGGGTATTTTGGTAATTTTATAAACAAAGGGTATTTTAGTAATTTTACAAACTAGGGGTATTTTGGTAATTTTGTAAACCAAGGGTATTTTGGTAATTTTACAAACTAGGGGTATTTTGGTGATTTTATAAACTAAGGGTATTTTAATAATTTTACAAACCAGGGGTATTTTGGTAATTTGGTAAACTAAAGTATTCTAAACATGAATAAAAATACTGACATTACCTAAAGCTATTCTCATTAAATGGGCCCACACACTCGTGTGGCCCTTTTAGCCCAAATCTAGCCATAGATATGAGATTCACCTAACCTAGTCCAATATTTACTACACAATCAAACAACTTATCCAATTAGGCCCGTAGGCCCATTGGGCCCACATGGCCCCTTTCTACATTCATGCCCAAGTAGCCATCCTATAGCTAGAGTAGCGAGAAATACACACCGATTGGGCTGGAGTTAATCCACGCTCGAGCACTCTTAGCCGACGCCCAACCCAAACGAACACGCCATAAAGCGAAAGGGATCAACCAAGAAAGGTACCTTTACTCTCCTCATGGTTCTCTATATTTAAAGCCAGCTTCGCATCCACTCTTATGTTAGCTTCTCGATGTGGGATCCTCCATTATTAGAGTTTAAATTCAACACCAACTCTTGCCGCCTGTTAGCAAAATAAATGCTCTTTTGCTTGCCATGGGATTGAACCCATGCCTCCCTTAAATGCTCCACACGCTACTTGCCACTAAGCCACAAGGCTTTTGTGTCATAATTTCTCCAACAATATTCTTAAGGCCTACCTACTACACCTGTGGTTTGATTCACCTTAAACCAAAATTTTTGCTAGAGTCCGGTTTGAACCGGGACTTCTCCAACACTTCTCAAAGACACTTAACCACTAAAACAAGCCTTCAACTACGAAATTTTCACGCTGTGAGAATATTATAAAGTGCCTTCAACCGCTCCCATGCTCAAAGCCCAAAACTTCTAGGCCCAAATTCAGGGTGTTACACCACATATTTCATTTATTTTCACATTGTAACCCTTTAATTTCTCATTTTCACAATTTAGTCTAAAATACTCAAATTCATCAAAAATCCCAATACAAAACATAGTAATCTAACACATATCTTTCATTTTCTATCATCAAACTTCATAAAACTCACATTATCAACAATGGCACATCTTAAAATCATAATGAAATTCAGAAATTGAGGCATGGACCCTAGCAAACTTATTTTCTTTTCTTTTTCTTTGTATTTTCGCCAACGATGAACACAAATGACTAATTTTATGCATTTGTTTTATTAATTATAACCTAATCAATCAATTTCCATTTTTAACCTTATTATTATCATTAATAATCCGCTAACTAATGTCCAACCATGTCATTTCATGAATTCAATGGTCCATTTAAATCATAAGGACCTCACATTTAAAAAGACACATCAATTCAACACTTAATCAAATGGCACACAACTTTTGCAATTTCTACAATTTAGTTTTTTCGCAAATTAATGATTAAATTTTTATACGAAACTTTCACACATGCTTAACCAAATGTTGAAAACACGAAAAATAATATTAAAATATTTTTTTAACTCAGATTTGTGGTCTGAAATCACTATTCCAACTAGGGTCTAAACCAAGATGTTACAACTCTCCCCCTTAGGGATTTTCGTCCCCAAAAATCTTACCATTGAACAGATTCGGGTATTGTTGTCTCATAGCATCTTTGGGCTCCCACGTAGCCTCTTCAACATCGTGTTGATGCCACATTGCTTTACGAACAAAATTTTCTTATTTCTCAATTCCTTAACCTCGTAAGCCAAGATACGGATTGGTTCTTCTTCATAGGTCATATCGAACTGAATTTCTATTTTAGATAGGGAAATCACATGCGAGGGATCATATCTGTATCATTGAAGCATCGATACGTGAAACACATTATGAATCTTTTCTAGCTCAGTTGGTAATAACAATCTATATCCAACTGGCCCAACACGCTCTATGATTTCATATGGTCTGATGAACCTCGAACTCAATTTGCCTTTTCTATCGAACCGAAGTACTTTCTTCCAAGGAGACACTTTCAAAAACACTTTATGACCAATCTCAAATTCAATATCTTTTCATTTCAAATCTGCATATGATTTCTGACAATCGGAAGCTGCTTTCAAACTTTCACGAATCACTTTCACTTTCTGATCAGTCTCTTTTATCAAACCGGCCCTGTATATCTTATTCTCACTTAGCTCAGTCCAGTACAAAGATGTACAGCATTTTCTACCATATAAGGCTTAGTATGGTGCCATTTTAATACTCAATTGAAAACTGTTATTATAAGCGAATTCAATCAATGAAAAATACTGTTCCCACATACCTTCAAACTCAAGAATGCAACATCTCAACATATCCTCAAGAATCTGAATAATCAACTCGGATTTGTAACACCCCGTACCCGAGTCCGTTACCGGAGTCGAACACAAGGTGCACACAGACTTAACTTAATTATTCTCACAGTCCATTTAAAATTTTCAGACAAAGTTGTTCTTTGTGTCCTTGTCGCCTTAAAAAACATATCTTGAGTTTCAAGGCTCAAAAATCAGTTTCGTAATTTGTCCCTGAAACTAGACTCATATTTCCATCTACATATTTTTTTATAGAATTTTTGGTCGGGCCAATTAGTACAGTTTATTAGTTAAAATCTCCCCTAATCCAGGGTTCGACTACACTGACCTTCACGCATTACGAATTGGATATCTCCCTATACAGGGGTTCAATACTGATACCGTTTGTTTCTATAGAAACCAGACTCAAGGAGGAATCTATACATATATGGCATGACTCCTAATTATCTCTGGTTAATTTATAGTGAATTTCCAAAGTCAGAACAGGGATTCCAAAAACCGTTCTGGCCCTGTTTCACGAAAACCTAAACATCTTTTAATATACAACTCATATGACCGTTTCGTTTCTTCCATATGAAAGTAGATTCATCAAGGTTCATTTACATAATTTATTCACTATTTAATTCCATTCCTGATATTTTTGGTGATTTTTCACATCCACACCACTGCTGCTGTCAAGACATCTGTTTTCGAGTAAACTTTACCTATTTCGTGATTTCCATGGACCGACTAGAGTTTTGTCATACATAGGTCCACCTATGATCATATTTAGCCATTCCAAGGGCTGATCATTGCCCAACACTTCCATTCCAGTCCATAGTCACATCATAAAACCATATATACATACATAAACACAAATGGTCTAATGCCATACTCCACTTCTACGAGCCATTTTCGCATGGCCGTACACATACATCACAAAAAGTACTTGAAAAACAACAAAGGGTAGTCCTATACATGCCATATCTAGAGTTCAACTAAAAGAGTACCAAAAGGGCTTTGATAGTGTGGATGACTTGACTTCGATGATCCCGAATCCGATAGCTAACGAGCAAAATCTATAAAGCAGAGAACAAAGAAGCGGAGTAAGCAATTTATGCTTAGTAAGTTTTGAGCAAGAATTTAAACACAATCAAGTATAGCATTCACATAATTAAATGGATAATTTCGCGTATTCATATATTCAAATCATTTCTACTTTACATTCCAACCCTATGTTCATACATAAGGGATCATCTTAGCCAAATCTAGGAAGCTCATTACTCAAGCGGCGAATATTATTGAAGGAACTCAACTATTCCAATGCACATACGAACATACCTCATTGCTGGAATTTTTGCAAGTGTATTAACTGAAATTTTACAGCAAGATTGCTCATTCCGAATCACGTACCTTGAATTTAACCGGATATAGCGACTAGCTCGATTGTCTTGAGGACATAGCCCGGTTATAGTAATTCGCACAATTGCCTTGAGAATTAACCGGATTTAGTAACTCGCACAAATGCCTTGGGACTTATCCCGCTTTTGGTAACTTCGCACAAATGCCTTGAGAATTGACCGGATTTAGTCACTTAGCACAAAAGCCTTGGGACTTAGCCCGGACATCATTCGAATAAACATGCACATTTAACACTAAATCATGACACATTCAGTATTTCATTTTCATTAGCAAAACTCAAATACAATACACTTATCACTCTTGCACACTTCGGTTCAATATCCACACACAAAGAGCATGATTTGATTTACTTGAGACATGATCTAATCAAATCATAATTTAAGCTCTATTACTCAAGAACTTACCTCGGATGTTGTCGAGCGATTAGATGGCTATTCGACCACTTTTCCTTCCCTTTATCGGATTTAGTTCCCTTTGCTCTTGAGCTTAATTTAACAAATAAATTGATTTAATCATTTGAGTATCGAAAAGAGGAATTCAAGGTACTTAGCCCACATATATTCATTAGACATTAAAGTCACATATATACGGATATCATGAATCAAACTCAACACATTAGTTAGTACTCTCCTTAGCCGAATTTTCTAAGTCAAGATAAATCCTTCAACATGCTTACTTATGGCCGAACAACACATCAACCTATGTACTCAATCATGTGGCCGAATATGCATGTTGATGTTGAGGCCAATTACATGTTTAATACCACACATGAATGGCATACATTTTACTAACTAATGCATTACATATTGTAGCTCAATACACATCTATCATTTACTTCATAACCGAAACATCATCATAAGTAAATATATACCTTGAGATAGTATATATGTCATACCAACACATCATGTGCAAACATATATACATATAGGTGCAAGGGCCAAATCTCAAGTTGATTATAACCAAATATGAACATATATCCACACAAATCTTACCTACCATGCAATAAGCATAAATCATGCTTATGGATATACCATGGCCGAATACATCACAACACCATACCATTTCAATTTTGCTCATGGTTAAACAAAGAACTTAATGTCTCACTAAAAATGCTAAAAAGAAAATCCAAGAGTCATCAACCCACCATCACATATATCATTAACAAGCTTCATATTTAGCATGCAATGGCATTAACACAAAATCCACCTTGGCCGAATATCATCCCCATGACATAGCAAGGATTTGAACCATTGCTAATAAGAACATCAAGCTAGCAACTAAAAACATGCATGAATCTCATGGCACAACATCAAACATACCTTAATCTTGATACAAGTATAGCCAAACCTCTTCCTAATCCTCTTCCAAACCAAACATTAAGCAAAAACTCCTCCTTTTCCTTAGAATTTTCGGCCAAGAGAGAATGAAAAGGATGAACAAATTTTTTTTTCTCTTTTCTTCAACTCACGGCAAAGAGGAGGGGGGAACACTCACCATTCTCTTTTTTTTTTTTCCTTTCATTATTCAATTCCCATGCTCATTATTTTATTTTTTCTTACATACACCATTGTCACAACATGTTTTATGACATGTTTTTGCCCATAATCCTTGTCATGGCGGCCACTACCAATTAGGGGAAATTTGACATGCAAGTCCCCCTTTGATTACATGCACTATTAGGTCCTTATAGATTAGCCTATCACATTTCAAAAGTGTCACACAAGTCCTAATAACTGAATTCACATGCAATCGACTAAATCGAAGCTTGAAATTTTCACACATTCATAAATACATATTCTAGATAATAAATATTACGTTCAAACATTTCGGTGACTCGGTTTAGCGGTCCGAAACCACTTCCGACTAGGGTCAATTTTGGTGTCACAACTCTCCCCACTTAAGAAATTTTCGTCCCAAAATCTTACCGTGAATAGGTTTGGGTAACGCTCTTTCATAGAGTTCTCGGGTTCCCAAGTAGCTTCTTCCATCCCGTGTTTGAGCCATAACACTTTTACTAACGGAACCCTTTTGTTTCGCAACTCCTTCACTTCACGAGCTAGGATACGAATCGGTTCTTCTTCATAACTCATATCGCTTGAATTTGACCTCGATGGACTAATTATGTGCAATGGATCAGATCTATAGCGTCGAAGCATCGAAACATGGAAGGCGTCGTGAATCTTTTCGAGTTCGGGGCAAAATCAAACGATACATAATGGACCAACTCGTTCGGAGATTTAAATGCGGCCCAATGAATCTTGGCTCAACTTGCCCTTACGGCCAAATCGAGTATCTTTTTCCAAGGCGAAACTTTAAGAAATACTTTATCTCCCACGATATTCAATGTCTTATCGTTTCAAATCCGCGTCGATTTCGACGATCGTGGCGCCTTCGGACTTTCACGGATCACCTTTACTCTCTGTTCAACATCTTTAATCAAATCAACTCGAAAATTTTACTTTCACCGAGCTCGGTCCAAAACAATCGTGTACGGCATTTACGATCGTACAAAGCCTCGTAAGGTGCCATCTTAATACTTGATTGAAAACTATTGTTGTGGCGAATTCAATCAAAGGTAAATACCGTTCCCATGAACCACTGAACTCGAGGATGCAACATCTCAACATATCCTCAAGTATCTGAATTACCCGCTCAGAGTGACCATCGGTTTGTGGATGAAAAGCGGTGCTAAAATGCAGCTTGGTACCCAAAGCTTCTTGCAATTTCTTCCAAAATCGCGAGGTGAATCTCGGATCTCTATCCGACACAATGTAAATCAACCCGTGTAATCTTATAATCTGAGAAACGTACAATTCAGCTAGTTTATCCAATGAAAAATTCGTACGCACGGGGATAAAGTGAGCCGACTTAGTCAGTCTATCAACAACAACCCAAATCGCATCCTTCTTACTTGCGGACACTGGCAGTCCGGACACAAAGTCCATTGTGACTCAATCCCATTTCCACTCAGGTATCTTGATCGGCTGAAGTAATCCTGAAGGCACTTGATGTTCCGCTTTCACTTGTTGACATATTAAACATCTCGAAACAAAGTCAGAGATGTCTCGTTTCATACCATGCCACCAAAACTGACGTTTCAAATCGTTGTACATCTTCGTACTCCCCGGGTGAATTGACATTCGGCTACAATGGGCTTCGTTCAGAATCATCGAAATGAGTTTCGAATTCCTTGGAACACACAAACGACTTCTGAACCTCGAACAATCATCATCATCAATTTGAAACTCCGATTCCTTGTTCGGAACACACTCAGCCCGTTTTGTAACCAATTCATCATCGACCTTCTAAGCTTCACGAATTTGATGAATCAATAATGGTTTGGCTTTTAATTCAGCTACTAACACATTGTCGGGTAGAACAGACAAGTGTACATTCATCGCTAAATTAAGCGAAAGTGATTTCCGGCTTAAGGCGTCGCAACCACATTAGCCTTTCCGGGTGATAATCAATGACCAGCTCATAATCTTTCAACAACTCGAGCCAACGCCTTTGTCGTAGATTCAAGTCTCTTTGAGTCATCAAATATTTGAGACTTTTGTGATCCGAAAATACATGGCACTTCTCACCAAATAAGTAATGTAGCCATATTTTCAAGGCGAATACGATGGCAGCTAATTCGAGATCATGGGTCAAATAATTCTTCTCATGTGGCTTTAATTGTCTCGATGCATAGGCCACAACTCGACCCTCTTGCATCAATACGCAACCTAACCCAAGTAGGGAGGCGTCACTATAGATGACAAACTCTTTGCCGATTCGAATTTGCACTAAAATTGAGCTTAGTCAAATAAGTTTTCATTGATCAAAACTTTTCGACATTTTTCCGTCCATTCGAACTTAACATCTTTTGAAGTAGCCGTCATGGGTGTGGCTATCATCGAGAATACTTTTACAAACCGTCGGTAAGTAAGCAAGTCCTAAAAAGCTCGAACCTCGGTAATATTTCTCAAGGCTTCCAGTTAAGTATGGCTGAAATTTTGCTAGGGTCGACTCGAATACCCATGCAGATACCACATGACCCAAGAAGCTAACCTCTCTTAACCGAACTCACACTTGCTTGAACTTAGCATACAATCTGCTTATCCCGTAAAATTTGCAACACTAATCTCGGTGTTCAGCATGTTCGGTCTCATCTCTTGAATAGACCAAGATGTCATCAATGAACACAACTACTGAACCGGTCCAAATCGTCGAAGATCCAATTCATCAAATCCATAAATACCGTAGGGCATTAGTGAGCCCGAACGGCATCACTAAGAACTCGAGTGACCGTACCTCGTTCGAAAGCGGTTTTGGTGCGTCCAATCTCGAATCCAGAATCGATAATAACCCGATCTCAAATCTATCTTTGAAAACACCGAGGCTCCCTTTAGTTGATCAAACAAATCATCAATACGCTGTAGCGGATATTTATTCTTTATCGTCACTTTATTCGGTGACGATAGTCAATAAACAACCTCATGGTTCCGTCCTTCTTTTTCACAAACAATCTTGGTGCACCCCAAGGTGAGAAACTTGGTCGGCGAAACCTCTATCCGTCAATTCTTGCAACCGAGCTTTCAACTCCTTTAACTCGGTTGGTGCCATACGATCTGAGCTATCGAAATTGGCGTAGTCCCGTGTACAAGCTCAATACCAAACTCTATCTCCGAGCAGTGGCAAACCCGGTAATTCTTGGGAAAAACATCCGGTATTCGCAAACCACCGCATGACTCGGGTTTTATTTTTAACTCCTTATCATCAAGTACATACGCAAGCTATGCTTGCCCTTTCTTACATATTTCGGGCCAACATTGATGATATTACGGTGGCAACCCCTTTAAGTCCGTAGACTCAACTCGGATCATCTCGTTATTCGCACCTCAAATCAATAGTCTTGCTTTTGCAATTCACAACCGCATCATGCACGGTCAACCAATCCAAACCAAGAATAACATCAAATTCATCGAGCGGCAAAAGCATCAAGTCTGCCGGAAAGCAGAACCTCGAATTACTAGGGGACATTTCTTACACACTTTGTCGACCAAAGACGTAACGACCCAAGGGATTTGACACCGAATTACGAACTCGATGAGACTCAATAGGTAAAGTCTTCTTGGATACTAAGGTTTCGTATATATAAGAGTGAGTAGAACCAGGTCAATTAAAGCAATCACATTAGTATCAAAAGAGTGAAAGTACGTAATAACATCTGGCGAGGAAGCATCCTCGCGTGCGGCGTATGGCATAAGCCCTAGCAGAGCGCGAGCCTCGGATCTGGTCGTAGCATCTCTAGATCCTCTCGACCACCACTAGCATTGCCCATATTTCTAGATGGTCTACCTCGGCGAGTGGTAGCGCCGGTTTCCCACTCGATCTACATTCATTCGAGACAACCTCGGGCAATCTTTAATGAAGTGGTCTCTTGATCCGCACTTGTAACGAGGCGATCCACGGAATCTACAACTTCGAATGCCATTTGCCACAATCTCGACACTCCGTTACGTCTCGACGTTCATTCCCAACAACTGGCGGCCAAAGTGCCTCGTGTACCATTGGGGTCGATCATGATCTCGTCTAAAAGGCCTAAAGTGCCTCTAGACCGCCCACATCATCACGAAATTTCTTGATGCTGTTGAAGAGACTTTCCCAAGGATCTTTTACGAAACTCTCCAGTTCCCACATCAACTTTTGTTTTTCTTTTCTAAGCTCTTGACTTTACAAGCTCGCTCGACAAGTACTACGAAACTCGTATTTCAAGAATGCCAACGAACATTTTTATATCTTCATTCAGCCCATCCTCAAGCGTTTACATGATAGCCTCGGCGAAATACATTCCGGCGTATCTACTAAGTCTAACAAATTTTCGCTCGTAATCGGTGGTGACATAGAACCTTGCTTAAGCTCAAGAAATTCCTTCCATTTTGATCAACAAATCTCGGTGATATACTTTTTCGAAACTCGGTTTGGAAAAACTCCCAAGTTACTTGCTCTCGAGGCACAATGAAGTCGAGTACTCCACCAATAGTAGGCGTAATCGCGTAGCAAGGAGATAGTACACTTTAGGCATTCATCGGGTGTACAAGATAGCTCATCGAGTGCCGGATAGTGTTGTCCAACCAAAATTCAGTTTGCTCGGCATCGCCGCTATCCGTAGCTTTAAATTCAAGAGCCCCATGTTTTCGGATTACATCAGCTGGGGCTTATTCGACCTTATTTGTTCGATTACGGAGGCATTGTAGGTCTTGAAATGTGTTTGTTGGGAATGGAGGTTGTGGAGCAGTAGTATTAGTTCGAATGTATTGGTTGAACCAATCATTCATCACGCTATAGAAAGCTTGCCTAGCTTCATCATTTGGATTACTAGCATTAGGTTGAGAGTCCGCGGTCTTTGTCCTTTGTCTTGGGAGCAGCGCTACACTCTCAAGATCATCACCACTGATTCGATCGGGATCGGAATCCATTACTATAAATAAACACATTTGAAATTGTAAATCACCACACTATCAAATAATCACATAAAATGGCATGTATAGCTAGACCCAAACGCATTACGGTAGTCCTAGAATCGACTAAATCGTGGCTCGATACCAATAAAATTGTAACACCCGTGCAGAGTCCGATTCTCGAGTCAAACACAAGGTGCACAGACTAAACTTAATTATTCTCACGGTCCATTTAAAATTTTCCGAGACAAAATTTGTTCTTTGCGTCCGTCGCCTTTTAAAATCATATCTTGAGTTTCAAGGCTCCAAAATCAGTTTCGTAATTTTTCTCTGAAACTAGACTCATATGTCCATCTACATTTTTTTCTAGAATTTTGGTCGGGCCAATTAGTACAGTTTATTAGTTAAAGTCTCCCTAATCCGAGGTTCGACTACACTGACCTTCACGCATTACAATTGGATATCTCCTATACAGGGTTCAATCTTGATGCCGTTTGTTTCTATAAAACTAGACTCAAGGAGGAATCTATATATATATGGCATGGCTCCTAATTATCTCTGGTTAATTTATAGTGAATTTCCAAAGTAGGAACAGGATTCCAAAACCGCTCGCCTGTTTCACGAAAACCTAAACATCTTTTAATATACAACTCATATGACCGTTTCGTTTCTTCCATATGAAAGTAGATTTATCAAGGTTCATTTACATAGTTTATTAACTATTTAATTCCATTCCTGATATTTTTGGTGATTTTCACATCCACACCCTTCTTCTTTGTCAACATCTGTTTCGAGTAAACTTTACCTATTTCGTGATTTCCATAGACCGACTAGAGTTTTGTCATACATAGGTCCACCTATGATCATATTTAGCCATTCAAGGGCTGATCATTGCCCAACACTTCCATTCCAGTCCATAGTCACATCATAAAACCATATATACATACATAAACACAAATGGTCTAATGCCATACTCCACTTCTACGAGCCATTTTCGCATGGCCGTATACACATACATCACAAAAAGTACTTGAAAAACAACAAAGGGTAGTCCTATACATGCCATATCCGAGTTCAACTAAAAGAGTACCAAAAGGGCTTTGATAGTGTGGATGACTTGACTTCGATGATCCCGAATCCGATAGCTAACGAGCAAAATCTATAAAATAGAGAACAAAGAAGCGGAGTAAGCAATTTATGCTTAGTAAGTTTTGAGCAAGAATTTAAACACAATGAAGTATAGCATTCACATAATTAAATGGATAATTCCGCGTATTCATATATTCAAATCATTTCTACTTTACATTCCAACCCCTATGTTCATACATAAGGGATCATCTTAGCCAAATCTGGAAGCTCATTACTCAACCGGCGAATATTATTGAAGGAACTCAACTATTCCAATGCACATACGAACATACCTCATTGCTGGAATTTTTGCAAGTGTATTAACTGAAATTTTTACAGCAAGATTGCTCATTCCGAATCACGTACCTTCGAATTTAACCGGATATAGCGACTAGCTCGATTGTCTTGGGACATAGCCCGGTTATAGTAATTCGCACAATTGCCTTGAATTAACCCGGATTTAGTAACTTCGCACAAATGCCTTGGGACTTAACCCGATTTTGGTAACTCGCACAAATGCCTTGAGAATTGACCGGATTTAGTCACTTAGCACAAAAGCCTTGGGACTTAGCCGGACATCATTGAATAAACATGCACATTTAACACTAAATCATGACACATTAGTATTTCATTTTCATTAGCAAAACTCAAATACAATACACTTATCACTCTTGCACATTTCGGTTCAATATCCACACACAAAGAGCATGATTTGATTTACTTGAGACATGATCTAATCAAATCATAATTTAAGCTCTATTACTCAAGAACTTACCTCGGATGTTGTCGAGCGATTAGATGGCTATTCGACCACTTTTTCCTTCCCTTTATCGGATTTAGTTCCCTTTGCTCTTGAGCTTAATTTAACAAATAAATTGATTTAATCATTTGAGCATCGAAAAGAGGAATTCAAGGTACTTAGCCCACATATATTCATTAGACATTAAAGTCACATATGTACGGATATCATGAATCAAACTCAACACATTAGTTAGTACTCTCCTTAGCGAATTTTCTAAGTCAAGATAAAGCCTTCAACATGCTTACTTATGGCGAACAACACATCAACCTATGTACTCAATCATGTGGCGAATATGCATGTTGATGTTGAGGCCAATTACATGTTTAATACCACACATGAATGGCATACATTTTACTAACTAATGCATTACATATTGTAGCTCAATACACATCTATCATTTACTTCATAACCGAAACATCATCATAAGTAAATATATACCTTGAGATAGTATATATGTCATACCAATACATCATGTGCAAACATATATACATATAGGTGCAAGGGTGAATCTCAAGTTGATTATAACCAAATATGAACATATATCCACACAAATCTTACCTACCATGCAATAAGCATAAATCATGCTTATGGATATACCATGGCGAATACATCACAACACCATACCATTTCAATTTTGGTCATGGTTAAACAAAGAACTTAATGTCTCACTAAAAATGCTAAAAAGAAAATCCAAGAGTCATCAACCCACCATCACATATATCATTAACAAGCTTCATATTTAGCATGCAATGGCATTAACACAAAATCCACCTTGGCGAATATCATCCCCATGACATAGCAAGGATTTGAACCATTGCTAATAAGAACATCAAGCTAGCAACTAAAAACATGCATGAATCTCATGGCACAACATCAAACATACCTTAATCTTGATACAAGTATAGCCAAACCTCTTCCTAATCCTCTTCCAAACCAAACATTAAGCAAAAACTCCTCCTTTTCCTTAGAATTTTCGCCAAGAGAGAATGAAAAGGATGAACAAATTTTTTCTCTTTTCTTCAACTCCCAAAAAGAGGGGGAACACTCACCATTCTCTTTTTTTTCTTCTTCCTTTCATTATTCAATTCCCATGCTCATTATTTTATTTTTCTTACATACACCATTGTCACAACATGTTTTATGACATGTTTTTGCCCATAATCCTTTGTCATGGCGGCCACTACCAATTAGGGGGAAACTTGACATGCAAGTCCCCTTTGATTACATGCACTATTAGGTCCTTATAGATTAGCCTATCACATTTCAAAAGTGTCACACAAGTCCTAATAACTGAATTCACATGCAATCGACTAAACCGAAGCTTGAAATTTTCACACATTTATAAATACATATTCTAGACAATAAATATTACGTTCAAACATTTCGGTGACTCGGTTTAGCGGTCCCGAAACCACTTCCCGACTAGGGTCAATTTTGGGCTGTCACAGGATTGACCATCCGTCTACGGCTAAAAAGCAGTACTGAAGTGTAATTTCATACCTAAAGCCTCTTGTAGTTTCTTCCAAAACCGCAAAGTGAATCTTGGATCTCTATTTGACACAATAGAAAATGGAACCCCTTGCAATCTCACAATATCAGAAATATATAACTCAGCTAATTTATCAAGGGAGTAATCAGATCGTACCGGAATAAAATGAGCTGATTTTGTCAATCGGTCAACCGCAACCCAAATAGCATCTTTCTTTTTTAGAGATAAGGGCAAACCCAAAAAAAAAATCCATCGTTACTCTATCCCATTTTCACTCGGGAATCAGAATCGGTTGTAACAAACTGGATGGCACCTGATGTTTAGCTTTAACTTGCTGACAGATCAAACATTTCAAAACAAAGTCAGAGATATCTCTTTTCATTTCAGACCACCAGTAATGATGTTTTAGATCATTATACATTTTCGTACTACCCAGATGTATAGATAAACGACTGTTGTAAGCTTTGTTCAAAATCATCTAAATTAAATCTGAATTTCTCAGAACACAAATCCGACCTCGAAATCTCAAACAATCGTTATTATCAATTCGATATTCAGAATCAGAATTTAAATTACATTGAGCTCGTTTCGCTATCATCTCATTATTAGCTTTTTGAGCATCAATAATCTGTTGCAAAAATAACAGTCTTGCTTACAATTTGGCTAAAATTGAACCATCATCGGACAGAACTAAATGAGTATTCATCGCACGCAATGAAAACCATGATTTCTGACTCAAAGCATCAACAACAACATTTGCTTTTCCCAGATAATAATCAATAACAAGATCGTAATCTTTTAGCAGTTCTAGCCATCTTCTCTATCTCAGGTTCAAATCTTTCTGAATCATCAGATATTTCAAACTTTTATGATCAGAATAAACATGACATTTTTCACCAAACAGATAGTGGCGCCAAATCTTCAAAACAAACACAATAGCCATCAATTCTAGATCATCTGTCGAATAATTCTTTTCGTGCAACTTTAACTGTCTTGAGGTATAAGCTATGACTTTACCTTTCTGCATAAAAATGTAGCCTAGGCCATTCAACGATGCATCACTATATATTACAAATTCTTTACCCGATTTTGGTTGTACTAACACCGGAGCTTCTGTCAATATGGCTTTGAACTGATCAAAACTTTTTTGACACTTTTCAGACCATTCAAATTCGACATCTTTCTGAATAAATTTTGTCAACAGAGTAGCAATCATAGAAAATCCTTTAACAAATCATCTATAATAACCGGCAAGTCCCAGAAAACTTTAAACTCCAGAAACATTTCTTGGAGGCTTCTAATCTAAGATAGCTGAAATTTTGCTCGGATTAACTCATATACCTGATGCTGACACAATATGTCCTAGAAAACCAACTTCGTGCAACCAGAATTCACATTTACTGAACTTCGCAAATAACTGCTTATTACGCAAAGTCCGTAATACTATTCTCAAATGCTCAGCATGTTCGGTTTCATCATGTGAATATATCAAGATGTCATCAATGAATACAACAACAAATCGATCTAAATACGGTTTGAAAATTCTATTCATCAAATCCATAAAAATAGCAGGTGAATTCGTTAATCCGAAAGGCATAACTAAAAACTCATAGTGTCTGTACCTCGTTCTTAATGCAGTTTTCGGAATGTCTGAGTCTTTTACTCTCAACTAATAATAACCCGATCTGAGATCTATCTTTGAAAACACGATAGCTCCTTTCAACTGATCATACAAATCATCAATTCTGGGTAAAGGATATTTATTCTTGATAGTCACTTTGTTTAACTGAAAATAATCAATGCACATTCTCATCGTACCATCTTTCTTTTTCACAAACAGAACAGGAGCACCCCAAGGTGAGCAACTTGGTCTTGGGAATCCTCTATCAGTCAACTCTTGCAACTAAGACTTTAATTCTTTTAATTCTATCGGAGCCATTCTATACGAAGCTATCGAAATAGGAGTAGTTCCTTGTACTAATTGAATACCAAACTCAATTTCTCGTATCAAAGGTAATCTAGGTAATTTTTCAAGAAACACGTCAAGAAACTCACAAACAACAGGCATTGATTCAATTTTCTTTTCTGTCACTTTCGAATCAATCACATAAGCAAAGTAGGCTTCATAACCCTTTCTTATATATTTCTGAGCTAACATCGAAGAAATCAATGCCGGTAAACCATTCAGATCATTAGACTCAATCTGAATAATCTCATCATTCTGACATCGCTAATCAATAGTCTTTCATTTGCAGTTTACAGTAGCATCGTGCAAAGTTAACCAATGCATACCTGGAATTATTTCAAATTTATCAAACGGTAATAACATCAAATCAACCGAAAAACATGAATCTCGAATCATCAACGGACAATTCTTACACACTTTGTCAACCAAAACACACCGGCCTAAGGGGTTCGATACTCTAATTACAAATTTAGTAGACTCTACAGGCAAAGTCTTACTGCTCACTAAGTTCATGCATATATAAGAATGCGTTGATTCCAGATCTATTAATGCAATCACAGAAGTATCATAAAGAGTGAAAGTACCATAATAACATCTAGAGATGAAGCTTCTTCGCGTGCATGAATAGCATAGGCTCAGGCAGGTGCGCAAGCCTCAGATCTAACAGTCGTAGCTTTAGTTCCATTCTGGCTGCCACTCACATTACCCGTATTTTTGGGCGGTCTACTTGAGCTGTATTGCCATTCGGCCTTGGATTTTGCACAATCTCTTGCTTTACAGACTCAAACATTCATGGATAAAGTGACCTAAGGATCCACATCTAAAGCAATCTCGGTCATTCAATCTACAACTTCTCGGATGTCTTTTACCATAGTGTCTGCACTAAGGTCGATCAGATCAGACATTTCCAACACTTGCAACAGAAGTAGTTGGAGCTCTGAAACTCGAATGTGATCTAGTACAATCTCTATTCGAATGTCCCACATTAGCCTTTGAACAGTTAAAGTCATCTCAAAATTTCTTTGATGCTGAATGAAATGACTTGCTCGATGATCTTTTTTGCACCTCTCTAGCTTTTGAGTCGACTTTTCTTTTCTCTTTCCCGAGTTCTTCAGCTTTACATGCTCGTTCAACAAGCACAACAAACTCTTTTATCTCCAAAATTTCGATTAACAAGCGAATATCTTCATTTAAGCCATCTTCAAACCTTTTACACATTATTGCTTCGGTCGAGACACATTCTCGTGCATACTGGCTCAATCTCACAAATTCTCGCTCATATTCTGTAACAGACATACGACCCTATTTCAACTCAAGAAATTCTTTGCGTTTCTGATCGATGAATCTCTGACTGATGTATTTCTTTCGAAATTTAGCTTGAAAGAAATCCTAGGTGACTCGTTCTCTCGGATCCATTGAGATCAACTTCTTCCACCAATGATACGCCGTATCTCTTAGAAGTGAAACGGCACATTTAAGACATTCATCCAGAGTACATGACAATTCATCAAACACTCGTATCGTATTTCTAGCCAGAATTTAGCTCTCTCAGTATCATCATTAGTAGCAGTACGAAACTCTTCGACCTCATATTTTCTAATTTTATCAACAGGTGGGTTACTCAACTAAATCGGATTAGGTTATGGCATGACAGGAACTTGTGGAGGATTTAGTGGGGGTGAAGGTTGTGGAACAGCCGGATTAGTTCTCATATACTGAGTGAACCAATCATTCATCAATTGGTGAAAGGCTTGCTTAGCCTCTCCCTCGTGACCACTAGTAGTAGGTCTAGAATCAGATGGCACTGTCTCTTGAGCGGGAACAGGCACATTAATTTAAACATCGTCAGTTATGGCTCGTTCGGGATCCATTCACTATATAAAAACACATTTTCATTGTCAGAAATCATCAGACTATGATTTAAATTGTATGACTATATAAAAACACATTTTCATTGTCAAATTCACATATTCAACTTATATAACCATTCATCACAATTCAATATCATAAAACATGAATAAAACAATTCAAACATATTTATTTGTATATAGACTTACCTCGTACGGAAATGAATGGAAACGAAAGGCTATTCAACGACTTTCGACTTTCCCCGATCTAATTTTGTTTTCTTTGGTTCTTGATCTATATAAATTCAAAATTAACCCTTTTATTCAAAAAATAATTCAATTCAATCCATATACACATATTTAAAGCATTTTAAAAATTAGCCCTCACATTTTCACATTTCAACACTTTAGTCCCTATTTCATAAAATCACAAAATATGCACAATTTCCTTTCACACATGCCTAGTAAAATTTTCCTTTAGCTCATATAAGCCCACATATTTCATTTATTTTAACATTTTAGCCCCTCAATTTCTCATTTTCACAATTTAGTCTAAAATACTCAAATTCATAAAAAATCCCAATACAAATTGTAGTAATCTAACACATATCTTTTATTTTCTATCATCAAACTTCATAAAAATCACATTATCAACAATGGCACATCTTAAATCATAATCAAATTCAGAATTGAGGCATGGTCTTGAAAGATTACTAAGCAACGATCACAAAGATGTAAAGATCATCAAAAATAGATTAAAAACCATACCTTAATCAAGTAATCAAAGTGTCAAACCCTAGCAAACTTATTTTCTTTTTTTTTTCTTTGTATTTTTGGCAAGGATGAACACAATTGATGTAACGCCTTGTTGTATGTTTGTGTACACAAATGCATGTCTGCTTTAGTGGTTAAGTTTCCTGGGAAGAGTCTAAGAAGTCTTGGGTTCAAGCCTTGGCTGGTGCAAAAGTTTTGTTTTTAATATGAGTATACCCTGTCTCTAGTCAGTAGGCTTTTAAAATAAATGTGGGTATTTTATGTCAGAAAGGGCATGCTGGTCTAGGGGATAAGTGGCATGTTGTGTTCACTTGTGGTCTAGGGTTCGAGTGCTGGTAGGTGCATTGAGGTGTTTCATTTTTACTGTTGGCCATGGGAGAGTTATGGTTTGACTAAAACTTGAGTGTTTGAGGAGTGTAGGGAGCTGTGGCAAAATTTAAGAGGTTGTTGGAAGGAATTTCGGTTGTTTAGGGATGTCGATAAGTGGGGATTTCGTTGAGTGATCTTAGGAGTGATTTAGGGAGAAAAGTAGGGGAATTTGAAGGTAATGGAAGAGTGTATGTCAAATTAGAAATCTCGCCTCTCAGGTTTTCGACTTTGGTTAGTATTTTCATTCCTTTTTCATTTTTTGTCACGGTTTTGCACTTCTTGGGGCTGAACATTGCTTGAAGGGCATTCAAGTATTTATATGTTTTTTATTGTTTCGACTTTAATTTTCCTTAGAGCCATACCTTGTTTCGATTTTCTTTCTCCCTCTACTCCTCTATTTGACGTTCTCTCCCTTTTCTCTTTGGGTCGAATGTCTTTTTCTTCCTCTCTCTCAACTCTTTTGGTTTAATGTTTCCCGCTCTTTTCATCTTGTTATGGTAGTTGAATACTCTTTCTCTTCCTCTCTCTATTCTTTCAACTTAAGCAATTGTTCTTTGACCAATTAGGTTTCGGTGCACTGTTGTTCTCTCTTTCTGCCATAATGGTCTTTGACCTAAAGTCTTTCTTTGCTATCGGTTATTGCTAGGGTTGTGATTGTTCTACATTTTTCCTCTGTTGTATCGTGTGCCTTTGGCTATCGTTTGGGTGGAGGCCGATTGTTTCTTTCCCCTATTCTAAGGTTTACACTTTTGGTAAGTCAATAAGTGATTGGTTCAAACTATTGGTGTATACGATATTGGGTAAGCTTAATAGGATCCGGTTGGATTACAGGTGTTCTCTAAGGCCTAGTAATTAGTCTTTTGCAATGGTTGAAGGGTGCAAGTCTCAATCGTTCAATCAAGGCAAGTGATGAGTAATATTTTGGATAAATGTTAAGAGGGGTTGTTTAACCCTATTGTCAAATGATTAATAGAGTGTCTTGATCGAATGTAGGTTTTGGTGCTCGTGGGCTATTCGCGCATTTTCCTAACCAAGGTGTGTAAACACGATCTCAACTGCGGAAATTGGCAAAAGCCGGAATAAGTCAACCATGACGCTAAACGGGCTTGCGCTCGCTCGTACGGTGATCCGTGTGACTAAACATGGGCGTTTGATCGTTGAGGCCAGCCATGAGTGATTTTATGGGCCAAGGTCATTTCGGGCCATTTTGGGCTGAATTGGGCCGTGTGGGTCCACGGGATGTGGGCACCACACGGGTAAACCACATAGATGTGTGGAGAATGTTGGGTCAGGCTGTGTAATCCACACAGTCGAGGTTATTTCTGGGCTATGTAGGCCACACGGGCGTGTGGGCCCACATGGGCCCTAATATGGGTCATAGGCTTATTTTCACTGTTTGACTAGTAAGGTTGCACGGGACACCCGAGATGACTGTGGACCTACTATCGGGTCGATAAGTGTACCTAAACCCCTTAACTGATAAAATGACTATTATGCCCCTATGAGATGAATGATTATATTTGAGCATGCTATTTTAAACATATTGAATACATATATGATATTATGACATAACGGGACATGATGCATGATATGTTGCATGGGGATGGGTTTTATTATGATTGGAGGAAGTGTACTTTACTGGTAGCTCTGCTGCAAATAGTGTTTAGAGCCGCAACCGGTACTATTTGGAGTGTAGGGATGGGTGGGTTGATTATATCCCCACATGGAGTGCAGGGTTGGACGAAGATAGAGTGTAAAGGCTGGCCGGGTTGGATCACTTGATTGCATTTCTGTAATGTTACTGTCATTGAGATGGGCTCAAGCCCAAACTAATATTGATATTGTAACGGGGTAAGGCCCTAATTGAGACTTAACCTTTACTGAATTAGGCTTAGGCCCAGACTATATGTGCCCACTGTTTGGTTTTTTTTTTATATGGGATTACACACTGAGTTTTCATAACTCACCCATCTATTTATCTGTACAGGTAATCCCCAGTCATAGGCAGATCGGTGCTGTGAGGGACTCAAAGGTGGCCTAACAACCGTACATACCTTCATGTTTGATTTATAAATTATAAGTAATTTTATTTTGGGTAATTTTTATTGTAATAAGGCCTCTTTGGATTTTATTTTTAATTTTGGATTTTTATTTACTTTCATTTATAAATACTACCAATAGGAAAAGACGTGAATTTTCAAAAAGATAAATGTTTTTCAAAAATACCACAAATACACAACCTGTTTTAAGAGCTTCAGCAAGAAATAACGTTTTATAAGTTAATGATGTTTTAATATGATTAACTTTTTTCCAAATGACTTGCATTTTGAAAAATGAACGAGATACCGAAAAACATCGTTAAGATCCAAGAAGGTTAAATATATAATGGGTTTTTCAACGATATCTCACCTTACAAAAATACACTTCAATGTGACATCGCCAAATTCAGTCATAACGTTCAGCCAGGTTTGGGTGTTATTAGAGCCAGGTTGTAAAACTCGGCTGTGGATTTGGGTTTCTTTTAAAGCTTGGAATTTTTAAAAAGAACTGTTTTAAATTATTTGAAATATTTTGAAATGTTTTACTAAAAGTGTGGTACACCGAGTCTCCGGCGTTGATTTTGTAAGTCTTCTGAAACTATTTTTTGTTTAAATTGAAATACTAAGATTACTGTAGGTAGTAAACTGTACTAAAATACTCTATTTAGGGTATACTAAAAACTATAGTAAGACTGCGATCTACGAAAACGAACTCTAATTACTAATACTGTTTCCCATAAAACATCGGTTAATAAACACTAAAATTGTAAACTGATGCATAAAACTGTTAATACAGATAAAACACAAATTGATAATGAGCACCAGATGTACTCGTGGAAGGGGTACAAGAGGCCGCGGCGGAGGACGTAGAGGTGCTCGAGCTGGGTCTTCGTCATCTGGCCACATGCCTAATGTTGAAGCTAGGGAGGCACCGACTTTACCTGTGACTGAGACTAGGTCTCATGATTGTCCAACTAGGGACAACGCACTGTCCCAAGCTATGTTTCAAATTTTGGAAAGGGCCACTGGCCCAATATTGGTGCTTTAGGCTGTAGGTCGGTTACGGAACGAATCTAGTCTAATGGAGCTGAGATTTTTAGGGGTATTGTTGAAGGTGCCCCTAATGTGGCTGAGTATTAGATTGAGGCCACTGAGAGGATCATGGACAATCTCGACTGCACCCCCGAGCAATAACTAAAAGGTGCAGTGTCACTGCTGAGAGATGAGGCTTACTAGTGGTGGCTTACGATCAAAGAGGGCACTCAGCCCGACCAATTGACCTGGGACTTTTTCAAGGCTACTTTTCAAAGAAAGTATGTGGGTGCTAGTTATGTGGATGCCCGGAGGAGAAAGTTCCTAAATTTGACTTAGGGGGATAAATCAGTGGCTGAATATAAGGCTGAATTTTTGTGATTAAGCCGTTATGCGCGTGGAATGGTGGCAACTGAGTACGAACTATATGTTCATTTTGAGGACAGCCTTAGAGATAATATACGGGTTTTGATAGCTTAACAGAGGGAGAGAGATTTTGCTGCGTTAGTTGATAAGGCAAAGATCGTTGAGAAGGTGAAGCACGCTGAGCGCTAGAAGTGTGAGAAGAAGAGAGGTAGGAATAAGAGGGATTCGGAGCCTTCAAGTTCCTTTCTGAGGCCTAAGAAAAAGGCTAGAGTTGATGGGCCGGTCAAAGTTGGGGCCCCTATTGCTGTTACTGAACTGCAGCCCTGTGTTGATTGTGGGAGACGCCATCAGGGCGAGTGCTAGAAAAAGACTAGGGCATGTTTGAGATGCGAATCATTGGAGCATCATATCAGAGACTATCCACGGAGTCCCGATCCAATGCAAGCTACGGGTATGGGTACTACACAGCTACCAAGAGGTGTTCAACAACCACTAAGAGGCTGGGGTCAGGCTAAGGTGGTAATGGTTTAGGCCGTGGTCAGAGGGCACCAGGTAGAGGTGCTAGTCGTACTGAGGCGAGGCAACCAGCTCTGGTTTATGTTGCACATCGTCGACAGGATAGAGATGCTTCGTATGATATCACAAGTATGTTCTTTATCTATAATGTACCTTATACCATACTGATAGATATAGGATCTACTCATTCCTATATAGCTTATAATGTGTCTAAGACTCTGGGTATCTTAGTGGAGAGCACCACAAGTGAGGTTACTGTGTTGAGTCCATTGCGTTAGTCAGTGAGGATAAATAAACTATTCAGAGATGTACCTTTGGAGGTTCAAGGAGTTATCTTTTTGGTAGATTTGATGGAACTTCCTTTTGGAGAATTTGATTTAATTTTGGGAATGGACTGGCTTATTAAACATCGAGTGAGCTTGAATTGTGCTACTAAATGGATGGTACGGAGAACTATAGAGGATGACGAGGTAGTTGTAATTGGGGAGTGGTGAAATTACTTTTCAAATGTGATTTCTTCATTAAGGGTCGAGAAATTGGTTCGTAAGGGTTGTGAGGCATACCTAGCCTATATTAGTGTTTAAAATTTTAGGGTTTCTTCTATTAAGGACATCAGGACAGTTAAAGACTTGTCAGATGTTTTTCCTGATGAGTTGCCTTGGTTACCTCTGAAACAGTGAAGTTGAGTTTGGGATTGAGCTCCTACCTAGTACAGCTCTGGTGTCCGTCGTCCCTTATAGAATGGCACCGAAGGAGCTTGTGGAGCTTAAAGCTCATATTTAAGAGTTGTTGGATCGCGGGTTCATCTGCCCTAGTGTGCCTCCGTGGGGAGCACCGATTTTGTTTGTGAAAAAGAAGGATGGATCTATGCGCATGTGCATTGATTATCAGTAAGTGAATAAATTGACCGTTAAAAATAAGTACCCTCTACTGAGGATAGATGATCTGTTCGACCAGTTTTAAGGTGCTTCGATTTTCTCTAAGGTTAGCCTCTGATTCGGGTACCATCAATTGAAGGTTAAAGAGACTGATGTATATAAGACAATGTTTAGGACTCGTTATGGTCATTACGAGTTCTTAGTGATGCCTTTTGGACTGACAAATGCACCAGCGGCTTTTATGAACCTGATGAATCGAGTGTTCCAACCCTATTTGGATCTGTTCATAGTCATTTTTATTGATGACATTCTAGTGTATTCGAGAACTAAAGATGAACATGATGAACATATCTCAGTTGTTTTACAGATTCTGAGGGAGAAATAATTGTACACCAAGTTCAGTAAATGTGAGTTCTAGTTACGAGAGTAACGTTTCTGGGCCATGTGGTATCTACTGAGGGGATTAGGGTTGATCCTCAAAAGATCGAGGCCGTTTTGGATTGGAAGCCACCTAACACTGTATCTAAGATTCACATTTTTCTAAGACTGACTGGGTATTATTGGCGATTTGTTGAGGGGTTTTCATTGATTCCAGCACCTTTAACTAAGCTGTTATGTAAGGGTGTGCCGTTTAACTGGGCTGATGCGTAGCAAGAGAATTTTGAGAAGCTTAAGAAAATTTTGGCTGTGGCCCCTGTCTTGATACAACTAGAGTCTAGGACAGAGTTCACTGTCTACAACGATGCATCGCATGTTAGTTTGGGATGCGTATTGATGCACGGAGGTAAGGTAGTAGAGACTCATGAGGTGAATTATCCAACGCATGACTTGGAGTTGGTTGCACTGGTATTCGCACTGAAGATTTGGAGGCATTACCTATACGGTGAGAAGTGTATCATTTACATGGATCACAAGAGCCTCAAGTATCTCCTCACTCAGAAGGAGCTAAATCTTAGGCAGCATAAATGGATTGAGCTACTGAAAGAATATGACTGTACGATCAAATACCATCCTGGGAAGGCCAATGTGGTGGCAGACGCACTGAGTCGTAGAGCTATGACTAATCTGAGGGCGATGTTTGCTCGCCTCAATTTATTTGATGATGGTAGCTTGTTGGCCGAGCTCCAAGTTAAACCAAAATGGATGGATCAGATTAAAGGTAAACAATTGGAGGATGAGTCACTAGGTCTTTGTTTTCGACAGGTTAAGAGTGGGGATACTGCAGATTTTGGGTTGAATAGTGAAGGGGTGCTCTATTTTTGTGGGAGAATTTGTGTACCGAAGGATACTGATTCGAGGCAGACTATACTGAGAGAGGCGCATAGTAGTCCTTATGCTATGCATCCTGGTAGAAATAAGATGTACCAGGACCTTCATGAGTTGTATTGGTGGCCGGGTCTTAAACATGAAGTTACCGACTTCGTGAGTAAATGTCTGACTTGCTGCAGGTTAAGGCTAAACATTAGTTACCTTCAGGGTTACATCAACTAATTAAGATTCCACTTTGGAAGTGGGAAAGAGTGATTATGGACTTCGTTAGTGGGTTGCCTTTAACGCCTACTAAGAAGGATTCGTATGGGTAATCATAGATCAATTGACCAAATCTACCCATTTCATACCAGTTCATACTGATTATTCTTTGCAAAAGCTAGCTAAACTGTATGTGGCTGAGATAGGGAGACTGCATGGGGTACCAGTTTCCGTAATATCTAATACGGATCCTCGCTTTACGTCTCGATTCTGGAAAACGTTGCATGAAGCTTCGAGTACAAGGTTGGACTTCATTACTACGTTCCATCCTCAGACAGATGGTCAGTTAGATAGGGTGATTCAGATACTGGAGGACATGTAAAGGAGTTGTGTGATTGATTTTTGAGGCAATTGGGAGGAATACTTGCCACTAGTAGAGTTTGCTTATAACAATAGCTATCAGTCTAGCATACAGATGGCACCTTACAAGGCATTATATGGTCGTAGGTGTCGTACTCCTTCGTGTTGGACTGAGTTGGGTGAGCGGCGTGTTCTGGGACCTAAATTGGTTTCTGATACCAAGGATAAAGTTAGACTAATTCGGGATCGACTGAAGGCAGCATCAGATAAACAGCAGTCCTATGTGGATCTGAAGCATAAGGAGATTGAGTATTTTGTGGGGGACTTTGTGTTTCTTAAGGTCTCACCATGGAAGAAGGTACTGAAATTTGGATGGAAGAGCAAGTTGAGCCCTAGGTTCATTGGGCCTTACTGTAACAGCCCAATTTAGACCCTAATTAGAGCGGTGGTTTCGGGACCATGAATCTGAGTCAAAAAAATATTTGAATATTATTTTTCATGTTTATTATATGTGAATTTGCATGTGTGAAAGTTTCGTATGAAAATTTGATTGTTTGTGTGCTTAATTTAATAAAAGGACTTAATCGCGTAAAATAAAAATTTAGTGGTTATTTGTGAAAGGGCCGAATAGTGGTTGTTCTTTTAATATGGAGGCTTTAAGTTGAAATTTTCCCATGATATAATATCATGGACGGTAAAAGACAACCATTATATGGTTTTATAATTATATTATAAAGGTTAAATTAGTAAAATGTAAAATAATATGTATTATAATAAAGCATAAAATAAAACATCCATGCATTTGTTCATCCATTTGACCAAATATAACAAAGAAAAAGAGAAAGAAAGAGTTTCAAAGTTTGGCCCTTGTGTTCTTCAAATTAGGTATGTAATTTGTTCGGTTTTTGATCATTTTTACGTTTTTGAGATCGTTGCTTCGAATACTATCCGACCCATGCTAGAATTTCTAATTTTGATGAATGTTTTGAGTTATTCCATTGATGAATATTTGTGTTTTGTGATGTTTGATGATGAAATATTAAAGATATTTTTTAGATTAACATGTTTTGTATTGGAGTTTTTGATGATTTTGAGTAATTAGGACTAAATTGTAAAAATAATAAATTGAGGGACTAAAATGTGAAATAAATAAAATATATGGACTAGTATGAGTATAAGGAATATTCGTCCTAACTATGTTGTTGTGAGATTTTGCATATTTTGTGTTTTATGCAATTTGGATTAAATTGTGAACAATGTGCAATATCAAGGGTAAAAGTGTAATTTGGTTGTTTGTGTGTTTTTGGATGAATTTGGTTGAATATTTGATTTAATAATTTTAATTTATATTAGTTTAGATCAAGAAGAGAAAATCGGATTTAGATCGGGGGAAAAGTAAAGTTGTCGACTAGTTGATCCGTATAGCTTTTTCATCGTCCGAGGTAAGTCTTTAAGCAATTAAACATCGTTAATTTTGAATGTAACTTAGTTTAATATGCTGATTTGGAATTAATGGATTTATGGCTGAGTTGGCCGTATGTGATAAAGTATAGAAATAACGTATTTGAGTTTAACTTGATTGAGTTATAACATTTGAAAGTCCGTATAAATTATATGCAATATCTGAAATGTTCGATATATGAATTGTTTATGAGACAGCTTTATGATGGTTATATTCGGGCTTTAAGCCTAGCAAGCCTTGTGCTGGTGAATTAAATCAGGCTTTATGCCTAGCAGGCTTATTGCCAGTGTATAAAATCAGCCTTTGAGTCTAGCAGGCCTCGTACCGGTGTGTGATACCGGCTTTATGCCGATGAATTACTATAAGCTTATGCCTAAATGATTTTATGCTGATCTGGTAATTGAATACATTAAACGAGTTAAACGTTCAGGTATGAGTTTGTTTGTTGCTTACTTAAAACAAGGTAAGTGACTTCGGCCTTAAGATTATCATTGGTATGAAATTTAGTTATATGCGTGCATGATTACATGTATTCGGTTTCATATCTAATATATGAATATGAAACTATGTTGTAACACAAAAGCTTATATGTTTATGAGCATTCGGCCAAGGTGATTATTTGAGAATGAATGTAAATACAAATATATATAATATGAACTTCATACGTTTGGACTTAATGTGTTATGCTATTAAAATTTGGCTTGGTTTAATTAAGTTGATAATATTATTGGAATGTTCATTTGCTTATGACTTACTAAGCTAAGTTAGCTTACTCTGTGTGTTATGTTTGTTCTGTTTTATAGATTTTGGGTTCACATTTCAAGCTCAGGGATCATCAGCAAAGTTCATCACACTATCTACAGCTTTGGTATTTAAACTTTTGAACTTGGACTATGGCATGTATAGGCTAGAAAGTGTTTTGGAAATGTTTGATTTTGGTTTGTATAATAGCCATGCGCAAATGGCTTGATGTTAAATTCAGTTATGTTAAGTTTGGTTTGTGTTCACCTTGGTTATGTAGTTATGTGCCTTGTATGTGTGATGTTGTGCTAGGTACCATGTGCTTCGAAAATGGTTTGTTTATTATGCTAAAATTTAGTCTTATATGATCTTAGTTAAAATATTTAATGAGTTATGTTTTGGTAATTTGGTGATGGGAATTTTGAATGTATGTGTGGTTTTAAGTAACATGATTCGGCTATGAAAGTTAATAAGTATAATACGTATTTAGTATAATAGATGTTAATGATAGGATTATGAAATGTGATATAATTAAAGTGATGGATGGTTGTATATTAGTTTGATAAGTTCGATTGTTAAATGGTAAGTAATTAATGTGTTTCATGATTGTTTTGGTTGGTTGTTTTAGTTTGTATTCAAATGTTAAGTTTGGCCTTTAACTTTAGGGTAGGTTACGTACTATATATATACATATATATATATATGAAATATTAGTATATTCGGCCATGTTATAGTGTGCTCAAGTTGCATGTGTAATTGTATATTAAATTTTGCAATATGATTTCATTTGGTTTTAATATGAATCTGTATAGATGTTGATAATTGATTTACTTGATACACAAATAATGAAATGGTAATTGGCATATAATTAGTGTATGCAATGATGTGTTATAATGGAATATGATTTATTTATAAAAATGGCATCAAGGTGATATAGAGAAACGAACTTTGAGAATTTTAAAAAAAGTAAACATGGTTATATATATAAATACAAGTTTTGGTTTGAAATTGATAATTATGGAACATGATCATTTGAGTTTTGATATTGTTTGAATTGAATTAGTTGAAATTTTGAATGTGCTTATTTGCAATATCCGTTCAGCAAATTATGATCTATTTTGCATGGGAATTTTGATTAATGTATTTGAAATTGGAAATAGTAAATTACAGAAATTTGAGTTTCATAAGTTTTTATTGTTTTGATATTCTTAATGGTATGAAATGTAACACCCCGTACCTGAGTCCGTTACCGGATTCGAACACAAGGTGCACACAGACTTAACTTAATTATTTTCACAGTCCATTTAAAAATTTCCAGACAAGCTGGTTACTGCGTCACTGTCACCTTAAAAATCATATCTTGAGTTTCAAAACTCGAAAATCGGTTTCGTAATTTTTCCCTGAAACTAGACTCATATGTCCATCTACAGATTTTTTTTTAGAATTTTTGCTCAAGCCAATTAGTACAGTTTATTAGTTAAAGTCTCCCCTATTCCAGGGTTCGACTACACTGACCTTCATGCATTACGAATTGGATATCTCCCTGTACAGGGCTTCAATACTGATCCCCTTTGTTTCTCTAGAAACTAGACTCAAAGAGGAATCTATAAATATATGGCATGACTCCTAATTATCTCTGGTTAATTTATAATGAATTTCCAAAGTGGGAACAGGGAATCCAGAAACCGTTCTGGCCCTGTTTCACGAAAACCTAAATATCTCTTAACATACAACTCATATGACCGTTTCGTTTCTTCCATATGAAGTAGATTCATCAAGGTTCATTTACATAATATATTCACTATTTAATTCCATTCCTGATAATTTTATTGATTTTTCACATCTACACCACTGCTGCTGTCAGCATCTATTCTTAAGGTAAACTTTACCTATTTCGTGGTTTCCATGGACCAACTAGAGTTTTGTCATACATAGGTCCACATATAATCATATTTAGCCATTCCAAGGGCTGATCATTGCCCAACACTTCCATTCCAGTCCATAGTCACATCATGAAACCATATATATATACATGAACACAAATGGTCGAATGCCATACTCCACTTCTACGAGCCATTTTCGCATGGCTGTACACACATACATCACAAAAAGTACTTGAAAAAAAACAACAAAGGGTAGTCCTATACATGCCATTTCAAAGCTCAACCAAAATTTGTACCAAAAGGGGGCTTTGATAGTGTGGGAGACTTCGACTTCCAAAAATCCCAGTCGATGGTGACGAGCCAAAATCTATAAAACAGAGAACAAAGAAACGGAGTAAGCAATTTATGCTTAGTAAGTTTTGAGCAAAGAATTTAAGCACAACAGAGGTATAGCATTCATATAACTAAACGGACAATTCAGATATACATATTCTCAAATCGTTCCTACTTCACATTCCAACCCCTGAATTCATACATGAGGGATCATCTTAGCCAAATACCGGAAGCTCACTACTCAACTGAGCGAATATTATTCGAAGGGAATCAACTATTCCAATGCACATCCGAACATACCTCATTGCTGGAATTTTTCAAGCGTATTAACTGAAATTTTTATAGCGAGGTTGCTCATTCCCGAATCACGTACCTTTGGAATTTAACCGGATATAGCTACTCGCTCGATTGTCTTCGGGACATAGCCCGGTTATAGTAATTCGCACAAATGCCTTCGGGACTTAACCCGGATTTGGTAACTCGCACAATTGCCTTCGGGAATTAACTCGGATTTGGTAACTCGCACAAATGCCTTCGGGAATTAACGCGGATTTGGTAACTCGCACAAATGCCTTCGGGAATTAACCCGGATATCATTCGAATAACCAAGCACATATATTAACAAATCATAACACATCCGTATTTCATTCTCACTACCAAAGCTCGAACACAAGACACTATCATATTTACAATTTCGGCTCAATAGCCACATACAAGAGCATGATTTTGATTTGTTTATTACATAATCTAATTAGATCATAATCTAAGTTCCATTACTCGAAAACTTACCTCGGATGTTGTCGAACGATTCCGATGGCTATTCGACCACTTTTTCCTTCCCTTTATCGGATTTAGTCCCCCTTTGCTCTTGAGCTTAATTTAACAAATAAATTGATTTAATCATTTGAGCATCGACAAGAGGAATTCAAGGTAGTTAGCCCACATATATTCATTAGACATTAAAGTCACATATGTACGAATTCATGAATCAAACTCAACACATTAGTTAGTACTCTCCTTAGCCAATTTTCTAAGTCAAGTTAAAGCCTTCAACATGCTTACTCATGGCGAACAACACATCAACCTAGGTACTCATTCATTTGGCCGATTATGCATGTTGATGTTGAGGCCAATTACATGTTTAATACCACACATGAATGGCATACATTTTACTAACTAATGCATTACATATTGTAGCTCAATACACATCTATCATTTACTTCATAACCAAACATCATCACAAGTAAATATATACCTTGAGATAGTATATATGTCATATGCAAACATATATACATATAGGTGCAAGGGCCGAATCTCAAGTTGATTATAACCAAATATAAACATATATCCAAAACACAAATCTTACCTACCATGCAATAAGCATAAATCATTCTTATGGATATACCATGGCCGAATACATCACAACACCATACCATTTCAATTTTGGTCATGGTTAAACAAAGAACTTAATGTCTCACTCAAAAATGCTAAAAAGAAAATCCAAGAATCATCAACCCACCATCTCATATATCATCGACAAGCTTCATATTTAGCATGCAATGGCATTAAAACAAAATCCACCTTGGCCGAACATCATTCCCATGACATAGCAAAGATTTGAACCATGGGCTAATTAGAACTCAAGCTAGCAACTAAAAACATGCATGAATCTCATGGCACAACCTCAACATACCTTAATCTAGATACAAGTATGGCCAAACCTCCTCCTAATCCTCTTCCAACCCAAGCATGAAGCAAGAACTCCCTCCTTCTTCCTTAGGATTTTCGGCCAAGAGAAGTGAAAATGTTGAACATTTTTTTTTGTTTTCTTTCCCTCAATTCACGGCAATGGGGGATCACACACCTTCTCTCTCTTTTTTTTTCCATTTCTTTATTCCTAACCTTAGTTTTATGTTTCCTCCCATAATGCACCAACAAAACATGTCCATGACATGTTTTGCCCATCATTCTTTGTCATGGCCGGCCACCACTTATAAAAAGAAGGGATATTTGACATGCAAGTCCTCCCTTTTGATTACATGCACTATTAGGTCCTTATAGATTAGCCTATCACATTTCAAAAGTGTCACACAAGTCCTAATAAGCGAATTCACATGCAATCGACTAAATCAAGCTTGAAATTTTCACACATTCATAAATACATATTCTAGACAATAAATATTACGTTCAAACATTTCGCGACTCGGTTTAGCGGTCCCGAAACCACTTCTGACTAGGGTCAATTTTGGGTGTCACAACTCTCCCCACTTAAGAAATTTTCGTCCCGAAAATCTTACCGTAAATACGTTTGGGTATCGCTCTTTTATAGAGTTCTCGGGTTCCCAAGTAGCTTCTTCCATCCCGTGTTTGAGCCATAACACTTTTACTAATGGAACCCTTTTGTTTCGCAACTCCTTCACTTCACGAGCTAGGATACGAATCGGTTCTTCTTCATAACTCATATCGGCTTGAATTTCAACCTCTGATAGACTAATTACGTGCAACGGATCAGATCTATAACGTCGAAGCATCGAAACATGAAAGACATCGTGAATCTTTTCAAGTTCAGGGGGCAAAATCAAACGATACGCAACTGGACCGACTCGTTCGGATATCTCATATGGCCCGACGAACCTCGGACTCAATTTGCCCTTGCGCCCAAATCTGAGTATCTTTTTCCAAGGCGAAACTTTAAGAAACACTTTATCTCCCACCTGATATTCAATGTCCTTTCGTTTTAAATCCGCGTCACGATTTACGACGATCGTGGCCGCCGGACTTTCACGGATTACCTTTACTTTACATTCAGCATCTTTAATCAAATCAACTCCAAAATTTTACTTTCACCGAGCTCGGTCCAAAACAATGGTGTATGGCATTTACGCCCGTACAAGGCCTCGTAAGGTGCCATCTTAATACTTGATTGATAACTATTGTTGTAAGCGAATTCAATCAAAGGTAAATACCGTTCCCATGAACCACTGAACTCGAGGATGCAACATCTCAACATATCCTCAAGTATCTGAATTATCCGCTCGGATTGACCATCGGTTTGGGGGTGAAAAGCGGTGCTAAAATGCAACTTGGTGCCCAAAGCTTCTTGCAATTTCTTCCAAAATCGTGAGGTGAATCTCGGATCTCTATCCAACACAATAGAAATAGGTACCCCGTGTAATCTCACAATCTGAGAAACATACAATTCAGCTAGTTTATCCAATGAAAAATCTGTACGCACGGGGATAAAGTAAGCCGACTTAGTCAGTCTATCAACAACAACCCAAATCACATCCTTCTTACTTGCTGACAATGGCAGTCCGGACACAAAGTCCATTGTGACTCGATCCCATTTCCACTCGGGTATCGTGATCGGCTGAAGTAACCCTGAAGGCACTTGATGTTCCGCTTTAACTTGTTGACATATTAAACATCTCGAAACAAAGTCGGAGATGTCTCGTTTCATACCATGCCACCAAAACCGACGTTTCAAATCGTTGTACATCTTCGTACTCCCGGGTGAATTGACATTCGGCTACAATGGGCTTCGTTCAGAATCATCGAAATGAGTTCAATTCCTTGGAACACACAGACGACTTCAACCTCAAACAATCATCATCATCAATTTGAAACTCCGATTCCTTGTTGGAACACACTCACCCGTTTTGCAACCAACTCATCGTCGACTTTCTCGAGCTTCACGAATTTGATGAATCAATAATGGTTTGGCCTTTAATTCGCTACTAACACATTGTCGGGTAGAATAGACAAGTGTACATTCATCGTCAATAAAGCAAATAAAGTGATTTCCGCTTAAAGCGTCCGCAACCACATTAGCCTTTCGGGTGATAATCAATGACAAGCTCATAATCTTTTAACAACTCGAGCCAACGTCTTTGTCGAAAATTCAAGTCTCTTTGAGTCATCAAATATTTGAGACTTTTGTGATCCAAAATACATGGCACTTCTCCCCAAATAGGTAGTGTCGCCATATTTTCAAAGCGAATACGATGGCGACTAGTTCGAGATCATGGGTCGGATAATTTTTCTCATGTGGCTTTAATTGTCTCGACGATAGGCCACAACTCGACCTTCTTGCATCAATACGCAACCCAACCCAAGTAGGGAGGCGTCACTATAGATGACAAACTCTTTGCACGATTCGGCCGCACTAAAATTGAGCTTCATCAAATAAGTTTTCGGTTGATCAAAACTTTTCGACATTTTTCCGTCCATTCAACTTAACATCTTTTGAAGTAGCCGTCATGGGTGTGGCTATCATCGAGAAACCTTTCACAAACCGTCGGTAGTAATCGGCAAGTCCCAAAAGCTCGAACCTCAAGAATATTTCTGAGGCTTCCAATTAAGTATGGCTGAAATTTTACTCGGGTCGACTCGAATACCCGATCTGAGATACCACATGACCCAAGAAGCTAACCTCCCTTAACCGTAACTCACACTTGTGAACTTAGCATATAACTACTTATCCCGTAAAATTTGCAACACTAGTCTCGTGTGTCCAAAGATGTTCGGTCTCATCTCTTGAATAGACCAAGATGTCATCAATGGACACAACTACGAACCGTCCAAATCGTCTCAAGATCCGATTCATCAAATCCATAAATACCGTAGGGCATTAGTGAGCCCGAACGGCATCACTAAGAACTCAGAGTGACCGTACCTCGTTAAAGCGGTTTTGGGTACATCCGAATCTCGAATCCATGAATCGATAATAACCCGATCTCAAATCTATCTTTGAAAACACCGAGGCTCCCTTTAGTTGGTCAAACAAATCATCAATACGCGGTAATGGATATTTATTCTTTATCGTCACTTTATTCAATTGACGATAGTCAATGCACAACCTCATGGTTCCGTCCTTCTTTTTACAAACAATCTTTGGTGCACCCCAAGGTGAGAAACTTGGTCGGCGAAACCTTTGTCCGTCAATTCTTGCAAGCTGCGCTTTCAACTCTTTTAACTCGGTTGGTGCCATTCGACACGGAGCTATCGAAATCGGCGTAATCCTGTACAAGCTCAATACCAAACTCTATCTCCGAACAGTGTCAAACCCGGTAATTCTTGGGAAAAACATCCGGTATTTACAAACCACCAAGACAGATTCGGTTTTATTTCTAACTCCTTATCATCAAGTACATATGCAAGGTATGCTTCGCACCCTTTCTTACATATTTCGGGCCAACATTGATGATATTACGGTGGCAACCCTTTTAAGTCCGTAGACTCAACTCGGATCATCTCGTTATTTGCGCACCTCAAATCCATAGTCTTGCTTTTGCAATTCACAACCGCATCATGCACGGTCAACCAATCCAAACCAAGAATAACATCAAATTCATCGAGCGGCAAAAGCATCAAGTCCATGGAAAGCAGGAACCTCGAATTACTAGGGGCATTTCTTACACACTTTGTCGACAAGCACGTAACGACCCAAGGATTTGACACCCAAATTACGAACTCGAGAGACTCAATAGGTAAAGTCTTACGGGATGCTAAGGTTTCACATATATAAGAATGAGTAGAACCAGGGTCAATCAAAGCAATCACATTAGTATCAAAGAAAGTGAAAGTACCGGTAATAACATCTGGCGAGGAAGCATCCTCGCGTGCGCGTATGGCATAAGCCCTAGCAGGAGCGCGAGCCTCGGATCTGGTCGTAGCATCTCTAGATCCTCTCTGACCACCACTAGCATTGCCCGTATTTCTAGATGGTCTACCTCGAGCAGTGGTAGCGCCCGGTTTCCCACTCTGATCTACATTCTGTTCAGACAACCTCGGGCAATCCTTAATGAAATGGTCAAATGATCCGCACTTGTAACAGGAGAGGTCACAGAATCTACAACCTCCAGAATGCCATTTGCCACAATGCTGACACTCCGTTCTGTCTCGACGTTCATTCCCAACACTGGCGACCGAAGTGCCTCGTGTACCCACAGGGGGTCGATCACGATCTCATCTAAAAAGGCCCAAAGTTCCTCTAGACCGGCCCACATCATCACGAAATTTCTTTGATGCATGTTGAAAAGACTTTCCCGAGGATATTTTACGAAACTCTCCAATTCCCACATCAACTTTTTGTTTTTCTTTTTTAAGCTCTTCGGCTTTACAAGCTCGCTCGACAAGTACTACGAACTCTCGTATTTCAAGAATGCCAAGGAACATTTTTATATCTTCATTCAGCCCATCCTCGAAGCGTTTACACATGATAGCCTCGGACGAAATACATTCCGAGCGTATCTACTAAGTCTAACAAATTTTCGCTCGAATCGAATCGACATAGAACCTTGCTTAAGCTCAAGAAATTCCTTCCGTTTTTATCAACAAATCTCGATGATATACTTTTTCTCAAACTCGGTTTGGAAAAACTCCCAAGTTACTTGCTCTCGGGGCTGTGAAGTCGAGTACTCCACCAATAGTAGGCGTAATCGCGTAGCAAGGAGATAGTACATTTTAGGCATTCATCGGGTGTACAAGATAGCTCATCGAGTGCCGGATAGTGTTGTCCAACCAAAATTCAGCTTGCTCGGCATCGCCGCTATCCGTAGCTTTAAATTCAATAGCCCCATGTTTTCGGATTACATCAAGCGGGGCTTATTCGACCTTATTTGGTCGATTCTTTGGAGGCATTGTAGGTGCGGGGTTGTGTTTGTTGGGAATGGAGGTTGTGGAACAACCGTATTAGTTGAATGTATTGGTTGAACGAATCATTCATCACGCTATAGAAAGCTTGTCTAGCTTCATCATTTGGATTACTAGCATTAGGTTGAGAGTCCACCGGCCTGTTCCTTGTCAGTGAGCAAAGCGCTACACTCTCAAGATCATCACCTACCGCTTCGGTCGGGATCGGGATCCATTACTATAAATAAACACATTTCAATTGTCGTAAATCACCACACTATCAAATAATCACATAAAATGGCATGTATAGCTACACCCAACCGCATTACGGTAGTCCTAGAATCGACTAAACCGTAGCTCTGATACCAATAAAATTGTAACACCCCATACCCGAGTCCGTTACCGGAGTCGAACACAAGGTGCTACAGACTTAACTTAATTATTTTCACGGTCCATTTAAAATTTCAGCCAAGCCGGTTATTGCATCACCGTCGCCTTAAAAATCATATCTTGAGTTTCAAAACTCGAAAATCGGTTTCGTAATTTTTCCTGAAACTAGACTCAAATGTCCATCTATAGATTTTTTTCTAGAATTTTTGGTCAAGCCAATTAGTGTATTAACTGAGGGATCATCTTAGCCAAATACCGGAAGCTCACTACTCGATCGAGCGAATATTATTCAAGGAATCAACTATTCCAATGCACATCCGAACATACCTCATTCTGGAATTTTTCAAGCGTATTAATCGAAATTTTTATAGCAAGGTTGCTCATTCCCGAATCACGTACCTTCGAATTTAACCGGATATAGCTACTCGCCGATTGTCTTGGGACATAGCCGGTTATAGTAATTCGCGCAAATGCCTTCGGGACTTAACCCGGATTTGGTAACTCGCACAATTGCCTTTGGGAATTACCCCGGATTTGGTAACTCGCACAAATGCCTTCGGGAATTAACCCGGATTTGGTAACTCGCTCAAATTCCTTCAGGAATTAACCCGGATATCATTCGAATAACCAAGCACATATATTAACAAATCATAACACATCCGTATTTCATTCTCACTACCAAAGCTCGAACACAAGACACTATCATATTTACAATTTCGGCTCAATAGCCACATACAAGAGCATGATTTTGATTTTTTATTACATAATCTAATTAGATCATAATCTAAGTTCCATTACTCAAAACTTACCTCGGATGTTGTCGAAGCGATTCGATGGCTATTCGACCACTTTTTCCTTCCCTTTATCGGATTTAGTCCCCTTTGCTCTTGAGCTTAATTTAACAAATAAATTGATTTAATCATTTGAGCATCGACAAGAGGAATTCAAGGTACTTAGCCCACATATATTCATTAGACATTAAAGTCACATATGTACGAATTCATGAATCAAACTCAACACATTAGTTAGTACTCTCCTTAGCGAATTTTCTAAGTCAAGTTAAAGCCTTCAACATGCTTACTCATGGCGAACAACACATCAACCTAGGTACTCATTCATGTGGCCGATTATGCATGTTGATGTTGAGGCCAATTACATGTTTAATACCACACATGAATGGCATACATTTTACTAACTAATGCATTACATGTTGTAGCTCAATACACATCTATCATTTACTTCATAACCGAAACATCATCACAAGTAAATATATACCTTGAGATAGTATATATGTCATATACAAACATATATACATATAGGTGCAAGGGCCGAATCTCAAGTTGATTATAACCAAATATAAACATATATCCAAAACACAAATCTTACCTACCATGCAATAAGCATAAATCATTCTTATGGATATACCATGGCCGAATACATCACAACACCACACCATTTCAATTTTGGTCATGGTTAAACAAAGAACTTAATGTCTCACTCAAAAATGCTAAAAAGAAAATCCAAGAATCATCAACCCACCATCTCATATATCATCGACAAGCTTCATATTTAGCATGCAATGGCATTAAAACAAAATCCACCTTGGCCGAACATCATTCCCATGGCATAGCAAAGATTTGAACCATGGGCTAATTAGAACTCAAGCTAGCAACTAAAAACATGCATGAATCTCATGGCACAACCTCAACATACCTTAATCTAGATACAAGTATGGCCAAACCTCCTCCTAATCCTCTTCCAACCCAAGCATGAAGCAAGAACTCCCTCCTTCTTCCTTAGGATTTTCAGCCAAGAGAAGTGAAAATGTTGAACATTTTTTTTTTGTTTTCTTTCCCTCAATTCACGACAATGGGGGATCACACACCTTCTCTCTTTTTTTTTTCATTTCTTTATTCCTAACCTTAGTTTATTGTTTCCTCCCATAATGCACCAACAAAACATGTCCATGACATGTTTTGCCCATCATTCTTTGTCATGGCCGGCCACCACTTATAAAAAGAAGGGATATTTGACATGCAAGTCCTCCCTTTTGATTACATGCACTATTAGTGTGACATCCCTAATTTGACCCTAGTCGGAAAGTGGTTTCGGGACCACTAAACCGAGTCTTATAAGTAATTAAAAGTTATATTCTATGTTTATGATGTTAGTAAATGCATGTGTGAAAGTTTCATGCATTAATTTGATCATTTCTATGTGAATTTATTAAAATGGACTTGTATGAATCATTGTTGAAAGGTGATAGGCTAATCTTACAATGGTCTAATAGTACATGCATGCAAAAGAGTGGTTTTGCATGTCAATTTGCCCAAAAAAAGGGAAGAGTGGCGGCCATGACAAGAATATGGGCAAGGGAACATGTTTCCAACATGTTTAGTTAGTGGATCATGTAGAAAAATAAAGAAATGAAAAAAAATGAGCATGGATGCCTCCCCTTGTTGCCGTGAGTAGAGGAAAAGAAAGGAGAAAAATTTGTTCATCCATTCTCAAATCTTGGCCGAAAATACTAAGGGAAAAAGGAAGGATTTTTGCTTCATGCTTGGTTTAGAAGAGAACTAGAAGGAGATTTGGTCATACTTGTGTCAAGATTAAGGTATGTTTGAGGTTGTGTCATGAGATTCATGCATGTTTTAGTTGCTAACTTGATGTTCATGTTAGCCCGTGGTTCAAATCCTTGTTATGCCATGGAAATGGTATTTGGCCAAGGTTGATATTGTGTTAAAGCCATTGCATGCTAAATGTGAAGCTTGTTGATGATGCATGTAATGATGGATTGACTACTCTTGAAATTTCTTTTAGCATTCTTGAGTAAGACATGGAGTTTTCTTTTGTTTAGCCATGACCAAAATTGAAAGGGATGGTGTGGGATGTATTCGCCATGGCATGCTCATAAGTGCGATTTATGCTTGTTGCATGATAGGTAAAAATTTGTGTTTTGATATATGTGTATATGTGTTTGTACATGATGTTACAAATGGATGTGAAAATATATGCTAGATTGGGAAATTTTGATTAAATGTTCATGAGATGAAATTAGGTGATTAAAAGATGTTAGTTGACATTGTACATATATATATATTCGGCCATTAAAGTGAGTATGTAGGTAATGTTGAATCAAGTTTTTGGTGCATATTCGGTTAGGTGTATAATCGACCAAATGGGCGATTAGTAAGAATGGTTGCCGAATATACAAGCATACATATGCATGTGTAGTTGAATTATGAATGTTTAGCAAGATGGTTAAACTAGTGATTTATTGATTAAGCTCAAGGAGTTAAAGAAGGAGAATCAAGCAAGGGAAAGACGAAGGTCATCGAGTAGCCGACTTGGAACTATTTTACCCAACACGAGGTAAGTCATTAAGCATATATTTGGTGTTGATTTGAATGATCATAATATATATGCAAATGTGTTTAAATGAGTTGATGTGTAAATGGAAATGTATGTGTATGGAATGATGCCATTGTTGAATGTATAAAGGCAGCAAAATGCATAAGGTATTGGTCTCGGCACTAAGTGTGCGGGTATAAATGGACACACAGTGACAAGATTGGCACTAAGTGTGCGGGTTTAAAATTGTACAGCACTAAGTGTGCGAGTTTGATTATATAGCACTAAGTGTGCGAGCTGAATGTATATAGCACTAAGTGTGCGGATTCACTATATGCTCTTGCATTACAATTGGCACTGAGTGTGCGACATTACCGAGTTAATCCGGACAGCGGATCGGTAAGTACCTTGAGCTCATGACGAATAGGCAATATGTTCATGCTCGGGGTTGAGCTTGGTAAGCTTTAAATCTATGTGATGATTGCAATTGTATGATTGTGGTGAAAATGAGTTGGTGTGTGAAAATGCCTCAAATATCTTATTGTATAGAATATGAAATGTGGATGTATGACTTGGTATGAGATTGAACCGAAAGGTCCGAGGAATTATAGTATAGTTTCGATATGGATGGAGTACCTAGCCTCGTTTATCGTTTCATGTTGTGATAATTTTATTAATGGTTGGTTGATGAATGCTTATGACTTACTGAGTTATAAACTCACTCGGTGTTTTCTTGTCACCCATTTTAGGTCTCTTGGACTCGTATCGTTTATGCGTGCTCGGAACCGTCGTTGAAGTCATCACACCGGCTGGAAATCTTTTGGTATTGTCTTCGTAGTTGAACTAGGAGAACGTTTGGCATGTATAGGCTATTTTGTTTTGTTGAATTGTGGGTTGTAAACTTTAAGCCATGCGAAAATGGCCTATGTGGTCGGTTGAGTGTGATTCTAAAACCTATGGTCACGAGCCTTAGAAACCTTAATTTTGATAAGGTGGCCATAGTTGCATTACGTATGATGAAATAGTTGGCCATGGAAGAATTATGAAATAGTCATTGTTTGCTTTAGTAACAGATGCTGCCAGCAGCAGCAAGGTGAGATGGAAAAATCACTAAAAATAGTAGAAGTAGAATTAAATAGTGAATAAATTATGAAATTCAACCTTGATGAATCTATTTTCATATGGATGAAACGAAACGACCATATGAGGCGTATTTTAAGAGATATTCGAGATTTCGTGAGACGGGGCAGAACGGTTTCTGGGTCCCCTGTCGCGACTTTGAAAATTTACTATAAATTATCTAGAAAGAATTAGAAGTCATGCCTTATATGTGCAGATTCCATTTTGAGTCTAGTTTCATTAGAAACAAACGGAACCAGTATTAAAGCCCTGTACAGAGAGATATTCAAGTTGTAACGTGCGAAGGTCAGTGTAGTCGACCCCTGTAACATGGGTGACTTTAACTAATAAACTGTACCAATTGGCCCGACCAAAAATTCTAGAAATAAATCCATGGATTGATATATGAGTCTAAATTCAGGGAAAATTTACGGAATCAGTTTCCGAGTTTTGAAACTCGAGATATGATTTTTAAGGCGACAGTGACGCAGTTTTCCAGCCTGTCCAGAAATGCCAAATTGGTCGGTACTTTAAGAGGATTTGTCTCGTTCACCCCTCGTGTCCGACACCGGCGATGGTCTCGGGTTTGGGGTGTTACAATTAGGTCCTTATAGATTAGCCTATCACATTTCAAAAGTGTCACACAAGTCCTAATAACTGAATTCACATGCAATCGACTAAATCGAAGCTTGAAATTTTCACACATTCATAAATACATATTCTAGACAATAAATATTACGTTCAAACATTTCGGCGACTCGGTTTAGCGGTCCCGAAACCACTTCCCGACTAGGGTCAATTTTGGGCTGTCACATGAAATGGAAGAAAAGTCAGTTTATTTTGTATTTATTTGGTAATGCCTCGTAACCCCATTTTGGCGATAGATACAGGTTAGGGGTATTACATTTTATTGGTATCAGAGCTACGGTTTAGTCTATTCTAGGACAACGCAGCATGTGTGAGTCTAGCTATAAATGCCATAATATTTATTGCTATAGTGTAATAACTTCTGACATTTCAAAATGTGCTTTCGTGTAGTAAATGGATCTCGACAGAGTATCAACTGATGATGTCAAGAGTGTAGCACCTACTCTCACACACGGGACAACGCCAGTTGAATCTCGGCCGATCTCGAGTAGTCATGAGGGGGAGGCTAAACAAGCCTTCTCTCAAATGATGAATGAGTGGTTCACTCAATATATCCGAACTAACCCGGCTACACAACAACCTCCACCACTGAATAATCCATCCCCGATTCCTGTGGTACCTCCGATGATTGATCCGATGAGATTTAACAAGCCTCCTACTGATAAAATCAAAAAACACGGGGCTGAAGAATTTAGAGCTACTAATGATGATGATGATATTGAGTCAGCTGAATTCTGGCTTGATAGTACTATCCGTGTGCTTGATGAGTTCTCTTATACCCCGAATGAATGCTTAAAATGTGCTATATCCTTGCTACGAGACACCGCATATCACTGGTGGAATACACTAGTACCAGTGGTTCCGTAGGAGCGGGTGACCTGGGAATTCTTTCAGACTGAGCTCTATAAGAAATATATCAGTCAGAGATTCATTGACCAGAAACGCAAGGAATTTCTCGAACTAAAACAGGGTCGTATGACTGTGACAGAATGCGAGCGAAAATTTGTAAGACTCAGTCGATATGCTCATGAGTGTGTTTCAACTGAAGCTATCATGTGTAAAAGATTCGAAGATGGTTTGAACAAAGACATTAAATTGCTGGTTGGCATACTTAAAATCAAAGAGTTCGTGGTACTTGTCGAACGAGCTTACAAAGCTGAAGAGCTTGGGAAAGAGAAAAGAAAAGCTAATTTTGAATCTAGAGATTCCTGTAAAAGATCATCAGGTAAGACTTTTCACTCAGCATTGAAAAAGTTCAAAGATGATTCCAGTCAATCTAGAGATACTTCGGAGTTTTCTAGACGAGATCGAGACCGACCCCCTGTGAGTTCACGAGCCACTTCATAGCTAGTGTTGGCAATGTTCAATAGAATAGAGTCAAGTGCAAGCATTGTGGTAAATGGCATTTTGGAGATTGTAGATTGCATGATCAGTCTTGTTTTAAGTGTGGTTCGTTGGATCACTTTATCCAAAATTGTCTAATGTTAGCCGAGCAAAACACTGTTCAGAATGCAAGACCAAGTAATATGTCAGCGCGACGGAGACCACCCAAACATTCGGGTAATGTAGTTGGTAGTCAGAGAGGGACGAAAGATATAGCAGTTCAATCTGAGGCTCGTGCACCTGCCAGAGCATATTCTATACGCGCTCGTGAGGATGCTTCTTCCCCAGATGTTATTAGCGGTACTTTCACTCTTTATGATACTAGTGTTATTGTATTGACTGGTCCTGTTTCGACTCATTCTTATGTTTGTGAAACATTAGTATCCTGTAAGACTTTTCCTGTTGAGCCTACTGAGTTTGTGATTCGAGTATCAAACCCCCTGGGTCGGTGTGTTCTGGTTGATAAAGTACGTAAAAATTGCCCGTTGATGATTCGAGATTCATGCTTTCCGGCCGATTTGATGTTGCTACCTTTCGACGAGTTTGATATAATTTTAGGTATGGATTGGTTGACTTTACACGATGCTATTGTTAATTGCAAAAGAAAGACCATTAATTTGAGATGCCAGAACAACGAGATTATTCTGATTGAATCTAAAGATTTGAGTGGTTTACCAGCAGTAATATCTTCGATGTTAGCTCGGAAGTATGTGAGAAAAGGTTGTGAAGATTACTTTGCTTATATGCTTGCTAGTAAAGTAATTGAAAAGAAGATTGAATCCGTACCAGTTGTGTACGAGTATCCAGATGTGTTTCCTGAAGAATTGTCGGGTTTGCCACCTATCCGAGAGGTAGAATTTGGTATTGAGTTAGTACCGGAGACGACTCTGATTTCAATAGCTCCGTATCGGATGGCACCTACTGTAACACCCAGAATTTGGGCCTAGAAGTTTTGGACCTTAAGCATGGAAGTGTTTGAAGGCAGCTTATAATATTTTGTTGTGCATGTAAATTTCGTTAATGAAGGCTTGTTTTAGTGGTTAAGTGTGCTGAGAAGTGTTGGAGAAGTCCTGGGTTCAAACCTGGACTCTAGCAAAAATTTTGGTTTAAGGTGAATCAAACCCTGGGTGTAGTAGGTAGGCCTTAAGAATATTGTTGAAGAAATTGGGACACAAAAAGCCTTGTGGCTTAGTGGCAAGTAGCGTGTGGAGCATTTAAGGAGAGGCATGGGTTCGAATCCCATGGCAAGCAAAGAGCATTTATTTTGCTAACAGGAGACGGCAAGAGTTGGTGTTGAATTTAAACTCTCATGATGGAGGGATCTCACATCGGGAAGCTAACATAAGAGTGGATGCGAAGCTAGCTTTAAACAGAGAGAACCATGAAGAGAGTAAAGGTACCCTTCTTGGCTGATCCCTTTCGCTTTGTGGCGTGTTTTCGGTTGGGTTGGGCGCGGCTAAGAGTGCTCGGGCGTGGATTAACTCCAGTCTCCAATCGGTGTGTATTTCTCACTACTCTAGTCAGTAGGATGGCTACTTCACGCGATAGTAGAAAGGGGCTATGGGCCCAATGGGCCCACAGCCCAATTGGATAAGTTGTTTGATTGTGTAGTAAATATTGGACTAGGCTAGGTGAATCTCATATCTGTGGCTAGATTTGGGCTAAAAGGGCCACATGAGCGTGTGGGCCCATTTGGACCGAGAAAGGGCTTTAGGCCCATTCGTATTGTTATCGCTGTTTAGAATACTTTAGTTTACCAAATTACCAAAATACCCCTGGTTTGTAAAATTACCAAAATACCCTTGGTTTATAAAATCACCAAAATACCCCTGGTTTGTAAAATTACTAAAATACCCCTTATTCATAAAATTACCAAAATACCCCTAGTTTGTAAAATTACTAAAATACCCTTTGTTTATAAAATTACCAAAATACCCCTAGCTTGTAAAATTACCAAAATACCCTTGGTTTGTAAAATTATCAAAATAACCCTAGTTTGTAAAATTACAAAAATACCCCTAATTTGTGAAATTACTGAAATACCCTCGACCTCTAAAATTATTGAAATACGCTCGACTTGTAAAATTACCAAAGTACCCCTGATTTACAGAATTATCGTTTTACCCTCAATTTACAAAATTACCAAAATACCCTTGTAGGGTAAAAATACCGAAATACCCTTGTAGGGTAGAAATATTGAAATACCCCTGTAGGGTAGAAATATTGAAATACCCCTGTAGGGTAGAATTACTAAAATACCCCTGTAGGGTAGAATTACCGATATACCCTTATAGGGTAGAAATACTGAAATACCCTTGTAGGGTAGAATTACTGAAATACCCCTATAGGGTAGAATTACCGAGATACCCTTGTGGGGTAAAATTACCATTTTACCACTAGGGTGTTAAATGACTATTTTGCCCTTGTGGGCAAGTGACTGACTTGGACTGTGTGGTTGACAGATTTGATCGTGAATATATGTTGGTGATATGAATGACTTGACTGTGATTGTTTGATTCAAATATGGACATGATATTCTGATTCTGTATGTTGTATGCGATCACATGTATATCTGTTGCATGGGATATGGGTTATATTGATGGAGGAAGCGTTCTGGCAGCCTCGCTGCAATCTGGTGGCTTCGCCACATATATATATATATATATATCTGTTCTGGTGGCCTAGCCACAATATCTATATCTGGTGACTTCGTCACAATATCCGCGACCTCATTGCAATTTACGTGGTGTGTCTAGGTTGGGAGGGTCGAGTAGTCTCCCAACATGGTGTAAGGTTGGTACGGGGGTGTATACAGCTGGATTGGGTTGGGATTGCATTCACATTCGATTTTGATTACATTACACGATACTAATTTCGATTCGATTTTGTCACCGATTCGATTCGATTCTAATTCTAGTTCGATAATGTTTCTTATTACGTAATGGGTTAAAGCCCATCCGTCTTGTCTGTTATAGTAGGCTAAGGCCCAATTGATCTGAAATCGTAAGTAAGGTCAGGCGGACTTTTAATTCTTTTATATGGTGATTGTTCCTTTTTATAGTAGGGATTTCACATCGAGTTTTCAGTAAACTCACCCCATTTATTAACCTTCGGTAATTTCCACCTTAGACGGATCGGAGTCATGCGAGGGCTCGGAAGAAGCCACACACACTTTATTTATTTTATAGTTTTGATTATTACTTTTAAATGTTTTATGTGGGTTGTAGTAAAGCCGTTGTAATTTTCTCGATTTCAAATTTGAAATTTTACTTATTGTTCTTATAATTGCTAGTATTAGAACATGATTTTCCAAAGCAACTCTCGTTGTTCAAAACATCACGTATCCGCAATTGTTTTTAAATCAAGCTTCCATAGAATCGCCAAGATTTTTACAAAGTTGTTAAGAATGTTATTCAGTTGAGGTTTCTAACAAGGTTTAAAAAGGGTATAAGTTTTAAATTATTAACAAGGGTTTTTAATGGAAACATGGTTTTCGAAAAACACTTCAATGTGACATGCCAGATTCGAGCCAAACTTCCAGGCCGGGTTTGGGGTGTTACACCTACTGAATTAAAAGAGTTAAAAGCACAGTTGCAAGAGTTAACAGATAGAGGTTTTGCACGATCGAGTTTCTCTCCCTGGGGTGCGCCAGTTCTATTTGTGAAAAATGAAAGACAGAACTATGAGAATGTGTATTGATTATCGCCAACTAAATAAGGTGAGTATAAAGAATAAGTACCTATTACCACGGATTGACGACCTGTTCGATCAGTTGAAAGGGGCTTCAGTGTTTTTGAAGATAGGTTTGAGATCGGGTTATTATCAGTTGCGAGTCAGAGACTCCGATATGCCAAAAACTACTTTTCGAACGAGGTACAGACATTATGAGTTTCTAGTTATGTCGTTCGGACTTACTAATGCACCTGTTATTTTATGGATTTGATGAATCGGATCTTCAGGCAGTATTTAGATCAATTTGTGGTTGTGTTCATTGATGATATATTAATTTACTCTCGTGATGAAACCGAACATGCCGAGCATTTGAGACTTGTGTTACAAACTTTGCGAGAAAAATAATTATATGCGAAGTTTAGTAAATATGAGTTCTAGTTACACGAAGTTAGCTTTCTGGGACATGTTGTTTCAGCATCAGGTATTTGGGTTGATCCGAGCAAAATTTTAGCAATACTTGACTGGAAACCTCCGAGAAATGTTTCTGAAGTTTGAAGTTTTCTGGGACTTGCTGGTTATTATAGACGATTTGTAAAACAATTCTCGATGATTGCAATCCCGATGACCAAGCTATTGTAAAAAGATGTTTAGTTTGAGTGGTCAGAAAAGTGCCAGAAAAGCTTTGATCAGTTGAAAGTCCTTTTAACCGAAGCTTTAGTGCTAGTTCAGCCAGAATCGGGTAAAGAATTTTTTATCTATAGTGATGCATCTTTAAATGGTTTGGGTTGTATATTGATGCAGGAGGGTAAAGTTATAGCTTATTCCTCGAGACAGTTAAAGCCACATGAAAAGAACTATCCGACACACGACCTAGAGTTGGCAGTTATTGTATTTGCGTTGAAAATTTGGCATCACTATCTGTTTGGTAAAAAATGTCATGTTTATTCTAGTCACAAAAGCCTAAAATACTTGATGACTTAGAAAGATCTGAATCTGAGACAACGCCGATGGTTAGAATTGTTAAAAGACTACGAGTTTATAATTGACTATCATCCAGGAAAGGCTAATGTTGTTGCTGATGCTCTAAGTCGAAAGTCCCTGTTTGTGTTACGTACAATGAATGTGCATATGGCTATGTCTGATGATGGTTCGATAATAGCTAAATTGAAAGCAAGACCGCTATTTTTTCAACAAATTTGTGATACCCAGAAGGTTGATAACGAGCTGATAGCAAAATGAGCTCAATGTGATTCAAATGTTGATTCAGAGTTTCGAGTTGATGTAGATGACTGTTTGAGATTTAGAAACCGAATATGTGTTCTGAGGAGTTCAAAATTGATCCAAATGATTTTGAACGTAGCTCATAACAGTCGGCTATCTATTCATCCAGGTAGTACAAAGATGTATAATGATCTGAAACAGCACTATTAGTGGCAAGGTATGAAACGAGACATTTCTGACTTTGTATCAAAATGTTTAGTCTGTCAGCAAGTAAAAGCTGAACATCAGGTACCTTCTGGATTGCTATAGCCAATCATGATACCTGAATGGAAATGGGACAGAGTTACGATGAACTTTGTATCCGGTTTACCGATAACATCGAGCAAGAAAGATGTAATCTGGGTTATTGTAGATAGATTGACTAAATCGGCTCACTTTGTTCCAGTTTGTACAGATTATTCGCTCGTTAAACTTGCTGAGTTATATGTTTCTCAGATTGTGAGACTACACGGAGTATCTATTTCTATTGTGTTAGATAGGGATCTGAGGTTTACATCGCGGTTTTGGAAGAAACTGCAAGATGCATTAGGTACCAAATTGCATTTTAGCACTGCTTTCCATCCCTAGACAAACGGTCAGTCTGAACAAATCATTCAGAAACTTGAGGATATGTTGAGATGTTGCATTCTCGAGTTTGAAGGTACGTGGGAATAATACCTACCTTTGATTGAATTTGCGTATAATAACAGCTTTCAATCAAGTATCAAAATGGCACCTTATAAGGCTTTGTATGGTCATAAATGTCGTACACCATTGTACTAGACTGAGCTCAGTGAAAATAAGATACACAGAGTCGATTTGATCATAGAAACTGAACAGAAAGTGAAGGTGATCCGTGAAAGTCTGAAAGTAGTATCAGACTGTCAAAAGTCATATGCAGATTTGAAACAAAAAGATATAGAGTTTCAGATTGGAGATAAAGTCTTCTTGAAATTCTCACCGTGGAAGAAAATACTTAGATTTGGTCGTAAAGGCAAATTGAGTCCGAGATTTATTGGGTTCTATGAGATTATCGAACGAATTGGGCCGGTTGCGTATAGATTGTTGTTGCCACCTGAGTTAGAAAAGATCCATAATGTATTTCACGTTTCGATGCTTCGGAGATATAGATCTAACCCCTCGCATGTGATTAGTCCATCAAATATTGAGATTCAGTCAGATTTGACTTACGAGGAAGAACTGATTCGTATTCTGGCTCGCAAGATTAAAGAATTATGAAATAAGAAAATTTCGTTAGTGCAAGTGCTATGGCATAAACATGGGGTTCAAGAAGCAACTTGGGAGTTAGAGGATACAATGAAAGAGCGTTACCCAAACTATTCACCGGTAAGATTTTCGAGGACGAAAATCCCTAAGGGGGGAGAGTTGTAACAACCCGATTTAGACCCTAATCGGAACGGTGGTTTTGGGACCACGAATTTGAGTTAGAAAAATATTTAAATATTATTTTTCGTGTTTATTATATGTGAATTTTCATGTGTGAAAGTTTCATATGAAAATTTGATTGTTTGTGTGCTTAATTTAATAAAGAGACTTAATCGCATAATATGAAAATTTAGTGGTTATTTGTGAAAGGGTCGAATAGTGGTTGTTCTTTTAATATGGAGGATTTAAGTTGCAATTTTCCCATGATATAATATCATGGAGGGTAAAAGACAACCATTATATGGTTTTCTAATTATATTATAAAGGTTAAATTAGTAAAATGTAAAATAATATGTATTATAATAAAACATAAAAGAAAACATCCATTCATTTTTTCATCCATTTGACTGAATATAACAAAGAAAAAGAGAAAAAAAGAGTTTTCAAAGTTCGGCCCTTGTGTTCTTCAAATTAGGTATGTAATTTGTTCGGTTTTTGATAATTTTTATGTTTTTGAGATCGTTTCTTCGAATACTACCCGACCCATGCTAGAATTTCTGATTTTGATGAATGTTTTGAGTTATTCCATTGATGAATATTTGTGTTTTGTGATGTTTGATGATGAAATATTAAAGATATTTTTTAGATTAACATGTTTTGTATTGGAGTTTTTGATGATTTTGAGTAATTAGGACTAAATTGTAAAAATAATAAATTGAGGGACTAAAATGTGAAATAAATAAAATATATGGACTATTATGAGTATAAGGAATATTCGTCCTAACTATGTTGTTGTGAGATTTTGCATATTTTGTGTTTTATGCAATTTGGATTAAATTGTGAACAATGTGCAATATCAAGGGTAAAAGTGTAATTTGGCTGTTTGTGTGTTTTTGGATGAATTTGGTTGAATATTTGATTTAATAATTTTAATTTATATTAGTTTAGATCAAGAAAAGAGAAAATCGGATTTAGATCGGGGGAAAAGTAAAGTTGTCGACTAGTTGATCCGTATAGCTTTTTCATCGTCCGAGGTAAGTCTTTAAGCAATTAAACATCGTTAATTTTGAATGTAACTTAGTTTAATATGCTGATTTGGAATTAATGGATTTATGGCTGAGTTGGCCGTATGTGATAAAGTATAGAAACAACGTATTTGAGTTTAACTAGATTGAGTTATAACATTTGAAAGTCCGTATAAATTATATGCAATATCTGAAATGTTCGATATATGAATTGTTTATGAGACAGCTTTATAATGGTGATATTCGGGCTTTGAGCCTAGCAAGCGTTTTGATGGTGAATTAAATCAGGCTTTATGCCTAGTAGGCTTATTGCCAGTGCATAAAATCAGACTTTGAGTCTAGCAGGCCTCGTGCCAGTGTGTGATACGGGCTTTATGCCTAGCAGGCTTTATGCCTAGCAGGCTTTATGCCGGTGAATAACTATAAGCTTATGCCCAAATGATTTTATGCTGATGTGGTAATTGAATACATTAAACGAGTTAAACGTTCAGGTATAAGTTAGTTTGTTGCTTACTTAAAACAAGGTAAGTGTATTCGGCCTTAAGATTATCATTCATATGTAACTTAGTTATATGCGTGCATGATTACATGTATTCGGTTTCATATCTAATATATGAATATGAAACTATGTTGTAACACACAAGCTTATATGTTTATGAGCATTCGGCCATTAATTTGAGAATGAATGTAAATACAAATATATATAATATGAACTTCATACGTTTGGACTTAATGTGTTATGCTATTAAAATTTGGCTTGGTTTAATTAAGTTGATAATATTATTGGAATGTTCATTTGCTTATAACTTACTAAGCTAAGTTAGCTTACTTTGTGTGTTATGTTTGTTCTATTTTATAGATTTTGGGTTCACATTTCAAGCTCGGGGATCGTCAGCAAAGTTCATCATACTATCTACAGCTTTGGTATTTAAATTTTTGAACTCAAACTATAGCATTTATAGGCTAGAAAGTGTTTTCGAAATGTTTGATTTTGGTTTGTATAATAGCCATACGCAAATGGCTTGATGTCAAATTCAGTTATGTTAAGTTTGGTTCGTATTCACCCTGGTTATGTAGTTATGTGCCTTGTATGTGTGATGTTGTGCTAGGTACCATGTGCTTCGAAAATGGTTTGTTTATTATGCTAAAATTTAGTCTTATATGATCTTAGTTAAAATATTTAATGAGTTATGTTTTGGTAATTTGGTGATGGGAATTTTGAATGTATATGTGGTTTTAAGTAACATGATTCGGCTATGAAAGTTAATAAGTATAATACGTATTTAGTATAATAGATGTTAATGATGGGATTATGAAATATGATATAATTAAAGTAGTGGGTGGTTGTATATTAGTTTGATAAGTTCGGTTGTTAAATTGTAAGTAATTAATGTGTTTCATGATTGTTTTGGTTGGTTGTTTTAGTTTGTATTCAAATGTTAAGTTTGGCCTTTAACTTTAGGGTAGGTTACGTACTATATATATATGAAATATTAGTATATTCGGTCATGTTATAGTGTGCTCAAGTTGCATGTGTAATTGTATATTAAATTATGCAATATGATTTCATTTGGTTTTAATATGAATTTGTGCAGATGTTGATAATCGATTTGCTTGATACACAAATAACGAAATGGAAATTGGCATATAATTGATGTATGCAGTGATGTGCTATAATGGAATATGATTTATTTATTAAAATGGCATCAAGGTTATTGATATAGAGAAACAAACTTTGAGAATTTTTAAAATTATGAACATGGTTATATATATATAAATACAAGTTTTGGTTCAAAATTGATAATTATGGAACATGATCATTTGAGTTTTGATATTGTTTGAAATGAATTACTTGAAATTTTGAATGTGCTTATTTGCAATATCCGTTCAGCAAAGTATGATCATTTCTGCATGGGAATTATGATTAATGTATTTGAAATTGTATATAGTAAATTGCGAATATTTGAGTTTGATAAGTTTTTAATGCTTTGATATTCTTGATGGTATGAAACGTAAGAAAAGTTAGTTTAATTTTTATTTATTTGGGAATGCCTCGTAACCCTATTCCGGTGACGGATATGGGTTAGGGGTGTTACACTTACCGCATATTGAAATGTGTGAGATCAGTTGCCTATTAGCTAGATTTACCTCCTGCGTTAGCCCGGATTCACGATGTGTTCCATGACTCTATGTTGAGGCACTACTGCTCTAATCCCACGTATATTATTTCTGTTGAGGAGATTGAGCTTAGACCAGATCTGACTTTCGAGGAGGAGCCAATTCAAATTTTAGATTGGGATAAAAAGGTTTTAAGGAGGAAGTCTATCCCACTTGTTAAGGTTCTTTGGCATAATCACAACTCTTAGGAGGCCACGTGGGAACCTGAGGAGACGATGCGACGACAATACCCTCATTTGTTCTGATCAGGTAAAATTTTGAGGCCAAAATTTACTTTTAGGGGGTAGAGTTGTAACATCCCAAAAATTCTAAGTATTTGTTTTTGTATGTTTGGGTATACAAATGCATGTCTGCTTCAGTGGTTAAGTGTCCTGTGAAGAGTCTTAGAAGTCTTGGGTTCAAGCCTTGGCTGGTGCAAAAGTTTTGTTTTTAATATGAATAAACCCTGTCTCTAGTCAGTAGGCTTTTAACATAAATGTGGGTATTTTATGTCAAAAAGGGCCTACTGGTCTAGGGGATAAGTGGCGTGTTGTGTTTACTTATGGTTTGGGGTTCGAGTGCTGGAAGGAGCATTAAGGAGTTTCATTTTTAGTGCTGGCCATGGGAGAGTTGTCGTTTGACCGAAACTTGAGTGTTTGAGGAGTGTGGGGAGCTGTGGCTGAATTTAAGAGGTTGTTGGAAGGAATTTCGGTTGTTAAGGGATGAGGATAAGTGGGGATTTGGTTGAGTGATCTTAGGAGTGATTTGGGTAGAAAAGTAGGGGAATTTGAAGGTAGAGGAAGAGTGTGTGCTGAATTAGAACTCCAACCTCTCAGGTTTTTGGCTTTGGTTATTATTTTCATTCCTTTTTCGATTTTTGTCAAGGTTTTGCACTTCTTGGGGCCGAACATTGCTTAGAGACCCTTCGGGTATTTCTCATTTTTGTTGTTTTGACTTTACTTTTCCCTAGAGCCATACCTTGCTTCGATTTTCTTTCTCCCTCTACTCCTCTATCTGACATTCTCTCCCTTTTCTCTTTGGGTCGAATGTCCTTTTCTTCCTATCTCTCAACTCTGTTGGTTTAACATTTCCCGCTCTTTTCATCTTGTTGTGGTAGCTGAATACTCTTTCTCTTCCTCTCTCTATTATTTCAACTTAAGCAATTGTTCTTTGACCAATTAGGTTTCGGTGCACTGTTGTTCTCTCTTTCTGCCATAATGGTCTTTCACCTAAAGTCTTTCTTTGCTTTCGGTTATTGCTAAGGGTGTGATTGTTCTACATTTTGCCTCTGTTGTATCGTGTGCCTTTGGCTATCGTTTGGGTGGGGGCCAATTGTTTTTTTCCCCTATTCTGAGGTTTGCACTTTTGGTAAGTCAATAAGTGTTTGGTTCAAACTATTGGTGTATACGATATTGGGTAAGGTTAATAGGATTCGATTGGAATGCATGTGTTATCTAAGGGCTAGTAATTAGACTTCTGCAACGGTTGAAGGGTGCAAGTCTCAATCGTTCAATCAAGGCAAGTGATGAGTAATATTTTGGATAGGTGTTAAGAGGGGTTGTTTAACCCTATTGTCAAATGATTAATAGAGTGTCTTGATCGAATGTAGGTTTTGGTGCTCGTGGGTTATTCGCACATTTTCCTAACCAAGGTGTGTAAACACGATCTCAACTGCGAAAATCGGTAAAAGCTGCAATAAGTGAACCATGACGCTACACGGGCGTGCGCTTGCTCGTGTGGTGGTCCGTGTGACTAAACATGGGTGTTTGATCATTGAGGCTGACCATGAGCAATTTCATGGGCCGAGGTCGTTTTGGGCCATTTTGGGCCGAACTAGGCCGTATGGGTCCACGGGTATGTGGGCCCCACACGGGTAAACCACATGAATGTGTGGAGAATATTGGGCCAGGTTGTGTAATCCACACGGTCGAGGTTATTTCTGGGTTATTTGGGCCACACGGGCGTGTGGGCCTACATGGGCTCGCAATATGGGTCTTGGGCTCATTTGTACTATTTTACTGTTAAGGCTGTACGGGTGACCCAAGACAACTGTGGACATACTATCGGGTCGGTAAGTGTACTTAGACCCCCTAACTGATAAAATGATTGTTATGCCCCTATGAAATGAATGATTATATTTATGCATGCCATTTTAAACATACTGAATACATATATGATATTATGACATGACATGACATGACATATGCATGATATGTTGCATGGGGATGGGTTTTATTATGATTGGAGGAAGTGTACTTTACTGGTAGCTTTGCTGCAAATATTTTTTAGTGCCGCAACCGGTACTATTTGGAGTGTAGGGATGGGTGGGTTGATTATATCCCCACATGGAGTGTTGGGTTGGACAGAGATGGAGTGTAGAGGCTGGCTGGGTAGGATCACTTGATTGCATATCTGTATTGTTACAGTCACCGAGATGGGCTCAGGCCCAAACTGATATTGATATTGTAATGGGCTAAGGCCCTAACTGAGACTGAACCTTTCCTGAACTGGGCTTAGCCAAGACTGTATGTGCCCACTGTCTGGTTTTTTTTTATATGGGATTACACACTGAGTTTTCATAACTCACCCATTTGTTTATCTATACAAGTAGTCCCCAGTCTAGGCGGGTCGGTGCTGCAAGGGACTAAAAGGTGGCCACACAACTGTACATACCTTCATATTTGATTTATAAATTATAAGTAATTTTATTTTGGGTAATTTTTATTGTAATAAGGCCTCCTTAGATTTTATTTTTAATTTGGGATTTTTATTTGCTTTCATTTATAACTACTATCAGTAGGAAAAGACGTGGGTTTTCAAAAAGATAAATATTTTTCAAAAATACCACAAATACACAACCTGTTTTAAGAGCCTCCGCAAGAAATAACGTTTTATAAATTAATGATGTTTTAATATGATTAACTTTTTGCCAAACGACTTGCATTTTGAAAAATGAACGAGACATCCAAAAAACATCGTTAAGATCACAAGAAGGTTAAATATAGAACGGGCTTTTCAATGATATCTCACCTTACAGAAATACACTTCAATGTGACTTCGCCACATTCGGTCATAACGTCCAGGCCAGGTTTGGAGTGTTACAAATGACTAATTTTATGCATTTCTTTTATTACTTATAACCTAATTAGTCAATTTCCATTTTTAACCTTATTATTATCATTAATAATCACTAACTAATGTCCAACCATGTCATTTCAAGTATTCAATGGTCCATTTACAACATAAAGACCTCACATTTAAAGAGACATATCAATTCAGCACTTAATCAAATGGCACGCAACTTTTGCATTTTCTACAATTTAGTCCTTTTTGCAAATTAAGCACACAAATGATTGAATTTTTATATGAAACTTTCACACATGCTTAACCACATACTGAAATCACAGAAAATAATATTAAAATATTTTTTGACTCGAATTTATGGTCTCAAAACTACTATTTTGACTAGGGTCTAAACCAGGATGTTACATAGTGTGCGAATTGAAATAGCTTCGGTTTTATGTGGCACTAAGTGTGCGATACCGAGATAGCTTTAGTTTAATGTGATAGCACTAAGTGTGTGATATCGATATAGCTTTGGCTGAATATTTATGCACTAAGTGTATGAGTTCTTAAATCATTGAAGGATTTCCATACAATTTAAAATATTGAACAAAGAGGTGAGGATGAAATAAATAAATACGGGAAAGTATAGGTATGTACGATACCTATGTGGTAGTGGATACTATGTGTATGAAGCTTGATGAAATGGTATATACATGATAAATGGTTATGGATTAGAATTGAATGATGAGAGGAGAACTACTAAGTATTTATTAGTTGATGATTTAGATAATATGAAATGTTGTGTATTTTTGGTACGAACTTTTTAAGCTATGAAGCTTACTATGTGTTATTTTTCTTTGTTTTATAGATTATTGAAGCTAGTAAGGACTAGGGGATCGTTGGAAATACGTCATCAAACTATTGATTATCTCGTTGGTATTTTTGGTAACTTTGTATAAATGGTATATGGCATGTATAGGCTAGTGATATTTTTGTATGTTTTGAGTCATGATATTAGCCATGAGATTTGGCTTGTAAATGTGGTATGTATAACCATCTAAGTTGGCTTGAATTATGTGTTTGGTGAGTGTTGTATGTGATGTATATAATGCTTTATGAATCGGTTTGGTTCGAGATGATGATATGATGAGTTTTGTGATATGAAATAGATGATATTATGATGAATTAGTGAATAGGGAATATATGCAAGTTGTGATGATTTTGGCATAATGATTTGGTATAATTTGAATATGGAATTAGTTAAAATGGTTGATTATATATGTTATGTTATCTGTATGTTTTGGTTGCTTATAAATGACTCGAAATGGTATCAAATAAGTTGATTTGTATGCATGATTGTAGGGTGGCAAATTGGCTTTCCAAATGGCCTATTTTTGTCCACACAGGCAGAGACACAGGTGTGTGTCTCGGCCATGTGTGACACACGGCAATGTTGCACGGTCGTGTGTCCCCTGGGGTAGCCCTACAAATTTAAGTCAGTCTCGAGCATGGACTAGACACACAGACGTGTGGTTAGCTGTGTGACCCAAGTCAGTTTCAGCCACGGCCAAGGCACACGGGCATGTCTCCAGCCTTATGGTACAAGTCAGTATGTATGCCCTGTTTTCACACGGCAAGTGCCACGGGCATGTCGGGTGGCCGTGTGAGGCACACAGCCTATTCACACGGATGTGTGACCTATGATTTCATGAAATTTTTCTAAGTGTTTGGAAATTTTTATATGCGATCGGTTTAGTCCCGAACCACTCTTAAGCATGCTTTAAGGTCTTGTAGGGCCATGTAAGGGACATTGTGAATGAATTTTTTTATGATTGTATAAATGTATATGAATGAGATGTATTGTCCAGTAATGACTCATAATCCTATTCTGACATCGGATACAGGTTAGGGGTGTTACATCATATACATTCCTCAAATCCAAATAAAAATCATTCACGTACAATCACATAGTCCCTAACACGAGCCCTCGGGGCTTAAAACAAGCATTAAAAGTAGTTTGGGACTAAATCGAATACTTAATAAATTTTTAGAAAAACATAGAAACATTTCAAAGTGCAGGGGACAAATGCCCATGTGGCCAGGCCGTGTGTCTCACACGAATAAGAGACATGCCCGTGTCATAAACCTTGTGGACATTCGAAATGGGATCACATGGTCGTGTCCTAGTCTGTGTCCGACCCCATGTAACTCTCTAACTTGGGTCACATGGCCAACCACACGCTCGTGTGGCTAGCCCGTGTACCCTTCGAAATGGCCTCACATGCCCGTATGTCAGGCCGTGTACTAGGCCGTGTGAAAATTGGAGGGTATACTGACTTATTCCACACAGGCAAGTCACACGCATGTGTGCTAAGTAGTGTGAAGCTACTGATTTGGTTTCTAAATAAGTACTAGAGGACTCACGGCCATGTCACCTAGATGTGTGTCACATATGATTGAGACACACGCACGTGTCTCTGCCTGTGTGGACAAAAATAGGATATTTCCAAGCCATTTTTCTCACTGAAACTTGCAACAACCTAAACCCATCAAATAGCATATGACCATATCATCAATAGGCATTTAAACTAACCATAACCAAGTCCAAATCATGCTATACCACTACCAACAAATAGCAATGCTCATAAATATCACAATTGGGCATTCAAAATCATAACAATATCACATCCAAAAATCACCTAAATGGTCACATGCATATGTATACTTTTTGTACCTAACACACATTCAATATGCCATTTCAATGCATACCAATTCACCTTCGAACATTCACCTAAATGATCATTTCTTTATGCATTAACTTGCCTATACTTAGTATGCTAATACATTCTTGATTTCAACCAATTGCTACCTAATTACCAATTCACAATAAGACATATCAATTATAAATCACATACAAAAGGCCATTCATACATATTTACATATCAAAACAAATGACTACTCACAAGCCAATTCAAATGGCCAAAATTCATTAAGACATAAGGCTACATTAGCCAAAAAGACTTATACATGCCATATAACCACACTACTCAAAGTTCAAAAGTACCAAAACAACTGCTGGATAGTGTGATGAGATCTCCGAGAACTTCCAATCCGAGCAAGCTTCAAAATCACTATAAAACATAGAAAAGTAAACAAAGTAAGCTATTAAGCTTAGTAAGCTCGTATGGCTAATAAATACAACTTACCACATAATCATAATTTAAGTGATTAAACATGGCAAAATGCAACTCAATTTAATCTACAAACCTAACACATACTCATCCATAAGGTTAAACATAAAATTTACAAATTTCATAGCTTCAATGCTTTTATGATTCCTATACATACCTGTAATGAAACATATTGATCTCTTATTTTTTTCATACCATCAATATACTCGTTGAACCATTTGGAATACTATCAAATACTTAGGAATCTCGCACACTAAGTGCCAATACATGGTCAAATCCATCACTATCTCATATCTCGTATAAATGGTCCCTCTTGAGCTATCATTGGGCCTGCTCACACAATCTGACGATCAACACATAACTACACGGTGCTACTCACATAAGCTGACGAGTAACCACAACACATGCCAGAAAAATCAACCACCGATAAAACATACGGGCCAGCACCCAAAACAAAGTAAACCCTAATGACATGTCATTTGTATCCTATCTATTCCTAAGGTTCAACCGGGATTTATACATTTCCAATAAATCGTCGAGAATTTTTGTAGTGTTGTATCATCTCAATTATAACAATATAAGCATTCAAACATAAATAATTTAATGCTTTTTAAACATACGAACTTACCTCGATCACAAAAATGACGAAATGGATCGACTAGTCTAAAACTTTATCTTTTCCCCATTCTAGACCCGTACAAGGCTTAACTTGATCTAAATAAATCAAATTCAATCCATTTAGTATTCAATCTATTCAGTTCAACCCAAAATTCATATTATGGAAAAATTACTATTTTCCCACTAAACATTTAACTTCTTTACAATTTAGTCCCTAGCTCATAAAAATGAAAATCCATGCAAATTAATCCACACCCATGCTTATCGAATTCTATATAGATTCATAACAGCCCAAAATTTTCATTATTTCACACATTTTCACCATCAAGGTTTACACATTTTACAAATAAATCCCTAATTGACTGTAACACCCCTAACCCGTATCCGTTGTCGGAATAGGGTTACAAGGCATTACCAGATATTACACATCAATCACATACATTTATGCAATCATTATCGTAAACTATTCACAACAATTCACAATGTCCCTTACAAGGTAATATGAAACCTTAAAACATGTATAAGAGTGGTTCGGGACTAAACCAATCATATATAAAAGCTTTCGGACACTAAGAAAAATTATGCAATCACAGGTCACACGCCCGTGTGAACAGGCCGTGTGACTCTCACGGTTATCAAACATGTCTATGTCATAGGCTATGTGAAAATAGGGCATACATACTGACTTGTACCACACGGCCGAACACATGCCCGTGTGCCTTGGCCGTGGTCGAAACTGACTTGGGTCACACAGCTAACCACACGCTTGTTTGTCTAGCTCGTGTACCCTTCGAAATGGCCAAACACGCCATGTGCCAAGGCTATGTACCTCACACGGCCACCAGACATGCCCGTGTGTTTAGGCCATGCTCAAGACTAACTTTAAATTGTAGGACTACCCCAAGGGACACACAGCCGTATAACATAGCCGTATGTCGCACACGGCCAAGACACACGCCCGTGTCTCTGCTCGTGTAAATAAAAATAGGCCATTTGAAAAGCCAGTTTGCCACCCTACAATCATGCATATAAATCAACCTATTTGGTACCATTTCAAGTCATTTATAAGCAACCAAAACCCATCAAAAGATATACATATGATACCATATATAATCAACCATTTCAACTAATCATTTCCATATTCAAATTATACCAAATCATTATGTCAAAATCATCACAATGTACCATTACTCAAACATTGATAACTAGCTAAAACAATATCCATTTAACTATATCTACCACTATGGAATACATACCAAAACAAGCCATCATATAAAGCCATTACTTGCATCACATATATTACTTATCAAGCACTTAAGCCAATTTAATTGGCTAAAACATATCAACATTTACATCATTAACAAGCGTAAATCACATGGCTAACATCATAGTTCAAAACATACCAAAATGGCACTAGCCTATACATGCCATATACCATATATACAAGCTTCAAAAGTATGAACAAATGATCGTTAGTGTGATGATGCTCTTGACGATCCCCGAATCCAAGCTAGCTGTGATTATCTATAAAACATAGACAAATAACACACAGTAAGCTTCATAGCTTAGTAAGTTCGTAATTAAGTAATTCAATTCATCAAATAAATATAATTCAATCTTATACAGATTACCAAAACAATATCTCATTAACACAAACCTTCCTATTATGTCTCAAAACATGATTCATTAACATCTCATTGATCTTTCTCAACGCAATGCTCAAATAAGTTTCGTACGTACCTATACCACCCCGTACTAATCTATTCCATAAACAAGTCATTCTTTTATCTGTGGTACCATTAAGGATAAAAATCGGTCACTCACGAATCATAATCAATAAGTACCTATACCACGGCCCGTAGCCAAATCAAGGTAACTTATCTCAGAGTACCTATACCATGGCCCGTAGCCAAATCAGGGTAACTCTTCAAAAATACCTATATCATGGCCCGTAGCTAGATCAAGGTATTATTCGCAGCCGAAGTGCTGATATCATGGCCCGAAGTCAATACATTAACTTAATGACATTACATTATCATCATCACTATACTTAAAGTTTAATCTAGAAGTTTCGCTTGTTGATTTCATCGTTGAACACTTCCATATAGTCTTATTCATAATTCAAACATTATCCGCAATCTCATAAACACATTTTATGCAATATCAAAGCATATAACATTTATTTATAATGAAATGAACACCTACGAACTTACCTCGAGTATGAAAATAGCGAAATGAATCAATTACTCAATTATCTTGCCGTTCCCCCGGTCTAATTCTGGATTCCTCTTTTCTTGATCTATATGTATTCAAAATTAACTCATTTAATCACTTATTCTCTCAATTTCATTTAAAAACACATATTTAAGCCAATTTGTACTTTGGCCCTTATTCTTACAAATTAGTCCTTGTTTCATAAATACACAAAATTCACAAAATTCAATATAGCCTATGCTTAGTTGAATTCTCTAGATCTCCCTAGCAGCTCAAATTTTTCATTTATTTCACATTTTACATAATTAACCTTAATTAAAAACCATTATAAACATCCATTTAATGCCCATATATGTCAATTTCCACTATCAATGGTTTAATAACAACCTAAGGACCTTTGGTTTAAATAGTCATAGCATTTAAGCACTTTTAACATATAGCAAGTCACATTTGCATTTTACGCTGTTAAGTCCTTTTATAAAATCGAGCACACAGACGATAAAATTTTCACATGAAATTTTCACACATATCTTATCACATGCCGTAAACACATAAAATAATATTAAAATAATTTTTTGACCTCAAATTTGTGGTTTCAAAACCACTATTCTGACTAGGGTCTAAATTGGACTGTTACAACTCTTCCCCTTTAGGGGTTTTCGTCTTCAATAATCTTACCGTTGAACAGATTTGGATATTGTTGTCGCATAGCATCTTCGGGCTCCCACGTAGCCTCTTGAACACCATGTCGATGCCAAATTACTTTTACTAATGAAATTTTCTTATTTCGCGATTCTTTAACCTCATGTTCATAAGTCATATTAGACCGAATTTCTATTTCTGACGGAGAAATCACATGCGAGGGATCAGATCTATATCGTCGAACCATCGCTATGTGAAACACATTATGGATCTTTTCTAATTCAGATGGCAATAACAATCTATATGCACCATCCCGATACGCTCAATAATCTCAAACGATCCAATGAACCTCATACTCAATTTGCCTTTTCTGCCGAATTGGAGTATTTTCTTCCACGGAGATACTTTCAAAAACATTTTATCCCCAATTTCAAACTCAATATCTTTTCCTTTCAAGTCTGCATATGATTTCTGACGATCTAGCGTTGCTTTCAGACTTTCACAAATCACTTTCACTTTCTGTTCAATCTCTTTAATCAAATCAACCCCGTGAATCTTATTCTTACTAAGCTCAGAGTAGTGTAATGGTGTTTGGCATTTATGACCGTATAAAGCTTCATACGATGCAATTTTAATGCTCGATTGAAAACTACTATTATACGTGAATTCAATCAGTGGCAAATACTGTTCCAATGAACCTTCAAACTCAAGAGTGCAACATCTCAACATATCCTCGAATATCTGAATAATCCGCTCGGATTGACCATCCATCGACTGGTGAAAAGCAGTACTGAAATACAATTTCATACCTAAAGCCTCTTGCAGTTTCTTCCAAAATAGCGAAGTGAATCTCGGATCTCTATCTGACACAATAGAAAATGGCACCCCGGGCAATCTCACAATATCATAAATGTATAGCTCGGCTAATTTATCAAGCGAGTAGTCAAATCATACTAGAATAAAATGAGTTGATTTCATCAATTGGCCAACCACAACCCAAATTCTATCTTTCTTTCTCAGAGATAGGGGCAAACCTAAAAAAAAATCCATCGTTGTTCTATCCCATTTCCACTCTGGAATCATAATCGGCTGTAACAAATCGAATGGCACCTGATGTTCAGCTTTAACTTGCTGACAGATCAAACATTTTGAAGCGAAGTTAGAAATATCTCTTTTCATGCCAGGCCACTAGTATAGTTGTTTCAAATCATTATACATTTTCGTACTTCCCAGATGAACAGATAAAAGACTGTTGTGAGCTTCGTTCAAAATCATCTGAATCAACCCTGGATTTCTCAGAATAAAATCTGACCTCGAAATCTCAAATAATCATTATCATCAACTTTAATTTCTGAATCAGAATTCAATTCACACTGAACTCGTTTTGCTATTATCTCATTATGAACTCTCAGGGCATCACAAATCTGTTGTAAAAATAATGGTCTCGCTTTCAATTCGGCTAAAACTGATCCATCATCAGACAGAACTAAATGTGTATTTATCGCACATAGCGTAAATAGTGATTTCTAATTCAAGGCATCAACAACAACATTTGCTTTTCCCGGATGGTAATCAATAACTAGCTCATAGTCTTTTAACAATTCTAGCCATCTTCTCTGTCACAGATTCAAATATTTTTGAGTCATCAGATATTTCAGGCTTTTATGATCTGAAAACATGAGACATTTCTCACCAAACTGATAGTGAATCCAAATCTTCAAAGCGAAAAAATCGCAGCTAATTCAAGGTCGTGTGTCGGATAATTCTTTTCATGAAGCTTTAATTGTCTCAAGGCATATGCTGTAACTTTGCCTTCCTGCATCAAATGCATCCCAGACCGTTCAATGAAGCATTGAACCCAAACTTGTAACTTGAACCCAAAATCTATAAAGCAGAAACAAATATACACACAGTAAGCTATTATAGCTTAATAAGTCATAAGCAAATAATTAACCTAACAAAATATTCAACTCAATTAAGCTAACCAATATTTATAGTAACCATATCCTATTTAGTCTCATACTTATAATTTGTAAATAATATATATCTATACTTTTGTACATGAATACTATCTTGGCCGAATATTCAAATAATCAAATTGACCTATTACCATTCAAGTTTCCAACCAAAATGTCTTTACATTACCAAATACACATATACTTTTACACAAGTTCGAGAATCAAGATATAACAATAAGTACATACACTTCTTATTTGGTCGAATACTCACATGGTCATTTATACATATCAATAATCAACTTCCCAAAGACAACTAGTTATAATAAAATCATGCCTACGTATGCTTTTATACATAAGTTCGAAAATCATATCATAGCATCACATATATATATCACCTATAAGGCCGATTATATATGGTCACACACACTTGCACATAATTATGAATCACTGCATTAATACTCAACTTATATAGCCACAAAGCCGAATACACATGCCAATCCCACTTAAATTCATCATTATCAATTTCACATGAATAGAACAAATATCAAGTATATACTTACCTTATTACTAATAGCCAACAAGTTAATTCATACCTGGTCATTTAACACGTATTACATATCCGTACACAGTTTACCTTTACCTGATGAACCATTTAGAATTGGGTAGGACACTCAGATAATCACACATATATCGTACAATGCCAACATCCCAGACATGGTCTTACATGTAGTTACATATCGATGCCACTGTCCTAGATAGGGTTTTACTCATAAACACATATCGGAATCACATATCGATGCCATGGTCTTACTCGCACACATATATCGGAATCCTATATCATGACATATGTATCCTAACTATTCCTATGGTTCATACGAGGCTTTCGGACGTTGTAACTCGGTCAAAACGAATGCTTGAACATGGTTACTAAGTTTTTTTCACATTCGGCAATAGCATATATAAATTCATAATTTTCATACCAGCATATGTATTTGGCATTTATCTACAATTAAACACCTCTATTTGCTTATAAACTTACCTCGGACGTTATAAAATGAGACAAGGCTGCTAATCGACAACTTTCGTTTTTCCCCGATCCAAATCCGATTTCTTTGGGTCTTGATCTAAACATATTCAAATTAAGCTCATTAAAACATATTTTCATTCAATTTAGTCCAAAAACACATAAATGGGCAAATTACCATTTTACCCCTAACATTTACAATTTTTTACAATTTAGTCCCTATTACACAAAACACAAAATATACAAAATTTCAAAATACTCATGTTGGGCTGAATTTTGCCCATGTCTATACAAACCCACATGATTCATTTATTTCACATTTTAGTCCCTCAAATTATTACTTTTTTTATTTAGTCCTAATTACTCAAAATCATCAAAAACTCCAATACAAAACATGTTAATCTAAAACATATCTTTCATATTTCATCATCAAACAACAAAAATCACAAGCTCTCAACAATGGCATAACTCAAAATATTCACCAAAATCAAAAATTCAAGCATGGGTTTTGTAGTACTCGAAGCAACGATCTCAAAAACGTAGAAATTATCAAAAATCGAGCTGAACTCTTACCTTGATTGAGCTTGATTGAAGCCAAACCCTAGTTCTTTTTCTTTTTCTTTCTTATTTTTTATTTTTGCAATGAAAAAGTATGAACACTAATGTTTTTTTTCATGATATATGTTATATTATATTAGTTATATTATTAGTTTACTAAATTAACCTTAATGATATAATATAAAAATCATATAACACATGTCTATTACCGTCCAACCAATAGAATAATGGGATATTTACAACATAAATCCTTCAATTTAGAAATCCACTAACAATTCAGCCCTTTATATATTAAACTGTCAAATTTCCAATTTACGCGATTAAGTCCTTTTATTTAATCGGATACCTAAATGAAAAAATTAAATCACGAAAATTTCACAAATATAAATTCACACAAAATAAATACAAAAAATAATTTTTAAATATTTTTCTGACTCGGATTCGTGGTCCCAAAATCACAGTTTCGATTAGGGTCTAAATTAGAATGTTACAGCCGGAGACATGCCCGTGTGCCTTGGTCGTGGCCGAAACTAACTTGGGTCACATAGCTAACCACACGCCCTTGTGTCTAGCTGGTGTACCCTTCAAAATGGCCACACACGCCCATATACCAAGGCTGTGTGCCTCATACGGCCACCAGACACGCCTGTGTGTTTAGGCCATGCTTGAGACTGACTTTAATTTGTAGGACTATCCTAGGGGACACACGGCCATATAACATAGCCGTGTGTTGCACACGGCTGGGACACACGCCTGTGCCTCTGCCCGTGTAGACAAAAGTAGGCCATTTGAAAAGCCAATTTGCCACCGTACAATCATGCTTATCAATCAACCTATTTGGTACCATTTCAAGTCATTTATAAGCAACCAAAACCCACCAAAACATATACATAACATAGTGGAAGATGTTGGCTTGGCAATTGTGGAAGTTTATAAGGTTTTAATTTTGGAAATTAGTAATTAAAGGTTAATTAAAAGAAAAAAAATTATCATCATCTTCCATTACCATCTTCCACCGATTTTTACAACAGAAAGAAACCATTTTTTTGCTAAACATTTGACCAAGCTTGTAAGCTCCATTAGGTATGCGTTTTTGTCCCATTTTTATTAATTTATACATTTTCGGGATTGTTGTAGCTTAATCTAGCTAGCCTGGGACTAATTTGTGAAACTGTTAAACTATTAGGGTGTTAACACTAATGAACATGCTTGATTTTTGAAGTTTGATGATAGAAAATGAATGGTTGTTGTTAGGTAAACCACTTTTGTAAAGGAATTTTTGATAAAATTATCAATTAGAAGCTAATTTGAAAAAATATAAAATATTGTGTGGTGAAATTGTGAATTTATGAAATATATGGGCTGCTATTAATATGTATAAAAACCGGCTAGACTTGGGTAAGGGATAAATTGTATGAATTTCATTTTTTAAGCCTAGGGACTAAATTACAAAGAAATTAAAAGTATAGGGCAAATATGGTAATTTTGCCAAAAATTTTTGTTGGATGAAATTGAATGAAATATATATTAAATTGAGTTAAATTTATCTGTATAGATCCAGTCAGACCTCGTACGGAGTTAGCTTGAGGGAAGGAGAAATTTTAGATTAATCGCCTCCGTATCTACGTACACTCATCGAGATAAGTTCGTGTAATTCAAGCATTTATATGTTTTAATTGAATTATATATATTTGATTTGTATAATTGCCATGTATAAATACCGATTGCATATCCGAGGACGTACAATGATTACCGAGCCCCATTTGAACCTTAGGAATTTTTAGGATACAAATGACATGTCATTAGGTTTACCAATTTGGTTGAGATCCTACATGTGTTGCGAACACACCACAGCCCGTATGAGCTTACCGATTTGCATCTCGTGAGAGCTTACCGATTTGCAGCTCGTGAAAGCTTACCGATTCTTAGCTCATATGAGCTTACTGATTTTTAGTTCATGAGAGCATACTGATTCATAACTCGTATGAGCATACATGTACAGGAATTGACAGATTACAATTTAGCATATTATGTGTGAGCTATCCCGAGTATCCAATGATATTCTAAATGGTTCAACCAGCAATGTTCTGTTATGAGATATATGAGTTCGATACGAACTATTACAGGTATATACATGAAATACATGGAAATGATATTACATGATATATTGAAACATGAAATGGATGATACATGTATATGAAACTTGCTTAGTGGTTATGTTCATCCATGTTATTTGGCTATTATATGTGTTTTACATGGCTAGCATGTTGGTGAATATGTGCTTAGGCATTTGGCCAAATTGAGTTGCTATGTTTACTTAACTAAATTGTGACTAAATGGTAAGTTAAATTCTATGTTATACGAACTTACTAAGCTTAAATGCTTACTCGGCTTATTTTTCGTGTTTTTTAGTGAATCAGAAGCTCATTCAGGGTTGGAGGCTTGTCAGAGCTATATCACACTATCCATCAGCTCACACGGTACTTTCGATTGATTTAAGTTTGGTTATAATGGCATGTATAGGCTATTTGCCTAATGTTTGCCTATATGTTTTGTTATAATTGTGGCCATATGATTTGTCTTGTGTTTTGGCATATTTTGGAATGTATATAAGTTGCTTTAATATAGCTGATGTGTGGCTTGATTTGTGGTTAAATGATGAATGGTAAAATGATGGTTAAGTGTACATAAGGTATATGTGTCTTGTGTTATGATGAATTTGTGGTAGATTGATATTTAAGTAGGTATGATTCATATGGTAAATTGATGAAAGTATGCACACAAGTTGTTTGGTTATTTGGTTAAATTGAACATATGGTTGGTCATATTATAAATTGTCAATTGTGGTGCCTAAGGGCATATTGGTTGTATGATGTTATACCATATGTTTAAGGTTTCTTTTATTCTTTATTTGGAAGCCTTGTTATGGCTTGTAAGTATGTACAATTGTGGTTGTAGGTACATGCCAAATTGGGTGAGAAAAATGGCTTATAAAATAGACTATTTTCGTCCACACGAGCAGAGACACGGGCGTGTGTCTCAACCGTGTGTGACATACTGTCAGGTGACATGATCGTGTGTCCCCTATAGCTTTTAAAGGGTTGCAAGTTAGGCTGTTACACAGCCTAGCACACGGGCGTGTGGCTTGGCCGTGTGGCCTAAGTCAGTGAGTTATAGAGGTACGGACATGGATTGAGACATGGCCATGTCTCCCAATTTTGAATGGCCGCAAGGCTTAAGATACGAGCATGTCTATTAGCCATGTGACCACTACAGTTTTGAAATTTTTTAATGTTTTCTGAAAAATTCTCTGAGTTTGCAATTTAGTCCTGACTTCTTTCTAACGCGTATTTTTGGCCTTGAGGGCTCGTATAAGGAAAATATATGTATGATTTTGATTGGTTTTATTATGAATATTGATATGTTATGAAATGTTTGAAATTTTCTGTCCGTTTGATTTGTAAACCCTGGTAATGCTCCGTAGCCCTGTTTCGATGACGGGTTCGGGTTAGGGGTGTTACAGGATGGTACTATTCATTAGGCGATACTATCCACAAAAGATATATTTAAGAGGGTATACACCCAAGATTTTTGCATGAAGTCTGTTCGCTTTAACCATAGGGTGTGACCTTGTAGGTTCTTGTAATGTTAGTGGTTACACTAGAACATTTCTAATGTTACAAGCAATGAGTAGCATCTAACAATACATCATTGCTACCCAATTTACAAGAAGTCGTGATTCGACAGAACCTTTATGTGATAAATTTTTCATGTATTATATCATTTTATTTTTTATATCTGGATTGGACACAAGTCATGGTCTAGTCACACTTGCATAGTCCAATCTCAAATTTCTTGATATTCTGAATAAATACAATAAAAAATAAGAGTGATATCTCATATCAAATTATTTGAGCGTGGCCATGCATTTCTAGTCTCACTCCATCAACTGGCCCAAGATATTACTCCCATTATGTAAGAGGGACAAATCCTATCTTGATCAATCATATCCCACTACATAGATTATGGCATACCCAACATCAATCTTTACAGTCCAACCTATTACGGTAGACATTTGACTATATCAAAATATACGACTCACGATGTTGGGACAATGATGATTTCAAGTTTGAGGATCATATACATAGTTATCACTATGAGCAATGTTTGTGACTATTACATAATAATTCAAGGAACATACTCATGGCGGGTTAGTCCAATATATTGTTCTCTAACACATACTCATGAATTGATTTTGACATCCCTATGTCAATGTGTTAGTTCGATATATCAAATCGAAATTGCAAAGAGGGGGTTAGTTGGCTTATAAAAATTTTGTGAAACCAAAGAGAGAAAGTTAAAATATGAACAAAATAATTTAGAGTGGTTCGGCCTCAATTGCGTACCCCACTACCTTAGCTTTCCACAATTAAGGATTTTCCCAAATTCACTAATTTGATAACCTTTGAGGACAAGGTTTAACCTTACAACTCCCTTAATATTTCTACCCCAAATCTTATGACACAAACCCTTTCAAGAAAATACAAATAAGTAGACAAAGAAATAATCCTTACAATATCAAAGTGTTTGCAAATTAAGCTCAAATACAATGAAATACACTTGAGCAAAAGAATAGAAGTAAATCTCACAAGTGTATGTAAGAAGAATATGAAAATAGTAAGCTCAAAGGTTGTTTGATCGATGATTTTAGCTTGAAAGTGTTTTCTCATTTTTGAAGAAACTTTAAGAGTTGATATTTATACCCCCTAATTGATTTCCAACCGTTAAGGTTGTTGGTGTCATGAATAGATCCATTAGGGATGTAAAAACTAAAACATTTTTTTCACCTGCAACACTGAGTATTGATACCATATGAAAGGGTATCGATATTTTTTTGCATTAAATGCTAAATTCAGTGACCGTTGGAGATTTTTTATGTAACACCCCGAACCCAAGACCGTCGCCGGAGTCGAACACGAGGTGTTAACAGACTTCAAGCCACTTATTAGAAATTTCCCAGACAGGCTGTCAATCTGCATATGGGTCGCATTAAAAATCATATCTTGAGTTCTGAAACTCGAAATCCAGATCCGTAAATTTTCCCCGAAACTAGACTCATATATGCATCTACAGATTTTTTTCTAGAATTTTTGGTCAGGCCAATTAGTACAGTTTATTAGTTGAAGTCCCCCATGTTACAGGGATCGACTACACTGACCTTTGCGCATTACGACTAGGATATCTCCCTGTACAGGGCTTCAATACTGATGACGTTTGTTTCTATAGAAACTAGACTCGAAAAGGAATCTGTACATATATGGCATGGCTTCTAATTATCTCGGTTCAATTCATGATTAATTCCCAAAGTCAGGAAAGGGACTCCAGTAACCGTTCTGGCCCTGTCCCGCGAGAACTTAAATATCTCTTAACATACAGCTCATATGGTTGCTTCGTTTCTTCTATATGAAAATAGACTCATCGGGCTTCGATTCCATAATTCATTCATTATTTAATTCCATTTCCCCTATTTTTAGTGATTTTTCAATCTCACTTCACTGCTGCTGCCAGCACCTGTTACTAAAGCAACCATGCCTATTTCATGATTTCCCTTTGATCTAACTAGTGATTCATCATACATGTCACAAATTATGATCATGACTAGCCATACCAAAGGCTAATCATTGTCAAACATCTCCCTACTACACTATTGCCATATCATGAATTTTAACACCAAAATAATCAACCATGGCATATGGCATAAAAATCGAATTACCAAGACTTGCAACTTAACATTAGAGAACTAAATCCAACCGAACATTTATGCCATTTTCGCATGGCTAAAAGTTTACATACCAAAGTTCAACAAAGCATATTAGCCTATACATGCCAAAATGTTCTCCTAGACCGACTACAAAAAAAGATACCAAAGGTTGCTAGCCGGTGTGATGACTTCGATGACAATCACGAGCACGAAAAAGGACGAGTCCAAGAAACCTAAAATAGGCGACAAGCAAACACCGAGTGAGTATATAACTCAGTAAGCCATAAGCATTATATTGCCGTTCAGTAATAATATATCATAAGAGAAAATAATTAATGCGGGATTAAAATCCTCCATCCACACCAAACTGTGCTATAATTCCTTAGGCATTTCGGTTTGATCTCATACCAAGCCCTACTTTGATATTTCATACATTACACCATATGACATTGCATGCATTTATCTTCAAGTATAATCACCACATAGGTCAAGACTTACCAAGCTAAATTCCAAATATAAATAAAATGTCTATTCCTCATGAGCTCAAGGTGTTTACTCGCATCGCTGTCCATGATTGACTCGGTAAGGCCGCACACGTAGAGCATGTATGTTCATTTGAGGATGTGAAATAAGCCCGCACACTTAGTGCTTAATAGTCGAACTCGCACACTTAGTGCTATATAATCAAACTTGCACACTTAGTGCTATACAATTTGAACCCGCACACTTAGTGCCAATTTGTGATCATAGATGTTTACACCCGCACACTTAGTGCCGAAACCAATAACTCAATACATCTCACCTCTTTTCTTTCCATTCAATACTTTCATCACCACATACATACATGTATATATATATATATATATATTTATCATTCCATTCAGCATCATTACTTGGATATTACGACCATTTAAATTAGTACAAAATAAGTGCTTAATGACTTACCTTATATTGGATGAAATGATTCCCAATCGACTACTCGATTATCTTTGCTTTGCCTTTGCTTGATTCTCCTCTTTGATGTCTTGATCTAAAATGAATACATTTAGTAGTTTAATCTTCTTGCTGGATTTTTATGTGTATAATTTAATGGTTTTCACCCCATTTCACAACTATCCTTGTTCAAAATATCAAAACCTCAACCAATATTCGATTAATGCTTCAAGGTCGAATGTATTGTCACCATTAAGTTAATCTAGTCTCAAGTATTTTTAATCCTAATATACAACATCATGAATCAACTCAACCTTATAAGCCAATATTACTCCTACAATCGATTGTAAAGAGTTAACAAAGAAAATATATTTTCACAAACATATACACCCATATGGCCGATTATACCAAATCAAGTTTAACCTTACTTATCTCAAAATTTTCATTCCATACTATCATCCCCATGACATAGCAAAGTTTTGAACCATGGACTAATTAGAACTAAAACTAGCAACTAAAACATGCATGAATCTCATGGCACAACATCAAACATACCTTAATCTAGATACAAGGATAGCCAACCTCTTCCTAATCCTCTTCCAAACCAACCATGAGCAAGAACCCTTTCTTCTCCCTTGGGATTTTCGGCCAAAGGATGAAAAAAGATGAACAAATTTTTTGTTTTCTTTCTCACCTTCACGGCAATGGGGAGGGGGAAGCCTTCACACACATTTTTTTTCTCATTTTTTATTGCTCATGCACCTTATTTTATTTATTCCAACATAAAACACTCACCCAACATGTTTCATGACATGTTTTGCCCATGATTCCTTGTCATGGCCGGCCATTAGCACTTGGGGGAAATTTGACATGCAAGTCCTCCTTTTGACTACATGTACTATTAGGTCCATATAGATTAGCCTATCATTTTCAAAAGTGTCATACAAGTCCTACTAACTGAATTCACATGCAATCGACTAAACCAAGCTTGAAATTTTCACACATTCATAAATACATATTCTAGACAATAAATATTACGTTCAAACATTTGGTGACTCGGTTTAGCGGTCCCGAAACCACTTCCGACTAGGGTCAATTTTGGGCTGTCACAACTCTCCCCACTTAAGAAATTTTTGTCCCCAGAAAATCTTACCATAAATAGGTTTGGGTAACGCTCTTTCATAGAGTTCTCGAGTTCCCAAGTAGCTTCTTCCATCCCGTGTTTGAGCCATAACACTTTTACTAACGGAACCCTTTTGTTTCAACTCCTTCACTTCACGAGCTAGGATACGAATCGGTTCTTCTTCATAACTCATATCGGCTTGAATTTCAATCTCGGAGGGTTTATTACATGCGAAGGATCGGATCGGTAACGTCAAGCATCGAAACATGGAAAACGTTGTGGATCCTTTCGAGTTCAGGGGGTAAAAGCAACCTATACGCTACTGGGCCAACTCGTTCGGAGATCTCATACGGCCCAATGAATCTCGGACTCAATTTGCCCTTACGGCCAAATCTGAGTATCTTTTTCCAAGGTGATACCTTAAGAAACACTTTGTCTCCCACCTGATACTCAATATCTCTTCGTTTTAAATCCGCGTACAACTTCTGACGATCTGATGCTGCTTTCAGACTCTCACGAATTATACTTACTTTTTGTTCAGCATCTTTAATCAAATCCACTCCGAAAATTTTACTTTCACCGAGCTCGGTCCAAAACAATGGTGTACGGCATTTTCGACCATACAAAGCCTCGTAAGGCGCCATCTTAATGCTTGACTGAAAACTATTGTTGTAAGCGAATTCAATCAAGGGTAAATACTGTTCCCATGAACCACTAAACTCGAGGATGCAACATCTCAACATATCCTCAAGTATCTGAATTATCCGTTCGGATTGACCATCGGTTTGGGGATGAAAAGCAGTGCTAAAATGCAGCTTGGTACCCAAAGCTTCTTGCAATTTCTTCCAAAATCGTGAGGTGAATCTCGGATCTCTGTCCGACACAATAGAAATCGGTACCCCGTGTAATCTCACAATCTGAGAAACATACAATTCAGCTAGCTTATCCAATGAAAAATCCGTACGTACGGGGATAAAGTGAGCCGACTTAGTCAATCTATCAACGACGACCCAAATTGCATCTTTCTTACTTGCCGACACTGGCAAGCCAGATACAAAATCCATCGTGACTCGTTCCCATTTCCATTCAGGTATCATGATTGGCTGAAGGAAACCCGTGGGCACTTGATGTTCCGCCTTTACTTGCTGACATACTAAGCACTTCGAAACAAAGTCGGAAATGTCTCGTTTCATACCATGCCACCAAAACTGGCGTCTCAGGTCATTGTACATTTTTGTACTTCCCAGGTGAATTGACATTCGGCTACAATGAGCTTCGTTCAGAATCATAGAAATGAGTTTTGAATTTCTTGGGACACACAAACGATTTCTGAACCTCAAACAATCGTCATCATCAACTTGAAACTCTGATTCCATATTCGGAACATATTCAGCCCGTTTTGCAACCAATTCATCATCGACTTTTTGAGCTTCATGAATTTGATGAGTCAACAAGGGTTTGGCCTTTAATTCCGCCACTAGTACATTGTCGGATAGAACAGACAAGTGTACATTCATCGCTCGTAAGGCAAACAGTGATTTACGACTTAGGGCATCCGCAACCACATTAGCCTTTCCCGGGTGATAGTCAATGACAAGCTCATAATCTTTTAACAACTCGAGCCAACGTCTTTGTCGCAGATTCAAGTCTCTTTGAGTCATCAAATATTTGAGACTTTTGTAATCCGAATACACATGGCACTTCTCACCAAATAAGTAATGTCGCCATATTTTCAAGGCGAATACGATGGCAGCTAATTCGAGATCATGGGTCGGATAATTTTTCTCATGTGGCTTTAATTGTCTCAACGCATAGGCCACAACTCGACCTCCTTGCATCAATACACAACCCAACCCAAGTAGGGATGCGTCACTATAAATGACAAACTCTTTGCCTGATTCGGGTTGCACTAAAACTGGAGCTTCAGTCAAATAAGTTTTCAGTTGATCGAAACTTTTCTGACATTTTTCCGTCCATTCAAACTTAACATCTTTTTGAAGTAGCTTCGTCATGGGTGTGGCTATCATCGAGAAACCTTTTACAAACCGTCAGTAGTAATCGGCAAGTCCCAAAAAGCTCTGAACCTTAGTAGTATTTCTCGGAGGCTTCCAGTTAAGTATGGCTGAAATTTTGCTCAGGTCGACTCGAATACCCGATGCCGATACCACATGACCTAAGAAGCTAACCTCTCTTAACCAGAACTCACACTTGCTGAACTTAGCATATAACTGCTCATCCCGTAAAATTTGCAACACTAATCTCAGGTGTTCAGCATGTTCGGTCTCATTTCTTGAATAGACCAAGATGTCATCAACGAACACAACTACGAACCGGTCCAAATACTGTCTGAAGATCCGATTCATCAAATCCATAAATACCGCAGGGGCATTAGTGAGCCCGAACGGCATCACTAAGAACTCGTAGTGACCGTACCTCGTTCGAAAGCGGTTTGGGTACGTCCAAATCTCGAATCCATGAATCGATAATAACCCGACCTCAAATCTATCTTCGAAAACACCGAGGCTCCTTTAGTTGATCGAACAAATCATCAATCTGTATACGGATATTTATTCTTTATCGTCACTTTATTCAGCTGACGATAGTCAATACACAATCTCATGGCTCCGTCCTTCTTTTTCACAAACAATACTGGTGCACCCCAAGGTGAGAAACTTGGTCGAGCGAAACCTCTATCCGTCAATTCTTGCAACTGAGCCTTCAACTCCTTCAACTCGGTTGGTGCCATACGATACGGTGCTATCGAAATTGGCGTAGTCCCAGGTACAAGCTCAATACCAAACTCTATCTCCCGCACAGGTGGCAAGCCCGGTAATTCTTTGGGAAAAACGTCCGGGTATTCACTAACCACCGGCACAGATTCGGGTTTCTTTTCTAACTCTTTGTCACCAAGTACATACGCAAGGTACGCCGCACCCTTTCTTACGTATTTCGAGCCAACATTGACGATATCACGGTGGCAACCCTTTAAGTCCGTAGACTCAACTCGGATCATCTCGTTATTTGCGCACCTCAAGTCAACGGTTTTTCTTTTGCAACCGCGTCATATACGGTCAACCAGTCCATACCAAGAATAACATCGAATTCATCAAATGGTAAAAGCATCAAATCGGCCGGAAAAGCAGATTCTCGGATCATTAGAGGCATCTCTTACACACTTTGTCAACAAGCGCATATTGACCCAAGGATTTGACACTGAATTACGAACTCAAGAGACTCAATAGGCAGAGTCTTACTGGATGCTAAAGTCTCACATACATAAGAATGAGTAGAGCCAGGGTCGATTAATGCAATTACATTAGTATCAAAAAGAGTGAAAGTACCAGTGATAACATCAGGGGAGGATGCTTCCTCTCGTGCACGGATGGCATATGCCCTAGCAGGAGTACGGGCCTCAGATCGAACAGCCGTATCAGTGGCCCCTCTCTGACTACCACTCCTACCTCCTGAAATTCTTGGTGGTCTACCTCTAGCTGTCATTCCACTAGGTCTTGCACCTTGCATCCTATTCTTCTCATCAAGCTCCGTGCAATCTCGAATGAAGTGGTCCTTCAAACCGCATCCGTAACAGGCCCTGTTAGTAGACTTACCCCAACATTCACCTATGTGTCTTCTTCCACATTAGGGGCATTCAGGTTTCTCTTGACAGTTATTTCCCACACTAGCTACCGAAGTAGCTCGGGAGTCTGTCGATGGTCGTGCTCTAATGGAAATTCCCGCAGTCGTCCTCGATTTATTAGTGTCCTCCCTGAACTTCTTTACAGCCGAGAACGGAGCTTTACCCATCGATCTCTTACGATAGTCTTTAGCTTCAAATTCAGCCTTCTTCTTCTCCTTTCCAAGTTCTTCCGCCTTGCAGGCTCGTTCGACTAGCGTTACGAACTCCTTTATCTCCAAAATACCCACTAGTAGTTTTAAATCTTCATTCAATCCTTCTTCAAATCTTTTGCACATAGCAACCTCATCGGCCACACACTCCCGAGCATACCGACTAAGTCTTACGAACTCATGTTCGTATTAGAATCTTGTCATACGGCCTTGCTTGAGTTCCAAGAATTCGTTATGCTTTTGATCGATGAACCGTTGACTAATATATTTCTTTCGAAATTCTATTTGAAAGAAATCCCAAGTAACTCGCTCGTTTGGGACTATGGAGATCAAAGTCCTCCACCAATAGTAAGCTGAGTCTCGCAACAAGGATATAGCACACTTTAGACATTCATCGGTGTGCATGACAGTTCATCAAACACCGAATGGTGTTATCAAGCGAACTTCGGCTCTTTCGGCATCATCGGTAACTATGGCCTTGAACTCCTCAGCCGCGCTTCCTAATCAAGTCTACAGGTGGTTTACTCACCTCACAGGATCGATCGATGGCATTACGGGCTCTTGGGGTGGATTATTCAAATTCGGAATTGTTGGACAGCCGGATTGGTTCGAGGCGTATACGCGACCCACTCATTCATCATGGTAAAGAAGGCTTGTTTAGCCCCTCACCCGATTATTCGCAGATGACCGAGGTTCAACAGTGGCGTCCCTTGTGCAGGAGCAGCCGCTACACTTTCAACGTCATCCGCCAAGGTTCTCTCTACACCGGGATCCATTTGCTAATCAAAACAAAAATTTTAACCGTCAGAAGTCATCACACATTTAAACATTAACATTAAGGCATGTATAGCTAGACTCATACGTGCTATGGAAGTCCTAAAACCGACTAAACCATAGCTCTGATACCAATAAAAATGTAACACCCCGAACCCGAGACCGTCGCCGGAGTCGAACACGAGGTGTTAACAGACTTCAAGCCACTTATTAGAAATTTCCCAGACAGGCTGCCAATCTGCATACGGGTCGCATTAAAAATCATATCTTGAGTTCTGAAACTCGAAATCCAGATCCGTAAATTTTTCCCGAAACTAGACTCATATATGCATCTACATATTTTTTTCTAGAATTTTTGGTCAGGCCAATTAGTACAGTTTATTAGTTGAAGTCCCCCATGTTACAGGGATCGACTACACTGACCTTTGCGCATTACAACTTGGATATCTCCCTGTACAGGGCTTCAATACTGATGTCGTTTGTTTTTATAGAAACTAGACTCGAAAAGGAATCTGTACATATATGGCATGGCTTCTAATTATCTCTGGTCAATTCATGATGAATTCCCAAAGTCAGGACAGGGACTCCAGTAACCGTTCTGGCCCTGTCCCGCGAGAACTTAAATATCTCTTAACATACAGCTCATATGGTTGCTTCGTTTCTTCTATATGAAAATAGACTCATCGGGCTTCGATTCCATAATTCATTCATTATTTAATTCCATTTCCCATATTTTTAGTGATTTTTCAATCTCACGTCACTGCTGCTGCCAGCACCTGTTACTAAAGCAACTATGCCTATTTCATGATTTCCTTTGATCTAACTAGTGATTCATCATACATGTCACAAATTATGATCATGACTAGCCATACCAAAGGCTAATCATTGTCAAACATCTCCCTACTACACTATTGCCATATCATGAATTTTAACACCAAAATAATCAACCATGGCATATGGCATAAAAATCAATTACCAAGACTTGCAACTTAACATTAGAGAACTAAATCCAACCGAACATTTATGCCATTTTCGCATGGCTAAAAGTTTACATACCAAAGTTCAACAAAGCATATTAGCCTATACATGCCAAAATGTTCTCCTAGACCGACTACAAAAAAAGATACCAAAGGTTGCTAGCCGGTGTGATGACTTCGATGACGATCATGAGCACGAAAAAGGACGAGTCCAAGAAACCTAAAATAGGCGACAAGCAAACACCGAGTGAGTATATAACTCAATAAGCCATAAGCATTATATTGTCGTTCAGTAATAATATATCATAAGAGAAAATAATTAATGCGGGATTAAAATCCTCCATCCACACCCAAACTGTGCTATAATTCCTTAGGCATTTCGGTTTGATCTCATACCAAGCCCTACTTTGATATTTCATACATTACACCATATGACATTGCATGCATTTATCTTCAAGTATAATCACCACATAGGTCAAGACTTACCAAGCTAAATTCCAAATATAAATAAAATGTCTATTCCTCATGAGCTCAAGGTGTTTACTCGCATCGCTGTCCATGATTGACTCGGTAAGGCCGCTACGTAGAGCATGTATGTTCATTTGAGGATGTGAAATAAGCCCGCACACTTAGTGCTTAATAGTCAAACTCGCACACTTAGTGCTATATAATCAAACTTGCACACTTAGTGCTATACAATTTGAACCCGCACACTTAGTGCCAATTTGTGATCATAGATGTTTACACCGCACACTTAGTGCGAAACCAATAACTCAATACATCTCACCTCTTTTCTTTCCATTCAATACTTTCATCGCCACATACATACATGTATATATATATATATATTTATCATTCCATTCAGCATCATTACTTGGATATTACGACCATTTAAATTAGTACAAAATAAGTGCTTAATGACTTACCTTATATTGGATGAAATGATTCCCAATCGACTACTCGATTATCTTTGCTTTGCCTTTGCTTGATTCTCCTCTTTGATGTCTTGATCTAAAATGAATACATTTAGTAGTTTAATCTTCTTGCTGGATTTTTATGTGTATAATTTAATGGTTTTCACCCCATTTCACAACTATCCTTGTTCAAAATATCAAAACCTCAACCAATATTCGATTAATGCTTCAAGGTCGAATGTATTGTCACCATTAAGTTAATCTAGTCTCAAGTATTTTTAATCCTAATATACAACATCATGAATCAACTCAACCTTATAAGCCAATATTACTCCTACAATCGATTGTAAAGAGTTAACAAAGAAAATATATTTTCACAAACATATACACCCATATGGCCGATTATACCAAATCAAGTTTAACCTTACTTATCTCAAAATTTTCATTCCATACTATCATCCCCATGACATAGCAAAGTTTTGAACCATGGACTAATTAGAACTAAAACTAGCAACTAAAACATGCATGAATCTCATGGCACAACATCAAACATACCTTAATCTAGATACAAGGATAGCCAACCTCTTCCTAATCCTCTTCCAAACCAACCATGAGCAAGAACCCTTTCTTCTCCTTGGGATTTTCGGCCAAAAGGATGAAAAAAAGATGAACAAATTTTTTGTTTTCTTTCTCACCTTCACGGCAATGGGGGGGAAGCCTTCACACACATTTTTTTCTCATTTTTTATTGCTCATGCACCTTATTTTATTTATTCCAACATAAAACACTCACCCAACATGTTTCATGACATGTTTTGCCCATGATTCCTTGTCATGGCCGGCCACTAGCACTTGGGGGGGAAATTTGACATGCAAGTCCTCCCTTTTGACTACATGTACTATTAGGTCCATATAGATTAGCCTATCATTTTTCAAAAGTGTCATACAAGTCCTACTAACTGAATTCACATGCAATCGACTAAACCGAAGCTTGAAATTTTCACACATTCATAAATACATATTCTAGACAATAAATATTACGTTCAAACATTTCGGTGACTCGGTTTAGCGGTCCCGAAACCACTTCCCGACTAGGGTCAATTTTGGGCTGTCACATGTTATCGATGCCAAAAGTTTTTTTATCGATACTTTGTAAGTTTTGTGAGAAGCATAATACTAATATGGTATCATTTTTAAGATAGGGTATCGATATTTTAAAAAATATCAATACTTATCAAAATGGTAACGATACTTAATAAGGTTTGTCAAAACCAAAATGCCATTTTGGTATCGCTTTTAAGAAGGGTATTGATAATTCATAAAATATCGATACTTGGCCAGAAAGGCATCAATACTTTTTTTCCTTGAGCAATTTTGACTTGTTTGAAAATTATTTTTGACTTGATAAAATGATAAAACAATTTCTTACTTAGTTAAATTTTTTTTAGCTTGATTTTAAAATTGTTTCAAAAATTTTCTAAGAGTTCAAAGTAGATATTTAAAATTTTATCTCTTAGACTTCAATTTTAAATAATTCATTTTTCCAGCTTTTGTTTAATTTTAACTTTTATTCAAAAACACTTCAATTTGTTATATCAAAACATTTTATCAAATAAAGCTTGGTTTAACACAAAGACAACACTTTGTCATCAATTAACTACACATTAGATACTTGACTAAGGACCTTTTAAAAATAATCATATTATTCCCAGGACTTTGTTATTAATCAGTTTATTTATATACAAAAAAAAAAAAGAAACTGAAATAACAATGGTAATGTCTTATATTAACAAACAAGGTAAAACAAGTATGTAACTACAATCATCTCATGATTGGTCTTTGGGCATACTCTAACAGTACAATAGGATGATTACAAATGAGGGGGAAGACCTCTATTTATTATTGAGTTCCCCCCAGATTCAATGGTGCAAATTGAATTACTTCAATGACTGAGATTAGTGCCTATCTATAAAATGAGAGTCATAAGGGATTTAAACTCTATACACCTTTATCCTTTAGAATATACAATAATTACCTTGGTAACTCTTGTTTTTTTGGAGTGTTTCACTAGATCACCAAGGCTTTAAGTAGATAGGCTTCTCCATATATTCCCTGAATCAAGCCAGTTTAAGACAGTCAAATAGCCATATTTAATCAGTTGACCTCCATAGGACATTCTGTGTACATTCATCACAAGCATTGATCTAGAGCCCATACACTAGCACCTCGAAAATGATGTCATATGATTTTAAAATGTGTCCAAAGCTTTAAAAATTTAAAAGTTGATTTATGGAATTTTTATAAAATCTAGCAAACGTTAATTTTTTATTAAAAGAAAAAAATCAAAAGCAAATTTTATGTCATGACATCACTTATTTGTGACGATTGTCAAACCATGTAAAAGGTGTCACAATTTAAAAAAAAAAATTCACATGCTATAGGTGTAACTTAATATAGTGAAATTACATTTTCATAACCAAGCAAAGTTAATTATTATATCATACAAAACTAGAAAAATGACGAGACATGTGACGAGACATGTCAACGCACAAGGTGGCTTGCCCAAGAGCAAGTATTTTATCCTCCACCTAGTCCAACCTAATATGAATTTAAATTAAATAATTTTAAAATATTTTAATTTAATTTAATTATAAAATTTTATAAATATTAATATAAATTATGTTTTTAATATTTTATTATTTTTAAATAGTAAAATGAATAAATTAATATAAGTCCGAGTTTCTTTTTAATATTAGCTCACAACTCAACCAAGCCCAATTCATGGACATATGTGTGAGCAAAGAATATATAGATTTTGAAATTTCTTAGTTGGAAAAAGAATTTGATATTCTTATTTTGGACTATCAAAAAGTTTGACGTCGAATTTGCCAAAAAAATGATTTGCGACTCCAAATTCATATGCCTCGTCCCCCTTCCACAAATCCAAGTTATAAACGGATCAAAAAGGCAAGTCTCCCTTCCTGACGAGAGAAGATTGTTTTGATTCAAGCATTTCCAGATTTGAACGGGTATCCCTTCCGTGATGATTCACTTGGTGACTTCTTCCACCATAACATAAAACTAATGTTAAACATCCAATTTCATAGTACAAAACTATGCGCTTCTAATTTGCAATTATTTATTGGATGAATTGAAGAGCGTACCACAATCTTAAAAAACCCCTTATAATTCGCAGTTATAATTTTCAAATAGCGAAAGAATAATCTACATTGCATCATTCATTGGTACAATTTAAAACTGTTTTTAACCATTGCCCTTAATACAGAAATTTTTGCATGGCCAGAAAATGGAAGAAAGAATAGAATTTGCAAAGGGCTTCTTTATCTGATGGTAATAGTTGGCAAACTAGTAATGCAAGAGAAAACAAAGTCCTTGCATCATCACACTGTTGCAGTCTTGATAGAAAGAAAATCTGAGATCTTATTGGTGTAGAAATCAGGTTGTATGGAATTGCTGGGGCTTTGAAGCATTGACAAATTTGTCACGCCTATTAAAAGAAAGATGGAACAAAAAAGGAAAAACTTCATTATAGATGTGTATTGCACCAGAAGGTTTTTTTTTTTTTTTTTATTATCTACCCGACCTGAGATTGGAAAAAAAATCAGAATGCAGTATTGGCTATACCTGAGAGAACAAGAAGAGTTTTGCAGCCACCGTTTTGTCCAAACAGAATGTCAGTATCTAATCTGTCCCCAACCATGCATATCTGTGACTTGAGGATGCCAAATCTGTTGAGTAACATGAAAACAATGCTATTAGAAAGCAATACCTATTATTTACAACTAAACAGTTTCCAGTGTTCATTTGTCTAGCATCACCGCAGCCCTTGTAAATTAGACATTCTCCCAACAGAGTTCAATCATCTGTGAAGCAATCTATTGTTTGATGAGGTAGTCAAGTGTGAAAAAACACCAAAAATGGAAAAGGAGAAGCATTTGACAACAGATACAAATTGCAATCAGAAAAACGGTCCAGAAAGAGAAAGAGGATCATGTCTTCAGCTCTTTGCTACCCTATTTATAAGCATACTTATATCAAGGATGATAAAAATCTAGTTAACTCCATCGCTTTGTATGTCTATCACAAAGGATATTCTGACGCATTTCAACTCTACTTAAATCAAATTCATGTTTGTTCCCTACCAATAAAAATACAGTAAAATTAGTAACAAATTAAGACTTCTAGTATGGTATCTTACAAATAATAGGTATAGCAGTATAATGCCTACTTGGGCACTTAATAAGCATTGTAACAATTAAACCAATTTCCCTGCACTCATGTTATCACTTGCTAAAGAAGGGAGAAGAAACAGAAAAAATGTATATAAAAATTAGAAAACATACTTGTTTGCGAGGTAGTCCATCATAAAAGTTGAGGGCTTTCCCACAACAAGTGGCTCACGTTGAGTAGATCCACAGATGGCACCAACCATAGAACCGCCACCTGAAATCAAGTATTGTCCTATAGGTGACTTACACAGTTGAGGAAAAATGATTGTATCATAAGAATATGTTCATACACCAAATTACGATGAATGAGTTTTAAGGATACATATCTTCCTAGAATGTCAAACGAACACATCACCTTGCAATTATGAAAGATTCGAATCATACTCTTCTGCTAATTTGTCTAATAGTTAAACCTCAAAAATGCTGAGTTTTCTTTTTTGGATATTTCATTTCAATTGACAAATTAATGGACGTGATTTTTTATAGTACTGTATGGCAAAACAATCTTCAGCAAAATTTGAACCATAAACTAATGTCGACATATTTTCCAAGGACTTATTTCCCTTGAAAATAATTTTAGGCTGACTCCTTGGATTTAGGAAAGACATTTAGCAGAGCTAACTAGTATTGATGTCTCTCAAAGCATTATAACAACAGAAAGATATCCCATGTACCAAAAAGGAAAAGGGTACTGAGATATCAAACAACACGAAACTTTTGAGAATAGGGGAAAAAAAAGAGAAGCAAAGCACCAGCATATAAGAAAAAGAAACATGAAAAACATTCGGTAAGAAACAATATTCAGCCTTCATTTCCTATGTACCCTGAACAATTTTAGCTTATCAATTTTAACAAAAGAAACAACTCACTTAATGTGATGGGATTGTCTTGGTGGAACTCAGTAAATTAGTTACCAAATTGTTCTCCCCCGGCCCCTCCCCAAACAGTTAAAATAACCAAACTATTTGATAATTTATGGTCCAGAGTTCAGATAAAACATCATAAGTACTTAATTCACAAGAGTTTTACCAAATGCTTATAGGAGAAGCAAATGATGTTGTGAAACACAAAAGTCCAGTTAAGGGAGCAGTGAATAGAACCTGCCCATTCCTGAGCATCTGTGAGATGAGTGACAGCATCACGATTTGTAGCAATGAAAAGACAACCAGGATTTTCACGGATACAAAGTGTCCCATACCTCCATTAATTGAATAAAACAATTAGTAACCTCATAAAAATAACAAAACCATAAATATTTAGCTTGCATGTATTTGTTAAAATAGTTATGCATACAATGTAGTCGTACACAATCCTCTATTGAAAGTTTGACTCATCACTTTCATTTCCAAACTCTTTACATTAAGAGCATTAATTTAGTCCCAAGAATTGCAGTTCACTTTAATTAAAAAATGTCATTTTTCAATTTAAACCATCACTCCTTAGCTACCATTCAGCAGTAATGTGAAATAAAATGTTCGTTGATGTATTTAATCCTGTTTGTTTTAGGTATCCTCTGGGTATGTAAACTGTTTGCCAGTCATGTGCACATACATTTGTGTTATTAGAAAGTGTAGAACTTACTGGACTTTGTAGTAGTTGAAGTATCGATCAAATCCAACAACAACAGCCCCAACCTATATAGCAAAAATGAAAGTTCAAAAGCTGCTTTCTGTTTGCTTAGACCCAAGAAGTTAACATTAAGGCCATTGAGACAATTTCATTTTCATGGTTTCAGTAGTTTAAGGGAAAAAAAAGGAAAGCAAGACAAAGAGACAGCTAAGAAAAATGATAAGACTTCACATCTTTATCATGCTCCATTAAAAACCCTGGCTTCAGTTCTATCTTCTTTCCACCGTCCTCCTGCAAAATAATTAAGACATAGCATAAAAATATGCCAAGAGAAAACCACATAAGAGATGACAGATAAAATAAAAATGCTACTAAGAAGTGAATTCAACATGATTGTCAAGTGCTATGGTTTGTATGGTTAGACCACATCCCCGCTGCCCAAACTTACTACACAGCCTGTAGGTGCAAATTACAGCAGTAAAACCCCTCAAGCAAAATCAAACATGTCAAGGATCATTTCCAGTTGAGTATTAAAAGCTTGGAAACATAATATGGTGCACAGAAGTTTAAATAGATATATTATCATCAATATAGATCTTTGTGCCAGCTGAATACATGGCATACTGCCCTGCCGATTTCAGTTTTCAACAAAGAGTGATGTTGAAAACAGGAAAAATGAAGAAAACCCAAAACAAAAATATTAGGATCTGCTATATCCTTTTTCTTCTTATATCGAATAAATAAGCTTGTAGCAATTACTTTTACCTAGTTTGTTCACCAGAAAGTCTAAATTTTCATTATATCAAGAGATGCCAGACTCCATAGAGTAAAGCAAAGTTATTCAGTTAGGAAATATATCGAGTAGGGATATCAATCTTACAATCAAATTTGTCGAGGTATTAGCATAATATTAGGGATTGTAATTATGTGACTTAGGCTGTCAATTAGGATTGTAGATATTTCTTTCCTTATTTCGTATGTGTTTTGAGCGTATAAATACCTATGCTAGAAAGAAGTATGACAAAGGCATTTTTATTCAAAATTATATTTTCTTGCTTTTTTGTTCAAACCACAGCAGCCAAAAACCGTTTCTTTTTTTCTTCTCTTTCTCTTTTCTTTTTCTCTCTTTTCTTCTTAAATTAACATGGTATCAGAGCCAGGTTATTCTCACCATACCTACCATTGAAGAGCCCACCCTTTGTCAAACTTTCTGACCAAGCATCGTCGTCAAAAGCTACACGTGTTTCTCCCACGTGCCGTCACAAACTCCTAGACTGTCTCCAACGCATCAGTGCATAGGCCTTCCTTCGACCACCATCTTTTGTCTCAAACCTCCCAAAACTCTCGCTCTGCAATTCCAAATCTAGTGCTGTTATCCACCTATCATTCCGACTCTCCTTGGTATTTCTTCTTGACATCCTCTCTATAATTTTGGCTGAAAGTTCAGGGGATAAATCAGTCATATTATTTGGGAAAGATTATGATGAATACTTGAAATAGAAAGCATCAAAGTAGCAGTCACTCTCTTCCTCCATGGTTTCTGTTCTATCAGGTAATTCCTTTGCTTGCCGTAGACAGTCATTCAATACCTTTTGGATACTTGATTCAAGTGCTTCTGATCACATTTACGGTAGCAAGAACCTTTTCTCTTCTCTTATCCCTCCTTTAACTTCCTCTACAGCTACACTTGCTAATGGATCCAAAACTGTCATTAAAGGGGTGGGAGAAATCTATCTTCTTCCTTCCATTCCATTAGTGTTAGTTTTGTACACCCCAGAATGTCTATACAATTTGATTTCCATTAGTAAACTTTTCAAACAATTTAATTGCAAAGTTATCTTTTATTCCCATTTTGATTGTGTAGGATCGAAGTAAAGGGAAGATAAATAGTGAAGGACGTAAGTCACATGGATTATATTATATTTCTTGTGCTGCAACTTCAATCATCTTGTCTTCCAATACTTCTATTGATCTTCACAGTCGATTAGTCATCCTAGCCTCTCCAAACTTAAAAGAATGATTCCTAGTTTTTCTAAGTTATCTTCTTTAGAATGTGAGTCATGTCAACTTGGTAAACACACTCCCACTTCTTCAAAACAAGTGAATAAAAGAGACTCATCTTTATTTAGTCTTGTTCATTCTCACATATGGGGCTTGCATCGTGTTGGTACAACCTTTGGTTTCTATTATTTTGTTACTTTTGTTAATGACTATTCTCATTATACCTAGTTATTTCTGGTGAAAATAAGTATGAACCGCTTGATATTTTCAAAAAAAATTTATGCTTAGATTTTTAATCAATTTGGTGTTTCTATTAAAGTTTTTCGTAGTGATAATGCTCCAGAATATAAAATATCTTAACCTCTTCAGGAATTCATGGCCACTAAAAGGATCATCCACCAAGCTTTTTGTTTATATACCTCCATAGCAAAATGGAGTAGTCAAGTGTACAAACCGCCACCTCAATGAAACTGTTTGTACTACACTTATTCATCATTAAAAACTGCTACCTCAATGAAACTGTTTGTACTACGCTTATTCATCATCAAGTACCACTTTGTTTTTGGGGGTTTTGTCCTTACTTCTTGTTATTTGATTAACCGTGTGCCTTCCTCTGTCTTACAAAGTCAAAGTCCTCATTCCATTGTCTTCCCCGATCGGTTGTCTTATCCCCTCTCTACTCGGGTTTTTAGTTATACTTGCTTTGTTCATAACTAGACACCAGGATAAGACAAACTTCTTCCCAAAGCTATTAAATGTATCTTCTTAAGGCACTCTCGACATCAAAAGGGTTACAAATGTTACGATCCTATTACTTACAAACATGTTGTTTTTGCTGATGTAACCTTCTTTGAGGCTACTCCATATTTCTCCTTTACATCTCTAATCCAAAATGAAATTGTTGAAGCCCTCCCAACTCCTATCTTTCCTATTGCTAATAATACACCTTCCACTAAATCTCTTCATGTTTATTCTCGTCGTGCCAGTTCACATGCTCCTAATCTTCCTTATGCAGATACAAGTCAGGTAGCTATTCCAAGTGACTTATCTCCTACATTACCATCGTTTCCACCTTCAATTCTACCTCAAACGGAAGAGCAGGCTCCACCTATTGCTCTTAGAAAAGGTATCCAATCATCTCAAAATTCTTATCTAATTTACATTTGTTTGATTTGTCATTGTTTATCACCATCTTATTATGCCTTCACCTCATCTTTATCCAATGTGTCTATACCTAAAATTGTTAGTGAGGCAAAGGCTGATCTTGGATGGCAACAAGCTATGGTGGAAGAAATGAATGCTCTTAATGCTAATCATACGTGGGATCTTGTCCCCCGACCACCGAGAAAGACTGTTGTTGGATGTCGATGGGCATACACAGTTAAAGTTGGTTCAGATGGTAAAATAGACCGGTTAAAGGTGCGTCTGTTTGTGGAAGGTTTTTCAGAAATTCCTGGTCTTGATTATAGGGAAAATTTCTCGTCAGTTGCTAAGATCACTTCAGTTTGCCTCTTGATCTCCCTTTCCGCAATGAATCGTTGGAGTATTCATCAGCTACACATTAAAATGCTTTTCTTTAGGGGATTTAAATGAGGAAATTTATATGGAGCAAGCATCTGGATTCATTGCTTAGGGGGAGTCTGGACTAGTATGTCGATTGAGGAAATCTCTGTATAGTTTAAAACATTCCCCGGAGCTTCGTTCGGATGGTTCAGTGCTGTCATTAACAATTTGGGATGAAAAAGAGTGAAGCTAATCATTGTCTTCCATCGTCATAACAATCATGGTAAGCGCGTCTATTTGGTTGTTTATGTGGATGATATTGGCATCACAAGTGATAATCAGGAAGGAATAATGCAACTCAAGCAACATCTTTTTGACCATTTTCAAACTAAAGATTTGGGAAAGTTGAACTATTTTTTGGTATTGAAGTGGCACAATTAAACACAGGTATTATGATCTCTTAAAGAAAGTATGTGTTGGATATTTTGAAAGAACTAGGAAAGCTGGATTGTAAACCTGTTGGTTCACCTATGTATCCTAATGTCAAGCTTATTCCAAGACAGGGGGAACATTTAAAAGATTCTAACCAATATTGAAGGTTGGTTTGGAAATTGAATTATCTTACTATCGCATGTCTTGATATTTCTTTTCAGTGAGTGTGGTTAGCCAAATTCTTTAAGCTCCATATGATAGTCACTAGAATGTCGTAATGCGTATCCTTCAATACGTCAAAGGTGCTTCTACACAAGGTCTGCTGTATGGAAATAAGGGACAAACGCAGGTAGTTGGATGGCAGGATCTCCTTCAGATAGGAGGTCTACTTCAAGATACTGTGTCTTCATTGGAGGGAATTTAATATCATGGAAAAGCAAACGGCAAGATGTGGTTGCAAGGTCAAGTGCAGAAATGTAGTTCATTGAACTAAGCCTCTAGTCACTTGTGAACTTATCTGGTTGAACCAGTTTCTTCGGGAGTTAAGACGTAAACTTGACAGCCTAATGAAGTTAAGATGTGATAATCAAGCAGGATTACATATTGCTACAAATGTGGTGTTTCATGAAAGGACGAAACACATACAGATAGACTGTCACTTTGTCAGAATAAAGATCAAGTCAAAGTGTATTGAGTTATGCGCCTTGGCGTAGGATCTAGTCACAGGTCTAGACGAGAAAGAATTCTTGCTTCAACATAAGGCTACTCAAAGGGCAGATTCATCCTTGACTGAACTCCCTCTCAAAATAACGTTTCTTTTTTATAGAATAATTGCTTGCCTCTTTATTTCATATTGACAGTCTTTTATAGACTGTTAATAACAAAAGAAAAGAGTCCTAATTGACATAAAATAGAATTCCTAACTTAAAATTTATGAGGAAACAAAAACCTAATATAATAGAAAAAAAAAGTAAAACTAAAATTCTTAATAAAACCTGATATAATAAATAAAACTAAAATTCCTATTGCAATAAAAGTGCCCATATCATTACTCCCCTTCTCGGAGTTGAGCTTGTCCTCAAGCTCAAATTCAGAATAAACTTCAGAACTTATCCAAAATTATCTACCTCATCATCATCTTGATTGCCTTTAACATATGGTACTTCTATCCAAAATAACCTTTTACATTTGTATCTCATGGAATAAGACTCGTCACAATTATAACACAACTCTTTAGCCTTTCTTTCTGCCATTTCTGTCTGTATCAATCTCTTAATAAATGGTGCAGAAGAACCTATTTTGCTGTTGTTCCCTGTTGGTTTTGTTGTTTGTCCCCCTCCCTTTGCAATGCTCTTAGTTGTTGGAATGATTGAATTGCTGCCAATGTTTTGGGAAGTTGGCCAATTCAAGATGGCTTGAGATGATAGTTTGGAAGAGACATTTTGTTTACGTTCCAATATTCGAGCCATATTCATTGCAACTCCAAGGTTTTCCGGTTGTAGCATCTCAATATTAATTCTAAGTTCCCGATCAACCCGGCAGTAAAGAGATTTACTTGTTGTTGAGGCTTAAGATCAATAGTCCTAGCCAATAGTGATTGAAATTGGCGTTGATATTCCTCTACATCCCAGTTTGTTTCAAGTTGGCAAGTTCTCCCAAGGGGTTATTACTCATAGGTGGCCCAAACCTTACATGACAACACTCTTTGAAGCGCCCCCAATCAAGATTTGCCTCCTCTTCTTCCATTTGATCAAACCACAATTGTGCCTTTCCTAAAAGATGGAATGATACTAAGCTTACTTTGTCTTCTTCCTTAGTTCGTTGATTGCTAAAAAAATTTTCGCATCTTTTCAACCAACTTAAAGGATCTCCAACACCATCATAAGTGGGAAATTCCATCTTAGAGTATCATGGCACCATGCACCCATCATGTTGCAAGTCTAAATTCCTTTTCCTACCTTCTCCGCTGCCCTGTTCTTCATTATTCTTCTCAGAATCTCCTTTCGTTATCTTTTGGATCGAAAGAGACAATATCGCCACCTACTCCTCTAATGCTTGTTGCCTTGTAGCCATTTGTTTCATGAAAGCCTCCAGCTTGGCTGTCAAAGGCTTTTTGTCACCCATGACAGCTAGCTCGAATACCAAGTTGTTATGCGCCTTGGCGTAGGATCTAGTCACAGGTCTAGACGAAAAAGAATTCTTACTTCGACCTATGGTCACTCAAAAGACAGATTCATCCTTGACTGAACCCCTTCTCAAAATAACGTTTCTTTTTTATAGAATAATTGCTTCTCTTTATTTCATATTGGCAGCCTTTTATATACTGTTAATAACAAAGGAAAGAATCCTAATTGACATAAAATAGAATTCCTAACTTAAAGTTTATGAAGAAACAAAAACCTAATATAATAGAGAAAATAAGTAAAACTAAAACTCTTAATAAAACCTGATATAATAAATAAAACTAAAATTCCTATTGCATATTGCTACTAGTTTTGTCAATTCTAATGATTAGTTAGCTAACATTCTCACTAAATCTCTTAGGAAACCTCGGATTCAGCATATATGTTACAAGCTAGGAGCATATGATCTATACGCTCCAACTTGAGGGGGAGTGTTGAGATATTAGCATAATATTAGGGATTGTAATTATGCGATTAAGGCTACCAATTAGGATTGTATAGTTTTCTTTCCTCATTTCGCATATGTTTTGAGTGTTTAAATACCTATGCTAAAAAGAAGAATGATGAGGGCATTTTTATTCAAAATTCTATTTCTCTTCTCTCTTTTTTGTTCAAACGGTAACAGCCCAAATTGGCAGCAGCCATCAACCGTTTCTTTTCTTCTCTTTCTCTTTTCTTTTTCTCTCTTTTCTTCTTAAATTAACACAATTAATCAAACAGCAGCTACTAGCATCTTTTAATGACTTGTGGAATGAGGAGAGGGCTATGGTAGAAGAAATTCACAAAAGCCTACTTTTTTGTCGTATTACTGCTAACTTTCATCTTTAATTTAGTGAAATGATCCTTAAGATGTTTACAAGAGTTTAACAAATTAATGAGAGGACATCAAGAAATTTATTGCTATTTTCCTTGTATTTATATATATTATATATGATCAGCAAGCTTTGCAGATTCTATAATGTTTCAAGAATAACTGATGTTACATGCAAATTGAAATACTTGCATACCGGCCCACCAAGGTATTGGAATCCCGCAAGCTCAAGCTCCTTTAAGATGCCATCCTCACCAATGACATAAACCTATATCATGATAAGTTATCAGTCCATAATCATTCATATGAAATCACCAAATTTATAATTAAAAGTAAATTTTAGGAAGATGGATCAAAACTGAAATTCGGAAAGCAAGAATATTGAGAACATATGCTCCTTGATATATAAAACTGATAAGATAATGAGGGTAGTAAACAGTGAATGGAAAAAGATGCAACATTTAGTATTATTTATGATATCATACAAATAGAACATACATGTGATACACACATATACATATCACAAGTGAAGGCATTTAAATAGAGGCTGATAGCATTTTAACCATCTAACACAGTATGCTGAAATTTTATTGTTCATGCCAGTCCATCTGACAGCAGATTTCCAGTTTTGCTAGGCATACAACTTCAAAAATTCAACAATACTTACTTTTTTATCTTTTGGGAAATTAATGGACTTCAAATATGCAGCAGCAGCAAATGAAGATGCAAAAATTTCCTCCTGAAATCATTAATCAAGTCAGAACTTATGATCGACATCTAGATGTAAACACCAGTGACGATTAACAGACTAACCTCATTAACATTCAGGCCAAGTGTCTCAAATTTTTTACCATATTGTTTCCTGGATTTGGTTGAGTTATTCGTGACAAAAACCAGTCTCTTTCCCTGAGGAACAATAGGAACAACTTGTCTATTAACCATAAAACATTGCCCTATTTTCAATATGAAGTTTGCTGCAGCTTTACTTAATTCCTAACATGATATATGTGCTACTTTTTAACTTTAAGGAAGCAAGTTAAACAAGGAAAATAAGATTAACAAAGCAACTTGATTTTACAAATATCCTCGGGGATACAGAAATGCACATATCCAGGCTCAATTACAAACCTTTGACCGAAGCATATCAAGAGTTTCAGGGACTCCATCTATTAATTTATCACCCTTCCATATAACTCCTGCAAAATATCCGTCTATTAGCAAAAAATTCTTTTGGTCACAACATCAATGCCAATCAATAAAGCTAATTATTGGACTCATAATTTATCAGTTCCATAAAAAACATATGCCTTATCAATTTATCAAGAAATTGATTCCCAGAACAAGGGTTCATTCTTTTTTATTGAATTTCTTAGCATTTCTTAAGCTTGGCTAAAGGTGTAATTGGCAGACAACTATTTTTCTATAATGATGTTAGTCATAGTTACATCATATCTTTCATCAGTTTCTGGAAAGCATTTTCAAGCGAATAGCCACATTATTCACTAAAAATCCATCAATAAGCATTATTAGATAGAAATTAATCAGTACCACCACCATCCATAGACAATACTTTTTTTTTTCGTTTTATTTTATAGAAAAGGAAATTAAAAGTAAAACCCATTATAGTGAGATAGAAAAGAAATTAAAAAGATGACCATCACAATCAAAGATGAAAGTCTCGACGGAGGCGATAAGCTCGTCGGCGTTCTCCAAAGGTTGAGCGGATGCCTTTGCTCTTGTTGTAAAACCCTCCATTGATCTAGCAGACTTGTTGGGACTGCAATTGCTAATACTCGTGCATTTGATGGCCAAAGCAGAAGCAGAAAAGGAGCTGAAAGAAGACAACCTCTTGAGACACAAGAACCGATGAGGTGTATTGATCACAAACTTCGAAGATGAAGATGAGGCAGCCGTAACAGAAGCTGCCACTGAAACTGAAACTGCTGCTTTGGTTGCCATCTTCTCCCCTTGTTTTTAACTTCTTTTCTATAATTTTTATTTCAGTTTTACGAAGTGTCGGTACTTTTGTGGCCGTTATGCTTTAGCAAGTTTGAGTGGTGGCATTTTGCCTTCTCATCCATTTTTGGATTGGACCCGTAACCTTTTTCTCTTTCGGTTTTTTTTTTTCTCAGTAGCAGGTAATTATATTTATGTTTTTCCTTCTACATTCTTTCCCTCATTTCATATAGTTAAAAATCTAGGTTAAATTTGACCCTAGCTTAAATATTTTATTTTGTTTACTCAATTTTTAAACTTTTAAAATGATCACTTAATTATATTTGTTTTTTGGTCTATTTTCATTAAGCTTTGTTAAGTATTTGACAAGTGAGTGAGGTGGTAGTCTAAAAATTAGTTAATAATAAATTTAACCTTCACTTTTTATATATTCTGTCAATGTAGGCATAATTTTTTTTGAAAAACCCTTAGCATTACAAATTGATCCTAACTTTAAAAAATACACATATTTTTCAAAATATATAATAAATTTAAAAAATATATAAATTGCATTAAAATCATAAAACTAACTAAAATCCTCTCATCTTTTTTTTTTTGGTATTCTCTATATCGATTTTATAGCCCATGTTTGAGTTTTATAGAGGCTCCTCCTGACAATGTCATTTCTAAGGTTCAAACCTGTGTTCTCCCCTTAGGAATGTAATGTACCTTACCATTGTACACAACCATCTATTAGTAAATCCTCTCTCATTTACATTCCTCTTTTATTCTCTTTCGATATTGTCCGGCTTCGTTGTCGTCGACACCGAAAATAGAGGCTCTTATACTGTATTCGACTGAACTTGTTCAGTCTTTCAAGCCAACGAAGAATATTCCTTTAAAGGAAGATAGCATAAAGCCTTTGACGCATGTCGCTTCCATTGTACCTGACAAATGCGATGCTTTTCACCATCTTCTTTTGGGTGGTTTATTTTTTCTTTCCTATTGGCGTGAGAAGATCTGAACATCCACGCCATCTCCACGTTATCACTTTTCTAAGATCATTGTGATTCTCTCATTTTTCACATTGTTTATTTAGCTTTTGTGTTTCTTTAGGCTTTACTTCTGTAACACCCTATATGTCATAGCCAACACCCAACTTGGTAAGATATTATCTGTTTTGGGCACACATGGCCATCACGGCTTTATTCTTGGGAGCATCCATACACCCTTAAAAGGCCTTTTACCACTTAAGTGTTACTACCCCTTTTATATAGTCTAGGTTTCTTGTCGCGTGTGAATATGATAGGTGAATTGTGCAAGTATACACGTCGGATCAAGTAATAAAGTGATAAATAAGATAGTATCCACAGGGATTGGATTAGGTATAAAAGTGGTCAAGTTACTTTATAACGAATTATGATTAATGCTATGGCAAAACAAAGATAAGTATGTAGTGGTAATTTAAAGGAATAAAAATGCGTGTGTAACTGATAAATAATGGGAAATGTTATGACAAGTCGAAAGTGAAAATACAATGGCAATTACAAGAATAATTATGTGAATAATATGCAAACCAATAAATAAATAACTAAGAATGTTATGGCAAAGATACTACGACAAAGGGTAAAGGGTCTACGATGTTGATTTGGAAGGTTTAGATTACTAAGAATCTGCCATTACTTTCAGTAATACCTTAGCAAAATCTTACTCAATCTACTATTCAGAAAAGACATAAAATGACTTGCTTCTTTCGAGAGCAAGATCACAAGTTACTTGGCCTGTGTCTATAGGCCGTGGCACGATACCCTGCACTATTTTGTCTTCATTCTATATGAACACTGCTCTATGTCTAGAGTCTACTACAAGTAACTCTTGAGTACTTGTTCCTACCATTCAATTACGATCTCACTACTCCAATCTTTTCAGAATTAGATTAGTTTATGGGCATGCTGCACAGCCGTCTATATCTAGGGATTACACACATACAATTTTAGAAATAAAAATAACTAAATGAAACAATAAATTAATTTAGATCTTGTAACATCTTAAATTAGGGCCTAAACGAAAAAGTGGTTTCAAAACCACAAATCTAAGGTGGAAATATTCCTATTGATGAAGTTTTAAGGTCTACTATGTGATTTAATAACTGTATGAAAATATCAACAAGAAATTTTACCGATAAGGTGTCTAATTGAGTTATTAAAACTAAATTGTAATAAGTGAAAAACACGTGTTCTAGTTGAATAATGGGGCTTAAATGTGATGGGATTTCAAATGTAAAGTCCTTATTTAGTAATTATACCATTATATGACATTATGGACAAAAATGGACATAGGAAGGATAAAATCTCAAGGTTTCAATGGAAGGGCATTTTGGTCCATTGGTTATTAAAAGAATTAAAAGGGAAAAATAGTTAAAAATTTTGTCCATCTTCATCATCCTTGGCTGAAATTTTCAATAAGCCATAGCTAGGGTTTTTTTCATCTTTAAAGCTCAAAAGTAACTGTATCTTAGCCCCGTTTTTAATGTTCTTTATATTTTTAAAATCCTCGTAGCTTGATTTAGCTATTTCTACCCTTAATTTGAGCTAGGGTTCATGTTCAAAACTATACCCATGAATGATATGCTTGTGCTTTGATGTCTAATGGAAGAATATGGAGGTTTGAGGTGTGATAACCCACTTTTACTAGGTGGTTTTTGGTGAAATTGATAAAAAAAGGACCTAATTGTAAAAGTTGTAAAAACTATGTATAAATGTATGAATAAATGACAAATGTGGGTTGGTATAAGAGAGAAAATGATTCAACTAGGCTTGAATAATGAGAAAAATGGGGTACTTTTCATTTTACGAGCCTAGAGGTAATTTCATAATTTTGTAAAACTTTAGGGGCAAAATTATAATTTTGCCATAGTTTGATTTTTGGACTGAATTGAATAGTGCGTGTATTAAACGAGTTAAATTTTCTATTCTAGATCAAGAGGGACGAGGAATAGACATTGACCGAGGAAAAGGCAAGGTTGTGGATTAAATTGGAAATTGTCACATTTTGCACCGAGGTAAGTTGTGTGGAAGTAATTTAACAATTCCATTATCATGCGTTTAATAATTTATGTTTTATGATATATGTATGAATGCCCTAATGAAATTGGCTTGTGATGATTTACTGAAAGTTTGGTGATAGCTTTATATCTCAGAAACCCCAGGTGACCCTGAGGAATACTTAGGATTCAGACATCATGACACCACGATTAACGAGATCCCGTGTAAGACCATGTTTGGGACATGGCATCGGCATCCGTGATGAGAGCTAGTGTCAGACCATGTTTGGGACATGGCATCAGCGTTGATATGAGGGCTAGTGTATGACCATGTCTGGGACATGGCATCGGCGTTGATATGAGGGCTAGTGTATGACCATGTCTGGGACATGGCATCGGCGTTGATATGCGTGCTAGTGTAAGACCATATCTGAGATATGAAGTTGATATGAGATTTCGTTTAAGACCATGTTTGGGACATGGCATCGGCACTGACATGAGACTTCATATAAGACCATATCTGGGATATAACATCGATATGTAGACCCATGTAAGACCATGTCGGGGACATGGCTTTGGCATTTTATTTGGTTTATGATGATTCCAAATGTCTTTTAGTATTCTGGGTAATTCAACGGGCCATTCAAGATTATGATTAAGAAGTGGGGTAGAATGAGTAAGAATGTATGGTACAAGTATGTACGTAAACCTCATGAGTATTAGACTCGATTCATGTTGGGAAATTTGGTGTGGGTATGAAAGAGTAACATAAGCATAAAGTTCAAAGACATTTATTATCAATTCTCAATATGTTCATTATGTGTAATATGATAATATGGTCATAATTGATTGCATGTTTATTTCGTGAGTTTCATGATCTATGTTGTTTATTATTTACACATGACTTACTAAGCTATATGCTTACCTCTCTCTCTTTTCCTTTTTCTTTTAGCATCGTCAAGTTAGCTTGGGGATCGTGAATGTCAAAACTTGAGTCACACTATCAACAAATCTTTTGGGGTATAATTAGTTTATTACATTTAAGTATGGCACGTATAGGGGACTTATTATTTTGTTATATGTGTCATATTTGTTAGCCAAAGCGATGGCTCATTTTGGTATATTATTCCATTCTGTATATGGTCATGAAATATGGCTCATATTGATTTTTGGGTTAAAATCCCTAAATATTGATACATGCATGATATATGTTATTACCCTTGTGGTGAGTGCCAAATTGGCTATAAATAATGGTTGACAAAATGTGGAATTTATGCTTGATGGATAAATGATGTCAATTGGCATGGTCATCTTAGTGATAAAGGTAAAGACATGGATTGAATGAACTTAACAAGTCATGGAGTCCCAATTAGGTATACGTGATATGAAATTGTCATGCATGAGTTAAAGCTATGGAAGTCTAAGTAGCCCTTTTATGCCACAATAATCACCATTAACATATGAGTGTGAGTATGCATTGTCAAGGGTGACAAGAGGGCTTGGAAAATAGCCTCAAAGTTGTCTACATGGGTAGACACACGGGTATATGTCTAGGCCATGTGTGACACACGGTCAGCCCCATAGGCGTGTCGTCCGGTCGTGTGCCCCCTACACCTTAATTTTACAAGTCAGTATGCATGGTAGTAAACACACGGGTAGAGACACGGCCGTGTGTCTCAATTGTGTGGAGGACACGGCCCCAGGACATAGGCGTGTGCCCAGGCCGTGTGAAGTCTGCACCTTAAATGTGAAAATTAAATTCACGCGACCTAGCACACGAGCGTATGACTTGGCCGTGTGATCCTTAATTGATGCTAATGTCATAAACAGAGAGTTACACGGCTTGGAGACACAAGCATGTCCCTGTGCCCACACAGGCTTGGGACCCTATTTTACGAAAATTTTCTAAAGTTCACGGTATGATTCCGAACCACCCCCAATGTATGATGTGGGCATTGTGGGCCCGTATTAGGGACGAGTTGCATGTGTATGTACAGTTTATATTCAAAATAATTTTATGGCTCAGTTCGATGTGTATGTTTACGTTTTAGTCCGGTAATGACCTGTATCGTCCTTTTTTTGGACACGGGTAAGGGGTGTTACATTTATTGGTATCAGAGTTACGGTTTAGTCGGTTCTAGGACTACGTAGCGAGTGTAAAAGTCTAGCTATACATGCCCTACGTACATTATGATAGTGTGACAACTCCTGACAATTTAAATTGTGTTTTATATAGTAAATAGATCCCGAACGAGCAGTTGCTGACGATGCAGAAAGTAACGTGCCTGCTCCCGCTAAAGGAGCAGTGCCATCTGATAGTAGACCCGAGATAGTTAGTAGAGGAGAAGGAGGTAGAAAAGCCTTTCTCCACATGATGAATAACTGGTACACTAAGTTTGTTCAGACAAACCCGGGTGTTCAACCTCCCCCACCCCCGCCTATTCCTCAGCCTACCTCTGTAGCTCCCCAAGTTGTTGAGATGATGAGAAGGGAAAGGCCTTCAGTTGACCAGATTAAAAAGCAAGGAGCCGAAGAGTTTCGAGCTAACATAGATGATAATCTGAAAAGAGCAAAATTCTGGCTCGAGAATACCATTCGGGTTTTTGATGAGTTGTCATGCACACCGAAAGAGTGCATGAAGTGCATGGTATCACTTCTAAGAGATTCAGCTTACCAGTGGTGTAATACCCTCATGTCGGTAGTGTCGAGGGAGAAAGTGACTTGGGAGTTCTTCTAAGAGGAGTTTCAAAAGAGGAAGGAGTTCCTCGAGTTGAAACAGGGTAAAATGACAGTTACCAAATACGAGCGTGAATTTATAAGGCTTAGCAAATACGCTCGGAAATGTGTATCTACTGAAGCCATCATGTGTAAAAGATTTGAAAATGGGCTGAACGAAGACATTTGTTTGTTGGTTGGTATCCTTGAGTTGAAAGAGTTTGTTGAGTTGAAAGAGTTGCAAGGTTGAAGAATTGGCTAAAGAAAAGCGGAAAGCCGATCTAGAGTCTCGAGACTCAAGGAAGAGGCAACTGAGCAAATCTTTTCAATCTTCATCTAAGAAGTCGAGAGAGTTCACTACTCGATGTAATGCCTCTGCTGGGTATTCAGGCAAGAATAGGAGTAAACAGTACACGGTTTCGAAAGCTCAGACTACTTCGATTGCTAGTGTTAGGAACGCTTGACCCAATAGATTGGGATGCCTCTAGTGTGGGAAGCATCACCTCAGAGAGTGTCGAGGGAAGATAGAACCTGTTTTAAGTGTGGTTTCCTTGACCATATTTTTAGAGATTGTCTTGAAAGGACAGGGAGAGGAAACTTTCAAGGAACAAGGTTAGATAGCAATACTAATAAGGGAAGACCTTAAAAGAATCCGAGTAGTGGGACGAGTAAAAATGGTGCACCTAAGGAGTCTATGGTGAGACCTGAGGGTAAGGCACTGGTAAGGACCTACGCCATTTGCGCTCGCGAAGAGGCCTTGTCTCCTGATGTAATTACGGGTACATTTTCTATCTATGAAGCTTCTATTGTTGCTTTGATTGATCCTGGTCTACCCATTCGTATAGTTGCATGAAGTTGGTGCCTGATATGAACTTGTTTGTTGAATCTAATGAGTTCGTAATAAAGGCGTCAAACCCGTTAGACAAGTATGTGTTAGTTGATAAAGTGTGTAAAAATTGCCTTTTAATGATTAGAGGTCATTGTTTTTCAGCTAATCTCATGCTGTTACCATTTGATGAATTTGATGTAATTCTTGGTATGGATTGGTTGACCACTCACGACGTGGTAGTGAATTGTAGAAGAAATTTTATTGAACTGAAATGTGAGAATGGTAATGTTCTTCAGGTTGAACCAGATGAATTGAATGGCATGCCTGCAGTGATTTCTTCCATGTCTACTCAGAAATGTGTAAGAAAGGGGTATGAAGCTTACCTTGCCTTTGTGTTGAACACTAAAAAGTCTAAGTTAAAGATTGAGTCGGTACCAGTAGTATGTGAATATCAGGATGTGTTCCCGGTAAAATTGTCGGGGTTACCTCCTATTAGGGAAGTAGAGTTTGGCATTGATTTTACTCTTGGTACTGCACCTATTTCGATTGCTCCGTAAAGGATGGCCCCAACAAAATTAAAAGAGTTAAAGGTTCAGTTGCAGGAATTGACTGATAAGGGTTTTGCAAGACCGAGCTTTTCACCTTGTGGCCCTCCTGTATTATTTGTGAAAAAGAAAGATGGTTCGATGAGGCTATGTATAGATTATCGACAGCTCAACAAGGTGACTGTAAAGAACAAGTATCCTTTGCAAAGGATTGATGATCTATTTGATCAATTGAAGGGACCCACTGTATTTTCAAAGAAAGACCAAAGGTTCGTGTAACACCTCACACCCTTACCCTATGCCGGGATGGAATATGAGGTGTTACCAAACTCGATCACATACAAACACATGTTTCTTAGTCATCAAAATTTAGACAAATTTAAAAGTTTTCTGATTCTTTATCAAGAACTTCATAACAAAAGCCTACGAGGTTCCATCTATCATTTAAAACCATTCGAGAAAGATTCGGATCTTCCCACAAACTCTAAAAAATATTACTAGATACAGGGGCACACGCCCATGTGGGAGGGGCAGCACGCCCGTATGACCAATTTGACATAGTCTTGCTGTTGGCCCGTATGGCTCACACGGCCTAGACAATACAGGGACACGCCCGTGTCCGACACCCATGTGGAATTAATTCCAAATTCATACCTACAGGGGTTTTCACACGGCCTGGCACACGCCCATGTCCTTCACACGGCCATGACACGTCTGTGTCCTAGCCCATGTAAACCTGGACATTCTAATTCTGACATCAGCATTTCTTAAGGATCAACAGCTAAGGCACACGCCCGTGTGCTAGGCCGTGCCCTTCACACGGTAGAGACACACGGCCGTGTCTCTGCCCGTGTGTTTACTATCATGCATACTGTGTGACAGCCCTATAGTGACCCTAGTCGGAAAGCGGTTTCAGGACCGCTAAACCGAGTCACCAAATTATTTGAATGTGATATTTATGGTCTAAAATATGTGAATATGAATGTGCAAAAAATTTTAACCTTCGATTTAGTTAATTACATGTGAATGTAGTACATAGGACTTGTGTGACACTTTTGAAATATGATAGGCTAATCTACAAGGATCAAATAGTGCATGTAATCAAAAGGGAGGACTTGCATGTCAAATTTTCCCCCTAATTACTAGTGGCCGGCCATGACAAAGGGTGATGGGCAAAACATGTCATAGACATGTTGTGTTGGTGCATCATGGGAGGAAACAATAAAATAAAGTTAGTAATAAAGAAATGGGAAGAAAAAAAAAAAGGGTCTCATCCATGCCCCCCTATTGCCGTGAGTTGAAGGAGAGAAAAACAAAAAAAAAAAGGAGTGTTCATCCTTTGGTTCATCCTTGGCCGAATAGAGGAAAGAAAGGAAGGGGACGAGCTTGAGAAAATCGGCTATGGTGATTTGCTAGACTAAGGTATGTTTGATGTTGTCCATGAGATGCATGCATGTTTTAGTTGTTAGCTTGAGTTCTACCTAGCCCATGGTCTAAATCTTGCTATGTGATAAAGATGATACTCGGCCATGGGTGTTGTTTTCTTGGTTGGTGTTTAATGTTATGGTGGTTCACTAGATTAAGGGATGTGTTATGTTGCTTGAGGTGTTAGATAAATTTGAACTCATCACCAAGCTCTTTAAGCAACCCAAGTTAAAAGTTTTGATATTGAGGTATCTTGAGCATTCAGCCATGGTAGGAAATAGAAGAGAAATAAGGTTGTTGTTAGATGAAGTAGAGTCTAACAAATGAGCTCGTATGTGCATTAGTTGCTAGATTGAGAAGAATCGGCTAGCAAGTTGTGTGCTAAGGCCGAATATAAATTTGTATATTATGGGTAATGCATGTGTTGAATTAATGGAAAGGGGAGAGGATGCTTTAATGGTGTATATATGTGTATTAGCCAAGTTTTGAACTTGAAACAAATGGTGATTAGTCAATACAAGTGACCATACTTGTAGAATGTATTAAGTGTTGCAATCGGCCTTAGCATAGATGTGTATGTTCGGCCACATGAATGAGTCCATGAGTTGATGTGTATGTTCGGCCATAGGTAGCCTATTGATGGCTTTAGCTTGACTTAGAAAATTTGGCTAAGGGGAAATATTAGCTAGTATGTTAAATTCGATTCGTGATTTCGTACATATGTGACTCTAATGTCTAATGTATATATGGGCTAAGTACCTTGAGCTTCTCTTTTGATGTTCGAATGAATTGTATTAAATTGCTTGATGTGATTAAAAATGCGTATGATCATTGTGTATTTGAGCTAAAAGGTGGCCATATGACCTATCAAACTCCTTGTCATATTCGGCCATGAGCTAGCAAAATGAGACTTTAATAAGTTAAATTTGTTTGAATTAGCTCAAGAGCTTAGGGGACCACAGTTGGATAAGGGAAAGGAAAAAGTGATCAAATAGCCGTTGAAGCCGTTCGACAACATCCGAGGTAAGTTTTCGAGTAATGGAACTTAGATTATGATTTGATTAGATCATGCTCTTTGTGTGTGGCTATTGAGCCGAAATTGCAAGTGTGATAAGTGTCTTGTGTTTGAGTTTTGCTAATGAAGATGAAATACGAATGTGTCATGATTTATTGATAATTGTGCTTGGTTATTCGAATGATGTCCTGCTAAGTCCCAAGGCTTTGTGCTAAGTGAGTGTGATCCGGACTAAGATCCGAAGGCTTTGTGCTAAGTTACTAAATGCGACTAAGATCCGAAGGCATTTGTGCGAAGTTACTAAATCCGGGTTAAGTCCCAAGGCATTTGTGCGAAGTTACTAAATCCGGTTAAGTCCGAAGGCATTTGTGCGAGCTATTATAACCGGCTATGTCCCAAGGCATTTGAACGAGTAGTTATATCCGGTTAAATTTCAAGGTACGTGATTCGGGAATGAATGATCTTGCTGTAAAAATTTTAGTTAATACGCTTGTGAAATCCCAACAATGAGGTATGTTTCAGATGTGCTCAATTAGTTGAGCCCTTACAAATAAGTATTCGCTTAGTTGATAAATGAGCTACCGGCCTTTGGCTAAGTTGATCTTTGTGCATGAATATAAGGGTTGGTATGTGAAGTAAGCATGATATGGAGAATTTGTGCATATGAAATTATCTGTTTAGCTACATGAATGCTATACTTTGGTTGTGTCTAAATTCATGACTCAAACTTACTAAGCATTAAATGCTTACCCGTTTCTTTGATTCTCTTTTATAGATTTTGGTTCTTCACTATCGGACTCGAGATTTTGAAGTCAAGTCGCCCACACTATCAAAGCTCCTTCTTGGTGTACTATTTTGGTTCAACTTTGAAATGGCATGTATAGGACTACCCTTTTGTTGTAGGTCATGTACCTTTCGGTTTTGTGTAAATTTGGATAGCCATGCGAAAATGGCTTAAGTATACTTTGGGCATGGTATTAAAATCTTTGTATGTTGTTCATTAAGAGGTATGGAAATGTTTGGAAACGATTAGCCATTGGGATGGTTAATCATGATCATATTTTGTGCTATTTATGTTTAAGGGCTAGTTGAATCATGGAAACTATGAAATAGGTAAAGCCTACCTTAAAGACAGATGTTGACAATTTGTAGTGACGTGGATGTGAAAACTCACTAAAAATAGTAGGAATGGAATTAAATAGTGAATAAATTATGTAAACAGACCTTGACGAGTTTATTTTCATAGGAGAGTAACTAAACGATCATATGAACAGTATGTTAAGAGATATTTAAGTTTTAGTGAGATGTAGGCGAACAGTTTTTCGAGTCCATGTTTCGACTTTGGAAATTCATTATAAATTGACCAGAGATAGTTAGAAGTCATGCCATATATGTACAGATTCCTTTTCGAGTCTAATTTTCGTAGAAACAAACAACATCAGTATTGAAGCCCTGTACAGGGAGATATCCAAATCGTAATGTAGGAAGGTCAGTGTAGTCACACCCTGTAAAAGGGGAGACTTTAACTACTAAACTGTACTAATTGGCCCGACCAAAAATTCTAGAAAAAAAATTTATAGATGCATATATGAGTCTAGTTTCAGGGAAAAATCACGAAACTGATTTTCGAGTTGTGGAACTCAAGATATGATTTTTAAGGTGACAAAGTGATACGCTTAATGGGTCAGTCTGGAAATTTTAAAATGAACTGTGCAAGTAAGTGGATTAAGCTCGTTAACCCTCGTGTCCGACTCCGTGACGGTCTCTGCACGGGTGTTACAGTTTTATTGGTATCGAGCTACGGTTTAGTCGATTCTAGGACTACCGTAATGCGTTTGGGTCTAGCTATACATGCCATTTTATGTGATTATTTGATAGTGTGGTGATTTCGACATTTGCAAATGTGTTTATTTATAGTAATGGATCTCGATCCCGACCGAAGCAGTAGTGATGATCTTGAGAGTGTAGCGCTTGCTCCCAAGACAAGGGACAACGGCACGGCGGACTCTCAACCTAATGCTAGTAATCCAAATGATGAAGCTAGACAAGCTTTTATAGCGTGATGAATGATTGGTTCAACCAATACATTCGAACTAATACTACTGCTCCACAACCTCCATTCCCGAAAAATACCACCCTGCACCTACAATGCCTCCTAGAATCGACCAAATAAGGTCAAATAAGCCCCAGTTGATAGAATCCGAAAACACGGGCTATCAATTTAAGGCTACGGATAGCGATGATGCCGAGCAAGTGAATTTTGGTTGGACAACACTATTCGGTACTCGATGAGCTATCTTGCACACCCGATGAGTGCCTAAAATGTCCTATCTCCTTGCTACATGATTACGCCTACTATTGGTGGAATACGTTGACTTGTTGTGCCTAGAGAGCAAGTAACTTGGGAGTTTTTCCAAACCGAAGTTTGAAAGAAGTATATCACGAGATTCATTGACCAAAAACGGAAGGAATTTCTTGAACTCAAACAAGGTTCCATGTCTACATCGACTATGAACGAAAGTTTGTGAGGCTTAGCCATGCACGACGAGAATGCATTTCCTCGAAGCCGTAATGTGTAAACGTTTCGAGGATGGACTAAATGATGATATAAAGTCGTATGTTGGCATCTTGGAAACCGAGAATTTGTGGTACTTGTTGAGCGAGCTTGCAAAGCCGAGGAGCTCAAGATGGAGAAAAGAAAAGCGATATGGGAGCAAGGGAGTTTCAGAAGAGGTCTTGGGAAGCCCTTCCCACATCATCGAAGAAATTTAGAGATGGCTTAGGCCGATCTAGAGACACTACGGGCCTTTTAGACGAGATCGCGATCGACCCCCGTGAGCACACGAGTCACTTCGATCGCCGGTGTTGGAAATGACCGTCGAGATGAGCGGAATGCCAATATTGTGGTAAATGGCATTCGGGAGTTGTAGGTTCCATGACCGCTCTGTATAAGTCTTGGTCATTGACCACTTCATTAAAGATTGCCCGAGGTTGTATCGAATGTAATGCAAATCGAGTGGGAAACTGGGTGCTACCACTGCTCGAGGTAGACCATCTAGAAATACGGGCAATGCTAGTGGTGGTCAGAGAGGATCTAGGGATGCTACGACCAGATTTAAGGCTCGTGCTCTAGCTAGGGCTTATGCTATACACGCACGCGAGGATGCTTCCTCGCCAGATGTTATTACCGGTACTTTTACTCTCTTTGATACTAATGTGATTTCTTTGATTGACCCTGGTTCTACACATTCTTATATATGTGAAACCTTAGCATCCAGTAAGACTTTACCAATTGAGTCTACTGAGTTCGTAATCCGCGTGTCAAATCCCTTGGGTCGTTACGTGCTTGTCGACAAAGTGTGTAAGAAATGCCCCTAGTAATTCGAGGTTCTGCTTTCCCACGGACTTGATGCTTTTGCCGCTTGATGAATTTGATGTTATTCTTGGTTTGGATTGGTTGACCGTGCATGATGCGGTTGTGAATTGCAAAACAAGAGTATTGATTTGAGGTGCTAAATGACGAGATAATCCGAGTTGAGTCTACGGACTTAAAGGGTTGCCACCGTAATATCGCAATGTTGGCCCGTAAATATGTAAGAAAGGGTGCGAAGCATACCTTGCGTATGTACTTGATGACAAGGAATTGGAAAAGAAACCCGAATCTGTGCGGTGGTTTGTGAATACCGGATGTTTTTCCGAAGAATTACTGGGTTTACCAATTGCGGGAAGTAGAATTTGGTATTGAGCTTGTACCAGGACTACGCCAATTTCGATAGCTCAGATCGTATGGCACCAACCGAGTTAAAAGAATTGAAAGCTCGATTGCAAGAGTTGATGGATAGAGGTTTCGCTCGACCAAGTTTCTCACCTTGGGTGCACCAGTATTGTTTGTGAAAAGAAGGACGGAACCATGAGGTTGTGCATTGACTATCATCACCTGAATAAAGTGACGATAAAGAATAAATATCCGTTATCAGCGTATTGATGACTTGTTTGATCAACTAAAGGGAGCCTCGGTGTTTTCAAAGATAGATTTGAGATCGGGTATTACCGCCATGAATTCGAGATTCGGATATACCCAAAACCGCTTTCGAATGAGATACGGCCACTACGAGTTCTTAGTGATGCCGTTTGGGCTCACTAATGCCCTGCGGTATTTATGGATTTGATGAATCGGATCTTGATACGATTTGGACCGGTTCATAGTTGTGTTCATTGACGACATCTTGGTCTATTCAAGAGACGAGACCGAACATGCCGAGCACCGAGATTAGTGTTGCAAATTTTACGGGATAAGCGTTATATGCTAAGTTCAAGAAGTGTGAGTTCGGTTAAGAGAGGTTAGCTTCTTGGGTCACGTGGTATCCGTGATCGTATTCAAGTTGACCCGAGCAAAATTTCAGCCATACTTAACCGAAGCCTCCAGAAATATTACTGAGGTTCGAGCTTTTTGGGACTTGCTTACACTACCGACGGTTTGTAAAGGTTTCTCGATGATAGCCACACCCATGACGGCTACTTCAAAAGATGTTAAGTTCGAATGGACGGAAAAATGTCGAAAAGTTTTGATCAACTGAAAACATATTTGACTAAGCTCAATTTTAGTGCAAATTAATCGTGCAATGAGTTTGTCATCTATAGTGACGCCTCCCTACTTGGGTTAGGTTGCGATTGATGTAAGAAGGTCGAGTTGTGCCTATGCGCCGAGACAATTAAAGCCACATGAGAAAAATTATCCGACCCATGATCTCGAATTAGTCGCCATCGATTCGCTTTGAAAATATGGCGACATTACTTATTTGGTGAGAAGTGCCATGTATTTTCGGATCACAAAAGTCTCAAATATTTGATGACTCAAAGAGACTTGAATCTGCGACAAAGGCGTTGACTTGAGTTGTTGAAAGATTATGAGCTGGTCATTGATTATCACCCGGGAAAGGCTAATGTGGTTGCGGATGCCTTAAGTAGGAAATCACTGTTTGCTTTACGAGCAATCAATGTACACTTGTCTGTTCTACCCAACAATGTGTTAGTAGCCGAATTAAAGGCCAAACCATTATTGATTCATCAAATTCGTGAAGCTTAGAAAGTCGACGATGAGTTGGTTGCAAGACGGGCTGAATGTGTTCCGAATGTGGAATTGGAGTTTCAAATTGATGATGACGATTGTTTGAGGTACAGAAATCGGTTGTGTGTTCCAAGAAATTCAGAACTCATTTCGATGATTCTGAACGAAGCTCATTGTAGCCGAATGTCAATTCACCCGGGGAGTACAAAAATGTACCACGACCTAAGACGTCAGTTTTGGTGGCATGGTATGAAATGAGACATTTCCGATTTTGTTTCGAAGTGTTTAATATGTCAGCAAGTGAAGGCGGAACATCAAGTGCCTACGGGTTTGCTCCAACCGATCATGATACCTGAATGGAAATGGGATCGAGTAACGATGGATTTTGTATCTGGGCTGCCAGTGTCTGCAAGTAAGAAAGATGCGATTTGGGTCGTTGTTGATAGATTGACTAAGTCGGCTCACTTTATCCCCGTACGCACGGATTTTTCAATGGATAAATTAGTGAATTGTATGTTTCTCAGTTGTGAGATTACACGGGTACCTATTTCTATCGTGTCGGATAGAGATCCGAGATTCACCTCACGATTTTGGAAGAAATTGCAAGAAGCTTTGGGTACCAAGTCGTATTTTAGCACCGCTTTTCATCCACAAACAGATGGTCAATCCGAGCGGATAATTCGAGATACTTGAGGATATGTTGAGATATTGCATCCTCGAGTTTAGTGGTTCATGGAATGGTATTTACCTTTGATTGAATTCGCTACAACAATAGTTTTCAGTCAAGTATTAAGATGGCACCTTACGAGGCTTTATACGGTCGAAAATGCCGACGCCATTGTTTTGGACCGAGCTCGGTGAAAGTAAAATTTTCGAGTGGATTTGATTAAAGATCTTTGAGCGAAAGTAAGAATAATTTGTGAAAGTCCAAGGCGAGATCGATCGTCGAAGTCGACGCGGATTTAAAACGAAGAGATATTGAGTATCGTGGGAGACAAAGTGTTTCTTAAGGTGTCACCTTGGAAAAAGATACTCAGATTTGGCCGTAAGGGCAAATTGAGTCCGAGATTCGTTGGGCCGTATGAGATCTCCGAACGAGTTGGCCCAGTTGCATATAGGTTGCTTTTACCCCCTGAACTCGAAAGGATCCACAACGTTTTTCATGTTCCGATGCTTCGACGTTACAAATCCGATCCTTCACACGTAATAAACCCCTCCGAGGTCGAAATTCAAGCTGATATGAGTTATGAAGAAGAACCGATTCGTATCCTAGCTCGTGAAGTGAAAGAGTTACGAAACAAAAAGGTTCCTTTAGTAAAAGTGTTATGGCTCAAACACGGGATAGAAGAAGCTACTTAGGAACCCGAGAACTCTATGAAAGAGCGATACCCAAACCTATTTACCGGTAAGATTTTCGGGGACGAAAATTTCTTAAGTGGGGGAGAGTTGTGACAGCCCTATAGTGACCCTAGTTGGAAAGCGGTTTCGAGACCGCTAAACCGAGTCACCAAATTATTTGAATGTGATATTTATGGTCTAAAATATGTGAATATGAATGTGCAAAAATTTTTAACCTTCGATTTAGTTAATTACATGTGAATGTAGTACATAAGACTTGTGTGACACTTTTGAAATATGATAGGCTAATCTACAAGGATCAAATAGTGCATGAAATCAAAAGGGAGGACTTGCATGTCAAATTTTCCCCCCTAATTACTAGTGGCCGGCCATGGCAAAGGGTGATGGGCAAAACATGTCATAGACATGTTGTGTTGGTGCATCATGGGAGGAAACAATAAAAAAAAGTTAGTAATAAAGAAATGGGAAGAAAAAAAAAAGGGTCTCATCCATGCCCCGCTATTGCCGTGAGTTGAAGGAGAGAAAAAAAAAAAGGAGTGTTCATCCTTTGGTTCATCCTTGGCCGAATAGAGGAAAGAAAGGAAGGGGAGGAGCTTGAGAAAATCGGCTATGGTGATTTTCTAGACTAAGGTATGTTTGATGTTGTCCATGAGATGCATGCATGTTTTAGTTGTTAGCTTGAGTTCTACCTAGCCCATGGTCTAAATCTTGCTATGTGATGAAGATGATACTCGGCCATGGGTGTTGTTTTCTTGGTTGGTGTTTAATGTTATGGTGGTTCACTAGATTAAGGGATGTGTTATGTTGCTTGAGGTGTTAGATAAATTTGAACTCATCACCAAGCTCTTTAAGCAACCCAAGTTAAAAGTTTTGATATTGAGGTATCTTGAGCATTCGGCCATGGTAGGAAATAGAAGAGAAATAAGGTTGTTGTTAGATGAAGTAGAGTCTAACAAATGAGCTCGTATGTGCATTAGTTGCTAGATGGAGAAGAATCGGCTAGCAAGTTGTGTGCTAAGGCCGAATATAATTTTGTATATTATGGGTAATGCATATGTTGAATTAATGGAAAGGGGAGAGGATGCTTTAATGGTGTATATATGTGTATTAGCCAAGTTTTGAACTTGAAACAAATGGTGATTAGTCAATACAAGTGACCATACTTGTAGAATGTATTAAGTGTTGCAATCGGCCTTAGCATAGATGTGTATGTTCGGCCACATGAATGAGTCCATGAGTTGATGTGTATGTTCGGCCATAGGTACCCTATTGATGGCTTTAGCTTGACTTAGAAAATTCGCTAAGGGAAATATTAGCTAGTATGTTGAATTCGATTCGTGATTTCGTACATATGTGACTCTAATGTCTAATGTATATATGGGCTAAGTACCTTGAGCTTCTCTTTGATGTTCGAATGAATTGTATTAAATTGCTTGATGTGATTAAAATGCGTATGATCATTGTGTATTTGAGCTAAAAGGTGGCCATATGACCTATCAAACTCCTTGTCATATTCGGCCATGAGCTAGCAAAATGAGACTTTAATAAGTTAAATTTGTTTGAATTAGCTCAAGAGCTTAGGGGACCACAGTTGGATAAGGGAAAGGAAAAAGTGATCGAATAGCCGTTGAAGCCGTTCGACAACATCCGAGGTAAGTTTTCGAGTAATGGAACTTAGATTATGATTTGATTAGATCATGCTCTTTGTGTGTGGCTATTGAGCCGAAATTGCAAGTGTGATAAGTGTCTTGTGTTTGAGTTTTGCTAATGAAGATGAAATACGAATGTGTCATGATTTATTGATAATTGTGCTTGGTTATTCGAATGATGTCCGGGCTAAGTCCCGAAGGCTTTGTGCTAAGTGACTATATCCGGACTAAGATTCGAAGGCTTTGTGCTAAGTTACTAAATACGGACTAAGATCCGAAGGCATTTGTGCAAGTTACTAAATCCGGGTTAAGTCCCGAAGGCATTTGTGCGAGTTACTAAATCCGGGTTAAGTCCCGAAGGCATTTGTGTGAGCTACTATAACCGGGCTATGTCCCGAAGGCATTTGAACGAGTAGTTATATCCGGTTAAATTCCGAAGGTACGTGATTCGGGAATGAATGATCTTGCTGTAAAAATTTCAGTTAATACGCTTGTGAAATCCCAACAATGAGGTATGTTTCGTATGTGCTCTGAATTAGTTGAGCCCTTACAAATAAGTATTATTTCGGTTGATAAATGAGCTACCGGCCTTTGGCTAAGTTGATCTTTGTGCATGAATATAAGGGTTGGTATGTGAAGTAAGTATGATATGGAGAATTTGTGCATATGAAATTATCTGTTTAGCTACATGAATGCTATACTTTGGTTGTGTCTAAATTCATGACTCAAACTTACTAAGCGTTAAATGCTTACTCCGTTTCTTTGATTCTCTGCTTTATAGATTTTGGTTCTTCACTATCGGACTCGGATTTTGAAGTCAAGTCGCCCACACTATCAAAGCTCCTTCTTGGTATACTATTTTGGTTGAACTTTGAAATGGCATGTATAGGACTACCCTTTTGTTGTAGGTCATGTACCTTTCGTTTTTGTGTAAATTTGGATAGCCATGCGAAAATGGCTTAAGTATACTTTGGGCATGGTATTATAATCTTTGTATGTTGTTCATTAAGAGGTATGGAAATGTTTGGAAACGATTAGCCATTGGGATGGTTAATCATGATCATATTTTGTGCTATTTATGTTTAAGGGCTAGTTGAATCATGGAAACTATGAAATAGGTAAAGCCTACCTTAAAGACAGATGCTGACAGCTGCAGTGATGTGGATGTGAAAAATCACTAAAAATAGTAGGAATGGAATTAAATAGTGAATAAATTATGTAAACGAACCTTGACGAGTTTATTTTCATAGGAGAGTAATGAAACGATCATATGAACAGTATGTTAAGAGATATTTAAGTTTTCGTGAGACAGGGCCAGAACAGTTTCTGGAGTCCCTGTTCTTACTTTGGAAATTCATTATAAATTGACCAGAGATAATTATAAGTCATGCCATATATTTACAGATTCCTTTTCGAGTCTAGTTTCCGTAGAAACAAACGGCATCAGTATTGAAGCCGTGTACAGGGAGATATCAAAATCGTAATGCAGGAAGGTCAGTGTAGTCGCACCCTGTAACAGGGGAGACTTTAACTAATAAACTGTACTAATTGGCCCAACCAAAAATTCTAGAAAAAAAATTTGTAGATGCATATATGAGTCTACTTTCAGGGAAAAATCAGGAAACTGATTTTCGAGTTGTGGAACTCAAGATATGATTTTTAAGGTGACAGTGACACGCTTAGCCTAATTTGTCTGAAATTTTAAAATGAATTGTGCAAGTAAGTGGATTAAGCCCGTTAACCCCTCGTGTCCGACTCCGGCGACGGTCTCGGGTATGGGGTGTTACATACTGACTTACAAAATTTACGTGTAGGGGCCACACAGCTGGACAACACGCCCATGGGGCTGGCCGTGTGTGACTAGACATATGCCGGTGTTCCTACCCGTATGGACAAAATAAAGCTATTTACCAAGCCTCTTTGCCACCCGTACTTACATAACGTGCATAAAATCACTTTATACCAAGACATTGGCACATCACATAGCCAAAATAGTTACAATGGACAACCTTTCATTTGTGCAATTTACTCATCCATGAAAATATCATCTTCTATTTATAAATCAAAGTGAGTATTGACCATTATCTATGGCCTTAAATAAAATAAAGGGATTTATCCCAAGCCAACACATTTAGCTAATTTCTTAATGACACAAAATATTAAATTCTAAGCCCTATACATGCCATACTTAAAAACAAATAATCTGACTATATCGAGCGTTTCTAATGATAGCGTGATCGTAGCCTCCGATGTCCGATGGTCCTTGAGCTATTTAGGTGACACTATAAAAAAGTGGAAAAGAGAGGGATTAAGCATAAAGCTTAGTAAGTTGTATGCAATAAATATAACAACTTTACCATTCATCATCATGCTCATAGTACTAAAGTAGGCATAAGCACAACTTACTCATCAATAACTAATGCAATTCACATAGCATATATATATTGAGCTCACGTCTCATGTACTAAAGTAGGCATAAGCACAACTTACTCATCAATAACTAATGCAATTCACATAGCATATATATATTGAGCTCACTTCAAATAGGTACCTGTACCACTCACAACCTGGTTATGCTTTTTTCGTTTAACTGTAATCGTAACTCTCACCGTTGAACCATTTGGTATGCTATCAGATATTCATTAAGCCTCAAATATAAGGTGTAATGCCGATGCCATGTCCCAGACATGGTCTTACACTGGCTCATCCATTAAGTCGATGCCAAGTCCCAGACATGATTTTACACTGACTATTGAGATCAAGGCCGATGCATGTCCCAGACATGTCTTACACTAGCTCTCGTTTCAATGCCAAAGCCATGTCCCAGACATGGTCTTATAATGGCTCTCATAATGTGGCCGATGCATGTCCCAAACATGTCTTACACTAGCGCACAAATGACACAAATGTCATGGCGTGAATATTCGATTTGTTCCTAAGGTTCTTACGGGAGTTCTACTATCTTTAAATTCACCATTCATAATCATTTCCACAAACAAGCAATTTATGTTATATCAATTCAAACACATATAATAACAATGTAGTTGTATTATTTACATACAACTTACCTCGGTTACAAAATATGGTGTCAAGTCGGTTTAATAATTTGCTTGGCTTTCCCCCGGTCTAAGTTTAGAGTTTGAATTTATTAATCTATAATAACAAAAATTCACAAATTTAATCACTTTATCAATCTAGGCACTCAATAATCTATACTTGGGCAAAATAGTCATTTTGCCCCTAAACTTTTGCAAGATGACTATTTTACCCCTAGGTCTGAAAATCAATTTTTATCAAATTTCCTCCTATCAAAAGCCTAGCCGAACCCTTAATACTCTTATAGCAATCCAATATTTCCACTATCTCATCCATTTATCAACAAATTTCCAACTTATGCCAAATAGTCCCTCTTAGGGTTTCATGAGGAAACCCTTCACAAAAGTTGTTTATTGCACATCTAATACTAATATTCTTCCATAAAATTTTAGAAAAATACACATATGCTTTCATGGAAAAACCCTAAACTCTCCACCATTTTGCAAGATAGTCCCCTCATTTGAAAGTTCATGCTTCAAGGGGTCCAAAAATGTAAAAAGCATCAACAAAAAGTATGTAAATCACTTACTTGTAAGAGAAATAAGTTGCTGAAATTTTGAAGCTCAAAACCTCCAAAAATGGCTGAATTTTTGGTGGAGGAGAAATGGCTAAAAAGGATGATATCATCTTTCTTTTATTTATTTCAGTTTGGTCAAAATAAATCACCAAACTTCGCCTAATGCTTGACTATTTTAATTTCTTGTCCCATGGCTGGCCATCACCTATTTAATGGCCTAATTTCACTTTAAAGACCCTCAATTTATGATACATGGAAAATTTGACACCCTTAGCTATCAATTTAAGACTTTTTCATTTTATGCGATTTAGTCCTTTTCCGCAATTGGGCTCACAAACGTCAAAATCAACTTACCAAAATTTTTGTACACTAATATAAACATGCTATGACTTCAAAAATAATTAACAAGATAATTTTCCCGACTTTGGATTTGTGGTCCCGAAACCACTATTCCGATTAGCCCCAAAATCAAACTGTTGCAATTCTTCCCCTTAGAGATTTTCGTCTCTGAAAATCTTATCGGTGAATAAGTTTGGGTATTGATATCTCATAGTCTCCTTAGGTTCCCATGTGGCTTCCTAGACTCCATGTCTATGCCATAAAACTTTCACAAGTACTATACTCTTATTCCTCAATTTTCTGACTTATCGAGCCAAAATCTTGATTGGATCTTTGCCATAAGTCATGTTCGGATGAATCTCAACCTCTGTTGACGCGATCACATGCGAAGGGTCTGATCTATATCGGCGTAGCATGGACACATGAAACACGTCGTTAATCTTTTCCAATTCTGTGGCAAAGCTAATCAATAGGCAACTAGCCCTACTCTCTTGGTAACCTCATAGGGTCCTATGAAACGAGGACTCAATTTGCCTCTTCTACCAAATCTGAGAACTTTCCTCCACGGGGATACTTTCAAAAATACTCGATCACTGATTTGACATTCGATCTATTTACATTTTGAATCTGCATAGGATTTTTGTCTATCCGAGGCGGCCTTCAAACAATTGCAAATCACTTTAACCTTTTCTTCAATCTCCTTGACTAAATCGACCCCATGAATCTGACTCTCCCTGAGTTCAGTCCAATATAATGGCGTTCAACACTTTTGCCCATATAAAGCCTCATAAGGCACCATCTTCAAACTTGACTAATAACTATTGTTATAGGCGAATTCAACTAATGGTAAGTATCTTTCCCAACTACCTTGAAACTTGAGGATACAACATCGCAACATGTCTTCTAAAATCTAAATCACTCTTTTTTACTGGCTGTTGGTTTGCGGGTGAAATGTTGTGCTAAAACTCAACTTTATACCCAAAGCCTCTTGTAACTTTTTCCAAAACCTCGAGGTAAATCTCAAGTCCCTATCCGAAATAATTGATAAGGGTACCCCGTGCAATCTCACAATCTCACAATCTCATAAACGTACAAGTCACTAATCTTTCAAGGGAGTAGTCGGTACACAGTAGTAAAAAATGTGCCGACTTTGTTAGCCTATCTACATTAACCCAAATATCATCCTTTTTCTTCGGGGTTAATGGAAAACCCATCATAAAATCCATAGTAATTCGTCCCACTTCCACTCAAGGACTGTGATAGGCTGAAGCAAACCCGAAGGTACCTGGTGTTCAGTCTTCACTTGCTGACACACAAGACACTTGGAAATGAACTCGGAAATGTCTTTTTTCATTCCCAACCACCAGTATATTTTCTTCAGGTCGTTGTACATTTTTACACTACCCGGGTGGATGGACAAACAACCACTATGTGCCTCTTGTAGAATCTTCTGTATAAGCTCATTACCCTTGGGTACACAAACTTTATCTTTCAACATTATACATCCGTCGGTATCAATACGAAATTCGGATTCATTTACTGTCTCGCACTAAGCCATCTTAGCTTGCAACTCCTTATCACCTTTCTGAGCTTCACGGATCTCTTGTAGAAATGTCAGTCTAGCTCTCAACTCTGTTAGAATCGAACCATCATTAAACAAAGTCAATTGAATAATCATGGCCTTCAAGGAAAACAATGATTTTCTACTCAAAGCATCGGCGACTACATTCACAATCTTCGTTTCCGTAGATTCTATAACACCCTAAACTCGTAACCCATGCTAGGGAGGAGTACAAGGCATTACCTAACTTGATCTCATGCATACAACCAATCTCAAGTGACCGAGACTCGATTCAAACTTAAAATTTTTTCAATATCTACCTTAAACTTCTTATTTTGGCTTACGAGCCCCAAATCGATCATTGAAAGCTATTTGGAGCCATTTCGGGTCCTTAACCAACCTTAAGAAATTTGTCTTTAAAACAGGGCACACGTCCGTATAGAAGAGTAACACGCCCATGTTATTATTTCGACATGGTCGTGCTAATGGCTCGTGTGGCTCACACGGCCTAAGCACCCTGGGAGATGCCCATGTCCCACACCTGTGTAGAATTAATTTCTAATTTACACCTACAGGGGTTTTCACACGGCCAGACATACGCCTGTGTCATTGGCCAGTGTCCCTCACACAAGCACGACACGCTCGTGTCCTAGGCCGTGTGCAAAAACATTGACATTCTGTTACTTACTTCAGCATGCTCATGATGTCACATGGTTGAGACACACGGCCATATCTCTGCTCGTGTGTTTATTACCATGTATACTGACTTGAAATTTTTAAGTGTAGGGGACACATGGTCGAACTACGCTTCCATAGGGCAGACAGTATGTCACACACGGCCTCAATACACGTCCGTGTGTCTACCTGTGTGGACAGTATAAGTCTATTTACCAAGCCTCATTGCCACCCTTACTTGCATATTTCCATACAAATTCCAACCAATGCTAAAACGAGCACAACTTCTAAAATCAAATTATCCATAATAGACATTCATTATCTCATGATAATGCATATTTTATAAATTCAAAATTAATGTTAGCCATCATTCAAGACATAATACAAATTAAAGGGCTTCTAACCCAAGCCAACACATTTGGCAAAATCTCAAAACACAAAATAATAAGGTCTAAGTCGTATACATGCCATTATCAAAAATATAAATCCAACTATACTGAATGCTTCAGTTGATAGTGTGATCGAAATCTCTGACCTCCGGTGATCTTTGAGCTAGATAGGCGGATTGTAAGGAAATGGAAAGGAGAGGGAGTAAGAATAAAAGCTTAGTAAGTTGCATATAAGTAAGTAAACAACAACAACATTTTATCAATGATCCATATGCTCATGGTACCAAGGTAGGCATAGGCATAACTTACTCATTACCATCCATACTAATCACATATTGTTCAATGAGCTCAAATCTCATATGTACCAATTAGGTACCTGTACCACTCATAACACGGTTATACTTTCCTCATTAGCTTAAACATAACATTCACTGTTGAATCATTTGGAACACTACCGGATATTCATTAAGCCTCAAACGTGGGTAAGGTGTCGATGCCATGTCCCAGATATGGTCTTACACTGGCTCATATCTCAAGTCGATGCCATGTCCCAAGCATGGTCTTACACTGACTATCATCTCGTAGCTGATGCATGTCCCAAACATGTCTAACACTGGCTTACGTCTCGAGGCTGATGCATGTCCTAAACATGTCTTGCACTAGCTCCCGTCTCAATGCCGATGCCATGTCCTAGACATGGTCTTACACTGGCTCTCATAATGTGGCTGATGCAAGTCCCAGACATGTCTTACACTAGCTCACATTCAAATGACCCAAACATCACGGCATGAATATCTGATTTATTTCCTAGGTTCGAACAGGAACTCTACTATCTATATTCTCATTATACCATCTCAATTCCACAATCAAGCAATTCATGCTATATTAATTCAAATACAATTTAACACATGCACTAGTAATGTACTTGTATTATTTACATACAACTTACCTCAGATTACAAAACGTATACGACTAGTCGGTTTAGTCAATTTGCTTAGTTTTCCCCTGTTCTAGGTTTGGATTTGGAAATTCTTTATCTAAAATAGCAAAATGCACTCATTTAGTCACTAAATAAAATTTAGCAATTAAAAATTCATATCTTCGGTAAAATGACCGTTTTGCCCCTAAACTTTGGCAAAATGACCATTTTACCCTTATGCTCAAAACTCAATTTTTATCGAATTTCTTCACATCTTAAGCTTAGCTGAACTCTTTTTACTCTTAAAGTAACCCCAAATTCTCTCTATTTCACAGATTTATCATTCATTTAACAACTTGTGCAAAATGGTCCCTTTAGGTGTTTTCATGGTAACACCTTTCACAAAAGTTGTCTATTATACAACTACGACTCATATTCTTCCATAAAATTTTAGAAAACACCCTAAATGCTCTCATGGAAAAGCCCTAGGCCTTCAACCACTTTGCAAGATATATCCCTTATTTGAAAGCTCATGCTTCAAGGGTTGCAAAAATACAAAAATCATAAAGAGAAACAATCAAAATCACTTACTTGAGAGGGTTCAAAGTTTTTGAAATTTTTGAAGCTTTCAAACCCCTATAATGGCTGATATTTTCGGCTAAGAAGAGAGAAAAATGATAGCTTTTCCTTTTTGTTTTATTAAAAAGACAACTAGTCAAAATTGGTGACCTAAGCTTCACCTAATTTTGACCTTCTCTCTAATTTGTCTCCCATGGCCAGCTATGCTCTCTTTTAAGAGGCTAATTGCCTTTTAAAGACCCCCAATTTTGGTTCTCTATATATTTAACACCCTTAGCTATCAATTCAAGACATTTGCACTTTATGCGATTTAGTCCTTTTTCACAATTGTGCTCACAAACGTTAAAATTAGCTCACCAAATTTTTTATGTACTATTATAAACATGCTATGAATCCAAAATAATAATAAAATAATTTACTCGACTCCAGATTTGTGGTCCTAAGACCACTATTTTGACTAGCCCCAAAATTAGGCTGTTACATTTCTCCCCCTTAGGGATTTTCGTCCTCGAAAATCTTACTGATGAACAAGTTCGGGTACTGATCTCTCATAGTCTCTTTGGGTTCCCATGTGGCTTCCTCGACTCAATATCTATGCCACAAAACTTTCATATGTGCTATACTCTTTTTTCTTAATTGTTTGATTTCCCGAGCTAAAATCTTGACTGACTCTTCACCATAAGTCATGTCCGGATGAATCTCAACCTCTGACGGCGTAATCACATGCGAAGGGTCCTATTTATATCGACGTAGCATGGTCACATGAAACACATCGTGAATCTTCTCTAATTCTGGTGGTAAAGCCAATTGACAGGCGACCGTTCCTACTCTCGTGATAATCTCATAAGGCCTTATGAAGCGAGGACTCAATTTACCTCTTCTACCAAATCTGAGAACTTTCCTCCATGGGGACACTTTGAAAAATACCTTATCACTGACTTGAAATTTAATTTCCTTTCGTTTCAAATCCGCATAGGATTTCTTTCTATCCGAGGCGGCCTTCAAGCAGTCACGAATTACTTTAACTTTCTCTTTAGTCTCCCTGACTAAATCGACCCCGTGAACCTGACTCTTTCTGAGCTTAGTCCAATATAAAGGCGTTTGACACTTTCGCCCATACAAAGCCTTATAAGGTGCCATTTTCAGACTTGTCTGATAACTTTTATTATATACAAATTCAACCAATGGTAGATACTTTTCCTAACAGCCCTGGAACCTAATGACGAAAGACCGTAACATGTCCTTTAATATCTGAATTACTCTCTCTGACTGACTGTTGATTTGTGGATGGAAAGCTATGCTAAAACGCAACTTTGTTCCTAATGCCTCTTGTAACTTTTTCCAAAACCTCGAGGTAAACCTCGGGTCTCGATCTGAGATAATTGACAACAGCACTCCATGAAGCCTCACAATCTCGAAAACGTACAAGTCGGTTAATCTCTCAAGGGAGTAGTCGGTACGTACTGGTATAAAATGTGCAGACTTGGTTAGCCTATCCACAATAGCCCAAACAACATCCTTTTTCTTTGGGGTTACCAGCAAACCCATCACAAAATCCATAGTGATCTGATCCCACTTCCACTCGGGGACCATGATAAGCTGAAGTAAACCCGAAGGTACTTGGTGTTCAACCTTCAGTTGCTGACACACTAGGAACTTAGACACAAACTCTGAAATGCCTCTTTCCATACCCTACCACCAATACATTTTGTTTAGGTCGTTGTACATTTTCATACTTCCCGGGTGGACGAAAAAACAACCACTATGTGCCTCTCTCAGAATCTTCTGAATAAGATCATTGTTCTTGGGTACACAAACCCTGTCTTTGAAACATTATACATCCATTGGTACTAATACAAAAATCTGATTCAATTCCTAACTCACACTGAGTTCTCCTGGCTTGTAATTTCTCATCACCTTTCTGAACTTCTTGGATCTCTTGAAGAAACGCCGGTCTAGCTCTCAACTCTGTTAGAACTGAACCATAATCAGACAAAGCCATATTGGTATTCATTGCTTTCAGCACAAATAATGATTTTTTACTTAATGTATCGGCGACCACGTTCGCTTTTCCCGGGTGGTAGTCGATAATGAACTCGTAATCCTTTATTGCTGCAAATTCAATTCCTTTTGAGTCATCAAGTACTTTAAGATCTTATGGTCGGTGAATACTTGACATTTCTCGCCATACAGATGGTGTCTCCAGATTTTCAACGCGAATATGATGGTAGCCAACTCTAAATCATGCATCGAGTAATTCTTCTCATGTGGCTTTAGTTGCCTTGAAGCATAAGCTATGACCTTACCTTATTGCATAAGCACGTATTCTGGAATTTTACGATACATTTAAAATCAATGGCATTTCTGATGATGCCATTTGTCTTCGGTTATTCCCTTTTTCATTCAGGAACAAAGCTAAACAGTGGTTGAACTCATTACCACGAGGGTCAATTACTACTTGGGAACAAATGACTGAAAAATTCTTACTAAAATATTTTCCGCCAGCTAAAACGGCTAAATTACGTAATGACATCTCTTCTTTTGTGTAGATGGATTTAGAAACCCTCTACGATGCATGGGAGAGATACAAGGATGTCCTGAGAAGGTGCCCTCACCATGGGTTACCACTTTGGCTCTAAGTTCAAACATTTCACAATAGTCTGAATCCTTCGACTTGGCAAATGGTTGACGTAGCTGCTGGCGGAACCATCAATAATAAAACACCTGAAGATGCCTATAAGTTTATTAAGGAGATGTCACTGAATAACTATCAGTGGCAAGTCATGAGGACAAAGCCAACAAAAACAACTGGTGTTTATAACGTCGATTCAGTTACCATGCTGTCAACTCAGGTAGAACTCTTGACTAAAAAGATTGATGGTTTTCTTAGTTCTTCACAGGTTCACCCAGTAATGCATTGTGAAGTAAGTAGCGGTGGAACAAGCCATTCAGAATATCAACCTTATAGCCATAACATGGATAACGAGCAATTAAACTACATGGGTAATAATCCTTGACCTCAAAACAATCCATATAGTAACACTTATAATACCGGTTGGAGGAACCATCCCAATTTTTCATGGGGAGGCCAAGGAAATCAAAGACCACAACATTCTCTGGGTTTTCAGCAACCACCCTACCAATAGGAACAGAAGCCAAACCTTGAAGAGATGCTCTCAAAGTTTATATCAGTGTCAGAAACCAGTTTTCAGAACACTGAGATAGCACTTAAAAATCAACAAGCGTCGATCCAAGGGCTCAAAACTCAGATAGGCTAGCTTTCCAAACTAATCTCCGAACGACCACAAGGTAGTTTGCCAAGTAATACTGAACCCAACCCAAGGGAACAACTCAACACGATTAATGTTCAAGATGAAGAAGGATTTGTGGAGCCTGAACCAGAACCGAGGCAAGAAACTGTGGTAAGCAAAGGTCAAGGTGAGGTAGATCAAAATACAAACAAACCAGTGACTGTCGAATATAAACCTCATGTGCCATACCCCAACGCGATAAGGAAAGACCACTTAGATGAACAATTTGGTAAATTCCTTAAACTCTTAAAAAAATACATATTAACTTACCGTTTATTGAAGCTCTATCGCAGATGCCAAACGCAATGAAATTCTTAAAAGAGCTTTTAGCAAATAAGTGGATGTTGGACGAGGCGTCGCATGTGGAGCTAAACCCAGTGTGCTCAGCTATTCTGAAAAATAAGCTACCGAACAAACTAAAAAATCTAGGGAGTTTTACAATTCCTTGCTTAATTGGTAGTTTAGATGTTAATAATGCATTAGTTAATTTAGGGGCTAGTATCAACGGCATGCCTTTTAAAATGTTCAAACAACTAGGTCTCGGGAAACCCAAACAGACTAGGATGAGAATTCAATTAGCAAATAAAACTATAATATTTCCTAGGGGTATTATTGAAGATGTGCTAGTCAAAATCGATAAATTTATATTTCCCGTTGACTTCATTGTTTTAGACATAGAGGAGGATAGCAATACTCCTTTAATCCTAGAAAGGCCCTTTTTAGCAACTACTAAAACAATTATTGATGTTGGCACAGGTGAACTCACGCTTCGCATAGGAGACGAAACACTCACCCTTCAAGCTTGCAATTCTGACAACACATCAGAAATTGAAAGTGATCGTCTAAACCATTCTATTAAAACTGACTACATGATACAACCCACTTTGCAGGAGATAAGTCTGAAGGAAGTATATGAGCCACTCTCGAACAATAGTAGAGGTTCTATTCATGAAGAACGAAGGCTGCAAGTAGAGGAGCTAGATGAATGGCGAACACATAAACTGAGAACACACGATAAACCGTAACTACGCCAAAACGAGCCTGATACCTCTCAAAATCAAATTAAGGTTGGTGATAAGGTCTTATTAAATGCTGCAGATCCCCACATTGTCACTATCATATCGGATGAGGAAATCCCTCTTACTGTACTTAGTATTTTTCCATTCGGTACGGTAGAGGTGAGTCATCCCAAGTTCGGCACTTTTAAGGTAAACAACACCTGATTAAAACCTTATTTTGATGAGATTGATAGCAGGAATGAGGAGTATAAACTCCTCAAACCACCATGACCATTCACTGGAGAGGTAAGTCGAGCTTAGATTATAAATAAGCACTTCTCGGGAGGCAACCCGAGCACTAAAAATATTAATTTCTTTAAATTTTGGTATTTAACTGCTAACTTACTAATAGAAATCTTGAATACAGGTGTTTCCACAGAGACACAGCCAAGCACACGGGCGTGCTTAAGGCCATGTGAAAACAGGGCAAAAGATTCCCCAACACGGGAAACGATTAAACACCACGGTTGTGCGATATGGCCGTGGTCAAGCCTGCCAAAACAACACGGGCGTGCGACACGCCCGTGTGGAAGAACCTTGGGCGAACCTGTTAAAACAACACGGGCGTGCGACATACCCTTGTGGAACACTCATGGTCGAACCTGTTAAATTAACACGGGTGTGAGGCTTGCACACATGGGTGTGAGAGAAGCGAACGAAGCTAGACACGGCTGTACGACACGGCCGTGTGAACCTACACACCCGAGGAACACGGGCGTGTACTAAATGTCAGACGCACCCAAATTTGAAATTCGCGAATCATACGGGCTGAAATTGGGGGACACGGGTGTGTGCCCTGGCTGTGTGGCCCAAAATTTATAAATACCCTACACTATTCACTTTCTTCCCCATTCAAAAACCCTAACCCTAGCCGCTGCAACTTCACACGGCCTCTCTGCCATGCCCGTGCCTACTTCCCACTTCATTTCTGACGCTCAATCTCTTTCCCTTAGCGTTTGTTTACTTCTTTCACTTCTATTTTACTTATTTCTAATGCTTATTATCAACATAAACTTCATATTTTTGAACTATTTTTCATTTTACTATCATTTAATTTGCAATCTTAGGTTAGTTATCATACATTTTGTGTTAAATCAAGTTAGTAAGAACACCTCATACCCATGACATTACTATGTTTATTCTCATGCTATTACCATGCCAATGTATATCATTTAATTTGCATTCCTGAGTTAGTTATAGTACATTCCGTGTTAAATTGAGATTAGGAAAACCTCATACCTATTACATTTCTATTCTCATTCTCATTGTTATTGTGGTTGAGTTTGCTTCATATTAATAGTATTGGCTGAAATAGTTAGTTCCAAATCCATGCCTTTTATTTTTTTCTAATTCGTTTACCTATTATTATTATTCTTTGTATTACGGCCCTTTGATGTCATCTTCACGAGGAAAGAAAACCGTTCTACTTGCCTTAAAGAAGAGGAAGAGAGCGTCCTCTTCTGTGGGTCCCACCGTGAAAATTCATCACCCTCTCCTACAGTTCCCCCGAGGGCCCCAGGAAGAACTGTTCCAAATACTTCGGGCCCAACCTTTAATTGCAGTCATTGCATTGATAGGCTATCTTGAGAACGTGTTCGGGCTATTGATTCGATTCGAGCCCTCCTAACCACCGACCCTTGGGAGATAGGCTTTGAGATTATCAAGCTAACATACCTTGAGCTCACGATGGAACTATGCTCAACATTCTATCTTCAGACCATAATGACGAACTACGATGATCCCGGCACGATTCAATTTCACCTAGGCTGATTAATCCACCAGCTAAGCATCCCAGAGTTTGGTGCTGTACTAGGCTTATATTCGGAGGAGTTCAAGGAGGAGAATGAACTACATGCTCTCAGTCGCCACATACATTTCTCTCCCTTGAAGTACTGGCACACTTTGGCCCCTAGCACGGCCTCCTACAATCCTAGCCACTCCAAGGCATCAGTTCTCCCACCATCCCTGAGGTACTTACACACTATTTTAGCTCACATGATAATAGGGAGGCGAGAGAGCACTGGCGTCGTCAACACCCACGACTTCTACTTCTTATGGTGCATGTCGCAAGGACACGTCATCGACCTTACGATTCAGCACTAGATGGAGCGGCATCGGAAGGGGGTCATCTCCATTGGCCCCTACGTGACTCGGCTGCGCTACACTTTGGGCTCCTCAACACCGCAGCCCAAGAATTACCCCTCACCCTCATCGGCTAGATGTCTCCGCAAGGCATCTCGAGCATGCTTAGCATAAGGATGATCAAGAGGCACCAAGGTACCTACCCTCCCCAGTATTGTCTCGCCCAATCTACTGAGGAGGAGGCCTACGAGGACATTCCTGATAATGTCCTCCTACAGCACGAGGACCCAGCGACTCAGTCACCACCACCCTCTCGTCCAGTTCATGCAGTAGCTTCATATGCTGACATCTCTGAGCGCCTCACCCGATTCGAGCAGCAGTGTTTTCAATGATTTGACAACATTGATGCTACTCTACAGCAGATTTGTTAGCATCTTCACATCTCATCGCCAGTCCCACCTCGCGAACTATCCAGCGATGAAGATGTTTAAAAATATTTATTTATTATTTTATGTTTTTAATTTTTATTGAAATTACTTTTTATTTTTATTAGATTTTAGAAATTTAATTTTTAATTATTAATTTCGGTTATTCCTTTTTGAGTAATTATTCTTCCTAATATCCCCTAAAAAGTTTTTAATTTTAACACAATTATATAGAGCTCTTAAGCTCATCGTCACATAGGAACTAAAACTCCACCGGGAAAGGTTCTCCACGACTGTCATGTCTTGATTGACCACGGCCATAGCTACCACTAAATATAATATTCTTTTGGCGCAGGACTTATGGACTAATGAACCTCTATGACCGCCAAAGTATCATCCTCCACTCTTAAATCGATTACTCTCCAAAACTCTAGTTCAAGGAATTCATTATACAGGAAGTTTCACTTCTCTCCCTATCTTTTTTTTTTATATTCTATAATACTTATCTTTGTACATTGAGGGCAATGTACATCTTAAGTGTAGGGGGGCATTCATTTCCTTATCAGAAAAATCCCTGAATGACTGCCTTGTTCTCTTAAAAAGCTCTCATATCATATTTAGGATAAATTTTAATTGATTTATGATTTTGATTGATATGTCTTGAATAGAAACATAGGCATTTATGCATTGATTGTCTAAGCTTTAAGACACTAGAGAATCAAGCATGATGAGTTGATTTTTAAGAATTCAAAATCTTAAGCTGTTTCCCCAAAGTTTAGGTATTACTTTAAATTGGAATTCACAAGTTTAGGTATTACTTTTTAAGCATCTATTAATTCTTTCATGCTCACTTTTATTATTGCTTTTAGTGCCTCAGTATTGAATTGTTATTCTAGAATTTGCTTGATTATGCATGTCGAGACCACACCATCTGATTTGATATGTCAAAATGATTAAGGCACTTAGGATTAACCCACTCATGCCATAAAAAGCCTACCTTCACTATTAACCCCTAGCAAACCCCCTTGAGCTTAACAAGTCATTTCTTGTATTGCCCTTAATATTAACCTTTAACCCATTATTGTTGAAATCCCCTAAATTAATCCCTATTTTTGTCGAGATTTGAGTTGAATGGATTGCTTAGCTATGTTTTGTTCTTAATAGTTAGTCTATATTATTTAACTTGTTCTTAAAAAAAAAAAAACTATGTATACATATCTATAATTTAATATTCTGAGAAGAAGCTCTGTTGTACGCAAGTAATGATTAACTCTTTTTCTAGTTAGGTAATTTTTCAATTCAATCTCGATTCTAACCCTTTCTTTCAGCTTGTGACCACACCCCCTAACCAAGCCTCATTACAACCCTCTAAAGACCTTTTGATTGATGTATCATCTTAAATTATAGTGGTGGAGATTTGATTTTCATGCAACCCTATGGTAATGACTTTTCATTATTGACTATTGAGCGCTTTATTTATTGTCCTTAAACACTTCAGTGATTTGAGTGAATCTTTAGTGAGGATGTGAAACTCTGTGATATTCTGAATCAAAGGTAATTACTTAAATAAAGGGAGACACCTATGTTTGCATGATTAAAATGCTCAACTCGGAATGTTTGAAACATTTATGTTCTTTTAGTTGAATTCTCAATGTATGATTACTTATGGATTAATGTGAGATATTATCGATAGAAATTATAAGTTAAGAAGAATGTATTTTGATTATGAGTTGAGAATTTTGCTTGAGGACAAGCAAATGCTTAAGTGTGGGGGTATTTGATAAACCATAAATTATGCATATTTTTACCCCATGTTTAATGCATTTTATGGATGATTTCTCATTAGAATTGGTGAATTCGATGCTCCTAATGCTTTAATTTCATGTTTTATACTTAGGAGAGCATAGGAGAGCAGAAGGAACAAGAAACGGGCCAAAAACAGAGAAAATAGGCCAAAGTATGAAATCAAAATGGCCTGGGCCTCCTCACACAGGCAGACCACATGGCCGAGTCAATTTGGCAGGCTCGAGCATGGCCTGAAGTAATCGAACACGAGCGTGTGCCACAGGCGTGTCCCTGCCGAGCCCAAGTTGAGTCCAATTCGAAAAGGCTAATTTTGAGGGCTTCTAGGCATCCCAAAGCCTATAAATACACCTTAGAGGAGGAGGAAAAAGGAGACGAAAAATGAGGGGTAAGGAATTACTCTAAGGAAGCCGATTGATCCATCTCAGAAGCCGGATTCCTCAATCAAGATTGAAGATCTCTCCTCAATTTCCCTGCAGGAGTTTTGGGTTTTCTTTATGTTTTGTATTCTTTATTCTTCTGAGATGTTTTCTTATTTAGTTATGAACTAAAACCCCTAAATACCTAAGGGGAATGAAACCTAAGACGAATCTTGTTATTATTTTCTAAATCGTATGATAAATATTTAACTTGTTCTTAATTATATGTTCTTAATTCTTGTTCTAATATCCCAGGATACTGATTCAAGACAAGCTCTTATTTAGAGGAGGAATAGACCCTGTCTAAGAGTACATTAGTCATAATTAAGCGGAGTTGATTGCGCCCCTAGACATAGGGTGACAAGATTTTGCCGGATTAGGGTGAAACCTAATAAGGGGATCCATGGATTGAGTTAATGCAACACTAGTGTGCTAATTAGAGAAAAGTCTCGGCTATTCAATCTAGGGATTAGACGTTATTAGTCTTGAATAGGGATAATAACATAACTTAGGGATCTCTACGGAACAAGTTGAATGAATAAATCGTCCGATTCAGAGCCAGAATAACAAGTAAAGTCTAGGTGGATTTTTCCTTAGGTATTGTCTTAAGTAAATCTATTTTTTCCCAAAAGCAATTCCCCAATTCTTTTCTCTATGTGTTCTTAGTTTAGATAATTAGTTAATTAAAACAAAACCTCTTTATTCTTAGGCTAGATAATAAAAAGACAGTCATTACTAGTACTTTTAGTTCCTTTGGGTTCGACAATCCGATCTTGCTAAAACTATACTACTGTTCGATAGGTACACTTGCCTACATCGCGATAATAATTAGTTTAAGAACGAGTAATTATAAATATTTAAAACCTATCACAAAATCACGCGATTGATTGAAATGCACTTAAATTAGCTGAGCTATCCTAACCAGACGACGACTAATGGACACATAATTGAAATGTGCATGCTCAATTTAGATCCTAACCCGATTAAATTGCAGGTTGCATAACATCCCTAACTAGGCTCTGTTATCTCATAGTTTTTAGATTTGTGTGACTAAACTGTTTCAAACCTAACATGTCTTTGTTACCTCGCATGAATACTAAGAAACCCTTAGTAAATAAGGATCAGTAAAATGTGTATTTACTAAGTAAATGTAACACCTTTAGCGCGTATCCATCACCAGATTAGGGTTATAAGATATTACCGATCATACTATTATTCATACAAATGTTCATTATAAATTGCAATTCAAGATTCAGATCACATATATGCTTATAACTCAATTCAATATTAAATCTAAAAAAAAAATTAACATGCACAACGCAGCATAAATAATGTATAACCCAAAATGTATATATATATATATATCATGTTTATATATATATATATATATATATATAAGTTAAACATTTTATACATATACAGAACATGGAACACATCCATAACTTCAATATCGAATATTAGACTTGTTTTATAAATGTCGCGCGTATGCACAAATTTTACATTAATTAAAACAAATGTCATTACCTTCCTTTTTATTTATTTATGTGGCATTACTTTATTAATTATTATGTTGTTCATAGGTCATACATGAAGGTTATCTAATACACCCGTTAAATATATATAAACATGTAAGTAGGTATAACTAAACATAACCGAATAAGACTATAAGGCAAGTCATAATTTTAGTTTAATAAATCACCATCACATAAGGGACACAACATATGTTATAGAGCTCAAACACATTTTACCATTTAGCATAAACCCTTTAAAGAACCCTAATGATAATTTAATATCAAATCATGCAAAATTCATTATATTATCAAGCTGCCATTAAATCACAAATAACAGCCATTGCATACTCTCCTATATAAACTAAAAGAATTCATAGTACATACTTTAAATAAAAATCAAATATGCATCATTGGTGCTATATAACATGGCCGTACCTACTATCAATATATATATATGTAACTAATGCTTATTTATCCAAAATTTTAAGGCCACACTTAACTTATGCGTACATGCCAAGTAATTAACCAAAACAATTTTAAAATGTATTTAATAATTGTTACCTTTCATCACCGAATGGTAATACTTAAATCTAAGTTCACTAAGTATTATATCTATGCACATACGAGCCTAAGCCAAAGCATAAAAAGCAAATTCACATATGTATACTTTTTCTTAACTTAATCACATCCAAACTAATTTAACATGCTTACGACCGATTCTACCATGTCACTTACTAAGTCACAAACCAACCTTAATATACAATCACATAGCACCACTTATAAATGTTCATAGCATACGACACTCGGATAGTCACACAAGTTGTATAATGCCAATGTCCCAGATGTGGTCTTACATGTAGTCACATATCGATGCCACTGTCCCAGACAGGGTCTTACTCGTAAACACATCTCGAAATCACATATCGATGCCATGGTCTTACTCGCACACATATATTAGAATCCTATGTCATGACATATGTGTCCTAACTATTCCTAAGGTTCATACGGTGCTTTCGAATGTCGTAACTCGGTCGAAACAATTGTATGAACATAGTTACCATGCTTACACATTCAGCATTAGCACATATTAATTCATATATTTCATATTAGCATATATACTTTACATTTAATTAAAATTAAGTATGTCTATTTGCTTATAAACTTACCTCGGACGTTATAAAACGGAATAGGGTAGCTAGTCGACGACTTTCGTTTTCCATCGATCCAAATACGATTTCTTTGGTTCTTGATCTAAACATATTCAAATTAAGCTCTTTCAAACATATTTTCATTCAATTTAGTCGAAAAACACATAAATGGGCAAATTACCATTTTACCTCTGATATTTACAGTTGTTACAATTTAGTCCCTATTGCACAAAACACAAAAAATGCAAAATTTCCTTATACTCATGTTAGGCCGAATTTTACCCATACTCATACCAATCCATATATTCCATTTATTTCACATTTTAGTCCCTCAAATATTATTTTTGCAATTTAGTCCTAATTACTCAAAATTATCAAAAACTCCAATACAAAATAGGTTAATCTAAAACATATCTTTTATATTTCATCATCAAACAACAAAAATCACAAGCTATCAACAATGGCACAACTCAAAATATTCATCAAAATAAAAAATTAAAGCATGGGTCTTGAAGATTACTAAGCAACGATCTCAAAAACAAAAAAATTATCAAAAACCGAACAAAAATGAACCTTATTGAGCTTAAATTTATGTCGAAACCTAGCTTGGATTCTTTCTGTTTCTTTGTTTTAGCTTCGGTTAAAAAGAATGAATAAAGAAGACATAGTTTTATTTTATGATATATTAACATATATATTAACTTATTACTAATTTACCTAATTATCCTTAATGAAATAATAATGAAATTATATAACATATGTCTATTACCATCCAAAAATCATGTTAATGGAATAATTTCAACATAAATACCCCAAATTAGAAAACCATTAGTAATTCAGCCCTTATACAAGTTACCACCTAATTTTTATTTTACGCGATTAAGTCCTTATATTTAATCGGATACCTAAACGACAAAATTAAATCACGAAAATTTCTCAGATATAAATTCACACAAAATAAACACAGAAAATAATTTTTAAATATTTTTCTGACTCGAATTTGTGGTCCCGAAACCACCATTCTGTTTAGGGTCTAAATCGGGCTGTTACAACTCTCCCCTATTAGGGATTTTTGTCCCCAAAAATCTTACCGGTGAATAGGTTCGGATAGCATTCTCTCATTGCATCTTCTGACTCCCACATTGCTTCTTCAACCCCGTATTTATGCCATAGTACTTTAACTAACAGAATTTTCTTTTTCGCAACTCTTTAATCTCACAAGCCGGAATACAAATCGGTTCTTCCTAGTATGTCATATTGGGCTTAACCTCAACCTCAGTCGGGCTAATCACATGTGAAGGGTCAGCCCGATATCTACGGAGCATCGAAACTTGGAATACATTGTGGATATTTTCTAACTCAGGTGGCAACGATAATTTGTAAGCAACTGGCCTGATACGCTCTAAAATTTCATACGGTCCAATGAATCTTAGACTCAATTTACCTTTACGACCAAATCTGAGTATTTCCTTCCACGGTGAGACTTTCAAGAAGACTTTATCTCTGATCTAAAACTCTATATCTTTACGTTTCAAGTCCGCATATGATTCTTGATGATCTGATGCTACTTTTAAGCTTTCACGGATTACTTTCACTTTCTGCTCAATTTCTTTGATCAAGTCAACCCTGTGTATATTATTTTCACTGAGCTCAGTCCAATACAATGGTGTATGGCATTTACAACTGTACAAAGCTTCATAACGTACCATTTTGATACTCGACTGAAAGCTGTTATTATACACAAATTCAATCACAGGTAGGTATCGTTCCCAAGTACCTTTAAACTCGAGAATGCAACATCTCAACATATCCTTAAGTATCTGAATGATTCACTCAGACTGGCCATCTATTTACGGATGGAAAATAGTACTGAAATTTTATACCTAGTGCATCTTGCAGTTTCTTCCAAAATTGCGATGTAAACTTCGGATCTCTATTCGAAACAATAGATATAGGCACACCATGTAATCTCACAATCTGAGAAACATACAATTCAGCCAGCTTATCCAATGAGTAGTCTGTACGTATCAGAACAAAATGAGCCGATTTAGTCAATCTATCTACAACAACCCAGTTTGCATCTTTCTTGCTCGGTGTCAACGGTAAACCAGATACAAAATCCATCGTGACTCTGTCCCACTTCCACTTAGGTATCATAATCGACTGAAGTAATCCTGAAGGTACCTGATGCTTGGCTTTTACTTGTTGATAGACTAAACATCTTGCAAAAAATTCAGAAATGTCTCGTTTTATACCATGCCATCAATAAAGATGTTTCAGATCATTATACATCTTTGTACTACCTGGATGAACAGATAACCGAATGCTATGGGCTTCAATCAAAATCATCTGAATCAACTCTGAATTCTTGAGAACGCATATTCGGTTTCTGAATCTTAAACAGTCATCAGCATCAACTCTGAATTCTAATTTAGCATCCGTTTCACACTGAGCTCGTTTTACGATCAACTTATTATCAACCTTCTGGGCATCACAAATTTGTTGAATGAGTAACGGTCTTGCTTTCAATTCAGCCACTATTGAACCATCATCAGACATGTCCATATGCATATTCATTGCACGTAAAGAAAACAATGATTTTTGGCTTAAAGCATCAACAACAACATTAGCCTTTCCTGGGTGATAGTTAATTTCAAGCTCATAGTCTTTTAGCAATTCCAACCAACGGCATTGTCTCAAATTCGGATCTTTCTGAGTCATCAAGCATTCCAGGCTTTTATGATCAGAATAAACATGACATTTCTCACCGAACAGATAATGACGCCAAATTTTCAATGCGAACACAATAGTTGCCAATTCCAGGTTATGTGTCAGATAGTTTTTTTCATGTGGTTTCAACTGTCTCGAGGCATAAGCTATAACTTTGCCTTCCTGCATCAAAACACAACCCAAACCATTTAAAGATGTGTCACTATAAATAAAAAATTCTTTATCTGATTCTAGCTGAACTAATACTGGAGCTTCGGTTAAAAGGGCTTTCAACTGATCAAAGCTTTTTTGGCACTTCTCTGACCATTCGAACTTAACCTCTTTCTACAATAGTTTTGTCATTGGAGCTGCAATCATAGAGAAACCCTTCATGAAGCGTCTATAATAACCAGCAAGTCCCAGAAAGCTTCAGACTTTAGAAACATTCTTCAGAGGTTTCCAATCAAGTATAGCTGAAATTTTACTTGGATCAACCCGAATACCCGATCTGATACCACATGACCCAGAAAACTGACTTCGCTTAACCAGAACTCACATTTACTAAACTTCGTATACAACTGTTTATCTCGCAATGTCTGTAACACAAGTCTCAAGTGTTCGGCATGTTTAGTTTCATCATGAGAGTAGATCAAAATGTCATCTATAAACACAATCACAAACTGATCCAGATACAGTCTGAATATTCGATTCATTAAATCCATGGAAATAGTAGGTCCATTAGTGAGTTCGAACAGCATAACTAAAAATACATAGTGTCCCTACCTCGTTCTAAAAGCAGTCTTTGGCACATCAGAGTCTTTAACTCGCAATTGATAGTAGCCCAATCTCAAATTTATCTTTGAAAACACTGTAACCCCTTTCAGTTGGTCAAACAGATCATCAATCCGTGACAATGGATACTTATTCTTTATAGTCACTTTATTAAGCTGTCTATAATCAATGCACATTCTCATAGTTCCATCTTTCTTTTTCACAAACAGTACTGGTACACCCCAAGGAGAGAAACTCGGTCGCGCGAAACCTCTATCTGTCAATTCTTGCAACTGAACTCTCAATTCTTTTAATTCTGTAGGTGCCATTCTGTATGGACCTATAGATGTCAGAGTTGTCCTTGGCATTAACTCAATACCAAACTCTACCTCACGAATAGGTGGCAAACCTGATAATTCTTCAGGAAACACATCTGGATACTCACATACAACATGTACTGATTCAATGTTTCTTTCGGCCACTTTACTGTCAAGCACGTAGGCAAAATAAGCTTTACACCTTTTTCTCACATATTTCCGAGCTAGCATCGAAGAAATTACTGCTGGTAAACCATACAAATCACTAGATTCAATCTGAATAACCTCATCATTATGACTCTATAGATCAATGGTCTTTCTCTTGTAGTTTACAACAGCATCATGTAATGTTAACCAATCCATACCCAGAATTATGTCAAACTCATCAAATGGCAGTAACATTAAATCAGCTGGAAAGCACAAATCTCGAACCATCAGGGACAATTCTTAACATTTTGTCAACCATAACACTCCGACCCAAGGGGTTTGACACTCCAATCACAAACTCAGTAGACTCAACAGGCAGAATCTTTTTGAATACTAATGTCTCACACACATAAGAATAAGTAGAACTAGGATCCATTAATGTCTCACACACATAAGAATGAGTAGAACCAGGATCAATTAATGCAATTGCATTAGTATCATAAAGAGTGAATGTACCAGTAATAACATCTAGGGATGAAGCCTCCTCTCGCACTCGAATAGCTTAGGCTCTGGTAGGTGCATGAGCCTCTGATCTGACCGCCGTATCTTTATTTCCTTTCTGACTACCACTCGCATTACCCGCATTTCTAGGTGGTCTTCTCTGAGTTGCAGTGTTACCTGATCTCGTGTTCTGCACTGGATTCTCTTCAGCTAACCCTGGGCAATCTCAAATATAGTGATATGTTGATCCACATTTAAAACAAACCTGATCATGCAATCTGTAACTACAGGGATGTCATTTACCACAGTGTTTACACTCAGGTTGATTTGATCTAACATTCCTTACACTCGCTACTGAGGTAGCTCTCGAGCTCATAGGTGGTCTATTCTGATCCCGTCGAGAATAACCTGAAGTGGCTTTTGAACGGCTGAAGTTATCTCAGAACTTCTTTGGTGCCAACTCGATTGACTTACTAAATGATCTCTTACGCGAGTCTCTAGCTTCAAAATCAGCTTTCCTCTTTTCTTTCCTGAGCTCTTCAGCTTTGCAGGCTCGCTCAACTAGTACTACGAACTTTTTTATCTCAAGTATGCCAACTAACAGTTTAATGTCTTCATTCAGCCCATCTTTAAATCTTTTACACATTATAGCTTCGGTAGAAACACACTCTCGGGTATACCGATTGAGTCTCATGAATTTTCGCTCATACTCTGTCACGGTCATCCGACCTTGTTTCAGCTCTAGAAATTCTTTTTGCTTCTGATCAATAAATCTCTGGCTGATATATTTCTTACGGAACTTAGTCTGAAAGAATTCCTAGGTCACCTGCTCTCTCGGAACCACTGATACTAGGGTATTCCACCAGTGATATGCTGTGTCTCGAAGCAAAGATATGGCACATTTCAAACATTCATCTGGGGTACAGGACAGCTCATTAAATACAAGGATAGTATTATCAAGCCAGAACTCAGCCCGCTCAGCGTCATCATCATCAGTAGCTTTAAACTCTTCGTCCCCGTGTTTTCTGATTTTATCAACAGGTGGCTTATATAATATCAATGGATCACTTACTTAAGGTACAACAGGCATCAAAGACGGATTAATCGGGGGTGGAGGTTGTTGTACAGCTGGGTTAGTCCGGATATACTGAGTAAACTTGTCATTCATCATTTGGTAAAAGGCTTGTCTAGCCTCTCCCTCCTGGTTACTCGAAATCGGTCGAGAATCAACCGACGCTGTCCCTTACGAGAGAGCAGGCATTACACTCTTGACATCATCAGCTACAGCTCTGTAGGGACCCGTTTACTATATGAAAACACATTTTCAGATGTCAGAAGTCATCACACTATCACAATATATAATATGACATGTATAGCTAGACTTACACATGCTACTTTAGTCCTAGATACGACTAAACCTGGCTCTGATTCCAATAAAATGTAACACCCTTAGCCAGTATCCATCGCTGGATTAAGCTTATGAGATATTACCAATCATACTATTATTCATACAAATGTTCATTATAAATTACAATTCAAGATTTAGATCACATATATGCTTATAACTCAATTCAATATCAAATCTAAAAAAAAAATTAACATGTACAACGCAAAGATAAATAATGTATAACCCAAAATGTATATATATATATATAAGTTAAACATTTTATAAATATACGTAACATGGAACACATCAGTAACTTCATTATTAAATATTAGACTTGTTTTATAAATGTCACGTGCATGCACAAATTTTACATTAATTAAAACAAATGTCATTACCTTCTTTTTATTTATTTATGTGGAATTACTTTATTAATTATTATGTTGTTCATAGGTCATACATTAAGGTTATCTAATACACCCATTAAATATACATAAACATGTAAGTAGGTATAACTAAACATAACCGAATAAGACTATAAGGCAAGTCATAATTTCAATTTAATAAATCACCATCACATAAGGGACGCAACATATGTTATAGAGCTCAAACACATTTTACCAATTAGCGTAAACCCTTTAAACAAATCTAATGATAATTTAATATCAAATCATGCAAAATTCATTATATTATCAAGCTGCCATTAAAACACAAATTACAGCCATTGCATACTCTCCTATATAAACTAAAAGAATTCATAGTACATAATTTAAATAAAAATCACATATGCATCATTGGTGCTATATAACATGGCCGTACCTACTATCAATATATATATATTTGTAACTAATGCTCATTTATCCAAAATTTTAAGGCCACACTTAACTTATGCGTACATGCCAAATAATTTTAAAATGTATTTTATACTTGTTACCTTTCATCACCGAATGATAATACTTAAATCTAAGTTCACTAAGTATTATATCTATGCACATACGAGCCTAAGCCAAAGCATAAAAAGAAAATTCACATATGTATACTTTATCTTAACTTAATCACATCCAAACTAATTTAACATGCTTATGACCGATTCTACCATGTCACTTACTAAGTCACAAACCAACCTTAATATACAATTACATAGCACCACTTATAAATGTTCATAGCATACGGCGTCTTCACCCAAAATAGACTTAAACTATAACTAAACTGAAACCAAAATCAAGCAAGGAAGTTAAGCCATTTTCGCATGGCTAATATACAAACATTTTCAAAATAATTAATCCCGAAGCCATCCTATACATGCCATAATTTAAGTTTAGCTTATAAGGTGCCAAAACAGTAGGTAGTGTGATGAACTTGGCTGACGGTCCTTGAGCTTGTAGCTTGACTCCAAAATCTATAAAACAGAGTCAACACAACACACAAAGTAAGCTATCACAGCTTAGTAAGTCATAAGCAAATAAATAACCTAATGGAGTTAACAAATTAACTAAACATAACCAAATTATTTTATCATTTCACATTTAGATCCAATTGTTTATAAATACATATATTCGTATTAAGTATATATATAAACATATAAAATTATTTTCATTTATATTATCACCTTGACCGAATGTTTATATAACCAAAATTTATATATGTACATTTAACCTTCACGGCCAGATATTCATTATATACCTAGTTCACATACACAAACACAAAACTCATATGGCTTAATATAATTTCATATACATATACTAACCATATAACCGAATAAATATCTTATCATTTGACCACATATACATAACAACTATCATAACATGCTTACTACTCATTCACAGAACAAATACACATATCATATACACATATTTTCTTAATTTGCACTTACAAGATTTGTAACAAATAGCCAATGTTTTTAGTTACCTTTTCTCAAGTAGGTAACAAATTAATTCTTACTTGACATATAGCTCATTTTACACATTCGAACTTATTATACCTTTGCCCGATGAACCATTCGGAATTGGACAGGACACTCAGATAATCACACAAGTCGTACAATGCCAACGTCCCAGACGTGGTCTTATATGTAGTCACTTATCGATGCCACTGTCCCAAATAGGGTCTTACTCGTAAACACATATTGGAATCACATATCGATGCCATGGCCTTACCCGCACACATATATCAGAATCCTATGTCATGACATATGTATCCTAACTATTCCTAAGGTTCATACGGGGGTTTCGGACGTCGTAACTCGTTCGAAACGATTGCATGAACATAGTTACCATGTTTAGACATTCGGCATTAGCACATACTAACTCATATATTTCATATCAGCATATATACTTTACATTTAATTAAAATTAACTTTGTCTATTTGCTTATAAACTTACCTCGGACGTTATAAAACGAAATAGGGTTGCTAGTTGACGACTTTCGTTTTCCCTCGATCCAAATCTGATTTCTTTGGTTCTTGATCTAAACATATTCAAATTAAGCGCCTTCAAACATATTTACATTCAATTTAGTCCAGAAACACATAAATGGGAAAATTACCATTTTACCCCTGACATTTACAATTTTTACAATTTTGTCCCTGTTGCACAAAACACAAAATATGCAAAATTTCCTTATACTCATGTTAGGCCGATTTTACCCATACTCATACCAATCCATATATTTCATTTATTTCACATTTTAGTCCCTCAAATTATTATTTTTGCAATTTAGTCCTAATTACTCAAAATCATCAAAAACTCCAATACAAAATAGGTTAATCTAAAACATATCTTTTATATTTCATCATCAAACAACAAAAATCACAAGCTATCAACAATGACACAACTCAAAATATTCATCAAAATAAAAAATTAAAGCATCGGTCTTGAAGATTACTAAGCAAATATCTCAAAAACGTAAAAATTATCAAAAACTGAACAAAAACGAACCTTGATTGAGCTTAAATATATACCGAACCCTAGCTTGGCTTCTTTCTTTTTCTTTGTTTTAGCTTCGGTTAAAAAGAATGAATAAAGAAGACATAGTTTTAGTTTATGATATATTAACATATATATTAACTTATTTCTAATTTACCTAATTATCCTTAATGAAATAATAATGAAATTATATAACATATGTCCATTACAATCCAAACATCATGTTAATGGAATAATTTCAACATAAATATCCCAAATTAGAAAACCATTGGTAATTCAGCCCTTATACAAGTTACCACCTAATTTTTATTTTATGCAATTAAGTCCTTATATTTAATCGGATACCTAAGCGACAAAATTAAATCACGAAAATTTTACAGATATAAATTCACACAAAATAAACACAGAAAATAATTTTTAAATATTTTTCTAACTTAAATTTGTGGTCCTGAAACCACTTTTCCGATTAGGGTCTATACGGGCTGTTACAGTAAAGGATTCCAAAAGGACCTATCGTGGTTTCCAAACTCATGAAAGATCAACTTGCCATGGAATGTTTTTCCGAATATTGAGAAGCATGTTGATAATAATTTGAGTTTAATTAAAGTAATTGTCCTAGCTTATTTATGTTATAATTGTTGCTTATTATGTTAATTCTGCTAAAATCTATCTCATACATATAGTTTGCATACTTAGGATAAATCACATTAGGGATCATTGCATTTAGTTTCATATACTTAATTTTTCATCACTTCTCAATTATATTGTTTTTATTCATCAAATTGTTAATACACTTTTACAAATCAAGTGACTTAGCACAAATACAATCCCTGTGGAGACGATAACTCGATACTTATTACTTGATAACGATTGTGTACACTTGCACAAACTCGAGCATTACAGTGACCAATTCAACATGGTCGTGCTGTTGGCCCTGGTGGCTCACAGGGCCTAGGCAATACAGGGATACGCTGATGTCTAACACCCGTGTAGAATTAATTCCAAATTCATACCTACAGGGGTTTTCACACGGCCTGGCACACGCTCGTGTTTTTCACACGACCATGACACGTTCGTGTCCTAGCCCGTGTGCAAAAACCTGGACATTTTGATTCTAACGTCAGCATTTCTTAAGGTTCACACAGCCAAGGCACTTACCCGTGTGCTACACCATGCCCTTCACACGGTTGAGACACATAGCCGTGTCTTTTCCTGTGTGTTTACTATCATGCATATTGACTTACAAAATTTACGTGCAGGGGACACATGGCCGGACAACACGCCTATTGGGCTGGCCATGTGTCATGCACGGCCTAGACACACACCCGTGTGCCTACCCAGGTGGACAAAATAAGGCTATTTACAAAGCCTCTTTGCCACCCTTACTTACATAACCTGCACAAAATCATTTTATACCAAGACATGGACATATCACATAGCCAAAATAGTCACAATGGACAACATTTTGTTTGTACAATTTACTAATCCATGAAAATATCATCCTCTATTTATAAATCAAAGTGAGTATTGACCATTATCCATGGCCTTATACAAAATAAAGGGATTTATCCCAAGCCAACACATTTAGCTAATTTCTCAATGACACAAAATATTAAATTCTAAGCCCTATACATGCCATATTTAAAAACAAATAATCTGACTATACTGAGTGCTTCTAATGATAGCATGATCATAGCCTCCGACGTCCGATGGTCCTTGAGCTATTTAAGCGACAATATAGGAAAATGGAAAAGAGAGGGAGTAAGCATAAAGCTTAGTAAGTTGTATGTAATAAATATAACAACAACTTTACCATTCATCATCATGCTCATAGTACTAAAGTATGCATAAGCACAACTTACTCATCAATAACTAATGCAATTCACATAGCATATATATATATTGAGCTCACGACTCATACACTTCAAATAGGTACCTGTACCACTCACAACCTGGTTATGCTTTTCTCGTTTAACTGAAATTGTAACTCTCACCGTTGAACCATTTGGTATGCTATCGGATATTCATTAAGCCTCAAACATAAGGTGTAATGCCGATGCCATGTCCCAGACATGGTCTTACATTGGCTCATCCATTAAGTCGATGCACCAAGTCCCAGACATGGTCTTACACTAATTATCGAGATTGAGGCCAATGCATGTCCTAGCATGTCTTACACTAGCTCTCATTTCAATGCCAAAGTCATGTCCCAGACTTGTCTTACACTAGCGCACAAATGACCAAAATGTCATGGCGTGAATATCTGATTTGTTCCTAAGGTTCTTATGGGAGTTCTACTATCTCAAAATTCACCATTCATAATCATTTCCACAAACAAGCAATTTATGCTATATCAATTCAAACACATTTAATAACAATGTAGTTGTATTATTTACATACAACTTACCTCGGTTACAAAATATAGTGCCAAGTCGGTCTAATCAATTTGCTTGGCTTTCTCCCGGTCTAAGTTTGGACTTTGAATTTCTTGATCTATAATAAAAAAAATTCACAAATTTAATCACTTTATCAATCTAGGCACTCAATAATTTATACTTGGGAAAAATAACTATTTTACCCCTAGACTTTTGCAAAATGACCATTTTACCCCTAGGTCCGAAAATTAATTTTTACTAAAATTTCCTTCTACTTTACCTCAATACTCTTATAGCAATCCAAAATTTCCACTATCTCACCTATTTATCAACAAGTTTCCAACTTATGCCAAATAGTCCATATTAGGGTTTTTATGAGGAAACCCTTCACAAAAGTCTTTTATTACACAACTAATACTCATATTCTTCCATGAAATATTAGAAAATTACACATATGCTTTCATGGAAAAACCTAAACTCTCCACCATTTTGCAAGATAGTCCCCTCATTTGAAAGCTCATGATTCAAGGGGTCCAAAAATGTAAACATCATCAACAAAAAGTATGTAAATCACTTACTTGTAAGAGGAATAAGTTGCTAAAATTTCGAAGCTCAAAACCCCAAAAAATGGCTAAATTTTTGGTGGAGGAGAAATGGTGAAACAGGATGATATCATCTTTCTTTTATTTATTTCATTTTGGTCAAAATAAATCACCAAACTTCACCTAATGCTTGACTATTTTAATTTCTTGTCCTATGGCCGGTCATCATTTATTTAATGTCCTAATTTCACTTTAAAGACCCCCAATTTGTGATACATGGAAAATTTGACACCTTTAGCTATAAATTTAAGACTTTTGTACTTTATGCGATTTAGTCTTTTTTTGCAATTGGGCTCACAAACGTTAAAATCAAATCACCAAAATTTTTATGCACTAATATAAACATGCTATGACTCCAAAAATAATTAACAAGATAATTTTCCTGACTTCAGATTCATGGTCCCGATACCAGTTTTTCGACTAGCCTTAAAATCGGGCTATTACAGTCCGACTACTATCAGTTGCGGGTTAAAGAGTTAGATGTGCCTAAGATTGCCTTCAGAACGAGTTATGGCTACTACGAATTTCTTGCTATGTCATTTGGGTTAACGAATGCTCCTGCCGTGTTCATGGATTTAATGAATCGAATATTTCGGCCATATTTAGATAAATTTATTGTGGTGTTCATCGATTATATTCTGATTTATTCAAAAGGTGAAGTAGAGCATGCCGAGCACTTGAAAACTATTTTGCTGACTTTGAGGGAAAAACAATTGAATGCCAAGTTCAATAAAAGTGAATTTTGGCTTCGTGAATTTAGGTTTTTAGAATACACTGTTTCAGGAGATGGTATTAAAGTTGACCTGAATAAGATTTCAGCCATTGTTGACTGAAAATCACCGAAGAATGTGACAGAAGTCAAAAGCTTTTTAGGCTTGGCCAGTTAATACAGACAGTTTTTTAAAGGATTTTTGATAATTTCCACTCCAATAATGAAGTTGTTACAAAAGGATGTTAAGTTCGAATGGACAGAGAAGTGCCAATAGAGTTTTGAGAAACTGAAAGCGTTGTTGACTGAAGCTCCAATGTTAGTTCAACTTGAGCTAGGAAAGGAGTTCGTGATCTTTAATGGTACATCCTTGAATGGTTTGGGATGTGTGCTTATGCAAGAGATATCCTATGCATCTAGACAACTAAAACCGCATGAAAGAAATTACCCTACACATGATTTAGAACTATTCGCCATTGTGTTCGCATTGAAGATTTGGAGACACCATTTGTATGTCAAGATATGCCGAATATTCACCGATCACAAGAGTTTGGAATACCTAATGACTCAAAAAGATTTAAATCTTAGGCAACAGAGATGGTTAGAGTTGATAAAATATTATGAGTTAATAATCGACTATCATCTGGAAAAGGCGAATGTGGTTGCCGATGCCCTAAGTAGAAAACCTTTGTTTGCTTTGAGAGCCATAGATGGTCGATTGGCTTTATCAGATGATGGTGCGTCGTAGTGGAGTTGAGAGCTAGGCCGATGTTCCTTCAAGAAATTTGTGAAGCTCAGAGTAACGACAATGAATTACAAGTTAAGAGGACTCAGTGTGAGTCAGGTTCTAAATATGATTTTCGGATTGATTCTGATGGTTGCTTGATGTTCCAAGATAGGATTTGTGTTCCTAAAGATACTAAGTTGACTCATAAGATTTTGCATGAGGCACACAATGGTCGTCTGTCAGTAAACCCTGGTAGTACGAAAATGTACAACGACTTGAAGAAAATATATTGGTGGAACGGTATGAAGAGAGATGTTTCTGAGTTTGTTGCGAGATGCTTAATTTGTCAACAAGCAAAAGCTGAGCACCAAGTACCTTTAGGATTACTATAGCCTATCATGGTTTCCGAGTGGAAATAGGACCGAATTACAATAGATTTTGTAACGGGCTTACCTTAGACACCGAGTAAGAAAGATATGGTGTGGGTCATAGTTGATCGATTGACAAAGTCGACTCACTTTATCTCGGTACGTACTGAGTACTCGCTTGATAAATTGGCAGAGTTATATATTTCTGAAATTGTGAGACTTCACGAAATACCCTTATCGATCATATCAGATAGAAATCTGAGGTTTACCTCACGGTTCCGGAAAAAGTTGCAAGAAGCCTTGGGCACGAGATTGAATTTTAGTACTACCTTTCATCCACAAACCGACAGCCAATCCGAGAGAGTGATTCAAACCTTGGAAGACATGTTGAGATGTTGTGTTCTAGAATTCCAAGGTAGTTGGGAAAAGTACTTACCCTTGGTTGAGTTTGCCTATAACAATAGTTTTCAGACGGGTTTAAAAATGGCACCCTATGAAGCGTTGTATGGCCGGAAGTGTCGAACTCCCTTGTATTGGACAAAACTCTAGGAAAATCAAATGCACGGGGTTGACTTAGTCAAGGAAACCAAGGCTAAAGTTAAAGTAATTAAAGATTATTTATGAGCGCCATCAGATAGACAAAAGTCTTATGCGGATTTGAAAGAAAAGAAATTGAGTATCAAGTGGGTGATAAAGTATTTTTGAAAGTATCCCCATGGAGAAAAGTTCTGAGATTCGATAGGAAAGGCAAGTTGAGTCCTTGTTTAATAGAACCTTATAAAATCACCGAAAGGATAGTACTGGTAGCTTATCGATTGGCTTTACTGCCTGAGTTAGAAAAGATCCATCATGTATTCTAGGCGTCTATGTTGCGCTGTTATAGATTAGACCCCTCACATGTAATATCACTGACAGAGGTTGAGATTCAACTGGATATGACTTATGGTGAAGAGCTAAACAAGATTTTGGCTTAGGAGGTCAAGTCATTGAAAAACAAGAATATCGCCTTAGTAAAAGTGTTATGGCAAAGAAATGGGTTAGAGGGGGCTATGTGGGCGCCCGAGGTGGCCATGAGAAACCAATATCTGCACTTGTTTACTGGTAAGATTTTCGGGGACGAAAATCCTTAAGGGGGAGAATTGTAACATCCCAAATTAGGGCTTAAACAAAAAAGTGGTTTCGAAACCATAAATTTGAGGTGGAAATCTTCCTATCGATAAAGTTTTAAGCTCTAATGTGTGATTTAATAACTGTGTGAAAATATTAACGAGAAATTTTACCGATAAGGTGTCCAATTGAGTTATTAGGACTAAATTGCAATAAGTTAAAAACATGTGCTCTAGTTGAATAATGGGGCCTAAATGTGATGGGATTTCAAATTTGAAGTCCTTATTTAGTAATTATACCATTATATGTCATTATGGACAAAAATGGACATAGAAGGTATAAAATCTCAAGGTTTCAATGGAAGGGCATTTTGGTCCATTGGTTATTAAAAGAATTAAAAGGGAAAAATAATAAAAAAATTTGTCCATCTTCATCCTCCTTGGCCAAAAATTTCAAGAAGGCGTAGCTAGGGTTTCTTTCATCTTTCAAGCTCAAAAGTAAGTGCATCCTAGCCCGTTTTTAATGTTCTTTATATTTTTGAAATCCTCGTAGCTCGATTTAGCTATTTCTACCCTTAATTTGAGCTAGATTTCATGCTTAAAAATATACCCGTGAATGACATGCTTGTGTTTTGATGCCTAATGGAAGAATATGGAGGTTTGAGGTGTAATAACCCACTTTTACTAGATGGTTTTTGGTGGAATTGATAAAAAAGGACCTAATTGTAAAAGTTGTAAAAACTATGTGTAAAATGTGTGAATAAATGAAAAATATGGGATGGTATAAGAGAGAAAATGATTCAGCTAGGCTTGAATAATGAGAAAAATAGGGTACTTTTCATTTTACGAGCCTAGGGACAATTTTATAATTTTGTGAAACTTTAGGGGCAAAATTGTAATTTTTCCATAGTGTGATTTTTGGACTGAATTGAATAGTGCGTGTATTAAACGAGTTAAATATGCTATTCTAGATCAAGAGGGATGAGGAATAGACCTTGACCGAGGAAAAGGCAAGGTTGTGGATTAAATCGCAAATTGTCACATTTTGCACCGAGGGAAGTTGTGTGGAAGTAATTTAAAAATTCCATTATCATGCGTTTAATAATTGATGTTCTATGATATATGTATGAATGCCCTAATGAAATTGGCTTATGACGATTTACTGAAAGTTTGGTGATAGCTTTATATCTCAGAAGCCCTGGGTGACCCTGAGGAATACTTAGGATTCGGACATCATGACACCACGATTAATGAGATCCCGTGTAAGACCATGTCTGGGACATGGCATCGATGTGAGGTCCCGTGTTAGACCATGTTTGGGACATGGCATCGGCATTGACATGAGACTTCGTATAAGACCATATATGAAATATGACATCGATATGTAGACCCATGTAAGGCCATGTCGGGGACATGGCTTTGGCATTTTATTTAGTGTATGATGATTCTGAATGTCCTTTATTATTCTAGGTAATTCAACGGGCCATTCAAGATTATGATTAAGAAGTGGGGTAGAATGAGTAAGAATGTATGGTAGAGGTATGTATGTAAACCTCATGAGTATTGGACTTGATTCATGTTGGGAATTGTGGTGTGGGTATGAAAGAGTAAGATAAGCATGAAGTTCAAAGACATTTATTATCAATTCTCAATATGTTCATTATGTGTAATATGATAATGTGGTGGTAATTGATTGCATGTTTATTTTGTGAGTTTCATGATCTATGTTGTTTATTATTTGCACACGACTTACTAAGCTATATGCTCTCTCTCTCTTTTCCTTTTTCTTTTAGCATCGTCAAGTTAGCTCGGGGATCGTGAACGTCGGAGCTCGAGTCACACTACCAACAAATCTTTTGGGGTATAATTGGTTTATTACATTTAAGTATGACATGTATAAGGGACTTATTATTTTGTCATATGTGTCATATTTGTTAGCCAAAGTGATGGTTCATTTTGGTATATTATTCCATTTTGTATATGGCCATGAAATATGGCTCATATTGATTTTTGGGTTGAAATCCCTAAATATTGATACATGCATGAGATGTGTTATTAGCCTTGTGGTGTGTGCCAAATTAGTTGTAAATAATAGTTGACAAAATGTGGAATTTTTGCTTGATGGATAAATGATGTCAATTGGCATAGTCACCTTAGTGATAAAGGTAAAGAAATGGATTGAATAAACTTAACAAGTCATGGAGTCCCAATTAGGTATACGTGATATGAAATTGTCATGCATGAGTTAAAGCTATGGATGTCTAAGTAACCCCTTTATGCCAAAATAATCACCATTGACATATGAGTGTGAGTAGGGGTTGTCAAGGGTGACAAGAGGGCTTGGAAAATAGCCTCAAAGTTGTCCACAAGGGTAGACACACGGGCATGTGTCTAGGCCGTGTGTGACACACGGTCGGCCCCATAGGCTTGTCGTCTGGTCGTGTGACCCCTACACCCTAGTTTTACAAGTCAGTATCCATGGTAGTAAACACTCAGGCAGAGACACGGCTATGTGTCTCAGCCGTGTGGAGGACACGACCCCAGGACATGGGCGTGTGCCCAGGCCGTGTGAAGTCTGCACCTTAAATGTGAAAATTAAATTCACTACACGGCCTGGCACATGAGCATGTGACTTGGCTGTGTGATCCTTCATTGATGCTGACGTCATAAACAGAGAGTTACATGGCCTGGAGACACGGGCGTGTCCCTGTGCCCACATAGGCATGTGACCCTGTTTAACGAAAAATTTTCTAAAGTTCACGGTATGGTCCCGAACCACCCCCAATGTATTCTTTGGGCCTTGTAGGTTTGTAATAGGGTGAGTTGCATGTGTATGTACATTTTGTATTTAAAAGAAAATTTATGGCTCGGTTCGGTGTGTATGTTTACGTTTTAGTCTGGTAATGCCCTGTATCTGTCCCGTCGTTGGATACGGGTAAGGGGTGTTACAGATTTGTGTTTCAACCATTAATGAAAATAAAGGTTTCCACATGTAATCCCAACCTTATGAGATTTAGGTCGTGGGTCAACAATTAAAATTTAAAATCAAAATATCATTCAACATCGTTTTGACAAATCAATTCACGAAAAGCAATCAATAAATAACGGAAGAATTTCGGGAGGATAGCTTTCGCTTATCTAGCCCAAACTCCAGTGACACAGTGTCCTATGGTGGCTAAGAAGGACTGCCTTCATCTTCATTTTCCCGTCACTGCTCAGTCGCTACCCTCTATTTTTGCCTAAGGATCTCTCCTTTTTTTTGTGTTTGCCCCCTTTAGGATTTCCTCATTCTTGTTGTTCTTTTTTGTTCCCTCCATATTTAGGTTTCATCCTTTGACTTTTTATAAGCTTTTTCACTAGGGTAAATCCAATCAACCCATGGTTTTCTTCCCACTATTTTAGGCAGATTTTTCTAGTGTAAGTAGAGTTGGGCTAAAGCAATTATGTGTTGAGTGTTGACTCGGTCTTCTTGGAATTGCCATGGGATTTGTGTTGGTAAACTGTCCAACCTTTTTCCATGATAAACCTTCATTCCTTTATTTCTTTCTTTGCATCCTACATCTGCCAATTACTACCAAAAAAATCCTTCCCGCAAGCAAGTGAAAATTTCTTAATGTAATGCAATGAAAATTACGAATGGAATGTCCTAAAATGTAATAAATTTACTTAAGTACAGGCAATTAGCTTGGTCTAAAGGCATGAAATATAACTCTTTTCAAGAGTTATCACACCTCCAAAACCTAAGTTATTACTTGTCTTTAAGCAAAATATGCATGAATGCATGAATGTAAGAGTTACCATAACAACATAATTACCTTTGGACTGTTAGACCATTTAAATAGCATTTTGTACTTTAGTTCTCAACAATCTTTTATGTCTAAAAATTTGATCAAGTTTCATAAGCTTATGTAGCAAAAGCAATGCAGAAATCTGCCCTAAAAGAAAGAAAAATCCTAAGTACTCATGCAACGTTCACTATAGCGAGTATCTCCTAATTTACTTAGTTTATCTTTTAACTAACTTAGTTTCTTTATTATTATTTTTCATCTGGCCGTATACATACTCAAACACATACATATATGTTTATTATGCCTATTTTTTACTAGGGATTCAGCTTGTCATATAATTCTTTGACTTGGCAATTACAATGGAACATACACTAAATTGTCGAATACTCAATCATGTCACTCATGAAGCAAAGGCTCTTGACAAAAAAAAATTGATGGAGCAAACAACTACCCCCTTAACTACTCAGCCTATTACTATAGTGGAGTGCCCCTATACTATTTATTGTTATTATTATTTACACACTATTACTCAAACTCGCTTTTCTAATCAACAACATAATGGAGTAAACAAAATGTTACTGACCTACTCAGCAGTTCTAAGCATTGGAGTATTTATGGCATTTTTTAGATTATTTTTTTCCCTTGAATTTTCTTAAACATTGCCATTTTATTCATTGTTGAGTATTGCGATTGTACTAAATTTAGCTTTAAGAATCTCTAATTTTATCAAAAGAAACATACTATAGATAAATTGTATTTGGAATTAGGACATCCTAATTTTAAGGGTCAATTTGCAAGCAAACAATCCTAAGCTAATGTCACCTAATTCACTATCACAACTTTCTAAGTTTATAGAATAATTAAGTGCCTCATTGAACATCACAAACAAAAGTACACTCATCATGGTTTAAACAATTTTTTTGGCAGTTATGTGTGTTATAGCGAAATAAATGGAAAATGAACAAAAATACTAAAACATGCATGCCCAACTAAATATCTAATGCGATCTAGATGCACAATATACCCCCAAACCTAAGGGATGCATTGTCCTCAATGCATGTACATACATGAATCATGAATGCAAGAACATATATATGTACATAATGAGATGTAATAAAGGGAGAAAAGCTTCCCGAGCTTAGAATTGAATTGTGGTACTTTAATTGTGGTGAGTTGTCTTTCGAGCACTCATCTTATAATGCATCAGCCTATTAAGTAAATTGATTGGTACATCCTCCTCTTTATTATCAAATACGGTGAGTTCAACAATAATCTAATTGATCTCACGATCCTGTTCAGTCATCGGTTCAGTAAATGGAGGTGGAACAACTGCAATGCTGTCCACTGGTAGTGCAACTGAGGGATTTGCTTCCTCTTCATCCTTATGGTCAGTCTCAATGCTGACAGACTGTGACAATCCTAAATTGACCCTAGTCGGAAAGTGGTTTCGGGACCACAAAACCTAGTTAAAAATTTTATAAAATATTAATTTCAGTGTTTTTGTTATGTGAATTACCTATTGTGAAAGTTGGGTGGTCCAATTTAGTTAATTGGATGCTAAATTATTTAGTTGGGATTTGATTGTATAAAGGAAAATTTTAGAAGTCTTTTTCTTAAAGTGGCCAATTGTTAACATGGCTAAAATGTGGGGCTTGCATGTCAATTAGACCCTTTTATTTTAGTGGACGGCAATGATGAAGGAAATTTGTATCTTTGTGCTTTTATATTAGTAAAATAATGATAATTGGTTTTATAATATGAAATGAATATAAATATTATAATGAACACATGGTGATAAAAACAAAGCTATATGTTATTTCTTCTCACCTTTGCCTGAATAAAGAAAGAAACTAAGGAAAGAAGGCTTTGGATAATCGACCATGGAGGTCTAAAATTCAAGGTAATTTCTTGATTATTTGAGCTTCATCTTGATGAATTGAGTTCCTTGCTTGGTACCCTCCTTGACCCATGTTTCTACTTATTTTATCTTTGAAAGTGATGTCTTGGGAACATTCGGTTATAGGGGGGAGTTTTGAATGTGAAAGCTGTACTAGAAATGGAATTTGGAGTGTTTAATGGACTCCATGTTGCTAAAATTTACATGAATAGAAATTTCTAAGCTTAAATTGTAAGAATTTGAGTTGTGTGGTTTAAATTGTCAAAGATGCATTTGGCAATTGATTATAATTTGTTAAAGGGTGTAAAGTATTGATAGTTCTAAATGGTACATAGTTAAATGAAGATGGAAGCTTGATAAAATTTTATTTAGAATGAAAGTAGGAGAAATGTGTATTCGGCCATGTTGTGATGAGTTGAATTTGAATGGTTGATGCTTTAGTTTATAAATGGTCATTAGATGAGTTTTAAACTTGTTAAAGTTTGATAATTTGGGGGTGTTAAATTGGGGAAAACGTGTAATAAAAATGGGTTGATAATGTTTGTTTGTTAATTGATGTTTGCACCATTGTCGAATGTGCTTAACATTAAGGCATGATTTAGTTAAATGCAAACTAATGGAAGAATGGAATTTAGCTTTGCCGTACATGTGTTAAAATGATGGAATTAGTAGGAAATGGGTATGAGCTTGTCAAATTTTTGAAATTAGGACCTTGTGAACTAAATGATATTCGGCAATGGTGCTTTTTACATGAGGAATTCGGTGTTAATTGTATTAAATAAGGTTGAGGTAGTTGCCGAATGTGTTTATAATTAAGTAAGGTTAATAATAGAGCAATGAGTGGCTAGTAGAATCTAGTTAGTCTTCTTGTTATATTCGGCCATGAGTTTGTATAATTGGTTTGTAATAGATTAAATTTGTTTATTCAAGCTCAAGAGCTTAGGGAGTCTAATTCGGATAAGAGAAAAAGCTACCTAATCGAATAGTCGATCTGTAATCGTTCGACAACTTCCGAGGTAAGTTCTTAAGTATTTGAGTTGATTCCTTTGTAAGTTTTAAGTTTTTAAATGGGATGAATATGAATTAAGTATATACGTTAAGGTCAATGACTTTTCTAAATGATGGCATATATGATATTATGTTTTAAATATGTGAATGAGAACTTTACAGAGTAAATTTGTATAAATTTGCTTGGGACAGCAGTAGTAGTGTGTTTTGGAAAAATTACCATAAATTGTTGGAATTGAGTTAAAGGCTGAATAGATTATGTAATTAAAGCTTGATGCGTCTAGTTTCGTATAAAAGAAATCGTGTAAGTAAAGGAGTTGCCGATAATGAGATTTTTAAAGTTGTGTGAGACAGTCGAGAATGGCTCGAAATCCCCTGTCCAGTATTTGGAAAATCATTATAAATCGTACAAAAATTATTATAAGATAAGATTTATATGCTTAGACTCCTTAATGAGTCTAGTTTCAAACAAAATAAACAAAAACATATTTTGAATTCTGTACAATGAGAAATTCAATTCTTAGTGAAGAGTAGTCAGAATAGTCAAGCAATAAAATAGGGGAAACTTTAAGAAAAATCTGGTATTGATTAGCCAAACCAAAAATTCTATAAATTTTGTGGATAGAAGATATACGAGTCTATTTTCATGGAAAATTAACGGCACATCATTTGGAGTTTCGTAGCTCCAGTTACAAATAATTTAACGACTGTTGCTCAGAAAAACAGCTTGTAGAGAATATGTGATTATGTTGTAAACATTGATAAAACTTGTTTTAGTTGCTCATAAGCTATTGATTAAACCCATACGTGAATTCTAAGTTGTGACATTATAAAATGATATATGAGTGTTAGATGGATCTTTGATATTAAAATTGTGAAATTGTAAGTTTATAAGTATTCGAATATGAAATGATAGTATGGCTTGAAATTGAATTATTCATTGGAAAATGATAGATGTAGATTCAGCCAAGACAAAGTGTATACATGAAAGTTTATGTGGTATATGAAGTATATTTGGATAATTGTGATGTGAATATATGAAAATTTATATATTGATTCAGAATTTTATGTGATGAATGTGAATGTGTATATATGAGATAAGGCCGAATGGCCAATGTGATGAACGTGAAAGTGTATATATATATTGTGGCCAAATGACAAACTGTGGAAGGTGTGTTTTATTAGATATTTGATGAGGCAAATGAATTACAAATATGATAGTCGATGTGAATCTGTAACATGTGAATAAATATGCATGAAACTTTGTGATGTAAATCCGGCTTTAAGACCCGATGACTATATGTGGTGACTATGTCCGGTTAAGACCACGACTTCGTCTAGAGATTTCATCTGAGCTAAAGGTCTCGCCGATAATCCGAGTAGAGTTTAAAGCTATAAGATTTCGTAATAAGAATTGCGTATAAATATATTCAATGCGAAAGGTTAAACAGGTATGTACTCCGAGTTTATATGTGAGCTTGATTTGAACTAAATCATAAGGTAGTTATGTGATGCATACGTGAGCAATCTATGAGACTATTCCTATGATTATGTGGCATTGGATCAGTGTGAAAGGTTATGTGAAATTATACAATATATCTATGTTACATGAGCTCACTTTTATGTGAAAGTTTATCTGCCTATTGTATATGATGAGATGTGCATATTCGGTAAAGGGATGATATACCCAAAGGAAAAGTGAAATAAAAATACGAACAACCATGTTATAATTTGATTGTTATCTGTTGACATTGCTTAAAACTTACTAAGCATTGTAATGCTTACTCCGTTTACTTTGTTTCCTCTATTTTATAGATCTCATTTGGAAGCTACAGACTCAGGGATCGTCATCAACTTGTTACACTATCACTATCCACTGCTTGGTACTGTTATGTTTTGGGTTATTTTATGGCATGTGTAGAATAGACCAGTGGCAGAAGAATATTTTGGTTAATGTATATAAGCCATGCGAAAATGGCATCTTTTGAATGTTTACTTTTATAAGTTTTTAAATTTTATCCCTGGTTGTGTCTAGCAATTATCCAATTGAATGATCTTTACTTCAAGAAAAAAAATTCAAAATTTTTACTGTTCTGATATGAGTTTCAAGTTCGGTAATGCCCCTTTACCTATTCCGGCGACGGATACGGGATAGGGGTGTTACACAGACTCTGTTTTCTTTGGTTCTTCCTCTGATGCATTGGGTGCATTCTTTTCATCGGCAGGATTCATTTCAATGGGCTCTGCATCACTAACCCCTTCCCCTCTTGCAGTTTATTAAACAAAGGAAATGAAATAACCAAGAGAAATTTAAATGGACAAAATGAAATAAAAATAAAAAGAATTTTCAAGATGTTGAAGTTAAACATCTCGAAGATCAATGAACTATTTGTCTCGCTCTACATGAGCACCCTAATAGTGCTTCAAGCATTGTCCATTAACTTTAAATGTGTCCCTCATTTTCATGTCCTTGACATCAACAGCTCTATACGGATATACATGAGCTATCAAGCATTGTTCATCAAAATTGAATGGTCTATTTTGCTTTAGCAAAATGCACAAGGGTCTCCACTCAAATGAATCGTCATCATTATTAGAATTGCTATGGTAAAATCTCATGAACTATTCCTCCACTATTGTTTCTATCAAGTCAATGGCACGACAGTCTTCATTCTCATTAGTGCATTAAATACATTGAATGTGACCTATTGATCATTCATCCTCATGGTCAGTTCACCTTTCTGCACATCAATTAAAGTTCTATCTGTAGCAAGAAAAGGTCTTCCAAGGATAATTGGTACATCTTTGTCAGCTTCACATTCTAAAATAATGAAATCGAGTAGAAAAATAAACTTATCTACTATTACCAGCACGTCTTCAATTTTACCTTCCGAATGTGTGTAAGATCGATCAACTAGCTATAGCGTGATAGTTGTGGGTTTTCCCTTCCCAATTTCCAGCTTCTTGAAAATAGAAAGATGCATTAGATTTATACTTGCCCCTAAATCACATGACGCCTTACCAACATAATGATTTTCAATTAAACATGGGATAGTGAAACTGCCTGGGTCCTTCAACTTTGGAGGTAATTTATTCATCAACATTGTTGTGCACCCTTTAATGAGAGAAACAGTTTCAAATTCTCCCAATCTATACTTCTTTGACTGTATATCCTTTATAAATTTCACATAATTGGGCATTTGTTCCTAAGCTTCTACTAGCGGTATGTTGTTATGGAGTTGCTTCAAGACTTCCAAAATCTTTTGAATTGAACATTCTGTTTAGAATTATGGAATTGTTGAGAAAAAGGTAGAGGTGGTCTTCCTTTAGGTTGCTGATATTGTTTTGTTATGATATTCTTGTTGGCAACACGATCTGATTCTGCTACAACATTTTGCTGTTTACCCATTTCAGGTATAATATGTTTTTTAGATGGATTTAGGATCTTTACATGGTTGTTATTCGAGTTATCCTCTCCTATCGTAGCATCTTGAACAACATAATTCAATTGAGTTTTACTTTTGAGAGTGATGGCCTTGCACTACTCTTTCTCTTATGATATCAAATTCTCGGTATCACTTGAAAAAGCTCTTTGTGTCCTTAAATTCAAAGCATTTTCTATCTGCGCACTTGATTCTCAAGAGCTTGGAGGGAAGTAACTTGACTCTGAATTATGGAATCATTCTTGGCTATATATTCCTTCAACAAAGCTTTCATAAATGATGATAATGATGCTGAGGCCTGACATTGTTGTACATTTTGCCTCGAATAGGATGATTATAACCAGGCAGTGCACTGTTGGTATTCTATCTTGCAACATTGTTAAAATTCCCCTCACCTTGATTATTCCAACTAAAGTTTGGATCCTGCCCCCACCCTAGATTATAAGTGCTGGAATAGGGGTTATTGTTCCGATTGTAAGTACCTGTGTAGCATACAGATGCTGGATTTGATGGGCATTCATCGAACACATGGTCTTCACCACAATAAACACATGCTAGCCTGATTGCTTTCATCTCTTGAACTACAGTTGGTATCTTCATTGTCTTGATCATATTAGTTAAAGATGATACATGGGTTGTAAATGAAATGATTGCATCAAGTTCCATGGTACTAACAACTTTCTTGCTTGTCCCAACTCTTGCAGTCGAATATTGACAATCATTATTGGTAATCTTTTCCAAAATCCCATATGCTTCATTATAAGATTTATCCAACAAAGTATCATTGGAAGAAGCATCAACGACCATCCTTGTATGCACATTCAACCCATTTTTAGAAAGGATCTGATGTCGTTTCTAAGCTTGACATTCATATTTAGTAGATTATAACACAGAAAAAACCTCTGGCAAAGATTATTCCATGATGCCAATGTTGTCAACGGTAAAACAGTCAGCCATGCTGTCGCACAATCTCTTAAAGAATATGGAAATAGTTTAAGTTGTAGAGTGTCTTCAGGCACACCCTATTAAATGAGTCACAAACCTCTAGAAAAAGTCGTAAATGCAATCTTAGATCTTCAGTGGATAGTCCACCAAACTGTCCTATTGTTTGCAACATCTGACACATTACTAATTTTAGTTCAAACTGCTGAGTCTGTATTTGTTGTCTGACTATCCCTAGATTCAAGTGATCCACAATTGGTACAATATGCTCTTGGATTGGTCTATCTCGATCATCTATCACCCCACGAATAGGAGGATTAGCATCTTGACCATTCAAATTGTCATTCATACTAGGTATCACCTTACAAATAGGAGGATTAGCATCTTGATGATTTGGATTATCATTGAGACCAAGATCATTCCTATTCCTAGCCATTTGTCATAGTTCTTTCCACCTTCTTCGTAAATTTCTTTCAATCTCTAGGTCAAAAGGATATTCTTTGTTAGCAGGAATGCCTCTTCTTATGCACTGATGGTAAACCTGTAAGTATCAGAGTAAACTAAGTTAAATAAAACTAATGGAATTAAGTAAAATAACAAAACCAAATTGCTGACCCCCGGCAATGACGCCAAAAAGTTGTCGTGTGTGAATATAATATGCGAATTGTGCAAGTATACATGTCGAATCAAGTAATAAGAGTGATAAGTAAGATCGTCTTCAAATGAATCGGATTAGGTATAAAAGTGATCAAGTTATTATAACGAATTATGATTAATGTTATGGTAAAACAAAGATAAGTATGCAATGGTAATTTAAAGGAATAATAATGTGTGTGATATGTGTAACTGATAAATAATGGAGATTGCTATGACAAGTTGAGAGTGAAAATGCAATGGCAATTACGAGAATAATTATGTGAATAATAAGTAAACAAATAAAAAAAACAACTATGAATGATATGACAAAGATACTGTGGCAAAGGATAAAGGGTCTACGATGTTGATTTTGAAGGTTGGGATTACTAAGAATCTGCCCTTATTTTCAGTAATTCCTCCAACTCAATCTACTAAAATGACCTGCTTCCTTTGAGAGCAAGATCTCAAGTTACCTGGCCTGTGTCTATAGGCTTTAGCATGAGACCCTGCACTATTTTGTCTTCATTCTATATGAATGCTGCTCTATGTTTAAAGTCTACTACAAGTATCTCTCGAGTGCTTGCTCATATCATTCAATTACAGTCTAACTACCTTTTCAGAATTAGATTAGTTTATGGGAATGTTGCATAGTCATCTATATCTAGGGATTGCGGGCATACAATTTTAGAAATAAAAACAATTGAATGAAACAGTAAATTAATTCAGATCTGTGGTTCAACCATTAAAGAAAATAAATGTTTCATCATGTAATCCCAAACCTATGAGATTTAGCTCATGGGTCAGCAATTAAAATTCAAAATCAAAATATAATTCAACATCGTTTTAACAAATCAATTCACAAAGAACAATTAAGAAATAACGGAAGAATTTCGGGAGGATAGCTTTCGCTTATCCAGCCCATACTCCAACGACACAGTGTCTTATGGTGGCTGAGAGGGACTACCTTTGTCTTCCTCTTGCCATCACTGTTCAACCACTACCCTCTATTTTTGCCTAAGGATCTCTCTATTTTTGTGTTTGCCCTTTTTAGGGTTCCTCCTTCTTATTGTTCTTTTTCATTCCCCCCATTTTAGGTTTCATCCTTTGGCTTTTTATAAGCTTTTTCTCTAGGGTAAATCCAATCAGCCCATGATTTTCTTCCTTCCTTTTTAGGTAGATTTTTCTAGTACAAGTAGAGTTGGACTAAAATTGTTATGCGTTGAGTGTTGACTCGGTCTTCCCGAAATTGCCATGGGATTCGTGTTGGTAAACTATCCAACCTTTTGCCACGACAAACCTTCATTCGTTTGTTTCTTTTTTTGCATCCTGCAGCTGCCAATTACTACCAAACAGTCTTTCCAGCAAACAAGTAAAAATAACATATAATAACATTTAAGCATATTCCAATCTTCTTAATGTAATATAGTGAAAATTATGAATGAAATTTCCTAAAATGCAACTAAGTTTACTTAAGTATAGGCAATTAGCTAGGTCTAAAGGCATGAAATATAACTCTTTTCAAGAGTTATCATCTTTCTCGTACTTTGCCAATATGGGATTCGCCTAGGGTGTTACATTCATCCCCTAAAGGACTTAGCATCCTCGCTGATATTTTCCCTATCATCATTCAAGATGCACGATGAGTGGATCTGATACCAATAAATGTCACAGCCAACACTCAACCTGATAAGGTATTACCCGCTTTAGGTGCACATGGCCCTCACGACTTTGTTCTTTGAAACGTCCATACACCTCCAAAAGGCCTCTTACCACTTAAGTGTTGTAATCTTTTTATATAGCCATGGTCTCTCTCTTGCTTTGTTGATGTGGGATTTGCCCAGGGTGTTACATTCACCCCCTTCAGGGACTCAACATCCTTGCTAAGGTTTGCCCCATAATCACTTAAAAGGTACGATAGTGGCTCTGATACCAATAAATGTCATAGCCAACACCCAACCCCGTAAGATATTTTCTGCTTTGGATGTACATGGCCCTTATGACTTTGTTCTTGGGAGCACCCATAAACCCCCAAAACGCTTATTACTACTTAAGTGTTGCTACCCTTTTACATAAACTAGATCTTTCTCATCTTTTGTTGATATGGGATTTGCCGAGGGTGTAACACCCCATACCTTAGCCCTACGTTGAGATGGGATACGAGGCCCCAAACATCTATTGGAAACCATTCAGGACCAACCCAAGTCCTTTAACTAACTTTAGAAAAATAACAATTGAATCAGGGCACACGCCCTTGTGGAAGGGCAATACACCCGTGTCCCATGCCCATGTAAATTAAATTCTAAATTAGAACCTACAGGGGTTTTCACACAGCCTGACACACACCCATGTTTATTGCCCGTGTCCCTCACACGGCCATGACACGCCCGTGTCTAAAAACCTTGACATTCTATTTCTGATGTTCGCGTCTAATAAGGGGTACAAGGTCAAGGCCAACGTCCGTGGCCAGAGGCCGTGTCCTCCACACGGTTGAGACACATGGTCGTGTCTCTACCTGTGAGTTTACTATCATGCATAATGACTCGCAAATTTTACATGTAGGGGACACACGGCCAAGCAACAGGCTCATGGGGCTGACTGTATGTCACATACGGCCTAGACACATGCCTGTGTGTCTACCCGTGTGGACAATATAAGGCTATCTACCAAGCCTTTTGCCATCCTGAAACACCATCTAATGCCAACCAACAGATCAAAGTCTAACTTAATATGATTTCTTAACCAAATAACCATAGCCAAGGCCAATATACATTTTTTATATTCAACCATGCCAACAATTTCACATTCATGAAAGACTACCTTGCATTCATATATAAACTTTCAATATTAGCCATTTTCCATGGCCTTATACAAAATGAATCAAATGCTAAAGTAAGCCAACACAGTTGGCCAATTAACAATGACATAAAACTCAAAAGTCAGGGTCCTATACATGCCATAATCAAAATAAAAGTTCTAACTATACCAAGTGCTTCGGATGATAGTGTAACTGGCTTCTCTGACGTAGGCAATGATCCTCAAGCTATTTTGGTGACACTATAAGAAAATGGAAAGGAAATAGGGTAAGCATAAAGCTTAGTAAGTTTCATGAAAATAATCATCAACTAATCATTGAACGATATGCACATAACTTCTCATAGCTCATATACATTAAGCCCATATCTCAAACATTTCAGTTAGATACCTGTACCACTCATCACCTGATCATAACTTTTGTCATTTTGATAATAATCATAAACCTTTTGTTGAACCATTTGGAATACTAGTGGATACTCAATAGCCCTAACATGGGTTAAGATGCCGACGCCATGTCCCAGACATTATCTTACACTGGCTTTTATATAGCGACGTCGATGCCATGTCCTAGACAGGTCTTACACTAGCTTGTATATCGCGAGGCTGATGCATGTCCCAAACATGCCTTACACTAGCTCTCGTCTCAATGCTGATGCATGACCCAGAAATGTCTTACACTGGCTCTCATGCTGTGGCTAATGCATGTATCATATATGTCTTACACTAGCACACATATCACCCAGTATCACGGTATAAATATCCAAATCTATTCCAAATGTTCAACGAAAGTATTTACTACGTAAATTTCTCAACTTGTATTCTCTTATTCAAAATCAAGACAATTTATGCCATATCAACTCAATTACATATCATAAAGATATAGTTGCATTATTAACATACAACTTACCTCAGATTACAAAATGTACACTACTAGTTCGGCTTAGTCCACTTGTTTTGCTTTTGCCTGGTCGATTTTGTAATTCTTGATCTATAATGATAAAATTCACAAATCTAATCATTTTATTGATCTAGGTACTCAAAAATTAATAATTGGGAAAAATGACCATTTTACCCCTATACTCGAAAATTGATTTTTATAACAATTTCTTATTAATCAAGCCTAGCTGAATTCTTTTTATACTAGAAGCAGCCCACAATTCGCATTATTTCACACATTTATCAACTATTTTACAACTTATGCAAAATGGTCCTCAGTTAGGGTTTCCATGAAAACTACTTCCCAAAAGTTTTTTATTTCACAACCATGATTCATTTTCTTCCATAAAATTTCAAAAAACAACATGAACACTCTCATGGTAAAACCAGACTTTTAACCATTTTGCAAAATAGTCCCTTTATTTGAAAGTTCATGCTACAAGTGTTCTAAAAGTACAAAATCATCAAGATCACTTACTTGTGAGGGTTACAAGTTGCTGAAATTTCAAGCTCCCAAAAACCCCATTTTTGCTAAAAATTTCAGTGGAAAAAAAGGAAGAAATGAAAAAGATGATGGATAGACACTAGGGTAATATTTTATTATACATTAAGTCACCTACCCATTTGACCCTTTGAATTTCTTGTCCCCTATAGCTGGCCATTAGCTTCTAAGGGGTCTATTTGCCCTTTAAAGACCCCCAATTTTGGTTCTCTAGCTATTTGACACCCTTAGCTATCAAAATAGGACTTTTGTACTTTATGTGATTTAGTCATTTTTCACAATTAAGCATGAAATCGCTAAAATTAATTAACCAAAATTTTCATACTCTCATATAATCATGCCACAACACATAAAATAATATTAGAAATAATTTCCCTGACCTCAGATTAGTGGTCCCGAAACCACTGTTTTGACTGGGCCCAAAATCAGGCCCTTTATGGATTTTCGTCCTCGAAAATCTTACGATGAATAGATTCGGGTATTGGTCTCTCATGGTCTCCTCGGGTTCCCATGTGGCTTCTTCGACTCCGTGTCTATGCCTTAATACTTTAACAAGTACAATACTCTTATTCCTTAATTATTTTACTTCCTGAGCCAAAATCTTAACTGGCTCTTCGCCATAAGTCATGTTCGAGCTAATCTCAAGCTTTGTCGACGAGATCACATGCGAGGGGTTCGAACGGTAGCGACATAACATAGAATCATGGAATACATTGTGTATCTTTTCTAACTCTGATGGCAACGCTAATTGGTATGCTACCTGTCCAATTCTCTCAGTCACCTCATAAGGTCCAATAAACCGTGGACTTAATTTGCCTTTCCTTCCGAATCAGAGAACTTTCTTCCACAGGGATACTTTCAAAAACACTTTATCCCTGACTTGAAACTCGATCTCTTTCTATTTCAAAGCCACGGAGGATTTCTGTCTATTCGAAACAGCCTTCAAACAGTTGTGAATCACCTTAACTTTCTCTTCGGTCTCTTTAACTAAGTTAACCCCATGTATTTGATTCTCTTTCAGCTCAGTCTAACACAAGGGTGTTCGACACTTACGCCTATACAAAGCCTCATAAGGCGTCATTTTCAGACTTGACTGATAATTGTTGTTGTATGCGAATTTGACTAGTGGTAAATACCTTTCCCAACTGCATTGATACTCGAGAACACAACACCATAACATGTCTTCTAAGGTTTGAATCACCCTTTCTGACTAACTATCAGTTTAGGGGTGAAAAGCCGTGCTAAAATTTAGTTTCGTCCCTAGTGCCTCTTGCAACTTCCTCAAAAATGCAAGGTAAACCTTGGATCTCTATCCAAAATAATCGACAAAGGTACTCGATGAAGTCTCACGATCTTGGAAACATACAATTCAGCCAATTTCTCATGGGAATAATCAGTATGCACCTGTGTAAAATGTGCCATTTTTGTAAGCCTATCAACAACGACCCAAACAGAATCCTTTTTCCTTGGCGTCAATGGCAACCCTGATATAAAATTCATGGTTACACGGTCCCATTTCAACTCGAGAACCATTACAAGTTAAATTAAACCCGAAGGTACTTGGTGTTCGACTTTCACTTTTTGACAAATTAGACACTTAGAAACAAACTCTGAAATGTCTCTTTCAATTCCCAACCACCAGAACATTTTCTGAATGAGCTCATTATCCTTGGGTACACAAATTCTGTCTCGGTACATCATACAATTGTCAATACCAATACTAAACTCTAATTCATTTTCCGTCTCACACTGAGCCATTTTAGCTTACAAGTCCCTATCACCTTTCTAAGCCTCACAAATCTCTTGAAGCAACGTAAGTTTAGCTCTCATCTCAGCTAGAATCGAGCCACCATCAATCAAGGTCAGCTGAGTATTCATAGCCCTCAAGGCGAACAATGATTTCCTACTCAATGCATCAGATACTACATTAGCCTTTCCGGGGTGGTAGTCAATCACCAACTCGTAATCCTTTATCAGCTCTAGCCATTTTTGTTGCTGTAAATTCAACTCTTTCTGAGTCATCAAATACTTGAGGCTTTTATGGTCAGTGAACACTCAGCATCTCTCACCATACAAATGGTGTCTCCAAATTTTTAATGCGAACACGATGGCTGCTAGTTCAAATCGTGGGTCGGGTACTTCTTCTGTTGTGGCTTTAGCGGTCTGGAGGCATAGGCTATTACCTTGTCTTCTTGCATAAGCCCGCACCCTAACCCATTCAAGGATGCATCACTATACACCACAAACTCTTTTCCCGATTCAGGTTGCACTAAAACTAGGGCTTTGGTCAATAAAGCCTTTAGTTTCTCGAAACTCTATTGGCACTTCTCTGTCCATTCAAACTTGACATCCTTTTGTAACAACCTTATCATCGGAGTAGCTATCATCGAGAATCCTTTAACAAATCATCTGTAGTGCCCAGCTAAGCCCAGAAAGCTTTTGATCTCCAATATTCTTCGACGGTTTCCACTCAACAATAGCCGAGATCTTGCTTGGGTCAACTCCAATTCCATCTCCCGACACGATGCGTCCTAGGAATCCTACTTTTTTAAGCCAAAATTTACTCTTACTGAACTTGGCATATAACTTCTTATCTTTCAAGGATTGTGGAACGCTCAGGTTTGTACAAGTGTACACAGTTGTTATCAAGTAATAAGTAAGTATTGAGTTATCATCTCGACAGGGATTGTATTTGTGCTAAGTCACTTAATTTATAAAAGTGTATTAACAATTTGATAAATAAAAACAATATACTTGAGAAGTGATGACAAATTAAGTATATGAAGCTAAATGCAATGATCCCTAATGCAATTTATCCTAAGTATGCAAACTATATGAATAAGATAGATTTTAGCAGAATTAACACAATAAGCAACAATTATAACATAAATAAGCTAGGACAATTACTTTAATTAAACTCAAATTATTATCAACATGCTTATCAATATTCGAAAAAACATTCCATGGAAACTCGATCTTTCATGAGTTTGGAAACCACGTTAGGTCTTTTTGAAACCCTTTACTTAGTAAATACGCATTTTACTGATCCTTATTTACTAAAGGTTTCTTAGTATTAGTGCGAGGTAACAGGGACGTGTTAGGTTTGAAACAGTTTAATCACACAAATCTAAAAACTATGCAAATAATAGAGCCTGGTTAGGGATGTTATGCAACCTGCAATTTAATCGGGTTAGGATCCAAATTGAGCATGCACATTTCAATTATGCGTCCATTAGCCATCGTCTGGTTAGGATCGCTCAGCTAATTTGGGTGCATTTCAATCACGTATGAATGAAATACAGACTTGATTTTAATTAAAAACATGATCGATTGAGGCACAAATATTATAGGCTTTAATCAAATAATTATTATTAAATCAAAGCAATCATCCTAACATAAATAAAATTAAGCTATCATTGTTGTAAACAAGAACAAAGAACACATAGAAAACATTCTTGAATTAAATTAAAGTAAGAAAGATTAAACCCAAATCAAAGTGGCTGTCACCCAAGACTCTGATTGATGAGGGTTCCTTTGTTCTTTCGTTCCTTTGTTTTGCTTCTTTGCTGATGGCTCTCCGAGGTCACCAACCAAAGGTTATTTAAGAGGCTAATTTGCTCAAAATCTTTGTGCAAAGATGATGATAGGCGTGAGGGCTAAGAAAGCTAAGAGAATTGACAGAGGAGAGAATGATGAATGAGGGATGAGGGATTAGGGATCATTGAAAAAGTGAGAATGGGCTCTTATTTATAGGTGAAACATGGGAGCTAGTTTGCTAAAAATAGGAGTGTCCATCTTTCAAAACTCCTTCCAAGGGTGGCCGGCCATGAATTGAGGGAATATGGCTGATTTTGCTTGATTCGTGGTCAATTTGAGTGCCACAACAACTCAGGACTAAGACTCAGTCACCAGCAAATCTTTGGGCAAATCTATGATTTCTTCAACTTTTCAAGGACCTTATGTAATTAAACCAAAATATGGTTTATGAACCTCTATATTCAGCCGAATTTTGGGTTGACTTGGCCCTCCATTCGGACGGTTTTGTAATCAAATTAAAGCTCTCAAACCTGTCCAAAAATAAATCAATAAGTTAGAGGACCAAAGCATTAAATTTACCAACGTAATTAAACTAATTAAAACCCAAATTATTAATAAAATATTTTAAAATGAATTATTAAATATAATTTTATATTTTATTATTTAATTTAGTCATGCATGGCCCACTTTATGTCATAAAAATATAATATGCTCAATTTAATATAAAATAAGCCATTTTATGCATGAAAACTATATAATAAAACATAAAATCACATTTTAATAATTTCTATGTCCTGTTTTCATATTTTCACATATTTCATTAATTTATTAAACAATTACTTGGTTTTAACAAAAAATTTAAGTAAAAAGGTGATAGTTTATATAGGAAAAATCCTATATATTTTTCAGTTTATAGTTTGTAAAACCGTTGTCAGATGCTTCGCATGTTCACTCTTATCACGTGAGTAAATCAGTATGTCGTTGATAAAGACCACTACGAACTTATCCAAATACAGCCGTAAAATGCGGTTCATCAAATCCATAAACACCACAGGGGCATTTGTTAAACCGAAGGGCATAACAAGAAAGTCGTAGTGCCCATACCTCGTCCTAAACGTGATTTTTGGTACATCTTCTTCCTTAATCCTTAGCTGATAGTAGCCAGACCTTAAGTCGATCTTAGAAAACACGGTGGCTCCCTTCAACTGAATGAACAAATCATCGATCCGTGGCAACGGATACTTGTTCTTCACAGTCACCTTGTTGAGTTGTCTGTAGTCTATACATAACCTCATCGACCCGTCTTTCTTCTTCACAAAAAGTACCGGTGCACCCCATGGGGAAAAACTCGGTCTCGGAAAACCCTTGTCAGTTAACTCTTGTAGTTGAACTTTCAACTCCTTCAACTCCGTAGGAGCCATCCTATATGGTGCAATCGAGATGGGTGCCATACCGGGGACTAACTCGATTCCAAAGTCAACTTCCCTAACTGGAGGCAATCCGGGTAATTCCTCCAGAAACATGTCCGTAAACTCGCATACCACTGGTACCGATTCAATCTTTGACTCAGACGTTTGAGTATTCAGCAAAAAAGTGAGGTAAGCCTCATATCCTTTTCTCAAATATCTCATTGCCGACATGGATGATATCACCACAGGCAAGTTATCCGTTCTACCCAATTCAACCCGAAGAAGATCCTCGCTTTCACACTTCAACTCAATAAATTTTCTCCTACAATCCACTACTACACTATGAGAAGTCAACCAATCCATCCCAAAGATTACATCAAATTCATTAAATGGTAATAACATCAAGTTACCCGGAAAACAATGACCTCTAATTGTCAAAGGGCAATTTCTACACACTTGGTCAACTAGCACGTGTCTGCCTAAAGGGTTGGACACCTTTACCACAAATTCAGTGGACTTTATTAGCATGTTCATACGAGGTATCAATTCCATACAAATATAAGAATAGGTAGACCACGGGCCAATTAAAGCAACAACAGATATATTATAGATAGAAAATGTACCCATGATCACATCAGGAGACTCTGCCTCTTCAAGGGCACGTATAGTATAAGTCCTTGCAGGCGCTCTGCCCTTGGACCTCACTGCAGCATCTCTTGGTGCACCTCTACTACTAGCCCCACTTCTAGGACTCTTATGTGGTTTACCCCTTGAAGGAGCACTACTCGCCCTCGCGTCTTGCTTTTTCTCTTTCTCATCCAAATCGGGATAGTTACGAATAAAATGGTCCAATGACCCACATTTAAAACAGCCTCTTTCATTTCCTTAGCATTCACCAAAATAACATCTGCCACACTATGGACATTCTGGTCTATTCGGGCTAGCATAACCAACACTCGCTACAGAAGTAGTTTGAGCTTTTGACGCCGTGTGTTGCTTGTTCTTCTTTCTACCTGAAAACTCTACTGAAGCATTCGATCGGGTAGTGAACTCTCTAGATCTTTTAGATGAGGACTGATATGATTTCCCCATTTGTCCTTTCCTTGAGGCTCGGGACTCGATGTTAGCTTTTCTCTTCTCTTTGGCCAATTCCTCAGCCTTACATGTTCTCTCCACGAGCACCACAAATTCCCTTAATTCTAAGATGCCAACTAATAATTGGATGTCTTTGTTCAATCCATCCTCAAATCTCTTGCACATGATGGCTTCGATAGATACGCATTCCCTAGTGTATTTGTTGAGCCTCACAAACTCACGCTCATACTCTGTTACTGTCATTTGGCCTTACTTTAGTTTGAGAAATTCTTTCCTCTTTTGGTCGATGAACCTCTGACTAATATACTTCTTTCGGAATTCTTCCTGAAAGAATCCCCAAGTTACTCGCTCTCTCGGTACGACTGACACGGGAATGTTCCACCATTGATAAGCTGGATCTCGCAAAAATGACACTACGTACGTCATGCACTCTTCGGGTGTGCATAATAGCTCATCAAATACCTTAATGGTATTTTCTAGCCAAAACTCTACTCTCCCCGGGTCATCATCAATATTCGCCTGGAATTCCTCGGCCCCTTGTTTATGAATTTTGTCCACTGGAGGTTTCTCTCTCCTAGCCACCTTTGCTCCTTGAGGTGTTATACGAACAGTTGAGGGATTAGGAGAGGTGGGGAGGTGGACTATTCGGATTCACACAAATGAACTCTAAATACCACGCGTGCATCATATGGAGGTAAGCTTCTCTAGCTCCTCCTCCCTGACTCATTGTCACGGGCCCACTATCTATTGGCATGGTCTCTTCAGCAGGAGTCAGCGCATTACTCTCCACATCATCTGCCGTAGCTACATCAGGATCCATTCACTATATAAATAAAAACACAATTTATCTCATCAGGAGTCGTCACACTATCAATATACAATTTTGGCATGTATAGCTAGACTCGTACTCATGCTAGGTTAGCCCTAGAATTGACTAAACCATATCTCTGATACCACTAAATATAATACCCCACACTCGAGCCCTACACTGGGATGAGATACGAGGCGTTACTACACTTAATCACATGCATACAATAATTTCAATGTCATTAAGACTCAGTCAAATTAAAAACTTTTTCGAACTTTGTCTAAACTCTTTAATATGGGCCTACGAGGCCCCAAACATCTATTGAAAACTATTCGGGACCAACCCGGGTCCTTAACTAACTTTAGAAAAATAACTCTTGAAACAGGGCACACACCTTATGGAAGGGCAGCACGCCCGTGTCCCATACCCATGTAAATTAAAATTCAAAATTTGAACCTACAGGGGTTTTCACACGGCCTGACACACGCCCGTGTCTATGGCCCGTATCCCTCACACGGCCATAACACGCCCGTGTCCTAGCCCGTGTCTAAAAACCTTGACAATTTGTTTCTGGCGTCAGTATCTAATAAGGGGTACACGGCCAAGGCACACGCCCGTGGCCAGAGGTCGTGTCCTTCACACGGCTGAGACAAACGACTGTGTCTCTGCCCGTGTGTTTACTACCATGCATACTGACTTGCAAATTTTACGTCCAGGGGACACACAACCAAGCAACATGCCTATGGGGCTGACTGTGTGTCACACACGGCCTAAACACACGCCCGTGTGTCTACCTGTGTGGACAATATAAGGCTATCTACCAAGCCTTTTGCCATCCTGAAACACCATCTAATGCCAACCAACATATCAAAGTCTAACTTAATATGATTTCTCAACCAAACAACCATAGCCAAGGCCAATATACATTTCTTATATTCAACCATGCTAACAATTTCACATTCATGAAAGACTATCTTGCATTCATATATAAACTTTCAATATTAGCCATTTTCCATGGCCTTATACAAAATGAATCAAATGCTAAAGTAAGCCAACACATTTTGTAACACCCCAAACTCGTGACTATAGGTTCTAGCATCCCACTCGACGACCACATAGGCCATTTTCGCATGGCTTAAAGTTTACAACCCACAATTCGACAAAATATAATAGCCTATACATGCCAAATGTTCTTCAACAACAAAAACAATACCACAAGATTTCAGTAGTTGTGATGACTTCAATGACGGTCCCGATCACGCAAACAATACGAGTCCGAGAGACCTAAAATGGGTGACAAGAAAACACCGAGCGAGTTTACAACTCAAGAAGTCATAAGCATTCATCAATCCACCGATAAAGTTACTACTACATGTACAACAAATGAGGCTAGGTACTCGTCCATATCGAATCTATACCATAATACCTCGGACCTTTCGGTCCAATCTCGTACCAATTCATACATCCACATTTCATATTCTACACAACAAGATAATCGAAGCATTTTACACATTAACTCATTTTCCAGACAACCATACAATTTCAATCATCACATAGATTTAAGGCTTACCAAATTCAACCCCAAGCATGAACGTATTCTCCATTCGTCATGAGCTCGAGGTACTTACCCGATCCATTGTCCATACTCAATTCAATGGAGACACACCTCCATATATACAGAGCACGCACACACAGTGCTTACTACTCGATTTTGCACACTTAGTGCCACGTAATTTAAGCCCGCACACACAAGTGCCATACCCTCCGAGCTCGCACACCCAAAGGTCAGTATTTTTCCAGCTTGCACACTTAGTGCCATATATTTCCAAAGATGCACACTTAGTGCCATATATTTCCAAGACGCACACTTAGTGCCATATATTTCTAGCATGCACACTTAGTGCCAATCTCGTCACCATACACACGTATTGTTCAAGACACATAGTGCCGAAAGCAAACTTTCTACACATTCCACTATTTCTTTTACATTCAACAATTATCCTCATTCCATACACATACAATTTCATTTATACATATATATAGCATTCCATTAAACACAATTGCATAGATTTTCCAATCATTTAAGCAATATCAAACATATGTGCTTAATGACTTACCTTGTGTTCGGTAAATAATTCCAAGTCGGCTACTCGATGATCTTCGATTTCCCCTTGTTGGACGCCTCTCCTTTAGGATCTTGAGCTTAAACAAATAAATTAGCTCATTCAACCGCTTTGGTACATATATTGGTATCCACATTTTAATGATCTTATGACATACGGAACGACATGGTAAAATTTTTATCTTACTACCTTACGTTCTTAGCTATTCGGCTAATAGCCTTATGCAATTACCATACTATCAATAATCCAATCACATTCATTACTCAAGTATAGTATTTTTACATTCGCAATAATATTACATACAATAGCCGATTCTTCTTACTTTGTATTTATGCATCTATTTGATCATTAGTTTAGTTCAAACACCCATACACCAAGATTTATCAAGTTTAGCATGAAACATAACCTTAATCCTCAATGACCACTATGGCCGAAAATCCTAGTCAACCCAAAATCACAATTTCTAACACATAATTGTTCATAACACAATTAAAGCATCCTCTCCATTCCAACACTTCAAGACACATACAGTTCCCACAAATCTCCAACTTCATATTCGGCCTTAGTGTACATACACAAGCTGATTTTTTTCTTCCTATCATCCAACCTAACTATATGAATATTTAACTAGCTCACACTTCACCCATCCACAATCACTCATTTAACACAAAGAAAATAATCAACTCCCTTCACTATCTACCATGGCCGAATACTTCATGCACCACTCAAATCCAAAATTTTAACATGGGCTAGTTCAAGAACTTCGTAATCAACTTACATTAAGCTGAAATTTCAAAATCTAACATGAATTACTAACCTTGTTTTGAGCTTAAAGTTGACCGAAATCTCCCCTCCCCCTTTCTTTCTTCAATTCGGCTAAGAGAGAACCAAAGGAAATGAAGCTCTCTTTTTTTTTCTTTCTTTGCTCCATTCACGGCAAATTGGGGGGGAGGCATCCACACACTTTTTTTTTTTCTTATTTTATTCCCCTTTCTTTTTAATTCCTTTCTTTATTTTAGTATGTCTCCCATAATCCAATTTCTTATTATAATATCTAAGGCAAACAAATATATTGCCCATCATCAATCTAACTTGGCCGGCCACCATAAGGAAAATTTGGCAATTTGACATGCAAGTCCAAGCATTTTCTAATATGTATCAATAGGCCACTTTAACATTAGCCTAGCACATTTCTCAATTTCCTCACATAAGTCCTTTCTAATAAATTTCACCTACGAATGACGAAATTAAGGCACGAAATTTTCACATATGTACGTTCATGCACAATAAACATAGAAAATAATAATTAATTATCCTTGTGTCTCGGTTTTGTGGTCCCGAAACCACATCCCGACTATGGTCAATTTTGGGATGTCACACATTTGGCTAATTAACAATGACACAAAGCTCAAAAGTCAGGGTCCTATACATGCTATAATCAAAATAAAAGATCTAACTATACCAAGTGCTTCAGATAATAGTGTAACTGGCTTCTCTGACGTAGCCAATGATCCTCGAGCTACTTTGGCGACACTATAAGAAAATGGAAAAGAAATAGGGTAAGCATAAAGCTTAGTAAGTTGCATGAAAATAATCATCAACTAATCATAGAACGATATGCACATAACTTTTCATAGCTTATTCATGAATACCATAAATAAACATATGTACAACTTACTCATCACCATCCAATACAACTCATATTGCATACATTGAGCCCATATCTCATACATTTCAGTTAGGTACCTGTACCACTCATCACCTGATCATAACTTTTTTCATTTCAATGATAATCATAAACCTTTTGTTGAACCATTTAGAATACTACCGGATACTCAATAGCCCTAACGTGGGTTAAGATACCAACGCCATGTCCCAGACATGCTCTTATACTGGCTTTCATATAGCGACGCCAATGCCATATCCTAGACAGGTCTTAGATTGGCTCTCATCTATCGGTGTCAATGCTATGTCCCAGACAAGTCTTACACTAGCTTGTATATCGCGAGGCCGATGCATGTCCTAGACATGTCTTACACTAGCTCTCATGCTGTGGCTGATGCATGTCCCAGACATGTCTTACACTAGCACACGTATCACCCATTATCACGGTACAAATATCTAAGTCTATTTCAAATGTTCAACGAAAGTCTTTACTACGTAAATTTCTCAATGTGTATTCTCATATTCAAAATCAAGATACTTTATACCATAACAACTAAATTACAAATCATAAAGATTTAGTTGCATTATTAACATACAACTTACCTCGTATTACAAAATGTAGACAACTAGTTCGGCTTAGTCTACTTGTTTTGCTTTTCCCTAGTCTAGGCTCAGATTTTGTAATTCTTGATCTATAATGATAAAAATTCACAAATCTAATCATTTTATTGATCTAGGTACGCAACATTTCATAATTGGGCAAAATGACCATTTTGCCCTTAAACTTTCACAAAATGACCATTTTATCCCTAGACCCAAAAATCAATTTTTATCACAAATTCTCATTAATAAAGCATAGCTAAATACTTTTTGTACTAGAATCAGCTCGCAATTCTCATTATTTCACATATTTATCAACTATTTTACAACTTATGCAAAATGGTCCTTAGTTAGGGTTTCCATGAAAACTACTTCACAAAAGTTGTTTATTTCAAAACCATGATTCATTTTCTTCCATAAAATTTTAGAAAAAAAACTCATGGTAAAACCCTGGACTTTCAACCATTTTGCAAAATAGTCCCCTTATTTGAAAGCTTATGCTACAAGGGTTCTAAAAGTACGAAAATCATCAAGATCACTTACTTGTGAGGGTTACAAGTTGCTGAAATTTCAAGCTCCCAAAAACCCCATTTTTGCTGAAAATTTTAGTGGAAGAAAAGGAAGAACTGAAAAAGATGATGGCTAGACACTAGGGTAATATTTTATTATACATTAAGTCGCCTGCCCATTTGACCCTTTGAATTTCATGTCCCCTATGGCCGGCCATCAGCTTCTAAGGGGTCTAATTGCCCTTTAAAGACCCCCAATCTTGGTTCTCTAGCTATTTGACACCCTTAGCTATCATAGGACTTTTGTACGTTATGCGATTTAGTCATTTTTCACAATTAAGTATGAAATCGCTAAAATTAATTCACCAAAATTTTTATACTCTCATACAATAATGCCACAACACATAAAATAATATTAAAAATAATTTCTTCAACGTCGGATTAGTGGTCCCGAAACCACTGTTCTGACTGGGCCTAAAATCAGGCCCTTACATAGGGTGTTACATTTACAAGTGTAACACCCCAAACCTGACTAAATTGGTTCGACCCAAATCTGGCGAGCTATATTAGCCACTGGAGTGATTCTCCATTAAATCCCAAGTTAACCTCCAATACACCACTTATATACAACATATAATGTGCTAAGGTATAACACATTAATAGAATAAAATCATACATAGAAGTTTTTTTTAAGATTTGCATACATCATACAACATAGGTTTGCATAAAAAAGTAACACATGAATTCGCATAACAACATAAAGCATGAGTTCAGACAAAAACACAGGTTCATAAAAATATTTGTGGTTTGCAACCTTCTTAAGTTTGCACTTAAACAAAACATCATAGGTTCCCATGTTAACAAGCTTCACATACAAAAGAGTTTATTTATGTAAAGGTTTTTAGACTTTGGTAGGATTCGTTAAATAGAATGATTATCACTTTCAAGAGTTCGCATACATATAAGGGGTCGCAAAAATACAAGGGCCATAGAAAATTGCACTTCACAAAAAAAAAAAACTGGCTTGTATATGATATTAAGACATACTTTGGAAAAATTAATATAATGCAACATGGTATACACGCAAGGAGAAATGAGGAAACATCAACTTTATTTATGATGAGAGGAAATTTATAACAAAGGTTTAACTTCAAGGTTCGCAAAATAAAATAAAACTAGACTTACGAAAATTATTTCAAATGATAGTAGCAAACTTAAATAAATCTATAACTAATCCCAACAGATAACCACATCACCTATTTCCCAAGTTCACAGATATCTTTTCAGGGGTTAACCTCCCCCAAGTCATCTACCTCGCTGTTGTCGTCTACGACCTACTTACCTTTGAAGTAAGAGAGGAGTGGGTGAGTTCATTGAGCACTCAGTGAATATACAAAAACATTAGAGTATGCTTAAAATACAAAGTTTAAAACTAAAAAGAACTTAGTATGAAAATTGTTTCATGAGTTGGACTCGCTGTGAAGGTGCAAGACCCAGTTCGTAGAACTTGCTTGTCAAGAAACATGTAAGTTTGTAACCAATTTCAAAAGTGCTTGTTGAAAATATTACTTAAAAAATTTGGTTTATTCTTGATTGTAAACAAATCTTGTATAGCATGAAACAACCCTTATACTTGTCTTGTCAAAATCATTGAAGAACATAGAACATGTTTTCAACACTTGTCTTAACTTATAATTGGATAAGCGGATCTCCTTATAACAGCTTAGAATGACTCAAAGAGTGCTGAACATGTCCCATAAGTGTAGCTTAAGCTAAACACTATCTTGTACACCAATATGTGCCATTGAATGGAGCATAGCTCAACATTCCCTTATCTCTCCATATGTCCTAAGGCCTCATTGCCCAAAATCACAAAACTTATACGTGAGTACTCACAATCTTTTGGTATACCAATATATCTATATTTAAGAGCTTGCAAAGGAGCTCGCACAAAATACTTATCACATAGAGCTCGCATAGGGAGCTTTCTTGAAAACATTTGTTCATATAGAGCTCGCACAAAAGCTCGTAAAAATACAATTTATAATATCGTAATTTAAAACATATCTTAAAATTTTAACTTGGAAATAGAGTTTTAGAACTTAAAAATAGAGTTTTCTTGGAGCTTAGTTTTGGAAGACATAAATTTTAGGAAACAAACATAATAGCTTGTATACAGTAACAAACATAATAATTTGCACACATATGACGATACTTGAACACTAACCAAAAAGCTGAGAATTTAAACAAGTTTTGCTTTGCCTTTATCCTTACTGGTAAATGGTCTGGCTGGTTCACAACATACATAAACACACAAATTTCTTAAACAGACAAAACTTACGAAATTCAAACATGCAAGTAAACCTAACTTTCTGGTGACAAACCAGGACAGAGACTTACCTTGGCTTCTATGAACTTGGTTCTAAATAGTGACTTGACAATAGAATAATTGATAAGAGAATTTTCATGGAAAGGAGCTTATTTATAGACACTAAGTGTCTTAGTATTCTTAGGATACCCTACTTGACTTTGAAATGCTAGTCAATTTAGAAAAAGGTTACGTGCATGAAAAATATCCTAGAGACACAATATCTTTATTTCCTGATTTAAGCCTGACCTGACTTTAACTAGCGAACCCCAATTAGCAACTTAACTGGTGAACCCTAGCTTGCCAAACCAACTGGTGAACACAACTTGCAATCAATTTGGCAAACCCCTTTACTGATATTTTTTTGGCGAAACTCAACTGGCGAACCCTAGCTCGCCAAACCAACTGGTGAACACAATTTCCAATGAATTTGGTGAACCCTCCCATTGATATCCTTTCGATGAACCCTTAGGTCATCGAAACATTGATGAACCTTTTACTTGCGAGGCCAAACCTTCCAAGCTCTATCCTGGGATGTTATCACTCTCCCCTATTAGAGCATTCCGTCCTTGAAATGTTCTCTTTCAAATAGTTGAGAATAATGTTGCTTTATTGCTTCATTTGTTTCCCAAGTAGCTTTACTAGACTTATTATTTCGCCACAACACCTTGACCAAAGGAATCTTCTTGTCTGACAAGACTTTCACCTCGCGAGTCACAATCTTCATTTGTTCTTCCTCATATGAAAAATCAGGTTGTACTTCAATGTTGTGACATCCCTAAATCGACCCTAGTCGGAAAGTGGTTTCGGGACCACCAAACCGAGTCATAATAATAATTAACCATCATAATTGATGCTCATTATATGTATATATGCATGTGTGAAAATTTCGTGTTTGGATTTTGTTAATAGTAAGTGAATTTTTATCAAATAGGACTTATGTGAGAAAATTTAGAAATGTGCTAGGCAATTGTAAGGTGGCCTATTAATACATGTGGGAAAATAGTTGTCCTTGCATGTCAAATAACCCACTTCCTAAGGTGAGTGGCCGCCATGACAAGAATATGGGCAAGGGAACATGTTTCCAACATGTTTAGTTAGTGGATTATGTAGAAAAAATAAAGAAATGAAAAAAATGAGCATGGATGCCCCCCTTTGTTGCCGTGAGTAGAGGAAAAGAAAGGAAAAAATTTGTTCATCCATTCTCAAATCTTGGCTGAAAATACTAAGGGAAAAAGGAAGGATTTTTGCTTCATGCTTGGTTTAGAAGAGAACTAGAAGGAGATTTGGTCATACTTGTGTCAAGATTAAGGTATGTTTGAGGTTGTGTCATAAGATTCATGCATGTTTTAGTTGCTAACTTGATGTTCATGTTAGCCCATGGTTCAAATCCTTGTTATGCCATAGAAATGGTATTTGGCCAAGGTTGATATTGTGTTAAAGCCATTGCATGCTAAATGTGAAGCTTGTTGATGATACATGTAATGATGGATTGACTACTCTTGAAATTTCTTTTAGCATTCTTGAGTAAGACATGGAGTTTTCTTTGTTTAACCATGACCAAAAATTGAAAGGGGATGGTGTGGGATGTATTCGCCATGGCATGCTCATAAGTGCTATTTATGCTTGTTGCATGATAGGTAAAAATTTGTGTTTTGATATATGTGTATATGTGTTTGTACATGATGTTACAAATGGATGTGAAAATATATGCTAGATTGGGAAAATTTGATTAAATGTTCATGAGATGAAATTAGGTGATTAAAAGATGTTAGTTGACATTGTACATATATATATATATTCGCCATTAAAGTGAGTATGTAGGTAATGTTGAATCAAGTTTTTGGTGCATATTCGGTTAGGTGTATAATCGACCAAATGGGCGATTAGTAAGAATGGTTGCCGAATATACAAGCATACATATGCATGTGTAGTTGAATTATGAATGTTTAGCAAGATGGTTAAACTAGTGATTTATTGATTAAGCTCAAGGAGTTAAAGAAGGAGAATCAAGCAAGGGAAAGACGAAGGTCATCGAGTAGCCGACTTGGAACTATTTTACCCAACACGAGGTAAGTCATTAAGCACGTATTTGATATTGCTTAAATGATTGTAAAATTTATGCAATTGTGTTTAATGGGATGATATATATATATAAATGAAAATGTATGTGTATGGAGTGATGACATTTGTTGAATGTAAAAGAAATAGTGAAATGTGTAGAAAGTTTGCTTTCGGCACTAAGTGTGCGGGCAATACGTGTGTACGGTGGCGAGATCGGCACTAAGTGTGCGTGCTGGAAATATATGGCACTAAGTGTGCAAGCTGAAAAAAATACGGCACTGGGTGTGCGAGCTCGGAGGGTATGGCACTGTGTGTGCGGGCTTAAATTACGTGGCACTAAGTGTGCGAAATCAAGTAATAAGCACTGTGTGTGCGTACTCTATATATATGGAGGGTGTGTCTCCATCGAATTGGGTATGGACAGCGGATCGGGTAAGTACCTCGAGCTCATGACGAATAGAGAATACGTTCATGCTTGGGGTTGAATTTGGTAAGCCTTAAATCTATGTGATGATTGAAATTGTATGGTTGTGCTGGAAAATGAGTTAATGTGTAAAAATGCTTCGATTATCTTGTTGTGTAGAATATGAAATGTGGATGTATGAATTGGTACGAGATTGGACCGAAAGGTCCGAGGTATTATGGTATAGATTCGATATGGACGAGTACCTAGCCTCATTTGTTGTACATGTAGTAGTAACTTTATCAGTGGATTGACGAATGCTTATGACTTACTGAGTTGTAAACTCACTCGGTGTTTTCTTGTCACCCATTTTAGGTCTCTTGGACTCGTATTGTTGCGTGCTCGGAACCGTCGTTGAAGTCATCACACCGCTGAAATCTTGTGGTATTGTTTTTGTTGTTGAAGAACATTTGGCATGTATAGGCTATTATATTTTGTCGAATTGTGGGTTGTAAACTTTAAGCCATGTGAAAATGGCCTATGTGGTCGTCGAGTGGGATGCTAGAACCTATAGCCACGAGTCTTAGAAACTCAAATTTTGTTAAGGTGGCCATAATTTGTGTCATGTATGATGGATGATTAAGGCCAAGGAAAAATTCATGAAATTGGCATAGTCTACTGCACTAACTGTTGCGGACAGCAGCAGTGGGATGAGATTGAAAATCACTAAAATAGTAGAAGTAGAATTAAATAGTGAGTAAATTATGGAACTGAACCTTGATGAATCTATTTTTATATGGACGAAACGAAACGACCATATGAGCAGTATACTGAGAAATATTAAAGTTCTCGTGAGACAGGGCCAGAACGGTTTCTGGGTCCCCTGTCGCGACTTTGAAAATTTACCATAAATTATCCAGAAAGAATTAGGAGTCATGCCTTATATGTACAGATTCCATTTTGAGTCTAGTTTCATTAGAAACAAACGGAACCAGTATTAAAGCCCTGTACAGAGAGATATTCAAGTTGTAACGCGCGAAGGTCAGAGCAGTCAATCCCTGTAACATGGGTGACTTTAACTAATAAACTGTACCAATTGGCCCAACCAAAAATTCTAAAAATAAATCCATGGATGGGTATATGAGTCTAAATTCAGGAAAATTTACGAAACCAGTTTCCGAGTTTTGAAACTCGAGATATGATTTTAAGGCGACGGTGATGCAGTTTTCCAGCCTGTCCAGAAATGCCAAATTGGTCGGTACTTTAAGAGGATTTGTCTCGTTAACCCCTCGTGTCCGACACCGGCGATGGTCTCGGGTTTGGGGTGTTACAATTTAATTGGTATCAGAGCTATGGTTTAGTCGATTCTAGGACTACCATAGCGCGTGTGAGTCTAGCTATACATGCCAAATTGTTAGTGCTTAAAATGTGATGACTTGACGGTTGAAATTTTTGTTTTGATTAGTAAATGGAACCCGGGTAGAGAGACCCTTGGCGGATGACGTTGAAAGTGTAGCGGCTGCTCCGCGCAAGGGACACCGCTGTTGAGCCTCGATCATCCGCGAATAATCAAAATGAAGGGCGAAACAAGCCTTCTTCACTATGATGAATGAGTGGGTCGCGAATATGCCCGAACCAACCCGATTGTCCAACCATTCCGAATTTAAATACTCCACCCCAAGAGCCCGTAATGCCTCCAGTTATTGATCCTGTGAGGCTGAGTAAACCACCTGTGGACTTGATTAGGAAGCGGGCCGAGGAGTTCAAGGCCATAGTTCTTGATGATGCCGAAAAGGCCGAAGTTCGCTCGATAACACCATTAGAGTGTTAGATGAACTCATGCACACCGATGAATGTCTTAAGTGTGCTATATCCTTGTTAAGAGACTCACTTACTATTGGTGGAGGACTTTAATTTCCATAGTCCCAAATGAACGAGTTACTTGGGATTTCTTTCAATCCAATTTCAAAGAAATACATTAGTCAACAGTTCATCGATCGAAGCGTAAGGAATTTTTGGAACTCAAGCAAGGCCGGATGATCAGATCTCGAATACGAACATGAGTTCGTAAGACTTAGTCGGTATGCTCGGGAGTGTGTGGCTGATGAGGTTGCGATGTACAAAAGATTTGAAGAAGGATTGAATGAAGAGTTAAAGTTACTAGTGGGAATTTTGGAGATAAAGGAGTTCGTGACACTAGTCGAACGAGCACGCAAGGCGGAAGAACTTGGGAAGGAGAAGAAGAAGGCTGAATTTGAAGCAAGAGATTACCGTAAAAGATCGACGAGTAAAGCTCCGTTCTCGGCTGTAAAGAGGTTCGGGAGGACACCGAGAAGTCGAGGACGATCATGGAATTTCCATTAGAGCCCGACCATTGACGGACTCCGAGCTACTTGATAGCTAGTGTGGGCAATAATCGTCAAGAGAGACTGAATGCCCCCAATGTGGAAGACGACACCTAGGTGAATGTTGGGGTAAGTCATTAATAGGGCTGTTATGGATGCGGTTTGAAGGACCACTTCATTAGAGATTGCACGGAGCTAGATGAGAGGAATAAGACGCAAGGTGCAAGACCTAGTGGAACGACGGTGGAGGTAGGCCCCGAGAATCTCTGGAGGTAGGGGTGGTAATCGAGAGGAGCCTCTAATACGGCCGTCCGATCCGAGACCCGTGCTCTGCTAGAGCATATGCCATCCGCGCACGAGAGGAGGCATCCTCCCCGACGTTATCCTTGGTACTTTTACTCTCTTTGATACTATTGTGATTGCATTGATTGACCCCGCTCTACTCACTCATATGTATGTGAAACCTTAGCATCCAAGAAGACTCTACCGTTGAGTCTCTCGAGTTCGTAATTCGAGTGTCAAACCCTTTGGGTCAATACGTGCTTGTTGATAAAGTGTGCAAGAGATGCCCCTAATAATTCGAGAATCCTATTTTCCTACCGATCCGATGCTTCTACCATTTCATGAATTGATGTTATTCTTGGTATGGATTGGTGACCGTACATGATGCAAAGGTGGATCGCAAAAGGAAAACCATTGATTTGAGGAGTGCAAATAATGAGGTAGTCCGAGTCGAGTCTCTCGATTTAAAAGGAGCGCCAGCGATAATATCTTCTATGACCGCCGGAGATATGTGAAAAGGGTGTGAAACATACCTTGCGTATGTGTTTGGAAGTAAAGAGACGGAAAGGAAACTCGAATCGGTACCAGTGGTTTGTGAGTATTCAGATGTTTTTCCTGAGGAGTTACCGGGATTGCCACCGGTTCGAGAAGTGGAATTCGGCATCGAAGTTGTACCAGGTACTACGCCGATTTCAATAGCCCCGTATCGTATGGCATTAACGGAATTAAAGGAATTGAAGGTTCAATTGCAAGAATTGACGGATAGAGGTTTCGCTCGACCGAGTTTTTCTCCATGGGGTGCACCTGTATTGTTTGTGAAGAAGAAGGACGGAACCATGAGGTTGTGCATCGACTATCGTCAACTCAATAAAGTGACGATAAAGAATAAATATCCATTGCCACGAATTGACGATTTGTTTGATCAATTAAAGGGAGCCTCGGTGTTTTCAAAGATAGATTTGAGGTCGGGTACTATCGGTTGAGGGTCCGAGAATCGGACATACCCAAAACGCTTTTAGAACGAGGTACGGTCACTACGAATTCTTGGTGATGCCGTTTGGGCTCACTAATGCCCCCGGTGTTTATGGATTTAATGAATAGAATTTTCAGGCCATACTTGGATCGGTTCGTAGTTGTATTTATCGGCGACATTTTGGTCTATTCGGAGATGAAACCGAACATCTTGAACACCGAGGCTAGTGTTGCAAATCTTACGAGATAAGCGATTATACGCAAAGTTCAATAAATGTGAATTTTGGTTGAAAGAGGTTAGCTTTTTGGGGCACGTGGTGTCGCGATCGGTGTCGGTGGACCGAACAAAATTTCGCCATAGTCGATTGGAAACCACCGAGGAATGTTACCGGTTAGGAGCTTTTTGGGGCTTGCCGGTTATTACCGACGATTTGTAAAGGTTTCTCGACGATAGCCACGCCAATGACGGCTACTCCAAAAGGATGTTAAGTTCGAATGGACGGAGAAATGTCGAAAAGTTTCGATCAACCGAAAGCTTATTTGATGAAGCCCCAATTCTAGTGCAACCCGAATCGGGCAAAGAGTTTGTCATTTATAGTGACGCATCCCTACTTGGATTGGGTTGCGTATTGATGCAAGAAGGGCGAGTTGTGGCCTATGCGTCGAGGCAATTAAAGCCACATGAGAAAAATTATCCGACCCATGATCTCGAATTGGTCGCCATCGATTCGCTTTAAAGATATGGCGACATTACTTAATTGGTGAGAAGTGCCATGTATTCGGATCACAAAAGTCTCAAATATTTGATGACCCAAAGAGACTTAAATCTGCGACAAAGGCGATGGCTCGAGTTGTTAAAAGATTATGAGCTCGTCATTGATTATCACCGGGAAGGGCTAATATGGTTGCGGATGCCTTAAGCCGAAATCACTTTGTTTGCTTTATGAAGCGATGAATGTACACTTGTCTATCCTACCCGACAATGTGTTAGTAGCTGAATTGAAAGCCAAACCATTATTGATACGTCAAATTCGTGAAGCTCGGAAAGTCGACGATGAGTTGCTTGCAAAACGGGTGAGTGTGTTCGAACAAGGAATCGAGTTTCAAATTGATGATGACGATTGTTTGAGGTTCGAAGTAAGTCGTCGTGTGTTCCAAAGAATTGAACTTATTTCGATAATTCTAAATGAAGCCCATTGTAGTCGAATGTCAATCCACCCGGGTAGTACTAAAATGTACAATGACCGAAATGCCAATTTTGGTGGCCGGTATGAAACGAGACATTTCAATTTGTTTCAAGGTGTCGATATGTCAACAAGTGAAAGCGGAACATCAAGTGCCATCGGGATTACTTGATCGATCATGATACCCGAATGGAAATGGGATCGAGTAACAATGGACTTTGTGTCAGGTTACCATTGACTCGAATAAGAAAGACTCGGTTTGGGTCATTGTTGATAGATCGACCAAGTCCGCTCATTTTATCCTCGTCGCACGGATTTTACGCTCGATAAGTTGGCGTAATTATCGTCTCCCAAATTGTTCGATTGCATGGGGTACCTATTTCTATCGTGTCGGATAGAGACCCAAGATTTACGTCGCGGTTTTGGAAGAAATTGCAAGAGGCTTTGGGTACCAAAGCGCATTTTAGCACCTTTTCACCCCAAACCGATGGTCAATCCGAACGGATAATTCAAATACTCGAGGATATGTTGAGATGTTGCATCCTTGAGTTTAGTAGTTCATAGGAACAGTATCGCCTTTGATTGAATTAAACACAACAATAGCTCTCAATCAAGTATTAAGATGGCGCCTTACGAGGCTTTATACGGTCGTAAATGCCATACCCCATTACTCGGTGAACTTAGTGAAGGTAAATTCTTGAGGTTGATTTGGTTAAGGATGCCGAGCAAAAGTTCGAGTAATTCGTGAAAGTTTGAAAGTCGCCGGATCGCCAAAAGTCGTATTCGGATTTGAAAAGAAAAGATATTGAATATCGGGTTGGAGACAAGGTCTTTCTCAAAGTTTCACCTTGGAAGAAGGTGCTTAGATTTGGTCGCAAGGGCAAATTGAGTCCGAGGTTTATCGGGCCATATGAAGTATCCGAACGAGTTGGGCGATCGATATCGATTAATTTTGCCCCCGAGCTCGAAAGGATTCACAACGTTTTTCATGTCTCGATGCTTCGACGATATAGGTCTGATCCATCGCACGTAATTGCTCCATCGAGATTGAGATTCACCTAATTTGAGCTATGAAGAGGAACCGGTTCGCATTATGAGGCGTGAAGTAAAGAGTTGCTAATAGGAAAATCCCGTTAGTGAAGGTGTTGTGGCATAAACACGGAATGGAAGAAGCCACTTGGGAACTTGAGGACTCTATGAAAGAGCGATACCGAGCCTATTTACGGTAAGATTTTGGGGACGAAAATTTCTAAGTGGGGAGAGTTGTGACATCCCTAAATCGACCCTAGTCGGAAAGTGGTTTCGGGACCACCAAACCGAGTCATAATAATAATTAACCATCATAATTGATGCTCATTATATGTATATATGCATGTGTGAAAATTTCGTGTTTGGATTTTGTTAATAGTAAGTGAATTTTTATCAAATAGGACTTATGTGAGAAAATTTAGAAATGTGCTAGGCAATTGTAAGGTGGCCTATTAATACATGTGGGAAAATAGTTGTCCTTGCATGTCAAATAACCCACTTCCTAAGGTGAGTGGCCGGCCATGACAAGAATATGGGCAAGGGAACATGTTTCCAACATGTTTAGTTAGTGGATTATGTAGAAAAAAATAAAGAAATGAAAAAAAAAATGAGCATGGATGCCCCCCTCCCTTTGTTGCCGTGAGTAGAGGAAAAAGAAAGGAAAAAAATTTGTTCATCCATTCTCAAATCTTGGCTGAAAATACTAAGGGAAAAAGGAAGGATTTTTGCTTCATGCTTGGTTTAGAAGAGAACTAGAAGGAGATTTGGTCATACTTGTGTCAAGATTAAGGTATGTTTGAGGTTGTGTCATAAGATTCATGCATGTTTTAGTTGCTAACTTGATGTTCATGTTAGCCCATGGTTCAAATCCTTGTTATGCCATAGAAATGGTATTTGGCCAAGGTTGATATTGTGTTAAAGCCATTGCATGCTAAATGTGAAGCTTGTTGATGATACATGTAATGATGGATTGACTACTCTTGAAATTTCTTTTAGCATTCTTGAGTAAGACATGGAGTTTTCTTTGTTTAACCATGACCAAAAATTGAAAGGGGATGGTGTGGGATGTATTCGCCATGGCATGCTCATAAGTGCGATTTATGCTTGTTGCATGATAGGTAAAAATTGTGTTTTGATATATGTGTATATGTGTTTGTACATGATGTTACAAATGGATGTGAAAATATATGCTAGATTGGGAAAATTTGATTAAATGTTCATGAGATGAAATTAGGTGATTAAAAGATGTTAGTTGACATTGTACATATATATATATATATTCGCCATTAAAGTGAGTATGTAGGTAATGTTGAATCAAGTTTTTGGTGCATATTCGGTTAGGTGTATAATCGACCAAATGGGCAATTAGTAAGAATGGTTGCCGAATATACAAGCATACATATGCATGTGTAGTTGAATTATGAATGTTTAGCAAGATGGTTAAACTAGTGATTTATTGATTAAGCTCAAGGAGTTAAAGAAGGAGAATCAAGCAAGGGAAAGACGAAGGTCATCGAGTAGCCGACTTGGAACTATTTTACCCAACACGAGGTAAGTCATTAAGCACGTATTTGATATTGCTTAAATGATTGTAAAATTTATGCAATTGTGTTTAATGGGATGATATATATATAAATGAAAATGTATGTGTATGGAGTGATGACATTTGTTGAATGTAAAAGAAATAGTGAAATGTGTAGAAAGTTTGCTTTCGGCACTAAGTGTCTTGGGCAATACGTGTGTACGGTGGCGAGATCGGCACTAAGTGTGCGTGCTGGAAATATATGGCACTAAGTGTGCAAGCTGAAAAATACTGACCTTTGGGTGTGCGAGCTCGGAGGGTATGGCACGTGTGTGCGGGCTTAAATTACGTGGCACTAAGTGTGCGAAATCAAGTAATAAGCACTGTGTGTGCGTACTCTATATATATGGAGGGTGTGTCTCCATCGAATTGGGTATGGACAGCGGATCGGGTAAGTACCTCGAGCTCATGACGAATAGAGAATACGTTCATGCTTGGGGTTGAATTTGGTAAGCCTTAATTCTATGTGATGATTGAAATTGTATGGTTGTGCTGGAAAATGAGTTAATGTGTAAAAATGCTTGATTATCTTGTTGTGTAGAATATGAAATGTGGATGTATGAATTGGTGCGAGATTGGACCGAAAGGTCCGAGGTATTATGGTATAGATTCGATATGGACGAGTACCTAGCCTCATTTGTTGTACATGTAGTAGTAACTTTATCAGTGGATTGACGAATGCTTATGACTTACTGAGTTGTAAACTCACTCGGTGTTTTCTTGTCACCCATTTTAGGTCTCTTGGACTCGTATTGTTGCGTGCTCGGAACCGTCGTTGAAGTCATCACACCGGCTGAAATCTTGTGGTATTGTTTTTGTTGTTGAAGAACATTTGGCATGTATAGGCTATTATATTTTGTCGAATTGTGGGTTGTAAACTTTAAGCCATGTGAAAATGGCCTATGTGGTCGTCGAGTGGGATGCTAGAACCTATAGCCACGAGTCTTAGAAACTCAAATTTTGTTAAGGTGGCCATAATTTGTGTCATGTATGATGGATGATTAAGGCCAAGGAAAAATTCATGAAATTGGCATAGTCTACTGCACTAACTGTTGCGGACAGCAGCAGTGAGATGAGATTGAAAAATCACTAAAAATAGTATAAGTAGAATTAAATAGTGAGTAAATTATGGAACTGAACCTTGATGAATCTATTTTTATATGGACGAAACGAAACGACCATATGAGCAGTATACTGGGAAATATTAAAGTTCTCGTGAGACAGGGCCAGAACGGTTTCTGGGTCCCCTGTCGCGACTTTGAAAATTTACCATAAATTATCCAGAAAGAATTAGGAGTCATGCCTTATATGTACAGATTCCATTTTGAGTCTAGTTTCATTACAAACAAACGGCACCAGTATTAAAGCCCTGTACAGAAAGATATTCAAGTTGTAACGCGCGGAGGTCAGAGCAGTCGATCCCTGTAACATGGGTGACTTTAACTAATAAACTGTACCAATTGGCCAAACCAAAAATTCTAAAAATATATCCATGGATGGGTATATGAGTCTAAATTCAGGGAAAATTTACGAAACCAGTTTCCGAGTTTTGAAACTCGAGATATGATTTTTAAGGCGACGGTGACGCAGTTTTCCAGCCTGTCCAGAAATGCCAACTTGGTCGGTACTTTAAGAGGATTTGTCTCGTTAACCCCTCGTGTCCGACACCGGCGTCGGTCACGAGTTAGGGGTGTTACAAATGTCATCTGCTGATATTGTGACAGCCCAAAATTGACCCTAGTCGGAATGTGGTTTCGGGACCGCAAAACCGAGGCATAAAAATAATTTAATGCTCATTTTGATGCTTATGATATGTGTTAATTCGTGTGTGACATTTTTGATGTTTGATTTAGAGTTATAAATGTGAATTTCACTAGAAAGGACCTAGTAGAAAACTTTGAAAGTATGATGGGGACATGTGTGATGACTAATTAAAGCATGCATGCAAAACAATGGCCTTGCATGTCAAATATCCCTCTTTTTATAGGAGGTGGCCGGCCATGACAAGGGAGTATGGGCTAAACATGTCATGAAACATGTTTTGTTGGTGCATTAGGGAGAAACAATAAACAAATAAGTATGGGTAATAAAGAAAGAAAGAAAAAATGTGTGAGTGAACCCCCCATTGCCGTGCATTGAAGAAAAGAAAAGAAAAAAATTTTGCTTATCCATTTCATTCTCTCTTGACCGAAAATACCAAAGAGGAAGGAAGGAATTTTTGCTTCATGTTTGGTTTGGAAGGGATTAGGAAGAGATTTGGCTATACTTGCATCAAGATTAAGGTATGTTTGAGGTTGTGCCATGAGATTCATGCATGTTTTAGTTGCTAGCTTGATGTTCTTATTAGCCCATGGTTCAAATCTTTGTTATATCATGGGGATGGTATTTGGCCAAGGTGGATTTTGTGTTAATGTCATTGCATGTTAAATATGAAGCTTGCTAATGGTATATGTGATGGTGGATTGATGGCTCTTGGACTTTCTTTTTAGTATTTTTGAGTAAGACATTAAGTTCTTTGCTTAATCATGACCAAAATTATGGTGTTGTGATGTATTCGGTCATGGTATATCCATAAGTATGATTCATGCATGTTGCATGGTAGGTAAGATTTGAGCTTTGGATATGTGTTTATATTTGGATATAAACAACTTGAGATTCGGCCCTTGCACCTACATGAATATATGTTTGCACATGATGTATTGGTATGACATATATACTATTTTAAGGTGTATATTTGCTTGTGATGTTGTTTTGGTTATGAAGTAAACGAGAGATGTGTATTGAGCTACAATATGTAATCGTTAGTTAGTAAAATGTATGCTGTTTTTTTTGTGTAGTATTAAGTGTAAAATTGGCCTCAACATAGACATGCATATTCGCCAAATGAAGTAGATTGGTGTGCATGTATTCGGTTAGAGGCAACCATATTGAAGCCTTATCTTGGCTTAGATTATTGACTAAATGGGTAATAAGTGAGGATGGTTGCGAATATACAAAGATACATATGCATGTGTAATTGAATTATGAATGTTTAGCAAGATGGTTAAACTAGTTGATTTATTGATTAAGCTCAAGGAGTTAAAGAAGGAGAATCAAGCAAGGGAAAGACGAAGGTCATCGAGTAGCCGACTTGGACTATTTTACCCAACACAAGGTAAGTCACTAAGCATATATTTTGTATTGATTTGAATAGACATAATGTCTATATAATTATGCCGAAAGGAATGATGAATTTATATACATGTATGCATGTGGTGATCGAAGTATTGAATGAAAGGAAAAGAGGTGAGATGTATTGAGTTGTTGATTTGGCACTAAGTGTGCGGGTATAAACATTTGTGATCATGAGAATGGCACTAAGTGTGCGGGTTTAAAACTTGTACAGCACTAAGTGTGCGAGTTTGATCATATAGCACTAAGTGTGCGAGTTGATTATATAGCACTAAGTGTGCGGACTCACTATATGCTTTTGAATCACTATTGACACTGAGTGTGCGACACTATTGAGTTGATCACGGACAGCGGATCGGGTAAGTACCTTGAGTTCATGGCTAATAGGCACTATGTTTATATTTGGGGTTGAGCTTGGTAAGTTTGAACCTATGTGACAATGTAAATTGAAGTCACGTACATAAGAATTATCGTGGAATGAGTGAAAGGTCATGTAGATGTATGATTGTGACGTAAACAAAATGGTGTATAGAAATGCTTCAAATATCCTATTGATTAGTATATGGAATGTGAATGTGTAACTTGGTATGTGGTTGAATCGAATGGTCTAAGGAACTATGGTGTAGTTTGGTTTGAATGGAGTAATTAGCCTCGTTCCATTTTGTGACGTCCCTAATTTGACCCTAGTCGGGAAGTGGTGTCGGGACCATTAAACCGAGTCTTATAAGTAATTAGAAGTTATATTCTATGTTTATGATGTTAGCAAATGCATGTGTGAAAGTTGCATGCATTAATTTGATCATTTCTATGTGAATTTATTTAGATGGACTTATATGAAACATTGTTGAAAGGTGATAGGCCAATCTTCAAAGGTCTAATAGTACATGCATGCAAAAGAATGGTTTTGCATGTCAATTTACCCAAAGAGAAGGAAGTGGCGGCCATGGTGATGAATATATAAAAGAAAACATGTCTTAAACATGTTTTGCTAGTGGTGGATGTTAGAAATAATAAAATAAGAGTATGGAAAAAAAATTAATGTTAGTAGGATGAGAAACAAAAAAAAAGTGTTCATCTTTCTCCATAGCTCTTGGCGAATGTCCTAAAGAAAGAAAAGAAAAAAATTGTTCATCTATTTTCACTCTCTTTTTGGCCGAAAACACTAAGGATAAGGAAGGAGTTTTGCTTCATACTTGGTTTGGAAGAGGATTAGGAAGAGGTTGGCTATACTTGCATCAAGAGTAAGCTCAAGAGCTTAGAGGGCCACAATTGGACAAGGGGAAGGAAAAAGTGATCGAATAGCCGTAAAAGCCGTTCGACAACATCCGAGGTAAGTCCTCAAGAAGTGACCCTACTTGAATTATGTGAAATGAAATATGGATGTGTAATGATTATTGATTTATGTGTGTATGAGTATTTGAATGATACCCGGTCTAAGTCCCGAAGACGATTATGCTAGTGATTACATTTGTGTTTGAGCCTTAGTAACGAAAATGAAACATGAATGTCTAATGATTATTGATGTATGTGTGCATGAGCAATTGAATGATATCCGGGCTAAATCCTGAAGACGTTTATGCTGGAAATTATATCCGGGTTAAGACCCGAAGGCAATTGTGCTAGTGGCTACATCCGGGTTAAGTTCCGAAGGCATTCGTGCGAGTCATTCTATCCGGGCTAAGACCCGAAGGCATTCGTGCACGTGGTTATATCCGGTTGTATTCCGAAGAAGCTTGGGCTGGAGGTGAGTGTTGGTTGCTGTAATAAATTCGATTAGTACGCTCGAAAAGCCCAAAGAATAAGGTACGTTTATATGTGCATTGGAAAGTCGACATGTTTGAGCAACATTCGCTCAATCGACTAACGAATTTCAGCTATTGAATTGGTTGATACTTTGTGAAAGTATATAATGATGAAGTGTGAAGTAAGAATGATTATGTGAATGTGTATTAATGAAATGATGCATTTGGCTATGTGAATGTATTGCTTTAATTAAAGCTGATTATATTTCTTGAGACTTACTAAGCATAAAAATGCTTACCCCGTTGCTTTGGCTCTCTGTTTTATAGATTTTGCTCGATAGCAATCGAATTCGGGATCATTAAAGTCAAGTCATCCACACTATCAACGCCTCTATTTTGGTATAAATTTTGGTTGAACTTTGAAATGGCATGTATAGGACTACCCCTTGTTGGTTTAAATATCTGTGATGTATATGTGTACGGCCATGCGAAAATGGCTTGTAAAAGTGAAGTACGAACTTAGACTATTTGCGGTTTGTATATATATATATGGTGTCATGATGTGATTATGGATTGGAAATGGGAATGTTGGTCACATGATCAGCCATTGGTATGGTTAAAATGATCATATGTGAACCTATGTATGGCAAGACTAGTTGGTTCATGGAGACTACAAAATAGGTAAGACCTACCTTAAAACAGATGCTGCCAGCTGCAGTGACGTGAATGTGAAAATCACCAAAATTTGTAGGAATGGTATTAAATAGTGAATAAGCTATGTAAATGAACCTTGATGAGTCTATTTTCATATGGAAGAAACGAAATGGTCATAGGAGTTACATGTTAAGAGATATTAAAGCTATTGTGAGACAGGGCCAGAACGGTTTCTGGGTCCCCTGTCGCATATTTAAAAATTTACTATAAATTATCCAGAAAGAATTAGGAGTCATGCCTTATATGTACAGATTCCATTTTGAGTGTAGTTTCATTAGAAACAAACGGCACCAGTATTAAAGCCCTGTACAGAGAGATATTCAAGTTGTAACGCGCGAAGGTCAAAGCAGTCGATCCCTGTAACATGGGTGACTTTAACTAATAAACTGTACCAATTGGCCCGACAAAAAATTCTAGAAATAAATCCATGGATGGATATATGAGTCTAAATTCAAGGAAAATTTACGAAACCAGTTTCCGAGTTTTGAAACTCGAGATATGATTTTTAAGGCGACGGTGACGCAGTTTTCCAGCCTGACTGGAAATGTCAAATTGGTGGGCAAAATATGTGGACTTGGCTTGTTAACCCCTCGTGTCCGACACCGGCGATGGTCTCGGGTTCGGGGTGTTACAATTTTATTGGTATCAAAGCCACGGTTTAGTCGATTCTAGGACTACCGTGATGTGTTTGGGGTCTAGCTATACATGCCATTAAATGATGAATCGATAGTGTGGTGATTTCTGACAATTTGACTTTGTGTTTGTTTATAGCAATGGATCCCGATCCCAACCGAAGCGATAGCTGATGATGTGGAGATTGTGGCGCCTGCTCCCGCGCAAGGGACAGCGCCGGCGGACTCTCAACCTATGGCCAGCAATCCGAATGATGAGGCTAGGCAAGCCTTTTATAGTGTGATGAGCGAATGGTTTAACCAATACATTCGAACTAACACGGTACTGTTCCACAACCTCCATTCCCGACAAATGCAACCCCGCACCTACAATACCTCCGGTGATGACCAAATAAGGTCAAGTAAGCCCCGATCGATAGGATTCGAAAACATGGGGCCACTGAATTTAAAGATACGGATGATGATGATGCCGAGCGAGCCGAATTTTGGTTGGATAACACGATCCGGTGCTCGATGAGCTATCTTGTACACCGATGAGTGCTTAAAGTGTACCATCTCCTTGCTACGTGATTCCGCCTACTATTGGTGGAGTACTCGACTTGTGGTACCTAGAGAGCAAGTGACTTGGGAATTCTTTCAAACCGAGTTCGAAAAAAGTATATCGATCAGAGATTCATCGACCAAAAGCGAAGGGAATTCCTTGATCTTAAGCAAGGTTCTATGTCGATTCGACTATGAACGAAAATTTGTGAGGCTTAGCCGACACACGCGAGAATGCATTTCGTCCGAAGCTATTATGTAAACGCTCGAGGATGGGCTGAATGATGATATAAGGATGTTCGTTGGCATTCTCGAAATACGAGAGTTCGTAGTACTTGTTGAGCGAGCTTGTAAAGTCAAGAGCTTAGAAAGGAGAAACAAAAAGTTGATGTGGGAACCGGAGAATTCGAAGAGGTCCTCGGAAAGTCTCTTCAACAGCATCGAAGAGATTTCGAGATGATGTGAGCCGGTCTAGAGGCGCCGGGCTTTTCTAGACGAGGACGCGATCGACCCCTGTGACCACACGAGTCACTTCGATCGCTAGTGGTGGAAATGATCGCCGAGAGAGGCGAGTGTCTCGCATTGTGGCAAATGGCATTCGGGAGCTGTTGGTTCCGTGATCGCTCTGCTATAAGTGTGGATCGGCCGACCACTTTATGAAGGATTGCCCGAGGATGCTTGAGCAGAATGTAAGTCGAGTGGAAACCGGGGCTACCATTGTTCGAGGTAGGCCACCTAGAAATGTGGGCAATGTTAGTGGCGGTCGAGAGGATCTAGAGATGCTACCATCGGATCCGAGGCTCGGGCTCTGCTAGGACTTATGCCATACGCAAGACTTGAAGATGCTGCCTCTCCGGATGTCATTACCGGTACTTTCACTCTTTTCAATACTAATGTGATTGCTTTGATTGACCCTGGTTCTACTCATTCTTATATATGTGAAACCTTAGCATCCAAAGAAGACTTTGCCTCATCGAGTCTCTGAGTTTGTAATTCGGTGTCAAACCCTTGGGTCATTACGTGCTTGTCAACAAAGTGTGCAAGAAAAGTCCCCTAGTGTTCCGAGGTTCTTGTTTTCCGGCGGACTTGATGCTTTTGCCGTTCGATGAATTTGACGTTATTCTTGGTTTGGATTGGTTGACCATGCACGATGCGGTTGTAAATTGCAAAAGCAAGACTATCGATTTGAGGTGCGCGAATAACGAGATAATTCGGGTTGAGTCTACGGACTTAAAGGGGTTGCCACCGTAATATCGCAATGTTGGCCGAAAATATGTAAGAAAAGGGTGCGAAGCGTACCTTGCGTATGTGCTCGATGACAAGGAATCGTAAAAGAAACCCGAATCTGTGCCCGTGGTTTGTGAATACCGGATGTTTTCCACGAAGAATTGCGGGTTTACCACCATTCGGAAATAGAATTTGGCATCGAATTGGTACTGGTACCACTCCAATTTCGATAGCTCCGTATCGTATGGCACCAACGAATTAAAGGAGTTGAAGGCTCGGTTGCAAGAATTGGTGGATAGAGGTTTTGCTCGCCTTGAGTTTTTCGCCTTTGGGTGCGCCGGTGTTGTTTGTGAAAAGAAGGATGGAACCATGCGGTTGTAGATCGACTATCGTCGACTTAATAAAGCGACGATAAAGAACAAATATCCGTTACCACGTATCGATGACTTGTTCGATCAACTGAAGGAGCCTCGGTGTTCTCGAAAATAGATTTGAGATCGGGCTATTATCAATTGCGAATCCGAGATTGGACGTACCCAAGACCGCCTTGAGCGAGATATGGTCACTATGAGTTCCTAGTGATGCCGTTTGGGCTCACTAATGCCCTCGCGGTATTTATGGATTTAATGAATCGGATCTTCGACCATATTTGGATCGATTCGTAGTCGTGTTCATTGATGACATCTTGGTCTATTCAAGAAATGAGACCGAACATCTTTGAACACCGAGGTTAGTCTTTGCAGATTTTACGGGATAAGCAATTATATGCTAAGTTTAGCAAGTGTGAGTTCGGTTAAGAGAGGTTAGCTTCTTGGGTCATGTGGTATCTGCACGGGTATTCGAGTCGACCCAAATAAAATTTCAGCCATACTTAATTGGAAGCCTCGAGAAATATTCTTGAGGTTCGGAGCTTTTGGGGGGGCTTAGGTTATTACCGACGATTTGTAAAGGCTTCTCAACAATAGCCACGCCGATGACGAAGCTACTCCAAAAGGATGTTAAGTTCGAATGGACGGAGAAATGTCAGAAAAGTTTCGATCAACTGAAAACTTATTTGAGTGAAGCCCCAATTCTAGTGCAACCCGAGTCCAAGCAAAGAGTTTGTCATCTATAGCGACGCCTCCCTACTTGGGTTAGGTTGTGTATTGATGCAAGAAGGTCGAGTTGTGGCCTATGCGTCGAGGCAATTAAAGCCACATGAGAAAAATTATCCGACCCATGATCTCGAATTGGCCGCCATCGTATTCGCCTTAAAGATTTGGCGACATTACTTATTTGGTGAAAGGTGCCATGTGTACTCGGATCACAAAAGTCTCAAATATTTGATGACCCAAAGAGACTTAAATCTGCGACAAAGAGGCGTTGGCTCGAGTGTTAAAGGATTATGAGCTGGTCATTGACTATCACCGGGAAAGGCGAATGTGGTTGCGGATGCCTTGAGTCGTAAATCATTATTCGCTTCTGAGCGATGAACGTGCACTTATCATTCGATCCGATAGTGTGTTAGTAGCTGAATTGAAAGCCAAACCACTATTGATACATCAAATTCGAGAAGCTCGAGAAAGTCGACGACGAGTTGGCTGAAAAACGGGTGAGTGTGTTCGAACAAGGACTGGAATTTCAAATTGATGATGACGATTGTTTGAGGTTCAAAAGTCGTCGTGTGTTCCAAAGAATTCAGAACTCATTTCGATAATTCAGATGAAGCCCATTGTAGCCGAATGGCAATCCATCCGGGTGTCGAAGATGTACAATGATTTGAAACGTCGGTTTTGGTGGCATGGTATGAACGAGACATCTCGACTTTGTTTGAGATGTTTAATCATCAACAAGTGAAAGCGGAACATCAAGTGCCTTGAGATTACTTCACCAATCACGATACCCGAGTGGAAATGGGATCGAGTCACAATGGACTTTGTATCCGGACCGCCATTGTCGCAAGTAAGAAGGATGCGGTTTGGGTCGTGGTAGATAGATTGACTAAGTTGGCTCACTTTGTCCCCGTGACGCACGGATTTTCAATGGACAAATTAGCCGAATTGTATGTTTCTCAGTTGTGAGATTACACGGGTGCCTATTTCCATCGTGTGTCGGATAGAGATCCGAGATTTACCTCGCGATTTTGGAAAAAGTTGCAAGAAGCTTTGGGTACCAAGTTGCATTTCAGCACCGCCTTTCACCCCCAAACCGATGGTCAATCCGAGCGGATAATTCAGATACTTGAGGATATGTTGAGATGTTGCGTCCTCGAGTTTAGTGGTTCATGGGAACGGTATTTGCCGTTGATTGAATTCGCTTACAACAACAGCTTTCAATCAAGTATTAAGATGGCACCCTACGAGGCTTTGTACGGTCGTAAATGCCGTACACCATTGTTTTGGACTGAGCTCGGTGAAAGCAAAATTTTCGGGGTGGATTTGATTAGAGATGTTGAACAGAAAGTGAAAGTAATCCGTGAAAGTCTGAAGATAGCCTCCGATCGTCAGAAGTCGTACGCGGATCTGAAGCGTAAGGACATCGAGTATCAGGTGGGAGATAAAGTGTTTCTCAAGGTTTCGCCTTGGAAAAAAATACTCAGATTCGGCCGTAAGGGCAAGTTGAGCCCGAGGTTCATTGGGCCATATGAGATATCCGAGCGAGTCGGTCCAGTGGCATATCGTTTGATTTTGCCCCCTGAACTCGAAAGGGTTCACGATGTCTTTCATGTTTCGATGCTTCAACGCTATAGATCCGATCCATCGCACGTGATTAGTCCATCAGAAATTGAAATTCAAGCTAATTTGAGTTATGAGGAAGAACCGATTCGTATCCTATCACGGGAAGTGAAAGAGTTGCGAAACAAGCGGGTTCCGCTAGTGAAAGTGTTATGGCTCAAGCACGGGATAGAAGAAGCTACTTAGGAGACCGAGAACTCTATGAAAGAGCGATATCCAAACCTATTTACCGGTAAGATTTTCAGGGACGAAAATTTCTTAAGTGGGGGAGAGTTGTGACGTCCCTAATTTGACCCTAGTCGGGAAGTGGTGTCGGGACCATTAAACCGAGTCTTATAAGTAATTAGAAGTTATGTTCTATGTTTATGATGTTAGCAAATGCATGTGTGAAAGTTGCATGCATTAATTTGATCATTTCTATGTGAATTTATTTAGATGGACTTATATGAAACATTGTTGAAAGGTGATAGGCCAATCTTCAAAGGTCTAATAGTACATGCATGCAAAAGAATGGTTTTGCATGTCAATTTACCCAAAGAGAAGGAAGTGGCGGCCATGGTGATGAATATGGGCAAAAGAAAACATGTCTTAAACATGTTTTGCTAGTGGTGGATGTTAGAAATAATAAAATAAGAGTATGGAAAAAAAATTAATGTTAGTAGGATGAGAAACAAAAAAAAGTGTTCATCTTTCTCCATAGCTCTTGGCCGAATGTCCTAAAGAAAAAAAGAAAAAATTTGTTCATCTATTTTCACTCTCTTTTTGGCCGAAAACACTAAGGATAAGGAAGGAGTTTTGCTTCATACTTGGTTTGGAAGAGGATTAGGAAGAGGTTGGCTATACTTGCATCAAGAGTAAGCTCAAGAGCTTAGAGGGCCACAATTGGACAAGGGAAGGAAAAGTGATCGAATAGCCGTAAAAGCCGTTCGACAACATCCGAGGTAAGTCCTCAAGAAGTGACCCTACTTGAATTATGTGAAATGAAATATGGATGTGTAATGATTATTGATTTATGTGTGTATGAGTATTTGAATGATACGGGCTAAGTCCGAAGGCGATTATGCTAGTGATTACATTTGTGTTTGAGCCTTAGTAACGAGAATGAAACATGAATGTCTAATGATTATTGATGTATGTGTGCATGAGCAATTGAATGATATCCGGGCTAAATCAAGACGTTTATGCTGGAAATTATATCCGGTTAAGACCGAAGGCAATTGTGCTAGTGGCTACATCCGGCTAAGACCGAAGGCATTCGTGCGAGTCATTCTATCCGGGCTAAGACCAAGGCATTCGTGCACGTGGTTATATCCGGTTGTATTCGAAGAAGCTTGGGCTGGAGGTGAGTGTTGGTTGCTGTAATAAATTGATTAGTACGCTCGAAAAGCCCAAAGAATAAGGTACGTTTATATGTGCATTGGAAAGTCGACATGTTTGAGCAACATTCGCTCAATCGACTAACGAATTTCAGCTATTGAATTGGTTGATACTTTGTGAAAGTATATAATGATGAAGTGTGAAGTAAGAATGATTATGTGAATGTGTATTAATGAAATGATGCATTTGGCTATGTGAATGTATTGCTTTAATTAAAGCTGATTATATTCCTTGAGACTTACTAAGCATAAAAATGCTTACCCCGTTGCTTTGGCTCTCTGTTTTATAGATTTTGCTCGATAGCAATCGGATTCGGGATCATTAAAGTCGAAGTCATCCACACTATCAACGCCTCTATTTTGGTATAAATTTTTGGTTGAACTTTGAAATGGCATGTATAGGACTACCCCTTGTTGGTTTAAATATGCTGTGATGTATATGTGTACGGCCATGCGAAAATGGCTCGTAAAAGTGAAGTACGAACTTAGACTATTTGCGGTTTGTATATATATATATGGTGTCATGATGTGATTATGGATTGGAAATGGGAATGTTGGTCACATGATCAGCCATTGGTATGGTTAAAATGATCATATGTGAACCTATGTATGGCAAGACTAGTTGGTTCATGGAGACTACAAAATAGGTAAGACCTACCTTAAAAACAGATGCTGCCAGCTGCAGTGACGTGAATGTGAAAAATCACCAAAATTTGTAGGAATGGTATTAAATAGTGAATAAGCTATGTAAATGAACCTTGATGAGTCTATTTTCATATGGAAGAAACGAAATGGTCATAGGAGTTACATGTTAAGAGATATTAAAGCTATTGTGAGACAGGGCCAGAACGGTTTCTGGGTCCCCTGTCGCAACTTTAAAAATTTACTATAAATTATCCAGAAAGAATTAGGAGTCATGCCTTATATGTACAGATTCCATTTTGAGTGTAGTTTCATTAGAAACAAACGGCACCAGTATTAAAGCCCTGTACAGAGAGATATTTAAGTTGTAACGCGCGAAGGTCAAAGCAGTCGATCCCTGTAACATGGGTGACTTTAACTAATAAACTGTACCAATTGGCCCGACAAAAAATTCTAGAAATAAATCCATGGATGGATATATGAGTCTAAATTCAGGAAAAATTTACGAAACCAGTTTCCGAGTTTTGAAACTCGAGATATGATTTTTAAGGCGACGGTGACGCAGTTTTCCAGCCTGACTGGAAATGTCAAATTGGTGGGCAAAATATGTGGACTTGGCTTGTTAACCCCTCGTGTCCGACACCGGCGATGGTCTCGGGTTCGGGGTGTTACACATTTTGTTTCCTTTTGCGATAATGTTATTAATGGTTGGTAGTGCATTGCTTATGACTTACTGAGTTATATACTCATTCGGTGTTTGCTTGTCACCTATTTTAGGTTTCTTGGACTCGACTTTTTTGCGTATTCGGGACCGTCATCGAAGTCATCACACCGACTAGCGACTTTTTGGTATCTTTTTCTTAGATGGTCTAAGAGAACATTTCGGCATATATAGGCTATTATGTTTTGTTTGAACTTGGTATGTAAAATTTTGAATAGCCATGCGAAAATGACTTATAAATGTTTTGAGCATAATGTTATAATCATTTGGTATGTATATGCTCATTAAGAGGCACGGAAATGTTTGGCAATGACCAGCCATTAGAATGGGTCATCATGATTATGTTTTGTACTATATATGAAAAAGGGGTGGTTGAATCATAGAAACTATGTGTTAGAGAAGGTCTACCCTAGAAATAGATGCTGACAGCAACAGTAATGTGGATGTGAAAAATCACTAAAAATAGTAGGAATGAAATTAAATAGTGAATAAATTATGTAAATGAACCTTGATGAATCTATATTCATATGGAAGAAACGAAACGGTCATATGAGTTGTATGTTATGAGATATTTGGGTTTTCGTGATACAGGGCCAGAACGGTTTCTGGATTCCCTGTTCCAACTTTGAAAATTCATTATAAATTAACCCGAGACATTTAGAAATCATGACATATATTTATAGATTCCTTTTTGAGTCTAGTTTCTATAGAAACAAACGGTATCAGTATTGAAGCCCTGCACAGGGAGTTATTCGAGTGGCAACGCACGAAGGTCAGTGTAGTCGACTCCTGTAACATGGGAGACTTTAACTAATAAACTGTACTAATTGGCTGGACCAAAAATTCTAGAAAAAAATATGTAGATGGACATATGAGTCTAGTTTCAGGGAAAAATTACAAAACTGATTTTCGAGTTGTATATCTCAAGTTATGATTTTTGAAGTGACTAGTACACAGATTGGCAGCTTGTCTGGGAAATTATTAATAAGTGGTTTGAAGTTTGTTAACGCCTCGTGTTCGACTCCGGCGACGGTCTCGGGTTAGGGGTGTTACAATTTTATTGGTATCAGAGCTATGGTTTAGTCGGTTCTAGGACTACCATAGCACGTATGAGTCTAGCTATACATGTAACACCCCGAACCCGAGACCATCGCCGGTGTCGGACACGAGGGGTTAACAAGCCAAATCCACATATTTCGCCCACCAATTGACATTTCCAGTCAGGCTGGAAAACTGCGTCACCGTCGCCTTAAAAATCATATCTCGAGTTTCAAAACTCGGAAACTGGTTTCGTAAATTTTCCCTGAATTTAGACTCTTATATCCATCCATGGATTTATTTCTAGAATTTTTGGTCAGGCCAATTGGTACAGTTTATTAGTTCAAGTCACCCATGTTACAGGGATCGACTGCTCTGACCTCCGCGCGTTACAACTTGAATATCTCTCTGTACAGGGCTTTAATACTGGTGCCGTTTGTTTCTAATGAAACTACACTCAAAATGGAATCTGTACATATAAGGCATGACTCATAATTCTTTCTGGATAATTTATAGTAAATTTTTAAAGTTGTGATAGGGGACCCAGAAACCGTTCTGGCCCTGTCTCACAATAGCTTTAATATCTCTTAACATGTAACTCCTATGACCGTTTCGTTTCTTCCATATGAAAATAGACTCATCAAGGTTCATTTACATAGCTTATTCACTATTTAATACCATTCCTACAAATTTTGGTGATTTTTCACATTCTCGTCACTGCAGCTGGCAGCATCTGTTTTTAAGGTAGGTCTTACCTAGTTTGTAGTCTCCATGAACCAACTAGTCTTGCCATACATAGGTTCACATATGATCATTTTAACCATACCAATGGCTGATCATGTGACCAACATTCCCATTTCCAATCCATAATCACATCATGACACCATATATATATATATACAAACCGCAAATAGTCTAAGTTCAGTACTTCACTTTTACGAGCCATTTTCGCATGGCCTTACACATATACATCACAACACAATTGAACCGACAAGGGTAGTCCTATACATGCCATTTCAAAGCTCAACCAAAATTATACCAAAATGGAGGCTTTGATAGTGTAGATGACTTCGACTTTAATGATCCCGAATCCGATTGCTATCGAGCACAATCTATAAAGCAGAGAGCCAAAGCAACGGGTAAGCATTTTTATGCTTAGTAAGTCTCAAGGAATAAAATCAGCTTTAATTAAAGCAATACATTCACATGGCCAAATGCATCATTTCATTAATGCACATTCACATAATCATTCTTACTTCACACTTCATCATTATATACTTTCACAAGGTATCAACCAATTCAATAGCTGAAATTGTTAGTCGATCGGCGAATGTTGCTCAAACATGTCGACTTTCCAATGCACATATAAACATACCTTATTCTTTGGGCTTTTCGAGCGTACCAATTGAATTCATTACAGCAACCAACACTCACCTCCAGCCCAAGCTTCTTCGGAATACAACCGGATATAACCACGTGCACGAATGCCTTCGGGTCTTAGCCCGGATAGAACGACTCGCACGAATGCCTTCGGGTCTTAGTCCGGATGTAGCCACTAGCACAATTGCCTTCGGGTCTTAACCCGGATATAATTTCCAGCATAAATGTCGTCGGGACTTAGCCCGGATATCATTCAATTGCTCATGCACACATACATCAATAATCATTAGACATTCATGTTTCATTTTCGTTACTAAGGCTCAAACACAAATGTAATCACTAGCATAATCGCCTTCGGGACTTAGCCCGGTATCATTCAATACTCATACACACATAAATCAATAATCATTACACATCCATATTTCATTTCACATAATTCAAGTAGGGTCACTTCTTGAGGACTTACCTCGGATGTTGTCGAACGGCTTTTACGGCTATTCGATCACTTTTTCCTTCCCCTTGTCCAATTGTGGCCCTCTAAGCTCTTGAGCTAATTCAAACAAATTTAATTTATTAATACCTCATTATGCTAGCTTATGGCGAATATGACAAGGAGTTTAAATGGTCATATGGCCACCCTTTAGCTTGAGTACACAATGGTCATGCACATTTTATACTACATCAAGCAATTCATATGGCCGATTATACTTAGTCATACTTGCACCAAATCAACAATAAATTCCAAGATTTCCACATCATAGGTATTCTAGGCGAATGTACTTGCAATTTCACAAACATTCTTCAACATTTTCTTCTTTAAACAAACATATTCATCACTTACTTCATAACCAAAACATCATGTGCAAACATATATATACATATATGTGCATGGTCAATTTCAAGGTGTCCATAGCCATCCAAAACCCAAATTTTAACTAACATGCAAGAAGCATGAACCATGCTCATGAATGCATCATGGCGAATACATCACAATCATGCCCTTTCAACTTCAATCATGGTTAAACAAAAGAAAACTCAAAGTCTTACTCAAGATGGCTACAAGGAAATTTCAAGAGTAGACAATCCATCATTGCATGCATCATCATCAAGCTTCACACTTAGCATGCAATGGCTTTATCACAATATCAACTTTGACCAAATACCACTTCCATGGCATAACAAGGATTTGAACCATGGCTAACATGAACATCAAGTTGGCAACTAAAACATGCATGAATCTCATGACACAACCTCATACATACCTTAATCTTGGTGCAAGTTTAGCCAAATCTCCTTCTAGATCTCTTCTAAACAAATAAAATGAAGCAAAAATCTCTTCTTCCCCTTAGTTTTGGCTCAAAGAAAGGATGAACAAATTTTTTCTTTCTTCCTTTACAACTCACGGCAATGGGGAGATACCACACTCACACACACATTTTTTTTCATTCTTTTCTTACCCATGCTTATTTGTTTATTATTTCTCCCTAATGCCCAACAAAACATGTTTCATGACATGTTTAGCCCATATTCTTGGTCATGGCCGCCACCACCTATAAAAGGGAATTTGACATGCAAGTCCATTGTTTTGCATGCATGCTTTAATTAGTCATCACACATTTCCCTATCGTACTTTCAAAGTTCACTACTAAGTCCTTTCTAGTGAAATTCACCTTTATAACACTAAATCAATCATCAAAAAATGTCATACATGAGCATACACATATTATAGGCATCAAAATAAATTTTAAATTATTTTTATGCCTCGGTTTTGTGGTCCCGAAACCACATTCCGACTAGGGTCAATTTTGGGCTGTCACAATACATGCCTTAATGTTAATGTTTAAATGTGTGATGACTTCTGACGGTTAAAATTTTTTGTTTTGATTAGTAAATGGATCCCGATGTAGAGAGAACCTTGGCGGATGACGTTGAAAGTGTAGCGGCTGCTCTGCACAAGGACGCCGCTGTTGAACCTCGGTCATCTGCGAATAATCAAGGTGAGGGGCTAAACAAGCCTTCTTTACCATGATGAATGAGTGGGTTGCATAATATGCCCGAACCAATCGGCTATCCAACAATTCTGAATTTGAATAATCCACCCCAAGAGCCCGTAATGCCATCGATTCTTGACCGTGAGGTGAGTAAGCCACCAGACTTGATTAGGAAGAGCGGGGCTGAAGAGTTCAGGCCATAATTCTTGATGATGCCGAAAGGTAGAGTTACGGCTTGATAACACCATTCGGTGTTTGATGAACTATCATGCACACCGATGAATGTCTAAAGTGTGCTATATCCTTGTTGCGAGACTCACTTACTATTGGTGGAGGACTTTGATTTCCATAGTCCCAAACGAACGAGTTACTTGGGATTTCTTTCAAATAGAATTTTGAAAGAAATATATTTGTCAGCGGTTCATCGATCAAAAGCATAAGGAATTCTTGGAGCTCAAGCAAGGCCGTATGACAAGATGTCGAATCTGAACATGAGTTCGTAAGACTCGATCGGTATGCACGGGAGTGTGTGGTGATGAGGTTGCTATGTGCAAGAGGTTTGAAGAAGGATTGAATGAAGATTTAAAGCTACTAGTGGGTATTTTGGAGATAAAAGAATTCGTAACACTAGTTGAACGAGCACGCAAGGCGGAGGAACTTGGAAAAGAGAAGAAGAAGGCTGAATTTGAAACTAGAGACTATCGTAAAAGATCGACGGGTAAAGCTCCGTTCTCGGCTGTAAAGAAGTTCAGGGAGGACACCAATAAATCGAGGACGATGCGGGAATTTCTATAAAGCACGACCATTGACGGACTCAGAGCTACTTGATAGCTAGTGTGGGCAATAACCGTCAAGAGAAACCTGAATGCCCCCAATGTGGGAGAAGACACATAGGTGAATGTTGGGGTAAGTCTACCAATAGGGCTTATTACGGATGCGGTTGAAGGACCACTTCATTAGAGATTGCATCGAGCTTGATGAGAAGAATAGGATGCAAGGTGCAAGACCTAGTGGAATGACGACTAGAGGTAGACCACCAAGAATTTCAGGAGGTAGGGGTGGTAGTCGAGAGGGCCACCTTGTCTGGCTGTTCGATCCGAGACCGTACTCTGCTAGGGCATATGCCATCCGTGCACGAGAGGAAGCATCCTCCCCGATGTTATCCTTGGTACTTTCACTCTCTTTGATACTAGTGTGATTGCGTTGATTGACCTGGCTCTACTCATTCATATGTATGTGAAACCTTAGCATCCGATAAGACTCTACCTGTTGAGTCTACTGAGCTCGTAATTCGAGTGTCAAACCCTTTGGGTCAATACGTGCTTGTCGACAAAGTGTGCAAGAAATGTCCCCTAGTAATCGAGGGTCCTGCTTTCCGGTGGACCTGATGCTTTTGCCGTTTGATGAATTTGATGTTATACTCGGTTTAGATTGGTTGACCGTGCATGATGCGGTTGTGAATTGCAAAAGCAAGACTATTGATTTGAGGTGTGCAAATAACGAGATGATTGAATTGAGTCTACGGACTTGAAGGGTTGCCAACCGTAATATCATCAATGTTGGCCCGAAATATGTAAGAAAAGGTGCGAAGCATACCTTGCGTATATACTTGATGATAAGGAGTTAGAAATAAAACCGAATGCGTGTCGGTGGTTTGTGAATACCGGATGTTTTTCAGAAGAATTACCGGGTTTACCACTGTTCGGGAAGTAGAGTTTGGTATTGAGCTTGTACAGGACTACGCCAATTTCGATAGCTCCGTATCGTATGGCACCAACCGAGTTGAAGGAGTTGAAAGCTCGGTTGCAAGAGTTGACGGATAGAGGTTTCGCTCGACCAAGTTTTTCACCTTAGGGTGCACTAGTGTTGTTTGTGAAAAGAAGGACGGAACCATGAGGTTGTGCATCGACTATCGTCGACAATAAAGTGACAATAAAGAACAAATATCATTCAGCGTATCGATGATTTGTTCGATCAACTGAAGGAGCCTCGGTGTTCTCAAAAATAGATTTGAGATCGGGCTATTACGATTCTTGAATCCGAGATTCGGACATACCAAAAGCGCCTTGAGCGAGATATGGTCACTACGAGTTCTTAGTGATGCCGTTTGGGCTCACTAATGCCCTTGCGGTATTTATGGATTTGATGAATCGGATCTTGAGACCATATTTGGATCGGTTCGTAGTTGTGTTCATTGACAACATCCTGGTCTATTCAAGAGATGAGACCGAACATGCGAGCACCCGAGATTAGTGTTGCAAATATTACGGGATAGCGGTTATATGCTAAGTTCAACAAGTGTGAGTTACGGTTAGAGAGGTTAGCTTCTTGGGTCATGTGGTATCTGCGACGGGTATTCGAGTCGGCCGAGCAAAATTTCAGCCATACTTAGCTGGAAGCCTCAGAAACATTCGAGGTTCGAGCTTTTTGGAACTTGCGGTTACTACCGACGGTTTGTAAAAGGATTCTCGATGATAGCCACACCCATGACGAAACTGCTTTAGAAAGATGTCAAGTTTGAATGGACGGAAAAGTGTCAGAAAAGTTTCGATCAATTGAAAACTCAATTGACGGAGCTCAATACTAGTACTGACCGAATCGGCAAAGAGTTTGTCATCTAGAGTGATGCCTCCCTACTTGGGTTAGGTTGCGTATTGATGCAAGAAGGTCGAGTTGTGGCCTATGCGTCGAGACAATTAAAGCCACATGAGAAAAATTATCCGACCCATGATCTTGAATTGGCTGCCATCGTATTCGCCTTAAAGATATGGCGACATTACTTATTTGGTGAGAAGTGCCATGTGTATTCGGATCACAAAAGTCTCAAATATTTGATGACTCAAAGAGACTTAAATCTGCGACAAAGGCGTTGGCTCATTTGTTAAAAGATTATGAGCTTGTCATTGATTATCACCGGGAAAGGCTAATGTGGTTGCGGACACCTTAAGCGAAAATCACTATTTTCTTTACGAGCTATGAATGTACACTTGTCTATCCTACCCGACAATGTGTTAATAGCGAATTAAAGGCCAAACCATTATTGACTCATCAAATTCGCGAAACTCGAGAAAGTTGACGATGAGTTGGTTGCAAAAGCGGGTGAGTGTGTTCGAACAAGGAATCGGAGTTTCAAATTGATGATGACGATTGTTTGAGGTTGAAATCGTTTGTGTGTTCCAAGAAATTCAGAACTCATTTCGATGATTACGAGCGAAGCTCATTGTAGCCGAATGTCAATTCACCGGGAGTACAAAGATGTACAACGATTTGAAATGTCGGTTTTGGTGGCATGGTATGAAAGCGAGACATCTCGACTTTGTTTGAGATGTTTAATATGTCAACAAGTGAAAGCGGAACATCAAGTGCCTTGAGGTTACTTCAACCGATCATGATACCCGAGTGGAAATGGGATCGAGTCACAATGGACTTTGTTTCGGACTACCATTGTCGTGAGCAAGAAGGATGCGATTTGGGTTGTTGTTGATAGATCGACTAAGTCGGCTCACTTTATCCCGTGCGTATAGATTTTCATTGGATAAACTAGCTGAATTGTATGTTTCTCAGTTGTGAGATTACACGGGTACCGATTTACATTGTGTCGGATAGAGATCCGAGATTCACCTCGCGATTTTGGAAGAAATTGCAAGAAGATTTGGGTACCAAGCTGCATTTTAGCACCGCTTTTCATCCACAAACCGATGGTCAATCCGAGCGGATAATTGAGATACTTGAGGATATGTTGAGATGTTGCGTCCTCGAGTTCGATGGCTCATGGGAACGAGATTTACCTTTGATTGAATTTGCTTACAACAATAGTTTTCAATCAAGTATTAAGATGGCGCCTTACGAGGCCTTATGCGGCGTAAATGCCGTACACCATTGTTTTGGACCGAGCTCGCGAAAGCAAAATTTTCGGAGTGGATTTGATTAAAGATGCTGAGCAGAAAGTAAAGGTAATCCGTGAAAGTCTGAAGGCGGCCCGGATCGTCGTAAATAAATGCGGATTTGAAGCGAAAAGACATTGAGTATCGGTGGGAGATAAAGTGTTTCTTAAAGTTTCGCCTTGGAAAAAGATACTCGATTTGGTAGTAAAGGCAAATTGAGTCCGAGGTTCATCGGGCCATATGAGATATCCGAACGAGTCGGTCGGTTGCGTATCGTTTGATTTTGCCCCGAACTTGAAAAGATTCACGACGTCTTTCATGTTTCGATGCTTGACGCTATAGATCTGATCCATCGCATGCGTAATTAGTCCATCGAGGTTGAAATTCAAGCCGATATGAGCTATGAAGAAGAACCGATTCGTATCCTAGCTCGTGAAGTGAAGGAGTTTGAAACAAAAGGGTTCATTGGTGAAAGTGTTATGGCTCAAACACGGGATAGAAGAAGCTACTTGGGAACCCGAGAACTCTATGAAAGAGCGATACCCAAATCTATTTACCGGTAAGATTTTTGGGGACGAAAATTTCTTAAGTGGGGGAGAGTTGTGACAGCCCAAAATTGACCCTAGTCGGAATGTGGTTTCGGGACCGCAAAACCGAGGCATAAAAATAATTTAATGCTCATTTTGATGCTTATGATATGTGTTAATTCGTGTGTGACATTTTTGATGTTTGATTTAGAGTTATAAATGTGAATTTCACTAGAAAGGACCTAGTAGAAAACTTTGAAAGTATGATTGGGAAATGTGTGATGACTAATTAAAGCATGCATGCAAAACAATGGCCTTGCATGTCAAATATCCCTCTTTTTATAGGAGGTGGCCGGCCATGACAAGGGAGTATGGGCTAAACATGTCATGAAACATGTTTTGTTGGTGCATTAGGGAGAAATAATAAACAAATAAGTATGGGTAATAAAGAAAGAAAAAAAAAATGTGTGAGTGAACCCCCCCATTGCCGTGCATTGAAGAAAAGAAAAGAAAAGAAAAAAATTTTGCTCATCCATTTCATTCTCTCTTGACCGAAAATACCAAAGAGGAAGGAAGGAATTTTTTCTTCATGTTTGGTTTGGAAGGGGATTAGGAAGAGATTTGGCTATACTTACGTCAAGATTAAGGTATGTTTGAGGTTGTGCCATGAGATTCATGCATGTTTTTAGTTGCTAGCTTGATGTTCTTATTAGCCCATGGTTCAAATCTTTGTTATATCATGGGGATGGTATTTGGCCAAGGTGGATTTTGTGTTAATGCCATTGCATGTTAAATATGAAGCTTGCTAATGGTATATGTGATGGTGGTGTAACACCCCGTACCCAAGTCCGCTGCCGGAGTCGGACACGAGGGGTTAACGGCTTAAACCATTCACTTTCACAGTCCATTTTAAAAAAATTTTCCAGGCAGTTGGCTAACTGCGTCACTGTCACTTTAAAAATCATATCTTGAGTTCCAAGACTCGAAAACCAGTTTCGTAATTTTTCCCTGAAACTAGACTCATATATGCATCTACAAATTGTTTTCTAGAATTATTGGTCAGGCCAATTAGTACAGTTTATTAGTTAAATCTCCCCTGTTACAGGGTGCGACTACACTGACCTTCATACATTACGACCTGGATATCTCCCTGTACAGGGCTTCAATACTGATGCCATTTGTTTCTATAGAAACTCGACTCAAAGAGGAATCTATACATATATGGCATGACTCCGAATTATCTTTGGTTAATTTACAATTAATTTCCAAAGTCGGAACAGGGAATCCAGAAACCGTTCTGGCCCTGTCTCACGAAAACTTAAATATCTCTTAACATACTGTTCATATGATAGTTTCGTTACTTTCCTATGAAAATAGATTCACCAAGGTTCGACTACATAATTTATTCACTATTTAATTCCCTTTCTACTATTTTTAGTGATTTTTCACATTCACGTCACTGCTGCTACCAACATCTATTTTTAAGGTAAACTTTACCTATTTCATGATCCTCCATGGATCAGCTAGAGTTTGTCATACATATACCAAAAGTGATCATGAATGACCATTCCATGGCTAACCGTTACCAACATTTCCATACCTCTTGACAAACAACATACAAACGATTATAAAGCTATGATCAAAGTATATCTAAGCCATTTTCGCATGGCTATCCAAATTTACACAAAACCGAAGGGTACATGACCTACAACAAAAGGGTAGTCCTATACATTAACCAAGATATCCTCTCACTACTAGTCTATTCTATACATGCCATAAGATATTCCAAAACATAGCAGTACCAAACGGTGGATAGTGATAGTGTGACTAGTTCTTGACGATCCTCGAGCACTGTAGCTTCCAAATGAGATCTATAAAATAGAGGAAACAAAGTACGGAGTAAGCATTACAATGCTTAGTAAGTTTCAAGCAGTGTCAACAGATAACAATCAAGTTATAACATAGTTGTTCGTATTTTTATTTCACCGTTCCTTGGGTATACCACCCTTTATCCGAATATGCACATCTCATCATGATCATAGGAATAGTCTCATAGATTGCTCTCGTATACATCACATAACTACCTTATGGTTTAGTTTAAATCAAGCTCACATATAAACTTGGAGTACATACCTGTTTAACCTTTCGCATTGCGTATATTTATAAGCAATTCTTATTACGAAGTCTTACCCAGGCATAATCTCCACACGTAGTCATCGGGTCTTACCCGGTCATAATCTCCACACGTAGTCATCGGGTCTCACCCGGAACATATTCCAAGTTTCATGTACATTTAATCACATGTTACAACATTCACATTAGCCATTCGCCTTTACCACATATGCATATCACACATATATTTTACATTAGCCATTAGACCTTATCACATATATATACACTTTCACATTCACCACATCGGCCATTAGGCCTTATCACATATACATACACTTTCACATTCATCACATCGGCCATTAGGCCTTATCACATATATACACTTTCACATTCATCACATTGGCCATACGGCCTTATCACACATATGCACTTTCGCATTCATCACATTGGCCATTCGCCTTATCACACATATATGTATATCATACATATTTCATATTTTCTTGTACATCAATTTCAGCAATAGCTTATAAGCAACTCAAATAGTTTCATCGAAGTTTACAACAAAATCACATATTCACTACAAGCAGTTTTCCTGACCAACAGTCACTAAGTTGTTTATAACTGGAGCTACAAAACTCAAAATCAATTGCCGTTAATTTTCCCGAATGTAGACTCATGTATCTTTCACCCATAAAATTTTCAGAATTTTAGGTTTGGCCAATCAATACCAGATTTTTCTTAAAGTTTCCCTGTTTCACTGTTTGACTAATCTGACCACTCTTCGCTCTGAATCAAATTTTTCATTGTACAGAATTCATAATGTGTTCTATTTGATTCCATTTGAAACTATACTCATTAAGGAGTCTAAGCATATAAATCTTATCTTATAACCATTTTGTACAAATTATAATGATTTTCCAAAAACAGAACAGGGATTCGGAGTCATTCCGACACTGTCCCTTACACTTTAAATATCTCTTTATAGGAAATTTCTTTGCTTCCACGGTCTCTTTTATAAGAAACTAGACCAACTAAGCTTCGATTACATATCTTGTTCAGCCTATAATTCCACACCAACAATTTATAGTGATTTTCTAAAATCACGTTACTGCTGCTGTCCAAAGCAAATTATTACAATTTGCTCTTAAATTTCAAGTCCAAACACCTATGAACTTACCATTTGAGTTTAAGACATATCATGGCCACATCATATCTTATCAAATCAACTCATTATGTCCTATTATGATTGAATTTACTCAACGATTAATCGCTTAAAACTTACCTCGGAAGTGGTCGACGATTAGATGTCCACGGCTATTCGTTTACTTTCTCTTTTCCCCTATCCGACTTTGATCCTCTTTGCTCTTAAGCTTAAGTAAAACAATATATTGCTTAAGTACTTAACTAATATTATTCACTTAACAATCACATTTGGCAATCACCATTCAAATTCAACTCAATCACAACATGGCCGAATACACACTTCTCCTACTTCCATTCTAAATAAAAGTTTATCGAGCTTCCATCTTCATTTAACTATGTACCATTTAGAACTATCAATACTTTACACCCTTTAACAAATTATAATCAATTGCCAAATGCATCTTTGACAATTTAAACCACACAACTCAATTTCTTACAATTTAAGCTTAGAAATTTCTATTCATGAAAATTTTAGCAACATGGAGTCCATTAAACACTCCAAAATTTCATTTGAACAACAATTGTTCAACCTTCTAGCAAAATTTCAATCTGGATAGCAAGCATTATTTTCTTTTATTTCAAGCATGCAGCAGACCAATTTCTCCACATTTTACAGCACATTCAAATCAGCATTTACATGCTGGAACAATTTGTTTTCAAGCTGAAATTTCCAGCAGTCATTTATGCATTTAATTGTCAAATGGTTACGTCACTACTAACAATTGAAACTTAGTAAGATTAACATAATATTTTAGCTATTAAACTCAATTTATCAACCCCTAATCGGCATGAAAATAGAACCATTAATTTGTTCAAATTTTGGACAGCATAACGAAGGCACAAAATTGGACGGTAGTAATTTTTTACAACTAATCTAAGAGCTTTTCTTTTCTACAACCCACATTCATGCCTTCCAACCACAATCCATCATCATTTTTCTTTAAAACAAAGTTAAAGATAGAAGAGAGCTTGGAAAACTTACCAACTTAGGATACAACTCCTAAACAAGCTAAATCCTTAGTTTCCTTCAACATGCAAGCTGTCTCCATTTTTCTTTTTGTTGCAGCCCTCTTCTTCTTCTTCGATGGATTACCGAGTTACTTGAAATTTCAGCTACCTAACTAGCTAAAATCATAGTTTTTCCTCCTTCTTGCCATCTTCTAAGCTAAAAATTAAAGCAACCCAACTTTCTTCTCCCCCCCCCCAAGTCACGGCAATGGAGGAGCAAGGTGAGACAACCTTTTTTTTTTTTTTTCATCACCCCTCTCTTTTCATTTCTTTAATACTAACCTCTTATTTTATTCTTTCTAACATAACACACTAACACAACATGTTTCCAACATGTTTCCACCCATAGCATGGCCAGCCACTATGCTTAATTTTGGGTAATTTGCCATGCAAACCCATCTTTTTCACAACATGCATTATTAGGCCACTTTACATTTGCCTAGCACATTTCTAAATTTTCTCACATAAGTCCTATTTGATAAAATTCACTTACAATTAACAAAATTCAAACATGAAATTTTCACACATGCATATGTACATATAATGAGCATCAACTATAATGGTTAATTATTTTTATGACTCGGTTTTGTGGTCCCGAAACCACTTTCCGACTGGGGTCACTTTAGGGGTGTCACAGGTGGATTGATGGCTCTTGGACTTTCTTTTTAGTATTTTTGAGTAAGACATTAAGTTCTTTGCTTAATCATGACCAAAATTATGGTGTTGTGATGTATTCGGTCATGGTATATCCATAAGTATGATTCATGCATGTTGCATGGTAGGTAAGATTTGAGCTTTGGATATGTGTTTATATTTGGATATAAACAACTTGAGATTCGGCCCTTGCACCTACATGAATATATGTTTGCACATGATGTATTGGTATGACATATATACTATTTTAAGGTGTATATTTGCTTGTGATGTTGTTTGGTTATGAAGTAAGCGAGAGATGTGTATTGAGCTACAATATGTAATCGTTAGTTAGTAAAATGTATGCTGTTTTTTTTGTGTAGTATTAAATGTAAAATTGGCCTCAACATAGACATGCATATTCGGCCAAATGAAGTAGATTGGTGTGCATGTATTCGGTTAGAGGCAACCATATTGAAGCCTTATCTTGGCTTAGATTATTGACTAAATGGGTAATAAGTGAGGATGGTTGCGAATATACAAAGATACATATGCATGTGTAATTGAATTATGAATGTTTAGCAAGATGGTTAAACTAGTTGATTTATTGATTAAGCTCAAGGAGTTAAAGAAGGAGAATCAAGCAAGGGAAAGCGAAGGTCATCGAGTAGCCGACTTGGACTATTTTACCCAACACAAGGTAAGTCACTAAGCATATATTTTGTATTGATTTGAATAGACATAATGTCTATATAATTATGCCGAAAGGAATGATGAATTTATATACATGTATGCATGTGGTGATCGAAGTATTGAATGAAAGGAAAAGAGGTGAGATGTATTGAGTTGTTGATTTCGGCACTAAGTGTGCGGGTATAAACATTTGTGATCATGAGAATGGAACTAAGTGTGCGGGTTTAAAACTTGTACAGCACTAAGTGTGCGAGTTTGATCATATAGCACTAAGTGTGCGAGTTGATTATATAGCACTAAGTGTGCGGACTCACTATATGCTTTTGAATCACTATTGACACTGAGTGTGCGACACTATTGAGTTGATCACGGACAGCGGATCGGGTAAGTACCTTGAGTTCATGGCTAATAGGCGCTATGTTTATATTTGGGGTTGAGCTTGGTAACCTATGTGACAATGTAAATTGAAGTCACGTACATAAGAATTATCGTGGAATGAGTGAAAGGTCATGTAGATGTATGATTGTGACGAAAACAAAATGGTGTATAGAAATGCTTCAAATATCCTATTGATTAGTATATGGAATGTGAATGTGTAACTTGGTATGTGGTTGAATCGAATGGTTTAAGGAACTATGGTATAGTTCGGTTTGAATGGAGTAATTAGCCTCGTTCCATTTTGTTTCCTTTTGCGATAATGTTATTAATGGTTGGTAGTGCATTACTTATGACTTACTGAGTTATATACTCATTCGGTGTTTGCTTGTCACCTATTTTAGGTTTCTTGGACTCGACTTTTTTGCGTATTCGGGACCGTCATTGAAGTCATCACACTGACTAGCGACTTTTTGGTATCTTCTTCTTAGATGGTCTAAGAGAACATTTCGGCATGTATAGGCTATTATGTTTTGTTTGAACTTGGTATGTAAAATTTTGAATAGCCATGCGAAAATGGCTTATAAATGTTTTGAGCATAATGTTATAATCATTTGGTATGTATATGCTCATTAAGAGGCACGGAAATGTTTGGCAATGACCAGCCATTAGAATGGGTCATCATGATTATATTTTGGACTATATATGAAAAAGGGGTGGTTGAATCATAGAAACTATGTGTTAGAGAAAGTCTACCCTAGAAATAGATGCTGGCAGCAACAGTGATGTGGATGTGAAAAATCACTAAAAATAGTAGGAATGGAATTAAATAGTGAATAAATTATGTAAATGAACCTTGATGAATCTATATTCATATGGAAGAAACGAAACGGTCATATGAGTTGTATGTTATGAGATATTTGGGTTTTCGTGATACAGGGCCAGAACGGTTTCTGGATTCCCTGTTCCGAGTTTGAAAATTCATTATAAATTAACCCGAGACATTTAGAAATCATGCCATATATGTATAGATTCCTTTTTGAGTCTAGTTTCTATAGAAACAACCAGAATCAGTATTAAAGCCCTGCACAGGGAGTTATTCGAGTTGCAATGTACAAAGGTCAGTGTAGTCGACCCCTGTAACATGGGAGACTTTAACTAATAAACTGTACTAATTTGCTTGACCAAAAATTCTAGAAAAAAATATGTAGATGGAAATATGAGTCTAGTTTCAGGAAAAAATTACAAAACTGATTTTCGAGTTGTAGAACTCAAGTTATGATTTTTGAAGCGACTAGTACACAGATTGGCAGCTTGTCTGGGAAATTATCAATAAGTGGTTTGAAGTTTGTTAACGCCTCGTGTTTGACTCCGGCGACGGTCTCGGGTTAGGGGTGTTACAGATATTACATGGGATAGGTCTGCACGATACTTCCTTAGGATGGATACATGAAACACATCATGAATTCAAATAAGTTTGCGGGCTAACTTGAGTCGGTATACTATAGGACCAATTATTTTCAACACTTCATAAGGACCAACAAATCTTGGGCTTAGCTTTCCTTTGTACCCAAACCTTAGGACTTTCTTCCATTGTGATACTTAAAGAAACACATGCTTCTCCACTTGGTACTCAATATCTCGCCATTTCAAATCAACATAAGACTTTTATCTATTTGAATCAGCTTTTATCTTCTTGTATATCATCTTTACTTTGTCATCAATCTCACGAACAAATTTAGGTCCAATGATTCACTTTTCATGCAATTCAACCCAACATAGAGGTGTTCAACACTTCCTTCCATTCAATGCTTCAAAGGGTGCCATCTTAATACTTACTTGATAATTGTTGTTATAAGCAAACTCTGCCAAAGGTAAATAACATTCTTGCAAACTTCAATACATTGCTTCACAACATGTCTTCTAGGACTTGTATCACTCTCTCGAACTGGCTATCTATTTTAGGGTGATAAGCAGTGTTGAAATTAAGCTTTAAACCCAAAGATTTTTGCAAACTCTTCTAAAATCACGAAGTCAATCAAGGATCTCAATTGGAAGTAATGGAAACTGGTATGCCATAAAGTCTCACTATCTTAGAAATGTAAATCTCTACGAGCCTTTGTAGAGTAAAACTTGTGTGAACATCTAGGAAATGTGCACTCTTGGTAAAGCAATCTACAATCTCCTAAACAACATATTTCTTTATCAAAGTTAGTGGAAAACCGAACAAAAAATTCATGGTGATTCTTTCCCACTTCCATTCTGAAATTTTGAGTGGCTAAAGCAGTCCTGAAGGGTATTGATGCTCTGCTTTCACCTTCTGACAAACTAAACACTTCCCTACAAATTTTGTAACAGCTTGCTTTAAACCAAGCCATGAATATAGTTCGTGGAAGTCACGGTACATCTTGTTACTGCTAGATGTTTGGAATTGATAAATTGAACTAAATTATTGTATAGATCGAGAATTGGATCAAATGAAGATAATCGTAGAAAAGAAACAACTATCTACTAGTCCCTGTAGATCAACTTGTTTATTGTTTTTATCAAGTTAGTTTATATGGTATGATTGTATTTGAATTATGAATTTGTATATATTTGATAGCAATTTAAATATGTTTATGAAATATAATATGATTACGATTATTGTGTATGGATAATGAAATGAGAACTTATTCAAATCAAGGAAGAGCAAATTGTTCAACTAAACACTTTATGAGTAGCAGTCGTAGTACAACTTTGAAAATTCACCAAAAATTGTAGAAATGAATTTACAGGTTGAATTAACATAAGCTTAAAGATTATTGAGCCTAATTTTGCATAAGAGAGACATTTTAAGAAATGGATATGTATATTATGAGATATAATGATTTTTATAAGACAAGGTCAGAATGATTTTGTAACACCCCTAGCTCGTATCTGTCGTCAGATTAGGGTTACAGAGCATTATCATATAAATGGAACATTAGAACATAAATTTCATACATCATTAAAAAAATATGTTAATACATTCATTCATATACATATCATCCCTTAATCGAGCCATCGAGGCTCAAGAAACACTTTAGAAACAGTTCGAGACCAAATTGGAAACATTTGGAAAATTTAAGAAGAAGTTAGAAAAACTTGACTATAGAGGTCACACGGCTGTGTGGCCAAGCCGTCTGTCTCACACGGCTAAGACACACTTGTGTCTCACGTCGGGTAACCTTCGAACTAGGGATGTACGGTCGTGTCGCAGCCTGTGTCCTTACCCGTGTAACTCTCTGAGCCGGGTCACAAGGTTGTGTCACACGTCCGTGTGCCTGGCTGTGTAACTCTCGAAATAACATCACACGGCCGTATGCCAAACCTTGTGTTAGGCCGTATAACTAACTGACTTGCATGCAATATAACCTACAAGGGACATACGATCGTTTCACCACGGTTGAGTCACACGCTCGTGTCTTAGGCCGTGTGGACATGAATTTGCCTAAAATCAAACCATTTCTAACACCAAACCATGCACACACCTAAAGGCCTTTTGTACACATAATCAAGACATCACAACATGACCAAAACTTACATGTAATGACAAATTCAATAGTCTAAAATCAATCAACCAATGGGCCATACAAGGCATCTCAATGCATTCATCAATAAACTTACTTAAACTTGTATATGTTACCATATTTCAATCATCAACATCTAGCTCAATACATTCCCAAAACATGCCATATCTTAACCATAATCAAACCAACTTAACACATACCATTTCAGCCATTCAAACATGTAACAACATAGCCACATTGACATAAACTAGAAAGGCATCAAATGTACCAAATCAAATAACTTATACATACCAAATATTCATCTAAACATTCAAATAAACATCATTATTAGTCCACCTATACATGCCATTATAACTTTGACCAAAACATAAAAAATACCGATATTTATACTGGATAGTGTGATAGATCTCCGACGAGCTTCCGATAATCTATAAAACATATCAAAGAAAACTACGTAAGCACATAATTCTTAGTAAGTTCGTAGAACATGAAACATAACTTTCCATTTCATATAAATAACATTAAGTATAAGCATAATGTAATCCAACCACAAGCTTGGCACAAGCCTAAGCATCACCATCAACAATACACAAGTTAGTGCATTAATACATAACTTACTTGGATTGAACATAAGGTAAGCCATTTTCACATGAACATTTATCATTTGATTCATTCACCTTTTCATAAGTACATGATATGTTTCATTTGAACACTTACCATTTCCTTTCCTTTCCATTTCATGCCCGTTGAACCATCAAAATTTCATCGGATACTCGGGAAAGCTTACATGAAGTGTGCTTAAACATATAACCATAACCTTTCATTTATATCATTGCTCACACAAGCTATGAAATGGGTCTGCTTACACGAGCTATAGGTCAGAATGTAAGCTACACAATACTGCTTACATCAACTGTGGAGTATCTGCAACAAATGCAGGACTTTAGCCATCAGTAGGACAATCAAGACCAGCACCTAAAACATGAAGTCCCTAATGACATGTCATTTGTATCTTATGAATTCTTAAGGTTCAACCGAGACTTGATAATTGTCATAACATTGCTTTGGATGTACATCATTTAATTACACGGAAAATAACACATTAACATATAAATTGATATAACATTAACATACGAAATTACCTTGATGACTAGGGCGTATGAACAAGATCGAGTAATCCATGGCTTTAGCTTTCCACCGATTGTAACAACCCAATTTAGACTCTAATCGGAACGGTGGTTTCAGGACCATGAATCTGAGTCAAAAAAATATTTAAAAATTATTTTCTGTGTTTATGTCGTGTGACTTTATATCTGTGAATTTTCGTGATTTAATTTTGTCATTTGAGTGTCTGATTAAAAAAAGTACTTAATCGCGTAAAATGAAAATTTGGTGGTTAAATGTGAAAGTGCTTATTTGTTAATGTCTTTGTAAGTGGAAGCATTTAAGATGCAATTAGACCAAAAGTATATGTGGTGGACGGTCATGACCTTAACATATAATGGTTTATTATTTAATGTTAAAGGTTAATGAAGTAAAATAAATAACATGTTAATATATGTTATAATAAAAACAATAAAATAAAGACATGCTCATTATTTCTTCTTATTGCCGTACCTAAAGAAAGAAAAGAAGAAATTGAAGTTAAGGCATTCGGTAACCTTTAAGTTGATTAAGCTCAAGAGCATAGAGGGGCAAATTTGGATAAGGGGAAAGCTAAAGTAGTTGAATAGCCGACCCGTAGTTGTTCGAAAATACTCGAGGTAAGTTTTAAGTATTTAAACATAAGTCATTTGTGAATGAATCATGATATGTCACGAGAATTTAGCCATACCTTTAGCATATATACATATATATACATGCATAAAGCCGAATGGTATGCATGAAAGTGAAATAGGGAAATTTGTTATGATCATATTGCCGTAAGTTATATTCATGAGATGGAAGATATGTAATGGTAAATTAAGAAGCAATAGTGTGATAGTTATTAAGTGATTATACGTGAATGAAGTCTAAGTGGACTAATGTGATTAACTTGTGTGAAATGCATAAATACAAGAAGTGTATATGTTATGATTTTGTGAAATTTATATTCGAATTATTATTCGGGCTGATGGCTTAGCAAGCTTTTAGCTGGTGAAATTGTTTCGGGCCATGAGCCTAGCAGACATAATGCCAGTGAATGAGTTTTGGACTTAATGTCTAGCAGGCCTCGTGCCGGTGATAAATTCAGGTTTATACCTAACAGGCCTCGTGTCGGTGATAAGTTCAGGTTATTACCTAGCAGGCTAATTGCCGGTGAAATAATAAAAGTCTATGAATATGAGATTTATGCTATACGACATCTAGAATCATTCGATAGATTAAATTGTCCAGGTACGTATAAATTGTTTATGCATTGTGAATTAAATTATGAAGTGAAACGAGAAGTATATGAAATGTGGTTGTGTATATTTATATTCGGCCATTTTGAATTTAGTGCATGAAAGTATATGTTATATATATATGATTATGATCATTGAAATTATATGTAAATGCAGTGATCTGAATTAATTTTATAAAGTCGAATTAAAGAATTACTTCGAGTCATTTAGATGGTGTGATTATGTAATTCGAACTTTGAAGAAATGATAAGTCAATGAAATGGATTTAATGTGGCTATGTATATTTGGCTAATTAGTGTTGCATTTCGAATATGTTATTTGTGAATAATGTGCATAAATAAGTTTTGTTGTTTAAAATACTTAAAACTTACTAAGCTTAATTGCTTACTGTGGATGTTTTGTGTTGGTCCTATTTTATAGATCTTGTTTGAAAGCTACGAGCTCGGGGGTTTCAAGTCCAAAGTCATCCACACTATCGTCACTATTTTGGTAGTTTTTGATAGTTTATATTTTGAAAAGATGGCATGTATAGGCTTAGCTCCCTTTTGAAACAAGTTATAATTTGAAATTGTAAATATTCTAGCCATGCGAAAATGGCTTGCTTAATTCCTAAACATGAGCATATGGTTCAATGGACTTATGTGTCGATTATTTTGAAATTTATTAGTTATTTTAATTTGGTTAAAATTCTTTCATGGTTGAAAGATCAAAGAAACTATATTTTATGCATGATTGATTATGAATGGCTAGTCTAATCTGTCTTCTGTTAGGTAATACCTTGTGAATCTATTCTGGCGACGGATGAGGGTCATAGGGTGTTATATAGAACATGTGTATATGACATTCGGCCACATTATTTAAGTTGAATTTTTATTTGTACTTTACTTGTGTATAAGGTGTTTATAATACGGATGTTATGTTAGTTGAGTTTTTACATGTTTTACATGTACAAATATATGTGCTTATAATATGATTGATATGCATATGTGCTTAGCAATATAAATCCGTTGGATATTTGTAAGTTATTATATATGTATAAATAAATTAAGTTAGCCAAGAAGACATAGAAATGAAATGGGTTACTTATAACCCATTGTTTGTTATTAAATTGAGATAATATGCAAACATATGAATTTCACATAGACTAACACATTAAAGCCACAAATATGAATGAAAAGAATAGTAATGAAATTTAGTTCAATTGATATATAACTTGTGTATATGCAAGGTTTAATTAATAATAATAATATAGGGTTAATATTCAATAATAAAATTATTGATGTGTTATATATTACGTATATGTTTTTAAATCATCTTGGATTATGTTTTATTTAAGTTATGTGGTGAATGATAGTAAATTTAAGGTTAGGTATTTAAATTAAGTTATAAGCGTTGATGCGATCTCTATCTCGAATTGCAACGAACGTATGATTTGCTTTTGTAATGCAGTTGTTAAATATATATGATTATGACTTGAATTGATATGAAAATATTTGGAACTGTGCTTTCGTTTAGTAATGCCTTGTAACCTCACTCCGGCGACGGATACAGGTTAGGGGTGTTACATTTTATTGGTATCAGAGCTACGGTTTAGTCAGTTCTAGGACAACGTAGCATGTGTGAGTCTAGCTATACATGCCAGAAGTATATACTGGGATAGTGTGATGAGTTCTGACATTTGAAATGTGTTTTTATATAGTAAATGGATCTCGACAGAGCTGTAGCTAATGATGTCGAGAGTGTAACGCCTGCTCCCACGCAAGGGACAGTGCCGGTTGATTCTCGACCGATTTGGAGTAACCAGGATGGAGACACTAGACATGCTTTTTACCAAATGATGAATGACTGGTTTACTCAGTATATCCGGACTAATCCGACTGCACAACAACCTCCACCCCTCACTAATCCATCTTCGATGCCTGCTGTACCTCAAGTAAGTGATCCGTTGAGATTGTATAAGCCACCTGTTGATAAAATCAAAAAACATGGTGCTGAAGAGTTTAAAGCTACTGATGATGATGATGCTGAGCAGGCTGAGTTCTGGCTTGATAATATTATCCGTGTGTTTGATGAACTGTCTTGTACCCCAGATGAATGTTTGAAGTGTGCCATATTTTTACTTCGAGATGCAGCATATCACTGGTGGAATACCCTAGTATCAGTGGTTCTGAGAGAGCGGGTGACCTGGGAATTCTTTCAGACTGAGTTTCGTAAGAAATATATTAGCCAGAGATTTATCGACCAGGAGCGTAAAGAATTTCTGGAGCTAAAACAGGGTTGGATGACCGTAACAGAGTATGAGGGGAAATTTGTGCTACTCAGTTGGTATGCTCGAGAGTATGAAAAACATGTAAAAGATTTGAAGATGGGCTGAATGAAGACATTAAACTGTTAGTTGGCATACTTGAGATAAAAGAGTTCATAGTACTGGTTGAGTGAGCCTGCAAAGCTGAAGAGCTCCGGAAAGAGAAGAAAAAAGCTGATTTTGAAGCTAGAGACTCGCGTAAGAGATCATTCAGTAAGTCAATCCAGTCGACACCAAAGAAGTTCCGAGATGATTTCAGTCATTCAAAAGCCACTCCGGGTTATTCTCAACTGGATCAGAATAGACCACCTATTAGCTTGAGAGCTACCTCAGTAGCGAGTGTGGGGAATGTCAGATCAAGTCAACTCGAGTGTAAACACTGTGGTAAATGACATCCCGGCAATTGTAGATTGCATGATCGGGCCTGTTTTAAATGTGGATTGACAGATCATTATATTCAAGATTGCCTAGGGTTAGCTGAAGAAAATCCAGTGTAGAACACGAGATCGGGTAATACTGCGGCTCGGGGTAGACTACCGAGAAATACGGGTAATGCGAGTGGCAGTCAGAGAGGAAATAAAGATACAGCAGTCAGATCTGAGGCTCGTGCACCTGCCAGAGCCTATGCTATTCACACGCGAGAGGAAGCTTCATCCTCAGATGTTATTGCTGGTACATTCACTCTTTATGATTCTAATGTAATTGCATTGATTGATCCTGGTTCTGCTCATTCTTATGTCTATGAGACTTTAGTATTCAGCAAGACTCTGCTTGTTGAGTCTACTGAGTTTGTGATTAGAGGGTCAAACCCTTTAGGCCGATGTGTTATAGTTGATAAAGTGTGTAAGAATTGTTCTTTGATGGTTCGAGATTCGTGCTTTCCGGCTGATTTGATGTTGTTGCCATTTGATGAGTTCGACATAATTTTGGGTATAGATTGGTTAACTTTGCACGATGCTGTTGTAAACTGCAAGAGAAAGACTATTGATTTACGAAGCTAGAATGATGAGATTATTCAAATTGAATCTAGTGTCTTGAAAGGGTTACTAGCAGTGATTTCTTCGATGTTAGCTCAGAAATATGTAAGAAAGGGCTACAAAGCTTACTTTGCATATGTACTTGATAGTAAAGTGGCTGAAAGAAACATTGAATAGTACCTATTGTATGTGAGTATCCAGATGTGTTTCTTGAAGAATTATCGAGTTTGCCACCTATTCGGGAGGTAGAGTTTGGTATTAAGTTAATGCTTGGGACGACTCCAATATCCATAGCCCTGTATAGAATGGCACCTATAGAATTAAAAGAATTGAAAGCTCAGTTGCAAGAATTGACAGATAGAGGTTTCGCGCAACTGAGTTTCTCTCCTTGGGGTGCACCAGTGTTGTTTGTGAAAAAGAAAGATGGAACAATGAGAATGTGCATCGATTATAGACAACTTAATAAGGCGTCTATAAATAATAAGAATCTGTTGCCATGGATTGACGATCTATTTGACCAACTGAAAGGGGCTATAGTATTTTCAAAGATAGATTTGAGGTCAAGCTACTATCAGTTGCGAGTTAAAGACTCCGATGTACCAAAGATGTACCAAAGACTGCTTTTCGAACGAGGTATCGACACTACGAGTTTTAGTTATGTCATTCAGACTCACTAATGCACCTGCTGTTTTTATGGATTTGATAAATCGGATCTGTAGACCGTATCTGGATCGATTTGTAGTTGTGTTTATAGATGACATTTTGATCTACTCTCGTGATGAAACTGAACATGCCGAGAATTTGAGACTTGTGTTATAGACCTTGCGAGATAAGCAGTTGTATGTGAAATTCAATAAATGTGAGTTTTGGCTAAGTAAAGTCAGTTTTTTGGGTCATGTGGTTTCAGCATCGGGTATTTGGGTTGATCCGAGCAAAATTTCAGCTATACTCGATTGGAAACCTCCGAGGAATGTTTCTGAAGTCTAAAGTTTACTAGGACTTGTTGGTTATTATAGACGGTTCGTGAAAGGTTTCTCTATGATTGCAACTCCGATGATGAAGCTATTTCAGAAAGATGTTAAGTTCGAGTGGTCAGAGAAGTGCAAGAAAAGTTTTGATCAGTTGAAAGCCCTTTTAACTGAAGCTCCAGTGCTAGTTCAGCCAGGATCGGATAAAGAATTTGTTATTTATAGTGATGTATCTTTAAATGGTTTAGGCTGTGTTTTGATGCAGGAAGGCAGAGTTATAGCTTATGCCTCAAGATAGTTGAAGCTACATGAAAAGAACTATCCGACACATGACCTGGAATTGGCAGCTATTGTGTTCGCATTGAAAATTTGGCATCATTATCTGTTCAGTGAGAAATGTCATGTTTATTTTGATCATAAAAGCCTAAAATACTTGATGACTCAAAAAGATCTGAATTTGAGACAACGTCGATGGTTAGAATTGCTAAAAGATTATGAACTTGTAATTGACTATCACCCTAGAAAGGCTAATGTTGTTGTTTATGCTTTAAGCCAAAAATCACTATTTACTTTGTGTACAATGAATGCACATATAGCCATGTCTAATGATAGTTCGATAGTAATTGAATTGAAAGCAAGACCGTTATTTATTCAACAAATTTGTGATGCACAGAAGGTTGATAATGAGTTGATCGCAAAACGAGCTCAATGTGAGATAGATGCGGATTCAGAATTTAGAGTTGATGCTGATAACTATTTGAGATTTAGAGACTGAATATGGGTTCCGAAAAATTCAGAGTTGATTCAGATAATTTTGAATAAAGCTCATAGCAGCCAGTTATCTGTTCATCCAGGTAGGACAAAGATGTATAATGATCTGAAACAGCTTTATTGGTGGCATGGTATGGAACGAGACATTTTTGACTTTGTTACAAGATGTTTAGTCTGTCAACAAGTAAAAGCTGAGCATCAGGTACCTTCTGGATTGCTCCAGCTGGTTATGATACCTGAGTGGAAATGGGACAGAGTTACTATGGATTTTTTATCTGGTTTACTGTAGACACCGAGCAAGAAAGATGCAATCTGGGTTATTGTGGATAGATTAACTAAGATAGCTCATTTCATCCCAATACGTATAGACTACTCACCGGATAAACTGACTGAATTTTATGTTTCTCAGATTGTGAGATTACATGGTGTACCTATATCTATTGTTTCAGATAGAGATACAAGGTTTACATCGCGGTTTTGGAAGACACTGCAAGATGCACTAGGTACGAAATTACATTTCAGTATTGCTTTCCATCCGGAAATAGATGGCCAGTTTGAGCGAATCATTTAGATACTTGAGGATATGTTTAGATGTTGCATTCTTGAGTTCGAAGGTACGTGGGAATGATACGTACCTCTGATTGAATTTGCGTATAATAACAGCTTTCAATCGAGTATCAAAATGGTACCTTATGAGGCTTTGTACAGTCGCAAATGCCATACACTATTGTATTAGACTGAGCTCAGTGAAAATAAGATATACGGGGTTGACTTGATCAAAGAAACTGAGCAGAAAGTGAAAGTGATCTGTGAAAGTCTAAAAGCATCATCAGATAGTCAGAAATCATATGTGGACTTGAAACGCAAGGATATAGAGTTTCAGATCAGAGATAAAGTTTTCTTGAAAGTCTCACATGTAACACCCGTGCAGAGTCCGTTCACGAGTCGAACACAAAGGTGCGTCTGAGACTTAATTATTTTCACGATCCATAAAAAAATTTCCAGGCAAGCTGTTTACTGCGTCACTGTGCCATATAAAAATCATATCTTGAGTTTCAAAGCTCGAAAATCAGTTTTGTAATTTTTCCCTGAAACTAGACTCATATGTCCACCTACACATTTTTTTTCTAGAATTTTTGGTTGGGCCAATTAGTACAGTTTATTAGTTAAAGTCTCCCCTGTTACAGGGTGCGACTACACTGACCTTCATGCATTACGACCTTGATATCTCCCTGTACAGGGCTTCAATACTGATGCCGTTTGTTTCTATACAAACTAGACTCAAAGAGGAATCTATACGTATATGGATGACTCCTAATTATCTTTGGTTAATTTATAGTGAATTTCCAAAGTCGGAACAAGGATTCCAGAAACCGTCCTGGCCCTGTTTCACGAAAACCTAAACATCTCTTAATATACAACTCATATGACCATTTCGTTTCTTCCATATGAAAGTAGATTCATCAAGGTTAATTTACATAATTTATTCACTATTTAATTCAATTCCTGCTATTGTTAGTGATTTTTCACATCCACACCACTGCTGCTGTCAGCATCTGTTTTCAAGGTAACTTTACCTATTTCGTGGTTTCCATGGACCAACTAGAGTTTTGTCATACATAGGTCCACATATGATCATATTTAGCCATTCCAAGGGCTGATCATTGCCCAACACTTCCATTCCAGTCCATAGTCACATCATGAAACCATATATATATACATAAACACAAATGGTCTAATGCCATACTCCACTTCTACGAGCCATTTTCGCATGGCTGTACACACATACATCACAAAAAGTACTTGAAAAACAACAAAGGGTAGTCCTATACATGCCATATCCAGAGTTCAACTAAAAGAGTACCAAAGGACTTTGATAGTGTGGATGACTTCGACTTCGATAATCCCGAATCCGATAGCTAACGAACAAAATCTAGAAAACAAAGAGCCAAAGCAACGGGGTAAGCATTTTAATGCTTAGTAAGTTTCAAGTAATGAAATCAGCTTTGACTAAAGCATTACGTTCACATAGCTAAATGAATCACTTTATTAATACACATTCTCATAATCATACTTACTTCACACTTCATCAACATATACACACACAAGGTATCAACCTATCTAAGAGTCAAAAGTTCGTTAGTCGATTGAACGAACACTATTTCAAACGAATCGACTATTCCGATGCACATGTAAACATACCTTATCGTATGGGTTTTTTTTCGGCGTATTAATTGAAGTTATTACAGCACCAAAACGCTCACCTTCAAACCGAAGTTTCTTGAATTTAGCGGATATAACCACAAGCACAATGGCCTTGGTCTTAACCGGTTGGTAACTTGCACAAATGCCTTTGGGTCTTAGCCGGATATAACAACTTCGCACGAATGCCTTGGTCTTAGCCGGATACAATCACTAGCATAAATGCCTTGGGACTTAGCCCGGTATCAATCAAATGCTCATGTACACATATATCAATAATCACGACACATCCATATTTCATTTTCGTTACTAAGGCTCAAACACAAAACATTTATCAAACCTTTCCAATTTCGGCTCAATAGCCGCACACAAAGAGCATGATTTCAATTGACTTTACAACGTAGTCCCTACGCACATTCGGCTATCTGCCATAATATGACAAATCATTTCAATATAATTCAAGTAGAGTCATTACTCGAAGACTTACCTCGGATGTTGTCGAACGATTTCGACGGCTATTCGCTCACTTTTTCCTTCCCCTTGTCCAACTTTGGTCCTCTAAGCTCTTCAGCTTAATTTAAACAAGTAGAGCTTATTAATAATTTATCAATTTAACAATCCGATTACATACATTTATATTATACAATTAGGCGCGAATAGCTTTATTGTGTAGTTACTCAAGCATTATACATGTGCTCTACTCATGCACCACCGAATAATAGGACTAGCTTAATACCTTGCATTTTCGAATTCATAGACATCATTTCATTCCTCACAACACACATTTTGTCCCTAACCATCATAAGAGTCCAAGGCATCACTTAAAATGCCGAATTCTAATAAAGTCTACCATCATAGCATTATCATATTTATGCACTTGGTAAGTTGCATTTGAACACATTCGGCACTAGGTGTCCAAACCAATGTTCTCGAACATTAAACTCAATTTATAACCCATTCAAAATCCCTTAGCAACAAGCATTTAACAACAATGTACTTAACCAATTCCTTAAGCACACATTCGGCAACATATATACATATATGTCAATGACTAAAACACTTAGGCGATTCCTTCCATTTTGTATCTATGCACCTATTTGATCATTAGTTTAGTTCAAACACCCTTACACCAAGATTCATCCAATTTAACATGAATCACAAACCTAGACCCTCAATAGCTACTATGGCGAAAGTCCTAGTCATGCCAAAATCAAAATTCCTAGCATGGGCTACCTAAAGAACTTGATAACTAGTTCAAATCTCAAACCATCTAACATACTTATCAAGTGTATACAACATTACCACCATTTTATCTCAAGTCATACTCATAAGCACATCCATCCAAACACATTCGTACTTAAACATCATTCCGGCTTAACACCCATATCACATTTACTCATTAAAACATGAAGAAGGTAATCAAATTTCTTCACTAACAACCATGGCCGAATGCTTCATTCACCCCTCCCCCCCAAGTCCAAAATTTTAACATAGGCTATTAAAGAACTTAGTAATTAACTTAAATTAAGCTAAAATTCCAAAGTCTAACATGAATTACTAACCTTGTTTTGAACTTAAGACAACCAAATGCTATCTCCCTTTCTTCCTCTAAGTTTCGGCCAAAAGAATGAAAAAAAAGGATGAGCAAATTTTTTTTTTTCTCTTTTCTTCAACTCACGGCAAGGGGGGGGGGGACACTCACACCATTTTCTTTTTTTTTCTTCCCTTTCATTATTCAATTCCCATGCTCATTATTTTATTTGATTTTTACATACACCATTGTCACAACATGTTTTATGACATGTTTTTGCCCATAACTCTTTGTCATGGCCGGCCACTAGCACTTAGGGGGGAAATTTGACATGCAAGTCCTCCCTTTTGATTACATGCACTATTAGGTCCTTATAGATTAGCCTATCACCTTTCAAAAGTGTCACACAAGTCCTACTAACTGAATTCACATGCAATCGACTAAATCGAAGCTTGAAATTTTTACACATTCATAATTACATATTCTAGACAAGAAATATTACGTTCAAACATTTGGTGACTTCGGTTTAGCGGTCCCGAAACCACTTCCGACTAGGGTCAATTTTGGGTGTCACAACTCTCCCCACTTAAGAAATTTTCGTCCCGAAAATCTTACCGTAAATAGGTTTGGGTATCGCTCTTTCATAGAGTTCTCGGGTTCCCAAGTAGCTTCTTCCATCCCGTGTTTGAGCCATAACACTTTTACTAACGGAACCCTTTTGTTTCGCAACTCCTTCACTTCACGAGCTAGGATACGAATCGGTTCTTCTTCATAACTCATATCGGCTTGAATTTCGACCTCTGATGGACTAATTATGTGCGATGGGTCAGATCTATAGCGCCGAAGCATCGAAACATGAAAGACGTCATGAATCCTTTCAAGTTCAGGGGGCAAAATCAATCGATACGCAACTAGACCGACTCGTTCGGATATTTCATATGGTCCGATGAACCTCGGACTCAATTTGCCCTTACACCCAAATCTGAGTATCTTTTTCCAAGGTGAAACTTTAAGAAACACTTTGTCTCCCACCTGATACTCAATGTCTTTTCGTTTCAGATCCGCGTACGACTTCTGGCGATCTGTGGCTGCCTTCAGACTTTCACGGATTGCTTTTACTTTCTGCTCAGCATCTTTAATCAGATCAACTCCGAAAATTTTACTTTCACCGAGTTCGGTCCAAAACAATGGTGTACGGCATTTACGCCCGTGCAAGGCCTCGTAAGGTGCCATCTTAATACTTGATTGAAAACTATTGTTGTAAGCGAATTCAATCAAGGGTAAATACCGTTCCCATGAACCACTAAACTCGAGGATGCAACATCTCAACATATCCTCAAGTATCTAAATTATCCGCTCGGATTGACCATCGATTTGGGGGTGAAAGGCGGTGCTGAAATGCAACTTGGTACCCAGAGCTTCTTGCAATTTCTTCCAAAATCGTAAGGTGAATCTCGGATCTCTATCCGACACAATAGAAATAGGTACCCCATGTAATCTCACAATCTGAGAAACATACAATTCAGCTAATTTATCCATTGAAAATCCGTGCGTACGGGGATAAAGTGAGCCGACTTAGTCAATCTATCAACAATGACCCAAATCGCATCTTTCTTACTTGCCGACACTGGCAACCTAGATACAAAATCCATCGTTACTCGATCCCATTTCCATTCAGGTATCATGATCGGTTGGAGTAAACCCGTAGGCACTTGATGTTCCGCCTTCACTTGCTGACATATTAAACACTTGAAACAAAATCGAAATGTCTCGTTTCATACCATACCACCAAAAGCGCGTCTTAGGTCGTTGTACATTTCGTACTCCCGGTGGGTGACATTCGGCTACAATGAGCTTCGTTCAGAATTATCAAAATAAGTTCTGAATTTCTTGGAATACACAAACGATTTCTGAACCTCAAACAATCGTCATCATCAACTTGAAATTCTGATTCCACATTCGGAACACATTCAGCCCGTCTTGCAACCAACTCATCGTCGACTTTCTGAGCTTCACGAATTTGATGAATCAATGATGGTTTGGCCTTTAATTCGGCTACTAACACATTGTCGGGTAGAATAGACAAGTGTACATTCATCGCTCGTAAAGCAAACAGTGATTTTCGGCTTAAGGCGTCCGCAACCACATTAGCCTTTCCCGGGTGATAATCAATGACTAGCTCATAATCTTTTAACAACTCAAGCCAACACCTTTGTCGTAGATTCAAGTCTCTTTGAGTCATCAAATATTTGAGACTTTTGTGATCTGAAAATACATGGCACTTCTCCCCAAATAGGTAGTGTCGCCATATTTTCAAAGCGAATACGATGGCAGCTAGTTCGAGATCATGGGTCGGATAATTTTTCTCATGTGGCTTTAGTTGTCTCGACGCATAGGCCACAACTCGACCTTCTTGTATCAATACGCAACCTAACCCAAGTAGGGAGGCGTCACTATAGATGACAAACTCTTTGCACGATTAATTTGCACTAAAATTGGAGCTTAGTCAAATAAGTTTTCAGTTGATCAAAACTTTTCGACATTTTTCCGTCCATTCGAACTTAACATCTTTTGAAGTAAGCCGTCATGGGTGTGGCTATCATCGAGAAACCTTTTACAAACCGTCGGTAATGGCGGCAAGTCCCAAAAGCTCGAACCTCGGTGATATTTCTCGGAGGCTTCCGGTTAAGTATGGCTGAAATTTTGCTCGGGTCAACTCGAATACCGATCGAGATACCACATGACCCAAGAAGCTAACCTCTCTTAACCGAACTCACACTTCTTGAACTTAGCATATAAGCGCTTATCCCGTAAAATTTGCAACACTAATCTCGGTGTTCGGCATGTTCGGTCTCATCTCTTGAATAGACCAAGATGTCATCAATGAACACAACTACGAACCGGTCCAAATCTTGTCGAAGATCCGATTCATCAAATCCATAAATACCGCGAGGGCATTAGTGAGCCCGAACGGCATCACTAGAACTTCGTAGTGACCGTACCTCGTTTAAAGCGGTTTGGAGTGCGTCCGAATCTCGAATCCATAATGATAATAACCCAATCTCAAATCTATCTTTGAAAACACTGAAGCTCCCTTTAGTTGATCAAACAAATCATCAATACTGTGATAACGGATATTTATTCTTTATCGTCACTTTATTCGGTGACGATAGTCAATGCACAACCTCATGGTTCCGTCCTTCTTTTCACAAACAATCTTGGTGCACCCAAGGTGAGAAACTTGGTCGGCGAAACCTCGTCCGTCAATTCTTGCAACCGAGCTTTCAACTCCTTTAACTCGGTTGGTGCCATACGATACACGGAGCTATCAAAATTGGCGTAGTCCCGATACAAGCTCAATACCAAACTCTACTTCCCGAACAGGTGGTAAACCCGGTAATTCTTCGGGAAAAACATCCGGGTATTCACAAACCACCGGCACAGATTCGGGTTTTATTTCTAACTCCTTATCATCAAGTACATACGCAAGGTATGCTTCGCACCCCTTTCTTACATATTTTTGGGCCAACATTGATGATATTACAGCTGGCAACCCCTTTAAGTCCGTAGACTCAACTCGGATCATCTCGTTATTTAGCACCTCAAATCCATAGTCTTGCTTTTGCAATTCACAACCGCATCATGCACGGTCAACCAATCTAAACCGAGGATAACATCAAATTCGTCAAATGGCAACAGCATCAAGTCCGTAGGAAAGCAGGAACCTCGAATTACTAGGGGCATTTCTTACACACTTTGTCGACAAGCGCGTAACGACCCAAGGGATTTGACACCGAATTACGAACTCGATGAGACTCAATAGGTAAAGTCTTCTTTGGATGCTAAGGTTTCGCATATATAAGAATGAGTAGAACCGGGGTCAATCAAAGCAATCACATTAGTATCAAAGAGAGTGAAAGTACCGTAATAACATCCGGGAGGAAGCATCCTCGCGTGCGGCGTATAGCATAAGCCCTAGCAGGAGCGCGAGCCTCGGATCTGGTCGTAGCATCTCTAGATCCTCTCGACCACCACTAGCATTGCTGTATTTCTAGATGGTCTACCTCGGCGGTGGTAGCACCGGTATCCCACTCGATTTACATTACATTCGAGCAACCTCGGGCAATCTTTAATGAAGTGGTCGTTGATCCGCACTTGTAACAAGAGCGGTCACGGAACCTACAACTTCGAATGCCATTTTCCACAATCTGGCACTCGTTCTCTCTCGACGATCATTTCCAACCTGGCGATCAAAGTGACTCGTGTGGTCACGAGGGGTCGATCGCGATCTCGTCTAGAAAAGCCGAAGTGTCTCTAGACCGGCCTAAGCCATCTCTAAATTTCTTTGATGATGTGGGAAGGGCTTCCCGAAGACCTCTTCTGAAACTCCTTGCTCCCACTTGACTTTTCTTTTCTCCATCTTGAGCTCCTCGGCTTTGCGCTTTCGCTCGACAAGAGCCACAAACTCTCGGATTTCAAAATGCCAACATACGACTTTATATCATCATTCAGTCCATCTTGAGCGTTTACACATCACGACTTCGAAGAAATGCATTCTCAGCGTCTGGCTAAGCCTCACAAATTTTCGTTCATAGTCGATGAACCGACATGGAACCTTGTTTGAGTTCAAGAAATTCCTTCCATTTTGGTCAATAAATCTCGATCGATATACTTTTTCCGAAACTCGGTTTGGAAAAACTCCAGTTACTTGCTCTCGGGGGCTGTAAGTCGAGTACTCCACCAATAGTAGGCGTAATCGCGTAGCAAGGAGATAGTACACTTTAGGCATTCATCGGTGTACAAGATAGCTCATCGAGTACCGGATAGTGTTGTCCAACCAAAATTCAGCTTGCTCGGCATCGTCGCTATCCGTAGCTTTAAATTCAGTAGCCTCATGTTTTGGATTACATCAACTGGGGCTTATTTGACCTTATTTGGTCGATTCTGGGAGGCATTGTAGGTGCGGGGTTGTGTTTGTTGGGAATGGAGGTTGTGGAACAGTAGTGTTAGTTCGAATGTATTGGTTAAACCAATCATTCATCACGCTATAAAGCTTGTCTAGCTTCATCATTTGGATTACTAGCATTAGGTTGAGAGTCCATGGCGCTGTTCCTTGTCTTGGGAGCAGCGCTACACTCTCAAGATCATCGACTACCGCTTCGGTCGGGATCGGGATCCATCACTATAAATAAACACATTTGCAATTGTCGAAATCACCACACTATCAAATAATCACATAAAATGGCATGTATAGCTAGACCCAAAGCGCATTACGGTAGTCCTAGAATCGACCAAACCGTAGCTCGATACCAATAAAATTGTAACACCCGTGCAGTGCATTACGCGAGTCGAACACAAGGTGCGTCTGAGACTTGACTTAATTATTTTCACAGTCCATAAAAAAAAATTTCCAGGCAAGCTGGTTACTGCATCACTGTCGCCTTAAAAATCATATCTTGAGTTTCAAAGCTCGAAAATCAATTTCGTAATTTTTCCCTGAAACTAAACTCATATTTCCATCTACACATTTTTTTCTAGAATTTTTGGTAGGTCCAATTAGTACAGTTTATTAGTTAAAGTCTCCCCTGTTACAGGGTGCGACTACACTGACCTTCATGCATTCCGACCTATATATCTCCCTGTACAGGGCTTCAATACTGATGTCGTTTGTTTCTATACAAACTAAACTCAAATAGGAATCTATACATATATGGCATGACTCCTAATTATCTCTGGTTAATTTATAGTGAATTTCCAAAGTCGGAACAGGGATTCCAGAAACCATCCTGGCCCTGTTTCACGAAAACCTAAACATCTCTTAATATACAACTCATATGACCGTTTCGTTTCTTCCATATGAAAGTAGATTCATCAAGGTTAATTTACATAATTTATTCACTATTTAATTCCATTCCTGATATTTTTAGTGATTTTTCACATCCACACCACTGCTGCTGTCAGCATCTGTTTTCAAGGTAACTTTACCTATTTCGTGGTTTCCATGGACCAACTAGAGTTTTGTCATACATAGGTCCACATATGATCATATTTAGCCATTCCAAGGGCTGATCATTGCCCAACACTTCCATTCCAATCCATAGTCACATCATGAAACCATATATATATACATAAACACAAATGGTCTAATGCCATACTCCACTTCTACGAGCCATTTTCGCATGGTGTACACACATACATCACAAAAGTACTTGAAAAACAACAAAGGGTAGTCCTATACATGCCATATCCGAGTTCAACTAAAAGAGTACCAAAGGGCTTTGATAGTGTGGATGACTTGACTTGATGATCCCGAATCCGATAGCTAACGAACAAAATCTAGAAAACAAAGAGCCAAAGCAGCGGGGTAAGCATTTTAATGCTTAGTAAGTTTCAAGTAATGAAATCAGCTTTGACTAAAGCATTACGTTCACATAGCTAAATGAATCACTTTATTAATACACATTCTCATAATCATACTTACTTCACACTTCATCAACATATACACACACAAGGTATCAACCTATCTAAGAGTCAAAAGTTCGTTAGTCGATTGAGCGAACACTATTTCAAACGAATCGACTTTTCCGATGCACATGTAAACATACCTTATCGTATGGATTTTTTTCGGCGTATTAATTGAAGTTATTACAGCACCAAAACGCTCACCTTCAAACCGAGTTTCTTCGGAATTTAGCCGGATATAACCACAAGCACAATGGCCTTCGGGTCTTAACTCGGATTTGGTAACTTGCACAAATGCCTTTGGGTCTTAGCCGGATATAACAACTTCATACGAATGCCTTGGTCTTAGCGGATATAATCACTAGCATAAATGCCTTTGGGACTTAGCCCGGGTATCAATCAAATGCTCATGTACACATATATCAATAATCACGACACATCCATATTTCATTTTCGTTACTAAGGCTCAAACACAAAACATTTATCAAACCTTTCCAATTTTGGCTCAATAGCCACACACAAATAGCATGATTTCAATTGACTTTACAACGTAGTCCCTACGCACATTCGGCTATCCGACATAATATGACAAATCATTTCAATATAATTCAAGTAGGGTCATTACTCGAAGACTTACCTCGGATGTTGTCGAACGATTTCGACAGCTATTCGCTCACTTTTTCCTTCCCCTTGTCCAACTTTGGCCCTCTAAGCTCTTCAGCTTAATTCAAACAAATAGAGCTTATTAATAATTTATCAATTTAACAATCCGATTACATACATTTATATTATACAATTAGGCGCGAATAGCTTTATTGACTAGTTACTCAAGCATTATACATGTGCTCTACTCATGCATCACCGAATAATAGGACTAGCTTAATACCTTGCATTTTCGAATTCATAGACATCATTTCATTCCTCACAACACATATTTTGTCCCTAACCATCATAAGAGTCCAAGGCATCACTTAAAATGCCGAATTCTAATTAAGTCTACCATCATAGCATTATCATATTTATGCACTTGGTAAGTTGCATTTGAACACATTCGGCACTAGGTGTCCAAACCAATGTTCCTCGAACATTAAACTCAATTATAACCCATTCAAAATCCCTTAGCAACAAGCATTTAACAACAATGTACTTAACCAATTCCTTAAGCACACATTCGCAACATATATACATATATGTCAATGACTAAAACACTTAGGCCGATTCCTTCCATTTTGTATCTATGCACCTATTTGATCATTAGTTTAGTTCAAACACCCTTACACCAAGATTCATCCAATTTAACATGAATCACAAACCTAGACCCTCAATAGCTACTATGGCGAAAGTCCTAGTCATGCCAAAATCAAAATTCCTAGCATGGGCTACCTAAAGAACTTGATAACTAGTTCAAATCTCAAACCATCTAACATACTTATCAAGTGTATACAACATTACCACCATTTTATCTCAAGTCATACTCATAAGCACATCCATCCAAACACATTCGTACTTAAACATCATTAAACTTAACACCCATATCACATTTACTCATTAAAACATGAAGAAGGTAATCAAATTTCTTCACTAACAACCATGGCCGAATGCTTCATTCACCCCCCCAAGTCCAAAATTTTAACATAGGCTATTAAAGAACTTAGTAATTAACTTAAATTAAGCTAAAATTCCAAAATCTAACATGAATTACTAACCTTGTTTTGAACTTAAGACAACCGAATGCTATCTCCCTTTCTTCCTCTAAGTTTCAGCCAAAAGAATGAAAAAAAAGAATGAGCAATTTTTTTTTTCTCTTTTCTTCAACTCACGGCAAGAGGGGGGGACACTCACACCATTCTCTTTTTTTTTCTTCCCTTTCATTATTCAATTCCCATGCTCATTATTTTATTTTTTTTCTTACATACACCATTGTCACAACATGTTTTATGACATGTTTTTGCCCATAACTCTTTGTCATGGCCGGCCACTAGCACTTAGGGGGGGAATTTGACATGCAAGTCCTCCCTTTTGATTACATGCACCATTAGGTCCTTATAGATTAGCCTATCACCTTTCAAAAGTGTCACACAAGTCCTACTAACTGAATTCACATGCAATCGACTAAATCGAAGCTTGAAATTTTTACACATTCATAATTACATATTCTAGACAATAAATATTACGTTCAAACATTTCGGTGACTCAGTTTAGCGGTCCCGAAACCACTTCCCGACTAGGGTCAATTTTGGGCTGTCACACACTGTGGAAGAAAATACTCAGATTTGGTCTCAAAGGCAAATTGAGTCTAAGGTTTATTGGGCCGTATGAGGTAATAGAGCATATTAGTCCAGTTGCTTATAGATTGTCGTTGCCACCTAAATTAGAAAAGATCCACAATGTATTTCATGTTTCGACGCACCGTAGGTATGGGTCTGACACTTTACATGTGATTAGTCCGACTAAGGTTGAGATTAAGCCCGATATGACATATGAGGAAGAACTGATTCATATTCTGGCTCGTGAAATTAAAGAGTTGCGAAATAAGAAAATTTCGTTAGTTAAAGTACTTTTGCATAAATAAGAGGTTGAAGAAGCAATGTGGGAGCTAGAAGATGCAATGAGAGAACGCTATCCAAACCTATTCACTGGTAAGATTTTCAGGGACAAAAATCCCTAAGGGGGGAGAGTTGTAACAGCCCGATTTAGACGCTAATCAGAACAGTGGTTTCGGGACCATGAATTTGAGTCAAAAAAATATTTAAAAATTATTTTCCGTGTTTATGTCGTGTGACTTTATATCTGTGAAATTTTCATGATTTAATTTTGTCATTTGAGTGTCTGATTAAATAAAAGTATTTAATCACGTAAAATGAAAATTTGGTGGTTAATTGTGAAAGTGCTTATTTGTTAATGTCTTTGTAAGTGGAAGCATTTAAGATGCAATTAGACCAAAAGTATATGTGGTGGACGGTCATGACCTTAACATATAATGGTTTATTATTTAATGTTCAAGTTTAATGAAGTAAAATAAATAATATGTTAATATATGTTATAATAAAAAAAATAAAGCCATGCTCATTATTTCTTCTTATTGTCGTACCTAAAGAAAGAAAAGAAGAAATTGAAGTTAAGGCATTCGGTCACCTTTAAGTTGATTAAGCTCAAGAGCATTGAGGGGCAAATTCGGATAAGGGGAAAGCTAAAGTAGTTGAATAGCTAACCCGTAGTTGTTCGGAAATACTCGAGGTAAGTTTTAAGTATTTAAACATAAGTTATTTGTGAATGAGTCATGATATGTCACGAGAATTTAGCCATACCTTTAGCATATATACATATATATATACATGCATAAAGCCGAATGGTATGCATGAAAGTGAAATAAGGAAATTTGTTATAATCATATTGCCGTAAGTTATATTCATGAGATGGAAGATATGTAATGGTAAATTAAGAAGCAATAGTGTGATATTTATTAAGTGATTATACGTGAATGAAGTCTAAGTGGACTAATGTGATTAACTTGTGTGAAATGCATAAATACAAGAAGTGTATATGTTATGATTTTGTGAAATTTATATTCGAATTATTATTCGGGCCTATGGCTCAGCAAGCTTTTAGCTAGTGAAATTGTTTCGGGCCATGAGCCTAGCAGGCATAATGTCGGTGAATGAGTTTAGGACTTAATGTCTAGTAGGCCTCGTACTGGTGATAAATTCAGGTTTATACCTAGCAGGCCTCGTGCAGGTGATAAGTTTAGGTTATTACCTAGCAGGCTAATTGCCAGTGAAATAATAAAAGTTTATGAATATGAGATTTATGCTATACGGCATCTAGATTCATTCGATAGATTAAATTGTCCAGGTACGTATAAATTGTTTATGCATTGTGAATTAAATTATGAAGTGAAATGAGAAGTATATGAAATGTGGTTGTGTATATTTATATTCGGCCATTTTGAATTTAGTACATGAAAGTATATGTTATATATATATGATTATGATCATTGAAATTATATGTGAATGCAGTGATCTGAATTAATTTTATAAAGTCGAATCAAAGAATTACTTCGAGTCATTTAGATGGTGTGATTATGTAGTTCGAACTTTGAAGAAATGATAATTCAATGAAATGGATTTAATGTGGCTATGTATATTCGGCTAATTAGTGTTGCATTTCGAATATGTTATATGTGAATAATGTGCATAAATAAGTTTTGTTGTTTAAAATACTTAAGACTTACTAAGCTTAATTGCTTACTGTGAATGTTTTGTGTTTGTCCTATTTTATAGATCTTGTTTGAAAGCTATGAGCTTGGGGATTTCAAGTCCAAAGTCATCCACACTATCGTCACTATTTTGGTAGTTTTTGATAGTTTATATTTTGAAAAGATGGCATGTATAGGCTTAGCTCTCTTTTGAAACAAGTTATAATTTGAAATTGTAAATATTCTAGCCATGCGAAAAAGGCTTGCTTAATTCATAAACATGAGTATATGGTTCAATGGACTTATGTGTCGATTATTTTGAAATTTATTAGTTATTTTAATCTGGTTAAAATCCGTTCATGGTTGAAAGATCAAAGAAACTATATTTTATGCATGATTGATTATGAATGGCTAGTCTAATCTGTCTTCTGTTAGGTAATACCTTGTGAATCTATTCTGGCGACGGATGAGGGTCATAGGGTGTTACATAGAACATGTGTATATGACATTCGGCCACATTATTTTAGTTGAATTTTTATTTGTACTTTACTTGTGTAAAAGGTGTTTATAATACGGATGTTATGTTAGTTGAGTTTTTACATGTTTTACATTTACAAATATATGTGCTTATAATATGATTGATATGCATATGTGCTTAGCAATATAAATCCGTTGGATATTTTTAAGTTATTATATATGTATAAATAAATTAAGTTAGCCAAGAAGACATAGAAATGAAATGGGTTACTTATAACCGACTGTTTGTTATTAAATTGAGTTAATATGCAAACATATGAGTTTCACATAGACTAACACATTAAAGCCACAAATATGAATGAAAAGAATAGTAATGAAATTTAGTTCAATTGATATATAACTTGTGTATATGCAAGGTTGAATTAACAATAATATAGGGTTAATATTCAATAATGAAATTGTTGATGTGTTCTATGTTCTGTATATGTTTTTAAATCGTCTTGGATTATGTTTTATTTAAGCTATGTGGTGAATGATAGTAAATTTAAGGTTAGGTATTTAAATTAAGTTATAAGCATTGATTCGATCTCTATCTCGGATTGCAATGAACGTATGATTTGCATTTGTAATACGGTTGTTAAGTATATATGATTATGACTTGAATTGTTATGAAAATATTTGGAACTATGCTTTCGTTTAGTAATGCCTTGTAACCCCACTCCGGCGACGGATACGGGTTAGGGGTGTTACATAAATCTAGATTCGTATGTGGTCTATCTTGATCTAAATAGATCAATTTTGTAACACCCCCTACCCGTATCCATTGCCAGAATAGGGTACAAGGCATTACCGGAGTTTACTGAACGTTTTCAGATAATTCTGAGTCATTTATTATTCAGATTTTGAAAATAATCATAACGTCTCTCTATTGGGCCCTCGAAGCCCCAAACATACACTAGAAACCAAATGGGATTAAATCAAGATTATACAAAAAAAAATTCGCAAAATCTTAAATTTTATTTTCATCTAAGTACTTACCATTTCAATGCTTCTTGTAATTAAACATATTACCATTCAATCAATAGCTTGTCCTTTGTCTAAGTGTCAAGCCACATCATTGTTAGTATACTTGCATATATTTCATAAAAATTCAACATCGATATACTTATTTTCTCGACATGTCACATTTGAGTTTAATAATTGTCTTTACTTACATAATTTCCTTGTATCAACGTATCAAAGATAATCATATATGTACATGTCATGAAACATATTAATTCTATTACCGTTTCTTTATAAGTATATATCAATCGTTTCATTATATCAATATTTCATGTTTCATCATTTCCATATATTTTAAGTATATTTATTCCGTAAAGTTTATATCAAACTTAACATAAATTATATTCCATGTACTTATTCTTATTACATTTATCTATCTTCATAATTATTTCATACAACTATTTTGTACATATATTTCCATATGACCAGTTCTTGTAAACATTTCACACAATCATTTCATGTAACCATTCGTCATCTAATACGTATTACCTGAATATCAATTGTTCAATAGATATCATAGCGTCTCCCATCCACGGTCTTATTTATCTTTGACATGATGCCATAGTGTCTTTCAGCTATGGTCTTACTCATTTTCTGTCATGTTGCCATGGTATCTTTCAACCATGGTCTTATTCTTTTCATGTCACGTTGCCACGGTATCTTTCAACCATGGTCTTATTCATTTCCCGTCATGTTGCCATAGTATCTTTCAACCATGGTCTTATTCGTTTCATATCACATTGCCATGGTATCTTTCAACCATGGTCTTACACATTTCATATCAGAGAGCACACTCCCGCGAATCTCATCCTTACAGTGGGATTACTAGTCTAGGCTAAATCCCCTGTAATATAAACTCATAGAGTATTGTCGGGATTACCAGTCCAGGCTAAATTCCCTGCAACGACAATTACTCTAATGAGCTTGGATCTGAATTACCAATCCAGGCTAAATTCAGACCCTAATTCGGATTACCCGTCCGGGCTAAATCCATTTTCCACATATTCTTCGGGAGGGCTATATCAGGCTAGGATCACCCGTCCGGGCTAGATCCTTTTTACCGTCAATTCCTTTTCAGAGATCCATCGAATTTTCCTTTCAGTCAACTGGGATTTCTTCCCATCAAATATGTCAATGTTTCATAAATTTCATCTAATGAACATTCAAATCATATTCATATCAAAAACATGCATTTCAAGCATTTAAGAATATAATTCAAGTTACACGAACTTACCTCATTGCTTGTTTGTGTTTATAATTTCATTAATCCGATATCTTTTCTTTTCCACGATCAAGTCTCATATTTGAGTCGTCTGGATCTTTATAAATAAATTTGATCATCATTTTCATTCATTTCATATTCTAATGCATTTAATTAATGCTCTAGGAAAAGTTACCATTTTGCCCCTAAACTTTTAATTAATGACGATTTCATTCTTAGGGGCAGGAAAATAAAATTCTTACAATTTAATCCTTATTTCCAGCTATTATTCTCATACATATTGATAACAATCCATGAAGTCTATAAAATATAAGAATTTTTCCATAATTTCAACACTTTTCAATTTAATCCTAAAACATGTTTGCCCCTATCTTGAACTAAATTAATAATTTTATTCAATTTTGTAATTTAAATAATAAAATTAATCCATTTCATGCAATTTGGTCATTTTTGACATTTTACAAAATTACCCATAAAGTTTTACTTTTATTCAATTTAGTCCTTAAGCCTAAAACATGCAAATTAGTCATGCTTGCTGAATATTCATACATATTTTCCTCCTCCTCCTCTCCATTCCACATCCTTAAATTTATATAATATGCTTATAAGTAACATTATCAATAATTTCACTATTTACTTATATGTATATTCAAAGCTGTCCATTTGAGTCATAGTCACTAAATTATTTATTTCTTGAGTTACAAAAGTAAACATTAAGATCTGTAAATTTTATCTGAAACTAGACTCACATATATTCTTACCATAAAATTTTCAGAATTTTTGGTTTATCCAATTAGTACAGTTTATTCGTTAAAGTCACCCTGTTCTGCTGTCTGACAGTTCTGACCCTTTTTCACTAAAAATTAATTATCTCCTTGTACAGAATTAAAATGATGTTCTAGTTTATTTCTAATAAAAGTAGGCTCATTCAGGATTCTATACATATAAATTTAATCCCATAATTATTTTTATTCATTTTTTTATGATTTTTCAAAGTCTGAACAGGGGAACCCGAATTCATTCTGACCTTGTCTCACAAAATTCATTATATCTCAAAATTTAAGAATCCATTGCTTACACTGTTTCTTCTATGAGAACCTAGACTCAATAAGCTTTAATCCCATATTTTTTTTAATCTTCTAATTCAATTTCTACAATTTATGGTGATTTTTCAAAGTTAGAATACTGCTGCTGTCTAGAACTGTTTTAGTGCAAGATATTAATTACCATGTTAATAACACCCTTATTTTCTTTCTCAACACTATTTCTCTTCACTTTCTCTTATTTTCTCTTCATTAGCATATCAAGAACATAGGACCATATGTAAGGAAACTCTACATTAACATCAATCCCAAGCTTTTTCAATAATATCAAACTTAAAAATATATTGAAATCATGATGTTCTTACCTTGTTCTATTGATTCCAACCTTCATCTTGATTTTCTCTCTCCATCAGCCTCCATTTCTTGAATCCAACTTGATATTTTAACTTCCCATAGCCTCCTTAACATTTTTCTCTCTTGGTAGCTAAGGAAATTCTTTTGATTTTTGGGTGAAAATGGTGAATTTTTGGTAGAAGGACCAAATTGTAAAAAAAGAAAGTTTCTTTCTTCCTTTTCTCTTCATCGTTGGGTGCATGGGAAAAAGATGATGATTCTTCATCTTTCTTTCCTTATATATACTAAATAAAATAATAATAAAATAATAAAATATCATTTAAAAATTAAATTAAAATATTAATAAACTGTTATTTATTTATTTAATCTAAAATATCTCCAACATCATCATTGCTTTCTAGATTTCTCTCTTCCAATTGACCATTTTGCCCTTTATTATCTTTTAAAATTCCATCCTTGAGTCATCATTTAATTTGGTAAAATTACAATTTAGTCCCTCATAGTTCTTCACCTATTCAATTTGGTCCTAATTCATCCATTTTCCTTAGTTTCTAGATCATTCCACTCTTAAAATATTTACACTATTGGTCCTTCAACTTTTCATATTTACACTTTAACCCCTCAAATTTTGAGTATTTACTCTTGTGCAACAAAACTTTTCTCACTTTTACAATTTACTCCTTTCTTGAATTAATATATCATAATATACTTCTCAATTTTGACATAACTCAAAATTTCCCTTTTGTCACTTTATTTCCTTATTTTACTATATCAAGGATAATATCTTCTTGTAAAAGTTTTGAGGTATTACATTTCTCTCCCCCTTAAAATAAATTTCGTCCTCGAAATTTTCTTGTTTCCTTTTGATCATGAATTTCATTATTTCTATAGTTCTATAGTTTCTTTCTATACATATTTACCCAGTTTATCATTTATATCCATTCTCTATCCTTTCATTTCAAAATTTATTTTCAATTCAATTTTTTTACATTTGCCTTTCAGAGCTTCTATCAATAGAAATAGAAAATAATATCATATGAATCTTATTATCAAGTGTTCTATCACATATATTGGCTTGGAAAACCAAAGAAAGAGTAGTACCTCTTGTGAATCAATCAAACTTGCGATAATTTCTGTCTATTAGCATATTTATCCAACCTTTTCATATATTGATTATAGCATCCAAACATTAACAATTGCATATGCCTCTGAAAATATCAGTACATATAAGATACCCATATAAAATCTCAAAAATTTACTATAATATACCCAATTATAACTGCTATATTCAAATATTTTTGCAATTTATTCACCAATCTATTGATTAGTATAGTCATCAATAATTTCACATCATTTACTTCACAAAAAAAAAAACTAATTCGGAAGAAATTTTCAGTTAACTATTATGTAAATACCATATTTGAATAAATCGATTTTCCCATAAATAACTTCTTTCTTTAACAGTGATATTGTATATCTCAACTAGTTTAAGAAAAATCTGATATCTCTATTCAGAACCCATCTTTACTTATTAACTCATTCTCAGTTCCGACTGAACTTTTCATTTTCCACTTCTGAACTTAATCAATATAAATCTCATGAATTTCATTGCGTATAACTGTACTAGTAAAGGGTTATAGATCGTAAAACCTCATAATTTAATTTTCATGTATTTACTCATATAACATTTATCATTCTCAAGTACTATAAAACATTTATCCGTACTTTTACGAGTTCTTGCTTCATCATAACTAACATTTTTACTCGGAGATAATCTTTTACCTCGTAATGAAAATTGTTTACTTTTTTACTTAATGAGGCCCGATGAGACTAGATAGAACACTTGGATATCTGGAACTTATACAGAGGTGCATTATTATGCATTATTCAACGAGAGAACTGAAGTGCTATCGAGAGAATGCGAATGTCTGAATGGACTAATAATCAGAGAGCACTAACGTGCTAGTAATCAGAGAGCACGCTGAGGTCCCTTAATATCCTAGTAGTTCTAATCTTGTCTACTTTGACAAATTATTTCATGCGCACATATCACTTTTACACCTTTTATATAATACTTTTACATGCTTTACAATTTAATCCTTGTACCAATAATTCATATCGTATATCTTACGTATCTTCAATACATTTAATATATTTCAAAATTCACTATTCATCCATAATTCTCTAATAATCTTTATCATGTACTTCATATATTACTTTTATATATTTTGTAATTTAGCCATCAGCACAATATTTTATGTAGTAATATAATTTGCTTTTAATAATACATATAACATAATATTCATCATCGATATGTATTATAAAACATTTATTCATACCTTTTTTTTTTTAGTACCGGTTCATCATAATCAACTTTCTACTCTTATACTTGAGTATATCGGAATTAGCTTGGTTGAAAAGCATCTCTTTCTATAAGTAAAACAAATTTCATCAGAGTCGAGAGATATCACACTATCACATATTATATAATGACATATGTTTTTAGACTTCACACATACTATGTTTGGTCCGAGAACCGACTAAACTGTAGCTCTGATACCACTAAATGTAACACCCCCTACCCGTATCCATTGCTAGAATAGGGTACGAGGCATTACTGGAGTTTACTGAACATTTTCAGATAATTCTGAGTCATTTATTATTCAGATTTTGAAAATAATCATAACGTCTCTCTATTGGGCCCTCGAAGCCCCAAACATACACTAGAAACCAAATGGGATTAAATCGAGATTATAAAAAAAAATTCGCAAAATCTTAAATTTTATTTTCATCTAAGTACTTACCATTTCAATGCTTCTTGTAATTAAACATATTACCATTCAATCAATAGCTTGTCCTTTGTCTAAGTGTCAAGCCACATCATTGTTAGTATACTTGCATATATTTCATATAAATTCAACATCGATATACTTATTTTCTCGACATGTCACATTTGAGTTTAATAATTGTCTTTACTTACATAATTTCATTGTATCAACGTATCAAAGATAATCATATATGTACATGTCATGAAACATATTAATTCTATTACCGTTTCTTTATAAGTATATATCAATCGTTTCATTATATCAATATTTCATGTTTCATCATTTCTATATATTTTCAAGTATATTTATTAGGTAAAGTTTATATCAAACTTAACATAAATTATATTCCATTTACTTATTCTTATTTTGTTTATCTATCTTCATAATTATTTCATACAACTATTTTGTACATATATTTCCATATGACCAGTTCTTGTAAACACACAATCATTTCATGTAACCATTCGTCATCTAATACGTATTACCTGAATATCAATTGTTCAATAGATATCATAGCGTCTCCCATCCACGGTCTTATTTATCTTTGACATGATGTCATAGTGTCTTTCAGCTATGGTCTTATTCATTTTCTGTCATGTTGCCATGGTATCTTTCAACTATGGTCTTATTCTTTTCATGTCATGTTGCCATTGTATCTTTTAACCATGGTCTTATTCATTTCCCGTCATGTTGCCATGGTATCTTTCAACCATGGTCTTATTCGTTTCATATCACGTTGCCATGGTATCTTTCAACCATGGTCTTATACATTTCATATCGAGAGCACACTCCATGAACCTCATCCTTACGATGGGATTACCGGTCCGAGCTAAATCACAGTAATATAAACTCATAGAGTATTGTCGGGATTACCGGTCGAGGCTAAATCCACAGCGACAATTACTCTAATGAGCTTGGATCGAATTACCAGTCGAGTTAAATTCAGACCCTAATTCGGATTACCCGTCCGAGCTAAATCCATTTTCCACATATTCTTCGGGAGGGATATATCAGGATAGGATCACCCGTCCGGGCTAGATCCTTTTTACCGTCAATTCCTTTTCAGAGATCCATCGAATTTTCCTTTCATTCAACTGGGATTTCTTCCCATCAAATATGTCAATGTTTCATAAATTTCATATAATGAACATTCAAATCATATTCATATCAAAAACATGCATTTCAAGCATTTAAGAATATAATTCAAGTTACACGAACTTACCTCATTGCTTGTTTGTGTTTATAATTTCATTAATCCGATATCTTTTCTTTTCCACGATCAAGTCTCATATTTGAGTAAATCGGATCTTTATAAATAAATTTGATCATCATTTTCATTCATTTCATATTCTAATGCATTTAATTAATGCTCTAGGAAAAGTTACCATTTTGCCCCTAAACTTTTAATTAATGACGATTTCATCCTTAGGGGCAGGAAAATAAAATTCTTGCAATTTAATCCTTATTTCCAGCTATTATTCTCATACATATTGATAACAATCCATGAAGTCTATAAAATATAAGAATTTTTCCATAATTTCAACACTTTTCAATTTAATCCTAAAACATGTTTTCCCCTATCTTGAACTAAATTAATAATTTTATTCAATTTTGTAATTTAAATAATAAAATTAATCCATTTCATGCAATTTGGTCATTTTTGACATTTTACAAAATTACCCATAAAGTTTTACTTTTATTCAATTTAGTCCTTAAGCCTAAAACATGCAAATTAGTCATGCTTGCTAAATATTCATATATATTTTCCTCCTCCTCCTCTCCATTCCACATCCTTAAATTTATATAATATGCTTATAAGTAACATTATCAATAATTTCACATTTTACTTATATGTATATTCAAAGCTGTCCATTTGAGTCATAGTCACTAAATTATTTATTTCTTGAGTTACAGAAGTCCAAATTAAGATCTGTAAATTTTATCTGAAACTAGACTCACATATATTCTTACCATAAAATTTTCATAATTTTTGGTTTATCCAATTAGTACAGTTTATTCATTAAAGTTACCCCTGTTCTACTGTCTGACAGTTCTGACCCTTCTTCACTAAAAATTAATTATCTCCTTGTAAAGAATTAAAATGATGTTGTAGTTTGTTTCTAATAAAAGTAGACTGTTTCGGGATTCTATACATATAAATTTAAGCCCCTAATTATTTTTATACATTGTTTTATGATTTTTCAAATTCTGAACAGGGGAATCCGAATTCATTCTGACCTTGTCTCACAAAATTCATTAGATCTCAAAATTTAAAAATCCATTGCTTACACTGTTTCTTCTATGAGAACCTAGACTCAATAAGCTTTAATTCCATATTTTTTTTAATCTTCTAATTCAATTTCTACAATTTATGGTGCTTTTTCAAAGTTAGAATACTGTTGCTGTCTAGAACTGTTTTAGTGCAAGATATTAATTACCATGTTAATAACACCCTTATTTTCTTTCTCTACACTATTTCTCTTCACTTTCTCTTCACTTTCTCTTCATTAACATATCAAGAACATAGGACCATATGTAAGGAAACTCTACATTAACATCAATCCCAAGCTTTTTCAATAATATCAAACTTAAAAATATATTGAAATCATGATGTTCTTACCTTGTTCTATTGATTCCAACCTTCATCTTGATTTTCTCTCTCCATCAGCCTCCATTTCTTGAATCCAACTTGATATTTTAACTTCCCATAGCCTCCTTAACATTTTTCTCTCTTGGTAGCTAAGGAAATTCTTTTGATTTTTGGGTGAAAATGGTGAATTTTTGGTAGAAGGACCAAATTGTAAAGAAAAGAAAGTTTCTTTCTTCCTTTTCTCTTCATAAGTTGGGTGCATGGGAAAAAGATGATGATTCTTCATCTTTCTTTCCTTATATATACTAAATAAAATAATAATAAAATAATAAAAGTATCATTTAAAAATTAAATTAAAATATTAATAAACTATTATTTATTTATTTAATCTAAAATATCTCCAACGTCATCATTGCTTTCTAGATTTCTCTCTCTTCCAATTGACCATTTTGCCCTTTATTATCTTTTAAAATTCCATCCTTGGGTCATCATTTAATTTGGTAAAATTGCAATTTAGTCCCTCATAGTTCTTCACCTATTCAATTTGGTCCTAATTCATCCATTTTCCTTAGTTTCTAGATCATTCCACTCTTAAAATATTTACACTATTGGTCCTTCAACTTTTTCATATTTACACTTTAACCCCTCAAATTTTGAGTATTTACTCTTGTGCAACAAAACTTTTCTCACTTTTACAATTTAGTCCTTTCTTGGATTAATATATTATAATATACTTCTCAATTTTGACATAACTCAAAATTTCCTTTTTTGTCACTTTATTTCCTTATTTTACTATATCAAGGATAATATCTTACTGTAAAAGTTTTCGAGGTATTACAAATTTAATCTATTTAGTATCCCTAGCATTCAATTTAGTCCATAATTCACATTTGTGCAAAATTATTATTTTGCCCCTAACATGTTAACTTTTCACAATTTAGTCTTAAGCTCATCAATTGAACTTTAAACATTTTAGTCCTGTTTTCAAGCTAGTTGAATTCTCTAGAGACTTAAATCAACCCATACAAACCATCATTTCACAAATTTAACATGAACTTTTACTACTTTCATAAATAAGTCCCTAAATGCCATTTTCATCAAAAATCACTTTACAAGACTTGTTTATTATTAAAAAGGACTCATAATATATCATTAAAAATCAAGAATCATGCAAGAACATTCATGGCATAACCCTCAATCTTTAACAGTTTTACAAATTGATCTCCGGGCTAGCTAGATTAAGCTACAACGATCTCGAAAACATATAAATCATTAAATGCAAGCAAGGGAATTGGCCGAATGCTTCAACCCTAAAAATGGCTTCTTTTTTCTTAATAAAATCGACAGAGAAGATGAAAGAAGATGAAGAAATTTTTAGTTTTATTTATTTTAACCTTAATTGCTTATTTACCTTTTTAACCTTTAAAAACATCCAAAATTTCAAATAAACCTTGCATGGATTTCCTCTAACCACAAAAACAGTCTAATTACCATTTAATTCCACTCACTTTAAGGTTCTATAGTCATTTGACCCTTTTAACTAATGGAGTTCTACTTTTGTACTTTTTACGATTTAGTCCTTTTCACATAATTAATCATGCAAACAACAAAATTTCTTAACAAAATTTTAATACGATCTTACTAACATCCCATAAAAATTTAAAAAATAATAAAATATTAATTTACTCGTCAGATTTGTGGTCTCAAAACCACTGTTCCAATTTCACTGAAAACGGGCTGTTCAGATTTCGGGTTCCCATATTCTAACTTTGAAAAATCATTATAAATTTTATAAAAAAAATTAGATTATGAAATTTATATTTTTAAAGTCTTTATGAGTCTATTTTCAATATAAACAAACAGAATATCATCTAAACCCCGTACTAAGAGATAATTAATTTTTAGTAAAGAAAGGTTGAAGCTGTCAAGCAGTAGAACAATGGAAAATTTGAAGAATTTACTGTACTAAATGGGTAAAGTAGAAATTACGAAATTTTTATAAAAGATATTTGAGTCTAGTTTAAAAAACAACAAGATGATCTTAATTTTGAATTATGTATCTCAAGATAGAAATAATCTTGTATCTATGACACAAATGAACAACTTGTATATGAACACATTAGTAAATACTGAAATTATAATTAATGTTGCATATAAACATGTTATACTAAAGCTAAAGATTCTAATACATGTACATATAGGATGTGGAATGGAGAGAAGGAGGAGGGAAATTATAGAAGAGTTATAAAATGAATTAATAGTTGATTATGACTGATCAAATCATATTGGTGTGAATTTCACTGATTACTGAGATAAAGGATTAAATTGAATTAAATTGAAAATCTGGTGAAATTGTGAAAATAGTTTGGAATTGAGATGAACCATGCTATGCTATGTATGTAATGATGTCTTGATTGATGAATTGATGATATTGAGATTGATAGAATAGGAATAGAACTTATAATGAAATTGGATTATTGGTTGATGGATTGGAAATGATGAAATGTAAATCAAGTTTAGTCGCACATTGGAAAAATACCCTATTAACCGGTCTGGCGAAGTAGGATATAGGATAGACGTAATGTGGATTACTTTGGCTATATGTTGATTAGTGTTGGATGCAAACTAATTACTCTGGACATTTCGATGAGGCACCTAGTACCAAATTGTTAGTTTAACTATGTGTAACACCCCAAATCTTAAATTTTGATATTTGTATGGTTGTGGCATGAATATATGCTTGTTTTACTGGTTAAGTGTCCTGGTGAGTGCCTGAGAAGTCTTGGGTTCAAGCCTGGCATGAATATATGCTTGTTTCACTGGTTAAACCCTTGCCTGTAGTTGGTAGGCTTTTATACATATATGAGTATTTTATGACAGAAAGGGCCTGCTGGCCAAGGGGTAAGCGGTGTGTCATTGCTATTAAAGGTCCTGAGTTCGAGCTCTATTACACGCAAGGTAAGTTTTATTTTACTGCTGTGTTGTGTAGGTGGTTGAATGTCAGTGGAACTCTGAGGCTAGTGGGCGGTTGGAGTGTTTGAGAGGTGTGGGGATTGTGTAGCCAAATTTTAGGAGGGATTGAGAAGGGATTTTAGTTGAAAATCAAGGGAAGTAAGAGGAGAGGGAGTGGTATGCTAAATTTGGACTGTGGCACTCAAGATTTTGACTTTGGGAGTTTGAGTACTATATTTTGGGTTTTGTGAACTTTCTAATTGCTCTCTTCTCATTTTCAGCTTCTGACTTTGCTTTTGGGATTTTTTCATTCCTTGTTTTGGGGCAGTCGAATTTTTCTTTTGACCAATTAGGTATTTTGTATGTTTTTTCTTTGCTTTTGCCGAATAGACATCTCTCTTTCTCCCCAATCGGCTTTCCTCTTGGTTGATTACTTCTTCTTCTTCTCTCTCTAAAGCTTTTCTGAATACTCTTCCCCTCTTTTCTCTCTATTCTTTTCCCTTTTCACTTTGTTACTTTGGCCGGACACCCCATCTCACCCTTTCTATTTTGCTTTCAGTTTTGGCAAGTGTTCATTGATCCTTTGGGTTTGGGCGCACGGTTCTTCTCTTCCTCTCCCTCAATTGTTCTTCATTGGCTGAATACTGGTAGGTGAGCCTCTATCTTACTCCTTTGTTTCCCATTCAGTTTTCCCCTCTCTGAGCGCCCTCTCTTTCTTTCCTTCTCTTCGTACCAATTACACCTTCTCTTTGTTTACTCTTTCAGATTAATCCCTATTCTCAATTCTTGGTACTCTACATCACCGATCTACAATCTACTCTGTCATTATCGGTAAGTAGTTTAGAGGTTGTTATAAAGGATCATAGGTTACTTTTTGAAAAAGCGTATCTGGTGGTAAGTGAGGTGCAGTTGAGATGGTATCATACTTCAAGTGTGAGTCTAATAAAAAGGTGGTGACTTTTGTGTAGGTGGTGGTCGAGGTTGATTGGCACATCTCCTAAGAACCAAGGGTGCGATTAGTATTAATTTTTGGTAAAAAGATGGTGATCAATTTGGAACTTAGTTGCATCCCATTTGTATCATCGGTTAAGTAACTAATCAGATGTCTTATTGATTTTTCTTAAGGAATAAGAGTGTCGGAGCGCAGATTAACTCCAAATTGCATTAGGTGTGCAAACACTGTCCAAATCGTAAATCGGCAATAGCCGATACATGTGACCATTGACCTTACACGAGCATGCGTTCGCTTGTGTGGTAACCCGAATGCCTAAACGTGGGTGTAAGATCGTGGAGGCCAGCCAAGAGTGATTTCATGGGCTTAGGCCATTTTGGGCCATGTTAAGCTGAAATGGGCCGTGTAGGTCCCACATGGGTAAACCACATGGACGTGTGGTAATAATCAGGCCAGGTTGTGTAAACTACACTACCAGGGCCATTCCTGGACTATGTGGGCCTTAGGCCCATTCGCAATGTTTGATTGTTACGGTTGCACGGGTCACCCGAGAATACTGTGGACCAACTGTTGGGTTGGTAAGTATACCTAGACCACAGATTGATAAATGTCTGTTATGCTTTTATGAGGTAAAATGACTAATATGCCCTTATGAGTTGTATGACTGAAATCGAGCACGCCATTTTATATATATTCCATCCATGCATGGTATTATGATATGTTGTATGTGGATGGGTTTATTATGATTGGAGGAAGTGTACTGTACCGGCAGCTTTGCTGTAAATACTATTTGGTGTTGTAACCGGTGCTAATTTTGGAGTGTAGGGATGGGTGGGTTGATTTTATCCCCATATGGAGTGTAGGGTTGGACGGAGCGGAGTGTAGAGGCTGGTTGGGTAGGATTTCTAATGGCATATCTATACTGTTACGGTCACTGAATTGGGCTAAGGCCCACATTGATACTGATACTGTAAAGGGCTAAGCCTAACTGAAACTGAACTGTTACTTATACGAGCTTAGGCCCAGACTATATTTGCCTACTGCATGATTGACTGCTTATTTATTAAGGGATTACACACTGATTTTTCATAAAATCACCCTTCTATTTATCTGTGCAGGTAATCCACAATCTCAGATAGGTCGGTACTACGAGGGACTCGGAGGTGGCCACACACCCGCACATGCTTTCATTTTTGCTTTCTAATTTACAAGTAGTTTTATGTGGGTATTTGTTCTGTAATAAGGCCTCTTTAATTTTTTAACTTTTAAATTGGGATTTTATTTTCTTTGAATCACATCTGTTAGTAGTAGGACGTGGGTTTTCAAAAAGATAAATGGGTTTTCAAAAAGATAAATGCTTTTCAAAACACCACATTTACGTAACATATTTTAAAGGCTTCCCTAACAAAAATTGTTTTAAAAAGGAATAAAATTTTAATATGATTAATATTTTGCTAAACAACTTGAGTATTAACCATGAACAAGACATCCTAAATCTTAGTAAAAGATCACAAAAAGGTTTAATATGTAACACCCGAAACCCAGTATGCATGAATGGATTAATGAGATTCCCACTGTCCCTATCTATAGCGATACATCACATGTTGGTTTAGGATGTGTGTTGATGTAAGAGGGTAAGGTGGTGGCATATGCGTCTCGTCAGCTTAAGACTCATGAGGCGAATTATCTGACACACAACTTGGAGTTGGCCGCAGTGGTATTTGTTATGTAATATGGCCTCTTTAAGTTTTTAACTTTTAAATTGGGATTTTATTTACTTTGAATCACATCTGTTAGTAGTAGGAAGCGGGTTTTCAAAAAGATAAATACTTTTCAAAACACCACGTTTACGCAACATATTTTAAATGCTTCCGCAACAAATATTGTTTTAAAAAGTAATAACATTTTAATATGATTAACATTTTGCTAAACGACTTCAGTATTAACCATGAACAAGACATCCTAAATCTCTGTAAAAGATTACAAAGAGGTTTAATATAGATCGGGTTCTTTTCAACGAAATTATTTTTTGTGAAAACACTTTAATGTGACATTGCCAGATTTAGCCATAACGTCTAAGCTGGGTTTGAGGTGTTACACTTTTATGGATTTGATGGACCGAGTGTTCCAGCCCTATCTGGACCTGTTTGTAGTGGTGGTTATAGATGACATCATGGTGTATTCGAGAACTGAAGATGAGCATGATGCATATCTCTGAGTTGTTCTACAGATTTTGAGGGAGAAACAACTGTACACCAAGTTCAGTAAATGCGAGTTCTGGTTACAAGAGGTAACATTTCTGGGCCATGTGGTATCTGCTGAAGGGATTAGGGTGGATCCTCAGAAAATTGAAGCTGTTTTGGACTGGAAGCCGCCTAAGACGATATTTGAGATTTAAAGTTTTCTAGGTCTAGCAGGGTATTATAGATGTTTTGTAGAGGGGTTTTCGTTGATTGCTGCACCTCTGACTAAGTTGTTGCGTAAAGGGGTACCTTTTGACTGGACTGAAAAGCAGCAAGAGAGCTTTGAGAAGCTTAAAAAGGTTTTGACTGGGGCCCCTATCTTGATACAGCCAGAGTCTGGGAAAGAATTCATTGTCTACAATGATGCATCAGATGTTGGTTTAGGATATGTGTTGATTCAAGACGGTAAGGTGGTGGCATTTGCATCTTGTTAGCTTAAGACTCATGAGGCAAGTTATCCGACACACGGCTTGGAATTGGCCGCAATGGTATTTGCACTGAAAGTTTGGAGGGATTACCTGTATGGTGAGAAGTGTATCATTTACACAGATCACAAAAAGCCTCAAGTATCTCCTCACTTAGAAAGAGCTAAATCTTAGGCAGCGTAGATGGATTGATCTGCTAAAAGATTACGATTGTTCGATTGAATACCATCCTCATTGTGACATCCCGATTTAGGGCCTAAATAGAATAGTGGTTTCAAAACCACAAATTCGAGATAAAACTAATTATTTTATAATTATTTTGAGGTCTATGATGTGGTTGCATGATTGTGTGAAAATTTCGTGAAGAAATTTTATGCCTAAAGTGTCCAATTCGAAATTAGGGACTAAATTGAATAAGTTGCAAAAATTCCATTCTAGAAGCTTTTAGCATGAAATTGCTTTAGAATATTAATTATAAGTCTTTAAATAACAATTTGACCAATTTCTATGATTTTGGACAAAAATGGACTTACATGGATAAAAATTGAAAGTTTAGTAAAAAGGGCATTTTGGTCATTTAGTTAATAAATGAATTAAGAAGGGAAAAATCAAGAAAAAATTTGCTCATATTCTTCGTTTTTTAAGGGTTCTCCATAGCTAGGGTTTGTTTCAAGCTTCCAAGCTCCATAGTAAGTGATTCCAAGCCCCATTTTTAATGTTCTTTACGTTTTTAGAGTCCCGGTAACTTGATTAAGCTTATTCTAGCAATAATTTAACCTAGGATTTATATTTGGAAAAATACCCACAGGTGAAATGTGTTTATTTTGATTTTTTATGGTAGAATATGAAGCTTTAAATTAACACAACTTTTGTTAAGCGATTTTACGTGAAAACGAGTAAAAAGACATAATCAGTAAAAATACCTAATGTTCATAAGTACATGTTAGAGTGTGAATTTAATATTGCTATAGAAGGGAAAAATGATCAACAAGTCATAAAACATAAGAAAATAGGATGAAGTTTAATTTTCGAGCCTAAGGGAAAAATCATAATTTTGTGAAACTTTAGGGGTAAAATTGTAATTTTTTCCATAGGATGTTTTTGGAGTAATTTGAGTAATGTGAGACATTAATAAGTCAAATGTGTTATTATAGATCAAGAAAGACGTGGAATCGACGTTGATCGGGGAAAAGAAAAGATTTCGGACTAAATTGCAACATTTCTATATTTTGCACCGAGGTAAGTTTGTACGTAAATAATTTATCGATTCTTTTTATTTTATTATATTTTTTTATCATATGAAATGTGTCAGCCTATAGAGTGATTATTTGTTGTAAATTGCAAATTGAAAAAGGACTATGAATAAATTGTAACATGTTAGAAAGTGAGGAATTTCCCAGTTGAGCCTTTGGAATAGAGATGATACGAATGATCTATTGTGAGGTCACATGTGTAGTACTAAGTGCAGGCTACTACATGTACCAGATTATTGGTCGTATGTGTAGTACTAAGTGCAGGCTACTATGCGTACCCGATAACTTCGATCACGTGTGTAGTACTAAGTGCAGGCTACTACGTGTATCAGATGGTTAGGCCACGTGTGTAGTACTAAGTGTAGGCTACTACGTGTACTGGATAATTGGTTACATGTGTAGTACTAAGTGCAGGCTACTATGCTTACCAGATAGCTTTGGCTACAAGTGTGAAAATATGTGCAGGCAACTGAGTATCAGTTATTATTCCGAAGAGTTCAACAGGAAAATTGATTAAGTAAAAATACATATGAACATGATTATATGATGAATAAGTCCAGGTATATGTGTAAGAAATTTTGAGCAATATGCTCGATATTTGAGTGAACTTTGATAAGACAAAATGGATTAAGTGAAATTATGTAAGAGTGAATTTTAGTAGTAAAATAGTGTTGGACAACAGCAATTTTGTGACTTTGACAATTCACCAAAAATTTTGTAAGTTGAATTAAATTTCAAATAAATTATGGAATTATATCCTAATGATTCTATTTTCATATAAAAGAAACAGGGGGAGCAAAAGAGTTCTATATTATGTGATATTCTAATTTTAGTGAGATAGTGTCAGAATGAATTTGAGATCCCCTGTTCTGACTTGGAAAAATTGTTAAAAATTGTAGAAAAATAATTATGGGTTATAATTTATATGCCTAGGATATTTGATTAGTATACTTTTAATAGAAACAAACGAGAACATTATCCGAATTCTGTACTATGAGATATTTAATTTTTAGTAAGAAGAGGTCGGAACTGTCAGATAGTGAAACAGGAGCAATTTGAATGAATAAATTATACTAATTGGCTAAACCAAAAATTCTGAAATTTTTTATGGTAAGAAATTATATGAGTCTAGTTTTTTGGAAAATTAACGGATTTAAATTTGAAGTTTCGTAACTCCAGATATAAATGATTTAGTGACAGTGACTCAAGAAAACAGCTTGACCTAAACATGAGATTATGTACTATTATGATTGTTTTATTTTGAGAAATATGTTGATAAATTGTATATCACTTACGTACTTACTTACTAAGCTTTACACTTACTCTTTTTTCTTTCTCTTGTCTTAAAGTGTCACTAGGCCATCTCAGGATTCGGAAGATCGTCGGAGATCCATCCCCACTATCAATACTTTTTGGTATTTTGTAAACATTATTTTGGAGTTATGGCATGTATAGATGACTTGGTTATTTTTGTTATATATCATAATTAAATTGGCCTAAAATGTTGGTCTTCAAAATTTATTTTATTAGTTCATTTTGTATATGCCCATTGGTGTTAACTAATATTGTTCTGATTATAGGACATGAAAATGTATGTTAAAAAAAATTTTCTATGTCATGATTTCGTACGTTTGCTTGTATTATGTTCTAGTAATGTCTCGTACCCTGTTTTGGCTTAGAACACTGGTAAAGGGTGTTACATTTTTATTGGTATCAGAGCCAGGTTTAGGCGATTCTCGGATCTACGTACTGTGTGGAAGTCTATCTATACATGCCATAAATATATTGTGATAGTGTGATGGCTCCTAACAATTTAAATTGTGTTTTGATATAGTAAATGGATCCCGACCGAGCTATAGCTGATGATGTAGAAAGTAATGCGCCAGCTCTCGCACAAGGGATTGCGCCAGCTGAGAGTAGGCCTGAGACACATGATCAGGGAGATGGGGCTCGGGAAGCCTTTCTCCGTATAATGAGTAATTGGTATACAGAATTTGTTCGAGCAAATCCGAATGTTTAGCCTCCTTCACCCCCTCCTATTCCCCAACCAGTTCCCGTAGTTCCTCAAGGTGCCGAAATGGTAAGATTGAGCAAGCTCCTAGTTGATAAAATAAGTCCAAGCTCGACTGTACCGAATGGGAAAATGGTCATGGTGGTTCGAGGAGTTTATACTCCTCATTCCTGCTATCATTCTTATCAAAATAAGATTTCAGACGGGTGTTGTTTCCCTTAAAAGTGTCGAACTTGGGATGACTTACCTCGACTGTACCGAATGGGAAAATGCCAAGTACCGTAAGAGGGATTTCTTCATTCAGCGTGGTAGTGACAATGTGAGGATTTACAGCATCTAATAAGACTTTATCTCCAACCTTAAGTTGATGTGGGAAGGTGTTGAGCTTGGTCTGGCGTAGTTCTGGTTTATCATGCGTTCTTGGTTTTTGCGTCCGCCATTCATCTAGCTCCTCAATTTGTAGCCTTCGTTCTTCATGAATAGGTCCTCTACGATTGCTTGAGAATGGCTCATGTACTTCCTTCAGACTCATTTCCTGCAAAGTAGGTTGTACTATATTGTCAGTTTTAGTAGAATAGGTTAAACAATCACCTTCATTTTTCGATGTGTTACAAATATTGCGAGCTTGAAGGGTGATTGTTTCGTCTCCCACACGGAGTGTGAGTTCACCTGTGCCAACATCAATGATCATTTTAGCAATTGCTAAAAAGGGCCTTCCTAGAATTAAAGGAGTGTTGCTATCCTCTTCTATGTCTAGAATAATGAAGTCCACGGGAAATATAAATTTATCGATTTTAACTATCACATCTTCAATAATACCCCTAGGAAATCTTATAGTTTTATCTGCTAATTGAATGCTCATCCTAGTCTGTTTGGGTTTCCCAAGACCTAATTGTTTGAACATTTTGTAGGGCATGACGTTAATACTAGCCCCTAAATTAGTTAATGCATTATTAACATCTAAACTACCAATTAAGCAAGGAATTGTAAAACTCCTTGGATCTTTTAATTTGTTCGGTAGCTTATTTTGCAGAATAGCTGAGCAAACTACATTTAGCTCCATATGCGACGCCTCGTCCAACTTTCGCTTATTTGCTAAAAGCTCCTTTAAAAATTTCATTGTGTTTGGCATTTGTGATAGAGCTTCAATAAACGGTAAGTTAATGTGTAATTTTTTTAAGAGTTTAAGGAATTCACCAAATTGTCCATCTGAGCGGTCTTTCCTTGTCACGTTGGGTATGGCACACGAGGTTTATATTCGACATTTATCGATTTGTTTTTATTATGACCTACCTCACTTTGGCCTCTGCTTACCATAGTTTCTTGCCTCGGTTCTGGCTCAGGCCCAACGAATCCTTCTGTAACACCCTGAATTTGGGCCTAGAAGTTTTGGGCCTTGAGCATGGGAGTGATTGAAGGCAGCTTATAATAATTTGTTGTGCATGTAAATTTTATTAATGAAGGCTTGTTTTAGTGGTTAAGTGTCCTGAGAAGTGTTGGAGAAGTCCTGGGTTCAAATCTGGACTCTAGCAAAAATTTTGGGTTAAGGTGAATCAAACCCTGGGTGTAGTAGGTAGGCCTTAAGAATATTGTTGGGAAATTGTGCCACAAAAAGCCTTGTGGTCTAATGGCAAAGTAACGCCACATAAGAGGCAGGAAGGTGGCGTCATAGAGTTGGCAAGGAGGTCCAGGGTTCGAAACTCATGGCAATCAAAGAGCATTTATTTTGCTAACAAGGGGCGGCAAGAGTTGGTGTTGAATTTAAACTCTGATGATGGAGGGATCCCACATTGAGAAGCTAACATAAGAATGGATGCGAAGCTGGCTTTAAATAGAGAGAACCATGAGGAGAGTAAATGTACCTTTCTTAGCTGATCCCTTTTGCTTTATGGCATGCTCGTTTTGGGTTGGGCGTCGGCTAAGAGTGCTCGAAGCGCGGATTAACTCCAGTCTCCTATCAGGTGTGTATTTCTCACTACTCTAGCTATAGGATGGCTTTTTTGGGCTGCGATGGGCCGAAAGCGGCCATGTGGGCCCAATGGGCCTACGGGCCCAATTGGATAAGTTGTTTGATTGTGTAGTAAATATTGGACTAGGCTAGGTGAATCTCATATCTGTGGCTAGATTTGGGCTAAAAGGGCCACACGAGCGTGTGGGCCTATTTGGGCCGAGAATGGGCTTTAGGCCCATTCGTATTGTTATTCTTGTTTAGAATACTTTAGTTTACCAAATTACCAAAATACCCTCGATTAGAAAAATTACCAAAATACCCTCGATTAGCAAAATTACTAAAATACCCCTGGTTTGTAAAATTATCAAAATACCCTTGATTTGTAAAATTACCGAAATACCCCTATAAGGTAGAATTACCGAAATACCCCTGTAGGGTAGAATTACTGAAATACTCCTGTAAGGTAGAATTACCGAAATTCCCCTGTAGGGTAAAATTACTGAAATACTCTTGTAAGGTAGAATTACCGAAATACCCCTATAGGGTAGAGTTACCGAAATACCCCTGTAGGGTAGAATTACCGAAATACCCCTGTAAGGTAGAATTACTTAAATACCCCTGTAAGGTAGAATTACCGAAATACCCTTGTAGGGTAGAAATACTAAATACCCATGTAGGTAGAATTACCGAGATACCCTCGTGGGGTAAAATTACCATTTTGCCCCTAGGGTGTTAAATGACTATTTTGCCCTTGTGGGCAAGTGACTGACTTGGATTGTGTGGTTGACGAATTTGATTGTGAATATATGTTGGTGATATGAATGATTTGACTGTAATTGTTTGATTCAAATATGGGCATGACATTTTGCATACATGACAAGTTGCATGGGTTGGGATTTCGTACGAAGAAAGATCTGATTTGTTAAGGTCGCATGGGTCACCCGAGATGACTTTGGACCGATCGATGGCTGAGTGCTAATCATGTTACCGAAGGTTATGTACCGTTATTATGGGCTTCGTATCGATATTGTGGGCTTCGTGCCGATTATAGACCCGTATCGATGGCTCTGTGCCAACCTAAATATGGCTTTGTGCCATCTTGACTATGGCTTCGTGCCAAACGTATTTACCTGTGGCTATGTGCCTAACATATTTGTTGACGACTCTGTGTCGATCATGTTTTCCGAAGGCTGTGTGCCAGTTATATTACCGTCATTGATGGCTATGTGCCGAAGTTAATGCAGTTATCGATGGCTTTGTGCCACGTATTCTGTTAAGTGGCTTTGCCACATTTTTTGATTCTGGTGGCTCTGCCACAATATTCTGTTTCTGGTGGCTATGCCACAAATATCTATTTTGGTGGCTCTGCCACATTATCTGTATCTGGTGACTTTGTTACAATGTCTGTTCTGGCAGCTATGCTACAAATTCTGTGGTGTGTAGCTGATGGGTGGGTCGAGTTGTTTCCCTACATGGTGTAGGTTGGTACGGGGGTGTATACGGCTGGATTGGGTTGGGATTGCATTCACATTCTGATTTTGATTCTGTTACCTGATACTGATTCTGATTCTATCACCTAATTCTAATTCTGATTTTGATTCTGATTCTGTCACCTGATTCTGATTCTGATTCTCATTTTGATTCTAGTTCTGATAATGTTTCTTATTCTGTAATAGGCTAAAACCCATCTGGTACTACCTGTTATAATGGGTTAAGGCCGATTGATACTGAAACTGTAAGTAGGGCTAGGGCCAGACTTTTAATTCTTTTATATGGTATTGTTCCTTTTATACTGATGGGGATTTCACTTGAGTTTTCGTAAACTCACCCGTTTATTAACCTTTCAGGTAATTTCCAGCCTTAGATGGATCGGAGCTGCGAGGGGCTCGGAGGAAGCCACATGTAATAGCCCAAAATTGGGTCTAGTTGAAATAGAGGTTTCAGGACCACAAAATCTGAGAGAGAAGTAATTATTTTATGATTATTTTGAGGTCTATGATATGATTGCATGATTGTGTGAAAATTTCGTGAAGAAATTCTATGCATAAAGTGCTCAATTTGAAGTTAGGGAATAAATTGAGTAAGTTGCAAAACTTGCATTCTAGAAGTTTCTAGTATGAAATTGCTTTGAAATATTAATTAGTAGGTCTTAAATAGAAATTTGACCAATTTCTAAGTGATGGACAAAAATTGGACATGGATGAAATTTTTGAAAGTTTAGTAAGGAAGGGCATTTTGGTCATTTGGTAATTAAAAGAAATAAAAAGGGAAAATAAAGCCAAAATTGACTCATCTTTTTCATGGAGGCCGAAATTAGCATGGGGGAAACCATGGCTAGGGTTTTCAAGATTTCCAAGCTCAATAGTAAGTTTGTTCTAACCCCGTTTTTCAAGTTCTTTACGTTTTTGGAATCCCGATAATTTGATTAAGCTTATTCTAGCAATAATTTAAGCTAGGGTTCATATTTGAAAAAATACCCATAGGTGAAATGTGTTTATTTTTCTGTTTTATTATAGTTAGACAACTTGTGCTACTCAGTTTTGAGTGAAAACAAGTAAAAGGGCTTAATCGGTAAAAATACCTAATAGTCATAAGTATATGTTAGAGTGAGAATTTGATGTTTCCATAGAAGGGAAAAATGATCAGTATGTCATGAAACATAAGAATAAAGGATGAAGTTTAATTCCCGAGCCTATGGGAAAAAGTGTAAATATGCAAAATTTTTGGGGCAAAATTGTAATTTTTAAAAAGTTTGAGTTAAGGACTTTTTTGAATGGTACATTAATTAAATAAGTAAAATATGATGTTTTAGATCCCGAAAAATGAGATTTGAACCTAGAAGAGAGAAAAATCGAAAGTTGGGAAAGTTGGTAAAATGGTAGTTTTAGTATCGAGGTAAGTTCATATGTATAATAAGCATTAATTTATGCATGTTTCAATGTAAAATTGATATATTTATTATAATTTCGAGGTGTTGAAAGTATGTAAGTTGGTATGATAATAATACAATAATAATTTGTAATTTATATTTGAAAGTTAAATTTAGTGAATTAATTGAATTATGTTAAATTAAATGATTATGGTGCAAAGTTTATGAATTGATTTAAAAATATGTCTATGGTACATGAAGTGCATTGAATTATCATACATAAATGTGATTTCTATGATTATGGATATTATGGGAAATTGTAAGTTCATATGATTTTAATAAGGCAATGTGTAATTTAATGTTATTGCCTTGATATTAAATGAGATGTAAGTTTATATGTAAGTAATACATCAATATTACTTGTATTATGATATTTTATAATAATATTGGAAATATGTTTGTGGATAATTACTTGATTGGTGAAATTGTTGGAAAAGAGAGAGAAATCCGGTTGAACCTTTAGAAAGATTGGATGATCTGAGATAGTATGTAGCTAGGTCACATGTATGGTCTTTGAGTTCACATCATGTGTACAAGAGAGCTACAAGACATTATGATGTAGCTAGGTCGCATGGATGATACTATGTGTACACCATGTAGACAAGAGAGCTATGGGATATATGTAGCTAGGTCGCATGCGTGGTTCCAGGTGAAGGACACTATGTAGACAAGAGAGCTACGAGATAAATTGGCTAGGTCACATGGGTGGTACTGAGTGTTCACCATGTGTACAAGAGAGCCGAACTATATGATGGGTGGAGCTATGTGCTGAAACCACCAAGTATCGAGGATTGATCCGAAGTGTTTAACGGGAGACTCTCTATGTATTGCTTTGTGAGTTTTATGATGAATAAGTGCAGGAACTTGGTTATGTGAATAATGTGTTCATTAAGTGACCAGGATGTGGTAAGGTTATAAACAAGTAAGTTATACATGAGGATGATTTTATGGTGACCTTGTGATCATGGGCCTATACTTGTGATGTATGAAATGTAGTGAAAATGATTTGTGATATGTATGTTAAAATAAGGTTAATACAAAGAAAGTGTGAAAGAGTGAACTAGCAATAAAACAGTTTTGGATAGTAGCAGTGACGTGATTTTGAAAAATCACTAAAAATAGCAGAAATTGAACCAGAGACTGAATGAGAAATAAAATTAAATCTTAATGAGTCTATTTTCATATAAAAGAAATAGATAAAGAAAAAGAGTTCTATATTTTGAGATATTTATGATTTTGTGAGACTGGTTCAGAATGATTACGTGATCCCCTGTTCTGACTTTGGAAAATCACAAAAATTTTGATAAAAATAATTAGAGGCTTAAACTTATATTTTTAAAATACCTAATGAGTATACTCTCAAGATAAATCAGCAAGAACATTATCCAAGTTCTGTACTGTGAGATAATTAATTTTTAGTGAAGAGAGGTCAGAACTGTCAGAATGTGAAATAGGAGAAATTTTAATGAATAAACTGTACTAATTGGCTAAACCAAAAATTATGAAATTTTTTTGGTGGAAAGATATGTGAGTCTAGTTTCAGGGGATATTTACTAATCTTAATTTGGAGCTCTGTAGCTCAAATTATAAATAAGTAAGTGACTATGACTTGTGTGGACAGTTTGATGTGAGCATTTATTAGTAAATTGTGAAATCGTACTTACAAGAATGCTATATACATTAAGGATGTGGAATGGAGAGGAGGAGGAGGAATGTAAATATATGTGGAATACATGGAAACTATGGTATATGAAATATTGATATAATGAAATAAATGATATGTGTTTATAAGAAAACAGAATGAGAATGATATGTATCATGACATGTATATATATATATATATATATATATATGACTAGTCTCAATGTAATGCTTGTTGGGTATGGAGTTGAATTGAAATGTTTCAGGCAAACATGTTATTTTGCGCATCTGAATTGTGGTATTTTATAAAGATATGATCTAGTTTTAAATATGAATGCTTGATGATTACGCTGAAGATATTTGGTAAGATGATAATCTTGGTATAAATGTATAAGTGGTACTATAATAAACAAGGTAAAATGAGTATGAGATACACATGTATGATGACATACAAATGCTATGTTTGTGGTTTAATTGAGAATATTTAATCATAAATGAATACCATGTTATATGCTTTTGATTTTGTATAAGTGTGTAAGAGATTAAGGTTGACCAAAGCTTGGAAAATAGCCTAGGTATATTCCACACAGGTAGAGACACGACCATGTGTCTCAGCCGTGTATGGAACACGACTTTGGGACACAGGCGTGTGGAGCCTTAAAGCATGAAATTTTAAAGATTTTTGTAAGTTTTTGGTTTAGTCCCGAACCCTTTCTAAAGTATGTTTTGGGCTTCGTAGACTCAAATAAGGGACTATGTGTAAGTGAATGAACATTTTGAAATATGAATGAAATTTTATGGCCCGTATTTTAGTTTAATGTTTGTATATTTGTCCGATAACGCCTTGTACCTTATCCCAGCCTCGGGTACGGGTAAGGGGTGTTACACCACACACACTGTTTATGTTACAGTTTTAATTATTACTTTTAAATGTTTTTATGTGGGTTGTAGTAAAGCCATTGTAATTTTCTAGATTTGAAATTTTGAATTTTATTTATTGTTCTTATAATTGCTAGTATTAGAACACGGTTTTCCAAAGCAACTACTGTTGTTCAAAACATCACGTATCCGCAATTGTTTTTAAATTAAGCTTCCGCAACTACCAAGATTTTTACAAAGTTGTTAAGAATGTTATTTAGCTGAGGTTTTCTAACAAGGTTTAAAAAGGATATAAGTTTTTAATTATTAAGAAGGGTTTTTAATGGAAACATGGTTTTCGAAAAACACTTCAATGTGACACGCCAGATTCGAGCCAAACTTCTAGGCCGGGTTTGGGGTGTTACACCTTCTTCATTTTAAACATTAATCGCGTTGAGTTTTCCCTTGGGTTGGGTTTAGTATTACTTGGCAAGCTACCTTGTGGTTGTTTGGAGATTAGTTTGGAAAGCTGGCCTATCTGAGTTTCGAGCCCTTGGATCAACGTTTGTTGATTTTTGAGTGCTAACTCGATGTTCTGGAAACGGGTTTCTGACACCAATATAAACTTTGAGAGAATCTCTTCAAGGTTCGACTTCTTTTCCTGTTGGTAGGTTGGTTGTTGGTAGCCTGGCGGTGGTCTCTGATTTCCTTGGCCTCCCCATGAGAAATTTGGGTGGCTCTTCCAACTTGTATTGTAAGTGTTACTATATGGATTGTTTTGAGATCTAGAATTATTACCCATGTAATTTAACTACTCATTATCCATGTTGTGGCCATAAGGTTGGTATTCCGAATTGCTTGATCCACCTCCACTTGCTTTGCACTGTATTACTGGGTGAACCTGTGAAGAACTAAGAAAACCATCAATTTTCTTATTCAAGAGTTCTACTGATTAGAGAGCATGGTGACTGAATCGATGTTATAAACACCGACTATTTTCGTTGGTTTTGTCCTCATGACTTGCCACTGATAGTTTTTAAGTGACATATCCTCTATAAACTCATAAGCATCTTCAAGTGTTTTATTATTGATGGTTCTACCAGCAGCTGCATCAACCATTTGCCGAGTCGAAGGATTCAGGCCATTATGGAACGTTTGAACCTGAAGCCAAAGTGGTAACCCATGGTGAGGGCACCTTCTCAGTAAGTCCTTGTATCTCTCCCATGCATCGTAAAGAGTTTCTAAGTCCATCTGCACAAACGAAGAGATATCATTACGTAATTTGGCTGTTTTAGCTAGCGGGAAATATTTTAATAGAAATTTTTTGGTCATTTGTTCCCAAGTAGTGATTGACCCTCGTGGTAATGAGTTCAACCACTGTTTAGCTTTGTTCCTCAATAAAAAAAGGAATAACCGAAGACGAATGGAATCATCAGAAACACCATTAATTTTAAATGTATCACATAGTTCCAAAAAGTTTTCTAAGTGAGCATTGGGATCCTCATCCTGCAAACCATCAAGCTGAACAAATTGTTGTATCATTTGAATAGTGTTAGGTTTTAGTTCAAAAGTATTTGCAGCTACAGCAGGTCTAACTATGCTTGATTCAGTTCCTGTTAAAGAAGGTTTAGCATAATCATACATAGTGCATGGAGCAGGATTTTGATTAACAGCAATTATAGGAGGTAGCTGATTGTCTTGGTTTTCAGCCATCTCTTCGGTTGGGGGTTGAGTATCATCCTCTTGCTCGTTCTCTATGTATCTTAAGTTTCGCCTTATTTCTCTTTGGTTTCTGCGAACTGTGCGATCGATTTCTTCGTCAAAAAGTAGTGGTCCTGACGGGTTTCTTCTAGTCATAAACTATAAAAACCTGCCACGAGAAAGGAAAAATAAATTAATAAATAATAATAATAAATAAAATTAAATTGCAAGAAAAATAAATGGCTAAAGTAATAAAAATTGAGCGTTCCTAATATCTTAGTTCACCGGCAACGGCGCCATAAACTTGATCGCGTGATTTCGTGATAGGTTTTAAATATTTATAATTAATCGTTCTTGAAACTAACTATTAGCGCGATATAGGCAAGTGTACCTATCGAACAGTAGTATAGTTTTATCAAGACAGAATTGCTGAACCCATTGGAACTAAAAGTACTAATAATGACTGTCTTTTTATTATCTAGCCTAAGAATAAGGTGGTTTTGTTTTAACTAACTAATTAACTAATCTAGGAATTCACAGATAATAGAATTGGGGAATTACTTTTGGAAAAATGATTGAATTAAGACAATACCTAAGGAAAAATCCACCTAGACTGTACTTGTTATTCTGACTCCAAATCGGACGATTTATTCATTTAACTTGTTCCGTAGAGATCCCTAAGTTATGTTATTAGCTCTATTCAAGACTAATAACATCTAATCCCTAGATTGAATAATTTAGAATTTTCTCTAATTAACACTGTGACAGCCCTAAAGTGACCCTAGTCGGAAAGCGGTTTCGGGACCGCTAAACCGAGTCACCAAATTATTTGAATATGATAATTATTGTCTAAAATATGTGAATATGAATGTGTGAAAGTTTTAAGCTTCGATTTAGTTAATTGCATGTGAATTTAGAAAATAGGACTTATGTGAGAAAATTTAGAAATGTGCTAGGCAAATGTAAGTGGCCTATTAATGCATGTTATAAAGGTGATGGGTTTGCATGTCAAATTACCCAAAATTTGACTAGTGGCCGACCATGCTATGGGATAAAAGGTATTATAAACCTTTTATGTTAGTGTTTTATGTTAGGAAAAATAAAATAAGAAGCATGGGCAATAAAATAATAATGGTTAGTAGGATGATGAAAAAAAAAAAAGAGAAAAAAAGGTTCTCATTTGTTTCTTCATGACCGAAAAATCAAAGGAAGGAGGGGAAGAAAAGGTTGAAGAGGTTCGGCCATACTTGTATCTAGATTAAGGTATGTTTGATGATGTTCCATGAGATGCATGCATGTTTTAGTTGTTAGCTTGAGTTCTACCTAGCCCATGGTTTAAATCTTTGCTATGTGATGGAGATGATATTCGGCCATGGGTGTTGTCTTCTTGGTTGGTGTTTGATGTTGGTGATGATGCATGAAGATGAGTTAAGTTTCGGCTAAGGTGGATTTGTGTTGATGTCATTTGCATGCTAAATGTGAAGCTTTGTAATGATACACATGATGGTGGATTGATGCCTCTTGGATTTTCTTTTTAGCATTTTTTTTTGAGTTAGACATTAGGTTCTTTGTTTAACCCATGACCAAAATTGAAATGGTATGGTGTCTTGATGCATTCGCCACGATGAGGAAATATGGTTGTTGTTCATGTTATTTGCATGAGAAATGGTAGTAAGGTGAAGTGCAAATATTAGTATTTGAATACTAGTGTACATATGTGTATTATTAGAGTTTTGAACTTGAAACAAAATGGTATGTAGTTAATACAAGTAACCATATTTGTAGGAAGTATTAAGCATATAATTGGCCTCAACATAGACATGCATATTCGCCACATGAGATAGATTGGTGTTGCATGTATTCGGTTAGGGGCAAGCATATTGATGCTTTTATCTTGACTTAGATAATCGGCTCAAGGAGAATTTGTTAAAGTGCTTAGTTAATTGATATTAGGTTAATGATGTGTGTATTCGGTCATGAAGGTGCACATGAGGAAATGTTAGATTAATTGTATTAAATTGCTCAATGTGATTAAAATGCGTGTGACCACTTTGTATTTGAGCTAAAGGTGGCCATATGACCTATCAACCCCTTGTCATATTCGCCATAAGCTAGCATAATGAGACTTTAATAAGTTAAATTTGCTTGAATTAGCTCAAGAGTTTAGAGGACCAAAGTTGGACAAGGGAAAGGAAAAAGTGATCGAATAGCCGCCGAAATCGTTCGACAACATCCGAAGTAAGTTTTCGAGTAATGAAACTTAGTTTACGATTTGAATAAGTCATGACGTATAATCATAACAAAAATACGGTGATATAATGATTCTACTTGAATTATATGTTGAGTTATTAGTCTACACGTATGATGGGTAGCCGTATGTGTATAGAGATCATGTCATAAAGCAAGTCAAAATCGTGCTCTTTGTATGTGGCTATTGAGCCGAAATTAGTTAGTGTGATAAGTGTCTTGTGTTTGAGCTTTGGTAATGAAAATGAAATATGGACGTGTCATGATTATTGATATATGTGCATGGTTATTCGAATGATATCCGGGCTAAGTCCCGAAGGCTTTTATGCTAGTGACTATATCCGAACTAAGATCCAAAGGCATTTGTGCGAGTTTCTATATCCGGGCTAAGACCCGAAGGCATTTGTGCTAGCAATTATATCCGGGCTAAGTCCCGAAGGCATTTATGCTAGTGACCATATCCGAGCTAAGACCCGAAGGCCTTGTGCGAGTGGTTATATCGGCTAAATCCGAAGATACTTGGGTTTGGGAATGAGCGATCTTCTGTAATAATTTCAATTAATACATTCGTAAAATCCCAACGATGAGGTATGTTTCAGTATGTGTATTGAGATAATTGATTCCTTCTAAATAGTATTTGCTCAATCGACTAACAAGCTTCCAGCTTTTAGACAAGTTGATTCCTTACGTATGAATATAAGGGTCGGAAATGTGAAGTAGGTATGATTGTGAGAATATGTGTATATGAAATTATTCGTTTAGTCGTATGAATGCTATACTTGATTGTGCATGATTTCATTGCTCAAAACTTACTAAGCATTAAATGCTTACTCCGTTCTTTGAATCTCTGTTTTATAGATTTTGGTTCGTCACTATCGGACTCGGGATTGTCGAGCGAAGTCGTCCACACTATCAAAGCCCTTTTGGTACATTTTGGTTGAACTCGAAAATGGCATGTATAGGACTACCCTTTTTGTTGTTGGTCATGTACCCTTTGGTTTTGTATAAATTTGGATAGCCATGCGAAAATGGCTTATATACTCTTTGAGCATAGCATTATAATCGTTTTGTATGTTGTTCATTGAGAGGTATGGAAATGTTTGGTAACGATTAGCCATTGGAATGGTTAATCATGATCATTTTGGTGCTTTGTATGACAAATTCTAGTTGATTCATGGAAAACCATGAAATAGGTAAAGTTTACCTTAAAAACAGATGTTGACAGTAGCAGTGGTGTGGATTTGAAAAATCACTAAAAATAGTAGGAATGGAATTAAATAGTGAACAAATTATGTAATCGAACCTTGATGAATCTACTTTGATATTGAAGAAACGAAACAAACATATGAGTCGTGTTTTAAGAGATATTTAAGTTTTCATAGAACAGGGCCAGAGCGATTTCTGGATCCCCTGATCTGACTTTGGAAATTCACTATAAATTAACCAGAGATAATTAGAGGTCATTCCATATATGTATAGATTCCTTTTTGAGTCTAGTTTCATTAGAAACAAATGGCATAAGTAATGAAGCCGTGTACAGGAAGATATATAAGTCGTAACACATGAAGGTCAGAGTAGTCGAACCCTGAAACAGGGGAGACTTTAAACTGTACTAATTTGCTTGACCAAAAATTCTAGAAAAAAATTTGTAGATGGATATATGAGTCTAGTTTCAGGTAAAATTTACAAAACTGGTTTTCGAGTTTTGGAACTCAAGATATGATTTTTAAGGTAACAGTGACGCAGTTAGCCAACTTGTCTAGAAATTTTTTAAATGGACTGTGAAAATCAATGAAATAAGTCTGTAAATACCTCGTGTTCGACTCCGGGAACGGTCTTGGGTACGGAGTGTTACAATTTTATTGGTATCAGAGCCAGGTTTAGTGGATTCTAGGACTACCGTAATACGTTTGGGTCTAGCTATACATGCCATTATGTGATTATTTGATAGTGTGGTGATTTCTGACAATTGAAAATGTGTTTATTTATAGTAATGGATCCCTATCCCAACCGAGCGGTAGCTGATGATCTTGAGAGTGTAGCGCCTGCTCCCGCACAAGGGACACGTGGCCGCGGACTCTCAACCTATTGCTAGTAATCCGAATGATGAGGCTAGACAAGCTTTTTATAGCGTGATGAATGATTGGTTCAACCAATACATTCGAACTAATACGGCTGTTCCACAACCTCCATTCCCAACTAATACCACCCCCGCACCTACAATACCTCCGGCAACTGACCAAATAAGGTCAAATAAGCCCCTAGTTGATAGAATCCGAAAACACGGGGCTACTGAATTAAAAGCTACGGACAGCGATGATGCCGAGCAAGCTGAATTTTGGTTGGACAACACTATTTGGGTACTCGATGAGCTATCTTGCACACCCGATGAGTGCCTAAAGTGTACTATCTCATTGCTACGTGATTACGCCTACTATTGGTGGAATCGTTAACCTCATTGTGCCCGGTGAGCAAGTAACTTGGGAGTTTTCCAAACCGAGTTAGGAAAAAGTATATCGATCAGAGATTCATGGATCAAAAGCGGAAGGAATTTCTTGAACTTAAACAAGGTTCCATGTCGGTTACCGACTATGAGCGAAAGTTTGTAAGGCTTAGCGATGCGCTCGAGAATGTATCTCTTGAAGCCGTGATGTGTAAACATTTCGAGGATGGGTGAATGATGATATAAAGTCTGTATGTTGGCATTTTGGAAATCCGAGAATTTGTGGTACTTGTCGGCGAGCTTGCAAAGCCGAGAAGCTCGATATGGAGAAAAGAAAAGTGAGGTGGGAGCAAAGGAGTTTAAGTAAGAGGTCCTCGGGAAGCCCTTCCAATGATCATCGAAGAAATTTAGAGATGACTTAGGCGGTCTAGAGACACTTGGTTTTCTAGGCGAGATCGCGACAAACCCCCTGTGAGTGCAGGTCACTTGATCGCCAGTGTTGGAAATGATCGTCGAGACAGAACGGAGTGCCAGTATTGTGGTAAATGGCATTTGGGGAGTTGTAGATTCCATGACCGCTCCTGTTACAAGTGCGGATCAGCTGACCACTTTATTAAAGATTGCCCGAGATTGTCTGAACAGAACGTAAATCAAAGTGGGAAACCTGGTGCTACTACTGCTCAGGGTAGACCATCTAGGAATACGGGCAATGCTAGTGGCGGTCAGAGATGATGTAGAGATGCTACAACCAGATCTGAGGCTCGTGCTCCTGCTAGAGCTTATGCCATACGCGCACGCGAGGATGCTTCTTCGCCAGATGTTATTATCGGTACTTTTACTCTTTTTGATACTAATGTGATTGCTTTGATTGACCTTGGTTCTACTCATTCTTATATATGTAAAACCTTAGCATCCAGTAAGACTCTATCTGTTGAGTCTACTGAGTTTGTAATTCGGGTGTCAAATCCTTTGGGTCCTTACGTGCTTGTCGACAAAGTGTGCAAGAAATGTCCCCTAGTAATCCGAGGTTCCTGTTTTCCGGCCGATTTGATGCTTTTACCGTTTGACGAATTTGATGTTATCCTCGGTATGGATTGGTTGACCGTACATGATGCAACTGTAAATTGCAAAAGAAAAACTATCGATTTAAGGTGTGTAAATAACGAGATAATCCGAGTTGAGTCTACTGACTTGAATAGGTTGCCAGCTGTAATATCATCGATGTTGGCTCAGAAATATGTAAGAAAGGGGTGTGAAGCATACCTTGCGTATGTACTTGATGAAAAGAGTTAGAAAAAAGCACGAATCTGTGCGGTGGTTTGTGAATGCCGGATGTTTTTCCCAAAGAATTACTGGGTTTTACCACCTGTTCGGGAGGTAGAGTTTGGTATCGAGCTTGTACCTGGGACTACACCGATTTCGATAGCTCCGTATCGTATGGCACCAACCGAGTTAAAAGAGTTGAAAGCTCAGTTGCAAGAGTTGACGGATAGGGGTTTCGCTCGACCAAGTTTCTCACCTTGGCGTGCACCAGTATTGTTTGTGAAAAGAAGGGCGGAACCATGAGGTTGTGCATCGACTATCGTCGGTGAATAAGGTGACAATAAAGAATAAATATCCGATACCGCGCATTGACGATTTGTTTGATCAACTAAAGGGAGCCTCGGTGTTTTCAAAGATAGACTTGAGATCGGGTTATTATCGATTCTGAATTCGAGATTCGGATATACCCAAAGCGCTTTCGAGCGAGATACGGTCACTACTGAATTCTTAGTGATGCCGTTTGGGCTCACTAATGCCCCCATGGTATTTATAGATTTGATGAATTGGATCTTGGACCGTATTTGGATCGATTTGTAGTTGTGTTTATCGGCGATATTTTGGTCTATTCGAGAAATGAAACCGATCATCTTGAACACACAGGATTAGTGTTGCAAACTTTACGGGATAAGCAATTATATGCTAAGTGCGATAAGTGTGAGTTACGGTTAAGAGAGGTTAGCTTCTTGGGTCATGTGGTGTATGCGCACGGGTATTGAGTTGATCCGAACAAAATTTCAACCATACTTAACTGGAAGCCTCAGAAATATTCGAGGTTCGGAGCTTTTGGGGACTTGCGGTTACTACCAAGCGGTTTGTAAAAGGTTTCTCGATGATAGCCACACCAATGACGAAACTACTTGAGAAAGATGTTAAGTTTGAATGGACGAGAAAAGTGTCGAAAAGTTTCGATCAATTGAAAACTCATTTGACGGAAGCTCGATTACTAGTACTGGCCGAATCGGGCAAGGAATTCGTCATTTCTGAGTGATGCATCCTTACTTGGGTTGGGTTGTGTATTGATGCAAGAAGGTCGAGCTGTAGCTTATGCGTCGAGGCAACTGAAGCCACATGAGAAAAATTATCCAACCCATGATCTCGAACTAGCTGCCATTGTATTCGCTTTGAAAATTTGGCGACATTACTTATTTGGTGAGAAGTGCCATGTATATTCGGATCACAAAAGTCTCAAATATTTGATGACTCAAAGACACTTGAATCTGCGACAAAAGCGTTGGCTTGAGTTGTTGAAAGATTATGAGCTTGTCATTGATTATCACCCGGGAAAGGCTAATGTGGTTACGGACGCCTTAAGCCGAAAATCACTGTTTGCTTTACGAACGATGAATGTACACTTGTCTGTTCTACCCGACAATGTGTTAGTGGCTGAATTAAAGGCCAAACCATTGTTGATTCATCAAATTCATGAAGCTCAGAAAGTCGATGATGAATTGGTTGCAAAACGGGCTGAATGTGTTTCGAATATGGAATCAGAGTTTTAAATTGATGATGACGATTGTTTGAGGTTGAAATCGTTTGTGTGTTCCAAGAAGTTCGAACTTATTTCGATGATTACGAGCGAAGCTCATTGTAGCCGAATGTCAATTCACCCGGAGTACGAAATGTACAACGATCCGAGGCGTCGGTTTTGGTGGCATGGTATGAAGCGAGACATTTCGATTTTGTTTGAAGTGCTTAGTATGTCGCAAGTGAAGGCGGAACATCAAGTGCCTACGGGTTTACTTCACCGATCATGATACGAATGGAAATGGGATCGAGTCACGATGGATTTTGTATCCGGGTTGCCGGTGTCGGCAAGTAAGAAAGATGCGATTTGGGTTGTTGTTGATAGACTGACTAAATCAGCTCACTTTATCCCCGTACGCACGGATTTTTCATTGGATAAACTAGCTGAATTGTATGTTTCTCAGATTGTGAGATTACACGGGGTACCTATTTCTATTGTGTCGGATAGAGATCCGAGATTCACCTCACGATTTTGGAAGTAATTGCAAGAAGCTTTGGGTACCAAGTTGCATTTTAGCACCGCTTTTCACCTCCAAACCGATGGTCAATCTGAGCGGATAATTCAAATACTTGAGGATATGTTGAGATGTTGCATCCTCGAGTTTAGTGGTTCATGGGAGCGGTATTTACCTTTGATTGAATTCGCTTACAACAATAGTTTTCAATCAAGTATTAAGATGGCACCTTACGAGGCTTTGTAGGGTCGTAAATGCCGTACACCATTGTTTTGGATCGAGCTCGGTGAAAGTAAAATTTTCGGAGTTGATTTGATTAAAGATCTTTGAGCAGAAAGTAAAAGTAATCCGTGAAAGTCGAAGGCGACCCACGGATCGTCGAGAAGTCGACAGCGGTTTGAAGCGAAAAGACATTAAGTATCGGTGGGGACAAAGTGTTTCTTAAAGTTTCACCTTGGAAAAAGATACTCAGATTTGGCCGAAGGGCAAATTGAGTCCGGGATTCATTGGGCCGTATGAAATCTCCGAACGAGTTGGTCCAGTTGCATATAGGTTGCTTTTACCCCCGAACTTGAAAGGATCCACAACATTTTCATGTTTCGATGCTTGACGTTCTGATCGATCCTTCGCACATAATAAGTCCCTCCGAGGTTGAAATTCAAGCCGATATGAGTTATGAAGAAGAACCAATTCGTATCCTAGCTCGTGAAGTAAAAAAGTTGCGAAATAAAAAGGTTCCTTTAGTAAAAGTGTTATGGCTCAAACACGGGATGGAAGAAGCTACTTGGGAACCCAAGAACTCTATGAAAGAACGATACCCAAACCTATTTACCGGTAAGATTTTCGGGGACGAAAATTTCTTAAGTGGGGGAGAGTTGTGACAGCCCTAAAGTGACCCTAGTCGGAAAGTGGTTTCGGGACCGCTAAACCGAGTCACCAAATTATTTGAATATGATAATTATTGTCTAAAATATGTGAATATGAATGTGTGAAAGTTTTAAGCTTTGATTTAGTTAATTGCATGTGAATTTAGATAATAGGACTTATGTGAGAAAATTTAGAAATGTGCTAGGCAAATGTAAGTGGCCTATTAATGCATGTTATAAAGGTGATGGGTTTGCATGTCAAATTACCCAAAATTTGACTAGTGGCCGGCCATGCTATGGGATAAAAGGTATTATAAACCTTTTATGTTAGTGTTTTATGTTAGGAAAAATAAAATAAGAAGCATGGGCAATAAAATAATAATGGTTAGTAGGATGATGAAAAAAAAAAGAGAAAAAAAGGTTCTCATTTGTTTCTTCTTGACCGAAAAATCAAAGGAAGGAGGGGAAGAAAAGGTTGAAGAGGTTCGGCCATACTTGTATCTAGATTAAGGTATGTTTGATGATGTTCCATGAGATGCATGCATGTTTTAGTTGTTAGCTTGAGTTCTACCTAGCCCATGGTTTAAATCTTTGCTATGTGATGGAGATGATATTCGCCATGGGTGTTCTCTTCTTGGTTGGTGTTTGATGTTGGTGATGATGCATGAAGATGAGTTAAGTTTCGCTAAGGTGGATTTGTGTTGATGTCATTTGCATGCTAAATGTGAAGCTTTGTAATGATACACATGATGGTGGATTGATGCCTCTTGGATTTTCTTTTAGCATTTTTTTGAGTTAGACATTAGGTTCTTTGTTTAACCCATGACCAAAATTGAAATGGTATGGTGTCTTGATGCATTCGGCCATAGTAGGAAATATGGTTGTTGTTCATGTTATTTGCATGAGAAATGGTAGTAAGGTGAAGTGCAAATATTAGTATTTGAATACTAGTGTACATATGTGTATTAGCCGAGTTTTGAACTTGAAACAAAATGGTATGTAGTTAATACAAGTAACCATATTTGTAGGAAGTATTAAGCATATAATTGGCCTCAACATAGACATGCATATTCGGCCACATGAGATAGATTGGTGTTGCATGTATTCGGTTAGGGGCAAGCATATTGATGCTTTTATCTTGACTTAGATAATCGGCTCAAGGAGAATTTGTTAAAGTGCTTAGTTAATTGATATTAGGTTAATGATGTGTGTATTCGGTCATGAAGGTGCACATGAGGAAATGTTAGATTAATTGTATTAAATTGCTCAATGTGATTAAAAATGCGTGTGACCACTTTGTATTTGAGCTAAAGGTGGCCATATGACCTATCAACCCCTTGTCATATTCGGCCATAAGCTAGCATAATGAGACTTTAATAAGTTAAATTTGCTTGAATTAGCTCAAGAGTTTAGAGGACCAAAGTTGGACAAGGGAAAGGAAAAAGTGATCGAATAGCCGCCGAAATCGTTCGACAACATCCGAAGTAAGTTTTCGAGTAATGAAACTTAGTTTACGATTTGAATAAGTCATGACGTATAATCATAACAAAAATACGGTGATATAATGATTCTACTTGAATTATATGTTGAGTTATTAGTCTATACGTATGATGGGTAGCCGTATGTGCATAGAGATCATGTCATAAAGCAAGTCAAAATCGTGCTCTTTGTATGTGGCTATTGAGCCAAAATTAGTAAGTGTGATAAGTGTCTTGTGTTTGAGCTTTGGTAATGAAAATGAAATATGGACGTGTCATGATTATTGATATATGTGCATGGTTATTCGAATGATATCCGGGCTAAGTCCCGAAGGCTTTTATGCTAGTGACTATATCCGGACTAAGATCCGAAGGCATTTGTGCGAGTTTCTATATCCGGGCTAAGACCCGAAGGCATTTGTGCTAGCAATTATATCCGGGCTAAGTCCCGAAGGCATTTATGCTAGTGACCATATCCGGGCTAAGACCCGAAGGCCTTGTGCGAGTGGTTATATCCGGCTAAATCCCGAAGATACTTGGGTTTGGGAATGAGCGATCTTGCTGTAATAATTTCAATTAATACGCTCGTAAAATCCCAACGATGAGGTATGTTTCGTATGTGCATTGAGATAATTGATTCCTTCTAAATAGTATTTGCTCAATCGACTAACAAGCTTCCGGCTTTTAGACAAGTTGATTCCTTACGTATGAATATAAGGGTCGGAAATGTGAAGTAGGTATGATTGTGAGAATATGTGTATATGAAATTATTCGTTTAGTCGTATGAATGCTATACTTCAGTTGTGCATGATTTCATTGCTCAAAACTTACTAAGCATTAAATGCTTACTCCGTTCTTTGAATCTCTGTTTTATAGATTTTGGTTTGTCAGCTATCGGACTCGGGATTGTTGAAGTCAAAGTCATCCACACTATCAAAGCCCTTTTGGTACATTTTTGGTTGAACTCTGAAAATGGCATGTATAGGACTACCCTTTTTGTTGTTGGTCATGTACCCTTTGGTTTTGTATAAATTTGGATAGCCATGCGAAAATGGCTTATATACTCTTTGAGCATAGCATTATAATCGTTTTGTATGTTGTTCATTGAGAGGTATGTAAATGTTTGGTAACGATTAGCCATTGGAATGGTTAATCATGATCATTTTGGTGCTTTGTATGACAAATTCTAGTTGATTCATGGAAAACCATGAAATAGGTAAAGTTTACCTTAAAAACAGATGCTGACAGTAGCAGTGGTGTGGATTTGAAAAATCACTAAAAATAGTAGGAATGAAATTAAATAGTGAATAAATTCTGTAATCAAACCTTGATGAATCTATTTTCATATGGAAGAAACGAAACGAACATATGAGTCGTGTTTTAAGAGATATTTAAGTTTTTGTGGAACAGGGCCAGAGCGATTTCTGAATCCCCTGATCTGACTTTGGAAATTCACTATAAATTAACCAGAGATAATTATAGGTCATGCCTTATATGTATGGATTTCTTTTTGAGTGTAGTTTCGTTAGAAACAAACGACATAAGTAATGAAGCCCTGTACAGGAAGATATATAAGTCGTAACGCATGAAGGTCAGAGCAGTCAAACCCTGAAATAGGGGAGATTTTAACTAATAAACTGTACTAATTGGCTCAACAAAAAATTCTAGGAAACAATTTGTAGATGGATATATGAGTCTAGTTTCAGGTAAAATTTACGAAACTAGTTTTCGAGTTTTGGAACTCAAAATATGATTTTTAAGGTAACAGTGACGCAGTTAGCCAGCTTGTCTAGAAATTTTTAAAATGGACTGTGAAAATCAATGAAATAAGTCTGTAAATACCTCGTGTTCGACTCCGGCAACGGTCTATGATACGGGGTGTTACAAACACTCTAGGGTTGCATTAACTCGATCTATGGATCCGGATCCCCTTATTAGGTTTCACCCTAATTCGGCAAAATCTTGTCACCCTATGTCTAGGCGCGCAAACAACTCCGCTTAATTATGACAAATGTACTCTTAGACAGGGTCTATTCCTCCTCTGAATAAGAGCTTATCTTGAATCAGTATCCTGGGATATCAAAACAAGAATTAAGAACACATAATTAAGAACAAGTTAAATATTTATCATACAGTTCAGAAAATAATAACAAGATTCGTCTTAGGTTTCATTCCCCTTAGGTATTTAGGGGATTTAGTTCAAAACTACAAAGGAAAACATCTCAGAAGAATAACGAATACAAAACATAAAGAAAACCTAAAACTCCTGAAGGGAAATTGAGGGGAGATCTTCAGTCTTGATGGTGACTCCGGCTTCTGAGATGGATCAATCAGCTTCCTTCGAGTAATTCCTTCCTTCCTCTCCGTGTGTCCCCCTACTTTCCTCCTCTAGGGTGTATTTATAGGCTTTAGAATGCCTAGAAGCCCTCAAATTTGGTCTTTTTCGAATTGGACACAACTTGGGCTTGGTAGGGACACACTCGTGTGAGTCGTGCTTCGAATCTGCCAAATTGATACTGCCGTGTGGTCTGCCCGTGTGAGGAGGTCCAGGCCATGTTGAATTCATACTTTGGCCCATTTTTCTTAGTTTTTGGCTCGTTTCTCGTTCCTTTCGCTCTCCTAAGTATAAAACATGAAATTAAAGCATTAGGAGCATCGAATTCACCAATTCTAAGAAAAATCATCCATAAAATACGTTAACCATGGGGTAAAAATATGTATAAATTACGGTTTATCAATAGGCATGTCTCCGGTTGTGTGGATAAGTCAGTATGTATGCCCTGTTTTGACGTGGCTTAGATACAATGGTGTGTCTAATGCCGTGTGAGGCACACAGCTTGTTCATACGGGCATGTGACCTTTGTAACTTGGGAAAATTGTATAGTTTTGAGAGATTTTGTATGTGCTTGGATTAGTTCTGATTCCTTTTTAAAGCATGTTTAAGGTCTTATTGACCTAAGAAAGGTAATTTACGACAGTCTAAAAACAACTTTGAATCAACAGAAATCATACGTGGATTGAAAACGGAAAGATATTGAATTCCAGATTGGTGATAAAGTATTTTTGAAAGTATCCCTGTGGAAGAAAATACTTCATTTTAGTCGCAAAAGCAAACTGAGTTCGCGATTCATTGGGTCGTATGAGATCATCAAAAGAATAGGACCAGTGGCATATCAGCTAACTTTACCGTCTGAGTTAGAGAAAATCCATAATGTGTTTCATGTGTCGATGTTACAAAGATATAGATCAGATCCGTCACACATAATTTCTTCGACAGATATTGAGATTCAACTTAATATGACATATAGTGAAGAACCGATAAAAATTTTAGCTCGTAAGGTTAAACAGTTGAGAGATAAAAGCATAGCTTTCGTAAAAGTACTTTAACAATGACACGGTGTTGAAGAGGCTACGTGGGAGCCCGAGAAAGCTATGAGAAAATAGTACCTAACCTATTCACTGGTAAGATTTTCGAGGACAAAAATCCCTAAGGGGGGAGACTTGTAACATCCTATTTTTGGTCAAATCAGAACAGTGGTTTTGGGACCACAAATTTGCAGTCAAAATTATTATTTTATTATTATTTTAATTTGTATAGCATGATTGTGTGAAAATTTCATTAAGAAATTTTATAGTTTGATTAGTTAATTTGATAAAAAAGACAAAATCGCGTAAAGTGTAAAAGTGGAGTTCTATTAGCTAATGGTATCTAATAGCTATGGAATCTTAATGTAGAGGTCCTTATGTTGTAATTAGACCATTTGAAACATGAGTGGACATATATGGACATATTATCATGAATTTTGATGGTTTTTAATTAAGGTTAAATATGTAAGTTATTTATTAAAGGTAAATTAAAGTAAACAAATTAATATTTTTGTTTCATTCATCTTTTACAACTAAAAAACACAACCTAAATAGCCATGGGACAAGCTTAAAATTCGAACAAAGCATTTTTGCTCAAATAGGTATGATTTTTGTCTCGTTTTTAATGATTTCTACGTTTTTGAGATCGTTACAGCTAGGTCTAGCTAGCCCAGGGATTAATTGCAAAACTTCTAAAGATTTTGAATGTTGCCATTGTTGAATAAGCATGCGTTTTGATGTTTGATGATAGATTATGAATGTTTGATGATAGTTATACAAGTTTTGTTAAGTGATTTTTAGTGAAAATGCAAATTAGGGATTAAATTATGAAATGTGGAAACTGTGGTTAAAATGTGAAATAAATGTACTAGGGACTTAATTGAAATTCGGATCGCATGGGTTGTGGTTGAATTGTATTAATCTGTGTTTTTATGAAATAAGGACTAAATTGTAAAAGATGTGAAATACTAGCACAATTGTGTAAAAATTCATTAAAGTGAATTTTGGACTAAATTGAATAGAGAGGTAATTAAATATGTTAATTTTGATTATATTTAGATCAAGAAAGGTGAAATACGGACTTAGATTGGGGAAAGAACAAAGTTAAGGAATAGTTAACTCGTGTCGCTATTTAGCATCTAAGGTAAGTTCATATGTAACAAGCATTGTTATATTTATGATTTAAATGCTTTGATATTGCATAAACTGTGAATACGAGAATATGAACATGTTCGAAAATGATTCGACGACGATTCGGCATTTGAAATCCTGGTTGAACCTTAGGAATAGATTTGGATACTAGTGACATGTCATTAGGGACTATTGTGATTATGTGATCCAGGTGTTGGTCCTTTACGTCCTACCGATGGCTGAGTATTCTGACATGTGTTTCGGTTACTTGACAGCTTGTGTGAGCAGTACCGTGTAACTACGTCTTGACCCACATCTTGTGTGAGTAGGCCTGCTGATAGCTCTAGTGTGAGCAGTATATGTGATATGAGATTGAAATAGCTTCAGCTATATATTTGGCACTTCGGTGCGAGTTTTCTATGTATCCGATAGTATTCTGAATGGTTCAACAGGGAAATGAAAGACGTGGATGTGTATGAGATTAATACGAGATGGTATAGGTATGTACATAAACCGTATAAGCTTAAATCGAAGAAGTTGCTAAGTTCATATATAAGATTATGATTGAAAATGTGAAAGGTTTGTTAGTTAAATGAACTATATATTGATATGTTCAATTTGATGATTTGTATATCTATGTTAAGTTTAAGTATATTTCATATGAGCTTACTAAGCTATATATCTTACTTTGTTTAATTTTCTATGCTTTATAGTTACTTTAAAGCTAACTCGGATTCGGGGATCGTCAGAGACATCTTCACACTATCCAACTATGAATTTGGTACTTTTGAGCTTACGCTTTAAGTATATGGCATGTATAGGGACTTTGGTCATTTTGGTTATGTTTTGGTAAAGAATTTAGCCATTTGAATTGGCTTGTAAATGTTTATATTTTGGTTTGTATATATAGCAAATAGTGATTGCTTATTTTGGGTTATTTTGGTATGTTTGAATCATGTATTTATATGTGTATGTGGCTATTAGCTTGTGTGATATTTTGAAAGTTGGACATGTGATGCTTATGGATAGTTAGTATAATGGATATCTAATAGCCAAGTTTTGATTTATTAACATGCTTGAGAAAATAGATCAAATGATGCATAGTTGATAACGGTTATATTGATGATTTGAGGAAGTCAAGCTTGGTACAAATAGTATGGCATGTTTTAGGGATTTGTGTATAGGTGAAACGAAAGTATAGAATGTTCATGATTTACATTTGAATTGGTTGGTTTAAATGCTTAGATATGCTATGTTTTGTGCCAGTTGGGTTATTGTAGGTATATGAAGATTCAGTTGGCAAAATGGATTGGTAAACAGCCTATTTTTTCCACAAGGGCAGAGACACGAACGTGTGTCTCAATTGTACGTGACACATGATTACATTACATGACTGTGTGTCCCCTAGTGTTGAAATTAAAATCAAGTCAATATGCTCGACACGGCCTCACACACAGGCGTGTGACTTGGCCGTGTGGCACAAGGAAGTATACCCTATAGGTTTGGCATTGGCTAGCACTCGGCCTGACACACGGGCATGTGTAGCCATTTTTATGGCATATGGGATAGCCACATGGGCTTGTGTGTTTGCCGTGTAACCCAGGTCAGAGAGTTACATGGGGTCGGACATGGGCTGGGACACGACCTTGTACTTCCATTTCTAATGTCCACATGGCCTATGACACGGGCGTGTCTGTTGGCCATGTGAGACACACGGTCGGGTCACACGGGTGTGTCCCCTGTTTTTGAGAAAATTTTCTAAGTGTTCAAAAAGTTTTCCAAGTTATCGGTTTAGTCCCGAACCACTCCCAATGCATGTTTAGAGCCTCGTAGGCTCGTATTAGGGACAAAATGATTTGTTGTGAATGAAATGTATATGATTTGATTAATTGTATCTGAAATGAATTTTTAAATGTGGTATTAGTCCGGTAATTCTCCGTAACCCTATTACAGCATTGAATACGGGTGAGGGGTGTTACATTTGTTGATATCAGAGCTATGGTTTAGTCAATTCTCAGACTAACGTAGCGTATGTGAGAGTCTAGCTATATATGCCATATATAAACTATGATAGTATGATGACTCCTGACAATTGAAACTGTGTTTTTGTATAGTAAATGGATCTCGATTGAGTAGTAGCTGACGATGTTGGGAGTAATACACCAGCTCCCGCTCAAGGGGCAATGCCGTTTGAATCTAGAATTGTATCGAGTAGTCACGGAGGAGAGGCTAAAGAAGCCTTTTTCCAAATGATGAACGAATGGTTCACACAATTTGTTCGGACAAATCCGGCTACTCAACAACCTCCACCCTCATCTAATCCCCAACCGGTTCCCGTAGCTCCTCAAGTTGTAGAACTTCAATGACTGAATAAGCCGCCAGTGGATAAAATCTAAAAGCATGGGGCTGAAGAGTTCAGAGATACCATTGATGATGATCCCGAGAAAGCTAAATTTTGGCTTGAAAACACAATTCAGGTATTCAATGAACTTTCGTGTATACCAGCTGAGTGTTTAAAGTGTGCCATTTCTTTTTTGAGAGACACAACATATCAATGGTGGAATACTTTGGTGTCAATGGTACCGAGAGAGAGAGTTACCAGTTTCTTGATCAAGAGCACAAAGACTTTCTAGAATTGAAACAGGGCCGAATGACTGTGACTAAGTACGAGAGAGAACTTGTACGACTGAGCAAGTATGCTCAAGAGTATGTTTCTATTGAAGAAATCAAGTGCAAGAGGTTCTATAACACCCCAAACTCGGCCTAGACGTTATGGCCGAATCTGGCGATGTCGCATAGAAGTGTTTTTCGCAAAATAATTTTACTAAAAAAAACAACCCTATTCCATATTAAACCTCTTTGTGGTCTTAACAAAAACTTAGGATGTCTTGTTCATTGTTAAACTCAGGTTGTTTAGCAAAATGTTAACTATGTGAATTTATTATTGCTCTTTAAAACATTTTACCTTGCGAAAGCTTTGAAATCAAATTACGTATACGTGTGTTTTGAAAAACATTTATCTTTTGAAAACTAGCGTCCTACTGCTAGCAGATATAATTTACAATTAAAACCCAAATTAAAGAATAAAAACTTAAAAATGCCTTATTACATAGAAATATCCAAATTAAAAATATGTATAAATTTAAAGTCTAATGAGGCAGACTATGCAGATGTGTGGCCGCCTTTAAGTTTGTCGTAGCACCGACCTGCCTAAGAGTGGGGATTACCTGCGCAGATAAACAGAAAGATGAGTTTACGAAAACTCAGTGTGTAATCCCTCAATATAAAAACAACCAATCATGCATTAGGCAATTACAATCTAGGCCTCAACCCTTATCAGAAACAATTCAATCTTAGTCTTGGCCTTAGCCCATTACAGAATCAGAATCAGTGGGGGTCATAGCCCAATTCAGTAACGGTCATAGTACAGTTATGAAATCCAAAATCCTACCCCACCAGCCTCTACACACCACTCTGTCCAACCCTACACACCATGTGGGGATAAAAATCAACCCACTCATCCCTACACACCAAAATAAATAGCACCGATGGCGGCACTAAATAGAAATTGCAACAGAGCTGCCAGAACAGTACACTTCCTCCAATCATAATAACCCATCCCCATGCACATATCATAATATCATACATTTATGCAACATATAAAAAGAATGGCATGCTCAATACAGTCATACATATCATAGGGGCATATCAATCTTTTACCTCTTAGGGGCAAAACGGTCATTTCATCAGATTAAGGTCTAGACATACTTACCGACACAATAGTAGGTCCACAGTCGTCTCGGGCGACCAGTACAACCCTAACAGTGAAAAATGAAAATGAGCCCAAGGCCTGTAGCATGGCCCATGTGGGCTCGCAAGCCCGTGCGGCCAACGAAACCCAAAAATGGCCTTAGCCGTGTGGACTACACAGCTTGGCCCAATAATCATCACACGTCTCTGTGATTTACACGTATGGGGCCCACGAGTCCGTGGGGCCTACACAGCCCATTTCGGCCCAACGTGGCCTAAAGCTGCCAAGCCTACAAAACCACTCGTGGTGGCCTCTACGATCAAATGCTCAAGTTACGCGTTCGGACCATCACAAGAGCGAGCTCACGCTCGTGTAGGGTCAACGAATCACCTATTCTGGCTTTTGTCGATTTATGTGTATAGCAGTGTGATTATGCACTTGATTGGAAAAATACGTTACTAGACCACAAGCACTCCAATCTTATATCCACAAAAACTTCGGTTAGTAACCTAACAATCGAGTAGAAGCGAACCTTGATCAAAGCCCTTATCCATAATATTACTTATCACACGTCTGAATCAGTCGGTTTAGGTTTGCCCACTTACTTCGTTGCAAGAGCCTAATCCTTATGCCTTAGGGATTATCTGCATTTCAACCGAGCCTTATCAACCATTAGTCAAAAGAATAGTTGAACTAGATGAACAATCACTTACCGAAATGTAAAGTCGAGATTAGAGGTAAGGGACAATCGGCCTACACCCACACCAAAGCTAAATGTACACAATATGATGGAAGCAAACGGGACAATTATACTGCTATCCTAAAACGGCAGCACAGGAAAAGTTAGGTGTAAGACAAATATGGAAAAGAGGGAGAAAGAGGAAGTATCATGGAACCAAGTCATAAGCCATACTTACCAAAATGCAAGTTCAGTCACTTCTAACTACCCCAAAAATGAGAAAGTGCAAGGGAAAGAGATTGGCGCAGTGAAGGTAGAAAAAGTAGCAGTGTTTAGTCAAGAAAGGCCAACTAAGGGAGAAGGAAAGGAGAAGTAACCAACCAAGAGGAAGTCGATTGGGAGCAAGGGAAAGAAAGAATGACTCGATCCACAAGCAAGGCTAGAAACTGAAAGGGTTTGTGAGAGGGAAAATAAGGGATTTTCGGCCAAGAAGAAGAAAACCAATTGAGAAGAGGGAATGAAGGAAAGAAATCAGTGGCTAGAGGACTGAAGAGAAGAGTGGAATCGAACTAAAGAAATCAAAACAATATGCGGCTTCAGAAACAAGGGTGAAACGAACCAAAATTTGACAAAACCCAAAATGAATAGAGAAAAGCAGCAAATAAAACAGCTTTGTGCATTACAGGATTCGAGCTAAAGACCTTTAGGCATCTTAACACACCACTATCCCCTAGACTAGCGGGTTTATTCTGACATGTTTTAATCATATTTATTTAAGAAGCCTGCTGACTAGAGACATGGTTTATTCAAATAAAAACAAAACTTAGTACAAGCCAAGACTTAAACTTAGGACTTCTTCAGCACTTCCCAGAACACTTAACCACTGAAGCAGATACACTATTGTGTTACAACATACAAAATAATAATCTAAGATTTAGGGTGTTACAACTCTAACCCCCTAAATTAAATTTCAGCCTCGAAATTTACCTGGTTAAAATAGATGAGGGTATTATCATCGCATTGCCTCCTCGGGTTCCCACGTGGCCTCCTCCGAACTGTGATTACGCCAAAGTACCTTAACTAGTAAAACATACCTTTTCCTCTAGACCTTAACATTACGGTCTAGGATCTGAACCGGTTTCTCCTCAAAGGTCAGATTTGGTCTAACTTCAGCCTCACCAGTTGAAATAACATGTGTGGGATCAGAGTGGTAGCGCCTCAACATAGAGACGTGGAGCACATCATGAATCCGATCCAACTCTGGAGGTAACTCAAGTTGATAGGCAACCGGTCCCACACGCTTTAGTATGCAGTAAGGCCCAATAAACCTAGGGCTTAGCTTGCCCTTCTGGCCAAACCTCAGTACCTTCTTCTATGGCAAGACCTTGAGAAATACCAAGTCCCCCACAGAGTACTCAATCTCCTTATGCTTTAGATCTACATAAGACTTATGTCTGTCTAATGCAGCCTTCGGTAGATCCCGAATCAGTTTAAATTTATCCTCATATCAAAAACTGACTCAGGGTCCAGAACTCACTGCTCACCCAACTCAGTCCAACATGATGGAGTACGACACCTACGACCATATAGTGCCTCATATGGTCTGCTAACAGCAAATAGTCCTCTCAACTGCCTCGAAAGTCAATCACACAACTCCTTAACATGTCCTCCAGTATCTGAATCACCTTCTGTGACTGACCATCTATCTGAGGATGGGACGCAGTATTGAAGTCCAATCTTGTACCCAAAGCCTCGTACAACTTTTTCCAGAATCGAGACGTGAAATAAGGATCTCTATCAGATATTATGGAGATTAGCATCCCATGCAGTCGCACTATCTCAGACACATATAGCTTAGCCAACTTCTACAATGAGTAATCAGAACGAACAGGTATGAAATGGGTAGATTTGGTCAATCGATCCACGATGACCCATACTAAATCCTTCCTATTAGGTGTTAAGGGTAGCCCACTTACGAAGTCCATAGTCACTCTTTCCCACTTCCAAAGCAAAATCTTAACTAGCTGAAGCAACCCTGAAGGTAGCTAATGTTCAGCCTTAACCTGCAGACAAGTAAGGCATTTACCCACGAAATCGGTAACTTCACGCTTAAGACTTGGCCACCAATAAAACTCATGAAGGTCTTGGTAAATCTTATTTCTGCCGAGATGCATAGCATAAAGGCTACTATGTGCCTCTCACAGTATAGACTACCTCAAATCAATATCCTTCGGCACACAGACTCTCTCACGAAAACATAGTACCCCTTCGCTATTCAATCCAAAATCTGCAGTTTCCCTACTCTCTAACTGTCAGAATTGAAGACCCAGTGACTCATCCTTCAACTATTTACTCTTAATCTGCTCAATCACATTAGTTTAAGTTGAAGCTTGACCAATAGACTACCATCATTAAATAAGCTAAGTCGAGCAAACATCTCCCTCAGATCAGACATAGTCTTACGGCTCAGTGTGTTAGCCACCACATTGGCCTTACCAGGATGGTATTCAATCGAACAATCGTAGTCCTAAAGCAGCTCCACCCATCTACGCTGCCTGAGATTTAACTCCTCCGGAGTGAGGAGGTACTTGAGACTCTTGTGATCCGTGTAAATGATGCACACTTCTCACCGTACAGGTAATGCCTCCAAATTTTTAGTGCGAACACCACTATGGCCAACTCCAAGTCATGTATCAGATAATTCGCCTCATGAGTTTTAAGCTAGTGAGATGCATATGCCACCACCTTACCCTCTTGCATCAACACACAACCCAAGCCAACGTGTGATGCATCACTGTTGACTGTAAATTCTTTCCTAGACTCTAGCTTATCAAGACGGGGGCCTCGGTTAGAACTTTCTTAAGTTTCTCAAAATTTTCTTGCTGAGCATCAGTCCAGATCAATGGTACACCCTTACACAAAAACTTATTCAGAGGTGCAGCAATCAATAAAAACCCTCAACAAACCATCTATAATACCTTACCAGTCCCAGAAAACTTCGAATCTAAGATACTGTCTTAGGCGGCTTCCAGTCCAACACCACTTCAATTTTTTAAGGGTCAACCCTAATCCTTTCAGCAGATACCACATGGCCAAGAAATGTTACCTCTTGTAGCCAAAACTCACACTTACTGAACTTGGCATACAGTTGTTTCTCCCTCAGAATCTTTAGAACAATTCAGAAATGTGCATCATGCTCATCCTTAGTTTTCGAATACACCAAGATGTCATCTATAAACACCACTATGAGCTGATCCAGGTAGGGCTGGAACACCCAGTTCATCAAATCCGTAAAAGCTGCTGGTGCATTCGTCAGTCCAAACGGCATCACTAGGAACTCATAATGATAGTAACGAGTTCTAAACATTGTATTATAAACATCCGCCTCCTTGACTCACAGTTGAGGGTACCTAAATCGAAGATCTATCTTGGAAAAAATCGAGGCACCACAGAACTGGTCGAATAGATTATCAATCCTTGGTAAAGGGTACTTATTCTTAACGGTTAATTTATTTAGTTGCCGATAGTCGATGCACATACGCATGGATCCATCCTTCTCTTTTACAAATAAGACCGGTGCTCCCCATGGAGACACACTAGGGCTAATGAACCCTCGATCCAGTAATTCTTGAATCTGTGCCTTAAGTTTCACTAGCTCCTTCGGTGCCATTTTATAAGGAGTGATGGACACCGGAGCTGTACCAGGTAGGAGCTCAATCATAAACTCAACTTCATGGTTAGCAAACTGTGTTTGACCCCGTTTAGCTCTCTGAATTGTGCCACACGGCCAGCCATACACCCGTGTGCTAGGCCATGTGGTTAATTCAATTTTTCAAAATTATGTGCAGGTTTCACACAGCCAAGACACATGCCCGTTTCTCTGCCCGCGTGCTCAATTCTGAGCATTCTGTTTCTCAAATTTTAGATGCAGGGGACACATTGTCAAATCACACACCCATGTGCCAGGCCGTGTGTCACACACGGTCAAGACACACGCCTATGTGTCTACCCTTGTGGACAAAATAAAGCCATTTTCTAGCTTTACTTCTCACCCAAATTTTGACAATAACCTATACCAAAACTTACAAGTATATACCAGCCAATTCAAGCATTAAATCCAAGCCAATTCTAACATCAAATGTAAAAAAAATTTTATCATATGCATTCATGATTATAATCTTACCTTTGTTTAACTTATATGTTAAGCATAACTTCATTAACCATATTCAATAAACTTAACACATAAATGGTTTCCATAATATAACCTTATAATTATATTAAAAAAACATTATTAGCTATTCCAATAGCTAGTTTACAAACCACATTCATATGCCAATTAAAGCCAAGATACCTATATATGCCATTAAAATAAGTTTACTATTTATACCAAAAAAGGTTAGTGGATAGTGTGATAATGCTCTAACCTATCTCCAACCTTCGCGAGCTTCCGAGCACTATAAAACAGAGAAAATAAAACCTAGTAAGTATTATATGCTTAGTAAGTTCGAATAATATGAATTAAAACTTACCAATTACATTTAATAATATTAAGCATACAACTAACATGCTTTTGTCATTTTGGCAAGTTTACCTAAACACTCAATCAAGCAAGTTAGTTATATAAAACGTTTATACATCAAATAAATATATATGAGCTCATCATATAATCCTTCATCAAATAATTCAGAAGCATTCAGGGCATATTTCTAGTCATATCATCCTTTTCTCATGTTGAGAGTTTTGTCCGTTGAATTATTGAAATACCGATTGATACTCAAATAGTACACTTAAGATGCACAATTCTATAAACCGTTAATTTATGATTGAAAGTACCATTAGGGCACATACTCAAAAAGCAAACTCTCGAGTCACATATCAAGATGCTTAAATGAGCCATGTGATCATGTAATAGGACACTTATCCGGGCTATTAGGAACCTCATATGATTTTTTACTTAGGGAGCTTAGCAGATATCTTCGAAGAGATACTATCACGAAGCGCCAAATAAAGTAACAGGGAGTTCAAGCGAGCTTAACAGGATGCTCATGAAGAGTTGTGTTTGTGTCTGCATTATATGTTGGATCACAACTGATCAAAACATGTATCAAATAGCTCACAAAGAGTTGCGGTACTGTGCAAAAAATGCAAATCACTACTGATCAAGATGCTCGTAGGAACTATTTATCAATATGCTCGAGAGGCTATATTGGGATTACTCGTCCTAGCTAAATCCCGTCATCAACATATGCAAAATCACATTTCATGTATGGGAAATCACATGTATCCATCGATTTTAATTGTTCAAACGGAACTTAATAACTTTATAACATTTTCAATCACATAATCTTTCATGTATATTTAACATACATATAAATCACATAAACATATACCATATTCAAATCACATACAACATTCAATTGAAACATATTAACATGCATAATTAAGTTACACGAACTTACCTCGATATTAGTTAGTTTAAAAAAGTCTACTAATCTGAAACTTTCTCTTTTCCTCGATCTAGCTTCAAATTTTTGAGTTATCCGAATTTATATAAATGAATTTAAGCATCAATTTCTCACATTTCATATTCAATTTACTCCTTATTCCAAGCCTAGCTGAAATTTCATTATAAAATTTATAGCAAATGTATTCTATAAAATTTAGAATTTTTCTTCAATTTTCATAATTTTACAATTTAGGCCCTAAATCACATTTTCATCAAAATTCACTTTGTAAAAGTTGTGTATCTATCAACAACCTTTCATTTTCTACCATAAATTTCAAATTTTAAGCATATTCATCCATGGAAAAATTTCTATACGTTGATAACTTTTCAAATTAATCCCCAAAATAGATATATTAGACTATCCCAGTTTCAAAAATATAAAAATTACTAAAAACGGGACAAGAATACTTACCAATTTAAGCCAAGAAAGCTTGTTTTCTCTTTCCTAGAGTTTCCATGTATATTTTTGGGGAAGATGATGAAAATAAGATGATATTATCTATTTAATTTAATTATCATCTTTTAATTTTGTCACTTTCCAATTTAGTCCTTAGCCTTTTCTAATTTTTCCATGGATGAACCATCAAAAATATCTACTAACTTTTCTTTAATGGTTTAATTACCATATAAGGACCTCAAGTTTTGAATTTCATAGATATTTAATCCTTCTAGCTACTAGAATTCAATTTTTATATTTTATGCATTTTGGTCCTTTACGTAATTAACCACATATTTAGTAAAATTTTCTTATTAGAATTTTCATATGGCATTCCTATCGTAATGCAAACCATGCAATAATATTAAAATAAATTTTACTTCCGGCTCAGATTTGTAATCCCGAAACCACTGTTCCGATTTCACTGAAAATAGGTTGCTACAGAAATGGAAGAGAGAATGATGACTGAGAGATGAGTGTTGAGGGATGAGGGATATGATGGATGTGGGATGTGGTATTATGGGTGAAGGCAAGGGTAGAGTTTGCTAAAAATAGAATTCAAAATCCCTCTCTTCTCATATATTATAGAAAAAGGGATGACTTGGTTACTTGTGTTTGAAATCAAAACAACGCTGTTAATAGCCAAAAAGTCGACAATTTTAAAAGGTAAACTTGTGTACTGATTTTTGACATATTTCCAATAGTAGGGACCATTAACAAAATATCCCAAAGCTTATTTTTGGTCAGTCATTTGCTTGTGCCAAAATTTGGCTTTAATTCCTCCTTGTTGGATGGTTTCTCAGTCCAATAATTAATAAGACATGTCCATATTTTAGCACCTCTTTTATTGGGTCAAATTAACACCTTTATGACCCTAGTTTTGCATGGTCTTACTGATGTGACCATGCCCCAAGGTTGAACATGCTCTAAGCCTGTAACACCCCTTACCCGTTACCGTCGCCGGAACAGGATACAAGGTATTACCAGAATATAAAACATACCATTAAACATAACCGAGATATAAATATGTCATCCAATTTGATAGTGCATCGTATAACATATGTCTTGAACAATATTAGCCAACTTTAATGGCTTGTACAAAGTAGCTGGTCGAGTACTGTAACTAATATTTTAAACCTAGACAAATATGACACGTAACAAAATAATTAAGCCTACTATACATGCCATAATTCAAAAGCGTTTAGTTCGGATACCTAAAGTATGATAGTGCGGGTAGATCTTCACGATCCTTAACTCCTGAGCAAGTCGAAGGACACTATAAGACAAAAGAGAGAAACAAAGTAAGCTTATAGCTTAGTAAGTAAGTATGTAAATACTAATTAAAGAATCTAACATGTTTACACAACAATTCAAGTATATCTACTTTAACATCACTATTCATTCCACTTTGATTAAGCTGTCTCTACTGCGTCATATTCACTAAATAAATCATAACTCGAGTTACAAAACTCGAAATTCAAATCCGTAAAATTTCCCTGAATTTAGACTCATAAAGATTTTTGCTAATTTTTTTTCTATAATTTTTGGTTCATCCGATTAGTACAGTTTATTAGTTAAAGTTTCCCCTGTTACACAGCTCGACTGATCTGACCTCTGTTCACTACGAATTGAATTTCTCTCAGTACACAATTCAAACAACCCTGAAGTCTGTTTCATTTAAAACTAGTCTCAATAAGGAATTTAGGCATGTAAAATATATTTCTTAATTTGCTTTGTACAATTTTTAATGATTTTTCAAAGTTGGAACAGGGGATCACGTATTCATCCTGCGCATGTCACATACAATTGTAAATATCTCAAAATATAGAATTCCTTTGCTTGCTCTGTTTCTTTTATATGAAAGTAGACTCATTAAAATTTAATTTCACATCTCATTCAACTTCTAATTATATTCCTCCTATTTTTGGTGATTTTTCAAAATCACGTCACTGCTACCATCTAAAAACAGTTTTAATGCTAATTTCACTCTTTCACACATTCTTTATGCTAACCTCATTTTATCTTATATATGTATATACCACAAATCATTTTCACCACATTTCATTCACCAAAAGTGTAGGTCCAAACCACAATATCACCACAAAACCATCCCGTTGAACAATTCGGATCAATCCTCGATATTTAATGGTTTGACACACAGCCCCACCATCATACTTCGTTTAGTTCGGCTCTCTTGTACACATGGTGAACACTTAGTACCACTCATGCGACCTAAGCGATTTGTCTCGTAGCTCTCTTGTCTACATGGTGTCCTTCACTTGGAATCACGCATGCGACCTAGCTACATTTATCTTTCACGTAGCTCTCTTGTCTACATGGGATACATCTCGTATCACACATGTGACCTAGCTACTACTGAGGGTGTCTCGTAGCTTTCTTGTACACATGATGTGCACTCGGCATCATACATGTGACCTAGCTACGCTCCCTCTATTTCATTCGATCTCTCAGAATGTTCAGCGGGATCTCTCTCTCTATATTTATTTCCATTCTTCCAATAGTCGATTTATATTTTAACATCAGCTAGTATATTTATATAATAGGCTGAAATATAAGAATGTACATGAAATTATTGTAATATTTACATACAAACTTACCTTGGTGCAAAATGTGGAAATTTTGCAATTTAGTCCAAAACTTTTTCCTTCCCAGTTCGAGATCAATTCGCGTCTTTCTTGATCTATAATAACACATTTAGCTCATTTAATACTCATACTATTTATTTCAATCCAAAAATCACATCATGGAAAAATTACATTTTGCCCCTAACTTTACAAAATTACAATTTTGCCCCTAGGCTCGGAATTTAATTTCAGCCCTTATTCTTATATTTTATGATATGCTGAACATTTTCTCTTCTACAACAACATCAAATTCTCACTCTATCATATAGTTATGAACAATAGGTATTTTTCTGGATTATCTTTGTTTTACTCGTTTTCACTTAAAACCAAGTAGCACAAGTTATTTAACATAATTTAAAACCTCATATTCTATCATAAAACATCAAAATACACAAATTTCACCTATGGGTATTTTTCCAAATATGAACCCTAGGTTAAATTATTACTAGCATAAGCTTAATCGAGCTTAGGGATTCCAAAAGCGTAAAGAACATTAAAAGCGGGGCTTGAAATCACTTACTATGGAGCTTGAAAATTGAAGAAACCCTAGCTATGGAGAGAGGAGAATTCGGCAGCAACTAAGGAGGATGATGATCAATTTTGTGTTATTTTTCCCATTTTATTTCATTTAATATCCAAATGACCAAAATGCCCTCCTTACTAAACTTTCAAAAATTCCTTCCATGTCCTAATTTTGTCCATGAACTTAAAATTGGTGAAATTTCTATTTAAGACCTCTAATTAATATTCCAAAACAATTTCATACTAAAACTTACGGGATGCAAATTTTGCAACTTATTCGATTTAGTCCCTACTTTCAATTTAAGCACTTTAGGCATAGAATTTCATCACGAAATTTTCACACAATCATGCAATCATATCATAAACCCCAAAATAATTATAAAACAATTATTTCTATCTCGGATTTGTGGTCACGAAACCACTATTCGATTAGGCCTAATTAGGGTTGTCACAATTCTCCCCCCTTTTGAGATTTTCGTCCCGAAAATCTTACCGATAAAGAGGTTTGAGTCTTTGTTTCCTCATAGCTTCCTCGGGTTCCCCGTAGCCTCTTCTATCCCATGTCGTGCCACAATACTTTCACTAAAGCTATACTTTTATTTCTTAAGCTGTTTAACCTCTCGAGCCAAAATCTTTATTGGTTTCTCCTCATAGGTCATATCCGTCGAATCTCAATTTACGTTGGGAAATCACATGTGAAGGATCGAACTATAACGTCATAACATTGATACATGAAACACGTTATGAATTCTTTCTAACTTTCTGCGGTAAGGCCAACCGATATGCCCTTGGTCCAATTCTCTCGATAATCTAAATGCGGCCCAATAAAGCGCGGACTCAACTTGCCTTTTCGACTAAATCTAGAATCTTTTCCATGGTGACACCTTCAAGAACACTTTATCACCCACGAAATTCAATCTCTTTTCTTTTTAAATCGCATATGACTTTTGTCGATCTGAGCGACTTTCAAGCAATCCCGAATTACTTTTATTTTCTCTTGGTTTCTTTAACTAGATCAACTCCGTGAATCTATTTCTCACTAAGCTCGGTCCAATATAAAGGAGTCCGACACTTACGACCATACAAGGCTTAAATGCGGTGCCATTTGTATACTTGATTGATAAGCATTATTGTAGGCAAACTCAATCAAAGATAGATATTTCTCCCAACTACCTCCAAATTCTAAAACCTGACATCTAAGCATATCTTGAGTACGGATTACTCTTTCCGTTTGACCATCTGTTTGTGGATGAAATGCGGTACTAAAGTTCAATTTTGTACCCAAAGCTTCTTGTAACTTTTCCAAAATCTCGAGGTAAATCTTGGATCTCTATCGATATTATAGATATAGGTACTCGTGCAACTTCACAATTTCAGCAATATATAATTGGCTAATTTATCAAGTGAGTAATCGATGCGTCTTGGTATAAAGTGGGCTGACTTTGTTAATCTATCAACCACTACCCAAACAGCATCCTTCTTTTTAGGAGTTAAAGGCAAACCGGTTACAAAATCCATGGTAATCTTGTCCCATTTCCACTCGGGCACCATTACGGTTGAAGTAATCACGAAGGCACTTGATGTTCAACTTTTACTTGTTGACGGATCAAACACTTGGTTACAAATTCAAAAATGTCCCTTTTCATACACAGCCTGTCTGACTTCTTTAAATCATTATACATTTTGTGCTACCGGGATGAGCGATAAACAACCATTATGCGCCTCATGTAATATTTTACGAATCAATTTATCGTTTTCGGCACACATATCACGTCTCGAAACATCAAACATTCATCTGGTCCAACTCGAAAATCAAAGTCGTAACTTTGATTAGCATTGAGTTCTCTTGATCCGCAACTCACTATCATTCTTTTGAGCATCACAAATCAAGCTGGAGAAATAATGGTTTAGCTCTCATCTACGCTAAGATTGACCCATCATCGAGACAATGCTAACCCGTGTTCATGGCTCTCAAAGTAAAAAGAAATTTTACGCTCAAAGGCGTCAACAACTTCATTTGCTTTTCAGGATGATAATCAATCACTAGATCATAATCCTTTAACAATTCAAGCCATCTTATTTGTCATGATTCAGATCCTTTTGATTCATCAAGTACTTCAAACTTTTGTGATCGGTAAAATTCGGCATTTTCACCGTACAAATAATGTCGCCAAATCTTCAAGGCAAAAACAACAATGACGGTTCCAAATCATGTGTAGGATAGTTCTTCTCATGCGGTTTTAAGCGTCTCGAAGCATAAGCTACCACTTTACCCTCTTGCATCAACACACATCCAAGGCACATCAATGATGCATCACTATAAATTCTGAACTCCTTTCGACTCGGGCTGTACTAAAATTGGTGCTTGATCAATCGTGCTTTCAACTTTTCAAAGCTTTGTTGACATTTATCAGTCCATTCAAACTTAACATTCTTTTGCAACAACTTAGTCATAGGGAGGCAATCATCGAAAATCCTTCAACAAAAGCGTCTATAATACCGGCTAAGCCTAAAAGCTTCTAACCTCGGATACATTCTTGGCGGTTTCCAATCAACGATCGCAGAAATCTTGCTTGGATCCACCGAATACCATCACACGAGACTATATGCCCCAAAAATCCGACTTCACGAAGCGAACTCACTTTTACTAAACTTGGCAAGCAGTTTCTTTTCTCTCAAGATCTGCAATATAGTTCTCAAGTGTTGGCATGTTCGAGACTCATCTCGAGAATAAATTAAAATGTCATCTATAAACACTACTACAAACTTATCCAAATATGGTAGGAAGATCCGATTCATTAAGTCCATAAATATATTTGGAGCATTTGTTAAGCGAAAGGCATCACAAGAAACTCATAATGTCCATACCTTGTCCTAAAAGGCGGTTTTCGCACATCGACTCCTTAACTCTCATTTGGTAGTAACCGGACCTCAAATCAATCTTTGAAAACTCTTGTGGCCCCTTTAAGCGATCGAATAAATCATCAATCCTCGGTAATGGGTACTTGTTCTTTATAGTCACCTTATTAAGGTGAGCGGTAATCAATGCAAAGTCTCATTGAACCATCCTTCTTCTTCTGAATAATCTGAGGAGCACCCAGGGAGAAACTTCGGTCTCACAAATCCCTTGTCTCATTAACTCTTGCAATTGAGCCTTCAATTCTTTTAATTGATCGGAGCCATTCTATATGGAGCAATCGAGATCGGTGCGATGCGGCAACAAATCAATGGCAAAATCTATCTCTCTGTTGGAGGCAACCCAGGCAATTCCTCGGAAATACATCGGAAACTCACGGACTATCGATGCTTGATTCAAATTTCAGTTGAGGCAACTCAATATTCATTACATAAGCGGATAAGCTTCACACCCTTTTCTCATGTATTTACGTGCGAGACATGTGCGAAATCACCATAGGCAATTTATTTGATTCATCTGTTTCAACCCCGAAATTTCTCCATTTTCACATTTCAACTCTAGTGTCTTTTGTTTACAATCTACCTTAGCATCATACAATGTTAACCGGTCCATTCCCAAGATAACGTCAAACTCACCAAATGGTAACAACATCAAGTTGGCGAAAAAGCAGTGACCTTGAATCATTAATGGGCAATTCTTGCAAACCTTGTCAACTAGCACATATTGGCTTAAGGGTTCGACACTTTAATTGTAAACTTCGATAAATTCAACGAGCAACTTTTTATTGGATACTAAATTCATGCAAATATAGGAATGAGTGGACCGGGATCAATCAATGCAATAACAATAGTATCATAGAGAAAATGTACCGATAATGACATCGGAGATGATGCATCTTCTCGACGCACGTATAGCATAAGCTCTAGCAGTGCTCTAGCCACGATCTTGCCGTTAAATCTTTCATCACAGTTTTACTACTAGTCCCACCTCTGTATTCCTCGGTGGTCTACCTCTACTAGCGGTGGTATTACATCTAGCACTCTGAAATCTTTCTTCTTTAACTTTCTCGGACAATCTCTAATAAAATGCTCATGAGAACACTTTGAAACAAGCTCGCTCGGTCCCCAACACTCACCATAATGTTGCTGCCACATTCTTGACACTCGGGCTTTCTAGGTCGCACATTACCCACACTTGCCACCAAGTAGCTTGAGCTTTAGACCCGAATATGCTCTACTACGATCTCTGTGTGAATCCCCAATTGAAGCTGTCATTCGAGGGTTTGTCTCTTTGGACCTCTTTGGTTGAGATTGAAATGGCTTGCTTATCATCTTTTTCGACATCTCGGGCCTCAATAGTAGCTTTTCTTCTTTCTTTGTTCAATTCTTGACTTTAAGAGCTCGATCAACCAATACTACAAATTCTTTCAACTCCAAAATTCCTACAAGCACTTTAATGTCCTCATTCAGCCCATCTTCAAATCTTCTACACATAATGGCCTCGGTGGACACACATTCACAGGCATACTTCTTGAGTCTTACAAATTAGCGTTCATACTCGCTCTGAGACATTTTCCCTGCTTCAATTCAAGGAACTCCTTCCGTTTTGATCAATAAATCGCTGACTTATGTATTTCTTTCTAAATTCTTCTGGAAGAAATCCCAAGTAACTTTTCTTTTGGCACCACTGCAACCAAAGTCTTCCACCGGTGGTAAGCCGAATCTCTCAAAAGTGATCTGACACACTTTAAGCATTCCTCGGTGTACATGAGAGCTCATCAAATACGGGTAGAATTTTCAAGCGAATTCCGCTTTCTCGGGATCATCATCGACCTTTGCTCTAAACTCTTGGCCCCTTGTTTTGAATCTTGTCAACCGGAGGCTTGTTCATTCTTACCAAATCTATACCTTGGCGACTCTGGAATCATCGAGGTATAGGAAGGGGTGGAGGAGGTTGAGCATTTGGATTTGCTCGAATAAATTGATATACCAATTGTTCATCATTTGGAGAAAGGCATCCCGAGCCTCATCTCCTTGTCTCAATGTCTCAGTCTACTTTCCACAGTAGCGGTCCCTTGTGCGGGGCCGGCGCATTACTAGCGACATCATCGACCGCAGTTCCTTGGGATCCATTACTATATTAAAACAAAACACGGTTTAGAATAATCGAGTCACCACACTATCACAATATTTTTATGGCATGTATAGCTAGACTTTTACACACACTTTATTAGTCAGAGAACCGACTAAACCATAGCTCGATACCACTAAATGTAACACCCTTACCGTTTACCGTCGTAGGAGCAGATACAAGGTATTACCGAATATAACACATACCATTAAACATAAGCGAGATATAAATATGTCATCCAATTTGATAGTGCATCGTATAACATATGTCTTGAACAATATTAGCCAACTTTAATGGCTTGTACAAAGTAGCTGGTCGAAAGAATCTTGTAACTAATATTTTAAACCTAGACAAATATGACACGTAACAAAATAATTAAGCCTACTATACATGCCATAATTCAAAGCGTTTAGTTCAAATACCCTAAAGTATGATAGTGCGGGTAGATCTTCACGATCCTTAACTCACGAGCAAGCGAAGGACACTATAAGACAAAGAGAAAAACAAAGTAAGCTTATAGCTTAGTAAGTAAGTATGTAAATACTAATTAAAGAATCTAACATGTTTACACAACAATTCAAGTATATCTACTTTAACTTCACTATTCATTCCACTTTGATTAAGCTGTCTCTGCTGCATCATATTCACTAAATAAATCATAACTCGAGTTACAAAACTCGAAATTCAAATCCGTAAAATTTCCCTGAATCTAGACTCATAAATCTTTTTGCTAATTTTTTTTCTATAATTTTTGGTTCATCCGATTAGTACAGTTTATTAGTTAAAGTTTCCCCTGTTACACAGCTCGGCTGATCTGACCTCTGTTCACTACGAATTGAATTTCTCTCAGTACACAATTCAAAAAACCCTGAAGTCTGTTTCATTTAAAACTAGTCTCAATAAGGAATTTAGGCATGTAAACTATATTTCTTAATTTGCTTTGTACAATTTTTAATGATTTTTCAAAGTTGGAACAGGGGATCACGTATTCATCCTGAGCAAGTCACATACAATTGTAAATATCTCAAAATATAGAATTCCTTTGCTTGCTCTGTTTCTTTTATATGAAAGTAGACTCATTAAACTTTAATTTCACATCTCATTCAACCTCTAATTATATTCCTCCTATTTTGGTGATTTTTCAAAATCACGTCACTGCTACCATCTAAAAACAGTTTTAATGCTAATTTCACTCTTTCACACATTCTTTATGCTAACCTCATTTTATCTTATATATGTATATACCACAAATCATTTTCACCACATTTCATTCACCAAAGTGTAGGTCCAAACCACAATATCACCACAAAACCATCCCGTTGAACAATTCGGATCAATCCTCGATATTTAATGGTTTTGACTTACACCCCACCATCATACTTCGTTTAGTTCGGCTCTCTTGTACACATGGTGAACACTTAGTACCACTCATGCGACCTAATGGTGTCCTTCACTTGGATTTGTCTCGTAGCTCTCTTGTCTACATGGTGTCCTTCACTTGGAATCACGCATGCGACCTAGCTACATTTATCTTTCACGTAGCTCTCTTGTCTACATGGGATACATCTCGTATCACACATGTGACCTAGCTACTCTGAGGTGTCTCGTAGCTTTCTTGTACACATGATGTGCACTCGGCATCATACATGTGACCTAGCTACGCTCCTCTATTTCATTCGATCTCTCAGAATGTTCAGCAGGATCTCTCTCTATATTTATTTCCATTCTTCCAATAGTCGATTTATATTTTAACATCAGCTAGTATATTTATATAATAGGCTGAAATATAAGAATGTACATGAAATTATTGTAATATTTACATACAAACTTACCTTGGTGCAAAATGTGGAAATTTTGCAATTTAGTCCAAAACTTTTTCCTTCCCAGTTCGAGATCAATTCGCGTCTTTCTTGATCTATAATAACACATTTAGCTCATTTAATACTCATACTATTTATTTCAATCCAAAATCACATCATGGAAAAATTACATTTTGCCCCTAACTTTACAAAATTACAATTTTGCCCCTAGGCTCGAGAATTTAATTTCAGCCCTTATTCTTATATTTTATGATATGCTGAACATTTTCTCTTCTACAACAACATCAAATTCTCACTCTATCATATAGTTATGAACAATAGGTATTTTCTGGATTATCTTTGTTTTACTCGTTTTCACTTAAAACCGAGTAGCACAAGTTATTTAACATAATTTAAAACCTCATATTCTATCATAAAACATCAAAATACACAAATTTCACCTATGGGTATTTTTCCAAATATGAACCCTAGGTTAAATTATTACTAGCATAAGCTTAATCGAGCTTAGGATTCCAAAAGCGTAAAGAACATTAAAAGCGGGCTTGAAATCACTTACTATGGAGCTTGAAAATTGAAGAAACCCTAGCTATGGAGAGAGGGAGAATTCGGCAGCAACTAAGGAGGATGATGATCAATTTTGTGTTATTTTTCCCATTTTATTTCATTTAATATCCAAATGACCAAAATGCCCTCCTTACTAAACTTTCAAAATTCCTTCCATGTCCTAATTTTGTCCATGAACTTAAAATTGGTCAAATTGCTATTTAAGACCTCTAATTAATATTCCAAAACAATTTCATACTAAAACTTCCGGGATGCAAATTTTGCAACTTATTCGATTTAGTCCCTACTTTCAATTTAAGCACTTTAGGCATAGAATTTCATCACGAAATTTTCACACAATCATGCAATCATATCATAAACCCCAAAATAATTATAAAACAATTATTTCTATCTCGGATTTGTGGTCACGAAACCACTATTCGATTAGGCCCTAATTCGGGTTGTCACAATTCTCCCCCCTTTTGAGATTTTCGTCCCAGAAAATCTTCCAATAAAGAGGTTTGGTCTTTGTTTCCTCATAGCTTCCTCGGGTTCCCCGTAGCCTCTTCTATCCCATGTACGTGCCACAATACTTTCACTAAAGCTATACTTTTATTTCTTAAGCTGTTTAACCTCTCGAGCCAAAATCTTTATTGGTTTCTCCTCATAGGTCATATCCGATCGAATCTCAATTTACGTTGGGAAATCACATGTGAAGGATCGAACTATAACGTCATAACATTGATACATGAAACACGTTATGAATTCTTTCTAACTCTGCCGGTAAGGCCAACCGATATGCCTTGGTCCAATTCTCTCGATAATCTCGTGCGGCCCAATAAAGCGGACTCAACTTGCCTTTTCGACTAAATCTAGAATCTTTTCCATGGTGACACCTTCAAGAACACTTTATCACCCACGAAATTCAATCTCTTTTCTTTTAAATCGCATATGACTTTTGTCGATCTGAAGCGACTTTCAAGCAATCCCGAATTACTTTTATTTTCTCTTGGTTTCTTTAACTAGATCAACTCCATGAATCTGTTTCTCACTAAGCTCGGTCCAATATAAAGGAGTCCGACACTTACGACCATACAAGGCTTAAATGCGGTGCCATTTGTATACTTGATTGATAAGCTGTTATTGTAGGCAAACTCAATCAAAGATAGATATTTCTCCCAACTACCTCCAAATTCTAAAACCGACATCTAAGCATATCTTGAGTACGGATTACTCTTTCCGTTTGACCATCTGTTTGTGGATGAAATGCGGTACTAAAGTTCAATTTTGTACCCAAAGCTTCTTGTAACTTTTCCAAAATCTCTAGGTAAATCTTGGATCTCTATCGATATTATAGATATAGGTACTCCGTGCAACTTCACAATTTCAGCAATATATAATTGGCTAATTTATCAAGTGAGTAATCAGTGCGTCTTGGTATAAAGTGGGCTGACTTTGTTAATCTATCAACCACTACCCAAACACGACATCCTTCTTTTTAGGAGTTAAAGGCAAACCGGTTACAAAATCCATGGTAATCTTGTCCCATTTCCACTCGGGCACCATTACGGTTGAAGTAATCACGAAGGCACTTGATGTTCACTTTTACTTGTTGACAGATAAAACACTTGGTTACAAATTCAAAATGTCCCTTTTCATACGCAGCCTGTCTGACTTCTTTAAATCATTATACATTTTGTGCTACCGGGATGAAGCGATAAACAACCATTGTGCGCCTCATGTAATATTTTACGAATCAATTTATCGTTTTTGGCACACATATCACGTCTCGAAACATCAAACATTCATCGGTCCAACTCGAAAATCTGAGTCGTAACTTTGATTAGCATTGAGTTCTCTTGATCCGCAACTCACTATCATTCTTTTGAGCATCACAAATCAAGCTGGAGAAATAATGGTTTAGCTCTCATCTACGCTAAGATTGACCCATCATCGAGACAATGCTAACCCGTGTTCATGGCTCTCAAAGTAAAAAGAAATTTTACGCTCAAGGCGTCAGCAACTTCATTTGCTTTTCAGGATGATAACCAATCACTAGATCATAATCCTTTAATAATTCAAGCCATCTTATTTGTCATGATTGAGATCCTTTTGATTCATCAAGTACTTCAAACTTTTGTGATCGGTAAAATTCGGCATTTTCACCGTACAAATAATGTCGCCAAATCTTCAAGGCAAAAACAACAATGACGATTCCAAATCATGTGTAGGATAGTTCTTCTCATGCGGTTTTAAGCGTCTCGAAGCATAAGCTACCACTTTACCCTCTTACATCAACACACATCCAAGGCACATCAATGATGCATCACTATAAATTACGAACTCCTTTCGACTCAAATTTGTACTAAAATTGGTGCTTGAGTCAATCGTGCTTTCAACTTTTCAAAGCTTTGTTGACATTTATCAGTCCATTCAAACTTAACATTCTTTTGCAACAACTTAGTCATAGGAGAGGCAATCATCGAAAATCCTTCAACAAAAGCGTCTATAATACGGCTAAGCCTAAAAGCTTCTAACCTCGGATACATTCTTGGCGGTTTCCAATCAACGATCGCGAAATCTTGCTTGGATCCACCGAATACCATCACCGAGACTATATGCCCCAAAATCCGACTTCACGAAGCGAACTCACTTTTACTAAACTTGGCAAGCAGTTTCTTTTCTCTCAAGATCTGCAATATAGTTCTCAAGTGTTCGGCATGTTAGGACTCATCTCGAGAATAAATTAAAATGTCATCTATAAACACTACTACAAACTTATCCAAATATGGCGGAAGATCCGATTCATTAAGTCCATAAATATAGCGGAGCATTTGTTAAGCGAAAGGCATCACAAGAAACTCATAATGTCCATACCTTGTCCTAAAGGCGGTTTTCGCACATCGACTCCTTAACTCTCATTTGGTAGTAACCGGACCTCAAATCAATCTTTGAAAACACTTGTGGCCCCTTTAAGCGATCGAATAAATCATCAATCCTCGGTAATGGGTACTTGTTCTTTATAGTCACCTTATTAAGGTGGCGGTAATCAATGCAAAGTCTCATTGAACCATCCTTCTTCTTCTGAATAATCTGAGGAGCACCCAGGGAGAAACTTCGGTCTCACAAATCCCTTGTGCATTAACTCTTGCAATTGAGCCTTCAATTCTTTTAATTGATTGAGCCATTCTATATGGAGCAATCGAGATCGGTGCGATGCCGGCAACAAATCAATGGCAAAATCTATCTCTCTGTTGGAGGCAACCGGGCAATTCCTCCGGAAATACATCCGGAAACTCACGGACTATCGGTCTTGATTCAAATTTCAGTTGAGGCAACTCAATATTCATTACATAAGCGGATAAGCTTCACACCCTTTTCTCATGTATTTACAATGCGGACATATGCGAAATCACCATAGGCTATTTATTTGATTCATCTGTTTCAACCCACAAAATTTCTCCATTTTCACATTTCAACTCTAGTGTCTTTTGTTTACAATCTACCTTAGCATCATACAATGTTAACGGTCCATTCCCAAGATAACGTCAAACTCACCAAATGGTATGACATCAAGTTGGCGAAAAACAGTGACCTTGAATCATTAATGGGCAATTCTTGCAAACCTTGTCAACTAGCACATATTGGCTTAAGGGTTCGACACTTTAATTTTAAACTCGATAAATTCAACAGCAACTTTTTATTGGATACTAAATTCATGCAAATATAGGAATGAGTGGACCGGGATCAATCAATGCAATAACAATAGTATCATAGAGAAAATGTACCGATAATGACATCGGAGATGATGCATCTTCTCGAACACGTATAGCATAAGCTCTAGCAGGTGCTCTAGCCCGATCTTGCCGTTAAATCTTTCATCACAGTTTACTACTAGTCCCACCTCCGGTATTCCTCGGTGGTCTACCTCTACTAGCGGTGGTATTACATCTAGCACTCTGAAATCTTTCTTCTTTAACTTTCTCGGACAATCTCTAATAAAATGCTCGCGAGAACCACTTTTGAAACAAGCTCGCTCGGTCCCCAACACTCACCATAATGTTGCACGCCACATTGCGACACTCGGGCTTTCTAGGTCGCACATTACCCACACTTGCCACCAAGTAGCTTGAGCTTTAGACCCGAATATGCTCTACTACGATCTGTGTGAATCCCCAATTAAGCTGTCATTCGAGGGTTTGTCTCTTTGGACCTCTTTGGTTGATATTGAAATGGCTTGCTTATCTGTCTTTTTTCGACATCTCGGGCCTCAATAGCGACTTTTCTTCTTTCTTTGTTCAATTCTTGACTTTAAGAGCTCGATCATCCAATACTACAAATTCTTTCAACTCCAAAATTCCTACAAGCACTTTAATGTCCTCATTCAGCCCATCTTCAAATCTTCTACACATAATGGCCTCGGTGGACACACATTCACAGGCATACTTGCTTTGAGTCTTACAAATTCGCGTTCATGCTCGCTTCTGAGACATTTTCCCTGCTTCAATTCAAGGAACTCCTTCCGTTTTTGATCAATAAATCGTGACTTATGTATTTCTTTCTAAATTCTTCTGGAAGAAATCCCAAGTAACTTTTTCTTTTGGCACCACTGCAACCAAAGTCTTCCACCGGTGGTAAGCAGAATCTCTCAAAAGTGATCTGACACACTTTAAGCATTCCTCGGGTGTACATGAGAGCTCATCAAATACACGGGTAGAATTTTCAAGCCGAATTCCGCTTTCTCGGGATCATCATCGACCTTTGCTCTAAACTCTTGACCCCTTGTTTTGAATCTTGTCAGCGGAGGCTTGTTCATTCTTACCAAATCTATACCTTGAGCAGCTCTGAGGAATCATCGAGGTATAGGAGGGGTGGAGGAGGTTGAGCATTTGGATTTGCTCGAATAAATTGATATACCAATTGTTCATCATTTGGAGAAAGGCATCCGAGCCTCATCTCCTTGTCTCAATGTCTCAGGTCTACTTTCCACGGTAGCGGTCCCTTGTGCGGGAGCGGCGCATTACTAACGACATCATCACCGCGGTTCCTTGAGGATCCATTACTATATTAAAACAAAACACAGTTTAGAATAATCGAGTCACCACACTATCACAATATTTTTATGGCATGTATAGCTAGACTTTTACACACACTTTATTAGTCCGAGAACCGACTAAACCATAGCTCGATACCACTAAATGTAACACCCTTACCGTTACAAACGTCGTAGGAGCAGATACAAGGTATTACCGAATATAACACATACCATTAAACATAATCGAGATATAAATATGTCATCCAATTTGATAGTGCATCGTATAACATATGTCTTGAACAATATTAGCCAACTTTAATGGCTTGTACAAAGTAGCTGGTCGAATCTTGTAACTAATATTTTAAACCTAGACAAATATGACACGTAACAAAATAATTAAGCCTACTATACATGCCATAATTCAAAAGCGTTTAGTTCAAATACCCTAAAGTATGATAGTGCGGGTAGATCTTCACGATCCTTAACTCTGAGCAAGCCGAAGGACACTATAAGACAAAAAGAGAAAACAAAGTAAGCTTATAGCTTAGTAAGTAAGTATGTAAATACTAATTAAAGAATCTAACATGTTTACACAACAATTCAAGTATATCTACTTTAACTTCACTATTCATTCCACTTTGATTAATTTGTCTCTGCTGCATCATATTCACTAAATAAATCATAACTCGAGTTACAAAACTCGAAATTCAAATCCGTAAAATTTCCTGAATCTAGACTCATAAATCTTTTTGCTAATTTTTTCTATAATTTTGGTTCAGCCGATTAGTACAGTTTATTAGTTAAAGTTTCCCCTGTTACACAGCTCGGCTGATCTGACCTCTGTTCACTACGAATTGAATTTCTCTCAGTACACAATTCAAACAACCCTGAAGTCTGTTTCATTTAAAACTAGTCTCAATAAGGAATTTAGGCATGTAAACTATATTTCTTAATTTGCTTTGTACAATTTTTAATGATTTTTCAAAGTTGGAACAGGGGATCACGTATTCATCCTGAGCAAGTCACATACAATTGTAAATATCTCAAAATATAGAATTCCTTTGCTTGCTCTGTTTCTTTTATATGAAAGTAGACTCATTAAACTTTAATTTCACATCTCATTCAACCTCTAATTATATTCCTCCTATTTTTGGTGATTTTTCAAAATCACGTCACTGCTACCATCTAAAAACAGTTTTAATGCTAATTTCACTCTTTCACACATTCTTTATGCTAACCTCATTTTATCTTATATATGTATATACCACAAATCATTTTCACCACATTTCATTCACCAAAAGTGTAGGTCCAAACCACAATATCACCACAAAACCATCCCGTTGAACAATTCGGATCAATCCTCGATATTTAATGGTTTGACACAGCCCCACCATCATACTTCGTTTAGTTCGGCTCTCTTGTACACATGGTGAACACTTAGTACCACTCATGCGACCTAACTGATTTGTCTCGTAGCTCTCTTGTCTACATGGTGTCCTTCACTTGGAATCACGCATGCGACCTAGCTACATTTATCTTTCACGTAGCTCTCTTGTCTACATGGGATACATCTCGTATCACACATGTGACCTAGCTACTACTGAGGGTGTCTCGTAGCTTTCTTGTACACATGATGTGCACTCGGCATCATACATGTGACCTAGCTACGCTCCCTCTATTTCATTCGATCTCTCCAGAATGTTCAGGGATCTCTCTCTCTATATTTATTTCCATTCTTCCAATAGTCGATTTATATTTTAACATCAGCTAGTATATTTATATAATAGGCTGAAATATAAGAATGTACATGAAATTATTGTAATATTTACATACAAACTTACCTTGGTGCAAAATGTGGAAATTTTGCAATTTAGTCAAAACTTTTTCCTTCCCAGTTCGAGATCAATTCGCGTCTTTCTTGATCTATAATAACACATTTAGCTCATTTAATACTCATACTATTTATTTCAATCCAAAAATCACATCATGGAAAAATTACATTTTGCCCCTAACTTTTACAAAATTACAATTTTGCCCCTAGGCTCGGAATTTAATTTCAGCCCTTATTCTTATATTTTATGATATGCTGAACATTTTCTCTTCTACAACAACATCAAATTCTCACTCTATCATATAGTTATGAACAATAGGTATTTTCTGGATTATCTTTGTTTTACTCGTTTTCACTTAAAACCGAGTAGCACAAGTTATTTAACATAATTTAAAACCTCATATTCTATCATAAAACATCAAAATACACAAATTTCACCTATGGGTATTTTTCCAAATATGAACCCTAGGTTAAATTATTACTAGCATAAGCTTAATCGAGCTTAGGGATTCCAAAAACGTAAAGAACATTAAAAACGGGGCTTGGAATCACTTACTATGGAGCTTGAAAATTGAAGAAACCCTAGCTATGGAGAGAGGGAGAATTCGGCAGCAACTAAGGAGGATGATGATCAATTTTGTGTTATTTTTCCCATTTTATTTCATTTAATATCCAAATGACCAAAATGCCCCTCCTTACTAAACTTTCAAAAATTCCTTCCATGTCCTAATTTTGTCCATGAACTTAAAATTGGTCAAATTGCTATTTAAGACCTCTAATTAATATTCCAAAACAATTTCATACTAAAAACTTCCGGGATGCAAATTTTGCAACTTATTCGATTTAGTCCCTACTTTCAATTTAAGCACTTTAGGCATAGAATTTCATCACGAAATTTTCACACAATCATGCAATCATATCATAAACCCCAAAATAATTATAAAACAATTATTTCTATCTCGGATTTGTGGTCACGAAACCACTATTCGATTAGGCCCTAATTCGGGTTGTCACAATTCTCCCCCTTTTGAGATTTTCGTCCCGAAAATCTTACCGTAAAGAGGTTTGGGTCTTGTTTCCTCATAGCTTCCTCGGGTTCCCACGTAGCCTCTTCTATCCCATGTCGTGCCACAATACTTTCACTAAAGCTATACTTTTATTTCTTAAGCTGTTTAACCTCTCGAGCCAAAATCTTTATTGGTTTCTCCTCATAGGTCATATCCGATCGAATCTCAATTTACGTTGGGAAATCACATGTGAAGGATCGAACTATAACGTCGCAACATTGATACATGAAACACGTTATGAATTCTTTCTAACTTTCTGCGGTAAGGCCAACCGATATGCCCTTGGTCCAATTCTCTCGGTAATCTCGTGCGGCCCAATAAAAGCGGACTCAACTTGCCTTTTCGACTAAATCTCGAATCTTTTCCATGGTGACACCTTCAAGAACACTTTATCACCCACGAAATTCAATCTCTTTTCTTTTAAATCGCATATGACTTTTGTCGATCTGAAGCGACTTTCAAGCAATCCCGAATTACTTTTATTTTCTCTTGGTTTCTTTAACTAGATCAACTCCATGAATCTGTTTCTCACTAAGCTCGGTCCAATATAAAGGAGTCCGACACTTACGACCATACAAGGCTTAAATGCGGTGCCATTTGTATACTTGATTGATAAGCTGTTATTGTAGGCAAACTCAATCAAAGATAGATATTTCTCCCAACTACCTCCAAATTCTAAAACACGACATCTAAGCATATCTTGAGTACGGATTACTCTTTCCGTTTGACCATCTGTTTGTGGATGAAATGCGGTACTAAAGTTCAATTTTGTACCCAAAGCTTCTTGTAACTTTTCCAAAATCTCGAGGTAAATCTTGGATCTCTATCGATATTATAGACATAGGTACTCGTGCAACTTCACAATTTCAGCAATATATAATTGGCTAATTTATCAAGTGAGTAATCAGTGCGTCTTGGTATAAAGTGGGCTGACTTTGTTAATCTATCAACCACTACCCAAACAGCATCCTTCTTTTTAGGAGTTAAAGGCAAACCGGTTACAAAATCCATGGTAATCTTGTCCCATTTCCACTCGGGCACCATTACGGTTGAAGTAATCACGAAGGCACTTGATGTTCACTTTTACTTGTTGACAGATCAAACACTTGGTTACAAATTCAAAAATGTCCCTTTTCATACCGCCACCAATGACTTCTTTAAATCATTATACATTTTTGTGCTACCGGGATGAGCGATAAACAACCATTGTGCGCCTCATGTAATATTTTACGAATCAATTTATCGTTTTTCGGCACACATATCTGTCTCGAAACATCAAACATTCATCTGGTCCAACTCGAAAATCGAGTCGTAACTTTGATTAGCATTGAGTTCTCTTGATCCGCAACTCACTATCATTCTTTTGAGCATCACAAATCAAGCGGAGAAATAACGGTTTAGCTCTCATCTCGCTAAGATTGACCCATCATCGAGACAATGCTAACCCGTGTTCATGGCTCTCAAAGTAAAAGAAATTTTACGCTCAAGGCGTCAAGCAACTTCATTTGCTTTTCAGGATGATAATCAATCACTAGATCATAATCCTTTAATAATTCAAGCCATCTTGACATGCATGATTGAGATCCTTTTGATTCATCAAGTACTTCAAACTTTTGTGATCGGTAAAAATTCGGCATTTTCACCGTACAAATAATGTCGCCAAATCTTCAAGGCAAAAACAACAATGACGGTTCCAAATCATGTGTAGGATAGTTCTTCTCATGCGGTTTTAAGCGTCTCGAAGCATAAGCTACCACTTTACCCTCTTGCATCAACACACATCCAAGGCACATCAATGATGCATCACTATAAATTACGAACTCCTTTCGACTCGGGCTGTACTAAAATTGGTGCTTCATCAATCGTGCTTTCAACTTTTCAAAACTTTGTTGACATTTATCAGTCCATTCAAACTTAACATTCTTTTGCAACAACTTAGTCATAGGAGAGGCAATCATCGAAAATCCTTCAACAAAGCGTCTATAATACCGGCTAAGCCTAAAAGCTTCTAACCTCGGATACATTCTTGGCGGTTTCCAATCAACGATCGCGAAATCTTGCTTGGATCCACCGAATACCATCACGAGACTATATGCCCCAAAATCCGACTTCACGAAGCGAACTCACTTTTACTAAACTTGGCAAGCAGTTTCTTTTCTCTCAAGATCTGCAATATAGTTCTCAAGTGTTGGCATGTTCGGACTCATCTCGAGAATAAATTAAAATGTCATCTATAAACACTACTACAAACTTATCCAAATATGGCGGAAGATCCGATTCATTAAGTCCATAAATATATTTGGAGCATTTGTTAAGCGAAAGGCATCACAAGAAACTCATAATGTCCATACCTTGTCCTAAAGGCGGTTTTCGGCACATCGACTCCTTAACTCTCATTTGGTAGTAACCGGACCTCAAATCAATCTTTGAAAACACTGTGGCCCCTTTAAGCGATCGAATAAATCATCAATCCTCGGTAATGGGTACTTGTTCTTTATAGTCACCTTATTAAGTAGCGGTAATCAATGCAAAGTCTCATTGAACCATCCTTCTTCTTCTGAATAATCTGAGAGCACCCGGGAGAGAAACTCGGTCTCACAAATCCCTTGTGCATTAACTCTTGCAATTGAGCCTTCAATTCTTTTAATTGATCGAGCCATTCTATATGGAGCAATCGAGATCGGTGCGTGCGGCAACAAATCAATGGCAAAATCTATCTCTCTGTTCGGAGGCAACCCGGGCAATTCCTCGGAAATACATCCGAAACTCACAGGACTATCGATGCTTGATTCAAATTTCAGTTGAGGCAACTCAATATTCATTACATAAGCGGATAAGCTTCACACCCTTTTCTCATGTATTTACGTGCGGACATATGCGAAATCACCATAGGCAATTTATTTGATTCATCTGTTTCAACCCACGAAATTTCTCCATTTTCACATTTCAACTCTAGTGTCTTTTGTTTACAATCTACCTTAGCATCATACAATGTTAACGGTCCATTCCCAAGATAACGTCAAACTCACCAAATGGTATGACATCAAGTTGGCGAAAAAGCAGTGACCTTGAATCATTAATGGGCAATTCTTGCAAACCTTGTCAACTAGCACATATTGGCCTAAGGGTTCGACACTTTAATTGTAAAATCGATAAATTCAACGAGCAACTTTTTATTGGATACTAAATTCATGCAAATATAGGAATGAGTGGACCGGGATCAATCAATGCAATAACAATAGTATCATAGAGAAAATGTACGATAATGACATCGGAGATGATGCATCTTCTCGAGCACGTATAGCATAAGCTCTAGCGGTGCTCTAGCCACGATCTTGCCGTTAAATCTTTCATCACAGTTTTACTACTAGTCCCACCTCCCGTATTTCTCGGTGGTCTACCTCTACTAGCGGTGGTATTCTATCTAGCACTCTGAAATCTTTCTTCTTTAACTTTCTCTGGACAATCTCTAATAAAATGCTCGCGAGAACCGCATCTGAAACAAGCTCGCTCGGTCCCCCAACACTCACCATAATGTTGCACGCCACATTCGCGACACTCGGGCTTTCTAGGTCGCACATTACCCACACTTGCCACGAAGTAGCTTGAGCTTTAGACCCCGAATATGCTCTACTACGATCTCTGTGTGAATCCCCAATTGAAACTGTCATTCGAGGGTTTGTCTCTTTGGACCTCTTTGGTTGAGATTGAAATGGCTTGCTTATCTGTCTTTTTCGACATCTCGGGCCTCAATAGCGCTTTTCTTCTTTCTTTGTTCAATTCTTGACTTTAAGAGCTCGATCAACCAATACTACAAATTCTTTCAACTCCAAAATTCCTACAAGCACTTTAATGTCCTCATTCAGCCCATCTTCAAATCTTCTACACATAATGGCCTCGGTGGACACACATTCACAGGCATACTTGCTGAGTCTTACAAATTCACGTTCATACTCGCTCTGAGACATTTCCCTGCTTCAATTCAAGGAACTCCTTCCGTTTTTGATCAATAAATCGCTGACTTATGTATTTCTTTCTAAATTCTTCTGGAAGAAATCCCAAGTAACTTTTCTTTTGGCACCACTTGCAACCAAAGTCTTCCACCGTGGTAAGCGAATCTCTCAAAAGTGATCTGACACACTTTAAGCATTCCTCGGGTGTACATGAGAGCTCATCAAATACGGGTAGAATTTTCAAGCGAATTCCGCTTTCTCGGGATCATCATCGACCTTTGCTCTAAACTCTTGACCCCTTGTTTTGAATCTTGTCAACCGGAGGCTTGTTCATTCTTACCAAATCTATACCTTGGCAGACTCTGAGGAATCATCGAGGTATAGGAGGGTGGAGGAGGTTGAGCATTTGGATTTGCTCGAATAAATTGATATACCAATTGTTCATCATTTGGAGAAAGGCATCCGAGCCTCATCTCCTTGTCTCAATGTCTCAGGTCTACTTTCCTGGTAGCGGTCCCTTGTGCGGGGCCGGCGCATTACTAGCGACATCATCACCGCAGTTCCTTGAGGATCCATTACTATATTAAAACAAAACACAGTTTAGAATAATCGAGTCACCACACTATCACAATATTTTTATGGCATGTATAGCTAGACTTTTACACACACTTTATTAGTCAGAGAACCGACTAAACCATAGCTCGATACCACTAAATGTAACACCCTTACCGTTTCTGTCGTAGGAGCAGATACAAGGTATTACGAACATAACACATACCATTAAACATAACCGAGATATAAATATGTCATCCAATTTGATAGTGCATCGTATAACATATGTCTTGAACAATATTAGCCAACTTTAATGGCTTGTACAAAGTAGCTGGTCGAGTATCTTGTAACTAATATTTTAAACCTAGACAAATATGACACGTAACAAAATAATTAAGCCTACTATACATGCCATAATTCAAAGCGTTTAGTTCAAATACCCTAAAGTATGATAGTGCGGGTAGATCTTCACGATCCTTAACTCTGAGCAAGCGAAGGACACTATAAGACAAAGAGAGAGAAACAAAGTAAGCTTATAGCTTAGTAAGTAAGTATGTAAATACTAATTAAAGAATCTAACATGTTTACACAACAATTCAAGTATATCTACTTTAACTTCACTATTCATTCCACTTTGATTAAGCTGTCTCTGCTGCGTCATATTCACTAAATAAATCATAACTCGAGTTACAAAACTCGAAATTCAAATCCGTAAAATTTCCTGAATCTAGACTCATAAATCTTTTTGCTAATTTTTTTCTATAATTTTGGTTCAGCCGATTAGTACAGTTTATTAGTTAAAGTTTCCCTGTTACACAGCTCGACTGATCTGACCTCTGTTCACTACGAATTGAATTTCTCTCAGTACACAATTCAAAAAACCCTGAAGTCTGTTTCATTTAAAACTAGTCTCAATAAGTAATTTAGGCATGTAAACTATATTTCTTAATTTGCTTTGTACAATTTTAATGATTTTTCAAAGTTGGAACAGGGGATCACGTATTCATCCTGAGCAAGTCACATACAATTGTAAATATCTCAAAATATAGAATTCCTTTGCTTGCTCTGTTTCTTTTATATGAAAGTAGACTCATTAAACTTTAATTTCACATCTCATTCAACCTCTAATTATATTCCTCCTATTTTTGGTGATTTTTCAAAATCACGTCACTGCTACCATCTAAAAACAGTTTTAATGCTAATTTCACTCTTTCACACATTCTTTATGCTAACCTCATTTTATCTTATATATGTATATACCACAAATCATTTTCACCACATTTCATTCACCATAAGTGTAGGTCCAAACCACAATATCACCACAAAACCATCCCGTTGAACAATTCGGATCAATCCTCGATATTTAATGGTTTGACACACACCCCACCATCATACTTCGTTTAGTTCGGCTCTCTTGTACACATGGTGAACACTTAGTACCACTCATGCGACCTAACCGATTTGTCTCGTAGCTCTCTTGTCTACATGGTGTCCTTCACTTGGAATCACGCATGCTTGTCTACACCTAGCTACATTTATCTTTCACGTAGCTCTCTTGTCTACATGGGATACATCTCGTATCACACATGTGACCTAGCTACTACTGAGGTGTCTCGTAGCTTTCTTGTACACATGATGTGCACTCGGCATCATACATGTGACCTAGCTATGCTCCTCTATTTCATTCGATCTCTCCGAATGTTCAGCCGGGATCTCTCTCTATATTTATTTCCATTCTTCCAATAGTCGATTTATATTTTAACATCAGCTAGTATATTTATATAATAGGCTGAAATATAAGAATGTACATGAAATTATTGTAATATTTACATACAAACTTACCTTGGTGCAAAATGTGGAAATTTTGCAATTTAGTCCAAAACTTTTTCCTTCCCCGTTCGAGATCAATTCGCGTCTTTCTTGATCTATAATAACACATTTAGCTCATTTAATACTCATACTATTTATTTCAATCCAAAAATCACATCATGGAAAAATTACATTTTGCCCCTAACTTTACAAAATTACGATTTTACCCCTAGGCTCGGAATTTAATTTCAGCCCTTATTCTTATATTTTATGATATGCTGAACATTTTCTCTTCTACAACAACATCAAATTCTCACTCTATCATATAGTTATGAACAATAGGTATTTTCTGGATTATCTTTGTTTTACTCGTTTTCACTTAAAACCGAGTAGCACAAGTTATTTAACATAATTTAAAACCTCATACTCTATCATAAAACATCAAAATACACAAATTTCACCTATGGGTATTTTTCCAAATATGAACCCTAGGTTAAATTATTACTAGCATAAGCTTAATCGAGCTTAGGGATTCCAAAAGCGTAAAGAACATTAAAAGCGGGGCTTGGAATCACTTACTATGGAGCTTGAAAATTGAAGAAACCCTAGCTATGGAGAGAGGAGAATTCGGCAGCAACTAAGGAGGATGATGATCAATTTTGTGTTATTTTTCCCATTTTATTTCATTTAATATCCAAATGACCAAAATGCCCTCCTTACTAAACTTTCAAAAATTCCTTCCATGTCCTAATTTTGTCCATGAACTTAAAATTGGTCAAATTGCTATTTAAGACCTCCTAATTAATATTCCAAAACAATTTCATACTAAAACTTCGGGATGCAAATTTTGCAACTTATTCGATTTAGTCCCTACTTTCAATTTAAGCACTTTAGGCATAGAATTTCATCACGAAATTTTCACACAATCATGCAATCATATCATAAACCCCAAAATAATTATAAAACAATTATTTCTATCTCGGATTTGTGGTCACGAAACCACTATTCTGATTAGGCCCTAATTCGGGTTGTCACAATTCTCCCCCCTTTTGAGATTTTCGTCCCCGAAAATCTTACCGGTAAAGAGGTTTGGGTACTGTTTCCTCATAGCTTCCTCGGGTTCCCACGTAGCCTCTTCTATCCCATGTCGTGCCACAATACTTTCACTAAAGCTATACTTTTATTTCTTAAGCTGTTTAACCTCTCGAGCCAAAATCTTTATTGGTTTCTCCTCATAGGTCATATCCGATCGAATCTCAATTTCTGTTGGGAAATCACATGTGAAGGATCGAACTATAACGTCATAACATTGATACATGAAACACGTTATGAATTCTTTCTAACTCTGCTTAGGTAAAGATAACCGATATGCCTTTGGTCCAATTCTCTCGATAATCTCAATGCGGCCCAATAAAACGCGGACTCAACTTGCCTTTTCGACTAAATCTCGAATCTTTTTCCATGGTGACACCTTCAAGAACACTTTATCACCCACGAAATTCAATCTCTTTTCTTTTTAAATCTGCATATGACTTTTGTCGATCTGAAGCGACTTTCAAGCAATCCCGAATTACTTTTATTTTCTCTTGGTTTCTTTAACTAGATCAACTCCATGAATCTGTTTCTCACTAAGCTCGGTCCAATATAAAGGAGTCCGACACTTACGACCATACAAGGCTTAAATGCGGTGCCATTTGTATACTTGATTGATAAGCTGTTATTGTAGGCAAACTCAATCAAAGATAGATATTTCTCCCAACTACCTCCAAATTCTAAAACACGACATCTAAGCATATCTTGAGTACGGATTACTCTTTCCGTTTGACCATCTGTTTGTGGATGAAATGCGGTACTAAAGTTCAATTTTGTACCCAAAGCTTCTTGTAACTTTTCCAAAATCTCGAGGTAAATCTTGGATCTCTATCGATATTATAGATATAGGTACTCCGTGCAACTTCACAATTTCAGCAATATATAATTGGCTAATTTATCAAGTGAGTAATCGGTGCGTCTTGGTATAAAGTGGGCTGACTTTGTTAATCTATCAACCACTACCCAAACAGCATCCTTCTTTTTAGGAGTTAAAGGCAAACCGGTTACAAAATCCATGGTAATCTTGTCCCATTTCCACTCGGGCACCATTAGGTTGAAGTAATCACGAAGGCACTTGATGTTGACTTTTACTTGTTGACAGATCAAACACTTGGTTACAAATTCAAAATGTCCCTTTTCATACAGCCACCAATCGACTTCTTTAAATCATTATACATTTTGTGCTACCGGGATGAGCGATAAACAACCATTGTGCGCCTCATGTAATATTTTACGAATCAATTTATCGTTTTCGGCACACATATCCTGTCTCGAAACATCAAACATTCATCCGGTCCAACTCGAAAATCTGAGTCGTAACTTTGATTAGCATTGAGTTCTCTTGATCCGCAACTCACTATCATTCTTTTGAGCATCACAAATCAAGCTGGAGAAATAATGGTTTAGCTCTCATCTCGCTAAGATTGACCCATCATCGAGACAATGCTAACCCGTGTTCATGGCTCTCAAAGTAAAAAGAAATTTTACGCTCAAGGCGTCGGCAACTTCATTTGCTTTTCAGGATGATAATCAATCACTAGATCATAATCCTTTAATAATTCAAGCCATCTTATTTGTCATGATTCAGATCCTTTTGATTCATCAAGTACTTCAAACTTTTGTGATCGGTAAAAATTCGGCATTTTCACCGTACAAATAATGTCGCCAAATCTTCAAGGCAAAAACAACAATGACAGTTCCAAATCATGTGTAGGATAGTTCTTCTCATGCGGTTTTAAGCGTCTCGAAGCATAAGCTACCACTTTACCCTCTTGCATCAACACACATCCAAGGCACATCAATGATGCATCACTATAAATTACGAACTCCTTTCGACTAAAATTTGTACTAAAATTGGTGCTTCATCAATCGTGCTTTCAACTTTTCAAAGCTTTGTTGACATTTATCAGTCCATTCAAACTTAACATTCTTTTGCAACAACTTAGTCATAGGAGGCAATCATCGAAAATCCTTCAACAAAGCGTCTATAATACCGGCTAAGCCTAAAAAGCTTCTAACCTCGGATACATTCTTGGGCGGTTTCCAATCAACGATCGCGAAATCTTGCTTGGATCCACCGAATACCATCACCGAGACTATATGCCCCAAAATCCGACTTCACGAAGCGAACTCACTTTTACTAAACTTGGCAAGCAGTTTCTTTTCTCTCAAGATCTGCAATATAGTTCTCAAGTGTTCGGCATGTTTAGACTCATCTCGAGAATAAATTAAAATGTCATCTATAAACACTACTACAAACTTATCCAAATATGGTAGGAAGATCCGATTCATTAAGTCCATAAATATATTTGGAGCATTTGTTAAGCGAAAGGCATCACAAGAAACTCATAATGTCCATACCTTGTCCTAAAGGCGGTTTTTATTTTCGACTCCTTAACTCTCGGTGGTAGTAACGGACCTCAAATCAATCTTTGAAAACTTGTGGCCCCCTTTAAGCGATCGAATAAATCATCAATCCTCGGTAATGGGTACTTGTTCTTTATAGTCACCTTATTAAGGTAGCGGTAATCAATGCAAAGTCTCATTGAACCATCCTTCTTCTTCTGAATAATACTGAGAGCACCCGGGGAGAGAAACTCGGTCTCACAAATCCCTTGTCATTAACTCTTGCAATTGAGCCTTCAATTCTTTTAATTGATCGAGCCATTCTATATGGAGCAATCGAGATCGGTGCGATGCTGGCAACAAATCAATGGCAAAATCTATCTCTGTTCGGGAGGCAACCGGGCAATTCCTCGGAAATACATCCGGAAACTCACGGACTATCGATGCTTGATTCAAATTTCAGTTGAGGCAACTCAATATTCATTACATAAGCGGATAAGCTTCACACCCTTTTCTCATGTATTTACATGCGGACATATGCGAAATCACCATAGGCAATTTATTTGATTCATCTGTTTCAACCCACGAATTTCTCCATTTTCACATTTCAACTCTAGTGTCTTTTGTTTACAATCTACCTTAGCATCATACAATGTTAACGGTCCATTCCCAAGATAACATCAAACTCACCAAATGGTAATGACATCAAGTTGGCGGAAAAGCAGTGACCTTGAATCATTAATGGGCAATTCTTGCAAACCTTGTCAACTAGCACATATTGGCTTAAGGGTTCGACACTTTAATTGTAAACTCGATAAATTCAACGAGCAACTTTTTATTGGATACTAAATTCATGCAAATATAGGAATGAGTGGACCGGGATCAATCAATGCAATAACGATAGTATCATAGAGAAAAAATGTACCGATAATGACATCGGAGATGATGCATCTTCTCGCACGCGTATAGCATAAGCTCTAGCGGTGCTCTAGCCACGATCTTGCCGTTAAATCTTTCATCACAGTTTTACTACTAGTCCCACCTCCTGTATTCCTCGGTGGTCTACCTCTACTAGCGGTGGTATTACATCTAGCACTCTGAAATCTTTCTTCTTTAACTTTCTCGGACAATCTCTAATAAAATGCTCGCGAGAACAAAGACACAAACAAGCTCGCTTCGGTCCCCAACACTCACCATAATGTTGCTCGCCACATTCTCGACACTCGGGCTTTCTAGGTCGCACATTACCCACACTTGCCATGAAGTAGCTTGAGCTTTAGACCCGAATATGCTCTACTACGATCTCGTGTGAATCCCCAATTGAAACTGTCATTCGAGGGTTTGTCTCTTTGGACCTCTTTGGTTGAGATTGAAATGGCTTGCTTATCTGTCTTTTTCTGACATCTCGGGCCTCAATAGCAGCTTTTCTTCTTTCTTTGTTCAATTCTTCGGCTTTAAGAGCTCGATCAACCAATACTACAAATTCTTTCAACTCCAAAATTCCTACAAGCACTTTAATGTCCTCATTCAGCCCATCTTCAAATCTTCTACACATAATGGCCTCGGTGGACACACATTCACGGGCATACTTGTTGAGTCTTACAAATTCGCGTTCATACTGCTCTGAGACATTTTCCCCTGCTTCAATTCAAGGAACTCCTTCCGTTTTTGATCAATAAATCGCTGACTTATGTATTTCTTTCTAAATTCTTCCTGGAAGAAATCCCAAGTAACTTTTTCTTTTGGCACCACTGCAACCAAAGTCTTCCACCAGTGGTAAGCCGAATCTCTCAAAAGTGATACAGCACACTTTAAGCATTCCTCGGGTGTACACAAGAGCTCATCAAATACACGGGTAGAATTTTCAAGCCAGAATTCCGCTTTCTCAGGATCATCATCGACCTTTGCTCTAAACTCTTCGGCCCCTTGTTTTCGAATCTTGTCAACCGGAGGCTTGTTCATTCTTACCAAATCTATACCTTGAGCAGCTACAGGAATCATCTGAGGTATAGGAGGGGGTGGAGGAGGTTGAGCATTTGGATTTGCTCGAATAAATTCAGTATACCAATTGTTCATCATTTGGAGAAAGGCATCCCGAGCCTCATCTCCTTGTCTCAATGTCTCAGGTCTACTTTCCACAAAGTGCGGTCCCTTGTCGGGGCCGGCGCATTACTAGCAAACATCATCACCGCAGTTCCTTCAGGATCCATTACTATATTAAAACAAAACACAGTTTAGAATAATCAGGAGTCACCACACTATCACAATATTTTTATGGCATGTATAGCTAGACTTTTACACACACTTTATTAGTTCGAGAACCGACTAAACCATAGCTCTGATACCACTAAATGTAACACCCCTTACCCGTTACCGTCGCCGGAACAGGATACAAGGTATTACCAGAATATAACACATACCATTAAACATAACCGAGATATAAATATGTCATCCAATTTGATAGTGCATCGTATAACATATGTCTTGAACAATATTAGCCAACTTTAATGGCTTGTACAAAGTAGCTGGTCGAGTACTGTAACTAATATTTTAAACCTAGACAAATATGACACGTAACAAAATAATTAAGCCTACTATACATGCCATAATTCAAAACGTTTAGTTCAGATACCCTAAAGTATGATAGTGCGGGTAGATCTTCACGATCCTTAACTCTGAGCAAGCGAAGGATGCTATAAGACAAAAGAGAAAAAAAAGTAAGCTTATAGCTTAGTAAGTAAGTATGTAAATACTAATTAAAGAATCTAACATGTTTACACAACAATTCAAGTATATCTCTTTGTAACTTCACTATTCATTCCACTTTGATTAAGCTGTCTCGCTGCATCATATTCACTAAATAAATCATAACTCGAGTTACAAAACTCGAAATTCAAATCCGTAAAATTTCCTGAATCTAGACTCATAAATCTTTTTGCTAATTTTTTTTCTATAATTTTTGGTTCATCCGATTAGTACAGTTTATTAGTTAAAGTTTCCCCTGTTACACAGCTCGGCTGATCTGACCTCTGTTCACTACAAATTGAATTTCTCTCAGTACACAATTCAAAAACCCTGAAGTCTGTTTCATTTAAAACTAGTCTCAATAAGGAATTTAGGCATGTAAACTATATTTCTTAATTTGCTTTGTACAATTTTTAATGATTTTTCAAAGTTGGAACAGGGGATCACGTATTCATCCTGAGCAAGTCACATACAATTGTAAATATCTCAAAATATAGAATTCCTTTGCTTGCTCTGTTTCTTTTATATGAAAGTAGACTCATTAAAATTTAATTTCACATCTCATTCAACTTCTAATTATATTCCTTCTATTTTTGGTGATTTTTCAAAATCACGTCACTGCTACCATCTAAAAACAGTTTTAATGCTAATTTCACTCTTTCACACATTCTTTATGCTAACCTCATTTTATCTTATATATGTATATACCACAAATCATTTTCACCACATTTCATTCACCAAAAGTGTAGGTCCAAACCACAATATCACCACAAAACCATCCCGTTGAACAATTCGGATCAATCCTCGATATTTAATGGTTTCAGCACACAGCCCCACCATCATACTTCGTTTAGTTCGGCTCTCTTGTACACATGGTGAACACTTAGTACCACTCATGCGACCTAACCGATTTGTCTCGTAGCTCTCTTGTCTATATGGTGTCCTTCACTTGGAATCACGCATGCGACCTAGCTACATTTATCTTTCACGTAGCTCTCTTGTCTACATGGGATACATCTCGTATCACACATGTGACCTAGCTACTACTGAGGTGTCTCGTAGCTTTCTTGTACACATGATGTGCACTCAGCATCATACATGTGACCTAGCTACGCTCCCTCTATTTCATTCGATCTCTCCGAATGTTCAACCGGGATCTCTCTCTCTATATTTATTTCCATTCTTCCAATAGTCGATTTATATTTTAACATCAGCTAGTATATTTATATAATAGGCTGAAATATAAGAATGTACATAAAATTATTGTAATATTTACATACAAACTTACCACAGTGCGAAATGTGGAAATTTTGCAATTTAGTCCAAAACTTTTTCCTTCCCCTGTTCGAGATCAATTCGCGTCTTTCTTGATCTATAATAACACATTTAGCTCATTTAATACTCATACTATTTATTTCAATCCAAAATCACATCATGGAAAAATTACATTTTGCCCCTAACTTTTACAAAATTACGATTTTGCCCCTAGGCTCTGGAATTTAATTTCAGCCCTTATTCTTATATTTTATGATATGCTGAACATTTTCTCTTCTACAACAACATCAAATTCTCACTCTATCATATAGTTATGAACAATAGGTATTTTTCTGGATTATCTTGCTTTTACTCGTTTTCACTTAAAACCGAGTAGCACAAGTTATTTAACATAATTTAAAACCTCATATTCTATCATAAAACATCAAAATACACAAATTTCACCTATGGGTATTTTTCCAAATATGAACCCTAGGTTAAATTATTACTAGCATAAGCTTAATCGAGCTTCCGAGATTCCAAAAACGTAAAGAACATTAAAAACGGGGCTTGAAATCACTTACTATGGAGCTTGAAAATTGAAGAAACCCTAGCTATGGAGAGAGGGAGAATTCGGCAGCAACTAAGGAGGATGATGATCAATTTTGTGTTATTTTTCCCATTTTATTTCATTTAATATCCAAATGACCAAAATGCCCTCCTTACTAAACTTTCAAAATTCCTTCCATGTCCTAATTTTGTCCATGAACTTAAAATTGGTCAAATTGCTATTTAAGACCTCCTAATTAATATTCCAAAACAATTTCATACTAAAACTTCGGGATGCAAATTTTGCAACTTATTCGATTTAGTCCCTACTTTCAATTTAAGCACTTTAGGCATAGAATTTCATCACGAAATTTTCACACAATCATGCAATCATATCATAAACCCCAAAATAATTATAAAACAATTATTTCTATCTCGGATTTGTGGTCACGAAACCACTATTCGATTAGGCCCTAATTGGGTTGTCACAATTCTCCCCCCTTTTGAGATTTTCGTCCCGAAAATCTTACCCATAAAGAGGTTTGGGTCTGTTTCCTCATAGCTTCCTCAGTTCCCACGTAGCCTCTTCTATCCCATGTCCGTGCCTACAATACTTTCACTAAAGCTATACTTTTATTTCTTAACTGTTTAACCTCTCGAGCCAAAATCTTTATTGGTTTCTCCTCATAGGTCATATCCGATCGAATCTCAATTTCATTGGGAAATCACATGTGAAGGATCGAACTATAACGTCGCAACATTGATACATGAAACACGTTATGAATTCTTTCTAACTCTGCCGGTAAGGCCAACCGATATGCCATCTGGTCCAATTCTCTCAAGAATCTCAGACGGCCCAATAAAACGCGGACTCAACTTGCCTTTTCGACTAAATCTCGAATCTTTTTCCATGGTGACACCTTCAAGAACACTTTATCACCCACGAAATTCAATCTCTTTTCTTTTTAAATCGCATATGACTTTTGTCGATCCGAAGCGACTTTCAAGCAATCGAATTACTTTTATTTTCTCTTCGGTTTCTTTAACTAGATCAACTCCGTGAATCTGTTTCTCACTAAGCTCGGTCCAATATAAAGGAGTCCGACACTTACGACCATACAAGGCTTCATGCGGTGCCATTTGTATACTTGATTGATAAGCTGTTATTGTAGGCAAACTCAATCAAAGATAGATATTTCTCCCAACTACCTCCAAATTCTAAAACACAACATCTAAGCATATCTTGAGTACCGGATTACTCTTTCCGTTTGACCATCTGTTTGTGGATGAAATGCGGTACTAAAGTTCAATTTTGTACCCAAAGCTTCTTGTAACTTTTTCCAAAATCTCGAGGTAAATCTTGGATCTCTATCGATATTATAGATATAGGTACTCCGTGCAACTTCACAATTTCAGCAATATATAATTCGCTAATTTATCAAGTGAGTAATCAGTACGTCTTGGTATAAAGTGGGCTGACTTTGTTAATCTATCAACCACTACCCAAACAAGCATCCTTCTTTTTAGGAGTTAAAGGCAAACCGGTTACAAAATCCATGGTAATCTTGTCCCATTTCCACTCGAGGCACCATTAGGTTGAAGTAATCCTCAAGGCACTTGATGTTCAACTTTTACTTGTTGATGATCAAACACTTGGTTACAAATTCAAAATGTCCCTTTTCATACCGCCACCAATACTGACTTCTTTAAATCATTATACATTTTTGTGCTACCAGGATGAACCGATAAACAACCATTATGCGCCTCATGTAATATTTTCTCGAATCAATTTATCGTTTTTCGGCACACATATCCCGTCTCGAAACATCAAACATTCATCTGGTCCAACTCGAAAATCGAGTCGTAACTTTGATTCGCATTGAGTTCTCTTGATCCGCAACTCACTATCATTCTTTTGAGCATCACAAATCAAGCGGAGAAATAATGGTTTAGCTCTCATCTCGCTAAGATTGACCCATCATCGACAATGCTAACCCCGTGTTCATGGCTCTCAAAGTAAAAAGAAATTTTCGCTCAAGGCGTCAAGAACTACATTTGCTTTTCCGGATGATAATCAATCACTAGATCATAATCCTTTAACAATTCAAGCCATCTTATTTGTCGCAGATTCAGATCCTTTTGATTCATCAAGTACTTCAAACTTTTGTGATCAGTAAAAATTCGGCATTTTCACCGTACAAATAATGTCGCCAAATCTTCAAGGCAAAAACAACAATGCCGCCCAAATCATGTGTAGGATAGTTCTTCTCATGCGGTTTTAACTGTCTCAAGCATAAGCTACCACTTTACCCTCTTGCATCAACACACATCCAAGGCACATCAATGATGCATCACTATAAATTACGAACTCCTTTCCTGACTCGGGCTGTACTAAAATTGGTGCTTCAGTCAATCGTGCTTTCAACTTTTCAAAGCTTTGTTGACATTTATCAGTCCATTCGAACTTAACATTCTTTTGCAACAACTTAGTCATAGGAGAGGCAATCATCGAAAATCCTTCAACAAAACGTCTATAATACCCGGCTAAGCCTAAAAAGCTTCTAACCTCGGATACATTCTTGGGCGGTTTCCAATCAACGATCGCAGAAATCTTGCTTGGATCCACCCGAATACCATCACCTGAGACTATATGCCCCAAAAATCCGACTTCACGAAGCCAGAACTCACTTTTACTAAACTTGGCAAACAGTTTCTTTTCTCTCAAGATCTGCAATATAGTTCTCAAGTGTTCGGCATGTTCAGACTCATCTCGAGAATAAATTAAAATGTCATCTATAAACACTACTACAAACTTATCCAAATATGGGGAAGATCTGATTCATTAAGTCCATAAATATATTTGGAGCATTTGTTAAGCGAAAGGCATCACAAGAAACTCATAATGTCCATACCTTGTCCTAAAGGCGGTTTTCGACATCCGACTCCTTAACTCTCATTGGTAGTAACCGGACCTCAAATCAATCTTTGAAAACACTGTGGCCCCTTTAAGCGATCGAATAAATCATCAATCCTCGGTAATGGGTACTTGTTCTTTATAGTCACCTTATTGTCGACGGTAATCAATGCAAAGTCTCATTGAACCATCCTTCTTCTTTACGAATAATACAGGAGCACCCCAGGGAGAGAAACTCGGTCTCACAAATCCCTTGTCTGTTAACTCTTGCAACTGAGCCTTCAATTCTTTTAATTCAGTCGGAGCCATTCTATATGGAGCAATCGAGATCGGTGCAAGATGCAAGCAACAAATCAATGGCAAAATCTATCTCTCTGTTCGGAGGCAACCTGTGCAATTCCTCCGAAATACATCCGAAACTCACAGACTATCCAGATCGATTCAAATTTCAGTTGAGGCAACTCAATATTCATTACATAAGCCAGATAAGCTTCACACCCTTTTCTCATGTATTTCTGTGCAGACATGTGCGAAATCACCATAGGCAATTTATTTGATTCATCTGTTTCAACCCACAGAATTTCTCCATTTTCACATTTCAACTCTAGTGTCTTTTGTTTACAATCTACCTTAGCATCATACAATGTTAACCGGTCCATTCCCAAGATAACGTCAAACTCACCAAATGGTAACAGACATCAAGTTGGCAAAAAACAAGTGACCTTGAATCATTAATGGGCAATTCTTGCAAACCTTATCAACTAGCACATATTGGCTTAAGGGGTTCGACATTTTAATTGTAAACTCAGTAAATTCAACAGGCAACTTTTTATTGGATACTAAATTCATGCAAATATAGGAATGAGTGGACCCGGGATCAATCAATGCAATAACAATAGTATCATAGAGAGAAAATGTACCAGTAATGACATCGGGAGATGATGCATCTTCTCGGGCACGTATAGCATAAGCTCTAGCAGGTGCTCTAGCTTCTGATCTTGCCGTTAAATCTTTCATCACAGTTTTACTACTAGTCCCACCTCCTGTATTCCTCGGTGGTCTACCTCTACTAGCGGTGGTATTTCATCTAGCACTCAAATCTTTCTTCTTTAACTTTCTCTGGACAATCTCTAATAAAATGCTCATGAGAACCTTTTGAAACAAGCTCGCCGGTCCCCAACACTCACCATAATGTTGCTCGCCACATTGTCGACACTCGGGCTTTCTAGGTCGCACATTACCCACACTTGCCAATCAAGTAGCTTGAGCTTTAGACCCGAATATGCTCTACTACGATCTCTGTGTGAATCCCCAATTGAAACTGTCATTCGAGGGTTTGTCTCTTTGGACCTCTTTGGTTGAGATTGAAATGGCTTGCTTATCTGTCTTTTTTCGACATCTCGGGCCTCAATAGCGACTTTTCTTCTTTCTTTGTTCAATTCTTGACTTTAAGAGCTCGATCAACCAATACTACAAATTCTTTCAACTCCAAAATTCCTACAAGCACTTTAATGTCCTCATTCAGCCCATCTTCAAATCTTCTACACATAATGGCCTCGGTGGACACACATTCACAGGCATACTTGCTGAGCCTTACAAATTCGCGTTCATACTGCCATGACATTTTCCCTACTTCAATTCAAGGAACTCCTTCCGTTTTGATCAATAAATCGCTGACTTATGTATTTCTTTCTAAATTCTTCCTGGAAGAAATCCCAAGTAACTTTTTCTTTTGGCACCACTGCAACCAAAGTCTTCCACCAGTGGTAAGCCGAATCTCTCAAAAGTGATACAGCACACTTTAAGCATTCCTCGGGTGTACACAAGAGCTCATCAAATACACGGGTAGAATTTTCAAGCCAGAATTCCGCTTTCTTAGGATCATCATCGACCTTTGCTCTAAACTCTTCGGCCCCTTGTTTTCGAATCTTGTCAACCGGAGGCTTGTTCATTCTTACCAAATCTATACCTTGAGCAGCTACAGGAATCATCTGAGGTATAGGAGGGGGTGGAGGAGGTTGAGCATTTGGATTTGCTCGAATAAATTCAAGTATACCAATTGTTCATCATTTGGAGAAAGGCATCCCGAGCCTCATCTCCTTGTCTCAATGTCTCAGTCTACTTTCCACAGCGCGGTCCCTTGTGCGGGAGCGGCGCATTACTAAGTGACATCATCACCGCTTAGTTCCTTCAGGATCCATTACTATATTAAAACAAAACACGCTTTAGAATAATCAGAGTCACCACACTATCACAATATTTTTATGGCATGTATAGCTAGACTTTTACACACACTTTATTAGTCCGAGAACCGACTAAACCATAGCTCTGATACCACTAAATGTAACACCCCTTACCCGTTACCGTCGCCGGAACAGGATACAAGGTATTACCAGAATATAACACATACCATTAAACATAACCGAGATATAAATATGTCATCCAATTTGATAGTGCATCGTATAACATATGTCTTGAACAATATTAGCCAACTTTAATGGCTTGTACAAAGTAGCTGGTTGAGTACTGTAACTAATATTTTAAACCTAGACAAATATGACACGTAACAAAATAATTAAGCCTACTATACATGCCATAATTCAAAACGTTTAGTTCAGATACCCTAAAGTATGATAGTGCGGGTAGATCTTCACGATCCTTAACTCCTGAGCAAGCCGAAGGACACTATAAGACAAAAGAGAAAAACAAAGTAAGCTTATAGCTTAGTAAGTAAGTATGTAAATACTAATTAAAGAATCTAACATGTTTACACAACAATTCAAGTATATCTACTTTAACTTCACTATTCATTCCACTTTGATTAAGCTGTCTCTGCTGCATCATATTCACTAAATAAATCATAACTCGAGTTACAAAACTCGAAATTCAAATCCGTAAAATTTCCCTGAATCTAGACTCATAAATCTTTTTGCTAATTTTTTTCTATAATTTTTGGTTCATCCGATTAGTACAGTTTATTAGTTAAAGTTTCCCCTGTTACACAGCTCGGCTGATCTGACCTCTGTTCACTACGAATTGAATTTCTCTCAGTACACAATTGAAAAAACCCTGAAGTCTGTTTCATTTAAAACTAGTCTCAATAAGGAATTTAGGCATGTAAACTATATTTCTTAATTTGCTTTGTACAATTTTTAATGATTTTTCAAAGTTGGAACAGGGGATCACGTATTCATCCTGAGCAAGTCACATACAATTGTAAATATCTCAAAATATAGAATTCCTTTGCTTGCTCTGTTTCTTTTATATGAAAGTAGACTCATTAAACTTTAATTTCACATCTCATTCAACTTCTAATTATATTCCTCCTATTTTTGGTGATTTTTCAAAATCACGTCACTGCTACCATCTAAAAACAGTTTTAATGCTAATTTCACTCTTTCACACATTCTTTATGCTAACCTCATTTTATCTTATATATGTATATACCACAAATCATTTTCACCACATTTCATTCACCAAAAGTGTAGGTCCAAACCACAATATCACCACAAAACCATCCCGTTGAACAATTCGGATCAATCCTCGATATTTAATGGTTTCAAACACACACCCCACCATCATACTTCGTTTAGTTCGGCTCTCTTGTACACATGGTGAACACTTAGTACCACTCATGCGACCTAACTGATTTGTCTCGTAGCTCTCTTGTCTACATGGTGTCCTTCACTTGGAATCACGCATGCGACCTAGCTACATTTATCTTTCACGTAGCTCTCTTGTCTACATGGGATACATCTCGTATCACACATGTGACCTAGCTACTACTGAGGTGTCTCAGTAGCTTTCTTGTACACATGATGTGCACTCGGCATCATACATGTGACCTAGCTACGCCCTCTATTTCATTCGATCTCTCCGAATGTTCAACCGGATCTCTCTCTATATTTATTTCCATTCTTCCAATAGTCGATTTATATTTTAACATCAGCTAGTATATTTATATAATAGGCTGAAATATAAGAATGTACATGAAATTATTGTAATATTTACATACAAACTTACCACAGTGCGAAATGTGGAAATTTTGCAATTTAGTCCAAAACTTTTTCCTTCCCCGTTCGAGATCAATTCGCGTCTTTCTTGATCTATAATAACACATTTAGCTCATTTAATACTCATACTATTTATTTCAATCCAAAAATCACATCATGGAAAAATTACATTTTGCCCCTAACTTTACAAAATTACGATTTTGCCCCTAGGCTCGGAATTTAATTTCAGCCCTTATTCTTATATTTTATGATATGCTGAACATTTTCTCTTCTACAACAACATCAAATTCTCACTCTATCATATAGTTATGAACAATAGGTATTTTACTGATTATTTGTTTTACTCGTTTTCACTTGAAACCGAGTAGCACAAGTTATTTAACATAATTTAAACCTCATATTCTATCATAAAACATCAAAATACACAAATTTCACCTATGGGTATTTTTCCAAATATGAACCCTAGGTTAAATTATTACTAGCATAAGCTTAATCGAGCTTAGAGATTCCAAAAACGTAAAGAACATTAAAAGCGGGCTTGAAATCACTTACTATGGAGCTTGAAAATTGAAGAAACCCTAGCTATGGAGAGAGGGAGAATTGGCAGCAACTAAGGAGGATGATGATCAATTTTGTGTTATTTTTCCCATTTTATTTCATTTAATATCCAAATGACCAAAATGCCCTCCTTACTAAACTTTCAAAATTCCTTCCATGTCCTAATTTTGTCCATGAACTTAAAATTGGTCAAATTGCTATTTAAGACCTCCTAATTAATATTCCAAAACAATTTCATACTAAAACTTCCGGGATGCAAATTTTGCAACTTATTCGATTTAGTCCCTACTTTCAATTTAAGCACTTTAGGCATAGAATTTCATCACGAAATTTTCACACAATCATGCAATCATATCATAAACCCCAAAATAATTATAAAACAATTATTTCTATCTCGGATTTGTGGTCACGAAACCACTATTACGATTAGGCCCTAATTCGGGTTGTCACAAAGCCTAATCCCATCGAGTTACCTAAAGGACGCATAACTCGAGCTCGGGCTAAGTGCCTCCTAAAAGCTGTTTCAGCTTTGTTTGCTCAACTCTGAAACGACAATGAGCTCTAAGCCAAAGGGATAAATCGGGCCAGCTTATTACAAGCTCCATGCACCTTCATGCAAGCTAATTTCAACTCAACTCTAACTTGCCAAGCTCTATCTAGCTCAATTAAGCTCACTTGAGCTTAATTCAGCTCGTTGGGCTAGATTTAGTTTCTCTCTAGCTTACTTCTTTTATTATTTTAACAAACTAAGCATTAGTTTTATTTTAATTCAATTTGTCACAGCTCATGTCCAAATTCCCTACCTCAAATCAACTCATTAAATTATTTTTACATATTTGAGCTAGCCTAATGTAGTGTGTCTAGATTTCTACATGCTTTTAATTTGTCTAAGCTACAGCTGAATTTATGACATGTCTTAGTTTGATGCATGTTATTAATATGTCTTAGCCTAATACAAATTTTTAATGTGTCTTGGTTACTGCTGAAATAAGTGCCTTAGTCATTGTTTGATTTTAATGTGTCTTAGTTTAGACAAATTAATTACATGTTCCAAATTAATTAGTTTAGTTGCTGCTGAATTTAATTGTGTTTCAAACATAATTAATTTGTTGAATTAATTTGTTCAGCCACATACAATGGACTGCTTGAATACAAGAGAGCTGTTGATTTAGTTCTTCAAAGCGAGCTGCTGATTTAGTTCTCCCAAGCATCCCTTTGTGGAGACCAACGGCCAAGAGAGTTTTCACATTGTTGGAAATGCTTTTAACACTAGGGATCATTCGGTTTGGGGCTTTCACACACAAAGGCTATTCAATTCCATCTATTCTCACACAAAAACTCTTGATGAACCCTAAGCAGATTTTAATGAACTCCAAACTATTTAGCTGACCAAAGCAGCCCATTTAAGCTCATTAAAACCTTTTGGCCCAATCTAGCCTAGCTCTAGCCACTTCATTCAATTGTTCAGCTCAACAATTACCTTTCTTCAATGAAAGCTGGTTGAAAACACTAAAAGGCAGCGCTTAGACATTCCCAAGAAGGCTAACCAGCTCCCATGCATCCCAATTAATTCTAGTTGCATGTAAACACTCTAGAAGATGTCCAAAGACGTTCCCCAAGTCTGGAGAAGCTTCCTGGGATTTTCTTGAATTTTTTTGGAATTTTCAGCTCATTAAAAGCTAAAATTAAGTGACCATTTGGCTATCCAATTGTCCATTCGGCTAGCCTAGTATTTTTGGCTGTAAATACTTAGTTAATTTCAAGTTGTAAAGAACTTTTGACATTTATGTTAATGAAACTTTGTTTATGTGAGGTTTACATCCTCTCAACTTTTGTACGAGTCTCGAGTGACTTATCTAGCTTGCTAGTGGCGTCAATTGAACTTGTTTTTAGAACTTATCACTATCTCTTGGTGTGGCGTTCTCCTATCCAACTACCAATCACCTTTTATAGCTTAAACGATATAGGAATCGGGGTGACACTCATCATTGTGTTGAATCACTCCTAAAGTTTCAGTTCTTTTTCCATTTCCATCTTTTTCCTTTATTTAACCTTTTATCCTAGAAACGAGCCATCCACATATCTTCTACCTTTGTTTCCTTCTAACCGAACCTACCATCTTATACTTAGCCAACTTTGAACCCCATTTCATTAACATTCAGCCTCCTAAGCCGATTCAAACAAATGGACAATTTTATGAACGACCCTTCTCGTTGACGATCAGGCAACCTACGTACACTCGACTCATTCAATCGAGCTGGATCACGTCATTTGGCATCAGAGCTTGTAAAATGAGGAGCGACGATGCTCGTAGCAATTCCATAGTAAGCTCGTTATAAAAAAAGTTTCGAATGTTAAAAAAAATTAATCAAGTTGTATTCAAGTTCTCTATTGTATTTAGCAATATATTTGAATTTTTAAAAAAAAATTCAAGTATAAAAAAAAAGTGAAGTGTTGGAATATTTTATTTTATTCATTTACTTCTAATCCCGATCATTTAGTGTCGTTCTACCATTAATTACCCCCCAACGCCACACTAAAGCAAGATTTTTCTTTGTTCAGCCTACCCTACACCCCTTACATTACAACCCTTAAAACCCCTTGAAATCGACCCTCTAAGCAGCAAATAAGCCCAAAGAGACGAGATACAAAACTATGAGAGGGAGTTTGAGTGGTAAAAGGCAAAGAGTGCATGAGTGCATTCGAGAGTGTCGAAAAAGCCTTAACGAGTGCAAACACGAGCGCGAGTGCAAATCATTAATTTTTTTTTTCAAGTGAAATAGTGAGGTTTTGTGGTAAGGATCTTAAAATTTTTTTAAAACATGGAATAAAACGTGGAGGAAAGACAACCTGTTCGGAATGTGCCGAACTTAAATTTACAAGCCTTGCTTCGTGAGGTCGAACGATTGTTTGATCAAAAATTGAAGCCAATCTAAGAGAGACTCAATCAAGTGGAAGGAAGAGGCTGACAAGCAAGGACCCCCTAAGTCCACCTAGAGGTCGAGGCCGAAGGTAAGTTCAAGAAGACGAGTTATCCAAACCAAGTGAGGCCAAAAGTGACCAAGGCTCCAATGTAAGTAACCGAAGGAGAGGCCAACATCACCATGGCCAACGAGATCGTGAGAGATACGACGATGATCTCAAAAGTATCAAGTTGACCATCCCTCCATTCTAAGGCCGTTCAGATCCGAAAGCCTATCTAGAGTGGGAGAAGAAAATTGAGCTCGTGTTCAAATGCCATAACTACTTCGAGGCTAAGAAAGTTAAGTTGGCAGCAATTGAATTTTCGGATTATGCTATGATTTGGTGGGACCAATTACCTCAAGCTGGAGGCAAAATGAGGAGCGTCCTATTAGCACTTGGACCAAGATGAAGGTTGTGATGCGCTGAAGGTTTATTCCATCCTACTATCACCGGGAACTTTACCAAAAACTCCAAAACCTTACCCAAGGCATGAGGAGTGTTGAAGATTAATATAAAGAGATGGAAATTGCCATGATCCGTGTAGATGTGGAGGAGGATCGAGAGGCGACCATGGCCAGATTTTTAGCCAGTCTTAACTACGAAATAGCCAACATCGTGGAGTTGCAACATTATGTGGAGATTTTCGACATGGTTCATATGGCAATCAACGTCGAGAAGCAACTCAAAAAGAAAGAAATTGTGTAACACCCCAAACCCGTCCTGGACGTTATGGCTGAATTTGGCAGTGTCATATTGAAGTGTTTTTCGAAACCATAATTTCATTAGAAAGCCCATTATCTTAAGACCTTATTATATCATTAACAAAAATTTGTAAATCATATTAGATTGTTATTACACTTTAAAACTATATTTGTTGCGGAATCTTTAAAATTATATTAAAAAGACGTGGTGTTTTTGAAAAATAGTTATCGTTTGAAAAAACGTCTTCTTATCAAAGCAAGTAAAAATCCCAAATTAAAAGTTAAAACCTTAGAGAGGCCTTATTACATAAAAATGCCCAAATTAAACTACTTATAATTTAAAAGATAATTGCGGAAGCATAAGCTGTTGTGTGGCCACCTTCGAGTCCCTCACAGCACCGATCCGTCTAAGGATTACCTGTACAGTTAATAGATGGGTGAGTTTATGAAAACTCAGTGTGTAATCCCATATAAGCAAATAGTTAAACATACAGCGAACAAATACAACCTGGGCCTAAGCCCATATTAGTAACAGTGGCAATATTCGTTTGGGCTTTAGCCCATCTCAATACAAAAGCAGTCATATACTCAGGCCTTGGCCCATTACAGTAACAGTAAATAGTGCAGTAATAGTAAATAGTATGCAGGTCCTACCCATCCAGCATCTCTGTACCAACCCTACACACAATGTGGGGATAAAATCCACCCACCCATCCCTACACTCTAGAATTGGCACCGGCTGCGACACTAAACTATATTGCAGCAAAGCTGCCAGTGATATGAACGGCTTAAAGCCATCAGTAGGTCCACAGTCGTCTTGGGCGACCCATGCAACCTTAGGTCCACAGTTGTCTAGGGAGACCGGTGCGACTGATAAACCGTAATTTAGACATGTTTTTATCCCATGCTTAGCACATTTATGGATGGTTTCTCCTTAAATTTGGTGAATTCGATGCTCCTAATTCTTTAATTTCATGTTTTATACTTAGGTGATCATAGGAGAGTAAAAAGAGCGAGAAACGGGCTAAAAACAGAGAAAATGGACCCACATGGGAAATCAACACGGCCTGGGCTTCCTCACATGGGCATATCCCACGGTCATGTCCTTTTGGCAGGATCAAAGCACGACTTACAGGGGTAGACTACATGCCTGTGCCTATTCAACAGCCTTAACCAAGGGCTGGCATAATCGCACACGGGCATGTCACACGGGCGTGTCCCTACCGAGCCCAAGTATAACCCTATTCGGAAAAGGCCAATTTTGAGGGCTATTAGGCATTCTAAAGCCTATTTAAACACCTAAAGAGGCACTTAGGAAGGGGGACGTGGAGTAAGAAGCAGGGAATTACTCAAGGAAAGCTGATTAATCCATCAAAGAAGCAGGATTCATCCTCAAGACTGAAGATCTCCCTTCAAGTTCCTTTAGGAGTTTTGGGTTTTCTTATGTTTTGTTATCTTTATGCTTTTGAGATGTTTTCTTTCATAAGTATGAACTAAACCCCCTAAATACTTAAGGGGAATGAAACCTAAGACGGATCTTGTTATTATTATCTGAATTGTATGATAAATATTTGACTTGTTCTTAATTATGTGTTCTTAATTCTTGTTTTAATATTCCAGGATATTGATTCGAGTTAATGCTCTTATTCTGAGGAGGAATAAACCCTGTCTAAGAGTAAATTTTTCATAATTAAGCAGAGTTGATTGCATGCCTAGAGATAGGCTGATAAGATTTTGCCGGATTAGGGTGAAATATAATAAGGGGATCCATAGATCGAGTTAATGTAACACTAGGGCGTTAATTAAAAAGAGATTTCAATTAATCAACCTAGGGTGAGACGTTATAGTCTCGAGAGAGATAATAATATAACTTAGGGATTTCTACGGATCAAGTCAAATGAATAAATAGTCTGATTCAGAATCAAATAACAAGTGAAGTCTAAGTGGATTTTTCCTTAGGTATTGTTTTAATCAATCGAATTTTCCCAAAAGCTTTTCCACAATTTCTCTCTGTGCACTCTTAGTTTAATTAGTTTAGATAACCAAATCCCTTAATTTTTAGGCTAGATAATAAAAAGAAGGTAATTACTAGTACTCTTGGTTCCTTTGGGTTCGACAATCCAGTCTTGCTAAAGCTATACTACTGTTCGATAGGTACACTTGTCTTTATCGTGATAATAGTTTGTTTCAACAATGATTAATTATAAATATTAAAAACCTGTCGCGAATATCACGTATCAGCAACCATATCAGTACAGTATACTTCCTCCAAAATAACAATCCCAATCCCATGCAACATGTCATGTAACGTATCATAATATCTTACATGGATGCAACATACATATAACATGGCATGCTTAAATACAGTCATACACATCGTAGGGTATTTCGGTCATTTTACCTTATAGGGGTATTACAGTCATTGTACCTTATAGAGGTATTTCGATCATTTACCTTTTGGGGGTATTTTGGTCGTTTTACCCTATAGGGGTATTTCAGTCATTATTTCAGCCCAACAAGGCCCAAAACGGCCTAAGCCCATGAGATCGCCCATGGTGGCCTCTCGTAATCTAGTACCCATGTTTATGCTTTTGGGATTAGCACACGAGCGATCGCATGCCCATGTGGCATCAACGATCCTATTTTTTGGCTTTTACCGATTTACAATTAAGACAGTGATTGCACACCTGATTGTGAAAAGGCACAGAAGCCAACGTACACCAACCTATACGCAAACACAAAGCACCATTAATCTTATTAACAACAGCATTAGCAATCCCTTTCTATATCACTTAACAAAACGGTATCTCATCACGTACCTATCCCAATTGATTGGGGTTTGTGCAGCTAACCCGTTGTAAGAGACTAATCACTTGTTCCTTAAAGATAACTTGAAATCCAACCGAAATTGATTAACATATATTCCTGCGATCAGATTGAACCGACAAAAGATCACTTACCGAAATGCATCCCATACGTAGGGGAAAAGAACAATCAGTCTATTACTCTCCTTTAAAAGACAAAATCTTAGCACAACACACCCTAGCCATTAGCAGCAAGAGGAGATGTTAAAAGAAAACTATTAGTATGATAGAAAGAAAAAGAGAGAAAGAGAAATCAGAAAGTTTGTAGATACCACCAAAATCTACAGAGAGGAGTGAAGATTCGGCACAATGAGGTGGAAGAACTAACAGTTTTTGGTCAAAGAGAAACTGATATGGGGTGAGGGTGTGAGGGAAGATTCGGTCAAGAAAGGACCAATAGAGAGGGAAAGGGGAGAATACAAGATATTCGGCCAAGAAGCCACCATCGATTGAGGGGATAAAAGATGGAGAATCAATCAAGAAAGGTCACAACAAGAAATAAAATTGTAAGAAAAACTTGACAAAACTGAAAGTGTGAAAGGAAAAGAGAGAACAAAATCGTATGATGCAGAAAAAGAGATACCTGAAAGAACATTAAGTACCAATCAACTTCTAGAGGACAACAGGAAATACTCAAAAATGCTCACAAAATCAAAATAGAATAACCAAACGCACCCCCAAAACTGAAATGCCTGAGTATTCCTTGATCAAATTCGGCACTCTATTCCCTCTCCCCTGACTTCCCTTGATTTCCTCCTAATATCTCTCCTCATATATCTCCTCAACTCTCTCCATGACCAATTCAAACTCCATTCCACTCTGCAGTGTTTCGGTCAAACTCTACTACCTCCCATGGCCATCAAAATAATCTCCATTTGCACAAGCAGGATTAGAACCTCAGACCACTAGCACACTCACATGCCACTATCCACTAGACCTGCAGGCCCATTCTGTCATGCTTTTAACAAATTTTACTTATAACCCTAATGACCAAAAATAGGGGTTTTATCCTTAAAAGCCAAATTTTTTTTTGAAGCCAAAGCTTGAACCCAAGACTTCTCAGACTCTCTCAGAACACTTAACCATTAAGGCAAACACTCATTTGTGTCACTTTCTTGCACAACTAAATATTTATGAGTAGCTTCCTAATTGTTCCCATGCTCAAGACATAATACTTCTAGGTCCAAATTTGGGGCATTACACACTGTTTAACGTTATTCGACTTCCAATGTATCCAGGTGGAGCTACGATGCAAGCAAAAATGCCTCGACAAGCAAAACAAAGGAACCCATGGTGCCGGTTAAGACAACTAGGCCTACAGCTAAAACCAGCAAATGAAAGGTCATGGAAGGTGCCCAAAATTGGTCAAGAGACATAAAGTGCTTCAAGTGTCTCGGAAGAGGTCCATTGTGAGCCAATGCCCAAATCGAAACGCCATGAAGATATGACCCAATGGAGATATCGAGTCGGAAGAGGAGGAAGAAGAAAAGAATGAAAATGATGCCAAAAACCCCTCTGATGACGAAGAAGAGTTAGAATATGCGGTTGAAGGTGACATGCTCGTGGTTAAGAGAAGCCCTAGTACACAAAGCTCTGTAAGTGAACCACAATGGGAGAACCTATTCCATACCCGTTGTCACGTTCAAGGCAAGGTATGCAGTTTGGTCATAGACAGAGGTAGCTATACGAAAGTTGCAAGCATACTTATAGTGGAAAAGCTTGGTCTGCCAACTACTAAACACGTGGGCCCATATAATCTGCAATGGCTCAATGAAGGTGTTGAACTCAAGGTGACCCAACAAGTCCTTGTTCCGTTCTCTATCGAAAAGCATCAAGACGAGGTACTATGGTACTATGTGATGCGATACCTATGCATGGGGGACACTTACTTCTTGGAAGACCTTGGCAATTTGACCAGAGAGTCAAACATGACGGGTTTTCCAATCAATAAACCTTCAAGCACCAAGTCTGAAATGTTACCTTGGCACCCATTTCGCCACAACAAGTCTTGGAGGACCAGCAACGTTTGAAACAATCTATGGAGCAAATGAGAAAAAAAGAAGAAAATAAAAGTGAAAAAGAAAGAAAAGAAGAATTGAGAGAAAATGAATCGAGTTGTGAGGAAAACAAAAACAAAGAAAAAAAGAAAAGAAAAGTGTGCGAGCAAGGAGATTGGATTGTATTATATTTCTGAAAAGAGAAGGTTCGAATGGATTAAAAAAGGTGAATTTGATCTTTGCTTTTCTGCTTGTAATGGTAAGCAAGGTATGTCCTATGAAAATCTTAAAATATTTATGCCTTGTGTAGATGATTCAGAAAACTTTGTTGGTGATTTGGTTATTAGAAAGGATCTGTCTTCTGTTTTGGTTATTTTCCAATCAATGGTTGCTAATAATATCTTTTTGATGAGAGATGGAAAAAATAGTAATGTGTTTAAAGATTGCAATACTGATGAGCCTGCTAATAAAATACTAGCTATTTGGTATTTGCAAGACAAGGCTTCCATGTTTAAAAATACCTTGATGCGTTTGTTTGATGAACTTTTGATTTGGGATGACACGTTAAATCAGCTTGTTATTTAAGTTTTACATGTTCGAATCCATGTGAACGAATAAGCAATTGTTTACGTGAATTTTACATTACTCCTGAACTGAATCCTTTGCCTAATCTAATACCGAACAAGGTAAGAGTCATTTATTCTTTTGAATTTGGTAATCGAATATTGGCTTTCACTCTTTATAATTCTAAGCCTTTTCTCAATGGTGATGACATTATTTTTTTGAGTCAAGTTAAAGGCTCCTTTCAGGTTGTCGTGAGACCATTCGCCCCATTTGTCCGTAAGGAGCCCCGTAACGAGAAATATTTTCTAATACACCAGCAGCTCGACTTGACGACAAGTCACTTCGAAGATGGGGGCAATGATGTGACCATGCCTTCAGGCTCAAGAAGCTCTAAGCCTGATCCCATTAAGTTACCCAAAGGACCCATAACTTGAGCTCGGGCTAAGTGCCTTCAAGAAGCTATTTCAGCTTTGTTTACTCAACTCTGGAACGACAATGTGCTCCAAGCCAAAGGGATAGATCGGGCCAGCTTATTACAAGCTCCATGCACCTTAGTGCAAGCTGATTTCAACTCAACTCTAGCTTGCCAAGCTCTATCTATCTCAATTCAGCTCACTTGAGCTTAATTCAGCTTTTTGAGCTAGATTTAGTTTCTCTCCAGCTTACTTCTTTTATTATTTTAATAAATAAGCATTATTTTTATTTTAATTCAATTTGTCACCGCTCATGTTTGAATTCCCTAGCTCAAATCAGCTCATTAAATTGTTTTTACATATTTGAGCTAGCCGAATTTAGTGTGTCCAGATTTCTACATGCTTTTAATTTGTCGAAGCTACAGCCGAATTTATGATGTGTCTTAGTTTAATGCATGTTATTAATATGTCCTAGCTTAATACAGATTTTTAATGTGTCTTGCCTGCTGCTGAAATAAGTGTCTTAGTCATTGTTTGATTTTAATGTGTCTTAATTTAGACAAATTAATTACATGTTCCAAATTAATTATTTTAGTTGTTGCTGAATTTAATTGTGTCTGAAACTTAATTAATTTGCTGAATCAATTTGTGCTGCCACATACAATGGACTGCTTGAATACAAAAGAGTTGTTGATTCAGTTCTTCAAAGTGAGCTGCTGATTTAGTTCTCCCAAGCATCTCTTCATGGAGACTAATGGCCAAGAGAGTTTTCACATTGCTGGAAATGCTTTTCACACTAGGGGCCATTTCAGTTTGGGGCTTTCACACACAAAGGCTATTCAATTACATCTGATCACACTCAAAAACTCTTGATGAACCCCAAGTAGATTCTAATGAACTCCAAACTATTCAGCTGATCAAAGCAGCCCATTTAAGCGCATTAAAACCCTTTGGCCGAATCTAGCCTAGCTCCAGCCACTTCATTCAATTGTTCAGCTCAACAATTACCTTCCTTCAATGAAAGCTGGTTGAAAACACCAAAAGGCAGCCCTTAGACATTCCCAAGAAGGCTAACCAGCTCCCATGCATCCCAATTAATTCCACCTGCATGTAAACACTCTAGAAGATGTCTAAAGACGTTCCCTAAGGCTGAAGAAGCTTCCTGGGATTTTTTTGAATTTTTCTGGAATTTTCAGCTCATTAAAAGCTGAAATTAAGTTACCATTTGGCTATCCAATTGTCCATTCGGCTAGCCTAGTTTTTTTGGCTATAAATACTTAGTTAATTTTCAGTAGTGAAGAACTTTTGACATTTTTGTTAATAAAACTTTGTTTCTGTAAGGTTTACCTCCTCTCAACTCTTGTATGAGTCTCGAGTGAAAATATCTAGCTTGCTAGTGGCGTCAACTGAACTTTGTTTTAGAACTTATCACCATCACTTGGTGTGGCGTTCTCCTATCTAACTACCAATCACCTTTTACACCTTAAATGATATAAGAATTGGGGTGACACTCGTCATAGTGTTGAATCACCCCGGAAGTTTAAGTTCATTTTCCATTTCCATCTATTTCCTTTATTTAACCTTTTATCCTAAAAACGAGCCATCCACATATCTTCTACCTTTGTTTCCTTCTAACTGAACCTACCATCTTATACTTAGGCAACTTTGAACCTCATTTCATTAACATTCAGCCTCCTAAGCCGATTCAAACAAATCGACAATTTTGTGAACGACCCTTTGCATCGACGATCGGGAAACCTACGTAGACTCGACTCATTCAACTGAGCCGGATCACGTCACTTGCCGTCCAAATGAAATGGATATGTACATGTCCATGCATTATTTATGTTAATCACATCTACCATGGTCCTCTCGCATTGTGAAAATTCATATATTAATATTTAACATGAAAATAATATAAATTATGTATAAATATCATGTAATTAAGCATAATTTCACATACTTTATAAATTCATGTCCAATATTAATAGCTCAGTAAAATTCACTTATTTTAATAACAATTATTCAAACTTAACATATTTATTAAGTCAAAAGGTGGGAACAAATATATAAAAAATCCTATACAATTTCTAGTTTACAGTACCACACCTTCCCAATTGGTTTTAATGTACCTCTTTCAACTGTGTAACACTCCTACCTTGAAATAATCCACTACATCCCTTCAATGCATAAATCCTCTAATACTTTTGCCAACCCTTTGGTGTAATATTCTCGACAAATTTAGAATGCTCATCTAACCTCCTCGATGTCGAACTAGGTATTAACATAGTCTTTGTCAAATGGCATAGATTTACCCTGCACATAAATGAAAGGAGAATCTAGGGAATTTACATGAGCGAAAACTCTCTTACCACTTTACCCATAACATCCCCTAGGTGTAGACAAAACCTGCTCCAGTTGTGCTTTTCTACAATCAAGGATACTGATTCATTGTACCCCATGTGGGGTTCTTCCTTCAATAAAAATCCTTGTTAAAAAAAATGGTTGCTTTAGAATATTAGTTGAATACCTTATTACTATAGCATCATTGAAGAATATCTTTGGTTGCAGGGCTCCAGCACGTGAAAATTCTGATGTTTTAGAAGTATTCCTTACACTACCCATGAAGAGAAGGTCAGGGAAACAGAAAAGGAAAATAAAGGAGTAAAAAACAAATACCAAAGAGATTGAAGATGAGAGAACTGTAAAAATGTGAACTTCGTGAGAACTGGGAAACATGAACCAGTTGAAGAAAATAAAAAGGGATAATGATGAAATTTTTAGGGAATGGGAAACGTAAGGGAGAAGGTTTATGACATGGAGGAAAAGTTAACAACAGAAAAGACGTTTGGGAGGAAAAATGAAATAACAGAGCCCTATATTGTGGGCTTCATACTTTGGGTTTCCCAATATTTACTAAATGCAATTGCCTAAAAATCTTTCCTTTGGAACATTCTAATTGGTCAATTCTTTTATTAACACCTCATTATTCAGTTTTTCATGGAATAAGATTTCTTTGTAATGCTATGGCAAACTACTGCTTTGTATATACATTTCAACAACTTAATCTTTTAGCAACGTTTTTAGTGGCGTTTGGATCGAAAATGCCGCAAATATATACCATTAGTGTCATTTTTCTTAAAAACGCCGCATAAGGTAAGGCAATAGCGGCGTTTCTCTCGTAAACGCCATAAAAGGTAAGGCAATAACGACATTTTTCCCATAAATGCTGCAAAAGGTAAGGCAATAGTGGCGTTTTTACTATAAACATTGCAAAAAGTAAAGCAATAGTAGCGTCTTCCCCATAAACGCTGTGAATTTTTAATTTTGATTGAAACGATGCCATTTTTATTCTTTGATACAAACCAATTTCCTTTTCTTTTACAAACCTTTATTTCTCCATTTTGATGCGAACCCAGTCGCATCATGTTACAACGCAACTCAATGCCATCGATATTGGCCTAAACGTGAAAGGCCCAAGTGCAAAATGAAATCTAATTTTAGTTTGTTAATTTGTGTACAGGTTTTAATTGACCCATTACTGGAATAATCGGACAATCAAATAAGTCTGATTCAAGTGTCCCACTCAATTTGCTACAAGCTCATTCAGTTCATTCATAGTTCATCCAAGCTTATTGAGCTTAACATTAATCAGTTTTAGCTTGAGCATGAACTTGCTGGAATATCTAATTCAGTTTCAGCTCAAATTTAGCTTTATTTAATTTATGCATTTTTGTGCTTAAACGTTGTTGGAATAAACTTTTAATGTGTTTAGTTATTTTAGTTTAATTAATTAAGTTGCTTTAATTGTCTTTAGTTGCTTAAATAATTAGTTTAATTAATTAAGTTATTTTTAATTTTCTTTAGTTGCTTAAATAATTTCGGCAATTAATATGTTCCAGCTTAATTAAATTTGCTACAATCATTTACCTTGTTTAAACATTTAACTTGTTTAATTGTGCTTTTAGGTGAATTAATCATTGAATAAGCTATTACATAGATTGGCATTAAAGGGAGAAATCAATTCAACTGTTATGAAGATGAATTAAAGGCCAGCAGCTGTTATAAGCTTATTAATTAACCGTTCAAAGATTTTAATGGACAAGGAGTTGATTACACAGGCCATTCAACTTCCCAAATGTTTTTATGTGTTAACGGTTGTTCCAATTCATCCATTTACACCTTGAATCAGTTTTCTTTAGGCATTCATGCAAAGAGGCTGTTCGTGTGCAAAATTTAAGCCAATTGTTATTCCTATCCATTCGACCGCCCAAGAAGAAATAAAAGACTGTTATAACCTTTTTTCTGATCAAGCATTGAATCAAATTCATTCAACTCATTAGAGCTAATTATTAGCTGATTGGGAAGATTAAATAAATTGTTCATAGCCATTACATAAGTTAGAGTTTCTCAAAGGTCTTTTAGTTTTAATTAGCTTAATTAAGTTCATCAATAACTCATTTAAGCTGATTAGTTTGTGTCCATTCAGCTGGAACATATTCAGCCTATAAATAGTTTGTTGTTGTAATTATTTTTGGAAGACTTTTTGCTAAATATATGAACTTTTGTTCTTTGTGAGAATTCAACTCTCATTGTTCTCTCTTGGACTGAATCGACTTATCAAGCTCAGCTTGTGGCATCACTCTTTCCTTGTTAAATCGAACTTATCGCTTTTCTAAGTTGTAACACCCCTAACCCGTATCCGTCACCGGAATGGGGTTGTGAGGCATTACTGAATAAAATCACAATTCTAGATATACTCATAATAACTCAAATTATAATCATATAAATATAAGCATATAATTAGTTAAATATTAAACATTCATTGAAAACAAATCATATTACATATGTGCACATCATATGTTCAACACTCCATTGGTAATCGAATTTCTAATTAAAAATCAAAGATTTAACTTTTACTTTACATGCACATCTTAAACCAACTAAAATAATTCACATATTAATTTGTTCCTTAACTTAAATGTCATAGACAAATTCACCGAATGATTATATATGAATATGTATACATTTCATGAACCAATAATCACATCATGCATATTGAATTATATCAAATTTGGATTATTGTCGAACCATCATTGCTTAAATTTATCAAACTTAACTCACATACTAATATAAATGACTCGAATCATCTACATGCAAACAATTACCATTCAAGACATAATTAATGATTTAAGGTACTCTCAAATCTCTTGTTAATTATCCTGTCTAAATTGTACAAAAGCAACCCAACTAATTAATTATGATTTGGTCATCAAATTAATCTTCCAAATAATAATTTGATTTTAAATACAAATGCATATTTTTATTAAACCAAGACATCATATATACATAGATATATAAATGTAAAGGCCAATTCATCAATTAGCATATATATTAATTAAATTCAAAACTTCATTAAAACTACTCACCAACCGAAATAAACTACTACCATCTTTTCAAATCCTAGCCGATTTATAGCAATATGTATCACTCGAACATACACATATTTATACAACAAAATCAAATACACCAACTAGAGCATTATTCAAGCTGACTTATTTAACCAAGCTCAACACACACATTTATATACAAGAACATAATCTCCAAATAGTACTAATTACAAAACCGATTACTCATTGTATCTATCTTCACCACCAAACCGATTCAAAACACATAATACCTAACACATATAACTTATAATTCCAAATATATAGTATTTTAATCAAAATAGATTTAACCATGCCCAACATAATTAAATTCAAACTTAAAAATAAAGCCATTTCCAATACATAATTTACTTACCGGGAATCAAACCACAATCAAGCATATCCACATATTTCATAATCAAGATCATAAAGCATTATAGCTAAACACACATAAAATCAAATTTAACCATAAATAGCAAGCCATTTTCGCATAGCCTTAGTTACATAACCAAAATCATCACTTCAAAAAAATATGTTCCAGCCTATACATGCCATAATTCGAGCTTAACTTATAAAGGTACCAAAATGTTGATAGTGTGATGAACTTTGCTGATAGTCCCCAAGCTTGTAGCTTGACTCCAAAATATATCAAAATAGAGTAACATAACACACAGAGTAAGCTATCACAACTTAGTAAGTCATAAGCATATGAACAACCAAGTGACATATTCAATTTATTATAATCAACAGAATTATAATAATATTAGCATATTTGACCTTAAAACTTAAAATAAAATACTTAAGAAATTTCCATAAACCATTTCTTCCACCTAGGCCGAATACTAACATGGTCATTCAAACCTATAATAATCAACTTCCAAAACAACTAATTATAAAAGAAAAATCATGCACACATATACTTAAAAAAAAATAAGCTTGAAAATCATATCATAATGTTACACTTATATATATATATATCCTATAAAGCCGATTTTGCATAGTCACATACACTTCCACATTATTATGTATTGTTCATTGATACTCAACTTATTTGGCCACAAAGCCGAGTACACATGCCAGTCTCACTTATGTTCTATATTATCAAATACACATAAAACAAACGAATATCAAATACATACTTACATTATTACTGTTAGTCAACAAGGTAAATTCATACCTAGCCTTTTTAGCTTGTATTTCACTTCCAAACACAATTTACCTTTGCCTAGTGAACCATTCAGAATTTTATAGGACACTCGGATAATCTCACAAGTCGTACAATGCCAACGCCCCGGACGTGGTCTTACATGTAGTCACATATCGATGCCACTGTCCCAGACAGGGTCTTACTCGTAAACACATATCAGAATCACATTCGATGCCATGGTCTTACACGCCATATATATCGAAATCCTATGTCATGACATGTAACACCCCAAACTCGGCCCGAACGTTATGGCCGAATTCGGCGTGTCACATTGAAGTGTTTTAGCGAAAACCGTGTTTTCATTTAAAACCCTTCTTAAAATAAAAGAAGCCCTAATTAACTAAAAAAAACCTTTCAGTTACGAAAGCCTTGATTAAAACATTTGATTTTTAAAAAAAAAACTTAGTTGCAGAAAAGTAGAAAACATACTATAATTTAAGAAATCCATGTTCAACTTCTCGTAATTACAATGAAAATAATAATAATAATTCAAGTAATAATAACATAATGAAAACCTTATTACAATCTGGTCTGAACATACCTAAAAAGAAATAAAAACTTAAATGCTTAAAAAAACCAAGTCCGAATTATCTTGCTAGCCGGCCACCCAGAGTCCCTGCAAAAATCGAACCTTCTACTGAGCATCACCTGAAAATAAAATAAAAGAGGGGGTGAGTTTTCGTAAACTCAGTGTGTACAACCCTCGACGAAAAATAAGCATTCAAAGAGAAACCATCAAACATGCAATGCAATCCCATCCAAATTATCCATCTGCTACACACCAGCTCCATCCCCCATCACACCATGTAGGGATATAAATATCGACCCACCCAGCCCACACACCAATGGTATCCCAGTTGCGGAACTACCTTCATTTACATATTGGGCTTTAAAAGCCATCGATGGATCCACGATTGCCAGGCAACCATGCGATCCTCATATACTTCCTCCGTTCCATAGTTCCCACCCCATATGCAACCTAAGCAGAACATCATATGTATGCATGGCACATCCATAAAACTTACATTCAACACCTAGGGGTATTTTGGTCGTTTTCTCCCTTAGGGGTATTTCGGTAATTTTCCCTTAATTACGGCTTTCATTTACCTTGGCCCATAAACAAGTCCCATGAGCTAAGATGAACAAATACTATGCACCAGGTAGGATTCTAGAGAAGATGAGGTGGGTCATTGAGACCGCTTAAGTACCAAGCTCTCCCTAGATCCAATCCTAGACATGCATATACCTGTTGCCACAGCTGAACCCTATGACTTGTTCACGATCACAATATATTAATTAAGTCTTATGTAGTTATCATATACTACACCCAAAACCCCTTACAAAGCCCCAAACAAATTCACATACCTGTATTTGGCCCACTAAGCCCATTCATATTCATATGGCCCATTAGGCCCAAATCACCTGTATATGGCCCATTAGGCCCAAATCACATTTATATGGCCCGTTAGGCCCAGTCACATTCATATTCATGCTCACATACAAATTCCTATCACATAACACCAATATTCAATTTTTGCCTACTATAGGCCCAACAGCCCATCGAGCCCATTTAGCCCATTCTGGCTCGTATGGCCAAATCACAACCCAAGTCCACGGAATCGCCCGTGGGTCTTAAGCAACCTATTGGTCCCCCCTTTACAAGTGTTTGTGCACTCGTAAGACTACCGCAGCCAAACTTTCGGGTTTTCGGCTTTTCGACATTTCGGCATTTTGGCTTTTGCCGATTTATAGTATGTGTGCAGTGTATGTACACACCTGGTACGCAAGCATGATGCGATCTCCTTAGCCCAAACCTACAATGATATCACTCTTCCATTAATCATATGCTTAACCCATATTCTACCCAAAAACTGAAACCTCACCTTAACCTTCCCTTGAACACCAATCCTTAATAGCTTTCCTTGATCACGTACTCCCTAGATCTGCATTAATCTTACTCATTAAAACCAGAATAATAGATGACTTGTACCAAACACAAGTCCTCTTACCTTAACTATGAACATTCAACCACTTTAGCCAATGAGAGAGGAACACTTACCAATACCGCAACACTTAAGGAGCAATTCGGAAATGAGCTAAGATCCGAGATCCGATACTAATTCCCTACCACAATTGATTAGAAAGAGAGAGGGACAATATTCGATACTTAGCAAAGAAAACTGATTGGAAGAGTAACACTTACACTAGATTCGGTTAAAGAGTATTCGGCTCTAGAGATTTGAATGGTAATAATTGCTTATTCAACACCAAGGGAGAGAGAAAGAAGAATTGGCTAAACCCAAATGTGAAACAAAGAAATCAGCACAAGGAAAATAAAAAGGAAAACAAGGGTTTTCAGCTTTTGGAGAAATCACCAGAAAGAAAAGGAAGAAAACAAAAGGGTTTTCGACTTTTAGGGAAGAGGGTTTTTGGCAAAAAGGTGAGAAAAAGATTTCGGCATTAGCCTTATACCCTTGTATTCGACACCTATTTATAGCCACTATAATCAAATTTCTCGTGCCCAATTCCCCATTTGGCTCTATCACTTCTCCCTTCTCATCTCCTTGTTTTTCTCACTGATAACCCCTTGATCCTTTCCTTAATTTTCTCTCCTGAACACTTCCCTTGGAATCCACTTTCACGCCACTTCCATCCTTCTAGAAGGTCAAAATTAAACTTCTAAAAACACTAAGCTAGGATTCGAACCTTGGACCTTCTTGCTAGCTATTAACGCCACCTCCCTACACTCTAAGTGGTGTCACTCCTCTACTAGGCTCTTTGTTGCTATTTTCCCCTATCTTTATTTAAAAGCCCAACTACTTGCCAAACCTGATTCTTTTAATAATTAACTTATAATTTCTTCTACCCCTTAATTCAAACTCAAACCTTGACCAAGACCTACCTTGCGTAATTAGCATTTAACCGGAACTATTAAGCACAAAAAGAAAAATTCAAGATTTTTAGATTTTTGGATTTCGGGATTTTTGGGGCGTTACATGACATATGTATCCTAACTATTCCTAAGGTTCATACGGGGCTGTCAGATGTCGTAACTCAGTTGAAACAAAATCAAAAGTCAGTAGCCAAGTTTATCCATGTTTGACCATAACATATATAAATACTAACATTTCATAACAGCATATAAATTTAGCATTTAATTACCATTAAACACGTCTATTTGCTTATAAATTTACCTCGAACGTCGTAAAACGAGACGGGGCTGCTAGTTGACAACTTTCGTTTTTCCCCAATCCAAATCTGATTTTTTTGGTTCTTGATCTAAACATATTCAAATTAAGCTTATTCAAACTATTTTCATTCAATTTAGTCCAAAAACACATAAATGGGAAAATTACTATTTTACCCCTAACATTTACAATTTAGTCCCTATTGCACAAAACACAAAATACACAAAATTTCAAAGTACCCATGTTAGGCTGAATGGTACCATATCTATACAAGCCCATATATTTCATTAATTTCACATTTTAGTCCCTCAAATTATTATTTTTGCAATTTAGTCCTAATTACTCAAAATCATCAAAAACTCCAATACAAAACATGCTAATCTAAAACATATCTTTCATTTTTCATCATCAAACAAAAAAAATCACAAGCTATCAACAATGGCACAACTCAAAATATTCACCAAAATAAAAAATTAAAGCTTGGGTCTTGAAGATTACTAAGCAACGATCTCAAAAACGTAGAAATTATCAAAAATCGAACAAAAACGAACCTTGATTGAGCTTGAGTAAGTGCCGAAACCTAGCTTTCTTTTTTTTCTTTTCTTTTGCTTAGTTTCAGTGATGAAGAACAAAGAAAATAAAATGAATTTGATTACTTTATTTTTAACATATATAAGTTTATTAACCAATTTACTTAAATAACCTTAATGATATAATAATAAAATCATATAACATATGTCTTTAACCATCCACTACACTTAATATTGGACTTATTGCAACTTTAAGGCTTCCATTAAAAAAGCCAAGTACAATTTAGCCCTTTTTAGAAAAACCACTAAATTTTTATTTTACACGATTAAGTCCTTTTATTTAATCGGACACCTAAACGACGAAATTAAATCAAAAAAATTTCACAGATATAAATTCACACAAAATAAACATAGAAAATAATTTTTAAATATTTTTCTGATTGGGATTGGAGGTCCCAAAACCACCGTTCCGATTAGGGTCTAAATCGGGCTGTTACATAAGTGTGGTGTTCAACCATATCTCTGGTTCCTATCTTGTATAGATAACAGGTCAAGGTTTTTATTAAACTATCCCTAATCATTTCCATTGATTTCACCTAAGAGCTATTTAAGACTTAGGTCAACAATCATCCTTATTGTTGGTTCATTCTTAGCCTTAGCCATATTCACCCATCCACCCTTCCAACCATCATCTATCAACCTTGTTTTGAACCTATCTTTCAGCCTTTTTAAGCTTATTTTTGAATCAACTCATACTTACTTAAATTCACAAACGAGCAACTAATATGACTCGAGACATCATCGAAACGAGTTCGTATCACCTTCGATTCCCTTTTCTTTCTCGATTCCCTTTTATTGCTTAGCCTGTTCTTTGCTTAACTAAAATTAAAAACCTGTTCTTCTAATTTATACCCGAAAATCCCCTCAACATGTCCTTTTATTTTATTTCTCAATCTGTTCTTTAATTTCCTGAAACCCTAAACACCCACTGTGCCCCCTTTCCTTAGAGGGTGTAACTGAGTAACCGTTTACCCAATTTCTTGACGCCTAGCCACTTTACCCAGCAGCGAACTCAGTCTTAGCAAGTTTGTGAGGTTTTTGATTTTTTTTGTTTGGGTTTGTTAAAGTTTACTTCCTTTAGTTTTAAATTGTGTTAAAATTTTAGAAATTTTAATTTGGGTAGTTCAAATAAGCTTTATTCATTAACTGACCTAGAATTCAAATTTTGGATTTAGATTAATAAATTACATGCCATTAATATTGATGGGTTACGTGAAGAAATCCATTCAGAGAGATTTGGACAATTGTAATTGTAATAGCCGACTTTCAATGATTTCAGGAATAGTGGTTCGAGACCACTAAATTCGACAAATAAGCTCGTAAATTTATTTATTTGATAACTATGAGCCAAATGTGATTTTTGGGAGATTTTTAAATTAGTAATTTGTGTTTTATAAAGATTTATTAAGTTAAGAAATTGAGAAAAATAGGTATCGAGATCTCAATTTTATAAATCAAGCCATAAATATTTTTATAAATATTTACGGAGTATCAATAAGGTAGTATTAAAATTTTGTCAGAAAATTTTAACGTTTGGGTGGTTAATTGAATAAAAAGAACTAAATTGAAAAAAGTGTAAAAGTTGCTAAAAGGATTAAACGGCTCAATTGTCAAATGAGGAAGAACCTAAAGTGCAAATAAGCCCAAAAGAGATATTTTGGGTGGCAATAGCTGAGAAAAATCAGGAAATGGGTGAAATAAGGGCAAAATTGGAAATTTGCCAAAATTAACTAAATAAAAATGGGACCAAATGGGAATATCTAGAATTCTCTTCAATTCTCTTCATTTTCATCAGCTGAAAAACAGCCATGGAAGAGGGTTCAAGTTGGTTTTCATACTCTAGCTTCATGTAATTTTAATTCTTGCTTTCTCCTTGAAATTTCTATGTTTTTGGACATTTACAATTGGGTCCAACTTACTATTTCATTAGTTTTTAATTCCATGACTAATTTTTAAAGTTTTTATGGATGAGTGCTGGAAGAATATGATGAATAAACATAGAATTGAAGCTTTAATTTTGATATATGATAATTTTATCAAGTAAAATTGATGGAAATTGATTTTAGGACCTAATTGTGAAAGAGTTTGAAAATAGGGTCTAGTGCTAAAGTTCTAATTTTCAAGGGGTTATGAAGTAGTTCAAAATGATAGAATAAATTATTAATTGAGAAAAATTAGCTCAATTGAGAGGTTAATTGAGCAAGGACTGTGACATCCCTAAATTGACCCTAGTCGGAAAGTGGTTTCGGGACCACTAAACCGAGTCATAATAATAATTAACCATCATAATTGATGCTCATTATATGTATATATGCATGTGTGAAAATTTCATGTTTGGATTTTGTTAATTGTAAGTGAATTTTTATCAAATAGGACTTATGTGAGAAAATTTAGAAATGTGCTAGGCAAATGTAAGGTGGCCTATTAATACATGTGGGAAAGTGTTGGCCTTGCATGTCAAATTAGCCAAAATGAAGCATGATGGCCGGCCATGCTATGGTGGAAACATGTCTCCAACATGTTAGACTAGTGATGCATGTAGGAAACAATAAAATAAGAAAGTTAGCATTAAAGAAATGGAAAAAGAAAATGATGATAACAAAAAAAAAAAGAGTGTGGATGCTTTCCCCCCCTTGCAGTACATGAGAGAAACAAAAGCAAAGAAAGAAAGAAAAAAAAAAGGGTGTTCATTCTCTCATTTTCTCCTTGCTTGGCGAATATACTAATAAGAAAGGGGGAAAAGCTTGAGAAAATCAGCCATGGGAGCTTACTAGACTAAGGTGTTTTGATACAAGAAGGTATGTTTTATGCCACTCTTGAAAATGCATGTATGATTTGGAGGATTGGTTCAAAATTTTCCTTGAATCTCAAATCGAAACTAAGTTGTTAGGTGAGTTAAAATTCGCCATGCATGTTGTTTTCCTTGGTGAGTGTTTTGATGTTGTTGTGATGAAAGCATGGAAATGAGTAAGTTCGAATGTTTAACAAAAGGAAATTTTGTGCCATTGAGTTCTTGTTGTTATGTGTGTGTGCATGAGTATTCGCCATGCTATAGAATTTATGTTGCAACATGATTAATGCTTAATGAGATGTATAATAGTACTTGTGAATGAGCTTGAGAGTATTTAAACAATTAGACATGAAAAGGGTGGTAATGAGGCTGAAAAATTGTTGGATGGTTAATTGGGTAAGGAATGAAGCATTCGCCATATGGGGTACAAATGGGCATAGGTGTTAAATACCTTGTATTGGAAACTTTGATAAATAAGTAGCAATAAATTAAGATGAGATTGAGTAAATTTTCAGCTTAGTTGTGTTAAGTATTCGCAATAACCATAATAATGCATGTGAATGCCGTATGTTTGTGTTTGATGGAGAGGTAAATTGTTTGATTTAGCTCAAGAGCAAAGGGAACTAGATTGGACAAAGGAAAGGAGAAAGCAAACGAGTAGCCGATTTGGAACCGTTCTACCCCAAACAAGGTAAGTCATTAAACACGTATTTGATATTGCTTAAATGATTGTAAAATTTATGCAATTGTGTTTAATGGGATGATATATATATATATATATGAATGAAAATGTATGTGTATGGAGTGATGACATTTGTTGAATGTAAAAGAAATAGTGAAATGTGTAGAAAGTTTGCTTTCGGCACTAAGTGTGCGGGCAATACGTGTGTACGGTGATTTAGATCGGCACTAAGTGTGCGTGCTGGAAATATATGGCACTAAGTGTGCAAGCTGGAAAAATACTGACCTGGGTGTGCGAGCTCGGAGGGTATGGCAATTGTGTGTGCGGGCTTAAATTACGTGGCACTAAGTGTGCGAAATCGAGTAGTAAGCACTGTGTAAAAGCGCATTTTAAATATATGGAGGGTGTGTCTCCATTGAATTGAGTATGGACAGCGGATCGGGTAAGTACCTCGAGCTCATGACGAATAGAGAATACGTTCATGCTTGGGGTTGAAATTGGTAAGCCTTAAATCTATGTGATGATTGAAATTGTATGGTTGTGCTGGAAAATGAGTTAATGTGTAAAATGCTTCGATTATCTTGTTGTGTGGAATATGAAATGTGGATGTATGAATTGGTACGAGATTGGACCGAAAGGTCCGAGGTATTATGGTATAGATTCGATATGGACGAGTACCTAGCCTCATTTGTTGTACATGTAGTAGTAACTTTATCAGTGGATTGATGAATGCTTATGACTTACTGAGTTGTAAACTCACTCGGTGTTTTTCTTGTCACCCATTTTAGGTCTCTCGGACTCGTATTGTTTATGTGATCGGGACCGTCGTTGAAGTCATCACACCGCTGAAATCTTGTGGTATTGTTTTGTTGTTGAAGAACATTTGGCATGTATAGGCTATTATATTTTGTCGAATTGTGGGTTGTAAACTTTAAGCCATGTGAAAATGGCCTATGTGGTCGTCGAGTGGGATGCTAGAACCTATAGCCACGAGTCTTAGAAACTCAAATTTTGATAAGGTGGTCATAATTTGTGTCATGCATGATGGATGATTAAGGCCAAGGAAAAATTCATGAAATTGGCATAGTCTACTGCAGTAACTGTTGCGGACAGCAGCAGTGAGATGAGATTGAAAAATCACTAAAAATAGTAGAAGTAGAATTAAATAGTGAGTAAATTATGGAACTTAACCTTGATGAATCTATTTTTATATGGACGAAACGAAACGACTATATGAGCAGTATACTGAGAAATATTAAGGTTCTCGTGAGACAGGGCCAGAACGGTTTCTGGGTCCCCTGTCGCGACTTTGAAAATTTACCATAAATTATCCAGAAATAATTAGGAGTCATGCCTTATATGTACAGATTCCATTTTGAGTCTAGTTTCATTAGAAACAAACGGCACCAGTATTAAAGCCCTGTACAGAGAGATATTCAAGTTGTAACGCGAGAAGGTCAGAGCAGTCGGTCCCTGTAACATGGGTGACTTTAACTAATAAACTGTACCAATTGGCCCAACCAAAATTCTAAAAATAAATCCATGGATGGGTATATGAGTCTAAATTCAGGAAAATTTACGAAACCAGTTTCCGAGTTTTGAAACTCGAGATATGATTTTTAAGGCGACGGTGACGCAGTTTCCCAGCCTGACTGGTAATGTCAAATTGGTTGGTATCTTGAGAGGGTTTGGTTGTTAACCCTCGTGTCCGACACGGCGCCGGTCACGAAGTTAGGTGTTACAATTTTATTGGTATCAGAGCTATGGTTTAGTCATTTCTAGGACTACCATAGCGTGTGAGTCTAGCTATACATGCCAAATTGTTAGCGCTTAATAATGTGATGACTTGACGGTTGGAATTTTTGTTTTGATTAGCAATGGAACCCGGTAGAGAGACCCTTGGCGGATGACGTTGAAAGTGTAGCGGCTGCTCCTGCGCAAGGGACACCGCCGTTGATCCTCGATCATCCGCGAATAATCAAAATGAAGGCGAAACAAGCCTTCTTCACCATGATGAATGAGTGGGTCGCGCAATATGCCCGAACCAACCCGGCTGTCCAACCATTCCCGAATTTAAATACTCCACCCCAAGAGCCCGCAATGCCTCCAATTACTGATCCTGTGAGGCTGAGTAAACCACCGTGGACTTGATTAGGAAGCGTAATGAGGAGTTCAAGGCCATAGTTACCGATGATGCCGAAAAGGCCGAAGTTCGCTCGATAACACCATTAGAGTGTTAGATGAACGTCATGCACACCCGATGAATGTCTTAAGTGTGCTATATCCTTGTTGCGAGACTCAGCTTACTATTGGTGGAGGACTTTAATTTCCATAGTCCCAAATGAACGAGTTACTTGGGATTTCTTCCAATCCAATTTTGAAAGAAATACATTAGTCAACGGTTCATCGATCGAAGCGTAAGGAATTCTTAGAACTCAAGCAAGGCCGGATGATCAGATCGAATCTGAACATGAGTTCGTAAGACTTAGTCGGTATGCTCGGAGTGTGTGGCTGATGAGGTTGTGATGTGCAAAAGATTTGAAGAAGGATTGAATGAAGAGTTAAAGTTACTAGTGGGAATTTTGGAGATAAAGGAGTTCGTGACACTAGTCGAACGAGCACGCAAGGCGGAAGAACTTGGGAAGGAGAAGAAGAAGGCTGAATTTGAAGCAAGAGATTACCGTAAAAGATCGACGAGTAAAGCTCCGTTCTCGGCTGTAAAGAGGTTCAGGAGGACACCAAGAAGTCGAGGACGATCGGGAATTTCCATTAGAGCCCGACCATTGACGGACTCGAGCTACTTCAGTAGCTAGTGTGGGCAATAATCGTCAAGAGAGACTGAATGCCCCAATGTGGAAGACGACACCTAGGTGAATGTTGGGGTAAGTCATTAATAGGGCTGTTATGGATGCGGTTCAAGGACCACTTCATTAGAGATTGCACGGAGCTAGATGAGAGGAATAAGACGCAAGGTGCAAGACCTAGTGGAACGACGGTGGAGGTAGGCCCCGAGAATCTCTGGAGGTAGGGGTGGTAATCGAGAGGAGCCTCTAATACGGCTGTCCGATCCGAGACCCGTGCTCTGCTAGAGCATATGCCATCCGCGCACGAGAGGAGGCATCCTCCCCGACGTTATCACGGTACTTTTACTCTCTTTGATACTATTGTGATTGCATTGATTGACCCCGCTCTACTCACTCATATGTATGTGAAACCTTAGCATCCAAAGAAGACTCTACCGTTGAGTCTCATCGAGTTCGTAATTCGAGTGTCAAACCCTTTGGGTCAATACGTGCTTTCGTTGATAAAGTGTGCAAGAGATGCCCCTAATAATTCGAGAATCTGTTTTCCTACCGATCCGATGCTTCTACCATTTAATGAATTCGATGTTATTCTTGGTATGGATTGGTGACCGTACATGATGCAAATGGTGGATCGCAAAAGGAAAACCATTGATTTGAGGAGTGCAAATAATGAGGTAGTCCGAGCGAGTCTCATCGATTTAAAAGGAGCGCCAATGATAATATCTTCTATGACCGCCGGAGGTATGTGAAAAGGGTGTGAAACATACCTTGCGTATGTGTTTGGAAGTAAAGAGACGGAAAGGAAACTCGAATCGGTACCAGTGGTTTGTGAGTATTCAGATGTTTTTCCGAGGAGTTACCGGATTGCCACCGGTTCGAGAAGTGGAATTCGCATCGGTTGTACGGTACTACGCCGATTTCAATAGCCCCGTATCGTATGGCATTAACGGAATTAAAGGAATTGAAGGTTCAATTGCAAGAATTGACGGATAGAGGTTTCGTTCGATGAGTTTTTCTCCATGGGGCGCTTTGTATTGTTTGTGAAGAAGAAGGACGGAACCATGAGGTTGTGCATCGACTATCGTCAACTCAATAAAGTGACGATAAAGAATAAATATCCATTGCCACGAATTGACGATTTGTTTGATCAATTAAAGGGAGCCTCGGTGTTTTCAAAGATAGATTTGAGGTCGGGGTACTATCAGTTGAGGGTCCGAGAATCGGACATACCCAAAACCGCTTTTAGAACGAGGTACGGTCACTACGAATTCTTGGTGATGCCGTTTGGGCTCACTAATGCCCTCGCGGTGTTTATGGATTTAATGAATAGAATTTTCAGCCATACTTGGATCGGTTCGTAGTTGTATTTATCGATGACATTTTGGTCTATTCGAGAGATGAAACCGAACATCTTGAACACCGAGGCTAGTGTTGCAAATCTTACGAGATAAGCGATTATACGCAAAGTTCAGTAAATGTGAATTTTGGTTGAAAGAGGTTAGCTTTTTGGGGCACGTGGTGTCCGCATCGGGTGTCAGGGTGGACCCGAACAAAATTCTGGCCATAGTCGATTGGAAACCACCAAGGAATGTTACCGAAGTTAGGAGCTTTTTGGGGCTTGCCGGTTATTACCGACGATTTGTAAAAGGTTTCTCGACGATAGCCACGCCAATGATGAAGCTACTCCAAAAGGATGTTAAGTTCGAATGGACGGAGAAATGTCAGAAAAGTTTCGATCAATCGAAAGCTTATTTGATCGAAGCCCCAATTCTAGTGCAACCTTAATCGGGCAAAGAGTTTGTCATTTATAGTGACGCATCCCTACTTGGGTTGGGTTGCGATTGATGCAAGAAGGGCGAGTTGTGGCCTATGCGTCGAGACAATTAAAGCCACATGAGAAAATTATCCAACCCATGATCTCGAATTGGTCGCCATCGTGTTCGCCTTTAAAGATATGGCGACATTACTTATTTGGTGAGAAGTGCCATGTGTATTCGGATCACAAAAGTCTCAAATATTTGATGACTCGGAGAGACTTAAATCTGCGACAAAGACGATGGCTCGAGTTGTTAAAAGATTATGAACTCGTCATTGATTATCACCCGGAAAGGCTAATGTGGTTGCGGATGCCTTAAGTCGAAATCACCGCTTGTTTTTACGAGCGATGAATGTACACTTGTGTATTCTACCCGACAATGTGTTAGTAGCCAATTAAAGGCCAAACCATTATTGGCTCATCAAATTCGTGAAGCTCGAAAGTTGATGAGGAGTTGCTTGCAAAACGGGCCGAGTGTGTTCGAACAAGGAATCGAGTTTCAAATTGATGATGACGATTGTTTGAGGTTCAAGTCGTCTGTGTGTTCCAAAGAATTCAGAACTTATTTCGATAATTCTAAATGAAGCCCATTGTAGTCGAATGTCAATCCACCCGGTAGTACTAAAATGTACAATGACCAAACGCCAATTTTGGTGGCCGGTGATGAAACGAGACATTTCAATTTGTTTCAAGGTGTCCGATATGTCAACAAGTGAAAGCGGAACATCAAGTGCCATCGGGATTACTTCACCGATCATGATACCCGAATGGAAATGGGATCGAGTAACAATGGACTTTGTGTCCGGGTTACCATTGACTCGTAATAAGAAAGACTCGGTTTGGGTCATTGTTGATAGATCGACCAAGTCCGCTCATTTTATCCTCGTCCGCACGGATTTTACGCCGATAAGTTGGCGTAATTATACGTCTCCCAAATTGTTCGATTGCATGGGGTACCTATTTCTATCGTGTCGGATAGAGACCCAAGATTTACGTCGCGGTTTTGAAGAAATTGCAAGAGGCTTTGGGTACCAAACGCATTTTAGCACTTTTCACCCCAAACCGATGGTCAATCCGAACGGATAATTCAAATACTCGAGGATATGTTGAGATGTTGCATCCTTGAGTTTAGTGGTTCATGGAATGGTATCGCCTTTGATTGAATTCGCCACAACAATAGCTTTCAATCAAGTATTAAGATGGCGCCTTACGAGGCTTTATACTATCGTAAATGCCGTACCCCATTATTCTGGACTGAACTTAGTGAAGGTAAATTCTTCGGGGTTGATTTGGTTAAGGATGCCGAGCAAAAAGTTCGAGTAATTCGTGAAAGTTTGAAAGCTGCTTCGGATCGCCAAAAGTCGTATGCGGATTTGAAAAGAAAAGATATTGAATATCAGGTTGGAAACAAGGTCTTTCTCAAAGTTTCACCTTGGAAGAAGGTGCTTAGATTTGGTCGTAAGGGCAAATTGAGTCCGAGGTTCATCGGGCCATATGAAGTATCTGAACGAATTGGGCCAGTCGCATATCGATTAATTTTGCCCCCTGAGCTCGAAAGGATTCACAACGTTTTTCATGTCTCGATGCTTTGACGATATAGGTCTGATCCATCGCACGTAATTGCTCCATCTGAGATTGAGATTCAGCCTAATTTGAGCTATGAAGAGGAACCGGTTCACATTATGAGGCGTGAAGTAAAAGAGTTATGCAATAGGAAAATCCCGTTAGTGAAGGTGTTGTGGCATAAACACAGAATGGAAGAAGCCACTTGGGAACTTGAGGACTCTATGAAAGAGCGATACCCGAGCCTATTTACGGTAAGATTTTCGGGACTAAAATTTCTTAAGTGGGGAGAGTTGTGACATCCCTAAATTGACCCTAGTCGAAAAGTGGTTTGGGACCACTAAACCGAAGTCATAATAATAATTAACCATCATAATTGATGCTCATTATATGTATATATGCATGTGTGAAAATTTCATGTTTGGATTTTGTTAATTGTAAGTGAATTTTTATCAAATAGGACTTATGTGAGAAAATTTAGAAATGTGCTAGGCAAATGTAAGGTGGCCTATTAATACATGTGGGAAAGTGTTGTCCTTGCATGTCAAATTAGCCAAAATGAAGCATGATGGCCGGCCATGCTATGGGTGGAAACATGTCTCCAACATGTTAGACTAGTGATGCATGTAGGAAACAATAAAATAAGAAAGTTAGCATTAAAGAAATGGAAAAAGAAAATGATGATAACAAAAAAAAAAGAGTGTGGATGCTTTCCCCCCTTGCCGTACATGAGAGAAACAAAAGCAAAGAAAGAAAGAAAGAAAAAAAGGGTGTTCATTCTCTCATTTTCTCCTTGCTTGGCGAATATACTAAGAAGAAAGGGGAAAAGCTTGAGAAAATCAGCCATGGAGCTTACTAGACTAAGGTGTTTTGATACAAGAAGGTATGTTTTATGCCACTCTTGAAAATGCATGTATGATTTGGAGGATTGGTTCAAAATTTTCCTTGAATCTCAAATCGAAACTAAGTTGTTAGGTGAGTTAAAATTCGCCATGCATGTTGTTTTCCTTGGTGAGTGTTTTGATGTTGTTGTGATGAAAGCATGGAAATGAGTAAGTTCGAATGTTTAACAAAAGGAAATTTTGTGCCATTGAGTTCTTGTTGTTATGTGTGTGTGCATGAGTATTCGGCCATGCTATAGAATTTATGTTGCAACATGATTAATGCTTAATGAGATGTATAATAGTACTTGTGAATGAGCTTGAGAGTATTTAAACAATTAGACATGAAAAGGGTGGTAATGAGGCTGAAAAATTGTTGGATGGTTAATTGGGTAAGGAAGGAAGCATTCGCCATATGGGGTACAAATGGGCATAGGTGTTAAATACCTTGTATTGGAAACTTTGATAAATAAGTAGCAATAAATTAAGATGAGATTGAGTAAATTTTCAGCTTAGTTGTGTTAAGTATTCGGCAATAACCATAATAATGCATGTGAATGCCGTATGTTTGTGTTTGATGGAGAGGTAAATTGTTTGATTTAGCTCAAGAGCAAAGGGGAACTAGATTGGACAAAGGAAAGGAGAAAGCAAACGAGTAGCCGATTTGGAACCGTTCTACCCCAAACAAGGTAAGTCATTAAGCACGTATTTGATATTGCTTAAATGATTGTAAAATTTATGCAATTGTGTTTAATGGGATGATATATATATATATATATGAATGAAAATGTATGTGTATGGAGTGATGACATTTGTTGAATGTAAAAGAAATAGTGAAATGTGTAGAAAGTTTGCTTTCGGCACTAAGTGTGCGGGCAATACGTGTGTACGGTGACGAGATCGGCACTAAGTGTGCGTGCTGGAAATATATGGCACTAAGTGTGCGTGCTGGAAATATATGGCACTAAGTGTGCAAGCTGGAAAAATACGGCACTGGGTGTGCGAGCTCGGAGGGTATGGCACTGTGTGTGCGGGCTTAAATTACGTGGCACTAAGTGTGCGAAATCGAGTAGTAAGCACTGTGTGTGCGTACTTTAAATATATGGAGGGTGTGTCTCCATTGAATTGAGTATGGACAGCGGATCGGGTAAGTACCTCGAGCTCATGACGAATAGAGAATACGTTCATGCTTGGGGTTGAAATTGGTAAGCCTTAAATCTATGTGATGATTGAAATTGTATGGTTGTGCTGGAAAATGAGTTAATGTGTAAAAATGCTTCGATTATCTTGTTGTGTGGAATATGAAATGTGGATGTATGAATTGGTACGAGATTGGACCGAAAGGTCCGAGGTATTATGGTATAGATTCGATATGGACGAGTACCTAGCCTCATTTGTTGTACATGTAGTAGTAACTTTATCAGTGGATTGATGAATGCTTATGACTTACTGAGTTGTAAACTCACTCGGTGTTTTTCTTGTCACCCATTTTAGGTCTCTCGGACTCATATTGTTTATGCGTGATCGGGACCGTCGTTGAAGTCATCACACCGCTGAAATCTTGTGGTATTGTTTTTGTTGTTGAAGAACATTTGGCATGTATAGGCTATTATATTTTGTCGAATTGTGGGTTGTAAACTTTAAGCCATGTGAAAATGGCCTATGTGGTCGCCGAGTGGGATGCTAGAACCTATAGCCACGAGTCTTAGAAACTCAAATTTTGATAAGGTGGCCATAATTTGTGTCATGCATGATGGATGATTAAGGCCAAGGAAAAATTCATGAAATTGGCATAGTCTACTGCAGTAACTGTTGCGGACAGCAGCAGTGAGATGAGATTGAAAAATCACTAAAAATAGTAGAAGTAGAATTAAATAGTGAGTAAATTATGGAACTTAACCTTGATGAATCTATTTTTATATGGACGAAACGAAACGACTATATGAGCAGTATACTGAGAAATATTAAGGTTCTCGTGAGACAGGGCCAGAACGGTTTCTGGGTCCCCTGTCGCGACTTTGAAAATTTACCATAAATTATCCAGAAAGAATTAGGAGTCATGCCTTATATGTACAGATTCCATTTTGAGTCTAGTTTCATTAGAAACAAACGGCACCAGTATTAAAGCCCTGTACAGAGAGATATTTAAGTTGTAACGTGCGAAGGTCAGAGCAGTCGGTCCCTGTAACATGGGTGACTTTAACTAATAAACTGTACCAATTGGCCCAACCAAAAATTCTAAAAAATAAATCCATGGATGGGTATATGAGTCTAAATTCAGGGAAAATTTACGAAACCAGTTTCCGAGTTTTGAAACTCGAGATATGATTTTTAAGGCGACGGTGACGCAGTTTTCCAGCCTGACTGGTAATGTCAAATTGGTTGGTATCTTGAGAGGGTTTGGCCGTTAACCCCTCGTGTCCGACACTGGCGTCGGTCACGAGTTAGGGGTGTTACAAGGACTGAATTGTATGAACTGTGAAATTTGGGGTAAAATGGAAATCAATATTTTGAACTAAAACTGTTTTGGACAGCAGCAGCAGTCCATCTTTGAAAAATTACCAAAAATTGTAGAAATAGAATTAGAGGATGAATAAAATATGAAATTAAATCTTATTGAGTCTAGTTTCTTATAGAAGAAACAATGTAAGCAATGGAATTGTAAATCATGAGATATAATAAATTTTGTTAGACAATATCAGAATAATTTCGGGTTCCCCTATTTTGATTTGGGAAAATCATTACAAATTGTTAAAAATATAATTATGGGTTATAATTTATATGATTAAAATACTTAATGAGTTTATTTTCAAAACAAACATACGGGAACATCATCCGAATTTCGTATGAGGAGATAATTAATTTTTAGTAAAGATAGGTCAAAGCTGTCAAATAGCAGAATAGGGGTAACTTTGAAGAATACACTATATTTATTGGCTAATCTATAAGTTTTGGAAATTTTATGGTAAGAAGATATGTGAGTCTAGTTTTAGGAAAAATTAGGGATCTTAATTTTGAGTTCCGTAGCTCCAGATATAAATAATTTAGTGTCTATGACACGGGTGGTTAGCTTGAATATTCACATAAGTAATTAGTGAAAATTATGGATAAGCTTACTTACAAGTGTGTTACTTATACCAAGGATGTGGATGGAGAGGAGAAGGAGGAAAAATATATGAATGACTTGTGTATAAATTGATCACATGCCCGATTATAAACAATAAAAGTTGCATTAGTAATGATATAATGTTTTATTTCATATGTTCATTATTAAATTGTAAATATTGAAAAAGTATGAAAATTGAACTAAATGTTCAAATTGAGTGGAACGCAGGGTTGAGTACTTTCGTTCAGTGGCTAAGATGAATTGACGGAAAAGACCATGGTTGGACCATGGCAACATGTGATATGTGATTTTCGTATAAGACCATAGCTGGGCTATGGCATCGGAGAGATGTGATTATGTGCTTCCGTATAAGACCATATCTATGACATCGGTGTGATATATGCTACTGTATAAAACCATACCTGGGATATGGCATCAGTGAGATATATGATTATGTGTAAGAGCATAGATGGGCTATGGCATCGATATGTGATATGTGATTGATTACATGTAAGGCCATAGTTGGGCTATGGCATCGATATGTGAATATGTGTGAGACCATAGTTGGGCTATGGCATCATTATGTGAAGACGTGTAAGACCATAGTTGAACTATGGCATCGAGAAAACGAAGTACTCAATTCCGTAAGACGTTCACTAATTTGACAAAGTTTGGTAAGTGTTACATGGAACTATGTGATATAAGGAAGTACGAGTTGATATGACATGAGTATAGAACTTGTTTGATGAATGAATTCATTTGTGATTATATAATTTTTCATCTTGAGTGTACTATCCATATGTATTGATATTTCAAATGATTTAATAAATAAAGTTCCGACATGGAATAAACTAAACACGAGACAAATAATTATGGAATTGATCTCAAAATTTATGAAAATGACGGTTATTAATATATGGAGACATGAGACATTGATATATGAATATGGAATATGTTTGATAAATGTGTTCATTCATACATAAATTATGTTTGATAAATGTGTTCATTCATACTTATGGAATTTATGTATCTCATGTGTACTATTTGCATAAAGATGATATTTCAAATACTTTGGTTATTTAAGCTCAAATATGAAATAGTATGAAATCAAGATAAGTTGTTATAAAATATATTTAAATTACAGAGATATGGCGATATATGTTATATGATTACATAACATGAAATTGTGTATATGTATATATGAGAAATTTAATAAGAATTGAGCTCATACATGTTTCTTGTTATTTATATGAAGTGTATGACTGACAAGGGTGATGAGGTTATGTGTTAGGGCTCATGAACAATATGATTGTATTTTTTTATGTTTATATTGAATTTTAAATGAGTGATTTTTCGGAAGCTCAATAGTTGGGAAGCTCGGCGGAGATCACTCACACTATCCATCGGCCTATTTTAGTAAGTATGGTAAATGAATTATGATTATAATGGCATGTATATATTAACTGATTAGTCAATGTTGGCTTATGAATGATATAACTATAACTAGCCATTGGTATGGCTTGTATTTAGTAAGTTTGAAATACAAATTATTATGATTTTATCATGATTGATATGGCTACGAAATGAACAAACGATGATAATTATAAGGCTTGGTTGAATACCTTAAATTGATTCATAAATGTATTCAAATGTTGGTGAAGATAAATGATTAAATGGGTGAGAAATATGGCTTGGAAAATAACCTAAGTGTTAGCCATACAGGTTGAGACACGGTCGTGTGTCTCAACCGTGTGAGGGACACGGCTTAGAGAAACAGGCTTGTGGCCCGGCAGTATGGTTCGATTTGCATGCTGACATCATAAACAGAAAGTTACACGTCCTAAGGACACGGGCGTGTCCCTATGTCCACACGGGCGTGTGACCCTAGTTCTTGGGAAAATTTCCTAAGTTTTCTCGAATCTTCTCAGAGCTCTCAGTTTAGTCCCAAATTAATCCCGATGTATGTTTTGGGCTTCGTAGACCCTAACCAATTAAGGGACGACATGCATGTGTTTGGAAAGTTTGAATTAAAAGAAATTTTATGGCCCAGTTTTTGCATGTATGCGTATGTTTAGGTCCGGTAATGCCTCGTACCTTGTCCGGGAATCTGATACGGGTAAGGGGTGTTACAGCAATACTAAGTTTTAAATGATTGATAGATTTTATTTTAAGGATGATAATTCTTCTATCATTTTTGAAATGTGGGTAAATTGGCTTCAGATCTATCAGGGTTTTGGATAATTCTTTATTTTCACTAGGTTTTGTTTGTCTTAAATATCTTACCTCTTTTTATTAATTTTTAATTGAACTTTTTTGTTTCGATTTCACATTAAGAAAAACTGTGGGTTTCTTACTATTTATTGGATCAATGCTGCTAATAGTCTTCTTTTAGATATAAATTTGGTTAAAGAATATAGGGATTGCTTTAGTTTTATGGAATACAAGCATGAAAATGAGAGATTTAATTGCATTCATGTATTTATTTTTTTCATTGGATCGGAGTAGTTTTGATGTTTTATGTTTATTACGCCTATATGATGACAAATTTGTAACTTTAATTGTTTCATTGGTGCACTTATTTGTATTTGAGAGCTTTATTTGGTCATAGAGAGCTTTATTATATTGTTTTAGTTAACATTAGTTAACATACACTTTAGTTAGAAGTAGCTATGATATTTTGAACACTAAGTACACTAATTAGAGACGTAAAAGAGTAGTGGAAAAGATGAGTAGGGAGATGATGATACATTTTGTACTGGTTCTGGATTCAGAATTAAGGATTAGGGTAGCTTTATGATGTTAAGTACATTGTGTTATTATGCTGGTTGGGTGCTTAGAAAATTGGGGTAATAGGAACATAAGTGTTTGAGTGACTAAATTTTTTAGTAGCACTATTTCCTTTTCTTTTTCCCCTTTCCTACAAATCCCTGATTGTTGCTTGAGATATGATGTAACCGAATCATTTTTTAGTATTTTGTAATTTGAACAAATTTTTAAAAAAAAATTAATTTTGGTTTGTCCCTGTGGGAATCTGATTCATGCTTTTTATCCTTAAGTGTTGAGTATTGAAATGTTTTTGAAAATTGGAATTTTGAGGTTAAGTAATGGTACAAATTCCATGGAGTAGTCTGACATAAGTGGAATATTGTGTCATCCTCACTGTTTTTATTATTCTTTAAAAAATTAGTAATTTATTAATCCTTTGCTAAACATATTTTTTCTTTAATGCAGTTGTGAAGATGGTTGCACACAAATTCACTGTTGATTTGAATAAACCTCTTGTCTTTCAGGTACGAATAAGATCATATGTTTGAATTTTGTTTATCTTATGGAACAAGCATATGTGGTGATAGCTTTGGTGTTACTGGTTTTTAGTTCACTTATTTAGTTTCTTATGTGATTAAAATAGCTAAATATAGTTATGTTATGTGATTACATCAGCAAGTTCTTGATATAGAGCACAGTTTTGCATGGCAGTTACTGAGCTCCAAATATTTTGTTTCTTTCTGTTTTTTGGTCAGACCGAATTAAGCAGGCCAAAGTGTGTAAAGGTAATAGCAGTGAATTTCACCCTTATTTTTATAACTGCTACTTTCTCTTCGCTTGTACTTATTATTTATTTTCTCCTTTGATGAAATGTTGGCAACCTCCTGAGTAGTTGTGTTAGATTGTTGTTTAGGAAATTTGTTAGCATTTGAGGAAGCTTCACGAATTTTTGTTTTCTATTTGCAAGCTGGTTTAGGTAAATATTTGCTAGCACTTGGTATGTGTATCTACTGTACTGGGTTTATGAATGTTAATTTGTTTTCTTGCACGGTTTGTTTGGGAAAATATTTAAGTTTGGGTTTGGAGATACGTAGTTATCATTAGTTGGCAGATAACATTGTCCGAGTGCAGGCTACAGTTCTTTGCCAAGTTGGGCTATCCTTTTTAATACCTGGTACAGACTAGAATTAATGGTTTTTTTTCATTCCTATTTTCTTTAGTCTTTAACCACTATCACACAAGGAGCTTGATATTGAAATATAGAAGCATAATGCTTGGTTATATGAATGTATTTTAATTTTAATATTTTGAATTTCTATGAACTTTTTATATTTTTAATTTTAATTTTGATTTTATTTTTTATTTTTATAATTTTAAATTATTTTTAATGTAACATATAATATTATGTTAAATTATATTTTTATAATTATATATTTTTATTTTATAATTTTAAATTTAGCTAAAATAATAAAGACTAAATTGACAAAAAATATAAATATTAAGATCTAAATTTACTATTATATATTATTATTTCTTCGCGTTGAGAAACAAAAGTTTACTCATTTGAGACAAATTAATTACTAAGTAAAATGGCTTAAATTAATATTATATTTTGAATTTAAAATTAATTTTAAATTTTCTTCTAATAAAGTTACTCATTTCAAGGATATTAAAATTTTAAAGTAATTGTTTTCTTAAAATATTTTATATTAATTATTATCTCATGATAATAGCTAAATAAAAATTAAAAATTAGAAGAGGAAGATGATAATAACTAAGTTTAAATGTTACTATTTAAAAGTAAAAAGAAGAAGAAGAAGAAAAAAAGCAGCCCGAAGTGCATGCGTAGTAGGATCAACAAATTAGTTGATCAAAAACTACACCTAGTTTTGTAATCGTCTACTTGCATATTTGCATATACTTAATAATAATCTTGTATCAACTAATTATTCTATTTTTTATTTAATTGTTTTGATTTCAATATTTTATTTTTATTTGAGTTGAAAGAAGAAAAACATGAATTGAAATTTTGACTTAGAAAAGAGAATATTCATTAGCAACCTAAATTGATCGATTTAAATAATCAATGTTGATATTCACATGGGAGTGGATATTCAAATCTTATATTTTACATGGTTATGATTTAAGTCATTATTTCATTTAAGTAACTTCATTATTATATCTTATTTTATTGATATCTTTATATTTAATCTAATTTTTATTATTTATTTTAGTTTTGATTCTAAATTTTTATTTTTATTTTAAAATTTAAGATAACTTGAGTTTAACTTTTGGATTTTAATTGTATTATTAATTTATCATTTTAAATTCTAAATTTGAATTCATTAATTTTTCTATTTAGTTTTAAAGTTAAAATTTTTATAGAAAATTTAATTTAAATAATTTTTTATTTGTCCATACTTTTAAAGTTCAAACTTCAAAAATAAAACATATTATAATATTTATCATAGAAATAAATATTATTTAATTAAAATAAATTTTTAAAGGAAAATAATATTTATCTTAATGTTAAAATTATTTTAATATTTTTCATAAATATTATCATAAAAATAAATTGATTGATTTTAATGTGTAGTATAAAGTTAAAAAGTTCATGAAAATTTAATTTAAATATTAACTCAAAATAGATGAAAATTTAACATTTATTAACTTTATTAACATATAATTATTAATTTGTTAATTTTTGTCTTTTTAATTATAGTACACATAAAGGTAATAAAAAACACAAATTTATAAATTAAGAGAATATAATTAAAGGGTTAAAATTTAAAGTTAAAATTTAAAGTTGATAATCATAACCTACATAAACATTTAAAGTTTATGATTATCATAACTAACATAAACATTTAAAAAAAAACTTTCGATCATAACTTACATAACTTACATAATACATAAATATATATCATATCATAACTTACATAAAACTTTGGATCAAAATATATAAAAATCACATAATTTTGGGCAATACTATTGTTTTTCGCTACTCTTAATTACACTTATAAATAAACAAACTACCTGAATTAGTTTACACCCATTAGATACTTGATATGTATTATCTATTTTAGTACAATGACATGATTTAAATCAATTTAGAACACTTAAGTAACCATAATTTATTATCAACTTTAGTCTTCAAGAACTACGAAATGGATAAGAGTTGGATGAATTTGTCAAGGGTAAGCAACGACTATCGAAATGGAGTACAAAAGTTTCTAAATTTTGCATTTCAAAATGCAAGCCAAGAGAATATGATTATTTGTCCATGTAAGAAGTGTGACAACAACAATTGGCATATTCGTGAAGCTGTTTACAAACATCTAATTGTTGATGGTCTTATTTGGGGGTATAAAAAATGGATTTTCTGTGGAGAGTGTACACCTCGTAGAACCTCTTCAATGATTAATTTGGCTTATCCTCATAATCCTTACCATCAGTTTGTTAGAGAAGATGACATGGAATGTATGTTACGGGATGCATTTAATATGCACAATCATGGTTTGCAATCGTTTCCACCTGAAATTATTGCATCTGATGATTGTAATATTGGTAGAAATGCTTTTACTGAAACGGAAAGAAGTGTACCTAATGAAGAGCCAAATGGAGAAGCGGCAAAGTTCTACAAGTTACTTAATGAAATGAATGAAGAACTGTATGAGGGATCAAAATTTTCAAAATTGTCCTTCTACATTTGTCTTTTTTACTTAAAATGTTTGGGAAGGTGGACTGGAAACTCTTTTACACTGCTGTTAGAGTTTTTGAAAAATATGTTTTCATTTGTAAAAATCTCTCATTCATGCAAAGATATGAAGAAATTGATAAAAGATTTAGGCCTTGGATACGACAAAATTCATAGTTGCCCAAATGACTGCATGTTGTATTGGGGTGATCGAAAAAAACAATAGTCTTGTCGTGTTTGCAAGAAATCTCGTGGGATGAATAAGAATACAGAAGATGTGAATGAGGATGAAGGTGAGGCACAGTTAAGAAAGAAGTCAATAAAGATTTTGTAATATTTTCCACTAATACCAAGGCTTCAAAGGCTTTTCATGTCATCAAAGAAAACCGAGTCTATGAGGTGGCATCATGATCAACGAACCGATGATGGATTATTAAGGCATCCTGCGGATTTTTTAGCTTTGAAACCATTTGACAGTAAATTTTCAAGCTTTGCAAAAGTTCCTCAGAATGTGAGGCTTGGGCTAGCATCAAGTGGATTTAATCCTTTTAAAATTATGAGTACTTCGTACAGTACTTGGCCTGTAGTACTTGTTCCTTACAATTTGCCTCCATGGATTTTTATGAAGCAATCTTCTTTTACCTTCTCTATGATTATCCCTATAGAAAAAGGTCCCGAAAATGATATTGACATTTATATGACACCACTTATTGAAGAGTTGAAATAGTTATGGGCGGGTTTTGAAACATATGATGTCTTCAGAAAGGAGAACTTTTATTTACGTGTAGCTTTGTTGTGGACTATTAATGATTTCTTGGTTTATGCCAATTTATTTAGTTGGAGTACCAAAGGACGTTATGCTTGTCCTTGTTGTGTGGAGCAAACATGTTCGAAGTGGTTATATAATGGGAAGAAGTTCTCTTATATAGGGCATCGTTGGTGGTTAGATGGAAATCATAGATTTAGATTTCAGAGGACTCTATTTGATGGTACTGAAGAGTTCAAAAAAGCTCCTAAGTAGACCATTAGATCTGAAATCTTGTTCATGTTAAAAGATATCAATTTTAGTTATGGAAAGATGAATTAACCACCCAACACGCAAACAAAGAAAAAACTGAGGAAGGTGTATGTTGGCAATGTTGACTGACAGATTGGTGATGAATCTGATGAAGAGGATGATCCTAATGAGGTAGACTTGTGGAAAAAAAAGAAGTATTTTTTTAGTTGCCTTATTGGGAGCATCACATTTTGCGCCGCAATCTTGATGTCATGCATGTTGAAAAAGGAATGTTTGCGAGAACATTATTAGGCCAATTCTGAATGTCGATAAAAATTAAAAAAAAAATCTTTAGAGTCGACTTGATCTAGCTGACATGAGAATTCAGTGTGATCTTTATCCCTAATTACTTTTGAATGGAAAATCTCAGTTGTCGCCTTCTATTTTTACAATGTCGAAGAAAGAAAAAGAAGTGTTCTGCACGATATTGAAGGATATAAAGCTCTCAGATGCATATGCATCAAATATATCTCGGTGACACCCCTAATGTGACCCTAGTCGGAGAGTGGTTTCGGGACCACGAAACCGAGTCACAAGAATAATTAGGTGTTATATTCCGTGCTTATTGTATGTGGAATTTGTATGCGTAAATATTTCGTGTCTCGATTTTTATTAATTAGGTGCAAATTTATAAGAAAGGACCCATGTGCTAGGACTTGAAAATGTGATAGGTGTATTTTTAAGTGGCCTAATAATGCATGAAGTGAAATAAATGGAGTTGCATGTCAATTATCCCATTTCCTAAGGTGGATGGCCGGCCATGACAAATTATGGGCAAGGGAAACATGTTCCCAACATGTTTTACTAATGGATGATGTTAGAAATAATAAAATAAGAGTATGGAAAAAAAATTAATGTTAGTAGGATGAGAAACAAAAAAAAGTGTTCATCTTTCTCCATAGCCTTGGCCGAATATCCTAAAGAAAGAAAAGAAAAAATTTGTTCATCTATTTTCACTTCTTGGCGAAAATACTAAGGAAAAAGGGGAGGATTTTTGCTTCATGCTTGGGTTGGAAGAGATCTAGAAGGAGATTTGGCTAAGTTTGCATCAAGATTAAGGTATGTATGAGGTTGTGTTAGGAGTTTCATGCATGTTTTGGTTGCTAACTTGATGTGCATGTTAGCCATGGCTCAAATCTTTGTTAAGCCATGGAAATGGTATTTGGCCAAAGTTGTTATGGTGATAAAGCCATTGCATGCTAAGTGTGAAGCTTGATGATGATGCATGCAATGATGGATTGTCTACTCTTGAGTAAGATTTTGAGCTTTCTTTTGTTTTATCATGATTGAAGTTGAAAAGGAGCATGATTGTCATATTCGCCATGATGCATTCATGAGCATGGTTCATGCTTCTTGCATGTTAGTTAAAATTTGTGTTTTGGATGGCTATGGACACCTTGAAATTCGCCATGCTCATATATGTATATATATGTTTGCACATGATGTTTTGGTTATGAAGGAAGTGATGAATAAGTTTGTTTAAAGAAGAAGATGTTGAAGAATAATTGTGAAATTGCAAGCACAATTGCCTAGCACACATATAAGTGCTTGATGCTATATTATAAGTTTTGAGCCACAATATGCAAAGCATTAACTAGTAAAATGCATGCTGTTTTGTGAGGTATTAAGTGCATAATTGGCCTCAACATGTACATGAATATTCGCCTTGGGTAGCCTATTGAAGGCCTTAGCATTTCCTTGATGCTCGAATAAATTGTATTGAATTGCTTGATGTAGTATAAAATGTGCATGACCATTGTGTATTCAAGCTAAAGGGTGGCCATATGACCATTTAAACTCCTTGTCATATTCGGCCATAAGCTAGCACAATGAGGTTTTAATAAATTGAATTTGTTTGAATTAGCTCAAGAGCTTAGAGGGCCACAATTGGACAAGGGGAAGGAGAAAGTGATCGAATAGCCGAAAAAGCCGTTTGACAACATTCGAGGTAAGTCCTCAAGAAGTGACCCTACTTGAATTATGTGAAATAAAGTATGGATGTGTATTGATTATTGATTATGTGTGTATGAGTATTTGAATTCTACCCGGGCTAAGTCCCGAAGGCGAATATGCTTGTGATTATATTTGCGTTTGAGCCTTAGTAACGAAAATGAAATATGTATGTCCAATGATTATTGATGTATGTGTACATGAGAAATTGAATGATATCCGGCTAAGCCCAAGACAATTATGCTGGAAATTATATCCGGTTAAGACCCAAGGCAATTGTGCAAGTGGCTATATCCGGCTAAGACCAAGGCATTCGTATGAAGTCATTCTATCCGGCTAAGACCAAGGCATTTGTGCACATGGTTATATCCGGTTATATTCAAGAATCTTGGGCTGGAGGTGAGTGTTGGTTGCTGTAATAAATTCAATTAGTACACCGAAAAGCCCAAAGAATAAGGTACGTTTATATGTGCATTGGAAAGTCGACACATTTGAGCAACATTCGCTCAATCGACTAATGAATTTCAGTTATTGACTTGATTGATACTTTGTGAAAGTATATAATGATGAAGTGTGAAGTAAGAATGTGTATTAATGAAATGATGCATTTGGCTATGTGAATGTATTGCTGTAATTAGAGTTGATTATATTCCTTGAGACTTACTAAGCATAAAAATGCTTACCCGTTACTTTGGCTCTCTATTTTATAGATTTCGCCGATAGCAATCGGATTCGGGATCAATAAAGTCAAGTCATCCACACTATCAACGCCTCTATTTTGGTATAAATTTTGTTTGAACTTTGAAATGGCATGTATAGGACTACCCTGTTAGTTTAAAAATGTGGTGATGTATATGTATACTGCCATGCGAAAATGGCTCGTAAAAAGGAAGCATGAACTTAGACTATTTGTGGTTTGTATGTATATATTTGGTGTCATGATGTGGCTATGGATTGGAAATGGGAATGTTGGTCACATGATCAGCCATTGGCATGGTTAAAATGATCATATATGAACCTATGTATGGCAAGACTAGTTGGTTCATGGAGACTACCAAATAGGTAAGACCTACCTTAAAACAGATGCTGCCAGCTGCAGTGACGTGAATGTGAAAAATCACCAAAATTCGTAGGAATGGTATTAAATAGTGAATAAGCTATGTAAATGAACCTTGATGAGTCTATTTTCATATGGAAGAAACGAAATGGTCATAGGAGTTACATGTTAAGAGATATTGAAGCTATTGTGAAACAGGGCCAGAACGGTTTCTGGGTCCCCTGTCACAACTTTAAAAATTTACTATAAATTATACAGAATGAATTAGGAGACATACCTTATATTTAAAGATTCCATTTTGAGTCTAGTTTCATTAGAAGCAAACGGCACCAGCATTAAAGCCCTGTACAGAGAGATATTCAAGTTATACCGCGCGAAGGTCAGAGCAGTCGATCCCTGTAACATGGGTGACTTTAACTAATAAACTGTACCAATTGGCCTGACCAAAAATTCTAGAAATAAATCCATGGATGGATATATGAGTCTAAATTCAGGGAAAATTTACGAAACCAGTTTCCGAGTTTTGAAACTCGAGATATGATTTTTAAGGCGAAGGTGATGCAGTCTTCCAGCCTGACTGGAAATGTCAAATTGGTGGGCAAAACATGTGATCTTGGCTTGTTAACCCCTCGTGTCCGACACCGGCGATGGTATCGGGTTTGGGGTGTTACAATCTCGATGTGTGAGTCTTAAAGATCTAAGACTATATTCCCTAAAATTACATGATTATCATATCTTGATGCAAGATTTACTGCCAGTTTCTTTACTGTAACCCCCCGAAATATTTATTTCTACTTCTGTATAATTTTGACACAACTATGCATCTACTTCAGTGGTTAAGTGTTCTAGGTATGTGTGTGAGGTCTCAAATTCAAGCCTTATCTTTGGTATTTTTCTAACTTAAGCCTGGTACTTGCCATGTGGGCTTATATTAAATTATTTGTAAAACCATATCAAAATGAGCTTGCTGGTTCAAGTGGTAAGGGTGTTGGTGTGTTGTTTGGAACTTCTGTGTTCGAATCCTTATGCACGTGTGGGCATTTATTTTTGCTCAATTCAGGGACAGAGTTTTGGTGAAATTATAATTCTGATAGTGGGTGGTTATGATAGGGTAGGTAGTGGAATTTGAGAAAATATTTCTTTTCCCAAAAATTCTCTGCAGAAAAAAAAACTGACGTTCTTTTCTTTTTTTCCCCCTTGTCGTTTTCCCTTTCTTTTCTTGCTACCGATTTTTTTATCTCCTACTTGTTATCAAGTTCTATGAATTGTTACATCAGTGTTCTTGGGCATTATTGGTAAGTTTGATAAGTGTGATTTTTGTCTTGGCTAACAAATCATCAGTTAATTGGGGTTCGTTTTATGTTTAGGAGAAGGCCAAAGGGCTGGAGGTTCCCAATCAGCGCTTTAATTGTTTGGAATCATTGTTAGGCATTCTAAGGTAAAGGTTTTAGTCATTTTACGGGGTATCCATTACGGTGTGGTTTGGTTTAATGTCATTTCCAAGCAATTAATTGGGGTTAATTAATCAATTTGAGGTTTCAACAGGCTCAGAAGTGTCTTCGCTGCGAAACAATACTAGATGTGTACCTGAAATGCAAAAAAGTGAGTTTTCGGAAAAAGCTAAAAACCTTTCTGTTGATACCACATGATCGTGCCATGTGAAATGACACAGTCGTGTGAACGACAAAGGCCAGGCCGTGCTCAAGACACGACCGTGTGATAGCCAGAGTGTGGCCGTGTGAGCCATACGGGCTAGGCTAGATTGGGCGTGTGTGCCTACACGAGCACCCCACACGGGCATGTAATAATAGGGTTAGGTCGTGTGATCCACATGGGCTAGGCCAATCTGGGTGTGTGGGCCACACGGGCATATGGGCCCACAGGGGAAACCACACGGGCATGTGGGTCCAATTATCTGAATTCTTCCCTAGGGTTACATGGGTCGTCCCAAGTAGTTCTGGGCCACTGTAGGGCCGGTAAGGGCTAAATAAACCCTAAACTTATGATATGATTGATTGATTTACTGATCTAATTGGGGTATTAATACATGCCTACTTCCCCTATTATCTGTATATTTGTTATTTATGTATGCTTATATGTAAGCATGTGAGCATGTTAGACTATTTATCTGTATTTGCATATTTCTATATATGTTATTAGGGATGGGATGATGTATATTGGAGGAAGTGTTCTGAAAGGTGATTATACCTATTATCTGGCAGCATAGTTGCATCATATCTGTTATGTACCACAACGGTACAATATTTTAACACCCCAAACCTAGCCTGGACGTTATGGTCGGTTCTGGCGATGTCACATTGAATTGCTTTTCATAAAGTGAAATACTGTTGAAAATCCTTTTTCCATATTCATCTTTGCTACGTATTCTTGATGATGTTTTTAAAATATGTTGTTCATAAAATGTTACTCATGTTAAAATGTCTTTAATTTTAAAATGTTGTCTATTGTGGAAGCTCTTAAACAATTACGTATTTTCGGTATTTTTGGAAAACGTCAGTCTTTTGAAAAAACGCGTTTTATCCTACTACTAGCAGTTATAATTCAAAACAATTAAAACCCCAAATTAAATATTAAAAATTTAAAGAAGCCTTATTACATCAAAATACCCAAATTAAATTACTTATAAATTAAAAACCAAATATGGAAGCATGAGCGGTTGTGTGGCCACTTTCGAGTCCCTCGCAGCACCGATCCACCTAAGGATTACATACACAGATAAGCAGAAGGGTTAGTTTACGAAAACTCAGTGTGTAACCCCTTAATAAACAAATAATACAACATATAGTGAGCAAATACAATCTCGGCCTAAGCCCTTTTTAGTAACAGTGACAATATCAGTTTGGGCTTTAACCCATCTCAATACAAAAACAGTCATATGTTTGGGCCTTGGCCCATTGTAGTAACAGTAAACAGTATGTAAGTCCTACCCATCCAGCCTGTACTCTCCATCTCCATCCAACCCTGCACTCCATGTGGGGATAAAATCAACCCACCCATCCCTACACTCCAAGTAGCACTGATTGCGGCACTAAATAGTATTTACAGTAGAGCTACCAGCATAATAGGCTAAGAGCCATCAGTGATTTGCAGCAGAGCTGCCAATACAGTACACTTCCTCCAATCATATAAAACCCACCCCCATGCAATGCATCATGCCACATGTCATGTCATATCATAATATTATACAAGTACTCAACACAGTTACAATAGCATGCTAAAATATAAACATGTATTACATAGGGGCAAAACAGTTAATTTACCATAGAGGGGCATTTCAGTCATCTTACCACATAAGGGCAAAACGATCATTTTACCATATAAGGGCAAAAAAGTCATTTTACCACCAATCAGGGGTCCAGGCACACTTACCGACCCAACAGTAGGTCCACAGTCGCCTCGGGTGACCTGTGCACCCTTAATAGTCAAACAGAAAAAATGGGCCCAATGGCCATATTGCGGGCCCATGTGGGCCACAATGCCTATGTGGCCCACATAGCCTTGAAATGGCCTTGGCCGTGTGGAATACACAGCCTAGCCCAATATTCTCCACACACCCGTGTGATTTACCCGTATGGGGCCCACACTACCCATTTCGGCCCAACTGGCCCAAAACGGCCTAGGCCCATGAAATCGCTCATGGTGGCTTCTACAATCAAACACCCACGTTTATGCGTTCAGATTACCACATGAGTGGGTGCACACCCGTGTGGCATCAATGGTCACAATTTTTAGCTTTGGCCGATTTACGATTTGAGCAGTGTTGTTAGACACCTGATTACGAAAGTGTGCATACCCCTCTTGAGTACTCCAACCTTAGACAACCAATTTAGGCTTGTACCCTTCAACCGTTGCAAAACTGATAACTATCCCTTAGAGGACACCAAAAGTGTGAATCTCAAAATAAAGGAAAGACACAATCGGCCCACTCCTAAACCATAGCCATAGGCACAAAATACACCAAGGTAAAAGGTAGCACAATCATGCCCACTTAACCTGATTGATCAAAAGACAATGCCGAAACCTGAAAGAACAAGAGGATGAGAGATGATCCATTTGACTAATCCTTGAGTGAGGGAGTGAAGAGCAAAGAATCGGCCAAGATAAAACTAATTGAGAGGGAATAAGAAGGAAGCAATCGATCAAGGAATCAAGAACTAAAAGCTGAAAGAAATGGAAAAGATGAAGAGAAGCAATAATCGGCCAAAACAATAGGATGCAAAGGAAGAGACATTGTTTAGACCCAAAAGAGAAGAGAGGGGAGCAGAGGAAGCATTTGGCCAAGGAGAATAACAAATAATAGAAAAAGAAGTACAACCCAAAAAAAACGAAAGATACCGCAAGACTTACTAGAACAATTCCGTCTCTACAGAAAAGAAAAAAAATCAAATGTTGATAGTTACTAGAACAATGAAGAGTAGTTTGCTCATCCCCAAAACTGAATGCATGAGTGCCTACAATCCCAATTCGGCACCAACCCTCCCTCCATTTCAAATCCCCTTGATTTCCTCCTAAAATCCCTCCTCAAATCCCTCTAGCCGATCACACCTTCCCCAACTACTCAATTCGAATTCCCCTCAACCACTTCAGTATTTCAGTCAACTCAGGACACTCCTAGGGCATAGCAGCAAAATAAAACACCCACTGTGCCCACCAGGATTCCAACCTTAGTCCTCTAGCATAGATAACTCACAACTCACCACCTAGACCAACAAGCCTTTTATGTTATAAAAGACCAACCTTTATTTAAAAAGCTTACTAACTAGAGATAGGGTCTATTCTTTTAGAAACAAAATTCTTGCACAAGCCAAGGCTTGAACCTAAGACTTCTCAGACACTCCCATAACACTTAACCACTAAAAGATACACAGTTGTGTCACTTACTTGCACAACTACACATTTATGTACTGCCTCCTAACTATTTCCATGCTCAAAACCTAATACTTTTAGGCCCAAAATTCAGGTCGTTACAAATATGGTGTATAGGGCTAGGTAGGTGTTTTAAACCCCACATGATGTGTAGGGATAGTCGGAGATGGTGTGTAGAGGATGGGGGTAGGATTCTGTTATCTGATTTCTAATTCTAATCTGTATATCTTTGTCTAAGATGGGCTTAGGCCCAAATCTGCGTCTGTAATGGGCTTAGGCCTGCTTTCGTATATGACCAGTTCTAATATTCTGTTTGTACGCATGCTTAATTCTGTGCGGTTACATGCTAATTTTACATAAAGTTACTCCTCTTTATTTATTATGTACAGGTAATCCACAGTCTTAGGCGGATCGGTGTAGCAGAGTCAGTGGCCACATGTTTGAACTGGTTATGATTATGTTCTAATTTTTATGTTTGGGTTATTTTGGGTTTGTAACACCCCTAACCCGTATCCGTCACCGAAATAGGGTTATGAGGCATTACCGGATAATACACATCATTCATATACATTTATGCAATCATAATCAAAGTTCATTCATCTCAATCATATTGTCTCTTCTAAGGTCTTAGGAGACCTTAAAACATGCTTAAACGAGGTTCGGAACTAAACCGATAACATTCACAAACTTTGAGAAACTTAAAAAATTTTCTTTAATTTCAGGGTCACACGCCCGTATGAACAGGCTGTGCGCCTCACACGGCCACCAGACACGCCCGTGTCATAGGCCGTGTAAAAATAGGGTATACATACTGACTTGTACCACACGACCGGAGACACGCCTGTGTGCCATGGCCGTGGGAAAACTAAGGAGGTTACTGACTTGGGTCCCACGGCTGACCACACACCCATGTGCCAGCCCGTGTGCCACACACAGCTAGTAGACATGCCCGTGTGTTTAGGCCGTGTGAAAACTGTAGAGTATACTACCTTAATTTGAAAGCGTACCCTAGGGGACACATGGCCGTGTGTCGTGCACAGCTAACACACACGCTCGTGTCTCTAGCCGTGTGGACAAAAATAGGCCATTCGCAAGGCCAATTTGCCTTCTTCTCATGCACACCTAGCCATCAAAATGGTATCATTACAACATTTATATATAGGTAGCCAAAATATGCCAAGTCCATCATATATCATGCTATCTACCATCAGCCAATTCAACTACTCAATTTCATAATCCAAAACATACCAAAACATTATACCAAAATCATCAAAAATCACATAACTTTTTCATTTCACCACCTTTCCATTAACTAAATCATACCTTTCAAACATATCAAATCATCATCCTTAATTCATACCAAAATATACCAACTTCCAAGCAACAATACCACAACATATAACTATCCAAAACAGCATTCATACAACCATTCTAAACAAGCCATCACATAGGACATTATATACCTCACATATATTGTAACACCCCTTACCCGTATCCGATGTGGGGACAGGGTACGAGGCATTACCGAACTTAAGCATAACCAAACATACAGAACCGGGCCACAAAATTTCATTCAAACTAAAAACAATCAATTAAAGTTAATTTGTCCCTATTATGGACCTACAAGGCCCAAAACATACATCATTAGCGGTTCAGGACTAAACCAAGAACTCATCGAAATTCTAAGAGAATTTTTAGGTTAAAGCCTCACACGCCCATGTGGAGGCAATGCACACGCCTGTGTCCTTGGGGACATGCCCATGTCCCACACCCGTGTGGAATTATTTGATTTATTTTACAATTCGAACCTACAGAGGTTTTCACACGGTTGAGCACATGCCTATCTCCTTGGCAAATGTTCCTCACACGGCTTGGGACATGCCCGTGTAGTAGCCCATGTAATTTTAGCGAGCATTCTATTTATGATGTCATCATACAAATTTGAGGCACACGGCCAAGCACACCCCCGTGGCCAGAGGCCATGTCCTCCACATGGTTGAGACACACGGCCGTGTCTCTTCCCGTGTGTTTACTACCATACATGTTAACCTAAAATTCAAGGTGCAAGGGACACACGGCCGAATGACATTCCCATGGGGCTGACCGTGTGTTACACACGGCCTAGACACATGCCCATGTGGACCATTTAGAGGCTACTCTCCAAGCCATTGGTCACCTTTAAATAATCATACACTTCCATATGTTCAATGGCATAACTCATGATATATTTGGACACTTAAACATGCAACATTATAGCATCACTATGACCCATTTTCATATTAGTCCATTATTATTCACACAACCTTATCTTTTAACTATTTCACACCACCTTCATCGTTTACCATATTCCTTATTATCAATCCATTATGACTGCTAAATCATGCAACCACATACTAGCAAATAAATAGTCATCCATCAAAGCAACACATACACATCTTAGTATGCATGTAAAGGTAACCTTAGGGATACATCCCAATCATTAATATGGACCAAATCACATGGCCACAAACAAAATAATCTGTAATGACCCAAAATTCACAGGCAACGAAAAAGTACATTATCGGGCCTTCGTCTTAGTAAATCGAGTTCGTAAATAATTATTAGGAATAATATTGAGTCTAGTTTCTCATAGAAAAAATGGTGTAAGCAACGAAATTGTAGATCATGAGATATTATAAATTTTGTGAGACAAAGTCAGAATAAATTTGGGTTCCCCTGTTCTGACTTTGAAAAATCATTAAAAATGGTATAAAAATAATTATGGATTGGAATTTATATGTTTAAAATCCTTAATGAAACTATTTTCAAGATAATCAAACAGAAACATCGTCTGAATCTTGTACAAGGAGATAATTAATTTTTAGCGAAGAATGGTTGAAACTGTTTAACAGCAGAACAGGGGCAACTTTAAAGAATAAACTGTACTTATTGGCTAAACCAAAAATTCTAAAAAATTTATGGTAAGAAGATGTGTGAGTCTAGCTTTAGGGAAATTAGTAGATCTTAATTTGGAGTTTCTTAGCTCTAGATATAAATGATTTAGTAAAAAAGACTCAAGTAGACAGCTGTAACACCCTCACGCCCGAGACCGCCGCCAGAGTCGAGCTTGAGGTGTTACTAAACTTAATTTATCACTTAAAGAATTATAAATCATTTATTCCAACTTTCGCTAAAAACTGTCAATCTGCGACACAGTAGCTAAAAAATTCATATCTCTAGTTACAAAACTCGATATCAAATTCCGTAAATTTTCCCTGAAAATAGACTCATATATCTACTTACTAATTTTTTTTTCTAGAATTTTCAGTTGGGCCAATTAGTATATTTTATTAGTTAAAGTCTCCCCTGTTTCGGGGTTCGACTACTCTGACCCCTATGCACTACGAATCAAATTTCTTCCTGTACAGAGATCCAATGACCATTTTGTTTGTTTTTGTTAAACATAGATTGAATAAGAAATCCATACATATACATTTTCAGTCCTAATTATTTTTACAAAATTTCTAATGAATTTCTAAAATCAAAATAGAGAATCCAGAAATCGCTCTGACCCTATTTCACCAAAACATAAATATCTCATAAATTATAACTCTTTTACCTATTTTGTTTCTTCCACATGAAAATAGATTCATTAATCTTAAATTTAATATTTAATTCATTATCTAATTCTATCTATACTATTTTTAGTGATTTTTCAAACTCACATCACTGCTGCTGTGTGATTCTATTTTATAGCCAATTTCACCATTTTATGGATTTCCATAGATTAGTTAGCACATAAAGCATACGTGTTATCAAATATAATCTTGATTAGCCACTCTAATATATAATTATTCTCAAACATTTCCATGCCATCCATGAGCCATATCATGAGATTATATACACAAAATGATTATAATGCTATACTTGCCATGTTCCCAAAATATACAAGTCATTGTACCGAAATAGTTTGTTGATAGTGTGAGCGCGCCTCCGACCGTTCCTGATCTCCTAGACGGCTTGACAAAACTACAAAAAATAGAGAGGAGGGAGTAAGCGTAATTGCTTAGTAAGTTCACATGTAAATAGCAAGTAACATAACTATGCAATAATACGAAATCCACATTTGCATAATATTACCAAAGCATTCATATCATATTTCTCATTCATGATTCTACCATATTATTGTTTTATTGAAGTCTCAACCCGAGGGTTAAGTACATACCTGTACAACTTTTCTCATTCACCACACTTACCAACATGTCACCTTCGTTTTAGGTACTCACCTTATCCACTTAAGATTTACCCGTTAAACACATCGGAATATGATTCGAATACACGGATTTCAAACACATAAGTGTCATACCCGCAGCTAGACAAACTCAATAGCCTGCAGAAATTATGCAGCCAAGCTACCATGTAACCTGCCCATAAGTGAAATCAGACTCAACTCAACGAGCTCAGGCGTTCGCATCCATAAGTGAACTTAGACTCAACTCAACGAGCTCGGATGCCTAGTTACATCTCACGAACTCGGACTCAACTCAACAAACTCGGAACTCAAATATCTTAGTGACATTTCACTTGTATTCTAATCTATTCCCAAGGTTCAAACGGGATTTTTCCTCGATCACACATCTTTGTCGTCTTCCACGGAATATCAAAACCGATACTCAGTAGCAATTCATATTTAACAAGTAGCACACATAATTTGCATATTACTCAATAATAACCACAAAGCATAATGTTTCATGATATTAATCATCATATCATACAAATAACATTAAATTACTTAAAATGACAATTATGCTACTACATTTACACCTGAACTTACCTCGGTACAAAATAAAGAAATTTTGCAATTTAGTTCACAATCTTTTCCTTTCCCCGATCAAGGTCGATTCCACGTCTTTATTGGTCTAAAATAACACATTTAGTTGATTTAATACTCACATTTATCACAATAGTCCTTAACTCTAACTTTGGAAAAATTACGATTTTGCCCTTAAACTTTTGCATATTTACACTTTTGCCCCAAAGCTCAAAAATTAAATTTTTTTTTCCAAAATTATTATGTTTTATGACCTGCTAATCATTTTTCCTTTCTATGGCAACATCAAATTCTCACTCTAACATGTAGTTATAAACATTAGGTATTTTTACCGATTATGTCATTTTACTTGTTTTCAGGTAAAATCGTTTAGCAAAAATTGTTTAACACAATTTAAAGCTTCATATTCTACCATAAAACATCAAAATAAACACATTTCACCTATGGGTATTTTTCCAAATATAAACCGTAGGTTGAATTATTGCTAGAATAAGCTAAATCAAGTTACTGAGACTCCAAAAACGTAAAGAACATTAAAAACGGGGCTTGGAATCACTTACTATGGAGCTTGGAAGCTTGAAACAAACCCTACCTATGAAGAACCCTTGAAATTTCATCCTAATGAAGAAGATGGACATATTTTTCCATCTTTTTCCTTTTTTTAATCTTTTAATTACCAAATGACTAAAATACCCTTCATTAAAAACTTTGGTTATTTCTACCTATGTATGTCCACTTTTGTCCATGAAAACCTTATGGTATAATTACAATTTAAGGACCTCTACTTCAATTATGCTCTTCAATTAAATCCTTTAACATCTAAAACTTATATTTATCAAATTTTGCAATTAAGTCCTAATAGGCAAATTAGACATGCAATTCATGAAATTTTCTATTGATATTCTAACACATGCATCTAATCACTCAATAAATTATAAAAAATTAATCGGAATAAATTTTTCTACTTTAGAATTGTGGTTTCGAAACCACTATTTCGTTTAGGCCCTAATTCAGGATATCACAACTTTCCCCCCTTTAGGGATTTTCGTCCCCGAAAATATTACCGGTAAACAGGTGTGGGTATTGATTTCTCATAGTTTCCTCGGGCTCCTATGTAGCCTTTTCTACTCTGTGCTTCCGTCATAATACTTTCACGAGAGCGATACTTTTATTTCTTAGTTGCTTGACTTCCCGAGTTAAAATATTAATCGGTTCTTCATTGTAAGTCATATCCGGTTGTAGCTCAATGTCCATCGGTGAAATTACATGTGAAGGATCCGAACGATACCGACGTAACATAGATACGTGGAACACATCATGAATCTTCTCTAATTCAGGTGGTAATGCTAACCGATATGCTACCGGTCCAACTCTTTCAATTATCTCATACGGTCTGATAAAACGCAGACTCAATTTGCCTTTCTGACCAAATTTAAGAACTTTCTTCCATGAAGACACTTTTAAAAATACCTTATCACCGACTTGAAACTCGATTTCTGTAACACCCCGAACCCGAGACCATCGCCGGTGTCGGACACGAGGGGTTAACAAGCCAAGTTCACATGTTTTGCCCACCAATTTGACATTTCCAGTCAGGCTGAAAAACTGCGTCACTGTCGCCTTAAAAATCATATCTCGAGTTTCAAAACTCGGAAACTGGTTTCGTAAATTTTCCCTGAATTTAGACTCATATATCCATCCATGAATTTATTTCTAGAATTTTTGGTTGGGCCAATTGGTACAGTTTATTAGTTAAAGTCACCCATGTTACAGGGATCGACTGCTCTGACCTTCGCGCGTTATAACTTGAATATCTCTCTGTACAGGGCTTTAACACTGGTGACGTTTGTTTCTAATGAAACTAGACTCAAAATGGAATCTGTACATATAAGGTATGACTCCTAATTCTTTCTGGATAATTTATAATAAATTTTTAAAGTTGCGACAGGGGACCCAGAAACCGTTCCGGCCCTGTCTCACAATAGCCTTAATATCTCTTAACATGTAACTCCTATGACCATTTCGTTTCTTCCATATGAAAATAGACTCATCAAGGTTCATTTACATAGCTTATTCACTATTTAATACCATTCCTACAAATTTTGGTGATTTTTCACATTCACGTCACTGCAGCTGGCAGCATCTGTTTTTAAGGTAGGTCTTACCTATTTTGTAGTCTCCATGAACCAACTAGCCTTGCCATACATAAGTTCATATATGATCATTTTAACCCTACCAATGGCTGATCATATGACCAACACTCCCATTTCCAATCCATAATCACATCATGACACCATATATATACATAGAAATCACAAATAGTCTAAGATCGTGCTTCCTTTTACGAGCCATTTTCGCATGGCCGTATACATATACATCACCACATTTTCAAACCAACAAGGGTAGTCCTATACATGCCATTTCAAAGTTCAACCAAAATTTATACCAAAATAGAGGCGTTGATAGTGTGGATGACTTGACTTTATTGATCCCGAATCCGATTGCTATCGGCGAAATCTATAAAACAGAGAGCCAAAGCAACGGGTAAGCATTTTTATGCTTAGTAAGTCTCAAGGAATATAATCAGCTTTAATTAAAGCAATACATTCACATAGCCAAATGCATCATTTCATTAATGCACATTCACATAATCATACTTACTTCACCATCCCAACTCTTATGTTCATACACAAATAACGGCTTCGTTAAGGCCGATAACTCGTTCCATCATAGGAGCGGATATTCATACGCTCTTACTCCTAGCAGCATAAAGCACACACCGCACTTACCTTGTCATTGGGAAATTTCACAAGTGCATTAGCTGAAATTTTCCAGCAAGCTTATAATTTTCAAATCACATACCTTTGAGTTTAACCGGATGTCGCTACTCGTTCAATCGCCTTGGGACATAGCCGGTTATGGTAGCCCGCACCAAGGCCTCACGGGACTTAACCCGGATATCACGATTTGCACAAATGCCTTCGGGTCTTAGCCCGGATTTAACAACTTGCACATATGCCTTCGGGTCTTAGCCCGGATTTAGCTACTAGCACAATTGCCTTCGGGTCTTAACCCGGTTATAATTTCCAGCATAATTGTCTTCGGGGCTTAGCCCGGATATCATTCAATTTCTCATGCACACATACATCAATAATCATTGGACATACATATTTCATTTTCGTTACTAAGGCTCAAACACAATTATAATCACAAGCATATTCGCCTTCGGGACTTAGCCCGGGTATCATTCGAATACTCATACAGACATAAATCAATAATCAATACATCCATATTTCATTCCACATAATTCAAGTAAGGTCACTTCTTGAGGACTTACCTCGGATGTTGTCGAACGGCTTTTACGGCTATTCGATCACTTTTTCCTTCCCTTGTCCAATTGTGGCCCTCTTAGCTCTTGAGCTAATTCAAACAAATTCAATTTATTAAAACCTCATTGTGCTAGCTTATGGCGAATATGACAAGGAGTTTAAATGGTCATATGGCCACTCTTTAGCTTGAATACACAATGGTCATGCACATTTTATACTACATCAAGCAATTCAATACAATTCATTCGAGCATCAAGGAAAAGCTAAGGCCATCAATAAGCTACCTTAGGCCGAATATACATGTCCATGTTGAGGCCAATTATGCACTTAATACCACACAAAAACAGCATGCATTTTACTAGTTAATGCTTTGCATATTGTAGCTCAAAACTTATAATATAACATCAAGCACTCATATGTGTGCTAGGCCAAACGTGCTTGCAATTTCACAAGCATTCTTCAACATCTTCTTCTTTAAACGAACATATTCATCACTTACTTCATAGCCAAAACATCATGTGCAAACATATATATACATATATGAGCATGGCGAATTTCAAGGTGTCCATAGCCATCCAAAATACAAATTTTAACTAACATGCAAGAAGCATGAACCATGCTCATGAATGCATCATGGCCGAATATGACAATCATGCTCATTTCAACTTCAATCATGGTTAAACACAAAAAGAAAACTCAAAATCTTCTCAAGAGTAGACAATCCATCATTGCATGCATCATCATCAAGCTTCACACTTAGCATGCAATGGCTTTATCACCATAACAACTTTGGCCAAATACCATTTCCATGGCATAACAAAGATTTGAGCCATGGCTAACATGCACATCAAGTTAGCAACCAAAACATGCATGAAACTCCTAACACAACCTCATACATACCTTAATCTTGATGCCAATTTAGCCAAATCACCTTCTAGATCTCTTCTAAACCAAACATGAAGCAAAAATCCTCTTTCTTCCTCCTTATGATTTTCGGCCAAAAGGATGAGAAAGGAAGAACACAACAATTTTTTTTTCTTCCTTCCTTCTCAACTCACGGCAAGGGGGGGGATTACCACACTCACACACATTTTTTTTCATTTTTTTATCACCCATACACCTTTGTTTATTATTTCACCCTAATGCACCAACAAAACATGTTTCATGACATGTTTAGCCCATCCTCCCTTGTCATGGCCGGCCACCACCTATAAAAGGGGGAATTTGACATGCAAGTCCATTATTTTGCATGCGTGCTTTAATTAGTCATCACACATTTCCCTATCATACTTTCAAAGTTCACTACTAAGTCCTTTCTTGTGGAATTCACCCTTATAACACTAAATCAATCATCATAAAATGTCATACATGAGCACACACATATTATAGGCATCAAAATAAATTTTTAATTATTTTTATGCCTCGGTTTTGTGGTCCCGAAACCACATTCCGACTAGGGTCAATTTTGGGCTGTCACAATTTCTTTTCTTTTCAAATCCGCATAGGATTTCTGTCTATTTGAAGTAGCTTTCAAACAATCTCGAATCACTTTCACTTTTTCTTTAGTTTCTTTAATTAGATCAACTCTGTAAATTTGATTTTCTTTGAGTTCAATCCAATACAATAGCGTCCGACACTTACAAGCGTACAATGCTTCATAAGGTGCCATCTTCAAACTCGTCTGATAACTATTATTGTAGGCAAATTCTACCAACGGTAAGTATCTTTCGTAACTACCTTGGAATTCTAATACACAACATCTGAGCATGTCTTCAAGAATTTGAATTACTCTTTCTGATTGTCCATCAGTCTGCGGATGGAAGGCAGTGCTGAAATTTAACTTTGTACCTAATGCCTCTTGCAACTTTTGCCAACATGAGGTAAACCTCAGATCTCTATCTGAAATGATCGACAAAGGTACTCCGTGAAGTCTAACAATCTCACTAATATATAATTCAGCCAACTTATCAAGAGAATAATCAGTACGTACCGGAATAAAATGAGCTGATTTAGTCAATCTATCAACTATTACCCAGATGGCATCTTTCTTCCTCAGAGTTAACAGCAACCCTGACACAAAGTCCATGGTAACTCGATCCCACTTCCACTCGAGAATCACGATAGGCTGAAGTACACCTGAAGGCACCTGGTGTTCAGCTTTTACTTGCTGACAAATCAAGCATCGCGATACAAAAACTTGGAAATATCTCTTTTCATTCCGTTCCACCAATACATTTTTTTTCAAATCATTATACATTTTTATACTGCCCGAATGCATTGACAAACAACCACTGTGTGCTTCATGCAAGATCTTCCGAATCAACTTATCATTCTTCGATACACAAATCCGATCTTTAAACATCAAGCAACCATCAGAATTGATTTTGAAATCTGATCCCATATTAGCCTCACATTGCTTTCTCTTGGCTTGCAAATCTTGGTCACTTTTCTGATCTTCACAAATCTCTTGTAAAAACATCGGTCTTGCTCTCAACTCTGCTAAAATCAAACCATTGTCAGACACCGTCAACTGAGTATTCATAGCTCTCAAAGCAAACAACGACTTTCTACTCAAAGCATCGGCAACCCCATTCACCTTCCCCGGATGGTAGTCAATCACAAGCTCATAATCTTTCAATAATTCTAACCATCTCTGCTGTCTCAAATTCAAGTCTTTTTGTGACATCAAGTACTTGAAACTTTTGTGGTCAGTATATACTCGGTACTTTTCACTATGCAGATAATGTCGCCAAATCTTCAAAGCAAACACTATAGCAGCCAGTTTCAAATCATGAGTCGGATAATTCCTTTTGTGAGGTTTCAACTGCCTCGAAGCATAAGCCACAACTTTTCCTTCTTGCATAAGTACACATCCCAAGCCATTTAGAGAAGCATCACTATACACCACAAATTCTTTGCCTGACTCGGGTTGTACCAACACTAGTGCCTCAGTCAGTAACTTTTTCAATTTCTCAAAGCTCTATTGACATTCTTCCATCCACTCAAATTTAACATCCTTATGGAGTAGTCTGGTCATAGGAGTAGCAATTATAGAAAATCCATTTACAAACCGTCGATAATAACTAGCTAGACCCAAGAAACTTCTAACCCCAGTTACATTCTTTGGCGGTTTCCAATCAACAATAGCTGAAATTTTACTGGGATCAACCCGTATACCATCACTCGAAACTATATGACCCAAGAATCCGACTTCTCGAAGCCAAAACTCACTTTTACTGAACTTAGCATACAACTGATTATCTCTCAAAGTTTGCAAAACTATCCTCAAGTGCTCAGGATGCTCTGTCTCATCTTTTAAATAAATTAAGATATCATCAATAAATACCACAAAAAACTTGTCCAGGTATGGCCAAAATATGCGATTCATTAAATCCATAAACACGGCAGGAGCATTTGTCAAACTGAATGGCATAACTAAAAATTCATAATGGTCGTACCTTGTTCTAAAAGTAGTTTTAGGCACATTTGACTCTTTTACTCGCAACTGGTAGTACCCAAACCTCAAGTCAATCTTTGAGAACCATCAATTCTCAGCAACGGATACTTGTTCTTTACTGTCACCTTATTTAACTGCCGATAGTCTACACACAATCTAATTGAACCATCCTTCTTTTTCACAAATAATACGGAAGCACCCCAAGGCGAAAAACTCGGTCTCACAAAACCTTTGTCAGTCAACTATTGCAACTGCGACTTCAATTCTTTCAACTCTATTGGTTCCATTCTATATGGAGCAATCGAGATCGGAGTTGTTCCCGGTATCAACTCAATACCAAATTCTACTTCTCTGATAGAAGGCAAACCCGACAACTCTTCTGGAAATACATCCGCAAATTCACATAAAATCGGCACTAATTCAATTTTCTTCTCGAATTCCTTTGTATTCAACACATATGCCAAATAAGCTTCATAACCCTTTCTCAAATATCTTTGAGCCGATATCGAAGAAATCATACTAGGCAATGCCTCTGATTCGTCTGATTCAACCCGCAGAATTTTACCATTTTCACATTTTAATTCAATAACCTTTTGTTTACAATTTACTATAGCATCATGCAATGTCAACCAATCCATACCCAAAATAACATCAAATTCGTCAAACGGCAACAACATCAAGTCGGCCGGAAAATAATGACCTCTAATCATCAAAGGATATTTCTTGCATACTTTATCAACTATAACACGTTTGCCTAATGGGTTTGACACTTTAATCATAAATTTCGTAGACTCAACAGGTATACTCATATTAGACACCAATTTCATGCATACATATGAATGAGTAGAACCGGGGTCAATCAAAGCAATAACACTAACATCATAAAGAGAGAAAATACCAGTGATCACATCGGGAGATGAAGCATCTTCACGCGCCCTTATGGCATAAGTTCTAGCCGGAGCTCTAACTTCAGTTTTAAACGCTGAATCTCTGACTACATTCTTGCTACTTGCCTCATTCCCAGCATTTCTCGAAGATCTTCCTCTCGAAATTGCACCACTAGGTTTTGCATTCTGAAATTTTTCTTTCTCAATTCTCTCGGGACAGTCTCTAATAAAATGATTTGGGGAACCACACTGATAACATTCATTAGTTCTACATGGACCAAGGTGACTTCTACCACATCGTTGGCACTCGGGTCTAACAAATCTCGAATTTCCTACACTAGCCACAGAAGTAGTCTGAGATTTAAAACCCGTATTTTACTTCTTACGATTCCCATATGAATGCCCGACCGAAACATAAGAACGAGAATACATATCTCTGGATTTTCTAGATTGTGGTAGAAATGCACTGCTCATAGGTCTTTTCTTCAAATTTCTAGTCTCAACCTCAGCCTTTCTCTTTTCTTTAATTAGTTCTTCAGCATTGCAAGCCCGATCAATAAGTACTACGAACTCTTTCAACTCAAGAATTCCCACAAATACTTTAATGTCTTCATTTAGTCCGTCTTCAAATCGTCTGAACATTTTAGCCTCTGAAGGAATATATTCCCTAGCATACTTACTCAATCAAACGAACTCCCTTTCATACTTAGTAACTGTCATGTTGCCTTGTTTCAACTCGAGAAACTCTTTACGCTTTTGATCAACAAATCTTTCACTGATGTATTTCTTCCAAAATTCTTCTTGAAAGAACTCCCAAGTCACTTTTTCTTTCGGTACCACTGAAATCAATGTCTTCCACCAATAATAGGCTGAATCTCTCAACAAGGATATAGCACATTTCAAGCACTCTTCAGGTGTACAAGACAATTCATCAAATACCCGAATAGAGTTCTCAAGCCAAAACTCTGCTTTATCGGCATTATCATCAACATTTGCCCAGAATTCTTCGGCCCCTTGCTTACGGATTCTGTCAATTGGAGTTCTGTGAAATTTCATCAGATCTACACTTTGAGGCATCGGAGGTACAGGTTGAGGAATCGGGGGAGGTGGGGGAGGTGGGGGAGGTTGTGCATTCGGGTTCGTATGAACAAACTCAGTGTACCAGGCATTCATCATCTGGAGAGAGGCTTCCCGAGCCCCTTCTTCTCCTCCTTGACTAATAGTAGGAGGTGGATTTTCAGTTGGCACTGCCCCTTCAGCCGAATCTGGTGCATTACTCTCTACATCATCAGCCACAACTAGATCGGGATCCATTTACTATAAAAAAAATCATTTAAAAGGTCAGAAGTCGTCACACTATCATAATTTATATATATGGCATGTATAGCAAAACTCGTACATACAACACGTTAGTCCGAAAACCGACTAAACCTGCTCTGATACCACCAAATCTAACGCCCTCACACTCGAGACCGTCGTCAGAGTCGAGCTTGAGGTGTTACTAAACTTAATTTATCACTTAAAGAATTTTAAATCATTTATTCCAACTTTCGCAATAAACTATCAATCTGCGACACAGTAGCTAAAAAATTCATATCTCTAGTTACAAAACTCGAAATCAAATTTCATAAATTTTCCCTAAAACTATACTCAGATATATACTTACTAATTTTTTTTCTAGAATTTTTAGTAGGGCCAATTAGTATAGTTTATTAGTTAAAGTCTCCCCTATTTCAGGGTTCGGCTACTCTGACCCCTGTGCACTACGAATCAAATTTCTTCCTGTACAGAGATCCAATGACCATTTCGTTTGTTTTTGTTAAACATAGATTCAATAAGCAATCCATCCATATACATTTTGAGTCCTGATTATTTTTACAAAATTTATGATGAATTTCTAAATTCAGAACAGAGAATCTAGAAATGGCTCTGACCCTATTTCACCAAAACATAAATATCTCATAAATTATAACTCTTTTACCTATTTTGCTTCTTCCACATGAAACTAGATTCACTAATCTTAAATTTAATATTTAATTAATCATCTAATTCTATCTATACTATTTTTAGTGATTTTTGAAACTCACGTCACTGCTGCTGTGTGATTCTATTTTATAGCCAATTTCACCATTTTATGGATTTCCATAGATTAGTTAGCACATAAAGCATACGTGTTATCAAATATAATCTTGATTAGCCACTCCAATAGATAATTATTCTCAAACATTTCCATGCCATCCATGAGCCATATCATGAGATTATATACACAAAATGATTATAATGCTATACTTGCCATGTTCCCAAAATATACAAGTCATTGTACCGAAATAGTTTGTTGATAGTGTGAGCGCGCCTCCGACCATTCCTGATCTCCTAGACGGCTTGACAAAACTACAAAGAATAGAGAGGAGGGAGTAAGCGTAATTGCTTAGTAAGTTCACATGTAAATAGCAAGTAACATAACCATGCAATAATACGAAATCCACATTTGCATAATATCACCAAAGCATTCATATCATATTTCTCATTCATGATTCTACCATATTATTTTTTTATTGAAGTCTCAACCCGAGGGTTAAGTACATACCTATACAAATTTTCTCATTTACCACACTTACCAACATGTCACCTTCGTTTTAGGTACTCACCTTATCCACTTAAGATTTACCCGTTGAACACATCGAAATATAATTCGAATACACGGATTTCATACACATAAGTGCCATACTCGCAGCTAGAAAAACTCAATAGCCTACGGAAATTATGTAGCCAAGCTACAATGTAACCCGCCCATAAGTGAACTCAGACTCAACTCAACGAGCTCGGGTGTTTCCATCCATAAGTGAACTCGGACTCAACCCAACGAGCTCGGATACCTAGTTACATCTCACGAACTCGGACTCAACTCAATGAGCTCGGAACTCAAATATCTTAATAACATGTCACTTGTATTCTAATCTATTCCCAAGGTTCAAACGAGATTTTTCCTCGATCACACATCTTTGCCGTCTTCCACGAAATATCGAAACCGATACTCGGTAGCAATTCATATTTAACAAATAGCACACATAATTTGCATATTACTCAATAATAACCACAAAGCATAATATTTCATGATATTAATCATCATATCATACAAATAACATTAAATTACTTAAAATGAGAACTATGTTACTACATTTACACCTGAACTTACCTCGGTACAAAATAAAGAAATTTTATAATTTAGTCCACAATCTTTTCCTTTCCCCGATCAAGGTCGATTCCACGTCTTTCTTGGACTAAAATAACACATTTAGTTGATTTAATACTCACATTTATCAAAATAGTCCTTAACTCTAACTTTGGAAAAATTACGATTTTGCCCCTAAACTTTTGCATATTTACACTTTTGTCCCAAAGCTCAAAAAATTAAAATTTTTTTTCCTAAATTATTATGTTTTATGACATGCTGATCATTTTTCCCTTCTATGGCAACATCAAATTCTCACTCTAACATGTAGTTATAAACATTAGGTATTTTTACCGATTATGTCATTTTACTCGTTTTAACGTAAAATCGTTTAGCAAAAATTGTTTAAGACAATTTAAAGCTTCATATTCTGTCATAAAACATCAAAATAAACAGATTTCACCTATGGGTATTTTTCTAAATATAAACCGTAGGTTAAATTATTGCTAGAATAAGCTAAATCAAGTTACTGAGACTCCAAAAACGTAAAGAACATTAAAAACGGGGCTTGGAATCACTTACTATTGAACTTGGAAGCTTGAAACAAACCCTAGCTATGAAGAACCCTTAAAATTTCGTCCTAATGAAGAAGATGGACATATTTTGCCATCTTTTTCCTTTTTTTAATCTTTTAATTACCAAATGACTAAAATACCCTTCATTAAAAACTTTGGTTATTTCTACCTATGTATGTCCACTTTTGTCCATGAAAACCCATTTAAGGACCTCTACTTTAATTATGCTCTTCAATTAAATCCTTTAACATCTAAAACTCATATTAATCAACTTTTGCAATTAAGTCCTAATAGGCAAATTAGACATGCAATTCATGAAATTTTCTATCGATATTCTAACACATGTATCTAATCACTCAATAAATTATAAAAAAGTAATCGGAATAAATTTTTGTACTTCAGAATTGTGGTTCGAAACCACTATTTCGTTTAGACCCTAATTCGGGATATCACAACAGCTTTGAATAAACATATAAGTAAATAGTGGAATTATATGTACAAAAAAATGTTAAATTTGTATGTTTAGGCTCATAGATTAAATTGAATTGTGTTGTATTGATGATTATAAATTATTATTATTTTCGTAGTTAACAAAGAACCCAAGACATCGACGCACAAAGGAAAAGAGAAAGCTATCGAGGATTAAAATAAGAAATTCACGGTTTGTATTACTATAATTCAAATTACTTTTTATTAAATGTTTTATATAAATTCTATATTTAATAAGTGAGTTATAAGGTAAGTATTGATATTTGAGTTGAATGAGAATTGAATTGAATTAAATGGAGAATGTGTATGTATAACTGAATTGTAAATTGATTTGAAAGTGAAATTGTAATTTAAAAAGTGATCTTGGATTTGAAATGAAAGTGAATTGAGAATTGAAATACCCTATTAACTAGTCGGGTTGAGTCGGATATAATTGGCATGCCATAGGATCTAGAAGTGTACGGGATTTGCCGGCTTTACCGATCAGGCACTTTATGTGTCGTATTTCAGTCACCTCGTGTGCCGTATTAGGCACCTTGTGTGTCATTTTAGGCACTTTATGTGTCGTATACCGATCAGGTACTATGTACCGTTTTAGGCACAATGTGCCGTACTGGTGTATTTGGGTTGGAATCCGTGTATCCGTCAAAGTCCGGGTTTGTTAATAGGGTGAACAACTGAAATGAGAAATTTAAAATAAATTGATTAATTATATTATTGAAATATTGAAAGAAATGAGAAAGTTGAATTATGGATTGAAATTGAGATTGAAAATGAAAGGCATGAACTTAATGTTCATGTAGTGATTGAAATTGTTACATGTGATATGTGATGGAAATTGAAGAATAGGTAAAAATTGTATTGTTATTATTAATTAATGAAAGTTTAAGAATGATTTGATATTTGAGAAATTGGATAGTTACATGTTTGGTAATTATAATTCTTTATTGCTATTACAATTTGAATTATGGTAATACCACCGAGTATGGAATACTCAGCGTAAGATTGTTTCCGTGCGTAGGTTAATAGGAGTCCAGTGTCCCGGTCTAGCATCCGAACTATCCCGACTCTAGCAAAAAGATTTTTGGTGATGTTTTTTCTTCTTAATTGAAAGTGGCATGTACTAGGTGTTGTTTAGGTTACATAGATATGCTTGCAATGTTGGTTGTAAGAATGGTATACCATATTTTGTTATTAGTTTGATAAAATGGTAAATATTATAATATATAATTTGGTATTAAGTTAGAATGAAAAATGAATGAAGTTATTAGTTAATTTTGATTAATATCATGAATGTTTAGTTATTAAATTATTATGTTAATGAATTGGTTATGATTTAGGTGTATTTAGGTTTAAATTGTTTTTGATTGTGCCATTGGTTTTGGATTAGTTGATTTCTGGTTTGAACTTGCAAGGGGTTTTATGTAAAAATAAGAAGAAATGTTGTCGAATTTTTTATAAAAAAAATTGAATGAATGAAGTCAATTACAAATAAAAATATAATTTATATGAATTTATGATTATATTATAATATGTTGTTAAATAATTAATTGTTTAATTTAAATTTTTTATTAAGAATTATTCTTAATTTGTCTGATTTGTCTGGTAATGCCCTGTAACCCTATTCTGGTGACGGTTTAGGGTTGAAGGGTATTACATAATCAATGCCCAAATGAGCCATTACACTTGGCTACTTCAACATGACACATATACACAAAATAAACAAGTTTCCTATACATGCCATCACCAAAATAATTGAACCCTTTTATACCCAAAATCCTTTAAGATAGTGTGATACGAGCTCCGACATCTCCTGATCCTTTGAGCTAGCTTGACGTATCTAAAGAGAAGGGAAAAGAAAGGAGGGTAAGCTCTAAAGCTTAGTAAGTACACATACAAATAATCTACATTTTTGCAATTATTGATAAGATACTTTTCATCATGTCATATATATATACTTACCTTCCATATTCATATGCACATGCTTATCCAAATACATATCTTTCCATAATATCATCATATACTAAGTCCTCATAGGGTTTTAGTACATACCTGTGCCATCTTGCACACATATGGCTTACTTAAATTTTACTTTCGCAATTCAATTACGTTACCTGTTGAACACTTGGAATATGATTCGGACACACAGAAGAAATGCACAGAAGTGCCTGAACATAGCCTCGGCTACTTGAAGAAAGTGCACCAAAGTGCCTCATATCACAGAATCACATGCCGCTCTCAACGAGGCTACTCAAAGAGCTAAGAGAGTATCTGAACACAACTCAGGATACCCAGCACCTGAACCCTAGCATGTATCACATATTAAATGAACTCATAACACATATAACTATCCTAGTGACATGTTACTTGTATCCTCAACTATTTCTAAGGTTCAAACGGGATTTTAGACTTCCAGACCTTTACCGAACGTACTCGCATAATGGTTTCTTTCACATGGCCAACGTCTCATAATCATATAGCAAAGCATCAAAACATGTTATATTATCAACGTAGCCAAATAAGCATATTAAGCATACATATATCAATAAGTCATTTAATAACAATAATTAATGTATTTATTTGCATATGTACTTACCTCGGTACAAAATATTAGAACTCGAGCCTAAACCTCATAAACCTTGTTCTTTCCCCGATCAAAGCCTGTATCTCAGTCTCTTGATCTATAAGGCCAAATTTAGCTCGTTTAATACATACATTACTCAAAACGATCCAAAATTCATATTTACGTAAAATTACTATTTTACCCCAATACTTTCATATATTTGCAATTTAGTCCCTAGGCTCGAATAATACAATGTATGGGATTTCTTAGTTACCCAAGCCTAGCCGAACATTTTTCATGTTCATAACAGCCCACATTTTTCTTCCATTCACATTTTTCTCTACCCTCTTCTACAACTTTTACAAAATAGTCCTTAAAGCCCTTTTCATGAAAATCTACTTAGTAAAAGTTGTTTACCATCCTTTAAACTCTCATATCCTTCCATAAATCATCAAAACATAAGCTTCTCATGCATGGGTAAATTTCTAAACATGAACCCTAGCATGAAATATGGGTAGAAAAAGAGAGAGCAAGTTTCTGAGATTTCAAAAATACGAAGAATATTGAAAACGGGGCTTGGGAGCACTTACTATAGAGCTTGGAAAGCTTGAAAATCCTAGCTATGGAGAACCCTAAAATTTCGGCAGCAACATGGACAGAATGAGCTGATTTTTGACTTTTTTCCCTTTTTATTTCATTAATATACCAAATGACCAAAATGCCCCTAATGTCTTTCGTTCAAAATTTTCCATTCAAGCCCATTTTTGTCCAAAAACTTAGAAATTGGGAAAATTACTCTTTAAGACCTCCTAATTAATAATCCAAAGCAATTTCATACAAATTGCTTCTAAAACACAAATTTTGCAACTTATTCAATTCAGTCCCTAATTTTTAATTGGACACGTTATACTTAGAATTTCTTCATGAAACTTTAACACATGTATATATTCATATTCTAAACCTTATAAAAATCATAAAATCAATATTTTAACGTCGGATTTGTGGTCCCGAAACCACTATTCCGGCTAGGCCCTATTTTGGAATGTTACATTTCTCCCCTTTAGGGACTTTTGTCCTTGAAAGTCTTACCAGTAAATAGGTTCGGATATTGACTTCTCATAGTATCCTTTGGTTCCCAAGTGGCTTCTTCAACCCCATATCTATGCCATAATACCTTCACAAGGGCAATACTTTTGTTCCTCAGTTGTTTAATTTCCCTGGCCAAAATCTTAACCGGTTCCTCACTGTAAGTCATGTCCGTTAATTTCAACCTCTGTCGGGGTAATCACATGTGAGGGGTCCGATCTATATCAACGTAACATGGATACATGGAACACGTCATAGATCCTTTCCAACTCTGATGGCAGAGCTAAGCGATAGGCAACCGGTCCTATTCTCTCAGTAATCTCATAAGGCCCAATAAAATTTGGACTTAATTTGCCTTTTCTACTGAATCTTAAAACTTTTCTCCAGGGTGATACCTTCAAGAATACTTTGTCACCCACTTGATACTCAATTTCTTTTCTTTTCAAATTCACATACGATTTCTTTCTATCCAACGTTGCTTTCAAACAATCTTGAATCACCTTAACTTTATCCTCGGTTTCTTTGATTAAATCAACTCCAAAAATTTTATTTTCCTTAAGCTTTGTCCAATACAAAGGAGTTCGATACTTTCGGCCATATAATGCCTCATAAGGTGGTGTCATCCTTAAACTAGACCGATAACTGTTGTTGTAAGCAAATTCAACCAAAGGTAGATAATTTTCCCAACTACCTTGAAACTCAAGAACACAACATCTAAGCAAATCTTCAAGTGTCTGAATTATTCTCTCGGATTGTCCATCATTTTGTGGGTGGAAACCAGTACTAAAATTTAGTTTCGTTTCCAAAGCCGCTTGCAACTTTTTTCCAAAATCGTGACGTAAATCTCAGATCTCTATTCGAAATAATCGACACTGGTACACCATAAAGTCTAACAACCTTTAAAATGTACAAATCGGCTAACTTATCTACATAATAATATGTGCGTACCAGTATAAAATGGGCTGATTTAGTCAATCTATCGACTATCACCCAAATAGCATCTCTCTTTCTTGGAGTCACTGGCAACCTGGTCACAAAATCCATAATGATCCGATCCCATTTCCACTCAGGGACCACAATAGGCTTGAGTAAACCGGAGGGTACTTGATGTTCATCTTTAACCTATTGACAAATCAAACATCTTGTCACAAATTCTGAGATATCCCTTTTTATGCCATTCCACCAATAAACTTTCTTCAAGTCGTTGTACATTTTTGTACTTCCCGGCTGAACTGACATATGACTATTATGTGCCTCGTGTAAAATAGTTTGGATCAACTCGGTATTCTTCAGAACATAGATTCTTCCCCAAAATCTCAAGCATTTATCAGAGTGAATCTGAAAGTCGGGCTCATTGGTTGCTTCACACTAAACTTTCTTAGCTTGTAATTCCTCATCGGATTTTTGAGCTTCACAAATCTGACGGAGAAGAGTCGGCCTAACTCTCAATTCAACTAAAATGGAACCATCGTCATAAAAGGTCATCTATGTATTCATTGCCCTCAAAGCGAATAATGAATTCCTACTCAAAGCGCCGGTGACCACGTTCGCCTTTCCCGGATGGTAATCAATTATAAGCTCATAATCTTTTAACATTTCCAACCATCTCCATTGTCCTAAATTCAAATATTTTTGAGTCATCAAATACTTGAGGCTCTTATGATTGGTATAGACATGGCATTTTTCCCAGAACAAATAATGACGCCAAATCTTCAAGGCAAACACTATGGCGGCCAATTCCAAATCATGAGTTGGATAATTATTCTCATGACGTTTCAGCTGTCTCGAAGCATAGGCTACAATTTTCCTTCTTGCATAAGCATACATCCTAGTCCATTCAAGGACGCATCACTGTAGATTACAAATTCTGTCCCTGGTTCCGGTTGTACTAGCACTGGCTCCTCGGTCAATAATATTTTCAACTTTTCAAAGCTTTGTTAGCACTTTTCTGTCCACTCAAACTCAACATCATTTTGTAGCAGTCTCGTCATAAGAGTGACTATCATTGAAATTCCTTTTACAAACCTTCAGTAATAACCGGCTAAGCCTAAAAAGCTCCTAACTTTGGTTACATTCCTTGGAGGCTCCATTCAACAATGACAGAAATTTTACTAGGATTAACCCGAATACCATCATTGGAAATAATGTGGCCTAAGAATCCAACTTCCTGAAGCCAAAACTCTTTTTTACTGAACTTGGCATATAATTGCTTATCCCTCAAAGTCTGCAAAACGATCCTCGGATGTTCAGCATGTACTGTCTCATCTCTAGGGTAAATTAAAATGTCATCTATAAACACTACAACAAACTTATCCAAGTATGGACGAAATATTCTATTCATCAAATCCATAAACACAGCCAGAGCATTCATCAATCCAAAAGGCATAACAAGGAATTTGTAGTGACCATACCTTGTTCTAAAGGCAGTCTTAGGTACGTCTGTCTCCTTAACTTGTAGATGGTAATAACCGGACCTCACGTCTTTCTTGGAAAACCATGGTTCTCGTTTTATTTGATCAAACAAATCATCAATTCTTGGCAATGGATATTTTTTCTTAATCATTAACTTATTAAGTTGCCGATAATCAATACATAATCTCATGGAACTATCACAGGGGAGCACCCCAAGGTGAGAAACTACGTCTCGCAAAGCCTTTGTCAATCAATTCTCGCAACTGTGACTTTAATTCCCTTAACTTCATCGGAGCCATCCTATACGGAGCGATAGAGATAGGTGCAGTCCCTGGCATTAACTCAATACCAAATTCAACTTCCCTAACCGGGGGTAAACCTGACAATTCTTCCGGGAACACAACTGCAAACTCACATACAACAGGCACCGATTCGACTTTCAACTTAGGTTCCTTTGTATTCAACACATAAGCCAGATATGCTTCATATCCTTTTCTCATACATTTCTGAGCGATCATCAAAGAAATTACAATTGGCAAGCCACTAAGTTCATCTGATTCGACTCGAAAGACTTCACCATTCTTATGTCTCAATTCCATAACTTTCCTTTTACAATCTACTATAGCACCATGAAGTTTCAACCAATCCACACCCAAAATAACATCGATTCATCAAACGGAAATAACATCAAGTCGGCTGGAAAACAAAGACCTCTAGTCATCAAAAGGAATTTCTTGCATACTTTATCGACTAAGACATGTTTGCCTAACCGGTTTGAAACTCTAATCACAAATTTTGTAGACTCCATGGGTAAATTCAAGCTAGATGTCAATTTCATGCATGCATACGAATGTGTAGATCCTAGATCTATCAAAGCAATAACAACAGTGTCATAAAGAGAAAATGTACCAGTGATAACATCAAGCGACAATGCTTTTTCACATGCTCGTATGGTATAGGCTCTAACTGAGCCCTAGCCTTAGATTGTACTACTATCTCTCGTTTCATATTTTTGCTGCCAGTTCCAGTACCGGCACTTTTCGGGGGTCTCGCCTTTAAAGAAGAACCACTCTGTCTTGCATTCTGAAATCTCTCATCCGTCTCAGGATAATCCTTAATAAAGTGGTCTTAAGAACCACATCTATAACATGTCCCATCATTCCTTTTACATGAGCCCGGATGATGTCTTCCGTAGTATTCACACTTGGGTCGATGAGGTTTAGCGTCTCCTACGCTAGCAACATATGTAGCCTGAGTCCGGAAACCCAAACTTTGCTTCTTACGATTTCCATGGGAGTGTCCTGCCAATACATAAGAATGAGAATACACATCTTTAGATTTCTTAGGCTGAGTTGGGGCCGATCTATTCATCATTCTCTTTCACATATCTCTAGCTTCCGACTCAGCTTTCTTCTTCTCCCTTATCAATTCTTCAGCCTTACATGCCTGTTCAACGAGCATAACAAATTCCTTTAGTTCAAGGATGCCCACTAACACCCTGATATCCTCATTAAGTCCATCATCAAACCTCCTGCACATCTTAGCCTCAGTGGGCACATATTCTCGGGCATACTTACTAAGCTGGACAAACTCTCATTCATATTTGGTAACCGACATGCGATCCTGTTTAAGTTCAAGAAATTCCTTACGTTTTTGGTTGATAAACCTCTCGCTCATATACTTCTTCTGGAATTCCTCCTGAAAGAAGTCCCAAGTAATCGCCTCCTTAGGCACAACTGAAATCAAAGTCTTCCACCAATGGTAGGCATCATCCCTCAACAACGAAATAGCACACTTCAAACACTCTTCAGGTGTACAAGATAGTTCATCGAATACCCGAATAGAATTCTTGAGCCAAAACTCGGCTCTCTTAGCATCATCCTCAATGTTAGCTCTAAACTCCTCTGCTCCTTGTTTCTGAATCTTATCCACAGGAGTTTTAGAAAATCTCATAAAATCTACACCTTGGGAAATCACGGGTACAGGCTGAGGGTTCGGAGGGGGTGGAGAAGGTTGCGTCTAAGCTGCTGGGTTCGCACCGACGAACTCAACATACCAATCATTCATCATTTGGAAGAAGGCCTCTCTAGCCTTCCCCTTGGCTCACGGTTACGGGTCTACTTTCTTCAGGCACTGTCCCTTGAGAGGGGGCTGGTGCATTGCTTTCTACGTCATCTGCTACAGCTCAGTCGGGATCCATTACTATATGAAAAAACACAGTTTAATATCATCAGGAGTCGTCACACTATCACAATTTACGCATGGAATGTATAGCTAGACACAGACACATGCTACGTAGTCCAAGAACCAACTAAATCGTAGCTCTCATACCAATAAATGTAACACCTCTTACCCATATCCGATACCGGGATAGGGTACAAGGAATTATCGAACTTAAGCAGAACCAAACATACAGAACCGGGCCACAAAATTGCATTCAAACTAAAACCAATCAATTAAAGTCAATTTGTCCCTATTATGGAGCTACGAGGCCCAAAACATATATCATTAGCGGTCCGAGACTAAACTGAGAACTCACAAAAATTCTAAAAGAATTTCTAGGTTAAAGCCTCACACGCCCGTGTAGAGGCAATGCACACGCCCGTGTGCTTGGGAACATGCCCATGTCCCACACCTGTATGGAATTATTGGATTTATTTTCCAATTCGAACCTACAGGGGTTTTCACAGGGCTAAGAACACGCCCATGTCCTTGGCCCATGTTCCTCACATAGCCTAGGACACGCCCGTGTGGTAGCCCGTGTAATTTTAGTGAGCATTCTATTTATGATGTCATCATACAAATTTGAGGCACACGACCAAGCACACGGGCCGTGTCCTCCACACGGTTGAGACACACGGTCGTGTCTATGCCCGTGTGTTTACTACCATGCATGTTAACCTAAAATTTAAGGTACAGGGGACACACGACCGAATGACACGCCCATGGGGCTAACCATGTGTCAAACACGGCCTAGACACATGCCCGTGTGTCTACCCGTGTAGACCATTTGGAGGCTACTCTCCAAGCCATTGGTCACCCTTAAAAAATCATACACTTCCATAAGTTCAATGGCATATCCCATGATATATTTGGACACTTAAATATGCAACATTATAGCATCACTATGATCCCTTTTCATACTATTCCATTAGCATTTACACAACCTTATGTTTTAGCCATTCCACACCAATTTCATGGTTTACCATATTTCTTATTATCAATCCATTATGAGTGCTAAATCTTGCAACCACATACTAGCAAATAAATAGTCATCTATCAAACCAACACATACACATCTTAGTATGCATGTAAAGTAAAACTTAGTGATACATCCCAATCATTAATATGGACCAAATCACACTGCTACATACAAAATAATCAATGCCCAAATGAGCCGTTACACTTGGCTACTTCAACATGACATATATACACAAAATAGACAAGTTTCCTATACATGTCATGACCAAAATAATTGAATCCTTTTATACCCAAAATCCTTGAAGATAGTGTGATCTGAGCTCCGACGTCTCCCGATCCTTTGAGCTAGCTTGACGTATCTAAAGTGAAGGGAAAAGAGAGGACAGTAAGCTATAAATCTTAGTAAGTACACATACAAATAATCTACATTTTTGCAATTATTGATAATCTACGCATAATTATTTATCCATTATGATACTTTTTATCATGTCATATATATATACTTACCTTCCATATTCATATTCACATACTTATCCAAATACATATCTTTCCATAATATCATCATATACTAAGTCCTCATAGGGTTTTAGTACGTATCTGTGCCATCTTCCACACATATGGCTTACTTAAATTTTACTTTCGCAATTCATATTACGTTACCCATTGAACACTTGGAATATGATTCGGACACACGGAAGAAATGCATAGAAGTGCCTGAACGTAGGCTTGGCTTCCTGACAGAAAGTGCACCGAAGTGCCTCATATCACAGAATCACATGCCGCTCTGATTGGGGCTACTTAAAGAGCTAAGAGAGTATCCGAACACAACTCAAGATTCCCAGCACCCGAACCTAAGCATGTATCACATACTAAATGAGCTCACAACACACATGACTATCCTAGTGACATGTCATTTGTATCCTCAACTATTCCTAAGGTTCAAACGGGATTTTAGACTTCCAGACCTTTATCGAATGTACTCGTATAATGGTTTCTTTCACATGGCCAACGTCTCATAATCATATGGCAAAACATCAAAACATGTTATATTATCAACATAGCCAAATAAGCATATTAAGCATACATATATCAATAAATCATTTAATAAAAATAATTAATGTATTTATTTTTATATGTACTTACGTCGGTACAAAATATTAGAAATCGAGCCTAAACCTCGTAAACCTTGTTCTTTCCCCGATCAAGGCCCGTATCTCGATTCTCTTGATCTATTATACCAAATTTGGCTCGTTTAGTACAGACATTACTCAAAACGATCTAAAATTCATATTTAGGTAAAATTATTATTTTACCCCTATACTTTTATATATTTGCAATTTAGTCCCTAGGCTCGAATAATACAGTGTATGGAATTTCTTAGTTACCCAAGCCTGGCCAAACATTTTTCATGTTCATAACAGCTCACATTTTCCTTCCTTTTACATTTTTTTTCTACCCTCTTCTACAACTTTTACAAAATAGTCCTTAAAGCCCTTTTCATGAAACTCTACTTAGTAAAAGTTGTTTGCCGTCCTTTAAACTCTCATATCCTTCCATAAATCATCAAAACATAAGCTTCTCGTGCATGGGTAAATTTCTAATCATGAACCCTAGCATGAAATATGGGTAGAAAAAGAGACAACAAGTTACTGGGATTTCAAAAATACGAAGAACATTGAAAACGGGGCTTGGGAGCACTTACTATAGAGCTTGGAAATCTTGAAAACCCTAGCTATGGAGAAGCCTAAAATTTCGGCAGCAACGTAGAGAGAATGAGCTGATTTTTGACTTATTTTCCCTTTTTATTTCATTAATATACCAAATGACCAGAATGCCCCTAATGTCTTTCCTTCAAAATTTTCCATTCAAGCCCATTTTTGTCCACAAACTTAGAAATTGGGAAAATTGCTATAACCTCTTAATTAATAATCTAAAGCAATTTTAGACAAATTGCTTCTAAAACACAAATTTTGCAACTTATTCAATTTGGTCCCTATTTTCCAATTGGACACCTTATACTTAGAATTTCTTCATGAAACTTTAACACATGCATATATTCATATTCTAAACCTCATAACAATCATAAAATCAATATTTTAACATTGAATTTGTGGTCCCGAAACCACTATTCTTACTAGGCCCTATTTTGGGATGTTACATATATCATTTACCAAACATATAATTCAAGCCAACTTAAATGGCCATATTCCATCATTCACATGCCAAATCTCATGGCTATAATCACAACTCAAAACATACTAAAATGACAATAACCTATACATGCCATATACCATATATACAAAGCTTCAAAAGTACTAATGAGATTATTGATAGTGTGATGACGCTTCCTGACAATCCCCGAGTCTGTACTAGCTTCGATAATCTATAAAACATGGAAAGAACAGACAAAGTAAGCTTTAAAAGCTTAGTAAGCCATATAAAGATAAGCTACCATGTGAGTCTTTGTATATCAATTCAAATATCTTAAACTTAACTAGTCACACACACAAGTTCACAAACCTTTCACATTGAACACATATTCAATATCATAATCAAATTCGTCATTTACTTATATTCTCAATACTCGTATGAATCTAGTACGTACCTGAGTCACTTAGCTCATTCATATATTCTTTCTCAACTTGAATTTTCCCGTTGAACCATTCAGAATCATTAAGGATACTCGAAAATCACGTAAGCTTGTACAATGCCATATCCCAGATATGGTCTTACATGTTATCACATATCGATGCCACTATCCCAGATAAGGTCTTACATGAAATCGATTAACGATGCCAATGTCCCAGACATGGTCTTACATGTAATCACTTCTCGATAACCTAACGTCATGGCATTCGTATCCTATACTATTCCTAAGGTTAGTACAGGAACTTTCGGATGTCGTAACTTCGTCGACTCATGCTCGTATTTACTCGTTCAACATTCATTGCAATTCAATCACAATAAAACATATATAATTTAAAGTAAAGGCATTTATTTGTATATGAACTTACCTTGTGTTTAGAATAAACGGACAGAATCGACTACTCATCAACTTTCGATTTTCCCCGATCTAAATCCATTTTCTTTCGTTCTTGATCTATATAAATTCAAAATTAACTCTTTTATTCCATAATTCATTCAATTTCATCCAAAACAGGCAAACATTTTACATATTAACCCCTATAATTTCACATTTTCTTAATTTAGTCCCTATTTCATTAAAACATAATTTACAACAATTTCAACTAAACCCAAGCTAGCCGAATATCTATAAGCTCCATAACAACCCATATTTATCAATATTTCTCACATTTAACCACACATTTTACACTTTTTTCAAATTAGTCCCTTTTATACAATTTCACTAAAAATCACTTTACAAAACATGATAATCTATCAACAAATACTCATTTATCATCATCAAACATTCAAAAAAACATGAATTCATCATTGGAAACTTTCAAAATCATCAATACTTTCAAAAATTGAGGCATGGGCTAGCTAGTACTCAAAGCAACGATCACAAAAACATAGAAATCATCAAAAACTAAACTCAAAACATACCTTAATCAAGCTAGATAAGTGTCGAACCCTAAATGCTCTCCAAAGATTTATTTCCTTTGTATATTTGGTTATGGAAGGATAACATGATAATGATAATTTAATTTTTTTTGTTTTAATTAACTTAAATTACCAAATTACTTATTTAACCTTAGTTATAAAACATGAAAACTAATTAATACATGTCCATAATGGTCCACTCAAGCTATTAATGGTATAATAACATCATAAGGACCTTTCTTTTAATAAGCCATGGCAATTAGACACTTTTAACATATAGAATGCAACTTTTTCATTTTAAGCGATTAAGTTTCTCAAGTTAACCACTTAAACGATAAAATTATTGCACGAAATTTTCACACATATATAATAACATACTGTAAACACCAAAAATAATATTAAAATAATTTTATGACCTCAAATTTGTGGTCCCAAAACCACCGTTCTGATTTAGCTAAAATCGGGCTGTTATAGGGTTATATTTTTTAATTCAGACTTTACGGACTGTTTTATTTTTATTCGAGTTAGACTGCACTTTAATGATTTTATAACTGCAAAATGTGATAACTCAGATTTTATCAAAAGCAACTATTTTCTAAAATCTTGAACGGTTTTATAAAAACTACGTTTATATTTAAAGCTTCCGCTCTAAATGACTTTTACATAAATAAATTAATGTTTTGATAATGAATACAGAAACTTAAAAGTTGAATAAACATTTTGAAATCTGTTTAGAATAAATGTGAGCTAATGAATTAAAATGGTTTAATTGCAGTGACTTAGTTTTCAAAACCCTTTTCATGTGACATCACCAAATACAGCCATAACATTTAGGCCAGGTTTGGGGTGTTACATTTAGTGGTATCGGAGCTAGGTTGCAAAACTCAGCTGTGGATTTGGGTTACAAAATGGGCATAAAGAATTGGTTTTCAAATGGTTTAAAAATATTTTGATTAGTATGTAGTTCACTGAGTCTCTGGTGCTGATCTCGTAAGTATTTTTGATTATTGATAGGAAAATTTGCAAACATTACTAATAGCTACTCGAAAACACTATAGTTAGTACACTCTAAAATTTTAGTGAAACTGATTGAGACTAAAACTTTTGAACACATCTCTAAACTTCTGATACTTTCTGCATAAAATATTTATTAATAAATATTGAACTGATGCATAAAACTCTTAATTTAGATAAACCTAAATTAGACAATGAGTGCACGAGGTATCCTTGGGCGTGGCATTCGAGGCCGTGGTAGAGGCCATTGGGGGGCTCAAGCTGAGTCCTCATCTCTACGTAGCATGCCAAATTTAGACAAGAGTGAGACACCGGTGTCACCTGCTACTGAGATTGGGCCTCAAAGTCATTCGGCTAGGGACGATGCACTGTCCCAAGCCATACTAAAGATATTGGAGAGGGTCGCTAGACCCAGTTCTGGATCTAGAGGCCGTGGGTCGGTAACTAAGCTACTCCGATCTAATGGAGCTGAGTAATTTAAGGGTGTCACAAGAGTTTCCCCTAATATGGTTGAGTACTAGTTGGAGGCCACAGAAATGATTATGTACCCCTGAGTAGAAATTAAAGGGTGCAGTTTCCTTGCTTCGTAATGAAGCATATCAGTGGTGCTTAACGGTTAAGGAGGGCATTCAGCCTGATCGTCTGACTTGGGATTTGTTTAAGTCTACTTTCTAAAGCAGGTATGTAGGAGTGAGTTATGTGGATACCCGTAGGCGTGAGTTTCTAAACCTCACACAAGGTGATCGATCTGTGGCTGAGTATGAGGCTGAATTTCTGAGGTTGAGCCACTATGCACGAGGTATTGTAGCATCAGAGTATGAGAGGTGTGTTCATTTCAAAGATGGTCTAAGGATAATCTGAGAGTTTTTTATTGCTCCACAGAGGGAGCATGAGTTCACAGTTCTGGTAGAGAAAGCAAAGATTGCTGAAGATGTTAAGCACGCAGAGTGTCAAAATAAAGACCGTGAGAGAGGTAAGAACAATAGGGATCCAGAGCCCTCGAGTTTTGTACAAAAGCCTAAGAAAAAGGCCAGATTTGATGGGCCAGCTAGAGTAGGGGCCCTTATTTCTTCTGTTGCTCCTTCTAGGTTGCAGCCGTACAGTGATTGTGGTAGACACCATTTGGGCGAGTGTTGGAGGAGGATTGGGGCCTGTATGAGATGTGGGTCTTTAGAGCACCGTATTCGAGAGTTTCCATTGAGGTCTGATTAGGTGCAAGCTCTGACATCAGGTCTTACGCAGCTATAGAGAGTAGTTCAGCAACCACCTAGGGGTCGTGGTTAGGCCAGGGGTGGTAATGGTATGGGCCAAGGGCAGAGAGCACTGGGCAGAGGTGCTGGTCAGACCAAGGCAAGGCAGCCTGCTTTAGTTTATGCTAGACGTCACCAAGAGGACAGAGATGCTCCTGACATCATCACTGGCACGTTCCTTATTTTTCATGTACCTTACCTTGCTTTAATTGACATAGGGTCTACTCACTCATACATAGATAGTAATGCATCTGAGACTTTAGGGATTACTATAGAAAGCACTACGAGTGAAGTCACTGTACTGAGTCCATTGGGGCAGTTTGTTCAAGTTAGTTAACTTTATAGGGATGTACCCTTAGTGGTGCAAAGAACTGTATTTCTAGCAGATTTGATGGAGCTTTCAGTTAAGGGTTCGATATAATTCTGGGAATAGACTAGTTGGTCAAGCACCGGGTTAGCCTGGATTGTGAGACTAAGAGGGTCGTTTTGAGAACTGATATGGATGATGAGGTGGTTGTGATCGAAGAGTGTCAGGATTATTTGTCTAATGTTATCTCCATACTTGTGGCTAAGAAATTAGTTTGGAAAGGGTGTGAGACATACTTTGCTACGTTAGTGTTTCTACTTCTAGGGACTCTTCGATTAGGGATATCAGAACTGTGAGGGATTTTTCAGATGTTTTTCCTGAGGAGTTACCAGGATTGCCTTCAAACTGAGAGGTTGAATTTGGGATTGAGCTTCTTCCGAGTACAGCTCTGGTGCCTATCGCTCCCTATCGAATAGCACCGAAGGAGTTTACAAGACTCAACTAAAGGAGTTGTTGGACTATGGTTTCATCCATCTAAGTATGTCTCCGTGGGGAGAACCAATTCTGTTTGTTAAGAAAAAGGATAAGACCATGAGGATGTGTATTGATTATCGGCAGCTGAATAAGTCGACTGTTAAGAATAAATATCTGCTTTCGAGGATTGATGACTTGTTTGATCAGTTTAGAGGGGCTTCGGTATTCTCTAAAATAGATCTCCGTTCAGGGTATCATCAGTTGAGGGTGAAAGAGGCAGATGTGCATAAGACGACATTTAGGACTCGTTACAGACATTACATGTTCCTAGTTATGCCTTTCGGGTTGATGAATGCTCCAGCCGCATTCATAGATTTGATTAATCGGGTATTTTAGCCCTATCTGGATCAGTTTGTCATAGTTTTCATTGACGACATCTTGGTATACTCTAAGACTGAGGATGAGCATGATGAGCATCTTAGAGTAGTGCTTCAGATTCTACTGAGAAGTAGCTATGCCCTAAATTCAGTAAATATGAATTTTGGTTACGTGAAGTAACTTTTCTGGGGCATGTGGTTTCTACTGAGGGGATTCAAGTTGATCCTCGAAAGATTGAGGCTGTGTTGGATTGGAAATAGCCTAAGAATGTGTCTGAGATCTACATCTTTCTAGGTTTGGCGGGTTATTATCATTGATTTATTAAGGATTCTCTCTGATTGTAGCTTCCTTGACTAAGCTTTTGCAAAAGGGTGTCCCTTTCATCTAGACTGATGCACAACAAGAGAGCTTTGAGAAGCTCAAGTCTATTTTGACTCAGGCTCTTATTCTGATACATTCTGAATCTAGAAAGGAGTTTGTAGTGTACAGAGATGCTTCACATGTTGGGTTGGATTGTGTTCTGATGCAGGAGGGTAAGGTTGTGGCATATGCATCCCGTCAGCTTAAGACACACGAGGGGAACTATCTGACACATGATCTCGAGTTGACGACAGTTTTTTTTGCTTTGAAAATCTGGAGGCACTATCTGTATGGTAAGGGGTGTATTATTTACACTTATCACAAGAGCCTCAAGTACCTCCTCACTCAGAAGGAGTTGAATCTTAGACAGCGTCGTTGGATTGAGCTGCTCAAGGACTATGACTGTACCATCGAATATCATCCTGGTAATGACAATATGGTGGCCGACGCTCTAAGCTGAAGAGCAATGTCTAAATTGAGGGTGATGTTTGCTCACCTTAGTCTGTTTGATGATGAGAGTCTGTTGGCCAAGTTGCAAGTTAAGCATACTTGGATTGACCAGATTTGAGATAAACAGTTGGGGAATGAGTCATTGGATTTACGATTCCATCAAGTCGAGAGTGGCAGCACTTTAGATTTTTGACTGAATGATGATAGGATACTCTATTTCTGCGGTCAGATTTGTGTACCGAATGATGGGGATCTGAGGCAGCCTATTCTGAGGAAGGTGCATAGTAGCCCTTATGCTATGCGTCCCGGTGTTAATGAGATGTATCGCGATCTCTGTGGGTTATACTGGTGGCCAGGATTGAAGTGTGAGGTTACTGACTTTGTTACTCAATGTTTGATGTGTCAGTAGGTTAAGGCTGAGTATCAGTTACCTTCGAGTTTGCTACAGCCAGTTAAGATTCCCTTATGGAAATAGAAACGTGTGACTATGGCTTCATTAGTGGGTTGCCCTTGACACACACTAAGAAGGATTATGTCTGGGTCATCGTGGATCGTTTGACCAAATCTGCACACTTTATTTCGGTTCGAACTGACTATTCACTGCAGAAGCTAGCGAAGTTGTACACATTTGAGATAGTAAGACTGCATGGGGTACCTGTCTCGATCATTTATGATAAAGATCCTCGTTTCACTTCTCGGTTCTGGAAGAAATTACATGAGGCTCTAGGTTCAAGGTTGGACTTTAGTACTACATTCCATCCTCAGACCGATGATCAATCTGAGAAGGTGATTCAAATACTAGGTGATATGCTTCGGAGTTGTTGATTGATTTCCGAAGGAGTTGGGAGGATTATCTGCCACTAGTTGAGTTCGCCTACAACAATAGTTTCCAAGATAGTATTCAAATGGCACCTTGTGAGGCTCTGTATGGTTATAAGTTTCGTACTCCATTGTGTTGGACTAAGTTGGGCGAACGTTGAGTTTTGGGTCTTGAGTTGGTTTCTAAGACCGAGGCTAAGGATCAATTGATTTGGGATGATCTGAAAGCGGCTTCTAACATGCAGAAATTGTATGTAGATCTAAAGAGGCGTGAGATTGAGAATTTGTGGGAGACTTCGTGTTTCTTAGGGTTTCTCCATAGAAGAAGATTTTAAGGTTAAGCCTAAGGGCAAGCTAAGCCCTAGATTTATTAGACCGTAATGAATTCTAAAATGTGTGGGACCAGTTGCCTATCAGTTGGAGTTACCCCCTAAACTGGACCATATTCATGATGTGTTTCACATCTTGAAGTTGAGGCGGTATCGTCCTGACCTATCCCATGTCATCTCGGTTGTGGAGATTGAGGTTAGGTCGGACTTGACATTTGAGGAGGAGCCGGTTCAGATCCTAGATGGAGATGTTAAGGTTTTGAGGAGGAAGTCCATTCCATTAGTGAAGGTTCTACGGTGGAATCATATCACTGAGGAGGCCACGTGGGAACCTAAGGACCCGATGCGTTAGCAGTACCCTCCTCTATTTTAATCAGGTAAATTTCAAGGTCAAAATTTCTTTTAGGGGGTACAGTTGTAATGCCCCAAAATATTTATTTCTACTTTTATATAATTTTGACACAGCTATGTATCTGCTTCAGTGGTTAAGTGTTCTGGGTGTGTGTGTGAGGTATCAAGTTCAAGCCTTACCTTTGGTATTTTCCTGACTTAAGCCTAGCACTTGCTCTATGGGCTTATATTAAGTTATTTGTAAAACCATATCAGAATGAGCCTACTGGTTTAAGCGGTAAGGGTGTTGGTATGTTGTTTAGAGGTTTTGTGTTCGAATCCTTGCGCAAGCGTGGGAATTTATTTTTGCTCGGTTCAGGGACAGAGTTTTGGTGAAATTAGAATTCTAATAGTGGGTGATTATGATAAGGTAGGTAGTGGAATTTCAGAAAATTTTTCTTTTCCCAAAAATTCTTTACAAAAAAAATTGACAGTCTCTTCTTCTTCTTTTTTTCCTTTGCCATTTTTCCTTTCCTTTGTAGCTTTCAATTTTTTTTTGATCTTCTACTTGTTATCTAGTTCAGTGAATTGTTAAATCGGTGTTCTTAGGCATTATCGGTAAGTTTGATAAGTGTGATTTTTGTCTTGGCTAACGAATCATCAGTTAATTGGGGTTCATTTTATGTTTAGGAGAAGCTCAAGGGGCTGAAGGTTCCCAATCGGCACTTTGATTGTGTAGAATTGTTTTTAGGCATTCTAAGGTAAGGGTTTTAGTCATTTTACGGGTTGTCCATTATGGTGTGGTTTGGTTTAATGTCATTTCCAAGCAATTAATTGAGGGTTAATTGATCAATTTTAGGTTTCACGAGGCTCGGGAGTGTCTTCGTTGCAAAACAATACTAGGTGTGTACCCGAAACACAGAAAAGAAAGTTTTTAGCAAAAGCCAAAAACCTTTTTGTCGAAGCCACATGGTCGTTTGGTAGGCCGTGTGAAATGACACGGCCGTATGAACAACAAAGGCTAGGTCGTGTGCAAGACACGATCGTGTGATAGCTAGAGTGTGGCCGTGTGAGCCAGACGGGCTAGTCCAGATTGGATGTGTGGGCTACAAGGGCATGTGGGCCCACACGGGCGTGCGATAATTGGATCAGGCCGTGTGATCCACACAGGCTAGGCCAATCTGGGTGTATGGGCCACACGGGCCAAACCTGCGAGCATGTGGGCCCAATTATCTGAATCCGTCCCTAGGGTTACATAGGTTGTCCTAAGTAGATGTTGGCCTGCTTTAGGGTCAGTAAGGGCTAAATAAACCCTAAACTTATGATCTTACTCATTGATTTATTGATCTAATTGGGATACTGATGCATGCCTACTTGTATATCTGTATTTATGTATGCTTATATGTAAGTATTTGAGCATGTTAGACTGTTTATCTATATTTGCATATTTCTATATCTGTTATTGGGGATGGGAAGATGTAAATTGGAGGAAGTGTTCTGAAAGGTGATTACGCCTATTATTGCATTTGCTAATCCATCTCCCTCATGAAGCAAAACTTGGTGGACCAGTTTTCTATCGGTGGATGTATCCTATAGAGAGGTGCTAATTTATTTGTAAAGTTTTCATTCATTCATGAATATACCTTTAGTTACAACTTTTGAAAATGTTGTATATCGTGTTTAGGTTCCTATGCAAATTGAAGTCTTATTGTCGAAATAAGGGTTATCTAGAAGGATCAATTGCTGAAGGTTACTTGGCAGAGGAGTGTATGACTTTCTGCTTTAGATATTTAGAAGATGTTGAAATAAGACTGAATAGACCAAGTAGAAATGATGGGCTATCATTACTTAGTCGAAACTTATCTATTTCGAAGTTATGGAAAACCAATCGTTAAAGTTGAAATAGCATACTTAGATTATAGATCTTGGGTACAAGCACATCAAAATATTCTTTTTCACCACGATTAATTTGAACCATTATGTAAGTAATTTTTAGAATTTGATAAATATTCATCTTTTTAATTTGTTTATCTTCTAACCAAGTAATCCACTTTTTAACATAGTGAGTACAAGCAAGTCTTAAGATCTCGTTCACACTCCCAAAGATTACAACATTGAGAAATTTATAAGTTATTCACAGAATCCTTTCATGAATGGTAAGGGCAAATGGTTTGCAACTATAGCTTTCATTGACAAATAATAATGTTTTCGTATAACATTTATAATTAATCAATTTACTTTCGATTCAATAAGTTTGGAGTGGAAAGGACGTCAATGACGAAGTTAAATGGCTTTCCCAAGGTCCGAATAGAGTAATAAAAAGATATATTGCCTTCCTCATTAATGGATTCAGGTTTGATACAATATCTTGCTAAAGATTGAGGAGGACTCAAAATTGTGGAATAGCTGTTAATTCTTCAATTACAAATTATGCTATTGCTAGGGACAGTAATCCTGTTGAGGGAAATTTGGAGTATTACAGACTTCTTATTGACATTATTGAGTTGGATTACTATGACAAACAGAAGGTTGTCTTATTTCGATGTGATTGGGCTGATGTTATTACAGCTCGCAGAATTAAAAAAGATCGATTTGGTTTTACAATGGTGAACTTCTCTCAATTAATTCACACTAGACAACAATTGATAGACGAGCCATATGTATTTTCTCCTCAAGTCAAACAAGTTTTTTACTCAAAAGATCCAACTGCTGAGGGTTGGTACATTGTACTCCGTAACACCCCTAGAGACTTGTTTGACATGGGTAATGGAAATAGAGATGACATCGATGAAAGATTAGAAACTTTGTCCTTTCCAGAACAAAACTTAAATGAAACTATCCCTAGTACTAGTACAGAATTTCAATGGGTTCGCCAAGATGTGGATGAAGATATTTACGAATCATGATGTTGTAAGATTTTATGATTTTTTAATTTCATGTAATATTATAATTTAAATCTTGATCTTGTTAAATATTTTGACTATTTTATATGTATTGTTGTCGTTGTAATTAGTTACTAATATTTCAACTATTTTATGTGTATTGCAGATAAAATGCCTAGAAGAAGATTGTAAGATATAAGTATTATTCAAAATCCTCCAAATTCGAAAGAAAAAAATAGTGAACAACGTACTGCTATTAGATCTTCAAATGTTCTAAATACAGCTGATGAACATGTAGAAATTCAAAGTAATATTAACTTTAATTTACATGCACGTTGACTTTTATTATTGATTTTTGTTTCAAATTCTTATATTATAATATACCCTTTTTTTAGCTTAAAGTGGTGGGAGGCGCAAAACTTGAGGACGTACGCTATTAAAAGATTTATACAAGTTAAATTTTGTCAAGCGTGTCAAAGTAGCTAGAAACAGTCATGGTCAGCCTATTGGATCAGAAGCTCGACTTTTAGCAGGATACTTAGGCATTATAGCACAAAATGTCGATCTGTTGCGTATCAACTATGAGTCATGGCATCATATGCCTGATAGTAACAAAAACCAAGCTCTCAATAATATTAAGGTAATAACATAATGTAATTTATAATACTTTGGTTTAAGTTTCATTTATATTTACTTTCTAAACTTGTGTTATTTGCAGGAGAGATTTACTTTAGAGGTCTTGGAAGAAGGCATTAGGAAAAAAATAGAGAGACCATAAAAAGTACTTTAAAGAAGGAATATTTTAAGAAAAATATAAGTCTCGAAGAGAAATTGCGAAATGTCCCGCCAGAAATGTTGAGGTACCAATGGGAAGATGCAGCTAGATTTTGGAATTCAAAGAAAGGAGCAGTATTATGTACTTCCAAACTCTTATAATTATTTTGGTTTATAGTATTTACTATATATGTAATAATAATTTCATAATATAGGATCGTGAGCGAGTTGGAACTACAAGTAGGCAAAAACAAAAATTCACGCACAAGCTGGGTCAAAAAGTTTTGCTTGTGTAGCTGATGACGAGGTATTTTGAATTTATTAATTGTGTAAAATATTAATTACTTTCTACTAAATAATATCTTTCCTACTATATTGTAGGAACTGTTGTCTGGTCAAAAAGTTAGACGCCTTTAGCTTTTTGACATTACACGTAGAAAGAAAGATGGATCTCCTATGACTACTGAAGCTGCATAAATTATGGTATATTTACTTAATAAAATTTGAATTATTTTAAATATTTATCATGTTTAATTATAATGGTTTAATTCGTCATTTGTAGTGCAAATAATGTTAAGTTATGTTGTATTTGTTTTGATTATATATTTCGTTTCTAACTCATTGATTGATTTATTAAGAGAAACTAAAGGATGAATGGGCGGAGTATGAAGCGATCGCTTCAAATGATAGTCCTGTTAATCTTGACAACATTGATAACAAAATTATTTCTAAAGTTTTGGGTCCTGAAAGGTATGGTCAGGTTCGATTTCAAGGATCTTTTGTTAACCTAACCTAATATTTTAGATCCAGCTCACAGCAACACATGCCTTCGGGGAATCAGGCTCAAGCTGAAGTTCAGAGGTTAAGAGACCAAATGGCTCAGATGCAAGTGAGCACAGTTGAGCAAATTGCTCAACTTAAAGTGGAGGCAGCATTGAGAAAAGCAAAGGCTCAAAGAAAATATGATGAAATCCAGCTACAACTTAAAGCGGAGGTAGCAGTGAGGGAAGCAGATGCAAGCAGAAAATTTGATGAACTCCAGCTACAGCTTCAGAATATGATGAAAATGTTTCAGCATCAGTAGAATCTGCCTTCTTAGACGTTTGTTTTCTTATTGTGAGAATATTTTACCAATATAACTTTTGAATATAATATATTTTGTTATTTCATTTATTAATTTAGATCAAATACATATTTCTTTCATTGGATTTGATGTTACAGGAAATTATGTTGACAATTCGGGTTCTATATGAATGAAAATGGATTGGTAAAATCTGCTAAAGATAGTTCTGTTTTTCCACAAATGCCGCCAAAGAACATGACTTTTAGCGATGCTTTTACTAGAAACACTGCTAAAGAACATGACCTTTAGCAGTGTTTGTGTGAAAAACGCCGCTAAAGGTAGTGTTCTTTAGCGGTGTTTTTCCACATAAACGCTGCAAAATTTAGTGGCGTTATCTATAGTGACATTTTTTGCGGCACTTATCAAAATGCCGCAAATTGTTTTAGTAACACTTATAAGCGCCGTTATAAGGCCAAAAAAATGTCGCTAAAAACCTGTTTTGCTGTAATGACACTAATAAATCACGCTTCTTTTGTTCTACTCTTGTTCATAATAATAACAACATAAATGAAATTGCATTAGAAATAAAGAGAATAAAAAATAGTAATGGGAAATAAAACGGGAAAAACTACTTATTAACAAAAATTCAAACATCACGAAGGCTAACGCTTTGGTTGTCATGCTCTATAGGAGCACCCCAGTAATGCTTCAAGTGTTGTCCATTAACCTTGAATGTAGGCCCAGCTCTTAAGTCTTTAACAACAACAGCACCATTCGAATACACCTGAATTACTTTCAAAGGTCCTGATTGTTGAGATTTTAACTTACCAGGAAATAATTTGAGCCTTGAATTAAATAATAATACCTGCTGTGTAACGCCCCAAAACTCGGCCTAGAAATTAGTCCGAATCTCGGAGGTTACATTGATCACCGAAATGATCGTAGGTAAAATTTGAGTTTAACCAGCTAGAAAACATACGGCTTTTAAGTTATGTAAAACTCTCCATTGTAAAATCCCAATATTACAAAAAAATTTAGTCCAAAAGTTGTGTACGTGCGTAAAACCCAAAATTCATACCACAATATTCAAAATAAAACTTACAATTCAAATCATTTATTTATAAATCTGGAATTTTTTAAAATACTTTTAAAGTTGATTTTAAACGTGGCTTTCCGAGACCTCCGATGTGTCGAGTCCAGCAATAGCATACGAAAATACCTGAAAAAGGAAAACTGAGGGGGGTGAGCTACACGAGCTTAGTGTGAGTTTGAAACGATTAATAGCATATTTACAGAAGAGAATTCGAGATAGTAGTTCAATAGCAAAACAAACTTATAGAAATATACGAAACAGAAGGTAAATTCGAGGTCAACATTCCAACAGAACGTAACAAACAAGCATACCACATCATAGACAGAAACTCAACCAATAACCCGTCAACGATTTGGTGCCAAAACACTTATCATCACAAACGCGGTATTCCAAAACGTCATTGTAGAAGGCCCATTTTTCCTGGGCCCTTAGAATTATTTACAACAAATAAATAAATCCAAAAAGCAAATTAAAAACCCAAATATAAAACCAATAAAAGGTCCAAAGTCCATCAATTACAACAAACCCAGCGTTGGCCCAATTGAATACCAAATTTTACATTAAACCCAAATTAAAATTATTCCCGAAACAGTCTCTAACCCAAATACTTGGACCCAATGGTCTAATCATGGACTCAGTAGCCCAATTCCAAAACTGTCCCAAATGGCCCGGGCAAATTGAATCTTCTAGAAACCCTAGGGTTTCCCTTGCTGTCAGACACCGCAATAGTCACCAAGCAGCCTCCGTACACCCCAGGCACGGCCCTCGTACGGCCTCCGTACACGTCCACATTAGCCGAACCTGCGAGAAGGAATGAAACAACAATAACAGAATCCAGCAGTATAGCTGGAAAATAAAAATATATTTAATTTTTTTTTCCTTTTTGGATATTTTATTAGATTTGGCTATAAAATCCAAATGAAAAACACTGTATTTTTTGGACGCATACACGCAACACAGATCAAAATAGAAAAAAGAAAAAAAGTTTATTCAAAGTTATATTTTCATGCTTTTTTCCAGTCTATACACAGAATATAATGTACATACATATATAGTTATATAAAAAAATACCATTTATTTTTACCTTTTTGGGAGACCGGAAGAGAAGAAACCGAATGGTTTTCTCGATTTCTTTCAACAATCGAGAGTTTTTTTCGAGTGTTTTGACTCCAGATCTGGGTTGAAGAGGGGAAAATGGCCGAAGAGGGCCATTGTTTAGGTCTCGACCGTCGCGTACGGTGGCGTATGGCCATGGCCCGACGACTAGAGCTCGGTCGGAGCTCGGAGTGTTGGAGAGTAAGGAATTCTCTATTTTTTTAAGGTTTTAAAGAAGAAATGAAGTTTTAAAAAAAAAAAATTGGTTTTATAAGAACTACCAAACGGCGCCATTTGAAAGCTAAAGGTCCACGCGTTGACCCGACCCGCAGGTAGGGTCCAGGCATTTTTGTCCTAAAGAGCTATTTGCGCGATGAGTCTCTCCCCATTTGCGCTGACCTTTAATTAAACCTTGACTATATTCTATTTGTTTTTAAATCTTCCCTGGAATTTGTGCGCCATTTCAACTTAATCCTTATTTAAACGCCGCGTTTCGAGACTTGGGATATTTGTATTTTAAATCCTTGGTCATTGGTGCGCGTTTCATTTTAGTCTAATCCTTTGTTTTAGTAATTTTATTTCTTTGTAGACCTTTTGATTTTATTTTTATTTCAATCAAGTTTTTTTAGTTTATGTTTTTGTTCTTTGTAATTTTTTTATTTTTTTAATTTATTATTTGTTTTTAAGTTATCTTAACATAGTGTTTAAACTATTTTATTGATCCAATATTGTTTTAATTTGTTTTTCTTTCATTTGTATAATTGTTTTTTTAAATTGGTGTATTATATAATTTTTATTTTACATATATATCTTTTCTTTAAAACTTTATTTGATATATATTCAAAATAATTTTATACATTATTATGTTGATTGCCAATTATTTTATGTATATATTTTCTTTTAAATCTATTTATGTTTATATATTTTCTTTTAAAATCTATATATAATTTATCTCTTTTAAGTATTTTTGTTTATTTCAAATATTTTTGTATTATTATCTCTCTCTATATATATATATTTATAATAAGTTTTTAATTCATGTATATTATTTATTCATATAAATCTATATTAGTTTGTATATTATGTATTTTGATTTTCTCCTATTTAGTATTTATTTTAAAATTCCTTCATATATTACTATTTAACATATTATTTATTTTTATTTATATTCCTTATTTGTATCTATTTTAAACTTTCACATATTACTTGCTTTTAAAATTTTTACATGTAATCTGTTGTTTGCATAGTGATGATTTCAAATTTCCTTCTTTCATATTAATCATTCTTATTTATTTTGAATCTTGTTACATTTTATTTGTGTTAATTTGCTTGGTACTTCTTAAAATTGTCTTGTAATTCATTGGCCTTCGAGTATTAATTTTAGTATTTGAATAATATATGATGTGTTGCTGTTGTATGTACTTTACTTTCATATGATTATGATTCATTTGTTTAGTATTATTGCCATGTATTATTATGCCATGCTTGCAATTATGCTTTTATTTCTTGTCATCATATCGTGATTCTAATTCCCACTTTTGCCCAATATCGATTGTCTCTTATCCCTAAACAAATATATTTTTGAGCCGATTTTATAATTGCTTATTTGAAAACTCCTCAAAACAAGGTAATATTTCGTGTTTGAAAATTCGAGAAATCGTACCCTAACGTGCTGGGTTTCGATTTACCGTTTGACCAAATAACCAAATATCCTTTTAAAATTTCAATGCATGAGTTTTGGAAACCATGAGATGATCTTGGTTTCGAGGGTTTAAATTGTTGTATCCTAACATACTGGATGTGATATTTTATTCCTTCGGATCAAGAGAATCTTAACATCCAATTCGAGTATATTCAAACATTTTTAAATAGGATTGTATTTTAAAATCTTTTCAAATTTTTCGATATTAGGACATTAATTAATCAATTAGGTACCAATTTTGGGCATTGCAAGGGTGCTAATCCTTCCTTGTACGTAATAGACTCCCAAACCTGTTTTCTTAACTTTCGTAGGCGAAAATAAATATTTTAATAAAATAAAATGTTTTATTAGGTGATGCAATTCCACCTAAATAAAAAGGATTGGTTGTAACACCCCGAACCGAGACCGTCGCCGGAGTCGAACACGAGGTGTTAACAGACTTCAAACCACTTATTGAAAAGTTCCAGACAAGCTGCCAATCTGTGTACTAGTCGCTTCAAAAATCATAACTTGAGTTTTAGAACTCGAAAATCAGTTTCGTAATTTTTTTCTGAAACTAGACTCATATTTCCGTCTACAGATTTTTTTCTAGAATTTTTGGTCTAGCCAATTAGTACAGTTTATTAGTTAAAGTCCCCCATATTACAGGGGCCGACTACACTGACCTTCATGCGTTACAACTCAAATAACTCCCTGTGCAGGGCTTCAATACTGGTGCCGTTTGTTTCTATGGAAACTAGACTCAAAGAGGAATTTATACATATATGGTATGACTCCTAATTATTTCTATTTAATTTATAATGAATTTTCAAAGTCGGAACAGGGAATCCAGAAACCGTTCTGGCCCCGTTTCACTAAAACCCAAATATCTCTTAACATACAACTCATATAACCGTTTCGTTTCCTCCATATGAAAATAGATTCATCAAGGTTCATTTACATAATTTATTCACTATTTAATTCTATTCCTACTATTTTTAGTGATTTTTCATATCCACGTCACTGTTGCTGCCTGCATCATTTTCTAGGATAGACTTTCTCTAACACATAGTTTCTATGATTCAACCACCCCTTTTTCATATATGGTCCAAAATATAAGCATGATGACCCATTCTAATGGCTGGTCATTGCCAAACACTTCCATGCCTCTTAATGAGAATATACATACCAAATGATTATAACATTATGCTCAAAACATTTATAAGCCATTTTCGCATGGCTATTCAAAATTTTACATACCAAGTTCAAACAAAACATAATAGCCTATACATGCCGAAATGTTTTCTTAAACCATCTAAGAAGAAGATACCAAAAAGTCGCTAGGCGGTGTGATGACTTCGATGACAGTCCGAGCACGCAAAATGGATCAAGAACCTAAATAAACAACAAATAAGCACACCAAATGAGTACATAACTCAAGAAGTCGTAAGCACTACTCTACCATCCAACAATAACAATCATAAGTGAATAAACAAATAATACAAATCGATGTTTCCAACCATAACAACCTATACTACAATTTCTTAAATTTTTGGTTCGATCTCATGCCAAGACCTTCAACCGAATCAAACGCCAAGTCAGCCCAATCGATTTGGATCCGTTTCCTCAAGTTGGAACAACAACGTACTAGATAATTTTATGCATACACCGCAGGTCCCAATTTCGATATTTAGTTAGTAGCTCAATCACTTACCTCGTTCATGCACAAGTTATTTCCACAACCGAATGTGGCACACATAGTGCTTATTATGTTCGCACACATAGTGCCATAGCGAATCGCACACATAGTGCCATAGCGAATCGCACACATAGTGCCATAGTAAATCGCACACATAGTGCCATAGTAAATCGCACACATAGTGCCATATATTTCCAGCACGCACATTTAGTGCCAATCTCGTCACCATACACACGTATTGCCCGCACACTTAGTGCCGAAAGAAAACTTTCTACACATTTCACTATTTCTTTTACATTCAACAATTGTCACCACTCCATACACATACAATATCATTTATACATATATAGCATTCCATTAAACACAATTGCATAGATTTTCCAATCATTCAAGCAATATCAAACATATATGCTTAACGACTTACCTCGGATGTTGTCGCACGTCTTCAACGGCTATTCAATTACTTTTTCTTTCCCCTTGTCCAACTTCGATCCTTTGAGCTCTTGAGCTACATCAAACAAATTTACTTCCCAATCAATCACACACATACATAAAATTTATTCATACATGACCCATAGTTCATTTGGTCATTCATCTCTCAAACCTATCGAAGCTTCCTATCATGCTTCCTTGGCGAATACACATATAAGCACACTTAGCATTTGATACATTCGCCTTAGCATAATTTCATTTAAAAGTCCCTATTAGCCACTTCCCCATCAATTATCTCATCTACTTAATATTTCGTACCTATCATGCTAGCTGAATATTACTTATTCAAGTTCAACATCCTCCTATACAACACTAGCATCAAAGATGATATCTAATTCTTCTCTTTTCCTTTTCATCAAACAACCTATATGAACATTTAACCAATCCAAACTTCACCCATTCACACTTATTCATTTAACATAAAGGAAATAAATCACCCGCTTCACTATCAACTATGGCGAATGCACCAAGCATTACCTAACTAAGATTTCACAAATTTTAACCTTATATCGACCTCTACTTATTCAATACAACATGAAACAACCTCTTCTCCTAACCTCTTGATACACGGCTTGATGTTCCAACCACCATGAAAGTTTGATTTTTCATGACATTGCCGAAATGCACTTTGACAATTAGCTCACAATGCAAAGAAGTTAAAGCCAACATCTCAAGACTTACCTCCAACTAGAAGAAGGGTTGCGAATTTGCTTAATGAAGAGCTCTCTAATTCCTTCCTTTGGTTTTCGGCTTTGGCAAGATGGAGAAGAAGATGAACACTCCTCTTCTAATTTCTCTTGTATTACTATTATTTTTTTTTTTGTTTTCTTTGCTCATTCACGGCAAAATGGAGAAGTGGTAAGTAAGTCTTCCTTCACCTTTGTTTTCTTTACTTTATGAAACTAATATTATTTTATCTAAATTAATGCCACTTCTTAATTTAATATCTATTAAACATATATATTTGCCCATCCACATCCATCTTGGCCGCCACTAGAGAATAAATTGGGTAATTTGACATGCAAGGACAACATTTTCTAGCATGCATCAATAGGCCACTTCAACATTTGCCTATCACATTTCTAAGTTTTCTCACACAAGTCCTAATTGATAAAATTCACTTACAATTAACAAAATCCAAACATGAAATTTTCACACATGCATATATGCATATAATGAGCATCAATTATGATGGTTAATTATTATTACGACTCGGTTTAGTGGTCCCGAAACCACTTTCCGACTAGGGTTAATTTAGGGATGTCACAACTCTCCCCACTTAAGAAATTTTCGTCCCGAAAAATCTTACCGTAAATAGGCTCGGGTATCGCTCTTTCATAGAGTCTTCAAGTTCCCAAGTGGCTTCTTCCATTCCGTGTTTATGCCACAACACCTTCACTAACGGGATTTTCCTATTGCGCAATTCTTTTACTTCACGCTTCATAATGCAAATCGGTTCCTCTTCATAGCTCAAATTAGGCTGAATCTCAATCTCGGATGGAGCAATTACGTGCGATGGATCAGACCTATATCGTCAAGCATCGAGACATGAAAACGTTGTGAATCTTTTCGAGCTCAGGGGGCCAAATTAATCGATATGCAACTGGCCCAACTCGTGCAGACACTTCATATGGCCCGATGAACCTCGGACTCAATTTGCCCTTACGACCAAATCTAAGCACCTTCTTCCAAGGTGAAACTTTGAGAAAGACCTTGTCTCCAACTTGATATTCAATATATTTTCTTTTCAAATCCAGATACGACTTTTGGCGATCCAAGCGACTTTCAAACTTTCACGAATCACTCGAACTTTTGCTCGGTATCCTTAACCAAATCAACCCGAAGAATTTACCTTCACTAAGTTCAGTCCGAATAATGGGGTACGACATTTACGATCGTATAAAGCCTCGTAAGGCGCCATCTTAATACTTGATTGAAAGCTATTGTTGTAGCGAATTCAATCAAAAGCAAATATCTTTCCATGAACCACTAAACTCAAGGATGCAACATCTCAACATATCCTCCAGATTTGAATTATCCGTTCGGATTGACCATCGGTTTGGGGATGAAAAGTGCTAAAATGCAGCTTGGTACCCAAAGCCTCTTGCAACTTCTTCCAAAATCGTGAGGTAAATCTCGGATCTCTATCGACACGATGGAAATAGGCACCCGTGTAGTCTCAATCGAGAAAGCGTACAATTCGGCTAGTTTGTCCATTGAAAAATCCGTGCGACGGGGACAAAGTGAGCCGACTTAGTCAATCTATCTACAACGACCCAAATCGCATCCTTCTTACTTGCTGACAATGGCAGTCCGGATACAATGTCCATTGTGACTCGATCCCATTTCCACTCGGGTATCGTGATCGGCTGAAGTAATCCCGATGGCATTTGATGTTCCGCTTTCACTTGTTGACATATTAAACATTTCAAACAAAATCGAGATGTCTCGTTTCATACCATGCCACCAAACCGACGTTTCAAATCGTTGTACATCTTCGTACTCCCGGTGGATTGTCATTCGGCTACAATGGGCTTCATTTAGAATTATCGAAATAAGTTCAATTCTTTGGAACACACAGACGACTTCGAACCTCAAACAATCGTCATCATCAATTTGAAACTCGATTCCTTGTTCGAACACACTCATTTCGCTTTTGCAAGCAACTCCTCATCAACTTTACGAGCTTCCGAATTTGATGAGCCAACAATGGTTTGGCCTTTAATTCAGCTACTAACACATTGTCGGGTAGGATTGACAAGTGTACATTCATCGTCGTAAAGCAAGCGGTGATTTCGCTTAAGGCATCCGCAACCACATTAGCCTTTCCGGGTGATAATCAATGACGAGCTCATAATCTTTTAACAACTCGAGCCATCGTCTTTGTCGCAGATTTAAGTCTCTTTGAGTCATCAAATATTTGAGACTTTTGTGATCCGAATACACATGGCACTTCTCACCAAATAAGTAATGTCGCCATATCTTTAAGGCGAATACGATGGCAGCCAATTCGAGATCATGGGTTGGATAATTTTTCTCATGTGGCTTTAATTGTCTCGACACATAGGCCACAACTCGACCTTCTTGCATCAATACGCAACCTAACCCAAGTAGGGAGGCATCACTATAGATGACAAACTCTTTGCCAGATTCGGGCTGTACTAGAACTGGAGCTTTCGTCAAATGAGTTTTCAATTGGTCGAAACTTTTCTGACACTTTTCCGTCCATTCAAATTTGACATCTTTCTGAAGCAGTTTTGTCATGGGTGTGGCGATCATCGAGAATCCCTTTACAAACCGTCGGTAGTAACCGGCAAGTCCCAAAAAGCTCCTAACTTCGGTAACATTCCTTGGAGGTTTCCAATCGACTATGGCTGAAATTTTGTTCGGGTCGACTCGAATACCCGATGCAGATATCACATGACCCAAGAAGCTAACCTCCATCAACCAGAACTCACACTTGCTGAACTTAGCATATAACCGCTTATCCCGTAAAATTCGCAACACTATCCTCAGGTGTTTAGCGTGTTCGGTCTCATTTTGCGAATAGACTAAAATGTCATCAATGAAGACAACTACGAACCGGTCCAGATATGGTCTGAAAATCCGATTCATCAAATCCATAAATACCGCAGGGGCATTAGTAAGCCCAAATGGCATCACTAGGAACTCGTAGTGACCATATCTCGCTCAAGGCGGTCTTGGGTACGTCCAATCTCGAATTCATGAATCGATAATAGCCCGATCTCGGATCTATTTTCAAAACACCGAGGCTCTTCAGTTGATCGAACAAATCATCGATCTGTGATAACGGATATTTGTTCTTTATCGCCGCTTTATTAAGTCGACGATAGTCGATGCAACCTCATGGTTCCATCCTTCTTTTCACAAACAACACCTGGCGCACCCCAAGGAGAAAAACTCGGCGAGCAAAACCTCTATCCACCAATTCTTGCAACCGAGCTTTCAACTCCTTTAATTCGTTGGTGCCATACGATACGGAGCTATCGAAATTGAGTGGTACCGGTACCAATTCGATGCCAAACTCTATTTCTCGAATAGGTGGCAAACCCGGCAATTCTTCAGGGAAAACATCCGGGTATTCACAAACCACTGGCACAGATTCGGGTTTCTTTTCCGACTCCTTGTCATCGAGCACATACGCAAGGTACGCTTCGCACCCTTTTCTTACATATTTCTGGGCCAACATTACTGATATTACAGCTGGCAACCCCTTTAAGTCCGTAGACTCAACCCGAATTATCTCGTTATTCGCGCACCTCAGATCGATAGTCTTGCCTTTGCAATTTACAACCGCATCGTGCATGGTCAACCAATCCAACCCAAGAATAACGTCGAATTCGTCGAACGGCAAAAGCATCAAGTCCGCCGGAAAACAAGAACCTCGAAACACTAGGGGACTTTTCTTACACACTTTGTTGACAAGCACGTAATGACCCAAGGGGTTTGACACCCGAATTACAAACTCAGTAGACTCAATAGGCAAAGTCTTACTGGATGCTAAGGTTTCGCATATATAAGAATGAGTAGAACCAGGGTCAATCAAAGCAATCACATTAGTATCGAAAAGAGTGAAAGTACCGGTGATAACGTCAGGGGAGGATGCCTCCTCTCGTGCGCGGATGGCATATGCTCTAGCAGGAGCGCGGGTCTCAGATCGAACAGCCGTATCAGTAGCCCCTCTCTGACTACCACCCCTACCTCCTGAAATTCTTGGTGGTCTACCTCTAGCTGTCATTCCACTAGGTCTCGCACCTTGCATCCTATTCTTCTCATCAAGCTCTGTGCAATCTCTAATGAGGTGGTCCTTCGAACCGCATCCGTAACAAGCCTTATTGGTAGACTTACCCCAACATTCACCTATGTGTCTTCTCCCACATTGGGGGCATTCAGGTTTCTCTTGACGGTTATTGCCCACACTAGCTACCGAAGTAGCTCGGGAGTCCGTCAATGGTCGTGGTCTAATGGAAATCCCTGATCGTCCTCAATCTATTGGTGTCCTCCCTGAACTTCTTTACAGCCGAGAACGGAGCTTTACCCGTCGATCTTTTGCGATAGTCTCTAGCTTCAAATTCAGCCTTCTTCTTCTCCTTTCCAAGTTCCTCCGCCTTGTGCTCGTTCAACTAGTGTTACGAATTCTTTTATCTCCAAAATACCCACTAGTAGTCTTAGATCTTCATTCAATCCTTCTTCAAACCTCTTGCACATAGCAACCTCATCAGCCACACACTCCGGGCATACCGATCGAGTCTTACGAACTCATGTTCAGATTCAGACATTGTCATGCGGCCTTGCTTGAGTTCCAGGAATTCCTTACGCTTTTGATCGATGAACCGTTGACTAATATATTTCTTTCGAAACTCCGTTTGAAAGAAATCCCAAGTAACTCGTTCATTTGGAACTATGGAAATCAAGGTCCTCCACCAATAGTAGGCTGAGTCCCGCAACAAGGATATAGCACACTTTAGACATTCATCGGGTGTGCATGACAGTTCATCAAACACCCAAATGGTGTTGTCAAGCCAGAACTCGGCCCTTTCGGCATCATCAGTAATTACGGCCCTGAACTCTTCAGCCCCGCGCTTCCTAATCAAATCTGGTGGCTTACTCGGCGTCAGGTGGTCAAGAATCGATGGCATTACGGGCTCTTGGGGTGGATTATTCAAATTCGGGAATTGTTGGACACCCGGATTGGATCGGGCATATTGCACGACCCACTCATTCATCATGGTAAAGAAGGCTTGTTTAGCCCCCTCACCTTGATTATTCGCAGATGACTGAGGTTCAACAGGCGCCGTCCCTTGTGCAGGAGCAGCCGCTACACTTTCAACGTCATGCGCCAAGGTTCTCTCTACATCGGGATCCATTTACTAATCAAAACAACAAAAAAAAACATTTTAACCGTCAGAAGTCATCACACATTTAAACATTAACATTAAGGCATGTATAGCTAGACTCATACGTGCCATGGTAGTCCTAGAACCGACTAAACCATAGCTCTGATACCAATAAAATTGTAACACCCCGAACCGAGACCGTCACGGAGTCGAACACGAGGTGTTAACTGACTTCAAACCACTTATTGAAAAGTTCCAGACAAGCTGCCAATCTGTGTACTAGTCGCTTCAAAAATCATAACTTGAGTTTTAGAACTCGAAAATCAGTTTCGTAATTTTTTTCTGAAACTAGACTCATATTTCCATCTACAGATTTTTTTCTAGAATTTTTGGTCGAGCCAATTAGTACAGTTTATTAGTTAAAGTCTCCCATATTACAGGGGCCGACTACACTGACCTTCATGCGTTACAACTCAAATAACTCCCTGTGCAGGGCTTCAATACTGGTTCTGTTTGTTTCTATGGAAACTAGACTCAAAGAGGAATTTATACATATATGGTATGACTCCTAATTATTTCTGGTTAATTTATAATGAATTTTCAAAGTCGGAACAGGGAATCCAGAAACCGTTCTGGCCCCGTTTCACTAAAACCCAAATATCTCTTAACATACAACTCATATAACCGTTTCGTTTCCTCCATATGAAAATAGATTCATCATGGTTAATTTACATAATTTATTCACTATTTAATTCTATTCCTACTATTTTTAGTGATTTTTCATATCCACATCACTGTTGCTGCCTGCATCATTTTCTAGGATAGACTTTCTCTAACACATAGTTTCTATGATTCAACCACCCCTTTTTCATATATGGTCCAAAATATAAGCATGATGACCCATTCTAATGGCTGGTCATTGCCAAACACTTCCATGCCTCTTAATGAGCATATACATACCAAATGATTATAACATTATGCTCAAAACATTTATAAGCCATTTTCGCATGGCTATTCAAAATTTTACATACCAAGTTCAAACAAAACATAATAGCCTATACATGCCGAAATGTTTTCTTAAACCATCTAAGAAGAAGATACCAAAAAGTCGCTAGATGGTGTGATGACTTCGATGACAGTCCGAGCACGCAAAATGGATCAAGAACCTAAATAAACAACAAATAAGCACACCAAATGAGTACATAACTCAAGAAGTCGTAAGCACTACTCTACCATCCAACAATAACAATCATAAGTGAATAAACAAATAATACAAATCGATGTTTCCAACCATAACAACCTATACTACAATTTCTTAAATTTTGGTTCGATCTCATGCCAAGACCTTCAACCGAATCAAACGCCAAGTCAGCCCAATCGATTTGGATCCGTTTCCTCAAGTTGGAACAACAACGTACTAGATAATTTTATGCATACACCGCAGGTCCCAATTTCGATATTTAGTTAGTAGCTCAATCACTTACCTCGTTCATGCACAAGTTATTTCCACAACCGAATGTGGCACACATAGTGCTTATTATGTTCGCACACATAGTGCCATAGCGAATCGCACACATAGTGCCATAGTAAATCGCACACATAGTGCCATAGTAAATCGCACACATAGTGCCATAGTAAATCGCACACATAGTGCCATATATTTCCAGCACGCACACTTAGTGCCAATCTCGTCACCATACACACGTATTGCCCGCACACTTAGTGCCGAAAGAAAACTTTCTACACATTTCACTATTTCTTTTACATTCAACAATTGTCACCACTCCATACACATACAATATCATTTATACATATATAGCATTCCATTAAACACAATTGCATAGATTTTCCAATCATTCAAGCAATATCAAACATATATGCTTAACGACTTACCTCGGATGTTGTCGCACGTCTTCAACGGCTATTCAATTACTTTTTCTTTCCCCTTGTCCAACTTCGATCCTTTGAGCTCTTGAGCTACATCAAACAAATTTACTTCCCAATCAATCACACATATACATAAAATTTATTCATACATGACCCATAGTTCATTTGGTCATTCATCTCTCAAACCTATCGAAGCTTCCTATCATGCTTCCTTGGCGAATACACATATAAGCACACTTAGCATTTGATACATTCGCCTTAGCATAATTTCATTTAAAAGTCCCTATTAGCCACTTCCCCATCAATTATCTCATCTACTTAATATTTCGTACCTATCGTGCTAGCGAATATTACTTATTCAAGTTCAACATCCTCCTATACGACACTAGCATCAAAGATGATATCTAATTCTTCTCTTTTCCCTTTTCATCAAACAACCTATATGAACATTTAACCAATCCAAACTTCACCCATTCACACTTATTCATTTAACATAAAGGAAATAAATCACCCGCTTCACTATCAACTATGGCCGAATGCACCAAGCATTACCTAACTAAGATTTCACAAATTTTTAACCTTATATCGACCTCTACTTATTCAATACAACATGAAACAACCTCTTCTCCTAACCTCTTGATACACGGCTTGATGTTCCAACCACCATGAAAGTTTGATTTTTCATGACATTGCCGAAATGCACTTTGACAATTAGCTCACAATGCAAAGAAGTTAAAGCCAACATCTCAAGACTTACCTCCAACTAGAAGAAGGGTTGCCGAATTTGCTTAATGAAGAGCTCTCTAATTCCTTCCTTTGGTTTTCGGCTTTGGCAAGATGGAGAAGAAGATGAACACTCCTCTTCTAATTTCTCTTGTATTACTATTATTTTTTTTTTCTTTGCTCATTCACGGCAAAATGGAGAAGCTGGTAGGTAAGTCTTCCTTCACCTTTGTTTTCTTTACTTTATGAAACTAATATTATTTTATCTAAATTAATGCCACTTCTTAATTTAATATCTATTAAACATATATATTTGCCCATCCACATCCATCTTGGCGGCCACTAGAGAATAAATTGGGTAATTTGACATGCAAGGACAACATTTTCTAGCATGCATCAATAGGCCACTTCAACATTTTCCTATCACATTTCTAAGTTTTCTCACACAAGTCCTAATTGATAAAATTCACTTACAATTAACAAAATCCAAACATGAAATTTTCACACATGCATATATGCATATAATGAGCATCAATTATGATGGTTAATTATTATTACGACTCAGTTTAGTGGTCCCGAAACCACTTTCCGACTAGGGTCAATTTAGGGATGTCACATTGGTGGTGACTCCATATTTCATTTTAAAGTCGATCCCCGCTTTTTCAAAATAAAAAAATGGTTTCGACAGCTTGGCGACTCCGTTGGGGACTAATAAGAGAGTCAAGCCATAAAATTGATTATTTTCTGTCCTTTTGTCGAAAATTGAAAATTTGATTTGAAAAATCATGATTTTTTTATTGCATTTGTTTGTGATCCTTATGATTGTTGTGGTTTGAGTCTCGTAGAATACTCTTTTATTGTATTGCATAACCGTTGTGGTTACTCCTTTTAAGTGGGAGTGAGAAACTATGTTTTCGTGAGGTTTTCACCTCTGCATGGGCTAGTGGACTGCTTCTGGGATACATCCGTGCCTATGTCTTCGTGAGATTTTCATCTTCGCACGGCCATAAGGATGTGTATTTCCTCGAGTTGAACTCGATCCATATGAGCCTATAATGGGTGAGGATTGAGGAATCTACTAGTTCAGGTACCCTTTCTTTAAAACTGAACTATAACACCCCTATAACTCGTATCCGTCGCTGGAATGGGTTATGAAGAATTACTAATCCGAATTTCAACATTAGTATATACACATTTACATAATTTAATTAGTAGTTATACTTATAGCCAAACACCATCAAAGATAGAAATTCAACTTATATCGACATTCAAAAGTTGCCATATTCACATGGCATATATACAAAAACATCTCAAAATAACATTCACTTAAGTCTATTATATACATGTCATACTAGTTCCAAAATATATCAGTACCAAAAAGACAGATAGTGTGACGAGTTGCTGACAATCCCCTCCCGAAAGGTGTAATCGGAATCAACAATCTATAAAATAGAGAAATATAACAAAAGGAGTAAGCTTTCATAAGCTTAGTAAGTTTTAAGCAATACAACTGACAAACTCAATTATACATCAATTATCCAATTTCTCAAAAGGTCATTTCCTATATATTTATTACCATTGGCCGAATATACACAAGCATATAATGCACACTTAGCATTCTAATAACACGTAATCTGAATTCATATAGCATAAATAAATCGAACATTTTCACATACATTCACACCTTAACCGAATATATCATAATCATAGATATAAATATATCATGTATTCACATATGTATCAAATTATACTCTTATTATTCAATTTAAATCATACTCACATATAAATACATAATACGTGCACAGCCAACTTAACATATTGAATGTATTCATTAAATCGTTCTAACACGAGGTATCTTAGTTTTAGACTTTTATCAAATCACCAAGCATTCACTGCTAGGTTTAAAAACCGAATTCATTCACCGGCATTTCGTCTGCTAGGCTCGAGGCCTGAATAATATCTCACCGGCATTATAGCCTGCTAGGCTCAAAGGCCCGAATAATATCTCACCGGCATTATAGCCTGCTAGGCTCAAAGGCCCGAATAGTATCTCACCGGCATTATAGCCTACTAGGCTCGAAGGCCCGATTAGTACTGTACAATATTCAAATCAACAAGTTTTATACAACAAAAGCACACCGATTTAGGTACAATCATCATTCAAATATATCATCCTATACTTCATTCACTTTTATCTCATTTCATCACTCACATTTAAATACATAATAGTTTACACGTAAAATCTTACTCATTTTCATCTAACACTATCATTTGATCATTAAAACATATAACTTTTTACTTCCAATACAAATTTCCATTCGGCCATGTACATATATGACAAGTAACACTTAATTCTCGTAATCTGTCATGTCATTTTCGAATAATATTATATATATAACTACTTAAAACTTACCTCGAATATATTTGAACAGTCTTGGATCGGCTACTTAATTACTTTTTCTTTTCCTCTGTCCAACCTTGGTTCTCTATGCTCTTGAGCTAACTCAAACAAAAATTTAATTTATAAGGTCCCATTATGCTAGCTTATGACCGAATATGACAAGAAACTTAATAAATCATATAGCTATTCTTAGCTCAAATATAAAATGGTCATACACATTTTTAATCACATTAAGCCATTTAATATAATTTATTTAACATTTCCTCATGTACATCTTTATGACCGAATATATATATTAAACAAGAAATTTGCCTTAACACATAATACATATAGCCTAAGTACAATATAACCTTAATGACCAAATATGAGCATTACCAAAATTCCTATGACTTAACTTATAACCTTCATAGCCGAGTATTCATTTCATATTTAGCTTACAATACATGAACACAAAACTTATAAGACTGTTATAAAATTTGATAAACAATCACACATACAACTTGATATATATATATAATGACATGTTCGAATATACTATTATAATATCGGATACATATTGTATTCTCACCATAGCTTTCAAAGCTACACTTAACAATTGCATTGTGACATCCCTAAATCGACCCTAGTCGGAAAGTGGTTTCGGGACCACCAAACCGAGTCATAATAATAATTAACCATCATAATTGATGCTCATTATATGTATATATGCATGTGTGAAAATTTCGTGTTTGGATTTTGTTAATAGTAAGTGAATTTTTATCAAATAGGACTTATGTGAGAAAATTTAGAAATGTGCTAGGCAATTGTAAGGTGGCCTATTAATACATGTGGGAAAATAGTTGTCCTTGCATGTCAAATAACCCACTTCCTAAGGTGAGTGGCCGGCCATGACAAGAATATGGGCAAGGGAACATGTTTCCAACATGTTTAGTTAGTGGATTATGTAGAAAAAAATAAAGAAATGAAAAAAAATGAGCATGGATGCCCCCCTTTGTTGCCGTGAGTAGAGGAAAAAGAAAGGAAAAAATTTGTTCATCCATTCTCAAATCTTGGCTGAAAATACTAAGGGAAAAAGGAAGGATTTTTGCTTCATGCTTGGTTTAGAAGAGAACTAGAAGGAGATTTGGTCATACTTGTGTCAAGATTAAGGTATGTTTGAGGTTGTGTCATAAGATTCATGCATGTTTTAGTTGCTAACTTGATGTTCATGTTAGCCCATGGTTCAAATCCTTGTTATGCCATAGAAATGGTATTTGGCCAAGGTTGATATTGTGTTAAAGCCATTGCATGCTAAATGTGAAGCTTGTTGATGATACATGTAATGATGGATTGACTACTCTTGAAATTTCTTTTAGCATTCTTGAGTAAGACATGGAGTTTTCTTTGTTTAACCATGACCAAAAATTGAAAGGGGGATGGTGTGGGATGTATTCGGCCATGGCATGCTCATAAGTGCGATTTATGCTTGTTGCATGATAGGTAAAAATTTGTGTTTTGATATATGTGTATATGTGTTTGTACATGATGTTACAAATGGATGTGAAAATATATGCTAGATTGGGAAAATTTGATTAAATGTTCATGAGATGAAATTAGGTGATTAAAAGATGTTAGTTGACATTGTACATATATATATATATTCGCCATTAAAGTGAGTATGTAGGTAATGTTGAATCAAGTTTTTGGTGCATATTCGGTTAGGTGTATAATCGACCAAATGGGCGATTAGTAAGAATGGTTGCGAATATACAAGCATACATATGCATGTGTAGTTGAATTATGAATGTTTAGCAAGATGGTTAAACTAGTGATTTATTGATTAAGCTCAAGGAGTTAAAGAAGGAGAATCAAGCAAGGGAAAGACGAAGGTCATCGAGTAGCCGACTTGGAACTATTTTACCCAACACGAGGTAAGTCATTAACACGTATTTGATATTGCTTAAATGATTGTAAAATTTATGCAATTGTGTTTAATGGGATGATATATATATATAAATGAAAATGTATGTGTATGGAGTGATGACATTTGTTGAATGTAAAAGAAATAGTGAAATGTGTAGAAAGTTTGCTTTTGGCACTAAGTGTGCGGGCAATACGTGTGTACGGTGACGAGATCGGCACTAAGTGTGCGTGCTGGAAATATATGGCACTAAGTGTGCAAGCTGAAAAAATACTGACCTTTGGGTGTGCGAGCTCGGAGGGTATGGCCTTGTGTGTGCGGGCTTAAATTACGTGGCACTAAGTGTGCGAAATCAAGTAATAAGCACTGTGTGTGCGTACTCTATATATATGGAGGTGTGTCTCCATCGAATTGGGTATGGACAGCGGATCGGGTAAGTACCTCGAGCTCATGACGAATAGAGAATACGTTCATGCTTGGGGTTGAATTTGGTAAGCCTTAAATCTATGTGATGATTGAAATTGTATGGTTGTGCTGGAAAATGAGTTAATGTGTAAAATGCTTGATTATCTTGTTGTGTAGAATATGAAATGTGGATGTATGAATTAGTGCGAGATTGGACCGAAAGGTCCGAGGTATTATGGTATAGATTCGATATGGACGAGTACCTAGCCTCATTTGTTGTACATGTAGTAGTAACTTTATCGGTGGATTGACGAATGCTTATGACTTACTGAGTTGTAAACTCACTCGGTGTTTTCTTGTCACCCATTTTAGGTCTCTTGGACTCGTATTGTTTGCGTGCTCGGAACCGTCGTTGAAGTCATCACACCGGCTGAAATCTTGTGGTATTGTTTTTGTTGTTGAAGAACATTTGGCATGTATAGGCTATTATATTTTGTCGAATTGTGGGTTGTAAACTTTAAGCCATGTGAAAATGGCCTATGTGGTCGTCGAGTGGGATGCTAGAACCTATAGCCACGAGTCTTAGAAACTCAAATTTTGTTAAGGTGGCCATAATTTGTGTCATGTATGATGGATGATTAAGGCCAAGGAAAAATTCATGAAATTGGCATAGTCTACTGCAGTAACTGTTGCAGACAGCAGCAGTGAGATGAGATTGAAAAATCACTAAAAATAGTAGAAGTAGAATTAAATAGTGAGTAAATTATGGAACTGAACCTTGATGAATCTATTTTATATGGACGAAACGAAACGACCATATGAGCAGTATACTGGGAAATATTAAAGTTCTCGTGAGACAGGGCCAGAACGGTTTCTGGGTCCCCTGTCGCGACTTTGCAAATTTACCATAAATTATCCAGAAAGAATTAGGAGTCATGCCTTATATGTACAGATTCCATTTTGAGTCTAGTTTCATTACAAACAAACGGCACCAGTATTAAAGCCCTGTACAGAAAGATATTCAAGTTGTAACGCGCGGAGGTCAGAGCAGTCGATCCCTGTAACATGGGTGACTTTAACTAATAAACTGTACCAATTGGCCCAACCAAAATTCTAAAAATAAATCCATGGATGGGTATATGAGTCTAAATTCAGGGAAAATTTACGAAACCAGTTTCCGAGTTTTGAAACTCGAGATATGATTTTTAAGGCGACGGTGACGCAGTTTTCCAGCCTGTCCAGAAATGCCAAATTGGTCGGTACTTTAAGAGGATTTGTCTCGTTAACCCCTCGTGTCCGACACCGGCGTCGGTCACGAGTTAGGGGTGTTACATGCATTTATTCCTATTAATAAACTTAAGCTATCATGGAACATTTTCCTAACTTATTACCTTGCATTTTCGAATTTTCATAAATTAATATACATACACATCCAATTATCAAATCATAGACAAGTGCCGAATTACAAATTGAAATAAAATCAAAGCATAAATCTTGCTATGATATAATCATATTAAAACATTTTATTTATTTATTGATCAAATTCGGGTATAACAAAATAACCCTAATTATCAATTCTCTCTTACAACACGTTGATTAAATACCACCACCTAATACACCTATACTATTATCCATGCATATCATAACTGAACTAGCCACAAATTCAACCTAAACATATTAACTTTTCTCAAAAACATAATACTTATCTCAAACTTACTTTATAACTATCTAAATCATTTGAAACATCCAAAAACAAATTCTTCTTTAATTAAACACATATTCGGCAATGACAATGGTAATTTAGCAAACCTTAATTTAACTTATAATTGTTCATAACACATTTAAAGCATCCACTCCATTCCATCATTTTAAACAGAAGCATTACTCAACTATTATCTATGTTCACATTCGGCATTTTCACAATTACACAAGCCGATTTTTTTATATCATTCAAACTATCTATATGAACATTAAACTAGTTCAAACATCACCCATTCCTAATTATTCCTTAAATCATAAAGGCAACAACCATTCCCTTAAACATCTTCCATAGTCGAATACTCATATTACTACCAAATTCAAAATTTTGACATGGGCAAGTAAGGGACTTAGTAACTAGCTTAATATATGCAAAAATTTCAAAAACTAACATGGATTTCATACCTTAATTCAAGCTCAAAGTGACCGAATGCTATATCCCCTTTTCTTCTTTAAGGTTCGGCTACTAAGGAAGAAGATGAAACAAACATTTTGTTTTTCTTTTGTTTTTCTATTATCTATTCTTATTTTACTTCATTTTTTTTATTTCATAAATTAAACCATTACCATTATAATATTATTATATAATACATATTTTACTTATCATCATTATCATGGCCAGCCACTGCAACTAAAGTGGGAAATTTGACATGCAAATCCACTTATTTACACCATTAATTATTTGGCCACTACAAAAATAACCTATCATATTTTCACAAATTTTCACATAAGTCCTATTTAATAATTTCACTCACAAATGACAATATTAAAACATGAAATTTTCACACATGCACCTTCACATATAATAAGCACAAAATATAACATCTAATTATTTTTATGACTCAATTTTGTGGTCCCGAAACCACTTTCCGACTGGGGTCAAATTAGGCTGTCACATGAACTACATATAGCGAACCCCAAGAGCCCACCCTAGGTAGAGCTATGTTAAACCTTAACGGTTACCCAGATAGGTGTTTGACTATTTTTTTTTCTTTGTTTGCTTTAAATTTTATCATTTGTATATGATACTGAGTTGTTGTGTTTTGTTTTGGCTGTAATTGCATGACACTGTATATTTAAAGAGGTGTCGATTTGTGTTCGGTTGCTAAGTTAGAAGGTTTGCCATGGAGAACAATTTTTTTGATAAAGTGGAGGATAATACAGTTGTTCGTGTATGGTCAGAGAAATTGCAATTAGAGAAAGGGGATAGTCTAGCTGAGGGGTATACATCAGAGTTGTGGGACTTCACCCGTATCAGTGTCACACAAAATGAGCTTCAAGAATTGAGAGATATATAGGCTCATTAGGATGATGAGACTAAGCAGCTGTTCTACCATAATTATGGCGATCTACCTTACCTACTCGACATCAAGGTGGATAAGCATTTATTTTGGGCTATGGCTCAGTTTTGGAACCCTGCCTAAAGTTGTTTCACTTTCGGGAGGGTGGATTTGGTGCCTACTGTGGAGGAGTATACCACCTTGCTTCGTTTTCTAAAGATCCAAGTCGGCAAAGCTTACTATAAGGCCGCTAATATCCCAACTTTTATGAAGAAGTTAATGAATATTACTGGGATGAGTGAACAATGGGTTACAACCTAAATTCAGCAAAAGGGGGATAGTAAATGCATTCCTTAGGTGAGTTTGAGGGACCTGATCTTGGCATACTCGGATGTAAAGAAGAAAGTTGACGTCTTTGCCTTGAGTATTTATGGTTTGGTAATCTTTCCTAAAGCTTTAAGGTATATAGATGAAGTAGTCGCTAATTTATTTGATCGTCTTGATAAAAGGGTCACATCTGTACCCGCAATTTTGGCTGAGACATTTAGATCTTTGAACATGTGTCGGTGAGCAGGCAAAGGTAGATTTATCGGATGCACACAGCTATTATTGGTATGGTTTAACGGTCATTTTGGAAGGAGGACAAAGTCTCTTACCGAGCCTTCTCTAAGAATTATTCCCCATTAAAGGAGAAAGCAGCTACGCAAAGGAGGGACGACATATCAGAGGAAAGGTGGATGACAATTCTTCACAATCTCAAAGAGGAGGATGTTGAATGGAGAGCCCTTTGGATGGTCCCCGACGAGATCCTTTATCAGTGTGGGAGTTTTGATTGGGTACCTTTGCATGGAATTTAGGGAACCATTGGATATGCCCCTTTACTCGTATTAAGGCAGTACAGATCAAGGCAGTTTATACCGATGACACACGGGCTAGCTCAATGTGAGTTCTCGTATAAGGGAGACAGTTATAAGAAAAAGGTTCGAGAGATTTATGATGCTTGGAAGTAGACCCGTTGGATGAAGAGGTTGGTTGTTGGTTTAATGACGACTCCTGAATACAATAGATGGTTTAATAAAAGGATTAATGATAATATCCCTGGGCCGAGTTTAGAGGGTGCTCGATCAATGGAGGAACACTTGCAAGTGGACCCATCAGAGCTAGAGATTATAAGGCAAGACTTCAAAAGGAAGAATTTAGAGTTCGGTAAGAAGATAGAATAACTAGAAGAGAAGAAAATGCATCTGAGGCTAGATATCGATGTTTAGAAATTGGAGACTAAGAAATTGAGAAAAGGAAAGAATAAGGCTGAGGAAGATCTTGATAGTTTGAAGACAGATTATAGAAAGCTACATCTATCAATAAGAACTGTCGGGTTGGGGAAAACTTCAGAGCAGTGGTGTCAAGAGACTCGAGAGGAAAAGATCAAAGCTGATCGGTGGGAAAGAAAATGTCAAGAGGCTCAAACGCCAAATGAGGCCCTAGAGAAAAGCCTATTGGAAGCCCAAAATGAGAAGATCGGGTTGAAGGCTAGAATAGCCGAACTAGAAAAATCGCTTCTTTAGCCTTGTAGCCGCAACTCTGTAATGGAACTAAAGCCGAACTTGGATAAGATTGAAGAATTGAAAAAGAAGGTCCAAGAACTCGAGATTACACTACAAAACAGTGAGCTCCGGATTGAGTTCCTTAAGGCAAGTAATGAGCGGTGTAATGAGCAACTCCATCAATCTTAGGGTCAAATTAGGGCAGACACTACATTATTGGCGAAGCTGTGGCCCAGATTAGAGAGGTGGCCGACCATCTACAGACTTTAGCAGTTCAAGCAGATGTATTGAGTGTGAAATACGAGCTAGAATCAGACAGGGGCTGGGAATTAGCTTGGTTGCTTAGGAAAGTGAAATCTTTGAGCATTAGGGCTAGGCCATATCTGTAATCCATTTTTATCTAGTAAAGTTTTCTAAATGGGATTGAATCAAAATCGACAGCTTTTGCATTCATTTCATGCATATGCATTATATTACATCATATGCATTAAAGTCCACCAAAAGATCCTAATTAATTAAGAATTATTTTAGTAATCTTGAAACTGACAAAAATCAATCAAGTACGCATTCTTATAGTACGTGAAGAAAAACCAAAGCAATGAATAAAAGGTTAGAAAAGTTGGAATAAATGAAGAAAGAGATGCAGGAACAGATGTAAGCACAAATGCAGGCGTAATTGGCTAAGATCCAGCAGGATATGAGGGACCAAATGTTAGAGTCCCAAAGGAATATGATGAATCAGATATCCCAATTGCTGGCTAGGAGGCAGGAAAAAGGAAAAATGTAACACCCCAAACCCGGCCCAGACGTTACGACCGAATCCGGCGTGTCACACTGAAGTGTTACTATAAAATTCATGTTTTATCTAAAATATTTCTTAGTGTTTAAAGAATGATTTCATTATAAGTTAAAGTGAATGGAAGCTGAGCACCATGTAGGAAACCGGAAAAGAGGAGGTGAGTCCATCGGACTGCTTAAGTACCAAGCTCCTTTCGAATCCAATCCTAGACATGCACACCACCATTGCCACACTTTAACTTAGTGTATGTTCTTAGGAAACCAAATTCAATTAAGTCCAGTTTAAGGTAAAGTGATTAATTTTGGAAAATGTATTCGTTGCGGAAGCTTTGCTTTGTTGTCGTGATATTTTAAAATCAATTACTTTTTTGAAAACGCGCCCTAAAACTAATCAGTTTCAGCGATTAAGATAATATCATACCTATTCTAGTAAAACATATTAAAACCATTTAAAATAACTAAAGCGGCCTTATTGCAGCTTAAAACCCAAATCACAAAAGAAAATGAAAAGATGTCCAATTCTCCAGAAGAAAACCAAATTTGCAGAACGAGTGGCCACCCTTAATCCCTCACAGCTCCAAGCCCACTATGGTTGGGGATTACCTGCGTTGATGAAAATAAGGGGTGAGTTTGGGGAAACTCAGTTTGTAAAGTATCCCAACCAGAGCCCAAATCAGTTCAAGCTTTATTGGGCCTAAGCCCTATTCAGAAATCAGAGCTATTTGGGCCTTAGCCCATAATAATATTAATCTAGGCCATAGGCCCTTACAGTATCAAAGTGTGTCAGCCCTAAATTGACCCTAGTCGGAAAGTGGTTTCGGGACCACTAAACCGAGTCATAAAAATAATTAACCGTCATAGTTGATGCTCATTATATGTACATATGCATGTGTGAAAATTTCATGTTTAGATTTTGTTAATTGTAAGTGAATTTTATCAAATAGGACTTATGTGAGAAAATTTAGAAATGTGCTAGGCAAATGTAAGGTGGCCTATAAATGCATGTTGTGAAAATGCTGGGTTTGCATGTCAATTTACCCAAAATTTAAGCATAGTGGCCGGCCATGCTATGAATGGAAACATGTTGCAAACATGGTTAGTTAGTGGTTATGTTAGAAAGAATAAATAATGAAAAAGGAATATGATGAAAACAAAGAAAAGAAAAAAAAAAGTGTCCATCCTTTCACATTTTGTTGGCTTGGCCGAATGTTCTAAGAAGAAGGGGGGGAAGAGCTTGAGAAAATCAGCCATGGGAGGTTGCTAGACTAAGGTATGTTTGATGTTGTCCATGAGATTCATGCATGTTTCTAGTTGTTAGTTTGAGTTCTACCTAGCCCATGGTTTAAATCTTTGCTATGAGATGGGGATGATATTCGGCCATGGGTGTTGTCTTCTTGGTTGATGTTTGATGTTTGATGTTGTGGTGATGAGGCATGAAGATGAGTTAAGTTTCAGCTAAGGTGGATTTGTGTTGATGTCATTTGCATGCTAAGTGTGAAGCTTTGTAATGATACATGTGTATGGTGCTTTTGATGTTGTGAATGGAAGTAGAGGAAAAGTAAAAGAAAATTTATGTAGAAATGTGATATATGTGGATTTATAGGATGTTACAAATATATGTGAAGCCATGCTAGATTAGGAAAAATTCAGTCAAGTGTTCATGAGATGAAATTTTGTGTTTAGGTGAATTACGGATGATAGTATAGTTGATATTATATATATATATGTATGCATATCCGCCATCAAATTAAGAGCATAGGTGATGATGAGTCTAAGCTTTGTACATTCGCCACATATATATATATATATATGCATGTGTGATTGGATTATTGATAGTAGGGCGATAGCATATGGTTATTAATGAATAGCTAAGAGCATAAGGTAGCAAGATAAAATTTTACCATGCCGTTCCGTATGTCATAAAATCATTAAAATGTGAATACCAATATATGTAGCAAAGTGGTTGAATGAGTTAATTTATTTGTTTAAGCTCAAGATCCTAAAGGAGAGGCGTCCAACAAGGGGAAATCGAAGGTCATCGAGTAGCCGACTTGGAATTATTTTACCCAACACTAGGTAAGTCATTAAGCATATAGTTGGTATTGATTTAAATGATCGTAATACCTATGCAATTGTGTTTAATGAGATGAAATGTATACAAAGGTATATGTATGTAGAGATGAAATTGTCGAATGTAAAAAGGAAGTGAAGCGTATATAGTGGCTGGTTTTCGGCACTAAGTGTGCGGACAATAAGTGTTCACGGTTGAGAGAATGGCACTAAGTGTGCGGGCTTGAAATGCATGGCACTAAGTGTGCGAGTTTAAAGTACATGGCACTAAGTGTGCATGGTTGATTATTAAGCACTATGTGTGCGAAACCACTATATAAATATATATATATATATATATATATATATATATTTTCTATCAATTATTTATATTAAGGGTGCGACCTTACCGAGTCGATTTCGAACAGCGGAAAGGGTAAGTACCTTGAGTTCATGGCTAATAGGTGCTATGTTTATATATGGAGTTGAGCGTGGTAAGTTTTGAACCTATGTGATGATTATAATTGAAGTCACGTACATAAGGTTCATCGTGGAATAGGTGAAAGTTCGTTTAGTTGTATGATTGTAACGAAAATAAAATGATGTATGGAAATGCCTCAATTATCCTATTGAATAGCGTATGAAATGTCAATGTAGGACTTGGAATGAGATTGAATCATAAGGTCTAAGAAATTATGGCATAGTTCGGTATGGATGGAGTACTTAGCCTCATTTCGTTGTTTCCTCTTGTGAAAATTTTATTAATGGATGGTAGTGTAATGCTTATGACTTACTGAGTTATATACTCATTCGGTGTTTGCTTGTCACCCATTTTAGGTTTCTTGGACTCGACTTTTTGCGTATTCGGGACCGTCATCGAAGTCATCACACCAGCTTGCAACTTTTTAGTATTTTCTTCTTAGTTGGTCTAAGAGAACATTTCGGCATGTATAGCCTATTATGTTTGTTTGAACTTTGGTATGTAAAACTTTGGATAGCCATGCGAAAATGGCTTATATACGTTTTTAGCATAGTACTATAATCGTTTGTATGTTGATCACTAAGAGGTATGGAAATGTTTGGAAACGATTAGATATTGGAATGGTTAATCATGATTGTACTTTGTGCTATGTATGCAAAAAGGGCTAATTGAATCATGGAAACTATGAAATAGGTAAAGTCTACCTTAAAGGCAGATGCTGACAGCAGCAGCGATGTGGATGTGAAAAATCACTAAAAATAGTACGAATGGAATTAAATAGTGAATAAATTATGTAAATGAACCTTGATGAATCTACTTTCATATGGAAGAAACAAAACGGTCATATGAGTTGTATGTTAAGAGATATTTAGGTTTTCGTGAAACAGGGCCAGAACGTTTTCTGGATTCCCTGTTCCGACTTTGGAAATTCATTATAAATTAACCCGAGACATTTAGAAGTCATGCAATATATTTATAGATTCCTTTTTGAGTGTAGTTTCTATAGAAGCAAACGGCATCAGTATTGAAGCCCTGTACAGGGAGCTATCCAGGTCGTAATGCATGAAGGTCAGTGTAGTCATACCATGTAACAGGGGAGACTTTAACTAATAAACTGTACTAATTGGTCCAACCAAAAATTCTAGAAAAAAATTTGTAGATGGATATATGAGTCTAGTTTCAGGGAAAAATCACAAAACTGATTTTCGAGTTGTAGAACTCAAGATATGATTTTTAAGGTGACAGTGATACAGTTAGCCAGCTGTCTGGAAAATTTTTTTTTTATAAACGGTGAAATTAAGTGAACGAAGTCTGTTAACCCCTCGTATCCGAACCCGGCGACGGTCTCGGGTATGGGGTGTTACAATTTTATTGGTATCAGAGCTATGGTTTAGTCAGTTCTAAGACTACCATAGCGCGTATGAGTCTAGCTATACATGCCTTAATGTTAGTGCTTAATAATGTGATGACTTCTGACGGTTAAAATTTTTGTTTTGATTTGCAAATGGAACCCGGGGTAGAGAGACCCTTAGCGGATGACGTTGAAAGCATAGCGGCTGCCCCTGCGCAAGGGACACCGCCTGTTGAACCTCAGTCATCTGCAAATAATCAGGATGAGGGGGCAAAACAAGCCTTCTTCACCATGATGAATGAGTGGGTCGCATAATATGCCCGAACCATTCCGGCTATCCAACCATTCCCGAATTTGAATAATCCACCCCAAGAGCCCGTAATGCCATCGCCATCGATCCCGTGAGGTGAGTAAACCACTGTAGACTTGATTAGGAAGCGCGAGCCGAGGAGTTCAGGGCCATAGTTCTCGATGATGCCGAAAGGGCCGAAGTTCGCTTGATAACACAATTTGGGTGTTCGATGGTATCATGCACACCGATGAATGTCTAAAGTGTGTTATATCCTTGTTGCGAGACTCACCTACTATTGGTGGAGGACCTTGATTTCCATAGTCCCAAACGAACGAGTTACTTGGGATTTCTTCCAAGCGAATTTGAAAGAAATATATTAGTCAATGGTTCATCGATCAAAAGCGTAAGGAATTCTTGGAACTCAAGCAAGGCAGATGACAAGATGTCGAATCTGAACATGAGTTCGTAAGACTCATCGGTATGCCCGGAGTGTGTGGCTGATGAGGTTGCTATGTGCAAGAGATTTGAAGAAGGATTGAATGAAGATTTAAAGCTACTAGTGGGTATTTTGGAGATAAAAGAATTAGTAACACTAGTTGAACGAGCACGCAAGGCGGAAGAACTTGGAAAGGAGAAGAAGAAGGCTGAATTTGAAGCTAGAGACTATCGTAAAAGATCGATGGGTAAAGCTCCATTCTCACTGTAAAGAAGTTCGTGGAGGACACTATTAAATCGAGGACGATCGGGAATTTCCATTAGAGCACGACCATCGACGGACTCTCGAGCTATTTCGGTAGCTAGCGTGGGCAATAATCGCCAAGAGAAACTGAATGCCCCCAATGTGGAAGACGACACATAGGTGAATGTTGGGGTAAGTCTACTAATGGGGCTCATTACGGATGCGGTTCAAGGACCACTTCATTAGAGATTGCACGAGCTTGATGAGAAGAATAGGATGCAAGGTGCAAGACCTAGTGGAATGATGACTAGAGGTAGACCACCGAGAATTTCGGAGGTAGGGTGGTAGTCGAGAGAGGGCCTCGATACTACTGTTCGATCCGAGACCAGTACTCTGCTAGGGCATATGCCATCCGTGCACGAGAGGAAGCATCCTCCCCGATGTTATCACTTGGTACTTTCACTCTTTTGACACTAATGTAATTGCATTAATCGACCTCGCTCTACTCATTCTTATGTATGTGAGACTTTAGCATCCAAGAAGACTCGCCTATTGAGTCTCTCGAGTTCGTAATTCGAGTGTCAAATCCTTTGGGTCAATATGCGCTTGTTGACAAAGTGTGTAAGAGATGCCTCTAATGATCCGAAAATCCTTTTCCGCCGATTTGATGCTTTTACCATTTGATGAATTTGATGTTATTCTTGGTATGGTGGTTGACCGATATGACGCAGATGGTGAGTTGCAAAAGAAAAACCATTGATTTAAGGTGCACAAATAACGAGATAATCCGAGTTGAGTCTACGGACTTAAAGGGTTGCCACCGTAATATCATCAATGTTGGCTCGAAATATGTAAGAAAGGGTGCGAAGCATACCTTGCATATGTACTTGATGACAAAGAGTTAGAAAAGAAACCCGAATCTGTGCGGTGGTTTGTGAATACCCGGACATTTTTCCGAAGAATTACGGGTTTACCACTGCTCGAGAGGTAGAGTTTGGTATTGAGCTTGTACAGGACTACTCCGATTTCGATAGCTCAGATCGTATGGCAAAGAACCGAAAGTTAAAAGAGTTGAAAGCTCGGTTGCAAGAATTGACGGATAGAGGTTTCGCTTGACCAAGTTTCTCACCTTGGGGTGCACCAGATTGTTTGTGAAAAGAAGGACGGAACCATGAGGTTGTGCATCGACTATCGTCACTAAACAAAGTGACAATAAAGAATAAATATCCGTTATCAGCGTATTGATGATTTGTTTGATCAACTAAAGGAGCCTCGGTGTTTTCAAAGATAGATTTGAGATCGGGTTATTATCGATTCATGGATTCGAGATCGGATATACCCAAAACCGCTTTCGTAAGCGAGATACGGCCACTACGAATTCTTAGTGATGCCGTTTGGGCTCACTAATGACCTGCGGTATTTATGGATTTGATGAATCGGATCTTGATGAATTTGGACCGGTTCGTAGTTGTGTTCATTGACGACATCTTGGTCTATTCAAGAGATGAGACCGAACATGCCGAGCACCGAGATTAGTGTTGCAAATTTTACGGGATAAGCGTTATATGCTAAGTTCGAGAAGTGTGAGTTCGGTTAAGAGAGGTTAGCTTCTTGGGCCATGTGGTATCTCGTGATCGGTATTTGAGTTGACCGGGCAAAATTTCAGCCATACTTAACTGGAAGCCTCGAGAAATATTATCGAGGTTCGAGTTTTTGGGACTCATGGGTTATTACCGACGGTTTGTAAAAGGTTTCTCGATGATAGCCACACCCATGACGGTTACTTCAAAAAGATATTAAGTTCGAATGGACGGAAAAATGTCGAAAAGTTTTGATCAACTGAAAACTTATTTGATGAAGCCCCAATTTTAGTGCTTGACCGACTCGTGCAAAGAGTTTGTCATCTATAGTGACGCCTCCCTACTTGGGTTAGGTTGCGTGTTGATGTAAGAAGGTCGAGTTGTGGCCTATGCGTCGAGACAATTAAAGCCACATGAGAAAAATTATCCGACCCATGATCTCGAATTAGCTGCCATCGTATTCGCCTTGAAAATATGGCGACATTACTTATTTGGTGAGAAGTGCCATGTATTTTCAGATCACAAAAGTCTCAAATATTTGATGACTCAAAGAGACTTAAATCTGCGACAAAGACGTTGGCTTGAGTTGTTGAAAGATTATGAACTGGTCATTGATTATCACCCGGGAAAGGCTAATGTGGTTGCGGACGCCTTAAGCCGGAAATCACTGTTTGCTTTACGAGCAATGAATGTACACTTGTCTGTTCTACTCGACAATGTGTTAGTAGCCGAATTAAAGACCAAACCATTATTGATTCATCAAATTCGTGAAGCTCAGAAAGTCGACGATGAGTTGCAAGACGGGCTGAATGTGTTCCGAATATGGAATCAGAGTTTCAAATTGATAATGACGATTGTTTGAGGTTCAGAAGTCGTTTGTGTGTTCCAAGAAATTCAGAACTCATTTCGATGATTCTAAACGAGGCTCATTGTAGCCGAATGTCGATTCACCCGGGGAGTACGAAAATGTACAACGATCTGAGACGTCAGTTTTGGTGGCATGGTATGAAACGAGACATTTTCGATTTTGTTTCGAAGTGTTTAATATGTCAGCAAGTAAAGGCGGAACATCAAGTGCCTACGGGTTTACTTCAGCCGATCGTGATACCTGAATGGAAATGGGATTGAGTCAAGATGGATTTTGTGTCTGGGTTGCCATTGTCGACAAGTAAGAAAGATGCGATTTGGGTTGTTGTTGATAGACTGACTAAGTCGGCTCATTTTATCCCTGTACGTACGGATTTTTCATTGGATAAACTAGCTGAATTGTATGTTTCTCAGATTGTGAGATTACACGGGGTACCGATTTTTATTGTGTCAGATAAAGATCCGAGATTCACCTCACGATTTTGGAAGAAATTTCAAGAAGCCTTGGGTACCAAGTTGCATTTTAGCACCGCTTTTCACCCCCAAACTGATGGTCAATCCGAGCAGATAATTCAGATACTTGAGGATATGTTGAGATGTTGCATCCTCGAGTTTAGTGGTTCATGGAACGGTATTTACCTTTGATTGAATTCGCCACAATAATAGTTTTCAGTCAAGTATTAAGATGGCACCTTACGAGGCTTTATGCGGTCGAAAATGTCGACGCCATTGTTTTGGACCGAGCTCGGTGAAAGTAAAATTTTCGAGTGGATTTGATTAAAGATCTTTGAATGTAAAGTAAGTATAATTCGTGAGAGTTTGATGGCAAGATCGATCGTCGAAGTCGTACGCGGATTTAAAACGAAGAGATATTGAGTATCAGGTGGGAGACAAAGTGTTTCTCAAGGTATCACCTTGGAAAAAGATACTCAGATTTGGCCGTAAGGGCAAATTGAGTCCGAGATTCATTGGGCCGTATGAGATCTCCGAACGAGTTGGCCCAGTTGCATATAGGTTGCTTTTACCCCCTGAACTCGAAAGGATCCACAACGTTTTTCATGTTTCGATGCTTCGACGTTACGATCCGATCCTTCGCATGTAATAAACCCCTCCGAGATTGAAATTCAAGCCGATATGAGTTATGAAGAAGAACCGATCCGTATCCTACCTCGTGAAGTGAAAGAGTTGTGAAACAAAAGGGTTCCGTTAGTGAAAGTGTTATGGCTCAAACACGGAATGGAAGAAGCTACTTGGGAACCTGAGAACTCTATGAAAGAACGATACCCAAACCTATTTACCGGTAAGATTTTCAGGGACGAAAATTTCTTAAGTGGGGGAGAGTTGTGACAGCCCTAAATTGACCCTAGTCGGAAAGTGGTTTCGGGACCACTAAACCGAGTCATAAAAATAATTAACCGTCATAGTTGATGCTCATTATATGTACATATGCATGTGTGAAAATTTCATGTTTAGGTTTTGTTAATTGTAAGTGAATTTTATCAAATAGGACTTATGTGAGAAAATTTAGAAATGTGCTAGGCAAATGTAAGGTGGCCTATAAATGCATGTTGTGAAAATACTGGGTTTGCATGTCAATTTACCCAAAATTTAAGCATAGTGGCCGGCCATGCTATGAATGGAAACATGTTGCAAACATGTTTAGTTAGTGGTTATGTTAGAAAGAATAAATAATGAAAAGGAATATGATGAAAACAAAGAAAAGAAAAAAAAAGTGTCCATCCTTTCACATTTTGTTGGCTTGGCCGAATGTTCTAAGAAGAAGGGGGAAGAGCTTGAGAAAATCAGCCATGGGAGGTTGCTAGACTAAGGTATGTTTGATGTTGTCCATGAGATTCATGCATGTTTCTAGTTGTTAGTTTGAGTTCTACCTAGCCCATGGTTTAAATCTTTGCTATGAGATGGGGATGATATTCGGCCATGGGTGTTGTCTTCTTGGTTGATGTTTGATGTTTGATGTTGTGGTGATGAGGTATGAAGATGAGTTAAGTTTCGGCTAAGGTGGATTTGTGTTGATGTCATTTGCATGCTAAGTGTGAAGCTTTGTAATGATACATGTGTATGGTGCTTTTGATGTTGTGAATGGAAGTAGAGGAAAAGTAAAAGAAAATTTATGTAGAAATGTGATATATGTGGATTTATAGGATGTTACAAATATATGTGAAGCCATGCTAGATTAGGAAAAATTCAGTCAAGTGTTCATGAGATGAAATTTTGTGTTTAGGTGAATTAAAGATGATAGTATAGTTGATATTGTATATATATATATATGTATGCATATTCGCCATCAAATTGAGCATAGGTGATGATGAGTCTAAGCTTTGTACATTCGCCACATATATATATATATATGCATGTGTGATTGGATTATTGATAGTAGGCGATAGCATATGGTTATTAGTGAATAGCTAAGAGCATAAGGTAGCAAGATAAAAATTTTACCATGCCGTTCTGTATGTCATAAAATCATTAAAATGTGAATACCAATATATGTAGCAAAGCGGTTGAATGAGTTAATTTATTTGTTTAAGCTCAAGATCCTAAAGGAGAGGCGTCCAACAAGGGGAAATCGAAGGTCATCGAGTAGCCGACTTGGAATTATTTTACCCAACACAAGGTAAGTCATTAAGCATATAGTTGGTATTGATTTAAATGATCGTAATACCTATGCAATTGTGTTTAATGAGATGAAATGTATACAAAGGTATATGTATGTAGAGATGAAATTGTCGAATGTAAAAAGGAAGTGAAGCGTATATAGTGGCTGGTTTTCGGCACTAAGTGTGCGGACAATAAGTGTTCACGGTTGAGAGAATGGCACTAAGTGTGCGGGCTTGAAATGCATGGCACAAAGAGTGCGAGTTTAAAGTACATGGCACTAAGTGTGCGTGGTTCATTATTAAGCACTATGTGTGCGAAACCACTATATAAATATATATATATATATTTTCTATCAATTATTTATATTAAGGGTGCGACCTTCCCGAGTCGATTTCGAACAGCGGAAAGGGTAAGTACCTTGAGTTCATGGCTAATAGGTGCTATGTCTATATATGGAGTTGAGCGTGGTAAGTTTTGAACCTATGTGATGATTATAATTGAAGTCACGTACATAAGGTTCATCGTGGAATAGGTGAAAGTTCGTTTAGTTGTATGATTGTAACGAAAATAAAATGATGTATGGAAATGCCTCAATTATCCTATTGAATAGCGTATGAAATGTCAATGTGACAACCCGAATTAGGGCCTAATCGGAATAGTGGTTTCGTGACCACAAATCCGAGATAGAAATAATTGTTTTATAATTATTTTGGGGTTTATGATATGATTGCATGATTGTGTGAAAATTTCGTGATGAAATTCTATGCCTAAAGTGCTTAAATTGAAAGTAGGGACTAAATCGAATAAGTTGCAAAATTTGCATCCCGAAGTTTTAGTATGAAATTGTTTTGGAATATTAATTAGGAGGTCTTAAATAGCAATTTGACCAATTTTAAGTTCATGGACAAAATTAGGACATGGAAGGAATTTTTGAAAGTTTAGTAAGGAGGGCATTTTGGTCATTTGGATATTAAATGAAATAAAATGGGAAAAATAACACAAAATTGGTCATCATCCTCCTTAGTTGTTGCGAATTCTCCCTCTCTCCATAGCTAGGGTTTCTTCAACTTTCAAGCTCCATAATCAAGAAAGACGCGAATTGATCTCGAGCGGGGAAGGAAAAGTTTTGGACTAAATTGCAAAATTTCCACATTTTGCACCAAGGTAAGTTTGTATGTAAATATTACAATAATTTCATGTACATTCTTATATTTCAGCCTATTATATAAATATACTAGCTGATGTTAAAATATAAATCGACTATTGGAAGAATGGAAATAAATATAGAGAGAGATCCGGTTGAACATTGGAGAGATCGAATGAAATAGAGGGCGTAGCTAGGTCACATGTATGATGCTGAGTGCACATCATGTGTACAAGAAAGCTACGAGACACCCTGTAGTAGCTAGGTCACATGTGTGATACGAGATGTATCCCATGTAGACAAGAGAGCTACGTGAAAGATAAATGTAGCTAGGTCGCATGCGTGATTCCAAGTGAAGGACACCATGTAGACAAGAGAGCTACGTGAAAGATAAATGTAGCTAGGTCGCATGCGTGATTCCAAGTGAAGGACACCATGTAGACAAGAGAGCTACGAGATAAATCGGTTGGGTCGCATGAGTGGTACTAAGTGTTCACCATGTGTACAAGAGAGCCGAACTAAACGAAGTATGATGGTGGAGTGTGTCTTGAAACCATTAAATATCGAGGATTGATCCGAATTGTTCAACGGGATGGTTTTGTGGTGATATTGTGGTTTGGACCTACACTTATGGTGAATGAAATGTGGTGAAAATGATTTGTGGTATATACATATATAAGATAAAATGAGGTTAGCATAAAGAATGTGTGAAAGAGTGAAATTAGCATTAAAACTGTTTTTAGATGGTAGCAGTGATGTGATTTTGAAAAATTACCAAAAATAGGAGGAATATAATTAGAGGTTGAATGAGATGTGAAATTAAAGTTTAATGAGTCTACTTTCATATAAAAGAAACAGAACAAGCAAAGGAGTTCTATATTTTGAGATATTTACAATTGTATGTGACTTGCTCAGGATGAATACGTGATCCCCTGTTCCAAATTTGAAAAATCATTAAAAATTGTACAAGGAAAATTAAGAAATATAGTTTACATGCCTAAATTCCTTGTTGAGAATAGTTTTAAATGAAACAGACCTCAGGGTTGTTTGAATTGTGTACTGGGAGATATTCAATTCGTAGTGAACAGAGGTCAGATCAGTCGAGCTGTGTAACAAGGGAAACTTTAACTAATAAACTGTACTAATCGGCTGAACCAAAAATTATAGAAAAAAATTATCAAAAAGCTTTATGAGTCTAGATTCAGGGAAATTTTACGGATTTGAATTTCGAGTTTTGTAACCCGAGTTATGATTTATTTAGTGAATATGATGCAGTAGAGACAACTAAATCAAAGTGGAATGAATAGTGAAGTTAAAGTAGATAAACTTGAATTGTTGTGTAAACATGTTAGATTCTTTAATTAGTATTTACATACTTACTTACTAAGCTATAAGCTTACTTTGTTTCTCTCTTTTGTCTTATAGTGTTCTTCACTTGCTCGGGAGTTAAGGATCGTGAAGATCTATCCGCACTATCATACTTTAGGGTATTTGAACTAAACGTTTTGAATTATGGCATGTATAGTAGGCTTAATTATTTTGTTACGTGTCATATTTGTCTAGGTTAAAATATTAGTTTCAAGTACTCGACCGGATACTTTGTACAAGCCATTAAAGTGGGCTAATATTGTTCAAGACATATGTTATAATGATGCACTATCAAATTGGATGACATATTTACATCTCGATTATGTTTAATGGTATGTGTTATGTTCGTAATACCTTATATCTGTTCCTGCGACAGTAACGGGTAAGGGTGTTACATTTAGTGGTATCGAGCTATGGTTTAGTCGGTTCTCGGACTAATAAAGTGTGTGTAAAGGTCTAGCTATACATGCCATAAAAATATTGTGATAGTGTGGTGACTCGATTATTCTAAAGCGTGTCTTGTTTTAATATAGTAATGGATCCTCAAGGGCTGCGGTGATGATCTTTTTAGTAATGCTTGGCTCCCGCACAAGGGACCGCTACTGTGGAAAGTAGACTGAGACATTGAGACAAGGAGATGAGGCTCGGGATGCCTTTCTCCAAATGATGAACAATTGGTATCTTGAATTTATTCGAGCAAATCCAAATGCTCAACCTCCTCCACCCCTCCTATACCTCGGACGATTCACATGAGTGCTCAAGGTATAGATTTGGTAAGAATGAACAAGCCTCCGGTTGACAAGATTCGAAAACAAGGGGTCAAGAGTTTAGAGCAAAGGTCGATGATGATCCCGAGAAAGTGGAATTTCGGCTTGAAAATTCTACCCGTGTATTTGATGAGCTCTCATGTACACCGAGGAATGCTTAAAGTGTCAGTATCACTTTTGAGAGATTGACTTACCACCGGTGGAAGACTTTGGTTGCAGTGGTGCCAAAAGAAAAAGTTACTTGGGATTTCTTCCAGAAGAATTTAGAAAGAAATACATAAGTCAGCGATTTATTGATCAAAAACGGAAGGAGTTCCTTGAATTGAAGCAGGGAAAATGTCTCAGAGTAGCAGTATGAACGCGAATTTGTAAGACTCAGCAAGTATGCCTGGGAATGTGTGTCCACCGAGGCCATTATGTGTAGAAGATTTGAAGATGGGCTGAATGAGGACATTAAAGTGCTTGTAGGAATTTTGGAGTTGAAAGAATTTGTAGTATTGGTTGATCGAGCTCTTAAAGTCAAGAATTGAACAAAGAAAGAAGAAAAGTCGCTATTGAGGCCCGAGATGTCGAAAAAGACAGATAAGCAAGCCATTTCAATCTCAACCAAAGAGGTCCAAAGAGACAAACCCTCGAATGACAGTTTCAATTGGGGATTCACACAGAGATCGTGGTAGAGCATATTCGGGTCTAAAGCTCAAGCTACTTGGTGGCAAGTGTGGGTAATGTGCGACCTAGAAAGCCCGAGTGTCGACAATGTGGCGAGCAACATTATGGTGAGTGTTGGGGACCGAGCGAGCTTGTTTCAGTGCGGTTCTCGCGAGCATTTTATTAGAGATTGTCCGGAGAAAGTTAAAGAAGAAAGATTTGAGTGCTAGATGAATACCACCGCTAGTAGAGGTAGACCACCAAGAAATCGGAGGTGGGACTAGTAGTAAAAGCGTGATGAAAGATTTAACGGCAAGATCGAAGCTAGAGCACTGCTAGAGCTTATGCTATATCGTGCGAGAAGATGCATCATCTCCGATGTTATTATTGGTACATTTTCTCTATGATACTATTGTTATTGCATTGATTGATCCCGGTCCACTCATTCCTATATTTGCATGAATTTAGTATCCAATAAAAAGTTGCTGTTGAATTCTTGAGTTTACGATTAAAGTGTCGAACCCTTAGGCCAATATGTGCTAGTTGACAAGGTTTGCAAGAATTGCCCATTAATGATTCAAGGTCACCTTTTTTCCGCCAACTTGATGTTGTTACCATTTGGTAAGTTTGACGTTATCTTGGGAATGGACCGTTAACATTGTATGATGCTAAGGTAGATTGTAAACAAAAGACACTAGAGTTGAAATGTGAAAATGGAGAAATTACGTGGGTTGAAACAGATGAATCAAATAAATTGCCTATGGTGATTTCGCACATGTCCGCACGTAAATACATGAGAAAAGGGTGTGAAGCTTATCCGCTTATGTAATGAATATTGAGTTGCCTCAACTGAAATTTGAATCGATCGATAGTCTGTGAGTTTCGGATGTATTTCCGAGGAATTGCACAGGTTGCCTCCGAACGAGAGATAGATTTTGCCATTGATTTGTTGCCGGGCATCGCACCGATCTCGATTGCTCCATATAGAATGGCTCATGAATTAAAAGAATTGAAGGCTCGATTGCGGGAGTTAACGGACAAAGGATTTGTGAGACCGAGTTTCTCTCCACGGGTGCTCTGTATTATTCAGTAAAGAAGAAGGATGGTTCAATGAGACTTTGCATTGATTACCGTCGACTTAATAAGGTGACTATAAAGAACAAGTACCGTTCTTCGAGGATTGATGATTTATTCGATCGGTTAAAGGGGCCACAATGTTTTCAAAGATTGATTTGAGGTCCGTTACTACCATTGAGAGTTAAGGAGTCGATGTGCGAAAACCGCCTTTAGGACAAGGTATGGACATTATGAGTTTCTTGTGATGCCTTTCGCTTAACAAATGCTCCACTATATTTATGGACTTAATGAATCGGATCTTAGGCCATATTTGGATAAGTTTGTAGTAGTGTTTATAGATGACATTTTAATTTATTCTCGAGATGAGTCCGAACATGCCGAACACTTGAGAACTATATTGCAAATCTTGAGAGAAAAGAAACTGTTTGCCAAGTTTAGTAAAAGTGAGTTCGCTTCGTGAAGTTGGATTTTGGGGCATATAGTCTCGGTGATGGTATTCGGTGGATCCAAGCAAGATTTCTGCGATCGTTGATTGAAACCGCCAAGAATGTATCCGAGGTTAGAAGCTTTTAGGCTTAGCCGGTATTATAGACATTTTGTTGAAGGATTTTCGATGATTGCCTCTCCTATGACTAAGTTGTTGCAAAAGAATGTTAAGTTTGAATGGACTGATAAATGTCAACAAAGTTTTGAAAAATTGAAAGCACGATTGATCAAGCACCAATTTTAGTACTGCCCGAGTCGGGAAAGGAGTTCAGTAATTTATAGTGATGCATCATTGATGTGCCTTGGATGTGTGTTGATGCAAGAGGGTAAAGTGGTAGCTTATGCTTGAGATGCAGTTAAAACCGCATGAGAAGAACTATCCTACACATGATTTGGAACCGGCATTGTTGTTTTTGCCTTGAAGATTTGGCGACATTATTTGTACAAATGAAAATGCCGAATTTTACCGATCACAAAAGTTTGAAGTACTTGATGAATCAAAAGGATCTGAATCATGACAATGAAGATGGCTTGAATTATTAAAGGATTATGATTTAGTGATTGATTATCATCCGGAAAAGCAAATGTAGTTCTTGACGCCTTGAGCGAAAATTTCTTTTTACTTTGAGAGCCATGAACACGGGGTTAGCATTGTCGATGATGGGTCAATCTTAGCGAAATGAGAGCTAAACCGTTATTTCTCCGATTAATTTGTGATGCTCAAAAGAATGATAGTGAGTTGCGGATCAAGAGAACTCAATGCGAATCAAGTTACGACTCGATTTTCGAGTTGGACCGGATGACTATTTGATGTTTCGAGACAGGATATGTGTGCTTGAAAAACGATAAATTGATTCGAAAATATTACATGAGGCGCACAATGGATGTTTATCGGTTCATCCTGGTAGCACAAAAATGTATAATGATTTAAAGAAGTCATTGGTGGCGGTATGAAAAGGACATTTCAATTTGTAACCAAGTGTTTGATCTGTCAACAAGTAAAAGTTGAACATCAAGTGCCTTCGAGGATTACTTCAACCAAGAATGGTGCTGAGTGGAAATGGGACAAGATTACCATGGATTTTGTAACCGGTTTGCCTTTAACTCCTAAAAGAAGGATCTTTGTTTGGGTAGTGGTTGATAGATTAACAAAGTCAGCCCACTTTATACCAAGACGCACCGATTACTCACTTGATAAATTAGCCAATTATATGTTCTGAAATTGTGAAGTTGCACGGAGTACCTATGTCTATAATATCGATAGAGATCCAAGATTTACCTCGAGATTTTTGAAAAAGTTACAAGAAGCTTTGGGTACAAAATTGAACTTTAGTACCACATTTCATCCACAAACAGATGGTCAAATGAAAGAGTAATCCGGTACTCAAGATATGCTTAGATGTTGTGTTTTAGAATTTGGAGGTAGTTGGGAGAAATATCTATATTTGATTGAGTTTGCCTACAATAACAGCTTATCAATCAAGTATACAAATGGCACCGTCTGAAGCCTTGTATGGTCGTAAGTGTCGAACTCCTTTATATTGGACCGAGCTTAGTGAGAAGCAGATTCATGGAGTTGATCTAGTTAAAGAAACCAAGAGAAAATAAAAGTAATTCGGGATTGCTTAAAAGTCGCTTCAGATCGACAAAAGTCATATCTGATTTAAAAAGAAAAGAGATTGAATTTCGGTGGGTGATAAAGTGTTCTTGAAGGTGTCACCATGGAAAAAGATTCGAGATTTAGTCGGAAAGGCAAGTTGAGTCCGCGTTTTATTGGGCGTCACGAGATTCTTGAGAGAATTGGACCGATGGCATATCGGTTGGCCTTACCGGCAGCAGAGTTAGAAAGAATTCATAACGTGTTTCATGTATCAATGTTGCGACGTTATCGTTCTGATCCTTCACATGTGATTTCTCCAACAGAAATTGAGATTCGATCGGATATGACCTATGAGGAGGAACCAATAAAGATTTTGGCTCGAGAGGTTAAACAGTTAAGAAATAAAAGTATAGCTTTAGTGAAAGTATTGTGGCACAGACATGGGATAGAAGAGGCTACGTGGGAAACCGAGGAAGCTATGAGGAAACAAGACCCAAACCTCTTTCTACGGTAAGATTTTCGGGACGAAAATCTCAAAAGGGGGGAGAATTGTGACAACCCGAATTAAGGCCTAATCGGAATAGTGGTTTCGTGACCACAAATCCGAGATAGAAATAATTGTTTTATAATTATTTTGGGGTTTATGATATGATTGCATGATTGTGTGAAAATTTCGTGATGAAATTCTATGCCTAAAGTGCTTAAATTGAAAGTAGGGACTAAATCGAATAAGTTGCAAAATTTGCATCCCAGAAGTTTTTAGTATGAAATTGTTTTGGAATATTAATTAGGAGGTCTTAAATAGCAATTTGACCAATTTTAAGTTCATGGACAAAATTAGGACATGGAAGGAATTTTTGAAAGTTTAGTAAGGAGGGGCATTTTGGTCATTTGGATATTAAATGAAATAAAATGGGAAAAATAACACAAAATTGGTCATCATCCTCCTTAGTTGCTGCCGAATTCTCCCTCTCTCCATAGCTAGGGTTTCTTCAACTTTCAAGCTCCATAATCAAGAAAGACGCGGAATTGATCTCGAACGGGGGAAGGAAAAAGTTTTGGACTAAATTGCAAAATTTCCACATTTTGCACCAAGGTAAGTTTGTATGTAAATATTACAATAATTTCATGTACATTCTTATATTTCAGCCTATTATATAAATATACTAGCTGATGTTAAAATATAAATCGACTATTGGAAGAATGGAAATAAATATAGAGAGAGATCCCGGTTGAACATTCGGAGAGATCGAATGAAATAGAGGGAGCGTAGCTAGGTCACATGTATGATGCTGAGTGCACATCATGTGTACAAGAAAGCTACGAGACACCCTGTAGTAGCTAGGTCACATGTGTGATACGAGATGTATCCCATGTAGACAAGAGAGCTACGTGAAAGATAAATGTAGCTAGGTCGCATGCGTGATTCCAAGTGAAGGACACCATGTAGACAAGAGAGCTACGTGAAAGATAAATGTAGCTAGGTCGCATGCGTGATTCCAAGTGAAGGACACCATGTAGACAAGAGAGCTACGAGACAAATCGGTTGGGTCGCATGAGTGGTACTAAGTGTTCACCATGTGTACAAGAGAGCCGAACTAAACGAAGTATGATGGTGGAGCTGTGTCTTTGAAACCATTAAATATCGAGGATTGATCCGAATTGTTCAACGGGATGGTTTTGTGGTGATATTGTGGTTTGGACCTACACTTATGGTGAATGAAATGTGGTGAAAATGATTTGTGGTATATACATATATAAGATAAAATGAGGTTAGCATAAAGAATGTGTGAAAGAGTGAAATTAGCATTAAAACTGTTTTTAGATGGTAGCAGTGACGTGATTTTGAAAAATCACCAAAAATAGGAGGAATATAATTAGAGGTTGAATGAGATGTGAAATTAAAGTTTAATGAGTCTACTTTCATATAAAAGAAACAGAACAAGCAAAGGAGTTCTATATTTTGAGATATTTACAATTGTATGTGACTTGCTCAGGATGAATACGTGATCCCTGTTCCAACTTTGAAAAATCATTAAAAATTGTACAAGGAAAATTAAGAAATATAGTTTACATGCCTAAATTCCTTGTTGAGACTAGTTTTAAATGAAACAGACCTCAGGGTTGTTTGAATTGTGTACTGAGAGATATTCAATTCGTAGTGAACAGAGGTCAGATCAGTCGAGCTGTGTAACAAGGAAACTTTAACTAATAAACTGTACTAATCGGCTGAACCAAAATTATAGAAAAAATTATCAAAAAGCTTTATGAGTCTAGATTCAGGGAAATTTTACGGATTTGAATTTCGAGTTTTGTAACCCGAGTTATGATTTATTTAGTGAATATGATGCAGTAGAGACAGCTAAATCAAAGTGGAATGAATAGTGAAGTTAAAGTAGATAAACTTGAATTGTTGTGTAAACATGTTAGATTCTTTAATTAGTATTTACATACTTACTTACTAAGCTATAAGCTTACTTTGTTTCTCTCTTTGTCTTATAGTGTTCTTCGCTTGCTCAGAGTTAAGGATCGTGCGATCTATCCGCACTATCATACTTTAGGGTATTTGAACTAAACGTTTTGAATTATGGCATCTATAGTAGGCTTAATTATTTTGTTACGTGTCATATTTGTCTAGGTTAAAATATTAGTTTCAGTACTCGACCAGATACTTTGTACAAGCCATTAAAGTGGGCTAATATTGTTCAAGACATATGTTATACGATGCACTATCAAATTGGATGACATATTTACATCTCGATTATGTTTAATGGTATTGTTATGTTCTGGTAATACCTTATATCCTGTTCCGGCGACGGTAACGGGTAAGGGGTGTTACAGTCAATGTAGGACTTGGAATGAGATTGAATCGTAAGGTCTAAGAAACTATGGCATAGTTCGGTATGGATGGAGTACTTAGCCTCATTTCGTTGTTTCCTCTTGTGAAAATTTTATTAATGGATGGTAGTGTAATGCTTATGACTTACTGAGTTATATACTCATTCGGTGTTTGCTTGTCACCCATTTTAGGTTTCTTGGACTCGACTTTTTCCATATTCGGGACCGTCATCGAAGTCATCACACCAGCTTGCAACTTTTTGGTATCTTCTTCTTTATTGGTCTAAGAGAACATTTCGGCATGTATAGGCTATTATGTTTGTTTGAACTTTGGTATGTAAAACTTTGGATAGCCATGCGAAAATGGCTTATATACGTTTTTAGCATAGTACTATAATCGTTTGTATGTTGATCACTAAGAGGTATGGAAATGTTTGGAAACGATTAGCCATTGGAATGGTTAATCATGATTGTACTTTGCGCTATGTATGCAAAAAGGGCTAATTGAATCATGGAAACTATGAAATAGGTAAAGTCTACCTTAAAGGCAGATGCTGACAGCAGCAGCAATGTGGATGTGAAAAATCACTAAAAATAGTAAGAATGGAATTAAATAGTGAATAAATTATGGAAATGAACCTTGATGAATCTACTTTCATATGGAAGAAACGAAACGGTATATGAGTTGTATGTTAAGAGATATTTAGGTTTTCGTGAAACAGGGCCAGAACGGTTTCTGGATTCCCTGTTCCGACTTTGGAAATTAATTATAAATTAACCCGAGACATTTAGAAGTCATTCCATATATGTATAGATTCTTTTTTGAGTCTAGTTTCTATAGAAACAAACGGCATCAGTATTGAAGCCCTGTACAGGGAGATATCCAGGTCGTAATGCATGAAGGTCAGTGTAGTCGCACCCTGTAACAGGGGAGACTTTAACTAATAAACTGTACTAATTGTCCAGACCAAAAATTCTAGAAAAAAATTTGTAGATGGATATATGAGTCTAGTTTCAAGGAAAAATCACGAAACTGATTTTCGAGTTGTAGAACTCAAGATATGATTTTTAAGGTGACAGTGACACAGTTAGCCAGCTGTCTGGAAAAAAATTTTTTTATGAACGGTGAAATTAAGTGAACGAAGTCTGTTAACCCCTCGTGTCCGACCCCGGTGACGGTCTCGGGTACGGGGTGTTACACAAAGTATACTGGGCCTAGCCTATATCAGTATTAATCTGGGCCGTAGCCCTATTACAAGTCGGGATATATTGGGCCTTGCCCATATTAATACATTTGGGCCCATTTCAATACAGTTGGCCCACAACAAAACAGTCTCATATGATTAATGAATAATAACCCCATCCAACCCTAAACTTGCCTCCGTCCATCCCTACACTTCCTGTGGGAAATAAATCACCCACACCATCCCTACACTTACAGTGTTAGCAACGGTTGCGGCACTAACTATAATCCGCAGCAAAGCTGCTTATATCAAAGTATGTGGCACAACCACCAGAACAGGTTCTTCCTCCACAACATAACCCAGATCCCAAACAACAGATATACATGTCATGGCATACAACAAACAGAATCAGAATATCATGCATTTCAGTCAAAATTAACCCTAGGGGTATAACGGTCATTTTTCACCTAGGGGTAAAATGGTAATTTTCATACTTAGGGGTATTTTAGTAAAATTTACTATTCTAGTGTTTACCCACATATTATAACCATTAACGCATTACAGAAACACTTACCGAGAATTTTTATCGAATTGGGCCCGTTGGCCCACTACCCTGTTTTAGGCCCACTAAGCCCAAATATACCGAAGTGCAAGAAATTGCGCACTCTACACTCTTACCGCTTATGATTACCAAAATTAACAAACAAACCCCCTCCCGAGCGCTCGCACACTCGCAAGTTCATGAATGCCGACTTTTCAGCATTTCAGCTTTTCGGCTTTTGCCGATCTAGTCTATGAGTGGGTGTCGTTTACACACCTGTTCTGTAACAATTCGTTGACGAGATCAACACATGAGTTGCCTACAATCAAGTTACAAAGACGTCAGTCTAAATATCAAAAACAAGCTACGTACAAGACCCCTTACCATATTTGGCCAACAGTGGCTTAAACCCCAAAAGAAAGAGGCAAAAATGCCCTTAGTCCCAACGTTAGCCACCCTTAAGGGGTTTTGGCTTTTTCTTAAACCATGAATAACTAACGGAAGTGATTCGAATACTTACCAATCGTTGTTCTGCCCAAAAGAGTATTCTTTTCTATGATTCTAATCCCGATCTACCGTAGTCAGAAGAGACAAGTTCAAATAGCCAAAGATTCGGCTTCCTACACCATAGATATGAAGGTTTTCGGCTTTTGAAAAAAAAAGAAAAAGGGGTTCGGCTATAGCAAGATTCGGCTTTTGGAAAATAATGAAGAAAGGAAAATAAGGGAAGAGACAGAGAGAAGAGTATGGGTAAATAATATTTGTCAAGGGAAAAATTAAAAAGAACCTAGACCTAGCCGAATTGCCTATACTTAAGACCCTTGGCCGGCCAACTCTTGCCCCTCAAGAGTCCAACATTCAGCCAACACCAAGTTCTTGATCAGCTCAAACTCTTCCACCGATCAGCAACATCATTATCCACCCCTTGCGCCGCTTCAGCATGCTGCTAGGAGAGTCCGTATCAGACTCTAACTCCTTCTCCACGCGTGCAGCAAAAACCCAAGCTTTCCGTGCGCGAGGTGAGACTCGAACCCCAGATATAAAGAAAAAATAAAACACTTTTGCACATGCTGGGAGTCGAACCCCAGCTCTCCTTCCCACTACCTAGCATGCTAACCACTAGGCCAGGTACACTTCTTCATGCCCAGTCTTGCCTAATTTATTTTATAAGCCTTATGCCCAGACTCCTCTATGAGGCAAAAATTAAAACAATTTTTTTCCTAGAGTTTAAACACCAAAACAATAATACTTTTATAAATATATATATATATATATATATATATATATATTTCCTATCTAATAATAATAATTTTATAAATATATTTAATAATAAAAATTTCAAATATCAATAATACAATAAATAATAATAATAATAATTTTTATAACAATTTTTCAAACATACATACAGTAATATTTTTCTAATAATAATAATTTTATCTCATAATACTAATTAAAATTTCATAAAAATTTAAAATATCCGTAATAATAAATACAAGAAAATTTTCTAGTAGTAATTTAATTCAAAATTTTTTCTTAAACGATAATATTTAAAACTTCTTAATTGTTCAGTTTTCTTCTATCCGAATCCCAGACTCAAAACCTAACTCTTCTAGGCCCCAAATTCAGGGTGTTACAAAAAAATCTTACGATTAATGATGAAAAGAATAATGAGGAGCCTCCTTATCCTCCAGGTTTTACCCCAACACATGCTCAAGCACCACTAGAAGTAAACCCACAGAGACTATCTGTTACGATCAGGCCTTAACAGTTTTAGGCCGGGGCTTCGATACCAATGAATTTCCAAGCTGGCTCTGGCTCTAACCCAGGAGATAACCCAAATAATCTAGTTATTCCTGATTTGGATAAAGTTGTGGAAGGGGAAAAAGCAAGGACAGAATCACAAAAGCAGTTAGAGGACCGATGTAAATAGCTGGAGGAAAAGTTCAGGGCAATGGAAAGCGCTGATAGTCATCATGGAATCAATGCTAAAGATCTGAGTTTGGTCCTAGACTTAGTACTTCCTTACAAGTTCAAAATACCAGAATTCGAGAAGTATAACGGGACTAGTTGCCCTAAAGCTCATATTACAATGTTCTGTAGAACAATGACTGGGTATGTTAACAACAATCAGCTACTGATTGATTGCTTCCAAGACAGTTTGGTGGGGGCAGCATCCAAATGGTACAATCAGCTGAGTCGTACCAGGATTAGTTCATGGAGAGATTTGGCATAAGCATTCATGAAGCAATACAGCCATGTGACGGATATGACTCCTGATAGAATTACTCTGCAAAACATAGAGAAGAAACCGAATGAGAGTTTTAGAAAGTATGCACAGAGATGGAGAGAAGTGGCCATCCAGGTTCAACTACCGCTTTTAGAAAAAGAAACCACGATGCTCTTTATCAATACTTTAAAAGCCCCATTCATTACTCACATGCTGGAAAGTGCCACAAGAAGCTTCTCAGACGTGGTAATGACTGGTGAAATGATTGAGAATGCAATAAGAAGCAGAAGGATAGAGGTAGAGGAAAATTCCAAAAAGTTGGCCCCGCAAAAAAAGGAAAACGAGGTGAACAATACAAACATGGGGTACTCAAAATTAGTTACTGTAAGCCAACCAAGAGCGATGGCTGCTGGTCATGGCTCATTAAGACAAGAATATGGTGCGAAGCAAAATGTTGAGAAACTCCAATTTACACCAATCTCAATGACATATAGGGAGTTATATCAAAGTTTATTTGATGTGCATGTGGTGGCCCCTTTTTATTTAAAGCCACTACAGCCCCCATACCCCAAATGGTATGATGCAAACGCTCAATGTGAGTACCATACGGGATCACAGGGCATTCGATAGAAAACTACACTACCTTTAAGAAGTTAGTTGAAAGGTTTATTTAAATGGGCATTGTGAAGTTTGATAATGCACCTAGTACGGAAAACCCATTACCTAATCATACCGATAATGGGGTAAACGCGATAGGTGAAAATATAGGGAGAATGATCAAAGCAGATATTATAGAAGTAAAAACTCTTTTGAAATGGGTCTGGAAGGAGATGGCACAGATGGGATTGGTTATTTCGAATCTAGAAGGGAGTTGCGAAGTGATAAGGAACAACTGTAAGTTCCATCATGAGGTGGGGTATGAAATTCAAGAATACATAGAATTTAGAGCTTGGGTGCAAGCTTTGATGGATAATAAAGAGATAGAGTTTTGTGAAGAAGTTAAAGGAAAAGGAAGCATATGTGCGTCAGAATCAACAATGAAGGTCCCAAAAGTCAATTATCCCGTGGTTATTATTTAGCGTCTTAAAAGTAATGAAGCTGGGATGCAGATGACACCAAAGATCATAATCCAAAAACCAGTCATCTTCTCTTATAAGGATAGTAAAAAAGTCCCCAGGAATTATGATTGTAATGTGACAGTCTCGGGAGAGTTCAGCCAGCGCTTTAAAAGGGGATTAGGATATAGGTTCTCACACGCATAGTGGAAGACGCTATTTGATAAATGCCCCAACAGAACCTATAAAAGGAAAAGATTTGACAGTGGAACAAAAGAAGGGAAAAGTAGCCGAACTTGAGTTGCCTATTAATGAACCAGTAAAAGAAGAGGAAGTTAAGGAGTTCTTGAAATTTTTAAAGCACGGTGAGTATAGTGTTGTGGAACAGTTGCATAAACAACTGGCTCGCATATCTATACTAGTTTTGCTCTTATCTTCAGAGGTACACCGAAGTGCATTGATGAAAGTGCTAAACGAGACATACGTGACCAATGATATCTCTATCAATAAACTGGATTAGCTGGTTAATAACATAAGTGCTGATAACTTCATCTTTTTCAATGATGACAAAATACCATCAGGGGGTATGGGATCCACTAAAGCTCTGCACATTACTACCAGATGCAAAGGATACACGTTGTTAGGAGTCTTGATAGACAATAGGTCGGCACTGAATGTATTAACCTTGTCTACGTTAAATAGATTACCTATGTATAGTTCACACATGAAAGGATGTCAGAATATAGTGCGGGCATTTGATGGCACAGAAAGGAGGGTCATGGGGAGAATAGAAATACCTTTGTTGATTGGCCCAACTATATAAGAGGTGAACTTCTTAGTGATGGATATTAAACCCTCCAACAACTTCTTGTTAGAGAAAACTTGGATACATTCGGCAGGGGCAATGCCTTCGTCGTTACAGTAGAAGTTAAAGCTAATATCAGAAGGGCGACTGATAACGATAAACGCTGAAGAAGATATTATTGCAGCTGTAACCAGTGATGCGCCATATTTGGAAACAGATGATGAAGCAATCGAATGTTCTTTTCGATCTTGGGAGTTTTTAAATGTAGCATTCATCACTGAAGGGAGCAAGATTCGGTGCCAAAATTAGCCAAAGCTACAAGAATGGGTCTACACTTGATGGTAGGAAGGGGAGCTTTACCAGGAAAGGGACTTGGGAAACGTCTTCACGGAAGAGCTGAGGTCCAAATACTAAAGGACAAACATGACCACTTTGGATTAGGGTTCAAGCCAGATCCAAGACAAAGAAAGAAGGAATTGGAAAAAATACAGGAAAGAAAAAGGGCACGTTTGAGTGATGAAGAAATTAAATGGGAGCCCATGATAATTCCTCACATATCCAATACTTTCAAATTAGGAGGGATTATTCATCCTGAGCGAAGGATGCCAAAACAAGAAAATATTGAAGAAATGTTGAGGAATATACATATCAATGCCATATCCGAAGAGACAGCTAAAGGAGGGACCTTGTCAGATATCTGCCCTTATGAGCCTGGGAGTGTTCTGAACAACTGGGCTGCAGAAGAAATTCCTGTAGTATTTAGAGCTTACTCAGAGTAATGTTCAAAACACACTTGTTGCTTTAAGCTTAGAGGCAATAAGGATTTCTTTGTGAAATAGGCTCATGTTCAAACATCATTATTTCAATGAAGTACATTTTTGCTATCGTTTTGAGCAAATATTCTTTCATTCTTTCCATATAAGTAATTATTTTATTCTTTCCGTACAAGTAATTATATTGGTCCTTCTGGACTTTCTTCTAAATCATTCTTTCATTTCATCCATAATCATACCATATAGATAATAATTCTTAAAATCATTCATTCTTTGTATATTTTGTACTTGCAATAGCTTTCTTGATATCAATGTCATGAGCGACGCTGTTACTGACTCAGAATCGCCTTTTGAGCAAGACATGTGTTTAGAGGGATCCCAGGACTTTGAAGATGACAGAGATTGTGACTTATCTCTAAACTTGTTAAGGATGGTAGAACAAGAGGAAAAACAAATTGTAGCTCATAAGGAGACAATGGACATGGTGACCTTGGAAGAAGGAAAAGTTGTAAAAATTGGAACGTGCATAATCGAAGAAACAAAGCGAGACCTTGTTGGGTTACTTCAAGAATTTAAAGATGTTTTCGCATGGTCATACCAGGATATGCCCGAGTTAAGCACCGATATTTTAGTATATTGCCTTCCCATAAAAGAAGATTGCAAGCCAGTTCAGCAGAAACTTCGAAGGATGAGACCGGACATTGTGTTAAAAATAAAGGAGGAAGTCAAAAAGAAATTTGATGCTGGGTTCCTGCAGGTGATCAGATACTCAGAATGGGTAGCCAACATTGTACCTGTTCCTAAGAAATATGGAAAGGTACGAATGTGTGTGGATTATAGAGACTTAAATAAGGCTAGCCCAAAGGACAACTTCCCCTTGCCTCACATTGATACTCTAAAGGATAATACAGTTGGCTACTCATTGTTTTCCTTTATGGATGGTTTCTTGGGATATAATTAGATAAAGATGCATCCTGAAGACATGGGAAAGACTACCATCATAATCTTGAGAGGTACATTCTGTTATAAGGTGATGTCGTTTGGGCTGAAGAATACAAGAGCAACGTATCAAAGGGCCATGGTGATAATATTTCATGACATGATACACAGAGAGATAGAAGTTTATGTTGATGATATGATTTCCAAATCCTAAACCAAAAAGGAACACATCCAAGTGTTGATAAAGTTGTTCTTGAGATTGAGAAAATTTCAGGTAAAGCTTAATCCAACGAAATGTATTTTTGGAGCTAGATCAGGAAAATAGTTGAGCTTTGTAGTTAGTGAGAGGGGAATTGAGATTGACTCCAATAAAGTTTAATCTATACAAGAATTTCCTCCATCGCACACTCAAAAAGAAGCCTTGGAAGGTTAAATTACATTGCTCGGTTCATTTCACAATTAACGGAGAAATGTGATCCCATATTTCGCCTTCTTAAAAAATACAACCCAGGTGTATGGGATGATGAATGCCAGACAACTTTCGATAAGGTTAAAAAGTATTTGCCAAGTCACCCAGTATTGTCACCTCCAAGCCCAGATAGGCAGTTAATACTGTATTAACAGTGTTTAATAACTCTATGGGATGCGTGCTTGGTCAACATGATGAGTCGGGAAAAAAATAAATGGTGATATATTACCTCAGTAAGAAATTTACTGAGTGTAAATTGAGATATTCGCCGATTGAAAAATTGTGTTACTCTTTAATTTGGACAACTCGGAGGTTGAGGCAATACATGTTGTACCATACGACCTGGCTAATCTTGAAGTTGGACCCTTAAAATATATGATGGTCTCAAATGCTTTGAACGGAAGGATGGCTAGATGGAAAATTCTGCTCTCTGAATTTGACATAATCTATGTGAGCCAAAAGGCTGTGAAAGGGAGCGCGATAGTAGTTTTGATTTCCCCAATGAAGACCTAATGTATGTGGCAGCTACTGAAGAGGATGCTACAAAAGATCAGCCTTGGAAATGACGGAGCCTCAAATGCTGTGGGTAATGAAATTGAGGCAGTCTTGGTATCCCCAAATGGAGATCATTATCCATTCAGATGTAAATTGGATTTTGATTGCACAAATAATATGGCAGAGTATGAGGCATGTATCATGGGATTCCGTGCAGCCATAAAACCCAAGATCAAAGCATTGGAAGTATATGGAGATTCAGCGCTAGTGATTTACCAACTTAAAGGTGAATGGGAGACAAAAGACTCCAAATTGATCAGTTATCGAAGGTTAGTGTTGGGGTTAATTAATGATTTTGATGATATTACCTTCAATTATCTCCCACAAGATGAAAACCAGATGGCAGATGCTTTAGCTACTTTGGCTTCCATGATCAACGTGAGCAAACAAGAAGATGTAAAACTCACTCAGATGAGTATTTGCGAGGCCTCATCTTATTGTTACAACATAGAGAAAGAAGAGAGAGATGACCACCCTTGGTATTAGGATATATTGCCATACGTGAGAAATCTTGAGTACCCTGATTAGGCAACTAAGAATGATAAAAGGACATTGAGAAGACTAGCATGTGACTATGCCTTAGATGGGGAGATCCAGTATAAAAGAAGAAAGGATCAAGTACTATTGAGATGTGTGGACACTGTTGAAGCTAAGAAAAGCTTGGAAGAAGTTCACGAGGGTGTTTGTGGAACATATGCTAATGGTTTCACAATGGCAAGACAAATTATGAGATTTGGATATTACTGGTCTACCATAGAGGGAGACTGCATCAATTATGCCAAGAACTATCACAAATGTCAAATTTATGGTGACAAAATTCATGTACCTTTTTTGCTTTTGCATGTTATGACTTCCCCATGGCTTTTCTCCATGTGGGGCAAGGATGTCATAGGGTCAATCTCGTCAAAAGCTTCGAATAGGCATTGCTTCAACTTTATGGTCATTGACTATTTCACCAAGTGGGTAGAGGGTGCTTCATATGCTAATGTGACCAAGTCAATACGGAATGCCTGAGATGTATTAAATTTGAATAATAGCACGATAGCAGAGGTCTATAGTCAGTTCAAGATCATACACCATAACTCATCACCATATTACCCAAAAATGAATGGTGCAGTGGAGGCAGCCAATAAAAATATCAAAATGATTGTAGGATAAATGACTGAAACTTATAGAGATTGGCATGAGAAGTTACCATTTGCTCTCTATGCTTATTGAACATCTATCAGAACTTCTACTAGGGCAACACCTTTCTCATTGGTCTATGGAATGGAGGCAGTTTTACCCATTGAAGTAGAGATACCTTCCCTTTAAGTTTTGTTAGAATTAAAGTTAGATAAAGCAAAATGGATACAATCTCAGTATGATCAGTTGAACTTAATTGAGGAAAAGAGGCTAAGGGCTATTCAGCATGGTCAGATGTATCAAAAAAGAATAATGCGGGCTTATGACAAAAAGGTTTGCCCAAGAGAATTTCATAAGGGAGACTTGGTTTTGAAAAAGATTATTCCTATACAAAAGGATTTCAGAGGGAAATGGATGCCAAATTGGGAGGGGTCTTTCGTAGTAAAGAAGGCTTTCTCTAGAAGAGCATTAATTTTGGCTTAAATGGATGGGAAAAGCTTGCCCAATCCTGTGAATTCAGATTCAGTCAAGAAATACTATACTTAAAGAGGAAAAAACAGGCTAAGGTGAAAACCCACAAAGGGCGTTTTGATACCTTCTAAAAAAAGAAAGGCCAAGGTGAAAACCCACAAAGGGCACTTTGAAACTCTCTATATATAAAATATAAATAAAAAAAGAAGAAGATAAAAAGGAGAGGTCAAGGTGAAAACCCAGAAAGGGCGCCTTGAGACCAAAAAGGATTTGAGTTGAAAACTCGAAAAGGGCTACTCAAATTTTGATCAAAGATGGGGAAAGCGGTGATCTTGCTGTACCTGAATCAACAAGGAAAAGGGGTATGTTACATCTTGTGGCACTGACAAAGTACTTCTGATCTACTAAACACATGTCAAAGCTCAAATTGGTCTTCAAGAAGTTTGTACGGAGACTCAGGTTACGATATTGGGGTACCTAGTCTTCATTTTATTCATATTGAATTGGCTATCTTTGAAATATTTTTCCTTTTCAAGATATGCATTCCTAATCAATTTCCATTTTTATTTTTCTTTCATAATTTATTCACTTCGAGCTATGCTCCAATTCAATTTCATTCTTATCCACCGTTATGATTTGTTGCAAGCATGTTGCATTGAAATAATAATTAATAGACTAATAATATTTTCACAAAAGAAGTTTCGCATATTACTTTAGAAGCTTTTAAATAAGACAAGAACCTGAAACAGAACTATTGTTTAGAACTCACTAAGCTTAAGGAAATATATGAGGAGAAGGATCATTTCTTCAGATTTTTTGTCCAAAACGGTGATTGAATAGAAGGGACAAGATATTACGTCGGTGATACGATGAAAGATGATCAGTGTCAACCTAAGAGTATAAAAGGAGGTCATTCTTCAAGAAAATAAAAATGATAATTTGCATTCATTTAAATATCAGGCATACATGTCTGGTCATGACACCCGGGGAATGGTGTAACAGAATGAATTGATGGGGAAATTTAGATCCTACAACCTAGAATTGCAATAGGAGGGTTTGAAGATTGTACAAACCTTAAGTCCCAGGGGTAGAGTGAAGGAGACCTTGAAGTTACAGTGGAGTAAACTAGTTGAGCAACATGTGATTGTTTCTTAGAAGTTTTCTGTCAGAAAATACTAGCCGATCAAGATGGCAGCGTAATATATCAGTGATAGTGCCTTGATGAACAACAAGAGATGACATTTTAAACATTTAACCAAGGATTATTCTCATTTTTGTATTCATATATCATTCATCTAGTTAGGAATATTTGATTCATTCTGATCATAGAATCCTAATCATTTAGCATAAACATAGGCATATAAAACCGAGTATATAGGACATGTCCCCCAAAGGACGGTGTGGTAACATCGGTGAATTTAGATTTTGTCTCCTTGAAATAGCAGTGGAGCAAATCGAAGATGACGAATCTTATTTGCTCGAGGTAGCAGGGGAGCAGATTTTAGCCACCAACCTTATCTCTCTGAGGTAGCAAGGGAGCAGGCTGAAGATTGTAGTCTTATCTTCCTGAGGTAGCGAGGGAGCAGACTAAAGATTGTAGATTTTGTCTCCTCCAGATAGCAGTGGAGCAGATCAAAAATGGCAAATCTTATCTTCCCGATGTAGCAGGGGAGCAAATTTTAACCACTAGCCTTATCTTTTTGAGGTAGTAAAGGAGAAGGCTAGAGATTGTAGTCTTATCTTCCTGAGAAAGATTGTAGTCTTATCTTCTTGAGGAAGATTGTAGTCTTATCTTCATGAGGTAGCAAGGGAGCAGGTTGAAGATTGTAGATTTTGTCTCCTCGAGATAGCAGTGGGACAGATAAAAAATGACAAATCTTATCTTCCCGAGGTAGCAGGGGAGCAGATTTTAGCCATCAGTCTTATCTCTCTGAGGTAGCAAGGAAGCAGGCTGATGATTGTAGTCTTATCTTCCTGAGGTAGCAAGGGACCAAACTGAAGATTGTAGATTTTATATCTTCGAGATAGCAGTAGGGTAGATTGAAAATGGCGAATCTTATCTTCCCGAGGTAGCAGGGGAGCAGATTTTAGCCACTAGCCTTATCTTTGAGGTAGTAAGAGAGCAGGTTGAAGATTGTAGTCTTATCTTCCTGAGGTAGCAAGGGAGCAGACTGAAGATTGTAGATCTTATCCCCCTAAGCAGTAGTGGAGTAGATGGCGAATCTTATCTTTCCAAGGTAGTAAGGGAGCAGATTGAAGCCACCAGCGTTATCTCCCTGAAGTTGTAGTAGAGCAGGTTGAAATCATCTGCTTTTATCTCCTTGAAGATACAAATCTCTTCTCCCTGAAATTGTAATGGGATGGGTAGAAGCACTATTTCCTATACCCCTGAAGATGCAGTGCAATAGAATGAGGCTACTTGAAGAAAAGAAGTGCCAAGAAATCAAGATTCAGCAAGACCTTGAAAAATCGGTCTTTTTAAAATCTTTGTTTCATTCCTGTTACACGATAATGAGCAAAGAGGGATAGCTGTAGAAGGCCCATTTTGCCCGGGCCCTTAGAATTATTTACAGCAAATAAATAAATCCAAAAAGCAAATTAAAAACCCAAATATAAAACCAATAAAAGGTCCAAAGTCCATCAATTACAACAAGCCAGGCGTTGGCCCAATTAAATGCCAAATTTTACATTAAACCCAAATTAAAATTATTCCCGAAATAGTCTCCAACCCAAATACTTGGACCCAAAGGTCCAATCATGGACTCAGTAGCCTAATTCCAAAGCTGGCCCAAATGGCCCGGGCAAATTGAATCTTCCAGAAACCCTAGGGTTTCCCTTGCTGTTAGGCGCCGCAATAGTCACCAAGAAGCCTCCGTACACCCCAGGTACAGCCCTCGTACGGCCTCTATACACGTCCACGTCAATCAAACCTGCAAGAAGAAATGAAGCAACAATAACAGAATCCAGTAGCAGTATAGCTGGAAAATAAAAATAGATTTGATTTTTTTCGTTTTTGGATATTTTATTAGATTTGTCTATAAAAGCCAAATGAAAAACCCTGTATTTTTTGGATGCATACACGCAATACAGATCAAAATAGCATAAGAAAAAAAGTTTATTCAAAGGTATATTTTCATGTTTTTTTCCAGTCTATACACCGAATATAATGTACATACATATATAGTTATATAAAAAATACTATTTATTTTTACCTTTTTGGGCGATCGGAAGAGAGGAAACCGAATGGTTTTCTCGATTTCTTTCAACGGTCATAAGTTTTTTCGAGTGTTTTGACTGCAAATCTGGGTTGGAGTAGGGAAAATGGCCGAATAGGGCCATTGTTTAGGTCCCGACTGTCGCGTACGGCGGCGTATGGCCATGGCCCGATGACCGAAGCTTGGTCGGAGCTTGGAAGGCTGGAGAGTAAGGAATTCTCTGCTTTTTTTCTAAGGTTTAAAGCAGAAATGAAGTTTTTAAAAAAAAAAATTGGTTTTTATAAGAACTACCAAACGGCACTGTTTTGAAAGCTAAAGGTCTGCGCATTGACCCGACCCGCAAGTAAGGTCCGCGCGCTTTTGTCTAAAGGGCTATTTGCGCGATGAGTCTCTCCCAATTTGCGCTGACCTTTAATTTAACCATGATTATATTCTATTTGTTTTTAAATCTTCCATTGAATTTGTACGCCATTTCAACTTAGTCCTTATTTAAACGTCGCGTTTCGAGACTTGGGATATTTGTATTTTAAATCCTTGATCATTTGTGTGCGTTTCATTTTAGTCTAATCCTTTGTTTTAGTAATTTTATTTGTTTGTAGACCTTTTGATTTTATTTTTATTTCAATCAAGTTTTTTTAGTTTATGTTTTTATTCTTTTAATTCTTTTATTTTAAAAAATTATTATTTGTTTTTAAGTTATCTTAACATAGTGTTTAAACTATTTTATTGATTCAATATTGTTTTAATTTGTTATTTCTTTCATTTGTATAATTGTTTTTTAAAATTTTTCTATTATATAATTTTTATTTTCCATATATATCTTTTCTTTAAAATTTTATTTGATATTTATTTAAAATAATTTGATACATTATTATGTTGATTATGTATTATTTTATGTATATATTTTCTTTTAAATCTAGTTATGTTTATATATTTTCTTTTAAAATCTATATATAATTTATCTCTTTTAAGTATTTTTGTTTATTTCAAACATTTTTATATTATTATCTCTTTCTATATATATATTTATAATAAGTTTTTAATTCATGTATATTATTTATTTATATAAATCTATATTAGTTTGTATATTATGTATTTTGATTTTCTCCTTATTTAATATTTATTTCAAAATTCCTTCATATATTACTATTTAACATATTATTTATTTTATTTATGTTCCTTATTTATATCTATTTTGAACTTTCACATATTACTTGCTTTTGAAATTTCTACATGTAATCTGTTGTTTGCATAACGATGACTTCAAGTTTCCCTTCTTATATTAATCATTCTTATTTATTTTGAAACTTGTTACATTTTATTTGTGTTAATTTGCTTGGTACTTCTTAAAATTATCTTGTAATTCATTGGCCTTCGAGTATTAATTTTAGCATTTGAATAATATATGATGTGTTGCCATTGTATGTACTTTACTTTCATATGATTATGATTTATTTGTATAGTATTATTGCCATGTATTATTATGCCATGATTGCAATTATGCTTTTATTTCTTGTCATCGCATCGTGATTCTAATTCCCACTTTCGCCCAATATCAATTGTCTTTTATCCCCAAACAAACCAAACAAATATATTTTTGAGCTAGTTTTATAATTGCTTATTTGGAAACTCCTCAAAACAAGGTAATATTTCGTGTTTGGAAATTCGAGAAATCGTGCCCTAACGTGCTGGGTTTCGATTTACAATTTGACCAATAACCAAATATCCTTTTAAAATTTTAATGCATGAGTTTTGGGAACAATGAGATGGTCTTGGTTTCGAGGGTTTAAATTGTTGTATCCTAATGTACTGGATGTGATATTTTATTCCTTCGGATTAAGAGAATCTTAACATCCAATTCGAGTATATTCAAACATTTTTAAATGGGATTTTATTTTAAAATCTTTTCAAATTTTTCGATATTAGGACATTAATTAATCAATTAGGTTCCAATTTTGGGCGTTGTAAGGGTGCTAATCCTTCCTCGTACGTAATCGACTCCCGAACCCGTTTTCTTGACTTTCGTAGTCGAAAATCAATGTTTTAATAAAATAAAATGTTTTATTAGGTGATCCAATCCCACCTAAACAGAAAAGATTGGTGGAGACTCCATATTTCATTTTAAAGTCGATCCCCATTTTTTCAAAATAAAAAAATGGTTTCGACAGTCGTTATGCTAACACCTGAATACACGCAAAATCAGTCACACGTGTTAAGTTAACCAGACAGAATACTGATAAATGAACTTACACCCAATCACTTAACTATATGCGCATGAATGCAGTCAACTAGAAAAGAAAGCCACCCATCTAGCCAAAACACCTCTTTGTTCCCCGATCACACACCAAAAGAGCTGTTTAAGCTCATCCAACCAAACACACCACATAGGATCTCGAAAGGGAATACGCAACAAAGCTGGCATATATGCAGTACAGTGCATTGCATTAAACCGCTGTACCGATAAGTTGCAGTTAAATTGCCAAATCAGAAACAGTCTTCTTTCTCTTCACAACCCAACCCAAAAAGACTAATGCAAATGCAAAACGCACACCATTCGAAGACAGACTTACAGAAACATAATACAAAATTAGAAATGCACACATTCAAAGTCCAGAATCAGAATTAGATATAACATAACATTAATTAACACTCAATCGAATCACTTAATTAGCGCTATGATCGCGAATAACGCATAAGTCCAAGTCGAAACAAAGTTTCGACCACCCTTACTAAGACCTAGCCAAGGGTCGGAACACACAGAATCATAATAAAAAAATAGACAGTACAAAAATTGGCAAAATAAGGCCACACGGCCGTGTGCCCCAGCTATGTGGAAGTGCCCAAGCCGTGTGGCAGTCTACACGCCTATTTGAAGGCCACACACGCCTGTGTGGAGGGCACACATGCCCGTTGGGAGGGCACACACGCCCATGTGGAGTGAACACATGCCTATGTGGGCAGCCCATTTAACTTATTATCCAAAAGCGCTAAAAATAAAGAGCAAAGGAGATACGACCGTGTAGAGATGTCACACGACCGTGTGGGGACACATGCCCGTGTGGTCAGGCCATGTGGTACCAAAATCATCAAAAACCCTAAATTCCTAATTGCACACACCCGTGTGGACCACTGGTGTATGGCATACGCCTGTGTAGACTGTCCGTGTGTGGCACATGCCCATGTGGCTACCCGTGTGGTCACGAAACCACCTCAAAACAGCCTAGAAAACATGAATTTCAACGTTAAAATATCCTTAACCTCTAATAGTGCAAAAACACACCCTAACTAGTCAAATTTTATACAATTTAACAGTGATACAACATTACGATTACGCAATCACTGGAACACTCGAAATTACCAAATTTCACAAAATTGATTCAATAATTCACGATTAAATTAAAAAGTTATGAAACCCACACCTGAATTTTCGATTTAAACACCCAAAAATGATAGACACCTCAAATCCACCAATAATGGAAACTCCTATCGACGAAATTGTAAAACACAGCAAAAGAAATAGAGTAGAAGCAAAAGAGTCGAACCCCAATCGAGACAAAAACAAACCACCAAAACAAAGCAGTATAAAAAAATCAGAGATTAAAAGAAAAAGAAGAAAATGTGAAGAAAAAAGAAAAGAACATTAGAAGAGATTTTAGAATCAACTTTCCTTTTTTTTCCAAAAATAAAATACAATAAAATAGATGAGATAAATAAATATATATAAAACATAAAAAAAAAGAAATACAAAACTCAAATAAAATTAATTCCTTAAACACACATGAGGATTCGAACTTAGAACCCAGAGGTAAACTAACGCACATTCAACCACCAGACTAGCAGGCCCATTCTGACATAAAACACAACAACAAACCCAATTCTCCGATCTAGCCCAATTCTCTAAAAATCTCAAAACTTCTAACCCCAAATTCTGGGGTGTTACAAGCTGCCCAGGTTCAAATTGCCTTGTTAAAATTCTAGCATCATGCCATCACTTGGTCTTTTCCTTATACAAACAAGCATTCTCATATGCTTGTGTTCAAAACTCTTCCATCTCATTAAAATCTAGCAATCTCTTGCCGCCAGCAACAGCCCAATCCATGTTCAACTTCTTAATTGCCCAAAACACTTTATGCTCAAGCTCAACAGGTAAATGACATGGCTTACCGTAAACAAGTTTAAAAGGTGACATCCCTAATGGTGTTTTAAATGCAGTTCGGTATGCCCATAGAGCTTCATCCAATCTAGTGGACCAGTCTTTTCTAGATGGATTCACCACTTTTTCCAAAATTTGTTTAATTTCTCTATTAGAAATTTCAACTTGGCCATTCGTCTAAGGGTGATATGTCATGGAAATTCTATGTTTCACCCCATACCTGCACAAGGCATTGGCCATCAGTATGCAATCAAAATGGGATCCCTTATCATTGATAATGGCTCTTGGTGCACCAAATCGTGTGAAAATGTTCTTTTGAAAAAATTTCAATATCGACTTAGCATCATTAGAGGCTAGGGCTATTATTTCTACCCATTTACAAACATAGTCCACTGCCAAAAGTATGTATAGCTTGCCTACAGATGGTGAAAACAGACCCATAAAGTCTATTCTCCATACATCAAACAGTTCAATCTCCAATATACTTTGCAATGGCATTTCCTGTCTCCTAGACACATTTCCTGTTCTCTAACAACGATCACATGGCCTATAAAATTCATGAGCATCCTTAAATAAACTTGTCCAATAAAATCCTAGCTGGAGTACCTTGGCAACTATTTTCATCCCTCCAAAATGTCCTCCATGTGGTGCTGAGTGACAATGTTGTAAGACACTATGCATCTCATTGTTGGGGACGCACTTCTGAATTATTTGATTTGCACAATGCTTGAAAAAGAATGGTTCAACCTAATAGTACTATTTGGTATCGTGAAGAAATTTTCTTTTTCTTTAAGCATTGAAGTCAGGTGGTATTACACCATTTACTAAGAAGTTTACTATGTCGGCATACCAAGCTAATGCCTTGGCAATGTGCAATTGGTCATCTAAGAATACTTCCTTAATATATTTCTTGTTTTCATCTTCATTCCTCAATTTTATTTTTGACAAATGGTCAGTCACATGATTTTCAGTTCTCTTCTGATCTTTAATTCGCAAATCTAACTTTTGTAACAAGAGTATCCACCTAATCAACCTTGGCTTGGCATCTTTTTTTTTGTACCAAGTACTTGATAGCCAAGTGATTTGTGTATACTGTGACCTTTTTTCCTACTAAATAAGAACAACATTTGTCGAATGTAAAGACCACTGCCAGTAATTCTTTCTCTGTAGTGGTATAATTAAGCTGAGTCTTTGTTAACGTCCTACTAGAATAATATATTGCATGTAGTACCTTGTTTCTCTTTTGACCCAAGACTGCTCCTACAGCATAATCACTGGCGTCGCACATGAGTTCAAAGGGTAATGCCCATTCTGGAGCAACCACAATCAATGCTACCACAAGTCGTTTCTTGAGTTCCTCGAAAGCCTGTAAACATTGATCGTCAAAATTAAAAGGTTTATTCTGTTCAAGTACACAAAGGTTTAGAGATTTTTGAAAAATCATTGGTAAATCTTTTGTAAAATCCTGTGTGTAGGATAGAAGCCCCCTAAAGCTTAATAGACAACACCTTCATTAACGACAAAAAACTCTCTGGTTTTCTTCGATGAAAACTATCACATCCCAAAAATAAGGTTAGTAGAAATTAGGTTAATGAACCAAGAGTGGTCACGGCCAAATTTTTGTTTAGATAATCTTTTGCTCATTTGATAATAAATAAATATAAATTATAGTAATTGAGTAGTAGTTGAGCTATCCTTGATGATATGAGTTTAAATCTCTTCCCTCTCATTAATTTTTTTTGTCCAAATTTGCTTCAAACCCTTATTAAAGATCATCCCATGTTTTAATTATTTTCTTGTTAAAATAATAACAAGGAAGTGAGTAGTAAAGTGGCTAAGTGCTTAATTAATATTCTATAGGTCATAGGTTCAAGTCTCCTTATCACCACTTTTATAATTAATTTTTTTGTGAATTTTTCATGATTTAAATGCCCTTGTCTTCCAACACATGGTTGTCATGCTTGGGAAGATTCTTCCCTTGTTTACATGGTCAACATTCCCTCAATAACCCCCTTTTTACTCTTTTGTGCCCTCTACATACCTATTTTCTTCACTCTTACCTTGTGTGTATCACCACTTTTATAATTAATTTTTTTGTGAATTTTTCATGAGTTAAATGCCCTTGTCTTCCAACACATGGTTGTCATGCTTGGGAAGATTCTTCCCTTGTTTACATGGTCAACATTCCCTCAATAACCCCCTTTTTACTCTTTTGTGCCCTCTACATACCTATTTTCTTCACTCTTACCTTGTGTGACATACACTGAACTTGGACAAGGTGAATGACACCTTCTGTTGTCCATCTTTTATTTTTCTATTCATTTTTGTCACCCATATTTTGTTCTTCCCTATTTTTTCCCTTTTCTTTTGTTTTAGCCGTCAACCACCATTTATATTATTTTTTCTCCTATCATCCACCACTCATTTTCCTTGAACCACCATTGTCACCACCAAACCTCCACCTTGCTGCCGCTCCTTTCTTCCATTTTCTCCATCGCCACTCTTAGCGTTACTGTAACACCTCTAACCCGTATCCGCCGCCAGATTGGGGTTACGAGGCATTACCAATTATATCATAGTTCATATTAATATGCATTACTTTTTACAATTCAAAATGTAATAAACACTTTTATACTCATGACTGTACCAAAAATCAAATCATAAAATTCATATCGTTCACATGATATTATATATAAACATGATTCAGCATAAATTAAACAGATCATATATTTATAATTAGAACATATAACAAATCAACAACTTCGTTAGAGAAATATTAACCAGTTTTTTTTATAAAAATCTTGCACACATATAGGTTGTACCACATTTGAAGCTAACATCCATATTATACTTGTCAATCATTCCTACCACATTTCCATGTTTGTAAATGCGAATTACCTATCTCATGTATTAATATAATTTATATTCATCCCTTCGAAACATATAATTCAAATAAGGTATTTAAGCATTTCCGAATTAAGCTTTCTAGCAAGTCATGTTTACAGCTTAATAAACCACCAACACCTAAGAGTTTCAACATGTTCCTCGAGCTCAAGCACATTACAACATTTTATTTTAACCATTCCGGACATAAATAATAACTCCTGTACAAGCTCATAGAGAAACCACTTGAAAACTTATTACATTTTAACAAGCAATTATATATGCAACTTAATACAATAATACATAACCGAACGTGCTTGTAAAGCATATATATATATATATATATATATATATATATATATATGATGCCCAACTTACCCTATAATAAGGATTATACTTAACATTAAATACATACTAAAACAACCAACCAAAATAATCATGCAACACATTTAATACCTACCACATATCAACCGAATTAATTAAGCTAGCATACATCCATCCATCACTTTAATTATCACATTATATATTTCCATCAAAACTAACTAATTTACCAAGTACATACTATCATAGCCAAACCTATTAATGATACACATATATAATATATATAACCTACTTAAAATAATGATTACATTTAACATAAAATATATATCAAACAATCGACCCAAGATTTATCCATGAAGCATATACAATATTCATCAATAATTAGGCACAATAAACATTCAACTAAGAACATATAAAACCAAATTTAGACATGACAAGCAAACCATTTTCAAGGAATGTGGTACCTAACCCAAACATTATTCATACAAGCACATAACTATAAAACCAAAATGAGCATAATCCGAATTTAACATAACCAAAATTTAGAAATATAAGTTTAGCCATTTTCGTATGGCTTATACACATAACCAATATTCGGCATTTCAAAATATGATCCAGCCTATACATGCCATAGTTCCAAAATGCAACTTATAAAATATCGCAGGTGGATGATAGTGTGAATGATTTGGCTGATGATCCCTGAGCTTGTAACTTGAATTTAAAATCTATAAAACAGATTGAACATAAACACAAGTAATCTATAATAGCTTAGTAAGCCATAAGCAAATAAACAATCAAATGATATAATTAACTCATTTAAAACTAAACCGATTTACATTAACATAACCATTCTTAACCTCAAACTTACGAATTTCATAAATAAAACATTATCATAGGTATTTTCCCACCTTGGTCGAATATCCACATAGTCACTTTAACAAGTTATTAACCAACTTCTAAGGCCAAATAGTCATAACAACACTTAGTCCATATGCACTCAAGTACATAAGCTCATGTATCAATATAATGTTTCATTTACTTATATTAATTATGTAACTGTATATATCTAATCATGTATGCACATATTTAAGAGTCATTTGTAATATACAAGTTACTCATCCACAAGGCCGAATACACATACCACATACACATATATCCTTCATTTGCATCATTTAAAGTTTGCAACAAACAACCAAGGTACTTACTTACCTTACCTTGAATAGGTAACAAGTTAATCCATACCTGGCATATAGCTCATTTTACACATTCAAACATAACTTATCTTTTCCCGATGAACCATTCGGAATTGGATAGAACACTCGGATAATCACATAAATCATACAATGCCAACGTCCCAGACGTGGTCTTACATGTAATCACATATCGATGCCACTGCCCCAGACAGGGTCTTACTTGTAAACACATATTGGAATCACATATCGATTCCATGGTCTTACTCGCACACATATATCAGAATCCTACGTCATGACATATGTATCCTAACTATTCCTAAGGTTCATATGGGGCTTTTGGACGTCGTAACTCGGTCGAAACGAATTTGGAAGTGTAGTAGCCAAGTTTATTCATGTTCGGCCATAGCATATATAAATTATAAAATTTCATAACAGCGCATAAATTTAACATTTAATTACCATTAAACACGTCTATTCACTTATAAACTTACCTCGGACGTTATAAAATGAGACAGGGCTGCTAGTCGACAACTTTCGTTTTTCCCCGATCCAAATTCGATTTCTTTGTTTCTTGATCTAAACATATTCAAATTAAGCTCATTCAGACATATTTTCATTCAATTTAGTCCAAAAACACATAAATGGGCAAATTACCATTTTACTCCTGACATTGACAATTTTTACAATTTAGTCCCTATTGCACAAAACACAAAATATGCAAAATTTATCTATACCCATGCTGGGCTGAATTTTACCCATGCTTATACAAATCCATATATTTCATTTATTTCACATTTTACTCCCTCAAATTATTATTTTTTCAATTTAGTTCTAATTACTCAAAATCATCGAAAACTCCAATACAAAACATGTTAATTTAAAACATATCTTTCATATTTCATCATCAAACAACAAAAATCACAAGCTCTCAACAATGGCACAACTCAAAATATTCATCAAAATCAAAAATTAAAACATGGGTCTTGAAGATTACTAAGCAACGATCTCAAAAACGTAGAAATTATCAAAAACCGAGCTAAAACTTACCTTGTTTGAGCTTAAGCAAGTGCCGAACCCTAACTTCTTTTTCTTTTCTTTCTTGTTTATGATATTCAGCAATAAGAAGAAATAATGAACATGGCTTTATTTTTTTATTTTATTATAACATATATTAACATGTTATTTATTTTACTTTATTAACCTTTAACATTAAATAATAAACCATTATATGTTAAGGTCATGACCGTCCACCACATATACTTTTGGTCTAATTGCATCTTAAATGCTTCCACTTACAAAGACATCAACAAATAAGCACTTTCACATTTAACCACCAAATTTTCATTTTACGCGATTAAGTCCTTTTATTTAATTGGACACTCAAACGACAAAATTAAATCACGAAAATTTCACAGATATAAATTCACACAAAATAAACACAAAAAATAATTTTTAAATATTTTTCTAACTCGTATTCGTGGTCCCGAAACTACCGTTCTGATTAGGGCCTAAATCGAGTTGTTACAGTTGCCCTCCTCCACCTTGATAACCATCACACACAACCGCACAACTTCACTCTCTTTTCTTATTTTATTTTCTCCTTTCTTTTTCTTTAGACAAGTGACCAAAACCCATATTCTTTTCTTCTCCTCTACTAAACCGTCGCCTTGATTATTGGACTACTGCGACTACCATTCGCCAGTGACGATTGAGATTTTTCCTCTTTATAGTAATCAAAAAAAATTCTACACTATTTATTGTGTTTCATTCTTAATCCTAAACTTTATTTTCATGAACTTACTTTCAAATAATCCTCCTTTTTAGATCATTCTTTCCCCTCTAATTTGTGATCAAGACGATCCATCAATCTTCCCATTTCAACCAAGTTAGTGTGAGTGTAAAGGTTGAGTAGAAATCTCCCTACTTTTTCTCTTGGTCAAATACTCTTAAAGGGTCATGGTGACCTGTTTTCTCGTGTATTAACTTCTCATATGTCATGTTTATTGAATGGTCGATCGACACCAATCCAAATGACCATTAATGTTGGGATCAAAATTACTAATTCAAGTGATTATTTTTTAAGGGCAAGTGTTAATGGAAATTGATAACCAACTTATTGTATCTACCATAGAAATGTAGTCTAAACATAAGATCACCATTTGTTAATTGATTAGGTAATCTATTTGTTAGATCCAAGCGTGGGTATTCTTAGCGAGTTGTTGCACATCAGATCTACGACCAGGTGTGGGTTTTAACATTGAAAAAAATTAAGTCTATGCTTTATACTAATAAAATTCTCATTATTTAAATTATTTTTGTTTGATGAGGATACTTTATGTATCTATAAAGAAAGATATAACTCATCGTTATAGATTACGTCAAGTAAGTGATTCCAAATCGTATATGTTGTGAAAAGCATGTTGTATGATATTGCTGATTATTATAGTTTGAAAAGTATTTAAATACCATTTTCATGTTATGTGGTCTTATAACATATGTGATTTTCGCATTATTTATAAAATGTGAAATTTTGGTACCATGTACATATGTGATTTCAAGTGATTTTGGTCATATCACATGCATTGGATCGGATATGTGAAAGGTGGAAGTTATTGGCAGCTTATCTACAATTCTAGTAGCTAGTCCATGATTTTAATTATGTGGTAGTTTATCTGCATTACTGTGACACTGTTCACAAATTAGCGTATTATCGGATGAACAAGTTTTGGGGAACTTGATTTTGGTTTGTAGCAGAGATGGGGTAAGATCCTTTTCATAAAAATATGCATCGTTTTACGAAATGTGCATTGACATTATCATGCATAGTATAAGTGTGAAATACTGAGTTATATCAAACTTATATGATTATTATGATTTTATAACGTAAATGTCTATATGTATGTGATTGTGTTTATGTTAGTCTCACATAGCTCACTACCTTTTAGTTTTCTGATTTTATAGATAACCTTGATGTTAAGATTTGATGACAACATTTGGAGGAGTTTCTCGAAAGTATTTTTTAAATTAAACTAATTAAATTTTATTTTGATATTTTGGGTTTGTAATAAGTTTATGTATGGATTGTGGCATGGGACATTACGTTTGGGATTTTTCATTCTAACTTGCATGAATTGCTTGCAAGACATTAAATTTTAAAATTTGCATAATTTGGTATTTGAAAACATTATGCATGAAACTTGGTTTTTATTAAAACTTGACAAAATCACTCTTTTCCCCTTCAACAATGGGAATTGAGTTTTAAACAAAAATATGACTTTTTTTAGATTTTAAATTGTTTATTGATAGTTTATTGAATTTACATGAAATAACTAATTTTAACAAAAATGGTTTTAGTAAAAAATCCGTTGAGATTCTTACAAAAATATGTCAATATTATAGTTTTTGCTATAATGCTAAAAGATGAGTTTTAATAAAATTAGATTTCGTTTTCAAAATTACTAATGATTACAAACAAGATTTCTAGGGATATTTGATTTTGAAATTAACATATTTTTTCCCAAATAATGATGAATGACCAAGTTCCTTAGTTTTGAATAAAAAATAATTTTGGAGGATGAATAAAATATAAATTTTAAATAGAGATCAAACTTATACAAGTAAAATCGTTGATTTCTATAATTATCATATGTTTGCAAAATTAAGTTAAATATTTCATTTCACCAGTTTGAACAATTTACTCAAATGGTTTAAAAAGTAAGTTTGAAAACCAAAAAAGATTTATGGGTCATTCTTGTGACCAATGTAGCTTTTCAAATTTGACCATAATGATTGAGCTAGGTTCGGGGAGCTACATTTAGAAAGGCTAGTATAGAAGGTGAAACAAAAATCTCCTTTCCACTACAAGGTTATCCTATTTATAGCTAATTCATGTCCAAATCCCACTCAGGATTAACTCTAATCAATAATCATTCCCGCATGCTTCCACTAATTAGTCACATCCTACGAGGTTCGCCAGGTATCCTAATTACTGACACATTACCTCCACTAGGATGCTAGATAACTTAAACGTGTCCCACTAACTACTACACTTCATTAGCAACGACACAAAAACATGGGTGGTGGATTTATTAGCAAGAAAGTCCGCTGAATAAGGTTCTCACCAAAACAAATAACTCGTCAATACGCAAAGTGCAAATCTATAGTATCGGCGTAGTTCAACGAAGTACTTCACCACAAAGTTACAAAACTTATCCTATTTAAATCTTACGACTTAGGCGGTTTTTGCCAGTGTAGTCTCTCAAACAGTTCAGCTCGCCAAATGATGGTGTGACATGAAATGTCTAAAATATTCTTACATGTTAAAAATATACTTTATTCCTTCATATCAAAACCTTATTTAGTTAAGTCTAAATTCCCTAAAAGAACTTATTATTCTAATTTACAACTACAGTAACATGTCAATTTGCTATTCATATTCTAATTGATTGAAATTTTAATTTTGAATGTCTTTCCGAAATTTCTGGACTAGTACTATATACAAAATCGATAAAATTGGGGTATTACTTAATAGACTTAGAACTTGATTCAATTACCTACATTCTACAAAATTTCTTATTTAAATTCTTTGTAGTCTATTGTCCTTAGCAATTTGAGATTTTTAATGTTGTAGACTAATAATTAGGAATGTTTGTAATTGACTTGCCTTTTCACATAAATGAAAATTGTACATGCAAAATGCATCTCTCGATTTGAATCGCTAGATAGCAAATGTATCTTAGAATTTTAATGAAGTTGTTGGTATCGACAGATGAAAGAGAAAGAGGAAGGGTTCTTATATACTCTAGAAAGTTCTAATTCCACTGGAGATAAAATAGAGAAAAGTTAAACAACCACTTAATAATAAAAACAAATAAATGGACATATAATATGGGGATTTTATTTAGCACTTTGGTAATGAAAATTTTTGACTTCAGAATAGAGGTTAAAAATCGCCGTCTGTCACATTTACACGTGGTGGCTTCTTAACGTTTCTTGTAAAATTCAAAAGCAAAAAACCTCTACTGCTTATCTACCTAATAGTTATCCTACGATACTACGCTATTCATGTATGTGTATGTTTCAAACTCAATTGGTTGTATCTTAAAATATTTTTGATATTGTATCTTAAAAGTAATATTTTGTGGAGTTTTTTTATTTCATCCGCAATATATAAAATAATTACACGTATTATAGATTCAATTGATTGTGAATCAGATTGTTTTTATATTTTATTGATATTAAGTATTTTCCATTTTAAAAATAAAATATATAAATGGAATACATGAAGCTTAAATATACTTGTGGAGTTAAATAATTGTGTGCTAATAAATAATAGGTCAAAATGTGTCATAACTCATTTATTTTGGCAATGTTTGAGATTTACTCTTTTTACTTCAAAAGGTAAAATTAAATCTCTAATATTTTTATTTCAAAATTGGTTAAATTCTACTGTTAGACTTTATATTTTCATAAGTTATAGATTTAGCATCTGTATTTTAATTTAGTCATTTTCATTTGTTATATTTTTAGAATTTAAAATTTTAGTCTTGACTAAATGGTAACTATTAATTCATTAAATTAAGTTCTATTATTTTAAAAATATTATACGTGAAAAATATTATGCTTGTGCAATGCTATGTTAGCTTGTTATTTCCATATATTACTCAAAGCAATTCAATTAATGGATTTAACGATTGTCATCTGTATTAAAATTCAAAATTCAAAATTCAAAATTCAAAATATATAGCGACTAAGAATGATCCAGTTGGAGAACATACATTAAATCTATAACTTTGTACATAATACAGAACTAATAGCATAATTTAACCAAATAAATTTAACTGCTATCGTTTGGTTAGGACTAAAATTTGAAACTTTGAAAAAGCGCATGAACTAAAATTGATCAAATTAAAGTACAGGTTCTAAATTCATAACTTACACAATGTACAAGGTCTAATAGCAAATTTTCACCTTAAAAATTTTAGTTCAATCGTTGATGTGATTAACATTTGTCAATATTTGCTTACAATTAGGCATGTTTACTGTAACAACCTATTTTTAGTGAAATCGAAACTGTGGTTTTGGGACCATAAATCCGATGAGAGAATTATTATTTTATTATTATTTTAATTTTTACGGAATGTTAGTAAGGTTGTGTTAAAATTTCGTTAAGAAATTTTGACGTTTGCATGCTTAATTATGTAAAAAGGACTAAATCGTATTTGATGCAAAAGTAGAGCTCTATTAGTTAAAAGGGTTAAAAGGCTATAGAAATGAAACCAAGTGGACTTAAATAATAATTAAACCATTCATAATGTTAGTGAAATTTTATGGACACAATTTAAATTATTTTAAGGTTAATAGTAAATGTTAAAATGGTAAATTGATAAATAAGTCTTAATTAAACTAAGCGAAAAATATATAATCTTTTACAATTGTTTCTTCCACTGATTTTGAAGATGAAAAATAGCCACTGTAGCTCTTTGAGGTTTGGCAAGCTTGATTGATTGCATGGTAAGTGTTTTTGATCCCGTTTTTAATGATTTTTATGTTTTTGAAGTTGTTTTAGCTTAATCTAGCTAGCCCAAAATTTGCAAAACTGTTAAAGATTTCGGGTTTTTCCCTAAATGTTCATGCATGATTCTTGATGTTTTATGAGAGATTATGAGTCCTTGTTGGTAAATAAATAAGTTTTGTAAAGTGATTTTTGATAAAAATGTCATTTAGGGACTTAACTGTAAAAGTAGTAAAATTCCATGGTAAATTTGTGAAATGATATGGGTTCCTAATGAATTCAGCTGGTATTGAGATAGGGATGAAAATACTTAGATTTCAATTTATAAGCTTAAGGACTAAATTGTGAAAAGTAAAAATATTAGGGGCAAAATTATAATTTTACAACAATATGAAATATGGACTGAATTGAATAATATAAGTATTAAATGGATTGAGATCAAGATAGACCTTGTATGGATTTAGATCGAGGAAAAGCAAAAGCCTCAGATTGATCGACTATGTTTTTACGCTTTGTTTGTTGAGGTAAGTTTGTATGATTAAATATCGTTTTAATGTTATAATGATCTATATGTTAATGTGTTATTTGCCATGTAACCAAAAGATGTATATCCAAAAATGTCATGACAATTATCGAGTCCCGTTTGAACCTTAGGAATTTGAAGGATACAAATGACATGTCATTAGGGTTTTCATGTTTCGGGTGCTGGTCTTGAATGTCCTACCAATGCCTGCGGTCCTGCATTTGTTGCAGATACTCTATAGCTCGTGTGAGTAGCATCATGTAGCTTACATTTCGACCCGCAACTCGTGTGAGTAGTGTAATATCCTGAATTAGGGCTTAATCGAAATAGTGGTTTTGTGACCACAAATCCGAGATAGAAATAATTATTTTATAATTATTTTAATGATTATGATATGATTTCATGATTGTGTGAAAATTTCGTGATGAAATTCTATGCCTAAAGTGCTTAAATTGAAAGTAGGGACTAAATCGAATAAGTTGCAAAACTTGCATTCTAGAAGTTTTTAGTATGAAATTGTTTTGGAATATTAATGAGGAGGTCTTAAATAGCAATTTGACCAATTCTAAGTTCATGGACAAAATTAGGACATGGAAGGAATTCTTGGAAAGTTTAGTAGTAAGGGTATTTTGGTCATTTAGTTATTAAAATGAATTAAAAACAAAATTAAAAGTCAATTTTTGTCCATCTTCTTCATTAGGCCGAAATTTCAAGGGTTCTCCATAGCTAGGGTTTGTTTCAAGCTTCCAAGCTCTATAGTAAGTGATTCCAAGCCTCGTTTTTAATGTTCTTTACGTTTTGGAATCCTTTAGCTCGATTAAGCTTATGTTAGCAATAATTCAACCTAGGGTTTATATTTGGAAAAATACCCATAGGTGAAATTTGTGTATTTTGATGTTTTATGATAGCATATGAGGTTTTAAATTATGTTAGACAACTTGTGCTACTCGGTTTTGAGTAAAAACGAGTAAAAAGGCTTAATCGGCAAAAATACCTAATAGTCACAAGTATATGTTAGAGAGAGAATTTGATGTTGCCATAGAAGGAAAAGTGATCAGCATGTTATAAAACATAAGAATAAGGAATAAAGTTTAATTCCGAGCCTAGGGCAAAAGTGTAATTATGCAAAAGTTTAGGGGCAAAAGTGTAATTTTTCCAAAGTTCGTATTAAATGCTGTTTGATGAATGTATGTATTAAATAAGATTAATTTGGCATCATAGATAAAGAGAAACGAGATTCAAGTCGCGATCGAGGAAAAGAAAAGATTGTGGACTAAATTGCAAAATCTTTATATTTTGGCACCAAGGTAAGTTCATGTGTAAATAATGTAGCATAATTGTTATTTTTAAGTTATTGATGTTAATTATATGATACGCTGATTTTTAATCGTGAAATATTATGCTTTGTGTTTAATGTTGAGTAATATGCAAATCATGTTTACTACTTGATAAATATGAATTGCTACCGAGTATCGGTTCCGATATTCCATGGAAGACGACAAATGTGAGATCGAGGGAAAAAGGCCGTTTGAACCTTAGGAATAGATTAGGATACAAGTGACATGTCACTAGGATGGTTGAGCATCCGAACTCGTTGAGTTGAGTCCGAGTTCACCTATGGATGCGAATGTCCGAACTCGTTGAGTTGAGTCCGAGTTCGTGAGATGTAACTAGGCATCCGAACTCGTTGAGTTGAGTCCGAGTTCACTTATGGATGCGAACGCCGAGCTCGTTGAGTTGAGTCCGAGTTCACTTAGGGCAGGTTACATGATTTCTTGATTACATATGAGGCACTTATGTGCAAATTATCCGTGTATCCGAAGTTGTATTCGATGTGTTCAACGGGTGAAATTTCTAGTGAAATGGAAGAACACTTAAGATGCAAGTGACGTTTTGGTAAGTGTTGTGAAATGGACACTTTGGACAGGTATGTTCTTAACCCTCGGGTTGAAAATAGATACAACAACGATAAGGTGGTAAGATGATGAATGATGTTTAGAAATATGACATATGTTTTGGTGATACCATGCTAAAGTTGTTTGGTATATTTGTATTGTTATGTTACTTGTTATTTACATATGAACTTACTAAGCATTTATGCTTACTCCCTCCTCTTTATTTACTGTAGTTTTGAACAAGCCAGCTCGGGAATCGGGACGGGTCGAAGGTTCGATCACACTATCCAAAGGACTTTCATCTGGGTAAATGGCTTGTAAAACTTAAGTATGGCATGTATAGCAATATACTTATTTTGTGTAAATAATTTTATGATATGGCCATGTTTGGTTGAGAAAATGTTTGATATTGATAAGTCATGGTGATGGCTAATTTAGATCATGTTTGATATTATGGAAGTTTAATAGGTTATCTAGTTCATAAAAATTCATGGAAAGATGAAACTTGCCTTAAAACAGAATATTGCTGCAGCAATGACATGAATTTGAAAAATCACTAAAAATAGTATAAATGGAACTAAATAATGAGTAAGTTATGAAATTGAATCTTAATGAGTCTATTTTCATGTGGATTGAACAAAACAGGCATATAAATTATATTTTATGAGATATTTAAACTTTTGTGAAATAGGGCCAGAGTGATTTCTGGATCCCTTGTTCTGACTTTAAAAATTCATAATAAATTTTAAAAAAATAATTAAAAGTTGTTCTTTATATTTACAGATTCCTTATTGAGTCTAGTTTTAAGAAAAACAAACCTTGTAGTCATTGAAATTCTGTATAGAGAGATATCTGATTCGTAATACACAGATGTCAGAGCAGTCAAACCCTGAAACAGGGGAGACTTTAACTAATAAACTGTACTAATTGGACCAACCAAAAATTCTAGAAAACAATTAGTAAATAGATATATGAGTCTAGATTTAGAAAAAATTTACGGATCTTGATTTCGAGTTTCGTAACTCGAGATATGATTTTTCTTGTAACTGTGACGCGGGTAGTTAGAAAGCTGTGAATGTAGAAACAAATGATTTGAAGTTCTTAATTTGATAAATTATGTTCGGTAATCCCTCAAGCTCGACTCCGGCGACGGTTTCAGGCATGGGGGCGTTACAAGTAGACTCATTTCATAGCTCATGTGAACAATGATGTAAAGTAAATGTTACAGCTATATGTTTAGCACACTTCATGTGAGCTTTCCTGAGTATCCGATGATATTCTAAATGGTTCAACGAGCATGAAAAAGAAAGAAAACAGTAAGTCTTCAAATGAACTATACCATGAAATTATGAAAAGGGTTGAAATGGAAAGTTTTAATATAAGTATGTTTATGTTCATGAAAATGATGCACCCAAATGAAGTATGTTCATATATAAATAGCTTACCTTATGTTAATTCAAGTGAATTATGTTTGAATTAACTAACTTGTGTTGTTGATGGTGCTTAGGCTTGTGCCAAGCTTATGTTGGATAATGTTATGCTTAATCTTAATGTTAAGTATTGAAATGGTAAGTTATATTCATGTTTTACGAACTTACTAAGAATTATGTCCTTACGTAGTTTTCTTTTCTATGTTTTATAGATAATCAAAAGCTTGATCGATTTAGAAGCTTGTCAGAGATCTATCACACTATCCAGCGATTATATCAGTAGTTTTTAATGTTTTGGCGAAGGTTATAATGGCATGTATAGGTGGACTTATGTTTGATGTTTTGTTGAATGCTTAGATGTTGATTTTTGGTATGTATAAGTTGGTTGTTTTGGTACTATTTTGATGATGGTTGAATTATGTCATTTTTGTGTTTATGATGCATAAATGGTATGGCTCAAATGGTAAGTTTATATTGAAATGGTATAGGTCAAGTTATGGAATGTTTTGATATGGAAAAGAACTAGATGTTTATGAATGAAATGTGATCAAGTATATGTATATGTTTAGGTATATTTGTATGGTTGCATTTGAGGTGCCTTGTATAACATATTGGTTGAATGATATTAGACTATTGAATTGGTCATTTCATGTTGGATTTGGTCATGTTATAATGCCTTGATCATGTGTTCAAAATGCTTTTAGGTACATGCTTGTTTTGGTGATGGAAATGGCTTGATTTTAGCCAATTTCATGTCCACATCACATAAGACACGGGCATGTGACTCAGTCCTACATGGCACATGGCTGTGTGTCCTCTGTAGGTTTTAATGCATGTAAGTCAGGCTATTACACGGCCTGACACACGGGCATGTGTGACTATTTTGAGAGTTACACGACCTAACACACGAGCACGTGGCTTGGCCATGTGACCCAACTCAAAGAGTTACACGGGTGTGGACACAGGCTGGGACACGGTCGTGTGTCCCTATTTCGATTGTTACATGGCCTGAGACACTAACGTGTGCCTCAGCCATATAAGTCATATGGCTGTGTGACCTCTGCAGTCCAAATTTTCTAATTTTTCCTTAAACTTTCCAAATGTTTCCAATTTAGTCTCGAATTGTTGTTAAAGTATTTTTTGGGCCTCGAGGGCTCGATTTAGGGACGATATGTATATGAATGAATGCTTTATATCATGTTATGTCAATGTATGAAATGTATGATTTAATGTTCAAATTGTACGGTAATGATCCATAATCTTATTCCGATAATGGATACGGGTTAAGAGTGTTACACTTATTAAGTTCATAATTATTTGCTTGTAAAGTTTACTGACTGCATGGGTGTATTGATGACAAATTTTGGTAAGAAAACACTGTGTGAATGTGTATAAAATGTTTGGACTAAAGTTTGTAAATAAAAATAAAATTTTTTTATTTTTATTTTTTAAGCATGAGTTAATATTTGACACTATAGTGAATTTTTTTATTTCAAAAACAGCCTTCAAAATTTTTCATGTGTCCCCTTTTTAAAATATTTTTTTATTACTTGTGAACCCTTAATTTTTTTTATAAAATCTAAAAACTTCACTATAGTATACCAAATTTTTGACAGCTAGTAATATTTTCCCTTTTAATCATAACAACTAATCTTAAACTGCAGTTAACCACAGGTTTTGGAAGCAGAATTTGAAGTAAATAAAAATATAGATAAAAGATTTTTCAGGGTAAATATAGATAAAGTTGGTATCTCCTTCATTATTGGTTAATCACTTAATTTCGTCCCTTGCTTTTTTTCTATTAGAAACGTATACCTCAATGGCGAACAGTGCCAACTTTTTCCAGCATAAATATTCTCCATCAATCACTCTAAAATTTGCACCACTAGCCTCTTTCACAACAGCATCAAACAAATAATTCTAATGATGATGATGATGAGCAACAAGCCCTCCTTTAAGAAAACCAATTCATTTCCCTTAAAAACCCAACAAGCACCAAACTCCCAGGATCAACCAACCAGCTACTGGAGATCTCCCCATCATCATCATCATACGATTGAATTCCCTACATCCCCTGAGGTTCCCGAGCAGGGAGACCAAATCTTCCATGCCGCTCACCCGCAACATCCCATCTCCCAAACGTACCTCCCCGACCTCTTCACCTGCGCTTCCTGCAAGGAATTCGGTTCCGGTCTCCGATTCACCTGCACTGACTGCGACTATCAGCTGCACGATTTTTGCGCCTTAGCCCCTCCTGCTCTTAAGAGACACGCCATCCACCCTCTTCACAAGCTCATTTTCTTTCACAAACCTGGTAATTTTTACTCTCTCTTTCTAATAATCTATATGGTAATTATTACCCTTTTGAAACAGTCTCTTTTATTTTTCAATTTCAACTTGCAAGTAAATTATTTCTATAATTTCTTATATAAACCATAACCATAATTTTCATAAACAATAATTAACTGCTTAGTTTCTACTTCAAGTTTCAAAATGGTAACTTGAAAAAAGTACTGCTGATGACATAAAGATACCATGTAATCATTATGCTGTTCATGTCATGATTTTTTTTCATTTTACGAACTTTAATTGATAATATATATGATAATATACACTACATGATTATTTTTTGGGAAAATAATAAACTTTAGAAAATATATAAATATATGATTAACTTTTGTACTCGTAAAAGATTATTAAAACAATATTTTTGACATAATAGTAATTTTTAAAAGGTTATTAAAGGACAATAATTTTTCAAGAGAGTGGAATTTTGTTTTCAATAGAAAGTGAATGGTTTTACGAATATATTTTACAATTTAATATACTTAATTATTCTTATTTAAATTATTATTTAATTAAGTGTTTTAGAGATTGAGAATGAGAAGTTTTGGTAAGTAACTCAGTCAAGCATAGATGAACTCTACTTACTTGTAAATTACTGTGAATGATATATATATGGTTATTCATAAATATTTAGTGTTAGTTTATAATTGAATTTAAAAATATTTTTAAAATTTCTTTTAAAAATTTCAATAACGTATACTGCTATTAAAAAGTGATTTTAGGAAATAAAATAATAATGTTAGATATTTTATTGTAAAGTAAAAAATTTAATGGCAGAATAAAAATATAACTTGATTGAAAAATACTTTTAAAAGTCATAAACTAAAAACTTTAGTTTTTAACTTGGGCATTAAAATCTTATTTTAAAATTAATGTTTGGTTTAAAATGTTATTTTTATCATTTTATTATTTAAAATCAGTGTATGAGTTAAAAAAGTTATTTTTAACTTCAATAATAAACAAAACCTTAACCATTCATGCTCACAGACGATTCTAAAAGGGATTAGTAGGTGCCCTCCTCCTAAATTATTTTAAATATGTTTTAAAATTTATGAATATAATATTATTTTTAAAATTTTAAATTATACTTTACCCTCGTAATTTTGATTTTGATTCTCTTATAAAACTTTTCATTTGATATGATAAATTTAGTATTATTTTTAACTTAAACTTAATTTAGTTTAATTATCTCTCACTTGTATTTTACTTCCTTTATGTATATAATGTTTTTAAATATGAAATGATTTTATATCTATTTTAATTATTTTGGTTAGGTATATTTTTTTAATATTAAAACAATTTTTACCATCAAAGCCGTTAACATTAAACTTTAATTGCTATTAAATTTACATATACAACATTAATTATGATATTTAAATTTTTAACTTTTTATTTCATTAAAATAAATTTATATACTACTTGCAATACTAAAATCATATATAATATTTAAATTTAATTTTTTTGGTGAAACAACTTAAGAAATTCTAAAAGACGCTAAAAGTTATGTCTTACTTGATAATTGTAATCACCACATTAGTGATCCACTTACACTAATATAAAACTTAAGTGATTTTACACTTTTCATAATTTTATACAATTAATATTTTAAAATTTCAACAGTTAAATTTGTCAAGATAATTTGTATTTGCCATGTATATAAATTTTTATTCGATCCAATATCTTTTGCATATCAATTTAAAGTATTATTTATATTAATATGTATATATATTTATTTAATAATTTTTTTATGTAAAATGATAGTTAGAATATTTTAATTTATGCTAAACTTGATTAGTATAATTTACATAAATGGAACATAAATTATGACCGTTAAATTATTAAATTATTAGTTTATAAAAATTATAAAATAATTATTAAATCATTTAAATTTTACACTGGACTAAGTAGATATTTCCTCAATTTTTATACTCAATCATTTATATTCAAATGAAGTGTTAAAAAAATGAACTTATCCAAAGCGGATAGAACCCATTAGTACTTGGAAACCTAACAAATTGTTTTTATATTATAAGTAATCTTGTTTCTCACTAAAATAACTGAGCTAGATTCTTGACTAATAACGACTTAAATATAAGTTGTGTTAGAATATGTTGATGCTATTATAACTTTATGACAAAAATATTCGGTTTTAGTTAAAGGTGGAATATTGAAATCGAGGTGCGAGATCTGTGACAAGCCAACCAAAGGAAGCGTTTTCAAGTGCACTATCTGCAGTTTCCAGATGCACCCATGCTGTGGAATGTTGTCAACCGAAATCTTCAACATATCACTCCATCCACACACTCTAAGGCTCTTGCCAATGCCTGGCCAGTCATCGAATGGCGACCCTGCTGGCTTGGCCTGCGGTGAGTGCAATCTGAGGAGATCAGGAAGAGTGTACCGTTGCACCATCTGTGATTATTATCTCCACGCAGTGTGCGCTAAGAACATGGTGAATGGACTTCGAGCCAATGGGTTCAAAGGCATCGAAAAGGCGAGCATGATAGGGACTGCAGCCAAGGTTGCTTCTCAAGTGGTGAAGGAATTCATTGGAGGGCTCATTGAAGGGCTTGGAGAAGGGGTTGGACAAGTCCTGATTCAATCTGCTGCTAGGGGATCAAGGTGCCACATTAATAGCTCACCTAGAATTGCAAAAAACGTTTCTTAAGTTAAATATATATGTATATGTTTTGTTGTATAAGCTATCATATATGTTCAATATTTTTTGTTTGTTTGTTTAGCAGTTGATGGAAGCTCTGAGTTATAGTTTGCAGATGGGAAAGTGTTGCAGCAATTGGTATATACATATATATCACTGATTGATTCCGTCAAGTATTATTATTACGATTAAATGATAGTATATGGTTTCTGTAAATTATTTTTTATTCCAAATATAATTAATGAAATTGAACCCAACATTCTAGAGTTTTTAGTCCATGGAGCTTTTTTTTCTTTGAAAACAGAGGCTTGAACCGTGTTTTGGAACGGATAATCATGCATTATACATTCAACGGATCGTTGGGTTTGAAGTGGAAGTTTAATTCCAAATACATGCCAAGTTTAAACAGATTGAATATACTGAAATATTCTTTTCGTGCAATTATGGTAAGACAAGCGTTTTCTAAGTTCCACCGTTCTAATAGAATTATAATTCAATTCAAATTAATCAAAGTAAGGGTTACTGCTTCATTGCTATTTCTGTTAGAAACCTGCGGGTTGAGGTGAGTTTGGATTAAGTTTATTTTAGATTCTAATTGTTTGGGAGTTCAATTTTTTTGAGTTTGGATTTTTTTAGACTCAGATTTTTAGGACTCAGGCTTGGATCGAATTGTGCGGATTCTGACGGATTCAAATAATTTTAAATTTTATAAGTTATAAATATTTTAATTTTAAATATAATAATTTATTTTATTTTTATATGATGACAACACAATTGAATTTGCATTATAAAAAGTATAAATTATATATACTTAATAGAGTTATTTTATGTAAATTAATTAAAGTGGTTATTGTATTTAAAATTTATTAATATATGATATTATATGAATTAATTAAAATATTTTTATTGTTCATAATTATATTATATCTATAATTGTATAATTACTTATCTTTCTTCTTAAATTTATAAACTTAATATTCATACTCTAAAAATATTTATTCTAAAATTCAAATTTATTTTACTAAACCTGACTCAAATAATATACTCATTATTACCAAACTCAAAATAAACTAATTATACCCAAATCTCCTGTCCAAAATACAAAAATATAAACCTAATATCCAAATACAATTTGTAAAAGTTAAAAGCTCAATTCAAAATCTAATTTAATAAAAGTAATTTTTTAAGAAATTAAATTTTAATAATATTTTTGTTTTGCTAGTTATAATTATATACATGTATTTTAGTATCCTAATTACGCATAACTATTGATGCTATATCTTTTACAATAATATATATAATAATAGTTATGTATATTTATACTTATGAAATATATTATTTCATTATATAACACTATATCACATATGTAACACCGTCTACCAAACCCGAATTATCGGATTCGGATATTGGGTGCTACAATACTTAAAAATTTAATAAAAATTTTAGAACTGGTGTAACCCAATTACAACAAACTCCTTATTTATTTCTACACAACCGTTAAAAAGAAGTTCTCATTAAATACGGCAAAATCTTAAATATAGTGTACAAGTCATTACAACTTAAAACTTGGTTAAAGATAGACTCAAACATGGTGTAGAATACAATTTTTCATATCCCTACGGTGTCCTCAGTATGCATGATATCACCACTCGAGCAGCCTCCTTGGCGCATTCCTGGCTTGGTTCCCTTTAGCATACCAACTCTTTTCTCAGAACCTGCATCATATCGAACACTCATAAGTTCAAATGAACTTAGTGAATCTCAATTTAGGATTACCTTAAAGGCTTACTGTTGAACTCCACTTCTCGAAGAATCAAAATCTTTTTATTCAGCCTTTGGTGAACGTTCTTCTAAATTCCTGTTGTATACGTGTACGCCAACTTCCACACTTAGGCCATCATATACACATTTCTCCTGATCGGTGAATTACCAAAACCACTACTTAATGTAGATCTTATTTCCCACACTATAGATAGGTAGAAAATAAGTACGTTTCCTGGAGTGACAATCATGCAGAGGTTTCTTTCAGCAGTTTCTCACACAAACAGGTGTTGAATATTTCTCTTAGATATTGTTCTTGACAAATACTTATACTAACTCTTTTAGATGAACTTCATACAGATCCTACCTTTGGCGGAATCTAGTTCAAAATTTAATAGCTATCAAAATACCAGTTAAATCATATCTTCAATCAACGCAGACTAAACCTATTATGATGGATGAAACATTTTAAGTTACCCTATGGAATTCTAAACAACCATGTTACGCACCATTAGAACGCATCGATTTGGCAAACAACTTAGACTCTAGATATGTTCTATACATAGCGTGAAGAAACTTAGATTTGTCGAATACCATAGAATTAGATAACTTCCATACATAGCGTAGACAAACTCAAGTCTAATGAACACTAGACCACTCATAATTACGAATATGTCAGATCTCTATGCTAATGAACTACTATGGAGGATTCTTCAAAAACACTATTGAGAACTCTTTTAGGAAATACCTTTAGGGAAAATTCAAATTTCTTCACAAGGCTATCCAAATAGGGATATCTTCAAACTTACTTAGATTTCTTCTATAGAGTCAGCTAGAAAAGAAGTCTCAAGGCTTACCAGATCTCGCCACAAAGGCAATAGACCAAATTTCGCCTCTAGGGCGTTATGGGATACACCACAAAGGCTTCACATAATATGCCACAAAGACTATAGAATACACCACAAAGGCATAACAGAAAATGCCACATAGGCTTTCTAGAGAATTTCGTGTTTACTGTCCCTGTGGACCATCTCTGTTGGGTGTCATGGGGCTTCTCCCACATGGTCTTACACATATCTTCATGTCGTGTTCTGGCAGTCCGGTTTACATCTCACTAGACGTTACACCATGATTATTATCATATAATGTTATGGGTCTCTACCACCTGGTCTTACATATATCTTCATGTCTAAATCTGGTTAGCATTATAGTTGCCCTACCAAAGACATCACATATACGAGTACATATATCACGTCATATATCGACTGTAACACCCCTAACCTGTATCCATCATCAGAATAAGGTTTCAGAGCATTACCAAAACTTTCAGAACAAATTTTTAGATAATTCTCATAAATTACTATTCATTAATCGAAATCATTCAAAACATCCCTTTATTCGACCCTCGAGGCCCAATATGAGCACCAAAATTAAGTCGAGACTATAACACCCCTTACTCGTATCTAATGCCAAGACTAGGTTCAATGCATTACCGGGCTAAAACATTAACATTCACACAAAACCGACCGTGAATTTTTTTTCAAATTTAAAACTTTTTAATTTCATGCAAATTGTCCCTTATAAGGACTTACGAGGCCCAAAACATACATTGAAGGTGATTTGAGATTAACCGAGGACTTTAGAAAACTTTAGGGCAACTTAAAAAAATTTTCTTACTTTGGGAGTCACACGCCCATGTGGGTAGGCCATGTGATTACACACGCTCTTGTGGCTTGGGACACGCCCGCATGTTTACTATTGGGCATTCTGTTTGCAATAATTAGGGTGCAGAGGACACACGGTCTAACCACATGCCCCTAGGGCAGACTGTGTGTCACACACGGCCTAGATAAGCGCTCGTGTGTCTACCCGTGTGGACAAATTTGAGGCTATTTTACAAGCCATTTGTCACCCTTAAATGCTCCTTTACTCATTCATCTAAGATGACATGCAACCTAGTACATTTAGTCACTTAAAGCTCACAAATGTGATTATGCCATGCCTTTGTAATGACAACATGTCGCTTATCCAAAACATCATACTTTTATATGGCATTCCACACTAATTTCATATTCATTCATTATGCTAAACCTACTTTTAATTTACCTAATTATACCATAGATTGAACATACTTATTAACCATGATTTATTAACTTAGCACATGTGCCATTCATTACACATCTCATCCACAAACAAACATATCAAATATAAAAACATTGCATGCATGTATAATTGATTAGGGTTACAACCCAAATGATCAACATTGACCATATCACATGGCCATATACAAAATAAATCAAATATTTCTATAAGCCAACACATTTGACTAGAACAATATGACAATAACAAAAAGACCAAGTCCCTATACATGCCATACTCAAAATATTGAGACTAACTATACCTCAAATGTCCAATTGATAGTGTGATCGAGCCTCCGACTTTCTTCGACCCCTGAGTTGGCTTAGCAATACTATAAGAAAATGGGAAAAAAGAGGGGAGTAAGCATGAAGCTTAGTAAGTTCACATGCAAATAAATAGCAACAATAATCATATATATATATATACATTAGTGAGATAGCATAGATTTACTTATGTGTTATTCTGAACTCATAGATATAACTCAAATTTGTAAACATAACTACACATTTTCAATCTTACAAAAAATTCATCACATATTGAGCTCATACATGTGAGTTTATCGTACATACCTGTACCAACTCAAATCACAATGTCATATTCCCTCTTCATTGATTTACTTTTCGATTGACTCACAAGTTTACCCGTTGAACACTCGGAATATTCACGGAAGACTTGCACATAGTGCTTCAAATGTAGCCACATGCTACCTTATATCACAATCACATATTGCTTGCTCACGAGCTAATCATGGGCCTGCTCACACAAGCTGACAGTCAGGACGTAACTACTCGAGCTACTCACACAAGCTAACAGGTACCCGCAACACAGCCGGGCTACCCAGCCACCGGTAGGACATACAAGACCAGCACCCGGATTCACATATCACATTTACACATATGTTCATGAGCTCATATCCATATAGTTCCTAGTGACATGTCATACTGTATCCTAAATTATTCCTAAGGTTCAAACGGGGTTTTCTCGATATCTCATGTTCGTCGAATTCATTCACAATCTCGTGCTCATAGATTACAACATCATTCACACACTTGACATAATAAGTAATCATATAAACTCATACATTAACAAAATATCAAAAACATGATATATCATTGCAACATGTACACATGAACTTACCTCGGTACAAAATGATGGTCATCGAGCCTAATATGTAACACCCCTTACCCGTGTCCTACGTCGGCACAGGGTACGAGGCATTACAGGACTTAAATACAATCAATCATGTAAAAATTGACCATAAAATTTTGTTCTATTTAAAAAATTTCATACATATGCTTATCGTCCCTTATATGGGCCTACGGGGCCCAAAACATACACTCAGAGTGGTTCGAGACCAAACCGTAAACATATGAAACTTTTGCAACACTTAGGAAATTTTCGCACTTTGAAGAGTCATACGCCCGTGAGGGCTGGCCGTGTGGGTTTCACACGCTCGTGTCTGCAGCCCGTGTAACTCTCTGTTTATGATGTCAGCAAATATTTAGAGTCACACGACCAAGTCACACACCCGTGTGCTAAGGCCGTGTCCCCTACATGGCTGAGACACACGACCGTGTGGTCAACACTTAGGCTATTTTTCAAGCCTTTATGTTACCCTTAATCCTTCACATCTTTATACACACTAAGGGCACATATCATGAAATCATTTTAATGATTTAGCATCTCATATTAAGACACATTCATAACATTAACGCCAACCAATATGGCCAACAAGCATAATCACACCACTTCATCACAAGCATTAGAACATAGCATAGATAGATAGGTTCACAAACCATAATCAAAATGAGACACACCTCTTGGCCATATACAAATAACTCAATATAAGCCAATACATTTGGCTAATCATAATAACACATAACATAGAGATAAGTCTCTATACATGCCACTCACTTAAAACGTTTAACATATATCAATATTACAAAGGTGATGGCTTGATAATGTGATGCTGCCTCCGACGATTTCCAATCCCGAGCTAACCTAACAACACTAAAGAAAAGGAAAAGAAGGGAGTAAGTTTTATAGCTTAGTAAGACCGTATGTAAATAATAAGCAATTTATCAACTTGTTTCTCAAGGTAATACAACCATATTTGCACTTTTAATTATGTTCAGGTCAAGTTGTTTTCTCTAGTCACAGTCATTAAATTATTTATATCTTGAGCTATAGAACTCCAAAAAGATCCACTAATTTTCCCTAAAACTATACTCATATATCTTCTTACCATAAAATTTTCAAAATTTTTGGTCTAGTCAATAAGTACAATTTATTCTTTAAAGTCACCCCTGTTTTGCTGTCTGACAGTTCTGACCCCTCTCTACTAAAAATTAATTATCTCATAGTACGTGACTCAGATGATATTCCTGTCTATTTCTCCTGAAATTAGTCTCATAAAGAATTCTGAGCATATAAATTATAACCTATAACTATTTTTCTACAATTTTTAATGATTTTCTCAAATCGGAATACGGGATTTCAAAATGTTCTAACTCTATCTTACACAAATTCAAATATCTCATAATATGAAATTCTTTTGCTTAAATGTTTCTTTTATAAGAAACAAGACTCGACAAGCTTCAATTCCATATATTATTCAGTCTCTAACTCACTTTATACTATTTTTTGTGTATTTTCTAAGTCAGACTGCTGCTGCTGTCCAAAACTATTTTAGTGTAAAATAATGGTAACTAAGCTTATAACACCTTTACAAACCATTTTAAACATCATGGTTAAAAAAAATATTGGTAATCATAAGCATAGAGACATAATCACAAGGTCATCAATATTTCATTCTCATAGGCATAGCTTACTTATTTGTATCCTTACCAAAGATGCATTCATTTCATGATCGTATTAGTATTTGAGCTTCGAGTACATAATTCATATTCATCCCGTTTTAAAAATTAAAATTTACAAAGGAATCAAACTCAATTACTTAAGAACTTACCTCGGATGTTGTCGAACGATTTCAACGGCTATTCGATCACTTTTTCCTTTCCCCCATCCGACTTTGATCCTCTAAGCTCTTGAGCTAAATCAAACAATTTACTTCCCAAATCAAACATAGTCATACGGCATCCATGTACATTTTAGAACCAATTCACTTGAATTAATTGCCCACTTAAGTCTCTCATCATTTCATTTTCAAATTTGTATATTTGGTAAGTCACATTAGACCATTATACATATAGCTTTGATACATTTTATACTAGCCGAAATGTGCCATCAAGATATGCTTTACTCAAATAATTTACCTTGGCCGAACATGTACAATGTTTTGTAGCTTAATAATTATAATATAACATCAAGTACTCATTTTACTCATGTGGCCGATTATATACTTAATACATTCTACAAATATGGTTACTTGTATTGACTAAATACCATTTTGTTTCAAGTTCAAAACTCGGCTAATACACCTATATACACTAGTAATCAAATACTAACATTTGCACTTCACCTTAATAGCTAGCTTGGCAAACCTTAATTTAACATATAATTGTTCATAACACAATTAAAGCATCCTCTCCATTCCATCAATTCAAAACACATACATTACTCAATAATATTCAAAATCATATTCGGCCTTAGTACACACTTGTTAGCCGATTTTTCTCCATTTAGCAACTAATGCACATATGTGCTCATTTGTTAGACTCTACTTCACCTAACTACCATTTCTCATCCAAATAACATGAACAACAACCATATTTCTCTTCTACTTCCTACCATGGCCGAATGCTCAAGACACCATACCATTTCAAATTTGGTCATGGGTTAAGCAAAGAGCTTAATGACTAACTCAAAAAAAATGCTAGAAATCCAAGAATCATCCTTGACTTACCTTGATTTAGCTAACCACCATAGCTGAATTTTTTTTCCAAGCTTTTTCTCTTCTAGTCACGGCAATGGGGAGCAAAGATGACAACTTTGGTTTCTCCTCCCATTACCACATGTTTTATTATTCTTAATTCCTTATTTTATTTTGTAAACTAATAATGCTAATAGAAAATACATATTTTCATCCATGACCCATACCATGGCCTGCCACTACCTATTATAAATGGAAATTTGACATGCAAACCCCTCATTTTTATAACATGCATTAATAGGTCCTTATAGATTAACCTATCACATTTCAAAAGTGTCACACATAAGTCCTATTAACTAAATTCACATGCAATTAACTAAATCAAAGCTTAAAACTTTCACACACTCATATTCACATATTTTAGACAATAAATATTATACTCAAATACTTCGGTGACTCGGTTTAGCGGTCCCGAAACCACTTTCCGACTAGGGTCAATTTAGGGCTGTCACAACTCTCCCCCACTTAAGAAATTTTCGTCCCCGAAAATCTTACCGGCAAAATCTTACCGGTAACTCTCTCTCGTTGAGTTCTCTAGATCCCACCTAGTTTCCTCAACTCTGAACTTACACTTCAGTGCTTTAACTAACAAAACTTTCTTAGTTTGATCATAATAAATCACAAAGATCCACAAAATTGACATTTACTCACTTACTTTTCATTTCGGTAATAACACACATAGGTATAACACAATTTACTCCTAGGTATAGGCTCGAACCCCACACACAGGTTCTACCCTACTTAACCCAAAGTCCGAATAAACTCGACAGCCATAAACTAATTAGGCTATTAGCCTAGTATACACTTCACCAGTCCCAAACCTACTAGGCACAAGGCCTGAATAACTCAAATATATATATATTCATTGGGTTCATGACAACACTCATTTAACACCTTATGAAAAATATATATATATATATATATATATATATTTATACATGTAACTTAGATAATCTTTCACACACCCATTCATCAATAAAGCACTATCAATAAGAATTTAATACTATTATTTATCTTCGGCTATTTCAAGTAACCACTGATACAGTAGCTGAAGGTTTTAAATTCTCAATTTAGCAACATATATAAGCTGATACGAGATTATGTTAACATCTTGCATCAATATTTAACTTAACTTATTTCCAAAGGAAAAATCAACTTCTACGTACCTGAACATTTATTTCATTTAGCACATTCTTTCATAGTTAATGTTACCCGTATACAGTCGAATAAGCATAAAGCCTAATATAATATACTGACATGAGATTTATTCTAGAACATAACTCATATATCCAAAATTATCACCATTCATCAGAAATTCTTACCAACTTTCAAATGTCGAAACTTAGTCAAAATAATTTCTTGAACATGATTAACAAAATAGTGTTTATTCACAATAGCACATATAACTGCATATACCGAGAATCTCGTATTTATAATGTATATATATATCACATACCTTGTCAATTTAATGTCTCGAACTTATTTCATTACCAATTTAACACAATGTTGTATAATCTCCGACTCTAATTAGTTCACCAGTGTTTAGTCCGTTTAATGAATTTTCTCTTTAGGTCTTACTTACTATTACAAATCAATGCCATCGTCTCACACGAGGTCATACATGAAACACACTTCACATATGCAGTGCCCACTAACTGATTTCGCACACATAGTACTCGATTAAAGAACTCGCACACATAGTGCCTCAATTACCAATCTCGCACACATAGTGCTCGATTGAAGAACTCGCACACATAGTGCCTCAACTACTGATCTGGCACACATAGTGCTCGGTTGAAGAACTTGCACACACAGTGCCTCATGATTCCAGCACGAATGCCTTCGAGGTTTAGCCCGGATATATCACGAGCACGAATGCTTTTCGGGACTTAGCCCGGATACATCACTAGCACGAATGCTCTTCGGGACTTAGCCCTGATATATCACTAGCACGAATGCTCTTCGGGACTTAGCCCGGATATATCACTAGCACGAATGCTCTTCGGGACTTAGCCCGGATATATCACTAGCACGAATGCTCTTCGGGACTTAGCCCGGATTATCACTAGCACGAATGCTCTTCTGGACTTAGCCTGGATATATCATACTGAACTTTTATACATATTTATCCATCAAGTATACATTTCACTAATTTATCACATTCCTTAGGGCCTATATTTCTAGTACGCACATGATATATGCATATCATAAAATTCATTGCATCATTTGAAAAAGGCACATAGCAAAATCAACAAGTACATTTCACATAGCATATCATATTCGTAATTCACTCTTTTCTCAATTTTGACACATCATAAGCATGTTCCAATGCTCTCAATACCATCTACCACACTGCTCAGATCAAAATTTATTATTATACGAAAAACACATTTTAACTGTCAGAAATCATCACACTATCATTTTATCACTTTATGGCATGTATAGCTAGACTCACACGAGCTACGTTAGTCCTAGAATCAACTAAACCGTAGCTCTAATACCAATAAAATGTAACACCCCTATCCCGTAACCATCACCGGAATAGGTAAGGGGAATTACCGGACTTGTGACTCATGTCAGAACCGTAAAATTTTGAACTTTTTCTTGAAATAAAGATCATTCATTTAAATAAGTACTAAGCATGACCAGGATAAAATTTAAACTTCTAAGTAAACATTCAAAAGATGCCATTTTGCATGGCTTATATACATTAACCAAAATATTCTTCCGCCACTAGTCTATTCTATACATGCCATAAAATAATTCAAAACATAACAGTAACAAGCAGTGGATAGTGATAGTGTGACTAGTTGCTGACGATCCCCGAGCCTGTAGCTTCCAAATGAGATCTATAAAACAGAGGAAACAAAGTAAACAGAGTAAGCATTACAATGCTTAGTAAGTTTTAAGCAGTGTCAACAGATAATAATCAAATTATAACATAGTTGTTCGTATTTTTATTTCACTCTTCCTTCGGGCATACTATCCCTTTACCGAATATGCACATCTCATCATATACAATAGGCAGATAAACTTTCACATAAAAGTGAGCTCATGTGACATAGATATATTGTATAATTTCACATAACCTCTCACACCGATCCGATGTCACATAATCATAAGAATAGTCTCATAGATTGCTCACGATGCATCACATAAGCGCTTTATGATTTAGTTTAAATCAAGCTCACATATAAACTTGGAGTACATACTGCTTAACCTTTCGCATTGAATATATTTATAAGCAATTCTTATTGCGAAGTCTTATAGCTTTAAACTCTACTCGGATTATCTATGAGACCTTTAGCTCAAATGAAGTCTCCACAGAAGTCATGGTCTTAACCTGCACATAGTCACCACATATGGTCATCTGGTCTTTAATCTCGGGTTTACATCATAGAGTTTCATACATATTTATTCACATGTTACAAAATTCACATCGACTATCATATTTGTAATTCATTTACCTCATCAAATATCTAATAAAACACACCTTCCGCCGTTTGTCATTTGGCCACAATATATATATACACATCTCATACATTTCTCACATTAGCCATTTGGCTTTACCACATATCCATCTCATACACATTTCGCATTAACCATTCGGCTTTCCCACATATATACACTTCCACGTTCATCACATTGGCCATTCGGCCTTATCACACATATGCATGTTCACATTCATCACATTGGCCATTCGGCCTTATCACATATATACATGTTCACATTCATCACATTGGCCATTCGGTCTTATCACACAAATGCATGTTCACATTCATCACATTTGCCATTCAGCCTTAGCACACAAATGCATGTTCACATTCATCACATTTTCCATTTGGCCTTAGCACACAAATGCATGTTCACATTCATCACATTTTCCATTTGGCCTTATCACATATATACATGTTCACATTCATCACATTGGCCATTCGGTCTTATCACACAAATGCATGTTCACATTCATCACATTTGCCATTCGGCCTTAGCACACAAATGCATGTTCACATTCATCACATTTGCCATTCGGCCTTAGCTCATATATACACATTCACATCCATCACATAAAATCCTAAATCAAAATATAAATTTTCATGTATTCACATCACAATTATCCAAATATACTTCACATACCACATATACTTTCACTTTGTCTTGGCTAAATCTACATCTATCATTTTCCAATGAATAATTCAATTTCAAGCCATACTATCATTTCATATTCGAATACTTATAAACTTACAATTTCACAAATTTTAATATCAAAGATCCATCTAACACTCATATATCATTTTATAATATCACAATTTAGAATTCACGTATGGGTTTAATCAATAGCTTATGAGCAACTAAAACAAGTTTTATCCATGTTTACAACATAACCACAAATTCTCTACAAGCTGTTTTCCTGAGCAACAGTCGTTAAATTATTTGTAACTGGGGTTACGAAATTCCAAATTATGTGCCGTTAATTTTCCATGAAAATAGACTCGTATATCCTCTATCCAAAAAATTTTCAGAATTTTTGGTTTGGCCAATCAATACCAGATTTTTCTCAAAGTTTCCCCTATTTTACTGCTTGACTACTCTGACTACTCTTCACTAAGAATTTAATTTCTCATTGTACAGAATTCAAAATGTGTTTTCGTTTATTTTGTTTGAAATTAGACTCATTAAGGAGTCTAAGCGTAAAATTTTATCTTATAATCATTTTTGTACGATTTATAATGATTTTCCGAATACTAAACAGGGGATTTCGGAGCCATTCTGACTCTGTCTCACACAACTTTTAAAATCTCATTATCGGCAACCCCTTTACTTACACGATTTCTTGTATATGAAACTAGATGCATCAAGCTTTAATTGCATAATTTATTCAGCCTTTATCTCAACTCCCACAATTTATGGTAATTTTTCCAAAACACGCTACTGCTGCTGTCCGTAGCAGATTTATACAATTTACTCTGTAAAGTTCTCATTCACATATTTAAAACATAATATCATATATGCCGTCATTTAGAAAAGTCATTGACCTTAACGTATATACATAATTCATATTCATCCCGTTTTAAAACTTAAAATTTACAAAGGAATCAAACTCAATTACTTAAGAACTTACCTCGGATGTTGTCGAACGATTTCAACGGCTATTCGATCACTTTTTCCTTTCCCCCATCCGACTTTGATCCTCTAAGCTCTTGAGCTAAATCAAACAATTTACTTCCCAAATCAAACATAGTCATACGGCATCCATGTACATTTTAGAACCAATTCACTTGAATTAATTTCCCACTTAAGTCTCTCATCATTTCATTTTCAAATTTGTATATTTGGTAAGTCACATTAGACCATTATACATATAGCTTTGATACATTTTATACTAGCGAAATGTGCCATCAAGATATGCTTTACTCAAATAATTTACCTTGGCGAACATGTACAATGTTTTGTAGCTTAATAATTATAATATAACATCAAGTACTCATTTTACTCATGTGGCCGATTATATACTTAATACATTCTACAAATATGGTTACTTGTATTGACTAAATACCATTTTGTTTCAAGTTCAAAACTCGGCTAATACACCTATATACACTAGTAATCAAATACTAACATTTGCACTTCACCTTAATAGCTAGCTTAGCAAACCTTAATTTAACATATAATTGTTCATAACACAATTAAAGCATCCTCTCCATTCCATCAATTCAAAACACATACATTACTCAATAATATTCAAAATCATATTCGGCCTTAGTACACACTTGTTAGCCGATTTTTCTCTATTTAGCAACTAATGCACATATGTGCTCATTTGTTAGACTCTACTTCACCTAACTACCATTTCTCATCCAAATAACATGAACAACAACCATATTTCTCTTCTACTTCCTACCATGGCCGAATGCTCAAGACACCATACCATTTCAAATTTGGTCATGGGTTAAGCAAAGAGCTTAATGACTAACTCAAAAAAAATGCTAGAAATCCAAGAATCATCCTTGACTTACCTTGATTTAGCTAACCACCATAGCTGAATTTTTTTTCCAAGCTTTTTCTCTTCTAGTCACGGCAATGAGGAGCAAAGATGACAACTTTGGTTTCTCCTCCCATTACCACATGTTTTATTATTCTTAATTCCTTATTTTATTTTGTAAACTAATAATGCTAATAGAAAATACATATTTTCATCCATGACCCATACCATGGCCGGCCACTACCTATTATAAATGGAAATTTGACATGCAAACCCCTCATTTTTATAACATGCATTAATAGGTCCTTATAGATTAACCTATCACATTTCAAAAGTGTCACACATAAGTCCTATTAACTAAATTCACATGCAATTAACTAAATCGAAGCTTAAAACTTTCACACACTCATATTCACATATTTTAGACAATAAATATTATACTCAAATACTTCGGTGACTCGGTTTAGCAGTCCCGAAACCACTTTCCGACTAGGGTCAATTTAGGGCTGTCACAGCCATGGCCCAGACATGGTCTTACACTGGCTCATACATCAAGTCGATGCCATGTCCCAGACATGGTCTTGCACTGACTATCGCAATTGAGGCCGATGCCATGTCCCAGACATGGTCTTACACTGACTCTTACATATCCATGCGGATGCGATGTCCCAGACATGGTCTTACATTGACACATCTCATAGCCGATGCCATGTCCCAGACATGTCTTACACTGGCTCACATATCGAGGCCGATGCTATGTCTTAGACATGGTCTTACACTAGCTCTGGTCCCAATGCCGATACTATGTCCCAGACATGGTCTTATACTGGCTGTCATAATGTGGCCGATGCATGTTCCAGACATGTCTTAGACTAACACACATGTCACATAAATGTCATGGCATGAATATCCAATCTATTCTTACGGTTCAACCGAGAGTTTATCTCATTAAGTCTCATCATACATTTCTCATAGCCCCATTCAAGCATTTTATGAAAAATTAATCATTCAATGCATAATAACAATAAAGTTGTTAATATATACGCATAACTTACTCGTTTCAATAGAATATCATATTCCATCAAATTTCCAATGTATTCAATCATCACATAAATGTTATTAACATTGGCATCACTTTCTCATATACAATATCATCAACATATATTCAATACAATTCATAGCAAGATAGATTTCAAGTATATTAACAATAGCATGGATATCATGCTTATTTAATCACACGGACTTACCTCAAATGTAATTTCGGCTAATTACTTCATTTTAGTCCATAACCTCGTACTTTCTAATTTAAGCCCGAATCTCAGTTTTATTGATCTATAATGATAAAATTCACTACTTTATAACCAATACATTCCATAATTTATACTTTGGCAAAATGACCATTTTGCCCCTAGACTTTCACAAAAATTATGATTTTACCCCTAGGCTCATAAATCGATTTTTATCGAATTTTCTTATTAATCAAGCCTAGCCGAATTTATTTTAGGCTTAAGCAGCCCACAATTTCATTCATTTCACATATTTATCACCTTTTTATCAACCTTTACAAAAAGGTCCATTTAGGCGTTTTTCATAAAAATCCTTTCACAAAAGTTATTTATTACACAACCATGACTTATTTTCTTTCATAAAAATTCAGAAAACAACATAAATATTTACATGGAAAAACCCTAGACTTTCAACCATTTTGCAAAATAATCCCCCCATTATCTAGATTAAGCTACAAGGGTTCCAAAAATACAAAAATCAAAAAAAAGAAACACAAATTTCACTTACAAGCAAAGGATTTAAGTTGCTGAAAATTTGAGCTTCAAAACCCCCATGTTTGCTTCCATTTTCGGTGGTTGAAGAAGAAGAAATGAAAAAGATGACAACCTTTTTCCTTATTTTATTTTATTACCAAAAAAGTCACCTAATGCCACCAAACTGACTTTTCAATTTTTTTCCCTATGGCCGTCCATCACTCCCCAAATGGCCTATTTTCACTTTAAAGACCTCCAATTTTGGTTCTCTAGCTATTTAACATATTTGGGTAGTAAAATAAAACTTCTTCCCTTTATGCGATTTAGTCCTTTTTTGCAATTAAGCTCACAAATGCTAAAATTAATTCACCAAAATTTTCATGCACTCATATAATCATGCTATAACACATAAAATAATGTTAAAATAATTTATTGACCTCGAATTTGTGATTCCAAAACCACTGTCTCAACTAGGCCCAAAATCGGACTGTTACAACTCTCTCCCTTTTAGGGATTTTCGTCCCCGAAAATCTTACCGTAAATAAAGGTTTGGCTTTCACATAGACTCAGTCATTCCATGATCATTGTTAAAGGACTTTCAAATTCAGGCTATGCTTTTACTACTTAGCTCTTTAATCTCTCATACTAAAATCATAAGCGGTTTTTCGCCATACCACATCAACTGAATTTTGATCTCTACCTAAGTGTTCATAGGCACCAAGGTCAAATCCATACTGTCATAACACATATATACACATCACATGCATGAGTCTCTTCAAATTCAAACAGCGAAGCTAGCCAGTTCATCATGGCCTCATACTCTCTATAATTCATACGGCATGATAGTTTGCGAATTCAACTCTTAGTGGCTTTTAAATTTCGAAGTCTCCTTTAACTTTCCTAAGAAATCATGATATAACACCCGGATCTCAATTTGATAAATGAAGATTAGCATTCAAAGAAACCTGAAACTTTATAGACACATAATTCCATTTATCTGTTAAATGGGACTGCAGTACATACCGAAACGATTCGCAGATTTCGCCAAACATTTAAGAATAAGTCATATAAAATTTTTCGTCTTCAGAGGCAAGGATAATCCTGATACAAAATCTATTGTAATTCTCTCTCATTTCCATTCTGATGTCAACACTGGCAAAAATAGTCCTGATGATGGTTAACATTTGGCTTTAATCCTGTTAACATTTCAAGTACTCATACACAAAGATTAGAAATGTCGAGTTCAAAACTCGGCCACTAAGAAATTATTTCTATGAGCTTTCATGTAGAATTTCTATATAAGTTCTGGCTTTTCTAATTGAGCACTTGTAACTGCAATTTGCCTTTTTCAAAGACCATACAATAACTAACTTGTCATCTTTTTAACAGCTCGAATCATCTATGCTATCTCAACTCAGATCTTTCTATGACATCAGATACTTTAAGATATCACATTGCCTTATAGCCTTAAAACACATCACAACCTGCTTAATAACACATCACTGAAAATTAAGAATTTTTATCCGATACGTAATAAACCAACTCTAATGCTTCGATTAACAATGTCCTTGTCTGTTCAAAACTTTACTAACATATAACATATCATTCGAATTTCATAAAGTGATAACTTTACCAATCATAGCAACTTTAACTCATAACAATGTCTTCTTTCTTCGTGCTATTAAAACATCTCAAACACATAATCTTTCAAAATCCTCTTATACTTTTGCCGAGGTCAAGTCCTTACACGAAAATTAGAGAAATTCAGATACTAGAATCACCACGTTTCTATGATCAAGTTAGAAGTATAATCAAAATCAACATAGTTACCATAGGCTTAAGAACACACTTTAGATATGAGTCATGATTAATGGATTACAGAATAAAGATGACAAAGAAACCCAAATGAAGAAATCCAAGATAGAGAAATCCAAAATATGATACCATATCGAAAGACCGAGAATAAAACTTATAAGAAAATAATATATAAGATCCCGATGATTCCTTAGAGAAAAGAAGTGCAAAAGAAAACATCATGCAGACCCACTGAAATTAAATGAAACGGAGACAATATACTTTTCACATGTATATATACATATAAGATAGAACAAAAATAAGAAGAAACATAATCAGAGCATCTTACACATTTTCTTATCAATTCCCATCAAATGAAATGTAATAGAATGCTAGGGAGAAATAGAGCAACGTAAATTATAAATCCATTAGACTAACAATGCTCTCATTTAACATCCTGATTAGAAAACATTCTCATATTACAAAATCTTATCAGAGAATAGATAGCCACGAGAATACTTTTGAGAATGAATGATCACATAGAATACCCCCAGAAGAGACTGTCACAATCTGCTCACTATAATCTTCTATACTCAAATATCTCACATTTCAGGTATTATTCCTTCAACTATTTCTACCACCCCTAATTCCGCATTATTTCTTTCACTAAAGAATATCAATTCATAAGAAATTCCAATTACTACACTCTTTCAACTTCGTGCCTGAACAAGTCAATTTACTTAAGTTAATTTCTTTTCCAACTATGATATGGCATAAACCGAATAATCTTCAAGTCAATTTGATATCTTTCTAGCACTGTTTTCACTCGTCATCTCATTATCAATCTCTAATCACATTTTTAACTGTTCTACCACAAAACACTTTTTGTTCCATACTTGTGAGCTTATTCAACATAATTCTTGTGAAATCTCATTATAAGACACCTCTTCGGTAAGGAGGGGGCGAGGTCGTAAGGCCTCTAACTTGACTTTCACATATACACACATCTGACGTAACTTTCATCATCATCATAATATTATCATGGTTAAACAATTCACTTCAGGCAAATTAACATTCATATCTAAGTCACACGAAATTTTCAATTATCTTATTCAAACAAATGCACTCATGCATAAATTCTACTAATTTTGATTAAATTCACTTATCACATTCACTTAATCAGACAAGTCAAGCACAGAACATCATAGGAAGATCAAAAAAATATAGGTAAGCTTATCACAATATTAACTTTCATATCATACCTCATCACGTACATATCATAAACTCTTATTCATACCTTTTCAATCTTCAACTCATCATAATGGCACTTTACGCAAACACTTTAGTGTTACTATCAACTTGGTCAGATGTAGCTCGGTTGGAGAGTACCTCTATCTAAACATGATAGTTCTCATTCGCGTCGGGAGACATCACATTATCAAAAATTTGTGGCATGTATAGCTAGACTCTTATACATGATACGTTAGTCCGATAACTGGTACCACTAAATGTAACACCCTTACCCGTATCCTATGCCGGCATAGGGTACGAGGCATTACCAGACTTAAATACAATCAATCATGTAAAAATTGGCCATAAAATTTTGTTCTATTTAAAAACTTTCATACATATGCTTACCGTCCCTTATTTGGGCCTATAGGGCCCAAAACATACATTCGGGGTGGTTTGGGACCAAACCGTAAACATATGAAACTTTTACAACACTTAGAAAATTTTTGCACTTTGGAGAGTCACACGCCCGTGTGGGTTGGTCGTGTGGGTTTCACACGCCCGTGTCTTCAGCCCGTGTAACTCTCTGTTTATGATGTCAGCAAATATTTAGAGTTACACAGCCAAGTTACACACCCATGTGCTAAGGCCGTGTCCCCCACACTGTAACACCCCTTACCCATGTTCGATGTCAGAACAGGGTACGAGATATTAGAGGACTTAAACATACACATTCATGCAAAAATCGGGCCATAAAATATCTTTTAATTCAAAACCTTTCAAACATATGCATTCCATCCCTTATTTGGGTCTACGAAGCACAAAACATTCATCAGAATTGATTTGGGACTAAACCGAGAACTTTGAAAAGTTTCAGGAAAACTTAGGAAATTTTCATATGAAACAGAGTCACACGCTCGTGTGGACATAGGGACATGCCCATATGCCTTTGGCATGTCCGTGTCCTTAGACACGTAATTCTCTATTTATGACGTCAACATGTACATCAAACCACACGGCCGGGCCACACGCCCGTGTGGCCAACATTTAGGCTATTTTCCAAGCCTTCATGTTACCCATAATCTCTTACAACCTTATGCACATCAAAATCGCAAATCATGGCTTCATTTTAGTGATTAAACACTCTTTATTAAGATATATCCTTAACATTAACATGTCCTCTTAAAGTAATGCATCTACTCATGCAATACCAAGTCTAGATTCCTTATTTCACATTCATAAGACTTGTCATTTTGATGATCACTTTTACCATTATACTATGGTTACCAACTTATCCATCAAGCACTCATGTTCAATCATTATCACGTTGTGTATAGAACGTGCAATTACTACATGGCTATGACCACCTCAATTGGTCATAGAGCATACCTCCAACACACATGTCATATTACTAACCATGCATGGCAAACAAATATAATCACATTATAAACATTAGACATGACATAAATAGCTAGGCTTACAAGACATAATGAATATGAGCCGCATCTCATGGCCATATACATATAACTCAATTTAAGCTAATACATTTGGCCAAAGAAAAATAATACATGTCAATCAACTAGATCTCTATACATGCCACTCACTTGAAATTTCTAATACATACTTCATTATTCCAAAGGTAGCGACTTGATAGTGTGATGCTGCCTCCGACGATCTCCAACTCCGGGCTAACTTGAAAAAACTAAAGGAAAGGAAAGGAAGGGAGTAAGCATTATAGCTTAGTAAGACTGTATGAAAATAATAAGCAATTTATCAACTTGCTTTTCATGGTAATACAACCCTATTTGCATTTTTACTCATGTTCTAGTCAAGCTATTTTCTCGTGTCAGAGTCAATAAATTATTTATATCTGGAGCTAAGAAACTCCAAATTAAGTTTTACTAATTTTTCCTGAAACTAGACTCACATATATTCTTACCATAAAATATTAAGAATTTTTGGTTCATCCAATTAGTACAGTTTATTCCGTAAAGTTACCCTTTTTCGCTGTCTGGCTGTTCTAACCCCTCTTCACTAAAAATTAATTATCTCATAATACAGGTCTCAGATGATGTTTCCGTCTGTTTCTCTTGAAACTAGATTCATTAATAATTCTAATCATATAAATTATGACTCATAAATATTTTTTTATAATTTTATATGATTTTCTCAAATCAGAACAGGAGATTTTGAAGTCATTCTGACTCTATCTCACAACAATTTAAATATTTCATAATATGAAACTCTTTTGCATACACCGTTTCTTCTATGTGAAATTAGACTTATTAGGATTTAATTTTATATTTTATTCAGCCTCTAACTTAATTTCCACAATTTTTTTCTGGATTTTCAAAGTCAGACTATGGCTGCTATCCAAAACTATTTTAGTGTAAATTAACGATACTAAGTTTATCACACCATATTAATTCACTTTCACCACATTGGTAAGGTTACATATTCACACATCATAAGTATAGACCTATAATCACAAGGTCATCACAAAATCATTCTCACAAGCATGAATTACCTATTTACATCTTCACTAAATGTGCATCATAAACTGAAATAGTTTCTCATGAGCTTGGCATACATACCTGTGCTACTCAACATGCTCATTTTCATTTCTTACTAGTCATATAACATGAATTGAATTCACATCTCATCAATTTCATGTAAGTACCTGTACCACTCACAATATCACCATAGCCTTTCTCATTTAGCTTAAACCATAACTCTCACCGTTGAACCATTCAGAAAGCTATCAGATATTCACTAAGCCTCAAACATAGGGTATAATGCCAATGCCATGTCCCAGACATGGTCTTGGCTCATCCATTAAGTCGATTCCATGTCCCAGACATGGTCTTACACTGACTATCGAAATCGAGGCCAAAGCTATGTCCCAGACATGGTTTTACACTAGCTCTCACATATCCGTGCCGATGCCATGTCCCAGGCATGGTCTTACACTGACACATCTCTTAGCTGATGCATGTCCCAGACATGTCTTACACTGGCTTACATCTCGAGGCCAATGCATGTCCCAGACATGGTGTTACATTGGCTCACAAATAACCTAAATGTCAGGGCATGAATATCCGAATTGTTTCTTAAGGTTCAAACGGGAATTCTACTATTTCAATATTCATCAAATATAATCATTTCCACAACCAAGCAATTCATGCTATATCAGTTTAAACACATAAATTAACAATGTAGTTGTATTATTTACATACAACTTACTTGTTTCAATGGAATATCATTTCCATCAAATCTCCAAGCATTCAATCAACACATAAATGTTATTTACATTTGACATCACTTTCTCATATACAATATCATCAACCTAAACTTTAATACAATCATGGATAGATAGATTTTCAAGTATAATAACAATGGCATAAATATCATGCTCATTTTATCACACGGACTTACTTCAAATGTAATTTCGGCTAGTTATTCTCTTTTTGTCTTTAACCACGCACTTTCTCAATTTAAGCCCAAATCTTGATTTTCTTGATCTAAAATATCAAAAGTTCACAAATTTAATCACTTTACCGATCTAGGTATTCAATAACCTATATTTGGGCAAAATGACCATTTTGTCCCTAGACTTTTGCAAAATGACCATTTTACCCCTAGGTCCGAAAATTGATTTTTATCGAATTTTTTCACATCTTAAGCTTATCTGAACCCTTTTTACTCTTATAGCAACTCCAGTTTCCCACTATTTCACATACTTAACATTTATTTTACAACTTATGCAATATAGTCTTTTTAGGTGTTTTCATGCTAACACCTTTCACAAAAGTTGTTTATAAGACACCCAAGACCCATTTTCTTCCATAAAATTCAGCAAACAACATAAATCCTTTCATGGCAAATCCCTAGACTATCAATCATTTCACAAAATAATCCCCCCATTAGCTAGTTCATGCTACAAGGGATCCAAAAGTACAAAAATTATCAAAAATAGGCATCTAAATCACTTACTTGCAAAGAATATAAGTGGATGATATTTTGAGCTTTCCAAGCCCCCTTCTTGTTGCCATTTTCGGTGGAAGAAGAAAAAAAAGATGAAAGGATGACAACTTTTTTTTTTGTTTTATTTATTACCAAAAAAAGTCACCTAACTTTGGCTTTTCAATTCCTATTTATCTCTATGGCCAGCCAAGCTTGTGAAAGGGGTCTATTTGCACTTTAATCACCCCCAATTATCGTTCTCTAGTAATTTAACATATTTACCTAGCAAATCACAACTTTTGCCCTTTATCTGATTTAGTCCTTTTTTGAAATTAAGCTCACAAACGTTAAAATTAATTCACCAAAATTTTCATGCACTCATATAATCATGCTATAACACAAAACAATATTAAAAATAATTTCTCCAACCCTGAAATAGTGGTTTCAGAACCACTATTCTGACTAAGCCCAAAATCAGGCTGTTACACACACGGCTGAGACACACGGCCGTGTCTCTGCCCGTGTGGTCAACATTCACGCTATTTTCCAAGCCTTTATGTTACCCTTAATCCTTCACATCTTTATACACACTAAGGACACATATCATGACATCATTTTAATGATTTAGCATCTCATATTAAGACACATTCATAACATTAACGCCAACCATATATGGCCAACAAGCATAATCACACCACCTCATGTAACATCCCGAAATAGGACCTATTCAGAATAGTGGTTTCAGGACCACAAATATGACATTAAAATAATTATTTCATGGTTATTATGAAGTCTAGGATATGAAAATAAGCATGTGTTAAAGCTTCATGAAGAAATTCTATGTGTAAGGTGTCCAATTGGAAATTAGGGACCAAATTGAATAAATTGCAAAACTTGGATTCTAGAAGCAATTTTTATGAAATTGCTTTGGAATATTAATTAGAGGTCCTTAAAGAGTAATTTGGCCAATTTCTAAGTTTTTGGACAAAAATGTGCATGCATGGAAAATTTTGGAAGTTTAGTAAGGAATGACATTTTGGTCATTTGGTAATAAACTAAATAAAAAGGGAAAAATCAAGCTAAAATCAGCTCAACTTCTTCTCCATCCAGCCAAAATTCTAAGGGTCTCTATAGCTAGGGTTTTCCAACATTTCAAGCTTGATAGTAAGTCAATCCTAGCCCCGTTTTTAATGTTCTTCGTATTTTTGAGATCCTCATAACATGCTCTTTCTATTTCTACCCATATTTCAAGCTAGGGTTCATGTTAAAAAATTTACCTATGCATGAGATGTTTGTGTTTTGATGATTTATGGAGGAATATTAGAGTTTAAAGGATAGTAAACAACTTTTACTAAGTAGTTTTTCATGGAAATGTCTTAAGAGACCATTTTGTAAAAGTTGTGAAAATGGGTAGAAAAATGTGAAATGAAGGAAAAATATGGGCTTTTATAAGTGTGAATAACATTCATCTAGGCTTTGTTAGATAAGGAATTACATGCATTTCATTAACAAGCCTTAGGACTAAATTGTAAATATTGTGAAAGGTTAGGGGTAAAATGGTCATTTTGCCCGAGGTGAGTTTTAAATCCTAAAACGAAAAATTTGATGTATTAGTAATCAAATTTTATTGATATAGACCCCAAGGAACCAATTTCGGAGATCGACCGTTGAAAATGAAAGGTTTCAGAATAACCAAAATACGAAACCGAAGCGATTACCAGGTAAGTTCGTATAACCCGAAGTAAACTCTTAATATACTTAAATATGAATATTCTTGAATGTATGAAAATTCATATATTCATTGCAGGATAATTCATGAAATGTGTTTGTGTAAAAGAAAGATGATAAATGTCTCGGTTGAAATAGAAAAGGGAAATCCGATGGGTAAACTATGGCTTACATGACATGAGATCCTGCATGTGTTGTGTAAAAGGATTTAGCCCGAACGGGTAATCCAATGATCTCAAATAGAAAGGATCTAGCCCGGACGGTTGTTCTTTGAGTGATCAAGCCTCCCGAAGAATATGGTGCATTAAGGATTTAGCCCGAATAAGTAATCTGATTGAGGACTGAATTTAGCCTGGACTGGCAATTCAGATCCTAGATTATGAGAGCTATTGTCATTTAAGGGGATTTAGCCTGGATTGGTAATCCCATCGGAAGATAAAAGGTTCACGGGAGTGTGTACTTGAGATGATCACTTCTATGACTTGACGAAAATTGGGCTACCCATTGAGATTTTCAAGAAAGTTCAATGGGACTAACATGATGTATTGAGTGCATGTGATAGGGAAACTATTTCATGCTTGTTAGGATTATTGCCTAAATATGGTTGTATGCTAATTAACCGATAAGTTTACTTTCTAGTTATCCAGACTTACTAAGCATATAAATGCTTACCCCCTTCTCTTTTCCCTGTCTTACAGAGCTCGTAGACTAGTGAAGATTGGAAGACGGTTGGAGAATCAACATATTATCGACTTGTCCCGCTTTGGTATATAGATACTTTTATTTTTTTAATAGCATGTATAGGGTTTTTGGTCATTTTGTTATAAGTGTCATTTGACTAGCCACTATAAGGGCTTAAATAGTATACTTATTCTTTTGTATACGGCCATGAGATATGGCTCATATTGATGTAGGTTGTATACCTACTAATGATGCATGTTTATGTTTAAATATTTCATAAGTTTTAATGATGAGGTTTATCATGGATGGATGATTAAAATGGGACCTAATAATTTGAGAGAGTGGACATAGCATATAATGGTATATGGTTATAATATGGCATAAATGTAAAATGTGCTGTAACACACCTAACCCGTAATTGACATCAGATTAGGGTTACGAGGCATTACCAGACAGACAGAACATTTAGGACCAATTCGGAATCACAGATATTATTTAACATCATTTCATTACCAATCATATCCAAATATAGTCTACGAGACCTAAAACATACATTAAAGGAAAGATCAGAATTAAATCGATCCTATTCAAAATTTTCAGAACTAACCAATTCTTTCAAACTGTTAAAGTCACACGCCCGTACGACTAGGTCGTGTGTCACACACAGGCACTAGACACGCCCATGTGAACCAGTCGTGCCAAAAATAGGTCCAATACTGACTTTTTCACACGGCCAATAGGCACGCCCGTGTGCTATAGTCGTGTGATACTTAGCTAGCTACTGACTATAGCCAACAGCCATATGACACGCTCGTGTGTCAAGACCTTGTGGTTCTTAGGAGAATACTGCTTTTCTTACAAGGCCACAAGGCATGCCCGTGTCCCCTAACCATGTGGCACCAAGCAGGCTTGGTTTAAGTCAAATTTGCCACCACTTTTTGGGTCCAATCCTACAAGCAATAATATACAACATTCATACCAAAATTTCCAACCAATTATAAGCTCAAAACATGCTTCATTATAACAAAAACATATCAGCTCGTAAAACACTACAACCATACATCATTTGGCACCATCAACTGAATACCACAACTATATACAACATTTCATTTGCTAGCCAAACTCCCATGGCATAATATAGACACATCAAAACTTATATGCATAGACCTTCTGGCCTATACATGCCATACTTTAAAATATGTACACTTTCAAAAGTACCAAAATGAGATCGATAGTGTGGTGACAATCCTCGACTATCCCCGAGCCTTCAGTAGTTGCGATAATTGTAAAACAGATAGTAAACACACAGAGTAAGCTACAAAGGCTTAGTAAGCCAAATACAATTTGTTTAACTACTAAAGCATATAAGTACAATTCAACCATAAAGATTCATAGCCATTTCATAGAATAATTCATAAGCTTAACCGTGCTCCATTGTTTGCATTTATGTCATGCTTCATTTCCAAATTCCTTACATATTTCACAGCGATAAAGTCTTTCATATTCAAAATTTTAGTATGATTCATACGTACCTGTATAGGTTTTACATTTCATAAACTCATTCTCAAATTTCGTACTCTTTCATCAGACGGTTCAGAAACAATACAGATACTCATAAATAATTACAACGCTGACGTTCCAGACGTGGTCTTACATGTAATTCAATATCGATGCCTCTGTCTCGGAAAGGGTCTTATACGAAATCAGATACGATGCTGATGTCCCGGACATGGTCTTATATGTAAATCTTAGTCGAGGCCGGTGTCCCAGACATAGTTTTATACGATATCTCAGATAGTTGTCAATGTTCCTTTAGAAGTATACACAGCTTTTCGGATACCAACATTTTAACAAAATTTTACTCAAAAGGGTATTCATCAGGCTCTCAAGGCCATCCAATACAAATTAAAGTTTTTATATGCAGAATTTAATCAGTTTAACACGTAATTGTAATTTGACTTATCTCGTATGGATTTCAGACGGAACGAGTCGACTATTCAACTATTTTGGATTTCCCTCGATCTAAGTCTGATTTTCTTTGTTTTTTATCTAATACAATTCAAATTCAACCATTCAATTATTCATTTCACTCAAAATAATCCATGAACACATATTTAGGGCACTTTTCATTTTAACCCTTACATTTTTACACTTTGACAATTTAGTCCATTTTTCAAAAAATCACAAATATGCAAAAATTCACCAAGACTATAGCTTGGCCGAATATACATGGCTTCCATACAAGCCCAAATAACATATTTAATTCATGATTTAGTCCTTCAAAACCTCATTTTCTCAAATTAGCCCAAATAGGTCTATTTCATCAAAATTCAAAGACAACTTATAAATCATCTACCAAGCCTTTATGATTCATTCAAAAACATCACAAAACTCATGATATCAACAATGACATTTCATGAAATCTTTAACAGAAACAGAAATTCAGACATGGGCTTTGAAGATCACGAAACAACAATCACAGAAACGTAGAAATTATCAAAAACGGTCGAAAATTCATACCTTAATCAAGATGAATAAGGGTCGAACCCTAAATAAGCTTATATTTTTCTTTTTCCTTTGATTTTCAGCAAAAACAACCTATTATGGATTTCATGTTTATTTTTATTTAATATATCATTTATACACTTTTTACCATTTTAGCCTTGTTAATAAAACATTAATTTCCATCCACTAATGTCCATAATTGTCCATACCATATAACAATGGTCTAATTGCATCTTAAAGACCTCATATTTAACAAGACAAATCAATTAGGCACTTAAGCAAATAGAAAGCTACTTTTGCATTCACTGCAAGTAAGTCTTTTTTCATAATTAAGCACAAAAACAGACAAATTAAATCACAAAAATTTCGCAGATATAAATTCACATATCGCAGACACAAAAAATAAAATTAAAATATTTTTTGGACTCAGATTTGTGGTCCCAAAACCAGTATTCCTACTAGGGTCAAAACCAAACTGTTACAATTCTCCCCCTTAGGGAATTTCGTCCCCAAAAATCTTACCATTAAATAGATTCGGATATTGTTGTCTCATTGCATCCTCAAGCTCCCACGTAGCCTTTTCTACTCCGTGTCGATGCCATATCACTTTAATATGAGAAATTTTCTTACTTCGTAACTCTTTAATTTCGCGAGCTAAAATACGGATCAGCTTTTCTTTGTAAGTCGTATTAGATTGAATCTCAATTTCAGAAGGGGATATCATATGGGACGGATCAGATCTGTACCGTCGAAGCATTGATACGTGAAATACATTATGTATCTTTTCTAACTCAGATGGTAGCCTCAATCTATAAGCCATCGGTCCAACTCGCTCGATGATTTCATACTGTCCAATGAACCTCAGACTCAACTTCCCCTTGTTACCAAATCGGAACAGTTTCTTCCACGGAGAAACTTTCAGAAACACTTTATCACCGATCTTATATTCGATATCTTTTCATTTTAAATCTACATAAGATTTCTGATGATCATAGGCAGCTTTCAGGCTATCTCGGATTACTTTGACCTTTTGTTCAGTTTCTTTTATCAAATTAATACCGTAAATCTTATTCTCACTGAGCTCAGACCAATATAACGGAGTTCTACACTTTCTGGCATATAAGGCTTCGTACGGTGCCATTTTGATGCTCGTTTGAAAGCTATTATTATAAGTGAATTCAATTAACGGTATATATTGTTCCCACACACGTTTAAACTTAAGAATGCAACATCTCAACAAATCCTCGAGTATCTGAATAATTCGTTCTAATTGACCATCTGTTTGCGGACAGATTAAACATCTTTAACTTGCTGACAGATTAAACATCTTGAAACAAAGTCAGAAATTTCTCTTTTCATTCCCGACCACCAATATAGTTGTTTCAAATTGTTATACATTTTCGTACTTTCCGGATGTACAAAAAATCCACTACTGTGAGCTTCACTCAAAATCATTTGTATCAAATCCAAATTTCTTGGAACACAAAGTCTATTTCTGAAACTCAAAAAATCATCATCATCTATTCGAAATTCAGAATTAGAATCAGAATTACACTGAGTTCGTTTAGCCATAATCTTATTATCAACCTTCTAAGCTTTAATAATCTGTTGTAAAAACAAATGTCTTGCTTTTAAGTCAGCTAAAACTGAACCATCATCAGACAGAATTAAATGAGCATTCATTGTAAATAATGATTTTCGACTCAAAGCATCAACAACCACATTTGCTTTTCTCGGGTGATAATCAATCACAAGTTCATAGTCTTGTAGCAGTTCTAACCATCTTCTCTGACGTAAATTCAAATCTTTTTGCATCATTAAATATTTCAGAATTTTATGAACAGAAAACACGTGACATTTCTCACCAAACAGATAGTGACGCCAAATCTTTAAAGCAAACACAATGGCAGCTAACTCAAGGTCGTGTGTCAGATAGTTCTTCTCATGTGGCTTCGAAGCATAAGCAACAACTTTTCCTTCTTGCATTAAAACACAACCGAGTCCATTCAATGAAGCATCGCTGTAAACAACGAATTCTTTACCTGACTCAGGTTGTACCAGATCGAGCTTGATTAATGAGTTTTTAACCGATCAAGTCATTCGACACTTTTCAGACCACTCAAATTTTTCATCTTTCTCGGGCAACTTTTTTAACAGAGTTGCTATCACAGAGGAATCCTTTACAAACAGCCTATAGTAACCGGCAAGTCCTAGAAAACTGTGGACTTCAGATACATTCCTCAGAGGCTTCCAATCCAAATATCTGAAATCTTACTCGGATCAACTCGGATACCAGAAGCTGATACAATATGACCCAGAAAACCAACTTCTCGCAACCAAAACTCACATTTACTGAATGTCGCATACAACTGTTTATCTCTCAAAATCTATAATACTATTCTCAGATGTTTGGCATGTTCAGATTCATCATGTGAATAAATCAATATACCATCAATGAATACAACAAATTGATCTATATACGGTCTGAAAATTCTATTCATCAAATCCATAAAAATAGCAGGTGCATTCGTTAAACCAAAAGGCATAACTAAAAATTCATAATGTCCCTACCTTGTTCTGAAAGCAATTTTCAGAATGTCAGAGTCCTTTACTCGCAACTGATAATAACCCGATCTTAGATCTATCTTTGAAAACATAGTAGCACCTTTCAACTGATCAAAAAAAATCATCAATTCTAGGCAGAGGGTATTTGTTCTTTATAGTCACTTTATTAAGTTAACGGTAATCAATACACATTCTCAATGTGCCATCTTTCTTTTTCACAAATAAAACTGGAGCACCCCATGGTGAAAAGCTCGGTTTAGCAAACCCTCGATCAATCAATTCCTGAAACTGAGATTTCAGTTCCTTTAATTCAGTTGGAGCCATTCTATACGGAGCTATCGATATCGGAGTAGTACCAAGTACTAATTCAATGCCAAACTCGACTTCTCGAATCGGAGGCAAACCAGGTAGTTCTTCAGGAAACATATCAGAGAAGTCACAAACAATCGGCACTGATTCAACTTTCTTATTATTCACTTTCGAGTCTAACATATAAGCTAAGTAGGCTTCACAACCTTTCTTCACATATTTTCATATTTTCATTGTAGATACCACAGCTGGTAGTCCATTCAAATCACTAGACACAATTCGAATTATTTCATAATTCTTACACCTTAAATCAATGACTTTTCATTTACAATTCATAATAGCATCATGCAGAGTTAACCAATCCATTCCCAAAATTATATCAAATTCGTCAAAAGGCAAAAGCATTAGATCAGTAGGAAAACAAACATCTCGAATCATTAACGGGCAATTCTTGTAGACTTTATCAACCAGGACACTTTTGCCTAAGGGGTTTGATACTCTAATTACGAATTCGGTAGACTCTACAGGAAAAGTCTTACTGTGTACTAAATTCATACAAATATAAGAATGCGTTGATCCAAGGTCTATCAATGCAATCATAAAAGTATCATAAAGAGTAAAAATACTAGTAATCAAGTCTAGTGACGAAGCTTCCTCCCGAGATCGGGTAGCATAGGCTCTGGCAGGTGCTCTGGCCTCAGATGTAACAGCAGTATCCCCAGTAGTTCTTTGACCACCACTTGCATTTCTCAAATTTCTGAAAGGTCTACCTCTAACTGAGGTGTTACTCGGTCTTGGATTCTGTACATTCTCTTACTCAACAGGTTCAGAACAATCTCTTACAAAATGATCCAGAGATCCACATCGAAAACGGCTCGGTCATTCAGTCTATAATTTCCTGGATGTCTTTTACCACAGTGTTTACATTCAGGTTTTTCAGATCGAACATTTCCAACACTTGCAGCAGAAGTAACAGGAGCTCTGGAATTTGTGTGCAATCTAGCTCGATCTCTGTTCGAATATCTTACATCAGTCTTTGAACAGTTTTGATCATCTTGAAATTTCTTTGACTCAGATTGAAATGCTCTACCCGAAGATCTCTTTCTAGCATCTTTAGTTTCAAAATTAGCTTTTCTTTTCTCTTTACTTAATTCTTCAGCTTTACAAGCTCGCTCAATGAGCACTACCATTTCTTTAATCTCCAAAATCCCAACTAACAAACGAATATCTTCGTTTAGTCAATCCTTAAACCTTTTTCATATTATTGCTTCATTCGATACATATTCTCGAGCATACTGACTCAATCTCACAAACTCACGTTCGTATTCAGTTACAGACATACGGCCTTGTTTAAGCTCTAGAAACTTTTTGCATTTCTGATCGATGAATCTTTGACTGATATATTTCTTCCTGAATTCAACTTCAAAGAAATCCCACGTAACTTGTTCTCTCGGACCCACAGATATTAAGGTTTTCCACCAATGGTACACCGCATCTCCCAGAAGTGAAACGACACATTTCACACATTCTTTAGGATTGAAAGACATTTCATCAAATGCTCGTATTGTATTCTCTAACCAGAATTCGGCTCTTTCAGCATCATTATTTGTTGTAGCTCGGAACTCTTCAGCTCCATACTTTCTAATCTTATCAACTGGTGGTCTACTCAACTGTACCAGATTCACTCGTTGCATAACAGAAGTTTAAGGAGGTTTAACCGAGGGTGGAGGTTGTTGTACAGTTGGATTGGTTCTAATATATTGGGTGAACCATTCATTCATCATCTGATAGAAGGCTTGCTTAGCCTCACCATCACGGCTACTCGTAACCGGTCTAAAATCAGCTTGCACCATCCTCATATTGGAGCAAAGCATTACTTTTAACATCGTCACCATGACTCTATCGGGATTTATTTGCTATATAAAAGAACATTTCAATGTCAGGAGTCATCACACTATCACAGACTTAGATATTGGCATGTATAGCTAAACTCACATATGCTATGGTAGTCCTAGAATCGACTAAACCATAGCTCTGATACCAATAAAATGTAACACCCCTAACCCGTAACTAATATCAGATTAGGGTTACGAGGCATTACTAGATAGACAGAACATTTCAGACCAATTCAGAATCATAAATAATATTTAACATCATTTCATAAGCAATCATCTCCAAATATAGTCTACGAGACCTGAAACATACATTAAAGGAAAGGTCAGAATTAAACTGAACCTATTCAGAATTTTTAGAACTAACCAATTCTTTCAAACTGTTAAAGTCACACGCCCGTGCGACTAGGCCGTGTGTCACACACGGGCACTAGACACGCCCATGTGAACCAGCCGTGCCAAAAATAGGTCTAATACTGACTTTTTCACACGGCCAATAGGCACGCCCGTGTACTACAGCCCTGTGATACTTAGCTAGCTACTGACATTAGCGCACGGCCATATGACATGCCCGTGTGTCAAGACCGTGTGGTTCTTAAGAGAATACTACTTTTCTTACACGACCACAAGGTATGCCCGTGTCCCCTAACCGTGTGGCACCAAGCAGGCTTGGTTTAAGTCAAATTTGCCACCCCGTTTTGGGTCCAATCCTACAAGCAATAATATACAACATTCATACCAAAATTTCCAACCAATTCCATGCTCAAAACATGCTTCATTATAACAAAAACATATTAGCTCGTAAAACATTACAACCATACATCATTTGGCACCATCAACTGAATACCAAAACTATATACAACATTTCATTTGCTTGCCAACTCCCATGGCATAATATATACACATCAAAACTTATATACATAGACCTTCTAGCCTATACATGCCATACTTTAAAATATGTACACTTTCAAAAGTACCAAAATGAGATCGATAGTGTGGTAACAATCCTCGACTATCCTTGAGCCTTTAGTAACTGCGATAACTATAAAACATATAGTAAACATACAGAGTAAGCTACAAAGGCTTAGTAAGCCAAATACAATTAGTTTAACTACTAAAGCATATAAGTACAATTCAACCATAAAGATTCATAGCCATTTCATAGAATAATTCATAAGCTTAACCGTGCTCCTTTGTTTGCATTTCCGTCATGCTTTATTTCCAAATTCCATACATATTTCACAGAGATAAAGTTTTTCATATTTAGAATTTTAGTACGACTTATACGTACCTGTATAGATTTTACATTTCATAAAATCATTCTTAAATTTCGTGCTCTTTCATCAGACGGTTCAGAAATGATACAAATACTCACAAACAAGTACAACGCTGACGTCCCAGACGTGGTCTTACATGTAATTTAATATCGATGCCTTTGTCCCGGACAGGGTCTTATTCAAAATTAGATATGATGCCGATGTCCCAGACATGGTCTTATACGTAAATCTCAATCGAGACTGGTGTCCCAAACACGGTCTTATACGATATCTCAGATAGTTGTCAATATTCCTTTAGAAGTATAAAGAGCTTTTCGGATACCAACATTTTAACAAAATTTTACTCAAAAGGGTATTCATCAGGCTCTTAAGGCCATCTAATACAAATTAAAGTTTGTATATGCAAAATTTAATCAGTTTAACACAAAATTGTAATTTGACTTACCTCGTATGGATTTCAGACGGAACGAGTCGATTATTCAACTATTTTGGACTTCCCTCGGTCGAAGTCTAATTTTCTTTGTTCTTGATCTAATACAATTAAAATTCAACAATTCAATCATTCATTTCACTCAAAATAATCCATGAACACATATTTAGGGCACTTTTCATTTTAGCCCTTACATTTTCACACTTTGACAATTTAGTCCATTTTCACAAAATCACAAATATGCAAAAATTCACCAAGACTATAGCTTGGCCGAATATTCATGGCTTCCATACAAGCCCAAATAACATATTTAATTCATGATTTAGTCCTTCAAAACCTCATTTTCACAAATTAGCCCAAATAGCTCTATTTCATCAAAATTCAAAGACAAAACTTATAAATCATCTACCAAGCCTTTATGATTCAATCAAAAACATCACAAAACTCATGATATCAACAATGGCATTTCATGAAATCTTTAACAGAAACAGAAATTCAGACATGGGCTTTGAAGAACACAAAACAACAATCACAGAAACGTAAAAATTATCAAAAATGGTCGAAAATTCATACCTTAATCAAGATGAACAAGGGCCAAACCCTAAATAAGCTTATATCTTTCTTTTTCCTTTGATTTTCAGCAAGAACAACCTATTATGGACACATTTCATGTTTATTTTATTTAATATATCATTTATACACTTTTTACCATTTTAGCCTTGTTAATAAAACATTAATTTCCATCTACTAATATCCATAATTGTCCATACCATATAACAATGGTCTGATTGCATCTTAAAGACCTCATATTTAACAAGACAAATCAATTAGGCACTTAAGCAAATAGAAAGCTACTTTTGCATTAACTGCGATTAAGTCCTTTTTCATAATTAAGCATAGAAACAGACAAATTAAATTACAGAAATTTCGCAGGTATAAATTCAAATATAGCAGACACAGAATATAATATTAAAATATTTTTTGGACTCAGATTTGTGGTTCCAAAACAACTATTCTGACTAGGGTCAAAATTAGAGTGTTACAATTCTCCCCCCTTAGGTATTTTCGTCCCCGAAAATCTTACCATTAAGCAGATTCGGATATTGTTGTTTCATTGCATCTTTAGGCTCCCACGTAGCCTCTTCTACTCCGTGTCTATGCCACATCACTTTAACTAGAGAAATTTTCTTATTTCGTAACTCTTTAATCTTGCGAGCTAAATTACAGATCGACTTTTCTTCATAAGTCATATCAGATTGAATCTCAATTTCAGAAGGGGATATCACATGGGACGAATCAGATCTGTACTGTCGAAGCATCGATACTTGAAATACATTATGTATCTTTTCTAACTCAGATGGTACCATCAATCTATAAGCAACCGATCCAACTCGGTCGATGATTTCATACGGTCTAATGAACCTCAGATTCAACTTCCCCTTTTTACCGAATCGAAATAGTTTCTTCCATGTAGACACTTTCAGAAACACTTTATCACTGATCTCATATTCGATATCTTTTCGTTTTAAATCTGCATAAGATTTCTGACGATCATAGGTAGCTTTCAGACTATCTCGGATTACTTTGACCTTATGTTCAGTTTCCTTTATCAAATCAATACCGTAAATCTTATTCTCACTGCGCTCAAACAAATATAAGGGAGTTCTACACTTTCTAGCATATAAGGCTTCGTACGGTGCCATTTTGATGCTCGATTGAAAGCTATTATTATAAGCGAATTCAATCAAAGGTAGATATTGTTCCACACACCTTCAAACTCAAGAAAGCAACATCTTAACATATCCTCGAGTATCTGAATAATCTGTTCTAATTGACCATCTATTTGTGGATGAAAATCGGTGCTAAAATGCAATTTAGTACCCAAAGCATCTTACAATTTCTTCCAGAATCGCGACGTAAATCTCGAGTCTCTATCTGACACTATCGACAATGGCACACCATGCAATCTCACAATATCAGAAATATACAACTCAGCTAGCTTATCAAGTGAGAAATCAGAGCGTACTGGAATAAAATGAGCTAAATGTAACACCCCTTACCCATATCCAAGGCTAGAACAGAGTACGGGGCATTACCAGACTTAACAATACACATAGACGAAAACCGGGTCATAAAATTTCATTTAATTTAAAACTTTTCGAACACATGCATAACAAACAAAGCTAACTATATCATCACATCAAAACATAGGACATGGCACGATTAATTAAACTTATAAACCATAATGGATAAGGACTACATCTCATGATCATATACGATAACTCAATGCAGACTGATATGTATGGTCAAAATCATAATAAAAATACATATCACAAACCAACTTCCTATACATGCCACTCACTTAATATTTCTAATATTTGAATTAATTCTCCCAAAATGATAGTTTGATAGTGTGATTTTGCCTCCGACGATCTCCAACCCCGAGCCGACCTGCCAATACTAAAGAAATAGAGAGGATGGGTAAGCTTTACGCTTAGTAAGTTCATATGAAAATAATAAGCAATTACTACCACATTTTTCAAGATAAAACACTATAATTGTACAATTACACATGTTCAGGTTAAGCTGTGTTATCGAGTTACAGTTACTAAATCATTCATATCTGAAGCTACAAAACTCCAAATTTAGTTTCGTTGATTTTCCTTGAAACTAGATTCATATATATTTCTCCCATAAAATTTCTAGAACTTTTGGTTTAGTCAATTAGTACAGTTTATTCATTAAAGTTTCCCCTGTTTCAGGGTACGACTACTCTGACCCCTATGCACTACGAACCAAATTTCTCCCTGTACAGAATTTAAACGACCATACCGTTTGTTTCCCTTAACAATAGACTCAATAAGTAATCCATGCATGTAAGGTATGACTCTTAATAATTTGTACAATTTATGGTGAATTTATAAAGTCAGAACAGGGGATCTCAAATTTATTCTAACACTGTCTCACAAAAATTATAATATCACATAATATATAACTCTTTTGCTCCCCCTGTTTCTTTTATATGAAAATAGACTCATTAATATTTAATTCCATAATTTTTTTTGAAATTTAATTCAACTTACACAATTTTTGGTAAATTTTCAAAGTCATGCATCGTCATTGTTCAACACTGTTTTACTACTAAAGTTCACTTTTACACAATTCACTTAATCCATTCCATTTTACCGAGGTTTGCTCAAATATCGATCATATTGCTCATAAATTCAAATAAACATATACTTGCACTTGTTCATCACATAATCACTTTCACATGTATTTTCATTTAATCGATTTCTCGTTGAACTTATTGAAATAATAACAGATACACAATTGCCTGCACATTTTCCCATTTCCACACTTGTAGCCGAAGCTATCTGGTACGCATAGTAGCCTGCACTTAGTACTACACATGCGACAAATAATCTCGTACACGTTGTAGCCTGCACTTAGTACTACACACGTGATCACAGTTTCGCACGCATAGTAGCTCTGACTTAGTACTACACATGCAACCAATTATCCTATTTTACACGTAGTAGCCTACACTTAGTACTATACACGTGACCTCACAATAGTTCATTTGTATCGTTTCTATTCCGAAGGTTCAACCGGGAAATTCCTCACTTTTCAACATTTTACTAAATTGTCCGTAATCAATTTATATTCATAACTTACATCAAATAACCATTTGATAGGCAGCCACATTTTATATGATATCAAAATATAATAACATAAAAAGAATCGATAGATTATTTATGTACGAACTTACTCGAAGTGTCGATCTCACTATCCATAGTACCAATTGTCCACTCATAGTATAATAAGACACAACTCAAGTATCAAATCAGCTTTTAAGACTTTACATAACATATATCACATATTTCATATATCACTTGTCATGTATCATCATTTTCTTGCATTTCATGTAACATCCTTTCATGTCATATTTCCACATCATAAACACCATTCCATCAACTTTTCCAATATATTAAATCATACAATATATGCAATAATAGTAAGAAATATAATTCAAACATAACATTGCATTATTATTATCATACGAACTTACCTCGATCCAGAAACGACAATTTACCATTTTAGTCCATAACCTTGTATTTTCTCAATTTAAGCCCGAATCTCGATTTCCTTCATCTATAATATCACATTTAGCCTAATAATTAGTCACACTATTCATACGGGTCCAAAAATCATATTTTTACAAATTTTCATTTTGACCCCTAAACTTTTGCATATTTGCACTTTGCGTCAAGGCTCGGAAATTAAACTTCATCCTACTTTCTTATGTTTTATGACATGCTGATCATTTTTCCCTTCTATGGCAACATCAAATTCTCACTCTAACATGTACTTATGACTATTAGGTATTTTTACCGATTAAGCCCTTTTACTCGTTTTCACTTAAAATCGAGTAGCACAAGTTGTCTAACATAATTTAAAACCTCATATTCTATCATAAAACACCAAAATACACAAATTTCACCTATGGGTATTTTTCCAATTATGAACCCTAAGTTGACTAATTCAAGTTACCGGGACTCCAAAAACGTAAAAATCATTAAAATCGAGGCTAGAACGGACTTACAATTGAGCTTGGAAGCTTGGAAACCCTAGCCATGGAGTCTCCCTTGGTATACACGTCCATGGTGAAGAAGATGAACAAAATTGGCTTTTAATTTTGTATTTTAATTCATTTTACCCCTAAATGACCAAAATGCCCTTTTTACTAAACTTTCCAAAAATTCCATTCATGTCCAATTTTTGTCCATAAACTTAGAAATTGGTAAAATTTCTATTTAAGACCTCCTAATTAATATTTCAAAGCAATTTCACACTAGAAACTTCTAGAATGCAAGTTTTACAACTTATTCAATTTAGTCCCTAACTTCAAATTAAGCACTTTATGCATAGAATTTCTTCACAAAATTTTCACACAATCATGCAATCATATCATAGACCTCAAAATAATCATAAAATAATTATTTATATCTAGTGTTTGTGGTCACGAAACCACTATTCCGATTAGGCCCTAATTCGGGATATTACACTGACTTTGTCAATCTATCAACTACAACCTAGGTTGCATCTTTCTTTCTCGGAGACAGAGGTAAACCCGAAACAAAATCCATGGTCACTTGATCCCATTTCCACTCTAGAATCATAATCAGTTGTAATAACCTAGATGGCACCTGATCCTCAGCTTTAACTTGCTGACAGATTAAATATCTTGAAACAAAGTCAGAAATATCTCTTTTCATTCCCGGCGACCGGTATAGTTGTTTCAAATCGTTATACATTTTCGTACTTCCCAGATGTACAGAAAATCTACTACTATGAGCTTCACTCAAAATTGTTTGTATTAAATCTGAATTTCTTGGAACACAAAGTCTGTTTCTGAACCTCAGACAATCATCATCATCTATTCGAAATTCAGAATCAGAATTAGAATTACACTTAGTTCGTTTAGCCATAACCTTATTATCAACCTTCTAAGCTTCAATAATCTGTTGTAAAAACAAATGTCTCACTTTTAATTCAGCTAAAACTAAACCATCATTAGACAAAACTAAATGAGCATTCATTGCAAATAACGATTTTTGACTCAAAGCATCGGCAACCACAATTGCTTTTCCCGGGTGATAATCAATCATAAGTTCGTAGTCTTTTAGCAATTCTAACCATCTTCTTTGTCGTAAATTTAAATCTTTTTGCGTCATTAAATATTTCAGACTTTTATGATTAGAAAACACGTGTCATTTCTCACCAAACAGATAGTGACGTCAGATCTTTAAAGCAAACACAATGGCAGCTAACTCAAGGTCGTGTGTCAGATAGTTCTTCTCATGTGGCTTTAATTGTCTCGAAGTATAAACAAAAACTTTTCCTTCTTGCATTAAAACACAACTGAGTCAATTCAACAAAGCATCGCTGTAAACAACGAATTCTTTACCTAACTCAGGTTGTACCAGTACCGGAGCTTCAGTGAACAGAGCATTTAACCGATCGAAGCTGTTCTGACACTTTTCAAACCACTCAAATTTTTCATCTTTCTGGAGAAATTTTGTTGTAACACCCCGAACCCGAGACCGTCGCCGGAGTCGAACACGAGGTGTTAACAGACTTCAAACCACTTATTGAGAATTTCCCAGACAAGCTGCCAATCTGTGTACTAGTCGCTTCAAAAATCATAACTTGAGTTTTACAACTCGAAAATCAGTTTCGTAATTTTTCGCTGAAACTAGACTCATATGTCCATCTACAGATTTTTTTCCAGAAGTTTTGGTCGAGCCAATTAGTACAGTTTATTAGTTAAAGTCTCCCATGTTACAGAGGTCGACTACACTGACCTTCGTGCGTTACAACTCGAATAACTCCCTCTGCAGGGCTTCAATACTGATGCCGTTTATTTCTATAGAAATTAGACTCAAAGAGGAATTTATACATATATGGTATGACTCCTAATTATCTCTGGTTAATTTATAATGAATTTTCAAAGTCAGAACAGGGAATCCAGAAACCGTTCTGGACCTGTTTCACGAAAACCCAAATATCTTTTAACATACAACTCATATGACCATTTCGTTTCTTCCATATGAAAATGGATTCATCAAGGTTCATTTACATAATTTATTCACTATTTAATTCCATTCCTTCTATTTTTAGTGATTTTTCACATCCACGTCACTGTTGCTGCCAGCATCTATTTCTAGGGTAGACTTTCTCTAACACATAGTTTCTATGATTCAACCACCCCTTTTACATATATAGTCCAAAATATAATCATGATGACCCATTCTAATGGCTGGTCATTGCCAAACATTTCCGTGCTTCTTAATGAGCATATACATACCAAATAATTATAACATTATGCTCAAAACATTTATAAGCCATTTTCGCATGGCTATTCAAAATTTTACATACCAAGTTCAAACAAAACATAATAGCCTATACATGCCGAAATGTACTCCAAGACCAACTACGAAGAAAATACCAAAAGTTGTTAGCGGTGTGATGACTTCGATGACGGTCCCGAATACGCAAAAAGTCGAGTCCAAGAAACCTAAAATAGGTGACAAGCAAACACCGAATAAGTATATAACTCAGTAAGTCATAAGCAATGCACTAACAACCATTAATAACATTATCGCAAGAGGAAACAAAATGGAACGAGGCTAATTACTCCATTCAAACCGAACTATACCATAGTTCCTTAGACCTTTCGATTCAATCATACATCTGCATGACCTTTCACTCATTCCGCGATAATTCTTATGTACGTGACTTCAATTTACATTGTCACATAGGTTCAAACTTACCAAGCTCGACCCCAAATATAAACATAGCGCCTATTAGCCATGAACTCAAGGTACTTACCCGATCCGCTGTCCGTGATCAACTCAATAGTGTCGCACACTCAGTGTCAATAGTGATTCAAAAGCATATAGTGTGTCCGCACACTTAGTGCTATATAATCAACTCGCACACTTAGTGCTACATGATCAAACTCGCACACTTAGTGCTGTACAATTTTTAAACCCGCAAACTTAGTGCCATTCTCATGATCACAAATGTTTATACCCGCACACTTAGTGCCGAAATCAACAACTCAATACATCTCACCTCTTTTCCTTCCATTCAATACTTCCATCACCACATACACACATGTATATAAATTCATCATTCCTTTCGGCATAATTACATAGACATTATGTCTATTCAAATCAATACAAAATATATGCTTAGTGACTTACCTTGTGTTGGGTAAAACAGTCCAAGTCGGCTACTCGATGACCTTCGTCTTTCCCTTGCTTGATTCTCCTTCTTTGACTCCTTGAGCTTAATCAATAAATCAACTAGTTTAACCATCTTGCTAAACATTCATAATTCAATTACACATGCATATGTATGTTTGTATATTAAGCACCATCCTCACTTATTACCCATTTAGTCAATTATCTAAGCCAAGATAAGGCTTCAATACGGTTGCCTCTAACCGAATACATGCACACCAATCTACTTCATTTGGCCGAATATGCATGTCTATGTTGAGGCCAATTTTACACTTAATACCACACAAAAGAACAGCATACATTTTACTAACTAACGCATTACATATTGTAGCTCAATACACATCTCTCATTTACTACATAACCGAAACATCATCACAAGCAAATATACACCTTGAAATAGTATATATGTCATACCAATTCATCATGTGCAAACACATATTCATGTAGGTGCAAGGGCGAATCTCAAGTTGTTTATATCCAAATATAAACACATATCCAAAGCTCAAATCTTACCTACCATGCAACATGCATGAATCATACTTATGGATATACCATGACCGAATACATCACAACACCATAATTTTGGTCATGATTAAGCAAAGAACTTAATGTCTTACTCAAAATACTAAAAAGAAAGTCCAAGAGCCATCAATCCCCATCACATATACCATTAACAAGCTTCATATTTAACATGCAATGGCATTAACACAAAATCCACCTTGGCCAAATACCATCCCCATGATATAACAAAGATTTGAACCATGGGCTAATAAGAACATCAAGCTAGTAACTAAAAACATGCATGAATCTCATGGCACAACCTCAAACATACCTTAATCTTGATGCAAGTATAGCCAAACCCCTTCCTAATCCTCTTCCAAACCAAACATGAAGCAAAAATTCCCTCTTCTTCCTTAGGATTTTCGGTCAAGAGAGAATGAAAGGATGATCAATTTTTTTCTTTTCTTTTCTTCAATACACGGCAATAGGGGGGGTTCACTCACACACATTTTTTTTTTCATTCTTTATTACCCATGCTTATTTGTTTATTTCTTTTCTCCCTAATGCACCAACAAAACATGTCTATGACATGTTTTGCCCATCCCTCAAAAGAGGGATATTTGACATGCAAGGCCATTGTTTTGCATGCATGCTTTAATTAGTCATTACACATTCCCCCATCATACTTCCAAAGTTTTCTACTAGGTCCTTTCTAGTGAAATTCACATTTATAACTCTAAATCAAAACATCAAAAATGTCACACATGAGTTAACACATATTATAGGCAATAAAATAAATAATAAATTATTTTTATGCCTAGGTTTTGTGGTTAGGTTTTGTGGTCCCGAAACCACATTCTGACTAGGGTCGTTTTAAGGCTGTCACAACTCTCCCCCACTTAAGAAATTTTCGTCCCCGAAAATCTTACCGGTAAATAGATTTGGGTATCGCTCTTTCATAGAGTTCTCGGGTTCCCAAGTAGCTTCTTCTATCCGTGTTTGAGCCATAACACCTTCACCGGTGGAACCCTTTTGTTTCGCAACTCCTTCACTTCACGAGCTAGGATACGAATCGGTTCTTCTTCATAACTCATATCGGCTTGAATTTCAACCTCGATGGACTAATTACGTGCGACGGATCGGATCTATAGCGTCAAGCATCGAAACATGAAAGACGTTGTGAATCTTTTCAAGTTCGGGGCAAAATCGACGACACGCATAATCGGACCGACTCGTTCGGATATCTCATATGGCTCGATGAACCTCGGACTCAATTTGCCCTTGCGCCCAAATCGAGTATCTTTTTCCAAGGCGAAACTTTAAGAAACACTTTATCTCCCACGATACTTAATGTCTTTTCGTTTGATTCGCGTCGACTTTCGACGATCGGAGGCTATCTTGATTTTCACGGATTACTCTTACTTTCATCAAAGCATCTTTAATCAAATCCACTCGGAAAATTTTGCTCTCACCGAGCTCGGTCCAAAACAATGGTGTACGGCATTTACGCCGCATAAGGCCTCGTAAGGCTCCATCTTAATACTTGATTGAAAACTATTGTTGTGCGAATTCAATCAAAGGTAAATATCGTTCCCATGAACCATCGAACTCGAGGATGCAACATCTCAACATATCCTCAAGTATTTGAATTATTCGCTCGGATTGACCATCGGTTTGGGGTGAAAGCGGTCTTTGAAATGCAACTTGGTACCCAAAGCTTCTTGCAATTTCTTCCAAAATCGCGAGGTGAACCTCGGATCTCTATCCGATACAATGTAAATCAAGACCCGTGTAATCTCACAACTGAGAAACGTACAATTCAGCTAGTTTATCTAATGAAAATCCGTGACGCACAGGATAAAGTGAGTCGACTTAGTCGGTCTATCAACAACAACCCAAATCGCATCCTTCTTACTAGTCGACAATGGCGGCCGGACACAAAGTCCATTGTGACTCGATCCCATTTCCACTCGGGTATCATGATCGGTTGAAGTAACCTCAAGGCACTTGATGTTCCGCTTTCACTTGTTGACATATTAAACATCTCAAACAAAGTCGAGATGTCTCGTTTCATACCATGCCACCAAAACCGACATTTCAAATCGTTGTACATCTTCGTACTCCCGGGTGAATTGACATTCGGCTACAATGAGCTTCGTTCGAATCATCAAAATGAGTTCGAATTTCTTGGAACACACAAACGATTTCGAACCTCAAACAATCGTCATCATCAATTTGAAACTCCGATTCCTTGTTCGTAACACACTCACCCGCTTTTGCAACCAACTCATCGTCAACTTTTCGAGCTTCATGAATTTGATGAGTCAATAATGGTTTGGCCTTTAATTCGCTATTAACATATTTTCGAGTAGGATAGACAAGTGTACATTCATTGCTCGTAAAACAAAGCGATTTCCGGCTTAAGGCGTCCGCAACCACATTAGCCTTTCCCGGGTGATAATCAATGACCAGCTCATAATCTTTCAACAACTCAAGCCAACGTCTTTGTCTCAGATTTAAGTCTCTTTGAGTCATCAAATATTTGAGACTTTTGTGATCCGAAAATACATGGCACTTCTCACCAAATAAGTAATGTCGCCATATTTTCAAGGTGAATACGATGGCAGCTAATTCGAGATCATGGGTCGGATAATTTTTCTCATGTGGCTTCTCGACGCGTAGGCCACAACTCGACCTTCTTGCATCAATACGCAACCTAACCCAAGTAGGGAGGCATCACTATAGATGACAAACTCTTTGCCGATTTGGGTCAGACTAATCATCAAGCTTCCGTCAAATGAGTTTTCAATTGGTGAAACTTTTCGACACTTTTCCTTCCATTCAAACTTGACATCTTTCTCAAGCGGGCCATCACGGTGTGGCTATCATCGAGAATCCTTTTACAAACCGTCGTAGTAACGGCAAGTCCCAAAAAGCTCCGAACCTCAAGTAATATTTCTTGGAGGCTTGCGCTAAGTATGGCTGAAATTTTGCTCTGCCGACTCGAATACCCGATACAGATACCACATGACCCAAGAAGCTAACCTCTCTTAACAGAACTCACACTTGCTGAACTTAGCATATAATCGCTATGTGATGCCCAAAATTGACCCTAGTCGGAATATGGTTTCGGACCACAAAACCGAGGCATAAAAATAATTTAAAATTTATTTTGATGCCTATAATATGTGTGTGCTCATGTGTGACATTTCTTGATGATTGATTTAGTGTTATAAAGGTGAATTTCACTAGAAGGGACTTAGTAGTGAACTTTGAAAGTACGATAGGGAAATGTGTGATGACTAATTAAAGCATGCATGCAAAACAATGGACTTGCATGTCAAATTCCCCTTTCTATAGCTAGTGGCCGGCCATGACAAGGAATTATGGGCAAAAAATCATGTCATGAAACATGTTTGGTAAGTGGGTTATGTTTGAATGAATAGAATAAGGAGTATGGAATAAAAAAAATGTGTGTGTGAAGGCTCCTTTCCCCCATTGCCGTGTAACTAAGAAAGAAAAACAAAAAATTGTTCATCTTTTCCCTCCTTCTTTTGGCCGAAAATTCTAAGAGGAAGAAGAGATTTTTGCTTCATTTTCTTTGTTTAGAAGAGATCTAGAAGGAGATTTGGCTAAACTTGCATCAAGATTAAGGTATGTATGAGGTTGTGTTATGAGTTTCATGCATGTTTTAGTTGCTAACTTGATGTTCATGTTAGCCATGGTTCAAATCCTTGTTATGCCATGGAAATGGTATTTGGCCAAAGTTGTTATTGTGTTAAAGCCATTGCATGCTAAATGTGAAGCTTGCTAATGATGCATGCAATGATGGATTGTCTACTCTTGAAATTTCTTTGTAGCAATCTTGAGTAAGACATTGAGTTTTCTTTTTGTTTAACCATGACCGAAGTTGAAAGGGCATGATTGTGATGTATTCGCCATGAAGCATTCATGAGCATGGTTTATGCTTCTTGCATGTTAGTTAAAATTTGTGCTTTGGATGGTTATGGACACCTTGAAATTGCCTTGCACCTATATGTGTATATATGGTTGCACATGATATTTTGGTGATGAAGAAAGTGATAAATATGTTTGTTTAAAGAAGAAATTTGTTGAAGAATGTTGTGACATTTGCATGTACATTCATGTAGTACATGTATAGGGTGAAAAACCTTGAAATTATTTTTGATTTTGTGTATTTATGACCATGTATAATCGGCCACATGAGTAATTTGAGCACTTGATGTTATGTTAAAATTCTTGAGCTTAAATATATGGATGTATGTATATGTGGCCATATAATGGCGTTTTGGTTCAAAGGTTGAATGATAAATTATAATAAAGTGAGATGATATGAGATGCCGAATGTGATTGACTAGTAAACATTATTGAGAAAAATATTGAATACTTCTACTTGTATTCGTTAAGCTCAAGACCAAAGGGAGCTAAATCCGATAAAGGGAAGGAAAAAGTGATCGAATAGCCGTTGAAGTTGTTCGACAACATCCGAGGTAAGTCCTCAAGAAATGACCCTACTCGAATTATGTGAAATGAAATATGGATGTGTAATGATTATTGATTTATGTGTGTATGAGTATTTGAATGATACCGGGCTAAGTCCCAAGGCGATTATGCAAGTGATATGTTTGTGTTTGAGCCTTAGTAACGAAAATGAAACATGGATGTGTAATGATTATTGATGTATGTGTGTGCATGAGCAATTGAATGATATTCGGGCTAAGTCCCAAGACATTTATGCTAGTAATTATATCCGGTTAAGACCCAAAGGCCATTGTGCTAGTGACTACATCCGGCTAAGACCAAGGCATTCGTGCAAGTTGTTAAATCGGGCTAATACCAAGGCATTTGTGCAAGTCGTTCTATCCGGGCTAAGACCAAGGCATTCGTGCATGTGGTTATATCCGGTTGTATTCAAGAAGCTTGGGCTGGAGGTGGCGTTGGTTGCTGTAATAAATTTAATTAGTACGCTCGAAAAGTCCAAAGGATAAGGTATGTTTATATGTGCATTGGAAAAGTCGATATGTTTGAGTAACATTCGCTCAATCGGCTAACGAGTTTTCAGCTATTGAATTGGTTGATATCTTGTGAAAGTATATAACGATGAAGTGTGAAGTAAGTATGATTATGTGAATGTGTATTAATGAAATGATTCATTTGGCTATGTGAATGTAATGCTTTAGTTAAAACTGATTTTATTGCTTGAGACTTACTAAGCATAAAAAAATGCTTACCCCGTTGCTTTGGCTCTCTGTTTTATAGATTTTGCTCGTTAGCGATCGGACTCGGGATCATTAAAGTCGAAGTCATCTACACTATCAAAGCCTCCATTTTGGGTATAATTTGGGTTGAACTTTGAAATGGCATGTATAGGACTACCCTATTGTAGAAGGTCATGTACCTTTCGGTTTTATGTAAGCTTGGATAGCCATGCGAAAATGGCTTATATACGTTGTTAGTATGATTCTATAATCGTTTGTATGATGATCATTATGGGGTATGGAATGGTTTTGAAAATATTAGCCATTGGAATGGTTAATCATGATCACACTTGTGCTATGTATGCAAAAAGGGCTAATTGAATCGTGGAAATCATGAAATAGGTAAAGGTTACCTTGAAAACAGATGCTGGCAGCAGCAGTGGTGTGGTTTTGAAAAAATCACAAAAATTTGTAGGAATGGTATTAAATAGTGAATAAGTTATGTAAATGAACCTTGATGAGTCTACTTTCATATGGAAGAAACGAAACGGTCATAGGAGTTACTTGTTAAGAGATATTAAAGTTATTGTGAGACAGGGCCAGAACGGTTTCTGGGTCCCCTGTCGCGACTTTAAAAATTTTCTATAAATTATCCAGAAAGAATTAGAAGTCATGCCTTATATTTTCAGATTCCATTTTGAGTCTAGTTTCATTAGAAACAAACGGCACCAGTATTAAAGCCCTGTACAGAGATATATTCAAGTTGTAACGCGCGAAGGTCAGAGCAGTTGATCCCTGTAACATGGGTAACTTTAACTAATATACTGTACCAATTGGCCCCACCAAAAATTCTAGAAATAAATCCATGGAAGGATATATGAGTCTAAATTCAGGGAAAATTTACGGAATCAGTTTCCGAGTTTTGAAACTCGAGATATGATTTTTAAGGCGACAGTGACGCAGTTTTCCAGCCTGTCTGGAAATGCCAAATTGGTCGATGCTTTAAGAGGATTTAGCTCGTTAACCCTCGCGTCCGACACGGCGATGGTCTCGGGTTCGGGTGTTACAATTTTATTGGTATCGAGCTACGGTTTAGTTGATTCTAGGACTACCGTGATATGTTTGGGGTCTAGCTATACATGCCATTAAATGATGAATTGATAGTGTGGTGATTTCGACAATTTGACTTTGTGTTTGTTTATAGCAATGGATCCCGATCCCAACCGAGCAATAGCTGATGATGTGGAGAGTGTGGCGCCTGCCCGCAAGCAAGGGACAGACCGCGGACTCTCAACCTATGGCCAGCAATCCGAACGATGAGGCTAGGCAAGCCTTTTATAGTGTGATGAATGACCGGTTTAACCAATAGATTCGAACTAACACTACTGTTCCACAACCTCCATTTCCGACAAATGCAACCTCAAGACCTACAATACCTTGATGGAATCGACCAAATAAGGTCAAGTAAGCCCCAATCGATAGGATTCAAAAACATGGGGCCACTGAATTTAAAGCTACGGATGATGACGATGCCGAGCAAGCTGAATTTTGGTTGGACAACACTATCCGGGTGCTCGATGAGCTATCTTGTACACCGATGAGTGCTTAAAGTGTACCATCTCCTTGCTACGTGATTCCGCCTACTATTGGTGGAGTACTCGACTTGTGGTGCCTAGAGAGCAAGTGACTTGGGAGTTCTTTCAAACCGAGTTCGAAAAAAGTATATCATCGAGATTCATCGACCGAAGTTTAAAGGAATTTCTTGATCTTAAGTAAGGCTCTATGTCGCCATCGACTACGAACGAAAATTTGTGAGGCTTAGCCAGACGCTGCGAGAATGCATTTCGTCCAAGCTATTATGTGTAAATGCTTCGAGGATGGGCTGAATGATGATATAAGGATGTTCGTTGGCATTCTCGAAATACGAGAGTTCGTAGTACTTGTTGAGCGAGCTTGTAAAGTCAAGAGCTTAGGAAGGAGAAACAAAAGTTGATGTGGAAACCGGAGAATTCGAAAAGGTCCTCGGAAAGTCTCTTCAACAGCATCAAGAGATTTCGAGATGATGTGAGCCGGTCTAGAGGCGCCGGGCTTTTCTAGACGAGATCGCGGTCGACCTCTGTGACCACACGAGTCACTTCGATCGCCAGATGGTGGAAATGATCACGAGAGAGAGCGGAGTGTCGCATTGTGGCAAATGGCATTCGGGAGTCAGAGGTTCCGTGATCGCTCTCGCTATAAGTGTGGATCGGTGACCACTTTATCAAGGACTGCCCGAGGTTGCTTGAACAAAATGTAAGTCAAAGTGGAAACCCGGGTGCTACACTTGCTCGAGGTAGGCTATCCAGAAATGCGGGCAATGCTAGTGGTAGTCAGAGAGGGTCGAGAGATGCTACAACAAGACCCGAGGCTCGACTCTGCTAGGACTTATGCCATACGTGCACGCGAGGATCTTTGCCTCACCGGATGTTATTACAGGTACTTTCACTCTTTTCGATACTAATGTGATTGCTTTGATTGACCCCGGTTCTACTCATTCTTATATATGTGAAACCTTAGCATCCAAAGAAGACTTTGCCTATTGAGTCTACTAGTTTGTAATTCGGGTGTCAAACCCCTTGGGTCATTACGTGCTTGTCAACAAAGTGTGCAAGAAATGTCCCCTAGTATTCCGAGGTTCTTGTTTTCCGCGGACTTGATGCTTTTGCCGCTCAATGAATTCGACGTTATTCTTGGTTTGGATTGGTTGACCATGCACGATGCGGTTGTAAATTGCAAAAGCAAGACTATCGATCCGAGTGTGCGAATAACGAGATAATTCGGGTTGAGTCTACGGACTTAAAGGGTTGCCACCGTAATATCAGCAATGTTGGCTCGAAATATGTAAGAAAAGGGTGCGGCGTACCTTGCGTATGTGCTCGATGACAAGGAGTCGTAAAAGAAACCCGAATCTGTGCGCTGGTTTGTGAATACCCGGATGTTTTCCTCAAGAATTGCCGGGTTTACCACTGTTCGGAAATAGAGTTTGGCATCGAATTGGTACCGGTACCACTCCAAATTCGATAGCTCCGTATCGTATGGCAACCGACGGAATTAAAGGAGTTGAAAGCTCGATTGCAAGAATTGGTGGATAGAGGTTTTGCCCGCCCGAGTTTTTCTCCTTGGGTGCGCCGGTGTTGTTTGTGAAAAGAAGGATGGGACCATGAGGTTGTGCATCGACTATCGTCGACTTAATAAAGCGGCGATAAAGAACAAATATCCGTTATCACAGATTGATGACTTGTTCGATCAATCAAGGAGCCTCGGTGTTTTCGAAAATAGATTTGAGATCGGGCTATTATCGCCAGAATTGAGATTCCGACGCACCCAAGACCGCCTTTGAGCGAGATATGGTCACTACGAGTTTCTAGTGATGCCGTTTGGACTTACTAATGCCCTGCGGTATTTATGGATTTGATGAATCGGATCTTCGGACCATATTTAGATCGGTTCGTAGTCGTATTCATTGATGACATCTTGGTCTATTCAAGAAATGAGACCGAACATCTTTGAACACCGAGGTTAGTGCTGCAAATTCTACGGATAAGCAATTATATGCTAAGTTCAGCAAGTGTGAGTTCGTTAAGAGAGGTTAGCTTCTTGGGGCATGTGATATCTCAGACGGGCATTCGAGTCTAACAGAACAAAATTTCAGCCATACTTAATCGGAAGCTTCCGAGAAATATTACCGAGGTTCGAGCTTTTTGGGGCTTGCGGTTATTACCGACGATTTATAAAAGGTTTCTCAACGATAGCCATGCCAATGACGGCTACTCCAAAAGGATGTTAAGTTGAATGGACGGAGAAATGTCGAAGAGTTTCGATCAATGAAAACTTATTTGATGAAGCCCCAATTCTAGTGCAACCCGAATCGGCAAAGAGTTTGTCATCTATAGTGACGCCTCCCTACTTGGGTTAGGTTGTGTATTGATGCAAGAAGGTCGAGTTGTGGCCTGCGCGTCGAGGCAATTAAAGCCACATGAGAAAAATTATCCGACCCATGATCTCGAATTGGTCGCCATCGATTCGCCTTTAAAGATTTGGCGACATTACTTATTTGGTGAGAGGTGCCATGTGTACTCGGATCACAAAAGTCTCAAATATTTGATGACCCAAAGAGACTTAAATCTGCGACAAAGACGTTGGCTCGAGTACATTAAAGGATTATGAGCTGGTCATTGACTATCACCCGAGAAAGGCGAATGTGGTTGCGGATGCCTTGAGTCGTAAATCATTATTCGCTTTACGAGCGATGAATGTGCACTTGTCCGTTCGATCCGACAACGTGTTAGTAGCTGAATTGAAAGCCAAACCATTATTGATACATCAAATTTGTGAAGCTCAGAAGGTCGACGATGAGTTGGTTGCAAAACGGGCCGAGTGTGTTCTGAACAAGGAATCGGAGTTTCAGATCGATGATGACGATTGTTTGAGGTTCAGAAGTCGTCTGTGTGTTCCAAAGAATTCGGAACTTATTTCGATAATTCTGAACGAAGCCTATTGTAGCCGAATGGCAATCCACTCGGGGAGTACGAAGATGTACAACGATTTGAAACGTCAGTTTTGGTGGCATGGTATGAAACGAGACATCTCCGACTTTGTTTCGAGATGTTTAATATGTCAACAAGTGAAAGCGGAACATCAAGTGCCTTCAGGATTACTTCAGCCGATCACGATACCCGAGTGGAAATGGGATCGAGTCACAATGGACTTTGTATCCGGACTGCCATTGTCAGCAAGTAAGAAGGATGCGATTTGGGTCGTGGTAGATAGACTGACTAAGTCGGCTCACTTTGTCCCCGTACGTACAGATTTTTCATTGGACAAATTAGTCGAATTGTACGTTTCTCAGATTGTGAGATTACACGGGGTGCCTATTTCTATCGTGTCGGATAGAGATCCGAGATTTACCTCGCGATTTTGGAAGAAGTTGCAAGAAGCTTTGGGTACCAAGTTGCATTTCAGCACCGCCTTTCACCCCCAAACCGATGGTCAATTCGAGCGGATAATTTAGATACTTGAGGATATGTTGAGATGTTGCATCCTCGAGTTTAGTGGTTCATGGGAACGGTATTTGCCTTTGATTGAATTCGCTTATAACAATAGTTTTCAATCAAGTATTAGGATGGCACCTTACGAGGCTTTGTACGGTCGTAAATGCCGTACACCATTGTTTTGGACTGAGCTCGGTGAAAGCAAAATTTTCGGGGTGGATTTGATTAGAGATCTTTGAATGTAAAGTGAAAGTAATCCGTGAAAGTCGAAGATAGCCTTCGATCGTCAAGTCGTGACGCGGATCGAAGCGTAAGGACATCGAGTATCGTGGGAGATAAAGTGTTTCTCAAGGTTTTGCCTTGGAAAAAGATACTCAGATTCGGCCGTAAGGGCAAGTTGAGCCCGAGGTTCATTGGGCCATATGAGATATCCGAGCGAGTCGGTCCAGTGGCATATCGTTTGATTTTGCCCCCTGAACTCGAAAAGATTCACGATGTCTTTCATGTTTCGATGCTTCGACGCTATAGATCGATCCATCGACGTTATTAGTCCATCGAAGTTGAAATTCAAGCCAATATGAGTTATGAGGAAGAACCGATTCGTATCACCGCACGTGAAGTGAAAGAGTTGCGAAACAAGCGGGTTCGCTAGTGAAAGTGTTATGGCTCAAACACGGATAGAAGAAGCTACTTGGGAAACCAAGAACTCTATGAAAGAGCGATACCCAACCCTACTTACCGGAAAGATTTTCGGGGACGAAAATTTCTTAAGTGGGGGAGAGTTGTGGTAGCCCAAAATTGACCCTAGTCGGAATGTGGTTTCGGGACCACAAAACCAAGGCATAAAAATAATTTAAAATTTATTTTGATGCCTATAATATGTGTGTGCTCATGTGTGACATTTCTTGATGATTGATTTAGTGTTATAAAGGTGAATTTCACTAGAAGGGACTTAGTAGTGAACTTTGAAAGTACGATAGGGAAATGTGTGATGACTAATTAAAGCATGCATGCAAAACAATGGACTTGCATGTCAAATTCCCTTTTATAGCTAGTGGCCGCCATGACAAGGAATTATGGGCAAAAATCATGTCATGAAACATGTTTGGTAAGTGGGTTATGTTTGAATGAATAGAATAAGGAGTATGGAATAAAAAAAAAATGTGTGTGAAGGCTCCTTTCCCCCCCATTGCCGTGTAACTAAGAAAGAAAAACAAAAAATTGTTCATCTTTTCCTCCTTCTTTGGCCGAAAATTCTAAGAGGAAGAAGAGATTTTGCTTCATTTTCTTTGTTTAGAAGAGATCTAGAAGGAGATTTGGCTAAACTTGCATCAAGATTAAGGTATGTATGAGGTTGTGTTATGAGTTTCATGCATGTTTTAGTTGCTAACTTGATGTTCATGTTAGCCATGGTTCAAATCCTTGTTATGCCATGGAAATGGTATTTGGCCAAAGTTGTTATTGTGTTAAAGCCATTGCATGCTAAATGTGAAGCTTGCTAATGATGCACGAATGATGGATTGTCTACTCTTGAAATTTCTTTGTAGCAATCTTGAGTAAGACATTGAGTTTTCTTTTGTTTAACCATGACCGAAGTTGAAAGGGGCATGACTGTGATGTATTCGCCATGAAGCATTCATGAGCATGGTTTATGCTTCTTGCATGTTAGTTAAAATTTGTGCTTTGGATGGTTATGGACACCTTGAAATTCGCCTTGCACCTATATGTGTATATATGTTTGCACATGATATTTTGGTGATGAAGAAAGTGATAAATATGTTTGTTTAAAGAAGAAATTTGTTGAAGAATGTTGTGAAATTTGCATGTACATTCGGCCTAGTACATGTATAGGGTGAAAAACCTTGAAATTATTTATGATTTTGTGTATTTATGACCATGTATAATCGGCCACATGAGTAATTTGAGCACTTGATGTTATGTTAAAATTCTTGAGCTTAAATATATGGATGTATGTATATGTGGCCATATAATGGCGTTTTGGTTCAAAGGTTGAATGATAAATTATAATAAAGTGAGATGATATGAGATGCCGAATGTGATTGACTAGTAAACATTATTGAGAAAAATATTGAATACTTCTACTTGTATTCGTTAAGCTCAAGAGCAAAGGGAGCTAAATCCGATAAAGGGAAGGAAAAGTGATCGAATAGCCGTTGAAGTTGTTTGACAACATCCGAGGTAAGTCCTCAAGAAATGACCCTACTCAATTATGTGAAATGAAATATGGATGTGTAATGATTATTGATTTATGTGTGTATGAGTATTTGAATGATACCGGGCTAAGTCCCAAGGCGATTATGCAAGTGATATGTTTGTGTTTGAGCCTTAGTAACGAAAATGAAACATGGATGTGTAATGATTATTGATGTATGTGTGTGCATGAGCAATTGAATGATATCCGGGCTAAGTCCCAAAGACATTTATGCTAGTAATTATATCCGGGTTAAGACCCGAAGGCCATTGTGCTAGTGACTACATCCGGGCTAAGACCCGAAGGCATTCGTGCAAGTTGTTAAATCCGGGCTGATACCCGAAGGCATTTGTGCAAGTCGTTCTATCTGGGCTAAGACCCGAAGGCATTCGTGCATGTGGTTATATCCGGTTGTATTCCAAAGAAGCTTGGGCTGGAGGTGAGCGTTGGTTGCTGTAATAAATTTAATTAGTACGCTCGAAAAGTCCAAAGGATAAGGTATGTTTATATGTGCATTGGAAAAGTCGATATGTTTGAGTAACATTCGCTCAATCGCTAACGAAGTTTTCAGCTATTGAATTGGTTGATATCTTGTGAAAGTATATAATGATGAAGTGTGAAGTAAGTATGATTATGTGAATGTGTATTAATGAAATGATTCATTTGGCTATGTGAATGTAATGCTTTAGTTAAAACTGATTTTATTGCTTGAGACTTACTAAGCATAAAAAAATGCTTACCCCGTTGCTTTGGCTCTCTGTTTTATAGATTTTGCTCGTTAGCGATCGGACTCGGGATCATTAAAGTCAAAGTCATCTACACTATCAAAGCCTCCATTTTGGGTATAATTTTGGTTGAACTTTGAAATGGCATGTATAGGACTACCCTATGTACCTTTCGGTTTTATGTAAGCTTGGATAGCCATGCGAAAATGGCTTATATACGTTGTTAGTATGATTCTATAATCGTTTGTATGATGATCATTATGGGGTATGGAATGGTTTTGAAAAGATTAGCCATTGGAATGGTTAATCATGATCACACTTGTGCTATGTATGCAAAAAGGGCCAATTGAATCGTGGAAATCATGAAATAGGTAAAGGTTACCTTGAAAACAGATGCTGGCAGCAGCAGTGGTGTGGTTTTGAAAAAATCACCAAAATTTGTAGGAATGGTATTAAATAGTGAATAAGTTATGTAAATGAACCTTGATGAGTCTACTTTCATATGGAAGAAACGAAACGGTCATAGGAGTTACTTGTTAAGAGATATTAAAGTTATTGTGAGACAGGGCCAGAACAGTTTCTGGGTCCCCTATCGCGACTTTAAAAATTTTCTATAAATTATCCAGAAAGAATTAGAAGTCATGCCTTATATGTGCAGATTCCATTTTGAGTCTAGTTTCATTAGAAACAAACGTCACCAGTATTAAAGCCCTGTACAAAGAGATATTCAAGTTGTAACGCGGAAAGGTCAGAGCAGTCGATCCCTGTAACATGGTTGACTTTAACTAATAAACTGTACCAATTGGCCCGACCAAAAATTCTAGAAATAAATCCATGGAAGTATATATGAGTCTAAATTAAGGGAAAATTTACGGAATCAGTTTCTGAGTTTTGAAACTTGAGATATGATTTTTAAGGCGACAGTGACGCAGTTTTCCAGCCTGTCTGGAAATGCCAAATTGGTCGGTGCTTTAAGAGGATTTAGCTCGTTAACCCCTCGCGTCCGACACGGCGATGGTCTCGGGTTCGGGTGTTACAATTTTATTGGTATCGAGCTACGGTTTAGTCGATTCTAGGACTACCGTGATATGTTTGGGGTCTAGCTATACATGCCATTAAATGATGAATTGATAGTGTGGTGATTTCGACAATTTGACTTTGTGTTTGTTTATAGCAATGGATCCCGATCCCAACCGAGCAATAGCTGATGATGTGGAGAGTGTGGCGCTTGCTCCGCGCGAAGGGACAGCGCCGTCGGACTCTCAACCTATGGCCAGCAATCCGAACGATGAGGCTAGGCAAGCCTTTTATAGTGTGATGAATGACCTGGTTTAACCAATACATTCGAACTAACACTACTGTTCCACAACCTCCATTTCCGACAAATGCAACCCCAAGACCTACAATACCTCCCAGAATCGACCAAATAAGGTCAAGTAAGCCCCAATCGATAGGATTCAAAAACATGGGGCCACTGAATTTAAAGCTACGGATGATGACGATGCCGAGCAAGCTGAATTTTGGTTGGACAACACTATCCGGTGCTCGATGAGCTATCTTGTACACCGATGAGTGCTTAAAGTGTACCATCTCCTTGCTACGTGATTCCGCCTACTATTGGTGGAGTACTCGACTTGTGGTGCCTAGAGAGCAAGTGACTTGGGAGTTCTTTCAAACCCAGTTCAAAAAAGTATATCACCGAGATTCATCGACCGAAGTTTAAAGGAATTTCTTGATCTTAAGCAAGGCTCTATGTCGCCATCACTACAAACGAAAATTTGTGAGGCTTAGCCAGACGCTGCGAGAATGCATTTCGTCCAAGCTATTATGTGTAAACGCTTCGAGGATGGGCTGAATGATGATATAAGGATGTTCATTGGCATTCTCGAAATACGAGAGTTCGTAGTACTTGTTGAGCGAGCTTGTAAAGTCAAGAGCTTAGGAAGGAGAAACAAAAGTTGATGTGGGAACCGGAGAATTCAAAAGGTCCTCGAGAAAGTCTCTTCAACAGCATCAAGAGATTTTGAGATGATGTGAGCCGGTCTAGAGGCGCGGGCTTTTCTAGACGAGATCGCGGTCGACCTCCCGTGACACACGAGTCACTTCGATCGCCATGGTGGAAATGATCGCCGAGAGAGAGCGGAGTGTCTGCATTGTGGCAAATGGCATTCGGGAGTCAGAGGTTCCGTGATCGCCTCGCTATAAGTGTGGATCGGTGACCACTTTATCAAGGACCGCCCGAGGTTACTTGAACAAAATGTAAGTCAAAGTGGAAACCTGGTGCTACCATCGCCGAGGTAGGCCATCTAGAAATGCGGGCAATGCTAGTGGCGGTCAGAGAGGGTCGAGAGATGCTACAACAAGACCCGAGGCTCATACTCCTGCTAGGACTTATGCCATACGTGCACGCGAGGATGCTGCCTCACCAGATGTTATTACCGGTACTTTCACTCTTTTCGATACTAATGTGATTGCTTTGATTGACCCTGGTTCTACTCATTCTTATATATGTGAAACCTTAGCATCCAAAGAAGACTTTGCCTATTGAGTCTCATCGAGTTTGTAATTCGGTGTCAAACCCTTGGGTCATTACGTGCTTGTCAACAAAGTGTGCAAGAAAAGTCCCTAGTATTCCGAGGTTCTTGTTTTTCTACGGACTTGATGCTTTTGCCGTTCGATGAATTCGACGTTATTCTTGGTTTGGATTGGTTGACCATGCACGATGCGGTTGTAAATTGCAAAAGCAAGACTATCGATCTGAGGTGCGCGAATAACGATATAATTCGGGTTGAGTCTACGGACTTAAAGGGGTTGCCAGCTCTAATATCAGCAATGTTGGCCCGGAAATATGTAAGAAAAGGGTGCGAAGCGTACCTTGCGTATGTGCTCGATGACAAGGAGTCAGAAAAGAAACCCGAATCTGTGCCAGTGATTTGTGAATACCCGGATGTTTTCCCTGAAGAATTGCCGGGTTTACCACCTGTTCGGGAAATAGAGTTTGGCATCGACTTGGTACCTAGTACCACTCCAATTTCGATAGCTCCGTATCGTATGGCACCGACGGAATTAAAGGAGTTGAAAGCTCAGTTGCAAGAATTGGTGGATAGAGGTTTTGCCCGCCTTGAGTTTTTCTCCTTGGGTGCGCCGGTGTTGTTTGTGAAAAGAAGGATGAGACCATGAGGTTGTGCATCGACTATCGTCGACTTAATAAAGCGACGATAAAGAACAAATATCCGCTATCACGTATTGATGACTTGTTCGATCAACTCAAGGAGCCTCGGTGTTCTCGAAAATAGATTTGAGATCGGGCTATTATCGCCATGAATTCGAGATTCGGACGCACCCAAGACCGCCTTCGAACAAGATATGGTCACTACGAGTTTCTAGTGATGCCGTTTGGACTTACTAATGCCCTGCGGTATTTATGGATTTGATGAATCGGATCTTCGACCATATTTAGATCGGTTCGTAGTCGTATTCATTGATGACATCTTGGTCTATTCAAGAAATGAGACCGAACATCTTGAACACCGAGGTTAGTAATGCAAATTCTACGGATAAGCAATTATATGCTAAGTTCAACAAGTGTGAGTTCGGTTAAGGAGGTTAGCTTCTTGGGGCATGTGATATCGCAACGGGCATTCGAGTCGACCAACAAAATTTCAGCCATACTTAACTAGAAGCCTCCGAGAAATATTATCGAGGTTCGAGACTTTTGGGGCTTTAGGTTATTACCGACGATTTGTAAAGGTTTCTCAACGATAGCCACGCCAATGACGGTTACTCCAAAAGGATGTTAAGTTCGAATGGACGGAGAAATGTCGAAGAGTTTCGATCAACGAAAACTTATTTGGTGAAGCCCCAATTCTAGTGCAACCCGAATCGGCAAAGAGTTTGTCATCTATAGTGACGCCTCCCTACTTGGGTTAGGTTGTGTATTGATGCAAGAAGGTCGAGTTGTGGCCTATGCATCGAGGCAATTAAAGCCACATGAGAAAAATTATTCGACCCATGATCTCGAATTGGCTGCCATCGTATTCGCCTTAAAGATTTGGCGACATTACTTATTTGGTGAGAGGTGCCATGTGTACTCGGATCACAAAAGTCTCAAATATTTGATAACCCAAAGAGACTTAAATCTGCGACAAAGACGTTGGCTCGAGCTGTTAAAGGATTATAAGCTGGTCATTGACTATCACCCGGGAAAGGCGAATGTGGTTGTGGATGCCTTGAGTCGTAAATCATTATTCGCTTTACGAGCGATGAATGTGCACTTGTCCGTTCGATCCGACAACGTGTTAGTAGCTGAATTGAAAGCCAAACCATTATTGATACATCAAATTTGTGAAGCTCGAAGGTCAACGATGAGTTGGTTGCAAAATGGGCGAGTGTGTTCGAACAAGGAATCGGAGTTTCAGATCGATGATGACGATTGTTTGAGGTTCGAAGTCGTCTGTGTGTTCCAAAGAATTGAACTTATTTCGATAATTCGAACGAAGCCCATTGTAGCCGAATGGCAATCCACCCGGGAGTACGAAGATGTACAACGATTTGAAACGCCGATTTTGGTGGCATGGTATGAAACGAGACATCTCGACTTTGTTTGAGATGTTTAATATGTCAACAAGTGAAAGCGGAACATCAAGTGCCTTCAGGATTACTTCAGCCGATCACGATACCCAAGTGGAAATGGGATCGAGTCACAATGGACTTTGTATCCGGACTGCCATTGTCAGCAAGTAAGAAGGATGCGATTTGGGTCGTGGTAGATAGACTGACTAAGTCGGCTCACTTTGTCCCCGTACGTACGGATTTTTCATTGGACAAATTAGCCGAATTGTACATTTCTCAGATTGTGAGATTACACGGGGTACCTATTTCTATCGTATCGGATAGAGATACGAGATTTACCTCGCAATTTTGGAAGAAGTTGCAAGAAGCTTTGGGTACCACGTTGCATTTCAGCACCGCCTTTCACCCCCAAACCGATGGTCAATCCGAGCGGATAATTCAGATACTTGAGGATATGTTGAGATGTTGCATCCTCGAGTTCAGTAGTTCATGGGAACGGTATTTGCCTTTGATTGAATTCGCTTATAACAATAGTTTTCAATCAAGTATTAGGATGGCACCTTACGAGGCTTTGTACGGCCGTAAATGCCGTACACCATTGTTTTGGACCGAGCTCGGTGAAAGCAAAATTTTCGGTGGATTTGATTAGAGATCTTGAACAAAAGTGAAAGTAATCTGTGAAAGTCGAAGATAGCCTCCGATCGCCGAAGTCGACGCGGATCTAAAGCGTAAGGACATCGAGTATCGTGGGAGATAAAGTGTTTCTCAAGGTTTCGCCTTTGAAAAAGATACTCGATTCGGTAGTAAGGGCAAGTTGAGCCCGAGGTTCATTGGGCAATATGAGATATCCGGCGAGTCGGTCAAAGTGGCATATCGTTTGATTTTGCCCCGAACTCGAAAAGATTCACGATGTCTTTCATGTTTCGATGCTTGACGCTATAGATCGATCCATCGCACGTGATTAGTCCATCGGTTGAAATTCAAGCCAATATGAGTTATGAGGAAGAACCGATTCGTATCCGCACGTGAAGTGAAAGAGTTGCGAAACAAGTGGGTTCCGCTAGTGAAAGTGTTATGGCTCAAACACGGATAGAAGAAGCTACTTGGGAAACCGAGAACTCTATGAAAGAGCGATACCCAACCTTACTTACGGTAAGATTTTCGGGACGAAAATTTCTTAAGTGGGGAGAGTTGTGACACCCAAAATTGACCCTAGTCGGAATGTGGTTTCGGGACCACAAAACCGAGGCATAAAAATAATTTAAAATTTATTTTGATGCCTATAATATGTGTGTGCTCATGTGTGACATTTCTTGATGATTGATTTAGTGTTATAAAGGTGAATTTCACTAGAAGGGACTTAGTAGTGAACTTTGAAAGTACGATAGGGAAGCGTGTGATGACTAATTAAAGCATGCATGCAAAACAATGGACTTGCATGTCAAATTCCCTTTTTATAGCTAGTGGCCGCCATGACAAGGAATTATGGGCAAAAATCATGTCATGAAACATGTTTGGTAAGTGGGTTATGTTTGAATGAATAGAATAAGGAGTATGGAATAAAAAAAAATGTGTGTGTGAAGGCTCCTTTCCCCCCCCATTGCCGTGTAACTAAGAAAGAAAAACAAAAAATTGTTCATCTTTTCCCCCTTCTTTTGGCGAAAATTCTAAGAGGAAGAAGAGATTTTTACTTCATTTTCTTTGTTTAGAAGAGATCTAGAAGGAGATTTGGCTAAACTTGCATCAAGATTAAGGTATGTATGAGGTTGTGTTATGAGTTTCATGCATGTTTTAGTTGCTAACTTGATGTTCATGTTAGCCATGGTTCAAATCCTTGTTATGCCATGGAAATGGTATTTGGCCAAAGTTGTTATTGTGTTAAAGCCATTGCATGCTAAATGTGAAGCTTGCTAATGATGCATGCAATGATGGATTGTCTACTCTTGAAATTTCTTTGTAGCAATCTTGAGTAAGACATTGAGTTTTCTTTTTGTTTAACCATGACCGAAGTTGAAAGGGCATGATTGTGATGTATTCGGCCATGAAGCATTCATGAGCATGGTTTATGCTTCTTGCATGTTAGTTAAAATTTGTGCTTTGGATGGTTATGGACACCTTGAAATTCGGCCTTGCACCTATATGTGTATATATGTTTGCACATGATATTTTGGTGATGAAGAAAGTGATAAATATGTTTGTTTAAAGAAGAAATTTGTTGAAGAATGTTGTGAAATTTGCATGTACATTCGCCTAGTACATGTATAGGGTGAAAACCTTGAAATTATTTGTGATTTTGTGTATTTATGACCATGTATAATCGGCCACATGAGTAATTTGAGCACTTGATGTTATGTTAAAATTCTTGAGCTTAAATATATGGATGTATGTATATGTGGCCATATAATGGCGTTTTGGTTCAAAGGTTGAATGATAAATTATAATAAAGTGAGATGATATGAGATGCGAATGTGATTGACTAGTAAACATTATTGAGAAAATATTGAATACTTCTACTTGTATTCGTTTAGCTCAAGAGCAAAGGGAAGCTAAATCCGATAAAGGGAAGGAAAAAGTGATCGAATAGCCGTTGAAGTTGTTCGACAACATCCGAGGTAAGTCCTCAAGAAATGACCCTACTCAATTATGTGAAATGAAATATGGATGTGTAATGATTATTGATTTATGTGTGTATGAGTATTTGAATGATACCGGGCTAAGTCCCAAGGCGATTATGCAAGTGATATGTTTGTGTTTGAGCCTTAGTAACGAAAATGAAACATGGATGTGTAATGATTATTGATGTATGTGTGTGCATGAGCAATTGAATGATATCCGGGCTAAGTCCCAAGACATTTATGCTAGTAATTATATCCGGTTAAGACCAAGGCCATTGTGCTAGTGACTACATCCGGCTAAGACCAAGGCATTCGTGCAAGTTGTTAAATCGGGCTAATACCAAGGCATTTGTGCAAGTCGTTCTATCCGGGCTAAGACCAAGGCATTCGTGCATGTGGTTATATCCGGTTGTATTCAAGAAGCTTGGGCTGGAGGTGAGCGTTGGTTGCTGTAATAAATTTAATTAGTACGCCGAAAAGTCCAAAGGATAAGGTATGTTTATATGTGCATTGGAAAAGTCGATATGTTTGAGTAACATTCGCTCAATCGGCTAACGAGTTTTCAGCTATTGAATTGGTTGATATCTTGTGAAAGTATATAATGATGAAGTGTGAAGTAAGTATGATTATGTGAATGTGTATTAATGAAATGATTCATTTGGCTATGTGAATGTAATGCTTTAGTTAAAACTGATTTTATTGCTTGAGACTTACTAAGCATAAAAAAATGCTTACCCCGTTGCTTTGGCTCTCTGTTTTATAGATTTTGCTCGTTAGCGATCGGACTCGGGATCATTAAAGTCGAAGTCATCTACACTATCAAAGCCTCCATTTTGGGTATAATTTTGGTTGAACTTTGAAATGGCATGTATAGGACTACCCTATTGTAGAAGGTCATGTACCTTTCGGTTTTATGTAAGCTTGAATAGCCATGCGAAAATGGCTTATATACGTTGTTAGTATGATTCTATAATCGTTTGTATGATGATCATTATGGGGTATGGAATGGTTTTGAAAAGATTAGCCATTGGAATGGTTAATCATGATCACACTTGTGCTATGTATGCAAAAAGGGCCAATTGAATCGTGGAAATCATGAAATAGGTAAAGGTTACCTTGAAAACAGATGCTGGCAGCAGCAGTGGTGTGGTTTTTAAAAAATCACAAAAATTTGTAGGAATGGTATTAAATAGTGAATAAGTGATGTAAATGAACCTTGATGAGTCTACTTTCATATGGAAGAAACGAAACGGTCATAGGAGTTACTTGTTAAGAGATATTAAAGTTATTGTGAGACAGGGCCAGAACGGTTTCTGGGTCCCCTATCGCGACTTTAAAAATTTTCTATAAATTATCCAGAAAGAATTAGAAGTCATTCCTTATATGTGCAGATTCCATTTTGAGTCTAGTTTCATTAGAAACAAACAGCACCAGTATTAAAGCCCTGTACAGAGATATATTCAAGTTGTAACGCGCGAAGGTCAGAGCAGTCGATCCCTGTAACATGGGTGACTTTAACTAATAAACTGTACCAATTGGCCCGACCAAAAATTCTAGAAATAAATCCATGGAAGGATATATGACTCTAAATTCAGGGAAAATTTACAGAATCAGTTTTCGAGTTTTTAAACTCGAGATATTATTTTTAAGGCGATAGTGATGCAGTTTTCCAGCCTGTCTGGAAATGCCAAATTGGTCGGTGCTTTAAGAGGATTTAGCTCGTTAACCCCTCGCGTCCGACACCGGCGATGGTCTCGGGTTCGGGGTGTTACAGCTTATCCCGTAAAATTTGCAACACTAATCTCAGGTGCTCCACATGTTCGGTCTCATCTCTTGAATAGACCAAGATGTCGTCAATGAACACAACTACGAACCGATCCAAATACGGTCTGAAGATCCGATTCATCAAATCCATAAATACCGTAGGGGCATTAGTGAGCCCAAACGGCATCACTAAGAACTCGTAGTGACCATATCTCGTTCTGAAGGCAGTTTTGGGTATGTCCGAATCCCGAATTCGCAACTGATAATAGCCCGATCTCAAATCTATTTTTGAGAACACTGAGGCTCCCTTCAGTTGATCGAACAAATCATCGATACGCGGTAACGGATATTTGTTCTTTATTGTCACTTTATTAAGCTGACGATAGTCGATGCACAACCTCATGGTTCCGTCCTTCTTTTTCACAAACAACACTGGTGCACCCCAAGGTGAAAAACTTGGTCGAGCGAAACCTCTATCCGTCAACTCTTGCAACTGAGCTTTCAACTCCTTCAACTCGGTTGGTGCCATACGATACGGAGCTATCGAAATTGGCGTAGTCCCAGGTACAAGCTCAATACCAAACTCTACTTCCCGAACAGGTGGTAAACCCGGTAATTCTTCAGGAAAAACATCGGGTATTCACAAACCACCGGCACCGATTCGGGTTTCTTTTCCAATTCCTTATCATCAATACATACGCAAGGTATGCTTCGCACCCTTTCTTACATGTTTCGGGCCAACATTGTTGATATTACAAATGGCAACCCTTTAAGTCCGTAGACTCAACTCGGATTATCTCGTTATTCAAGCACCTCAAATCAATAGTCTTGCTTTTGCAATTCACAACCGCATCATGCATGGTCAACCAATCCAAACCAAGAATAACATCAAATTCATCAAACGGCAAAAGCATCAGGTCCGCCGGAAAGCAGGACCCTCGGATTACTAGGGGACATTTCTTGCACACTTTGTCGACAAGCACGTAACGACCCAAGGGATTTGACACCCGAATTACGAACTCAGTAGACTCAATAGGTAAAGTCTTACTGGATGCTAAGGTTTCGCATATATAAGAATGAGTAGAACCAGGGTCAATCAAAGCAATCACATTAGTATCAAAGAGAGTGAAAGTACCAGTGATAACATCAGGGGAGGATGCTTCCTCTCGTGCACGGATGGCATATGCCCTAGCAGGAGTACGGGTCTCAGATCGAACAGCCGTATCAGTGGCCCCTCTCTGACTACCACCCCTACCTCCTGAAATTCTTGGTGGTCTACCTCTAGCTGTCATTCCACTAGGTCTTGCACCTTGCATCCTATTCTTCTCATCAAGCTCCGTGCAATCTCTAATGAAGTGGTCCTTCGAACCGCATCCGTAACAAGCCCTATTGGTAGACTTACCCCAACATTCACCTATATGTCTTCTCCCACATTGGGGGCATTCAGGTTTCTCTTGACGGTTATTGCCCACACTAGCTACCGAAGTAGCTCGGGAGTCCGTCAATGGTCGTGCTCTAATGGAAATTCCCGCAGTCGTCCTCGATTTATTGGTGTCCTCCCTGAACTTCTTTACAGCCGAGAACGGAGCTTTACCCGTTGATCTTTTACGATAGTCTCTAGCTTCAAATTCAGCCTTCTTCTTCTCCTTTCCAAGTTCCTCCGCCTTGCAGGCTCGTTCAACTAGTGTTACGAATTCTTTTATCTCCAAAATACCCACTAGTAGCTTTAGATCTTCATTCAATCCTTCTTCAAACCTCTTGCACATAGCAACCTCATCAGCCACACACTCCCGGGCATACCGACTGAGTCTTACGAACTCATGTTCATATTCAGATACTGTCATACGGCCTTGCTTGAGTTCCAAGAATTCCTTACGCTTTTGATCGATGAACCGTTGACTAATATATTTCTTTCGAAACTCCGTTTGAAAGAAATCCCAAGTAACTCGTTCGTTTGGAACTATGGAAATCAAGGTCCTCCACCAATAGTAGGCTGAGTCTCGCAACAAGGATATAGCACACTTTAGACATTCATCGGGTGTGCATGACAGTTCATCAAACACCCGAATGGTGTTATCAAGCCAGAACTCGGCCCTTTCGGCATCATCAGTAACTATGGCCCTGAACTCTTCAGCCCCGCGCTTCCTAATCAAGTCTACAGGTGGCTTACTCAGCCTCACAGGTCGATGAATCGATGGCATTACGGGCTCTTGGGTGGATTATTCAAATTGGAATTGTTGGACACCGGATTGGTTGGGCATATTATGCGACCCACTCATTCATCATGGTAAAGAAGGCTTGTCTAGCCCCTCACCCTGATTATTCGCAGATGACTGAGGTTCAACAGGCGGCGTCCCTTGTGCAGGAGCAGCCGCTACACTTTCAACGTCAACCGCCAAGGTTCTCTCTACACCGGGATCCATTTACTAATCAAAACAATAATTTTAACCGTCAGAAGTCATCACACATTTAAACATTAACATTAAGGCATGTATAGCTAGACTCATACGTGCTATGGCAGTCCTAGAACCGACTAAACCATAGCTCTGATACCAATAAAATTGTAACACCCCGAACCCGAGACCGTCGCCGGAGTCGAACACGAGGTGTTAACAGACTTCAAACCACTTATTGAGAATTTCCCAGACAAGCTGCCAATCTGTGTACTAGTCGCTTCAAAAATCATAACTTGAGTTTTACAACTCGAAAATCAGTTTTGTAATTTTTCCCTGAAACTAGACTCATATGTCCATCTACAGATGTTTTTCTAGAATTTTTGGTTGAGCCAATTAGTACAGTTTATTAGTTAAAGTCTCCCATGTTACAGAGGTCGACTACACTGACCTTCGTGCGTTACAACTCGAATAACTCCCTGTGCAGGGCTTCAATACTGATGTCGTTTGTTTCTATAGAAACTAGACTCAAAGAGGAATTTATACATATATGGTATGACTCCTAATTATCTCTGGTTAATTTATAATGAATTTTCAAAGTCTGAACAGGGAATCCAGAAACCGTTCTGGCCCTATTTTACGAAAACCCAAATATCTTTTAACATACAACTCATATGACCGTTTCGTTTCTTCCATATGAAAATGGATTCATCAAGGTTCATTTACATAATTTATTCACTATTTAATTCCATTCCTTCTATTTTTAGTGATTTTTCACATCCACGTCACTGTTGCTACCAGCATCTATTTCTAGGGTAGACTTTCTCTAACACATAGTTTCTATGATTCAACCACCCCTTTTACATATATAGTCCAAAATATAATCATGATGACCCATTCTAATGGCTGGTCATTGCCAAACATTTTCGTGCTTCTTAATGAGCATATACATACCAAATAATTATAACATTATGCTCAAAACATTTATAAGCCATTTTCGCATGGCTATTCAAAATTTTACATACCAAGTTCAAACAAAACATAATAGCCTATACATGCCGAAATGTACTCCAAGACCAACTACGAAGAAAATACCAAAAGTTGTTAGCCGGTGTGATGACTTCGATGACAGTCCCGAATACGCAAAAAGTCGAGTCCAAGAAACCTAAAATAGGTGACAAGCAAACACCGAATGAGTATATAACTCAGTAAGTCATAAGCAATGCACTAACAACCATTAATAACATTATCGCAAGAGGAAACAAAATGGAACGAGGTTAATTACTCCATTCAAACCGAACTATACCATAGTTCCTTAGACCTTTCGATTCAATCATACATCTGCATGACCTTTCACTCATTCCGCGATAATTCTTATGTACGTGACTTCAATTTACATTGTCACATAGGTTCAAACTTACCAAGCTCGACCCCAAATATAAACATAGCGCCTATTAGCCATGAACTCAAGGTACTTACCCGATCCGCTGTCCGTGATCAACTCAATAGTGTCGCACACTCGGTGTCAATAGTGATTCAAAAGCATATAGTGTGTCCGCACACTTAGTGCTATATAATCAACTCGCACACTTAGTGCTACATGATCAAACTCGCACACTTAGTGCTGTACAAGTTTTAAACCCGCACACTTAGTGCCATTCTCATGATCACAAATGTTTATACCCGCACACTTAGTGCCGAAATCAACAACTCAATACATCTCACCTCTTTTCCTTCCATTCAATACTTCCATCACCACATACACACATGTATATAAATTCATCATTCCTTTCGCATAATTACATAGACATTATGTCTATTCAAATCAATACAAAATATATGCTCAGTGACTTACCTTGTGTTGGGTAAAACAGTCCAAGTCGGCTACTCGATGACCTTCGTCTTTCCCTTGCTTGATTCTCCTTCTTTAACTCCTTGAGCTTAATCAATAAATCAACTAGTTTAACCATCTTGCTAAACATTCATAATTCAATTACACATGCATATGTATGTTTGTATATTCGGCAGCCACCCTCACTTATTACCCATTTAGTCAATTATCTAAGCCAAGATAAGGCTTCAATACGGTTGCCTCTAACCGAATACATGCACATCAATCTAATATGCATGTCTATGTTGAGGCCAATTTTACACTTAATACCACACAAAAAGAACAGCATACATTTTACTAACTAACGCATTACATATTGTAGCTCAATACACATCTCTCATTTACTACATAACCAAACATCATCACAAGCAAATATACACCTTGAAATAGTATATATGTCATACCAATTCATCATGTGCAAACACATATTCATGTAGGTGCAAGGGTCAATCTCAAGTTGTTTATATCCAAATATAAACACATATCCAAAGCTCAAATCTTACCTACCATGCAACATGCATGAATCATACTTATGGATATACCATTACCGAATACATCACAACACCATAATTTTGGTCATGATTAAACAAAGAACTTAATGTCTTACTCAAAATACTAAAAGAAAGTCCAAGAGCCATCAATCCCCATCACATATACCATTAACAAGCTTCATATTTAACATGCAATGGCATTAACACAAAATCCACCTTGGCCAAATACCATCCCCATGATATAACAAAGATTTGAACCATGGGCTAATAAGAACATCAAGCTAGTAACTAAAAACATGCATGAATCTCATGGCACAACCTCAAACATACCTTAATCTTGATGCAAGTATAGCCAAACCCCTTCCTAATCCTCTTCCAAACCAAACATGAAGCAAAAATTCCCTCTTCTTCCTTAGGATTTTCGGTCAAGAGAGAATGAAAGGATGATCAATTTTTTTTTTCTTTTCTTTTCTTCAATACACGGCAATAGGGGGGTTCACTCACACACATTTTTTTTCATTCTTTATTACCCATGCTTATTTGTTTATTTCTTTTCTCCCTAATGCACCAACAAAACATGTCTATGACATGTTTTGCCCATCCTCATTGTCATGGCCGCCACCTCTTATAAAAAGAGGATATTTGACATGCAAGGCCATTGTTTTGCATGCATGCTTTAATTAGTCATTACACATTCCCCCATCATACTTCCAAAGTTTTCTACTAGGTCCTTTCTAGTGAAATTCACATTTATAACTCTAAATCAAAACATCAAAAATGTCACACATGAGTTAACACATATTATAGGCAATAAAATAAATATTAAATTATTTTTATGCATCGGTTTTGTGGTCCCGAAACCACATTCCGACTAGGGTCGTTTTAAGGCTGTCACATTTGTTAACGGATTTTCTATCACAGAGAAATCTTTTACAAATCGCCTGTAGTAACCGGCAAGTCTTAGAAAACTATGGACTTCAGATACATTCCTCGGAGGCTTCCAATCCAGAATAGCTGAAATCTTACTCAAATCAACTCGGATACTAGAAGCTGATACAATATGACCCAGAAAACCAACTTCTCACAACCAGAACTCACATTTATTGAATTTTGCATACAACTGTTTATCTCTCAAAATCTGTAATACTATTATCAAATGTTCGGCATGTTCAGATTCATCACGTGAATAAATCAATATATCATCAATGAATACAACAAATTGATCTATATACGGTTTGAAAAATCTATTCATCAAATCCATAAAAACAGCAGGTGCATTCGTTAAACAGAAAGGCATAAATAAAAATTCATAATGTCCGTACCTCATTTTGAAAGCAGTTTTCGGAATGTCAGAGTCCTTTACTTGCAACTGATAATAACCCGATCTCAGATCTATCTTTGAAAACACTGTAGCACCTTTCAACTGATCAAAAAAATCATCAATTCTAGGCAGAGGGTATTTGTTCTTTACAGTCACTTTATTAAGTTGACGGTAATCAATACACATTCTTATTGTGCCATCTTTCTTTTTCACAAATAAAACCGCCATCTTTCTTTTTCACAAATAAAACCAGAGCACCCCATTGTGAAAAGCTCGGTCTAGCAAACCCTCGATTAGTCAATTCCTGTAACTGAGATTTCAATTCCTTTAATTCAGTCAGAGCCATTCTATACGGAGCTATCGATATCCGAGTAGTACCAGGTACTAATTCAATTCCAAACTCGACTTCTCAAATCGGAGGCAAACAAGGTAGTTCTTCAGGAAATACATCAGAGAAGTCACAAACAATAGGCACTGATTCAACTTTCTTGTCATTCACTTTCGAATCTAGCACATAAGTTAAGTAGGCTTCACAACCTTTCTTCACATATTTTCATATTTTCATTGCAGATACTACAATTGGTAGTCCATTCTAATCAATAGACTCAATTCGAATTATTTCATCATTCTTGCACCTTAAATCAATGACTTTTGGTTTACAATTCACAATAGCATCATGCAGAGTTAACCAATCCATTCCCAAAATTATATCAAATTCGTCAAAAGGCAAAAGCATTAGATCAACAGGAAAACATACATCTCGAATCATTAACGGGCAATTCTTGCAGACTTTATCAACCAGGACACTTTTGCCTAAGGGGTTCGGTACTCTAGCTACGAATTCAGTAGACTTTACAGGCAAAGTTTTACTGTTTACTAAATTTATATAGATATAAGAATGCGTTGATCCAGGGTCTATCAAAGCAATCACAGAAGTATCATAAAGAGTAAAAAATACTAGTAATTAAGTCTGGTGATGAAGCTTCCTCACGAGCTCGGGTAGCATAGGCTCTGGAAGGTGCTCTGGCCTCAGATGTAACAGCAGTATCCCCAGTAGCTCTTTGACCACCACTTGCATTTCTTGAATTTCTGGAAGGTCTACCTCTAACTGAGGTGTTACTCGATCTTGGATTCTGTACATTCTCTTACTCAACATGTTTAGAACAATCTCTTACAAAATGTCCAGAGATCCACATCGAAAATAGGCTCGATCATTCAGTCTACAATTTCCCGAATGTCTTTTACCACAGTGTTTACATTCAGGTTTTTTAGATTGAACATTTCCAACACTTGCAGTAGAAGTAACAGGAGCTCTGTAGTTCGTGTGCAATCTAGCTCGATCTCGGTTTGAATATCTTACATCAGTCTTTGAACAGTTTCTATCATCTCAAAATTTCTTTGACTCAGATTGAAATGCTTTACCCGAAGATCTCTTTCTAGCATCTCTAGCTTCAAAATCAACTTTTCTTTTCTCATTACTTAATTCTTCAGCTTTACAAGCTCACTCAATGAGCACTACCATTTCTTTAATCTCCAAAATCCCAACGAACAATCGAATATCTTCATTTAGTCCATCTTCAAACCTTTTGCACATTATTGCTTCATTCAATACACATTCTCGAGCATATTGACTCAATCTCACAAACTCACGTTCGTATTCAGTGACAGATATACGGCCTTGTTTAAGCTTGAGAAACTCTTTGCGTTTCTGATCAATGAATCTTTGACTAATATATTTCTTCCGGAGTTTAGCTTCAAAGAAATCCCACGTAACTCATTCTCTCGGACCCACAGATATTAAGGTTTTCCACCAATGGTACACCGCATCTCTCAGAAGTGAAACGGCACATTTCACACATTCTTCAAGATTAAAAAACATTTCATCAAACGCTCGTATTGTATTCTCTAACCAGAATTTGGCTCTTTCAGTATCATCATTTGTTATAGCTCAGAACTCTTCAGCTCCATACTTTCTAATCTTATCAACTGGTGGTCTACTCAACTGTACCGGATTCACTCGTGGCATACCAGAAGTTTAAGGAGGATTAATCGGGGGTGGAGGTTGTTGTACAGTCAGATTGGTTCTAATATATTGGGTGAACCATTCATTCATCATCTAATAGAAGGCTTACTTAGCATCACCATCACGGCTACTCGTAGCCGGTCTAGAATCAGCTTACACCGTACCTTGCGCGGGAGCAGGCATATTACTTTCAACATCATTAGCTACAGCTCTGTCGGGATCCATTTGCTATATAAAAGCACATTTCAATGTCAGGAGTCATCACACTATCACAGATTCAGATATATGGCATGTATATCTAGAATCATATATGTTATGGTAGTCTTAGAACCGACTAAACCATAGCTCTGATATTAAAAAAATGTAACAACCCTAACCTATAACTGACATCGGATTAGGGTTACGAGGCATTACCAGACAGATAGAACATTTTGGACCAATTCAGAATCACAAATATTATTTAACATCATTTCATAAGCAATCATCTCCAAATATAGTCTACAAGACCTGAAACATACATTAAAGGAAAGGTTAGAATTAAACCGAACCTATTCAGAATTTTCAGAACCAACCAATTCTTTAAAACTGTTAAAGTCACACGCCCGTGCGACTAGGCCGTGTGTCACACACAGGCACTAGACACGCCCATGTGAACCAGCCTGTCAAAAATAGGTCCAATATTGACTTTTTCACACGGCCAATAGGCACGCCCATGTGCTATAGCCGTGTGATACTTAGCTAGCTACTAACTTTAGCCTACGGCCATATGACACACCCGTGTGTCGAGACCGTGTGGTTCTTAGGAGAATACTGCTTTTCTTACACGACCACAAGGTACGCCCGTGTCCCCTGAATGTGTGGCACCAAGTAGGCTTGGTTTAAGTCAAATTTGCCCTTTTTGGGTCCAATCCTACAAGCAATAATGTACAACATTCATACCAAAATTTCCAGCCAATTCCATGCTCAAAACATGCTTCATTATAACAAAAACATATTAGCTCGTAAAACATTACAACCATACATCATTTGGCACCATCAACTGAATACCAAAACTATATACAACATTTCATTTGCTTGCTAAACTCCCATGGCATAATATATACACATCAAAACTTATATACATAGACCTTCTAGCCTATACATGCCATACTTTAAAATAAGTACACTTTCAAAAGTACCAAAATGAGATCGATAGTGTGGTGACAATCCTCGACTATCCCCGAGCCTTCAGTAGCTGCGATAACTGTAAAACAGATAGTAAACACACAGAGTAAGCTACAAAGGCTTAGTAAGCCAAATACAATTGGTTTAACTACTAAAGCATATAAGTACAATTCAACCATAAAGATTCATAGCCATTTCATAGAATAATTCATAAGCTTAACTGTGCTCCTTTTTTTACATTTATGTCATGCTTCATTTCCAAATTCCATACATATTTCATAGAGATAAAGTCTTTCATATTTATAATTTTAGTATGATTTATACGTACCTGTGTAATTTTACATTTCATAAACTCATTCTTCAATTCCGTACTCTTTCATCAGACGGTTCAGAAACGATACAGATACTCATAAATAAGTACAACACCAACGTCCCAGCCATGGTCTTACATGTAATTCAATATAGATGCCTCTATCCCGGACAGGGTCTTATACGAAATCAGATATGATGCCGATGTCCCAGACATGGTCTTATACGTAAATCTCAATCGAGGACGGTGTCCCAATCACGGTCTTATATGATATCTTAGATAGTTGTCAATGTTCCTTTAGAAGTATACAGACCTTTTCGGATACCAATATTTTAACAAAATTTTACTCAAAAGGGTATTCATCAGGCTCTCAAGGCCATCCAATACAAATTAAAGTTTGTATATACAGAATTTAATCAGTTTAACACGTAATTGTAATTTGACTTACCTTGTATGGATTTCAGACGGAACGAGTCGACTATTCAACTATTTTGGACTTCCCTAGATCTAAGTCTGATTTTTTTTGTTCTTGATCTATTACAATTCAAATTCAACCATTCAATCATTCATTTCACTCAAAATAATCCATGAACACATATTTAGGGTACTTTTCATTTTAGCCCTTACATTTTCACATTTTGAAAATTTAGTCCATTTTTCACAAAATCACAAATATGCAAAAATTCACCAATACTATTGCTTGGCCGAATATACATGGCTTCCATACAAGCCCAAATAACATATTTAATTCACGATTTAGTCCTTCAAAACCTCATTTTCACAAATGAGCCCAAATAGCTCTATTTCATCAAAATTCAAAGACAAAACTTATAAATCATCTACCAAGCCTTTATGATTCATTCAAAAACATCACAAAACTCATGATATCAACAATGGAATTTCATGAAATCTTTAACAGAATTGGGCTTTGAAGAACACAAAATAACAATCACAAAAACGTAGAAATTATCAAAATAGTAAAAAATTCATACCTTAATCAAGATGGACAAGGGTCGAACCCTAAATAAGCTTATATCTTTCTTTTTCCTTTGATTTTCTGCAAGAACAACCTATTATGGACACATTTCATGTTTATTTTTATTTAATATATCATTTATACACTTTTTACCATTTTAGCCTTGTTAATAAGACGTTAATTTCCATCCACTAATTTCCATAATTGTCCATACCATATAAAAATGGTCTAATTGCATCTTAAAGACCTCATATTTAACAAGACAAATCAATTAGGCACTTAAGCAAATAGAAAGCCACTTTTGCATTCACTGCGATTAAGTCCTTTTTCATAATTAAGCACAGAAACAGACAAATTAAATCACAAAAATTTCACAGATATAAATTCACATATCGCAGACACAAAAAATAATATTAAAATATTTTTTGGACTCAGATTTGTGGTCTCGAAACCACTATTCTGACTAGGGTCAAAACTAGACTATTACATGTGCTATGTTAATCCCTAATACGAAAAGGATAATTTAGCATGTATCAAACCGATGAGATGAGGTTAACATGCAGTTGGGTTATGCCAAGGTTGTTTAAAAGTATGATTAGGCCATGTTAAATACCATTGAAGTATTTAAGTGTGTATGGATGGTAGAGGGTGACCAAAGGCTTAGAAATTAGCCCTAAAAAGGTCCACACGAGTAGATACACTGGCATGTGTCTAGGCCGTGTGTGACACACGAATAGCCCCATGGGTGTGTTGCCTGGCCGTGTGTACCCTGCACCTAAAATTTTAGGTTAGTTTGCATGGTAGTAAACATACGGACAGAGACAAGGCCGTGTGTCTCAACTGTGTGGAGGACACGGCCTTGCACACGGGCGTTTGCCTTGGCCGTGTGCCTCAAAATGAGTGATGACATCATAAACAAAATGTTTGGATTTTCAGACACGAGCGAGGACACGGGCGTGTCTAGGCTGTGTGAGGGACACGAGTGTGTGCTTAGCCGTGTGAAAACCCCTGTAGGTTCGAAATGGAACTAAATCCAAATAATTCAACATAGGTGGGGCACATGGGCGTGTCCCCAAGCACACGAGCGTGTGGGGCATAACCCTAGTAATTTTACTAAAATTTTCTATAGTTCTCGGTTTAGTCCCTGATCACTTTTAATGTATGTTTTGGGCCTCGTAAGCCTATAATAGAGACACTATGATGTTATTTGATCAGTTTTAAATTAGAATGAAATTTTATAACCTGTATCTTTTAAAAATATCTAAGTATGTGTCTGGTAACGCCTCGTACCTTGTTTTAGTCTCGGGTACGGGTGAGGAGTGTTACATTGAGTGGTATCAGAGCTATGATTTAGTCGATTCTAGGACTAACGTAGCATGTATTAAGTATAGCTATACATGCCATTATACAAGTTATGATAGTGTGGCATCTTCTAATCGTTTTCAATTGTATTTTAATGTAGTAAATGTCTTCCAATCAAGCTCAAGATGAGTCCGAGGGAGCCGAGAGCCATGCTCCAGCTTACGTTCAATAAGCTACAGCTACTAGTAGTAGTAGACGACCTATGTCTGAAGGCCAAGAAGAGGCAAGAGCTTCCTTCTTCAAAATGATGGATGAATGGTTTGGGGATTACTTGAGAAACTGCCCCAATATACCACGACCTACTCCGCCCCCTGCTAGGCCTAAGGGAGAAGTGCCACGAGGTATGGCACCTGTTAGAACTCGTAAGGCCTAAGTGGATAAACTTAGGAAATATAGGGCTGAAGAGTTTAGGGCTAAGGTTGATGATGATGCGGAATGAGATGAGTTCTGGCTCGAGAACACTATGCGAATTCTAGATGAATTGTCGTGTACACCCGAGGAATGCTTAAACTGTTCTGTATCTCTTTTGAAAGATACAACATACCACTGGTGGAAGATGGTATCCTCAGTGGTACCGAAGGAAGACATTACATGGGAGTTCTTCTAGGCTGAGTTTAAAAAGAAATACATCAGTCAAAGGTTTTTAGACTCGAAGTGAAAGGAGTTCCTAGAACTCAAACAAGGAAATAAGACTGTGTCAGAGTACAAAAGGGAATTCGTAAGGTTAAGTCAGTACGCAACAGAGTGGGTCCAATCAGAGATAGAAATGTGTAAGCGCTTCAAGGAAAGCTTGAATGAGAAAATTAAATTACTGAGTAGGATTCTTGAGATACGAGAATTTGCCGCATTAGCTGACCGGGCCAAGAAAGCCGAAGAGCTAAATAATGAAAGAAAGCAAGCTAAGAGAGAAGCTCGAGTTTCGAATAAGAAGTTTAACAGCAGAGCACACTCCTTCACTATAAAAAAAATTGAGAAGTCATCAAGAACGCTCTACTTCATCAGTAGGATATTTGGGTAGATCAAGAAACTCTAAGCGACATAACCCGAAGTCTTCTTCCCCTATGGTAACTAGTGTAAGAAGTGTGGATGATCAAAAGCTGAAGTGTAAAAGCTGCAACAAATTTCACTTCGGAGAGTGCCGAATGAAGAGTGGTGCGTGTTTTAGTTGTGGGTCTCTTGACCATTTTCTCAAAGACTGCCCGGAGCGAGCTAATAAAGAGGTTGAATTAGCTCCATAGCCGAATGCTCCTATTTCTCGAGGTAGACCTCCAAGACATCCTAGAAGTGCAAGTGGCAGTCGAGCTGTTGCCAAGGATGCTACTGCAAAATCAGAGGCTCGAGCCCCGGTAAGAACTTATGCAATACGCGCTCGAGATGAAGCCTCTGCTCCCGATGTTATTATGGGTACATTTTCTATTTATAATACTCTTGTCATTACCTTAATTGATCTAGGGTCAACCCATTCGTACATTTGCATGAAATTGGTGTCTAGTATGAATATGTCTATAGAACCTATAGAATTTGTGATTAATGTGTCAAACCCTATAGGCAAGTCAGTCCTAATTTATAAAGTTTGCAAGAATTGTCCCTTGACGATTCAAGGTTATTGTTTTCCGGCTAACCTTATGTTATTACTATTCGATGAGTTTGATGTAATACTTGGCATGGATTGGTTAGTTGTGCATGATGTAATTGTAAATTGTGGTAGCAAATATATTGAATTGAAATGCTCAGATGGTGAGATTCTCTAAATTAATTCAGGTGAGTTGGATACTCTACCGATTGTGATTACCTCGATGAGGGCTCAAAGGTATATGAGAAAGGGATATGAAGCCTACCTTTCTTTCATGTTGAATACTAAAGAATCTGAGTTGAAATTGGAATCGGTACCGATAGTATGCGAGTATCCAGATGTGTTTCCGGAAGAGCTACCCAGATTACCTCCCGTTAGAGAAGTAGAGTTTGGTATTGAACTAGTGCCTGGGACAACTCCTAGTTCTATTACTCCATATATGATGGCACCAACCGAACTGAAAGAATTAAAAGCACAGATGGAAGAATTGACAATAAATATTTTACAAGACTGAGTTTTTCGCCTTGGGGTGCTCCAGTATTATTTGTAAAGAAGAAAGATGGCTCTATGAGGCTATGTATAGAATACCGACAACTCAACAAGGTAACCATCAAGAATAAGTATCCGTTGCCTAGGATTGATGACTTGTTTGATTAATTGATGTGGGCCACTGTGTTTTCTAAGATAGATCTGAGATTTGACTACGACCAGTTGCATGTAAAAGAGTCAGATATACCTAATAATGCTTTCAGAATGAGGTATGACCATTATGAATTTCTTGTGATGCCTTTTGGGTTGACAAATGCACCGACTGTATTTATGGACTTGATGAATAGGATATTTTACCCATACTTGGACAAGTTTGTTGTTCTGTTTATTAATGACATCCTGATTTATTCCAAGGATGAGACTGAGCATGCGGAACATATGAGAATGGTTTTACAAATCTTACGAGACAAACAGTTGTATGCTAAATTTAGTAAGAGTGAGTTTTGGCTCTGAGAGGTTAGATTCCTTGCTCACATTGTGTTGGGTGATGGCATCCGAGTTGATCAAAATAAGATATCTGCTATTGTTGAGTGGATGCCACCAAAAAACATAACCAAAGTTAGAAGCTTTTTGGGCTTAGTCGGTTACTATTGACGTTTCGTAAAAGGATTTTCAATGATTGCAACTCCTTTGATGAGGTTGCTACAAAAAGATGTTAAGATTGAATGGTCAGAGAAGTGTCAGTAGAGTTTTGCAAAATTGAAGATGTTACTAACCGAAGCTCCAGTTTTAGTGCAACTCGAGCCGGGAAAGGAATTCGTGGTCTTTAGTGATACGTCCTTAAATGGACTAGGTTGCGTGCTTATGCAAGAGGACAAAGTAATAGTGTATGCTTCGAGACAAGTAAAGCCACACGAGAAAAATTATCCAACACACAACTTGGAGTTTGCTGCCATTGTTTTTGCCTTGAAGATTTATAGACACCATTTGTATGGTGAAACTTGCAGTATATTCACATATCACAAGAGTTTGAATCTGAGAAAACAAAGATTACGAACTGATCATTAACTAGCACCCGGGAAAGGCGAATGTGGTCACAGATGCACTAAGCAGAAAATCCTTGTTTGCTTTGAGGGCCTTGAACAAACAATTGGCCTTGTTAGATGATGGTTCAATTTTGGCAAAGTTAAGAGCCATACTAACGTTTCTACAAGAAATTTGTGCAGCCCAGGTTAATGATAGTGATTTACAAGCCAAGAGAACTCAATACGAGTCAGGCACCGACTCAGATTTTTGGATTGGTCTTAACGGTTGCTTGATGTTCAGAGACAGGATCTGTGTACCGAGAGACGATGAGCTTATTCAGAGAATTTTGCAAGAGGTACATGATATTCTTTTGTCTATTCATCCGGGAAGTACCAAGATGTACAATGATTTGAAGAAAATGTACTGGTGGAATGGCATGAAAAGAGACATCTCCAAATTTGTATCGAAATGCTTGATATGTCAGCAAGTCAAGGCTGAAAAACAAGTACCTTCAGGTTTGTTACAGCCTATGATGCTCCCCGAATGGAAATGGGATAGAATTACTATGGATTTCGTGATGGGATTATCGTTAACCCTAAAAAAGAAAGATGCTATTTGGGTTGTGATTGATAGGCTAACGAAGTCAACTCACTTTATTCCAGTACGAACTGACTACTCACTTGACAAATTGGCTGACTTGTATGTATCTGAGATTGTGAGATACACGAGGCACCATTATCGATTATTTTAGATAGGGACTCGAGATTCACTTCGAGATTTTAGAAGAAGTTGCAAGAAGCCTTGGGTACAAAGTTAAGTTTTAGCACGACTTTTCACTCGCAGATTAATGGTCAGTCTGAGCGAACGATTCAAATTCTTGAGGACATGTTGCGGTGTTGCGTCCTTAAATTTTAGGGTAGTTGGGAAAAATACTTACCATTGGTAGAATTCACCTACAATAACAGTTTCCAGATGAGTTTGAAAATGGCACCTTATGAGGCCTTATATGGCAGGAAGTGCCGAACTCCACTGTATTGGGCAGAACTCAAGGAAAACCAGATTTACGGAGTTGATTTAGTCAGGGAAACTGAAGAAAAGTTTAAAGTGATACGTGACTATTTGAAAGCAACATCGGATAGACAGAAGTCATATGCTGATTTGAAAAGAAAGAAGACTGAATTTCAAGTTGGAGATAAAGTGTTCTTCAAAGTGTCTCCAAGGAAAAAGGTATTGAGATTTGGTCGAAAAGGAAAACTGAGTCCAAGGTTTATTGGACCCTACGAGATTACTGAGAAAGTTGGACCGTTGGCCTACCGTTTAGCATTGCCACCCGAATTGGAACAGATTCATGATGTATTTCATATATCCATGTTTCGATGATATCAATCAGACCCCTTCCATGTAATTTCACCTACAAAAGTTGAACTTAAACCAGACATGACTTATGGTGAAGAACCGGTCTAGATTGTGGCTTGAGAAGTCAAATAATTGAAGAACAAAAATATAGCCTTGGTAAAATTTTTATGGCATCGACACAGAATGAAAGAGGCTATGTGGCAACCTGAAGAAACCATGAGAATTCAATATCTGAACTTATTTACTGGTAAGACTTTCGAGGACGAAAGCCCCTAAGGTGGGGAGAAATGTAACATCCTGAAATAGGGCGTAGTCAGAATAGTGTTTCGAGACCACAAATTCGATGTTAAAATAATTATTTCATGGTCATTATGAAGTCTAAGGTATGAAAATAAGTATGTGTTAAAGTTTCATGAAGAAATTCTATGTGTAAGGTGTCCAAATGGAAATTAGGGACCAAATTAAATAAATTGTAAAACTTGGATTCTAGAAGCAATTTCTATGAAATTACTTTGGAATATTAATTTGAGGCCCTTAAAGAGTAATTTGCCCAATTTTTAAGTTTTTGGACAAAAATGGGCATGCATGGAAAATTTTGGAAGTTTAGTAAGGAAGGGCATTTTGGTCATTTGGTAATAAACTAAATAAAAAAGGAAAAATCAAGCTCAAATCAGCTCATCTTCTTCTCCATGCTGCCAAAATTCTAAGGGTTTCCATAGCTAGGATTTTCCAACATTTCAAGCTTGACAGTAAGTCAATCCTACCCCCGTTTTTAATGTTCTTCGTATTTTTAAAATCCTCGTAACATGCTCTTTCTATTTCTACCCATATTTCAAGCTAGGGTTCATGTTAAAAAATTTACCCATGCATGAGATGTTTGTGTTTTGATGATTTATGGAAGAATATGAGAGTTTAAAGGATAGTAAACAACTTTTACTAAGTAGTTTTTCACGGAAATGGCTTAAGGGACCATTTTGTAAAAGTTGTGAAAATGGGTAAAAAGATGTGAAATGAAGGATAAATATGGGCTGCTATGAGTGTGAATAACATTTAGCTAGGCTTGGGTAGCCAAGGAATTACATGCATTTCATTATAAGAGCCTTAGGACTAAATTGTAAATATTGTGAAAGGTTAGGGGAAAAATGATCATTTTGCCCGGAGGTGACTTTTAAATCCTAAAATGAAAATTTTGATGTATTAATAATCAAATTTTATTGATATAGACCCCGAGGAACCAATTCCAGAGATCAACCGTGGAAAACGAAAGGTTTCAGAATAACCAAAATACGAAACCGAAGCGATTACCAGGTAAGTTTGTATAACCCGAAGTAAACTCTTAATATACTTAAATATGTATGTTCCTGAATGTATGAAAATTCATATATTGATTGCATGATAATTCATGAAATGTGCTTGTGTAAAAGAAAGATGATAAATGTCTCAGTTGAAATAGAAAAGGGAAATCCGATGGGTAAACTATGGCTTACATGACATGAGATCCTGCATGTATTGCAGAAAAGGATTTAGCCTGGACAAGTAATCCAATGATCTCAAATAGAAAGGATCTAGCCCGGACGGGTGTTCCTTGGGTGATTGAGCCTCTTGAGGAATATGGTGCATTAAGGATTTAGCCCGGATGGGTAATCCGATTAAGGACTGAATTTAGCCTGCACTGGCAATTCAGATCCGAGCTTATGAGAGCAATTTTCGTTAAAGGGGATTTAGCCTGGACTGGGAATCCCGACATTGCTCTTTGAGTTATTACTACAGGGGATTTAGCCTAGACTGGTAATCTCGTTGTATGATAAAAGGTTCATGAGAGTTCGTACTTGAGATGATCACTTGTATGACTTGACAAAAATTGGGCTATCCATCGAGATTTCCGAGAAAGTTCAACGGGACTAAAATGAGAAATAGAAATGGAAATATTGAATTGATGAGCTCATTGAAGACTAATGACATGTTGTATTGTTATGAGACTAACTTGATGATTGAGTGCATGTGATAGGGAAACTATTTCATGCTTGTTAGGATTATTGCCTAAATATGGTTGTATGCTAATTAATCGGTAAGTTTACTTCCCAGTTACCCGGACTTACTAAGCATATAAATGCTTACCCCCTTCTTTTTTCCCTGTCTTACAGAGCTCGTGGACTCATGAAGATTTAAAGATGGTTTGAGAATCAACACACTATCGACTTGTCCCACTTTGGTATATAAATACTTTTATTTTGTTTAATGGCATGTATAGGGTTTTTGGTCATTTTGTTATATGTGTCATTTGACTAGCCAATGTAAGGGCTTAAATGGTATACTTATTCTTTTGTATATGGCCATGAGATATGGCTCATATTGATGTAGGTTGTATACCTACTAATGATGCATGTTTATGTTTAAATATTTCATAAGATTTGATGATGAGGTTTATCATGGATGGATGATTGAAATGGGACCTAATAATTTAAGAGAGTAGACATAGAATATAATGGTATATGGTTATGATATGGCCTAAACATAAAATGTGCTATGTTAATCCCTAATACAAAAGGATAATTTAGCATGTATCAAATAGATGAGATGAGGTTAACATGCAATTGGGTTATTCCAAGGTTATTTAGGGGTATGATTAGGCCATGTTAAATACCATTGAAGTTTTTAAGTGTGTATGGATGGTAGAGGGTGACCAAAGGCTTGGAAAATTGCCCTAAAAAGGTCTACACGGGTAGACACACGGGCATGTGTCTAGGCCGTGTGTGACACACAGATAGCCCTATGGGCGTGTTGTTTGGCCATGTGTCCCTTGCAACTAAAATTTTACATTAGTTTTCATGGTAGTAAACACACGGTCAGAGACACAGCCATGTGTCTCAACCGTGTAGACCGTGTTTCAACCATGTGGAGGATACAACCTAGCACATGGGCGTATGCCTTGGCCATATGCTTCAAAATGAATGATGATGTCATAAACTCAATGTCCTGGTTTTTGGACACGGGCGAGGACACAGGCGTGTCTAGGTCATGTAGGGACACAGGTCAGGGACACGAGCATGTGCTTGGCTGTGTGAAAACCCTTGTAGGTTCGAAATGGAAATAAATCAAAAAAATTCAACACAAGGGGGCACATGGCATGTCCCCAAGCACACAGGCATGTGCTTTGCCTCCACAAGAGCGTGTGAGGCATAACCCTGGTAATTTTACTAAAATTTTCTATAGTTCTCGATTTAGTCCCGGATCGCTTTTAATGTATGTTTTGGGCCTTATAGGCCCATAATAGGGACACTATGATGTTACTTGATTGGTTTTAAATTAGAATCAAATTTTATAACCCGTATCTTTCGAAAATATTTGAGTATGTGTCTGGTAACGCCTCGTACCTTATCCCAATCTCGGGTACGGGTGAAGGGTGTTACACCTCATGATAAGCATTAGAACATAGCATAAATAGATAGGTCCACAAACTATAATCAAAATGAGGCACACCTCTTGGCCATATACAAGTAACTCAAATAAGCCAATACATTTGGCTAATCATAATAACACATAACATAGATATAAGTACTTATACATGCCACTAACTTAAAACATTTAACATATATCAATATTACAAAGGTGATGGCTTAATAGTGTGATGCTACTTCCGACGATCTCCAATCCCGAGCTAACCTAAAAATATTAAAGAAAAGGGAAGGAAGGGAGTAAGCTTTATAGCTTAGTAAGACCGTATGAAAATAATAAGCAATTTATCAACTTGCTTCTCAAGGTAATACAGCCATATTTGCACTTTTAATTATGTTCAGGTCAAACTATTTTCTCAAGTCACAGTCATTAAATTATTTATGTCTTGAGCTATGGAACTCCAAAGTAAGATCTGCTAATTTTCCTTAAAACTATACTCATATATCTTCTTACCATAAAATTTTTAGAATTTTTGGTCTAGCCAATAAGTTCAGTTTATTCTTTAAAGTCACCCCTGTTTTTTTGTCTGATAGTTCCAACCCCTCTTCACTAAAAAGTAATTATCTCCTAGTACGGGACTCGGATGATGTTCTTGTATATTTCTTCTTAAAGTAGTCTCACTAAGAATTCTAAGCATATAAATTATAACCCATAATTTTTAATGATTTTCTAATATCGGAACAAGGGATTTCAAAATCATTCTGACTCTGTCTCACACAAATTCAAATATCTCATAATATGAAATTATTGTTCTTACACTATTTCCTTTATAAGAAACTAGACTTGATAACCTTCAATTCCATATTTTATTCACTCTCTAACTCACTTTATATTATTTTTTGTGTATTTTCAAATTCGTACTGCTGGTACTGTCCAAAACTATTTTAGTGTAAAATAATGGTAACTAAGCTTATAACACCTTTACAAACCATTTTAAACATAATGGTAAAAAAATACATATTGGTACATCATGAGCATAGAGCCATAATTACAAGGTCATCAATATTTCATTATAGCTTACTTATTTGTATCCTTACCAAAGATGCATTCATTTCATGATCGTAATAGTATTTGAGCTTCGAGTACATACCTGTACCTTTTCAACCTGCTCATAACATTTCATAGTTCATTCATAATACATAAAATGACATAAGCACAACTTACTCATCACTATCCAATACAATTCGTATAGCATATATCGAGCTTACATCTCATACATGTTGTAACATCCCAAAAATAGGGCCTAGTCAGAATAGTTGTTTTGGGACCGCAAATCTAACATTAAATATTTATTTTATGATTATTATGAGGTTTAGAAGATTAGAATATGCATATTTTAAAATTTCATGAAGAAATTCTTTGAGTAAGGTGTTCAATTGGAAATTAGGGACTAAATTGAATAAATTGCAAAACTTGGATTCTAGGAGCAATTTGTATGAAATTGCTTTAGATTATAAATTAGAAGGCCTTGGAGATAAATTTTCCCAAATTCTAAGTTTTTGAAAAAAAAAAGGGGCTTGCATGGATGAAATTTTAAAGAAAGGGCTAAAGGGCATTTTGGTCATTTGGCATTTTAATGAAATAAAATGGGAAAAATGAACCAAAAATCAGCCATCTTCTCCCTTGTACTAGCTGAAATTATCAAGCCCTCCATAGCTAGGGTTTGCAAGCTTTTCAAGCTCATTAGTAAGTACTCCCAAGCCCCGTTTTTAATGTTCTTTGCATTTTTGAGATCCCGATAGCTTGCTCTCTCCATTTCTACCCATATTTCATGCCAGGGTTTATGTTTAAAAATTTAACCATGCATGAGTTACTTGTATTTGGATGGTTTAAGGAGGAATATGAAAGTTGGATGTGTGTTAAACATCTTTTCCTAGGTAATTTTCATGAAAAACCCCTAAAGGGACCTTTTTGCAAAAGTTATTAAATGTGTGGTAGAAATGTGGAAATAATGGAAAATTTGGGCTGCCATAAGAGGAAAAAGGTTTTCGACTAGGCTTGAAAAGATAGAAATTTCATATTTTCATTATACGAGCCTAGGGACTAAATCGTAAAAATGTGAAAGGTTAGAGGCACAACGGTCATTTAGAATGGGGGTGGAATTTAGACTTGAAAAGTATAATGTAGAGTATTAATGATTTAATTCAGTTGTTATAGACCCCAAGGACCAAATTCTGGAGGTCGATCGAGGAGAACGAAAGGTTTCGGAATAACTGAAACACTAGACCGAAAGGAATACCAGGTAAGTTCGGATAACTTAAAGTAAACTCCTAATATGCCTAATTACATGATTTGTGAATGAATGATGTTTGCATTTATGGATGACATAAAAAATTCATGAAATGAATCTTTCATAATGATATGTTGAAAAATGTCTCGGTTGAGGTTTAAAAAGGGAATTCGATGGACAAACCATGATTTACAAGTGAATTGAGATCCTGCATGTGTTGCAGAAATGATTTAGCTCGGATGGGTAATCCGTTGATCTCAATTATAAAGAGGATCCAGCCCAGACAGGTGTTCCTTTGGATGATCGAGCCTCCCGAAGAATACATGTGCACTATGGATTTAGCCCAGACGGATAATCCAATTAGGGTCTGAATTTAGCCTGGATTGGTAATTTAGATCCGAGCTCAATAAAGGTGTTTGTTGTTATAAGGGGATTTATCCTGTACTGGTAATCCCGCCATAAAATGTGAGGTTCACGGGAGTGCACACTTGAAATGATTATCCTTATGAATTGACGGTTAATGGATATTCCATCGAGATTTCCTAAAAACTCAACGGGAGTAACATGAGAAGGATGTATATCAATGAAACAATGGATGATGAGTTCATCTAAGATAAATTACATGGTGCTTTGTTATGTGACTAACTCATTGATTGAGTGCATGTGATAGGGAACAATTTCATACTTGTTGGTTTCATTATCTATTATGGTTGTATGCTAATTACTTGGTAAGTTTACTTTTTGATTATTCAAGCTTACTAAGCGTGTAAATGCTTACCCCTATCCTTTCCCCTATTTTACAGAGGTCAAGGACTTGTAAGGATTGGAAGACAGTTGGAGAGTCATCACACTATCAACTAGACCAACTTTGGTATAAAGACATTTTTATCTTGTTCAATGGCATGTACAGGACTCTTGAGCATTTTGTAATATGTGTCAATTGATTTGCCAAATAAAGACATGTAAAGATGTATCTATTTTTTTTTTTTGGCTTTTTTTGAAGTAGGCTATGACCTACAAAATTTCCATGCATGTTTATATTCATATATGATGGGTTGTTTCTAATTGGTAATGAGTCACAAGAACGAGCCAATCTTTAATGTGTTAAAGTGACATGGAAACCCATAAATACAAGATGGGAAATAACCTGGCCTGTGTGAAACCAATGATATGAGGTTTCTATGCAATAAGTTTTGCCAAGACCATTTATAAGAATATAGTCATGTTTTGCTTTACATTTGATAATCATTAAGTATAAGTGTTGAAAAGGGTGACCAAAGGCTTGGAAAATGGCCTATTAGGGTCCACACGATTGGGCACACAGGCATGTGTCTAGGCCGTGTGTGACACACGGGCCACTCCCATGGGTGTGTGGTATGGCCGTGCGTCCCCTGCACCTAAAAGTTTAAGTCAGTGTTGTACATGGGTAGGCCACACGGGTTGTAACACCCCTTGCTCGTATCTAACGCCGGGACAAGGTTCGAGGTGTTACCTAACTTAAACTCAACCAATCACACACAAAAATCAGGCTGTAAAATTTCAATTAATTTAAAACTTTTCATTTCACATACATTTCGTCCCTTAAACGGGTTCACGAGGCCCAAAACATGCATTAGAGGCGGTTCAAGACTAAACCGAGAACTTAAGAAAAACTTGAAAATTTTCATGCTTTAAGGCTCCACACGCCTATGTAGATATAGACCGTGTGGTCGCACATGCCCGTGTGGCTTGGAACACGCTCGTTCCCTTAGCCCGTGTGCAACACTGACTTTAAAACACGGCCATAACACATGCCCATGGGGGCAGATCGTGTTCCACACACGGTCTAGACACACGCCCGTGTGTCTACCCGTGTAAACAATTATAAGACTATTTTCCAAGCCATTTGTCACCCTCACAACATATGCACAAATACTTATCCAATAGGATACAACATGGCATAAATGAGCTCTCAAACATCTACAAACATGTTATGCTCATGTTAATTTCTTATGCAAAAAATATCATAGAATTTACTCACATCATTACCACATACTTGTCATAACTATCATTACGTTACAAACCTCATGTCTATCACTAGGCATACATAATCATATCCACAACCCATTCATGAGACATTATTAACTATTTACCAATCTCTTAATCTTGCATCAGTTACTAACTCATCAATGAATCTCAATTCAATCTCTAGGCATACAAGTTGTAAGCCACATCACAAGAGATAATAACATACATGCAAAAGAATAATCATATAGGCCCATAATGTCATTAGCCGACATAAGCCAATTTACCCAACTACATACTACCTTAAAAACAAGCCAATGCCTTTGGCTGAATCATAATATCACATACTTAACATTAAAACCCTATACATGCCATAGACTCGAAACACTAGGATTTACTTACGCTGATAGCGTTAACTCGACAGTGTGATAATATCACTGACGGCCTCCAACCTGAGCTAACCTGGAAACCCTAGGGAACATTGTTCATATGAAAACAATAAGCAACTCATTAACATGTTTTATCAATGTTTACAACATATTCTCAAGTTCACGACAAGCTATCTTCCTGTGCAATAATCAGTAAATTATTTATATCTAAAGCTAAAAAACTCAAAATTAAGTTCCGTTAATTTTAGTTGAAACTAGACTCATGTAAATTTCTACCATAAAATTTCCAGAATTTTTGGTCTAGCAAATTAGTACAGTTTATTCCTCAAATTTACCCCTGATTTGCTGTCTAGCAGTTCCGACCCTTCTGCACTAAAGTTCAATTATCTCATAGCACAGGACTCGAATTATGTTCTCATCTATTCCTCTTGAAACTAGACTCATTAAGGATTCTAATAATATAAATAATAACTCATAAAAAATTTATTTACAATTTATAATGATTTTCTCAAATTAGAATAGAGAATCTCGAAGTCATTTTGACTCTGTCCCATGCAACTTCAAATATCTCATTATAGGAAATTCTTTTACTTACACGGTTTCTTTTATAAGAAACTAGACTCAATAATATTTATTCCCATATTTATTCAGCTTATAACTCATTTTCCACTATTTTTAGTGTATTTTCAAAGTTACACTACTGCAGTAACTCAAATCTGTCAAGGCTAAGTTACTCATTCATGATCATTGTTCACAAAATTAATACAACATCATTTCATCCATCATGGTAAGAACACATATTTATGCATCATAGATCATTCACATACCAAGGCATTCTCATAGGCCTAGTGTACATACCTGCACAACTCATAACATAACTCAAGTGCATACTCACCAATGACTTACCGCATTGGGACCATCATCAACTCTTTCCTCGGATTACCCGTTGAACACTCGGAATACTAATTGGATACTCAGAAAAACCTTTGCACATAAGTGCCTCAATTGTAGCTAAAGCTACCTCATATCTCATGACATTAAAATGCTCACTCTTGAGCTAGTCATCTAGACTCATAATTCCTAGTGACATGTCACTCGTATCCTATTCTATTCCTAAGGTTCAAACGGGATTCTTCCCCGTCTATTAAGGCTTTGTCTTATCATATTTATATTACTCACATACACTTAATATCTATAAAAGCCTCACAAGGGTTTATGTACAAAGAACGGGCAAGCCCCTATGGGTTGTATCCGAAGACATGGAAAGAGATGTTTTTATGTCAACAACAGAAGCCCAAGCTCATGGAATTGTGGATCTTGTAGCGGTTAAATAAGTTAAATAACAAATAGCAATAGCAACGATTTAACACCAATCCACAATTTAATTAAGATTGATTTAATCCTCTTCTTCCTTTCCTTCTTAACTTAAGCCTAAAGCCTAAGGGGTTAATATTTTATTAATCTATTAAATAGAAAAGAAGTAATTCGAATCATCTGGTTAGGATCGATCTAAACCAGTCTATTATGTATATAATTCAGTATGCCAACTATTAAACAACTTATTAGAAATGCAAGATGACCAATTAGAAATGTCACGAAATCCCCGCTCTTGGGGATGTCCTCAGCCGAGGAACATGTACTAGGGTGTATGTGCGACTTGTTCAGATCATGGGTGAGAAAAGAAACAACTTTTTCAAGATCAACGATCCGCATCAAATGAATAGAATGGGGTTCGTCTGCTCACTATCTAAAAAGCTAGATCTACCATATCCTTCTATTGTGTATGAAATTTATGGTTTCCATTGCGCAAATCCAATCTTAGAATTTAAGATGAGAAAAATTCCCCATTGGTAGCAAATGCTTATCCATTAAGCGGGAAAATCCTATTTAAAAGTAAAAAGATTATGCTTCGACTCTTGCAAAGAATGGACTAACAGGTCATTGCCCAATTAATCCTCATCCTTACATACCGTTATTGATAAGATAGATCTCGTTAGAAAGATCTATTACTGGAAAATTTATGAGTAGAGCCAAGAGTGTGAACTGCAAGTTACCAATTAAATGAAGGAATGAGCTCCGGTGTATAGAGAGGACCTCACCGTTTAAGAAGTAACCATAGAAATGATGGAACCCACTATTTATTTATCCATTTCTATTTACTCCTTTATTTTAGTTAATATGCTTTTTTGATACCTAGTATCAATACAATTTCTTATTTCAAGGCGAAATGAAATGCCTAGAAAAAAGGAAAAATCGTGGTCGGGACGGTTAGAGTAGCAAAAGCCATTGGAATTTTTATTTTATACATTGGAAGAATCCGTTTTGTTATTAATAGACTAGAAAAGAAAAACCGAAAGAAAGAATTAGTTATTCATCAAAATTTCTTTTATTCAATGACCGAATTAAAACGGAATATATAGCTCGTGAGCGTCGAAAAAAATTAGTTTATTTGCATCAAGCTTTGGGGCTCATTCAAGACTTACTCGAACTATTACTCAACAAAGAATAAGAGCTTTGGTTTCGCTCATCGGGATAGAGATAGGAAAAAAGGATTTTCGTGGTTTGTGGATCACTCAAATAAATGCAGAATTGTGGAGTGGGGTATCCTATAGTTATAGTCGATTAATACACAATCTGCATACAAGAAACAATTGCTTCAATCGTAAAATACTTGCACAAATAGCTATCTCAAATAGGAATTGTCTTTATATGATTTCCAACGAGATTAGAAAATAAGGAGATCGGAAGGAATCCAACGAAATGCTTTAAATGAAATGGGGTTCCTCGAGAATGAACTCGGGAAGGTAGAGTAGAAATTAATATGATAAAAATTCGATTCGATAAGGTCATCAAAACAAGATGAGCGAAGACGCTCAATAAAAAAAGATTTTTTTCTTCCCCAACCGGATTCGATTCTTTTGAAGGGGTAAGCCTATTTATTTCTGGTTCTAAGAGTAGTAATTCTAGTGGTCGACTCGCTTCTTTCAAACTGTTTCTCATTATTAAGAAAGGGTAACGAAGATAAAATACGAGCTTGTTTTATAGCAATAGTAATTAATCGTTGTTGTTTTAAGGTCAATCTATTTACTCGCCTAGATAATATTTTTCCTTGTTCACTAATAAATCGACTAATTAAACTCATGTTTCTATAATCAATTTGATCCCCGATTGGATCGGGGCAAACATCACTAAAAGATCGCTTGGATTTAAGAAAGAGTCGCTTGGATTTATCCATGATTTCTTTATTCCTTATTTCTAATATTTCTAAAAGAATCTTATCCCTATCTCTATTTGAAAATCCTATTTTGAAAATTCAAATTATAGAATTAATATAATAAATAGGATTTGGTTTGTTTATTTTATTATTGTATTGTTTATTTTATTAATATTTATCATTTCAATATATAATTTAAATATATAAAATTAAAATATATTAATTTAAATAAATAATATTAATAATATAGAAAGAAAATATCGTTATATAACTAATTATATACTTAATATATTATATACCTAAAGTCATATTTTCATATTCTCGGAAGTGGTGACATACGAGCACTTGATTCGATTTATTTCTTTATCTCCCGTGAATTGTATGTTTGTAACAATAAGGACGAATTTCTTCAATTCCAATCGATTGGGCGACAGTCGATTTTTTGAGTAATATACCGAAATACCGTTGATTCCTTATTAACGCCGTTTCAACACAACTGGTACATTCCAAAATAATCGTTACTCGGACATCTTTACTCTTGGCCATGAACCTCCTTTGAGTTTTTAATTCACCCAACTTTTCTATTTTCCGATCAAAAGCGAAGAAGAAAGGAATGAAAAAAAAAAGAAATAAAAGTTGCTAACTCAAAACCAAATCTTGAAAGATTTTGTTGCAATCAATATAGTAAATCAATATAGATTTATAGTACTAGTAAATAATAAGAATAAGTAATACAACGATTTCGAACTCTATTTAGAATCAAACGATCGACGGTATTTTCTTTAAGTATCTTGTAGGATCTTGTTGTTCCACCACATTTCTCTTTTCGCTCTACTAGTAATTTAATTGGAGCTTGAACCCGAGTTTGGTGAGGTTGAATCCACTTTTTCGTTCTACCTTCCTTATTTATTTTATCTAATTCTTATCTAATTCTAAAAAAACTAAAAAAAAGGGGGGAGAGAGTAGTCACAGATATTTGATTGTATCTCGATCTAATCTTTTTCGCCCGCCCCATGACAATAACTCGAATTAAAAAAGGGAATGTTAACGATCCGGAAGAAACGATTGATCTCTATCAATAAACCCGCTAAAGAACCGAACCGAGAGTACTTAGTACCAGGTGCTACGGAAAGATATGTTTTAGATCTCGCATTTAAAATCCTCCTTCTTTATCGTATTACATTATGGTAATACATATATAATCGCATGTATGTGTGGTTAAAGACCACTTGGATTTGTCTATTTGTACCCGAATTCCTAATTCAAAATTCAAATTTAAATGTACAATGATTCGATAGATAAGATTTTCCCTTTCTTAAAACAACAAAATAAAATAGGTCCCTTTCCTACCGAGAATTCCGCTAAAAATATTCATTTATTATTCATTATATGGTTGTTATATGAGACCAAAAGAGGAAATGGAAAGATCCGTTTTGTATATCAATAGATGAAATAAGGGTGTGGAAAACAAGACAGGATTCTCTACAATGACATTGTAGGCCAATTGAAAGGGATGTAGCGTAGCTTGGTAGCGTTTGTTTTGGGTACAAAATGTCACGGTTCAAATCCTGTCACCCCTACCTATTACTTCTCCTTTGAGCAAGAACGAGGAGTCATTTTAGATTGATTAAAATTAAGCATACATAATCTATCGTTTTCTCATATTATATATGATATATGATAGTATAGTTGTGCGATGTATTGGGGTTATAAAATAAAAGAATCCTCTTTTTACGGTCTTATTTATTAAGAAAGCGCTCTTAGTTCAGTTCGGTAGAACGTGGGTCTCCAAAACCCAATGTCGAGGTTCAAATCCTACAGAGCGTGATTCCACTCTTGTTAGGTCGAAAATTACACGAACTCGAAAAAAAATTGAATAAAGAATTGAATTTGACCTCCTTGGATTAAATTATTAAATTCAAATTATTAAATAAATTGAAATTAAAAATTTAAGAATTAAAGGGTCGACCAAAAAAGGGTATGTTAATTAATCAAAGGTCCAACCGATCACCACGTCAGATTGTAAATATGCGATTCTGAATAATCCAACCAAAGTAATAGGAATTAGACCTAAGACGATTCCAAATAGAAAAACTTCAATCATTTCAATTTATTTGAAAGGAGAAAAGAAAGGTAATATCTATCCCTAAATATTAATTTCTATTGCCCATGAATATCAATACCTAATAATTGATAATTAACACGGTAAGGAGCTATAGAATATATGGAATAGCGAAAGCTTTGTTTTTATGAATTGTTCGTTCATTGAATTAATTTTCAAATAAGTCGATCTTACTCGCACCAATAAATAAAGTGAGGTTATAGTTAAAGCCGCTAGTAAAAACCGAAATAACTAGTTATAGTAGGCATGAAGGAGCTAAATGAAATATGTTCTTTTTATACATATGTTTATAAAGCACTTACCTAAGTTTCAATTTTTAACGAGAGGGGATAAGCAAAATACCAATTGAAATAATAAGTTCAATTGAAATTTTTTGCTTCATCAATCATTATAAATGGTATTCACAAAAATAGAGCGGCAGGACAAGAGTAGAAAAGAAAAAGAAATCGATTCATCATCTTTGTAGTTAGGTCAAGAAAAAACCTTTGGATCTAATACAAGAATACAAGAAAGGCCGCCTCACAAATATTGATTAGTAGAATTTTTTTTTATTCCTTGCTCTTTTTTTTTTATCTATATCTAACGACTACTCTTACTTGTTACTAGACGACTAAGCAATTCCTTAAAATAAAAATAAAAAAAAAAAGAGGGCTTCCAACAAAAAACAAAACCTCTTGTGCAACTACGAAAAAAAGTCAATTTTATATTTCCCATCTAATTGACTTGAGGGAAATATGATAATTTCCTTCATGAATTATTATAAACCAACTCGTTGGATTCACGGTTACCGATCTTCCGCTTTCTAGGCCCAAGCTAATACCTCCGTGAATTTGAGGAATTTTCTATTGCATGATACCGGTTATACATCGACAAGCAAGAAGAAGAAAGAAATTATCTAGCACTTCACGTCGATATCTTTGTTTGAAATTGCGTTGTTGTGTCGGAAGAAGGATAGCTATCTTGATTCGGTATACTCTAAAAATACCTTTGGTACAATATTGACGATCTCACAAAGATTTAGTTTGGTGAATTCCCATTTAATGATCCCATCTTTTACGGAATCGATCCCTACAAGAATATGTGGAGCTCGGCATGTCCGGAAGCACAGAGAACGTTCTTTTGTTGATATTATTACCAGATTCGATCATTGGGTCATTCATAGTATTACTATACCTTCCCTATTCATCGCGGGTTGGTTATTAAAAGAGACTGAGTTTAGCTTATGATGTGTTTGGAAGCCCTCGTCCAAACGAGTATTTTCTGAGAGCCGACAAGGAATTCCATTAATAATCGGCCGTTTTGATTCTTTGGAACAACTCGATGAATTTAGTAGATCTTTTAGGAGGACCCAATGACCATAGATCGAACCTATCCAATTTTTACAAGGCGATGGTTGGTCATTCACGGACTATTTGTACTCTACCGCTTTCTTTTTGGGGTCAATATCGCAATGCAGTTCATCCAATGATAAACCTAATTCAATTAATTATAGAGCTATGACACAATCAAACCCGAACAAACAAAATGTTGAATTGAATCGTATCAAGATTCATCGGGGTTATTACTCATTTTGTACTTGCTGTTTTATTTTCCAATTATTTCTTCAATTAAGAAAAAAGAGTAGTAGAATACTAAATAATAGTAGGAATTCTCTTATCCCATTTGGAAGGATTGTATCTCATAATTATCTATGACTGTTTATGTCTTTAGCATGACCACTTGATGAAATGCGGAGGAAGCGGGATAAATGGCCGATACTCTGGAAGGATTCCTTTTGGATAATAGGTACGAATCGGTATTCCCGTGATCGGTTTAATAGGTATTTTCTTTTATGGTTCATATTCGGATTGGGTTCGTCCTCGTAATATGGAATAATGGATAATGGGACGAACTAAGTTATAGGCATGAAAGTGTAAGAACTCAACAGGCCCGCCTCCTCTTTCTTTGTCCGATTCAGCGAGGAAGGGTCCGTTGAATTCTTAATGATCATGATCATAATATTTTGGTCGTATAAATGACAACAAATGGATCACTTTTTCCGATGATTTTTTGAAAATGAACTCAATTTCAATTAATTGATTCATAACATTCGCTCTTCGATAGTATCTATCGATACTTTCAAGGTTAGAAGAAAAAAGGAATCACTCAATTGGATGACACAATAAAATATATATTTAATATTTCTTTTTTTTTTCGTCGACCCGATTCAAACCTTTTCTAGACTAGTCTAACCTTACTCGATTTATTTTAGTATTTCATCAAAGTTTGAAATTATTTTATAAGTTTATCGCCTTGATTCTATTTTATCAAAAAAATCGGTAAGGATTCCTTCTCTTTTTTGGTTGTCCATTACTTAGTATATTATACTTATTTCGACTTATTTTATACTTATTATATTATCCTTATTACTTATTCTATTATAAGTAAATCGAAAAAATAAAGGGTTCGAAAAATCTGGAAAATCAAACTAAGAATAGAAATCTTTGACTAACGGGTCCGGAATTGTTATTATTTCGACACAAGAAAAGGAATTTTACACACCTTTTCTTGTGTCAAGGCTAGAAAGACGAAGAATACTCCCGTAATTATTTGTTCCTTCATTTAATTTATCCTTCCTTTCTATTCTCCACTTACTTATCTTATGTTTAGTATCTACTCAAATTGAATTTAGAAAACAAAACCTATTCAGTAACATTTAAATCGATAATCGACAATAGGAATATAATTACACCCCCAATTTAGTCCAATTTAGATTGAAAAAGAAAAAAAAGAGGTAAAGACAAATAGTCTTCTTCACAATATACATATTTTGTTTTGAATGCGGTAAAAGCAATTCCTAGAGAAAGAATAGAAACAAGCAAAAGACTTTTCATCCCTTTTTCATTATACCTAACCTAATTGCCGTGAATAATTTGTTCTTTTTACAAATTTGATGTTGATAAATCCACAGATCTAGAAATTCATTTCGGACACTTGAACCTTCTCAAACTGTTTCTTTTTAAGAACCAAAAAGATTTGTGCAAAAACAATAGATGCCAAGAAGAACAAAAGACCTTGGACGCGTAGTGGGTCTTGAAGTACTATTTCGCATCCCCGACCAAATCCACCCACATTAGGATTAATTGTTAATGGTTGATCGAGTTTGATAGATTCACCCTCCAAACAAGAAGTTCGGTCCCGGGGATAATATCAACCACTTGATGTCCATCCAAGGCATCCGTTATGGTTATTTCAGAACCCCTTTTTCTTTTCGTATGATTTTGCTTACTATACCGCTGTCAGTAGCATTATAAACAAGATTGTTACTTTTGTTCCCGCGGGATAAATCTGGCCCTTCCCTGCTTCCGCCTCACGATATGGGATATTTTAAGAAATGAGCATCCTTATTACTAGTGGTCTGGGAAAGAATAGGAAAGGTGATTTCACTATATTTTTACCAGAACAGGACCTATCACAAGAATATTTTTCTTAGTGGGCGGTAGTTCGAAAAGACAGATTGCCTATCTTTTCTTTCATCTCGAGCGAAATACGATCAAAGGGCTAACTCAAACCCCTCCGTAAAATAAGAACAAAGACCCACATTCAAAGCCCTTTCTTACTATTAGCAAGAACTTGTTTCATTGCATATCATAAGGAATTCTAACAACCGCTTCAAATACAATGATCGTGAAGTACCGCTTGTGGAACCTCAATATCCATGTGTTTATTCGCAAAATGGCAATTGGCACATACAATATGCCCATTGCTTCTCGTGGATTTTCATACCCTCACAAGCAAAAATGGGATATGCATTTGAAATGGAAGCCCGGTTATTATATAGATCATGAGCGATACGAAATGGATCGAGTAATCTCCTCCTTTATCCAAGAAAAGTATTTCTAGTTTGCATGGTCCAATCATTGATCCCGAAAATTTCTACAATAAAATTAGGTAGGTCACTAGTATAGTTCCCTAACCACGATTCGCTATTTACTTTTACCGAAAACCTAAAAAAAATGATCAAACAGAGGAGAAATTGTATTCTCGATGGGTAGAAAGAGTAAAGTAAGTACGACTTTGCATGCTTTGCTTATCTCAAAAGTAAGAAAGATTCTAATTGAATCCGTGAATCATTTTTCAGTCATTCATTGAATGATAAATAACTACAAGTGACGGAGATACACGATTTAAATAACAAAAGATCCAATATTTAAAAATTGTATCTAGAATACTGGAAAAGTAGAAACAAGACCAGATATAATTTGATCATTATGAGCAAATCCAAAATCTTTGTATATAGAGCCAATCATTAGTTCCCAACCGTGGGGTGAATGAAATCCTATACATAAATCTGTTAATAAAAGAATAGAAAAAGCTTTTATTGTGTCGCTTAAATTATATAGGAATTCTTGAACCCAAGAGTTAAGAATAAGAAGTTCTTCATTCCCCAAAATAGAATAACCACTTAGAATAACGAAACAGATTAGATTGGTCGAGAAGTGCAAAATCGTATGGATATGATCCTCATTGTGCAGCTTGATCAATTGGATCGTTTCTTTTGGATTCCTATCTGAAGCTTTTGTAGATGTGTTTCCGGTATTCTTTTATCATTTCGTCCAACAGAAGAGTTCCTCTACTTCTATGAATTGTTCTAGAATACTCTTTTCTTGAATATCATTCAAAAAGTTTCGGATTGCCTAGTATCCCACCAATTAGTAATCCAAGATTTCAGACTTTTATTAAATGAGAGAGATCCACCGGGCAAAAATACTATAGATGCAAGATATAGAAGGGAGTGAATGCTTTCTTTTTGCCATTTTTTCATCTCGTGAGTTGTTAATGAACCCACCTCATTCGTTGACTTTATGTGATCTAATCTTTCTATCAAGCATGCCTTTCATTATATTATAAAGTAGGGCCCATGAATCTATTCTCTGTTTTTTTGATTCATTGCTTAGCCCTTGAATCTAATTGAATCTAAAAAGAATACGTAATATAGAAAATAAGAATCCACTTTGAATTCGAATGAAATATATATATTATTGTTATATTGATATTGTTTTGTTTCCATATATCTCAATTGATCAAATTCAAGCAATTGCCCTCTTTGATAATCGCCGAAAGAACCGCTTCAAATAATAAAGATTGTTCTATTCGATTTTGAGACGAAGGAGCTACTGCCTATATCAAGATTGCAATCAAATATGTCGAAAATTTTCAAGGGTTATCTAAACTATATATAGTCTAGAGTCCAAGAATAATTGAAAAAAAATTAGGAAAAATATTATGCTGATCAAAAATGAGTGACAAAAAAAGACGTAAAAGTTATCATTACGTTTATCATTATGTTATAAGAAAGAAATCCACTTGTTTAGTTCTTTAGTTCTTAAGGAGCACAAAAGAAAGGATAAAAGGGAGGGCCGATTGAGAAAAGAAAAGTAGAGAAAATTTACAAGATATGATCTATCGTATCTAACGTATCAACTCCAAATATTGCAAATAAAAGCGAAAGTCTTTATTTCGATTTGATATATGAGATGAATCCAGATTTCGATTTCTTGCTTATTTTGTTCTTGAATTAAGTTGAGCGGTTTTACATTTACTGACGCATAAAAAACTATTTTTGTGGACAAAAAAAACTATTTTTTTATGTTATGACTCTTCCGTATACGTCCGCTTTGGTTTATGTGATCCTGAACCGATCTTACCTAGGATCGCAAATCCCAAGTTTGTCTATGAAGAGAGATCTAATTGTATTAGTGTCTATAATTGATTTCTTCTGTAATACTAATCGATAGGGCCTCATTGGTAAGTGCTACAAGATCTCGTGCATTGGAACCCACGGTTATGGACCGAATCCATTAGTATGGAACATTTTCTTTCCAAGTGAAATCCCTAGCATATGAAAGAGTGAAAAAGTGCTTTCGTTGTTGTGGAATAAGAAGCCTTCAGATCTTAATACATGTATTTAATTTATTCGGGCTATTAGAGTGGGATCCACTTTTGGGGAATATGAGTCAAGCAATAACAAGAATATTTCTAGTGGAACATCTTTCACAATCCTTGGAGAGATAGTTCACTAATAGACCGAGGATAAGTAATTCGCCTCATTCACATCCGGATCATGAATGTTTGGAATCCATATTATGCAAGGAGACATTGCTTTTGCTAGTTTGAATTGAAGGGTGATATAAAATCGGTCTATTTCGACATCATATCCATAGTTAACGATTCATCATAGTTAGAAGCTCCACTCCGTATCAAGGTCACGATCAATAGCGCCACTATCATCAATAGCGTCACTAGCATCAATATCGTCACTATCATCAATATCGATATCATCAATAAGAAAAACTTTAAGCTTGTTATCCAGAACTTGTTCGTAAAATCGTAATGAAAGGAACATAGGAGTTTGTCACTAGGTATTTGAACAAATAGGATCGTCCGGTTCCTATAGAACCTATCACTAAAATACCCCTAGAGGGAGATAGGGCTAAGCGGAGCGAAAAGGGTTTTCCACGAGACGGAAATGAAAACTATTAGCCCCCACGAAGTTTGTGAATAAGTGATTGTCCGATAATGAGCAAGGAATATCCGCCTTTCGCTAAACAGATGTATTGAACTCATAATTCATTAGATACTTTTTATGAATGTCAACTAAGTATCGTAAGTAAATTGGTCCCGGTTGTTCAATCATTTGATAACCGAGTCATTCTTTGATAAATGATCACTATGAGTCGACTCAATAGAATTTGATCAATCCTTTTTCGTCGTTAAGGTGGAGAATCGAACCAAGAATTCTCTTTCTTTATCATCAATCGAATCACCGTCGCGACCGAGATTCTATTTTCTCATCAATCCAATCACCGCCACGTTTTTCTTTTTCTTATCAATGAATAGATCTCTTTACTTGTATGACTTAGATGTCTCGTATTTCTCGAAAAAATGATTCGATTGATGGGATTTGGTATGATACTTATGAGATCGATGATATCGATGAGATTGATATTCAAATATTTCTTCTTAGAACGTATTGATTTGACCCCATAAGCGGGACCACCACCCCATAGCATGTTGCCGCCAAAAGCGTAACCCGTATTTCTTCTAGAGAATCTCCTAATTGTTCCGAGCAACTAGAAAGAGATTCTTTAACCGTAAAGAATTCAGTTTAGATGTAGGATACCTATCCGTAAGTTTTCGCAACTCAATCATGTATGATGGAATCATCAAAGATTTGACCTTTTCGAACTCATGCGTAACTCACTATAGGCTCGGAAACAAAGAGAAGATGTGTACGAACGAGATATCCAAGAACAAGAAGAAGGAAAAGGATTGAATAGAGGAACTCTGAACATTTGGCGATCTCGGATGTGTCGATATCAATGGTGACTCATTATTTCGATGAATCATTTCTTGGACGAAGAAAATTATGTAAACACTTACTCGAAATCTCACTTATCGATTCCATTGTGGAAGACACAATTTTTCTCGAAGAATTCGCCATGATATATCCGATCCATGCATAATATCATGAAAAATGGATACAAATTTTGACTGCTACTTAGTATCGGCAATAGGTCGAAAAAGTATATAAAAATATCAAATTTAGATATTTGTACCACGTCAAGTAAGGAACCATGGCATATATGTTTGGAATAGATTCCGTTTTGAGAGAGTTGAAAAACACTATCTCGTTGAAAGGTTCTATACATCCACCCTTTCTCAACGCATTTCTTTAGACAAAGACTCGTTTTTTCGCTTTGGATGGTAAATATTTCTCGAACATGGAGTGTGAATCAAACCCATGTTTGAATTGAAATTGAGATCTTGATGCAAGTTCTTCTCTTCAATCGATGGATTCATATCTGAAAGAGGTTGACAATAAGTTCTTTCAAAATTGACTATTTGTCCCTCTGTTAGAGGTGTTCGAAATGTCTGCAATCGAGTAAATAGCTCTACGAACTAATGGATCGGATCGAATTGCAAACTGGAAAGATTTGTACAAGTTATACCTTTCGTCACCACTTTGTGGAAAATCATTAGATATGAATATGTTAGATACCTGCGACTCGATTGGTGAAGGTGAAATAGTATCTCTCCCCAAAAAAGCATGTTTTTTTTTACCACCGCACAAAGAAAATATTTTGTTGCGAATGAACAAGATATTGAGGAATTGTCCATACGTAAAATCATAATTATTGATACGGGCCTTTTCCACATAAAAAGGGAATCTTTTGTTACAATAGAAGCGAAGTGATGTGGATTATTCAAGAATCAAGTCGATTTGCTTTATAAAAGAAGATATCAATGAACTTCTATGAAATGGTTTCATGGGATTCACCAATTGTCTTGATCGTGGGATATCATTGAGAAATAGGAATCCATGTTATCAAAAGATTTCTGCGATTATTTCTAGTATGGAATGAGTCAATCATCCACTTTGGTATCTTATTGACCAAAATGGTGATATTGTTCCTCCATTGATCAAGAATTTCAGCTTTTGAGAAGTATTATGATCATCCAATAAGAAAGGTTTCAATTTTTTCAAATGAACGATTTGAAGACCTATTGATTCTAACAATCGATTGCAAAGTTGATCATTCGGACCTTTCAATTCATAGATGTGGATCTCGGACCTATGAATGGGGATATTCCGAAACTCACAAAGAAAAAAGGAAGTGAGTTAGACAAAAGAGAAGCAACTTGGACAAAAGAGAAGTAACTTGGACAAAAAGAAACGAAGTGACTTAGACAAATCTTTTTGTCAATAACCTCGCACCAATCAATCGAATATTGATTAATACGTAATCGATCGAACACTACTTGAAAACGGCTCTTCGCTCGAAGCGAAATGTTCCAAATGCTCTCGGAAATTCTTGCTCCCATTGGACCATTTGTATCTATATGTATTAGGATCCCGATTCATGGATCTCTCGGTCCAGAAATCAAAATAAGAGGATCGAACCATTTCTTCCGACTCTTTTCAAATTCGATAAATGTTGGTTGATCGTATATTTCATTATAGTTCTATGATTCGAGTATCATTTCCTATTTGATCCCTTTGAATTCCATATTCGAAGTTGCGATCGGATCGATTCTTTTAATGAATCGATTCAATACATTTCTTATGTACCCATAGGTGCTATATTGGATTTGAATCGATTTGGATCAATCTATCTTGATTGATCGCCTCCATTATGTTGTTGCTAGAAAATACCACTATTTTTGGTTTTGGATCTTCCAAATCATTCCGCAGGAGATCCGGACCCATTTTTTTCGATCCTTCGATAAAAGATTCATTTTCTTCATAAAAATAGGAGGTAGAGCCGATAAAGATTTCTTTTTCGATTCATCCTCGAGTTGAATACCTCATTCAAGAATTTTTTGATCCAATCCGTAGGAATCAATAGAAAAGGTAAATCCTTATAATACACCGAGATCCAAATTTCGGTTATTGATAGAGTGAATAGATCGCCATTTCTTGAAATCTCTCTTCGATTCAAAATCGTGGTGTAACGTGTATCCTCCCTGCTCGGTCATGGAATAGATGAAATAAATCAAAAATGGATTTTTGTTCAAGAATGAAATCTTATTGAACCGCCAGTTCATCCTTCGAACCATATCACATCCGGATCCGATGAAATAGGATGAATTGAGACGGTATTTTGTAAATACGTAATTATCTTGAATATATTAACTATTTCTTTATTTTCCGATCGCTGGAAGGGACAAAAGAAACATCTTGTTCTTTCTTCAACAATTTCGATCTCTAGTGGACCTCTCAAGTAGGGTTCGAACCGGATGAAGTTCGACCATCTATCGAGAAAAAGAACAAATGGATCTTGTAGGATTCCCAAGAAATTCTTCGATTTCTTCCGAAGCAGATGATTATTCATCCGCTTCTCACGTTCCGTGAATAGCCGGACATTGAGGAATATCCGAGAAGGCACTTAGGAATCGGTCCGATTCTATCTCCGCTCGTTCCGCTTGAAGAAAGGAAGGATCCCAAAGAATCGATCTTTCTTTTAGTTGTTGAATCTCTCTTTGATTGATCAATGTGTGATATTCCAAATCCTCATTACTAATGGAATCGAAACGATCTCGGATTGATCGAAGATCCTTTCAATTGGCGAGAATCCGTTACTTGAACGAAACTAGATCTTGTGGAATCATATTGAATATTTGATGATACATTCCGTACCTTGCTAAAAAATCGATCCCTGTTTACCAACCATACATTGTCTACCCAAATCCAATTCTCTCTCGATATGTTCCTCAAAAAATCCGATTCGTGTGGATTCTTCCCCCAACTAACGAAGAGATCTTGGCAGAATTGCCACATATGAAATTGAGCACAATTTTGCAAAGAAATAGCCCACTTGCCTCTCGAGAAGAGATGGGAAACATGCTCAATATCATTTGATTGAATAGTTGACCCACTCCTTGTTGTTTGAAGAAACCTCCACTTCAATTGGTATTTTTCACGAAAAGCAAACATGAGATAACAAATCCGATCTTTCACTAAGATTTGAATAGTCATCCGAGTTCAAGTTGATTATGTTTCGCCTCTTACTGGAGAAAGACGATCAAACAATTCCCAATCATGGTCCTTATGGATCGAATCATCCATATAATATACAAAAGAAACTCCAGATATTTGATATCTTTTCTTTGAATGAGATCTCAATTCCAATGACGGTTTCATTAGATATCTTACAACTAGAATCCTCTTTTTCCGATCCAGTTCCTCCACCACCGCGAACCCCGGTTAGATTCAAGCATGATACACTTTTTAGTTATTGGGAGAACCCAAGTACTCTCTTTCGGATCCAGAAACAGCTCTCGAGATCTTTTTCCTTTTGGAAGATACAGGAGCGAAACAATCAACCTATTGATATTGGAAGACCCAAAGATTCTTCCAATGTATCATTTCGGGTCCAATGGAATTCATAGGTATAGGAGAAGCCTGTCAAATAGAGATTTTTCTTTCGACCATATTTCGATTGTTAATACGATATATAAGGACCGCTACTACAAATAGTACTACACCCTTGATCGTGAAATATCGATTGCTTGTTGAACCTCGTGAATTGCGTGAAAGTAGGATACTCCAAATTGGGGTCCAAGAGTTTTATAAAACGTTCTTGGTGGAAAAAATGTGAATGAAAGATCCCATCGAATTGAATTGGGTCCATGAATCTAAGAAATAGTGAGAATTCTTGATCTCTCTCAATATCTCTCTCAATTCAAAATCCAGATTTGAATTGATGTCCTTTCATTGATTCCTCCTAAATTGCATTGATTTATCCTAAAGATTTCATTTCAATTGAATTTGGTTATTCACCATGTACGAGGATCCCCGCTAAGCATCCATGGCTGAATGGTTAAAGCGCCTAACTCATAATTGGCGAATTCAGAGGTTCAATTCCTCTTTGGATGCACGCCAATGGGACCCTTCAATAAGTCTATTGGAATTGGCTCAGTATCAATGGAATCTCATCATCTATACATAACTAATTGGTGTGGTATATTCATATCATAACATATGAACAAGAAGAACTAGCATTCTTATTAAGACTCGAACTCATAGGGAAGAAAATAGATTTATGGATGGAATCAAATATGTAGTAGTTACAAACAAAAGTATTCGGTTATTGGTGAAAATCAATATACTTCTAATGTCGAATCGGGATCAACTAGGATGAAATAAAGCATTGGGTCGAACTCTTCTTTGGTGTCAAGGTAATAGCTATGAATAGTCATCGACTCCAGGAAAGGGTAGAAGAATGGGACCTATTATGGGACATACAATGCATTACAAAGCGTATGATCATTACACTTCAACCGGGTTATTCTATTCCACCTCTTAGAACGAAAAGAACTTAAATCAAAATACTTAATAGCATGGCGATACATTTATACAAAACTTCTACCCCGCACACGAATGGAGCCGTAGACAGTCAAGTGAAATCCAATCCACGAAATAATTTGATCTATGGACAGCATCGTTGTGGTAAAGGTCGTAATGCCAGAGGAATCATTCTTGCAAGGCATAGAGGGGAGGTCATAAGCGTCTATACTGTAGTAAAATTGATTTTCACGAAATGAAAAAGACATATATGGTAGAATCGTAACCATAGAATACGACCCTAATCGAAATGCATACATTTGTCTCATACACTATGGGGATGGTGAGAAGAGATATATTTTACATCCCGGAGGGCTATAATTGGAGATACCATTGTTTCGTACGAAGTTCCTATAAAATGGGAAATACCCTACCTTTGAGTGCGGTTTGAACTATTGATTTACGTAATTGGAAGGAACCAATTAGGTTTACGATGAAACCTAAAAATCGATCAACGATCCAATTTGAGTACCTCTACAGGATAGACCTCAACGTAAAACCGAAGAGTAACGGCGGCAAGTGATTGAGTTCAGTAGTTCCTCATATAAAATTATTGACTCTAGAGATATAGTAATATGGAGAAGACAAAATTTACGAACTTACCTCGATATGACAATGGTGAAAAAGACGTAATCATCCCTTACTTGATTTCTTTCCGTTCTAAGTCCAAATCTCGATTTTCATCATCTATAACATCACATTCAACTTATTAAAACAATGTACTAATCAAATTAGTCCATTGACACACTTGGGAATTTTTACAATTTTGCCCCTATATTTTGCCAAAATTACCAAATTACCCCTAGGCTCGAAAAATGATTTTTATTCAATTTTTTTACTCTTTAAGACTAGATGAACCATTTTCATAACTATGGAAACTCACAAAAATCATTATTACACACATTAACAACCCATTTTACAACTTTGCATAAGAACCTTTTTATGGTATTTTCATGCAAATTTCCTTCACAAAAGTTGTTTATTAGACAACTACAATTCATATTATTCCATAAAAACTCAAAAAAAAACACATATACATTCATGGTAAAACCCTAGACTCTTTATTATTTTGCAAAATAGTCCCCTCTTATGAAAGCTCATGCTTTAGGGGTTATAAAAATGTAAAAATCTTCAAGAAAAAACATTAAAATCACTTACTAGAAGAGAAACTAGGTGGCTGAAAGTTTCAAGCTCTCAAAACCCTTTCTTTGTGGCATATTTCGGTGGAGGAGAAGAGAAAAATGATAGCTTTTTCTTTTTAATTTGTTAATAATAAAACTAGTCAAAATTGGTGACCAATTTCACCTAATTTTGACTTTTCAATAATTTTTGTCCCCCATGACCGGTCATGTTTAATTTAGGGGTCTAATTTCACTTTAATGTCCCCTAATTTATGACACAAAGCAATTTAACACCTTAGGCATCAAAACACAACTTTTACCTTTCATGCGATTTAGTCCTTTTTCGAAATTGGACTAGAAATCGCTAAAATTAACTTACCAAAATTTACATGCACTTATAAAATTATATTATAACACATAAAATAGAATCAAAATAATTTTCTCTAGCCTCAGAATAGTGGTTTCGAAACCACTGTTTCGGCTAGGCCTAAAATCGGGTTGTTACACGGGCGTGTGTCTTGGCCGTGTGCCCCTAATTGTATGATAAGGTTAAAGTCAGTGTTGCACATGGGCTGAGGGCATGGGCATGTCCCAAGCCACACGGGCGTGTGTGATCACACGGCCCCACCCACACGGGCGTGTGACATTTCAAAGTAAAGAAAATTTTCCAAGGTACCCAAAGTTTATCGAATGTCTCGGATTTTGTCTCGAATTGCTCCTAGGTATGTTTTAGGCCTCGAAGGCCTGTTTAAGGGACGAGACGTACATGTTTGAAAAGCTTTAAATTTGAGTGAAACTCGATAACTAGATTTAATATGTTTGTGAATGTGAAACCCCGATAACGCCTTGAACCCTATACCGGCGCCGGATAAGGGTAAGGGGTGTTACATTTAGTGGTATCAGAGCTATGATTTAGTTGGTTCTAGGACTACCGTAGAGAGTATTGAGGTTTTCTATACATCCCATTTTTCGAGTATTGATAGTGTGACATCTCCTAACTGTTTAAATTGTTTTAAATATAGTAAAAGTCTTCCAATCAAGCACAAGATGAGTCCGAGGGAGCTAAGAGCCATGCTCTAGCTTCCGTACAATAAGCTATATCTAGTTTTAGTAGAAGACTTATGTCGGAAGGCCGGGAAAAGGCTCGAGTCGTCTTCTTTGATATGATGGATGAAAGGTTTGGGGATTACTTAAGGAATCGCCCTAACATACCACGACCTCCCTCGCCCCCTAACCAACCTGATGAGGATTTTCCACGAGGTATGGCACTGGTAAGAATTAGTAAGGCCCCTGTAGATAAGCTTAGAAAGTATGGGGCTGAGGAATTTAGAGCTAAAATTGAGGATGATGCTAAAAGAGCCGAGTTTTGGCTCGAGAATACTATACAAGTGCTAGATGAATTTTCGTGCACACCCGAGGAGTGTTGAAAGTGTGTCGTGTCCCTCCTGAAGGATATTGCATACCACTGGTGGAAGACTGTATCCTCGGTAAAGGAAAATATCACTTAGGATTTCTTCCAAGCAGAGTTTAGGAAGAAATACATTAGCCAAAGGTTTTTAGACTTTTAGCGAAAGGAGTTCCTAAAACTCAAGCAGGGGAATAAAACTATAGCAGAATACGAAAGAGAGTTCGTAAGGCTAAATCAGTACGCAACTGAATGGGTCCAAACTGAGTCAGAAATGTGTAAACGCTTCGATGTTTGAATGAGAAAATCAAATTATTGATTGGGATCCTTGTGACAGCCTTAAAACGACCCTAGTCGGAATGTGGTTTTGGGACCACAAAAACCGAGGCATAAAAATAATTTGATATTTATTTTGATGCCTATAATATGTGTTAACTCATGTGTGACATTTTTGATGCTTTAATTTAGAGTTATAAATGTGAATTTCACTAGAAAGGACCTAGTAGAAAACTTTGAAAGTATGATGGGGGAATGTGTGATGACTAATTAAAGCATGCATGCAAAACAATGGCCTTGCATGTCAAATACCCCTCTTTTTACAAGTGATGGCCGGCCATGACAAAGAAATATGGGCAAAACATGTCATAGACATGTTTTGTTGGTGAATCATGGGTGAAAAAAATAAATTAATGAGCACGGGTAATAAAGAAATGGAAAAAGAAAAAATGGTCTCATGCATGCCCCATTGCTCAGTGTATTGAGGAAGAGAAAAGAAAAAATTTGTTCATCCATTTTCATTCTCTCTTGACCGAAAATACTAGAGGGGAAGGGAGGAATTTTGCTTCATGCTTGGTTTGGAAGAGGATTAGGAAGAGGTTTGGCTATACTTGCATTAAGATTGAGGTATGTTTGAGGTTGTGCCATGAGATTCATGCATGTTTTTAGTTGATAGCTTGATGCTCTTGTTAGCCCATGGTTCAAACCTTTGTTATATCATGGGGATGGTATTTGGCCAAGGTGGATTTTGTGTTAATGCCATTGCATGTTAAATATGAAGCTTGCTAATGATATATGTGATGGTGGATTGATGGCTCTTGGACTTTCTTTTTAGTATTTTTGAGTAAGACATTAAGTTCTTTGTTTAATCATGACCAAAATTATGGTGTTGTGATGTATTCGGCCATGGTACATCCAAAAGTGTGATTTATGCTCATTGCATGGAAAGTAAGATTTGTGTTTTGAAATTATGTTCATGTTTAGTTACAATCAACTTGAGATTGGCTCTAGCATATATATATGTATATATGTTGTACATGATGTATTGGTATGACATAGATACTATTTCAAGGTGTATATTTGCTTGTGATGATGTTTTGTTATGAAGTAAATGAGAGATGTGTATTGAGCTACGATATGTAATCGTTAGTTAGTAAAATGTATGCTGTTTTGTGTGGTATTAAGTGTATAATTGGCCTCAACATGGACATGCATATTCGGCCACATGAGGGGAAATTGGTGTGCATGCATTCGGTTAGAGGCAAGCATATTGATGCCTATTCTTGGCTTAGAAAATTCACTAAGAGGAATATTAACTAATGTGTTGAGTTCGATTCATGATTTTGTACACATGCGACTTTGATGCCTAATGAGTATATATATTGGCTAAGTACCTTGTATTCCTCTTCGATGCTCAAATGATTAAATCGATTTATTTGTTAAATTAAGCTCAAGAGCAAAGGGGAACTAGATCCGCCAAAGGGAAGGAAAAAGTGGTCGAATAGCCATTGAAATCGTTCGACGACATCCTAGGTAAGTTCTTGAGTAATAGAGCTTAAATTCGAATTGATTAGATCATGTTTAAAGCAAATTAAAATCATGCTCTTTGTGTGTGGCTATTGAGCCGAAATTGCAAGTGTGAAAAGTGCCTTGTGTTTGAGTTTTGCTAATGAAAATGAAATACGAATGTGTCATAATTTATTGATAATTGTGCTCGGTTATTTGAATGATGTCCGGGCTAAGTCCAGAAGGCTTTGTGCTAAGTGACTATATCTGGACTAGGATCCAAGGCGATCGTGCGAGTTAATAAATCGGGCTAAGCTCAAGGCATTTGTGCAAGTTACTAAACCAAGTTAAGTCCCGAAGGCATTCGTGCGAAGTCACTATAACCGGGCTTCGTCCGAAGGCATTTGAGCGAGTCGTTATATCGGTTAAATTCAAGGTACGTGATTCGAGAATGAGCGATCTTGCTGTAAAATTTTCAGTTAATACGCTTGAAAAATTCCAGCAATGAGGTATGTTTGTATGTGCTTGAATTAGTTGATTCCCTTCGAATAATATTCGCTCAGTCGAGTAATGAGTTTCCGGTATTTGGCTAAGATGATCCCTTATGTATGAACATAGGGGTTGGGATGTGAAATGAGTAGGATATTGAGAATTTGTGCATATGAAATTATCCGTTAGCTTTATGAATGCTATGCTTTTGTTGTGCTGGAATTTCTTGCTCAAACTTACTAAGCATAAATTGCTTATTCCGCTTTCTCTGTTGCTTTGTTTATAGATTTTGGCTCGTCACCTATCGGACTTGGGATTTTGGAAGTCGAAGTCTCCCACACTATCAAAGCCCCATTTTGGTACAATTTTGGTTGAACTTTGAAATGGCATGTATAGGACTACCCTTTTGTTGAAGGTCATGTACCTTTCGGTTTTGTGTAAACTTGGATAGCCATGCGAAAATGGCTTATATACGTTTTTAGCATAGTACCATAATCGTTTGTATGTTGATCATTATGAGGTATGGAATTGTTTTGAAACGATTAGCCATTGGAATGGTTAATCATGATCACACTTTGTGCTAAGTATACAAAAAGGGCCAATTGAATCATGGAAATCATGAAATAGGTAAAGCCTACCTTAAAGGCAGATGCTGACAGCAGCAGTGATATGGATGTGAAAAATCACTAAAAATAGTAGGAATGGTATTAAATAGTGAATAAATTATGTAAATGAACTTTGATGAATCTACTTTCATATGGAAGAAACGAAACGGTCATATGAGTTATATGTTAAGAGACATTAAAGTTCTCGTGAAACAGGGCTAGAACGGTTTCTGGATCCCCTGTTCCGACTTTGGAAATTCATTGTAAATTAACCAGAGATAATTAGGAGTCATGCCATATATGTATAGATTCCTCTCTGAGTCTAGTTTCTATAGAAACAAACGGCATCAGTATTAAATCCCTTTACAAGGAGATATTCAATTCGTAACGCACAAAGGTCAGTGTAGTTGAACCCTGGAATAGGGGAGACTTTAACTAATAAAATGTACTAATTGGCTCGACCAAAAATTCTAGAAAAAAATCTGTAGATGGACATATGAGTCTAGTTTCAGGAAAAAATTACGAAACAAATTTTCGAGCTTTGAAACTCAAGATATGATTTTTAAGGCGACAGTGATGCAGTGACCAGCTAGTCTGGAAATTTCTAAATGGACTGTGAAAATAGTTAAGTCTGTGTGCACCTTGTGTCCGATTCCGGTAACGGACTCGGGTACGGGGTGTTACAATCCTTGAAATACGAGAGTTAGCCGCATTGGCTGATCGGGCTAAGAAGGCCAACGAGCTTAATAATGAAAGAAAGCAAGCTAAGAGAGAGGCTCGAGTCGCGAGCAAGAGGTCCAGCGGTAAAACACTCTCATTTCCCACAAAGAAATCAATGAGCCAAAATGAACGTTCCACTTCATCGGTAGGATATTCGGGTAGAGCAAGAGGCTCTAAACAACAAAGCCAGAAGTCTTCCTCCCCGATGGTGACTAGTGTGGGGAGTGTAGATAATCAAAAGCCAAAGTGTAAGAGTTGTAAAAAATTTCAGTTCAGAGAGTGCCAAATGAAGAGTGGTGTGTGTTTCAGATGTGGTTCTCTTGACCACTTTCTCAGAGACTGCCTAGAACGAGCCAAAAAAGAAGTGGAAGTAGCCACGAAGTCAAGTACCCCCATTTCATGGGGTAGACGTCCAAGATATCCCGAAAGTGCTAGTGGCAGTCGAGTTGCGGCTAAAGATGATACAAAACCAGAGGCTCGAGCCTCGGCAAAAAAGTCTACGGTACGCACTCGAGAGGAAGCCTCTGCTCTTGACGTCATCACAGGTACTTTTTCTCTTTTCAATACATGTGTTATTGCCTTAATTGACCTGGGCTCGATGCATTCATATATTTGCATAAGATTGGTATCTAGTATGAATATACCCATTGAACCTACAGAATTTATTATTAGAGTGTCGAACCCACTAGGCAAATCAATCATGGTTGATAAAGTCTGTAAGAATTGTCCTTTGACGATTCAGGGACATTGTTTTCCAGCTAACCTTATGTTGTTACGATTTGATAAATTTGATGTAATACTTGGTATGGATTGGTTAGCCCTGCATGATGTAACTGTAAATTATGGTACCAAGTATATTAAACTGAAATGCCTAGATGGTGAGATTCTACGGGTTGATTCAAGAGAATTGGGTATGCCGCCAGCTGTAATCACGACAATGGTTGCTCAGAGATATATGAGAAAAGGATATATTGCGATGTTGCATCCTTGAATTTCAGGGCAGTTGGAAAAAATACTAGTCGTTGGTAGAATTTACCTATAACAATAGTTTTCAAACAAGTTTGAAGATGGCACCTTATGAAGCCTTATATGGAAGGAAGTGTCGAACTACATTGTACTGGACAGAACTCAAGGAAAGTCAGATTCATGGAGTTGATCTGATTAAGGAAACTGAGGAGAAAGTTAAAGTGATACGAGATTGTTTAAAAGTGGCATCTGATAGGAAAAAGTCATATTCTGACCTGAAAAGAAAGGAAATTGAGTTCCAAGTTGGAGATTAAGTATTTTTGAAAGTATCTCCATGGAAGAAAGTGTTGAGATTTGGTCAAAAAGGCAAACTGAGTCCGCGATTTATCAAACCGTATGAGATCACCAAAAGAGTTGGACCATTAGCTTATCGTTTGGTATTGCCACCCGAACTGGAAAAGATTCACAATGTGTTCCATGTATCTATTTTAAGGTGATATCGATCAGACCTTTTATGTGATTTCACCTGCAAAGATTGAAATTCGACCGGACATGACCTATGGAGAGGAACTGGTTAAGATTTTGGCCCATGAGATTAAACAGCTGAGGAATAAATATGTGGCTTTACTAAAAGTTTTATGGCATCGACATGGTGTAGAAGAGGCTACATGGGAGCCGGAAGAAACCATAAGAAGCCAATATCCAAACCTGTTTACTAGTAAGACTTTCGAGGACGAAAGTCCCTAAGGGGGGAAATGTAACATCCCAAAAATAGGGCCTAGTGGAAATAGTGGTTTTGGGACCACAAATCTGACATCAAATATTTATTTTATGATTATTATGAGGTTTAGAGTATGAGAATATGCATGTGTTCAAATTTCATGAAGAAATTCTTTGAGTAAGGTGTCTAATTGAAAATTAGGGACTAAATTGAATAAATTGCAAAACTTGGATTCTAGGAGCAATTTGTATGAAATTGCTTTAGATTATAAATTAGAAGGCCTTGGAGATAAATTTTCCCAATTTCTAAGTTTTTGGACAAAAATGGGCTTGCATGGATGAAATTTTAAAGAAAGGGCTTAAGGGCATTTTGGTCATTTGGTATTTGAATGAAATAAAATGGGAAAAATGAACCAAAAATCAGCCATCTTCTCCCTTGTACCAGCCGAAATTCTCAATCCCTCCATAGCTAGGGTTTTCAAGCTTTTCAAGCTCATTAGTAAGTACTCCCAAGCCCCGTTTTTAATATTCTTTGCATTTTTTAGATTTCGGTAGCTTGCTCTCTCCATTTCTACCCATATTTCATGCTAGGGTTTATGTTTAAAAATTTACCCATGCATGATTTACTTGTATTTTGATGGTTTAATGAGGAATATGAAATTTGGATGTGTGTTAAACATCTTTTCCTAGGTGATCTTCATGAAAAACCCCTAAAGGGACCTTTTTTCAAAAGTTGTTAAATGTGTGATAGCAATGTGAAAATAATGGAAAATGTGGGCTGCCATAAGAGGAAAAAAGTGTTCGGCTAGAGTTGGGTAAGATAGAAATTTCATATGTTTCATTATACGAGCCTAGGGACTAAATCGTAAAAATACGAAAGGTTAGGGGCACAACAATCATTTAGACTGGGGGTGGGATTTAGACTTAAAAAGTATAATGTAGAGTATTAATGATTTAATTCAGTTGTTATAGACCACGAGGAACAAATCTCGAAGGTTGATCGAGAAAAATGAAAGGTTTTAGAATAACTAAAACACGACACCAAAACAAATACCAAGTAAGTTTGGATAACTTAAAGTAAACTCCTAATATGCGTAATTATATGATTTGTGAATGAATGATGTTTGCATTTATTGATGACATAAAAATTTCATGAAATGCATCTTTCATAATGATATGTTGAAAAATGTCTTGGTTGAGGTTTAAAAAGGGAATTTGATGGATAAACCATGATTTACAAGTGAATTGAGATCCTGCATGTGTTGCAGAAAGGATCCATCCCAGACCGGTGTTCCTTTGGATGATCGAGCCTCCCGAAGAATACATGTGCATTATGGATTTAGACCGGATGGGTAATCCAATTAGGGTCTAAATTTAGCCTAGACCAGGAATTTAGATTCGAGCTCAATAAAGGTGTTTGTTGTTATAAGGGGATTTAGCCTGGACTGGCAATCCCGACATCACCTTATGAGTTTTGTAAATAGGGGATTTAGCCTGGACTGGTAATCCCGCCATAAAATGTGAGGTTCACGGGAGTGCACACTTGAAATGATTATCCTTATGAATTGACGGTTAATGGATATTCCATCGAGATTTCCTAGAAACTCAATGGGATTAACATAAGAAGGATGTATATCAATGAAACGATGGATGATGAGTTCATCTAGGATAATTACATGGTGCTTTGTTATGTGACTAACTCATTGATTGAGTGCACGTGATAGGGAAACATTTCATACTTATTGGTTTCATTATCTATTATGGATGTACGCTAATTACTTAGTAAGTTTACTTTCCAGTTATTCGAGCTTACTAAGCATGTAAATGTTTACCCCTCTCGTTTCCCCTATTTTACAGAGCTTATAGACTTGTAAGGATTGGAAGACAGTTGGAAAGTCAACACACTATCAACTAGACCAGCTTTGGTATAAAGAAATTTCTATTTTGTTCAATGGCATGTATAGGACTCTTGAGCATTTTGTTATATGTGTCAATTGATTTGCCAAATAAAGGCATGTAAGGATGTATCTATTATTTTTTATTTTTTTTTTGTATATGGCCATAGGAATTGGCTTATTTTGAAGTAGGCTATGACCTAAAAAATTTCCATGTTGTTTATATTCATATATGATGGTTTTTTTCCAATTGGAAATGAGTCACAAGAACGAGCCAATCTTTAATGTGTTAAAGTGACATGGAAACCCATAAATACAAGATGGGAAATAACCTGGCCTGTGTGTAACCAATGATATGAGGTTTCTATGCAATAAGTTTTGCCGACAACATTTATAAGAATATAATCATGTTTTGCTTTGCATTTGATAATCATTAAGTAAAAGTGTTGAAAAGGGTGACCAAAGGCTTGGAAAATAGCCTATTAGGGTCCACACGGTTGGGCACACGAGCGTGTGTCTAGGCTGTGTGTGAGACACGGGCCACTCCCAGGGTGTGTGGTATGGCCGTGCATCCCCTGCACCTAAAATTTTAAGTCAGTGTTGTACATGGGCAGGCCACACGGGCGTGTGTCTTGGCCATGTGCCCCTACTTATATGATAAGGTTAAAGTCAATGTTGCACACGGGCTGAGGGCATGGGCGTGTCCCAAGCCACACTGGCGTGTGTGATCACACGGCCCCACCCACACGGGCGTGTGACACTTCAAATTAAAGGAAATTTTCCAAGGTACCCAAAGTTTATCGAATGTCCCCGGTTTTGTCCCGAACTACCCCTAGGCATGTTTTAGGCCTCAAAGGCCTGTTTAAGGGACGAGACATACATGTTTGAAAAGTTTTAAATTTAAGTGAAACTCGGTGACCTGATTTAACATGTTTGTGAATGTGAAACCCCGGTAACGCCTTAAACCCTATCCCGACGTCGGATAAGGGTGAGGGGTGTTACACATTTCAAGTAGGTACCTATGCCACTCACAACATGGTCATAACTTCTCTCATTAAGCTTTAACTATAAATCTCTCTGTTGAACCGTTCGGAATACTAAAGTATATTTGATAAGCCCCAAACATAGGGTAGGATGCTAATGCCATGCCCAAGACATGGTCTTACACTGGCTTATACATCAAGTCGATGCAATGTCCCAGACATGGTCTTACACTGACTATTGCAATCGAGGCCGATGCCATGTCCCAGACATGGTCTTACACTGGCTCTTACATATCCGTGCGGATGCCATGTCCTAGACAAGGTCTTACACTAACACATCTCATAGCCAATGCCATGTCCCAGACATGGTCTTACACTAGCTCTCGTCTCAATGCCAATTGTTAAACCGTAATTTATACATATTTTTACCCCATGTTTAACGCATTTTATGGATGATTTCCCATTAGAATTGGTGAATTCGATGCTCCTAATGCTTTAATTTCATGTTTTATACTTAGGAGAGCACAAGAGAGCGAAAGGAATGAGAAATGGGCCAAAACGGTGAAAATGGGCCAAAGTATGAAATCAACACTGCCTGGACTACCTCACACGGGTAGACTACACGGTCGTGTCAATTTGGCAGATTCAAAGCACGATTCACACGGGTATGTCCCTGCCAAGCCGAAGTTGAGTCCAATTCAAAAAAGGCCAATTTTTAGGGCTTCTAGGCATTCAAAAGCCTATAAATACACCCTAAAGGAGGAAAGTAGGGGGCATATGGAGAGGAAGGAAGGAATTACTCGAAGGAAGTTGATTTATCCACCTCAGAAGCCGGAGTCACCATTAAGACTGAAGATCTCCCCTTAATTTCCCTTCAGGAGTTTTGGGTTTTCTTTATGTTTTGTATTCGTTATTCTTCTGAGATGTTTTCCTTTTTAGTTATGAACTAAATCCCCTAAATACCTAAGGGGAATGAAACCTAAGACGAATCTTGTTATTATTTTCTGAATTGTATGATAAATATTTAACTTGTTCTTCATTATGTGTTCTTAATTCTTGTTTTGATATCCCAGGATACTGATTCAAGATAAGCTCTTATTCAGAGGAGGAATAGACCCTGTCTAAGAGTACATTTGTCATAATTAAGTGGAGTTGTTTGCGCGCCTAGACATAGGGTGACAAGATTTTGCCGGATTAGGGTGAAACCTAATAAAGGGATCCATAGATTGAGTTAATGCAACCCTAGAGTGTTAATTAGAGAAAAGTCTCAATTATTCAATCCAGGGATTAGACGTTATTAGTCTTGAATAGGGATAATAACATAACTTATGGATAACAAGTTAAATGAATAAATCATCCGATTCGGAGCCAGAATATTAAGTACAGTCTAGGAGGATTTTTCCTTAGGTATTGTCTTAATTCAATCGTTTTTCCACGATTCCATTATCTGTGAATTCTTAAATTAATTAATCAGTTAGTTAAAACAAAACCACCTTATTCTTCGACTAGATAATAAAAAGACAGTCATTACTAGTACTTTTAGTTCCTTTGGGTTCGACAATCCAGTCTTGCTAAAACTATACTACTGTTCGATAGGTACACTTTCCTACATCGCGCTAATAGTTAGTTTCAAGAACGATTAATTATAAATATTTAAAACCTATCACGCGATCACCGATGCCATGTCCCAGACATGGTCTTACACTGGCTCTCATAATGTGGCCGATGCATGTCTCAGACATGTCTTACACTAGCACACATGTCACCCAAACGTCATGGCAGAATATCCAATCTATTATACGGTTCATCCGAGAGTTTATCTCATTAAGTCTCATCATACATTTCTCAAAGCCCCATTCAAGAATTTTATGCAAAATTAATCATTCAACGCATAATAACAATAAAGTTGTTAATATTTATGCGCAACTTATTCGTTTAAATGGAATATCATATTCCATCAAATTTCCAATGTATTCAATCATCACATAAATGTTATTAACATTTGGCATCACTTTCTCATATACAATATCATCAACATATAATTCAATACAAATCATAGCAAGATAGATTTCAAGTATATTAACAACAGCATGGATATCATGCTTATTTAATCACATGGACTTATCTCGAATGCAATTTCGGCTAATTACTTCACTTTAGTCCATAACCTCGTACTTTCCGATTTAAGCCCGAATCTTGATTTTATTGATCTATAATGATAAAATTAAATACTTTAATCATCCTATTAACTAATACATTCCATAATTTATACTTTGGAAAATGACCATTTTGCCCCTAGACTTTCACAAAAATTACGATTTTACCTTTAGGCTCGTAAATCGATATTTATCGAATTTCGTCATTAATCAAGCCTAGCTGAATTTATTTTAGGCTTATAGCAGCCCACAATTTCATTCATTTCACATATTTATCACCTTTTTATCAACCTTTACAAAAATGTCCATTTAGGTGTTTTTCATGAAAATCCTTTCACAAAAGTTGTTTATTACACAACCATGACTTATTTTATTCCATAAAAATTCATAAAACAACATAAATATTCACATGGCAAAACCCTAGACTTTCAACCATTTTGGAAAATAATCCCCCCATTAGCTAGATTAAGCTACAAGGGTTCCAAAAATACAAAAATCAACAAAAAGCAAACACAAATTTCACTTACAAGCAAAGGATTTAAGTTGCTGAAAATTTGAGCTTAAAAACCCCCCATGTTTGCTGCCATTTTTGGTGGTTGAAGAAGAAGAAATGAAAAAGATGACAACCTTTTTTCCTTATTTTATTTTATTACCAAAAAAGTCACCTAATGCCACCAACCTTTGCCTTTTTAATTTTTTTCCCTATGGCCAGCCATCACTGCCCAAATGGCCTATTTGCACTTCAAAGACCTCCAATTTTGTTTCTCTAGCTATTTAACATAGTTAGGTAGTAAAACAAAACTTTTGCCCTTTATGCGATTTAGTCCTTTTTTGCAATTAAGCTCACAAACGCTAAAATTAATTCACCAAAATTTTTATGCACTCATATAATCATGCTATAACACATAAAATAATAATAAAATAATTTATTGACCTGGAATTTGTGGTTCCGAAACCACTATTCCAGGTAGGCCAAAAATCGGGCTGTTACACTTTATTCTTCCCTCGATCAAGACCCGTATCACGTTTTTCTTGATCTATAATGTCAAATTTAACTTGTTTATTAATCTCATTATTCAAATCAATCCATAATTCATGCTTTGGTAAAATTACCTTTTTACCCCTAACTTTTCACTTATTTACAATTTAGTCCCTAGGCTCATAAAAAAAGAAATGCATGCATTTTCTTTGTTACCCAAGCCTAGCCGAACCTATACCATGCTCATTTCAGCTCACATTTTCCTTTATTTCACATTTTTACTACCCACTTTTACACTTTTACAAACAAGTCCCTTTTTTAGGTGTTTTCACTAAAACTCACCTAGTAAAAGATGTTTATCATGCATCAAACATTCATATTCGTCCATTAATCAACAAAATACATGCATGTTACACATGGGTCAAATTTCATGCATGAACCCTAGCTCAAAATATAGCTAGAAATGGGTAGATAATGCTTCAAAGACTTTAAAAATACAAAGAACATTCAAAACGGGGCTAGGGAGCACTTACAATCAAGCTTGGAAATGTTGAACAAAAAACTAGCTATGGCTATTGAGAAATTTGGCTAGCACTTGGAGAAGATGGACACATTTTTGCTTTGATTTTCCCTTTTTATTCTTTTAATTACCAAATGACCTAAATGCTCTTAAGGTCTTTCTTTCAAAATTTTCCTATGCATGTCCATTTTTGTCCAAAATTATAGAAATTGGTCAAATTGCTAATTAGGACCTTGTAATTCATAATCTAAAGAAATTACATGCTTAAAGCTTGTAGAATGCAAGTTTTGCATCTTATTCAATGTGGTCCCTAAAATTCAATTGGACATTTTATGCATAGAATTTCTTCATAAAGCTTTCAAACAAGCATGCAATCATATCATAGACCTCATGAGAATTATAAAATAATTATTTCTATTTTAGATTTGTGGTTTCTTAATAACTATTCCAACTAGGCCCTAATTCGGGATGTTACAAGGACTTAATCGGGAGCTCCAAGAATTTTTCATGAAATTTCAAAAATTTTCCAAGGTGCAGGGCTCACACGCCTGTATGGTCCAAGGGACACGCCTGTATGGTCCTGGGACACACTTATGCTATAGGCCGTGTTCGACCCTGTGTAACTATTTGACTTGTGCATAAGGCCATATCACACGCCAGTCCGTGTGGTTAATTAATTCAATCCGAAATTAGGTGCAGCTTTCACACGGCCAAGACACACGCCCGTGTTCAAGGCCGTGTCTCCCACAAGGCTGAGACAGATGCTCGTGTCTTCGCCCATGTGCTCAATTTTGAGCATTCTGTTTCTCAAAATTAAAGTGCAGAGGACACACGGCCTAACCAGACGCTCATGTACCAGGTCGTGTGTCACACACGGTCTAGACAAACACCCATGTGTCTACCCGTGTGGACAAAATAAAGCCATTTCTTAGTCTCATTTTTCATCCAAATTTACCATTTTCCTGCACTAAAACATACCAAGCACATTCCAACCAATTCAAGCATTCAAATTAAGTAATTTCCATCATTCAACATGGCATATCATTGCATGCATACATGTTTATAATCTTACCTTGGTATATTCTAATGTTAGGCATAATGTGATTAACTACTTAACACACATTTAGCTACCATAGCATGACATTACAAGTATATCAAAACAACCATTACTAGCCATTCCAATGGCTAGACTACAAGCATCATTATCAAGCCACTAATGGTCAAGTGTTCCTACACATGCCATTATACCAAAATGATTTTACTCAGTATACCCAAAATAAGCTAGTTGATAGTGTGAAGGTGCTCCAATCATCTCCAACCTTCGCAAGCTTCTGAGCACTATAAAACAGGGAAAATAAAATGGAGTAAGCATTACATGCTTAGTAAGTTCGTCTAATGAAAACAAAACTTACCAATCCCATTTATTAAATCATAGCACACAATATCATGTTTTCCATCCATTTGGCTAAATTTCCTAAACATGCATTCAATCAAACATGTTAGTCACCACAATCTTCTTATCAATCAAGTAAACATAGATGAGCTCATCGTGCAATATTCTTTCAAGTCATTATCATTTCATCTCATAATTCTCATGTCAAGAGTTATGTACGTTGAATTATTGAATTTATGATGGATGCTCAAGTATTACACTCGAGGCGAATGATTCAATAATCTGTCAGTTCTTATTCAAGGGTACCCATCAGGGCACTTAATCAAGGAGCACACTCTCAAGCCACATATTGTATAACAGGATTACCAGTACAAGCTAAATTCTTTATATAACGTATGGTCAAAAGAGTTTAATTGGGATTACTAGTCCAGGCTTTAATTAGGATTACTAGTCCAGGCTAATCCTTTTTATAACAAGGTCAATAAGATTACTTGTCCGAGCTAAATCCCGTCCGCAACAAATGCATGACCTTATTTGTTTCAGGAAAGCACATATATTCATCAGAATTCTATTTTCAATCGGGACTTACCCCTTTTTCATCATATCAAGCATGTATTAAATTTCTCATTATAGCATTCAAGTAATGTACATCAATATAAGTCACATTCTATACAAACAACATTCAAACAAACATATTTACATGCCTGATTAAGTTACATGAACTTACCTCGACACTTGTTCGCGTATAAAATCTACTAATTCGAAACATTTTTTTTTCCTCGATCTAACCTCGAATGTGATTTGTCCTGATCTATATAAATAGCTTTAATCATAAATCTCTCATATTTCATATTTATTTGGACTTAATTTTTGTCTTAGGCAAAATTACCATTTGCCCTTAACTTTTCCCTAAATTCTAATTTCGTCCTTTTGCTCGGAAAATGAAATTTGTGCAATTTACTCCCGAAACCAAGCCTAACCAAAACCCCATTACAAAATTTATAGCACATGTATTCATAAAAATTCAAATTTTTTCATCAAATTTCATAATTTTACATTTTAGTCCTTAAATCATGTTTTCATCTAAAATCACTTCGTAAAAGTTGTTTATCTATCCACATCCTTTTCATTTTATACCATAAATTTCTAATTTTCAGCATATTCATCCATGATCCAAATTTCATGCCTTGATAACTTTTCAAATTAATCCCCCAAACTGATAGTTAAGCTATCTCAGTTTCAAAAATATCAAAAATACTAAAAACGGGACAAGGAAACTTACCCAATTGAGCCTTGAAAGTTTTTTCTCTCTCTCCTAAGGTTTCCATATAATTTTAGGGTTGAAGATGATAAAAATAATAAGATGATATCTTTTATCATCTTTTTAATTAATTAATTATTTCAATTTCCAATTTTGTCCCTACTCTTTTCTAATTTTTCCATGGATGAGTCACAAAAAATCTACATAATTTTCTTTAATGGTCTAATTACCATATAAGGACCTCTAGTTTTGAATTCCATAGCTATTTAATCCTTATAGCTACTAGAATTCAACTTTTGCATTTTATGCGATTTAGTCCTTCTTGTAATTAAACACTTAATCGATAAAATTTTCATATCAAAATTTTCACAGGACATGTCTATCATAACACAGACCCGATAATAAAATAAAAATAAACTTTATTTTTGGGTCGGATTTGTGGTCCCGAAACCACTGTTCTGATTTCACTGAAAAAAGTGATGTTACACCGGCATTCCGTCGAACCCCTTTTTTCCAACATTCTTTGTAACACTCCAAACTCGATCCTAAGGAGGATTCAAGAATGACGTGTTGCTACCTTAAAATTATTTTCTTGGAAATCATATCTGGTGTATACCAATTTACTACAGTTTAATCTAGTATGAAATATAAACTATTTGTCAATTGATTATAAATAAAATGATAAACCCTGAAAACAATAAATACTTTATTAAAAAATCATTGAAATCATAGTTTTGTGAGCACAAGATTAAATACAAAATATGTTTTTCGACCGTAAACATTTGACACCACCCCCATGTCATGCATAATACAAAATACAAGGAGTCTTATGGCAACGATTGTCCTCTGGTGTAGTCTTCAAAGATTCCTTTACTTTGTCAGTAGGCTTGAGAAGGAAAGGTAACTAAGTAAGTTCAAAGAACTTAGTATGTTCGAGAAGAAAACTTAGCAATAGTTACATATAAATCAAGTAAGCTTTTCCAACTCAGCAAAGTCACATAGTTCATCAGTTGGCGAATACCTAATACAGATAGGCTATACGTCAGAAACTCTTCCTTTATTGTGTGCACTGCACCCATGCAACCATATAGACTACCTTTTTCACACCCCAAAATAGGGCCTAGGAGTTTTAGGGGTATTTTAGGAATTTTAGCCTTTGAGTGTTTAAACTTTTGCAACATGGTTTGTTGGTAATGTTTTCAACTATGGTTTTTAAAAAATCAAATAAATTTTTGAAAATGAGTTTTAAAGACCTTTAATTTTAGAAAAATTTATGATTTGTAACAGGGTCAATTGTGAGCATTTATGTTGCAGTTTTATCAAATTTTAAAAACCAACCTAAAAACCCCCACTCCTAATTTTATTTCACGACAGTTTTCTCTTCAAAGCTTGATATTGCCGTCCTTTTTCCTCTCCCAAATCTCTTAATCAATTTTCTTTGTTAAATATTCAATCTTTTGATTTGATCATTCCCCAAGCATTAAACCTTGACAAATCTTCAGGAAAACATCCAAAATCCCATTAATTTCATCATCATCTTCGCGTGTAGGTTTTCTGGGTTTTCGATAAAAGCCTATTTTTCTTCCATCAAAGGAAGCCAATCGTCTACCCTTTAGGTTTTACAATTATTAGGCCTTTGGAACAAAATTTTTAGTCGTTAAATTGCATGTTTTGAATTCAAGCAAAAAATAGAGTTGTTAATGGTGAATTTTAGATTTTAGAGTAAAAATGTGATTTCAAATTATTTATCAATAGGTTTTGATATGATTAAGAGATTTCTAAGATTGTTTTCAAGTTTGTTACATATTTCTTGGGTTTTAATGAATTTTTGAAAAATAGTCATAAAACATGTCAAAAAAGTCGATACTAAGAACTGAGTATTTTAGTGTAGTTTAAAGGTTGGGAATTAGTTGTAGGTAAATTAAAAGATTAACGGAATTGGTTTTAGGAAAAAATATTGAGTATAGACCGATATATTCAAATGTAAAGATTGTTATGTTAAAGGTTTCAGTTAAATGAGAACTTAGCTTAGACTTATGTTTTTTATTGCCTGTGGTGAGTTCTTAGTTGATTCATGAATGTATTGTTGTGTAAATTTTTGTGTTGAAGTTCCAGATTCGCTAGGACCATATACAAGTTAGGAAAAGCTAGTTTGAGCTTTCGACATTTTGCCGAAAGCGTAGTGGTAAGTGTTTAGATTAATTGCTTATGGAAACGATTCAATGCAGTATTTGGAAATTTAGTGGTAGCCTAAAACCGTACTCTAAATTCCAAGTGTAAGCTTTCTTGTACTCATGTTTATCTTGTGAGATATGTGCTCGTGTTATTATGAAATTGTGAATTGAAATGAGATGATATATATGTTCATGACTACTGTTGTAAAAGAGTATATATGTAGGCATGTCATACATGCTAAGTGACAGTGATAATATTCTACAAATGATACAAATGTGCAGTGAAAAGTACTCAAAAATTGATAAGTAATATGTGTTTAAATACTAATATTTTGGCCTTGCGATACTTGATGCCATTAGATATTGTTTGCATGCCATAGGATTGTGAGTACTCACCTATATGTATATGTTATTCGGGCATTAAGGCCATGACACATGTTTAGATAGATAAAGGATTGTGAACTAAGCTCCATTCAACAGGATATATTTAGTGTGTTGGAGAGTGTTAGCTTAATGCTTCACTTAGGGGACATGTTTGACTCTATGATCTATGTGGTGTGTTGGAGATTTGTGTATCTGATGAGTGGTGATAGTGCCCACTTTTACATTTCATAACTCAAGTGCCAATTTATCTCCAATTAACTTAAGATATGAATATGTGTGTATTGTGATATGTGTTTATATGATATATGACTATTATGGAAATTGTCTATAAATGTGTCTATATGTATTACAATGTATATATGATAGTGTATACAATGACTTAACCAATAAACTGTTAAATGTGCATGTGTAAAAGTAATATGTCGAGAAGGTTGCAAATATTCTAATTATGCCATCTATGTAACAGCCTGTTTTTAGTGAAATTAGAACAGTGGTTTCGGGACCATAAATTTGAAGTCAAAAAAATATTTTATTATTATTTTATTTCCTATATCATGATAGTAATACCATATAAAAATTTCATTAAGAAATTTTACCGTTTACATGCTTAATTTGATAAAATGACTAAATCTCGTAAAGTGCAAAAGTTGAATTCTAATAGCTACAGATATTAAATAGCTATAGAACTTGAAAGTGAAAGTCCTTATGTTGTAATTAGACCATTAGAGTTAATATTGGATTTTAATGGTTTGGCATTATTGAAATTTGGATAAATTTTTAATGTTAAATTTGGTAATTAGTAATTAAAGTTATAATAATTAAAAACAAAACAAATTATCATCTTCTTCCATCCTTTTTCAACCAAAAATAGAAGAAAAGAGTAGCCATCGTTGATACATTTGACCATCCTTATATGCTCAATTAGGTATGCATTTTTGTCCCCTTTTTGATCGTTTCTATGTTTTTGGGATGCTGTAACTTAATCTTGCTAGCCTAGGGACTAATTTGTGAAACTGTTAAACGACTAGGGATTTTTCATTGATGCATGTACATGATTTTTGAGGTTTGATGATAGAAAATGGATGGTTGTTGTTAGATAAGCACCTGTTGTAAAGGGATTTTTGGTGAAATTGTCAAATAGGGACTAAATTGAGAAATAGAAAATATTACACGGTGAAAGTCTAAAATAAATGAAATATAGGGCATGTTAGGGACCTAATTGATATTCAACCATAGCGGGTTGTGCTAGAATTTCATGAATTTCCATTTTTATGAGCTAGGGACTAAATTGCAAATAAATTAAAAGTATAGGGGCAAAATGGTAATTTTTCCAAAATATGATTTTGGGTTAAATTGAATGAGTTATATATTAAATTGAGTTAAATTTATCCGTACAAATCAAGTCAGACCTCGTATAGAGTTAGATCCGGGCAAATAGAAAATCTCGAATTAATCTCCTCCATATATACGTATACTCGTCGAGGTAAGTTCGTGTGATTAAGTTGTAAATAAATGTTTTATTTTGAAAAATGCACAAATTGTGAATTTGCTATATGTACGCACTGTTGCATATCTAATGACATATGACAATTCCCAAGCCCCGTTTGAACCTTAGGAATTCATAGTATACAAATGACAAGTCATTAGGGTTTACATGATTTGGGTACTGGTCCTAAATGTCCTACTGATGGCTGAAGTACTGCATGTGTTGCGGATACTCCACAGCTTGTGTGAGCAGTATCGTGTAGCTACGTTTCAACCCACAGCTCGAGTGAGCATACCAATTTATAGCTCGTAAGAGCATACCGATCTATGGCTCTAGTGAGCATACTGATTCACAGCTCGTATGAGCATACATGTAGAGGATTTGATAGATTACAATTATATGTGTTAGCACACTATGTGTGAGCTATCCCTAGTATCCAAAGGTATTCTAATGGTTCAACGAACATTATTCTGATATGAAATGGTAAGGGTTCATTACGGACTATTACAAGGATATATATGAAGTATATGGAAATGTTGTTACATGGTATTTGGAAATGGAAATGGATGATACATGTATATGAAACATAATTATATGATCTGCTCATCCATGTTTACTTGGTTTATGTATATGTTTACATGGCTAACTTGTTCGATGTATATGCATAGGCTTTGGCTAAATTATGGTTGGAATTATGCTAAGTTACTTACCTAATTGGTGATTAAATGGTAAGTTATGTTCTATGTGAAACAAACTTACTAAGCATTAAATGCTTACTCTATGTTATTTTTCATGTTTTATAGTGAATTGGAAGCTCGCTAGAGTTTCAAGCATGTCAGAGCTATATCACACTATCCATCGGCTTTTTTAGAACTTTCGGTTGTTTAATTTTGGTTATACTGGCATGTATAGGTATTTTGGCTAATGTTAGCCTATAAGTTTTGTTGTGAATATGACCATTTGATTTGGCTTGTGTTTTGACACATTTTGGTATGTATATATGTAGCCTTGATATAGTTGATATGTGGCTTGTTTTCTGTTTGAATTGTGAAAGGTAAAATGATAGTTAAATGTGTTTTGTGATGATGAAATTGTGGTGAATTGGTACTTTAGTATGTATGACTTATATGGTGATTTGGTGCTAGTTTAGAATGACATATTTGGTACCAATTGAGAAGTTTTGGTATGTTTTGGTAAGTAAAATAAATGGCATGAATCTTTGCAGAGATGCTAAGTAGTTAGTTTATTATTTTGCCAAATAGAGTACAAGTTTATATATGTTTTAATATTGTCATTTGAGGTGCCTAAGGGCATATTGGTTGTATGTGATTATACCATATGTATATATCTAGAATATGCATGGTTTTAGTGCCTTGTAATGACTTGTTTATATGTACAATATGGGTTGTAGGTATATGCAAAATTCGGTGAAAAAAATGGCTTGTAAAATGGCCTATTTTTGTCCACATGGCCAGAGACACGAGCGTGTGTGACACACGGCTATGTGACATGATCGTGTGTCCCCTATAGCTTTCAAAGGGTTGCAAGTCAGATTCTTACACGACCTAGCACACGGCTTGGCACATAGGCATATAAGGTTATTTCGAAGGGTACACGGCCTAGCACACGGGCATGTGGCTTGGCCGTGTGACCCAAGTCAATGAGTTGTAGGGCATGAAAATGGGCTGGGACATGACTGTGTGTCCCTACTTCGAATGCCCACACGGCTTGAGACAGGGCGTGCCTCTTGGCCATGTGACCCCTGTAGTGTTGAAAATTTTCATTATTTTATGAAAAATTCTCTGAGTTTCCAATTTAGTCCCTACTTGTTTCTAACACGTATTTAGGGCCTCAAGGGCTTGTATAAGGGACAATATGTATGTTTTGAATTGGTTTTAGTGTGTTTATTGATATGATATGAAAAAAGTTTAAAATTGAGGTCCGTTTTTTTTGAAAACTCTGGTAATGCTCTGTAACCCTGTTCTGGTGACGAATATGGGTTAAAGGTGTTACATTTATTGGTATTAAAGCTATGGTTTAGTTGATTCTTGGACTGAACGTAGCGTGTACGAGTCTAGCTATACATGCCATTATATAACCTGTGATAGTATGATAACTCTTAACCATTTTAAAAACATATTTTCATATAGCAATCACATCCGACCGAACTGACTCCTATGAAGTTGAAAGCAATGCTCAAGCTTCCATTCACGGAGTTGCATCGAGTAGTACAAGGCCAATATCTGAGGGCCAATGAGGAGAGGCTAAGGAAGCCTTCTTCCAATTGATAAACGAATGGTTTACCATATTCATATAGACGAACCCAACTACTGAACAACCTCCACCCCTCCTACTCCACAACCGGTTCCCATTATTCCTCAAGGTTTTGAACCTATATGAGTTAGTAAGTCACCTATTGATAGAATTCATAAGTACAGGGCTAAAGAATTTAGAGCTACTGCTGGGGATGATCTCGAGAGAGCAGAATTCTGGTTAGAGAATACAAGCAGGGTTTTCGACAAATTGTCTTGTTAACCGACTAAGTGTATTAAATAAGCGGTATCATTATTGAAATATTTGGCTTATTAGTGGTGGAACACGTTAATTTCTGTAGTGCCGAGAGAGTGGATCACTTGGGAATTCTTTCAAACTGAGTTTCGAAAGAAATACATTAGTCAGAGGTTTCTGGATCAGAAACATAATGAATTTCTTGAGCTCAAATAGGGCCATATGTCAGTAATAGAGTACAAGTAGAAATTTGTCAAACTGAGTAAATATGCCTGTGAATGTATCCTAACTGAGATTGTTATGTGTAAAAGATTTGAAGAAGGGTTAAATGAAGACAGAAAGCTACTAGTTGGAATTGTTGAGCTGAAAGAATTCGTTGTATTGGTTGATTGAGCACATATGGCCGAAGAGCTAAGTAAAGAGAAAAGACATGCTGATCTTGAAGGTAGATACTTGAGAAAGAGATCGATGGGAAATTTGTATCAGTTTGTATCTAAAGAACATCACTGTAATAGCACGGTTTAGACCCTAGTCAGAATAGTGGTTTTCAGACACAAATTTGAGGTTAGAAAAATATTTTACTATTATTTTCGGTGCTTACAATATGTGAATTAATATGTGTGAAAGTTTCGTATAAAAATTTGACCGTTTGTTGCTTAATTCGATAAAAGGACCTAATCGCAGAAAATGCAAAAGATGTGTTCTATTTGTTAAGTGTGTCTATTTGTTATGGCTTATTAAAGCAAAGGTCCTTATGTTGTAACTTGACCATGGTTAGTGGGATTGGTTTTAAATGACCTTAAAATGGATGAATTTTAATGTTTTAAACAAAGGTTAAAATGGTAAATTATGTAATAATGTTGATTAAATAAAGTAAAACTTGAATTTAGTGTTATATGCATCATCTTTGCCGAAAATTGAAAGAAAAAGAAAAGAAAATAAGCTTGCTAGGGTTCGGCACTTTGATTACTTGATTAAGGTACGACTTTGACTCGGTTTTTGATAATTTCTATGTTTTTGTGATCGTTGCTTTGTGTTCTATTAAGCCCATGCCTCAAGAATTTGATGATGATTTTAAGATGTGCCATCATTGATAATGTGAGCTTTATGAAGTTTGATGATAGAAAATGAAAGATATGTGTTAGATTACTATGATTTGTATTGGGATTTTTGATGAATTTGAGTACGTTGGACTAAATTGTGAAAATGAGAAATTATGGGGCTAAAATGTGAAATAAATGAAATATGTAGGCTTATATGAGCTAAAGGAAAATTCAGTTAGGCATGTGTGAAAAGAAATTATGTGTATTTTTTGATTTTATGAAATAAGGACTAAAGTGTTAAAATGTGAAATGTGAGGGCTAAATTCTAAAATGCTCTAAATATGAGTATATGGATTGATTTGAATGAATGTGAGATTGAATAAGTAAAATTTGAATTTATATAGATCAAGAACCAAAGAAAACAGAATTAGATCAGGGAAAGTCGAAAGCCGTTGAATAGCCGTTCGTTTTCGTTCATTTTCGTACGAGGAAGCCTAAATACAAATAAATGTGTTTGAATTGATTTATTCATGTTTAATATGATATTGAATTGTGATGAATGGTTATAGAAGTTGAATATGTAAAATTGAGAAAGTTTTGATAATGTAACAACGTTTGAAATCCCCGTACAAACCATAGGAATAGTTAGGATACATATGTCATGACATAGAATTTCGATATGTGATTTCGTGTAAGACCACGTCTGGGACATTGGCATCGATTTGAGATTTACGTGTAAGACTATGTCTGGTACATCGACATCGTATTTGATTTCGTGTAAGACCCTGTCTGGGACAGTGGCATCGATATTTGATTATATGTAAGACCACGTCTGGGATGTTGGCATTGTACGAGCTTTTCGAGTTATCTTCGTATCCTATTTGATTTCGTACGGTTCAACAGGCATTCCGAGAAATAAATAACTATGTGAATGTGTATCCAATTCAGGTATGTTTGAAATGCATATCAAGATTGAGAATGAAAGATAAGTATATGAACATATGTGAACATATGAAATATGAATGAATTATATGAGAATGAGATGTGTTATATAAAAGTGAGTTATAGTCAAATGAGTCATATGAGGCATATGGATTGGTGATTTTATTTTGCCATGAGTTACATGGATAAATTGACTTAAAATTGTGTTATATGACAAATTTATTTGTATATGGCTTACTAAGCTTTTGAAAGCTTACTTTGTGTGTTTTTCAACTGTTCTATAGATATCGAAGCTACCGAGAGGTCGAGGATCATCGAGGATCATCACCACACTATCAAACTTATCTTTAGTACCTTTTGAAAGTGTAAATATTAATGTATGGCATGTATAGTCTAGATAAATTGAGATATATTTTTGAGTTAAAAATATTTAGCCATGTCATATGGCTTGGTTTTGGTTGTGTTTATGATTGACTTTTGAGCATAAACTATGTGATGCAATATTGCCAATATGATGTGTTCCTAAATGGACAAGGAGAATTGGTTAAGTTGGTAAGATTTTGGTATGTGCTTATTTGAGGAATTGGTAAGATTATGGCATGATATTGAATAAAGTAAATTAAGGTTATGAAACACATGTTTTAGTATGACTTTGGCTTATGATTTGGCATGATTTGCTATGGATTATAAGCATGAAATAGGTTGATAATAATATGACACAAATTATGTATGTTTTGGGATTGAAATTGGCACATTTGATGCTTATTTGGTGCTTGTAGGGAGGACCCTAAGTGGGCGGCATATTGGCCTTGTAAATGGCCTATTTTTGCCCATACGGGCAGGGACACGGGCACGTGTCTCTACCGTGTTGCTCGAGGGCCATTTCGAAATGAGCCTGGGTAGACCACACGGTCATACACATAGGTGTGTGCCAAGCTGTGTGGCTAATTCAGTTTCGAGCACGGGCTAGACACACGGGCATGTGATTGGCCATGTTACCCACGTCAGTAGCCTTCCAAATTTTCACAGGGCCTGGCACATGGGCGTGTCTTATGGCCGTGTGGATAAGTCAGTATGTATGCCCTATTTTACCATGGCCTAGATACACGAGCGTGTCTAATGCCGTGTGAGGCACACGGCCTATTCACTCGGGCATGTGACCTTTGTAACTTAGAAAAATTGTTTAGCTTCGAAAAATTTTGTATGTGTTCAGTTTTAGTCCCAACCTCTTCCTAATGCATGTTTAAGGTCTTGTTGACCTAAGAAAGGGATTTTATGTTGATATTTGACTATGATATGATGATGTGTAACTTTTGATTGTGAAATGATTACGAAATGTTCCGATATGTCCGGTAATGCATCATAACCCTAGTCCAGCAATGGATACGGGTTAGGGGTGTTACATATGGTTGGTATTAGAGCTACGGTTTAGTCAATTCTAGGACTAACATAGCGTATGTGAGTCTAGCTACACATGCCATATTTATGAACTATGATAGTATGATGATTCCTGACAATTCAAATGTGTTTTTATATAGTAAATAGATCCCAAACGAGTTGTAGCTGACGATGCTGAAAGTAATGCATCTGCTCCCGGTCAAGGGACAATGCTACCTGATTCTAGACCTGCTACTAGTAGCCACGAGGAAGAGGCTAAGCAAGCCTTTTACCAAATGATGAATGATTGGTTCACTCAATATATGAGAACTAATCCGGCTGTTCCACAACCTTCACCCCCGCTAAATCCTCCACAAGTTCCTTTCATGCCACAAGCTAATCCGATTCAGTTGAGTAAGCCACCTGTTGATAAAATTAAAAAAATATGGGGCCGAAGAGTTTCGTGCTACTACTAATGATGATGCTGAAAGAGCTAAATTCTGGCTATAGAATACGATACGAGTGTTCGATGAATTGTCATGTACTCCTAATGAATGTCTTAAATGTGTCGTTTCACTTTTGAGAGATACGACGTATCATTAGTGGAAGACGTTGATATCAATGGTTCTGAGAGAACGATTCACTTGAGATTTTTTTCAAGCTGAATTCTGAAAGAAATACATCAGTCAGAGATTCATCGATCAGAAACGCAAAGAGTTTCTTGAGTTGAAATAGGGCCATATGTCTGTTACAGAATACGAGTGAGAATTTGTGAGATTGAGCTAGTATGCATGAGAATGTGTCTCAACCGAAGCAATAATGTGTAAAAGGTTTGAAGACAGCTTAAATGAAGACATCTGTTTATTAGTAGGAATTTTGGAGATAAAAGAGTTTATTGTGCTTGTTGAAAGAGCATGTAAAGTTGAAGAACTTGGGAAAGAGAAAAGAAAAGCTGACTTAGAAGCTACAGAGGTGTGAAAAAGATCATCGAGCAAGTCATTTCATTCAGCACCAAAGAAATTTTGAGATGATTTTAGTCATTCAAAGGCTAATATGGGACATTCGAGTAGAGATCGTACTAGATCGCATTCGAGTTTTAGAGCTCTAGCTACTTCTGTTGCAAGTGTTGGAAATGTCTGATCCAATCAACCTGAGTTTAAACATTGTGGTAAAAGACATCCGGGAAGTTGTAGAATAAATGACTGAGCTTCCTTTAGATGTGGATCTTTAGATCACTTTATTCGTGAATGTCCTGAGTCTGTAGAACAAGAGATTATGCAAAATCTGAGGCCGAGTAGCAATACAAATCGATGTAGACCGCCCAAAAATCCGGGTAATGTGAGTAGGAGCCAGAGGGGACCTAAAGATACGACTATTAGATCTGAGGCTCGTGTACCTGCCAGAGCCTATCTATTCGTGCACGCGAAGAAGCTTCGTCTCTAGATGTTATTACTGGTACTTTCACTCTTTATGATACTTTTGTGATTGCATTAATAAATTTGGGATCAACGCATTCTTATATATGCATGAACTTAGTGAGCAGTAAGACTTTGCCTGTAGAGTCTACAAAATTTGTAATTAGAGTATTGAACCCCTTAGGCTGGTGTGTTTTGGTTGACAAAGTGTGTAAGAATTGTTCGTTGATTCGAGATTCATGTTTTATGGTTGATTTGATGTTATTACCATTCGACAAATTTGATATAATTCTGGGTATAGATTGGTTAACTTTGCATGATGCTATTGTAAATTACAAATAGAAGACTATCAATTTGCAATGTCAGAATGATGAGATTATTTGGATTGAGTCTAATGATCTGAATGGTTTACCGGCAGTGATTTCTTCGATATTATCTCAGAAATAAGTGAGAAAGGGTTGTGATGTTACTTTGCTTATGTGATTGATTCGAAAGTGACAGAAAAGAAAATTGAATTAGTGTCTGTTGTCTGTGAATTCCTTGATGTGTTTCCTGAAGAACTTTCAAGATTACCTCCGATTCGAGAAGTTGAGTTTGGCATTGAATTAGTGCCAAGGACTACTCCGATTTTGATAGCTCCGTATAGAATGGCTCCGAATGAGTTAAAAGAATTAAAGTCTGTAACACCCCAAACCCGAGACCGTCGCCGGAGTTGAACACGAGGTGTTAACAGACTTCAAACCACTTATTAGAAATTTCCCAGACAAGCTACCAATCTGCATACGATTCGCATTAAAAATCATATCTTGAGTTCTGAAACTCGAAATCCAGTTCTGTAAATTTTTCCCAGAACTAAACTCATATATCTATATGGTAGAATTTTTGTAGAATTTTTGGCTGGGCCAATTGGTACAGTTTATTGGTTAGAGTCGTCCCTGTTCCTGGGTTCGACTACTCTGACCCTTGTGCATTACGACTTAGATATATCCCTTTACAGAGCTCCAATACTTATGCCGTTGGTTTCTAATGAAACTAGACTCAAAAGGGAATCTATACATATAAATCATGACCTTTAATTGTCTCTGATTAATTTAGAGTGAATTTCTAAAGTCGGGACAGGGAATCTAAAAATCGCTCTGGCCCTGTTTCACAAGAGTTTAATTATCTCCTAACATACAGCTCATATGGTTGTTTTGTTTCTTCTATATGAAAATAGACTCATCGAGCTTCGATTACATAATTTATTCATTATTTAATTCCATTCTTACTATTTTTAGTGATTTTTCAATCTCACGTCACTGCTGCTGCCAGCATCTGTTACTAAAGCAACTATGCCTACTTCGTGATTTCTCCTTGATCTAACTAGTAATTCATCATACATATCACAAATTATGATCATGACTAGCCATGGCTAATCATTGTCAAACATCTCCCTACTACACTATTGCCATATCATGAATTTTAACACCAAAAATAATCAACCATGACATATGGCATAAAAATCGACTTACCAAGACTTGCGACCTAACATTATAGAACCAAATCCAACCGAACATTTATGCCATTTTCGCATGGCTAAAAGTTTACATACCAAATTTCAACAAAACATATTAGCCTATACATGCGAAATGTTCTCCTAGACCGACTAAAAGAAGATACCAAAAGTTGCTAGCGGTGTGATGACTTGATGATGGTCTGTGCACGCAAAAAGACGAGTCCAAGAAACCTAAAGTAGGTGACAAGCAAACACCGAGTGAGTATATAACTCAAGAAGTCATAAGCATTACATTGCCGTTCAGTAATAATATATCATAAGAGAAAATAAATAATGCGGATTAAAATCCTCCATCCATCCCCAAAGCGTGCTATAATTCCTTAGGCATTTCGGTTCGATTTCATACCAAGCCCTACTTTGATATTTCATACATTACACCATATGACATTGGATGCATTTATCTTCAAGTATAATCACCACATAGGTTCAAGACTTACCAAGCTCAATCCCAAATATAAATAAAATGTCTATTCCTCATGAGCTCAAGGTGTTTACTCGCATCAGCTGTCCATGATTGACTCGATAAGGCCGCACACTTAGAGCATGTATATTTATTAGAGAATGTATAATAAGCCCGCACACTTAGTGCTTAATAGTCGAACTCGCACACTTAGTGCTATATAATCAAACTCGCACACTTAGTGCTATACAATTTGAACCCGCACACTTAGTGCCAATCTTATGATCATAAATGTTTACACCCGCACACTTAGTGCCGAAACCAACAACTCAATACATCTCACCTCTTTCCTTTTTCATTCAATACTTTCATCACCCCATGCATACATGTATATATATATATATGTATATATTTATCATTCCATTCAGCATCATTACATAGATGTTATGACCATTTAAATTAATACAAAATATATGCTTAATGACTTACCTTGTGTTGGGTAAGACGGTTCCAACTCGGCTACTCGATGATCTTTTCTTTGCCTTTGCTTGATTCTCCTCCTTTAACTCCTTGAGCTTTATCTAAAGGACCACCTTGGCCGAATATTGCTTCCTCTTCTTCCTCTAGTTACGACAATTGCAAAAGAAAGAAAACATGAACACTCCTTCTTCCCTCCTTATTAAGCATTCAAACTCCCTCATTTTCATGCCACAACATCAAACACTCCTCCTAGATACAAGCAATGGCCGAACTTCTTCAAAAATTTTCTCCCTTTCTTTTTCTTGGTTTTTCGGCTAGCAGATGGCAAGTATGAACACCCCTTTTTTTTTTGTTCACTTTCCTATTATTATTCCCATCATTTGTTAACAAAATAAAAACGTATTAAATTAGAATGAGTGGAGCATCATCACTCCTTGGCCGGCCACCATGTATTTTATGGGTAATTTGACATGCAAAGCCATGCTTCCTCTCCCTATTATTAATTACTCCTTATAATTCATCTATCATCTTTTCTAACTTCGTCAACTAGGTCCTTTTCAATTAATTCACATTCCCAAAGCTAATATTAAGCATTTAATTTCTCATATATTCACTGTCACACAAAATTTATGTAATTAAAACACAAAATAAATTTTTGGCTCGGTAATGTGGTCTCGAAACCACATTTCACCGAGGTCTAATTAGGGTTGTCACAACTCTCCCTACATAAGAAATTTTCGTCCCGAAAATCTTACCGGTGAATAATTTTGGATATCGATCCTTCATAGAGTCCTCAAGTTCCCAAGTGGCTTCTTCAATTCCGTGTTTATGCCACAACACCTTTAGTAATGGGATTTTCTTATTTCGCAACTCTTTTACTTCACGCATCAAAAGGCGAACCGGTTCTTCTTCATAACTCAAGTTAGGCTGAATCTCAATCTCAGATGGAGTGATTACGTGTGACGGGTCAGACCTATATCGTCGAAGCATCAAGACATGGAAAAAGTTGTGAATCTTTTCAAGCTCAGGGGGCAAAATTAATCGGTATGCAACTGGTCCAACTCGTTCGGATACTTCATACGGACCGATGAACCTCGGACTTAGTTTGCCCTTACGACCAAATCTAAGCACCTTCTTCCAGGGTGAAACTTTGAGAAATACTTTGTCTCCAACTTGATATTCAATGTCTTTTCTTTTCGAATCCGATACGACTTTTGACGATCCAAGCGGTTTCAAACTTTCACGAATTACTCAAACTTTCGCTCGGCATCCTTAATCAAATCAACCCCAAAATTTTACTTTCACTAAGTTCGGTCCAAAATAATGGGTACGGCATTTACGACCGTATAAGGCCTCGTAAGGTGCCATCTTAATGCTTGATTGAAAGCTATTGTTGTGCGAATTCAATCAAAGGCAAATATCTTTCCCATGAACCACAAAACTCTAAGACGCAACATCTCAACATATCCTCGAGTATCTGAATTATTCGTTCAGATTGGCCATCAGTCTGGGGATAAAATGCGGTGCTAAAATGCATCTTAGTACCCAACGCTTCTTGTAACTTTTTCCAAAATCGCGATGTAAAATCTTGGGTCTCTATCCGACACGATGGAAATAGGTACCCCATGCAATCGAACAATTTGGGAGATGTATAATTCTGCCAATTTATCGAGCGAAAAATCTGTACGGACAGGGATAAAATGAGCAGACTTGGTCAATCTATCAACAATAACCCAGATTGCATCTTTCTTGCTTGATGACAATGGCAATCCAGATACAAAATCCGTCGTTACCTGATCCCACTTCCATTCGGGTATCATGATCGGCTGAAGTAATCCAGCGACACTTGATGTTCCGCTTTTACTTGTTGGCATATCAAACACCTTGAAACAAATTCAGAAATGTCTCGTTTCATACCGGGCCACCAAAATTGACGTTTCAGGTCATTGTACATTTTAGTACTACCTGGGTGGACTGACATTCGACTACTGTGAGCCTCGTCCAAAATCATCGAAATAAGTTCCGAATTTCTTGGAACACATAATCGACCTCTGAACGTCAAGCAATCATTGTCGTCAATCCGAAACTCCGATTCCTCATTCGAAGCACATTCAGCTCGTTTAGTGACCAATTCAGCGTCGACTTTCTGGGATTCAAGTATTTGACGAATCAATAATGGTTTGGCCTCTAATTCAGCTACTAGCACCCCATCGGGTGAGACGGACAAGTGAGCATTCACCGCTCTCAAAGCAAACAGTGCTTTCCGACTTAAAGCATCGGCAACCACGTTAGCCTTTCCCGGGTGATAATCAATAACAAGTTCATAGTCTTTCAACAACTCAACCCAACGTCTTTGTCGCAGATTTAGATCTCTTTGAGTCATCAAATATTTAAGACTTTTGTAGTCCGAATAAATATGACACCTTTCCCCAAACAAGTAATGTCGCCATATTTTCAAGGCGAACACTATGGCCGCCAATTCAAGATCATGGGTCGGATAGTTTCTCTCATGCGGCTTTAATTGTCTCGATGCGTAAGCCACAACTCGACCTTCTTACATCAACACACAACCTAGCCCAAGTAAGGATGCATCACTATAAATGACAAACTCTTTGCCGGACTCCGGTTGTACTAGCACTGGAGCTTCGGTTAAATAGGTCTTTAGTCGATCAAAACTCTTCGACAATTTTTGTCCATTCAAACTCAACATCTTTTTGGAGTAGTTTCATTCAGCAGTGCAGACTATCATCGAGAAACCCTTACAAACCGTCGGTAGTATCCGCAAGTCCCAAAAAGCTCCTAACTTCAAGTAACATTCCTCGGAGGTTTCCAATCGAGTATGGCTGAAATTTTGTTCGGATCCACTCTAACACCGATCACGGACACCACGTGCCCCAAAAAGCTAACCTCTTTCAACCAAAATTCACATTTCTTGAATTTTATGTATAACCGCTTGTCTCGCAAAAATCGTAATACTAACCTAAAATGCTCGGCGTGTTCGGCTTCACCTTGTGAATAAACTAAAATATCATCAATAAACACAACCACAAATCGATCCAAGTATGGCTGAATACTCGATTCATTAAATCCATAAATACCATAGGGCATTAGTGAGCCCAAACGGCATCACTAAGAATTCAGAGTGACCGTACCTCGTTCTAAAAGCGTTTTGGGTATGTCCGAGTCTCGAACCTCAACTGATAATAACCGGATCTCAAATCTATCTTGGAAAGTCTTGAGGCTCCCTTTAATTGATCAAACAAATCATTAATATGTGGCAATGGGTATTTATTCTTTATGGTCATTTTATTCAAGCGGCGATAGTCGATGCACAATCTCATGGTTCCATCCTTCTTTTCACAAACAATGCGGGCGCGCCCATGGAGAAAAAACTCGTCGGCGAAACCTCTATCCATCAATTCTTGCAATTGAACTTTCAATTCCTTTAATTAGTTAATACCATACGATACGGGGCTATTGAGATTGGCGTGGTACGGTACAATCTCGATGCGAATTCCACCTCTCGAACCGGTGGCAACCCCGGTAACTCCTCGGGAAAAACATCCGAATACTCACAAACCATGATGTATCGATTCAAGTTTCCTTTCCATCTCTTTGCTATCAAATACATACGCAAGGTATGTTTCACACCCTTTTCACATATCTCGGCGGTCATTGAAGATATTATCGCGGCACCCCTTCAAATCGGTAGACTCAACTCGACTACCTCATCATGTGCACTCCTCAAATCGATGGTTTTTCTTTTGCGTTCACCTTTGCATCATGTCTGATCAACCAATCCATACCAAGAATGACATCAAATTAGTCAAGCGGTAAAAGCATCAAATCGGTAGGAAAGCAGATTCTCGGATTATTAGAGGGCATCTCTTACACACTTTATCAACAAGTGCGTATTGACCCAAAGGGTTTGACACTCGAATTACAAACTCAGTAGACTCAACAGGTAGATTCTTACTGGATGTTAAGGTTTCACATACATATGAATGAGTAGAGCCAGGGTCAATTAATGCAATCACATTAGTATCAAAGAGAGTGAAAGTACCGGTGATGACGTCGGGGAGGATGCCTCCTCTCGTCTTGTGAATGGCATATGCTTTAGCAGAGTACGGGTCTCGGCTCGAACAGTAGTATCGAGGCCCTCTCGACTACCACCCCTACCTCCTAAAATTCTCGGTGGTCTACCTCTAGTGTCACTCCACTAGGTCTTGCACCTTGCATCTTATTCTTCTCATCAAGCTCGTGCAATCTCTAATGAAGTAGTCCTTGAACCGCATCCGTAATGTGCCCTGTTAGTAGACTTACCCCAACATTCACCTAGGTGTCGTCTTCCACATTGGGGGCATTCGGGTTTCTCTTGACGATTATTGCCCACACTAGCTACCAAGTAGCTCGGAGTCCGTCGATGGTCGTGCTCTGATGGAAATTCCCGCAGTCGTCCTCGACTTACTAGTGTCCTCCCTGAACTTCTTTACAGCCGAGAACGGAGCTTTACCCGTCGATCTTTTACGATAGTCTCTAGCTTCAAATTCAGCCTTCTTCTTCTCCTTTCCAAGTTCTTCCGCCTTTGGGCTCGTTCTACTAGTGTTACGAACTCCTTTATCTCCAAAATACCCACTAGTAGCTTTAAATCTTCATTCAATCCTTCTTCAAATCTTTTGCACATAGCAACCTCATCGGCCACACACTCCCGGGCATACCGACTGAGTCTTACGAACTCATGTTCGTATTCAGATACTGTCATACGGCCTTGCTTGAGTTCCAAGAATTCCTTACGTTTTTGATCGATGAACCGTTGACTAATATACTTCTTTCGAAATTCCGTTTGAAAGAAATCCCAAGTAACTCGTTCGTTTGGGACTATGGAAATCAAGGTCCTCCACCAATAGTAGGCTGAGTCCCGCAACAAGGATATAGCACACTTTAGACATTCATCGGTGTGCATGAGTTCATCAAACACCCGAATGGTGTTATCAAGCTAGAACTCGGCCCTTTCGGCATCATCAGTAACTATGGCCTGAACTCCTCAGCCCGCGCTTCCTAATCAAGTCTGGTGACTTACTCAGCCTCACAGGATCGATGGATGGCATTACGGGCTCTTGGGTGGATTATTCAAATTCGGGAATTGTTGGACAGCCGGATTGGTTCGGGCATATTGCGCGACCCACTCATTCATCATGGTAAAGAAGGCTTGTTTAGCCCCCTCACCTTGATTATTCACAGATGACTGAGGTTCAACAGGCAGCGTCCCTTGTGCAGGAGCATCCGCTACACTTTCAACGTCATCTACCAAGGTTCTCTCTACACCGGGATCCATTTACTAATCAAAACAAAAATTTTAACCGTCAGAAGTCATCACACATTTAAACATTAACATTAAGGCATGTATAGCTAGACTCATACGTGCTATGGTAGTCCTAGAACTGACTAAACCATAGCTCTGATACCAATTAAATTGTAACACCCCGAACCCGAGACCGTCGCCGGAGTCGAACACGAGGTGTTAACAGACTTCAAACCACTTATTAGAAATTTCCCAGACAAGCTGCCAATCTGCATATGAGTCGCATTAAAAATCATATCTTGAGTTCTGAAACTCGAAATCTAGTTCCATAAATTTTCCCTGGAACTAGACTCATATATCTATATGGTAGAATTTTTGTAGAATTTTTGGCTGGGCCAATTGGTACAGTTTATTGGTTAGAGTCGTCCCTGTTCCTGGGTTCGACTACTCTGACCCTTGTGCATTACGACTTAGATATCTCCCTTTACAGAGCTCCAATACTTATTTCGTTGGTTTCTAATGAAACTAGACTCAAAAGGGAATCTATACATATAAAGCATGACCTCTAATTGTCTCTTATTAATTTAGGGTGAATTTCTAAAGTCGGGACAGGGGATCCAGAAATCGCTCTGGCCCTATTTCACAAGAGTTTAATTATCTCCTAACATACAGCACATATGGTCGTTTTGTTTCTTCTATATGAAAATAGACTCATCGAGCTTCGATTACATAATTTATTCATTATTTAATTCCATTCCTACTATTTTTAGTGATTTTTCAATCTCACATCACTGCTGCTGCCAGCATCTGTTACTAAAGCAACTATGCCTATTTCGTGATTTCTCCTTGATCTAACTAGTAATTCATCATACATATCACAAATTATGATCATGACTAGCCATGCCAAAGGCTAATCATTGTCAAACATCTCCCTACTACACTATTGCCATATCATGAATTTTAACACCAAAAATAATCAACCATGACATATGGCATAAAAATCAATTACCAAGACTTGCGACCTAACATTATAGAACCAAATCCAACCGAACATTTATGCCATTTTCGCATGGCTAAAAGTTTACATACCAAATTTCAACAAAACATATTAGCCTATACATGCGAAATGTTCTCCTAGACCGACTAAAAGAAGATACCAAAAGTTGCTAGCCGGTGTGATGACTTCGATGACAGTCCGAGCACGCAAAAAGATGAGTCCAAGAAACCTAAAGTAGGTGACAAGCAAACACCGAGTGAGTATATAACTCGAGAAGTCATAAGCATTACATTGTCGTTCAGTAATAATATATCATAAGAGAAAATAAATAATGCGGGATTAAAATCCTCCATCCATACCCAAACTGTGCTATAATTCCTTAGGCATTTCGGTTCGATCTCATACCAAGCCCTACTTTGATATTTCATACATTACACCATATGACATTGGATGCATTTATCTTCAAGTATAATCACCACATAGGTTCAAGACTTACCAAGCACAATCCCAAATATAAATAAAATGTCTATTCCTCATGAGCTCAAGGTGTTTACTCGTACCGCTGTCCATGATTGACTCGATAAGGCCGCACACTTAGAGCATGTATATTTATTAGAGAATGTATAATAAGCCCGCACACTTAGTGCTTAATAGTCGAACTCACACACTTAGTGCTATATAATCAAACTCGCACACTTAGTGCTATACAATTTGAACCCGCACACTTAGTGCCAATCTCATGATCATAAATGTTTACACCGCACACTTAGTGCGAAACCAACAACTCAATACATCTCACCTCTTTTCTTTTCATTCAATACTTTCATCACCCCATGCATACATGTATATATATATATATATATATATTTATCATTCCATTTAGCATCATTACATAGACGTTATGACCATTTAAATTAATACAAAATATATGCTTAATGACTTACCTTGTGTTGGGTAAGACGGTTCCAACTCGGCTACTTGATGATCTTTTCTTTGCCTTTGCTTGATTCTCCTCCTTTAACTCCTTGAGCTTGATCTAAAGGACCACCTTGGCCAAATCTTGCTTCCTCTTCTTCCTCTAGTTACGACAATTGCAAAAGAAAGAAAACATGAACACTCCTTCTTCCCTCTTTATTAAGCATTCAAACTCCCTCATTTTCATGCCACAACATCAAACACTCCTCCTAGATACAAGCAATGGCCGAACTTCTTCAAAATTTTTCTCCCTTTCTTTTTCTTGGTTTTTCGGCTAGGAGATGGCAAGTATGAACACCCCTTTTTTTTTTGTTCACTTTCCTATTATTATTCCCATCATTTGTTAACAAAATAAAAACATATTAAATTAGAATGAGTGGAGCATCATCACTCCTTGGCCGGCCACCATGTATTTTATGGGTAATTTGACATGCAAAGCCATGCTTCATCTCCCTATTATTAATTACTCCTTATAATTCATCTATCATCTTTTCTAACTTCGTCAACTAGGTCCTTTTCGAATTAATTCACATTCCTAAAGCTAATATTAAGCATTTAATTTCTCATATATTCACTGTCACACAAAAAATTATGTAATTAAAACACAAAAATAAATTTTTGGCTCGGTAATGTGGTCTCGAAACCACATTCCGACCAGGGTCTAATTAGGGTTGTCACAAAGTCTCAGTTACAAGAGTTGACTGATAGAGGACCTGCAAGACCGAGTTTCTCACCTTGGGGTGCTCTTGTTCTATTTGTAAAAAAGAAAGATTGTACGATGAGAATGTGCATTGATTATTGTCAGCTGAACAAAGTGACTATCAAGAATAAATATCCTCTGCCTAGAATTGACGATTATCATCAGATGTTTTGCCTGAGTGCAAGCACTATAAAAGAGCACATTATGGTGAGTGTCGACTGAAGAATGGAGCAAGTTTCAGGTGTGGTTCCCTCAATCACTATCTTAGAGATTGCCCAGAGAAATTTGAGAAAAAGAAAGCTCAGGCCACGAGGCCAAGCAATACTGCTGCAAGAGTCGACCACCTCGTAATCCCAGAAATGTGAGTGGTAGCCGTGGCGTAACGAAAGAATCTATTGTGAGATCTAATGCACAAGCACCAGCTAATGCCTATGCTATTTGCGCACGAGAAGATGCTTCTGCCCCAGATATTATTACTGGTACTTTCTTTATTTTTTATAATTATGTAACTGCTTTGATTGATCCGGGATTAACCCATTCGTATGTTTGCATGAATTTCGTATCTAGTAAGAATTTACCTGTTGAGTCCACTAAATTTGTGGTTAAATTATCAAACCCCCTAGGTCAATATATGTTAGTTGATAAAGTCTGCAATAATTGTCCTTTGATGACTCGAGGTTATAGTTTTTCGGCTAATTTGATGCTATTACTATTTGATGAATTTGATGTGATTTTGGGCATGGATTGGCTAAGTTTATGTGATGCTGTTGTAAACTATAGATGAAAGCTTATTGTATTGAAATGTCAGAATGATGAGACGCTTCGTATTCAATTATATAGTGTGAGTGGGCTTCATATTTTTATTTAAGCTATGTCAGCGCAAAAATATGTGAGGAAAGGTTGCAATCCTTACCTTGCTTATGTACTAGACTCTACAGTGTTTAAATCGAAGCTTGAGTTAGTACCAGTGGTTTACGATTATCCTAATATGTGTCCAGAGGAGTTACCTGGATTACCACTGATAAGAGAAGTTGAGTTTGTAACAGCCCGTTTTTTTAGGGTTGATCGGAACAGTGGTTTCGGGGCCACCAAATCCGAACGAGTAGGTTGGTAAATATTATATTTAATATTTACGAGTTAATTGTGATTTTAAAAATGTTTTTGATATTGTGATTTTTGTTTTATAAGCGATTTATTAAGTTCAAGTGGTATGACCCTAAGGTCAAGTGGGTTTAGAAAATGAGGTATCGAGACCTTGTTTCTATAAACCTAGTCGTAAATATTTTTATAAATATTTACATAGTGGCAATAAGATGGTATTAAAGTTTCGTTGAAAAATTTTATCGTTTCGATAGTTAATTAAACAAAAAGGACTAAATTGTGTAAAGTGCAAAAGTTGTGTTCTATAACCTAAAGGTATTAAATAGATATAGAACTTAAAAGTAGAAGTCCTTATTTGGTAATTAGCCCATTAAAGAGATAGTGGGATATGATGGCTTGGCATTTGGTGTAATAAATAAAGTGTATAAAGGTTAATATTGTAAATTGGTTAAAAATAATAATAAAATGAATATAATAAAAGAATCAAGGTGTTATCTTTTTCATTCTCTTTTTACCAGCCGAATATGAAGGCTTGAGAAGCCATGGAAGAAGCTTTCAACTTTCAGCTAATGCATGGTAGGCATTTCTAGTCCCATTTTTAATTATTTTTATATTTTCGGGATCGTTGTTGCTTAATCTATCTAATGAGGGGACTATTTTGCAAAACCATTGAATAGTTTGATATTTTCCATTGATGAGTATAATAGGGCTTTGAAGTTTAATGGAAGAATATGAGTCATTGTTGATAGTTAAACACTTTTTGTTAAGTGAATTTTTGTGAAATTGACAATTAAGGGCTAAATTGATAAATGTGAAAACTTTGTGGTTAAAATGTCAAATAAATGAAATGTGTGGGCTGCTAGAGACACTAGTGATATTCTTCTATAGTAGAATTTTACTCAATTTCATGAATTTGCATTTTTATGATATAGGGACTAAATTGTAAAGAAGTTGAAATATTAGGGGTAAAACTATAATTTTGCCATAAAGTGAATTATGGACTGTTTTGATACCATGAACATTTGGCTAAGCTTAATTGTGGTTAAAAATGGTTAATTTGCATGTTTTGAGCTCGAGGACTAAAATGAATAAAAGTAAAACTTTAGGGGTAATTTTGTAAAATGACAAAATGACCAAATTGTATGAAATGAGGTGTTTTAATGTCTAAATTAATATACTGAATGAAATTATTAATTTAGATCAAGATCGGGTGGAAAATCGAGAAAAATGAGAAAATTACCAAAATGCCCCTGAACTTTGGTATCTCTACAATTTAGCGAGTAAGTTCGTATGCAATAAGCATTGTTAAATTGATGTTTCTAATGCTTTAATATTTTATAAATTGTATATCGTGAATATTTTAATGTCGACGACATATCGACAAAATGTGGCACTTAGTGTGCGGGGCAATCAAATATGGTACTCAGTGTACGAAATATTAAGAATGACACTTAGTGTGCGAGATATTGAGAATGACACTTAGTGTGCAAAATATTGAATGATTCAAAGGGAAATTATAAATTGTGATTGAATGATTAAATAGAGCAAAATGAACAAGTATACATGCTATATTATATGAATTGTTTATGAGACGACTTTATAATGGTGATATTTGGGCTTTGAGCCTAGCAAGCTTTAAGCTGGTGAATAATATTATCGGGTTTAAAACCTAGCAGGCTAAATGCCGGTGATTTGATAAAAGTCTAAGACTATGAGACCTTGTGTTAAATCGGCAATTGAATTTGTTCAATGCATTAAGTTGGCCAGGTATGTGATGTATTCTTATGCATGTTAGATCGATTGGAATTGAATCATGAATGTGAAATAAGAAGCATAGGTGAAAATGCCTATGTCATGTATGTGAGTATGGGCAAAACCATCGTAAATTATCGATAAGGGTGGACTATGTACGGAATCATCTTATAATTGCTAATTTGAACGGTTGTGTGCGAATCATTGAGCATGATGTATTGTATTGAGATTATGCTTGAGTGAAATTATAGATATGTGATGAAATTGATTGGTGATATACATGTTTAAATAATGTGAATGCAAAGAATGTGTGAAAGAGTAAATTTGTAATAAATCTGCTTGGGACAGCAGCAGTAACATGATTTTGGAAAATCACCATAAATTGTTGGAGTTGAGTTAGAAGCTAAATAAATTATGTAAATAAAGCTTAATGAGTCTAGTTTCTTATAAAAGAAACCGTGTAAGCAAAAGAATTGCTGATAATGAGATATTTGAAGTGGCGTGGGATAGAATCAAATGACTTCGGGGTCCCCTATTCTGTTTTTAGAAAATCATTATAATTTGTACAAAAATGGTTATAAGATATAATTTATATGCTTAGACTCCTTAATGAGTCTAGTTTCAAATGAAATCAAATAGAACATATTTTGAATTCTGTACAATGAGAAATTTGATTTGTAGTGAAGAGTGGTCAGATTAGTCAAACAGTGAAATAGGGGAAACTTTAAGAAATATCTGGTATTGATTGGCCAAACCTAAAATTCTGAAAATTTTATGGATGGAAGATATATGAGTCTATTGTCAGGGAAAATTAACGGCAATTGATTTGGAGTTTTTTAGCTCCAGTTATAAAAATTTAGTGACTATTGCTCAGGAAGACAACTTGTAGTGAATTTGTGATTATGTTGTAAACATTGATAAAACTTGTTAATGAGTTGCTTATTGTTTTCTTATGAACTTACTAAGCATAAAGCTTACTCCCCTTTTCTTTCCCATATTCCCTAGGGTTGCCAGGTTAGCTCGGGTTGGAGGCCGTCAGAGATATTATCACATTGTCAAGTCTACCCTATCGGCGTAAGTAAATCTTAGTGTTTCGAGTCTATGGCATGTATAGGGTTGTAAAGTTGAGTAAGTAAATGATACAAGACTAAGATATTGGTAAATATTTAATAATGCCTCATGAATATTTTGGGCCTTGTAAGCCCGATTAAAGTATAATATACGTGTGTATGAAAAGTTTAAAATTGATCAAAAATTTTTACGGTCTGGTTTTATATAAATGGATGAGTTTACATCTGGTAGCACCTCGAACCCTGTTCCAGTGAGGGATACGGGCGAAGGGTGTTACAGAGTTTGCTATTAAACTGGTACCAGGGACATGAAGAATAAATATCCACTGCCTCTAATTGATGATCAGGAAAGCTGAGATTTTGTATTGACTACCGTCAGCTCAACAAGGTTACAATCAAGAATAAATATCCATTTCCTCTAATTGATGAACTGGTCAATCAGTTGAAAGGTGTCACATTATTCTTGAAAATTGATTTTCATTCTAGTTATTATTAGCTACGAGTGAAAGATCCAGATGTGTCGAAAATTGCTGTAACACTCCTAACTCGTATCCGCTACCGGAATAAGGTTATGAGGTATTACTTGACTGAACAAAACTTCTATAAGGTCAACGATACTTACCAGACATATATTATCAATGATGCAAATCTGTCTCATTGAATTTCCATAAGAGCTCTTATAAATTTGCAAAATGACTCACTATCAAAACATAACCAAATATCTAATAACAAATTAACTACTATCAAGTTATAACTAAAACATTTCAACACATTAATTCAATTATAAGACTTCTCTAAACAATATGAGCAAGCCATCTTCGCATGGTTATAATGTATACAAAGTCGAAATATCATTCTACCTATAGTCTATACTATACATGCCTTAAACCATGATGATATACAATCTTCTCAACTCACATAAAGACTCGATAGTGTGATGATATCTCCGGCTCTTCCAACTTGAGCTAAAGGATAAACCTATAAGAAATGGAAAAGAGAAAACAGAGTAAGCTTCAATGCTTAGTAAGTTTTAAGCAATGCAAACAATTAATTTACTTATAAATCGATTATTTCAAATTTTCAAGAAATCATTCCTAGGTAATTGCCATTTTGGCCAAGTATCCATGAACATAATGCATATTTAGCAAATTCACCTCACTTGAATCTGAACTCAATTAAAACCAAATATTGAAATCACAAATAAGATCATAAGAACTCGAAAAGTATCTCATTAACTAGTTTTAACCATGTTTGCAACAAAATCACAAATTCACTACAAACAGTCTTCCTGCGCAACAGTCACTAAATTATTTATAACTGGAGCTAAAAAACTCCAAATCAAGTGCCGTTAATTTTTCCTAAAAATAGACTCATATATCTTCCATCCATAAAATTTCCAGAATTTTTTGTCTGACCAATCAATACCAGATTTTTATTGAAGTTTCCACTGTTTCACTGTTTGACTATTCTGACCACTCTTCACTACGAATCAATTTTCTCATTATACAGGAACCGAAATTTGTTATCGTTTATTTAATTTGCAACTAGACTCATTAAGGAGTCTAGGAATATAAATTTTATCTTATAATCATCATTGTACAATTTACAATGATTTTCTAAAAACAGAATAGGATATTTCAAAGTCATTTTGACTCTATCTCACGCCACTTCAAATATCTCATTATCTACAATTCTTTTGCTTACACTGTTTCTCTTATAAGAAACTAGACTCATTAAGATTTAATTACATAATTTATTCAGCTTCTAATTCAATTTCCACAATTTATGGTGATTTTCCAAAATCACGCTACTGTTGCTGTCCCAAGCAGATTTATTACAAATTTGCTCTTTCACACATTCCTTGCATTCAAATTATCTAAACATGTATATCATGTCATTCAAAATCGAACTCATATAACATAGGCATTAAAATGCTTCACTATCAGCTTTAGTTCAATTGAAACAAATAAAATACAATATCATATTCACATTTAATTTTCTATGATCGTAATCTCCTAAAAATAAAATCATATACTTCCACAAACCTTTCCACAAGGACCAAGTGTTTATATTTGAATATAAACATAGAATCACTTCACATAACTTCACACATTTACCGAATATATCACGATCACATTTATAGTCATAACACTTATTCACGATGCATCACTTTATATATTTATAATTTAATTCAAATCAAAATCGCATACGAGTACATGATACATACCTGGCCAACTTAATATGTAATGCACATTCAATTTGTCAACTTAGTGTTGGATCTTGTAATTGTATACTTTTATCAAATTAATCGGCACTTGGCTTGCTAGGTATAAAACACGAAATTATATTACTAGCACAAAGCCTGCGGGACTTTAGCCCGGATAAGCACGAAGCTTGCGGGACTTTAGCCCGGATACATTTCCAGCACGAAGCCTACGGGACTTTAGCCCGGATACATTTCCAGCACAAAGCCTGTGGGACTTTGGCCCGGATACATTTCTAGTGTCTTGCATATTTATTCACATGTTAACACATTTCACATAACATATCACATTAGCAATTCAATTGCTTCATTCGAATATAAGCACAAAATGTACAGCTACCCTTTAACTTTCGGTTTAATAATCATACACAAAGAACACATAATCTTTTCATTATCCCAGTTTCACTTTTAATAACCATTCGGCTATATGCCATATTCACAAATTATTTCACACACAACCTCGATCAAGTAGGAACAATAGTCACAATTCATCCATTAGACAAATATCCCATTCTTTGACTTTGTTTCATAATAGCTATTCGGTCACCACATATATACCATTCAATTCACATTCAACTTTATACAAACAAGTGCAATAAAATTGTATACACATTTTACACACTTTCACATCATCACTTAATAGTCAATCGGCCACATTATATACATAAATCATCCATTTCATATTCGACTTTATAGCCGAAATTCAATATACTTATTGCAAATCGAGCTTGTAAAGGTCAAATAATTACTTATCATATTATATAATCTTAAGCGCGTAGCAAATCAACTTTAATTACTTAAGGACTTACCTTTTTAATCAGATGAACAACTCCGATCGGCTACTCCACCGCTTTCCTTTCCCTTTGAACGAACTTGGCTCCCTCTGATCTTGAACTTAAACTCCAGCTCCAACTAGAAAAAAGGGTTGCCGAATTTCCTTAATGAAAACTTCCTTATTTCCTTCCTTTTTGTTTCGGTTTTGGCAAGGTGGAGAAGAAGATGAACACCCCTATTCTATTTTCTCTTTTATTAATCTTTATTTTTCATCTATTTTAAATTAATTACCAATATTTAATTATAAATAATATAAACTTAGTGGAGAAAATCCTTACTTGGCCGGCCACTTTGTATAAACTTGGCATTTTGACATGCAAACCCAAACCTCCCTATTTTAATACTATTTGGTCCTTACATATTCACCTATCATATTTTCTTAAGTTCTCAACTAAGTCAATCAAATGAAATTCACATTCATGAGGCTAAATTAACAATCTCAAATTTTCACACATGTCAATTCACATACTTTAAACACAGAAAATAATATTAAAATATATATATATATATTTACTTAGATTCGTGGTTCCGAAACCACTGTTCTTACTAGGGTCTAAACTAGGCTGTTACAACTCTCCCCCCCCTTAGGGATTTTCATCCCCGAAAATCTTACCGAAAAGTAGATTAAAGATTTGTTTCCACATAGTATATTTCAAATTCAGGTAGGGCTACCCATTTCATATCTATGAAATCTCACAACTAAGATTTTAATCTGTCTTCCGCTATACATCATATTAAACCAAAATTGTTTATAACTGTACTGAATTACTTTCATTTTCTGCTTTATTTCACTGATGATGTTAATCTCATGAATCAATTATTTACAAAGCTCAATCCTGAACAACGGAGTTAGATAACTACCACATACAATACCTCATACAATATCACTTTTATACTCACCTGATAATTTGTCAAATAGCAACAATTTTTCTTAGTTACTTTCAAACTTTAAAACATAAGAATAAACAAATATTTCAAGAATTTCAAAATAACCCCGTACTCATAGCTTACTGTAGTTTCTCCCAGAATTACCATATAAATTTTAGATTTCAATCTAAAACATTGATAACTAGCACCATGTGCAAACTGACAGTCTCTGAAACAAATAACTCACCTGATTTATCAAAAGAGAAATCTATGTGTACGGAGACTTATTTAGACAGTTAACAATGATTCAAATAGCATCTATCTTTTTCAATGATAAGAGATAATCCTGCTACACAATTCATCAAAATTCTATTTCACCATTATTCAGATGTCAAAGCATGCTGGAGTAGTCCTGAAGATGCTTAATAGTTAACTTTAACCTATTGAAATTTCAGACATTTAAATGCGAGGTCAGAAATATTACGTTTTATACCTATTATCAATACCACTTTCTCATATTATCGTGCCTCTTATTACTCCTGTATAAACAGTCTAATTGACACTATGAGCCTTTTGGAACAATGGTTATACAATCTCAGACTTCTTGGTTTGTACACTCTAATTCAAAGCAACAAGCAATCATCACTTTCACATTTGAAATTCTAAATCGGAAATCAATTTAAGCTGAACCCCTTTCTAACTTATAACTTGATAACAATTTCTAAGCTTCACGAATTCACTTAGTGCATTAATTTAATTTCTAATCCAGCTAACATATAATCATCCATTGATAAGATCAATCACGTATTCATTGCTCGTAGAGCACACCAAAGTTTCTTATTCAAATCATTTGAAACTAAAATCATTTCTCTCAGATAATATCATTATCTCACTATTTAACTCTTTAATCTTTCTTTGCAAACTCGTTCTATTTTGTTTCATTGAAACCTTATAATGATATCACTGGTAAGGGGGTGAGGTCATTAAGCCTCGAAAGAGAGTTTCATATTCGAATACACAGATAAATTCATCACTCATCATCATAGTATTACACACCTTGATTCAAACACTTCATTCAGACATTTCAACTTTTCATCTTGTTACAAACACATTTTCACATATCTCAGTTTCACATGCAACTTTATTTCATTTGAGTATTAACAAAACATAAGTGAATTTATCACGATTCAAACTTTCATTTCTAATAGTCAAATTACCAAATAATTTCTTATCAAATTTCCACATTTAGTCTTTATCATTTGTCAATATTTATCCCATTGAAAAACGTCTTACGGTTTTGAGTATGTCGCTTGCTTGATGCCATAGTCCAACTATGGTCTTATACTAACTTTGCTCTGCCCATGTTGATGCCTATTTCCAATAGGTCTTACACTAGCTCATCTGTCTCATGTATTGCCATGGTCCAACCATGGTCTTTTCCGTTAATTCATTATTTAACGATCGTACTCATTCCCTGCGTTCTATCCAATTTGATCTTTCATTACCATTTACTTTATACAATCTCATTCATCTCTTTACACTGAAGCACACATATTATAAAATTCTTTTCATACCTTTTCAACTCCATCATATCACATATATATTACAATCAGTTCAATATCAATTTCAGATCAATTAATAATAACTCGGTTGGAACACATCATTACCTGAGCAAAACAATTTATAAGAGCCGGGAGACCTCACACTATCACACTTTACTTACGACATGTATAGCTAGACTCTTACACTTGCTATGTTAGTCCGAGAACCGACTAAACCATAGCTCTGATACCACTAAATGTACCACTCCTAACCCGTATCCGTTACCGGAATAAGGTTATGAGGTATTACTTGACTGAACAAAACTTCTATAAGGTCAAAGATACTTACCAGACATAAATTATCAACAATGCAAACCTGTCTCATTGAATTTCCATAAGAGCTCTTATAAATTTGCAAAATGACTCACTATCAAAACATAACCGAATATCTAATAACAAATTAACTACTATCAAGTTATAACTAAAACATTTCAACACATTAGTTCAATTATAAGACTTCTCTAAACAACATGAGCAAGCCATCTTCGCATGGTTATAATGTATACAAAGTCGAAATATCATTCTACCTATAGTCTATCCTATACATGCCTTAAACCATGATAATATACAATCTTCTCAACTCACATAAAGACTTGATAGTGTGATGATATCTCCGGCTCTTCCAACTCGAGCTAAAGGAGAAACCTATAAGAAATGGAAAAGAGAACACGGAGTAAGCTTCAATGCTTAGTAAGTTTTAAGCAATGCAAACAATTAATTTACTTATAGATCGATTATTTCAAATTTTCAAGAAATCATTCCTAGGTAATTGCCATTTTGGCCAAGTATCCATGAACATAATGCATATTTAGCAAATTCACCTCACTTGAATCTGAACTCAATTAAAACCAAATATTGAAATCACAAATAAGATCATAAGAACTCGAAAAGTATCTCATTAACTAGTTTTAACCATGTTTGCAACAAAATCACAAATTCACTACAAACAGTCTTCCTGTGCAACAGTCACTAAATTATTTATAACTGGAGCTAAGAAACTCAAAATCAAGTGCCGTTAATTTTCCCTAAAAATAGACTCATATATCTTCCATCCATCAAATTTTCAGAATTTTTGGTTTGACCAATCAATACCATATTTTTATTGAATTTTCCCCTATTTCACTATTTGACTATTCTGACCACTCTTCACTACGAATCAATTTTCTCATTATACAGAAACTGAAATATGTTATCGTTTATTTAATTTGAAACTAGACTCATTAAGGAGACTATGAATATAAATTTTATCTTATAATCATCATTGTACAATTTACAATGATTTTCTAAAAACAGAATAGGAGATTTCAAAGTCATTTTGAATCTATCTCACGCCACTTCAAATATCTCATTATCTACAATTCATTTGCTTACACTGTTTCTTTTATAAGAAACTAGACTCATTAAGCTTTAATTACATAATTTATTCAGCTTCTAATTCAATTTCTAAAATTTATGGTGATTTTCCAAAATCACACTACTGTTGCTGTCCCAAGCAGATTTATTACAAATTTGCTCTTTCACACATTCCTTGCATTCAAATTATCTAAACATGTATATCATGTCATTCAAAATCGAACTCATATAACATAGGCATTAAAATGCTTCATTATCAGCTTTAGTTCAATTGAAACAAATAAAATACAATATCATATTCACATTTAATTTTCTATGATCGTAATCTCCTAAAAATAAAATCATATACTTCCACAAACCTTTCCACAAGGACCAAGTGTTTATATTTGAATATAAACATAGAATCACTTCACATAACTTCACACATTTACCGAATATATCACAATCACATTTATAGTCATAACACTTATTCACAGATGCATCACTTTATATATTTATAATTTAATTCAAATCAAAATCGCATACGAGTACATGATACTTGATTTTTTCATGATTCAAGCTTGATTCTTGCTTGATTTTTGGCATGGGTTGGACAGAAACTATAGGGTTTGACTGGGGCTAATTTGTGAGTTTTTTATAGATGTACGGACCCTTAAATTATTATTCCAATGTTGATTGGTCTACTTTACCAAATCATTATAGAATTTGGGCTTCTTTCCCTCTTAATGGACGGTTTAGGCTCCAATTTAGAAGGTGACTTGTTCCTTTTAGCAACCAACTTCCAAGCTGGGTTAAAATAATTTTATTGAGCCCAATGCCTTAGCTTGTCATCCCATACGGATTGATATGCAGCTCATGTGCATGTGTCACCCATACTAGCTTCGGACATCGACAAATCAATGTACCAAGCTACAATAACTGTAGCACAAATTATGAAATTTTCAAAATGTAGCAACCTAGAGTAGAATTATGTGAATTTAGCACTGAATTACTCAAAAATTATAACATTTCTTTAATTGTGCCAAAATTCTCAATATGTACTGAAAACACATAATTAGTTATCAAAATACTTTGGATTTGCATAAATTCTAAGTAAAAAGGTTCTCTAAATATCTATATAATTTAGAGTTATCATAGCCCCAAACTTAATCCATTTCTCAACTAGAGTAATGTTACATGCAAATAAAAAATTTCAACGGTGCACAATATATAAGCAAAATCAATTCTTCAAATAATCATGCATTATCAAATTTATGCCCACAAACCCTTCTTGCTAAAAAGTTGCTCGCATGTAAATATAATTTTAAAATTTTATATCATGTAAAAGAAAATTGTTAACATAAATCATAATTCCCATGTTTTTTTGAGTCATATGTAAATTTTACCATTCAATTATTCTTTCTTATTTTAATTAAGCAAAACAAGCCTAAGGTTTAATAATGGACTTCATATGTTGAACTTATTAATTTCTCTCCACTAATGTAGTCGGCATAATTATCAAAACAAATAAGTCTTTCACAAAGTTGTAATGGGGCTAGGCTCAAGGTAGGGATAAAGAGAAGTGATTTTGGAGCCTTTATACTAGCCTTGGATCTTTCGTGGCACAATTTGCCTTACTCATTGGCTTAACACCCCTAAACTTAATTTTTAACTTATGCTCAATGATATTTCTTATTATTTGATCATACCTCTTTTCTTTTTCTTTCCTTTTTTGAAATAGATGCCTTTTTTTGACTTCTTCCTCAAGATTTCTTTTCATCAAAGCAAGTAAAGTTAAAACTGGTGCAAAGATAAGGTAAAAATTATGAAAAGAAGGCAATATGACTTATGATGTAGGTGAATCAAATAAAGTAGGCCATACAACTCAAAATAATGTTTCAAGGGTTAATTTTAAACATGGTAGGCTTGAAAGACTCAAACGATCCAAATAAAATGTGTCTTTATCATTTTCAGATTCTTATGCCTACTAGGATTCCACCTCAAGAAAGTTACTAAGACAATTCTAAAGACTTAAACCTTCATGCATGCCTAATTTCTAAGGAAAAGTAAATTTCATGGCTAACATACATAAGACTTAGAAAACACAATCATATCATGATTAAGCTAACATAATTTCAAAAAAAAATATACTTGAATAGAATTAGAAATTATATTTTCATATGAGCTAATTTATTAACAAAAATCTTCTCTGAGCATTAATTTATTTCAACATACTTATGTGTGAAAATTGAAAATTATAAAAAATCATGCAAGATGGCCCTTACCACCATTTAAAAAGAAGTAATGTCCTCTTTGCAAAATAACAAAGTTGTGAATGTGAACCGTGCACTAGGTAGGATTCCAGGAAAGAGAAGGAAGTCATGAAGACTACTTAAGTACTAAGTTTTTCCTTGACAAATCCAATCCTAGACATGTACATTCACATTACCACACTACTTTGCTTTTTACTAGAGAACAAAAATAATGGAAAGACATCGGCTTAATTTATTCATAACTTGCAGTTTCTTCAATTTTATTGTGCAAAAGCAAAATACTACTAAAGCAAATTTAAAAATGTCTTGAACAAAATACTAAGAAAAAGAAATTTTCCCCCTTTTATTAATTTGCATCATCCCTTTTGTCTTGTTCCTTGATCTTCTCATTCTCGCTTAAATTACTGAACTCTTCTTGCCTTGAATCATGCTCCCATGACTCGAAGATATGATCTTCTTTTTACGAACAAGAACTTCAGTGGCATCTGGCATAGTTACATTGGCATATAATTCTCGTAGTAATTCTTCTTCAAGTAGGTTGTGCATCACAAAATTGATTCCACTTTAAAGCATCTACTATTTTCTTAATTAATACTGACACAATCATCTTATCAATGCTTTCCAAATTGAATCCTATATTCTAGGAACATAGGTTGATTCTTGAAGATAGAATCAAATCTCTCCCTTACTTCCTCATCTTGAATCACAGTTGAATTTTTAGTAGAATTTTTTGAAGATTGAGTTCTCTTACGAGTCATGGCAATTTAACAAGGAGTTAGGGGTTGATGATGGTGTGGCAACGATAGAGTTATGGCAAGAGATTTACAGCGGCAAAGGGAAACGTTGGGTGCGGTTGCTGCATCAAAGTGCAACTGTGGAGAGTGGTTGCTATGGCAGAGAAGAAATTAAAATGGCGTTGAAAGAGATAAAATAGTAAATGAGACATGCGGAGGCAAAAAGAAAATTTTTGGAGAAAGTTTAGGCCTTTGAGGCCAGTGGATAAGAGAAGAAAAATATAAGGCTAAGGGTTAAGGTTAACTGCTTAGGTGGTGTAGGAAATATTTATGGTAGTAAAGGGTTTTTATAGTAGTGGATTAGGGTAATTTGATAGCAAATATTTTGCTATGGAAAGACTTGGATGACAAAGAAATAAGGGAATTAGGTGGCGACAAATTTAGGGTTTTAGGGAAGACTTAAGGGCGCAACATTAGGTATTTTCCTTCTCATCATTGTTTTGGTATTCAAGCCTAAATTGTAACTTTTTATTACCTGCATTGAAATAAAACTAAACAGAAATAAACTGATTAAAACTTGGGCCAACTTGACCCTTTTATTCAACATAAAATTGAAAGAAAATAAATTAAAATAAAAGTTCCTTTTAGACTACTTAGAATATTTTCTCAAAAAATTACATTAAATTAAATTCCTAGGAAAGGTTGGAGGGGTCACAAATGGTCCCGCTTAAGTTTTAATCTCCTTAAATAAAATTAATTCAATGTACTAATTCAAGAGAACATTTCTAATTATGTCTTTTATTCAAATTAATTAAAAATCAAGTGTCTGTTAAATTGAACGAGGTATTAATTCGCTCAACTTCATCATCTGAATAGTGTTTGAGATGTTGACCATTAACTTTAAATGTACCTCCCTTTTTATTCTGCAATTCCACCACTCTATAAGGATAAAATTTATGAATAATGAATGGTCCAGTCCATCGAGATTTGAGCTTCCTATGGAATAACCTCAATATTCAATCAACAAGACCCTTTTACCTTATTTGAATTCTTAAGGTTGTATATGTCTGACATACCATCTCTTGGTCTTTTCTTTGTACAACATATTGGCATTCTCGTATGAAAATAACCTCAATTCTTCCAACTCATCGAGTTGTAACATCCTTCTTTCACCAGCTTTCTTTATGTCTAGATTCAATTTTTATGGCCTAGTGAGCTTTATTCTCCAATTTGAGTAGCAAATGACAGGCTTTCTCGAAGACTAAGCGATAAGAAGTCATTCCTAATAGTGTTCTAGAAACTGTCCGATAGGCCCATAGAGCGTCATCAAGCCTCCGAGACTAATCTTTTCTATTAGGTCGAACCACCTTCTTAAGAATTTATTTAATCTCGCGGTTTGCAAACTCAACCTGCCCATTTGTCTGTGGATGATAGACAGTAGCTACTATGTGTTTCACATCATACTTGTCAAGCAACCACTTAAGCCAATTATTTACAAAGTGAGATCCAGTATTGCTAATTATAGCTCTAAGAGTCCCAAACCTTGAAAATACATACTTATGTAAGAATAGCATAACTATCTTAGCATCATTTTTTTGGTATGCCTCGGCTTCCACCCACTTGGATACATAGTCAACAGCCACTAGGATGTACTTGTTACCATAAGAAGAAGGAAACAGGCCTGAAAAATCAATGCCCCAAACGTCAAATAATTCTACCTCAAAGATGTTCGTCAAAGGCATCTCGTTCCTCCTTGATATGTTTCTAGCCCTTTGGCATCAATCGCAATTCTTCACATATGCATATGCATCCTTAAACAGTAGGCTAGAAAAATCTAGCTTACAAAATCTTTGCTACATTGTGGGAACCATCAAAAAGTCCCTTGGAGATGAATGGCAGTGATATAGGATCTCGTCTATCTCACTTCTAGCTACACACTTCCTGATTATATGATCTGCACATTGCTTAAACAAAAATGGCTCCTCCAAGAAGTAATACCTACTATCATGAAGGAATTTCTTCCTTTTTTGGTATGTCATTCCATGAGGCATTATGCTAAATAATTTGCATAATCGGGAAACCAAGGAGTTTCATGGATTCGATTTGCCTCAAAGATATGCTCATCTGGGAAATTTTTATTAATAGGAACAAGTGAATAGTTACCTCGTGTTGTTCCAATCTTGACAAATGGTCCACTACTTAATTTTCAACTCCTTTTCTGTCTTGGATCTCAAGGTTAAATTCTCAGAGTAACAGTACCTATTGAATAAACCTTGGTTTAACATCTTTCTTTGTGAGTAAGTATTTAATGGCTGAATGATCCATGAAAATTGTGACTTTTGTACCTATAAGATATGAAAAAAACTTGCCAAAAGCAAAAACTACAGCAAAAAGTTCTTTTTCAGTTATTGTATGGTTAAGATGGGCTCTTGCCAAAGTTATGCTTGCATAGTAGATCCAATGAAATACTTTATTTCTTGTTTGTCCCATCATAGCTCCCATAGTAAAATTGCTAGCATCACACATCAACTCAAAAGGAGAGTTCCAATCTGGTGTAACAATTATTGGTGTTGAGATTAATCGATTTTTTAATTATTCAAAGGCTTCCAAGCATGCTTTGTTAAACTTAAAAATTATGCCTTTCTCTAATAGCATACACACAAAGGCTTGAAAATCTTTGAAAAATCATTGATAAACCTTCGATAAAAACTGGCATGCCCTAAGAAACTTCTAACCCCTTTAACAGTGACTACGGGTGGCAACTTTTCAATTACATCCACCTTTTCTTTGTCAACTTCGATCCCTTTTTCTGGAAATTTAATGTCCTAAGACAATCCCTTCTTTACCCATAAAGTGGCATTTCTCCTAGTTAAGGACAAGGTTTGTCTCATCACATCTCTTCAGTGCCTTAGCCAAATTACTTAAACAAATATCATACGAATCACCAAAAATAAAAAAAATAAAAAAATCATCCATAAATACCTCAACAAAATTTTCAACTATATCTATAAATATTGTCATCATGCATCATTGAAATGTTGCAGGTGCATTACATAAACCGAAAGGAATTTCTCTAAAAGTGAACGTACAATACAGGCAAATAAAAGTTGTTTTGTGTTGGTTTTCTAAGGCTACAACTATTTGGTTATACCCTGAATACCCATCTAAAAAACAGTAATATTCTTTACCTGCCAATCATTCCAACATTTGGTCCATTAAAGGCAGTGGGAAGTGATCCTTCCGGGTTGCCTTGTTTAGTATTTTGTAGTCTATATAGATTCTCTAGCTCGTGACCGTCCTCATTACGCTCAACCTCTACAATGCGCTCTTAGAATGGCTTGTGCAAGAAAAGTCTAGAATGCCAAGTGCGGGTAATGTAACACCCCAAAATCTAAGTATTTATTTTTGAATGTTGTGTTATACAAATGCATGCGTGCTTCAGTGGTTAAGTGTTCTACGAAGTATTGGAGAAGTCCTGAGTTCAAGCCTTGGCTTTACAAAAAAAAAAATTTACTTGAATAAAACCCTTTAATAATTGTGGGGAGATCATGTCATAAAAAGCCTACTGGTCTAGATGATAGTGGCGTGTTACTATTTCTAGGAGACTTGAGTTCGAGTCTTGCTGTGTCTAAAGCGTGTTTTATTTTGCAAGTTGCTGTGTGAGAGGTTGTATGGCAGTGAAACTCTGATGCTTGGACGATTGGAGTGTTTGAGTGGGGTAAGGAATTATATAGCCGAAATTTAGGAGGAGAAAGGGGGATTTGGATAGTGATTGGTTGGAGGACTTTGTGGAGAGATTTTAGGAGAAAATCAAAGGAATGTGAAGTTGAGGGAGTGTTGGAGCCGAATGGGGATTGTAGGCATCTTTTGGTTTCGATTTTGGTAAGTTTTTACACTTTTTTCCGATTGCTGCCAATAGTTTTTAGGGATTTTTTTCTTTGGAATTCATTTAGTGCTAGAGAATTTGGTCATATTCTTTCCTTTGGCTTATTCGGGTTAGCATTTTGGAGTCTTTTTTTTTTTCTTTCATTCTACTTTTCCTTTCCCATTGGCCGAATACCTCACCAACTCCTCTCCATTTCTTTTGTTTCGGTTTGGCAAGTACTCATTGATTCTTCTTCTTCTTCTTCTCTCTCTCAACCCCCTCAATTTTGTCCTCTCTTCACCTTATACCTTGGTCGAATACTGTATCTTTCCCTCTCATTCAATTGTTCCTCCTTTGGCCGAATATTGTCAGGTAAGCCTCTACCCTACTTCTTTCTCCCTTCAAATTTTACTTTTCTGAGCATCGTTTCCTTTCTTCTTCTTGTCCTAATCACTACCCCCTATTTACTATTTCAGATCAATCCTCCTTTTTCTACCGATTTCTTTTTCTTAAGCTGTTGGTTCTGTCCTACGTGAATTGCTTCAGAGTGGTAAGTCTTTTGGTAAGGGTGGAAGTTTTGCCTCAAACGATTGAAAGTTGTTAGTTTGTATTTATTTCCTTAAGTTCCTAATTTTCGGTCCTATCGAATGGTGTTTGGAAGCTACTAATCGTAATGAATGGGGTATATCTTCAGAGACTACGTCTGTTTCAGAGCAGTAAGGTAAACAACACTACTGTAAATCAATTGTTTTTAGTTTGGGTTCAAGCGTGACTAACATTAGTTGTGGAATGGTCATTTGTTTTAAGTTCGATTCTTTTCAAAGGGGGTCGTGTACCCAGAATCCTAACAAGTGTGTAAACACTGCCCAATCGTAAATCAACAAAAGCTGACAAATGTAATTATTATCGCTACATGGGTGTACACTCGCTCATGTAGTAAACTGAATGCATAAACGTGGGCGTTTGATCGTAGAGGCCACCATGAGCGATTTCATAGGCTTAGGCCATTTTGGGCCATGTTGGGCCGAAATGGGCTGTGTGTACCACAAGGGCTAGTGGGCCCACACGGGTAAACCACACGGACGAATAGAAAATATTGGGCCAGGCTGTGTAGTCCACACGATCAATGCCAGATTTGGGCTTTTGGGCCAGACGGGAGTGTGGGCCCACATGGGCCCGTATTATAGGCCTTGGGCCCATTTTCACTGTTTGACTGTTAAGGTTGCACAGGTCGCTCGAGACGACTGTGGACCTACTTTTGGGTTGATAAGCATACCTCGACCCTAAAATTTACAAATGTCTGTTATGCCCCTATAAGGTAAAATGACTATTATGCTCTTATGACATGTATGACTGTATTGAGCATGCCATTTTATATATGTTGCATACATGCATGATATGATGATATGTTGCATGGGGATGAGTTGTTATGATTGGAGGAAGTGTACTATATTGGTAGCTCTGTTGAAATTTCGGTTTAGTGATGCAACTGGTGCTATTTTTTGTGTATAGGGATAGGTGGGTTGATTTTATCCCCACATGGCGTGTAGGGCTAAACGGAGTGGTGTGTAAAGGCTGACTGGGTAGGATTTCTAATTGCATGTCTGTACTGTGACCGCTACTGAATTGGGCTAAAGCCCACACAGATACTAATACTGTAATGGGCTAAGGCCCTAACTGAATTGAACTATTATTGAAATGGGCTTAGGCCCAGACTGAAATTGCCTACTGTATGACTGACTGTTGCTAAGGGATTACACACTGAGTTTTCATAAACTCACACTTTTGCTTTTCTGCGCAAGTAACCCTTAGGCGAATCGGTGCTACGAGAGACTCGAAGGTGGCCACACAACCACATTTTCTTTCATTTTTAATATTTAATTTATAAGTAATTTAATTTGAACACAAAAGCATAAAGTAAAAAATAAAATAAATTGTATTAAAACAGAATATGATGATCTTTCCAAGCAAGCAAAGGGTATTTGTTTTGTAATAAGGCCTCTTTAAGTGTCTATTTTAATTTGGGATTTATTTACCTTGATTCATATCTCTTAGTAATAGGCCGCGCATTTTCAAAAAGATAAATACTTTTCAAAACACCATGATTACGCAACATAATTTAAAAGCTTCAAGAACAGACATTGTTTTAAAGTGTAATAACAACCTAATATGATTAACATTTTGCTTAAATGACTTGAGTTTTAACAATGAATAAGATATCCTAAATTCTCGTTAAGATCACAAAGAGGTTTTATAAAGAATGGATTTTTCAACGGAATCATGTTTTTCGAAAAACATTCAATGTGACATCGCAGATTCGGCCATAACGTCTAGGCCAGGTTTGGGGTGTTACAGGTAAATTACCCACCCTTCTTTGACACACACTGTACCTGACATACCCATGCATTATCTAAGATGAGGTAAATAATTCCAACATCTAACCATTTGATAAGTTCCTTTTGAACTACCTCTTTCATAATAGGATTTAGTCTCCTTTGCCCATCGATTCTAGCTTTCTCACCCTCCTCTAATATAATCTTATGCATACAAAAAGAAGGGCTTATTCCTCGTATATCAGCTGATGTCCAACCGGTCGCCTTTTTAAATTTCTTCAAAACTTCAACCAATTGCACCTCTTGGCGTTCTATTAGTTCTGTTGAGATAATCATAGGTAAAGTAGAACAATTACCTAGATAAACAAATTTCACATGGGAAGGTAGTACCTTTAGTTCAAGTTTGGGTGGTTCCTTGATTGACAATTTTGGTTGTGCATATTCCCGAGTTTCCAACTCCAATTATTCAAAATGTGCTAGTCAAATGTAGCCTTTTGGATTGGCTTCTGTTAAAGCCATAATTTCTTTACCTTGTGTATCTTTCAATGGCTCAGACCCTAAGGTTTTCTAAGGGGCTTTTACAAAATTGCACTCCCATTCTATATACTAAGGATTCTATGTGACAGCCCTAATGTGACCCTAGTCGGGAAGTGGTTTCGGGGCCACAAAACCGAGTCATAAAAATAATTAGCTATCATATTTGATGCTTATTATATGTATATATGCATGTGTGAAAATTTTATATTTGAATTTTGTTTAATTGTAGGTGAATTTTAGTAAATAGGACTTATGTGAGAAAATTTAGAAATGTGCTAGGCAAATGTAAAGTGGCCTATTAATGCATGTTATAGAAATGGTGGGTTTGCATGTCAAATTGCCCAATATTTGAGCTAGTGGTAGGCCATGCTATGGGGCATAGCATATTTTAAGCATGGTGTGCTAATGTGGTATGTAGGAAACAATAAAATAAAAAGCTAGTAATAAAGAAATGGAAAAAGGAAAATGATGAAAACAAAGAAAAAAAAATGTGTCCATCCTTTTTCATTCTTCTTGACCGAAATTCAAAGGAAAGAAAGGAGGAAATATTGAAGAGATTCGGCCATGCTTGTAGCTAAGTTAAGGTAAGTTTGATGTTGTTCCATGAGATTCATGCATATTTTTTATGTTAGTTTGAGTTCTACTTAGCCCATGGTTTAAATCTTGCTATGTGATGAAGATGGTACTCGGCCATGGGTGTTGTTTTCTTGGTTGGTGTTTGTTTCATGCTAAATCTAGATGAACAATGGGGGTTGTCATTTAGGTTAAGATCAAAGAAATTAATCTTGTTAAAACTTTGAACTAATAATGCCCATATGTGTGATAGCCGAACATAGACTTTGTTTAAAGTCTTGGTCAAAGGCCGGTTAAGTGTTTTGGAAATGATTAAGCTAGGTGTTTGATCTTTTTGGTTCGGTATAGTACATAAAATGTTGCTAGATGGAGAAAATTTCGGCCAGCAAGATGTGTGCTAAGGCCGAATATAATTTTGTATATTAATGAGTAATGCATGTGTTGATGGAATGGAGAGGATGCTTTAATAGTGCATATATGCGTATTAGCCAAGTTTTGAACTTGAAATAAAATGGTATTTGGTCAATACAAGTGACCATACTTGTAGAATGTATTAAGTATGCAATCGGCCTCAACATAGACATGCATGTTCGGCCACACGAATGAATGCATAGATTGATGTTGTACATTCGGCAATAGGTAAGCATAATGATGATCCTATCTTGACTTAGACAATCGGCTCAAGGAGAATTTGTTAAGTGCTTAGTTAATTGATATTAGGTTAATGATGTGTGTATTTGGTCATAAAGGTGCACATGAGGAAATGTTTGATTAATTGTACTAAATTGCTCAATGTGATTAAAAATGCCTATGACCATTTTGTATTTGAGCTAAAGGTGGCCATACGACCTATCAAACTCCTTGTCATATTCGGCCATAAGCAAGCATAATGAGACTTTAATAAGTTAAATTTGTTTGAATTAGCTCAAGAGCTTAGAGGACCACAGTTGGATAAGGGAAAGGAAAAAGTGATCGAATAACCGCCGAAATCGTTCGACAACATCCGAGGTAAGTTTTTGAGTAATGGAACTTAGATTATGATTCGCTTAGATTATGTCACAAACAAATCAAAATCATGCTCTTTGTATGTGGCTATTAAGCCGAAATTTGTAAGTGTGATAAGTGTCTTGTGTTTGAGCTTTGGTAATGAAAATGAAATATGGATGTGTCATGATTTATTGATATATGTGCATGGTTATTCAAATGATATCCGGGCTAAGTCCCGAAGGCTTTTGTGCTAAATGATTATATCCGGACTAAGATCCGAAGGCATTTGTGCGAGTTACTATATCCGGGCCAAAACCCGAAGGCATTTGTGCTAGCGACTATATCCGGGCTAAGTCCCGAAGGCATTTATGCTAGCGACCATATCCGGGCTAAGACCCGAAGGCCTTGTGTGAGTGGTTATATCCGGCTAAATCCCGAAGATACTTGGGTTGGGAATGAGCGATCTTGCTGTAATAATTTCAATTAATACGCTCGTAAAATCTCAACAATGAGGTATGTTTTGTACATGCATTGGATTAATTTATTCCTTTTAAGTAGTATTCGCTCAGTCGATTAATGAACTTCCGGCCTTTGGCTAAGTTGATCCTTTGTGTGTGAATATAAGGGTTGGTAATGTGAAGTAAGTATGATATTGAGAATTTGTGCATATGAAATTATCCATTTAGCCATATGAATGCTACATTTTAGTTGTGTCTAATTTTATGGCTCAAAACTTACTAAGCATTAAATGCTTACTCCGCTTCTTTGAATCTCTGTTTTATAGATTTTGTTCGTCAGCTATCGGACTTGGGATTAGTGAAGTCAAAGTCGCCCACACTATCAAAGCCCCTTTTGGTACACTTTTGGTTGAACTTTGAAATGGCATGTATAGGACTACCCTTTTTACGTTGGTCATGTACCTTTCGGTATTGTACAAATTTGGATAGCCATGCGAAAATGGCTTATATATATATTTTGAGCATAATGTTATAATCATCTTGTATGTATATGGTTATTGAGAGGTGTGGATATCCTTGGCAATGATTGGCCATTGGAATGGTTAATCACAATCATATTTTGTGCTATATATGCTAAAGGGTTAGTGAAATCATGGAAACTATGTAATAGGTAAAGTCTACCTTAAAAATAGATGCTGATAGCAGCAGTGACGTGAATGTGAAAAATCACTAAAAATAGTAGGAATGGAGTTAAATAGTGAATAAATTATGTAATCGAACCTTGATGAATCTATTTTCATAGAAAGTAACGAAATGATCATATGAATAGTATATTATGAGATATTTAAGTTTTCGTGAGACAGGGCCAGAACAGTTTCTGGATTCCCTGTTCCGACTTTGGAAATTCATTATAAATTAACTAGAGATAATTAGAAGTCATGCCATATATTTATAGATTCCTTTTCGAGTCTAGTTTCTATAGAAACAAATGGAATCAGTATTGAAACCCTGTAAAGGGAGATATCCAAGTCGTAATGCGCAAAGGTCAGTGTAGTCGAACCCTGGAACAGGGGAGACTTTAACTAATAAACTGTACTAATTAGCTCGACCAAAAATTCTAGAAAAAAATTTGTAGATGAACATATGAGTCTAGTTTCAGGAAAAATTTACAAAACTGGTTTTCGAGTTTTGAAACTCAAGATATTATTTTTAAGGCTACAGTGATGCAGTAACCAGCTTGTCTGGAAAATTTTCAAATGGACTGTGAAAATAAGTGGATTAAGCTCGTTAACCCCTCGTGTCCGACTCCGGCAAAGGTCTCGGGTACGGGGTGTTACATTCTATCTCCTCTATTACTGAACATTCTTCCACCGGATCAGGGAATTTCATGGCTTTAAGAACATTAAAAGTCACCTAGTCATCTTGAACTCGCATAGTGAGTTCATCTTTCTACACGTCTATTAATGTTCTCTCCATTGCTACAAAAGGTCTCCCTAGGATGATCGACACTTCCTTATCTGCTTCAAAATCTAAAACAATAAGATCAACATGAAAAATAAACTTATGTACACATACCAAAACATCCTCGTTCTTTCTTTCCGATGTGCTAGAGATCGATCCGCTAGTTGAAGTGTCACAGTGGTTGGTCTAACATCACCTATCCCCAACATCTTAAAAAAGACATTTGCATCAACTCCTAAGTCACATAGAGCTTTACCACAGTAAGATTCTCCAATGTTATAGGGTATAGTAAAGCTCTTAGGGTCCTTCACTTTCCAAGATAGCTTGTTCAGTAGAAATGCACAACACTCTTTTGTTAATGCTATAGTCTCGAACTCGTCAAGCTTCTTCTTCTTGGATAGAATGTCCTTCATAAACTTGACATAATTGGGCATTTTTTTTAAGACTTCTACCAATGGGATATTAATGTGAAGCTACTTAAGAACATCCAAGAACTTCTTGAATTACACCTCCTATTTTTTTTTATGTCTTTTTTGATATGGAGGTAATGGAACCTTGGCTTGGATCAGACAACATTCCTGAGGTATTGTATTTGTATCTGAAAAAGGTACTAGCTTATTAGAATTGACTAGTTTAGATTTTACCCCTTCAGAACTTTCAGAATCTGGCATCTGTGGTGCAGGAATTTCAATCGTCGGTTGATTTTCCTTTCTCTTGGCAGGTTCATCTTCAACCTCAACTTCCTTGGGTCCCAAAGTCCTTCCGCTTTGTAAAGCAAATGCTTTGCAATATTCCTTACCTGTATTCCCTGGATTTTTCGAGTCACTCAGCAAGACTCCTTGGGGTCCATTAAAAAGCTCCGTAACTAAGTAACCCATTTGGTTCTCCAAATTTTTTAGTGTTGATGCTTGGATTTGGATTAAGGCGTCATTCTTAGCCATATATGGCTTCAACAAATTCTCCAAATTGTTGGAAGGTTTAGCTTATGTGGTTTCTGAACTTGTTGATTAAAACCTAAAGGTTGATTTGATCTATACTACATGTAGGTGTTGTTCAGTCTACCTCCTTAGTTATTCCACGAAAAGTTTGGATGGTTTCTGGAACGAAGGAAATGTGCAAGTGTACGCAATCGTAACAAGTAATAAAATGACAAGTAAAAGTAGTGTTATCATACCCATGGGGACTGTGAAAATAATTATTTATGAATGCAATTTTAAGAACACTTTGGTGAAGAAAGATATTTTGATTTGAAGAGATGATTAAAAACTAGGATTTAAACTAAGTAAAATAAATAAAAATAAAATAAAAGTTCCAATACATGATTTCAAAAGATGATTTCAATCAAAATGACATAATTGTGTTAGATTAATTATATTTCTTAACTTAGAATTATTAAACTCATGTTCATGTTGTTACGAATAAATTCACGGCAACTCAATAATTTGCTAACTTATGAACTTACTTACCTACCAAAATCCATTTATCTCTTGATTATATCTCTACGTCAATTCAACCGATTAAACAAATTTTAATAAACAAATGTGTTAATGCACATACATACTTATGAAATTAAAATAATCTCTTGTACTTATCTCTATGCCAATTCAAACAATTAATTCAATCTCATAAGCACATAAAAGATTACCTGAGGTAATAATGTATTTCTACCTTGAAACAGTTTAATCACAATAATCTTGCAAGTTATGCAAGGCTAATGTATCGTTAGATACCGTTGCTAATTTAACCCTCATCTACCTTAGATGATTAAACATGCACTGATTAAGTATCGTGTCAATTAATTACAATTTCAATCAGTTTAAATAATTAATTCATTAGTTACCTTGCAATTGTAATGCAAGAATAACTTAGTCATGGTTTTACTTAATCAAACATCTTACCGAGGCCTATAACAACACAAACACAATTTTAATAAATTAAGTAGACAAAATGCAATCAACCTAACACAAATAAAATTTAAGTCATATTAATTAAATTAAATATATCAACATCACAATTATTCATAGACATGTTCATCATAACAACAACAAAATTAAAAGGAAAGGGAACAAGAATCAAATCCGGTGTTTCTCCGAAGCTTAACTAATTTGCTCAGCTCTTCCTTCCCTGCTTGTTCTTGTTGAACCAAGGCTTCCACAAACACTTAAATGCTACTCCAAATGGTGGATTAATGACTCTTTTTCGATAGCTAAAATAGGCAAGGGAATGGGGAAGAAAATGAAAAACAATGGAAGGGAATGAAGAGAGAAAAGTGAGAGAGAAGTGAAGAAATGAATGGGTTTGAGATGTGTTTGAAGTGAGCAGCAAAGGGGGGTATTTATAGGTTGGGATGGCTGCTAAAATTAGAAAAAAATCAAAAGCCATAGAGTACCCCCCATGGCTGGCCACACATGTGGCAAGTTTGAAGGTTTCAAACTTGCTATTTTAAGGTATGGGAAATCTAGAAAGGTATAAATAGTGGAGGGATTTGAATGCAATTTGAAGAAGTCTTCAATGGCTATTTTGCTAGACAAATAATCAGCCAAACAAGCTGATTGGGTCAGCATGTGGGATAGTTTTGGGCTGCCCAGTGCTCAGTTGGATCAGTTCACTCATTCAGCTCAACTAGACCACTTTTCATAATTAATTAATAGTAATTTATTTAACCCAAATTAAATTGGATTCAAATTAAAATTAATTATATTATGAATTAATACATATAATTTGGACCATTTTAGCCTGAAAAATTAATTTGCCTTGATGCTTCAAAATTGCTTCTCGGTTTTGCGCTTTTAGCAGTGTCTGCTGAGCCGTTTTTTGCCTTTTGTGTAAATTTGTTGAAAATAATCAAAATTAATCAAAATTTGATATAAAATTAATTAAAATTAAAAAAGTTCATAATTTGAGTGTAATTTAATTATTTTATAATAAGTATATATTTTTCGACAAAAATTTTATCGAAACTGCATGAATTTGATTTAAAAAGGGCATGAAAAAGTGTGAATATTTTCTTGTTTCCAATTTCGCCACGAAGGGTTATAGAAGTTGGACTATGGTCCTTGTCCACTTCTATTCTGGTTTTGATTTCCTACATAATAGACAAACTTGAGATTTGATGGTCAATTCTCAAATGAATACCTATCCCCAAAATATACGTAGGAAATAATGTCAAATTGACTTGGTGGCTGAGCTACAACAATATTCAGACCATTAGTAGAAAATTTTTTAAGCATTGAAGAAATTGAAGGTACCTGATCTACAAGTGAAGTGAGAGCATCCACTTCATGTACTCCTGCTAATTTATCTTCCTGAAATTGCTCAATTGGTCGATCACTGGTAGTTGTTATTGGTTATTCTCTCGATAATTTCATAAGCCTCATTATAAGACTTAAAAAGGAGAACACCATTCGCATAAGCATATACCATCATCCTAGTGTGTGCGTTGAGACCATTATAAAATATCTCCAGTTAAATACAATGCAGAATCCCATGGTGAGGGCATTTTTGTAGTAACTCTTTGAATCTTTCCCATGCCTCATATAAGGATTCATCATTCAATTGTTGGAAAATAGTTATCTCATTCCTCAACTTAGCATTTTTGCTAGGTGGGAAGTACTTTACCAAGAAGCGTTATGTTAATTCATACCATGTAGATATTGAACTGGGTGGCAATGAATTAAGTCATGCTCGTGCTCTATCTCACAATGAGTATGGAAAAAAATTCAAGCCCAATGTGGGCATTCCACTAAACTGGTCCACTGTCTGAAGCATCTGTGTAACTCCCTTTACCCAGTTCGACACCGGAATAGGATACGAGGTGTTACTGGACTTAAAACTTAAACACATACAAACATACATTTCCTAGATATGAAATTTTTCGCCAAATTAAAAATTTTCACAAAACCTTAATGTCCTTACTATAGGCCTGTAAGGTCCCGAACATACTTTGGGATTAAATCGGGACTAATTTGTGCACTCTAGAAAACTTTATAAAATTTCAGGCAGACAGAGGCACACGCCCGTGTGAAAGGGCGACACGCCCGTGTGTCTTCTTAACATGGCCATGTTGAAGGCCCGTATGGCTCACACGGCCTGAACATATCGGGACACGCCCGTGTCCCTAGCCCATAAAAATTTATTTTACAATTCGAACCTACAGGGTTTTCACATAGCTTGGAACACGCCCGTGCCCATGACCCGTGTCCCCCACAAGGCCATGACACGCTTGTGTGCAAAAACCTTGACATTCTATTTTTGACGTCAGCAACCCCTTAAGGGCACACGGGCATGGTACACACCCTTGTACTAGGCCGTGTCCTCCACACGGTTGGGACACATGGTCGTGTCTCTGCCCGTGTGGTTACTACTGGGCATTCTGTTTGCCAACTTTTAAGTGCAGGGGACACATGGCCTTACCACACACCCATGGGGCAAGCCGTGTGTCACACACGGTCTAGACACACACCTATGTGTACAAAAACAAGGCTATTTACCAAGCTTCAGGTGATAATGTGATCGATGCCTCCAACGTCCCTTGATCCCCGATACTAGTTGGCGGCACTATAAGAAAATGGAAAGGACAGGGAGTAAGCATAAAGCTTAGTAAGTTGCATATAAATAAGTAACAACATCAACCATGCATATTATAAATCAACACAACATTCTTGAGTGAACAATGGTAAATATCACTACATGCTTATATATCACAAGTATAAGCCAAAGATTACAATATCGTTCCAAAATCATTTTCATAGCTAAAACTTACTCATGTCATTCTTACCATCAAGGCAACATAACTAGACTCATAGCTCATGAGTTTCGAATAAGAACCTATACCACTCACAACATGATTATATCATTCCATAACATTGTCACAAGCTTTAAAATAACTCGTGAAACCATTTGGAATTCTAAAGGATATCTGACAAGCTTTACATAGGAGGGTGAATTGTCGATGCCATGTTCCAAACATGGTCTTACATTAACTCTCGTCTCAATGCGGATGCCATGTCCCAGACATGGTCTTACACTGGCTCTCATAATGTGGCCGATGCCATGTCCCAGACATGGTCTTACACTAGCGCACATATCAATGTTGATGCCATGTCCCAACATGGTCTTACACTAGCTCTCACAACATCGCCGATACCATGTTCCAAACATGGTCTTACACTGGCTCTCATATCGTGGCCGACGCCATGTCCCAGACATGGTCTTACACTAGCACACATATCACCCAAATGTCATGGCATAGACATCCAATCTATTCCTAGGTTCAATATTTACCACATTAATTTCATCATGCATTATTCATAATCATATTCAACCATATTATGCAAAATTGATCATTCAACACATAATAGCGATAAAGTTGCCTTACTTACATACAACTTACCTCGGTATACAAAAAGTGGACGACTAATTGGCTTTAGTCTACTAGCTTGGCCTTCCCCCGGTCTAGGCCCATATTTTGTATTTCTTGATCTAAAATGATAAAAACTCACTAATTTAATTATCATATTAATCAATGCATTTCATAATTCATATTTTGGCAAAATGATCATTTTGCCCCTAGACTTTCACAAAATTACTATTTTACCTCTAGGCTCGTAAATCGATTTTTACCTAATTTTCTCACTAACTAAGCCTAGATTCTTTTTATACTAGAAGCAGCCTAGAATTCCCATTACTCATACTTAGCACTCATTTTTCCATCTTTACAAAATGGTCCATTTTAAGTGTTTTCATGAAAATCCTTTCACAAAAGTTGTTTATTTAACAACCAAGATTCATTTTCTTCCATAAAAATTCAGCAAACAACATGAATACTCTCATGGAAAAACCCTAGAATTTCAACCATTTTTCAAAATAGTCCCCTCATTAGATCGATTATGCTACAAGGGTCCCAAAAGTACAAAAATTATCAAGAAAGACCATTAAAATCACTTACTTGCAAGGGTAAAGAGTGGCTAAAATTTTGAAGCTCCAAAACCCCTAAAATGGCTGAAATTTTTGGTGGTGAAAGAAGGGATGAAAAAGATAAAGTCTTTTGTTTTATTTTAATCTTATTACTAGTCAAAATAGGTCACCAAATTTCACCTAATTTTGACTTTTGGATTTTCTTTGTCCCTATGGCCGGCAATAGATTTAATAAAGGCATATTTGCTCTTTAAAGACCCTAAATTTTGGTTCTCTAGCTATTTGGCACCTTTAGATAATGAAATAAAACTTTTGTCCTTTATGCAATTTAGTCCTTTTCCGTAATTAAGCATTCAATCGCTAAAATTATTTCACCAAAATTTTCATGCACTCGTATAAATATGCTCTAACACATAAAATAATATTAAAAATAATTTCTCCAACCTCGAGTTAATGGTTTCAAAACCACTGTTCTGACTAGGCCCAAAATCGGGCTGTTACAATTCTCCCCCATAGAGACTTTCGTCCCTGAAAATCTTACCAGTGAAAAGGTTAGGGTATTGATCTCTCATAGTCTCCTTGAGTTCCCACGTGACCTCTTCAACCCCATGTCGATGCCACAGTACCTTAACAAGTGTTATACTTTTATTTCTCAATTGCTTAACCTCTCGGGCTAAGATCTTAACCGGCTCTTTGCCATAAGTCATGTCTAATCGAATCTCAACCTCTGTTGGCAAAAAAACGTGCGAAGGGTCAGAACGGTAACGGTGTGACATTGACACATGAAAAACATTGTGGATCTTCTCTAACTCGAATGGCAGGGCTAGTCGATAAGCTACCAGTCCAATTCTCTCAGTCACCTCATAAGGTCCAATAAAACGTGGACTTAATTTCCCTTTCTTACCAAATCTGAGGACTTTTTTCCACGGGCATACTTTCAAAAACACCTTATCACTAACTTGAAACTCAATTTCCTTTCGTTTCAAATCTGTGTAGGATTTCTATCTATCCGAAATAGCCTTCAAACAATCACGAATTACCTTTACTTTCTCTTTGGTCTCCTTGACTAAGTCAACCCCATGAATCTAATTTTCTCTGAGTTCGGTCCAAAACAAAGGCGTTCAGCATTTACGCCCTTATAAAGCCTCATAAGGCGCCATCTTCAAACTCAGCTAATAGCTATTGTTGTAGGCAAACTCTACCAGCGGTAAATATTTCTCCGAACTGCCTTGGAATTCAAGAACACAAGAATTCAAGAACACAACACCGTAACATGTCCTCAAGAATCTGAATTACCCTCTCTGACTGGCCGTCAATTTGCGGATGAAAAGCCATGCAAAAATTCAACTTTGTCCTCAAAGTTTCTTGTAACTTTTTCCAAAACCGCGAAGTAAACCTCAGATCCCTATCTGAAATAATCGACAAGGGCACTCCATGAAGTCTCACAATTTCTGAAACATTCAACTCGACTAACTTATCAAGTTAGTAGTCGGTATGCACCGGAATAAAGTGAGCTGATTTCGTTAGTCAATCAACTATGACCCAAAAAGCATCTTTCTTTCTTAGTGTTGGGGGCAATCCCGTCACAAAATCCATGGTAATTCGATCCCATTTCCATTCGGGAACCATTACAGGCTGAAGTAAGCCGGAAGGTACTTGGTTCTCAACTTTCACTTGCTGACAAATCAAACATTTCGACACAAACTCTGATATGTCTCTTTTCATACCCGGCCACCAATACAATCTCTTTAAGTCATTATACATCTTAGTACTACCCGGATGGATTGACATACAACCACTATATGCCTCATAAAGAATTTTCCCAATAAGCTCATCATCTGTAGGTACACAGACCCTATCTCGAAACATCAAACAACCATCGATACTAATCTAAAAATCTGATTCGTCAACTGTCTCACACTGAGTCATCTTGTCTTGTAAATCTTTATCACTGTTTTGAGCTTCACAAATCTCTTGAAGAAACATAGGTCTAGCTCTCAACTCTGCTAGAATCGAACCATCCTCGATTACAGACAACTGAGTATTCATAGCTCTCAAGGCAAACAATCACTTCCTACTTAATGCATCTGCGACCACGATCGCCTTTCCCAGGTGATAGTCAATTACTAACTCGTAATCTTTAATCAACTCCAGCCACCTTCATTTCCATAGATTCAAATCCTTTTGAATCATCAAGTATTTTAGGCTTTTATGGTCGTTAAATACCCGGTATTTCTTGCCATACAAGTGGTGTCTCCAAATCTTCAATGCGAACACTATGGCTGCTAACTCTAAGTCATGTGTCGGATAATTTTTCTCATGCGGCTTCAGCTGTCTCGAGGCATATGCTATTACCTTCCCTTCTTGCATGAGAACGCATCCTAATCTATTCAAGGATGCATCACTATACACTACGAATTCTTTTCCCGATGCTGGTTGCACTAAAATTGGGGCTTCAGTGAACAACGCCTTAAGTTTCTAAAAACTCTGTTGCCATTTTTCTGTCCAATCGAACTTGACATCTTTCTATAGTAACCTCGTCATCGGAGTAGCAATCATAGAGAACCCTTTAACAAATCGTCTGTAGTAACCCGCTAAGCCTAGAAAGCTTCTAATCTCCGATACATTCCTCGGTGGTTTCCACTCAACAATAGCCGAGATCTTACTTAGGTCAATTCTAATTCCATCACCCGACATGATGTGTCCTAAGAATCTGACCTCTCGGAGCTAAAACTCGCTTTTACTAAACTTGGCATACAACTGCTTATCTCTTAAAGTCTGCAAAATAGTTTTCAAATGCTTCACGTGTTTACTCTCATCGCGAGAATAAATTAATATACCATCAATAAAAACCACAAAAAATTTATCCAAGTATGGCCGAAAAATACGGTTCATTAAGTCCATAAACACGATGGGAGCATTTGTTAAGCCAAAGGGCATGACAAGGAACTCAAAATGCCCATATCTCATCCAAAATGCGGTTTTCGACACATCTTACTCCTTAATTTTTAGGTGGTAATAATCGGATCTCAAGTCTATCTTAGAAAACACCGTGGCTTCCTTTAATTTGATCAAACAAATCGTCGATCCTTGGCAAGGGGTACTTGTTCTTCACCATCACCTTGCTGAGCTGTCTGTAGTCTATATATAACCTCATCGACCCATCTTTCTTTTTCACAAAAAGTACCGAAGCACCCCAACAGAGAATAGTTTGGTCTCATAAAACCCTTATCCGTTAACTCTTGTAGCTAAGCCTTCAACTCTTTTAACTCCAACGGTGTCATCCTATACGGGGCAATCAATATAGGGCATTACTAGAGACTAACTCGATACTGAATTCGACTTCTCTAGCTGGAGGCAGTCTGGGAAACTCTTCTGGAAACACATCTGAAAACTCACATACCACTGGAACTGACTCAATATTACCTTCGACACTTGGGTATTCAACACAAATGCGAGATAACACTCATACCCTTTTCTCATATATTTCTCGGCAGTCATAGAAGAAATCACTACAGGCAAGCTATTCGGTTCACCTGATTCAACCCGAAGAATATCCCCATTTTCACAGTTTAGTTCAATGAATTTCTTTCCATAATTTACTATGACGTCATGGGTAGACAACCAACCCATACCAAGGATAACGTCAAATTCATCAAACGGCAATAACATTAGGTTAGCCGGGAAACAATGACCTCTAATTGTCAAGGGACAATTTTTTAATACTTGGTCAACTAATACATTCTTGCCTAACGGGTTTGACACCTTTATTGTAACACTCCTTACCCGAGTCCAGGGTCAGGACAGGGTACGAGGCATTATTAGACTTAAACTTACACGACTATGTAAAACCGAGCCATAAAAAAATTCTGTTCAAATTAATAAGATTCAGTCATATTCATAATGTCCCTTATATGGGCTTACGAGGCCCAAAACATACATGGGGGTGGTTTGCGACTAAATCGAGAGCTTACGAACTTTTTACAACACTTAGAAAATTTTCTAGTTTTCCAGAGTCACACACCTGTTTAGGTTAGGCCATGTGGTTACACACGCCCGTGTGGCTTGGGACACACCCGCGTCCTCAGCCCATGTAACTCTCTGTTTATGACGTCAGCAACGATATAGGATCACAAGGCCAAGTCACACGGCTATGTCTCTACCCATGTAGCCTAGAAAATGGCTATTTACCAAGCCATTTGGCACCCTCGTTAGCACTTACTTTAACATAACTTCAATGACACTTTTCGAGGCAATTTCATGTTGCTTTATTCATGCATAAGGCACCATACGTTACCTAATTTAAAATTAAAAACTTCATGCCATAATTATCGTTAACACATTCTTACACTTCATACTTATGCTAAGGTCTATCCATAGGCCAATTTAGTCACTTTAAAGCCATCAATGTAATCTAGGGCACATTCACAATTCATCCATACCAAACATACATGACTACACCCTATGGAACCTTTTAGCACATGCATGCATATATGGATAGGTTTACAACCCGAGTTAGCATCTGCGACACTATGAGAGAAAGGAAAGAAAAGGGGTAAGCTATATAGCTTACTAAGTCCATATGAAAATAATAAGCAATTTATTAACATATTTTTAACAATTCTCACAACATGTTCACAAGTTAATACAATCATAATTGAACAAAATTCTACTATCTACTCTTGTTCATCTCAAGTTGTCTGCTCGAGTCACTGTCACTAAATTATTTATATCTTGAGCTACAGAACTCCAAATTAAAATCTGCTAATTTTCACTGAGAATAGACTCACATATCTTCTTACCATATAATTTTTAGAATATTTTTTCTAGCCAATAAGTACAGTTTTTTCTTTAAAGTCTCCCCTATTCTGCTGTTTGACAGTTTCAACCCTTCTGCACTAAAAATTAAATTATCTCACAGTACAGAATTCAAATAATGTTCCCATCTATTTCTATTGAAAATAGACTCATTTATGATTTATTTGTATGAATTCTAACCCATAATTATTTTCATACAATTTTTAATGATTTTCCAAAGTTAAGACAAAGGAACCCGAAATCACTCTAGCCCTATCTCATAAAAATTCAAATATCTCATAACATAAAATTATTTTTCTTACATCATTTCTTCTATGTGAAACTATACTTGATAAGATTTAATCTCATATTTTATTCAACTTATAACTCAATTTTCATAATTTTTGGTGGATTTTCAAAGTCGGACTGCTGCTGCTGTCCAAAACTGATTTAGTATAGAATAATGATAACTAAGTTTATAACACCTTTACAAATCATTTCAACCATCATGGTAAAAATACATATTTATTCATCATATAAACATGCTATAACATATAAAACAATATTAAAAATAATTTCTCCGACCTCAGGTTAGTGGTTCCAAAACCACTGTTCCGACTAGGCCTAAAATCAAGCTGGTATAATCTGGAACATCACAAGCTTCAATTCAAACTGCAATGCCTTCTAGTCTCCTAATTCCCGAATTAAGCCCATTGAAAAGGGGTACAACATACTTTCTTATAACTTAATTCTTTTCATCAATAATAAGGATTGGATTATGAGCAATAGCAACTTTATTCCTTTGAACTTCGTTTCAATTTTCAGGGTATATTTCTGCAGCTTGTCTCTGGGATAATCTTTCTCGTTTCCTTTTGTTTAAATATTCACTCGATTTTAGGGTCTACAAGGAGTAAATTTATGATTCGATCAATGCCCATAAATACCTAAAAAGAAAACCAAAAAAGTAAAAGATTTGTTAAATAAAACTAAGTAAATGATACATGCACGGATAGGGTGAAATTTATTAAATTCCATTCATCGAAGCTGTCAATATTGAAGTTTGGGAAATCAGTAGACTTGGGATGACTTTTTGGATGGGATCTAGGAATTTTTGGGTTGAGATGTTTTCATGGTGTTCGAAGATCTATCTCTTAGCTTCGAAACGCGTTTTGAATCACTAGATTGTGAGTTCGGGAGCTCAAGCTATTACCGTTTTAGTGAAGATTGCATGAGCAGAATTCTTAGACGGGATTATGAAAGGAATTACGAGTTCCGGACTTTTAATTCAAGTTTAAATCATATTGGGCTCGGGTTTTAAGCTTAATTTTTATTATATATGAGCCCAATATTGTATTTATTAGCTCTTATTATTTTATTATTTTATTATTTTGAATTTTTTGTAATTATTAAGTATTTTACGTTATTTAGGAGTTTTATATCAACAAAAAATTTAGTTTAAAACTACGTCTTGTTTAGGTTAATTAGAATTCTAGAAAATTGTTTTCATTAATAAAGTTTTCAACTCTGAGAGTTTGTTTCTTTGTGCAAGATTTCTTTCTTGTGATTTTTAGAAGTAGTTTTCTTCCCAATTTTCTTCAAGGAGTTGTGAGAATTCATTTTTCACCCTTCAATTTGCCATGGATTATTTCTTGAAGGGTTGATTAGAGTCATTAATTGAGTTTGTTGAGATTTATATCTCAAAGAGTTCAATTGGACATTCATCCTTCTATAAATCATATCCATCGATTTATCATTCCATCTTCCACTTTATTTTAATCTATATTTCACTATTTAGTTATTATTTTAAATCTTTATCCTTTATTTTTTTAATTTTTCTTATTTCCTTTGTTATTTTCTAAACTTGTTTGGTTTCTTCCTTTCAGGTCACATCCAACTCTTTCCTTCTTAAGTTAAACAACTTGAATTCGATCCTTCTTCCACTTTCTCCACTTCAATCCTTATCATTTAGTATCATATTTGAGCGTTTTAGGTGTTCTTTTTGTTCTTATAAACTAATTTCCAGCAAACAGCCTCAAAACAATTTTTTTACCCAGACAATTTTTGGAAAAAAATATTTTTCAATGGATAAACTTTTTTCAAACAATCTGAAATTTTACATACTATTTCTTGGAACTATTTTAGAATATAAAAAATATTTCCCACAAAAAAAATGATCGAAAAAATGAAAAAAAAGGAAAATACGAAAAATAGGAAAAAATATTTTTTTGGGTTGAATTTTGTGCCAACAATTTCCATATCAAATAAGAAATATTTTAGGAGGCTCTAATTTAAATTTCGTGATTTTTGGAAATCAGGAACACCTCGAATGAAGTTTGTCAAATTGCTTTGCAATTTTTTGAGTTTTCGGGTTTCAATGATTTCCATTGACTCTTAGCCTTAGGTTTTCATTTTTTTTTAGTTTTTATTGTTCTTATATGCATTCTAACACTTTATTGTTTCTTGTGTTGGTAGGTTAAAGCACGTTGCACATTCCTTCCTCCGTGCAACACACAATTCTTTGGTTTCTAAGCGATGTTGCACTCATAGTGCTATTAGGTTTGCTTTGTTAGTTTGTTTCTAATACATTTTGATTGATTGATATAAACACTTTTAAAAGACTCATAAGATTAATTCTTACCTCAATGAGAATTTCATTTTACTTCTAAATGCATAACAGTCAAGTTTGCTTAATTTTTTTTTCGTTTTGAGAGTTTTTATTTCAACATCTAATAATGGTACGTGAACATAATATACAAGAGCTTTTGGAACCTCTTACTGATGGGAATTATTTGATCGAGTCCAATTGTTTTATAGTGTGACAATCCCTTAGCATTCAAGTAAGAGATGATTTTGACGAAGTGCAAAGGTCTAACATCTTCCAATCAAGGTGTTTGATTCAAAGAAAGTTGTGTTCTCTTATTGCTGATAGTGGTAGTTGTGCCAACATGGTGAGCATTTTTTTAGTGGACACTTTATCTTTACCTTCCCAAGGCCATCTTAAGTGATATCACTTACAATGGCTTAACAAAGATTTGAAAATTAAGGTAATTAAATAGTCCTTAATTGCATTCAAAATGGAGAATTATTCTGACAAGGTTTGGTATAATGTAGTTCCCATGCATGTCGCCCATTTGCTTCTTAGAAGACCAAGGCAATATGATCGTGATGTGGTACACCATGGAAAATTGAACTGTTACTCCTTTGTGCTTAAAAGAAAAAACAATACATTTTAGCCCCTTTGGCGCCCAAAGATGTGTATAAGGACCCATTGAAAATGATGAAATTATGTGAAGGGGTTAAAAGGAAAGAAAAAATTCAATAGACAGAGAGAAAAGAGACTTTAAGTGATAAAAGTCTACTTTATGGTCCATTTTTGTTAAGCGAAAATACATATGAGGTAAAATTGGAGAGTTCTCAAGTGGGAAGAGAAAATGAGAAACAAGAAAATATTCATGCAAAAGTGAGGAATGATTATGTTTTAGCTAACCGTAACTCGAATTTTTTTAGTGGTGTTTCTTTGTTACAAGATTTCAATGATCCATTGATGGACTTCCAATTACATTACTCTACCATTGATAGACAATTTTACCTGTGGGAAAGAGGTAAGTTGAATGTTGATAATTCTCTACAAGTGCTACAAGGTAAGAAAGGTAAGGAAACAATAGAAATTGATTTCCTTACAACATATTTTCTCATTGGTCAAATTTCATTAAACCTTTATCTGACAGTTCAACTGATTTTATGGGTTTATCTGAAGTTGCAAATGTTAAAAATAGTAGTTTTTTTTTTTTTTGCATTAAATAGGTTTTTAAAGCATTTTATAGATTTTCTCTTGCAATAAAATTTTCTATCTTGACCTTTAATGATAAATTTTTACACAATAATATTAAACTTCTTGATTTTTATAATTATGTGAAATTCTTGACTCATCGTTGGAAATTCTTATGGATGACCATGCATATTCAAAGAAAGTTACAGGTTATTTTTTACTTGAAGACTCATGTACCTAACACTTCTTTGTTTAGTGTTGATACATTGTTTTTAAAGGAGACATACATGATTGAAGCTGATTTGAAGGATCAAAATAATGTCTTTGATCCCGGAGATAGTTTTGGCACACAAGAAAGTTTAGGTAAGCTTTTTTTTTCATTTTATTGTTATTTATTCTAATCCTTTTTTCTTTTTGCGCATCTAAAGATTCAGGGATGAATCTTCGTGACAAAGGGGGAATGATGCGAGTCTTAAGGCTTAATTTCAAACTCATGGATGTGATGGGCTCACACTACCTCAAGGCCCAACAACAATGTCAAAGGCCAAGCAAATCAAACCAATATTCGATCAAAGACAAGATTTGAGGATGAATCTTTTTGAGGAATGGGAGAATGATACATGCACGGATAGGGTGAAATTTCTTAAATTCCATTCACCGAAGCTGTCAATCTTTAAGTTTAAGAAATTAGCAGAATTGCAATAACTTTTTGGATGAGATCTAGACATTTTTGGGTTGAGATGTCTCATGGCGTTCAAATATCTATCTCTTAGCTTCGAAACGCACTTTGAATCACTCGATTTTGAGTTTAGGATCTCAAGTTATGATCATTTTAGTGAAGATTATGCGAGTAGAATTCCTGCACAGGAATTACAAGTTTTGGGCTTTTAATTAGAGTTTAAATCATATTGGGCTCGAGTTTTAGACTTAATTTTTATTATATATGAGCCAAATATTGTATTTATCAGCTCTTGTTATTTTATTATTTTATTATTCCAATTTTTATAATTATTAAGTATTTTAAGTTATTTAGGAGTTTTATGTCAACAAGGAAGTTTAGTTTAAAACTACTTCTTGTTTAGGTTAATTAGAGTTCTAGTATTTATTTAGTTAGCTTATATAAAGGCATTTTGCATTGTACAAAATTCATTCAATTGATTATTATTCAAACTCTCTTTGAGTTTTTTTTTCAAGAATTATTCTTGAGTTTCTTTTAGAAGAGTTTTAACAATCTTTTTGGATTGTGGGGATCATTTTCAAAATTTTTCTTGCCAAGGTTTCTATCATGGAGGGGAAATTAGAGCCGCTTGAAAAGGATTGTGGATTATTCGTATTTCTAAGGCTTCTTAGGAGTTTTACATATCACGTTCTATGTTTTCTGTCTATCTTCTTTATTTCCTTATTTATTATTCTATTATTTTATTTTACTTATCTTAGTTTATTTATTTAAATTGTTTTTCTTCAATTTTTTTATCTGGCTTGGATTTGTTTGTGTTTCAGGTTATTTCAAAATCCATGTTTCTTTCTAAACGTCTACAGCCAAGTCAAATTCATGACTTGAACAAGCTTTACGACCCGCTTTCGCATTTATCCACATGATTCCTTTATCAGTAAACCAAATTGTAAGAAATAATTTCACAAATAATGATTAAATTAATAGTCCACGGCAATGGTGCCACAAAACTTGATTCACGACGGAATGTGCAAGTTTACACAATCATTATCATGTAATAAGTGAGTAAAAAGAGTATTGTTTCCACAGGGACTGTATTGATAATCAGCAATTGTGAAATTAATATTTAACAAGTTGGTTATTAAAAAAAATAACTGAGAGTGATGGATGTTTAAATTAAATTAACAACTAATATGCAATGAAATTGTTTAGCAGCAATTCACAAGTTTTAACAATAATAACATGAATAAGCTAGAACAATTACAACTCTTAAATCAATTCATTCATCATCAAGCCTAACAAAAGTTCCAAAAAATTTCATGGCAACTCGATCATTTATGAACTTGGAATCTAAATCATAGCTCTTTCGAGATATTAGATTTGTCACTCGGAAAAGTGTGCATATTTCTATGTCACTGTTTAATTAAGGATTTCTTAGAATTTATACAAAGTAACAGGGATAAGTCAGGTTTGAAACAATTTAATTACATAAATCTAAAGGTGTGCAAGGTAATAGTCTTCTTTCGGAAATAGTATGAGCCTTTTATTTATTCTTAACTGGATATGAACTAAGTATGCATCTTCCAATTGTTACGTCCGTTAACCACCATCTAGGCCGGATTAAGAATTTAATTCAAATGCAGTCAAACATATCTTAATGCATGAACAACAAGAATGATTTTAACTGGAAGCATAAACAATTGAGGCACAGAACAATATAAACATGAATTGAAAGAATCAAATCAAGGCATTGCAACCATTCTAGCTGAAACAATTTAAGTTATTATCATTTGAAAAAGCAATCTAATAATTTTCAACCATACTAAGAACAATTAAAAGAGAAAGGAAGAAGAAACTTTGAGATGAATTCTGTGATTTCTTGATAACTATCCGTGGTAACTTCCTCCAATTTCTATCATTGCTCAAAAGCAAATTACTCCTCAAGGTGGCCTACCAAGGGATCTTTTCTGTCAAGAACTACTTGCTAAGGGAACTCTCAAAGTGAGGATGAGATGAAAGGCTAAGTGTGGGAGAGAAGAAAATGAATGATCGATGAGATGATGGATTATGGGATGAGTTGAAAAGTGAATGAGGGTGGTATTTATACATAAGGGAAGGCTTGAGAGTTTGCTAAAATAGCATGAACATCCCTAAGAAATCTCCCACGCATGGCCGACCATATTTCATGTTGAGAGGGGTTGATTTTTTCATGATTAAAGCTTGATTTTTGCTTGATTTGTGGCATGGGTTGGACAGAAACTATAGGGTTTGACTGGGGCTGATTTATGATTTTTTTACACATGTAAGGACCCTCAAATAATTATTCCAAAGTTGATTGAGCTGCTCTACCAAGTCATTTCTGAATTTGGGCTTTTTCCCCCTTAATGGAGGGTTTGGGCTCCAGTGTAGAAGGCAGACTTATTCTTTTCACCAACCCACTTCCAAGTTGGGTTTAAATAATTTTATTGAGTCTAATGTTTTAGCTCGTTGTCCCATGCTGATTGATATTCAGCTCATGTGCATGTGTCACCCATACTAACATCGACAAATTAATGTACCAAGCTGCAGCAATTATAGCATAAATTATGAAACTTTCAAAATGTAGCAACCTAGAGTAGAATTATGTGAATTTAGCACCAAATTACTCAAAAATTATAATATTGCTTGACAAAATTCTCAATATGTACTAAAAACACATAAATAGTTATCAAAATACTCAGGATTTGCATAAATTCTAAGTAAAAAGGTGTTCTACAAATCTACATAATTTAGAGTTATCACACGATTGTGTAACTAGATCGTATAATAGGTTGAGACCGTGTGGCCTTGACTCACACTGCCGTGTAACTCACTGAGGTCGTATGGGTCAAAGTGTAAAATTTCAACAATGTCACACGGTCATGTGGCTGGGACATGTAACTAACTACGACCGTGTAACCTAATTGCCATAAAAAATCTAGTGGCACACGATTGTGTCCACCATCCACGTGTAACACACGGTCATGTGGTAAACTGTGTAACCCAAAACTTACCTAAAATGTGCATAGCTCAAATCTTCTATTCATGATATCACAACCACATATAAATACATACCATATTAGCTTAAAATCTTGTTCAACACTTACAAATCATAACCAAAACATATCACAAAAACATCGTATTTGTGCCTAACCAATATGTCATTTTGGCACCATCACATCCAAGTTATTTAAGTAACAACCATTCACCATGTTAACAACATAAACCTATAATATTATTTACCTACCATCAAAGTCCATTTTGCCTAATTTTATCAAATCACAATCAAACACTGACCATTAGGGTCTTAATCATTCAACTACCTTTTTGGCACATATGTCACAACATTACATTCAAGCATTACCTAAAATCATTCTCAATCTTGATTCAACACCCAGAATACATCAACTACACACACATACACACAAAAATATATATACCATTCATACCACTAGCATATCACATAAACTTTTAAGGTTCCCATTACATATATATACCATTATCATCACATTACAACATCAACCTTTAAAACTCAAACACATGATCCAAAATAACCTATATACATGCCACATAACCGAAATAAAAATGATTTCAAAATCTACAAAGACTGAAGCTTGGTAGTGTGAGCATTAGAGTTGATCCGACAGATTTGTTTCGCAAAATGTCACTACAGAAAACAGAAAATGAAACAAAGTAAGCTTTTAATAGCTTAATAAGTTCACGAGATTAAATTTACTTATAACTTACCTTAAATCATATATATGCAATAATTAAATAACATGATACTATAACCTAACATAATAATTCAAAAATAAACAAGTGAGTTCATCGTATACAAATTCATTGAATATTTCAATATCAACAATGACATTCAAGTTATTTCGATCACAAAACCTCATTATTTCATTTATTCACATATTTGAATAACCCGATGAACTATAGCAAAAATAACTCGGATACTCATGTAAATATCTCAAAAAGCACCGTAGTGCTGAACAAGGGCACAAATGTGCATACAGGGGCACCTTAGTGCAAATAGTATAAGCATGCAACTAACCCTATTGACATACCAATCATATCCTAATCGTTTACTATGTTCAAATGGGCATTTGTACAGAATTCTGAACATTTACAAAACAGGAGCACTTCCATGTTTATCCAAAACACATTTCACAAGTAAATCATATTCATTAAATAACCACATGAATCGTGTTTCACAAGTATAAAGATCTTTTAATTAGATCATTTATCACCTTAATATTAATTTATAACATTTCAAAATTTCAATCTAACAATGCATACAAATATATATACTTTCACAATCAATACATATAAGCATAATTCTATATCCTATGAACTTACCTAGTATGATCAGTTATCAAGTTGAGTCGTAGGAACTATTATACAATTTTTCCTTTTCCTCATTTTTAACCAATTATTCCAAATTTTGATCTAAATAATAATTAAGCTCAAAATATCAATTTCAAATACCTTAACATATAAAAATATATGCATATGACCCATTAATTTAGTCCCTAAAGCTAAAACCTTTATAACTTTCACAATTAAACCCGCAATTCTAAATCCACTTACTTATACATCCTTAAACAACTCTCAAGTATTTAAAATTTTAGAAATTCCATACTATTATTAACATATTTTCATTTTAGTCCCTAAACTCAAAACTAACAATAACCACTTTATGAATTAGTTCTATTTAACAACCAAGCTTTTAAATATATCAATAAACATCAAGAACTTCCAAAAATCACTAATGGTAACTTTTAAAAACTTTAACAGTCTTACGAAATAGTCCTTGGGCTAGCTAAATTAAGCTACAACGATCTCAAAAACATAAAATTACGAAAACTGAACTTAGAATTAGCTTACTTGCAAGAGGAGAAGCTTGGCCGAAACTTCAAAGTTTTCAACAATGGTGGAACAGGTGAAAGAAAAAGAAATAAAGAAGATTGTTGTTTTCTTCATGTTTTACTTATTATTATAACTTTAAAATAACACATAAATTATAACAAATACACATTAACCGTCCACCTTTAAATAAAAATGGCTTAATTGCCATTTAAAACCTTGAAAATTTTTTAAAATGTGACGCCCCAAATATTTAATAATTATTTTTGTATGTTGTATTGCATAAATGCATGCTTGCTTTAGTGGTTAAGTGTCCTGAGAAGTATTGAACAACTCCTGAGTTCAAGCCTTGGCTTGTACAAAATTTTGTTTTTACTTGAATAAACCCTGTCTCTGGTCAATAGACTTCTTAAATAAATGTGGATAAAACATGACAAAAATGGGCTGTTGGTCTAGGGGTAAGTGGCGTATGGAGTGTTCCTTGGGGTTTAAGGTTCGAGGCTTGACGATGTAAAAGGAGTATTTTATTTTGCTACAAGTGCCATGGAAGTGTCCTAGGTTGACCAAAACTGAGGTGTTTGGATGGACTTGGACTTGTGTTTGAGTGGGAAGTGTATAGCCGAAATTGAGGAGAAAATAGTGGGATTGGATAGAGTAGTGCTCGGTGGAGAGATTTGTGGAGGATTTTGGGGAGGTGATCATGGGGAGTTGAGAAGAGAGGGAGTGTTGTGCCAATTAGGGATTCTAGGCACTCATTGAAATAGGTTTTGGTAAGTTTTGGCACTTCCTTTGGTTGCTTCTTTTCTTTGGAAACCGAGTGGTGCCTAGGGAGTTTTTGTTATGTTTTCATTTGTGCTTTCGGGTTGGCATTTTGGGTTTTTTTTCCCCTTACAGATTCCTCCCTTATCCTCTCTCAAATTGTTCGACTTTTTGCTCCTGGGTCTAACCGATTCTCTTCTCTTCTCTACTTCCCCATACCTTGGCCGAATATTGTAGGGGTTATTTCGTGTTGCATTTTCTTCAAGTCTTGCTCTTTTTCCTCCACTATTCTGGTCTATTGTGTTGCCGAATATTGCTTCTTTCCCCTTCTCTCTTATTTTTGGTTTTGGGCTATCTTGTTTACTTCCCTGTCGATTTCCTTCCTCCATTCTTCCTCTTTCCTCCAACAGGCATGCGTTGGTCAAATATCATATGACAAGTCCCTGTTTTGCATCTGCCCTTTCAACTTTTCTCCTATTTTCTTCTCTTATTACTGATTCTTACCTCCTCTCTATTATTGTTAGTGCTCCTTTTGATTTTTAGAACTTCTCGAGGAGTGAAGGAGTTTACAAGGGTTATTGAAGCGATCAAATATCTCTCTACACTCGATTACAGGTAACTTGGCTTTTATTTATCACGTGTTAATCTTTGGTGCATGGCTTGTGTTATAGGGTGTTCACCGATTGCCTTACTTTCCCCTATCTCTAGTTTTGTGTTTTCAATAAAGCCAGTATATGTGGATTCAAGCCTTGTGTTTTTGTAATCATCATTAATGGATTTCGCTGGTAATGCAGCTATTCGACAAGAAGGGTGGTATCAACCTTCGTCAGCAGTTTAGCGAGCTAAACCACACTCATTCTTCAATCAAGGCAAGTATCTAATATTTTGGGTTAAGTATTAAAAAGGAGGGTGATTTACCCTATTGCCAAACGGCTAATTGAATGCCTTGAATAAATGTAAGTTTTGGTGCTCGTGGACTTCTAGCACTCTTCGCAAACAGATGTGTAACCACACTGCCATAAATCAGTAAAAGTCGAAATAGGTGATCGTCGACACTACACAAGCACGCGCTCGCTCTTGTGGTAATCCGAATGCCTAAACGTAGGCGTAAGATCGTTAAGGCCGGTCATGAGCGGTTTCATGGTCTAAGGCCGATTTGGGCCATGATTGGGAAATGAGCCTGTGGGCCCCACACAAGTAAACCACACGGAAGTATGGAGAATATTTGGCCAGGTTGTGTAGCTCACACGGCCAAGGCCATTTCTGGGCCATGTGGGCCACACGGGTGTGTGAGCCCACATGGGCCCACAGTATGGACCTTGGGCCCATTTTCACTGTTTGACTGTTAAGGTTGCACGGGTCACCCAAGACGACTATGGACCTATTGTTGGGTCGGTAAGCATGCCTAGGCCCTAAAATTGATAAATGATTGTTATGCCCCTATGAGGTAAAATAACTATTATGCCCTTATGAGATATATGACTGTATTGAGCATGCCATTTTATATATGTTGCATACATGCATGATATTATGATATGTTGCATGGGGATGGGTTATTATGATTGGAGGAAGTGTACTATACTAGCAGCTCTGCTGCAACTACTGTTTAGTTCCGCAACCTGTGCTATTTCTGGAGTTTAGGAATGAGTAGGTTGATTTTATCCCCACATGGTGTGTAGGGTTGGACGGAGTGGTGTGTAGGGCTGGACGGAGTGGTGTGTAGAGGATGGATGGGTAGGATTTCTGATTACATATCTGTACTGTGGCCGCTATTGAATTGGACTAAAGCCCACACTAATGCTGATACTGTAATGGGCTAAGGCCCTAACTGAAACTAAATTGTTACTGATACGAGCTTAGGCCCAGACGGTATTTGCCTACTGCATGATTTACTGTTCGTTTATAAAAGGGATTACACACTGAGTTTTCGTAAACTCACCCTTCTGCTTATCCGCGCAGGTTATCCCCTGTCTTATATGGGTCGGTGCTGCAAGGGACTCAAAGGTGGCCACACAACTGCATGGACTTCCTTATTGGATTTTAATTTATACGTATTTTAATTTGGGTATTTTTATGTAATAAAGCCTCTTAAATTTTTTATCGTTAATCTGGGTTTTAATCTTGATTTTTCTTTGCTAGCAGTAGGACGCGAGTTTTCAAAAGATAAATGTTTTCTTTTAAAACACCACGTTTATGCAACATGTTTAATGAGCTTCCTCAAGAAAGAACGTTTTCAAGTTAATAACAATTTGATTAACAATTTGCTAAATGAATTGAATTTTAACAATGGATTTCTATAAATTTCGTTAAGAACACAAAAAGGTTAAATATAGAATGGGTTTTTCAACAATATCATATTTTGCGAAAAACACTTCAATGTGACGTCGCCAGATTCGGCCATAACGTCTGGGCCAGGTTTGGGGTGTTACATAAAGCCTTTTTGTTAATAAAAATTAATAACTATTAAGTTTTAGGATTTTTACGATTTAATCTTATACCTTTATTTCTAACCCTTCACTAGAATTACTAGATCAAAACTTAATATAACTCTAATAAACTCGTAAATATTATAAAATAATATTTACTGACTCAATTATCGAAAATCAAGGTTTCGAAACTATCATTTCTGATACCATTGGAAAACTAGTTGTTACACTGCTAGGGGCCCCGACCCCTAAAATGGAAAATTTTCCATTTAGGCCCTTTAAAATTTTTAAAATTTTAAATTAGTAAAGTTAAAATTGCACTTTGGCCACCTAACAATGATAAAAATTTGATTTAATCATTCACAAATTATAAAAATATAGACTATTAAAATGGTGAAATTACATTTTTACTATCATAAAAATTACAATTTTATTTTGCCCTCCTAAATAAAATTTAGGCTTCATCCTTGAAAGCTTCATAAGGTGCCATCCGAATACTGAATGGATAGCTATTATTATAAGTGAATTGAACCAATGGAAAATATATCTTCCAACTAACCTCGAACTCGATAAAAGATTCTAAAGCTAACCTTCTAGAATCTACATTTTATACACATGTTCAATTCAAGTTCAAGATTATACAATTTATGGATTTCACAAGGATTTACCTGAATGACTCTTTTAGACTACTCGTCCATTTGAGGATGAAAGATCGTAATAAATTTATTGCATTTTAAGGATTTATATGAACCAATTTAGTTATTTTTTCAAAAAAGGAATCAAAATGTAAATCCAATATATAATAAAGGAATCACCGTGATACTTTTATAGTTAGGTGTCTTTTAGTAGATCATATTCATTTTATTTGATGTCTTTTTAATTTAAAAAGTTAAACTTATTAAGGCTTCGTTTGGATGGGCGATTGACTGCGGTGCGGTGCGTTTAACTTATTTTTTGTCTCACGCTATAGTATCGCTACAGTATCTAATATCACCGCCACCGCTGATTTTACACTAACTGCAGCTAAACGCACCGCCCATCTAAACTCACCCTAAGTTTATTTCTTAAATAACATAAAATATCATTAAAATTAGTAAAAGTACATTTTATTTTTAAATTTACTTTAAGAAAATAAGTTTCATTAACATGCAATCAAATATACATTGTCAAAGGTAATAATAGAATTGGATTGGAAACAAGACTGTTGAATGAATAAATATGTAGCGAAATCTCAAACTGGTTTGTGGAGTTAAAAAATTTTATTACTTATGTACTAAATAATTATAAAATTAAAAGTTAAATTATTTAAGCTTTTAAATAAAATATTATTTTATTGTTTAAATTATTCAACTTTTTTTTAAAGTGTAACAAGTACAGCCCAAACAAAATATAAATACAAATTCAAGTCACAAATTGAACTACTAGACTAAAGCTCACACACGTGATGAGATAACTAGACTAAAACTCACACATGTGACGGGATTTAAAGACTTACATATATATATATATATATATATATAATTATGCATAGTAAATCTCGAATCTAAACATTCATAAATTGAGCAATTAAACCAAGACCTTATCTATAATTATTTAACTTTTTTTAATTTAAGAGCTTGATTGAATATGTAAAAGTGAAACTTGTTTTCAAATTTTCAAAATATACTTTTTATATTTTATATTATTAAATATATTTATATATTTTTTACAAATATAATTATATTTTTATTTTTGTATGATTTATTTTAATATTACTTTTAATAATTATTTTTACCTCAGAAAATTCCACGTCTATTTTTAATTAGAAAATCATTTATCAAAACAAAATAGTCACAAATACTATAATTTTAACATTTTAAAAGGCTTGAATTTTAAGAAGTGTTCATTTTTATTTTCTAATATTAAATTAAATGATAAAATTGCCAGAAACTGATTAAGCCAAATAATATTCCATTCTACAATAATGACGCAAAGTACAACAGAACATTTGAAGAATGAAAATCATTCCATTCTTGACTGTAGAGAATGTTGAACAACTAAAGATTTAGGAAGGACCAAAGAAAAATCAAACTCCAAAAGGCCAATTAAAATTTAAAATGAAAAGAAAAAGGCTAAGATATTCAAACAGTGTTATTGCTCTTCTTGATTTGGTTTCTACTGTACATATGCAGAAAGTATAAGCATTTGAATTGGGTCTGACATTTGGGGGATCCGAGTTTTTTTACCATCATACTTGTTCAGTTCCCTTCAAAATATTGTACTTGCAAAGGGGGCATGTTGCATTCATCTTCAGCCATTTCACAATGCATGTTGAATGAAAATGGTGGTTGCAAGGGAGAGCATGGAGGTCCACCCCATCTTCATACGAGCATAGACATATACAGCATTCCTACAATGACGACCAAAAACAAAAAAAAAAGGACATTGATAGTAAAGTAATCGATCAAAGGAGTTGCATTCTTTCAAATATGTATTGACAAACATCAGCAGCGCCAAGGAAATCCAAAAGAAGGGCATGTGCCTGCCTACGAGATCCCTACTCTGCCTGTCAAGTCAACCCAAATGGCACATAAGGGACCAACTGGGGCTGCAACCCCCAAAACAAGGAACCTAAGAAGCTACCCAAGCAACCTCTCTTCACTACACCTTATCCTTACTCTGCTGTTTTATCCTCTTCCCTCCGGCACCCTCAACCTCCTCTCTCTATTTTCCAGGTGGTCAGACCACCCAAACAATGGCCACCTCTACTGATCTCAACAATAAGTAAGTGGTAAAAATCCAATTCAGTTGGATGTTGAGAGTCATTTTTTTGTTTCCTTTTTGACAAAAGAAAACAAGATGTGATAACTCATCACATTACTACAGGAGCATGATTGTTTGCCGTGGAATAGCCTTAAAAGAACAAACGTGCAAGACAGGGAGGGAATAGGACAACAATAATGTGATGGATCAACATCATTGCAAACAAAAATAGTAGTTCCATGATAATGCCGTAACTTACTGCATCCTCAGGTAGGAGTATGCGCTCATTTGCCAAATATCCACTGCTTGTTTCTATGGGAACCATTTTTCCTGCCCCCACGCTAGGCTTCTCACCAATGTTTATAAACTGAAATCTGTATTTTGGAAGAATGCTAAGATCTGCTTCAGATGCACCTTCCTAATCAATAGCACAAATAAAGAAGAAGCCATTACACTATGACCTATTTGTTTAAAATTTCTCAGTCAGTATAACTAGTAAGTGATTTATTCATACCTGGCCTGCAACAGCATAAAGAACTGCAATGATGCATGGCAAGCAGCAACATAAAGCAATCCCAATCAAACATGCCAAAACAACACAAAAGATTGCAAAGAACACATCAAATGCCAGAAAAACCACAGCCAACCTGCAGATATCGGAGATAGAGATCCTGAAGTCATTCTCAATTACACCATAGTACAATAGATGCCTCAAACAATAAAAGACAAGCTAAATCGTAGAAACTATATCTGAAAATATGGAATGGTAAACTAACAGCTAAAGCCTTTCTACCAATTCTCTTTTGATTCATTTATGGCAAGGATTGAGAAACAGGGAAATATATTCTAATTATGGAGACAATATTGAAAGTAAATCATATAAGAGTGAGATACTTAATAACTCCAGTGCAATTTTTAAATAGCTCAAGAAATGAAGGCAGAAAACTCCTGCATAAATTTCTTGTCTCCATTGGGCTGAAATGATAATGAATATATGTCAAAACTGACAAATAAGTTGCTTGTCAAATAACAGACTTGGCATACCAGTACAAGCGTGGAGCCTGTTGTAGAAGGATATTGCCACCAGAAATTACCCAATAGAAGCCCACTATCCACCAGATAAATGATGCCAGGGTATTCACTGATTCACATCGTTTAGTTACACTGGCATTCACCATTAAACCAGTATGAGAATACTAATTCCACTATCTTACATCATAGTCACTAAAACAGAAAATAAATGCAAAATCTAGAGGGGATTGGGAAATACAAGAAAAAATTCACTCAAATGACAATATGGCAACAATTTTACATTATCAAAATAAATATCAATACTACTCTATGTTGTTAGTACATCAGTTGGAATGACAGTTAACATCAACTCAGTTTGTAAAATTACCGAAAGAAGAGAGAGAAAGAAAATAATAAAACTAGGTATATTTTAGCAATTTGTATTCCAACAATCTGGACTTGGCGCACACATCTTTTTATACCGTCATGGTAAAAAATTAATTAGGGTATCTTCAGCTGGAAATTCCTCGGAATTTATCCAGCTAGACTCAAATCATGGTGATGGTCTTCGTTAAGCAGCTTCTTCAGTGTAGTTTAGTTGAAACAAAGACAGACATTCAGTTTCACTTTTCAGAGAAGAATAATTTTCTATCATAAACTTGAATGGGAGTTCTACATTTAGGGCATTGATACCTGCCTCAAAAATCACATTCCACCATTCAATAGTTAACCCAGACGAAAACCGCACACCATTTTCTCAATTCTCCATCTTGCATAAAGGGGGAAAAGGCTCCTTACTTCAATACTAGTTATTCTACCATTATGTAAAGATCAATGCTTAGTCTTTTCAATAGTTATCAGCACTTACTTTTCAGAAGCCATGGTTCTGGTTCTAGTATTCAAATACCCAAAGTGGACCAATTTGCCCCACTCAGAAATATTCCAGGAGTTTAAAAGGTTCCACACACCTTGAAACCAACTATCTTCCCGCGAACAAAAAAAAAAAAAAAAAGTGGCATACTAGAACAAATGATAACACCAAAAGAAAGCCTCTCAATTCCATGAGAATAACTATAAAGATCATACAAAGAAAGCCTCTCAATTCCATGAGAATAACTATAAAGATCATACTCAAACCCTTATCTAATTCATCTAAAACCCCAATTGAACTAAAACCCTCATCCAATTTAGCACGAATAAGCAAACAATGCTTTCTCCAATATTCTAACTTAAAAAGCATAAAAATAATTCATCCTCATTATTAACATCTCAAAAGATCAAATTGAACACCAAAGAAAAGAATCCTTGTACTTAAAAGAATAAGAGCCAAATCAAAATTGAAGTCAAAGGATAGTATAACAACAGACCTTGATTGATTCGAATCTTCATCATCTTCACTATCAGTAACATCTTCTCCTCTCTCCTCACGCCTACCAGATGCTCTTCTAGCGTTCCTTCTCTTGTATTCTAACCACACCAAGACAACATGCACCGAGCACTGCAAAGCATACCCACATATCCACACTCTAACAGGAGTGTTAGGCTTCTCATTCACCGTACAGATCAACATCACCACCGACACCACCACGAACGCCGTGTTCCACAGAATATCCAAGGCCACCACAGGCTTCGAGTACCCCCAGTCCGCCCGGCGCTCCTCCAACTCGCGTGCCGCGGTCTCCCTCACAAGCATGGACGCGCCACGGCGTCCGGTGACCCGCCCCAACAAAAGAGCCAGCGCGGAAGAGCGAGCCGCGGAGGCATCAGACTGGCGCATGCGGAGGAGGGGCGCGTGAGGATCAGACGCCGACGTAGTTGTGGCGTCGGATAAAGAAGTGGAAGACATGGGTGGGAATTCGATAGAGGGGATTTGTTAAAAAAGTGGAGGGTTTTAGAAAAAGAAAATACACATATCTATCTGAACTACTATTAGCAAAAGAAACACTATCTTTTGTTTTTCTTGACAAAAAGGAAGGAAGGAAGAAAGCGAGAGAATCAGAAAAGAGAAAGCGAGAGAATCAGAAAAGAAGGGAAACTGAATCTTGAAAGGAAAGTTATGGAAAATTATAGAAAGAGATGAAGGAAGAGCTTCCAGTTTAGACTTCAATTTAAAGACCTTTTCACTTTGGACTTTGAGAGCTGACTGTTAGATAGATGGTAAAATGGCTGCCTTTTGTAATTGTTCCTTCAAACTTGATGCTGCTGCATCCCATATTCTATTTCTCTGTCTTTTTTTCAAAAAATAAAATTTTATTTCTATATTTTAGCAAAAACCACATCTACGTGGAACAAAATTCAATAACCAAATCAACTCATTTATTAATAATTTTAATTATAATTATTACACAAACACGATTTTTAAAAAATTGAATTGAGGAAAATATTTTTATTACACACGAAATCTTAGAAATTAGAATTATTATCCTCAAATCCACCTAAATTTAAAATAAATATTTTTAAAATTTTTATTTAAATTTAATTATAAAAATATATAGATATTAATCTAAAATTATATATTTTATCATCTTTAATAATAAAATAGGTTGTTAAGCTAAACTCAAGTTTTAAACTTAAATGCTTTTAAAATTGAGTCTCAATTTAGTCTAGCCTTATCCATAAATAAGTTTATTTTTAAAATAATTATATAATGATTAATTTTTACAAAAGTGCTCAAATAAGATCTTTTTATAAACTTCAACTCAATTTACAATAAAAAAAGTGAATAATAATGTTTTTATAATACAGAAAAACCTCTTTATAATGGTTACCCACTAAAACAATTTTCTCTATTACATTCAACTTTATAGTAGAATTGACTTTTTATATTTTATTTTAATCTTCTATAACAACTTTTCATTTATAACAACAACAACTATTCTTATAAAATACATTCTTTATTGAATTAGTTCTCTATAACAAAACATAGTTTAAAATTTTAAGTAAAATTATAATTATTTCATATAAACAAACATATTATATATAATTTATTAAATAAAAATGGTCTTAATTAAAATATTATTTCAATAAAAATTTAAATTTCACATGAAAAATCTATTAATCATATTTTATTAAATGAAAATAATCTAGTGAAATTAAAGATACTAATTCAATAAACTATTAAGTTCCCTAATTAAATATTTTACTATGAATTTGGAACATAATAAATTTATAAACTAATTACTTAAAATTAACAACTCATGATAATTTAATTAATTTAATTTGATAAGTTATACTCTCTTTTTAAGGGTAGATAACTCATACAAATTAATTGAACTTTGTTTTATGGACTTCATAATTCATCATGTGAAATCATGTAAAATAATAGCAATATTGCATACACATGATTTACATCTGGTAATTTTGTTTATTTAATTTTCACTTTGTTTCTTTCTTTAACTTAATTCCCACTTTCTTTATTTGATGAAAATTTACAATATAAATTCTATAGTAGGTTTATAATAATTGCCTCTCTATAACAACATGTTTTTATAGGTGTATAACAATCGTCTCTTTATAATATGTGAAATTTTGATAGATAAATAAGCTGATATAGAGAAGATCAACTATAGAATACATGATGGTTAAATCAAATATTACTTAAAAAAAGTATAATTTAAATTTTATTATACAACATTTTGAAAAGCTCTTATTTAAGCACTCTTGAAAAATTTTAACCCTTATTCAATTATTTGTAGAAAGTTTGTTCTTCATTTCAACGCTTTCATAAAAGTTTAGTGTAAAATTATATAATTAATTTGATAGTTTTTAATATGTTAAAATTATAATTAAGTTCATCTATTATTAGTATAAAAATATGTACATTAATTGTCAATTGAGTATTAGTTCAATTAGTATTGGTATTCTTGCTAGTGCAGGAGGACGTGAGTTCGAGTGCGCTAAAACGCATTATCCTCCTATTTAAAGGAGGGGGAGGCGCTATGGGTAATTTTAGGCATCATATAAAAAAAAAAGACTAAGAATCGTGATGCTATACTCATACAAAAGGAAGTAAGGCTCCGTTTATTTCACTGAAAATGATTTTTGAAAAATGATTTACTTTTCTGGAAAAGCTAATATTTTATGGTGTTTGGATGAATCTGTGTAAAATATTTTACATTGTTTGGTAGATTTCTTAAAATATTTCATAAAAGTTGTTTTCAATTAAACAAACATACATTTGAGATTTTTCATTTTTTATTGTTTAATTGAATTTATTTTATCTATAATTTTATATTTTACATTGTTTTTGCATATATTAAAAATATTATGTTAAATTGATTCATTACAACGTCACTTTTTAATTACATAACTACTAAGTGAATATTTTTATATAAAATGTGAGATCAACAAAATTGACAAAAAATTTAACGATGTTAACAATTGGACTTAATTTTCAAATTTGAAAAGTAAAGGGACTAAATGCTTAAAAATAAAAGTACAAAGACTAAATTACAAATCTGTGAAGTGTACATAGACTTATGACATATTTTAACCTTTATAATACAAAATATTTATTATTAATATATTTATAATTGTAATAAATATTTATTATTAAAATATTAATATTAAATATTTTCAGTAATATGTGAATAAAATTATTTAAAATTATTATTTTTAAAATTTATTATTAAAATAAAATTGAAATATTAAATAATTTATTAAAATAATAAATTATATTTATTATATAATAATTTATTATATGACTAAATATAAATAATTAAATATTTATGTTTGATAATATTGAAAAATATAATATTTTAAATATTTTTAAAAATAAAAATAAAATTTATTATCAATATAATAATATCTTCTTGATTTAAGTTAATTTTATATACAAATAAAATTATTTATAGATGAGCTTTTTCCGGAAAATAACTTATATTTTTCAAAAGGGTAAGTCATTTTACAGGAAAAATTGCTCATTTTACCTTGACACTGTAAATCATTTTCCATTGACCAAACTATTTTACGTGAAACAAACACGGAAAATGCAGAAAATATTTTCCATAAAACTTTTACATGTAAACAAACGGACCCTAAATAAATATATATATATATATATATGTTCTTTAATTGCATAAAAATATTTCATTAAATAATAAAAATTAAACATATATTATAATCAAACTATTTATACTAATAATATCGTTTTTTATATAATAATCAAATTTAATATATATTATGTGTTTATGTAAATTTTAATATATCAATAAAGATAATATTTTAGATTGATATGATAAAAATATTAGATCAATTCAAAATTTTATATATATGGTAAGTACAAATATGTTGATAAATCTAATGGTTGGATTATTAAACTATTAATCAAATAAAAGTTTTACACCAATATAAGTGAATCTATTCCTTAAATATAAATATATTTATATATCTATATCATATATATTTTTCTTATAAAGGATAGACGAGCCAAATTAATATTAATTAAAGAGTTAGTTTATATTGTTTTTCATTCTACTTAAGATTCAATCTAACATAATTTTGAAGTGTATAACAATAAAGGTAAATAACTCTTTTGTCCATTAAATTATACAAAACAAATTATATAAGATTATCTCAAGGGTACTCGTGAATAGATTACAGACGGTTATTCCTCATTGCATCAATGATGGGCAGAGTGCCTTTGTTCTAGGTCGGCTGATCACTGATAATGTCGTTGTTGCCTTTGAATTGTTACATTCTTTTAAAAGAAGACGGGGCTATCAAAAGAATTTTGCTTTGAAATTGGATATGAGTAATGTCTATGACAGGGTTGAGTGGCATCTCGTATAGGCAGTCATGCTCAAGTTGGGTTTTGATGTGAACTGGGTTGACTTGATCATGCAATGTGTCTGAACAGTTCACTATTCTGTTATTGTGAATGGGGAGGCTAAGGGTTGTATTCTCCCATCACGTGGTCTGTATTAAGGTGACCTTTTGAGCTCTTTCATGTTTTTATTTTGTAGCGATGGTTTTTCCTCCCTGTTGAAATTGGCGTGCACTGATGGCCATTTGAAGGGGGCTACAGCCAGTCGTGGAGGATCTCGAATTTATCACTTATTTTTTGTAGACAACAATTTGATTTTTGGAGAGGCTACAGTTGAAGGGGTGAGTAATGTTGTTTGACTGCCTTTAGACATACTAACGTCCAGAGTATTAATATTGCAATAAACGATATATAAATGAGGCGGTATCCGCATGTATACAAGTCCAGTTGTAATATAGTTACAACAGAGTAGGTAAGTACTCAAAGAATCGTATCCAAGAGAGGCTAGTGGTAGATCAATTTTAACCTAAACACTAGAAGATCTAATTAATCTTCTAAATAAGTTATAGTATAAAAATATAAATAAAAGGGATTTTTAAGATTTTTATAATAGTAAAATATAATAAAGAAATAAATATCAAGAGATTGAAAAGTGGAATTAATCAAATTTGGTTATGGGTGATTAGCTTGCTTTGGTAATCTTCATCAACTGTTGCTTTGGATTTCTCATCAATCAACTAGTCGATATCCTAGCATAATCTTTCGATACATCCATTAAAGTAATGAGTCAAAAAGAACTACTTATCTTTCGACCTCACAGTCTAAACTAACTAGGGGTAAAGGTGTTCACAGATAAACAATACCAATTTTGGATTAATTCATATCTAGATGATTTTCTAAGGTCGTCAAGCTAAGGTTTATATTCTTCCTTTCCCAAACAATTGATCTGTTGAGTAACCCTAAAAAATAGTTAATAAATCATACCTTCACTCACTAATCCCCCAAAAAGGAATTAGTTTCTCATGGTTTTCATAAACAATATAGAATTGATATAAAAAGTAGACATGATAAATGAATTGAAAGTAGAGTTTAAGAAAAAGCCTAATTTATATTTAGAATGAAATCGAATCCACAAAGTTTGATTGTACCCACAAATCAAATCTTCCAAAATAAAACAAAGAACAATATGAAAATAAATTTAAAACCTAAAAAAAGAGAAAAGTTAAACTGGAATTAAAAGAGAAATTCTAAGCTAAGTATTCGATGTCCTTAATGTGTAACAAATGAGCCTATTTATAGATTTTAGGTGGTCATCGTCCTTAATCCTAGGTTAGCTGACGTTCCCGAGCTTTAAGTTTGATTGTATGGACCAAAACACCCCCTGACTTGTATTAATTCCCGTCTAGAGTCAATGTCGCAACATATCAGGACCTGTGTTGTGACATAGAAGTCAGTATAATCCTCTTCAAGATGTCTCCAGAGGTATGTCATAACACCCTTAAACTATGTCATAACGTCGAAAACAGTTTCAAGATTTCTCCATTTTGCTCCTATATTAGACATCGAACCCTCCATGTTGGACGTAATGACCAGTATCAGTTTAGCAAGCCTTCTAATGGTTTCCTGCACCCTTGCAAAGTTCATTAGCTTACCCTTGGGCCTCATTCGGCCCCTGAGATCAATAAAAGATTCAATTTGCACATTTTATTGAATTTAATTAAACTTACTAAAACATAATTAAAACCTAATGAAAATGCTTCTTTTCAAGCTCCTAAAGTACAAAAATTAGTTTAATTTGCTACACTGAATTACGATAGATCAGATTCCCCCCACACTTAAATCATTGATTCTCCTCAAGCAATACAAACAAAAACAAGAAATAGAAAAAGTGACCCTTGAGCAAATATAATACAAGTATTGACTTTGGAGCACATGACTAGGGAGATCCTTGTAGCAGTTCTGAGTGAATATGAGCATTGCTCCGGTCAAAAAATTAATTTTGGGAAGTCTCTCATTTATTTTAGCTGCAACATAGAGCGAGGGATGCGTGCTAAAATTGAGACTGTTTGAAATGTTCGTAGCACAACGAAGCCTGGTAGTTATCTGGGATTGCCTGTTGTGGTTGGACGCAATAAAAAGTAAACTTTTCGGGCTGTTACGGTTGAACGAATAGGGCGGTGGTATAATCGTTGTCTCTCGCAATGTGGGAAAGCTATCTTTATTAAGTCAATTTTGCAAGATATCTTGATTTACTCAGTGTCTTGTTTCTTATTTCCCAGTTCCTTTTGTAATGAACTGGAGCCTTTAATGTGACGCTATTGGTGGGGCAAGTCGGCTACGAGGAGAGGAATCTATTACGGCACGTTTGGTTCATTGTAATGGAATAGGGCTGTAATTGAATAGAGCTATAATGGAATAGAGCTGTAATGGAATAGAGCTGTAATCAGTAATTTAATTATTTGGTTGAATGGAATGGAATAGAGCTGTAATAGAATTCTTGTGTTTGGTTGAATAGAATAGATGTTGTAATAGTATAAGAAAAAAGACTTAAATGACAAAAGTACCCTAGCAAAAATTTCGTTAGATAAATGATTATTGTTATTGTTATTAAATTTTAATAAAATTATTATTAAATATATTTTATTAAAAATAATAAATAATTTAACCATATTTTAACATAATTATTATTAAATATAATTTAATAAAAATACAATTTTGATAACATTCTTAATATAATTATTATATGAATTAAAAATCATAATATATAATACTATAAAAATAATATATAATCTACTTTATTATTTTTAAATTGCAATACATATTTAATGTGCTAAAATATCATTAGTGAAACAAATAATTTAATTATTCTACTATAAAAACAAAATAATAGAAGTAATGATTTAGAATTTTGGTCAATGCACGATAGCGCTCATCATCAGTTAAACCTTCTGCTATTATGTTGAATATAATTTTAAATCACATTCTTGAATGGTGACTAATCAACACCATTCATAACATTGGAATAAGGCATAAACATTAGAGGCAATGCATTTAATTTCACCTTCAACAATGATGTTGGTTGAGCTAACTATCCTTTTGGTGGTTGAGCTAACTATCCTTTTGGAGGAATCATTCAGACTGGGGAAGCCTTTAGGGATGAGATGTTGCAGTGTTAAGGTAATTATCATATGTTTTCTATGATAAAGGTTCCTTGTTTCTTTTGCTGTAATAAAAACAAATATTATAGACTTTAGCTCAATAGTAATACCATTGAATTGGTGAAGTTAATATCATATCGATTTGATCACTTTTAACTTTTATTCATCGATATTAGCCATTAAATGGCAATTTTGAAGGGGGATAGGTTTCTTTTATAGTACTACATACACTCCTAAAGAAACTAAGTAAATTGGAGAGATTTGATTTGATATGATAATTTATCATTGAAAAAATAGGTTAAACAAAAATTAGTCATGTAGAAACATCAACTCGAGCTTCAAAATGATCGATTCCATTTCTATTCTGCTGTTTACTTCTCCTAAGAATAGAAACCTGAATCAAGAAAAAAAAAACAGGCATAAAGAACAGATAGAGCGTACATAAATCTTTTCATCTCTAATGGCTGTCAAAGCATTGATAGAAATAAATGGAACTTCATAACCATACATAAATAATGCAATATCTTAACCGCACCTTATATTTGCTACATCAATGAATATACCATCTACTCCAAAAACATGTTTTAATTGCAAGCATCACACCTTAGGCCTTTCCATGCCACTTCCAAAACATCCTATCCCGAAAGACAAGGATGAGTACGCAGCTGCAATTTCTATAGCTTTCAATTTTGGAGGATTTCCTGGAACCTAAACCAATAAATTCACATATAAAAACTAATCCAATAAATGTAATTTTTTTTTCGAAAGATATATTGTGGTTTAATTGAAATCTCGCCCCGATTGGAGCACCCGCTTGCACGATTAAAATCCCAACACTTGATTACTATCTTGAGCAAAAAAGCAAAGAACTTTCATGCAAGCAGAGGCAGGACCTGCCTGTAAGCCAAGCATGAAAATGACCTTATTAGTACCCCAAGTATTGCAAATTGCAATAAATCTAATGTATGTTTCAAAGGCAGCCAGAATTATTTACTTGTGTCCATTTCTCTTTTTAGCTTACCTTATATATTCTAAATGGGATCTTTTGATGATAAATCTTCAAATTTAAGCAAGTAATTTAACATCGAACAAATTCAACTTCTATTATATGATTTATCACTTCTAGTTCTCACCAAGCATAAACCGTTACCGATTTCAACATCCATGCTCGGAATCAAGTAGACAATTAATGTTTCAAAAGATCGTATCCTATTATACTACTTTTGTATTAACAGAAAGAGATACAAGCAGAGACAACCTAACTCAACAAGGTCCATTTAGGATAACTAAAGCTTTCTTCATGTTAAGGGAATAAATTCCTGTTAGGCATATAAATCCAAAAGAATCTTATAGTGACGATGAGACATAACACTCCCGAGCTGAAAATCCTTTCATTAGGTGTTCTCCACCATACATTGCTGCTAATCCCACACGACCAAAGACATGTCACAATTGTGGGAAAAAGTGTCTCATAAATTATATAGCCTCAAAGAGGAATGAACTAAGAAGTACAGTTTCATCCAGTAATTATCACCTTCAGTGCAATACCACTGCTGGAGGCTCCTATGCTATATTTCCTTCAGTGTCAACACAAATGACTCCCACAGTATCCATGATATTGTCTTCTGATGGGCCGAGCAGACATGATTGACCACCATGTTGCCATCCAAAGTATCACAAGTTTGAGCATGTGAGCCTGACATACAGATGCATAATTTCGGTTAAAAATATTGTACACGCTTATTGATATGAAATACATCTCCAAAATTATTTGAGAGGGCAAATCTTAAATGAAAATGATAAAAAATAAGTACATGCAGAAGAGACTCAAAGAAACATCCACCAATTTTGTAAGCAATCAAATATCGGTGAAATCAATACAATTCACACTACTAATTATAGATATACAGAGTCTTCACTGCTAAGAGAAAATCATGAATGCTGGTACAGATGCCAAGATTGTTGAAGCACTAAGCAATCAAATAACCCATCAACTAACTTATGATTCTCTAAGCATTAAGATTAAAAAATAAACAAAGCGTATTAGCACATATGTTGAATTTCTCTTTAATTTAACTTCAAAGGTTTTCTCAACTGAAATGCTTTGTTCAGCTTACGTTGTAACTAGCCCAACATTTCAGAATCAAAATTGAAAAAAAAAAATGAAGAAGCAAAGCAATGGCAAATTTACTAGTAAAACGATTTCCTCATCTCCCCCGCCTCTGTTTTCTTTTTCTTTTTCTTATTCAAAAACTCTGTAATTGATTCAAAGCTCAAAATCCAAAACCCCTTCAACCCATTTACCACAAACAACAAATTCCAACCTGAAATTGAAATCCCTTACTATTGAGACAAGCAACTTGAAATCTCTTACAATAAACAGAAATGTCCAACAATTCGAATAAACCAAGCTTAGCTTTCTAACCCTAAATTGCCCTAAAATAATCGGATCAACCAATCCACCAATTTTTTTTCGAAAACTCATTTTTTTCACAGCCCCCTTCTAGTGAAATACAAGCAGAGAAGCAAAGAGATGAAATTCTCACAATGGAGGTGAGATTGAGGGGAATAATAACCTTAGTCGTCTCAACTTTGGGGAAGCTTTTTACAATATCGAGATCTCTGTCGATGATGGTCGTGAGATGACAATAACTAAACGAGAACTAGGAGACAGGATTGGGGTGTGGTGGCTTAAGGTGCTTGCTGAGGGAAAGTGGCAAAGGGCAAGAATGAGAGGTTATGTTTTTTTTCTTATTCGGTGGAGGCTCTGTATTGCTATTCTTTAGATCAGGTGGGGAATGACTATTACGGGAGGAGGCGGAATGGGAGATGAATGAAATTCAGTCGAATGGAGGATTCGGTGAACCAAACTAATTCTTTGATGGCCAAACAGGGTTGGCATTTGTTGACTAACCCTAATTCTTTGATGGCACGTGTGGTCAAAGATAAATATTTTCCTAACCACAATTTTATGGAAGTAGGGTTAGGGAATCAACATTCCTTTTGTGTAGTGAAGTATCTGGGCTACTAAGGGCTTCTGCAAATGGGCTGTGGTTGGCAGGTGGGTAATTGGCGCTCGATCTCGGTCTGGAACAATGCTTGGCTTCCTGGTGGACTGCCCTGCAAAATTCAGTCGGATAGGGTTAGTGGAATTGGCAAGGTAGTGGACTTAATTGATATTGATCGGGCTGAGTGGAATATTAAGTTATTAGGGGATGTGTTTCCTGACCCAGTTGTACGTCATATTCAGCGTCTCCAGTTGTACGTCATATTCAGCGTCTCCCGTTGGCTGTCCATATTTGGAGGATCAGTGGAGATGGTCCCAAAGGAAACTGGAGTTTATTCAGTCCGGAGTGGTTCCAAGCTTCTGTTACGTTGCTTCCTAGGGTCCGATGGTGTTAAATACGTTGCTTCCTAGCATTGACCTAAATACAAAACAAATTTACAGACATTTATTCGGGGATCAGGTGCTCGAAAAAATGAAAATTACATGCTGGCGTTGCATTAACAATTATCTTCCTACAAAGGCTAATTTATATCAAAGCAAAATCAGGACAGATCGGATGTGTCCACGCTATGGCAGTGGCCCCGGAACTATTCTTCGTGTCTGTCAGGATTGCTCTAGTATACTGGAGGTTTGGCACGGATTGGGTATCATTTGGACTCCTGCTCCGGAGGTTGAAGATACACCTATTCGATGGATTGGTCAGTTGTTTGCTAATAATGAGAGACAGGTGCAACTATCTATTATCATTATTTGGGCTATATGGACTTCTAGGAACAAAATAATTCACGAGGGTATTTTTCAGACTACTCCTACAATAATTATCTCTGTTTTAGGTTATATACGGGAGTCGGAATCCCTTTCGTTGAATAGCGCTGGTGTTGTGGCTCCTGGGCCGCTGCTCTAGCAGGTTCTTACTGATCCATGGGTCTGCGTCAATTTTAATGCGGGATTCTTCACCAATCTACAGGCCGCAAGCGCAGGAGTAGTGATTAGAAATACCGAGGGGCTGTTGTTAGGATCGTAGTGCTTTTGGAAGGACCACATACCTTGTCCTCTGTCTGCGGAAACTCTGGCCTGTGTGCGGGCTATCCGATTTTCCTGGGATCTGGACTTTCATTGGGTAGAGATCGAAGGTGACTCGGCGGTGCTTATCTCCAAACTACAATGTGCGGCCACTGATCGTTCACCGGTGAGCGCCTTTGTCTGGGATACGAAACAGCTGGTGGTGGGTTTTGAACGATTCAAGTTCCAACATATTAAGCGATGAGGGAATATGATGGCTCACCTGTAAGCCCGTGAAGGCTATATTCGGAAGCGAGATGCTTATTGGGTGGAGGACGGACCAGCCTCAATTCTGTCAACGGTGGACAGTGACAGATGGGGTTGCAGCTGATGTTGAAGGTGAGTTCTGGGAAAGGGGTTTTTCTGGCCAGATCTGTGTTCTTACTGGGAGGTTGATGCGTCTTCATCCTTGTTCATTGATCGGTGAAAGATCCAGTCGGTGTTGCTTCTTTTATCGGACATGCATGCGCAACTGGGGCAGACAATGGGTTTTCACATGCTTCTTTTCTCTGTTTTTCTTTTTCTTTTTTTTTTTTTTTTGGCCATTGTTGGCCTTTTCTAACTGTTGGTTTCTTTTGTTTCGTGGGATGTGGTACCACATTAATGGGCGGAGCTCCCTGTGTGTATTTGTTTTGACTTCTTCAATAAAATTATTTTCTTTTTTTTTAGTTCCTTTTATTTAATCCTCTATTTAGTCCTCGAATTATTATCTTTCATTAAATTCATCATAATTAAATGAAAAAGTTAACGATAATGTTAACTTACTAATGCGAATGTCATACATCAGTTCACATGTATTTATTATTAATATGAAATTATTTTATTTTATATATTATGTTAATAATTAATTAAAAAGTACAAAAATATTTTTAAAATATAATTATTAAATACCAATTAAAACAGATAAGTAAGCTATTTAAGATTTTCACAAAAGAAAAAAAAAAAAAAAAGGTAAGCTATTTAAGATAAAAAGAAAAGGAAGTTGATATTTATCATTTATTAAAACTTAAAAGAAAGTTCTATGAATGGACAGAATGTTAGATATAAGGTGATTAATTAGAAAGTAAAAATTAATTATAAGGAATTTTTAAGGCTCCGCAATAGTGGACAGTAGAGGTGTTATGGGCTGGGCCGAATCGGGTTTGGATTGAGCTCAACTAAAAATTTAAGTTCATTTATTAGGTTTGGGCCCGACCTAGTCCAAAAAAAGGGCTTAAAATTTTGCCCAAGCTCGACTCAAATAAAAATGCTAAAATTCGGACTTAACCCGGCCCGCTTACTATTGGTATTAATTTTTATATTATTTTTATATAATTTCTAAATATATATAATACATTAAAAATATTAAAAACATCAAAATAAATATTTCCTAACAAATTAAAAATAAATATTAATAAATATGTAGACTTAAATAACACTAAGATATATAACTTAACAAGCAAATGTCTCTAAAATAATAATAAAATTAACAAATACCTTTAAAATAATAATGAAATTAACAATAAAATAAGTTTTTATTCAATATCCAAACAATAACAATAAAATAATAGCAACATAATAGTAAAATGGTAGCAAAATAGGGAGAAAACAATAAGAAAATAACATTCAAAAATAAAAAAAAAGAGTAGATTTTTTTTGTCATTTAGTGAATTCGGGCCGGGCCAAAAATACCTTACCTGAGGCCTGACCCGTTTTTTAAACGAGCATTATTTTTTTGTCCAAGCCCATTTTTCGGGCCTATATTTTTGCCAAAATCCTTCCACATTTCGGGCGAGCCTTCGGGTTGAGCCATAATCAGGTCTAGTGGATAGTTAATTTGTTAAGCTTTATAATCTCGTTGTAAGAACCAGGTTGTAAACGACAGGGATGGTTTTTTTTTTCTTTTAAATAACCTAAATTAATTAATTAATTAGGAAAATTATTCAAATGAAAAGTGATATACGAAAATGACTTGAAACCTATAGTGTCTGTTAATGCCATCTGGCCTATTGGTGGCATCGCCCCCTCATCATTAGCCAATCTTCGATTTTTTAAAATATATATAAATTTGGGTGTCGCCACTTTGTCAGGCGACACCTATGACAGCCCTAAATTGACCTTAGTCGGAAAGTGGTTTCGGGACCGCTAAACCGAGTCACCGAAGTATTTGAATATGATATTTATTGTCTAAAATATGTGAATATGAATGTGTGAAAGTTTTAAGCTTTGATTTAGTCGATTGCATGTGAATTTAATTAATAGGACTTATGTGTGACACTTTTAAAAGGTGATAGGTTAATCTATAAGGACCTATTAATGCATGTTATAAAAATGATGGGTTTGCATGTCAAATTTCCATTTATAATAAGTAGTGGCCGGCCATGGTATGGGTCATTGATGATAATATGTATTTTCTATTAGCATTATTAGTTTACAAAATAAAATAAGGAATTAAGAATAATAAAACATGTGGTAAATGGGAGGAGAAACCAAAGTTTTCATCTTTGCTCCTCATTGCCGTGACTAGGAGAGAACAAGCTTGGAAAAATTCAGCTATGGTGGTTAGCTAAATCAAGGTAAGTTCAAGGATGATTCTTGGATTTCTAGCATTTTTTTTTTTTTGAGTTAGTCATTAAGCTCCTTGCTTAGCCCATGTTCAAATTTTGAATCTTGTTGGTAACATGAGTAATCGGTTAAGAGAAAATGTTCAAGAAATGGTTGTTGTTCATGTTATTTGGATGAAAAGAAAAAATTGGTAGTTAGGTGAAGTAGAGTCTAACAAATGAGCACATATGTGCATTAGTTGCTAGATGGAGAAAAATCGGCTAGCAAGTTGAGTACTAAGGCCGAATATGATTTTGGATATTATTGGGCAATGTATGTGTTTTGAATTGATGGAATGGAGAGGATGCTTTAATTGTGTTATGAAGAATTATATGTTAAATTAAGGTTTGCTAAGCTAGCTATTAAGGTGAAGTGCAAATGTTAGTATTTGATTGCTAGTGTATATATGTGTAATAGCCGAAATGAAGATGCTTGATGTCATGAATAAATGTTGTTTATATGTTTGGGAATTGAGTAAAAATTTGATGTTTAATCACTTAAGGATTCGGCATTGTTTAAGATAATTTACTTAAAATGTGATTTTGAATGTTATGAGTATTGGGATGTAAGTATATGCGTGTGCTTGGTCATAGGAGTTTGCTATGAAATTTTGTTTGGTTGAGTGATGAATGGCCGAATGAACTATAGGCTAGGGTGGATAAATTTTTGTACATAAGTAGTGTGTATGACTATTGGTTAATAAATATTCGGCATAATGGGGTTTATGAGTAAATGGCATAATATATATATATATGTGTGAATATGTGGTAGTGCATAAAACAAGAAATCGATTAAATTGGGATGGTCACACATAGGTATATTCGGCTTGTAGTTTTATAAATGTGATATGAGTATTTTGTTTGTAAATGAGTAGTAAATATGTTATGAATGGTTCTAAAATGTATATGGATGCCGCGTGATTGTGTTTGATTGGGAAGTAAATTGTTTGATTTAGCTCAAGAGCTTAGAGGATCAAAGTTGGATAAGGGAAAGGAAAAAGTGATCGAATAGCTGTTGAAATCGTTTGACAACATCCGAGGTAAGTTTTCGAGTAATGAAACTTAGTTTATGATTTGATTAAGTCATGACATATAAGCATAACAAATAAACGGTGATATAATGATTCTACTTGAATTGTATATTGAGGTGATTAGTTTATACCCATGACGGGTAGCTGAATGTGTATAGAGATCATGTTATAAAGCAAATCAAAATCACGCTCTTTGTATGTGGCTATTGAGCTGAAAATGGTAATGGTTGATAAGCGTCTTGTGTTTGAATTCTAGTTATGATAATGAAATATGGATGTGTCATGATTTATTGGTATATGTGCTTGATTATTCGGATGATATCCGGGCTAAGTCCCGAAGGCATTTGTGCAAGTTACTATATCCGGGCTAAGTCCCGAAGGTATTTGTGCGAGTAGTTGCTAACCCGGGCTAAGTCCCGAAGGCATTTGTGCTAGTGACTATATCCGAGCTAAGTCCCGAAGGCATTCATGCTAGTGACTATATCCGGGCTAAGACCCGAAGGCATTTGTGCGAGTTGCTATATCCGGCTAAATCCCGAAGATACTTGGGTTTGGAAGCGAGCGATCTTGCTGTAATAATTTCAATTAATACGCTCATAAAATACAAACGATAAGGTATGTTTCGTATATGCATCGGAAAGGTTGATTCCTTTCAAATAGTACTCGCTCAATTGATTAACGAGCTTCCGGCCTCTAGTTAGGTTTGATACCCTGTGTATGAATATATTGGTTGAAGCGTGAAGAAATTATGATTTTGAGAATGTGCATATATGAAATTATTCATTTAGTCATATGAACGCTATACTTTAGTCGTAAATAATTTCGTTACTCAAAACTTACTAAGAATTAAATGCTTATTCCGTTTCTTTAATTCTCTGTTTTATAGATTTTTGTTCGTCAGCTATCGGACTCGGGATTGTCGAAGTCGAAGTCGTCCATACTATCTAAGCCCTTTTGGTACTCTTTTAGTTAAACGTTGATAATGGCATGTATAGGACTAACCTTTATTGTTAATCAAGTACCTTTGGTAATGTGTATATATTCGGATAGCCATGCGAAAATGGCTTAAATATTTTGAGCATAGTATTAAAATCATTTTGTATATATATGGTTATTGAGAGGTGTGGAAATGCTTGGCAATGATTAGCCATTGGAATGGTTAATCACGATCATATTTGGTGCTATGTATGTTAAATGGCTAGTTGAATCATAGAAACTATGAAATAGGTGAAATTTACCTTAAAATAGATGCTGACAGCAGCAGTGATGTGAGTTTGAAAATTTACTAAAAATAGTAGGAATGTAATTAAATAATGAATAAATTATGTAATCGAACCTTGATAAGTCTATTTTCATATGGAAGAAGCGAAATGACCATATGAGCCGTATTTTATGAGATGTTTAAGTTTTCGTGAAACAGGGCCAGAACGGTTACTGGATCCCCTGTTCTGACTTTGGAAATTTACCATAAATTAAACAGAAATAATTAGAAGTCATACTTTATATGTACAGATTCCTTTTTGAGTCTAGCTTCATTACAAATAAACAGCATATGTATTGAAGCCCTGCACAGGGAGATATCTAAGTCGTAATGCATGAAGGTCAGAGTAGTCGAACCCTGAAACAGGGGAGACTTTAACTAATAAACTGTACTAATTGGCCTGACCAAAAATTCTAGAAAAAAATATGTAGATGGATATATGAGTCTAGTTTCAGGGAAAATTTACGGAATCAGTTTTCGAGTTTTGGAACTCGAGATATGATTTTTAAGGTGACAGTGATGCAGTTAGCCAGCTTGTCTGGAAATTTTAAAATGAACTGTGTAAATAAATGAATTAAGTTCGTTAACACCTCGTGTTCGACTTCGGCAACGGTCTCGGGTGCGGGGCGTTACAACACCAGTGTGTATTTTTCAAAATACTTATTAAAAATATGGGTATTCAAGAAGAAAAAAATAAAATTTTAGTAGTTGTTGTTGGACTGTTAGGTAGCACCGATATCAGTAAATTTTATTTTTTTGGTGCTGCCGGTGTGTTAGGTGGCGCCAATGTTAGATTTTAAAAAATATTTTTTTTTGGTGCCGCCAATGAGTCAAGTAGCACCAGTATTTTTTTATTTAAAAAATAGTTGTGAAAGGTAATAATAAGGAGACAAAAAAATCAAAATTTTTAGGTGGTGCTGCCTACATGTTAGGCTGCACTGGTGGTCCTGTAGGGTTGTCAGACGGCTCCAAAAGCCTATATATACCTTATCCCTACTGCAAAATCTGTATCTGTTGAATTAATTGATTTTTTTTGAATTTTTTTTTGTTGAAGAGAAGGAAAGGGAGAAAGTTTTGTGATTAGTAGTAGAGGTGAGACTAGAAAGAAAAAAATTAGTGTTCAGAAGAAAAGGAGAAATTTTTTTCTTTTTGTATTTATGTTTTGGGGAGAAATTGTGATAGTTTTAAGGTATATTTGAGTTCCTGGTGATTTAGTGGCGCCTGAACACCAACACATTTCATTTGCCATTTGGGCAGTGCACCATCACCTTAGAAAATATCGCATTGCAATCGGGCTCCTAGTTGATAGTTATGCGATCATGGGTTCAAGTATAAATAGGGCTCTCAGTTGATAGTGGTTATGTGGTTACAGGTTTAAGTTGGTTATATTGTCAAGAGAACCCAGTTTCATGCCACCAGAAAAGGAAACTTTATAAACCCCATATATAAGTTTGAGATCATAATCATAGGGAAAAACAGGGTGAAATTAGTATCATTAATCTCATTGTCCAAAACCTACATCAATTGTTGGGGTAGGAGCACTTTTAGGCGAGGAGGTGTCGATTACGGTGTGCACAAGCTGAAACACGATTCGGTACGAAAGCGATTGTAATTATTAAAGTCTTGCATGAAAGGAAGGTCGACTGAACCTTGTTTCGCTAAAAGCATATTTATCTCACGGGATTCGTGATAGACCCAGATCAAGCAAAGTTGAATATCACTTCTGATGGACCTAATTCAGGCAAAAAATGATGGAACCGGAGAAAATACTTATTGAACTACATTGGCAATTGTGTAATGTGATTATTCCAATTTTAGTTACTATTATTATCATACAAGTTAAAATGATAGTGATCATGTCTATTTTTCGATCAATTATTCATATAACTAGAAAAATAAATAAAAAGAAAAGTTGTTTAGTTCACTAAAAAAAGAATGATCTTTCTTAAGCTACAAAAATTTATTCGTATGCTATTTATATTGTATAGCGATGCTGCCAACTTTTTCTAAATAAGTTGTAATCAGAAATGAAATTCTGAATATCTTTGGCGTGTAGTAAATGATCAACCTTATTGTTTTAATTGGACATGTCACTCCAAGTATGAATGTGATATATATAAATATAAAACTCGAAACAAAAAAAAAGAAATAGGGATAAAAAAATGGAAAAAGAAAAAAAAAAGAAAAAGAATGATGGTATGTAAAAAAGACCAAGAAAAAGAAACAAGACTTGGTCATTGCGGCTTGGTAAGAAAAAAAAGAAATGCGAGAAGAAAAATATAGAACCGGGAAGAATAAAACAAACTGGAAAAAGGAAAAAAACAGTGGGAGGAAAAAAGAATAAGGGGAAATCGTGACCAGCATGTAACATTCTACACCCGACTTGACTACAAAGTTTGAGTTATAAGGCACTACATTCGTTGCCGGAGCAAAAATGATCGAATTAAAAAAATTCAAGCCATTTAACATCCAAATGCAAATATTATTAGCAAACATTATGATAAGTATACATTTTTGGGTCTTGAAACAGCCCGCTCGATGGAGTCTTGTATTCAGTTACTGTTTGGTATACAAATGGTAAAATTTAAGATAAAGATGAGTAAGTAAATTAGTTATTATGTCTAAGTAGAGTATTCTAAGTGATTCGCCATTTGGAGAATCCCTAGTTTTGGCGAACACTAGAGTTTGGCGGACTCTTTTGTTAAGTATCTGCCTATCCCAAATGTTTAGTTGAGACTTAGTTAGAACGTAACTAGACTACTGTAGATGATTAAACTCAAAACTTGTTAAGTGCTCTTAATCATGGGAATTAAAAGTGTTAGTGGAATTATTTGATTTTTCCATTAATCCTTGTCTTCGTTGCTTAAGTATATAAGGATAGCGTGGTTTTTCTAAACACCTTTACATCTTCTTCTTTCTTGATTTCCTCTATAAATCTTTGAAAAACCTAAGTTTAGAATAACATTTTCGAAGAAAAATTTTGCAGTGGTTAGCTATCATCTACATTATTACCAGCTTACTGGTAATTTTTGATGAACCCTTAAGATATTATTGAAGTAATTTACGTGTTTTTCGTACAACATGCATATATGTTAGAATGGTGTGTGAGGAAGGAAACTTCCTAATTTTAGATTAAGTGTTATTGATTGTTGCATGCATGTTAAGATTTGATAGAATGATGATCTGATATGTATAATTATTCTTCTTTTAGCTCAAGAAGCTAACGAGGGTCCCAGCGATAAAGGTAAAAGACTTGCTGTGTAGACTTGTACTAGAGTTTTTGGTGAGTTATTACTTCCATGTGTTGTAACTTCCATTGTTATATAAATTGTATAAGGTAAGTAACCTTATTCAATGATGCATGAATGGTATATGTATGGATAGTGGTTGTTTAGTGTCGTTAATTGAGTTTAGTCAGTCAGTGTTATGAAGTAAGCACCATCCTTCATGTTTAAGCCAATACCATCTATTTGTGATATATGAGAAATGTTCTGTGGTGATAGAGAAGAGGGGATATGTTTGTGTAGCCACTAGTAGGGCAACTATATTGTAAATTGGATTGGTAAGTCATGATAAAACATGCTAGTATGAATTAGAACGATATAAGGAGTTAATGGGGAGTACGCATGTGAATGAGACTATATGATATGTTTCTGACTCTGAATTCTGGGTATGTGGATGGCATGAGGATGAGTTTGTCTAAGTTGTGTTAAGTTGGTGTACTAATTTTGCTTGTGTTCTGTTAACACCATTGGGTGTATTATGATTATTATGTGAAACGCCTTCTAAAAGTTTTGGTATTATCATAAGAAATAGTATGTATGAATTCTATCTACTTTTAGGAACTCACTAAGTTCGTATGAACTTACCCCGTTGTCTTTTCCTTCTCAGGTGTGTTGATAGAAGGAAGACTTTCTGTTGAAGAGACTACACCAAAGCACTAATGCTATTGTGAGCTGTTTGTTTTGTCTTGTATCATTCATGACCTTCGGGGGTGGTGTATAAATGTATTTTTGAAACTAATATGTATAATGATATTTTATTTTGTTAAGAATTGTTTTTAAAAGAATCTTCTTAATTTCAATGCCTGGATTTAAATTAATATACTTAAATTTGTAAAATTTTACAAGCTTCCACTGAATGATTTGTTTAAAAACTGGTATGATTTTAAGTGTGACACATCATACTTAGATCTAAGTGTTGGGATAGGTTTGGCGTGTTACAGGTCTTATACGAGCTTACAGAAGCTCAAGACTATTTTGAGGTCAAACTAGGACTAAATTAAAAATTTTCAAAACATATCAATTGGGTCACACGATATTTAGGGCTTGATATCGCGATTTCAAAGACAGTAGCCAAACTTCCTAACCTGAGGACCAAATTGCAAAGTTTTCAAAAATGAAACAAGGTTGATATCGTGGTATCAGGGGTACGAGTATCGCAATTCGAGACTAGTCCACTAAGTCCTTATAAATCAACCTGCAACTTTGCAATTCAACTACCAATACCAAAATTCATTCTCAACCAACACATATAACTTTCCTTAACATTAATTCATTTACTTATCTATCTTATATAACATCATACCATAGCATCATTACTAACTAGCAAACCAATTAGTACCATTCATTTTAAACCTACATAATCATACTTAGAATCAACAAGTCCCTAACATTATAACCATTTCCAACATTTCAAACATTGCTATTCAATCATATTTCCATTACATAAATCATACCTTAAACAAACTATGGCAAACCATATATATATCAAACATATCATTTTTAAGACACAAAATTCAACATAACAAAACCTATTGAGTACATGCCAATCTAACAACAAACCGAAAACAAACAAACATGGCTAATTCTAAGACTATTAATTGGATGTTGAAGTCGATGCTTGGGATCAATAACTGAACCTAACTTGCACATGGAAAACAAATTGTACAATGAGCTAGTTGCTTATTTGTATATCTATGAATCAAGATAATATAAGCAACTTATGCAAATGCATACATTTAATTCAATTCAAATTCATAATATAGTACACATGCAATATATATACCAAGTTCTTCCATTATCTCATTTCTTATACTTTCATATCAATCAACATTAAAATTCGCAAGTTTCATAATCATTTCATTCTGCCATCATATATACATACTCAAATTTCATATCACAAAATTCATCATATACATAACCATTTAAGTACATAAATTATAAGCAGAACTACTCAATCTCATTTTCAGTTCCTTTAATCACTTCTGAGCTTATAATCTTATTGATTCAATTAGCCCTCAAGGCTTGTTTTTAGCTCATTTCACATACTGCCGTATTTTACATTTCATTCACATTCCATTTCATCCATTTACCATTAAACCAAATCACATGTTTTTAACCCTATTAACTTGACACGAACTTGGTACGGATGCACAAATCCATCATTCGAGTTACCCAGCAACGATGGTTCTATAACGATATATAATACCATCCTGTTTGTTCGACAACAATGATTTTTCTCAACTCAATCAATTAGTCACCTTGTGTTTCCCGAAAATGATCACTTATTATATATAATTGGAACGACGGAAATGTGCAAGTGTACACAATCGCAACAAGTAATAAAGTGACAAGTAAATGTCGAGTTATCGTACCCATAGGGACTGTGAAACGAATTATTTATGAATGTTGTTTAAAACACTTTGGTGAAGAAAAATATTTTTTTAGAAGAGGGTGATTAAAAGCTAAGATTTTAAACTAAGCAAACTAAATAAATAAATCTCAAATGCACGATTTCAGAATATGATTTAATCAAGATGACATAATTGTGTTGGATTAATTACATTTCTTTAATTTAGGGTTATTAAACTCATGTTTATGTTGTTATAAATAAATTCACGGCAACTCGGTAATTTGCTAACTTTTGAACATACTCACCTACACAAATCCATTCATCTCTTAACATATCCCTATGCTAATTCAAACGATTAAACAAATTTTAATAAGCAAACATGTTATTGCACATACATACTTATTAAATTGAACTAATCTTTTGCATATTCCTATGTCAATTCAAACGATTAATTAAATCTAATAAGCACATAAGAGACTATGTGAGGTAACAAGGTATCCTTACCTTGAAACAATTTAATCACAATAATCTTGCAAGTTATGCAAGGCAAATGTATCGCCAGATACAATGCTAATTTAACCTTCAGCTACCTTAGAAGAATAAACATGCACTGATTAAGTATTGTGTCAATTAATTAAAATTTCAATCCGTTTAAATAACTAATTCATTAGTTCCCTCACAATTATAATGCAAGAATAACTTAGGCATGATTTTACTTAATCAAGCATTTTACCGAGGCCTATAACATCATAAACATAATTTTAATAATTTAAGAGGACGAAATGAAATCAACCCAACACGAATTAAATTCAAGCTAAGTTGATTAAATTAACCATTCCAACAACGTAAATATTCATAAATGTGTTCATCACAAAAACAACAAAATTTAAGAGATAAGGAACAAGAATCAAATCCGGTGTTTTTCCGTGGCTTGACTAGGTTGCTCCGTTCTTCCTTCTTTGTTGTCCTTGCTGATCAAGGCTACTATGAACACTCAATTGCTGCTCCAAAATGGCTGAAGAAGATCCCTTTCTCAAGAGGAGAAATCGACAAAAGAGAAAGGAACTTTGAATGGGAAAATGAGAGAAAGTGGAGAGAAGAGAGAAAAGATGTGAATGAATGAGATATGTTTCAAATGATCAGCTTAAGGGGGTTTTTATAGCTGAAGAGGGCTGCTAAAAATAACTAAAATTAGCAGCCAAAGAGCCCTCCCTTGGCTGGCCACACATGTGGCAAGTTTGATGATTTCAAACTTGTTAAATTAAGCTTGGGGCAAATCTAGAAAGCCCCTATTTGTGCAGGGGTTTGAATGTTATTTGAACAAGTCTTTAAGGGCCTCTCTGCAAGATAAATAATCAGCCAATAAGCTGATTTGGGTCAGCACATGGGGCGGTTTTGGGTTATCCATTACTTGGTCAGTTCGATTCACTTGGTTCGGCTCAACTAGACCACTTTTCATAATTTATTAATAATAATTTATTAACCCAAATTAAATTGGATATAAATTAAAATTAATTATATTATGAATTAATACAAATAATTTTGGACCATCTTAGGCTAAAAATGAATTTTCCTTGCTACTTCAAATTACTTCTCGATTTTGTGCTTCTAGCTGTGACAACCCGAATTAGGGCCTAATCGGAATAGTGGTTTCGTGACCACAAATCCGAGATAGAAATAATTGTTTTATAAATATTTTGGGGTTTATGATATGATTGCATGATTGTGTGAAAATTTCGTGATGAAATTCTATGCCTAAAGTGTTTAAATTGAAAGTAGGGACTAAATCGAATAAGTTGCAAAATTTGCATACTAGAAATTTTAGTATGAAATTGTTTTGAAATATTTATTAGGAGGTCTTAAATAGCAATTCTACCAATTTTAAGTTCATGGACAAATTTAGGACATGGAAGGAATTTTGGAAAGTTTAGTAGTAAGGGTATTTTGGTCATTTTGATATTAAATGAAATAAAATGGGAAAAATAACACAAAATAGTCATCTTCCCCATTTAGTTGCTGCCGAAACTTCACTCTCTCCATAGCTAGGATTCTTCAACTTTCAAGCTCCATAGTAAGTGATTCTAAGCCCGCTTTTAATGTTCTTTACGCTTTTGGAATCCGGAAGCTCGATTAAGCTTATGCTAGTAATAATTTAACCTAGGGTTCATATTTGGAAAAATACCCATAGGTGAAATTTGTGTATTTTGATGTTTTATGATAGAATATGAGGTTTTAAATTGTGTTAAATAATTTGTGCTACTCGGTTTTAAGTGAAAACGAGTAAAAGCAGATAATCGGTAAAAATACCTAATGTTCATAACTATATGATAGAGTGGGAATTTGATGTTGTTGTAGAAGAGAAAATGTTCAGCATATCATAAAACATAAGAATAAGGGCTGAAATTAAATTCCGAGCCTAGGGGCAAAATTGTAATTTTGTAAAAGTTAGGGGCAAAATGTAATTTTTCTACAATGTGATTTTGGATTGAAATAAATAGTATGAGTATTAAATGAGCTAAATGTGTTATTATAGATCAAGAAAGGCTGAACCGACCTCGAGCTGGGAAAGAAAAAGTTTTGGACTAAATTGCAAAATTTCCATATTTTGCACCAAGGTAAGTTGTATGTAAATATTACAATAATTTCATGTACATTCTTATATTTCAGCCTATTATATAAATATACTAGCTGATGTTAAAATATAAATTGACTATGGGAAGAATGGAAATAAATATGAGAGAGAGATCCGGTTGAACATTCTGGAGAGATCGAATGAAATAGAGGGCGTAGCTAGGTCACATGTATGATCTTGAGTGCACATCATGTGTACAAGAAAGCTACGAGACACCCTGTAGTAGCTAGGTCACATGCGTGATACGAGATGTATCCCATGTAGACAAGAGAGCTACGTGAAAGATAAATGTAGCTAGGTCGCATGCGTGATTCCAAGTGAAGGACACCATGTAGACAAGAGAGCTACGTGAAAGATAAATGTAGCTAGGTCGCATGCGTGATTCCAAGTGAAGGACACCATGTAGACAAGAGAGCTACGAGACAAATCGGCTAGGTCGCATGAGTGGTACTAAGTGTTCCCCATGTGTACAAGAGAGCCGAACTAAATGAAGTATGATGGTGGGGTTGTGTCTTTGAAACCGTTAAATATCGAGGATTGATCCGAATTGTTCAACGGGATGGTTTTGTGGTGACATTGTGGTTTGGACCTACACTTATAGTGAATGAAATGTGGTGAAAATGAATTGTGGCATATACATATATACGATAAAATGAGGTTAGCATAAAGAATGTGTGAAAGAGTGAAATTAGTATTAAAACTGTTTTTAGATGGCAGCAGTGACGTGATTTTGAAAAATCACCAAAAATAGGAGGAATATAATTAGAGGTTGAATGAGATGTGAAATTAAAGCTTAATGAGTCTACTTTCATATAAAAGAAGCAGGGCAAGCAAAGGAATTCTATATTTTGAGATATTTACAATTGTAACTGACTTGCTCAGGATGAATACGTGATCCCCTGTTTCCACTTTGAAAAATCATTAAAAATTGTACAAAGCAAACTAAGAAATATAGTTTACATGCCTAAATTCCTTATTGAGACTAGTTTTAAATACAACAGACTTCAGGGTTGTTTGAGTTATGTACTGAGAGAAATTCAATTCGTAGTGGACAGAGGTCAGGCCAGTCGAGCTGTGTAACAGGGAAACTTTAACTAATAAACTGTACTAATCTGCTGAACCAAAAATTATAAAAAATTTAGCAAGAAGCTTTATGAGTCTAGATTCAGGAAATTTTACGGATATGAATTTCGAGTTTTGTAACTCGAGTTATGATTTATTTAGTGAATATGACACAGCAGAGATAGCTTAATCGAAGTGGAATAAGTAGTGAAGTTAAAGTAGACATACTTGAATTGTTGTGTAAACATGTTAGATTCTTAAATTAGTATTTACATACTACTTACTAAGCTATAAGCTTACTTCGTTTTCTCTCTTTTGTCTTATAGTGTTCTCCACTTGCTCAGAGTCAAGGATCGTGAAGATCTACCCGCACTATCATACTTTGGGGTATTTGAACTAAATGTTTTGAATTATGGCATGTATAGTAGGCAAAAAAATTATTTTGTTATGTGTCATAATTGTCTAGGTTTAAAATATTAGTTACAGTACTCGACCAGTTACTTTGTACAAGCCATAAAAGTTGGCTAATATTGTTCAAGATATATGTTAACGATGCATTATCAAATGGGATGACATATTTCTATCTTGGTATATGTTATGTTCGGTAATACCTTGTATCTGTTCCATGACAGTAGCGGGTAAGGGTGTTACATTTAGTGGTATCGAGCTATGGTTTAGTCGGTTCTCGGACTAATAAAGTGTGTGTAAAAGTCTAGCTATACATGCCATAAAAATATTGTGATAGTGTGGTGACTCCTGATTATTCTAAACTGTGTTTTATTTTAATATAGTAATGGATCCTGAAGGAACTGCGGTGATGATCTTTGCTAGTAATGCTGGCTCCCGCACAAGGGACCGCTACTGTGGAAAGTAGACACGAGACATTGGGACAAGGAGATGAGGCTCGGACGCCTTTCTCCAAATGATGAACAATTGGTATCTTGAATTTATTCGAGCAAATCCAAATGCTCAACCTCCTCCACCCCCTCCTATACCTCAGACGATTCCTGTAGCTGCTCAAGGTATAAATTTGGTAAGAATGAACAAGCCTCCGGTTGACAAGATTCGAAAACAAGGGGCCGAAGAGTTTAGAGCAAAGGTTGATGATGATCCCGAGAAAGCGGAATTCGGCTTGAAAATTCTACCGTGTATTTGATGAGCTCTCATGTACACCGAGGAATGCTTAAAGTGTCAGTATCACTTTTGAGAGATTGACCTACCACCGGTGGAAGACTTTGGTTGCAGTGGTGCCAAAAGAAAAGTTACTTGGGATTTCTTCCGGGAAGAATTTAGAAAGAAATACATAAGTCAGCAATTTATTGATCAAAAACGGAAGGAGTTCCTTGAATTGAAGCAAGGAAAATGTCATCGCAGAGTATGAACGCGAATTTGTAAGACTCAGCAAGTATGCCCTGGAATGTGTGTCCACCGAGGCCATTATGTGTAGAAGATTTGAAGATGGGCTGAATGAGGACATTAAAGTGTTTGTAGGATTTTGGAGTTGAAAGAATTTGTAGTATTGGTTGATCGAGCTCTTAAAGCCGAAGAATTGAACAAAGAAAGAAGAAAAGCTGCTATTGAGGCTCGAGATGTCAGAAAAAGACAGATAAGTAAGCCATTTCAATCTCAACCAAAGAGGTCCAAAGAGACAAACCCTCGAATGACAGTTTCAATTGGGGATTTACGCAGAGATCGTGGTAGAGCATATTCGGGGTCTAAAGCTCAAGCTACTTCGGTGGCAAGTGTGGGTAATGTGCGACCTAGAAAGCCCGAGTGTCAGCAATGTGGCAGGCAACATTATGGTGAGTGTTGGGGGACCGAGCGAGCTTGTTTCAGGTGCGGTTCTCGTGAGCATTTTATTAGAGACTGTCCGGAGAAGGTTAAAGAAGAAAGATTTCAGAGTGTTAGACAGAATACCACCGCTAGTAGAGGTAGACCACCGAGAAATACTGGAGGTGGGACTAGTAGTAGAACTGTGATGAAAGATTTAACGGCAAGATCAGAAGCTAGAGCACCTGCTAGAGCTTATGCTATACGTGCTCGAGAAGATGCATCATCTCCCGATGTCATTACTGGTACATTTTCTCTTTATGATACTATTGTTATTGCATTGATTGATCCTGGGTCCACCCATTCCTATATTTGCATGAATTTAGTATCCAATAAAAGTTGCTGTTGAATTCTTGAGTTTACGATTAAAGTGTCGAACCCTTAGGCCAATATGTGCTAGTTGACAAGGTTTGCAAGAATTGCCCATTAATGATTCAAGGTCACTGCTTTTCCGCCAACTTGATGTCTGTTACCATTTGGTGAGTTTGACGTTATCTTGGGAATGGACTGGTTAACATTGTATGATGCTAAGGTAGATTGTAAACAAAAGACACTAGAGTTAAAATGTGAAAATGGAGAAATTCTGTGGGTTGAAACAGACGAATCAAATAAATTGCCTATGGTGATTTCGCACATGTCTGCACAGAAATACATGAGAAAAGGGTGTGAAGCTTATCCGCTTATGTAATGAATGTTGAGATGTCTCAACTGAAATTTGAATCGATACCTATAGTCTGTGAGTTTCGGATGTATTTCGGAGGAATTGCAGGTTGCCTCCAAACAGAGAGATAGATTTTGCCATTGATTTGTTGCTGATCTTGCACCGATCTCGATTGCTCCATATAGAATGGCTCATGAATTAAAAGAATTGAAGGCTCGATTGCAGGAGTTAATGGACAAAGGATTTGTGAGACCGAGTTTCTCTCCACGGGTGCTCTGTATTATTCAGAAGAAGAAGGATGGTTCAATGAGACTTTGCATTGATTACCGTCGACTTAATAAGGTGACTATAAAGAACAAGTACCCATTGCCGAGGATTGATGATTTATTCGATCGGTTAAAGGGGCCACAGTGTTTTCAAAAATTGATTTGAGGTCCGGTTACTATCAATTTGAGAGTTAAGGAGTCGATGTCGAAAACCGCCTTTAGGACAAGGTATGGACATTATGAGTTTCGGTGATGCCTTTTGGCTTAACAAATGCTCCACCATATTTATGGACTTAATGAATCGGATTTTCCGGCCATATTTGGATAAGTTTGTAGTAGTGTTTATAGATGACATTTTAATTTATTCTCGAGATGAGTTTGAACATGCCGAACACTTGAGAACTATATTGCAGATCTTGAGAGAAAAGAAACTGCTTGCCAAGTTTAGTAAAAGTGAGTTCGCTTCGTGAAGTCGGATTTTTGGGGCAAATAGTCTCAGGTGATGGTATTCGGGTGGATCCAAGCAAGATTTCTGCGATCGTTGATTGGAAACCGCCCAAGAATGTATCTGAGGTTAGAAGCTTTTTAGGCTTGGCCGGATATTATAGGCGTTTTGTTGAAGGATTTTCGATAATTGCCTCTCCTATGACTAAATTGTTGCAGAAGAATGTTAAGTTTGAATGGACTGATAAATGTCAACAGAGTTTTGAAAAGTTGAAAGCACGATTGACTGAAGCACCAATTTTAGTACAACCCGAATCAGGAAAGGAGTTCGTAATTTATAGTGATGCATCATTGACAGGCCTTGGATGTGTGTTGATGCAAGAGGGCAAAGTAGTAGCTTATGCTTCGAGGCAGTTAAAACCGCATGAGAAGAACTATCCTACACATGATTTGGGCGGCATTTGTTGTTTTTGCCTTGAAGATTTGGCGACATTATTTATACGGTGAAAATGCGAATTTTTACCGATCACAAAAGTTTGAAGTACTTGATGAATCAAAAGGACCTAAATTTGCGACAGCGAAGATGGCTTGAATTATTAAAGGATTATGATCTAGTGATTGATTATCATCCGGGAAAAGCAAATGTAGTTGCTGACGCCTTGAGCAGAAAATTTCTTTTCACTTTGAGAGCCATGAACACGGGGTTAGCATTGTCTGATGACGGGTCAATTTTAGCAGAGATGAGAGCTAAACCGTTATTTCTCCAGTTGATTTGTGATGCTCAAAAGAATGATAGTGAGTTGCGGATCAAGAGAACTCAATGCGAATCAGGTTATGACTCAGATTTTCGAGTTGGACCAGATGACTGTTTGATGTTTCGAGACAGAATATGTGTGCCAAAAATGATAAATTGATTCGAAAATATTACATGAGGCGCACAATGGTGTTTATCGTTCACCACAGTAGCACAAAATGTATAATGATTTAAAGAAGTCTGTATTGGTGGCGGTATGAAAAGGGACATTTCGAATTTGTAACTAAGTGTTTGATCATCAACAAGTAAAAGTGAACATCAAGTAGCTTCAGGATTACTTCAACCGGTAATGGTGCTCGAGTGGAAATGGGACAAGATTACCATGGATTTTGTAACCGGTTTGCCTTTAACTCCTAAAAAGAAGGATCTTTGTTTGGGTAGTGGTTGATAGATTAACAAAGTCACCCACTTTATACCAAGACGCACCGATTACTCACTTGATAAATTAGCGAATTATATATTGCTGAAATTGTGAAGTTGCACGGAGTACCTATGTCTATAATATCGATAGAGATCCAAGATTTACCTCGAGATTTTGGAAAAAGTTACAAGAAGCTTTGGGTACAAAATTGAACTTTAGTACCGCATTTCATCCACAAACAGATGGTCAAACGGAAAGAGTAATCCGGTACTCAAGATATGCTTAGATCTTGTGTTTTAGAATTTGGAGGTAGTTGGGAGAAATATCTATCTTTGATTGAGTTTGCCTACAATAACAGTTATCAATCAAGTATACAAATGGCACCGTCTGAAGCCTTATATGGTCGTAAGTGTCGGACTCCTTTATATTGGACCGAGCTTAGTGAGAAAGCAGATTCACGGAGTTGATCTAGTTAAAGAAACCGAAGAGAAATTAAAAGTAATTCGGGATTGCTTGAAAGTCGCTTCAGATCGACAAAAGTCATATGCTGATTTAAAAGAAAAGAGATTGAATTTCAAGTGGGTGATAAAGTGTTCTTGAAGGTGTCACCATGGAAAAAGATTCGAGATTTAGTCGAAAAGGCAAGTTGAGTCGCGTTTTATTGGGCCGTCGAGATTCTCGAGAGAATTGGACCGATGGCATATCGGTTGGCCTTACCGGCAGAGTTAGAAAAGATTCATAACGTGTTTCATGTATCAATGTTGCGACGTTATCGTTCGATCCTTCACATGTGATTTCCCAACGAAATTGAGATTCGATCGGATATGACCTATGAGGAGGAACCAATAAAGATTTTGGCTCGAGAAGTTAAACAGTTAAGAAACAAAAGTATAGCCTTAGTGAAAGTATTGTGGCACGGACATGGGATAGAAGAGGCTACGTGGGAACTGAGGAAGCTATGAGGAAACAGTACCCAAACCTCTTCTACGGTAAGATTTTGAGGGACGAAAATCTCTAAAGGGGAGAATTGTGACAACCCGAATTAGGGCCTAATCGGAATAGTGGTTTCGTGACCACAAATCCGAGATAGAAATAATTGTTTTATAAATATTTTGGGGTTTATGATATGATTGCATGATTGTGTGAAAATTTCGTGATGAAATTCTATGCCTAAAGTGTTTAAATTGAAAGTAGGGACTAAATCGAATAAGTTGCAAAATTTGCATACTAGAAATTTTAGTATGAAATTGTTTTGAAATATTTATTAGGAGGTCTTAAATAGCAATTCTACCAATTTTAAGTTCATGGACAAATTTAGGACATGGAAGGAATTTTGGAAAGTTTAGTAGTAAGGGTATTTTGGTCATTTTGATATTAAATGAAATAAAATGGGAAAAATAACACAAAATAGTCATCTTCCCATTTAGTTGCTGCCGAAACTTCACTCTCTCCATAGCTAGGGATTCTTCAACTTTCAAGCTCCATAGTAAGTGATTCTAAGCCCCGTTTTTAATGTTCTTTACGTTTTTGGAATCCCGGAAGCTCGATTAAGCTTATGCTAGTAATAATTTAACCTAGGGTTCATATTTGGAAAAATACCCATAGGTGAAATTTGTGTATTTTGATGTTTTATGATAGAATATGAGGTTTTAAATTGTGTTAAATAATTTGTGCTACTCGGTTTTAAGTGAAAACGAGTAAAACGGCATAATCGGTAAAAATACCTAATGTTCATAACTATATGATAGAGTGGGAATTTGATGTTGTTGTAGAAGAGAAAATGTTCAGCATATCATAAAACATAAGAATAAGGGCTGAAATTAAATTCCGAGCCTAGGGGCAAAATTGTAATTTTGTAAAAGTTAGGGGCAAAATGTAATTTTTCTACAATGTGATTTTGGATTGAAATAAATAGTATGAGTATTAAATGAGCTAAATGTGTTATTATAGATCAAGAAAGGCGCAGGAACCGACCTCGAAGCGGGGAAAGAAAAAGTTTTGGACTAAATTGCAAAATTTCCATATTTTGCACCAAGGTAAGTTGTATGTAAATATTACAATAATTTCATGTACATTCTTATATTTCAGCCTATTATATAAATATACTAGCTGATGTTAAAATATAAATTGACTATGGGAAGAATGGAAATAAATACAGAGAGAGATCCGGTTGAACATTCGGAGAGATCGAATGAAATAGAGGGCGTAGCTAGGTCACATGTATGATGCTGAGTGCACATCATGTGTACAAGAAAGCTACGAGACACCCTGTAGTAGCTAGGTCACATGCGTGATACGAGATGTATCCCATGTAGACAAGAGAGCTACGTGAAAGATAAATGTAGCTAGGTCGCATGCGTGATTCCAAGTGAAGGACACCATGTAGACAAGAGAGCTACGTGAAAGATAAATGTAGCTAGGTCGCATGCGTGATTCCAAGTGAAGGACACCATGTAGACAAGAGAGCTACGAGACAAATCGGCTAGGTCGCATGAGTGGTACTAAGTGTTCCCCATGTGTACAAGAGAGCCGAACTAAATGAAGTATGATGGTGGGTGTGTCTTTGAAACCGTTAAATATCGAGGATTGATCCGAATTGTTCAACGGGATGGTTTTGTGGTGACATTGTGGTTTGGACCTACACTTATAGTGAATGAAATGTGGTGAAAATGAATTGTGGCATATACATATATACGATAAAATGAGGTTAGCATAAAGAATGTGTGAAAGAGTGAAATTAGTATTAAAACTGTTTTTAGATGGCAGCAGTGACGTGATTTTGAAAAATCACCAAAAATAGGAGGAATATAATTAGAGGTTGAATGAGATGTGAAATTAAAGCTTAATGAGTCTACTTTCATATAAAAGAAGCAGGGCAAGCAAAGGAATTCTATATTTTGAGATATTTACAATTGTAACTGACTTGCTCAGGATGAATACGTGATCCCCTGTTTCCACTTTGAAAACTCATTAAAAATTGTACAAAGCAAACTAAGAAATATAGTTTACATGCCTAAATTCCTTATTGAGACTAGTTTTAAATACAACAGACTTCAGGGTTGTTTGAGTTATGTACTGAGAGAAATTCAATTCGTAGTGGACAGAGGTCAGGCCAGTCGAGCTGTGTAACAGGGGAAACTTTAACTAATAAACTGTACTAATCTGCTGAACCAAAATTATAAAAAAATTTAGCAAGAAGCTTTATGAGTCTAGATTCAGGGAAATTTTACGGATATGAATTTTGAGTTTTGTAACTCGAGTTATGATTTATTTAGTGAATATGACACAGCAGAGACAGCTTAATCAAGTGGAATAAGTAGTGAAGTTAAAGTAGACATACTTGAATTGTTGTGTAAACATGTTAGATTCTTAAATTAGTATTTACATACTACTTACTAAGCTATAAGCTTACTTCGTTTTCTCTCTTTTGTCTTATAGTGTTCTCCAGCTTGCTCAGAGTCAAGGATCGTGAAGATCTACCGCACTATCATACTTTGGGGTATTTGAACTAAATGTTTTGAATTATGGCATGTATAGTAGGCAAAAAATTATTTTGTTATGTGTCATAATTGTCTAGGTTTAAAATATTAGTTACAAGATTTCGACCAGTTACTTTGTACAAGCCATAAAAGTTGGCTAATATTGTTCAAGATATATGTTATACGATGCATTATCAAATGGGATGACATATTTCTATCTTGGTATATGTTATGTTCGGTAATACCTTGTATCCATTAAATGACAGTAACGGTAAGGGTGTTACACTAGCAGTGTCTGCCGAGCCATTTTTTGCCCTTTGTGCAAATCTGTTGAAAATAACCAAAATTCACCAAAATTAATTATAAAATTAATTAAAATTCTACATGTTCATATTTTAAGTACAGTTTAATTATTTTTTAAAAATTAATTATTTACTGACAGGAATTTTATCGAAACTACATGAATTTAAGTTAAAAAGGGCATGAAAAAGTGTGTAAAATTGTGTTTACAATAATCTACTGTCTCGGGTTGCCCGACAATGATGGCTATCCATAATACTCTGACCCTATGCCATGCCAATTATATTCGATTTAGTCCGAACAATTCATAAGGTATTAAACTTCCAATTCAGTACATATAGTTTAATTTACAATTCCTCAATCTCAATTAATCATTATTTCATAATTTCAAAGCATCTACAATATGTTTCAATACAATTTCATGCCAATTATCATATATCAAGTGAATCATAAAATTTTTATTTTATTCAATTGAGTCCATGTCTCGGAAATCAATCTCAAATACATTGATCAACTCAAGTAATAACCAATAACTCTTCATATAGTGCAAAATGGCATGCATAACTGGAAAATAAATAGTTCTTGAATCATAGAAATATAATCTGGAAATTCTGAGCTATTCGTCGACAACTTTGGATTTTCTTTTCCCTCTCGACGAATCTAGGTCAACGTTAGCTACGAATTAACATAAAAAATAGTAATATTAATAATCAACCAATTCTCAATAAATTACCAAGTTATACAAATTTAGTCCCTAAAATCAAGACTAACCTAACTTTCAATTTAAAGCTCCAATTTGAAATTTGATTTCACTATTACTCATTAGGGACCTCTTATTTACTATTCTTGCTTTCAATTTTATAATTTATTTAATTTGGTCCATAATGTATGAAATTATCAATTAAGTTTTACAATTTAGTTCTTTTTCACATCTAAGCTTAAAACCTATCAATTTAACACCTAAAACTTTCAATTCCTAACAATGATGTCTTTCAAAATTTTAATAGTTTTACAAATCGGTACATGGTCCAGCTAAATCAAGCTCTCTTGACCTCAAAAACATAAAAATTGCAAGAAAAGGACTAAATTACACTAACCAATTTGTTGATTAAAACCTTGAAAAACAATAATGGCGTCCCTTCTTTAGGTTTCGGTGCTTAGGCTATTTGGAGAAGATGGCAAACTTCACTCTCCATCCACAAAGTTTGTCTTTTATAGTTAGATTTAGAATATAATTAGTTGATTGACCTTAATTCAATTATAATACTTAATTTAATTAAACTAATAATATCATAATTATATCGTCCACATTCTAATGTTTATACATGGTTTAATTACTATTTTAGGCCTTTGGTTAATTGCAGTTTAAGTCCTCAATTCACTTTCGAATTAAAAAGCTATAACAATTGGACTTTACAATTTAGTCTTTGGGCCATAATTAAACACTAATTCTGCTAAATTACTTATCCAAAATTCAATTCACATATATAACAAATAAATAAATATTTTTATTAAATATTTAAAGTTTAGGGGTTAGGCGAAAATGAGCTCCCAAAACTACCTTTTTTGACACCACTGTAAACTGGGTTGTTACAATTCTCCCCCTTTTAAGAAATTTCGTCCTTGAAATTTACTTGGAAAGAGGTGGGGATACTAGGATCTTTTTGTCTCTTCTGGTTACCAGGTCATTTTTTCTACACTATAACAGTGCCATAAAACTTTCACAAGTGGCACACGTTTATTCCTTAACTTATTCACTTCTCGAGATAAGATTTCTACTGATTCTTTTTCATAAGACAAATCAGGCTGAATTTCAATTTCCTTCACCAAAATGTCATGAGATGGATTAGAACGATACCAACTGAGTATGGATACATGGAATATGTTGTGACTATTGCGATTCCGGTGGTAGGGCTAGGCGATACGCAATTGGCCAAACTTTCTCAATGATTTCATATGCCCTGTTATACCTAGAACTCAATTTCCCTTTATAGCCAAAACGTAAGACTTTCTTCCATGGGGAAACCTTCAGGAACACTTTATCAACCACCTAATACTTGATATCTCTCCAGTTCAAATCAACATATGATTTTTGCCTATCAGATGTTGCTTTTAACCTATCCCTAATAAGCTTTACTATGCTTTCAGTTTCTTGAATCATATTCACTCCGACAATTCTCCTTTCACTCAATTTTGACCAACAAATAGGCATTCTACACCTAAGAACATATAAAGCTTCATACAGAGCCATTTGAATACTCGACTAAAAATTGTTATTATACACAAATTTGACCAATGAAAAATAACGTTCTCAGCCAGATTCAAAATTAATAACATAGGCTTGAAGCATGTCTTCCAATATTTGAATTACTCATTCTGATTAACCATCAGATTGAGGATGGAATGCTCTGCTGAATTTCAATATAACATCCCAAATTAGGGTCTAGTAAAAAAAATGGTTTTGAAACCACAAATTCGAAGTAGAAATAATTATTTTATGATTATTTGATGATCCATGATATGATTTCATGTTTGTGTGAAATTTCCATGAAGAAATTTTATGCCTAAAGTGTCCAATTTGAAGTTAGGGACTAAATTGAATAAGTTGTAAAACTTGAGCTCTAGAAGCTTTAAGCATGAAATTGCTATGGATTATTAATTAGAGTTCCTTAAATATTAATTTGACCAAGTTCTAAAATTTTGGACAAAAATGGGCATGAATAGGAAAAATTTGAAAGAAAGGCCTTAAGGGCATTTTTGTCATTTGGTTAAGAAAAGAAAAAAGAGAAAAAAAAAGTAAAATCTTCCTCCCTCATTGCTGAAAACCCTAAGGAGCCATAGCTAGGGTTTTGTTCATTCTTTCAAGCTCAATAGTAAGTACATCCTACCTTGTTTTTTATGTTCTTTATGTTTTTGAGATCCTTGAAGCATGATCTAGCTATTTCTACCATTATTTTGAGTTAGGGTTCATGTTCAAAAACTTACCCATGTGTGACATGCATGACATTTTATGTTTAATGGAGGAATATGAAAGTTTGATGTGTGTTTAACATCTTTTACTAAGTGATTTTTGATGGAAATGCATGAAAATGACCTATTTTTTAAAGTTGTAAAATGGATAGTAAATATGTGAAATAAAGAAAAATGTGGGCTGCTAGGAAGAAAATGCATGCATTTCATTTTACGAGCCTAAGGACCAATTTGTAAATAAGTGAAAAGTTAGGGTAAAAAGTTAATTTTACCAAAGTATGTGTTAAGGGTCGATTCGAACAATGTGTGTATTAAATAAGTTAAATTTGACATTATAGATCAAGAAAAACGTGATTTGGATCTTGATCGGGGGAAAAATAAAGTTTACGAAGACTAGGCTCGTTTTCATCATTTTGTGTCGAGGTAAGTTCATATACAAATAACGTGATGTTATGTTATATTTTCAATGATTGAATATTATGTGAATTTAAATTTTTTAATGCTATTATGAGTTATGCTTTGATTGCTCAATGAGTAAGTGATTGGTATTATGGATATGGAGATCGACATTGTGAGCAAGCTTGATAGAGATGTGATATCGAAAAATCTTGTTTGAACCTTAGGAATAGTTTAGGATATAAGTGACATGTCACTAGGAATGATGTGATTTATGAGCTCATGAGATATGTGATATATGTTTATGTGGTTCCAAGTGCTGGTCTTGTATGTCCTACCGGTGGCTGGGTAATCCGGCATGTGTTGTGGATACCTGACAGCTTGTGTGAGCAGCCTATGTAGCTATGTCATGACCGACAGCTTGTGTGAGCAGACCCGTGAGTAGCTCGAGAATGAGCATTTATATGTTATGTGATATGAGGTAGCTTTAGCTACGTATGTGGCACTTATATGCAAGCTTTCCGTGTATCCAATAGTATTTTAAGTGTTCAACGGGTAAATTATCGAGTAACTTGACAGAAGACCCAAGGGGTAAGTCAATGAGAAGAATGAGTAAGAGATTATGTTATGAGTTGACACAGGTATGTATATCAAACTCATGAGTAATGCCTTGGTATGTGTTTAACTTATTACAAAGTTGTTTATGTGATGAGTAAGTTTAAGTGATTTGATGAAATACAAATTATGTTTATTATGTTAAATGTATGTTAAATACTTGTTTAGATAGCATGTTATTTGCATATGGACTTACTAAGCTTTAATGCTTACCCCCTTCCTTTCCATCTTTTATAGTGTCGCCAAGCTAGCTTGGGGATAGAAGGACGTCGGAGACTTGATTGCACTATCAATTGGACATTTTAGGTATAGTTAGTCTCAACATTTTGAGTAAGGCATGTATAGGGGACTTGGTCATTTTGTTATGTGTCATATTGATTAGCCAAATGAGTTGGCTTATGATGGTATTATGATTCATTTTGTATAAGGCCATGAGATATGGCTTATAATTGCTCCTTGGGTTGTAACCCTAATTGTTTATGCATAAATGCAATGTATTTATGCTATGTGGTGTGGTTGGTGGTTACTTGTTGGTAATGGATGTGATAAATGGCACATATGCTTAAGGAATGAATTGGGATTAATAGGTATGACCATGTTCATGGTATAATTGAGTAGGTTGAAGGTAGGTTTATAAGGATGATTAAATATGAAATTAGTGTGGAATGCCATATGAAAGCATGATGGTTTGAGTATGTGATATGTTGACATTACAAAGTAATGGATTACTCATGATTGTGAGTATTTGAGTGACTAAATATACTATGTTGCATGATATCAAAAATGTATAAGTGAGTGAACATTTAAGGGTGGCAAATGGCTTGGAAATTAGCCTAGAATTTTTCCACACGGGTAAACACACGGGCATGTGTCTAGGCCGTGTGTGACACACAGTCTTCCTCATGGGTGTGTGATTCAGCCGTGTGTCCCCTGCACCCTAATTAGGCAAATCAGAATGCCCAGTAGTAAACACACGGGCAGAGACACGACCGTGTGTCTCAGCCGTGTGAAGGACACGATCCTAGGACATGGGCGTGTGCCCAGGCCGTGTGAAGTCTGCACTTAATTTTTTTGAATTTAATTCGCCACACAGTCTAAGCACCGGGCGTGTGACTTGGCAGTGTGACCCTAATTGAGTTGATGACGTCATAAACAGAGAGTTACACGGGCAGAGGACACAGGCGTGTATGACTACACGGCCTACCCACACGAGCGTGTGACCCTGTTTCATGAAAATTTTCTAAGTTTTCCCAAAGTTTTCTAAAGTTCTCAGTTTAATATCGAACTACTCCTGATGTATGTTTTGGGCTTCGTAGGCCCATATGACGGACAATTTGCATATGTATGAATGGAATTGAATTGAAAGAAATTTTATGGCTCGGCTTTGTATGTTGCTTGTGTTTAAGTCCAGTGATGCCTCGTATCCTGTCTCGACGTCGGACTCGGGTAAGAGGTGTTACATTCAATCTTATACCAAAAGATTCGTCCAATTGTTTCCATAATCTCAAGGTAAAATGAGGGTCTTGGTCGGAGATAATAGACAAAGGCACGCTGTGAAGTCTAACTATCTTGTGAATATAAACTTCAGCTAGCTTTTGAAGTGACCAATCAGTTCTCACTGCTAGAAAATGAGAACTTCGTTAGTCGATCAACTATTACCTAAATGGCATTTATTTTATTTAGTGCAGTTGACAAACTAACTACGAAATCCAGTATGATTCGTTCCCATCTCCATTCTGAAATAACTTGTAACAAACTAGTCGGAACTTGATGTTCGGTCTTCATCCATTGACAAGTTAGACATTTAGTGGCATATCCAATGATTTCCTTTTTCAATTTGAGCCACCAATATGATTCTCGCAAGTCACGATGCATTTTAGCACCACCAAGATGTATAAAAAAGGGGCTATCATGAGCCTCATGTAAAACCAATTCTTTCAATTCAGCAACATTAGAAACACATAACTAATTACGGAACCTAAGGTAATCGTTTTCATCTATGCTTAAATTTTCAACAATGCCTTACTGGACTAGCTCTTTTTTGTCAGACAACTTAGCATCAATAAGTTGTGCCTCCTTTGTCTGCTTAAAGAACATGGGTTTGATTCTCAATTAAGCTAACAGGTTGCCATCATTGCCAATACTGAGCTGAGTAAACATTTGTAACAACCCAATTTTGTGTCTAGTCGGAGCAGTGGTTTTAGGACCACAAATTCGATGCAGAAAAATTTATTTTTCTTATATTTTTATGGTCTACAGTTTTATGGAATGATTCTGTGAAAATTTAATTCAAAAATTTTGACGTTTGAGCACTCAATATAGTAAAAAGGACTAAATTGCAAAAAAGTGCAAAACTTAAGTTCTAAAAGCTAGAGGTGTTTAATTGGTATGAAATTTTAAATTGAAGGTCCTTAGATGGTAATTAGACCATTTGTTAAGTTAGTGGACAAAAATGGACATGAAGTAAGAGAAATTTTATGTTTTAAGAAAATGGCATTTTGGTCATTTGGTAATTAAATGAATTAAAAAGCAAAAATCAAGCCGAAATCTTGTCCATCTTCTTCTCCCATGGCCAAAATTCTCAAAAGAGGGCATAGCTGGGGTTTTTTCATCTTCCAAGCTCGATTGTAAGTCTGTTCTAGCCCCGTTTTTAATGATTTTCATGTTTTTGAGATCCTTGCAACCTAATCTAGCTTATTCAAGGACTAATTTGAAAGAAAGATGAAGTTTAAAATTTTAACCATATTAGATATTTGTGTATTTTGATGTCTAATAGTAGAAAATGCATGTTTGGTGTTAGATAAACAACATTTCTAGGTGATTTTTGATGAAAATGTCAAAAAAGACCTATTTGTAAAAGTTACAAAAATGAGTAGTAAAAGTGTGATTAAATGAAAAATGTGGGCTGGTATGAGTGTGAAAATGGTTCAGCTAGGCTTGGGTTTTGAATAAATTGAATATATTTCATTTTACGAGCTTAGGAACTAAATTGTAAAAATGTAAAACATTAGGGGTAAGAATGTATTTTTTGCCATAATATGATTTTTGGACTGAATTGAATAATGTGAGTATTAATAAGCTAAATTTGTTATTATAGATCAAGAAAAAAAAAGGTTTGGACCTAGATCAGGGGAAAAACGAAGTGTTTAATGATTAGGTCTCATTCCTACTATTTTTGTACCGGGGTAAGTTCGTTTGTAAATAATGCATTGTTATATTTATGTTTTAAATGCTTTAATATTGTATGAATTGTGATTGACTCTTTGGATGCATTCAACAAAGTTTTTGACAAGCGAGAAATCCCAATTGAACCTTAGGAATAGAATAAGATACGAGTGACATGTCACTAGGAACCTATGTGTATATACGATTATGTAATCCGGGTGCTGGTCTCATACGTCCTACCAGTGGCTGGGTAGTCCGGCATGTGTTGCGGATACCTGATAGCTTGTGTAAGCAGTACTGTGTAGCTACGTCCTGACTGATAGGTTGTACGAGCAGGCCCATGAATAGCTCGAAAACGAGCATATATATATTATGAGATGTGAAGTAGCTTTAGCTACATATATGACACTTATGTGCAAAATTTCTGAGTACCCATTAATATTTCGAGTGTTCAATGGGAATGTCAAAGTTGTGAAAGACTATGGTTATGTTTCGAGTTGGTACAAGTATGTACGTAACACTCATACGTAATGAGCTCGATATGTGATAAAACCTTGGTAAGGTTGTGATTGAGTAAGTTATGACTAATAAGATTTTAATAACATTCATGCTAATTTTCATCATGTTAATTGTATGTTAAATGTGTGGTTATGATGCTTATTGTTTATAGAGGAACTTACTAAGCTTTATATCTTACTCCCCTTCCTTTCCTTTGTCTCATAGCGTCACCAAGCTAGCTCAGGGATCGGAGATCGTCGGACATCCACTCACACAATCAACAATTATTTTGGTACCAATAATTTCAACATTTTGAGTTATGGCATGTATAGGGGACTTGGTCATTTTGTTATGTGTCATAATTGATTTGGCCAAATGTGTTGGCTTATATTGGTTGAAAGTTCATTTTGTATAAGGCCATTTGGAATTGGCTACTATTGGTATAAGCAATTTATATGATGATGCCTTTCATGGATGTGAGAATTTACTTGATTGAGTTGATAAGTATATGTTGTTTGTGCATGATAGATGGTAGCATGTGAATGATGTGTTGATATCTTGGTTGTGGCTGGTTTGGTTGTATGTAAGTGTTTGGATTGGTGCTATGTTGTGTTGTGTAGGTGTGTGCAACAAAGGGTGGCAAAATGGCTTGGTAAATAGCCTTATTTTTGTCCATACGGGTAGGCACACAGGCGTGTGTCTAGGCCGTGTGTGACACACAGCTTGCCCCACGGGCATGTGTTTAGGCCGTGTGTCCCTTGCGCCTTAATTTTTCAAAATAGAATGCTCAGAATTGAGCACACAGGTAGAAACACGGCTGTTTGTCTCAGCTGTGTGGATGACACGGCCTCAGGCACGGGCGTGTGTCCTGAACGTGTGAAGTTTGCACCTATTTAATGAAAAATCATGAATTTTAAATCGACTACATGGCCTAGCACACGGGCGTGTGACTTGGCCGTGTGTCTTCAACTTGTTCTTGGGTGACAAGCAGAGAGTTACACAGGTTAGGGACACGGGCGTGTGTGAGCACACGGCCTGCCCACACGGGCGTGTCCCATACCCACACGGGCGTGTGACCCCTGTTTAATGAAAATTTTTCTAAGTGTTGCAAAATTTTCTAAAGTTCTCCATTTTGTCCCAAACCATTTCCAAAGCATGTTTTGGGCCTCGTAGGCTCGTATTAGGGACTTTATGATTAAAAAAATGGTTTTAATTTAGACAAAAATTCATGGCTCGGACATGTATGTTTGCTTGTGTTTAAGTTTGGTAATACCTCGTACCCTATTTCAGTATCGAATACGGGTAAAGGGGTGTAACAACATTACTCACAATTCAATCGCTGCCTTCCTATTCAAAACATTAGCTACAACATTTGCTTTTCCAAGATGAAAATCAATCACACAATCGTAGTCTTTCAACAGCTCAGCCCAACAAAGTTGTCTCAAATACAACTCCTTTTGGGATAAAAGGTATTTGAGACTATTGTGTTTGGTATAAATATGACACTTTTGTCCATACTGGTAGTTCCTCTAGGTCTTTAACACAAACACAACAACAAACTCTAAATCATGCATCAAGTAATTGTGTTCATGTGGTTTTAATTGCTAAGATGGATATGCAATCACCTTACCATTCTACATCAATGTAACACCCCAAACTCGGCTAGGAAGGTTTGACCCGAATTCGATGTGCCACATTATCCACCGAAGTGACTCTCCGTTAACTTTTAACCTAACCTCTAACACCCCATTTATACATATCACGCGAACATAGTGTTAATCATCAACAAAGTAGAGAAAAACACATACATAAAGCATAAAGGTTCGCATGCAAAACACATCAGAGTTCACTACTACTTGAAACAATAATTACAAAAAATTAGAAGTATTTATAGGTTCGCATCACACTTAAAGGCTTCACATCACAATTAGACATAGCTCGCATGCCTTATTATCACAAGAGATCACAGTCCAACACACAAAAATAGATTCATAGATTAACATAGGCTCGCACAAAGCATAAGCTCGCAAAACACAAGAACTCGTATACAATGATTTTTAAATCTTAAGTTCACAAAAACACTAATAATTCACTTAACACCTAAATTTCTCATACATCGTAGATTCATTAATTATCAGACTTCACAAATAAGGAAAACATGCATGCAAAAGACTATCACACTTAAACAAGGTTCGCATAAATTCATGGCTTCACACACATGTAAGGGTTCGCAAAGCTAAAGGTACACATGTAAATATGGTAAATATATCTAGGGTTTTGCATGTAATAATACTAACACTATAAGTGTATGCAAGTAATTTACAAATAGATGTGCATGAATATCATCGATTTATTACTTACAAAGCAGAAGTCAAAATCCATAAAAAGTTTGTAGAAATAGAGTAAACTTGATAACATAGCATATTGTACTTTTATACTAAGAAAATAATTCGAAAACCAATTAATTGTAACACCTCTAACCCGTATCCATCGTCGGAATAGGGTTACAGAGCATTACCGTAAAACCATAACTTAAAAACATACATTTCCAATCATTTCATTAAACATATCAAAGTCCATTCATACACATGCGTATCGTCCCTTAATCGAGCCTTTGAGGCCCAAGAAACACTTTAGAAACAATTCGAGACTAAATTAGAAACATTTAGAACTTCATAAAAAAAGATAGAATATTTCATACTACAGGGATCACACGGCCGTGTGCCTTACACGGTTGAGACACATGCCCGTGTCTCAGGCCATGTAACTGCCTGACTTGCTACCCATTGAAACTTACAGGGGACACATGACCGTGTTGCATGGCCATGTGTCACATATGGCAGAGGCACACGCTTGTATCTTAGGCCGTGTAGAAAAGAAATAGGCCAAATTCAAGCCATTTCTTTCACCCAAGTCAAGTACACACCTACAAGCCATTTGCACACACAATCAAACATTAAAACATACCTAAAACATGCATAATAAAACCAATTCGAATGACCAAATTTCATTCAACCAATATGCCGTATAAGACACCTCAAAAGCAAGCATTCAACTTATAACACCCCCACCCGTATCCAACTCCGGGACAGGGTTCGAGGCATTATTGGACTTAAACATTCACAAACATACAAAACCGGGTCACCAAATTTTTCCTAAAATTAAAAATTTTCAAACATATGCATATCGTCCCTTATACAAGTCTTTGAAGCCTATAACATACATCGGGGTGGTTCGGGACTAAACCGAGAACTTTGAAAATCTTTGGGCAACTTAATCAATTTTCATGCTTTAGAGAGTCACATGCCCATGTGGGTTAGGCCGTGTGGTCGTACACGTCCATGTGGCTTGGGACACGCCCGTGTCCTCAGCCCGTGTAACTCTCTATTTGTGATGTCAGCAACAGTTTAAGGGCACACAGCCGAGGCACACGCCCAAGGCCCGAGGCTGTGTCCTCCACACGGCTGAGACACATGGCCGGTCTCTACCTGTGTGGTCAAGACTTAGGATAACTTCCAAGCCTTTCTATCATTTTTACAAGCACACACATAATGATTTCAATGGCATTCATCATTAGCTTGTTATTATGCATTAGTTCCACCTACTCATGGTAAACTAGTCTAGCTACATCACAAGACATTAACACATTTCATGGATAAATAGGCTTACAAGTCAAAATCATTATAAGCCACATCTCATGGCTAAAATCAACAAATCAATATAAGCCAATACATTTGGCTAATCACAACAACATCCATCATAGAAAAACTAAGTCCCTATACATGCCACTCACATGAAAACATTTAACTTACACATGTCAATACTCCACGGATAATTGCACGATAGTGTGATACTACCTCCGACGATCTCCAACCCCGAGCTAACCTGATAAAACTAAAAGAAATGGAAAGGAGGGAGTAAGCTGTACGCTTAGAAAGCTTGTAACACCCCTAACATGTAACCATCATCGGATTAGGGTTACGAGGCATTACCAGACAGACAGAACATTTCAGACCAATTCAGAATCACATAACATTAATACAAATGCAATCATCAACTATTCATTCCTTAAGATGGTCTACAAAACCTAAAACATACTTTTAGGAACAGTCAGAACTAAATCAAACAAATTTGTAAATTTGAAAACTCAAAAAATTTCTCAATTCTGTTGAGGTCACACGCATGTGTGACCAGGCCGTGTGCCTCCCATGGGCACTAGACACGCCCATGTAAACCAACCGTGCCACAACATAGCATACATACTGACTTTCACCCACAGCTGACAGACACGCCCGTGTGTTATGGCCGTGTGATACTTAGCTAGCTACTGACTTAAGCCCACGACATATGACACGCCTGTGCTCTTTGACCGTGTGGCACCATACAGGCTTGGTTTAAGCCAATTTGCCACCCCTTTATGGGTCATTCCTACAAGCCAAATTAAACAACATTTGTAGCTAAATTTTCAACCAATTCCATGCTCATAACATGCTTCATTATAACTACATCATATTAGATCATAAAACATTACAAGCATACATCATTTGGTCATCATCAACACAAAACCAAAACTATGTACAACATATCATTTGCTAGCCAACTCTCATCGCATAATATATATATACATATCAAAACTTATATACCTAGACCTTCTAGTCTATACATGCCATACTTAAAATATTTACACTTTCAAAAGTACCAAAATGAGTTTGATAGTATGGTGACGATCCTCGACTATCCCTGAACCTTCAGTAGCTACGATAACTGTAAAACTGACAGAAATCACACAGAATAAGCTACAAAGAGCTTAATAAGCCAATTATAAGTGGTCTAACTATTAAAGCACATAAAATAAAAATCCATAGCAAGAATTCATAATCATTTCTCATGGAAACTCATGAGCCTAACCATGCTCATATTCTTGTATACATATCATATTTCATTTCCATGATTTCATACATACTTCACATTCATATATTTCGCAGAAAAAGAATCCTTCATATTCAAAAATTTAGTACGATATAAACGTACTTGTATAAATTATACATTTCATATATTCATTCCCATATCTCGTACTCTATCATCAGGCAATTAAAAAATGATACAGATATTCATAGACAAGTACAATGCCGACGTCCCAGATTTGGTTTACATGTAATTCAGTATCGATGCCTCTGTCCCAGACAGGGTCTTACACAAAATCAGATATGATGCCGATGTCCTAGACATGGTCTTACACTTAAATCTCAAATCGAGGCCTGTGCCCCAGACATGGTCTTACACGACATCTCAGATTGATGTCAATGTTTCTTTAAAGACATACTGGCCTTTTCAATACTAACATCTTATCGGAATTTTCTCATAATTCATTCATCAGGCTCTCAAGGCCGATCAATACAAATTATCATTTATCTGTACAGGATTTAATCAATTTAACTCGTAATTGTACTTTGACTTACCTCGTACGGATTTCAGATGGAAACGAGTTGTCTAATCAACTATTTTGGATTTCCCTCGATTTAAGTCCGATTTTCTTTGTTCTTGATCTAATACAATTCAAATTCAACCATTCAATCATTCATTTCATTCAAAATAATCCATGAACACATATTTAGGGCACTTTGCATTTTAGCCCTTACATTTTCACACTTTGACGATTCAATCTATTTTTCACAAAATCACAAATAGGCAAAATTCACAAAGACTATAGCTTGGCCGAATATACATAGCTTCCATATAAGCCCAATTAACATATTTAATTCACAATTTAGTCCTTCAAAACCTCATTTTCACAATTTAGCCCAAAAAGCAATATTCCATTAAAATTTCAAGAACAAAACATGATAATTTCACATTTATCTTTCATAATCCATGTAAAAACATTACAAAGCCCATAATATCATCAATGGCACATTTCATAATCTTCAACAGAAGAAATTCAGACATGGGTTTTGAAGAACGCGAAGCAACGATCACAGAAACGTAGAAATTATCAAAAACATAACAGAAATCACTTACCAAATCAAGCTAACCATGGCCGAATTTTCAACAAGCTTATATATTTTCCTTTTGATTTTTGGCAAAAAACAAGGGTGATAATGGCTTTAGTATCATGTTTTCATTTTATTTAATTAACATAATTTCACCTTTTACCATTTCGCCCTTGGCATATATCATTGAATTTTTACCAACTAATGTCCATCATTGTCCACCATTAATATAACATGCAAGGACCCATATTTAAAAGCCAAATCCAATTAACCCCATTAACAATTAGCATGCAACTTTTGCACTTTACGCGATTAAGTCATTTTTCATAATTAAGCACAGAATGAGACAAATTAAATCACAAAAATTTCACCGATGCAAATTCACATATCTCTGACACAGAAAATAATATTAAAATATTTTTCAGACTCGAATTTGTGGTCCCGAAACCACTATTCCAACTAGAGTCTAAACCGGACTGTTACAATTCTCCCCCTTAGGGATTTTCGTCCCCGAAAATCTTACCGTTAAACAGATTCGAATATTGTTGTCTCATATCATCTTCAGACTTCCACGTGGCTTCTTCAACACCGTGTCGATGCCACATCACTTTAACTAATGGAATTTTCTTGTTTCGCAACTCTTTAACCTCACGAGCTAAAATACAGATTGGCTTTTCTTCGTAAGTCATATCAGGCTGAATTTCAATCTCAAACGATGAAATTACATGCGAAGGATCAGATCTGTATCGTCGAAGCATCGATACGTGAAAACATTATGAATCTTTTCTAGCTCAGATGGTAACCTCAATCTATAAGCAATCGGCCCAACTCACTCGATGATTTCATACGGTCCGATGAACCTCAGACTCAACTTGCCGTTTTTGGCAAATCAGAATAGTTTCTTCCATGGAGATACTTTCAAAAACACTTTATCACCGATCTCAACTTTGATATCCTTTCGTTTTAAATCTGCATAAGATTTTTGATGATCAGAGGCAGCTTTCAGACTATCTCGGATTACTTTCACCTTTTGTTCTATTTCTTTTATCAGATCAATACCGTAAATCTTATTTTCACTGAGCTCAGACCAGTATAACGGAGTTCTACACTTTCTACTGTATAAGGCTTCGTACGGTGCCATTTTAATGCTTGATTGAAAGCTATTATTATAAGGGAATTCAATCAAAGGTAAATATTGTTTCCACGTACCTTTAAACTCAAGAATGCAACATCTCAACATATCCTCGAGTATCTGAATAATCCGTTCAGATTAACCATCTGTTTGCGGATGAAAAACAGTGATAAAATGCAATTTAGTACCTAGAGCATCTTAAAATTTCTTCCAAGATCACGATGTAAATCTCGGGTCTCTATCTGACACAATGGACATAGGCACCCCGTGCAATCTCAAAATATCAGAAATATAAAGCTCAACTAACTTATCAAGTGAGAAATTAGATTGAATCGGAATAAAATGAGTCGATTTCGTCAATCGATCAACTACAACCCAAATTGCGTCTTTCTTTCTCAGAGACAAGGGCAAACCCGAAACAAAATCCATGGTCACTTGATCCCATTTCCACTTTGGAATCATAATCGGTTGTAGAAACCCAAATTGCATCTGATGTTTAACTTTAACTTGCTGACATGTTAAACATCTCGAAACAAAGTCAGAAATATCTCTTTTCATTCCGACCTACCAATAGTGCTATTTCAGATCATTATACATTTTCGTACTACCTAGATTTACAGATAAACAACTACTGTGTGCTTCACTCAAAATCATTTGAATTTTCTCTGGATTTCTCAGAACACAAATTCGATCTCGAAATCTTAAGCAATCATCAACATCAACTCGGAATTCAAAATCAGAATCAGAATTACCTTAAATTTGTTTTGATATTAATTCATTATCAACCTTCTGAGCTTCGACAATCTGTTGTAAGAACAAAAGTCTCGCTTTTAATTCAGCTAAAACTGAACCATATCAGACAGAACTAAATGAGCATTCTTTACACACAATGCAAATAACGATTTCTGACTCAAAGCATCAGCAACAACATTTGCTTTTCCAGGGTGATAATCAATCACAAGTTCGTAATCTTTTAGCAGTTCTAACCATCTTCTCTGTCACAGAATCAAATCTTTTTGCATTATTAAATACTTCATACTTTTATGTTCAGAAAATAGGTGACATTTCTCACCGAACAGATAGTGATGCCAGATCTTCAAGGCAAACGCAATAGTAGTTAACTCAAAGTCGTGTGTCGGATAGTTCTTCTCATGTGGCTTCAACTGTCTAGAAGCATAAGCAACAACTTTTCCTTCTTACCTTGGAACACAACCGAGTCCATTCAATGAAGCATCACTGTAAACAACGAATTCTTTACCTGATTCAGGTTGTACCAAAACCGGAGCTTCAGTCAATAAAACTTTCAACTAATCAAAACTGTTCTAACACTTTTCAAACCACTCAAATTTCACATTTTTCTAGAGCAATTTTGTCAACGGAGTTGTTATCACAGAGAAATATTTTACAAATCTTCTGTAGCAACTAGCAAGTCCTAGAAAACTACAGACTTTAGATACATTCCTTGAAGGTTTCCAATCCAGAATAGCTGAAATTTTGTTCGAATCAACTCGGATACCAAAGGCTAATACAATATGACCCCGGAAACCAACTTCTTGCAACCAGAATTCATATTTACTAAACTTTGCATACAACTGTTTATCTCACAAAGTCTGTAGCACTATTCTCAAATGCTCGACATGTTCAGATTCATCACGTGAGTAAATCAATATGTCATCAAAAAATACTACAACAAATTGATCTAAATACGATCTGAATATTCTATTCATTAAATCCATAAAGACAACAGGTGCATTCGTTAATCCAAAAGGCATGAGCAAAAATTCATAATGCCCATACCTCGTTCTGAAAGTATTTGGAATGTCAGAATCCTTTACTTGCAACTGGTAGTAACCTGATCTCAGATCTATCTTCGAAAATGCAGTAGCACGTTTCAACTGATCGAATAAATCATCGATTCTAGGCAGAGGATATTTGTTCTTTATAGTCACTTTGTTAAGCTGATGGTAATCAATACACATTCTCATTGTACCATCTTTCTTTTTCACAAACAGGATAGGACCACCCCATAGTGAAAAGCTTGGTCTAACAAATCCTCGATCTGTCAATTCTTGCAACTGAGATTTTAATTCCTTTAACTCAATCGAATCCATTCTATACGACGCTATTGAAATCGGAGTACTACCAGGTACTAATTCAATGCCAAACTCGACTTCTCGAATTGAAGGCAAACCCGGTAGTTCTTCAGGAAACACATCAGAAAATTTACAGACAACAGGCACTGATTCAACTTTCTTATCATCCACTTTCGAGTCTAACACATAAGCTAAGTAGGCTTCACAGCTTTTCTTCACATATTTCTGTGCTCTCATTGCAGATATCACAGCTGGTAGTCCATTCACATCACTAGACTCAATTCGAATTATCTCATCATTCTTACATCTTAAATAAATGACTTTTCATTTTGCAATTCACAATAGCATCGTGCAAAGTTAACCAGTCCATTCCCAGAATTATATCAAATTCATCAAAAGGTAAAAGCATCAGATCAACAGGAAAACAAATATCTCGAATCATTAACGGGAAATTCTTGTAGACTTTTGCCAAAGGGGTTCGATACTCTAATTACGAATTCAGTAGACTCTACAGGTAAAATCTTACTGTGCATTAAATTCATATATATATAAGAATACGTTGATCCAGGGTCTATCAATGCAATCACAGTAGTATCATAAAGAGTAAAAGTACTAGTAATCACGTCTGGAGACGAGGCTTCCTCACGAGCTCGGATAGCATAGGCTCTGGCAGGTGCTCTAGCCTAAAATCTAACAGTAGTATCCCTAGCAGCTCTTTGACCACCACTTGCATTTCTCATGTTTCTGGAAGGTCTACCTCTAGCTGAGGCGCAGTCTCGGATTCTGTACATTCTCTTGTTCAACAGGTTTAGAACAATCTCTTACAAAATGGTCCAGAGATCCACATCGGAAACAGGCTCGGTCATTTAATCTACAATTTTCTAGATGTCTTTTACCACAGTGTTTACATTCAAGTTTCTCAGATCGGACATTCCCGACACTTGCAACAGATATAGCAGGTGCTCTGAAATTTAAATGCGATCTAACTCGATCTCGGTTTGAAAGTCTCACATCAGCCTTTGAACGGCTATGATCATTTCATAATTTCTTTGACATAGATTGAAATGATCTACTGGAAGATCTCTTTCTAACATCTCTAGCTTCAGAATCAGCTTTTCTTTTCTCTTTACTTAATTCTTCAGCTTTACAGGCTCGCTTAACGAGCACAACTATTTCTTTAATCTCTAAAATCCCAACTAACAGACGAATATCTTCGTTTAGTCCGTCTTCAAACCTTTTACACATTATTGCTTCATTCAATACACATTTCCGAGCATACTGACTCAATCTCACAAATTCACGTTCGTATTCAGTAACAAACATACGGCCTTGTTTAAGCTCGAGAAACTCTTTGCATTTCTGATCGATGAATCTTTGACTGACATATTTCTTTCCCACGTAACTCGTTTACTCGGAACCACAGATGTTAAAGTTTTCCACCAATGATACGCTGCATCTCTCAGAAGTGAAACGACACATTTTATACATTCCTCAGGATTCAGAGACATTTCATCAAAAACTCGTATTGTATTCTCTAACTAGAATTCGGCTCTTTCAGCATCTCCATTCGTTGTAGCTTGAAACTCTTCAACCCCATACTTCCTAATCTTATCAACCGGTGGTCTACTTGACTGAACTGGATTCACTGAGGGCATAACTGAAATTTGAGAAGGATTAACCAGGGGTGGAGGTTGTTGTACAGTCGGATTGGTTCTACTATACTGAGTGAACCAATCATTCATCATCTGATAGAAGGCTTGCTTAGCCTCACCATCATGGCTACTCGTAGCAGGTCGAGAATCAGCTTGCACCGTCCCTCGCCCAGGAGCTGGCGCATTGCTTCTACATCGTCAGTAACAGCTCTATCGGGATCCATTTGCTATATAAAAGCATATTTCAATATCAAGATTCATCACACTACCATAATTTCAGATATATGGCATGTATAACTAGACTCACGCTATGGTAATCCTAGAACTGACTAAACCATAGCTCTGATACCAATTAAATTGTAACACCCCTAACATGTAATTATAATCAGATTAGGGTTACGAGGCATTACCAGACAGGCAAAATATTTCAGACCAATTCAGAATCACATAACATTAATACAAATGTAATCATCAACTATTCATTCCTTAAGATGGTCTACAAAACCTAAAACATACTTTTAGGAACAGTTAGAACTAAACCGAACAAATTCGTAAATTTCAGAACTCAAAAAATTTCTCAATTCTGTTGAGGTCACACACCCGTGTGATAGGCCGTGTGCCTCCCATGGGCACTAGACACGCCCATGTAAACCAACTGTGCCACAACATAGCATACATACTGACTTTCACCCACGGCTGACAGACACGCCCGTGTGCTATGGCCATGTGATACTTAGCTAGCTACTGACTTAAACCCACGGCCATATGACACACTCGTGCTCCTTGTCCGTGTGGCACCATGCAGGCTTGGTTTAAGAGAATTTGCCACCGTTTTATGGGTCATTCCTACAAGCCAAATTAAACAACATTTGTAGCTAAATTTTCAACCAATTCCATGCTGTAACATGCTTCATTATAACTACGTCATATTAGATCATAAAACATTACAAGCATACATCATTTGGTCATCATTAACCAAAAACCAAAACCATGTACAACATATCATTTGATAGCCAACTCTCATGGCATAATATATATACATATCAAAACTTATATACCTAGACTTTCTAGTCTATACATGCCATACTTAAAATATTTACACTTTCAAAAGTACCAAAATGAGTTTGATAGTATGGTGACGATCCTCAACTATCCCTGAGCCTTCAGTATCTACGATAACTGTAAAATAGATAGAAATCACATAGAATAAGCTACAAAGAGCTTAGTAAGCCAATTACAAGTGGTCTAACTATTAAAGCACATAAAATAAAAATCTATAGCAAGAATTCATAATCATTTCTCATGGAAACTCATGAGCCTAACCATGCTCATTTGTTTGTATACATATCATATTTCATTTCCATGAATTCATACATACTTCACATTCATTATTTTGCAGAAATAGAATCCTTCATATTCAAAAATTTAGTACGATATAAACGTACCTGTATAAATTATACATTTCATATATTCATTCCCATATCTTGTACTCTATCATCAGGCAATTCAGAAATGATACAGATATTCATAGACAAGTACAATGTCGACGCTCAGACGTGCTCTTACATGTAATTCAGTATCGATGCCTTTGTCCCAAACAGGGTCTTACACGAAATCAGATACAATGCTGATGTCCTAGACACATAAATCTCAAATCGAGGCCTGTGTCCCAGACACGGTCTTACACAATATCTCAGATTAATGTCAACGTTTCTTTAAAGACATACAGGGCTTTTCAAAACTAACATCTTATAAAAATTTTCTCATAATTCATTGATCAGGCTCTCAAGGCCGATCAATACAGATTATTGTTTATCTGTACAGGATTTAATCAATTTAACTCGTAATTGTATTTTGACTTACCTCGTATGGATTTCGGACGGAAACGAGTCGTTTAATCAACTATTTTGGATTTCCCTCGATCTAAGTCTGATTTTCTTTGTTCTTGATCTAATACAATTCAAATTCAACCATTCAATCATTCATTTCATTCAAAATAATCCATGGACACATATTTAGGGCACTTTGCATTTTAGCCCTTACATTTTCACACTATTTTTCACAAAATCACAAATAGGCAAAATTCACCAAGACTATAGCTTGGCCGAATATACATAGCTTCCATATAAGCCCAATTAACATATTTAATTCACAATTTAGTCCTTCAAAACCTCATTTTCACAATTTAGCCCAAAAAGTAATATTCCATTAAAATTTCAAGAACAAAACATGATATCTTTCATAATCCATGTAAAAACATTACAAAGTTCATAATATCATCAATGGCATATTTCATAATCTTCAACAGAAACAGAAATTCAGACTTGGGTTTTGAAGAACACGAAGCAACGATCACAAAAACGTAGAAATTATCAAAAACCGAGCAGAAATCACTTACCAAATCAAGCTAACCATGGCCGAATGTTCAACAAGCTTATATCTTTTCCTTTCTTTTGATCTTCGGCAAAAAAAAGTGCGATAATGGCTTTAGTATCATGTTTTCATTTTATTTAATTAACATAATTTCACCTTTTACCATTTTGCCCATGACATATATCATTGAATTTTTACCAACTAATGTCCATCATTGTCCACCATTAATATAAATGGTAAATTTGACATGCAAGGACCCATATTTAAAAGCCAAATCCAATTAACCCCATTAACAATTAGCATGCAACTTTTGCACTTTACGTGATTAAGTCCTTTTTCATAATTAAGTATAGAAACAGACAAATTAAATCACAGAAATTTCACAGATGCAAATTCACATATCTCTGACATAGAAAATAATATTAAAATATTTTTGAAACTCAAATTTGTGGTCCCGAAACCACTATTCCGACTAGAGTCTAAACCAGACTGTTACAAAGCTCTCATGAAAATAATAAACAATGCAATAACACACTATTTTAATATTCTTTCTATTTATTCAAATTCCAGTTAAGCTGTTTTCCCGAGTCACAGTCATTAAATTATTTATATCTAGAGCTACGGAACTCTAAATTAAGATCCGTTAATTTTTCCTAAAACTAGACTCATATATATTTTTACCATAAAATTTTCACAATTTTTAATCTAGCCAACAAGTAAAGTTTATTCTTTAAACCTTTCCCTATTTTACAGTCTTACAACTTCGACCTATATCTACAAAAAATCAAATATCTCATAGTACGAGACTCGGATAATGTTCTTGTCTCTATCTCCTGAAATTAGACTCATTAAAGATTTCAATCATATAACTTTTAACTCATAATTATTATTTTACAATTTCTAGTGATTTTACAAAGTCAGAATAGGGGATTCTAAACTCATTCTAACTCTGTCTCACAAGAAGTCAAATATCTCATCATATGAGATCCCTTTACTAGCACCATTTCCTTTATCTGAAACTAGACCCAATAACCTTTAATTTCATATTTTATGTAGTCTCTAACTCAATTTTCACTATTTTTGGTGGATTTTCAAAGTAGGACCAATGTTGCTATCCAAATCTGTTTTGGTACAATATAATGGTCACTATCATAAGATCATTTCCAACTAATCATGAACTTACCATTTCATGGATCCCTTACTCATTTTTCACAATAGATCTCAATATAAAAGTTATTATTTCTCATGGGCATATTTAGTCATTCATTCCAAGTTAGGATAATTCCCTATCACATGCACTCAATCATCAAATTAGTCTCATGACAAAGCATCATAGCATTAATCTTAATTGAGCTCAATGATTCAAGAATTTCCATTCTCATTTCTCATTTTGGTCCCGTTGAATTTCTCGAGAATCTCGATGGATAGCCCATTTACTGTAAAATCATACAAGTGATCATTTTCAAGCACGCACTCCCGCGAACCTCATATCTTACGGTGGGATTACCAGTCCAAGCTAAATCCCCCGAAATATAAACTCATAGAGTGATGTCAGGATTACCAGTCCAGGCTAAATTCCTTATAGCGACAAACACCCTCAATGTGCTCGGATCTAAATTACTAATCTAGGCTAAATTTAGACCCTAATCGGATTACCAGTCCGGGCTAAATCCATAATGCACACATATTCTTCGGGAGGCTCCATCACTCAATGAACACCCGTCCGGGTTAGATCCTTTCTACATTTGAGATCAATGGATTACCCATCCGGGCTAAATCCTTTTCTACAACACATGCAGGGTCTCAAGTCATGTAAGCCATGGTTTATCCATCGAATTTCCCTTTTTACTTCAACCAGGACATTTATTATTATTTTGTCATATTTATTACTAACACATTTCATGGATTTTCATGCCATGATTATATACAACCATCACATATTCATAAAACATGCATTTAGGCATATTAGAAGTTTACTTTGAGTTATTCGAACTTACTTGTCGAAATCTCGTCAGGTACAACCGTGTAGCAATTCATACAACCCATGTAATAGTAATTTAACATTCAATTCATGTAACAATAATTTACCATTCAATTTCACATGACACAATAAGCATCACATTTTCCATATCATAACCACCATCCATCAACTTCTCCTAAACATATTAAATCATATAATTTATGCCATATCAATGGAGAATTACAATTCAAGCATGGTATTGCATTATTATTAACACACGAACTTACCTCGGATCCAGAAACGATAATTTACCATTTTAGTCTATAGCCTTGTATTTTCTCGATTTAAGCCCGAATCTCGATTTCCTTGATCTATAATATCACATCTAGCCAAATAATTAGTCACATTATTCATATGGGTCCAAAAATCATATTTTTACAAATTTTCATTTTGACCCCTAAACTTTCACATATTTTCACTTTTGCCCCAATGCTCGTAAAGTGATTTTTATTCAATTTCCTTACATTTTAAGCCTAGCTGAATTATTTTCATAACTATGGAAGCCCCCAATTTCCATTAAATCACCCATTTATGACCAATTTTACAACTTTTACAAAACGGTCCTTCCGGATGTTTTCATCAAAAACCGCTTAGTAATAGTCATTTATTTAACACCCAACACTCATTTTATACCACTAGACATCAAAATACAAGCATGTCACTCATGGGTAAATTTCTAAGCATAAACCCTAACTCAAAATAATGGTAGAAATGAGTAGATCATGTTACCTGAATTTTAAAAATGTAAAGAACATTAAAAACGGGGCTCGAGATCACTTACAAATGAGCTTGGAAGCTTGAACAAAACCCTATCCATGGCTTCCATGGGGGTTTCAGCTGGTACATGGAGAAGATGACCAAATTTTGGCTATTTTGGCTTTTTAATTCTTTTAATTATTAGATTACCAAAATGCCCCTAACTTAAAAAATATTTTGTTACGCCCATTTCATGTCTATTTTTTTCCAACAATTAACCAATGGTCTAATTATCATTTAAGGAGCTCCAATTTAAAAACTCATAACAATTAGACACCTCTAACATGTAGAACTCAACTTTTGCACTTTTTACAATTTAGTCCTTTTGACCAAATTGAGTGCCCAAACGTCGAAATTTTGGAACAAAATTTTCATGGAATCATTCTGTGAAATCTTAGACCATAAAAATATAATAAAATAAATTTTATTACATCAGATTTGTGGTCCCAAAACCACTGTTCTGGCTAGGCCCTAATTCGAGATGTTACATTTCTCTCCCCTTTAGGGATTTTTGTCCTCGAAAATCTTACCAGAAAAGTGGTTTTGGTTTTTCACTTGGATTCCTCAATCCTATAATCGATGTCGAAGAACTTTCACTCAAGCTGATATCTTACTACCTATCTGTTTAAATTCCACATACAAAAATCATGAGTGACATTCACTTTACAACACTTTCATTGAAACTTAATCACTATCAGAAAACTCATGTTACATATACATTTGCACCCGAATCCTTTTAGATTCGAATAGTGAAACTAGCCAGTTCATCTTGGCCTCATACTCTTTATAATTCCATACAGTCCGATTATTTGCCAAATCACAGTTACCTTTCATTTCAAAGCCTCCTCTGGCTTTCCCAAGAAATCATGCTATGAATCCCAGATCTTAATCTGATTAGCGGATATTAAAATTTCAAGATATCCAACAATCATAAAGACACGAAATTCTATGAATCTGGTGAGCAGACATTCCGGTATATCAGCATAATTTACACATCTCATAACGTTTAACAATGCTACATATCACTTTGCTCTTTCAAGGACAGGAATGATCTAGACAAAAAAAATCCATATTAACATTTTATATTTCCATTCTAATGCCCAAACGACAAAAATAATTCTGTTGATTCTTGCTATATGTCTTTAAACTTTAAACGTTTCAAGAATTTGTACTCAAAGATAAACAATGACTGTTTCAGCATTTAATTTAAATACCCAGATTATCTTCACATTATCAATCTCAGATCTTCCTATCGCATTCAATTCTTCTAGGAAACATATACTTCTTAATTAGACTATTCATCTTTTTACCTATGAAGAAATAAAATCTTATTTTCAAGCATGAACATCTCATTAAATTCTAAACATATATTCCATACAGATTGAGCAGTCAAGTCGACCTTATTCATCCGAAATTAATATTTCAAGAAATTCTCTCTTCTAGCCAACAGAACAATTCAACATGTATCATTCCATATTCACTTATCATGCTAATCGAAGACCATAACAAATGCATTAGCATAAGTAATACTGATACCTCAACTGAATACATTAACTCTGATTAACTTACTTAAGAAAGGAAATCCACTATACACATTGGGACTTGAAATTTCACCACATTATCAGGATCAATTCAGAGGTATAGTCATACTTGTTCTATATATATCGATCACAAGCTGGAGGTCATGCTTAACTATGATCGACAAGTTACAAGATAAAGACAATCAGAAAATCCAGGATAGAGAAATTCGAGACGGAGAAGCCCAGAATAAAGAAATTCAAGATAAAGAAATCCATGATAAGGAAATCCAAATTACAATACTGCATCAAAAGACCGAGAACCAGACTCATAAAAATATGAAAGACCCCAATGGTTTTTCAAAGAAAAGAAACCAGAATAACATCATTCCAAACCACTGACAACAAATAAGACCGGAGCTATATGCTTCTCATATATATATAAAATCAGTTAGAGCAATGATCGGTAGAGAAAGAATCATGACACCATACACAATTTCTCATCGATTCCCAAACAGGTGGAATACAACAAAATACTAGAGAAAATAGAACCATACAGATCATAATCCAATCAGATTGACATCACATTCATCTAATGTTAATATCAGGGAAAATTTTCGTAATATAAGAATTCATCAGGTATTAGATAGCCCTAATAATATTTTCGGTTCAGATAATCTCATATAATATCTCTATAGAGATAGTCACAAACTGCTCACTGTAATTACCATGCTTGGACATTTCATATTTCAAACATTATTCCTTTAACTATTTCTGCCGTCCCAAATTCCATAATATTCCCTTCACTAAGAGAACCAGTTCACGAGGGAATTTCAATCAATACATCTCTCGACATCATACCAGGATAGATCGTTTTACCAAAATTTACCTTTTTCACTCCCGGCGATGTTGCGAAAATTAAACAATCTTTCGGTCAATCTGATATCTTTCTAGCTCATATCTGTACTTATCAACCCATTCCCAATCTCTAATCATGCTTATAACCATTCTATGATTGAACTCTTTGGTTTCTCACCTGGAAACTCATTCAACATAAATCTTAGGAATTTCCATTATAAAACACCATTTTGGTAAGGGGGAGGGGGTCGTAGGGCCTCTGACTCGACTCTCATATACATATACATATACATATACATATACATATACATATACATATACATATACATATACATATACATATACATATACATATACATATACATATACATATACATATACATATACATATACATATACATATACATATACATATACATATACATATACATATACATATACATATACATGTAACACAGTTTTCATCATCATAACAATCATATCTCAATCATGTCATTCATTTCGGGTAACTAACATTCATATTGATTTAACACCCACTTTCCAATTATCTCATTTAGTCAAGTATAATTATGCATGCGTTCCATGTTTTCTGGATAACTTTACTTATCTATTCATTTAATCATACAAGTCATGCGCATGATATCATACATGGGCCAACAAACACAGATAAATTTATCACAATCTATACTTTTACCTCGTACACCATCATTTAGACATATCGTTACAATCATATAAATCAGTCCAAGCAATTTAACACATTTACTTAAGCTATACGAGCTTATCAACCATGATTTTTTTCATATAAGCATATGTGAATATTCATTCCATCTATATCTTTGGTAAGTTATCTAAACACATGCATTCACTCAAGCAAATCGACCATTTACATCATAGAATTATCTATTAATCATAGATAAGCTCATTCCACCATGTACACATTTCATGAATCCTTATTCGTACCTTTCCAAGCTTCAGTTCACCATGGCTATACTTTACTCGAATATTTTAGTATCATATTCAACATGGTCGGTGTAGCTTAGTTGGAGAGTACCTTTGTTCAAACAAAATGGCTCTCACCTGTGTCGGGAGACATCACACTATCACAGATCAGTGGCATGTATAGCTAGACTCTCATACATATGCTAGGTTAGTCCAAGAACTGACTAAACTATAGCTTTGATACCACTAAATGTAACACCCCTCACCCATATCCAACTCCGGGATAGGGTTCGAGGCATTACCGGACTTAAACATTCACAAACATACAAAATCGAGTCACCAAATTTTTCCCAAAATTAAAACTTTTCAAACACATGCATATCGTCCTTTATATAGGCCTTCGAAGCCTATAACATACATCAGGTTGGTTCAGAACTAAACCGAGAACTTTGAAAATCTTTGGGCAGCTTAACCAATTTTCATGCTTTAGAGAGTCACACGCCCATGTGGGTTGGGCTGTGTGGTCGTACACGTCCGTGTGGCTTGGGACACGCCCGTGTCCTTAGCCTGTGTAACTCCCTGTTTGTGACATCAGCAACCGTTTAAGGGCACACGGCCAAGGCACACAGCCAAGGCCCGAGGCCATGTCCTCCACACGGCTGAGACACACGGCCGTGTCTCTACCCGTGTGGTCAAGACTTAGGCTAATTTCCAAGCCTTTTTTTCATCTTTACAAGCACATGCATACATGATTTCAATGACATTCATCATTAGCTCATTATTATGCATTAGTTCCACCTACTCATGATAAACTAGTCTAGCTACATCACAAGACATTAACACATATCATGGATAAATAGGCGAACAAGTCAAAATCATTATAAGCCACATCTCATGGCTATACTCAACAAATCAATATAAGCCAATACATTTGGCTAATCACAACAACATCCATCATAGAAAAACTAGGTCCCTATACATGCCACTCACATGAAAACATTTAACATACACATGTCAATACTCCACGGATAATTGCTTGATAGTGTGATGCTGCCTCCGACGATCTCCAACCCCGAGCTAACCTAACAAAACTAAAAGAAATGGAAATGAGGGAATAAGCTTTATGCTTAGTAAGCTCTTATGAAAATAATAAACAATGCAATAACATGCTATTTTCATATTCTTTCTATTTATTCAAATTCCAGCTAAGCTATTTTCCCGAGTCATAGTCATTAAATTATTTATATCTAGAGCTACGGAACTCTAAATTAAGATCGTTTAATTTTCCCTGAAACTAGACTCATATATATTCTTACCATAAAATTTCCAGAATTTTTGGTCTAACTAAAAAGTAGATTTTATTCTTTAAACCCTCTCCTATTTGGCTGTTCGACAACTTCGACCTCTATCTAAAAAAATCAAATATCTCGTAGTACGAGACTCAGATAAAGTTCCCGTATCTTTTTTTTAAAAATGGACTCATTAAGGATTTCATTAATATTATTTTTAACTCATAATTATTTTTTTACAATTTCTAGTGATTTTCCCAAGTCAGAACAGAGGATTCCAAACTCATTCTGACTCTGTCTCACAAGAATTCAAATATCTCATCATATGAGATTCCTTTACTAGCACCATTTCTTTATCTGAAACTAGACCCAATAACCTTTAATTTCATATTTTATTCAGTCTCTAACTCAATTTCCACTATATTTGGTGGATTTTCAAAGTAGGACTAATGCTGCTGTCCAAATCTATTTTGTTACAATATAATGGTCACTATCATAAGATCATTTCCAACTAATCATGAACTTACCATTTCATGGATCCCTTACTCATTTTTCACAATAAAGCTCAATATAAAGTTATTATTTCTTATGGGCATATTTAGTCATTCATTCCAAGTTAGGATAATTCCCTATCACATTCACTCAATCATCAAATTAGTCTCATGACAAAGCATCATAGCATTAATCTTAGTTGAGCTCAATGATTCAAGAATTTCCATTCTCATTTCTCATTTTGACCCCGTTGAATTTCCCGAGAATCTCGATAGATAGCCTATTTACCGTCAAATCATACAAGTGATCATTTTCAAGCATGCATTCCCACGAACCTCACATCTTACAATGGGATTACCAGTCTAGGCTAAATCCCCCGAAATATAAACTCATAGAGTGATGTCGGGATTACCAGTCCAGGCTAAATCCCCTATAGCGACAAACACCCTCAATGAGCTCGAATCTAAATTACTAGTCCAGGCTAAATTCAAACCCTAATCGGATTACCCATCCGGGCTAAATCCATAATGCACACATATTCTTCGGGAGGCTCCATCACTTAAGGAACACCCGTCCAGGCTAAATCCTTTCTACATTTGAGATCAACGGATTACCCGTCCGGGCTAAATCCTTTTCTGCAACACATGCAGGATCTCAAGTCATGTAAGCCATGGTTTGTCCATCGAATTTCCCTTTTTACTTCAACCGGGACATTTATTATCATTTTGTTATATTTATTACTAACATATTTCATGGATTTTCATGCCATGATTATATACAACCATCACACATTCATAAAACATGCATTTAGGCATATTAGAAGTTTACTTTGAGTTATTCGAACTTACTTGTCGAAATCTTGTTAGGTACAATCGTGTAGCAATTCATACAACCCATGTAATAGTAATTTAACATTCAATTCATGTAACAATAATTTACCATTCAATTTCACATGACACAACAAGCATCACATTTTCCATATCATACACACCATCCATCAACTTCTCCTAAACATATTAAGTCATACAATTTATGCCATATCAATGGAGAATTACGATTCAAGCATGGTATTGCATTATTATTAACACACGAACTTACCTCGGATCCAGAAACGGTAATTTACCATTTTAGTCCATAGACTTGTATTTTCCCGATTTAAGCCCGAATTTCGATTTCCTTGATCTATAATATCACATCTAGCCTACTAATTAGTCACATTATTTATATGGTTCCAAAAATCATATTTTTACAAATTTTCATTTTGACCCTTAAACTTTTACATATTTGCACTTTTTCCCAATGCTCGTAAAATGATTTTTATTCAATTTCCTTAAAATTTAAGCCTAGCTGAATCATTTTCATAACTATGGCAACCCTCAATTTCCACTGAATCACCTTTTTATGACCAATTTTACAACTTTTACAAAATGGTCCTTCTGGACGTTTTCATCAAAAACCGCTTAGTAAAAGCCATTTATTTAACACCCGCACTCATTTTCTACCACTAGAAATCAAAATACAAGCATGTCACTCATGAGTAAATTTTTAAACATAAGCCCTAACTCAAAATAATGGTAGAAATAAGTAGATCATGTTATCTAAATTTTAAAAATGTAAAGAATATTAAAAACGGGGTTCGGGATCACTTACAAATGAACTTGGAAGGTTGAACCAAACCCTAGCCATGGCTTCCATGGGGGTTTCAGCTGGTACATGGAGAAGATGACCAAATTTTGGCTATTTTGGCTTTTTAATTCTTTTAATTATTAGATTACCAAAATGTCCCTAACTTAAAAAAAAAATTATTACACCCATTTCATGTCTATTTTTTTCCAGCAATTAACCAATGGTCTAATTACCATTTAAGGACCTCCAATTTAAAAACTCATAACAATTAAACACCTCTAACATGTAAAACTCAACTTTTGCACTTTTTACAATTTAGTTCTTTTGACCAAATTGAGTGCCCAAACGTCGAAATTTTCAAACAAATTTTCACGGAATCATTCTGTGAAATCGTAGACCATAAAAATATAATAAAATAAATTTTATTACATCAAATTTGTGGTCCCGAAACCACTGTTCCGACTAGGCCCTAATTCGAGATGTTACACAACTTAACCAAACATATGCATAATTGGTTACCTTGCTACCATTTTAAAACATACCATAATTGACTTATTCCATGTCAATATAACTTACCATTTGAACCATTATTCTCATACATCTCAAACACACATGTACCTAAACTTATACATATTTGATCATAACTTATCAATATATATTTAGCTTAATTCCATACCAAGTTATATAATAATCAATCACATTACCAATATATACCTAATTGGCCATTTTTCATACAAACAAAATTAACTAAATTTCATATTCAAGCATACCTTAATTAACCATATTGCAAACATGCCAAACTTACCTTTTTGGTCATAAAATCAAGCATCAACTTAACCATAATAACACCAACCATCAAGATACCATACATACATTAACCAGAATGATACTTATACATACCAAAACAACCACTAGATTATTTATACAAAAATCCACCTATACATGCCATTATAACCTTGATCAAGACATCATAATCTACCAATATAATCATTGGATAGTGTGATAGGTCTCTGACGAGCGTCCAACCCGATCGAGCTTTCGATAATCTGTAAAGTAAGAGAAAGACAACTACGTAAGCAATAAATGCTTAGTAAGCTTGTTGAATATGAAACATAACTTATGACTTCAATACTATAATACATAGATTAAACATGATTCAACATTATTTTAAACTTAGTATAAACCTACTAAACACCATTCAACTCACAATTGAGTATATTTAATAACATCACATATACTTTTCATATACAAAATATTGGAATTTATAATTTGTAAAACATAATCATTAACCTTTTCATAATATTATGAACCGTTCTATTTACTTACTTTCTTTTCCATACCAAATGTATAGCATAAGTTTAAAAAACATTATCATTTTACGAGTTAGTGTATTTATCTATGATATAGGTAATTCTTCCATAGCATAAGTAGACTTCTCACATATAAGTACATTATTTATCATATCAAACCTTTTATAACCTCATATTACATCCCAATTATGAACTTACCATTTCATTCCCTTTTCTTACTCGTTTCATTTATAAAGCACAAAGCATAAGCATAAACATCAATCATAATAACATGCTTGGCACAAGCCTAAGCACATCAACAACACATGTTAGTCCATTTAAATGTAATTCACTTGAATTAACATAAGATGAACTAATGGTACTTGAACATAATTTTTTTAAATGCATCATTTCCATGAACATAACATACTGTCATATAAACTTTCCATTTTAATCCTTTTCATAATTTCATGACATAGTTCATTGGAATACATACCTTTCCTTTCTTTTTTATAACTTCATGACATAGTTCATTTGAACACATACCTTTCCTTTTTCATGTGTAACAACCCTCACCCGTACTCAATGCCGGAATAGGGTTACGTAGCATTACCAGACTTACAACTTAAACAACCATCCAATTCAAATAAAAAATTATCAACCAATTGTAATTCCAATTAATTAGAATCACATTGTCCCTATTACGGGCCTATGAGGCCCTAAACATACTTTGGGAGTGGTTCAGGACTAAATCGATAGCTCAAGAAATTTTTACGAAATTAAGAAATTTTTTCTCAAAACAGGGGACACATGCCCGTGTGGCTCGCCCGTTTGTCTCACATGGCCAACAGACACGCCCGTGTCATAGGCTGTGAGGATATTCGAAATGGAAGCACATGGTCGTGTCCGAGCCCGTGTTCAATCCTGTGTAACTCTCTGAATTGGGTCACACGCCCAACACACATGCCCATGTGGCTAGTTCGTGTGTCCTAAAATTGGCCATACATGCCCGTGTGCCAGGTCGTGTACTAGGCTGTGCCAAATCTATAGGGTATACTAACTTATGCCACACGGTCAAATCACATGCCCGTGTGTGAGGCCGTGTAGAGCATACTGACTTATTTTCTAATTCAACACCAGGGGATGCACGACCATGCAACATAACCTTGTGTCACACACGACTGAGACACACACCCATGTCTCTGTCCATGTGGACAAAAATTGGCTATTTGACAAGCCATTTTGCCACCCCAAATAGGCAAACACCTACATCAAACCAATTGATACCAATACAAGGAATAAATAAGAATTCAATCAACTTCAACCAAGCATCATTTATTCCATTTCAATACCAACATTTAACATGCTTATAATACCATACTATTCATACTCAAATCATGCTAATTCACAATCTCAAATCAATTATTTGTATCATTTCAACTAAGCATTTCTTTACCTAAAACCACAAGCACAACCATTCCCAATTCATCAACCATTAATGTAACACCCCCTAACCCCAAACTGCCACCAAAATAGGGTTACGAGGCATTACCAGACATATACACTAGCATTTATACAAAATCGAATCATAAATTTTACATATCAGATCAATTCTTTTCAATTTTCATCATAAAGTCCCTAATATGGGCCTACAGTGCCCAATTCATGTTTTAGAAGTGGTTCAGGACTAAACTGACAACTTTGGAAAATTTTCCTTGAAGATAGGGGCACACGCCCATGTGGCCTAGGACATGGCCATGTGGCCAGCCCGTGGGTAGATCTGACTTGCACACACGACCGTGGAAACAGCACGTGTGAAATTAATTTGTTCATAGGCAAAAGTTAGAGAGCTCCATGGGTAGAGGACATGGGCATGTCCAGGCTGTGTGAGCCACACGGGTGTGTCATATATGCCACATGGGTGTGTGGTACTGTTCATAAAAGAGAAATTTAAGAATTTTATGAAAAATTTTATAAGCTTCCGATTGAGTCCTTGTTTGGTTTTAACATACATTTTAAGTCTCGAGCGCCCATTAAAGAAATATTAAGATATATTTTATGAACTAAATTGTATTTCTTTTCCTATTAATTGTAATCGAACTATAGTGATCGGTAATACTCTGTAATCCTGTTCTGACTACGAGATAGGGTTAAGGGGTGTTACAATTAGCTACCTTGAAAGTTGCAATCAACAATCCATTCTCAAGAAATCAAAAACCATATCACTAAGAAGCATTAATACATATATACATACATCACATAATTGCCAAAATAGCCAACTTACATGGCTAACACAAACCAAACACTAAATATTCACAAGCCAACACAAATGGCCAAAATCATGCTACATATACCAAAATGACTCAAAGTCCCTATACATGCCATATACTTAAAATACCAAAGTTTATAGGTACCAAGTGATAGATGGATAGTGTGAAGCAAACTCCAACGATCCCTAAATCCGAGCTAGCTTTGTAATCACTATAAAATATAGAAAAAAATAAATAAAGTAAACTTTCTTGTAACACCCCTAACCCGCATCCGTCGTCAGAATAGGGCTACGAGGCATTACCGATCAATCACAACATAAATCATACATTTCTCATACATGAATTCATTATCACATAAGCATTAATCAAACATAATCATATTGTTCCTTATAAGGCTCTATGAGACTTTAAAACATGCTTGGAAGAGGTTTGGGACTAAACCGATAACATTTGAAAACTTTGGGAAACTTAGAAAATTTTCATGCATAAAGGGATCACACGCCCGTGTGAACAAGCTGTGTGCCTCACACGCCACCAGACACGCCTATGTCACAGGTTGTGTGAAAACATTGCATATATATTGACTTGCACCACACGGTCAGAGACATGCCCGTATGCCATGGCCATGGAAAAACTGGAGGGTATACTGACTTGGGTCATATGGCCGACCACACGCCCATATGCCAACCCGTGTGCCACATACGGCCAATAGACATGTCCGTGTGTCTAATTCGTGTAATTCACTGACTTGTTTAACTAAGTTTTAGGGGTCACACAGTCAATTCACACGCCCGTGTGCTCAATCGTATGGCACGAAAATAGGCTTGATTTAAGCCATTATTCCCACCTATCATTCATGTACCTAAAAGCATTCATTTGGCATCATTTTCTCATACAATAGGCAACCAAAAATGACCATTTCATGCACATTTCATGCCAAAACAATATATCATAACCTTATATGCATTTTCTCACCATCTTATTAACTATTTCATACCACAAAATATACCAATTCATCATCTTAAAACTAAGCCACAACATGCCATTTCTCAACCATGATACATTAATGATAATTTGCTAATTGAGCAACCATATAACCATCACAACAGCGATACCAAACATGCCAAAACACAAGGCAATATACATATACATCATATATCACTTACCAAATTCATATATCTAGCCAACTCAAATGGCCAAATACACACCAACATTTACAAGCCAAATCTCATGGCTAATATCATAACTCAAAACATATCATCAACTCACTAGCCTATACATGCCACATACCATATTTACAAAGCATCCAAAAGTACCAACAAGTAGTCGATAGTGTGATGACGGTTCCTGATGATCCCTTGTAACACACCTAACCCGTATCTGTCGCCGGAATAGGTTAAGAGGCATTACCAGACCTATAACTTAGATTAAAACAATCAAATATCAAATACCATCTCCATTCAATTAAAATACCATTCATTCATGTTCATTATGAACTTAAACTGAGCATACAAGGTCTAATCCATGCATCTAGGACTAAATTGATAACATGTGAACATTTTAGAACTTATAAAAATTTTCAACTTTTAAAAGGTCACGCACCCGTATGAATAGGCCGTGTGCCTCACACAGTATTAGACACGCCTTTGTGTTTTAAGCCGTGGTGAAACAGGGTATACATACTGACTTGTCCACACTGCCATAATACACGCCCGTGTGCCAAGCCGTGTGCAACCCACGACCAATAGACACGCCCGTGTATCTAGGCCGTGTCAAAACTGAAGGGTATACTGCTTTTAATTCATAGGGTACCCCAGGGGACACAAGGCCGTGTAACGTGACTGTGAGTCACACACGGCTAAGACACACGCCCGTGTTTCTGCCCGTGTGGACAAAAATAGGCCATTGAATAGCCAATTTGCCACCCCAATTTGGGTCAACCTACAAGTAAAGAAATAAGCGTATATGCACAACCAATTCAACCAAATTCCAAACCAAAACATAAACCACTCATGACATATCAATTCCAATCAAATACATACTCATAAGCCTTACCAATCTATATCAAAACATAAGTCAGAAGCTTGCCAAAACATTTCTTTCTATACATCATTCAATTTCATGCTAAAACTTGCCAAAACTTACCAACATTTACCATTTCTTTTTCCCAACTAAAACATATCAAATATATCATATTGCATTACATATCTTATACCAAAACCATGACATATCCACAACCATACCAAGCCATATCACATGGCTAAATATATACATCACAAAACATAATCCCACAACTTCTAGCCTATACATGCCATACTTTAATATATACATTTTCAAAGTACCAAAATGAAGTTCGATGGTGTGGTGATGATCCTTGACGATCCCCAAGCTCACAGGAGCTTCGATATCTATAAAACAATGCAAACACACACACAAAGTAAGCTTTCAAAAGCTTAGTAAGTTCGTACCAAAATCATCAATACTATATAAAATATGAAACATCAACACATAAGTACTTATAAATTCTCAACTCATCTATCAATTTCATGCCAACATCATCCATACGTTTACACCAATTCAATAAACTTTTTATGCATAATACCATCTACCACATAGGTATTATACTTACCTGAGCATTCCTGTATTCATTCATTTTCATTCTAACCTCTTGTTCAGATATTTTAAGACTTTCTGAAGATTACCAATGCTTGAAACATCTGCACACTTAGTACTTTAAAGATTAGTCGAAGCTATAATAATTTCGCACACTTAGTGCTTTCTCAATAAGCTATCTCGGTATCGCACACTTAGTGCCTCATATAGCCAAAGCTAGTTTAAATCGCACACTTAGTGCCAAATACCATTGATTTATCATCGTATTCATCCAAACTAAATATATATACAATTTATGTATAAACAAAGCATCAAAACATACTTATAACATTATGTTTTACATACGAACTTACCTCGTATTCGAAATTGTCGACTCGGATCATCTACTCTATAATCTTCGACTTCCCTCGGTCTAAGTCTGAATTCCTCTTTTCTTGATCTATAATTATTCAAAATTAACCCTTTTATTCACTAAATTATTCAAAAGAATCCATAGACACATATTTAGTTCATTTTGCGAAGTAGCAGTCACATTTTCACATTTCGACACTTTAGTCCCTAATTCACAAAATCACAAAATACACAAAGTTTGCTTGAACACAAGCTCAGTCGAATTTTCATAGCTCTCATACAAATCCATACATTTCATTTGTTTCACATTTTAGTCCCTTAAAATAACATTTTTATAATTTAGCCCAAATTACTCAATTTCATCAAAAATTCAAAGACAACATATGTTAACCCAAAACATATCTTTCATAATTCATCAACTAATATCACAAAACTCATAGTTTCTTCAATGGCATAACTCAAAAGCATCAACAAAATCAGAAATTGAGACATGGGCTTGATAGTATACTAAGCAATGATAAAAAAAAAAGTAGAAATTATCAAAAATCGAACAAAACTCATGCCTTAATCAAGTTTCAACCATAGCTGAATGAAAACCTAGCCTTTGGCTTTCTTCTTTTCAATTTTTCGGTCAAAAATGATGATAATAAGGATGGCTTTATGATATGTTTTATTTAACATAACTTAGTTACTAAATACCAATTTTAACCTTATCTATTTCATTAAAATTCCTCTAACTATTGTTTATATTTGTCCATTCATTAAACCAATGGTCCATTTGCATCATAAGGACACCTCATTTATAAATCCAAATCAAATAGAAACTTTTAACATCTAGCACATAGCTTTTACATTTTATGCGTTTAGGTCCTTTTTATTAAATTAAGCACACAAACATTCAAATTTTCATACGAGACTTTCACACATGCTAATTCACACATCATAAAAACAGAAAATAATTTTTAAACATTTCTCTGACTCGAATTTGTGGTCCCGAAATCACTATTCTGACTAGGGTCTAAATCAGACTATTACAATTCTCCCTCGTTAGGGATTTTCGTCCCCGAAAATCTTACCATTGAACAAATTCAGCTATTGCTTCCTCATAATATCTTCAGGCTCTGACGTAGCCTCTTCAATTCCATGTCGGTGCCACATCACTTTTACTAACAAAATTTTCTTATTTCGTAGTTCTGTAACCTCTTCAATTCCATATCAAATGAAGGAATTACATGCAATGGATCAGATCTGTATCGTCGAAGCATCGATACATAAAACACATTATAAATCTTTTCTGGCTCTGGTGGCAACAACAATCTATACGCTACCGGCCCAATACGCTCAATAATCTTATACGGCCCGATGAACCTTGGACTTAATTTGCCTTTTCTATCAAATCAAAGCACTTTCTTCCACGGAGATACCTTTAAAATCACTTTATCCCCGATCTCAAACTCAATATCTTTTCTTTTCAAATCTACATGAGAATTTTGACGACCGGAAGCTACTTTCAAACTATCTCGAATCACTTTTACTTTCTGTTCAGTTTCTTTTATCAAATCAACCCCGTGAATCTTATTTTTGCTAAGCTCTGTCCAATACAAAGGTGTACGGCATTTGCGACCATATAAAGCTTCGTACGGTGTCATTTTAATGCTTGACTGAAAACTGTTATTATAAGTGAATTCAATTAAAGGTAGATATTGTTCCCACGTACCTTCAAACTCAAAATGCAACATCTCAACATATCCTCAAGTATTTGAATAATCCGCTTAGATTGACTATCCGTTTGCGGATGAAAAACAGTACTAAAGTGCAATTTAGTACCCAAAGCATCTTGCAATTTCTTCCAGAATCATGATATGAATCTCAGGTCTCTATCTGATACAATAGATGATGGCACACCGTGCAATCTCACACTATCAAAAATATATAACTCAGCTAATTTATCAAGTGAGTAATCAGATTGAACTGGAATAAAATGAGCTGATTTTTTCAATCGATCAACTACAACCCAGATTGCATCTTTCTTTCTCAGAGATAGAGGTAAACCTGAAACAAAGTCCATTGTCACTCGATCCCATTTCCACTCCGGAACCATAACCAGTTGTAACAAACTAGATGACACCTGATGTTCAGCTTTAACTTGCTGACAAATCAAACATTTAGAAACAAATTCAGAGATATCTCTTTTCATTCCGGACCACCAGTAATGCTGTTTTAGATCATTATACATTTTCGTACTACCCGGGTGCATAGATAACCTCCTAATGTGAGCTTTACTCAAAATCATCTGAATTAACTCTGAATTTCTCGAAACACAAATTCAATCTCGGAATCTCAAATAATCATCTTTATCAACTCTGAATTCTGAATCAGACTTTACATCACACTAAGTTTTTTAAGCTAAAATATCATTATCAATCTTCTGAGCATCGATAATTCGCTGTAAGAACAAAAGTCTTGCTTTCAATTCAGCTAAAACTGAACCATCATTGGACAGAACCAAATGACCATTCATCGCATGCAAAGCAAACAATGATTTTCGACTCAAGGCATCAACAACAACATTTGCTTTTGCCGGATGATAATCAATCACAAGTTCATAGTCTTTTAGCAGTTCTAACCATCTTCTTTGTCGTAGATTCAGATCTTTCTGAGTCATCAAATACTTCAAACTCTTATGATCAGAATACACATGACATTTCTCACTGAAAAAGTAGTGGCGCCATATCTTTAGAGCAATCACAATCGCAGCTAATTCAAGATCGTGTGTCGGATAGTTCTTTTCATATAGCTTCAACTGTCTCGAAGCAAAAGCAATGACTTTGCCTTCTTGCATTAAAACATATCCCAGACCAATCAACGAAGCATCACTGTATATCACAAATTCTTTACTCAATTAGGGTTGTACCAATACCGAAGCTTCAGTCAATAATGTTTTCAACTGATTAAAACTGTTCTGACACTTTTCAGACAACACAAATTTCACATCTTTCTGAAACAGTTTTGTCAACAGAGTTGCAATCATCGAAAAACCTTTTACGAATCTTCTATAATAACCAGTAAGTCCCAGAAAACTGCAAACTTCAGAGACATTCCTCGGAGGTTTCCAATCCAAAATAACTGAAATTTTGCTCGGATCAACTCGGATACCAGAGGCTGATACAATATGACCTAGAAAACCAACTTCTCGCAACCAGAATTCACATTTACTGAACTTTGCATACAACTATTTATCTCACAGAATTTGTAGCACTAATCTTAAATGCTCGGCATGTTCGGATTCATCACGTGAATAAATCAATATGTCATCAACGAATACAACAACAAATTAATCTAGATACAGTCTGAAAATTCTATTCATCAAATCCATAAAAATAGTAGGTGCGTTAGTCAATCCGAAAGGTATAACAAAAAATTCATAGTGGCCATACCTCGTTCTGAAAGCAATTTTCGAAATGTCCGAGTCTTTTACTCGCAACTAATAATAGCTTGATCTCAAATCTATTTTTGAAAACACAACAGCTCCTTTCAACTGACCAAACAAATCATCAATTCGAGGCAGAGATACTTATTCTTGATAGTCACTTTGTTCAATTGACGATAATCTATACACATTCTTATCATTCCGTCTTTCTTTTTCACGAATAGAATCGGAGCACCCCAAGGTGAGAAACTCGGTCTAGAAAATCCTCTATCGGTCAATTTTTGCAACTGAGACTTTAATTCTTTTAGTTTAGTCGGAGCCATTCTATACGGAGCTATTGAAATCGGAGTAGTACCAGGTATCAATTCAATGCCAAATTGTACTTCTCTAACCGGAGGTAATCCCAGAAGTTCTTTAGGAAACACATCAGGGAACTCACAGACAACATGCACATATTCAACTTTCTTTGCTGACATTCTCGAATCAATCACATATGCAAAATAAGCTTTACAACCCTTTCTCACCATACTCAAAGCTTTCATCGAATATATTATAGCAGGCAATCCATTCAAATCACTAGATTCAATTCTGATATTTCATCATTCTTGCATCTCAAATCAATAGTTTTTCGTTTGCAGTTCACAACAGTATCATGCAAAGTTAACCAATCCATACCCAGAATTATATCAAATTCATCAAAAGGTAGAAGCATCAAATTAGCCAGAAAACAAATGTCTCGAAACATTAATGGACAATTCTTGTAGACTTTATCAACCAAAACACATCTGCCTAGGGGGTTCAAAACTCTAATTACAAATTCAGTAGACTCTACAGGCAAAGTCTTACTGTTCACTAAGTTCATGCATATATAAAAATGTGTCAATCCAGGATCTATCAAAGCAATTACAAAAGTATCATAAAGAGTAAATGTACCTGTAATCATGTCTGGTGATGAAGCTTCTTCGCTAGCTCGGATAGCATAGGCTCTAGCAAGTGCACGAGCTTCGGATCTAACAGCTATATCTTTTGTTCCTCTTTGACTATCTCTTACATTTATCGTATTTCTGGGACGTCTATCACGAGAAGCGTTGCCACTCGGCCTCGGATTCTGAACATTATCTTTTTCAATTAAATCTGGGCAATCTTTTATAAAATGATCTCATAAACCACAACTGTAACAAGCTCGGTTATTACTCTTTCCCCAGCATTCTACAAAATTTCGTCTTCCACATTGATCACACTTAGGTTTTTCATTCTCTGCATTACCAACACTGTCAACAGACGTAGCTGGAGCTTTAAAGCTCGATTGCGATCTAGCATGATCTATGTTCGAAAGTCCCACACTAGCTTTTGAACGACTATTATCATTTATGAATTTCTTTAATCCAGATTGAAATGACTTGCCCGATGACCTCTTTCGTACCTCTCTAGCTTCAAAATTAGCTTTTCTTTTCTCTTTCCGAGATCTTCAGCTTTACATGCTTATTCAACAAGCACAACAAATTCTTTGATTTCCAGAATCCCGACTAACAAACGAATATCTTCGTTTAAGCCATCCTCGAATCTTTTGCACATTATTACTTCTGTACATACACATTCACGAGCATATCTTACGAATTCTCGTTCGTATTCTGTGACAGACATATAGCCTTATTTAACTTAAAAACTCTTTACGTTTCTGATCAATGAATCTCTGACTGATATATTTCTTCCAGAATTCAGCTCAGAAGAAATCCCAAGTAACCCATTCACTCGAAACCACAGATGTCAAAGTCTTCCGCCAATGGTACGCCGTATCTCTCAGAAGGGAAACAACACATTTTATGCATTCTTCAGGATTTAATGATAATTCTCCAAACACTCTTATCGTGTTCTCTAGGCAAAACTCAGTTTTTTCAGCATCATCGATCGTTGTAGCTCAGAACTCTTCAGCCCCATATTTTTTAATCTTATCGACTGGTGGTCTACTTAACTGAACCAGATTCACTTGTGGTATAACAGAAGTTTGAAGAGAATTAACCGGGGGTGGAGGTTGTTGTACAGCTGGATTGGTTCTAATATATTAGGTGAACCAATCATTCATCATCTGATAGAAGGCTTGTCGAGCCTCACCATCATGACTACTTGTAGCCGGTTGAGAATCAGATGGCATCGTCCCTTGCGCGGGAGCAGGCGCATTGCTTTTGACATCGTCCGCTACACCTTTTTTGGGATCCATTTGCTATATAAAAGCACATTTCAATGTCAGGATTCATCACACTATCGTAGTTTATAAATATGACATATATAGCTAGACTCACATACGCTATGGTAGTCCTAGAACTGACTAAACCATAGCTCTGATGCCAATAAAATGTAACACCCCCAACCCGTATCCATCACTGGAATAGGTGAAGAGATATTACCGGACTCATAACTTAGATCAAAACAATCAAATATCAAATACTGACTTGTCCATTAAAATACCATTCATTCATGTTCATTATGAACTTAAACCGAGCATACAAGGTCTAATCCATGCATCTAGGGCTAAATAGATAACATGTGAACTTTTCAGAACTTATAAAAAATTTCAACTTTTAAAAGGCAACATGCCCGTGTGAACAGGCTGTGTGCCTCACACGGTATTAGACACGCTTGTGTGTCTAAGCCATGGCAAAACAGGGCACACATACGGACTTGTCCACACAGACACAAGACAGGCCCGTGTGCTAGGCCGTGTGAAAATTAGGGAGGCTACTAACTTGGCCACATGGCTGACCACACGCCCGTGTGCCACACATGACCAATAGACACGCTCGTGTGTCTAGGCCGTGTCAAAACTGGAGGGTATACTGCCTCTAATTCGTAGGGTACCCCAGGGACACACGGCTGTGTAACGTGATCGTGTGTCGTACACGGCTGAGACACACGCCCGCGTTTCTGCTTGTGTGGACAAAAATAGGCCATTTGAATAGCCAATTTGCCACCCTAATTTGGGTCAACCTACAAGCAAAGAAATAAGCATATATGCACAACCAATTTAGCCAAATTCCAAACCGAAACGTAAACCACTCATGACATATCAATTCTAATCAAATACATACTCATAAGTCTTACCAATCTATATCAAAACATAAGTCAAAAGCTTGTCAAAACATTTCTTTCTATACATCATTCAATTTCATGCTAAAACTTGTCAAAACTTACCAACATTTACCATTTCTTTTGTCCAACTAAAACGTATCAAATCATATTGCATCACATATCTTATACCAAAACCATGACATATCCACAACCATACTAAGCCATATCATATAGCTAAATATATACATCACAAAACATAATCCCACAACTTCTAGCCTATACATTCCATACTTTAATATATACATTTTCAAAGTACAAAAATGAGGTTCGATAGTGTGGTGATTATCCTTGACGACCCCCGAGCTTACAATAGCTTCGATATCTATAAAACAATGCAAACACACACATAAAGTAAACTTTCAAAAGCTTAGTAAGTTCGTACCAAAATTATCAACAGTATATAAAATATGAACATCAACACATAAGTACTTATAAATTCTCAACTCATCTATCAATTTCATGCCAACATCATCCATATGTTTACACCAATTCAATAAACTTTATATGCACAATACCATCTACCACATAGGTATTATACTTACTTGAACATTCCCGTATCCATTCATTTTCATTCTCACCTCTTGTTTGGATATTTTAAAACTTTTCGAAGATTACCAATGCTTTAAACATCCGCACATTTAGTGCTTTAAAGATTAGCCGAAGCTATAATAATTCTGCACACTTAGTGCTTTCTCAATTAACCGAAGTTATCTCGATATCGTACATTTAGTGCCTCATATAGCCAAAGCTAGTTTAAATCGCACACTTAGTGCCAAATACCATTGATTTATTGTTATATTCATCCAAACTAAATGTATATAAAATTTATGTATAAACAAAGCATCAAAACATATTTATAACATCATGATTTACGTACGAACTTACCTCGTACTCAAAATTGTCGACTCGAATCATCTACTTTATAATCTTCGACTTCCGTCGGTCTAAGTCTGAATTCCTCTTTTCTTGATCTATAATTATTCAAAATTAACTGTTTTATTCACTAAATTATTCAAAACAATTCATAGACACATATTTAGGGCATTTTGCATACTAGCCCTCACATTTTCACATTTTGACACTTTAGTCCCTAATTCACAAAATCACAAAATACACAAAGTTTGCTTGAATACAAGCTCAGCTGAATTTTCATAGCTCTCACACAAATCCATATATTTCATTTATTTCACATTTTAGTCCCTCAAAATAATTTTTTTACAATTTAGCCCAAATTACTCAATTTCATGAAAAATTCAAAGACAACATATGTTAAGCCAAAACATATCTTTCATAATTCATCAACTAACATCACAAAACTCATAGTTTCATCGATGGCATAAATCAAAAGCATCAACAAAATCAAAAACTGAGACATGGGCTTGATAGTGTACTAAGAAACCATCAAAAAAACGTAGAAATTATCAAAAACCGAACAAAACTCATACTTTAATCAAGCTTCAACCATAGCCGAATGAAAACCTAGCCTTTGGCTTTCTTCTTTTCAATTTTTTTGGTTAAAAATGATGATAATAAGGATGATTTTATGATATCTTTTATTTAACATAACTTAACTACTAAATACCAATTTTAACCTTATCTATTTCATTAAAATTCCTCTAACTATTGTCCATATTTGTCCATTCATTAAACCAGTGGTCTATTTGCATCATAAGGACCCCTCATGTATAAAGCAAAATCAAATAGGGACTTTTAACATCTAGCACATAGCTTTTACATTTTACGCGATTAGGTCCTTTTTATTAAATTAAGCACACAAACATTCAAAATTTCATACGAGACTTTCACACATGCTAATTCACACATCATAAACATAGAATATAATATTTAAACATTTATTTGACTCAAATTTGTGGTTCCAAAACCACTATTCTGACTAGGTCTAAACCGAACTGTTACATCCCCGATGTCCGAGCCAGCTCGATAATCTATAAAATAGGGAAAGAACAAACAAAGTAAGCTTTAAAAGCTTAGTAAGCCATATACAATTAAAACCATCTCATGAATCAACATCATTTCCATCAAATAAGCAAATTATAAATAATAACTTATAAGCTTACAAACCTTCCCAAATGTATACATATTCAATTTCATAAGTGAATTCATCAAATAATTCCCTTTTCAATACTTGTATGAATCTCATACGTACCTTAGTCTCTTAACTCATTTACACATTCTTTCTCGACTTGAATTTGCCCATTGAACCTATTGAAATCGTTAAGGATACTTGGAAATCACATATAGCTCATACAAATGCCATATCCCAGGTATGGTCTTACATGTTATCACATATTGATGCCAATGTCCCAGACATGGTCTTACATGAAATTATATGATAATGCCAATGTCCCAGAGATGGTCTTACATGTAATCATATACCGATACCAATGTCCCAAACATGATCTTACATGTAGTCTCATCTCGGTAATCCTAATGTCATGACACTCGTATCCTATACTTTTCCTAAGGTTCGTACGGGAATTTTGGATATCGTAACTTCATTGATTCTTGCTCGTATTTGCTCATTCAACATCCATAGCATTTCAACAACAATTAAACATATATAAATCAATTTAAAGACATTTATTTGCATATGACTTACCTTGTAGTCGAAATAGACGAACTAGATCGATTATTCAATAATATTTCATTTTCCCCTATCTAAATTCGTTTTCTTTCGTTCTTGATCTTAATCAAGCTTGTAATTACTGAATGCATGAGAGCTCAAAAACCTATTTTCTTTTTCTGATTTTCGGTTGTAATTTGGAGATGATGACATAAATTTTAACTTTGGTTTTATTAATTTATAACTTATTTAGCTAATTACCAAAATACCTTTATTTAATAAATATTATAAGCATATAATGGATGGCTATTCATGTCAATTTCCACTATCCAAGGTCTAATATCATCATAAGGGCCTTTGATTTAATGAATCATAGAAATTAAACACTTTTAACAAATAGAATCTAACTTTTGCTTTTTACGCGATTTAGTCATTTTTCTCAAATTGAGCTATTAAATGATAAAATTAGCTCACGAAATTTTCACACATATCTAATCACATGCTATAAACACCAAAAATAATTTTAAAATAATTTTCTAACCTCGAATTTGTGGTTCTGAAACCACTGTTCTAATTTAGCTAAAACTAGGCTATTACATTTATAGCTTAGTAAGCTCGTATGAAATAAACTCAATATAACCATAAACACATAATTCAACAATTGAATATAAATACAAGAATTCATATCAATTACCAAACCTTTCAATTACTAATTCACAAAACAACATATTTTCTTCACCATTTTCTCGATTCAAAGCTAATATGATTTATACACATACCTGTACCATCTCATACCTATCTCATTCTCAAACTCCTCATTCATTTACACGTTGAACCATTCGGAATAGAAGTCGGATGCTCAGGAGTCTCGCACACTAAGTACCTATACCATGGCCCGAAGCCAAATCAAGGTAACTTATATTCGTAGTACTAATATCATGGCCCGAAGCTAAATCATCTGATATTTATAGCCCGAAGCCAAATCGATATAACTGGCACCGAAATGCTAATATCATGGCCCGAAGCCAATTCAATGGATCCCCTAATGACATGTCACTATTATCCTAAACTATTCCTACGATTGAACCGAGATTTCAAATGCTGAATTACCATCGAGTCATTGTCAAACTTATCCAAAGTCTAGTATTCACAACTTATACAATATCAAAGCATTTAAATTATATTTATAATGAAATTTATCACATACGGACTTACCTCAGATGTGAAAACGACGAAATAGGTCGATTAGTTGATAACTTTAGTTTTCCCTTGATCTAGATCCGAATTTAGCTTTTCTTGATCTAAATATATTCAAAATTAATTTATTAATAATCTCTCTATTCAATTTAATCCAAAACACACTTTTAAGCATATTTACACTTTTACCCCTAGAATTTCACCACTTTTACAATTTAGTCCTTATTACGTAAAATCATAAATTTATGAAATTTCTTTAATACCCATGATAGCCGAATTACTATAATGCCCCTAGCAGCCCATATTTATCAACTTTTCATACATTTAACCACACATTTTCACAAATAAATCCCTATTTTGCATTTTTTTCATGCATTTAACCACACATTTTCACAAATAAATCCCTATTTTGCATTTTTACTCAAAATCACTTTACAAAATATGTAAATCTAGCAACAAGATTTCATATTTCATCATCCAACATCAAAGAACACATATTTTCATCAATGGAAACTTTCAAAATCTTTAACAATTTTGCAAAATAGTCCCTGGGCTAGCTAGAACTAGTTGCAAAGATCACAAAAAATAGAAGTGCCGAACCTTAGCCCTAATTTTCTCAAGAGATGTGACAGCCCAAAATAGACCCTAGCCGGAATGTGGTTTCGGGACCACAAAACCGAGGCATAACAATAATTTAAAATTTATTTCGATGCCTATAATATGTGAGTATTCATGTATGACATTTTTTGATGATTGATTTAGTGTTATAAAGGTGAATTTCACTAGAAAGGACTTGTGTGAGAAAATTTAGAATTGAGATAGGCAAATGTGGAAGTGGCCTATTGATGCACACTAGGAAATGTTGTCCTTGCATGTCAAATTCCCCAAATTTGACTATAGTGGCCGGCCATGGTGATGAATATGGGCAAAAGAAAACATGTCTTAAACATGTTTTGCTAGTGGTGCATGTTAGAAATAATAAAATAAGAGTAAGGAAAAAAAATGTTCATCTTTCACCATAGCTCTTGGCGAATGTCCTAAGGAAAGAAAAGAAAATTTTGCTCATCCATTTTCACTTCTTGGCCGAAAATACTAAGGAAAAGGGGAGGATTTTTGCTTCATGCTTGGTTTGGAAGAGATCTAGAAGGAGATTTGGCTAAGTTTGCATCAAGATTAAGGTATGTATGAGGTTGTGTTAGGAGTTTCATGCATGTCTTGGTTGCTAACTTGATGTGCATGTTAGCCATGGCTCAAATCTTTGTTATGCCATGGAAATGGTATTTGGCCAAAGTTGTTATGGTGATAAAGCCATTGCATGCTAAGTGTGAAGCTTGATGATGATGCATGCAATGATGGATTTTCTACTCATGAGTAAGATTTTGAGTTTTCTCTTTGTTTTATCATGATTGAAGTTGAAAAGGAGCATGATTGTCATATTCGCCATGATGCATTCTTGAGCATGATTCATGCTTCTTGCATGTTAGTTAAAATTTGTGTTTTGGATGGCTATGGACACCTTGAAAATTCGGCCATGCTCATATATGCATATATATGATTGCACATTATGTTTTGGTTATGAACTAAGTGATGAATATATTGGTTTAAAGAAGAAGATGTGGAAGAATGCTTGTGAAATTGCAAGCACAATTCGGCCTAGCACACATGTAGGTGCTTGATGCTATATTATAAGTTTTGGGCCACAATGTGCAAAGCATTAATTAGTAAATTGCATGCTGTTTTTGTGAGGTATTAAGTGCAAAAATTGACCTCAACATGTACATGAATATTCGGCCTTGGGTAGCCTATTGAAGGCCTTAGCATTTCCTTGATGCTCGAATAAATTGTATTGAATTGCTTGATATAGTATAAAATGTGCATGACCATTGTGTATTCAAGCTAAAGGGTGGCCATATGACCATTTAAACTCCTTGTCATATTTGGCCAAAAGCTAGCACAATGAGGTTTTAATAAATTGAATTTGTTTGAATTAGCTCAAGAGCTTAGAGGGCCACAATCGGACAAGGGAAGGAGAAAGTGATCGAATAGCGAAAAAGCCGTTCGACAACATCCGAGGTAAGTCCTCAAGAAGTGACCCTACTTGAATTGTGTGAAATAAAGTATGGATGTGTATTGATTATTGATTATGTATGCATGAGTATTTGAATTCTACCGGGCTAAGTCCCGAAGGCGAATATGCTTGCGACTATAATTGCGTTTGAGCCTTAGTAACGAAAATGAATTATGTATGTCCAATGATAATTGATGTATGTGTTCATGGAAATTGAATGATATCCGGCTAAATCCAAGACAATTATGCTGGAGATTATATCCGGTTAAGACCAAGGCAATTGTGCTAGTGGCTACATCCGGCTAAGACCAAGGCATTCGTGCGAGACATTCTATCCGGGCTAAGACCAAGGCATTTGTGCACGTGATTATATCCGGTTATATTCCGAAGAATCTTGGGCTGGAGGTGAGTGTTGGTTGCTGTAATGAATTCAATTAGTACACTCGAAAAGCCCAAAGGATAAGGTACGTTATATGTGCATTGGAAAGTCGACATGTTTGAGCAACATTCGCTCAATCGACTAATAAATTTCAGTTATTGAATTGATTGATATTTTGTGAAATCATATAATGATGAAGTGTGAAGTAAGAATGTGTATTAATGAAATGATGCATTTGGCTATGTGAATGTATTGCTGTAATTAGAGTTGATTATATTCCTTGAGACTTACTAAGCATAAGAATGCTTACCCCGTTGCTTTGGCTCTCAGTTTTTTTTTAGATTTCGCTCGAAGCAATTGGATTTGGGATCGTTGAAGTCGAAGTCATTCACACTATCAAGCCTCCATTTTGGTATAAATTTTTTGATTGAACTTGAGATGGCATGTATAGGACTACCTCCTGTTTGTTAAATATGTTGTAATGTAAGTATGTACGGCCATGCGAAAATGGCTCGAAAAGGAAGCATGAACTTAGACAAATTGTGGGTTGTATGTATATATTTGGTGTCATGATGTGGCTATGGCTTGGAAATGGAATGTTGGTCATATGATCAGCCATTTGCATGGTTAAAATGATCATATATGAACCTATGTATGGCAAGACTAGTTGATTCATGGAGACTACCAAATAGGTAAGTCCTATCTTAAAAACAGATGCTGCCAGCCGCAGTGGCATGAATGTGAAAAATCACCAAAATTCATAGGAATGGAATTAAATAGTGAATAAGCTATGTAAATGAACCTTGATGAGTCTATTTTCATATGGAAGAAACGAAATGGTCATAGGAGTTACAGGTTAAGAGATATTAAAGCTATTGTGAGACAGGGCCAGAATGGTTTCTGGGTTCCCTGTCGCAACTTTAAAAATTCACTATAAATTATCCAAAAAGAATTAGGAGATATACCTTATATGTACAGATTCCATTTTGAGTCTAGTTTCATTAGAAACAAACGAAACCAGCATTAAATCCCTGTACAGAGAGATATTCAAGTTATACCGCGCGAAGGTCAGAGCAGTCGATCCCTGTAACATGGGTAACTTTAACTAATAAACTGTACCAATTGGCCCGACCAAAAATCCTAGAAATAAATCCATGGATGGATATATGAGTCTAAATTCAGGAAAATTTACGAAACCAGTTTCCGAGTTTTGAAACTCGAGATATGATTTTAAGGCGACAGTGACGCAGTTTTCCAGCCTGACTGGAAATGTCAAATTGGTGGGCAAAACATGTGAACTTGGCTTGTTAACCCCTCGGGTCCGACACGGCGATGGTCTTGGGTTTGGGGTGTTGCAATTTTATTGGTATCGAGCCACGGTTTAGTCGATTCTAGGACTACCGTGATGTGTTTGGGGTCTAGCTATACATGCCATTAAATGATGAATCGATAGTGTGATGATTTCGACAATTTGACTCTATGTTTGTTTATAGCAATGGATCCCGATCCCAACCGAAAGCGATAGCTGATGATGTGGAGAGTGTGCGCGCTGCTCCGCGCAAGGGACAGCGCCGGCGGACTCTCAACCTATGGCCAGCAATCCTAATGACGAGGCTAGGCAAGCCTTTTATAGTGTGATGAAGCGAATGGTTTAATCAATACATTCGAACCAACACGGTACTGTTCCACAACCTCCATTCCCGACAAATGCAACCCCAGACCTACAATACCTCCGGTGACTGACCAAATAAGGTCAAGTAAGCCCCGATCGATAGGATTCGAAAACATGGGGCCACCTGAATTTAAGGCTACGGATGATGATGATGCCGAAGCGAGCTGAATTATGGTTAGATAACACTATCCGGTGCTTGATGAGCTATCCTGTACACCCGATGAGTGCTTAAAGTGTACCATCTCCTTGCTACGCGAGTCCGCCTACTATTGGTGGAGTACTCGACTTGTGGTGCCTAGAGAGCAAGTGACTTGGGAATTCTTTCAAACCGAGTTCGAAAAAAGTATATCACCAGAGATTCATCGACCAAAAGCGGAGGGAATTTCTTGATCTTAAGCAAGGTTCTATGTCCGTTATTCTGACTACGAACGAAAGTTTGTGAGGCTTAGTCGGACGCTGAGAATGCATTTCGTCCGAAGCTATTATGTGTAAATGCTTCGAGGATGGGCTGAATGATGATATAAGGATGTTTGTTGGCATTCTCGAGATACGAGAGTTCAGTAGTACTTGTTGAGCGAGCTTGTAAAGTCAAGAGCTTAGAAAGGAGAAACAAAAAGCTGATGTGGGGATTGGAGAATTCGAAGAGGTCCTCGGAAAGTCTCTTCAACAAGCATCGAAGAGATTTCGAGATGATGCGAGCCGGTCTAGAGGCGTTCGGGCTTTTCTAGACGAGGACGCGATCGACCCCTGTGACCACACGAGTCACTTCGATCGCCGATGGTGGAAATGATCGCCGAGAGAGGGCGGAGTGTCCACATTGTGGCAAATGGCATTCGGGAGCTGTTGGTTTCGTGATCGCTCCCGCTATAAGTGTGGATCGGCCGACCACTTTATGAAGGATTGCCGAGGATGCATGAACAGAATGTAAGTCGAGTGCAAACCCGGTGCTACCCTCGCTCGAGGTAGGCCACCTAGAAATATGGGCAATGTCGTTGGCGGTCGAGAGGATCTAGAGATGCTACCATCGGATCGAGGCTCGTGCTCTGCTAGGACTTATGCCATCGCGCGCACGCGAGGATCTTTGCCTCCGGATGTTATTACCGGTACTTTCACTCTTTTCAATACAAATGTGATTGCTTTGATTGACCTGGTTCTACTCATTCATATATATGTGAAACCTTAGCATCCAAGAAGACTTTGCCTATTGATTCTCTCGAGTTTGTAATTGGTGTCAAACCCTTGGGTCATTACGTGCTTGTTAACAAAGTGTGCAAGAAAAGTCCCCTAGTGTTCGAGGTTCTTGTTTTCCGCGGACCTAATGCTTTTGCCGTTCGATGAGTTCGATGTTATTCTTGGTTTGGATTGGTTGACCATGCACGATGCGGTTGTAAATTGCAAGAGCAAGACTATCGATTTGAGGTCGCGAATAATGAAATAGTTCGGGTTGAGTCCACGGACTTAAAGGGTTGCCGGTTGTAATATCGCGATGTTGGCCCGTAAATATGTAAGAAAAGGGTGCGGCGTACCTTGCGTCGTGCTTTCGATGACAAGGAATCGAGAAGAAACCCGAATCGTGCCGTGGTTTGTGAATACCGGATGTTTTCCCAGGAATTGCGGGTTTACCACTGTTCGGAAATAGAATTTGGCATCGAATTGGTACCGGTACCACTCCAATTCGATAGCTCCGTATCGTATGGCACCAACGGAATTAAAGGAGTTGAAAGCTCGGTTGCAAGAATTGGTGGATAGAGGTTTTGCTCGCCGAGTTTTTCGCCTTGGGTGCGCGGTGTTGTTCGTGAAGAAGAAGGATGGAACCATGCGATTGTGCATCGACTATCGTCGACTTAACAAAGCGACGATAAAGAACAAATATCCGTTGCCATGTATTGATGACTTGTTCGATCAACTGAAGGGAGCCTCGGTGTTCTCGAAAATAGATTTCAGATCGGGCTACTATCAATTGCGAATCCGAGATTCGAGACGTGCCCAAGGCGCCTTGAGCGAGATATGGTCACTATGAGTTCCTAGTGATGCCGTTTGGGCTCACTAATGCCCTACGGTATTTATGGATTTAATGAATCGAATCTTTAGACCATATTTGGATCGATTCAGTAGTCGTGTTCATTGATGACATCTTGGTCTATTCAAGAAATGAGACCGAACATTTGAACACTGCGGTTAGTCTTTGCAAATTTTACGGACAAGCAATTATATGCTAAGTTCAGAAGTGTGAGTTCGGTTAAGAGAGGTTAGCTTCTTGGGTCATGTGGTATCTCGATCGGTATTCGAGTCGACCGAATAAAATTTCAGCCATACTAAATTGGAAGCCTCAGAAATATTCTTGAGGTTCGAAGGTTTTGGGGCTTCTTAGGTTATTACAAACGATTTGTAAAGGCTTCTCAACGATAGCCACGCCGATGACGGCTACTCCAAAAGGATGTTAAGTTGAATGGACGGAGAAATGCCAAAAAGTTTCGATCAATGAAAACTTATTTGATGAAGCCCCAATTCTAGTGCAACCCGAGTCCAAGCAAGGAGTTTGTTATCTATAGCGACGCCTCTACTTGGGTTAGGTTGCGTATTAATGCAAGAAGGTCGAGTTGTGGCCTATGCGTCGAGGCAATTAAAGCCACATGAGAAAAATTATCCGACTCATGATCTCGAATTGGCGCCATCGTATTCGCCTTAAAGATTTGGCGACATTACTTATTTGGTGAAAGGTGCCATGTATACTAGGATCACAAAAGTCTCAAGTATTTGATGACCCAAAGAGACTTAAATCTGCGACAAAGACGTTGGCTCGGTGTTAAAGGATTATGAGTGATCATTGACTATCACCCGGGAAAGGCGAATGTGGTTGCGGATGCCTTGAGTCGTAAATCGTTATTCACTTTCTGACGATGAATGTGCACTTGTCTATCCGATCCGACGGTGTGTTAGTGGCTAAATTGAAAGCCAAACCATTATTGACACACCAAATTCGAGAAGCTCGAAAGTCGATGACGAGTTGGTTGCAAACGGCTGCGTGTGTTCGAACAAGGACTCGGAGTTTCAAATCGACGATGACGATTGTTTGAGGTTCAAAAGTCGTCTGTGTGTCCCAAAGAATTGAACTCATTTCGATAATTCAGAATGAAGCCCATTGTAGCCGAATGGCAATCCACCCGGGAGTACGAAGATGTACAATGATTTGAAACGTCGATTTTGGTGGCATGGTATGAAGCGAGACATCTCCGACTTTGTTTGAGATGTTTAATATGTCAACAAGTGAAAGCGGAACATCGGTGCCTTGAGATTACTTCACCAATCACGATACCCGAGTGGAAATGGGATCGAGTCACAATGGACTTTGTATCCGGACCGCCATTGTCGCAAGTAAGAAGGATGCGGTTTGGGTCGTGGTAGATCGATTGACTAAGTCGGCCCACTTTGTCCCCGACGCACGGATTTTTCAATGGACAAATTAGCGGAATTGTACGTTTCTCATTGTGAGATTGCACGGGTGCCTATTTCTATCGTGTCGATAGAGATCCGAGATTTACCTCGCGATTTTGGAAAAAGTTGCAAGAAGCTTTGGGTACCAAGTTGCATTTCAGCACCGCCTTTCACCCCAAACCGATGGTCAATCCGAGCGGATAATTCAGATACTTGAGGATATGTTAAGATGTTGCGTCCTCGAGTTTAGTGGTTCATGGGAGCAGATTTGCCGTTGATTGAATTCGCCACAACAACAACTTTCAATCAAGTATTAAGATGGCACCCTACGAGGCCTTGTACGGTCGTAAATGCCGTACGCCATTGTTTTGGACTGAGCTCGGTGGAAGTAAGATTTTCGGGGACAAAAATTCCTTAAGAGGGGGGGAGTTGTGACAGCCCAAAATAGACCCTAGCCGGAATGTGGTTTCGGGACCACAAAACCGAGGCATAACAATAATTTAAAATTTATTTCGATGCCTATAATATGTGAGTATTCATGTATGACATTTTTTGATGATTGATTTAGTGTTATAAAGGTGAATTTCACTAGAAAGGACTTGTGTGAGAAAATTTAGAATTGAGATAGGCAAATGTGGAAGTGGCCTATTGATGCACACTAGGAAATGTTGTCCTTGCATGTCAAATTCCCCAAATTTGACTATAGTGGCCGGCCATGGTGATGAATATGGGCAAAAGAAAACATGTCTTAAACATGTTTTGCTAGTGGTGCATGTTAGAAATAATAAAATAAGAGTAAGGAAAAAAAAATGTTCATCTTTCACCATAGCTCTTGGCCGAATGTCCTAAGGAAAGAAAAGAAAAATTTTGCTCATCCATTTTCACTTCTTGGCCGAAAATACTAAGGAAAAAGGGGGAGGATTTTTGCTTCATGCTTGGTTTGGAAGAGATCTAGAAGGAGATTTGGCTAAGTTTGCATCAAGATTAAGGTATGTATGAGGTTGTGTTAGGAGTTTCATGCATGTCTTGGTTGCTAACTTGATGTGCATGTTAGCCATGGCTCAAATCTTTGTTATGCCATGGAAATGGTATTTGGCCAAAGTTGTTATGGTGATAAAGCCATTGCATGCTAAGTGTGAAGCTTGATGATGATGCATGCAATGATGGATTTTCTACTCATGAGTAAGATTTTGAGTTTTCTCTTTGTTTTATCATGATTGAAGTTGAAAAGGAGCATGATTGTCATATTCGCCATGATGCATTCTTGAGCATGATTCATGCTTCTTGCATGTTAGTTAAAATTTGTGTTTTGGATGGCTATGGACACCTTGAAAATTCGGCCATGCTCATATATGCATATATATGATTGCACATTATGTTTTGGTTATGAACTAAGTGATGAATATATTGGTTTAAAGAAGAAGATGTGGAAGAATGCTTGTGAAATTGCAAGCACAATTCGGCCTAGCACACATGTAGGTGCTTGATGCTATATTATAAGTTTTGGGCCACAATGTGCAAAGCATTAATTAGTAAATTGCATGCTGTTTTGTGAGGTATTAAGTGCAAAATTGACCTCAACATGTACATGAATATTCGCCTTGGGTAGCCTATTGAAGGCCTTAGCATTTCCTTGATGCTCGAATAAATTGTATTGAATTGCTTGATGTAGTATAAAATGTGCATGACCATTGTGTATTCAAGCTAAAGGGTGGCCATATGACCATTTAAACTCCTTGTCATATTTGGCCAAAAGCTAGCACAATGAGGTTTTAATAAATTGAATTTGTTTGAATTAGCTCAAGAGCTTAGAGGGCCACAATCGGACAAGGGGAAGGAGAAAGTGATCGAATAGCCGAAAAAGCCGTTCGACAACATCCGAGGTAAGTCCTCAAGAAGTGACCCTACTTGAATTGTGTGAAATAAAGTATGGATGTGTATTGATTATTGATTATGTATGCATGAGTATTTGAATTCTACCCGGGCTAAGTCCCGAAGGCGAATATGCTTGCGACTATAATTGCGTTTGAGCCTTAGTAACGAAAATGAATTATGTATGTCCAATGATAATTGATGTATGTGTTCATGGAAATTGAATGATATCCGGGCTAAATCCCGAAGACAATTATGCTGGAGATTATATCCGGGTTAAGACCCGAAGGCAATTGTGCTAGTGGCTACATCCGGCTAAGACCAAGGCATTCGTGCGAGACATTCTATCCGGGCTAAGACCCGAAGGCATTTGTGCACGTGATTATATCCGGTTATATTCAAGAATCTTGGGCTGGAGGTGAGTGTTGGTTGCTGTAATGAATTCAATTAGTACACTCGAAAAGCCCAAAGGATAAGGTACGTTATATGTGCATTGGAAAGTCGACATGTTTGAGCAACATTCGCTCAATCGACTAATAAATTTCAGTTATTGAATTGATTGATATTTTGTGAAATCATATAATGATGAAGTGTGAAGTAAGAATGTGTATTAATGAAATGATGCATTTGGCTATGTGAATGTATTGCTGTAATTAGAGTTGATTATATTCCTTGAGACTTACTAAGCATAAGAATGCTTACCCCGTTGCTTTGGCTCTCAGTTTTTTTTAGATTTCGCTTGAAGCAATTGGATTTGGGATCGTTGAAGTCGAAGTCATTCACACTATCAAGCCTCCATTTTGGTATAAATTTTTTTGATTGAACTTGAGATGGCATGTATAGGACTACCTCCTGTTTGTTAAATATGTTGTAATGTAAGTATGTACGGCCATGCGAAAATGGCTCGAAAAGGGAAGCATGAACTTAGACAAATTGTGGGTTGTATGTATATATTTGGTGTCATGATGTGGCTATGGCTTGGAAATGGGAATGTTGGTCATATGATCAGCCATTTGCATGGTTAAAATGATCATATATGAACCTATGTATGGCAAGACTAGTTGATTCATGGAGACTACCAAATAGGTAAGTCCTATCTTAAAAACAGATGCTGCCAGCCGCAGTGGCATGAATGTGAAAAATCACCAAAATTCATAGGAATGGAATTAAATAGTGAATAAGCTATGTAAATGAACCTTGATGAGTATATTTTCATATGGAAGAAACGAAATGGTCATAGGAGTTACAGGTTAAGAGATATTAAAGCTATTGTGAGACAGGGCCAGAATGGTTTCTGGGTTCCCTGTCGCAACTTTAAAAATTCACTATAAATTATCCAAAAGAATTAGGAGATATACCTTATATGTACAGATTCCATTTTGAGTCTAGTTTCATTAGAAACAAACGAAATCAGCATTAAATCCCTGTACAGAGAGATATTCAAGTTATACCGCGCGAAGGTCAGAGCAGTCGATCCCTGTAACATGGGTAACTTTAACTAATAAACTGTACCAATTGGCCCGACCAAAATCCTAGAAATAAATCCATGGATGGATATATGAGTCTAAATTCAGGAAAATTTACGAAACCAGTTTCCGAGTTTTGAAACTCGAGATATGATTTTAAGGCGACAGTGACGCAGTTTTCCAGCCTGACTGGAAATGTCAAATTGGTGGGCAAAACATGTGAACTTGGCTTGTTAACCCCTCGGGTCCGACACCGGCGATGGTCTCGGGTTTGGGGTGTTACAAGAGAAATGCTTGGTTTTGCCTTTTGAAGAAGACAAATACAAATTAAACAATTTTTTTTTATTTATCTTTCATTTATTTACTAAATTAAAAAATTATTCTTGATTAATAAACATATAAATCACTTAATGCTTGTCCATCTTTTTCCACTCATGTTTTAAATGGTCTAATTACCACTTAAGGACCTTAAATTTAAGGTTCTATAGCTATTAGACACCTTTAGCTATTAGAACTCAAGTTTTACGCTTTACGCGATTTAGTCATTTTTACCGAATTAAACATTCAAACGATAAAATTATATCATGAAACTTTCACAAATACATGCTATCATGCTGTAAACACTTAAAATAATATTAAAATAATTTTTTGACCTCAGATTTGTGGTTTCAAAACCACTATTTTGATTTAGCTAAAAACAACTGTTACATCATGCCTGTTGAATCAAAAGAAATAACATTGAATATTAGACAAATACTCAAGTAACCATTTAATTCTCTAAACACATTATAACATCATGATTTAATGTATTTATAGACATAATAAGAATATAGTATTACACTACGACGTTAATATTCAATATTAGACTATACTAGTCAAACATTCAACTCGTATTCATACTTTCAATACATACCACACTTGAAACGTGTTGCCTGAATATCAAATGATCGGAATATGACATGGTGTCTTTCAACCATGGTCTTATTTATTCTCGTCTTGATGCCACAGTGTCTTTCAATCATGGTCTTATTCATTTTTTCCGTCGAGTTGCCATAGTGTCTTTCAACCATAGTCTTATTCCTTTGATTCGTGATGCCATAGCGTCTTTTAGCTATGGTCTTACTCAATAGAATCGTGATGCCATAATGTCTTTTAGTCATGGTCTTACTCGATAGAATAGTGATACCATAACATCTTTCAGTCATGGTCTTACTCTATAGAATAGTAATGCCATAACGTCTTTTAGTCATGGTCTTACTCGTTTCTAGTATGGTGCTATAATATCTTTCAACTATGGTTTTAATCATTTTCTTTCAAGCCAATAAACTCAATTTATATATAAAAAATTAGATATTAAATAATCAAAACCATAATTAATTGATTTAATCAAGTTACGAGCTTAACTAGCTAAATTACAAAAATATCAAAGTCTAGGGGCTTTTTGGTAATTTTCTATTCTCCTTTATTTTCCACTCGATCTTGATCTAACTTAATAATTTCATCCAATTTATTAATTTACATAGTAAAATAATTTATTTTATGTAATTTAGTCATTTTGACATTTTTACAAAGTTACCCCCAACATTTTACTTTTATTCAATTTAGTCCCTGAGCCTAAAACGTGCAAATTAACCATTTTTATTACAAATTAAAACTAGATGAATATTCATAGCCTCCATTTCAGCCGATTTTTGCAACAATTTCACATCAATTCCTTGAACTATTACTATTTCAACAATTTAGTCCCTAATCGGCAAATTCATAAAAAATCACTTAATAAAATACTTATAAATAACAACTAACACATAAAATTCATCATTTAACATATAAAATCACAAGGTTCATCAATGGAAAAATTCAAAATCTTTAACAGTTTCAGAAACGAAGGTACGGGCTAGCGGACCTAGTTGCAACTATCTCAAAAACATAAAAATTATTAGAAACGGGATCAAATAACATACCATGCATCAAAATTTCAGCTTGGCCAAATGCTTTTTCCTCCCCACACCAAAGCTATTTAGTTGAATTAAAGAATGAAGAAGATGATGATTTAGATTTGGTTTATTTCAGTTTTAATTATTAAATTACTAATATACCCTTTAAAATCATGAAATTTACCATGCAACTTATCCATAAATATCCACTCACATTAAATATGGTATAATTACCATTAAAGTCCATTAATTCACCTTTTCAAAGCTAATTGGTCCATTTAATTAATATAATTCAACTTTTATAACTTTTATAATTTAGTCCTTTTCAATTAATTAACTATCTAAACATTAAAATTTCTTAACGAAACTTTAATACAACCTTAATAACACTCCATAAATATTAGACTCACTTTAGTCCTTTTCACGGTTCAGTTTATAAAAATGAGATTCCGATACCTCATTTTCTAAAACCACTTGACTTTAGGGTTTTACCACTTGAACCTAATTGTTCATTCGAATAGCATAAATTGCCAATATAAAAATTTATTTTAATACCATATTAGACTCTTAAATATTAAATAATAATATTTATGATCTTACTCGTCAGATATGTGGTCCTGAAACCACAATTTCCTACACCACTGAAAATTGGGTTGTTACAGTAATGATATAATAGTTTGTTCTAAATAACATAACAAAGGCCCATCGCCCATCTTTATGGTTCACTTATATTAGTTGCCTCACCTGATCATCGACCTTGCTTATGCTATTCACAATCTACTTACCTGAGAAGTAAGAAAGGAGTCGGTGAGTTCGAGAGAACTCAGCGAATAATCAGAAGCCATTATATTATGCCTTAAAAACAACATTTGAAAACATTAGAAAATTTTAGTTTTTAAAATGTTTCACGTGTTTGGTTTGCAGGTGAGGATACGAGACCCAGTTCACATCGAAAAACCTTATTTTTGTGAAAATAGTTTTAAAAAAACAATACTTAGAAATCCTTTCTTTTAAAAACTTTCTTTTAAAAGGAACTCGCATTAAAATCCTGCGAGGCCATATTGCTTTTCAAAAACAAAATTGAATCTAAGTTTATAACAGAGTCACAAGACCAACTCGTACGTAACAGAATTCATGAACAGAATCAACCTTAGGTCACACGACTGGGTTGTCAAATAGAAGACATGTCTCGTTGAATAAGTTATATCCAACGTAACTCACGGAGATCACATAGAATAATACATATAAAATCTCATAAAGGCCCATGCTTTAAAAGAGCATGCAGAGTGAGGCTTAATATGGGTGAGTACTCACACTATTAGTATACCAATCAGAAGGCTCATTAAGGAGTACACAGGTAGAAAGCTCGCACAAATCAGAGCTAAATAGAGAGCTCGCATAAAGTAGAGCTAAAACATTTGTTTATAAAAAGCTCAGACGTTAAGTGCCTTTCAAAAACACGGTTTAAAATGTTACTTTCAAATCATTCTTATTATCAAAATCTCGCATAGAAGATCACATAAAACTATGCTTTAAAATCATCTTTTCAAAATCATAATTTTGAAAATAGAGTTCGTTGCTTAAAATAGAGCTTTTCAGAAATATTACTTTTGGGTTTTGAAAATAAGGTCTCATTTAGAAAACTATAGCCATTAGCGATCATAATCAGAATACCTTTGGAAACTCATAAACTAATAGTTACCAATCATTCACCAAAAATGAAGGACTTAAACGATTTTGGCTTTGCCTGTGTCTCTGCTAGAAGATGGTTCAGCTAGTTCACAACAAACAAACATATTACTAACAGAACAAATAGATTTCCTACAAGCATGCGAACATAGCTCTAAAGACAATCAACCCTAACAAGACAAGGACTTACCTAATGTAACATCCCAAAATAGGGCCTAGTCGAAACAGTGGTTTCGGGACCACAAATTTGACATTGAAATATTTATTTTATGATTATTATGAGGTCCAGAATATGAAAATATGCATGTGTTAAAGTTTCATGAGGAAATTCTATGAGTAAGGTGTCCAATTGGAAAATAAGGACCAAATTGAATAAATTGCAAAAGTTGGATTCTAGAAGAAATTTGTATGAAATTGATTTAGATTATTAATTATAAGGTCTTAAAGAGAAAATTTCCCAATTTCTAAGTTTTTGGACAAAAATGGGCATATATGGATAAAATTAAAAAGAAAGGGCGTAAGGGCATTTTGGTTATTTGGCTAATTAATGAAATAGAATGGGAAAATGAAGGAAAAAAATCAGCCATTCTTCTTCCTCATCCAGCTGAATTTCTCAAGCCCTCCATAACTAGGGTTTTCAACATTTTCAAGCTCAATAGTAAGTGCTCCCAAGCCCCTTTTTTAATGTTCTTTGCATTTTTGAAATCCCGGTAGCTTACTCTCTCCATTTCTACCCATATTTTGAGTTAGGGGTCATGTTTGTAAAGTGACCCATGTGTGACATGTTTATTCTTTGATGTTTTATGGAGGAATATGAAAATTGTATGTGTATTAAACATCTTTTTCTAGGTGATTTTCATGAAAAACCCCTAAAAGCACCTTTTTGCAAAAGGTGTAAAATATGGGGTAAAAATGTGAAATAATGGAGAAATGTGGGCTTCCATAAGAGGAAAGAACAATTGGCTAGGCTTGGGTAAGGTAGAAATTGCATGCATTTTATTATACGAGCCTGGGGACTAAATCGTAAAAATGTGAAAGATTAGGGGCAAAACAATCATTTTGTCTGGGGGTGAAATTTAGGCTAAATAAGAATAATGTGAGGTATTGATGATTCATTTTTATTGTTATAGACCCCGAGGAGCAAATTTCGAAGGTCTATCGAGGAAAACGAAAGGTTTCGGAATAACCGAAACGCGAAACCGAGGTGAATACTAGGTAAGTTCGAATAACTTTAAGTAAACTATTAATATGCCTAATTACTTGTGTTATGAATGCATGATATTTAGTTATATTGATGCCATGAAAATCCATGAAATATGCCAATAATAATGATATGATAATAAATGTCCCGAAGTAGAAAGGGAAATTCGATGGATAAACCATGGCTTACATGACTTGAGATCCTGCATGTGTTGCAGAAAAGGATTTAGCCCAAACGGGTAATCCATTGATCTCAACTGTAGAAAGGATTTAGCTCATCATTCAATTTTGGGATGTTACAGTGGATTTAGCAGGACGGGTAATCCGATTAGGGTCTGAATTTAGCCTGAACTGGTAATTCAGATCCGAGCTCATTGAGGGTGTTTGTCACTATAAGGGATTTAGCCTGGACTGATAATCCCGACATCACCTTATGAGTTTACATTACGGGGGATTTAGCCTGGACTGGTAATCCCGCCGTAAGATGTGAGGTTCACGGGAGTGTATACATGAGATGATCCTCTTATGACTTGACGGCAAATGGATAATCCATTGAGATTTTTTGAGTAACTCAATGGGATTAATATGTGATACAAAAATGAAAACGTGGAATGATGAGCTCATCTTAGATAAGTTACATGGTGTGATGTTATGTGACTAACTTGTTGATGGAGTGCATGTGATAGGGAAACCACTCCATACTTGTTGGTTTCTTTGCCTAATATGGTTGCATGCTAAACAAATCAGTAAGTTTATTTTCCAGTAATTCGGGCTTACTAAGCATTTAAATGCTTACCCCTCTCTTTTCCCTGTCTTACAAAGCTCGTGGACTCACGAAGATTGGAAGACGATTGGAAAGTCAACACATTATCATTTTGTCTAGCTTTGGTATATAGATACTCTTATTTTGTTCAATGGCATGTATTGGGCTTTTGTTAATTTTGTAATATGTGTCATTTGATTAGCCAATATGAAGGCTTGTAAGGTGTACATGTCCACATGCATATGGCCATAGGGTTTGGCTCATTTTGTTATAAGGTATGACCTGCATAGATGTTTTCAACTTTTTGAAACTCTGCTGGTACTTCTCTTTCCATTTAAACTTAATGTCTTTCTGTAGCAGCCTCATCATTGGAGCTGCTATCATGGAGAATCCTTTTACAAATCTCCGGTAGTAACCGACTAAGCCCAAAAAGCTTCTAACCTCGATTACATTTTTAGGTGGCTTCCATTCAACGATTGCAGAGATCTTAATTGGATCAACTCGGATGCCATCACTTGAAACAATATGGCCCAAAAACCCTACTTCTTGGAGCCAAAACTCACTCTTGCTAAATTTAGCATACAATTGCTTTTCCCATAAAGTCAGGAACACAGTCCTCAAATGCTTCGTATGCTCTATCTCATCCTTGGAATAAATCAAAATGTCATCAATGAACACAACGACAAACTTGTCCAAGTATGGCCGAAATATCCTATTCATTAGGTCCATAAATACGACCGGTGCATTCGTTAACCCAAACGACATGACAAGAAATTCGTAGTGACCATACGTTGTTCTAAAAGTTGTCTTAGGCACATCCGATTCCTTAACTCGCAACTGATAGTAGCCAGATCTCAGTCTATCTTAGAGAATACAGTGGCTCCCCTCAACTAGTCAAACAAATCATCGATCCTTGGCAAAGGATACTTATTCTTAATAGTTACCTTGTTCAGTTGCCGATAATCTATACATAGCCTTATTGAACCATCTTTCTTCTTTACAAATAATACGGGAGCACCCCAAGGCAAAAATCTTGGCCTTGCAAAACCTTTATCCGTCAGCTCTTGCAATTGTGCTTTCAACTCTTTCAACTCGGTCGGTGCCATCCTGTACGGAGTGATAGAAATAAGAGCTGTTCCTGGCACTAGTTCAATACCAAACTCTATCTCTCTATCAAGAGGTAATCCGCGTAGTTCCTCCGGAAACACGTCCAGATATTTACATGTTATTGGCACAGACTCAATCTTCAACTTCGTTTCCTTAGTGTTTAGCACAAAAACTAGGTAGGCTTCATACCCTTTTATCATATACCTCTGAGCGACCATTGATGTGATCACAACTGGTGGTGTATACAATTCTCTTGAATCAACCCATAGAACCTTACCATCTGGGCACTTCAATTCAATATACTTGCTACCACAATTTATAATTACATCATGCAGGGCTAACCAATCCATGCCAATTATTACATCAAACTCACCAAATGTCAATAACATAAGGTTAGCCAGAAAGCGATGACCCTGAATCGTCAAAGGACAATTCTTACAGACTTTATCAACCAAGACTGACTTGCCTAATGTGTTCAACACTCTGATTATAAATTCAGTAGGTTAAATAGATATATTCAAGCTAGACACCAATCTCGTGCAAATGTATGAAAGCATTGACCCCAGATCAATTAAGGCAACAACACAAGTATTAAAAAGAGAAAAAGTACCAATGATAACGTCAGGAGCAGAGGCTTCTTCTCGAGCGCGTATTGCATGCGTTCTTGCCAGGACTCGAGCCTCTGATTTCACAGTGTCTTTGGCCTTAACTCGACTGCCACTAGCACTTTTAGGATACCTCAGAGGTCTACCTCGTGGAATAGGAGCACTCGATTTCGGGGTTACTCCTACCTCTTTATCGGTTCACTTTAAGCAGTCTCTGAGGAAGAGGTCAAGAGAACCACATCTATAACACGCACCACTCTTCATCCGACACTCTCCAAAGTGAAACTTATTGCAGCTTTTACACTATGGCTTTTGGTCATTTACACTCCCCACACTAGTCACCATTGGGGAAGAAGACTTCTGATTACGTTGTTTGGAGCCTTTTGCTTTATCCGAATATCCCACCGATGAAATAGAGCGTTCATGTTGGCTCATTGATTTCTTTATGGAAAATGAGAGCGTCTTACCGCTGGATCTCTTGCTCTCAACTTGAGTTTCTCTCTTAGCTTGCTTCCTTTCATTATTAAGCTCCTCAGCTTTCTTGGCCCGATCAGCTAATGCGGCAAACTCTCGTATCTCAAGGATCCCAATTAACAACTTAATTTCCTCATTCAGACTTTCCTCAAAGCGTTTACACATTTCTGAATTTGTCTGAACCCATTCAGTCCTATACTGACTTAGCCTTACAAACTCCCTTTCGTATTCTGCTACAGTCTTATTCCCTTTATTGAGTTCCAGGAATTCCTTCCGTTTCAAGTCTAAGAACCTTTTACTGATATATTTCTTCTTAAACTCCACTTGGAAAAATTCCCAAGTGATGTTTTCCTTTGGCACCACTGAAGATACAGTCTTCCACCAATGGTATGAAGTATCCTTTAGGAGTGACACGACACACTTTAAGCACTCCTCGGTGTGCACAATAATTTGTTACATAATAGTATAGTGTTCTCGAGCCAAAACTCAGCTCGTTCAGTATCATCATCAATCTTAGCTCTAAATTCCTCAGCCCCGTACTTTCTAAGCTTGTCTACAGGGGTTTACCAATTCTTACAGGTGCCATACCTCGTGGCATTTCCTCTTCAGGTAGGCCAGGGGGCGAGAGAGGTTGTGTTATGTTGGGGCGATTTCTCAAATAATCCTCAAACCACTCATCCATCATGTCAAAGAAGGTGGCTCTGGCCTCTCTCAGCCTTCAGATACAGGCCTTCTATTACTACTAGAAACAACTCGTTGTACGAAAGCTAGAGCATGGCTTTCGGCTCCCTCGGACTCATCTTGTGCTTGATTGGAAGACATTTACTATATTCAAAGATAATTAAGCAGTTAGGAGATGTCACACTATCAACGTTCGTATAATGGCATGTATAGAAAAACTCAATACACTCTAAGGTAGTCCTAGAACTAACTAAATCATAGCTCTGATACCACTAAACATAACACCCCTTCCCATACCTGATATCGAGACCAAGTACGAGGCATTACGAAGCATGTACTCGAACATTTTCAAGAAATACGGGTTATAAAATTTTGTTCCAGTTTGAAACCAATCCAATAATATCTTGGTGCTACTGTTATGGGTCTACGAGGCCCAAGTCATACATTAAAAAGGATCCGGGACCAAACTGGAACTTAGGAAAATTTCAAGGAAAATCCTGGGTTAGTATCTCACACGCCCGTGTGGAGACATAGCACATGCCCCCTACCTGTGTGGAATTAATTGAATTTATTTTCTACTTCGAACCTACAGGGGGTTTTCACACGACCAAGCACACAACCGTGTCTCCATCCCGTGTCCTTCACACGCCCTAGACAAGCCCGTGTGGTCGCCCGTGTCCACAAACTCGAGCATTTTGTTTATGACATCATCATGCGTTTAAGGGCACACGGCCAAGACACACGCCCGTGTGTTAGGCCATGCCCTCCACACGGTTGAGACACATGGTTGTGTCTCTACCCGTATGTTTACTACCATGTATTCTGACTTAAAATTTTAGGTGCAGGGGACACACGACCATACCACACGCCCATGGGGTTGTCTGTATGTCACACACGGCCTAGACACACCCGTGTGTCTACCCGTGTGGACCTTTTAAGGCTATTTTCCAAGCCTTTGGTCACCCTCTAACATCCACTCTCACATATAGGTTTTCATAATACATAACAGGGCCTAATTATACACTTAAGTCACCTTAATAAACCTTATTACATGCAAACCTCATTTCATCGGTTTTACACATGCTAGGTTATTTCTCTTGTATCAAGGATGTCTATGCTTTATACACATTCAAGATTGGCTCATTAATATAACTCATTGCCAATTATGGCCTAGCCATCCCATGTGATTTGGTCACATTACAAGTGTATCTACTTGTGATACGCCATATTCATTCATCTCAATAACATTTGAATACAAATACGCATAACTTTGTAGGTCATACCTTATAACAAAATGAGCCAAATCCATGGCCATGTGCATATGGACATGTATACCTTACAAACCTTCACATTGGCTAATCAAATGATACATATTACAAAATAAACAAAAGCCCTATACATGCCATTGAACAAAGTAAAAGTATCTTTATACCAAAGCTAGACAAGATGATAGTGTGTTGACTCTCCAACCGTCTCCCAATCTTCGCGAGTCCACGAGCTTTGTAAGATTTGGAAAAAGAGAGGGGTAAGTATTTACATGCTTAGTAAGCCCGAATAACTGGAAAGTAAACTTATCGATTTATTAGCATACATCCATATTAAGCAATGAGACCAACAAGCATGAAATAATTTCCCTATCACATGCACTCAATCAATAAGTTAGTCCAATAACAATACACCATGTAATTTGTATTAGATGAGCTCACCATTCAATGTTTTCATTTTTGTATCACATATTAATCCCATTGAGTTACTCGGAAAATCTCGATGGATTATCCATTTACCGTCAAGTCATAAGAGCGATCATCACATGTATGCACTCTCGCGAACCTCACATCTTACGGCGGGATTACCAGTCTAGGCTAAATTCCCCGTAATGTAAACTCATAAGGTGATGTCGAGATTACCAGTCCAGGCTAAATCCCTTATAGTGATAAACAACCTCAATGAGCTCGGATCTGAATTACCATTCCAGGCAAAATTCAGACCCTAATCGGATTACCCGTTCGGGCTAAATCCACAATGCGCACATATTTTTCGGGAGGCTTGATCACTCAAGGAACACCCGCCCGGGCTAGATCCTTTCTAAATTTGAGATCAATGGATTACCCGTTCGGGCTAAATTCTTTCTGCAACACATGCAGGATCTCAAGTCACATGTAAATCATGGTTTACCCATCAAACTTCCTTTTTAACCTTAATCGGGACATTTATCATAATGTCATTATTAATAACACATTTCATGGACTTTCATGCCATCATCAAAGACAATATTCATACATTCATAAAACATGTAATTAGATATATTATGATTTTACTTTAAGTTATTCGAACTTACCTTGTATCCATTTCGGCTTTGCATCTCGATTATTCTGAAACCTTTCATTTTCCTCGATCAACCTCCGAAATTTGTTTCTCGGGGTCTATAACAATAAAAATGAATCATCAATACCTCAAATTATTCTTTCCGAGTCTAAATTTCACCCCAGGTAAAATGACTATTTTGCCCCTAACCTTTCACATTATTTACGATTTAGTCCCTAGGCTCATATAATGAAATGCATGCAATTTCCACCTTACCCAAGCTAGCCGAATGGTTTTCCCTCTTATGGCAGCCCACATCTTTCTATTATTTCACATTTGTACCACATATTTTACACCTTTTGCAAAAAGGTCCTTTTAGGAGTTTTTCATGAAAATCACCTAAGAAAATATGTTTAACACACATCCAACTTTCATATTTCTCCATAAAACATCAAAGAATAAATATGTCACACATGGGTCATTTTGCAAACATGAACCCTAACTCAAAATATAGGTAGAAATGGAGAGAGTAAGCTACCGGGATTTCAAAAATACAAAGAACATGAAAAACGGGGCTTGGGAGCACTTACTATTGAGCTTGAAAATATTGAAAACCCTAGCTATGGAGGGCTTGAGAAATTTGGTTGGATGAGGGAGAAGAATGGCTGATTTTTGCCTTCATTTTCCCATTTTATTTCATTAATTAGCCAAATTTTATCCATACATGCCCATTTTTGTCCAAAAACTTAGAAATTGGGAAAATTTCTCTTTAAGACCTTCTAATTAATAATCTAAAGCAATTTCACTAAAATTGTTTCTAGAATCCAAGTTTTGCACTTTATTCAATTTGGTCCTTATTTTCCAATTGGACACCTTACTCATAAAATTGTTTCATGAAACTTTAACAGATGCATATACTCATATTCTAGACTTCATAATAATCATAAAATAAATATTTTAACGTCGAATTTATGGTCCCAAAACCATTATTCTGACTAGGCCTTATTTTGGGATGTTACAGTGGATTTAGCAGTATGGGTAACTCGATTAGGGTCTGAATTTAGCCTGAACTGGTAATTCAGATTCGAGCTCATTGAGGGTGTTTGTCGCTATAAGGGATTTAGCCTGGACTGGTAATCCCGACATCACCTTATGAGTTTACATTACGGGGGATTTAGCCTGGACTGGTAATCCTGCTGTAAGATGTGAGGTTCTTGGGAGTGCATACATTAGATGATCGCTCTTATGACTTGGCGGTAAATGGATAATCCATCGAGATTTTTCGAGTAACTCAATGGGATTAATATGTGATACAAAAATGAAAACGTCGAATGATGAGCTCATCTTAGATAAGTTACATGGTGTGATGTTATGTGACTAACTTGTTGATGGAGTGCATGTGATAGGGAAACTATTCCATACTTGTTGGTTTATTTGCCTAATATGGTTGCATGCTAAACAAATCGGTAAGTTTATTTTCCAGTTATTCAGGCTTACTAAGCATGTAAATGCTTACCCCTCTCTTTTCCCTGTCTTACAAAGCTGGTGGACTCATGAAGATTGGAAGACGATTGGAGAGTCAACACACTATCATCTTGTCTAACTTTGGTATATAGATACTCTTATTTTGTTCAATGGCATGTATAGGGCTTTTGTTAATTTTGTAATATGTGTCATTTGATTAGCCAATATGAAGGCTTGTAAGGTGTACATGTCCACATGCATATGGCCATAGGATTTGGCTTATTTTGTTATAAGGTATGACCTACATAGATGTACATATTTGTGTTCTAATGTTATTGAGATGAATGAACATGGCGTATCACAAGTAGATACACATGTAACATGACCGAATCACATGGGATGACTAGACTATAATTGGAAATGAGTTATAATAATGAGCCAATCTTGAATGTGTTATAAGGCATAGACATTCTTGATACAAGAGAAATAATCCTAATATGTGTAAGATCGATGAAATTAGGTTTACATGCAATGAGGTTTATCGAGGTCATTTGAGAGTATAATTAGGCCTGGCTAAACATTATGGAAAACTATAAGTGAGAATATATGTTAGAGGATGACTAAAGGCTTGGAAAGTAGCCTAACATGGTCCACACAGGTAGACACACGGGCATGTGTCTAGACCGTGTATGACAAACGGACCACCCCATGGGCGTGTGGCACAACTGTGTGTCCCCTGCACCTAAAATTTTAAGTCAGAATGGATGGTAGTAAACACACGGGTAGAGACACGACTGTATGTCTCAATCGTATAGAGGACACGGCCTAACACACCAGCATGTGTCTTGGCCGTGTGCCCCTAAATGCATGCTGACGTCATAAACAGAATGCTCGAGTTTTTGGACACAAGCGACCACACGGGCATGTCAAGGCCGTGTGAAGGACACAAACCCCTGTAGGTTCGAAATAGAAAATAAATTCAATTAATTCCACACGAGTAGGGGACACGGGCGTGTCCTATAGCACACGGGTGTGTGAGACATTAACTCAGAATTTTTCTTAAATTTTTATTAGGCCCTCGGTTTAGTCCCGGATCAATTTCAATGTATGTTTGAGCCTCGTAGGCTCAAAATAGAGACACCAAGATGTTATTGGATTGGTTTCAAATTGGAACGAAATTTTATAACTCGTATTTCCTGAAAATGTTCAAGTACATGCCTGGTAACGCCTCGTACTTGGTCCCGGTCTCGGGTACAGGTAAGGGGTGTTACAGCCAGATTACTACGAGTAGAACTTATAACAGAGACTTTGGGTACCCTATCTGAATTAGGAAAGTTGTTACTTGCACTTAAAGTATCCCTAGATACAATAAATCAATTTTTCCTAATTTGAGTCTGACTGTATCTTTGATCGGTGAACCCAGTTTGCAACTTACCTGGCCAACCCAGGTCACCACACAGACTAGCGAACCCAGCTCGCCAAATAGACTAGTGAACCCTTAGCTCGTCAAAACTTTAGTGAACCTGCTTCACAGTGAAACTGGCAAACCCTTACCACTTCATTTGGTGTACACTGTTGCTCAGTGAACACCCTTGCTGAAACTTCCTTGGCGAACACCCAACTCGATTGAATCTTGGCGAACCCCAAATTTGTCTAAATGATTGGCAATCCCAATTCATCAAAACACTTGCGAACCTTCACTTCGCACGGCCAAAACATTTGACCCCAATCTTGGGATGTGGCAATGAAAACACAACCTAGTCCATTTAACGAAGTACCACTGTACTGTTGGAAAGAATTTAGTTTGAAAACAATTTTCTTGCACAGTAGAATTTTTTTTTTAAAACCAACCTAATTTGTGATATTTATAGCAATAAACCTTTGACTGAAATAGTACTTGTGTTTTGGGATAAGCAGATCCTTGATGTTTTCTGACTTTCAATCAAGCGATCTTCTTCACTGTTCTAGTACGGTGAACTGCTTCGAGTGTGGGCTCGAATCAATTGAATCAAAAGATAGAACTAGAAAAAGTTTTCTTTACTTTTTTGGGTGAAAATGAAAAATTCTTTCTTTAATAGAAACCAGTAGAATTGTTATTTTGAAAAAAAAAATATTTAATAGTTGAAAATAAATTCTCTCTCTTTTTCATCAAAGTAACAATCTCTCAAAGTTGTGCAAATAGTTCTGTCAGTGCCATCTATTTATAAGGAGAGAAGGTAGAACCCTTGCTGAATTGTAGATGTTTATTTCAAATAGAATTTTTTTTCTAGTCTAACTAGGAAAGGAAGTGGGGCTAATAGGGTGTGGTTCCTTTCATATGTATTATGATAAGGATTTGGGCTTCTCATTGTATTGGGCCCAATTATATTTCTTTCTTGACTTTTAACCCAACACTTTATAATTTAATCCAACCTAATACACACTTTCTATTTTCCATAATAAACATTAATTTTCCAATTAAATAATTTCTCACATCAGTTTTACCCCCGATAAAATTATGACAATTTTACCCCTGGTAAAATTTCCAAGAAAATATATTAAATATTTCACAACTCAACTTGTTCACTATGATTGAATGATTTATTTTTATTTTTAGGCTTTAAAACTACTCAAAAACATAAACTCATTCTTTTGATCTTTTTGAATAATCCATATATATATATATTAGCAAATGAGTCATTTATTATTTTCATTTCCATTATCATTTCCATTTTTTAAGAAACCCACATTCATTTCCAAACGATTCCATTTCTCTATTTCAGGAAAATCATAGTCATTGCTAAATGTTTTCCATTTCTCTGCTTCTATTCATTCCTTTCATTTTGATTCAAAATGCAATTCATTTATGATTTCAATGAGCTAGAGGAGAGATTGATTGGACATATGTAATTAGGGATCAAATGATTTATAAGTTTTGGCTTTTTTCCTATTACTTATAAACTCATTTAGTCACGAAGCCATTCCACTATAGTATCATGACTAAGCTTTCCCTAATAAGATACTATTATGAAATCATCTACTCGTGCTCATCTAACGACCTTGTCATAAGTGTGTTACCCTTATAGGATATCCTTAGTCTATTTGGAGTAATATTCGTGTAGCGTGTGAATATGTAATGTGAATGTGTAAGTATACACATCGAATTAAATAATAAAGTGATAAGTGAGATCGTCTCCATAGGGATTGGAATAGGTAAAAATATGGTTGAGTTATTACTATAAACTCTATTAATTAGGATTATGGAAAAGTAAATAGAATAATGATTTGGAGTGAAGTATTAATGTATGAAATATAAAAATCAAATAATGAATAAACTGTTTTGGCAATTTTATGAGACAAAGTTGAGAGGATTGATGCTGTTGAATAGGAAGGTTGGGATTACTTGGATTATATCTTTATAACATAATAATATCATGGAAAAATCTTAACCAAACTACTATTCAGAGTATAACTATTGTATTTTGCTTCTTTCTAGAGCTAGAATTAAAGCTATCATTCTAAGCCTTTGTATGTCTACAAGTCTCAAGAACAATACCTAGCAATATTCTTTCTTACTTGTATAGATCACAACTCTATGTCTAGAGTGCTACGAATTTCGCTCAAGTAATTGCTTGTATCATTCGATTACGATCCAACTTATTTAACCTTTTCAGAATTAAATGAAGTCTAAGGATATACCATGCATTCATCTATGTCTAGATCTTGCATGCATATATTTAAAATAATCCAAACCGAATAATATAGTAGATCTACTCAAAATATCATCATGATCATTAAATATATCAAGATAGATTTAGTAATTCCAACCCAAATGAAATTAGCTCATGGGTTGGGATTTAAAATCCAAAATCAAAATAACATTCAACATCATTCTTAACAATTTAGAAATCACAGAAATTAATTAATAGAATGAAGGTAGAATTGCAGGAAGCTTTTACCACTCTAGCTTTCACTTCGACACTGTTGAATTGTGTATGACCTAAGGTTGATTGCTCATCTCTTTCCTTGCGTCTCTACTCTACTCTTAAGCTGCTAACATCTACCTTTTCTCTGGAATTTTCACGAGTTTCTCCAGAGAGAAAGCTACTCTCCAAACCCCCCTCCAAAATTATCCTCCCAAAATCCTTGTCCTCAAAATCTTCGTGTCTTCTTTCTTTTTTATTCCCTCTTTTATAGGGTAGGTCCCCCTCTCTCAGTACACATTTTTCTCCCACTTTTTTTAGGTGCATTTATCTAGTACATGTCTAGCTGGCTGAGAGTGATAAAGACTGGGTGTTGCGTTAGCATTTTCTTGGAATAGCCATGGCATTTGTGTTGGTAATCCATCCAACCTTTCGCCATGGGAATATTTCACTTCCTTTATTCTCTTCCTCCTTTTGTTTTTCCCTTTTCTTCATCCTTCCTACACCTGTGGCATACAATAACCAATTCCCTTTTTCTGAACAGTAAAAGTAACATGAAATGACATTTAAGAAACAATCCAAGCGTTATTATGCAATGTTCTAAAAATAACCTAAAAATAAAAGTATATCTACTTAAATACAGGCATTTAATCTAGCTTAGAGCTTCAAAATATAACTCTTTTCAAGAGTTATCACACCCCCAAACCTAAGTTCTTTCTTGTCCTCAAGCAGAATATGTATGAATGCATGAATGCATGAATTTTCCATAACTACACAATAGCCTATTGTATATCTAAACCAAACGAAGCATATTTTATACCTCCATTCTCAACAGTCTTCTATATAAAAAAATTGGTTCAAATTTTATAGGTTTGTTTCGCATACAAAGTGCAGAAAATGTTACCTAAAAATAAAAGTTCCTAAATATTCATGCAATTCTGACTATAGCAAGCACCTCTTAATGTACTTAGTTTATCTTTCCATTAAACTCAGTTTTTCTTCTCAATCTTATTCTGTCATTGCATTATATAAAATTTTCTCTAAGGAATTCATCTTGTTACATGATTTCTTTACTTGACAATCAAAATGGAGCATACACTAGATTGCTAGGTATTACATCATGCCACGGTTTGAATGTAATTCACTCATTAAGCTAAGGCTTTTGACTAAAAAGATGGATGGAGAAAACAATTACCTCTTAGCTACTCTGCCTACTACTATAGTGGAATGCCCCTAAGCTATTTTTTTACTCACTCTTATTTGATCTTGCTTTTTTGATCAAGAATACAGCGGAGCAAATAGAGTATTACTGGCCTACTCAATAATTTCAAACATTGGAGTGCTTTATAGTGCTTTTTTAAAATTTATTTTATTTATTCATTTACCCTCAACTTTACCGTAGTATTTATTATTACATAATTGTAATTTACTGATCTTAGTTTCAAGACTTCTAAGTGTATTAAAAGAAACCTACTATATACTAATTGCGATTATACTAGGTCATTCTACTTTTAGGCATCAATTTTCATACCACTATACTAAGCTAAACATACCTAATCAACTATCACAATTTTCACAGTTTGAAGAGTTATATCCTCATCAAACATCATAGATAACAATCTATTTCTCATGGTCTAACAGTCATTTAGCATCTTTATGTCATGGCAAAATGAGTGACAAAATGATCTAATGTTCAAACAAAATATCTCATGCATGCAAGATGTGCAACACACCCCCAAACCTAATGGATGCATTATCTTCAATGCATGATCAAACACAAAAGTTCACTTATGCAAAAACAAATAGATATGTAGAAAATGCAATGAAAACAATTATGGCCTCAACTTGAGTGGGCAATGGGCACTTATTATCAAGAACTATTTTAAGTTTCTCATAGCTCAAGACAATCATCAGGTTCTTTTTCCATTCCTTATAGTTATTTTCGTTCAATTTGTTTTCAGTGAGTATGTTCAATAAAGGAGTTGGTGCCATTTTCAAACTGAAAATAAAAAATTCATATATTAATATCTTCGTATTAAGAAAGTGTTTAAAAATGTTTCGTAACATTACGATATGCATTAGAATGATGCATGTGTCTTACATTAATCCTTGAAAACATTTGTAAGGCGTTGCAATGATAATTCCTACACCCATTGAATCAAGTCATATTGGGGTAATCATGATCAACTAGTAAAAACATAGATTTCCATCCAATTAGTACATGAACCTAATTCCTTAGGCATTCACATGTACTAATAATCGTGTAATGTTTGGCCATCAATCTAACTTAACCATAGCTCCTTGAGGAGTTACTTAACTAGATGATCTTAAGTGTATAACCATCAACTCAACACCTATCACATCATGCACGAAAAATAGGTCATCTTGGGACAATCTAATCGAGTAGCATGCTGTGACTAGTTGTCCTCTTTGAAGACATAATTTTTTTGATGTATCGCATGATAATACCTACCACAGAGGCTGATCAAACTATTGTACAATCATAAGAAAATTCTACTTACTTTCAAGAAATCTTCTCGATGAGATCCACATGACGATGTCTACCTTAGGGCAGATCTGTTTCATGTCATCATAAGATACCATTGATAAAGGTCGTAGGTTCTGTTTAGGGACCTTCTCTGACTCAAATATTTTAAAGAACATGCAACATTTTTTTAATTTCTGGTTTAAATCATGAAAGATTAATATATGCATGACAAGTACATGTGGCATTCTTCCCTGATCTATATGGCATGCTTCTCTCATATATGCATGAACATAAATTTGTAGTCATATAAATATCATCATGCTTTTATCATAAATATAAAAGCATAAAATTTAAATGACTTTGACTTGCCAAAGTTTCTATGATTCTATCCTAGAACATTAATAAATTTATAAAATTACGAAATTCACCATAAAGCATACTTTGGGTATTTAATGTTGCCACCATAGTCTTTTGCTATTGTATCAGCTCACGTTTCTGACGTCACCATATTGACGTAGTCATTTTTTGTCACAGCCACTGCCGGACCATTGCCAACTGATCGCCTCCAAACATACTAAAGTCCAGAGTGTGAATACTGCAATAAAATAGAGAGTTATGAGGTGGTATCCACAAGTATATGGGTCAAGTTGTAATATAGATTTTACCATGAAGTAGGTGAGTACTCCAAGGATCGTACCCAAGGGAGGCGAGTACTAAACCAATATTAACCTAAACAATTAAAGATATAATTAATACTTTAAGTTAGTTATAGCACGAAAGCAAAATAAGAGATAATTTTAGGGTTTCTTAAATAAAATAAAATAACATAACATAATAGAATTGAATTGAATTTCAAGAGATATAAAGAACGACTAGATAATTAGCTCGCTTCAACAATCCCAATCAACTGTCATTTTAGGTTCCTCATCAATCAACTAGTCGCTACCCTAACAAGATGTTCCGATCTTCCACTAACATAACGAGTCAGCAAGAACTACTTATCTTCTGACCTCACAGTCCAGACTGGCTTAGGGTAAAGGTGTTCATGAATGGGCAATACCAATTTTGGGTTAATTCCCACCTTGATGACTTCCCAAGGTTTTGTTTCATGTTCTTCCTTTCCCAAACAATTGATCCATTGAGTAACCCTAAAAAAAAGTTAAGGGATCATGCTTCCACTCACTAATCCCCCATAAAAGGATTAGTTGCTCATGGCTTTCATAAACAATATGGAATAGATGGAAGAATTAATCATAGGGAATGGATTGAAATAGAGAGTTTAAGAAAAGTCTAATTGATATTGATAATAAGCACGAATCCACAACAATGGATATCCTTTATAAATCAAAAATCTTGAAAGAGACAAAGAACAAATAAGCTAATGGAATGTGTCCATAATGTGTGCCAAAAGAGCCTATTTATAGCCATCAGGTTGTCATTGTACTTAACCCGAGGTTAGCTAATGTTCCCAAGCTTTAAGTTCGATTGTGTATGTAACACCCTGAACCCGAGACCATCGCCGGTGTCGGACGCGAGGGGTTGACGAGCTAAATCCTCTTAAAGCACCGACCAATTTGGCATTTCCAGACAGGCTGGAAAACTGCGTCACTGTCGCCTTAAAAATCATATCTCGAGTTTCAAAACTCGGAAACTGATTCCGTAAATTTTCCCTGAATTTAGACTCATATATTCTTCCATGGATTTATTTCTAGAATTTTTGGTCGGGCCAATTGGTACAGTTTATTAGTTAAAGTCACCCATGTTACAGGGATAGACTGCTCTGACCTTCACGCGTTACAACTTGAATATCTCTCTGTACAGGGCTTTAATACTGGTGCCGTTTGTTTCTAATGAAACTATACTCAAAATGGAATCTTCACATATAAGGCATGACTTCTAATTCTTTCTGGATAATTTATAGCAAATTTTTAAAGTCGCGACAGGGGACCCAGAAACCGTTCTGGCCCTGTCTCACAATAACTTTAATATCTCTTAACAAGTAACTCCTATGACCATTTCGTTTCTTCCATATGAAAGTAGACTCATCAAGGTTAATTTACATAACTTATTCACTATTTAATACCATTCCTACAAATTTTGGTGATTTTTCAAAACCACACCACTGCTGCTGCCAGCATCTGTTTTCAAGGTAACCTTTACCTATTTCATGATTTCCACGATTCAATTGGCCCTTTTTGCATACATAGTACAAGTGTGATCATGATTAACCATTCCAATGGCTAATCTTTTCAAAACCATTCCATACCCCATAATGATCATCATACAAACGATTATAGAATCATACTAACAATGTATATAAGCCATTTTCGCATGGCTATCCAAGCTTACATAAAACCGAAAGGTACATGACCTTCTACAATAGGGTAGTCCTATACATGCCATTTCAAAGTTCAACCAAAATTATACCCAAAATGGAGGCTTTGATAGTGTAGATGACTTTGACTTTAATGATCCCGAATCCGATCGCTAACGAGCAAAATCTATAAACAGAGAGCCAAAGCAACGGGTAAGCATTTTTATGCTTAGTAAGTCTCAAGCAATAAAATCAGCTTTAACTAAAGCATTACATTCACATAGCCAAATGAATCATTTCATTAATACACATTCACATAATCATACTTACTTCACACTTCATCATTGTATACTTTCACAAGATATCAACCAATTCAATAGCTGAAAATTCGTTAGTCGATTGAACGAATGTTACTCAAACATATCGACTTTTCCAATGCACATATAAACATACCTTATCCTTTGGGCTTTTCGAGCGTACTAATTAAATTTATTACAGCAACCAACGCTCACCTTCAGCCCAAGCTTCTTGAATACAACCGGATATAACCACATGCACGAATGCCTTGGTCTTAGCCCGGATAGAACGACTTGCACAAATGCCTTGGTATTAGCCGGATTTAACAACTTGCACGAATGCCTTCGGTCTTAGCCGGATGTGGTCACTAGCACAATGGCCTTCGGTCTTAACCCGGATATAATTACTAGCATAAATGTCTTGGGACTTAGCCGGATATCATTCAATTGCTCATGCACACACATACATCAATAATCATTACACATCCATGTTTCATTTTCGTTACTAATGCTCAAACACAAACATATCACTTGCATAATCGCCGGGACTTAGCCCGGGTATCATTCAAATACTCATACACACATAAATCAATAACCATTACACATCCATATTTCATTTCACATAATTCGAGTAGGGTCATTTCTTGAGGACTTACCTCGGATGTTGTCGAACGGCTTCAACGGCTATTCGATCACTTTTTCCTTCCCTTTATCGGATTTAGCTCCCCTTTGCTCTTGAGCTTAACGAATACAAGTAGAAGTATTCAATATTTTTCTCAATAATGTTTACTAGTCAATCACATTCGGCATCTCATATCATCTCACTTTATTATAATTTATCATTCAACCTTTGAACCAAAACGCCATTATATGGCCACATATGCATACATCCATATATTTAAGCTCAAGAATTTTAACATAACATCAAGTGCTTAAATTACTCATGTGGCCGATTATACATGGTCATAAATACACAAAATCAAAAATAATTTCAAGGTTTTTCACCCTATACATGTACTAGGCCAAATGTACATGCAAATTTCACAACATTCTTCAACAAATTTCTTCTTTAAACAAACATATTTATCACTTTCTTCATCACCAAAATATCATGTGCAAACATATATACACATATAGGTGCAAGGCAATTTCAAGGTGTCCATAACCATCCAAAGCACAAATTTTAACTAACATGCAAGAAGCATAAACCATGCTCATGAATGCTTCATGGCGAATACATCACAATCATGCCCCTTTCAACTTCGGTCATGGTTAAACAAAAGAAAACTCAATGTCTTACTCAAGATTGCTACAAAGGAATTTCAAGAGTAGACAATCCATCATGCATGCATCATTAGCAAGCTTCACATTTAGCATGCAATGGCTTTAACACAATAACAACTTTGGCCAAATACCATTCCCATGGCATAACAAGGATTTGAACCATGGCTAACATGAACATCAAGTTAGCAACTAAAACATGCATGAAACTCATAACACAACCTCATACATACCTTAATCTTGATGCAAGTTTAGCCAAATCTCCTTCTAGATCTCTTCTAAACAAAGAAAATGAAGCAAAATCTCTTCTTCCTCTTAGAATTTTCGCCAAAAGAAGGAGAGAACAAGGATGAACAAATTTTTTTGTTTTTCTTTCACTTGCACAGCAATGGGGATTGCTACACTCTCACACACATTTTTTTTATTTCTCTTCCTCATCTAATTATTTTATCACTTAATACATCATGCATTAACAAAACATGTCATAACATGTTTTCTTTGCCCATAATTCCTTGCCATGGCCGCCACCACCTATAAAAGGGAATTTGACATGCAAGTCCATTGTTTTGCATGCATGCTTTAATTAGTCATCACACAATTCCCTATCGTACTTTCAAAGTTCACTACTAAGTCCTTTCTAGTGAAATTCACCTTAATAACACTAAATCAATCACCAAAAAATGTCACACATGAGCACACACATATTATAGGCATCAAAATAAATTTTAAATTATTTTTATGCCTCGGTTTTGTGGTCCCGAAACCACATTCCGACTAGGGTCAATTTTGGGCTGTCACAGTGTAGACAAAAATGCCCCTACTTTGTGTTTTAATCTCATCATAAAGTCGATGTCGCGACACTCTAGGACCTGTGTTGTGACAAAGCAGCCAATCTATTCCGCTGCATCTATCTTCAGGGGTATGTCGCGACACCCTCAGCCTACGTCGTAACATTGAAGGCAGTTTCTCACTTTCTCTATTCTACTCTCTATGTTGCGACATCAAATCTCCCATGTTGCAACATAGCATCCAATATTGACCCAAAATGCCTTCTAATAATCTCTTGCACACTCACGAAGTATGTTAGCTCTCCTTTAGGCCCCATTCGGCCCTTAAGGTTAATAAAATATTCAATGTGCATATTTTATTGAAAGCAAATAAAACTAAAGAAGCTTAATTAAAACATAATGAAACTGCTTGTAATCAAGCTTCTTAAATGGGAAAACTAGTTTAATCCGCTACACTGAATCACGGAAGATCACTAACCATGATTGTTGACTCCACTAGGTCAAGTTTTTGCCATCTTGTTTTTCGAGCGTTGTCGAGAAAGAATTAGGTTACGAAATTTCTCTGTCTGTTTCCAGCTCACAGATTTTATTCTAAATAAATAAATAATAAAATAAAACCCTGCGTTGAGATGACAGTCCATGAACTAAAATATACATGCCTGAAAAATAAATTAAATTACAAATAAATTTTTAGGAATCAAAACTTTGGAAAAATTACTTTATCATCCAGAACAATAAATATATACATATACATTTATTCACATACATTCCTTTAAACATGCGAATAATTACAAAAATGTCACATCTTATCAAAAATTAATCAAACAAGATGAAGAGAGAGATTCGATCTCGGTTTACAACATAAAAATAGCACAACCTGAAGCTCTGATAAAGAGAGAGACTCGTGGCAACAGTTACTTTTCATCATCCATGTAATGCCAATGAAAGGAAATCATTTACCTATGGCTTGGGCTACGAACTCCACTACTGTGAATGACACTACATACTGCAGAAGTCGTACGCCCGACACACTAGCTTTTGGTTCCTTATCTATTCGAACTAAGGTTTTTACTTACATCAAAGTGTACGTGTCACTCATACATAGTTTGTCATCCACTCATGATTTAGGTATGCCGCACTATGAATATCACAAGTGAATAAATCTATAAACAGATTTAGGATCTATTCTTCTTGGGTCCAGTCATGTATTGTCAGTCTCATCTATGTCTTTATCTTCTAGGAGTCATCCACTTTGATGCCGAAGATAAAACATCTCCCAATTAGACTTGATAGACGACATATTAGTCTTTAAATTGGTTTACTCATTTTTTGTTAGACTAAGGACATGTTTAGGTTTGTCTACTAATATAAGTTGTCTTTCTATATTATGATCCAACCACGTAATACCACTTAGTATTACTTAAACATTAGACAACTAGTGAGCAACATTTGTTTTCATTTTGCTTTACTTGTAAAAATCACATTAGGAAACTATAAAAAATTGTTAATGTAATGTAACGCCCCGTACCCGATACCATTGCGGGAGTCGAACACGAGGTGTTAACGGACTTAATTCATTACTTAAACAGCTCATACAATTCATTTTAAAATTTCCAGACAAGCTGGCTAACTGCATCACAGTCGCTTTAAAAATCACATCTCTAGTTCCGAAACTCAAAATCCAATTCCGTAAATTTTTCCTGAAACTAAACTTATATATCTATCTAGTAAATTTTTTATAGAATTTTTGGTCAAGCAAATTAGTACAGTTTATTAGTTAAAGTCTCCCCTGTTTCAGAGTTTGACTGCTCTGACCTCTGTGTATTACGAATCAGATATCTCCCTGTACAGAGTTTCAATGACTATGCTGTTTCTTTCTAATAAAACTAGACTAAATAAGTAATCTGTACATATAAATCATGACTTCTAATTATCTTTGAAAAATTTATGGTGAATTTCCAAAGTCAGAACAGGGGATCCAGAAATATCTCTGGACCTGTTTCACAAAAATTTAAACATCTCATAAAATATAGCTCATATACCTGTTTCGCTTCTTCCATATAAAAATAGACTCATCAAGCTTCGATTCCATAACTTATTCATTATTTAATTCCATTTATACTATTTTTAGTGATTTTTCAAATTCACATCACTACTGCTGTCTGAATCTATTTTATGGTAAATTTTACCTATTTCATGGTTTCCATGGATTAGCTAGTAATTTGACATACATAACACCAAATATGATCATGATTAGCCATTCCAATGGCTAATCATTACCAAGCATTTCCATACCACTCAATAACCATATCATAAGACCATATATACAAAATGATTATAATACTATACATGCCATACTCAAAATATGCAAGCCATTATGCCAAGATGGTATACGGATAGTGTGAGCGTGCCTCCGACCGTTTCCGATTTCCGAGCTGGCTTGTCAACACTACAAGGAATGAAAAGGAGGGAGTAAGCATAAATGCTTAGTAAGTTCACATGCAAATAGCAAGTAACATAACCATATAGGCAAACATAAAACATCATTTGCATAATCATCACCAAGACATTCATATCACATTTTCATTTATCATCTTACCATATTATTGTTATATCGAGTTTTCAACCCGAGGGTTAAGTACATACCTGTTCAAAGTATCCATTTCACAACACTTACCAATACGTCCCTTTCATCTTGAGTATTCCTCCATTTGAGTAGAACTTTACCCGTTGAACACATCGGAATATAATTCGGATACATGGAAAGTTTGCACATAAGTGCTACATATGTAGCCAAGTTACCATGTAACCCGCCCATAAGTGAACTCAGACTCAACTCAACGAGCTCGGGCGTTCGCATCCATAAGTGAACTCGGACTCAACTCAACGAGCTCGGATGCCTAGTTACGTCTCTCGAACTCGGACTCAACTCAACGAGTTCGGACATTCGCATCCATAAGTGAACTCGGACTCAACTCAACGAGTTCGGATGCTCAACCATCCTAGTGACATGTCACTTGTATCCTAATCTATTCCTAAGGTTCAAACGGGCTTTTTCCCTCGATCTCACATTTGTCGTCTTCCATGGAATATCGGAACCGATACTCGGTAGCAATTCATATTTATCAAGTAGTAAACATAATTTGCATATTACTCAACATTAAACACAAAGCATAATATTTCATTATAAAAAAATCAGCATATCATATAATTAACATCAATAACTTAAAAATAGCAATTATGCTACATTATTTACACATGAACTTACCTCGTATGCGAAAATGGCTACTTTTACCATTTCGTCCACAACTTGGTATTTTCCCCATTTTAGCCCGAATTTTAGTTTTCCTTGCTCTATCATTTAAAATATAGTCTAATTAGGACTCACATTATTCAAATTGACCCAAAATCATATTTTGAAAAAAATTACAATTTTTCCCCTAAACTTTTGCATATTTACACTTTTGCCCCAAAGCTCGTAAATTAAACTTCAGCCTATTTTCTTATGTTTTATGACATGCTGATCAGTTTTCCCTTCTATGGCAACATCAAATTCTCACTCTAACATGTACTTATGACTATTAGGTATTTTTACCGATTAAGCCCTTTTGCTAGTTTTCGCTTAAAACCGAGTAGCACAAGTTGTCTAACATAATTTAAAACCTCATATTATATCATAAAACATAAAAATACACAAATTTCACCTATGGTTATTTTTCCAAATATAAACCCTAGGTTAAATTATTGCTAGCAAAAGCTTAATCGAGCTACCGGGACTCCAAAAACGTAAAGAACTTGAAAAACGGGGCTAGAATGGACTTACAATCGAGCTTGGAAGCTTGAAAAACCCTAGCCATGGTTTCTCCTTGCTATATTCGGCCATGGGGTTAATGATGAGCAAAATTGGCTTTTAATTTTGTATTTTAATTCATTTTACCCCTAAATGACCAAAATGCCCTTACTACTAAACTTTCCAAAAATTCCATCCATGTCCAATTTTTGTCCATAGACTTAGAAATTGGTAAAATTGCTATTTAAGACCTCCTAATTAATATTTCAAAACAATTTCATACTAGAAACTTCTAGAATGCAAGTTTTACAAATTATTCGATTTAGTCCCTAATTTCAATTTAAGCACTTTATGCATAAAATTTCTTCACGAAATTTTCACACAATCATGCAATCATATCATAGACCTCAAAATAATCATAAAATAATTATTTCTATCTCGGATTTTGTGGTCACGAAACCACTATTCCGACTAGGCCCAAAATCAGGATATTACATGTAATACATGAATAATTTTATTAACTAATCTGTTCAAAAAAATTACAAGTGTACATTGATGAAAATACTACACTTAAGGCACCAGATTGGACATGTACACCATAAATTCCTACCTTGACTCAGGCAAAGTTAGGATTGGTGTTTCGCTCAACATTACTTTCAACTTTTCAAAGCTTTCCTGATAGTGATCGTTCCACAAGAATGGCACATTCTTTTGCAAAATCTTCGTCATAAGTAGAGCTACTTTGGAAAACTCGTTCACAACCTCCTGTAATAGCAGGCAAGAAAAGGGAAACTTTGAATCTCCGATACATTTTTTGGGGCTTTCAACTGAAGAATAGCTTCAATCATTTTAAGATCAACTCGAATACTTCAGTTGAAATAACATGTCCCAAAAATACTACTTCAGATAACCAAAACTCACACTTACTGAGCTTCTCGTAAAGTTATTTCTCTCACAACACTTGAAATATGATTCTCAGATGCTTATCATGCTCAAGTTTTGACCTTGAATAGATCAATATACCATCAATGAATGCCATCACAAACTAATCCAGATAGGGCTGGAATATATAGTTCATGAGATCCATAAATGTCGCAAGCGTATTTGTCAGCTCGAATGACATCACTAGAAACTGTAGTAATCATACCAGGTTCAAAACATTGCTATTGGTACGTCACTATCTTTCACCTTCAATTAGTAATATCCAAATCTCAAGTCAATCTTGGAAAAGCCTGAGGAACCCTTCAACTGATCAAATAAGTCATTGATAGGCGGCAGGCTTTCATTCCAATCCAAATTAATAATATAGGCTAGAAATTCTTCACAGCCTTTATTTAGGAGTTTATTATCTCAGACTGGTGAAATGATTCGAGTTGAGCTACTCGATCTGATGCCACTTGCTTCTACTATCCCACCTTTCAGGCTCTAAACTAAAAACTTCTTTTCATGATAGTCTAGGATTACACTATGCTCAATTAACCAATCCATTCCTAGAATCAAATTAAAGTCACCATAGCAAGTATGATTTGCTCTAATAGACTCGATACGACCATAGCAACATTTGACATTTCTGACTTCAAATTACTCGATTTTATTTGCTTCAAGCCCGTTCATATAGGTGGGAGTAACGTTGTATAGTGAGCTTCGTCGGGCGACAAAGCATGATACACATGATAAAAGAGGTTGCCTGATACTGCTACAGTTTTGGGCGCTGTATAGGATGCCATTTCTAGCATCAATGAGTCACCAACCACATGTTCCCACTAGTAAATAGGTAAAAAAAATAAACCTTCAGTTAATTTTTTTTTTTTGAAAATGTGTGCTAACAAGTTTTCTTTATTTTTAGATGGTTTACTTGCCCGGGTATCAAGAATTTTGACACCTCATTGTCTACTGACAGATGATTGAGGCATACGCCAGGGAGGAGGTATATTTTTTTCAAAATTAAATTATATTCATTTAATGTAATTACTTTGATTATTTTATAGTGTTAAATATAGTGCAGTTCGTGTGGATGTCTGGTCGACAGTTTAATGTCACAACAATAATATGCAAGTGTACACTATTGATGCAAGTAGTAGACAGATATAAGTTTGTCGGATCTCGATCCCACGAGGATGGTTGTCTTTTGTCTATCAATGTCAGTACAATAAATAGATAAAAGGAGATAAATTGTAAGAGTAGTTGTCTAAGCAATAACTTGAAAATAATAAGATAAAATATGATAGTAAGAAACTGGGATTCCCAACATGAATATTCAACAGAATGCTAAGTGCTCACAAGGTAAAAAGGATAGGTGATTGTCGATGCATTAAACTGCAATGAATATATTACCAAGCTTAAATTCTATATTTAATCTAAGACTAAACATGCATATTAACCCACCTTCCGATGCTGGCAATGGAACACTATTAAGAACAAGTGGATTAAATTCCTCTATCCTTAAGCAACTTCCGTTGTCATGCTTGTTAGCTTGAACTGTCACTGCACCTTCCAGTGTCAGTGACCGCAATAACACTTCCATGATAAAAACATTCAAACCCAAAGATTAAACCGTAGAAGCAAGATTGAATAAAATAACATTTAACCCAGAAATCATGTGTACTTCCATACAAACATGAAATAGAAAGTAATCAATGGCATTTATAAAAAAAAATAAAAGAAACAAGTGGAGAATACTATTCCTAGACAATTCGACTTGGATCTATCTATTCCTCCTTGTGTCGCACTTAGGGCTCCTCGTTAAGAGTTGGTCTGCATCCTTTTCACATCGGTTCACCTGTCGGAGCTTAAGCTGCCATAGCCGACAGCTTCTCGAGGTAAGTTGAAGAAGATAATACAAAAAGCTTCGATTTTTCACATATATATATTGATATTTATCCAAATAGTACAGGTTTCCTTTCATCAAACTCATGCTGCCTTTATACGTACAAGTTAGTTGTACCAGACTAGACAGCACACACTTTTTTTTTATTATCTGGACAGCTGTCAGGTGCGGCAATAATTATAGGCGTAATCTGAAAACACTCATGCAGCGACATCAGTACTAAAACATGAAAACATTAAGGATAAATAGGCTGAGATCCACTGAGTTATAAAATGCAATTTACTGTACTAAAAATGCTAAAATATGTGCTAAAGATAACTAAATGGGTACAAATTAACCAACAAGTAGGGAGAAAACATATGTTCTTTCTAGTACTATCAATTTCATAATCTCTGTTAAATGTTATGGCTTTCATTCATTCGTAGGCTCACAACCATACACTTGTATGGTGCATCAACACACCAATGTTTAACTTTTCAACCATTTAGTTGTATAATAGGGATCAAGTCTACGACAGTTTGGGTGCAAACAACATATTCCAGACATTCCACATAACTTCGCCAATGTCTACAAAATTAATAAGAGGGGAAAAGAATCAAATAATTGGGAATTGGGCATTAGAGAACCATGATTATGTTACTTTGTGGAATGCTCAGTTGGGTTCTTGGTTTTTTAAATTCACGCCCTTAATCCAATACCAACGTTGGTACATGGAGAACGGGTTGCCTTACTTATCTGTGGGTAGTTGATGGTAGTCTCAAGACACATGCACCGACGAGGGCTCAACAAAGTGACTGACTTAACCATGTCTTCACTGAGGTCATCTATCTCCTGCTACTCAAGCTATGGCCAAGCTTGAGCCTGAGCCCCAACCTCCAAGGTCACATTCACAATCGGTGGGTAGATCTTATCATCCAGAGTTGTGGGTTGACAACTTTGATCTGAAGTCCCAATGTAACACATATTAGTTGGAGAAGCCCAGTTGCAGTTCTAATTATCAGCAACTGCAATCATCAATGATGATTGATATGTTTGACTCGACACTTCCAGTACTCCCAATACTCTACCCTCCCAAGCAAACCTTTGATCCGACGTACAATTTTTCAAGTTTTTTCAATGAACCTCTAGGTTCATCCATGGATGAAAAGAATGTCGGTTTGGGTGAGGAGAATATCCAACCCCGATGCTGATAAAGGGCGCCTCAATGTTACACCCTCCAGACAACTCCGGGTTCCCAACATTTTCTATACTTGTAAATTTGATTACTTGTGGTATATATTCTGATTCAAAATGTATAAATTTCATACTTTATACAAAATTTTATACTTTATGCAAATGTTATTCTATATATTTTTGTCAAATTTCCGCAACAAGTCGTGAACAAGTTTGAATGAAGCACCAATTGAAATAAAATATTTAAAAGTATGGAAACTTAGGTAGCATCAAAATATTTTTTCAAAATATTTGAAATTTAAAATTTAAAATTTATAATATATGCTCACACAAAATTTAAATTTAAAATGTTTTAAACTCAAAAGCAATAATATTTTATTTCAAGTGATTCAAAAGTTAAAATTAATTTGTCTTTAAAACTTAGTTCAAATGGTAATTAATTTTTTTATTCAAATGGTAATTAATTTTTTTATTTTAAGAAGCTAATAACTAAAAATAATTAATTTCTCTCACGTAAATTCTATATAATAATATATGTAAAATATATTTTTAATTTAAAATAATAAAACTCACAAAGAAGATAACAAGCAAGTTTAAATATAATGGAACAATGGGTACATAAATTTAGACTCCCCCCTGACCGTGATGATTGTCCAGGATGGTAGTTTCGGTGCAGACACTTGTTTCAACTATGGCCAACTGTTCTGCATAGACAACAATGTTTTGGTTCAACCATGTCACCACTGACTTTTGGGTACCCTATGTAGTCCCTAGTTGAAGGCACTTCCTATGTTGAGACATCCTGCAATACAGGGAACTCATTTCCCCAAATACACAATGCACATTCCAAAGTTTGTGCCTCATCGATATAATGTATTGGATCGACATTTGCCCACGTACGCAGTACAATGATGTACGCACATGAGTACCGAAGGGTTTAAAACCTTCCACACTTGAAATCACCTATTTCGAAGATCAACTCCTTAAGACCTAACCGGGACCCTTATCCAACGACCGATGTACTTTGTCACTCGAAAAGTTTCAATGTGCAAGGAATATAGTTCTACATTTGTTGACCTCGCTCTTTGGGTGTTGAGATCCATTACTTTCCTAACCTCCTCGACGTACATGTGTCCTGCCTCCTTCTGCGTTACTTGTCTTAACCCCATTCTTGACATCAATGTTGCTAGCCAGTAAAACGTAGCTGAGAAAAAAGTTAAAACTAGAAAATAATGTGTACACTTCAAGACGAAGTTAACCGCCTCTACGAGGTTGGTGTTCATATGACTATATCGAGGCCTTTCATCTAAACTTTGAGCCCATTACCACAACTCCATGCTACCCAACCACTAACGGAAAGGACAATTCATTTCCTCGTTCATATCAGCCTCAACACTCGTCAACCTGTGCCTCAAACGGTGTTGTTCTAGCTTCTACCCTATATATGTATTCTGATATGACATGTTAACATTCATTTTAGTTTCTAAGAGTATTCAAAATATTTTTAAAAATAAATTGATATTGATTTTTACCCATGTTCATGACTTGTTTGCGCCAATTTGCATTCTTGTAGCCCCAGTGGAAGTTAATAGTATGTGGCGAATGTAGTAGATAGATCTCCACAGAACTCCAATACACCTAATCGCAACTAGTCTTTTCGATCTATCATAGATAATGCAAATGTTGTCTTGTCTAACAACATACCTTAGCAAGTTTGTTAAGAAAAATTCTTACATTTCCATGATCTCGGACTCTACAATGCAAAAGGAGAGGGTTAGTACATTCCGATTACCATCTTGTGCAACCACAATCAAGAGTATCTGCATACATTTACTATATAGCAAGGTACTATCAACCAGCACAGTGACTTGCAATGGAGGAAGACCCTAATGTATTGATCGAAAAAACAAGTTGTGGAAAATTCTTTTCCCCGATTGTAGGTTATCCTCCAGGTCGTAAAAAGGCCACGTCCATAAGTTAGTGACAATACCTGGCACATACTCCTACATCACGACTAACCATCCCTAAAGTTTGTTGTACGACACATCCCAGTCTCTATACAATTGCTCCATGACCATCTGTTTAGCCCGTCATGCTTTTCTATACGACACCCTATATTGGAACCGAGCTTTCATTTCGGCAATCAGGACTGATATAGGAATTGCAGGCATGTTTTTCACCAGTGGTATGATATAGCTACAGATTGTTTTCGCATCCAATTTCTGTTAGTCTTACTTCATACGTACAAAACTTCATGTTTGGGCCCTTCAAATTTTTTGAATCATCCATAGCTAAGTCCACTAAATAAATGCAACTCGAACCCGTCAGTTGCACCCTTCTCCAGACCTCCAACATTTTCCAACATATAATGTCAGTGTAGACTTTACAAATTTGTAGTCCACTGGCACCTTCATGTTATACTGTTTGGTGGAAAATATGTAGTTGGAATGATGGAAATGTGCAAGTTTACACAATTGCAACAAGCAATAAAATGACAAGTAAATGTCAAGTTATCAAACCCACAGTGACTGTGCAAAGAAAATATTTATGAAATGTAATTAAAAACACTTTGGTGATTGAAAATATTTTGATTTTGATGAAGTGATTAAAAACTAAAATTTAACTAAGTAAAATAAAATAAAAACAAAAGTTCCAATTCACAATTTCAAAAATTGGTTTTAATCAAGATGACATAATTGTATTACAGTAATTACATTTCTTAACTTAATATTACTAAAACAATGTTCATGTTGTTACGAATACATCCACGGCAACTTGGTAATTTGTTAACTATAACACATACAGACTTAATAAATTAACTAATCTCTTGAACATATCACTATGCCAATTCAAACAATTAATCAATTTAAATATGCAAGTAAAAGATTAAGTGAGGTAACAATATATTCCTACATTAAAATAGTTTAATCACAATAATCTTCCAAGTTATGCAAGGCTAATGTACCATTTAATACCTTCGCTAATTTAACCCTCAACTATCGTAGAAGATTAAACATGCATTGATTAAGTATTGTGTCAATTAATTACAATTTCAACACGATTAATAATTAATTCATTAGTTACCTTACAATTGTAATGCAAGAATAACATAATCATGGTTTTACTTAATCAAACAATTTACCAATACCTATAACAACATAAACATAATTTTAATAGCTTAATTGGACAAAATGTGATCAACCTAACACGAATTAAATTTAAGCCATGTTACTTAAATTTAGAATAACAACAAAACAAATATTCATAGACATATGCATAACAAAAACAGTAAAAATTAAAGGATAGGAAACTAGACTCAAATCCTGTGTTTCTCCGAAACTTGACTAGTTTGCTCCACTCCTCCTTCTCCCCTTGTTCTTATTGAACTGAGTCTTCTATAAGCACTTGAATGCTGCTACCCAAGGTGGTTGAATGGCTCTTTTCCAAGAGGGGAAATCGACAAGGGGATGGAAAGGAAAAATGGAAAGAACAGAAAGGTTAAGAAGAGAGAAAATGAAAGAGAAGTGAAGAATGAAAGGTGTGAGAGGTGTGTTGAAATGAGTAGCAAAAGGGGGTATTTATAGCTTGGATTGGCTGCTAAAAATAGAAAAAAATCAGTAGCCATAGACTCCCGTTGGTCGGCCACTCATGTGGCAAGTTTGAATGTTTCAAACTTGCTAAATTTAGCTAGGGGCAAATCTACAAAAGCTTGATAATTGGAGGGATTTGAATGCAATTTTAAGGAAACTTCAAGGACTAATTTGCAAGTCAAATAATCAGCTAATTTAAGCTAATTGGGTCAGCATGTTGGATTGTTTTGGGTAGCCCATGTGCTGGTTGGATCAATCTTTTGGTTTAGCACAATTGGACCTCTTTTCATAATTTAATTAAAAATAATTATTTAACCAAAAATAAATTGGATTAAAATTAAAATTAAAATTAATTATATTATGAATTAATAATCATCAATTGGATTATCTTAGGCTGAGAAATTGATTCACCTCAATGCTTCAAAAATCGCTTCCCGATTTTGTACTTCTAGTAGTGTTTGTCGAGCCAATTTTCATCTTTTATGCAAATCTATCGAAATTAAAACAAAATTTATGAAAATTTATTATAAAATTAATTAAAATTCAATATGCTCATAATTTAAGTAAAATTTCATTATTTATAATTATATTATATTTTTCGACAAGAATTACACCGAAACTGCATGAATTTGAGTTAAAAAAATGGCATGAAAAAGTATATATATTTTTGTGTTTCCACACCCCCAAACTTAATTCATTGCTCATCCCGAATAATGCACAATTTAAAAAGAATTTCTTGGAAACACCTTTGAAAAATTCCTTCAGAAAACATTATTCCTTTAGAAAACATTCTTCCCAAAATTATGAATTTAGTATACTTATGCTCAAGAATAAAATTTATGAGATTTATGTTACTTAGGTATACATATCGTTCAAATTAATCTCAATTATTATTATGATAGCAAAAATAGACTAAATGCTTTCTCAACTCCTACCAATTTGATTTTATTTCCTTATTTAAGATTAAGCTGCAATCATTAAGTTTAATTTATGCCTTCATATGTTGCACATAGCAATTTCTCTCCACTTATGTAGGTAGCACAAAAACTTGTATCAATAGGTCTTTAAAATTGGTTGTAACGTGGCTAGGTTAAGGGTAGGTAAAAGATGGATAAATTTAGGGTAAAATACCCTAGACTCACCTTGCATCAAACCTTTTGAATAATTACCTTTAATACACCAATTATTTTGCTTTCACATGCTCTTCCGTACATCTATTTCTTCCGAGTACATACACTCTTTTTTTTTCCCAAGCATTCTGCTTTTTGGAGCATTTGATACTTTTTTTCAACTCCACCAAACTTATTTTTAAAGAATATTTTAATAGTACTAAATCTAGTGTTTGGGACAATTTAAAGATAATTAAGTGAAAAGTGATGGCTAAATATTGCAAAAGTTCAAATAAAGATAGGCCATATAGTCTCAAAGTTGGGTTTTAAAGGATAAAAATTTACTAAGGTTGGCTTGAAAGGCTCAAACGGCCCAAACAAAAGTTTTTCTAAATCATTGTCCTAAGATTTCACCTCAAGAAATTACTAAGTCAATTCTAGAGACTTAGACTTTCATGAATGCCTAGTTTTCCTAAGGAACTCAAAATTTTATGGTATGGTTTACATGCTTTATTAAGAGTACATTTATGTCATAATTCAGCTAGCATAACATTAATTGAAACAATAGAACTTTATTCATACTAAAGTTTAGCATACTAAACAAAATTTTTAAATTTTTGAACAAAATATAACCTAACCATAATTAAAAGAAAATTTTATTCTGAGAGGAAATAATTTCAATTTTTTGGTCCCCCTACTTAAGATGAACAATGTCCTCATTGTTAGAAGTAAATTGATACTACACACCAAGTAGGACTCTAGAAAAAAAGAGGTGAGTCAATTTGACTGCTTAAGTACAAAGCTCTCTCTAGATCTAATCCTAGACATGTATATATCTATTGCCACACTTTGTACTTTGAAACTTGTTCATTTTTATTTATGATTTCCACCTCTTATTTTATTATGCGAGAAATAAAAATCCTAATAGAACCTAATCCTAAAATAACCTAGGAAAGAAAATAACATAAAGTAAAGATTCCCCCTTTTTTTATTTATTTGCATATCCCTCAAAATTTGACTCATCATTTGCTCAATCATCTTTTTATTCTTTTTGCATGAATCACATTGTTCCCTCTTCAATATTGGACTCCATGGTTCAAATATAAAATCTAAAAACACAGCCATAAAAAATAAACCAGCCATTGAATATTTTCATAAGAACGCTTCTTATTTAGTCATCCTGTATTTTTTAATATCTCCAGTAAGGTTGTTGCTACCACTGCATATGTTGCATTACGTCCATCAATTTTGACAGCTCCTCTCGAAGATCTAGGTGAGGCGATTGAGTTCTGAATATTGAGGTTGTCATGCTAGGTTTGGTTATTGGTTCCATTGGTTTTGCCTTATCAGAGATTTTAGTTGACTATATTGGTTCGATCTCTGTGAGATCTTCTTCTTCTTCTTCGGGATACTCGCTCTCTTCAACTCTTTGCTACAAAACAAAATCTCTGGCTATTTGGTAGAGGTCCCAATCTGTGATTGTCCCCTGGCCATTACCCATCTTCTTTACGTTTGCAAGAATTTTAGCTTTCAAGCACAAAATTCTTATCGTAAAGGGAAAGTAAGCTGGGCCAGAACATCTAGCGGCACAATTTCTCATTTCTCTTAGAATGATTTTTCCGACATCAATGGTCTTTGTAGTTAAAATTGAGTATAGTAAGACCATTCGCTCTAATGAAATTGTAGTCCCATGTGAAATAGGCATAAGGCTGAATCAAATGAAATAAAACCATACCTTCGCTATTGGTGTTAAATATTCTCTACGGCAAGTATGAGTTCCATGCTTTGACACCATCCACTTAGAACTTGAAACTGTAAGTTCCTCGAGAATTTCTTGCAATTTGCTAGCCTCAGTATTTCTCATCAAAGAATAATATTCATTGTCTTCAAAATAAGGCAATTCAAAGAATTCATTAATAGCATTTGAGCTTATTGGTACCTTGATTCCTCGAACAGAAACTCCCATTAATTCGCTTGAGGTTAAATTCACATAAAATTCATGAACTAACTCTTCATCTGCTAAAATTCATGAACTAACTCTTCATCTGCCCTAGGTCATTTCTCACAAAATAACTCCAAATTAAGAGCTTCAGCAATTTGTTGAATGCGCGATCGATATAGTTGTTTTCTTTGAGTGTAAAGCCTTTTTTGGGGGGGCATTTGTTGATTCTTGAAAATGTTATCGTATCTCACTTTGACTTCTTCACAGTGAAATTTGTTTTGTGATTCTTCAATTTGGACAGAGGCACGAGTTCTTTTGTGAGGCATGATTAACTTGAACATCACATAAGATGGAGACAGATAATATTTTCCCAAAATTTAATTAGTGTAAAATATTAATAATTCAAAATAAATTGAAGAGTTACATAATTAAAAAATAAAATATAGGAGAAAGCATTCTTCCACCTTTGTATGGGAAAAAACACATAGAAAATAAATATAAAGCTAAAGAGGTCAGTTTATGGATGGTTGGAGGGTGTCTTGTGGTGTGGTGTGTGTAAGACAAACCTGCACTCAGCAGCAGCAACGATAGTAACGCACAAGGTAGGCGTGATGCGTGGCAGTGGTGGCACGCGTGAGCTGGAGCTGGAAGCAGCAACAGCATGCGTGGAGCAGCTTAGAGCTCGGCGTACGGGCAGGTGCGTCAACAGGAAGCAATTGTTAGGCCAGTGCACGAGTAGGTGCGTCGAGCGAGTGCAAGAGGAAGCAGCAGGTAGGGGCGTCGGGCAAGCTAACGAGACGCGCAAGGGAGCAAGTTGTGAGGTGCGCGCGAGGGTGGCTACTGGGCGATGAGGCTACTAAGGGTGCCGATGGTGAGTGTTTGGTGTAATTGATTAAGGTGATGTGAATGGTGAGAGAGTTGGTAGAATTTATAGTGAAGAAAGAAAGGAATTTAATTAGAACTCTTACAACGATTTAATAATAAAATATTCTAAGCACTAATTCCATAAAAGTTAATAACAATTAATAATTAATATGATACATATTAAAATATTATTTGCTATTAATTTAGTAAAATAAAACTATTAATTAAAATATGATCAAATTTAAACTAATCGTAATTCTATGCAAAGTTAATAATAATTAATATATATTATAATAAATATAATTATATATTAGTTATTACCATCTTATTTATTAAAAATAAATTTAAAACTTTTATTTTAGCTGCCTTTAAAAATATTTACAAAAAGAGACACTAAGTTTTAATATTTACAAAAGAGCAACAAAATTTTGTAAATAATTCAATTAAGTACCTACACTTAAAGAAAATTTAAAATTGAGCTACAATTAAAACTTGGATCAAAATTGACCTTTTTATTTGAAAAACTAAAAATTTACTTTTTCATTTAGGGAATAATTGCTCGAAATATTATGTTAAAATCATTTCCCAAGAAAGATTGGAGGGGTCACAAGGGTCCCGCTTAAGTTCCAATCTCCTAGACAGAATTTATTTAAACATACTAATCCTGGAAATATACCCTGAATCATTTATTTAAAAAGAAAGTGAGAAAAATTAAATATCTAATAAAATGAAGGAGATTTTATCCCGCTCAATTTTATACCCTCATTAATGTTTTAAGTATTGGGCATTGACTCGAAAATTACCTCTCTTACCTTGAATTCGACAACTCAATATGGAAAAACTTGGTGAACCGTAAATGGACTAGACCAACGTGATTTTAACTTACCTAGAAAGAACCTTAATCTGGAATTGAATAACAAGACTTGCTGACCTACTTCAAATTCTCGAACTCGAATGTGCTTGTCATGCCATCTTTTAAGTCTTTCCTTGAATAGCTTGGCATTCTGGTATGAGAACATTCAAAACTCTTCCAACTCATTGAGTTGAAGCATTTGTTTCTCTTTAGCAAGCTTAAGATCCAAGTTAAGTTGCTGGAGAGCCCAATAAGCTTTGTGTTCTAACTCCAAGGGCAGATGATAGGTTTTCCAAAAAATCAACCTATAGAGTGACATCCCTAAAGGTGTCTTGCATGTTGTTTTATTGGCCCATAAAGCATCGTCCAGTCTTTTGGACCAATCTCGTCAATTTGAAAAAAACTAACTTCTCGAGTATGCCTTTTATCTTATTGTTTGCCAGTTCAGCTTACCCATTTGTCGACTGATGGTAAGCTGTGGAAACCTTGTGCTTCACTCCATATTTGTCGAATAACCATTTCAACCATTTGTTCACAAAATGGGAACCCTCACCACTGATGATGGCCTTAGGAGTTCCAAACCTTGTGAACACATGTTTCTGCAAGAACTTCATCACAACCTTGGCATCATTCATCAGATATGTCTTAGTCTCAACCCACATAGGCACATAGTCTACTGCTACCAACATGTACTTGTGATCGAAAGACGAAGGGAAAGGACCAAGGAAGTCAATACCTCAAACATTGAATAATTCCACCTCAATGATATTTGTTCGGGCCATCTCATTTCTATTCGTGATGTTTCCAACCCTTTGCCATCGATCACAACTCTTTACGTAAGCATACATGTCTTTGAATAGTATTGGCCAAAAGAATCCAGCTTGCAATACCTTGGCCACAGTACGTGTACCTCCAAAGTGTCCCCCATTCAGAGCTGTGTGGTAATAATATAAAATCTTATGTACTTCATTTTGTTCCACGCATCTCCTAATCATTTGATCTGCACACTTTCTGAATAAGTATGGTTCTTCCTAAAAATAGTTCTTCACATCATGAAAAAACTTTTTCTTTTGTTGATATGCCTTATCAACCAGCATCAAACCACAAGCTAAATAGTTAGCAAAATCAGTAAACCAAGGGGTATTATGGACATGATTTACCTTAAGTATGTGCTAGTCTAGAAATATCTCCTCAATGGGTATAAGTGGAGAATTTCCTTCTTGCAGATCCAATCTGGACAAGTGGTCTGCTACTTGATTTTCTACCCCTTTTCGATCTTAAATTTCTAGATCAAATTCTTGAAATAGAAGTACCCATCAGATTAATCTTGACTTATCATCCTTCTTGGCAAGTAAATACTTAATTGTCGAATGATTTGTATAAACAGTCACTTTGGTACCTACAAGATAAGATCAAAACTTGTTAAAAGCAAACACACTAGCAAGTAACTCTTTCTCTATTATCCCATCAGGGTCCAACTTGCATAGTAGATAGGATGAAAAACTATGTTCCTTTATTGGCCCATCACAGCTATCGCGAAGTCACTTTCATCACACATCAGTTCAAATGGAAAATCCTAGTCCAGTGTGACGATGATTGGTGCTGAAACTAACTCACTCTTCAAATCATTGAAAGCTCTTAAGCACATTTCATCAAATTTGAACATCATGGCCTTCTCTAATAATTTGCATAAGGGCTTAGCAATTTTGGAGAATACCTTGATAAATCTTTGATAGAAACCAGCGTGGCCCAAAAAGCTCCTAACACCCTTTACAGATGTTGGAGGTCAGATTTTCTTAATAACATCTACCTTTGCTTTATCCACCTCGATTCCATGCCTTATTATCTGATGCCCTAGAACAATACCTTCTCGTACCATAAAATGGAACTTTTCCCAATTGAGTATGAAGTTTGTTTCTTCGCATCACCTTAGTACCTTAGCTAGATTGGCTAAGCAATCATCATAAGTGTCTCCAAACACTGAAATATAATTCATAAACACTTCCAAATACTTCTCAAATATGTTAGTAAAAATAAACATCATACATCTTTGAAATGTAGCATGTGCATTACATAAACCATATGGCATGCGTCTAAATGCAAATTACCATACGAGCATGTGAATGTTGTCTTGTATTGATCTTCTGGCGATACTGTAATCTAATTATACCCCGAGTATCCATCGATAAAACAAGAATAGTCTCACCCCACGAGTCTATCTAGCATTTGGTCCAATAACAACAAAGGAAAATAATTTTTTCTAGTCGCCTTGTTCAACTTTCGGTACTCTATGCAAATTCTCCATCCTCTAACCGTTCTAGTTGGTATTAATTCGTTATTTTCATTCTCAACGAGCGTAATACCTCCTTTCTTTGTCATGCATTGGACCAAACTTACCCATAAACTATCTAAGATGGGATAAATTATACCCGCATCTAACCACTTAATGATTTCTTTCTTTACCACGTCTTTCTTGATGGGGTTCAATCTTCGCTGTCCATCAATTGTCCCTTTCTCTCTATATTCCAGGATGATCTTGTGCATACAAACAGATGGGCTAATGCCATGAATATCAACTATGGTACATCTAGTAGCCTTTTTTAATTTTTTCAATACTAGGATGAGTTTTTTTCTTGCTCTTCGGTCAATTCTGCTAAAACAATCACAGGCAAAGTAGAAGTGTTACCCAAATAAACATATTTTAAATGTGAGGGAAGTACCTTGAGTTCTAATTTAGGTGGCTCCTCAATTGACACTTTTGGCTGAGTATAATCCCTACTTCCTAACTCCAAATATTCAAAGTGGGATTGCGGATTCAATCCCCTTTGCTTAGCTTCTAGCAAAGCTAAGTATTCCTCCCCCTCTTCATCACTTGGAGGGTCTGATGTTAAAATTTTCTCTAATGGGTCCTCAACATAGTTGAGATCCTTTTCCATGATTAATTCCTCTAACTCGGATACTGTAAAACAATCATCAACTGTGTCAAGAAATCACATAGACTTAAGAACATTAAATGTTGACACGTATAATAAGCTCGCCCTTCTACACATCAATAAGGGTCCTTCCATTTGCTAGAAAAGGCCTTCCCAAGATGATTGGCACCTTTTTATCTGCTTCAAAGTCTAAAATAGGAAAAATAAATTTATCTACATGTACTAATACATCCTCGATTTTACCTTCTAGATGTGCTAAAGATCGATCTACTAATTGAAGTGTAACCGTAATAGGTCTAACTTTACCATCCTCAATTTTTTGAATATGGAAATGCGCATCAACTTAATGCTTGCACCCAAACCGCATAGTGCCTTACCACAATACGTTGCTCAAATGTTGCAACGTATGGTGAAACATCCAGGATCCTTAAACTTTGGGGGTAGTTGGTCTTCAAGATATGCACTTATTCCTTAGTCAGGGCTACCGTCTCAAATTCTCCTAGTATTTGTTTCTTAGACAAGATATCCTTTATGAATTTGACGTAATTCGGAATTTGTTCAAGTGCTTCTACCAACGGAATATTGATATAAATTTTTTTGAGTACGTCTAGAAATTTCTTGAACCGAACTTCCTACTTCTACTTCTGAAGTCTTTGAGGGTAGGGTGGTGGAGGGTTCTTTACTGGAATTGGTTAATTCATCTTCCGTGGAAATTTTGCATCTAAAAAAGTCGTTAGTTTATCAAAATTGACTGGTCCAGAAGTTACCTTATTATATTTTGTAGATTCTGGTTTCAGTGAAGCTGAAATTTCAACACTCAGTTGAACTTCCACTGAGTCTTAAGCATCAGTTGGTTCTTCTTCAACTTCGAAAATGTTGGGCTTTAATGTCTTTCTGCTCCTCAATTTCAATACTTTATAATGCTCTTTCCCTAGATTTCTTGGATTCTCCATATCACTAGGCAAAGCAACTTGTGGTCGGTTCCTAAGTTCAGTTGCAAACTAGCCCATTTGGTTCTCCAAATCTTTCAATGTGGTTGCTTGGCTTCGGATCAAGGCATCATTTCTGGCTATGTATGCCTTCAACAAGTTTTCTAAGCCATCAGAAGATTTAGCTTGAGGTTGCTTCTGAACTTGTTGGGTAAAAATAGATGGCTGGGTCGATCTAGGTTGGGCATAAGTGTTACTGGGTCTAACCCCTCGATTACTCCAAGAGAAATTAGAGTGGTTTTGCCAAGATGGGTTATAGAAATTGCATTGCAATCCTTGCCTTCCTCGATTTTGGTTCTAGTTACCCATGTAATACACAGATTCTAGGTTTGATGGACATTCTTCAAAGGAATGTCCTTCCCCACAATAAACACAGGCCACATTTTCGAATTGATTCGGTGGCGGAGCTACAAAATTATTAAGCCTATTAGTGGTAAAAATTTTAAGCATCGATGATATTAAGGATACCTGAGATGCAAGTGAAGTGAGAGCGTCCATTTCATGTACTCCAGCTACTCGTCTTCTTGACGTTACTCGATTGGTTGGTCATTGATAATTCTTGCTAGTAATCCTCTCAATGATTTTATAAGCCTCGTTATAAGACTTAGAAAAGAGAGCAACATTAGCAGAAGCGTCCACTACCATTCTCGTGTGAGCATGGAGACCATTATAGAACGTCTCATGTTGGATGCCATACGGGATTCCATGATGAGGGTACTTCCGGAATAATTCTTTGTACCTTCCCATGCCTCATACAAGGACTCGTCATCCATTTTTTGGAAAGTAGTGACCTCATTCCTCAACTTAGCATTCTTGCTAGGTGGGAAATACTTCATGAGGAATCTTTCTGCTCACTCTTGCCATGTGCTAATGGAATATGGTGGCAATGAGTTCAACCAGGCTCGAGCTATGTCCCTTAGCGAATATGGTAAAAACTTTAATCGTAGTACTTCTTCGCCTAGTCCAGCTAACTTGAAAGAATCACTCACGTCTAGAAATAGTCTTAAGTGAAGGTTAGGATCTTTAATAGGCATTCTATTGTATTGGCCTACTATTTAAAGCATTTGGAACATAACCGACTTCATCTCAAATTGTTGTGCCTCGATTTCAGGTCTCCTAAAACCCGAATTAAGATCATCAAACACTAGCATGCAATACTATCTTAGAGCACTATCTCTATCATCAACAATAAGGATAGGATTTTGAGTAGGGTTTGCTCTACTTCCTTGATTCAGATTTTCTTAGTTCATCTCTTCAATCCTTATTGAACTGTTTGTCTTCTTCATTGTCGAAAAGTTCTTTCAAACTCAAGGTCTACAGGGAGAAAATCGATAATTCGATCAATACTCATAAACACCTGAAACAAACACAAGAAAATTAATTAAGTTAAAATTGAACAGAAAAAATAAACCAAAATGCAAAATTAACAAATTCACAAATAATGACTTTTAAAATAGTCCCCGACAACGACGCCAAAAACATGGAACGATGAAAATGTGCAAGTGTACACAATCACAACAAGTAATAAGGTAACACGTAAATATCGAGTTATTGTACCCACAGGAACTGTGCAAAGAAAATATTTATGAAATGCAATTAAAAACACTTTGGTTGTTGAAAATATTTTGATTTTGATAAAGTGATTAAAAACTAAAATTTAACTAAGTAAAATAAAATAAAAATAAAATTTCTAATGCACGATTTCAAAAGATGGTTTTAATCAAGATGACATAATTGTGTTAGATTAATTACGTTTCTTAACTTAATATTACTAAAACAATGTTCATGTTGTTATGAATAAATTCATGGCAACTTGGTAATTTGTTAATTATAGCACATACAAACTTATTAAATTAACTAATCTCTTGAACATATTACTATGCCAAATCAAACAATTAATCACTTTAAATAAATAAGTAAAAAAATTAAGTGAGATAACAATATATTCCTACATTAAAACAGTTTAATCACAATAATCTTCCAAGTTATGCAAGGCTAATGTATCGTTTAATACAGTCGCTAATTTAACCCTCAGCTACCTTAGAAGATTAAACATGCACTGATTAAGTATTATGTCAATTAATTACAACTTCATCACGATTAATAATTAATTCATTAGTTACCTTACAATTGTAATGTAAGAATAACATAATCATGGTTTTACTTAATCAAACAATTTGCCAAGACCTATAACAACACAAACATAATTTTAATGACTTGATTGGACGAAATGCATTCAACCTAACACGAATTAAATTTAAGCCATGTTAATTAAATTTAAAATAACAACAAAACAAAGATTCATAGATATGTGCATAACAAAAACAATAAAAATTAAGGGATAGGAAACTAGAATCAAATCCGGTGTTTCTCCGAAGCTTGACTAGTTTGTTTCATTCCTCCTTCTCCACTTATTCTTGTTGAACCAAGGCTTCTATAAGCACTTGAATGCTGCTACCCAAGGTGGTTGAATGGCTCTTTTCCAAGAGGGGAAATCGGCAAGGGAATGGAAGGGAAAAATGGAAAGCAAAGGAAGGTTTGGATGAGAGAAAATGAGAGAGAAGTGAAGAATGAAAGGTGTGAGAGGTGTGTTGAAATAAGTAGCAAAGAGGGGTATCATTAGGTCAGATTGGTTGCTAAAAAATAGTGAAAATTCAGTAGCCATAGACCCCCCTTGGCCGGCCACTCATGTGGAAAGTTTGAATGTTTCAAACTTGCTAAATTTAGCTAGGGCAAGTCAACAAAAGCTTTATAAATGGAGGGGTTTGAATGCAATTTCAAAGAAAATTTAAGGGCTGATTTGCAAGTTAAATAATCAGCTAATTTAAGCTGATTGGGTCAGCATGTTGGACGGTTTTGGGTAGCTCATGTGCTCGATTGGATCAGTCTTTCGGTTTAACACAATTGGACCTATTTTCATAATTTAATTAATAATAATTATTTAACCCAAAATAAATTGGATTAAAATTAAAATTAATTATATTATGTATTAATACTCATCCATTGGACCATCATAGGCTGAGAAACTAATTCGCCTCGATGCTTCAAAAATCACTTCCTAGTTTTACGCTTGTAGTAGTGTCTGTCGAATCAATTTTGACCCTTTGTGCAAATCTATTGAAATTAAATCACAGTTTATGAAAATTATTATAAAATTAATTAAAATTAAATATTTTAATAATTTGAGTAAAATTTAATTATTTTATAATTATATTATATTTTTCGACAAAAATTACATCGAAACTACATGAATTTAATTTAAAAAATGCATGAAAAAGTATATTTATATTTTTGTGTTTCCAGTAGTCCTGCTTGTTCATGATTTGTTGCCCTACAAAAAACTCTTCCAATTAAAAATCTACCACCAATCGGTGAAAAGGTATTATATATGCATACTCAAGTAACTAAGATGCATGCGCCACATTGGGATCTACACTCAACATGTAGGCGCCAAGGCCATTTCGTACAATAATGCCATTGTAATATCCTGAATTAGGGCTTAATCGGAATAGTGGTTTCGTGACCACAAATCCGAGATAGAAATAATTATTTTACAATGATTTTGATGTTTATGATATGATTGCATGATTGTGTGAAAATTTCGTGATGAAATTCTATGCCTAAAGTGCTTAAATTGAAAGTAGGGACTAAATCGAATAAGTTGCAAAACTTGCATTCTAGAAGTTTTAGTATGAAATTGTTTTGGAATATTAATGAGGAGGTCTTAAATAGCAATTTGACCAATTTTAAGTTCATGGAAAAATTAGGACATGGAAGGAATTTTGGAAAGTTTAGTAGTAAGGGTATTTTGGCCATTTAGTTATTAAAATGAATTAAAAACAAAATTAAAAGCCAATTTTGTCCATCTTCTTCATTAGGCCGAAATTTCAAGGGTTCTCCATAGCTAGGGTTTGTTTCAAGCTTCCAAGCTCCATAGTAAGTGATTCCAAGCCCGCTTTTAATGTTCTTTACGTTTTAGAATCCGGAAGCTCGATTAAGCTTATGCTAGCAATAATTCAACCTAGGGTTTATATTTGGAAAAATACCCATAGGTGAAATTTGTGTATTTTGATGTTTTATGATAGAATATGGGGTTTTAAATTATGTTAGACACTTGTACTACTCGGTTTTTAGTGAAAACGAGTAAAAGGGCTTAATCGGCAAAAATACCTAATAGTCACAAGTATATGTTAGAGAGAGAATTTGATGTTGCCATAGAAGGGAAAAGTGATCAGCATGTTATAAAACATAAGAATAAGGAATAAAGTTTAATTCCCGAGCCTAGGGGCAAAAGTGTAATTATGCAAAAGTTTAGGGGCAAAAGTGTAATTTTTTAAAGTTCGTATTAAATGCTGTTTTGATGAATGTATGTATTAAATAAGATTAATTTGGTATTTTAGATCAAGAAAAACGAGATTCAAGTCGTGATCGAGGAAAAGAAAAGATTGTGGACTAAATTGCAAAATCTTTATATTTTGGTACCAAGGTAAGTTCATGTGTAAATAATGTAGCATAAATGTTATTTTTAAGTTATTAATGTTAATTATATGATATGCTGATTTTTAATCGTGAAATATTATGCTTTGTGGTTAAGGTTGAGTAATATGCAAATTATGTTTACTACTTGATAAATATGAATTGCTACCGAGTATCGGTCCGATATTCCATGGAAGACGGCAAATGTGAGATCGAGGGAAAAAGCCCGTTTGAACCTTAGGAATAGATTAGGATACAAGTGACATGTCACTAGGATGGTTGAGCATCCGAACTCGTTGAGTTGAGTCCGAGTTCACTTATGGATGCAAATGTCCGAACTCGTTGAGTTGAGTCCGAGTTCGTGAGATGTAACTAGGCATCCGAACTCGTTGAGTTGAGTCCGAGTTCATTTATGGATGTGAACGCCCGAGCTCGTTGAGTTGAGTCCGAGTTCACTTAGGGGCAGGTTACATGATTTCTTGATTACATATGTGGCACTTATGTGCAAATTATCCATGCATCCGATTTGTATTCCGATGTGTTCAACGGGTGAAATTTCTAGTTTAATGGAAGAGCACTTAAGATATAAGTGACGTTTTGGGTAAGTGTTGTGAAATGGACACTTTGGACAGGTATGTTCTTAACCCTCGGGTTGAAAATAGATACAACAACGATAAGGTGGTAAGATGATGAATGATGTTTAGAAATGTGATATATGTTTTGGTGATACCATGCTAAAGTTGTTTGGTATATTTGTATTGTTATGTTACTTGTTATTTACATATGAACTTACTAAGCATTTATGCTTACTCCCTCCTCTTTATTTACTGTAGTTTTGAACAAGCCAGCTCGGGAATCGGGATGGGTCGAAGGTTCGATCACACTATCCAAAGGACTTTCATCTGGGTAAATGGCTTGTAAAACTTAAGTATGGCATGTATAGCAATATACTTATTTTGTGTAAATAATTTTATGATATGGCCATGTTTGGTTGAGAAAATGTTTGATATTGATAAGTCATGGTGATGGCTAATTTAGATCATGTTTGATATCATGGAAGTTTAACAGGTTATCTAGTTCATAAAAATTCATGGAAAGATGAAACTTGCCTTAAAATAGAATATTGCTGCAGCAATGATATGAATTTGAAAAATCACTAAAAATAGTATAAATGGATCTAAATGATGAGTAAGTTATGAAATTTAAGCTTAATAAGTCTATTTTCATATGGATT